>NC_141689.1:911596898-913996898 GCF_964263255.1 Lissotriton vulgaris
CGATCCTCCGATCAGACTTCCGAAAGATCTTCTGTCGCAGCAACAGGGAACGATCCTTCACCCGAACCTGTCCAGCCTCCAACTCCTTGCGTGGGGATTGAGCGGAGACAGTTGACAGCTTTCGACCTTCCTTCTGAAGTCTGTAATGTCATCTTGGGAGCCAGGCGTCCCTCCACTAAAATGGTATGCACCTGTCGATGGAACACATTTATGGCATGGTGCACAGCAACGGCTGTGGTTCCCCTTTCTGCCCCTTGTCCTTACTTATCTTAATTGTGCTCCATTTCAGCCACCATAGATGTCCTCTACGTCTTCTTACTTTAAAGACTGCTTTCCTGCTCACCATCAGCTCTGTCCTCCAAACCTCCCTTTCTTGCTGTCCATCCAGACAAAGTTGTCCTTCATACTATGCCCTCTTTTCTGCATAAAGTAGTTACCTCTTTCCACATAGGTCAGACCTTCACATTGCCCACCTTCTTCCCGCCCCGCACCTCTCCCAGGAGGAGGAGATACTCCACCATCTGGACCTAAAACATGCACTGTCCTTCTACATTGAGCATACTAAAGACTTAGTGGTGGACAATCAACTCTTCGTGGGTTATGTGGGTGCCAAGAAAGGTTGGGACGTGCACAAACGTGCCATCTCTCGATGGGTTGTCCTAAGCATCAAGATCTGCTATTCTTTGGCAAAAAAGGAACCTCCAGTTGGACTGCGTGCCCACTCTACCAGGGCCCTTCTGCTTTGGGACGTAGAGTTCCGCTGGTTGACATCTGCCAGGCAGCCAAGTGGGCTTTCCTGCACACGTTCACCAAACATTACTGCCTGGACAGCCAAGTACTGAGAGACAGCTTTTTCGACCGTTCTGTTCTACAGGACTTCTTGGTGTGAACCACCTGGGTTAGCATTGCTTGGGGATCTATTCTAAGGTAAGGAATTTAGAACTACGGTCTCTTTCAGATGAACAAGGTACTTACCTTCTGTAGCGATGTATCTGAAAGAGACATATGTAGTTTTAGACTCCTTACCGCCCCACCCATCCTCTCTGTTCTGGGAACTGACTTCTAGGTATAGGGACTCCCTTCCAGGGCCCTAGTTATGTGCACCAGTGGTCAGTATCTTACATGCCTCTGGGTTTCTGGCATGAAAAGTCGTGTCAGAACTGACGTCCGTGCGCATGGGCAACATCTGAGTAGACACCGCAACGTCATCCCGGCACCCACGACGCAGAGGACGGACGCGAAGTCGACAGACGCCACCTTCCGAAGCGCAGGGGTACTGCTACAAAACAATTTCTCCGGATCCAGTCTGACGCCTGGGGGTAATTCTGAGGTAAGGAATCTAGAACTACATATGTCTCTTACAGATACATTGTTACCGAAGGTAAGTTACTTTTTCACCATGAATCGTATATGCTTTCCATTGCAGTCCATTGGTTAACTAACACACTTATAGTGTACACAATTTTACTATTGTAGGCATATTATGAAGAATAACATAGTTGTTGCTCAATCGCCAGAGCTGTAATCAGAAATTGATACTTCAGGGTCACAAATCATAAAATGATACATCTGGTCAGTTTCATTTAACTTTTATTGGAGAAGAAATCATAAAAGTACAAGTCTATAATGTTCAATCATAAAACGTCAGTACACTTGTTTATAGAAGTCTTACTATTTCTCATCCTGAAAATATTTGAAGTTAAAAAATGTGGAATTCCGTGGTTAAGTGAGGTACTAGACTGAATCCCTCTGAAAAGCTTCTTTTCAATCCTGGGATCAAAACAAAAGGGAAATTAGCAAATTAAATGAGTTGATCGAAGCTTTGCTGAAACCTCCGAACAATCCACCCACCATTCAGTCCTTGTAATTCCTGTGAAAAAGATCCAGAGAATAGGACTGCGATATGGGAGCTAAATGGACCTAGCTTTCAAAATAAAACCTTGATTTGCATGTTATTTTCTAGATCCTTGGCTGTGACCCCTGACATTCTTCGAATCAATAAAAAAGCAGGACCACAGACAATCACTTACATGAAGTGAAATATGAAGGATGCTTTAACACTTAACCGTAATTTGTAAAACTGGTTATGGAAAGCCACACATATAAATTCTAGTTCTTTTCCTAACTTTTATGCCTATCTCCAATGTAACACAGAATCTGAATATGGATTTTCCTAGCCAGACTCGAGAAAATGTAAAGTACACACCACGAGTGATATATCTGTATTATTGCGAGTCCCCACTGGCAAACGGAGGACTAAGTGATGTAACTGAAGAACCAGCACTGTAGCGTCAACCTTTACATCCTTAACCCCTTCCATGCTCATGACGAGCTCAGCTCGTCATGCAGTACAGTGCTCCTGTGCTCATGACGAGCTGAGCTCGTCATGAACAATGGGATTCCTAGATCATCAGCACCGGGGGGGAATTGCTATAGCATTGAAATTAAAGTAAAAGAAACGGCAGTGATCGAAATGGATTTGTCCATTCGTTCATGCAATATCTGACACTCATTATCTTCTAATCTGAACAACCAGTAGCAAAAATGATAAGGCTATGACGCCGATACCATTGTCCTGTCGCATTCTGAACTAAATCAGTCTCGACCTTTGCTGAAGTCGCATCCCAGCACTCCAACACGCCTGGCCCCTGTACACTCTAACTCATACGACAGTGCCTTTACCCAGGAGCCGCTCTTCATTGCTCCAATAACTTTTTGGATTGGACTCCGTCTATAGTCAGCCTGCTTTTGGTCATTATGGGGATGAATTTCCCCCAAAATATAAGTTTGACAACTATTATTCGGACCCACAAGAGGCCCGTGGATTGGACAGGTGTTTTGGTGAAAACTAATATCTTCACAGAAGTTTTACAACCTGGACTGACCTTATTTGAACTTTTGCTGCTGTTCAACAAAGCCCTGACATACACCCTGATGGGTGCTCGTGCTGAACCCTGCTCCTGGCCACCTGTGGTCAGATACGTGCATGATGCGTCTGACCTGCTCTAGGTGACCCTGCATTTATGACACAGGAACCAACTGCTGAGAGCCTGGTAGTTCAGACGTCCACTAGCAGGGTCAAGCCACATTCTTTCCACTATGACCCCCCCAGAAAAAGAGTTGAAAAGAAGTGAGGCATTTTGAAAGAGTATGTTCTCATCAGTCTTTAGGTTAGTTAAAACCAGCTGTTTGCTGGGTAGGTATTCCCATGCATATGGGACATTGTCACAGAGATCTTACTAGCAGTTCCAGAAGTCTTCGCACTATCTTGGCAGAGACCATTTAAGCTGGCGGGCGCAGTCAAACACATCGTATAGGGCCTCCGCATGACTGACAGTTTAGACAGGGCAGTTGTGACTAGGGTGGTTCTCCAGCATCACTCATTGATGAGATCCACGGGCTTTTTGAGGGACTTGCAAGCATTGCACATTAATATGCCATTAATATGTTTTTTTTGGCAGGTCTTCCACTTTGGCGAAGAGGCTACCTCCGCCCTTGAGCGCTAGAAAGAAAACTGAGCCATTGCGCGCTTCCTCTGTCTTTTCCCATCCCCAAGACAGTGTCCCCTTTTGAAGCTTTGCTTACAGACGGTCAAGACCCACCGCCCCAACAGAATGTACCCTGAGTTCTTTCGGGCTAGGGCATCCAGCTATCTGAAAGAGACACATTAGTGATAGATTCCTTACCTTAGAATATCCCCAGGCATAGACTGGATCCGGAAAGTTTTGCGTAGCAGTACCCTTGCGCGTCGGTAGGCGTCGTCTGCGGCTCCGCGTCCGTCGTCGGCGCCGTGATGACGTCGTCGGAGTACTTAGACGCCGCCTCCGCGTGCTGACGTCAGTTCTTCTTTTTTCCAGCGCAGATCTGGAAAGAGCAGTTCCCTAGTCACTTTTTGACTAAACTTTTGTGATCTTTTTGATCCCTTTTCGAAGTCTTTACGACTCCAACGGTGCCGTTAGGGATGCCCCGCTTCAAGCATTGCGACGAGTGCGACCGTACCATGTCGGTCACGGATCCCCACCGCTTGTGCCTGATGTGTTTGGGCGTCGACCATGACGACGAGGCCTGCTCCGACTGTCTGGCCCTGTCGAGGAAGGCCAGGCGGGAGCGGTCCCGCAGGCGACTCGAGATCCGCCAGTCGGCCCCGCGCCGTGTGAGGTCCCGGTCCCACGGGAGGTCGGGGGACAGGTCGCGGGGACGGAGCCGTCACAGCTCCGGGAGTCGGCGCCACTCCTCCGGGTCCAAGTCGTCAGGTAAGAAACACAAGAAGTCGAAGAGACATCATCGCTCTTCAGACTCCCCCGACGCTCGCGCGATGCGGCCGGGGGTTCGGGTGACACCGCCCACGCGGCTCCTCGAGAGTCGCGGGCGCCGCGTTCGGCCCCATACCCCCCGGTCCCTGGGCTGAACGCGACGCCGGAGGAGATCGAGCGTTTCCTCATGGCATGAGGTCCCTTTCTCCTCCGATGGGTTCCGCGGCGCCTTCGGGCCCAGTGAACCCGTCTGGGGGCCCTAGTGGGTCGGGGGCTACGCCGTCGGGTGCTTCGGCCTCGACGCCGCCGATGCCTTCGGGCCCGGCGCCGCAGGGCTCCGCGATCCCGACACCGCCGGTGCCCTCGGGCCCGGCGCCGCAGGGTACAGCGGCCCCGGCATCGTCGGTGCCTTCGGGCCCGGCGCCGCTGGGCCCTCTTCGGGCGATGGATCGTCACCGGTGGACCTTACGACCCCCCCGGCGTCGGTCCGTGTGGTGTCCCCTCCGGCGTCATCCTCGGGCGGCGCCGTCCCCGATGCCTCCTCTCAATGGGTTCCGACGTCGAGTCGACGCCTATCGGCGCCGCTCATTACACCGTTCGGAGATTTTCATTTCTATGAACCTACCCCATTCACTTACGACCCTGAATCTCAGGAGATGGGGGAAGAGGAGAATTGGGAGGGGTCTGAGGACCCTCTGACCAGGGAGTGTCAGTCTAACATGGACTGGACAGGAGACCTTGGGGAGGCCAGTGGCCTGGACACCTCTCCAGACACTGGATTTGTCTCTCCTCCTACCGTGGCTTCGGAGGAAGGCGCTACTTATAGTGTGGTGTTGATGAGGGCTGCTAAGGCCTTGAGCCTTGAGCTCCCCGTTGCGGCCGTGAGGACTAACCTCCTCACTGAGGTCCTTAAGCCGCAGTCATGCTCCATGGAGCCTCTGCTGTCGTTTAATGAGGCCTTGACGGACGTTCTTTTGGGCACTTGGTCCAGGCCCGCTACAGGTTCGCCTGTAGATAGGAACGTGGCCAGACGCCACCGCCCGGCCCCGGGCGACCCATCTTTCCTGTCCACCCACCCCACCCCCGAGAGTCTGGTTATCCAGGCCTCTAACTCCCAGACCGCATTCCCGACGGCTCCCCCCGATCGGGAATCCAAGAGGTACGAGGCCTATGGCAAGAAGGTGTTCTCGTCCCGTAGCTTGGGACTGCGGTCCTCCAACACTGCATGCCTCTTGGGCCGTTACACCCACTCTCTGTGGGAAACGGTGGCGGAAGTGCTGCCAGAGTGTCCGTTGGAGGTACGGGCCAAACTCGGCCAAGCCCTAGTGGAGGGCCGGGACGCAGCAAAGTATTCAATCAGGTGCGGAATGGATACTACTGACTCGCTGGGCAGAGCGATGGCTACGACGGTGGCGATACGACGCCACGCCTGGCTGAGATCCGCCAACTTCTCGGCAGATGTCCAGAATACACTCATGGACATGCCGTTCGATGGCCGTCGCCTCTTTGGCGACAAGGCAGACCACGCGCTTGAGCGCTTTAAGGACTCCAGGGCTACGGTCAAGTCCTTGGGCCTCTCGGCCCCGCGCCAGCAAATGGGTGCCTTTCGCTCCTTTCGTGGCCAAGGAAGGGGCGTCCCCACACGTGCCGCCAGCCACTCGCCGCAAACTGTCGTCCAGCGCAGCGGCGGCCGTGGAAACCGCCGTGGAGGCGGTCGGGGAAACAAGCGGAGCCAGTCCACACCTGCCCCCGCGGCATCCACCTCTAAGCCCTCCTAGTCCATGCTTTTCGGCCTATGTGACGCCAGTGGGAGGCAGGGTTCGCCATCACCACTCTCACTGGCGCACAGTCACTTCGGACAGGTGGGTGCTGCAGATCGTCCGAAGGGGCTACTCCCTCCCCTTCGAGACGACCCCTCAACCCATGCCACCGCAACACCACCGCGTATCGGGGATCACTTGCGGCTCCTGCAGGAGGAAGTTTCGGCCCTCTTGGCCAAGGGGGCCATCGAGCGCGTTCCTGGGCCAGAAGTAGGTCATGGTTGCTACTCCCACTAATTCCTGGTACCCAAGAAGGGCAAAGGGGGCCTACGCCCTATCTTGGATCTGAGGAACGTCAACAGCTTCCTCCGGAAGGAGAAGTTCAAAATGCTGACACTGGCTCAGGTCTTGGCTGCCCTAGACCCAGGAGACTGGATGGTAGCGTTGGACTTGCAGGATGCGTATTTCCACATCCCCGTCCTGCCGGCCCACCGGCGTTACCTGCGGTTCACGGTAGGCCTCGAGCACTTTAAGTTTACCGTGCTCCCCTTCGGCCTTACCAGCGCCCCACGGGTGTTCACGAAGGTGATGGCGGTGGTCGCAGCTCACCTGCGCAGGTTAGGGGTATCAGTCTTCCCTTACCTAGACGACTGGCTGTTGAAGGCGGGCTCGCCTCAGACAGTCGTCAGCCACCTCCAGACTACGGCGGATCTCCTGCACCAGCTGGTATTTTCCATCAATGTGCCGAAGTCACACCTGTGCCCCTCTCAGAAGCTCCTTTTCATCGGAGCGGTTCTCGACTCGGCGCAGTTTCGGGTTTACCCGCCCGAACAGCGGGTCCGGGATATACAGGCTATGATTCCGGTCTTCCGGCCGTTATCCCGGGTTTCGGTCAGGTTGACGCTGCGGCTTCTGGGGCTGATGGCCTCCTGCATCCTTCTGGTGCATCACGCACGGTGGCGGATGCGGGCTCTGCAGTGGGACCTGAAGTTTCATTGGGCATTAGCACCGGGGCAACCTGTCCGACCATGTCCTGATCTCAGAGGGCACTGCGAGACAGCTGCAGTGGTGGCTCACTGACCGCGATTGGGTCAACGGCAGATCCCTCTCCCTTCCCCAACCGGAGCACGTTGTTGTGACGGACGCGTCCCTCCAGGGCTGGGGAGGCCACTTGGGAGAGGCGGAGATCAGAGGACTCTGGTCTCCGGCGGAGTCCCGGCTCCATATCAATCTGTTGGAGCTGCGGGCGATTCGTCTGGCACTGAAAGCATTCCTCCCGTCTGTCCGAGGGAGTGCAGTGCAGGTGTTCACGGACAACACCACCGCCATGTGGTACTGCAACAAACAGGGCGGAGTGGGGTCGTGGACCCTTTGCCAGGAGGCTCTGCGTCTCTGGCAATGGCTGGAACATCAGGGCGTGACTCTGGTGGTTCAACACCTGGCAGGTTCTCTGAACGCCAGGGCGGACAAACTCAGCCGTCGGTGCTCGATGGATCACGAATGGCGTCTGCACTCGGACGTGGCGCAAGGCCTCTTTCTGCGATGGGGAGAGCCTTGGTTAGATCTATTCGCCACCGAAGAGAACGCGCAATGTCATCAGTTCTGCGCGTTGGAATTTCCAAGGCGGCACTCGCTCGGAGACGATTTTCGTCGCGAGTGGAGCTGCGGTCTGTTGTAAGCCTTTCCGCCTATACCTCTTCTGCCCAGAGTGCTGAAGAAGATCAAGCGCGACCGGGCACAAGTCATCCTTGTGGCTCCAGACTGGGCACGAAGGTACTGGTATCCCGAGCTACTCAGCATGTCAGTCGATCCCCCGGTTCGTCTGCCTCTTCAGGAGGACCTTCTGTCGCAGCAGCAGGGGACGGTCCTCCACCCGAACCTGTCCAGTCTCCACCTCCATGCTTGGAGATTGAGCGGCGACAGTTGAGGCCATTTGACTTGCCTCCTGAGGTTTGCAACATCATTCTGGCAGCCAGGCGTCCCTCCACAAAGACGGTATACGCCTGCAGGTGGAACAGATTTGTGGCATGGTGCACAGCAAAGGCTGTGGATCCCCTCAATGCCCCTCTTTCTGAGGTTCTTCTCTTCCTTCTTTCTCTTGCCCAGCAGGGCTCTGCTCTGGGCACTATCAAGGGCTATCTTTCGGCTCTTTCAGCCTTTCTGAGGCTACCTGACCAACCTTCTTTGTTCAAGTCCCCTATCGTAAACAGATTCCTGAAGGGCATCACTCATACCTTTCCTCCTGTTCCCTTCGTGATGCCTCAGTGGGACTTGAACCTGGTTCTCACATTTCTGATGTGCGCTCCCTTTGAGCCACTTCATAACTGTCCGCTTCGCCTTCTTTCTTTGAAGACTGCCTTCCTGGTAGCCATCACCTCTGCCAGGAGAGTGAGTGAGCTCCAGGTTCGCTCTTGTAAGCCTCCTTTCCTTTCAGTCCATCCGGACAAGGTTGTTTTGAGGACTAGGCCCTCCTTCTTGCCTAAGGTGGTCACAGCCTTCCACATTGGGCAGTCCATCACATTGCCCACCTTCTTTCCGCCTCCGCACCCCTCGAGAGAGGAGGAGAGGCTCCACCGTCTGGACCCAAAACGTGCGCTCTCGTTCTATCTGGATCGCACACGCCAGTTCCGGGTGGATGATCAACTCTTTGTTGGGTACGCGGGCGCTAAGAAAGGGAAAGCGGTGAACAAGAGGACCATCTCTCGATGGATTATCGTGTGCATCCAGGCGTGTTACTCCTTGGCTAAGAAGGAACCCCCTGTTGGGCTGAGGGCTCATTCCACTCGAGCCACGGCCACTACAACTGCCTTGGGCCGAGGTGTGCCCTTGCAGGACATTTGCCAGGCAGCTACGTGGGCCTCGTTGCACACGTTTGCTAGGCACTACTGCCTGGACAGTCAAGTCCGGAGGGACGGCTACTTTGGCCGTTCCGTTCTCCAGGACTTTCTGGTGTAAATATTGGTTCGCAGACCCACCACCACGGGGATGGTATTGCTGGGGTATCTATTCTAAGGTAAGGAATCTATCACTAACGTGTCTCTTTCAGATGCACAAGTTACTACTTGTGTAACGATATATCTGTAAGAGACATTAGTTAGTGATAGATTTCTTACCGACCCACCCATCCTCCCCGTTCTGCGAACCGATCTCTAGGGTTAAGGTCATCCCCTTTCAGGGCCCTAGTTTCTTGGCACAAGTGTCGGTTTTTGTCATGGCTCTGCGCTTCTGGTGCGGAAAAGCTGTGGCTAAGAACTGACGTCAGCACGCGGAGGCGGCGTCTAAGTACTCCGACGACGTCATCACGGCGCCCACGAAGCCGACGACGGACGCGGAGCCGCAGACGACGCCTACCGACGCGCAAGGGTTCTGCTACGCAAAACTTTCCGGATCCAGTCTGATGCCTGGGGATATTCTAAGGTAAGGAATCTATCACTAACTAATGTCTCTTACAGATATATTGTTACACAAGTAGTAACTTGTGCGACAAGCATCCAGGCCCACTGAGACAGTGAATCTCTGCTCTGGTAGCAGCTGCCAAGCCAGGGTAGTTTACCCTTAGCAGCATGCAACCACCCTGTGGGAGGCAGAATCAGTTGTTTTCTCCATGGGTGGCTGCATATTATTTGATAGGGAATTCTTGAAGATATTCCAGCGGGGTTATTTGCTGCCATTCCTTCCCATCACACCTACTCTTCAGCATACATCAGAGGTGCTTTCGGAGGAGTATCTGTCAGTTTTGCTGCAGGAACTGGGTGTTAATCCTGGTATTTCCTAGTCCCGAAAATGGCTGGGCCATCGTCTTATTTTAGGTCCCCGTTTTCTCAGTTTCTTCTTGATCAAGAACCGCTTCAAGATGATTATGCTGGTCCAGGGTCTATCTGCCTTGAATTCAGGAAAGCATATGGTTGCAATGGGACTGCATGACGCCTGCTTCTGTGTTCCGGTCTTGCTCTCTCACAGGTACTACCTGTGGTTCAAGGTAGACCATGAGCATTTTCAGTTTGCCTCGCTCCCTTTCAGCCTCACCAGTGCCCCTCATATGTTCATGAAGGTGATGGCAGTGGTCAAAGTATACCTTTGGAGTTCAGGGATACCAGTCTTTCCCTGCCTCAGCAAATGGCTTTTGATGACTGGTTCACCACAGTCAGTTGTGTACCACCTACAGACGACCGTGAACCTCCTTACATTGTTGAGGTGCACAATCAACGTGCCAAAGTCAAATCAGACACCTTCACAGAGGCTCCCTTTCATCAGAATCATTGTGGATACTGTGCGTTTTCAGGCCTTCCCTCTAGATCAACGATTTCTGGACATTCATGATATGATCATGGTGTTTCAACCTGTCCTGGGTCTCAGTGAGGGTGCTTCTGAGGCTTCTTGATCTATTGACATCCTGCACCCTGTTCATCTATCATGCTAAATGGCATATTCGGGATCTGAAGTCTCAGTGGACCCTGCACCAAAGGAACTGTTCAGATTCCATGTATGTTTTGGAGGAGACTGCAAATGATCTGCAGTAGTGGCTGCTTGATTGCAATGGAAAACCCTCCTTACCCCACCCAGAGCGGACAGTGGGGACAGATGGATTGCTGCTGAGTTGAGGAGGTCATCTGGAAGAGGTGGAGATTAGAGGACTCTGGTCACCGCCAGAGACCTGTCTTAACGTCAACCTACTGAAATCACTTTGTGTTGAAACCCTTCCTGCTGTCCGTCATGGACAGGCTGGTCCAGGGACTCACGAAACAATATCACTGCCATGTGATATTGCAAAAGAAAGTGCATGGTTGGGACCTGGGGGCCCAGTGCCAGGAGACCGTGTGCCTCAAGATCTGGATGAATGGTCAAGGGTTTTAACAGATTGTGCACCACCTTGCAGGATCTTTCAACTCTAGAGCAAATGTACCAAAAATGGGAGTTCCACCCAGAGGTGGCGCAGGGCCTCTTCTAACAATGTAGAGGACACTGGCATTATTGCTACGCTCTCTCCAAGAACATGCAACGTCAGCACTTTCGCATTCTGGAGTTTCCCTGAAGGTTGTCTTTTGGAGACACATTCCACCTAGAGAAGAGCACGGGACTCCTGTATTGTTACGCCGCTAGCTCTCATGCCCCGAGTTTTGAAGAAGATCAGAAAAGACCAGTTCAAAGTCCTATTCAGAGCATGAGCCTCTATGCTCCGATCAGGCTGCCACTTAATTATATCGACTACGTGACGCAGAGGAGTACCAGGAGCTGTGCAAAAGCTGTCCCATGCAATATGTCAAGAGCCATGGGGTCAGTGTCTGGCAGCGGCAGCCAGCATAGTTGAAGAAAAAAGTGCAGTTTCAGGACCAGCAAGGTCAAAGTGACTCACATGAGCAGATAAGTCAGGACAGGCCCCGAGCAAGCATGGGAGCCCACTGGAGCCAAAGACCCCCAAGAGGACCCACGAGCAAAAGGCACAGGAGTTGCAAGAGGACCCTGAGCAGCTCACCAGAAGATGAAGGCCCACGGTGCAGAGGATACGAGGCAGGCGAAGGTCTCTGGAGGAGGGAGTTAACAAGCCTTGGCAAATGCAAGTCGTCGCGTGCACAGTGGTGCTGTTCCAGTGTTTCTGTCGAGGGATACTGGCCTCAAACTCGGTGTGAAGACAGTGCAGGCTTCAAGGGAGTTGCAGAACCACCATCTGTGTTGCTGTTGCTGAGCTTTTCGAAGTCCGTGGGAGCCCAGGACCAGCTGCCCGGTCAGCTGTGTTGCGGTGCCAGCAGATGCAGGGGAGTGACTCCTTCACTCCAAGGGAAATTCCTTCAGGTGCCTTGGTTGTCCACAGACCTTGTGAAGAACCTGTATGGAGCACAGGCACATACGTTGCCGCTGACTTGCAGGATGACCAGACCTGTAGCACCAGGAGTTTTCCCAGTGGGAGTCTTGGTTCCCAACACGAAGTCCAGCGAGGTCCAGAGTGCCCAGACAGTTGAAGTTTAAGTGGTTTTGATCTGAATATTAACCCATAAAGAATCTAGGGACCCACCCACCGGTAAGCCCTTAAGTAACCCAAGGAAAGGGTTGGGACAATTCAGGGGTCCCTTCCAGAGGAGGGGAATGGACAGTAGGGAGGATACTCCCATGTCCTTCGTCCAGTTTCGCGACAGAGTGGAAGCCAACGTCTCCCTGAACTGGTTTGAACTGGAGTATGCAAGTAGGGCACCAAGTGTGCCATTCAAGCAGTGACTGGTGCTTGCAAGCTCCCCCACCCTGTCCAAATACATCAAGTCCTGTCTGGGAGGTGGTCACA
This sequence comes from Lissotriton vulgaris, assembly GCF_964263255.1. Taxonomy (NCBI): domain Eukaryota; kingdom Metazoa; phylum Chordata; class Amphibia; order Caudata; family Salamandridae; genus Lissotriton; species Lissotriton vulgaris. The sequence goes on from NC_141689.1 coordinate 911,609,186, forward strand.
CCTCCCTGTGACAGGATATCTATTGTCCTGCCTGCCTGTAGTGTTGGCTTTCTAGTTGTTTCACATATATCATCATTTGGAATGTTATCACAGATTGGAATGTTATGCTCTGATGTCTCTTTTTCTTCATTGTTACTTAATTATCTTCTTCTCCTATTTCTACGTACCTCCTTTTAGTATCCTATTATTTTGTGTAATTGCTCTTTAACATCTTAGTTTTTGGTTGCAATTGTTAAATGTGTATAAGGGGAAGATGTGTAGTGTTGGCTTTCTAGTTGTTTCACATATGTCATCATTTGGAATGTTATCACAGATTGGAATGTTATGTTCTGATGCTAGTGTCAGTTAGGAGCTGAGGATGGAGCTGACTTTTGACAGCTCCTGGTGGGGATTTACTAAGGAATTTAACTGAGGATTATTCTTACCATCTTATCTTATATGAACTACCACCTCATGTCAACATATTTAATAAATACATCTTTCTACAAGAACCTACGTGACCTGATCTTCACTTAACATCACTACACTGCCTCGAGCTTGGCTCAGCAGCAGCAGGGCAGAGTGTGTCTCTGGTCGTCAAAAGCCATAGTTTGCTGCCCGGGTCTAGAAGATTGGTACCGGTAGCACCGAGGGCCTCCCCGGTGGAACTTTACAATGTATGGAATCATACCTCACACAGCGTTTACGGTGTGGGGGTATGATTCCAACATGTTTGCATGGAATCATACCTCCCACACCGTTTATGGAGTGGGGGTATAATTCCAACATGTTTGCATGTAAAGATACCTCCCACACTGTTTACGGTGTGGGGGTATAATACCAACATGTTTAATACCAAACACAACAGGGTTTGTTACAGCCAGTTTAGAGATAGTCTTCACGTAATGGCGCCTGGCCATTCTATGTATCCTACTGACTGATGCACTTACACCCTGGGAGAATGGACTTCGAAGATTGTAGGGGTGTCCTGCTCATACAGGGGCACCCTCACACTTGGAGCCGAGCATCCTGCCTTCAGGTTTGAAAGGCCTGCCTTAGGGATGACTTTTAGGTTTAAAGTGCAGTGACCTCAGATATAAGGAAAGTTATCTGTTTCAAGTGGTGCGGGCACCAGCTTACACAGGCTGCAATGGCAGGCCTGTAGTCACAATTTGGGTGATCTCTGAGTGGCATGATGCATGCTTCAGCCCATGGGAGACACCTGGTGTACATATGCCCTTGTTACCTTGGTACCATATAGTAGGGACTTATCAGGGTGCACTAGTAGCCAATCTGAGTGCACCTAAGTATTCAACATGTCCAATTTAGGGAAGAAGCACAGAGACTGGGGTCCTGATTAGCAGGATCCCAGTCAGACTAGTCAGTAAAACATAATGACAACAGAAAAAAGCGGGGGTGACCACGAAACCAGAACCTACTTTCCTACACATACCAATAAGATCTCCCATTCTTAAGGAGTAATTGGGATAAACCCTATAGTGGGGAGGGAGTGCAAAAGTAAATAAGATTAGAAATTTTCCTTTCCTACCAGGCTTGAAGTAGTGAATTATCACCATTGTTCAGTTACCCTTAACATTATAGATGTTCTATTTAGACAATGTTATTGATTGCAATAATTGTGATGAGCATTTTCTGCATGGGGAATATGCAATTTTCATGGGGCCTATTTTTTTTTTTTATACAGCTCCTCCAAAATCTCACTTATGCTGACAAAATGACCGTCCTGTTTGTCTACAACGGACCTTTTATGCTTGAACCGACCAAATGGAATTTGAAAGCTTTCCACAGGAGACGAAAAAGAGTGGAGCAGATGGATCAATAAAAGATTTTACTGAAAGTGACTTGAAATTGAACCATTTTGACAAAAAGAAAGCTTACAGATGTATGCTATGTTTCATAACAATCTTTCCTATGGGAAAATTGCTCAGATTTTGCTAAAGTGGAATAACTAGCGGTATTTTTTGTTAGCTTTCATCATCTTTAAGCTATCAAGCCAGTCAAACCGTTTCCAGGTTAACAACTGTTGCAAAAGTGTTCTTTATAAGAGTACAAACAGCTTTTGAAGTTCGAGTAATATAAATGTTGAAAAGTTGTCATTTGGAGCTTTTGGAGAATTTTAACATGTGTTTTCATAGAAGGACCTTGTGGTTAGAGTGTTGGCTACTGCATTTCTCAAAAGAATAAGGAGATTGTCTTGTGCAACAGATAATGAATACAATTTTATATTTCTAAGAAGTGTGTCTTTCTATTTGAAACAAATCTTTAAGATACAGTTTGCTTTTGTATTATAAACTACAGTAGAATATTTTTATAACCATTTAGTGTACCTGTGGCGCATGGGAAGTAAAAACCTGATTCCTTTACTATGTATATTTTACTTTTGATCTGCTTTTCTGCAAAACCTTTGCTGTTTTAGATAGTGTAAACTATTTGAGTCAAACACATTTTGAAATGGAACATGATCAACACAAGTGCAACTGCAAAAACTGTTTCAATATCCAAATCCATTTTTATAAGTAACCTTTACTTTCAGCAGTTAGGAATATTTAAATTTTTTCAACATTCAGCTGTCATAATAGCGTATTTGATCAGAGTTTGTTAGTTACGCACATTAAGTACGACACTGATACACTATAAAACTCCAGAGGGTTGGTGAACAGTTATGTTAGAGCTGTGAACATATTAATATTTGAACTTTTTAAATTGCCATTTATTAACAGGAGTAGTCTTTAAAAAAAAAAGCACGTTTTATTTTGAAAATATGTATTAATATTCTTTGAGTGCAATGCATTAATTTAATTTACCTTGCTATTCAAAATGCAACCATTGGCTCACTCAGACCTGCAGAAAGGAGAAAGTTGAAGTGTTGTTGAAAATGTACAACAATCACTGTAAAATTAAGTGAAGGGTACCTCTTTGTGAATTAACATGGTATATGATATGTTGCCCTTCCATTTGAAAATAACAGAAGAGATATTGATGTCAATTGTTTTGTACAGGCACTGCGTTAAATATTTTTGAGAAGTTCCATTTTAGGACTACTTGTACAGTATATATTAAAATTGAGATTTATAAGAACTTCACCAGATGTTTGGGTTCTTTCTGGATTTCTGCATTTCATTTATTGCTATTGGGCAGTTTCTGATTTTGTTAAAAAAAACATGCACACAAGGCCAGAAATGCAGCTTTCTTCAAATTTCCACAATGTGGACATGCTATTATGAAAAGCTAAACAAAATAAATTAAAACTTAGCCATGAAATCCTTACAAGCATAAGATATGGTCACCCAAACAAAATCTCATATTAATCCATGCCAGTATTTGTACAATATATTCATACTCATCGGTTCCATGCCTCTAAAATAATTATGAGGTTTTGGCTATGTAACACAGTAAGCTGTATATCTGATCTTTCCAGGAATGTATGGCTCTGAAATTTGTATGTAGGCCTTAGCAAACTCATGAGATTTACTTTCTGAGTTCTTGCAAGATGCAGTCAACAAACACATTTTTAAAAGAAAAGAGGAGTATGGAAAGAAAGCGATATTTAAAGAGGCTGCCAGCCCTTTCGGCATTAAAACGCCTCCAGAATAGGATGGTATGCATAATATACAAGGAGGGAACCTGATTAGTACTTGTTCTAGGTTTAGACAGTGTGCATTAAGCTAGTTGTATCACTCTTGAAGAAGTTCTTCCAGGCAAGATGGTGTGTGACAGCTGTTTGAATACAGCTCATCTGAAATATGTATCATAGAGCTAAAATATAATTAATTCAAAAAGGGGCAGACCAAGAGTCTTTATATGTATGATGAGAGTTGTATGCATTGGTTATCCTCAACCATTAGTGAAACGAAGGGTGACTATGTGCCTAGAAATGCCCACTATTTCTGCAACAATTGCCAAAGTTAGAACAGCGTGTGGTATCTTCACGTCTTTACTTTAGTTGCATCTCCAATCCGTGGGGTATGTCTCCCAAGGCACTGGTCGATTGACTCTCAATGGAGTTTGTTCATATCTTTACTAAGTAAATCTTCAAAACATTTCTCTACAAACTTTCATTTGTTTGAATTATTTTATTCCAAATTCTTTTCAATTCTTATTTTGGGTGAGACTTCGTTTCCCAAAATGCATAATTCCCAATTCAACATTGTTTCCAAATCAACATTATTCTTCATCCCAATGCATTTCGGCCCACCGGCCTTCATCAGGACAATCTCAATTAGAACGACGCGGTGCTTCCTACTCCAACACTGCACCGTGCTGGAGAAGAAGCACCTTTTCGTTCTAATCAACATTCATCACATTCCCCTGATGAAGGCCCGTCGGCAGAAATGCATTGGGATGAAGAATAATGTTGATTTGGAAACAATATTGAATTGGGAATGATGCATTTTGGGAAACGGAGTCTCACCCAAAAGAAGAATTGAAAAAAATTGTGAATAAAACAACTAAAAACAAATGAAAGTTTGTAGAGAAATTTTGGGAAGATTTACTTAGTAAAGACATGAACAAACTCCATTGAGAGTCAATCGACCAGTGCCTTGGGAGACATACCCCACGGATTGGGGATGCAACTAAAGTAATATTGAAACAAGCTCTTGATCAGGGAGCGATACCCGGGAGCATGGCACACACGCTAAATTTACGCTTGAGATCCAGCAGTGCACACTCTATTTGTAAATTGTTTATCTTCATGTCTTTGTCATGCATTCTCTCTTTAGTCATATGTCTTCTGCTACTCGGCCAGGGTTACTGTGAGGTAATAGAATGCTGATGTGTGCATAGTTTGGGTGTCAGTTGGAATGCTTGGGCAAGTATGCTACTCCCAGTGGGACTTTCTGGCTTTTATACTACCATCTTCTACCTGTAACCTAAGATTACTAACTTGAGAATAAACCTTATGCTATTTTACCTATTCTACTGGCTACCCTGCATCTTCATTTACCACAATGACGACAAGCTGAAAGACCAAAGCAGAAAAAAAGGCTTCTGCAGGAACATGAGAGGAAAGGAGTTTAAACTGAAGATTGCCTGAATCTAGACAAGAGACCTAATTTCAGAACTGAAATTATACAAGTGCAACCTGAAGGAATTAAACGCCGTAAAGGCCCCACGGTGTCTGATATCCTGCAGTTTGGGGCATTTAACCATATTTTCATCTATTTTATCAACAAGCAAAGCAGACTCTTTCAGTGGACTTTTTTACCAACAACAATGAAGTTGGCCTGTGCAGAACCTCATCGTTTACCTATACATGAGGAATTTAACTGACAGCCCTGCTGATGAAAGGAATGCAGGGATTTGTCAAGTGATTGATAAGAACAGGCAGTGAGCAATTGGTAGCACTTTATTGATCTGGCATATCGGTGATGTCACAGTTGACGACCTGCTTCATTTGCCAAGTGGATGTTTTATCTTAACTCTGAGACAGCAAGAAATCCCAGGCGTTAAGTGAATTTTGGCCCTTACCCCCAAATTGGATACTGTTGGTAGCACAAGGGTTATTGCAGCATTTAAGAAAGGGCACGTGGGCTGCTGTGCACTTCCCCCCACCAGGCGTGTGTAAAGTGCAGAGCAAGTCAAAGGAGCCGCAAGGCGATGTGAAACCACGAGCATGGAAGCCACGTTTGGTGGGAGCCATCACATCAGCATTATTTAGCATTTTGCTGAGGAACGTGAATGGCATCCGTAGATGGCTGCATAAAGCTTGCGCAATATGGAGGCTGCGTGGTATGGCTGCATGTGTTGGCATTGGGCAACTGTGTGTATCATGACCCTGCTGCGTTGTATTTGTGTCCTGCAACCATGTCAATTATACTGACATGAGGCTAGATGAAAAATGCCTACGGGAAAGAATCAATCCGGCATGTAGCTCATTCCTTGTATGAAGTATTTTCTGTAAGTTTTCCTGACTGAACCATTTGGGTAAGGGGTATTGGAACTGTGCTGAGTGACAGAGCAATGTCCAGGCGTGGAGTATCACTTTTCTGCATTTTCTGTTTCAACAGAAATGTATACAAAGTAGTCACCTCAGTGGTTTCTGCTGAAGTATTCTTTTTGTTTGCATATTTACAAATTTAGTTTTATGAACTTCTTTTGAGGAATCTGGGGACTTTTAGTGTCAGCATTTTATTTCCTTATTAGTATATTTTTGAGTGCTGTTCTTGATTTTCTTCCTATTTATTTATGCCATGCTGAATTTGTGCTTGCATGTGTTTGTATACCATTCTTAATTTTCTAGCCCATGTTTCATTTCTACAATGCTTTTTTTCACTGCTGTTGACTATATTCTATTATGGTTGGCATTGACTGCATGTGTAGATTTTTAGAATCGGTATTTGTTTGATTATTTGATTAGTGAATTTTATCCTCCAGTTCCTAAGCAGTAAACCCCTGGGTGCTGTTTGTGTGTTAGGTAGTATGCGGTGTGAGTGTTGCACCTTATGCAAATGTTACTTTTGTTGATTGTTGTGGGGATTATGTTTTTCACCCAAATTTTGATTACTATTACTTGTGTTGGGGCATGTTTATTGCATCCCAAACAATTATGTCAGTTACTTGTGATAGGGCAGGGAAGCTGCAACCCAAACTGTACTTATATTTATTAATGTTGGTTATGGGCAAGTGTTTTGCGCTCAAACCATACTTGTACTGGGGCATGTGTCATTACACCCAGACATTACTTACTGTTGCTGGTAATGGGGCACGTCGTTGCACCCAAACCATACTTGCTTTTACTTGTACGGGGGATGTTTATTTTGTCCCAGACATTTCTTACTTTTGCTGCTGATGGGGCACCTTTTTGCATCCACAGTGTGCTTACATTTATGTTGCTAGTGATAGGCATTTACGTTGTGCCTAAACCCTACTTTCATTTACATGTGTTGCAGCATTTGTACTTGCACCCTAACGGTACATTGTGAGGGGCTGCGGAGTAGCTTCCCAAACAATATTATGTTACAACTTCTTAATAGTACTGGTGATGGAGCATTTTCGTTGCTCCCAAACCTTTTGCTTTGGGCATATGTTTTGTACTTTCTTAGATCCTTCTTGTGTGGTGGTTGATTGGGCAGGTGTATGGCAACTAATGGGGCACACATTTTGCACCTTTGTGCTATGCTGTAGATTCAGTGACTTTAGTGTGAGGTGTCACTTTTGTTGCTCCACTATATTTTATTGCTGAGGTGGGAGAGTGTGGGTGTTTCTCCTGAGTGATGCATGTATGTGTCATTCTTGACCTTGTTTCATTATTTCCTTCCCTAGTCAGTTTTTTTATAATCTTATTGTATGATTGAATTTTTACATGCACCATATTTCTTCATTTTATTATGTTGAGTATTACTATGTTCAAATACTTTTTTTACTCCCATGTTTTGTGATCATCCCATGGGTGTTATGTATTACTTTCTTACCGGGATCCATATTTCCGGGTGGGATCCATATTTTCAATTTTTTCCATAAAGAAGGTAGTTGTGTGGTATCATCATGTCTTCTTAGTTATATGTCCCCTGTTGTTCAGCCAGTGTGACAGTGAGGTAATAGAATGCTGATGTGTCCATGGCTTGAGTGAGTATCTGAAAGAAACACGTTAGTGTTAGATTCCTTACCTTAGAATATCCCCAGGCGTCAGTCTGGATCCGGAAACTTTTGCGTAGCAGTACCCCTGCGCGTCGGTAGGCGTCGTCTGCAGGCGTCCCCTGCGGCTCCGCGTCAGTCGTCGGCGCCGTGATGACGTCGCTGGAGTATATAGACGCCGCCTCCGCTCGCTGACGTCAGTTCTTCTTTTTTCCGTGCCAGTAAGCGCAGATCCAAAGAGCAGTACTCCGGTCTTTTGACCAACGTTGTTTAACTTCTAATCTCTTTTGGTGCCTGGTAGGATGCCCGGTTTCAAGAATTGTGACGGTTGTGACCGCACGATGTCGGTCACGGACCATCACCGACTCTGTCTCCGGTGCCTGGGCCCCGACCACGACGTGGACGCCTGCGTCGACTGCCGGGCTCTCACTAACAAGGCTAGGCGGGAGTGGTCCCGCAAGCTACTTGAGCTCCGGGTGTCGGCCCCGCGTCGGGAGCGGTCCCGGTCCGGCCGGAGGTCCAGGGAGCGTTCGAGGGAGCGGTCGCGGAGCCGCGACGAGCGCTCCGGAAGTCGTCACCATTCGTCGGGCTCATCAGGTAAGAAACACAAGAAGTCGGGGCGTCGTCATCGTACCCCCAAGTCCCCCCGACGCTCGCGCGACGCGGCCGGGGGTTCGGGTGACCCCAACTCCGCGGCTCCGCGAGAGTCGCCGGCGCGGCCTGCCCCATACCCTCCGGTCCCTGGGCAAAGTGCGACGCCTGAGGAGATTGAGGCGTTCCTCATGGCCATGAGGGCGCTCAGTTCTCCGACGTGGCCTACGGCGCCTTCGGGCCCAGTGCTACCGTCTGGGGGCCCTGGCGGGTCGGGTGTCCCTGGCTCGACGCCATCGGGTGCTCCGGCCCCGGTGCCGCCGACGGCTCCGACCCCGGCGCCGCAAGGGCCTTCGGGGTCGACGCCGGCTGGCCTGCCGGCCGGTCCGGCGCCGCTCCCATCGGGGTTACCCCCGACGCCGCCCCCGCGCGGCGCCGGTTCTCCTGTGCCGGCTTTGGCCGGCGCCGGGGCCCCGGCGCCGGCTCCGGGCGGCGCCGTCCCCATACCCTCCCCGAATCCGGACGCGGAGTCAGACCGGCGTCGATCGACGCCGGGCTCGACGCCGATGGGGCCTGTGAACCCCGAGGAGCCGGTCTACATCGTTGACTCCGAATATGGAGATGATGAAGAGTACGGGGAAGGTTGGGAGGGGTCTGAGGATCCTCTGTCTTTTGAGTGCCAGTATGACCCGGACTGAACAGGTGATTTGGGGGATGCCAGTGGTCTGGACGACTCTCCTAACCCTGGCTTTGTCTCTCCTCCTGCCGTGGCGTCGGAGGAGGGAGCTGCATATTCAGTGGTGCTGATGAGGGCTGCCAAGGCCTTACACCTTGAGCTCCCCGTCGCGGCCGTGAGGCCTAACATCCTCACTGAGGTCTTCAAACCGCAGTCATGCCCACAGGAGCCACTGCTGCCGTTTAACGAAGCCTTGTCAGACGTTCTGTTGGGCACGTGGTCCAGGCCCGCTTCAGGTTCGCCTGTTGATCGGAACGTGGCCAGACGCCACCGTCCTTGTCCGGACGACCCCAAGTTCCTGTCCACCCACCCCACCCCCGAGAGTCTGGTGATCCAGGCCTCAACCTCCCAGACCTCATTCCCGTCGGCTCCACCCGACCGGGAATCTAAGAGGTATGACCAATATGGCAAGAAGGTCTTCTCGTCCCTGAGTTTGGGACTGCGGTCTTGCAACACCGCTTGCCTCTTAGGCCGCTACACCCACTCTGTGTGGGATACGGTCGCGGACCTGCTGCCAGAATGCCCCATGGAGGTGAGGGCTAAACTCGGTAAAGCTGTGGCTGAGGGCCGAGATGCAGCTAAATACTCTATACGGTGTGGTCTTGATACGACCGACTCGCTAGGCAGAGCGATGTCCACGACGGTGGTGATTCGTCGCCACGCCTGACTGAGATCCGCCAACTTCTCGGCAGATGTCCAGAATGCCTTGATGGACATGCCGTTCGATGGCTGTCGCCTGTTTGGCGACAAGGCGGACCACGCGCTGGAACGCTTCAAGGACTCCAGGGTCACGGCCAAGTCCTTGGGTCTCTCGACCCAGCGCCAGCAAACGGGTTCGTTTCGCTCCTTTCGTGGCCAAGGAAGGGGCGTCCCCACACGTGCTGCCAGCCACGCGCCGCAACAATCCATTCAACGCGGTGGCGGCCGTGGAAACCGCTGTGGCGGCGGTCGGGGTCAACGGCGGGGTCAGGCCACACCTCCCCCCGCAGCATCTGCCTCCGAGTCCTCCTAGTCCGTGCTTTCGGCCCCATGTGACGCCAGTGGGTGGCAGGGTGCGCCATCACCACGCTCACTGGCGCACGATTACATCGGACAGGTGGGTGCTGCAACTCGTCCGAAGGGGCTACTCCCTCCCCTTCGAGACCACTCCTCCAGCCATGCCACCGCAGAACCACCGTGTGTCGGGGGACCACTTGACACTTCTGCAGGAGGAAGTTACAGCCCTCTTGGCCAAGGGGGCCATCGAGCGCGTTCCTGGGCCAGAAGTAGGGCGTGGTTGCTATTCCCACTACTTTCTGGTGCCCAAGAAGGACAAGGGGGGCCTACGTCCTATCTTGGATCTACGGAACGTCAACGGCTTCCTCCGGAAGGAGAGGTTCAAGATGTTGACTTTAGCTCAGGTCTTGGCTGCTCTAGACCCGCAAGACTGGATGGTAGCGTTGGACTTGCAGGATGCGTATTTTCACATCCCCGTCCTGCCGGCCCACCGGCGTTACCTGCGGTTCACGGTAGGCCAGGAGCATTTTCAGTTTGTCGTGCTCCCCTTCGGCCTTACCAGCGCCCCACGGGTGTTCACAAAGGTGATGGCGGTGGTCGCAGCTCATCTGCGCAGGTTGGGGGTTTCGGTCTTCCCCTACCTAGACGACTGGTTGTTGAAGGCGGGCTCGCCCCAGACAGTCGTCCACCACCTTCAGATGACAGCAGACCTCTTGCACGACCTGGGGTTCTCCATCAATGTGCCGAAATCACACCTGTGTCCCTCTCAAAAGCTCCTTTTCATCGGAGCGGTTCTGGACTCGGCGCAGTTTCGGGTTTATCCTCCGGAACGGCGGGTCCGGGATATACAGGCTTTGATCCCCATCTTTCAGCCGCTATCCCGGGTTTCGGTCAGGTTGACGCTGCGGCTGCTGGGACTGATGGCTTCCTGCATCCTTCTGGTGCATCACGCCCGGTGGCGGATGCGGGCTCTGCAGTGGGACCTGAAGTTTCAGTGGGCCCAGCATCAGGGCAACTTGTCCGACCACGTCTTGATCTCGGAGGGCACTGCGAGACAACTGCAGTGGTGGCTTACGGACCGCGATTGGGTCAGAGGCAGATCCCTCTCCCTTCCCCAACCAGAGCACGTAGTCGTGACGGACGCGTCCCTCCAGGGCTGGGGTGGCCACTTGGGAGAGGCGGAGATCAGAGGCATCTGGTCTCCGGCGGAGTCCCGGCTCCATATCAACCTGTTGGAGCTATGGGCGATTCGTCTAGCACTGAAGGCATTCCTCCCCTTTGTCAACGGGAGTGTGGTGCAGGTGTTCACGGACAACACCACCGCCATGTGGTACTGCAACAAACAAGGCGGGGTGGGGTCGTGGACCCTTTGCCAGGAGGCTCTGCGCCTCTGGCAATGGCTGGAACGTCAGGGCGTGACTCTGACGGTTCAACACTTGGCAGGTTCTCAGAACGCCAGGGCGGACGAACTTAGCCGTCGGTGCTCGATGGATCACGAATGGCGTCTGAACTCGGACGTGGCGCAAGGCATCTTTCGGAAATGGGGAGAGCCTTGGTTAGATCTATTCGCCACAGAAGAGAACGCGCAATGTCATCAATTCTGCGCGTTGGAGTTTCCGAGACGGCACTCGCACGGCGACGCCTTTCGGCGCGAGTGGAGTTGCAGTCTGTTATACGCCTTTCCGCCTATACCACTTCTGCCCAGAGTGCTGAAGAAGATCAGGCGCGACCGGGCCCAAGTTATCCTTGTGGCTCCGGACTGAGCACGAAGGTACTGGTATCCCGAGCTACTCAGCATGTCAGTCGGTCCCCCGATCCGCCTGCCCCTTCAGGAGGACCTTCTGTCGCAGCAGCAGGGGACGGTCCTCCACCAGAACCTGTCCAGTCTCCACCTCCATGCTTGCCTCCTGAAGTCTGTGACGTAATTCTGGCAGCCAGGCGTCCCTCCACAAAGTCGGTATACGCCTGTCGGTGGAACAGATTTGTGGCATGGTGCACAGCAAAGGCTGTGGATCCTCTTTCTGCCCCTCTTTCCGAGGTTCTTCTGTTTCTTCTCTCTCTTGCCCAGCAGGGCTCTGCTCTGGGCACTATCAAGGGCTACCTTTCGGCCCTTTCAGCCTTTCTAAGGCTTCCTGATCAGCCTTCTTTGTTCAAGTCCCCAATTGTAACGAGATTCTTGAAGGGCATCACACACATGTATCCACCTGTTCCGTTTGTGATGCCTCAGTGGGACTTGAACCTGGTTCTAACCTTTTTGATGTGTGCTCCCTTTGAGCCCCTTCATTCTTGTCCTCTCTGTCTCCTGACTTTAAAGACGGCTTTCCTGGTTGCCATCACCTCTGCCAGGAGAGTGAGTGAGCTCCAGGCTCTTTCTGTCCAACCTCCTTTCCTGTCCATTCATTCTGACAAGGTGGTTCTAAGGACTAGACCTTCTTTCCTGCCCAAAGTAGTTTCTGCTTTTCACATCGGGCAGTCTATCACCCTCCCCTCCTTCTTCCCGCCTCCGCATCCTTCAAAGGATGAAGAGCGGCTCAATCGTCTGGACCCAAAACGTGCGCTCTCATTTTATGTGGATCGCACACGCCAGTTCCTGGTGGATGACCAACTGTTTGTTGGCTACGTGGGTGCGAAGAAGGGACGGGCGGTACATAAACGGACCATCTCTCGGTGGGTCGTTCTGTGCATCAAAGCGTGCTACTCTTTGGCTCGGAAGGAGCCTCCTGTTGGGCTGAGGGCCCATTCCACTCGGGCCACGGCGGCTACTACTGCCCTGGGCCGGGGAGTCCCTTTGCAGGACATTTGCCAGGCGGCTACGTGGGCCTCGCTGCACACCTTTGCGAGGCACTACTGCCTGGACAGTCAAGTCCGGAGGGATGGCTTCTTTGGCCGTTCTGTCCTCCAGGACTTTCTGGTGTAGGAGTGTATTGGTTCGCAGACCCACCACCGGGGTTGGTATTGCTGGGGTATCTATTCTAAGGTAAGGAATCTAACACTAACGTGTTTCTTTCAGATGAACAAGTTACTTACCTTCGGTAACGATATATCTGTAAGAAACATTAGTTAGTGTTAGATTCCTTACCGAACCCACCCTTCCTCCCCGTTCTGCGAACTGATACCTAGGGTTAAGGTCATCCCTTTCAGGGCCCTAGTTTCAAATGGCACCAGTGTTGGTTCTCACATGGCTCTGCGTTTTCTGGCGCGGAAAAGCTGTGTACAAAGAACTGACGTCAGCGCGCGGAGGCCGCGTCTATATACTCCAGCGACGTCATCACGGCGCACGACGCCGACGACGGACGCGGAGCCGCAGGGGGCGCCTGCAGACGACGCCTACCGACGCGCAGGGGTACTGCTACGCAAAAGTTTCCGGATCCAGACTGACGCCTGGGGATATTCTAAGGTAAGGAATCTAACACTAACTAATGTTTCTTACAGATATATCGTTACCGAAGGTAAGTAACTTGTTCGTCAGTTGGAATGCGTGGGCTGAGCAGCAAGGATGATGCTCCCGGAGGGGCTTCCCTGCTACCATCTTCTACCTGTAACCTGATACTACTAATTTGAGAATAAACCTTATTCTGTTTCACCTATACTACGGGCTACCCTGCATCTTCATTTAGCGCACAGGAGTTTCTTAAATTCCCTATAGCTCTGTACTTCCATAATTACCAGGATACAAGACTCATCAAGGGATTTGCGGCTAGAGGAGAGCAAAGTTAAATAACATTTTAATTAAGATAGTTCAAATGTATTCGAAATGGGCAAATAAAACCACTCCGACTAGTGCTTAGAATTAACAGCTCACCGCTAAAATAAACAAAATGTCACAATAAAATAATAAGAATTTGATAGACTTCTAGCTGCGGATTCCTTACCTTTGACTTTCTCAGGCATCAGGCTGGATCCGGAAACTTTTGCTGAGCAATACCCCTTGCGCGCGATGTTCGGTGGCTCCAATGAGTTCTGTTACACGTCGGCGTCGTTAGCATCGAATATGACATTGCATTACCTATAAAGGCGCTACCCAGGTGCGCGAGCATCCGTTCTTTTCTTCCTGCGCCAGTTAAGTGCCAATCTGGGAAGAGCTACCCTTTGCCGTCTTTTGACAGGTTTTTTCTCGACTCTCAAGCTGTGCGGGATTTGTTCCAACATGATGTCGGTCACCGATCCTCATCGCGTATGTTTTTGGTGTCTCGAGCACAACCACGATATGAAGTCGTGTTCGGACTGTCGGGCAATTGCCCCGCAGACCCTGAAAAAGCGGGCAATGAAGTTATTTGTGGTCCGGCAGTCAACACTGTCCAGCGAGACTCCGGGAAGGTCATGGTCCCGAACGAAGAAGAGGAGGTAGCTGGACGGCTTCGGAGATCTATGTCCTCTTCCTCCCATCGTGGTGCACTTGGGGAAGAGGAAAAAGAAGTCCAAGCGGACTATATCCTCACTTCAACTGGCGTCCGTCGTCGAGAGAGGTAATGAGCACCGACGTTCTAGGCACGGTTCTGTTGGACCGTAGCCAGAGTTAACTTCGTGTCTCCCCCCCTTTCTGAGAGCCGAAAAGAGTTTTACAAATACATGCGCAGCGTATTTGATTGGAACGGCCCAGCTGGTAAGCCATCGGGCCCTGCGCGGTCGGAAGGGGTCCCATTGGGTTTGACGCCGGTGAGGCCTCAGGGATCCGATCCAGGATCCAGTTCGACGTCCACTGCGACCTTCCCTGGCGTTGGATCTGAAGTTGATGCCTGCGATGTCAACAGAACCCAGAGGTTCTATGTTGTTGCCTGAGCACTCTGAGGATGTGCTAGGCTCAGGAGAGGATTGAGAGAGGTCTGGGGACCCTCTTGAAACATAGGAAGTCTCTGAGGAGAATTTGGACTGGTATGGTTAACTTGGGGAGGCGAGTGGACTGGATACTTCCACAGATACTGGCATGCGTGCTCTGTATCAACAGTAGCTACGGAGGAGGGGGCATCCTATGCCATGGAGGTTCAGAGGCCAGCCGAGGTCCTTGGACTGAAGCTGCCCTCGGTGCAGGTCAGGGCTAATCTCCTGACTGAGATGCTTTAACCTGGGGCTTCCACTTCCGAACTCCTGTTGCCCTTTAATGAGGCACTTACAGACATCCTTCTAGGAACATGGTCTAAACCTAGCACAGGAGATACTGTGACTAGGACAATTGCACGCCGCCATCACCCAGCTCCGGGCGACAGAAAGATCCTCAGCCAACACTCTACCCCAGAGAGTTTTGCTGTGTAGGCCTCTAAGTCCCAAGGCGCATTCCCTTCTGGATTGGGAATCGAAAAGGCTGAATTCATTCGGGAAAAATAAGTTTTCTTCCTTCAGCCAGGAATTGTGGTTGATGAATAGTGCATGCTTATGGGGCCATTTCTGTTGCGCAGGTGCTGCCACAAGTCCTGGAGGAGGAACGTGATGTGCTCTCCCAAGCTGTCAAGGATGGGAGAGATGCAGCAAAATTCACCATACGGTGTGGCCAAAAATTATCCACAAAGTTAGTAAAAAAATGACTACGGGTTACTGCTTTTTCCAGATCTGCGCTTGCTGGTGCGGAAAAAAGAACTGACGTCAGCACGCGGAGGCGGCGTCTAAGTACTCCAACGACGTCATCACGGCGCCGACGACGGAAGCGGAACCGCAGACGACGCCTACCGACGCGCAAGGGTACTGCTACGCAAAAATTTCCGGATCCAGTCTGACGTCTGGGGATATTCTAAGGTGAGGAATCTATCACTAACTAATGTCTCTTACAGATATATCGTTACACAAGTAGTAACTTGTGCTTTAACAACGGTAGCCTTGAAGCGTCATGCCTGGCTTCGAACAACTGGCTTCTTGGGTGATGTCCAAGCCAATTTGATGGACATGCCCTTTGATGGAAGTCTGTAATATTATTCTGGCGGCCACCCGGCCCTTCACTACGTCTGTATATGGCTGCTGTTGGCCGAAATTCGGATTATACTGTACAGAAAAGTCCATTGACCGTCTTTCTGCTTCTCTTTCTACTGATCTTTTATGCATTCTAACCCTTGCCCAGCAGGGCTCTGCCTTGGGAACTCTAATGGGTTACCTTTCTGCTCTGTCTGCTTTTTTGTGCCTGCCAGACCAGCCCTCTCTCTTTAAGTGTCCTATTGTAAATAGATTTTTAAAAGGGCTGGCTCACTTAGTTTCACCCACGCCCTTTGTTACCCCACAGTGCAACCTTAATTTGGTCCTTACCTATCTAAGGTGTGTTCTCTTTGAGCCTTTGCACAATTGTCCCTTCCGTCTGTTGACTATCAACACAGACTTCCTAGTGGCGATTACATCTGCCTGGAGGGTAAGTGAGTTGGAGGCGTTATCTTGTTCGCCTCCTTATCTTATGTCCTTTCCAGACAAGGTGGTGCTTTGCATCAGGGCATCCTTTTTGCCAAATGTTGTGACCCCATTCCATCTGGGTCAGTCCATCACTTTGCCCACTTTGCTCCCCCGCATCCCTCTAAGGAAGAGGGGCATCTCCACCGACTGAACCTAAAAAGAGTGTTGTCGTTCTACCTTCACCGCACAAAAGAGTTCCAGGTGGCTGACCAACTCTTTGTGGAGTATGTGGGAGCAACAAAGGGAAGGGCAGTGCAGAAAAGGACCATCTCTTGCTGGGTCGTTCTTCATCAAGATCTCTTGGCAAAGAAGCAGCCCCCATAGGGATTAAGGGCCCGTTCCACCAGGGGAAAGGCTGCGACTACAGCCTTGACTAAGGGTGTCCCAGTCCAAGACATCTGTCTGGCGGCGACATGGGTTTCTTTGCACACGTTTGCAAAACATAACTGCCTTGATGGTCAGGTGCTTATGGACAGACATTTTGCCTGTTCAGTCCTGCAAGACTTCTTAGTTTAGGATGTGAGTACACAACCCACCGTCGGGATGGTATGGCTGAGGTATCTGAGTCAAAGGTAAGGAATTTGCAGCTAGAAGTCCCTATCAGATAAAGAAGTAACTTACCTTCTGTAACGCATTATCTGGTAGAGAATCTAGTAGCCGATTCCTTACAGCCCTACCCATGCCTCCCCGCTTTGCAGATTGATATTGAAGGACTAGGGTTGTTCTCCCCCCCCCCCCCCCCCCTTTCAGGGCCCTAATTTTGCACACTGCTACGTCAGTTACTACGTGGTTCTGTGCTTGTGGCGTGGAAAACACAAAAAGTACTGACGTCCGCGCACCTTGGTGGCACCTCTATAGGCACACAATGTCATAACCGACGCGGACGACTTCATGCTGAGCCGAATGGAGCCACACAACGTCGTGCGCAATGGGTATTGCTCAGCAAAAGTTTTCGGATCCAGCCTGATGCTGGGAAATTTAAAGGTAAGGAATCTGTTGCTAGATAGAGTCTCTACCAGATAATGCGTTCTTCAGGGTCGGAGTTAATCAGTAATGAAAATGTCAAGAAAACCCCAATTGTCTGATGTAGAGTAAATGTTATGCACCCCAGTTCAACTTTCATGGAAAAAAAATGTGTTTAGGAAACAATTTGCCATACTGATCGACCGAATCAGAATTGGCTGACTTTACTATTTAATGTGGATTTACGAATCCCAGCATAATTGAATTTTTTCAATTGTAAATGTAGATTTCGGACAGGTTTGTGGTTGTACCTTCAAAAGAGGGACAGCACCCATACGCTAATGAGTTTGTGTTCACATAACATGGAAATGCATTTGGGCAATTGTAAAAGTGTTTCTTGGGTGGGAGGTACAAGTGGGGGAGTGGGTGTTTATCAACAGGGAAATTCATAATTTTCACAGTTTCCCAATTTTCCACCTGATGGTAATTCTGCATGCATATTGTGCACTTTTAGATATCAAACTATGTTGTGGGTTTCCCACATTATTTCTATATTTTTCAGTGAAAATAATGAAAGTCTGTAATTTGTTCAAAACTTGTAAGCAGTGTCATGCAAGCACATTTTTTATTCAAATATGGGACTAGTTGCATAAACAACAAAGTACCACTCTTTAAGTGTTAATAAAGGACCACCCCCGAGGTCAATCTAGCCCTAACAGTACATTGGCCGTGATGGTTTCATTCTGCTTGAAGGCTCCTAATAAGATTTTGACTGTGGCCCAGTGGTAAATGCAGGGAGGAGGCTCGAGTCCAAATGGAGCATAATCGTGTTGAGGCAAGCAAAAAGGAACCCTAGACTAGTCTAGCATAAAGATAACTCCTTAAAATGCTAGACATGCTGCTGTCACATAATAGAGTTGGATATATATATATATACAGTTTTGTGGTGACAGAAATGTCACAATGTAATAGAGCACCTTTAAGGACTATTTCAGGTGTTTCACTTAATATCTGATTTCAGTAGACTAAGATTGGATCCAAGCAACATGACCTCTGTCATTGTTAAGTCAAGTTATTAGAGATTGATTTAAAAATAATTTTTCGGAGTGTTAGAAGAGCAGATGAACTTACATTTGCATATGAGGGTTATAGTGGTAGGAGATATGAAGTTCAGAATTAAGTTTTATGCTGCATGTACATTTAGTACATTTGCTAAGTTTGGGAAACTGAGCAAATAGTTGGAAAATGAACATTCGAAGAGCCAGGATTCTGAGTGGAGGAGGAACACCTATGTCCATGGTGATGGTTAATTATTAGGGAATGCACAAAGTTGATTTCTAGTCATAGGAGATTTCATTCTAGCATAGTCATTTGAAGTCAATTTACACATCAGTGCTAATAAAGTTTCTTTTTTTTCAGGTTCAGTAAAAGCATCCCTGGACTTGGTCCTGTTCCCCCTCTTTTTTGACAGAAAGAATTATTTTCTCTCATATTATGACTTGCATGCATCAGGCTTTCTCCTCTCCTCTACTCTCTCTCTTTCCTTCATCTGTCCTAATAATCTGAAAGAAACAGGTTACTGTTAGATTCCTTACCTTAGAATATCCCCTGGCGTCAGACTGGATCCGGAAAGTTTTGCGTAGCCGTACCCCTGCTCGTAGGTAGGCATTGTCTGCGGCTCCGCGTCCGTGTCGCTGGCGCCGGGATGACTTCGTCGAAGTACTTAGACGCCGCCCTCGCGCGCTGATGTCCGTTCTTCTTTTTTCCGCGGCAGCAAGCGCAGATCCGGAAAAAGCAGTACTTCTTAGTCACTTTTTGACTAACTTTTTCGATCCCTTTTGGATCTTTTTTCGAGTTGGTAGACTCTCGGTGACGATAGGGACGCCCAGGTTCAAACCCTGTGCCGATTGTCACCGCCTGATGTTGGTTACCGACCCCCACCGTCGGTGCCTTTATTGCCTTGGGGCCGACCACAACGACAAGTCGGGCCTTGACGTCGAAGGCTAGGCGGGAGCGGTCCCGTAAGCACCTCGAGCTCCGGCAGTCAGCGCCGTGCCGTTCCCGGTCCCGGTCGAGGAGGTGGTCGAAGGACCGGTCGCGGGGCCACAGTCATCACAGCTCGGCGAGTCGACACCATTCGTCGGGCTCCAAGTCCTCAGGTAAGAGGCACAAGAAGTCGAAGAGACGTCATCGCTGTTCCGACTCCCCCCCCCGACGCTCGTGCAATGCGGCCGGGGGTTTGGGCAACACAGGCCACGCGGCTCCGCCGGAGCCGCAGGCGCCGCGGCCAGCCCCATACCCACCGGTCCCTGGGCTGAACGTGACGCCGGCGGAGATCGAGGCCTTCCTCATGGCCATGAGGTCGCTCTCTCCTCTGTCGGGTCCCGCTGTGGCCTCTTCGGGCCCCGCTGGCCCGTCTGGGAGCTCAAGCGGGCCGTAGACTTTGGCCCCGGCGACTTCGGTCCCGCCGCCGCAGGGCCCCACTGGGTCCGGGTCCGGATCCGGGTCGTCGCTGGTCGAACTTACGATCCCTCCTCTGGCGCCGACTCCCAGGGTGTCGCCATCAACGCCGTCCCCGGACGACGTCGTCCTCGGTCTGGATCCGGCATCGGACCGGCGTCGCTAGACGCCGCATTCGACGCCGAGAGAAGAGCAATTCTTCTATGATCTGGCCCCATCCTTTGCACCTGACTATGAGGAGATGGGATGAGAGGAGGATTGGGAGGGGTCTGAGGACCCTCTGGCACCGGAGTGCCAGTCGTATCAGGACTGGGCAGTTGAGCTAGGGGAGGCCAGTTGTCTGGACTCTTCGCCCGACACTGGATTTGTCTCCCCTCCTATCGTGGCTACAAAGGAGGGGGCTGCTTACAGCGTGGTGTTGACGAGGGCGCCCAATGCCTTGGCTCTTGAGCTCCCCGTCGTGGCAAGAGGACTAACCTTCTCACCGAGGTCCTTAAACCGCAGGCAAGCTCTTCAGAGCCTCTACTGCTGTTTAAGAAGGCCCTTACTGACGTTCTGTTGGGCACTTGGTCCAGGCCCGCTACCGGCCCCCCTGTAGATCGGAAAGTGGCCAGACGCCACCGCCCGGCCCCGGGCAACCCTAGCTTCCTGTCCACCCAACCCACCCTAGAGCGCCTGGTGATCCAGGCCTCTAAATCCCAGATCGCATTCCCGACTGCTCCACCTGATCGGGAATCCAAAAGGTATGAGCAATTCGGTAAGAAGCTGTTCTCCTCACTTAGTTTGGGGTTCCGGTCGGTCAACACTGCTTGCCTTTTGGGCCGTTCTACCCAGTCTCTGTGGGACACGGTCGCAGACGTGCTGCCGGGTTGCCCGGAGGAGGCCCGGCCAAAACTCGCTCAAGCCCTTGCAGAAGGGCGAGATGCAGCACGGTACTCTACTCGATGTGGGCTGGATACCACGGACTCACTGGGCAGGGCGATTTCCGCAATGGTGGCGGTTCGCCGCCATGCTTGGCTGAGGTCCGCCAACTTTTCGGCTGATGTCCAGAACTCACTCATGGACATGCCGTTTGATGGCCTTCGCCTCTTTGGCGACAAGGCAGACAGTGCGCTTGAGCGTTTCAAGGACTCCAGGGCTACGGCCAAGTCCTTGGGCCTGTCGGGCCAGCGCCAGCAAACTTCTGCCTTTCGCTCCTTTTGTGGCCACGGAAGGGGCGCCCCTTCACGTCCTGCCAGCCACCGGCCGCAGACTAACATCCAGCGCGGCGGCGGACATGGTAACTGCCATGGCGGTGCCACGGGACAGCGGCGAGGCCAGTCCACATCCACCCCCGCAGCATCCGCCTCAAAGCCTTCCTAGTCCGAGCTTTTAGGCCCATTTGACGCCAGTGGGGGGCAGGGTTCACCATCACCTCCTCCACTGGCGCACCATCACATCGGACAGGTGGGTGCTGCAAATCGTCCAAAGGGGCTACTCCCTCCCCTTCGAGGCGACCCCTTCAGCCATGCCACCGCAGTACCACCGCACGTCGGGGGATCACTTGCAACTTCTGCAAGAGGAAGTTACGACCCTCTTGGCCAAGGGGGCCATGGAGGACGTTCGTGGGCCAGAAGTAGGGTGTGGTTGTTACTCCCACTACTTTCTGGTTCCCAAGAAGGGCAAATGGTGCCTACACCCTATCTTGGACCTGCGGAACGGCAGCGGCTTCCTCCGGAAAGAGAAGTTCAAGAGGCTGACTTTGGCTCAGGTCTTAGCTGCCCTAGATCCTGGAGACTGGATGGTAGCGTTGGACTTGCAGGACGCATATTTTCACACCTCCGTCCTCCCGGCCGACCGGCGTTACTTGCGGTTTAGGGTTGGCCATGAGCACTTTCAGTTTACCGTGCACCTCTTCGGTCTTACCAGCGCCCCTCGGGTGTTCACGAAAGTTATGGCGGTGGTCACAGCTCATCTGCGCAGATCAGGGGTGTCAGTCTTCCCCTATATCGACAACTGGTTGTTGAAGGCGGGCTCGCCCCAGACAGTCGTCAGCCACCTCCAGACTACGGCTGACCTGCACCTGCTGGGGTTCTCCATCAATGTGCCGAAGTCACACCTGTGTCCCTCTCAGATGCTCCTCTTCATCGGAGTGGTTCTGGATTCGGCGCAGTTTCGGGTTTATCCTCCCGAACAGCGGATTTGGGATATTCAGGCTCTGATTCCGATCTTTCAGCCTTTATCCCGAGTCTCGGTCAGGTTGACGCTGCGGCTTCTGGGGCTGATGGCCTCCTGCATCCTTCTGGTGCATCACGCCAGGTGGCGGATGCGGGCTCTACAGTGGGACCTAAAGTTTCAGTGGGCCCAGCATCAGGACAACCTGTCCGACCACGTCCTGATCTCGGAGGGCACTGCGAGACAGTTGCAGTGGTGGCTCACGGACCGTGATTGGGTCAGCGGCAGATCACTCGCCCTACCCCAACCGGAACACGTAGTTGTGACGGATGCGTCCCTCCTGGGTTGGGGGGGCCACATGGGAGAGGCGGAGATCAGAGGCCTCTGGTCTCCGGCGGAGTCCCGGCTCCATATCAACCTTCTGGAGCTGCGGGCAATCCGGCTTGCACTGAAAGCCTTCCTTCCCTCTGTCCGGGGAAGTGTAGTGCAGGTGTTCACGGACAACACCATCGCCATGTGGTACTGCAACAAACAGGGTGGGGTGGGGTCGTGGACCCTTTGTCAGGAGGCTCTGCGCCTCTGGCAATGGTTGGAACACCAGGGCGTCTCCCTGGTGGTTCAACACCTAGCAGGTTCCCTGAACGCCAGGGCGGACAAACTCAGCCGTCGGTGCATGATGGATCACGAATGGCGTCTGAACTCGGACGTGGCGCATGGTCTCTTTCAGCAGTGGGGAGAGCCTTGGTTTGATCTATTCGCCACAGAAGAGCACGCGCAATGTCCTCAGTTCTGCACGTTGGAATTTCCAAGGCGGCACTCGCTCGGAGACGCTTTTCGTCGCAAGTGGAGCTGCGGTCTGTTGTACGCCTTTCCGCCTATACCACTTCAGCCCAGAGTGCTGAAGAAGATCAGGCGCGACCGGGCCCAAGTCATCCTTGTGGCTCCGGACTGGGCACGAAGATACTGGTATCCCGAGCTACTCAGCATGTCAGTCGGTCCCCCGATCCGCCTGCCTCTTCAGGAGGACCTTCTGTCGCAGCAGCAGGGGACGGTCCTCCACCCGAACCTGTCCAGTCTTCACCTCCATGCATGGAGATTGAGCGGCGACAGTTGAGTCAATTTAACTTGCCTCCTGAAGTCTGTGATGTCATTCTGGCAGCCAGGCATCCCTCCACAAAATCGGTATACGCCTGCAGGTGGAACAAATTTGTGGCATGGTGCACAGCAAAGGCTATGGATCCCCTTTCAGCCCCCCTTTCAGAGGTTCTCCTCTTTCTTTTTTTTCCTGCCCAGCAGGGCTCTGCTCTGGGCACTGTCAAAGGCTACCTCTCTGCCATTTCAGCCTTCTTAAGGCTCCCTGATCAGCCTTCTTGGTTAAAGTCCCCTTTTGTAAATTGATTCTTGAAGGGCATCACTCACATGTTTCCCCCTGTTCCTTTTGTGATGCCTCATTGGGACTTGAACCTTGTTCTGACTTATTTGTTGTGCGCTCCCTTCTATCTTCTAAGCCTCCTTTTATTTCTGTCCATCCGGACAAAGTTGTTTTAAGAACGCGTCCTTCTTTCCTGCCCAAAGTGGTTACAGCCTTTCACATAGGGCAGTCCATCACCTTGCCCACCTTCTTTCCGCCTCCGCATCTCTCGAAAGAGTAAGAGAGGCTCCACCGTCTGGACCCAAAACGTGCGCCCTCATTCTATCTGGACTGCACACGCCAGTTCCGGGTGGACGACCAGCTCTTTGTTGGTTATGTGGGCGCTAAGAAGGGACAGGCGGTGCACAAACGAACCATTTCTCGATGGGTCGTTTTGTGCATAAAGGCTTTTTATTTACTGGCTAAAAAGGAGCCTCCTGTGCATGCCCATTCCACTCGGGCCACGGCGGCTACTACTGCCCTGGTCGGGGAGTCCCCTTGCAGGACATCTGTCAGGCAGCTACGTGGGCCTCGCTGCACACTTTTGCTGGACACTACTGCCTGAACAGCCAAGTCCGGAGAGATGGCTTTTTCTGCCGTTCTGTTCTCCAGGACTTTCTCTGGTGTGATCATTGGTTCGCAAACCCACCACCGGGGTTGGTATTACTGGAGTATCCATTCTAAGGTAAGGAATTTAACACTAACCTGTTTCTTTCAGATGCACAAGTTACTTTCCTTTGGTAACCATATGTCTGTAAGAAACAGTAGTTAGTGTTAGATTCTGCGAACTGATATCTAGGGTTAAGGTTCTTCCCTTTCAGGGCCCTAGTTTCATGGCACCAGTGTCTGGTTTTTTCATGGCTCGGAGTTTCTGGCGCGGAAAAGCTGTGTAAAAGAACTGACGTTAGTGCGCGAGGGCGGCGTCTAAGTACTCCGACGTCATCCCGGCGCAAACGACGATGGACGCGGAGCCGCAGACGACGCCTACCGATGAGCAGGGGTACTGCTACGCAAAACTTTCCGGACTCTGTCTGACGCCTGGGGATATTCTAAGGTAAGGAATCTAACACTAACTGTTGTTTCTTACAGATATATCGTTACTGTGCTTCTTCTAGCAAGACATTGTAAAGGGATGCAGCCAAACATGTACAACAACTAGCTGTAACCATGGCATCACCAGCCAAGCTGGCTGGTACCTCCCGTAACTGTGAGGCGCATGTACTTGCCTGTAAAAATCTAATACAATATTGCGAAATCTAAAAGAACTATCCACTGTGCACCATCTGAGAACACCTTCATGACTAGATTTAAAGAAAAAGTGACATGAAAAAGAATGTCATTGTGCCCACCATTCTTCAGTGAAGAGCTAAGCCTCGAGAAGAAGTATGCTGGCATGTGCGTCAAAACATAACATTTCTAGAAAAGCCAACTTTATCATTTTTGGCCTCTTGGGAAATTGCTTGCCTAGTATAGTTCATTCATTTTTTCAAAAAAACATGTGGAA
Source organism: Lissotriton vulgaris (assembly GCF_964263255.1). Lineage (NCBI taxonomy): Eukaryota > Metazoa > Chordata > Amphibia > Caudata > Salamandridae > Lissotriton > Lissotriton vulgaris. Next base: position 911,633,942 of record NC_141689.1, read on the forward strand.
TCTGTCAATTAAATTTTGGAAAGTATTGCTGTGCAAATAAAAGGAAAACACTGACTTGAGAATAACTCTGGTTCAAAGCATGTACTTAGTTAATATTTATAAACAATAATGAGTCCCAATACGTAATTATTGTTACTGAAGTGTTAACAAAAATTAGGTGAATGGGGTGTCCACAAATGATTAACCCTTCTTTGGCCAGCAGTAAAGAAAACATCTAAAGGGACCAACACTGACTCAAAGAACAACTGAAACAACTCTCAAATTAATTGAGTCAGAGAGTTGGCTCCCCCCGTAATCCCGGTTTCGTGGTGGAGCGAGCCCATATGCAGAAGCCTCCGCCCGAGGCCGGTCATCGCAAAGTTACTGAATTATCATGACCGGGACATTATTTTCAAACAGCCCAGGGCCAAGGAACCTCTGCTTTTTGACAATGCTCGCATTTTGAACTTCCCCGATTACACAAAACTATTTCAGCAATGGAGGCAACCGTTTCTGGCGGCCACGGCTCGTCTTCGAGAACTTTAGCTGCCATACGCACTGCTGTATCCGGCCCGGCTGCAGATTACATATTGGTCCCGCACTCACTTTTTTGACTCGCCGGAGGAAGTTTTTCAATGGACGGATAAGACGTTGGGGCTGTGCCCTCACAAGCCACTCAGGCGGGAATCAGATTCTTCTTCTAGCAAGGCTGCCAGATGGCAGCCTCAATTGAAACCGAAGGGTCACAGACGTTCCAGATCAAGATGTCGGGCTTAATCTTGCAGTGGATCCTCCCAGGCCGGATCGGGCTCCCAGCAGACTACATCTGCCTCATGAGTGGAAGGGGGGATCGCAGTGCTGTGAGTCTTTGACACTGTCGCATTTATCGGAGAAGCCCGTGAGTGGGCCGGTTTCTCTGTTGGACCTTCCGCGACGGAGAGGGTGCCTGTTGATATTGGGCTGTTTGTTGGGGATCCATTGGTCGGGGTGCGCCGGGACCCCCTGTTGGGGTCTGCCTGCCACACCCGCTGCAACAGATACTTCATCGTTGTAGAGGTATAGAGTGGAGGGTTTGTTGGGTGGTTGCTGTTCTTGTCCCTGGATCGCAATTCTCTGTACTAACATTAGGCCTCCATGCATACATCAAACACCTTTCTCTGCACTAGCGCTTGCTACCACGGTCCTTCTTGGCAGTCCTGCTTGATAGTACGCGTATGCCCTCTGGTACCCTTCACATAGTCAATTGGAATGTCAGGGGGGCCCTGGACAAAATTAAACGTGGGGCTGTACTTCAACAGGCTAAAAGGGTCCATGCTGACATGCTCATGCTACAAGAAACACACCTTATGGGAACGAAGGCACTGTGCTTTCAGCACTATGGTTACGATCAGGTATTTCACTCTGGGTTTGTGAGGGGGTCACGGGGGTGGCAATCTTGATCCACCGTCTTATACCAAACATGCATATTAAGATGTGTGCGGACAATCAGGGGTGGTATTTGTTCCTTCAGGGCATGGTCTGTGAGGAGCCTGTAGTGTTGGGTTGTGCCTATGCCCCCCTCCACTCTGGTGGGGTCTAGTAGAACGACTTTTGACGCAATGGTCTGATATTCCAGAAGGCCTGTCTGTGGTTGGCGGGGACTGGAGCTACGTGCTAGATGCGACCAGGAGGCCCGAAGGAGCTGTGGCTGCTGGCCGGACCACCAAGCTAAGCTCTCTGGTGTTGGGGCTGGACTGGGTGGACCTGTTGCGCCAGTTACATGGGAATGCCCATGGATATACATATCTTTCGGCGGTTCATGACTCCTACTCCCGTCTCGATTAGCTGTTTGTTCCCCAGGTGGCAGCATATAGGGTGGTTGAGGCTGATCTTCTCCCTTAGGGTCTCTCTGATCACTCGCCGGTTGCCCTTACATTACAGTTGGGCCGGGCGAGACAGCCGTACCGCTGGCGCCTCTCGGCTTGGAACCTCCAGAAGGAAGAATATAGGGAGTGTCTAGAAAGTGCTATTGACCAATACCTGACACTCAATGTGGGATCGGTTTCGGGGGCCGAACTCCTGTGGGAGGCTTTGAAGCCCACTTTACAGGGTGTTGACATCTCCTTCTGCGTGGCTGCTCGCAGAGAGGCTCTGCTGCAAGCAGAGGCTAATATTACAGACCTGGAGCAGCGCAGTAGGGGTGACTCTGGTTAGTCAACAGCTGCTGCTGGCACAACAGAACTACGCTGCTCTCCTGTTGGATGAAAACCCGCCTTGCTTGGCTGGCGACACGCAGTAGGGTGTACCAGTGGGGAGAGAAGTCCAGCAAGATGCTCCACCGGTTGTGTCAAGGGATGTTGCACTCCCAGGCCCTCCCTGGTACAACACGTTTGGACGGGGAGCCCATTACGGACCACCTCGGAAATTTCTGAAAGCTTCGCTAAGTATTATGCGGAGTTGTACGCCCCCAGAGAGTGTCTCCAAGAAGATGTGATAGGCTGATTTCTGGATGACCTCCCGCCTAGGGCTTTGTCCGATGAGGCGTGTGGGGCATTAGATCTCCCACTCACAGAAGAGAAATTGGGGGCTGCCCTGGGGGACCTTAACTCTGGGAAGGCCACAGGCCGAACGGGTTTCCCTGTGAATTTTTTAAGAAGTATTTTTTGCAGCTAGGGCCTCACTACCTCAGAGGGGTTGAGGAGGCCCATGAGCAGGGATGCATTTTTCGTGATTGTAGATATGCGGAGGTAGTGGTGTTTCATAAGCCTGGCCATCCCCCGAACCAGCACGCTTCCTTTCAGCCTATTTCCCTTCTGAACGTTGGAGCCAAAATCTTGGCCAAGGCGCTCTCCAATCACCTGCCGTCTCACATCACTACCTTAGTCCAACCTGACCAGGCCGGGTTTATGCCCCAGAGGGCTACCCGACATAATATCTGACGAGCACATGTTGCTGTTGCGACCATTCGGAGGCTACTGGCAGATATGGACAGGGCCTTTGATTCCCTTAGTTGGGTGTACCGATTTGCTTTGTTACACAGGCTGAATTTTGACCTGTGCTTTTTGTCCTACTTGACCTTGCTCTATACTGACCTCACTGCGTTGGTGCGCGTCATGGGCTCGGCCTCCTCCACTTTTTCCATTGGATGGGGTACTCGGCAGGGCTGTCCTCTTTCTCATACCTGTTTGCATTGGCTATGGAACCCCTGGCCGCCTGGGTGCGGATCGATGCGCAGGTGACTGGCTTTGAATGGGCGCACGGATTAACGGATCGCATCGCATTATATGCTGACGACGTCTTATTTTCTCTCATGTCATGTGGACAGGACAGGCCGAGACTGCTCCGCATCCTGCAGATCTTCGGACAATCGTCTGGTCTCTACCTGAGCTCCCGTAAGTCCACCTTGTGGGTTCTTGGGGACGTGTTGGGTCTTGGCTCCTGGGTTTCGTCAGTCCGAGTGGTTACAGGGGGATGAAATACTTGGGAGTATTCCTGTCGGACTCGCCTACCGTGTCCTGGCAAAGGAATCTGGCTCCCGTTTGGGAACGTGTACGGGAGGATCTTAAGACTTGGTCCCATATGCCACTGTCAATTTATGGTTGGTCGACCATATTCAAGATGGTATCGCTCCCCCGTTTACTATATCGATTACAGAATCACCCCTACCATGATTTCCCCCAGATTGTTCCGTCAGGTGAATGCTGCCCTGGGTCAGTTTCTATGCCCTACGGACATGCTTCCTCTCTACGTACTGTGGGGGGCTGGCGACCTCCGACATCTTGTCTTACTATCTGGCTTCCCACCTGCTCGTTCTGAATGAATGGTGGTATGGGGATAGGGACGACCTAGCCTATGCAGTTGAGCAGCGATGTATTGGGGAGTTCTCCCTACATACAATACTATACTCTGCATTGATACGCAATTCACTGCTGTCCGCGAAGAAGGTAGTTTTCCAAATTTGGTGGCAGGCCCTACGGAGGACGGGGTGGTGTAATAAACGGACGCAGGAGACCCAATGCGTTGGATACCATTAGAGTAAGGAGCTTTCAATTGAGGAAACTGCCAGGGTCACTGCGGGTTCCAAGGCCAATTGAAAAGAGAGAAGTGTGTAAAAGATGGGCGACAAAAGACGTAATTCCCTCGAAATTGCACGGTTGTTGCAGAACAAAGTCAACTCTTTTGAAACTTCTTCAAACCAGCATACAAATTGGCTAGAAGGAAAATGTGGTCATGTCTGCGATCCAGTATCATTCTGCAGTGCCTCCTGACTTGCTTACCAATGGCAAATTTGAGTGCCATTATGAAGATAGGCAACGCTTAACTATTAAGAAAGTCAATGTTTAGGACATCTTCAACTTTGAAACATACTCTGATGATGCATTTAGTGTCAAATTTGCAGTGTTCAATCTCTTAGGTTTAATTTAGGGGTTTGAATATTCTGAAAAATGCTCGCTTCAGCACATAAATGTCATATCTGGTAGACTGTTAGTTGTAGACTCCATACCTTAGATTTTATACCAGGCATCAGTCTGGTTCTGGAATTTTTTTCTTCAGCAGTACCCCTGTACGATAATTGGTGGCGTTGGTTGGCTCCTCATCCGTCAACGGTGCCGGGATTACATTGCAGGACCTACATAGACGCCTCCCCTGTGCGCTGACGTCAGTTATTTTTTTTCCTCTGCCATCCTAAGCACATATCCAGAGAGAGCTACCTCTTAGCTGTTTTTTGACTAGTCTTTTTCACCTTTTGTAGACTTCTTTTTTGAGTGCTTGAACTTGTGGTGCGTTGAGGGATGGCCCAACATCGGACCGGCTACAAGCCTTCTGGCTCCTGTCATCGGGCGATGTCCGTGACTGAGCTGCCACAAAAACAGAGGGAGATACGCTAAATTCCAATTGGGACAGGGTGAAGTATAATAAAGCATTAACAGTCCCCTCACAAACATGCAATGATACTACCCACACTAGTATGGTTATTGCCTAAAACAAACTGTTACAAAACCTAGGTCCGTCAGTGGAGCAAAATAATAAATTAAACAATTCAACCGAAAAAAGGTATACTTTAAAAACGTCAGCTTTTATTATACTAATAAAAAAAGAGGGATTATCCTCCACAATTTAAAAACAATATACATTTCATATAAAGAAAACAAAACAGTTGACGCAGTGTTTCGGTGAGTAATCGATGTGACACCTTCTTCAGGACGGTTTTCTCTGTAGCCTTTGCCTGAAGACTAGTGACCAAACTTTAAATAAAAACCAACATGTCCGCATATGATTTGACCTGTTGCTGGTTACCCGGTGGTGTTCAATGGAACGACCTATTACATTAAAAGCAAAAGCATATAAAATGCTGTACGTGTGATGTCCACCGTATTTTAATTGGCTCCAGTCTCGCTCATCACAATGATATTATGCTAAATTGTCTCTAGCGTTGTAGCTTCTTTTTCGTAGTTATGCATGATATTGCACATGCTTGAAACTTTTCTTGAGACTAAAATAAGTCTGGACCTCTTATTTTTATAATTAACGGTCTCACAATTTGCAATCGGCCTCCCTGCCTCCACACAGTACAGCTTCCGGGTCGGGATAAGTGACTGATCTGCACCTCGCGTGACTTTTGTATCTGTAGCACAACTACGGCCCGAAGTTGTACTCTGCGTCGCTGCCGATCCCGTTCGAGGGGAAGGTCTCGAGAATGTTCTCTGTGCCCACACTCCTCGCACAGGAAGTGGTCGGGGAGGTCTTCCGGTAAGTCAGGAAAACACAAGAAGTCTTCGAAAGAGCACAGGTGTTTTTCGGCTTTTCCCAGTCAGTCGGCAGGCGCAACGTGGGATCCCGAGCATCGTCGCTAGAAGGCTCAATTTCTTGCGTCTACTTCTGCCTTTCAGGGAACTGGAGCGTCTCCTACCAAAATGTTGACATTTTATGAGGCTCTGTACCTCATCTTTGGGCAGCCCAGCTCCACCAGTGTGCCTTTGGACTCTGCAGTCAGTCGGGCCCAGGGACTTGGACCCGACGGGGCCGCCAAGTTGATCTCACTTGACCTTCCCAGACGACAACCGTTCCCCCAGTCAGCGACAACCATATCCTCATCCCCGAAGTGGACACAAACTGGACCGACATTGGTCCCTGTGCTTATTCTTGGTAAACCTTTTGGGCTAAAAGGTAAAGAGGAGGACTGGGAGGGGCTGCTGGACCCTTTAACTGACCAGCTTGAAGAACCAGACTGGAGATTGGATCTGGGTGATGCCAGTGGTCTGGACATCTCCAATGACACTGGCTTGCTCTCTCCCACTACCGTGGCTACGTAGGAGGGCGCTACCTATGCTTTGGTGGTGAGCAGGGCAGCCAAGGTCCTCTACCTCGAGCTTCCTATGGGGAGAGTCAGGACTAACCGCCTGATGGGAGCGTCAGCCTATATCCTCTTCTTCGGAAGCCCTGTTGCCGTTTAATGAACCCCTCATGGATGTCCTTCTGAGCACTTGGTCCAAGCCCAGAACCGGGAGCTCCTGTGGATAGCACAATTGCCTACCGCCCACTCCGGGCGACCCAGTGTCCTAACCCAACACCCCTCCCCTGAGAGCTTGGTAGTCCAAGCCTCTTCATCAAAACGTGCATTCCCTTCTGCTCCCCCAGGATAGGGAATCCAGGAAGCTGGATCACCTTGGGAAGATGATGTACTCTTCCTCCAGCTTGGCAATGCGGTCGTGAATACCGTATGCCTTCTGGGCCGATGCTCCCATACCAACTAGGATACGGTCGTGAGGTGGTGTATCAGTGTCTGGAGGAGGCCCAGGCCGTTCTCTCTCTCAAGCAGTTGTGGACAGGAAGAACGCCACCCAATTTGCCATAAGATGTGGGCTGGATACCACCGAGACTCTGGCCAGAACAATTGCCATGTTGGTATCTGTTAGACGCTATGCCTGGTTGAGGACTTCTGGCTTCTCGAGGGATGTCCAGCCTTCTTTGATTGACATGCCTTTTGATGGCGCTTGCTTTTTTGGTGACAAGGCAGACTTAGCATTTGAGCGCTTCAAGGATTCTCGAGCTATGGTCACATCCTAGGGCTTCGTGCCTACCTCTCGTCCACCTCAGTCTGTTTAGTCCCCTTTGTGGCTACGGAAGGGGCACCCACCCATGTCCTTTCCAGCCTAGCCATTGAGTCACGAAAGCTGTCCAGCCTCTGCGTGGCTGCAGACGTGGGACCCATCGCCCTCGTGGGTCAGGGAGCCAGCAGGCGGACCTGTCCACCCTTTCCCTCCCTGCCATCGTTTCCAGACCTTCCTAGTCCCATGTTCAAGGCCCCTCACGATCCGCCATCACCTCCGTTGGCAGTCCATCATGTCGGACAGGTGGTTCTGCAAATTGTCCGAAGGGGCTACTCTCTCTCCCCTTCAAGACTACACCTCCCTTTATGCCATCTTCTTACGATTGCATACCTAAGGATCATTTGGCACTTCTCTACCACAAAGTAGCAGCTCTCTTGGCCAAGGAAGTTATAGAGAGGGTCCCTATGCCAGAAGTGGGTTGTGGTTGTTATTCCTGTTGCTTTCTTGGTACCCAAGAAGGACAAAGGCCTGCATCCTATCTTAGACCTCCGGCCCCTCAACTTCTTCCTCCGGAGAGAGAAGTTCAAAATACTTACCCTAGCCCAAGCTAGAACCAGGAGACTGGATGGTGGCGTTAGACTTTTAAGGATGCTTACTTTCATATCTCCATCCTGCCAGACGTTATCAGAGGTTCGTGGTGGGCCACAAACATTTTCAGTTCACTGTGCTCCCTTTTGGCTTTCCAATGACCCTCGGATGTTCACAGAGGAGATGGGGGTGATTGCAGCTCATCTGCGCAGGTAAAGGATTCCAGTCTTACCTTATCAATGACTGGATGTTGAAGAAGGGCTCGCCCCAGGCTGTCTCCCACCTCCAGACTACGGCTGACTTCTTGAACTCACTGGGGTTCGCTATCAATGTGTCTAAGTCATACCTGACTCCCTCTCAGACGCTCCCTTTCATCAGGGCAGTTCTGGACACTGCAGTTTCGGGCCAAGCCTCTGGAGCAGCAAGTCCGGGATATTCGGGCTATGACACCTATGTTTCCGCCTCTACCCCGGATTTCAGTGAGAATGACTCTGAGGCTCCTGGGCCTTATGGCCTCCTGCATCCTGCTGGTGGTTAATGCCAGATGGCGTATGCGGGCCCTGCAGTGGGACCTGAAGTTCCAGTTGGTGCAGAATCAGGTGCATCTTTCCGACTACGTCCAGATCTCGGAGGAAGCTGCACACCAACTGCAGTGATGGCTAACAAACCAAGATTGGGTCAGAGGCAGATCCCTCTCCCCTTCCCCAACCAGATCTAACAGTGGTGACAGATGTGTTACATCTGGGATGGGGCACCACCTGTGAGAGGCGGACATCAGAGGTGTATGGTCTCCGGTGGATTTCGGTCTCCATATCAACTTTTTGGAGCTCTGGCCGATCAGACTGGCACTGAATGCATTTCTTCCCTCTGTCAAGGAGATAGTGGTGCAGGTGTTCACCAACATCACCACCACCATGTAGTACAGCAACAAACAGGTTGGTGGGATTGTGGGCCCCTTTGTCTAGAGGTTCTCTGCCTCTGGACATGGCCTGAACATTAAGACATGACCCTTGTGGTTCAATACCTGGCAGGCTCCCTGAATGTCGGGGCACACGAACTTCGCTGGTGGTGCCTAGTCGATCACGAATGGCGTCTCCATCCGGAGGTGGCGCAAGGTCTCTCTCAGCGGTGGGAAGAGCCTTGGTTAGATCTGTTCGCCTCGAAGAGAATGTGCAAAGTCAACAGTATTGCTCGTTGGCGTTTCCATGACTGCGCTCGCTCTGCGTCGCTTTTGGTCGCGGTGGAACTTTGGCCTCCTGTCTGGCTTTCTGCCTGTACCACTTCTGCCCAGAGTGCTCAAAAAAATCAAGCATGACCATGCTCAAGTCATTCTTATAGCTCCAGATTGGGCACGAAGAGTCTGGTACCCAACCTTCTGAGCATGGCCATCGATCCTCCGATCAGACTGGCCCTTTGGGAGGATCTACTGTCACAGCACCAGGGGAGGGTGCTTCACCCGAACCTGTCCAGTCTCCACCTCCTTGCGTGGAGATTGAGCTGCGACAGTTGACAGCTTTCAACCTTCCTTTCGAACTCTGTGATGTTATCTTGGCAGCCAGGCGTCTCTCCACTAAAACGGTATACACCTGTAGATGGAACAAATTTGTGGCATGATGCACAGCAAAGGCTGTTGACCCCTCTTTCTGCTCCGCTTCCTAAGGTCCTTTTGTACATACTTTCTTTGGCCCGGCAGGATCTGCATTTGTCTCTCTTAAAGAGTATCTTGGAGCCATCTCTGTTAGATCAGCCTTCTTTATTCAAATCTCCTATCGTTTACAAATTCTTTAAGGTCCCTACTCATCTGTTTCCTCCATTTCCTTTTGGAATGCCCCAATAGGACTTAAATCTGATACTCACTTTTCTTATGTGTGCTCCCTTCGAGCCTCTTCATAACTGTCCCCTCAGGTTGCTGACACTCAAAACTGTATTCCTGGTTGCCATCACTTCTGCTCACAGGGTGAGCGAGCTGCAGGCTTTATCTTCTAAGCCCCTTATTCTATCTGTCTATTTGGATAAAGTGGTGTCAGACCAAACCTTCATTCCTTCCTAAGGTTGTCACACCTTTTCATGTGAGACAATCTGTCACTCTGCCCACCTTTTTTCCACCTCTGCATCCTTCCAAGGAGGAGAAACTCCACCATCTGGACCCAAAACGTGCATTGTCCTTTTATCTTGATCACAAAAAAGACTTCCAGGTTAATTACCAACTCTTCATTGGCTATGTGGGTGACAAGAAAGGTTGGGCTGTTCAAAAAAGAACCATCTCCCGGTGGGTTGTCCGTTGCATTAAAATATGCTGTGCTTTGGGACCCTCTTGTGGGGTTGCGTGGTCATTCCACCAAAGCAACAGCAGGAACCACGGCATTAGCACGTGGAGTCCCAGTTCTTGACAGCCAGCGACGTGGGCATCATTGCACACGTTTACCAGACCCTACTGCCTGGGATTGGTACTTTGCCCGTTTGGTCCTCCAGGACGACTTTTTGGTATGATCTTGGTTCGCAGACCCTCCTCCGGGAATGGTATTGCTGGGGTACCTATTCTAAGGTAAGGAATATTTAACCAACAGTCTCTATAAGATGAACAGGTTACTTACCTTTGGTAATGATGTATCTGGTAGAGATATATGTTAGTTGTAAATTCCTTACCGCCCCACCCATCCTCCCCGCTCTGCCAACCGATTTCTAGGGATAGGGACTCCCTTACAGGGCCCTCGTTTTGATGCACCAGTAGTCGGTTTCTTTCATGGCTCTGCGTTCTGGGGCGAGAAGTTGTGTTCATAACTGATGTCAGTGCGCATGGGCGGCGTCTATGTAGATCATCCAGGTGCCCAGAATGCCGTTGACTGACACAGAGCTGACCAACGCCACCTAATGACACGCAGGGGTACTGCTGAAGTTAAACAAATTTCTGGATCCAGAATGACGCCTGGGGGAAATTCTAAGGTAAGGAATCTACAACTAACATGTTTCTACCAGATACATCTTTACCAAAGGTAAGTAACTGGTTAAAGGAGGCAGACCTGGAAGCAGAGGTCAGCCCGGGACCAGGGTTCAATTCCAGGCTCGGCGGGGTCTTGAGTCCTAAAATGTCCATGGACTTGACAATTCTGGCTCCGGTGCCTACTTGATTCACGGGTTCACACTCTGCGACTCTGGGCAATAGCTTGCTTAATCTCCACAACGGCCCCTCGCGGCGGGATGCCTGGCTTTCACCTTGCGGATACCCTGCCGGGGTTATCTCACAGGGGAATACCAGGACGGGTTCCTTAAGCAAGCGCTTAGAAACCGCTCGGTGATTTGCGCTATATAGATTCCTGTATATTTACATTTTAACATCAAGACAATCTAAAAAAAAAATCACCATCTTGCTTTGGAGGCAAGTGATGGAACAAGTTTTTTATGCCGGAATAGCAAGTAGATTTATACCGGATACTGTGATATAAAAGAATGGTTTTAAACAACAATTCGGACCAATCCCAGTCATAAAGGCTAAGAACAACATAATCAAGTAGGAGACATTTAGGAACCTCCAGTAGATTTAAGCCCAAGACGATCAGGAGACTAAATCTGTGTCATGATATCATACTTTCATCTTCCCAATTGCGAAACACAAGACCTATGTACCCTAAGCATTAAAAAAAACTTTCTAATAAAATACTTCTAACCACAGATTCCTCACCTTGTGAATAATCCACGGAAGTCACAGTGGATCCGGGAACTTTAAAGGAGTACTACTGCATGCCAGAAGGTGGCGATGTGGGCCTCTGCACCAGCATCGTTCGACTTCAGTAGTGACTAGTGGATTTGCATATAGGCACTACTCTGCCCTAGTTGGATCCTCTGACTTATTCACCGGACCCATACTGGTGCCTTTGCAGACTCTGGCTCCGCACTGGTCCACGGTAGGTCAACAGCAATGCCGACTCCATTGACACCAGAGAGGAGACACTACCCATTGTGCTCTTTGACTCAGAAGCTGCGCTGCCCCGACCTTAACCGAAACCGTGCTCGGTATCCATCAAGCTGCCCGTTTCACCCCAGCCACTCGGCATTATGACTCCAGATGGAAGGCCTCCGACTCTACATCCATTATTTGGAACAGACTTTGAAAACTAACTTGATGTGGGAGTTGAGTTTGGACATCACAATCAAGAAGAAAATTGGAGTGAGGACCTCCAGGACACCCCTCCTGACACCAACCTACTCTCACCTCCAGACCCTACCACTGAAGAAAGTGCCAGAAGGCAGCTGAGGTTGTCAACTTCCATCTCCCCACCTTGAAGGTCAAAACTAATACTTTGATGGAAGTTCTCTAACCAGGGCAGACTAATACTGAGCCCCTGTGGCTCATTCATGAGGCCCTCACCAACGTTCTTTGAGGATCCTGGGCCAAACTTTGATCTGGTCCCCCTGTGAATCTGACAATCCCCATCCCCCACTGGATAGGGAGTCTAAAATAGTAGAAATCTTTAGAAAGAGGGTATTTTCTTCCACAAGTTTTGGCTAACTGGTTGGTGAAGGGCAGTTGCCTTTTGGGCTGCTATTCCCTGATTTTCCGCTCTGTAGCTTATGTTCTTCCTGATGCCCCTGAAGACTTTCGGCCTGTAGTGATCCAAGCCATACAAGACCAAATTTACCGTCTGTTCAATCTCAGTGAAGCCAGAATCAGCCACGTACTCCCCACCTTGTTGATCACCTCAATTGCCACGCCCACCTTCCCAGAGGACTGGAAAGAGGTAGAAGTTAACGCCCTACTAAAAAAAAGCATCACCAGACCCCAGCAAACTTAACAACTACCGATCGATCTCCTGCTCTCCTTCCTGGCCGCAATATCAGAAAAAGTCATCAACCAACAACTATCCTCACATCTGGAACGGAACTTTCGACTAGACTCTTCCCAATCCGGATTCTGCAGCAACCAGAGCACCGAGACAGCCCTCAATGCGACTAAAAATGGCATCTAAGCCCTACTTGACCGAGGAGAGACTGTGGCTCTGATCCTCCTAGACCTCTTGGCAGGCTTCGATACAGTCTCCCACCACATACTCATCACAAGGCTGCACAACAAAGGCATCCAAGCAGCCACTCCCAGATGGAGCTCTTCTTTCCTGGAAGAACACAAAAATTCCACCTCCCCCCCCCCCCCCAACACTTCACCTCCGAACCCAAGGAAATCCTCTGTGGAGTACCCCAAGGATTCCCTCTCAGCCCCACCCTCTCCAGCACGTATATGACACCTCTGGCAAGCATCGCCAAAACCCACAGACTCAATATTAAATCCAATGACATTCAAGTCATCCTCTCCCTATCCAAAGACATCACCAAGACCAACTTCCACAAGTGCATGACAGACATAACTAATGATTTTCTGAAACAAGTGCTCCCCATGGGATGTGCCCCTAACCCAACAGACCACACTACAAACCTAGGCATCATTCTGGACAACAAGCTAACCATGATGACTCGGGTCAACTCTGTCTCCTGCTTCTTCATCCTCCACATGCTTCGTAGGATATTCAAATGGCTGCCCCAAAGCTCAAGATGCACCATCACCCAGGCCCTCATCCCCAGCCGACTGGACTACAGCAACACTCTCTACGCAGGGATAACAGCTCAACTCTTCCGAAGACTAAAAACCATACAGAGTGCTGCAGTCAGACTCATACTGGATCTTCCTACATGAACCCACATCACCCCCTACCTTAGGGAACTCCACTGGCTCCTTGTACAGAAAAGATGCCAGTTCAAGCTCCTGGCCCATGAATACAAGGCCCTACATAAGGGTGAGCCTGTCTATTTGAACCACCTCCTGAACTTTCATCAGCCCACCAGACACCTCTCCTCGCCTCCTTTTCTCTAAACCTCAGCCCCTGCATCCGACTTAGCGGATGCGGAGGTCGCTCCTTCTCCTACCTAGCATTGACGAGCTGGAATGAGACACCTAGCACATCTAGGGACCTCCCCATCTCTTCCAGAGTTCTGAAAGTCCCTGAAGACCTAGCTATTTTGATAATCAACCTCACCCTGCCAGTGCCTGGCTACCCTCACTGGTAGCAAGTCGCACTTTACAAATCCACTGATTGATTGATCTGTTGCGGCCTGGATGCCACAGATTCCATAGGTCGGGCCATTGTCACTGGCCAAGCTATATGTCGTCACGCCTGGATGAGAGCCACAGGTTTCTTGAGCGATATTCTATCATTCCTTATGGACTTGTTCCTTTATAGGACTCTCCTTTTGGAGATAAAGCGGACTCTGTGTGTTCCAAAGAGAGCAGGGCCACTGCGTGCTTCTTGGGGATTGTCTGGCCGCCACGTCAAGGACATCAGCTTTTTCAATCTTTTTATGCTCTGGCATGTGTATCCCATAGAGATAGCCAATTCATCCTCAACAGGGGTCACAGGGTATCCCATGTGTTCCCAATCTGCCTATTCGCTATTTCTTACTTTTAATTTTATTTTTACTGCCACAGTGGGGAAATGCATGTAGTGAAATAGTGAAAAAGCATCTCACAAGTAGGGACCACACCCCCCCCCCCCCAAAAAAAAACTGACCATTTTTTTCTGTTTACAGAGTCTGCAAGAGAACATTGTGTTAAGAATATATTATTACTTAATTTACATTTTTGTTTAATTTAGTCATTAATGTTGGTTTCCCAGAGCTATGACATACTGCTTGGTTGGAATCTTTTAAACCTGATAACTATTTTCCTATGAGGGATGAGGGCATTAATTTTTAAGCGTTGAATGCAAGTTTAACTGTTTTACAAATGTGCACGCTTTTGTTGCAATTGCATACTGTGACTATTATTGCGTAGCCTCAAAACCAGTGCTCAGCTGTTGAAGCACCTATTCTTCCACATGCAAACTGGTGCCACATGAACATTAACAAGCATTGGCATAGCCAATAGATCTCGCCTTTGGGACGTTATAAGTCTTTATCCATGTAATAGTTGATATTGTTGCACCAAGGATATTGTGCTGCATAACTAAATACTTATAAAGTCCCAAAGGCTAGACTTATTGGCTATGTCAATGCTTGTTATTTGTTTTCTAGTACAATATAGACTATATTGTACAAGAAAACAAATAAAATTGTCAATTTAAATAAATGTGGAAAAATACTAGCTATAGCGACGTCTTTTGTTTGTGCCAAAAATAAATGTGGATAAATACAGAAAAAATGTCCAAAAAATAAATATGGATAAATACAGACGGAAATGGCAAAAAAATAAATACCATAAAACTGGGAGCCCTAATTATAAATAATTGGTAATTAAATGTAATTAATTGGTAAATCATTTTAATTAATTGATTAATTGATAAATATGTTCTGTAGCGGGTTGTGGGTTTATAGGGGAATAGGGTGGGAAGTAATTTAATTATGTTAAATTAATTAATAATTAGTAGTTAATATTAAATCATTTTAAATAATTGGTAAATACATTTAATTAATGGTTATTTCATTAAAAATAATTGATTAAATGATATATATGATCTGTAGCGGGTTGTGGGTTTATAGTGTAATAGTGTGGGAAGTTATTTAATTATGTATAAATAATTATTAATTAGTAGGAATTATAAATTAATTTTAATTGGTAAATAATTTTAATTAATTGGTAATTAATTTTAATTGATTGGTAAATAATTTTAATTAATTAATAAATAGATAAGTGTTCTGTTGTGGGTAGTGGGTTTATAGGGGAATATGGTGGGAAGTAATTTAAATGTAATTAAGTAATAATTTTTTTTAAATGATTGTTTTGTAAATAATATAATTGTTAATTATTTATTAATTGGTAATTAAATAGTCTAAAATGGTATTGTTTAATATTTATTTTTGGTTAAATATAATTAGCTAATCATGTTTTTTATAATTATGTATAGGTATTGTATATGGTTTACATTTTTTTAATAGTTTATATCATTTAAAAAAAATGCTTTTATTTATAAGTATGTTATTTTAACCCCTCCGCTATCCAACATTTTCCCTACTGTTGCATTCTCTGGAGTTGGAATAGTAATTGTTACCCCTACGCTATCCAACACTTTCCCTACTGTTGTACTCTCTGGAGTGGAAATAGTAATGTTTACCCCTACGCTATCAAACACTTTCCCTACTGTTGCACTCTCTGGAGTGGGAATAGTAATTGTTACCCCTACGCTATCCAACGCTTTCCCTACTGTTGCACTCTCTGGAGTGCGAATATTAATTTTTACCCCTACGCTATCCAACGCTTTCCCTACTGTTGCACTCTCTGGAGTGGGAATAGTAATTTTTACTCCTACGCTATCCAACGCTTTCCTTACTGATGCACTCTCTGGAGTGGGAATAGTAATTTTTACTCCTATGCCATCCAACGCTTTCCCTACTGATGCACTCTCTGGAGTGGGAATAGTAATTTTTACTCCTACGCTATCCAACGCTTTCCCTACTGTTGCACTCTCTGGAGTGGGAATAGTAATTTTTATCCCTACACTATCCAAAGCTTTCCCTACTGTTGCACTCTCTGGAGTGGGAATAGTAATTTTTACCCCTACGCTATCCAACGCTTTCCCTACTGTTGCACTCTCTGGAGTGGGAATAGTAATTTTTACTCATACGCTATCCAACGCTTTCCCTACTGTTGCACTCTCTGGAGTGGGAATAGTAATTTTTACCCCTACGCTATCCAACGCTTTCCCTATAGTTGCACTCTCTGGAGTGGGGATAGTAATTTTTACTCCTACGCTATCCAACTCTTTCCCTACTGATGCACTCTCTGAAGTGGGAATAGTAATTGCTACTCCTACGCTATCCAACGCTTTCCCTACTGTTGCACTCTCTGGAGTGGGAATAGTCATTTTTATCCCTACGCTATCCAAAGCTTTCCCTACTGATGCACTCTCTGGAGTGGGAATAGTAATTATTACTCCTACGCTATCCAACGCTTTCCCTACTGTTGCACTCTCTGGAGTGGGAATAGTAATTTATACTCCTACGCTATCCAATGCTTTCCCTACTGTTGCACTCTCTGGAGTGGGAATAGTAATTTTTACCCCTACGCTATCCAAAGCTTTCCCTACTGTTGCACTCTCTGGAGTGGGAATAGTAATTTTTACTCCTACGCTATCCAACGCTTTCCCTACTGTTGCACTCTGTGGAGTGGGAATAGTAATTTATACTCCTACGCTATCCAACGCTTTCCCTACTGTTCCACTCTCTGTAGTGGGAATAGTAATTTTTACCTCTACGCTATCCAAAGCTTTCCCTACTGTTGCACTCTCTGGAGTGGGAATAGTAATTTTTACCCCTACGCTATCCAAAGCTTTCCCTACTGTTGCACTCTCTGGAGTGGGACTAGTAATTTTTACCCCTACGCTATCCAACATTTTATATAATTAATTGTAAAAATATTAAAAGTATATATAATTTGTTATGTTTTGTACATTTTATTTGTTATTGTTTTATGTTTGTAAATGTATTTGTAAATTAGAATATATTTTAATAATCGATAAGTTAGTAAAGTAATTATTACAACATATTGTTCAGAACATATATATTATATATTTACAGTATATATTTAATTAATGTATTATTATTATATATGTATTATTTATTAATTTTAAACATTAGATACTTTTAACTATGTATATTATATTTATTAATGTTATTTACTTTATTTTACATTTATATTTTAAAAGAAAAAAAAACGATATTTTTAACATCGATATTTTTAACATCGATATTATTTTTTCGATAATTTTGTACTTACCATGTTGTAGATAGGATGTCGATATTCTTGCCCTCGATATTACTGTAGGTCGATATTTTGGAGGTCGATATTTTGTCAGTGATCCGGCACTCACCAATTCTGTGGTCAAGGACAGAGAGCCAGTTGGTCTAAAACTCCCCTCCCTGCGGCCCACCTGCAAAATCCCTTTAGCATGTCCTTAGTAGAGCACAACCACACAGTTGGAGCCCGGATCCAATGATTTTTACCGGGTTGGCAGGCCATAACTTTTCACAAGTGGATCCTGCACATAGTTCAGAGGGGGTACTCCTTGCCCTTCCTGACATCTGACAGAAACAAGTGCAACCGATTTTGCCCAAAGCGGCTATTGTGAGGGTGCCTCCATCGGAAGTGCGTTATGGTTGTTGCTCCCACTTCTTCCTGGGGTTGAAAAAGGACGGAGGCCTTCATTCTATTTTAAACCTTCCCCTTCTTAAATTCAAGATGCTCCACCTGGCCCAGGTCTTATATACCCTAAACCCTGGAGAATGAATGGTGGCGTTGGACTTGCAGTACAAATATTTCCATATTCCTGTCCTGCAGTCCCACCAGGGCTACCTGCGGTTCGTGGTGGGACAGTAGCATTTTCAGTCCACTGTGCTTCCCTTTGGTCTCACCATCGCCCCTCATGTGTTCACGCAAGTGATGGCATCATCTGAGGTCAGGAGTCCCAGTCTTCCCCCTACCTCGACAACTGGCTGCTGAAGGCAAGCTCACCCCAGGCAATCGTCACTCACCTTCAGACTACGGTGAAACTCCTGACATCGTTTTTAGTTCACCATCAATGTGCCAAAGTCTCACCTGACTCCTTCTCAGATGCCCCCTTTCATAGGCTCCATTCTGGACAATGTCTCATTTTGTGCCTTTCTTCTGGATAGGAGTATTCAGCACATTCAGGCTAGGATTGCGATCTTTCAGTCTCTATCCTTAATGTCAATGAGGTCGACTTTGGAGCTGCTGTGATTTATGGCCACCAGGTGGCATTTGCGGGCTCTACAGCGGGATCTGAAGTCTCAGTGGATCCAAAACAATTGGTTCTGTCTGGTATTTCAATTGCTTTTTAATGTTCAAGAAGCATAAGGTTTACTTGTAACACATATCAAAGATTTAAGAAAAGCATGAACATAACACACGCCAAGCCTTGAATATTTGATATTTTCTCTAAATATATTATTGAATTCTTACGTTGATGTGTGTTATGTTCATGGTACTCCTTTTTCTTAAATCATTGATGTGTATTACAAGTAAACTTTATGCTTCTGGAACATTTAAAAGCAATTGAAATACCCGACAGAACCAATTGTTTTGTTTAACATGTATACCCAGGTTCTGAGGGACACCGGGTCGCCCCATTATTTTTTCTAATAAGTCTCAGTGGATCCAGCACCCCGGGTATCTCTCCTATTGTGTCCAGATTTTGGAGAACACTATGAAAGGCCTGCAGTGGTGGTTGCTGTACTGCAATGAGGTCAGAGGTAGCCCCCTTTGTCTACCACACCCAGAGCTGACAGTGGGGACTGATGCATTTGATCTGGCTTGGAGTGGCCACCTGGTAGAGGTGAAGATAAGAAGCCTCTTGTCTCTGCAGAATACCAGCTCCATATCAACCTTCAAGAGCTGAGGGCCATCTGCTTGGCAATGAAAGCCTTCTTTCCGACCATCAGGAGGAGTCTGGTGTATGTGTTTACAGAAAACACCACTACCACAAGCAGGGCGTAAGTGGGCTTGCAGACCTTGTGCAGGGAAGCGATACACCTCTGGAAATGGGTGAAACAGCACGCAATATTCCTGGTGAATAATGACCAGGCAGTACCTTTTAACTCCAGGGCGAACAACCTCTGCCAGTGATGCCCATCAGATCGCAAGTGTCAGTAGCACCTGGAGGTGTTGGAGTTTCCAAGATATTTCTCAGTAGGAACCTCTTTCTGCTGAGGTTGGAATTTGTGACTGCTCCGTGCCTTCCTGCTGATACCTCTATTTCCGATTTCTGAAGAAGATCAGGACTGACAGAGCACAAATAATCCTAGTGGCTACAGATTGGGCACAGAGAGCATGGTATCCTGAGCGCCTGGACATGAGCTACTGTCCTATGATCATGCTACCCCTCCGAGAGGATCTGTTGTAGCAGCAACATGGCAGGATCTTAAACCTGGGCCTCAGCTATCTCCACCTTCATGCTTGAAGATTGAGTGGTGACAACTGAACACCTTCATCCCTCCTCCAGAGATGGATCTCATCTTTGCCGCTAGGTGTAACTCATTGAAATCTGTATATATATGTCTGTTCTTGGAACAAATTTGTGGTTTGGTGTGGCACACTTCACATTGGTTCCCTCCAGGCAAAGTTGTCTTATATTTTGTTATTTGTTCTCTTCCTCGTGTGGCAAATCTTTGCTTTGTGGATGATTAGAGGGTAGCTTTTGGTTCTTTCTTCCTTCTAACGGTTGCCTAACCAGCCCTTATTATATAAACGACCTGTTGTAATGTGTTTTATGTGGGGGGGTTTCAGGACCCCAGCATTTGTTTTCTCCTCCCTTTGTTATGCTGCAGTGGGATCTTAACCTGGTTCTCACATATTTAATTCACTACACAGCTGTCTTTCTGGCTTGTCACCCTCAAGAAGTGTGTTTCCATAACAACAGCACAGCAGGTGAGTCAGCTCCAAGCTCTTTGTGTCAACCCGCCATGTCTTCTCGGGCAAACTGGGTCTGCAAACTCGGCCATCCTTTCTTCCAAAAGTATTTAATCAGTTCCACGTTGGTAAAACCATCAAGTTACTGAAGTTCCATACTCCGCCTCATCCCTCTGAAGAGGAGGGGAGATGCCATCTCCTGGAGCACATAAAATCACAAATCTTTTGCATTCATGTACCAGTGAATACCAAGTAAATGATGAGCTCTTTGTGGGTTTAGCTGGAGCAAAGAAGGGTAAAATCTTGCAGAAAAGGACCATCGCTTGCTGGATCATGCTCTGCATCAAAACCTGCTACCCATTTGCCAAGAAGCAGCTCCCGGTAGGTTGAAAGGCTCATTCCACGCCTCCAGAGCCAAGGCTTCTACCACTGCGTTGGCACGCAGGTTCCTATCCTGGACATTTATCATGTGGCTACATGGGTTGCAACGAGGGAGCAGGTGGCGGAGGCCAAAATGCAGTACTCTGCGGCCATGGCAGACTTACGTAAATACGACTTTAGGGTCTACGCCACTTGAATGCACTGGGAGAGAGACAAAAGGGGCACACTCCTAGCATGGTTAGCAAAACAGGACGCAGACAAAACCCATCACTGAGATAATAGACCCGGGCGGTAATTTAGTGTGATCCCAAATGGACATCTTACGCGCATTTCAGCAATACTATACCACGTTCTACCGCACCCTTACACAGCTCAGACAGGAGGCGATAAGCCACTTTCTGGACCCCCTGCCCATCCCGCACATTACGGAAGCAGAGAAAACCACACTAGATGCCAAAATAACGCCGACCGACGCCACCCATGCGATCCAAGCACTAGGGCGGCACAAGGCACTGGGCCTAGACGGTCTGCCACTCGAATATTACAGCACTTTCTCCTCCCTGTTAGTCCCCCTTCTCGTAGAGATGTTTGCGACCGCACTCGAGAGGCGAGAATTGCCTGGCTCCCTCTGCGAGTCGGTCATGTAACAGTCCTTAAACCACACCGAGACCCGAAACAATTATCTTCCTACCGCCCTATCACGCTCCTTTCTGCCAACTGTAAGATACTGGGGAAAATTTGCCGATAGATATGAACAAATTCTGCGACCCCTAGTTCACCCGGATCAGTGCGGGTTTGTTCCCGGCAGGAATACGTCCCAAAACATACGTCGCTTGTTCCACATTCAGGATCAAGTGGGCGATATGCACCCTAACGCGGCCTGCTTAATCTTAGACCTCGAAAAGGCCTTCGATACCCTCACGTGGTCATAACTTTTTGCCGTTCTGCAACGTGCAGGAATAGGTTCAACTCTCCTAGCATACACACAGCTTCTCTACACCAAGTTTACATCTCGCATTTGCTTGGGCCGATATGTATTGTCCCCCTTTAAGGTGGAAAGAGGCCCGAGGTAAGGGTGCCCACTATCACCCCTTATCTTTGCCCTGGCGGTAGAACCTCTGGCAATATGATTGCGCCAGGAGGGACCCGAATGGGGCAATCTCATAGCGGACACGATGCATAGTGTCTCCATGTACGCGGACGACCTTCTCCTATATATCCCTGATGTTACCGCGGATCTCACATCCATCTGGACAATCCTGATGGAGTTCGCGGAGGCGTCCGGACTTAAAGTAAATTGGGACAAATCCACAATCTATCCACTGCATCCCAACCTTCCGCCGCGGGAGGTATGCATTGGGGAGCACTACCGCGCCCCGTTATCTCGGCATCCGCCTGTACCACTCCCCCACCGACATTTATGAGGGGAACTACTGCAAAGTGCTGGCCGGCATCAGATCGTCGGTGGGATTTTGGAAGAATCTCCAATCTCCCGCTGGCCCGATAGGCCGCGTGGCCATAGCTAAGATGATCATTGTCCCCCGACTTCACAAACTTACCGGTTATCCCTCCCAAAGCCTTCTTTCATGACCGCGACTCGCTCCTCCGCTCCCTCATTTGGGAGGCGAGTAGACACCGGATAGCCCTCACTAACCTGCAAATGCCCACCACACAAGGGGGGGTCTAGGCGCCCCCTCCTTCGAGTCGTATTTTCTGGTGGCGCAATTACAATGGCTGTCGTACTGGACGGCGGGCAGGCACACAGGTGAAACATACACGTCTCGAGGCCCGGTCCCTACCACGGAACTCCGTTGCATGCTGCTCCCAGGCACCAAACCACGGCGGACTTGTCCTCTGCAGGTGTGGGTAGCCCGTCGATGCATGGAGAGAATCCACTGCATGTCCGCAGAGACCCCGCACTTCTCCCCCCGGTTGCCGCTGGTTGGCTGGCCCAAACGGGAGTAATACTTCAGAACTACTGTGCTTCATACTTGGACGGACCGTGAGATAACCGAGGCTGAATCGCTCTTCACAGATGGGCAACTTTGGCCCTATGACCAGCTCATGGAGGACTACGATCTTTTCCCGGGACAGTTTTTGACTCACCGACAGCTCCTGGAACACTACAGGCCGCACTTTGATTTATCTACGGGCGAGCCAACAACACACCCGGTCGTGCACACCATCCTATATATGGGTACAGGCCGGCACTTAGTCACATGGCTGTATAAGTCCATACGAGAACTTACTAACAAACCACTGCTTGCTCTTCGAGCAAAATGGGAGGAAGAACTTCAGCGCCAATTACACGATAGGGAGTGGGAAAGGGCATTTGAGTTCCCCAAGAAGGTGTCTCGGAATGTGAGCTTTAAAAACATACAGTATCATGCCCTACATAGAGCGTATCAAACACCAGCACGCCTACAGCGATTCTACCCAGACACACAATTTCACTGTCCCAGATGCCATTCACCAGATGCACACTTCCAGCACATGTTTTGGAGCTGCCCCACCTTACAACCGTACTGGGCCGTAGTCCTCAAGACACTCAAAGAACTCACAGGTCTCAAAGATATTTATAAGTGGGAGGTGGTCGCTCTCTGGATATTCTGACGACCAAAAACACACAAAGTCTCTGTCCGCTTCGCGTCCCTCGCAACGCTTCTAGCAAACAGAAGTATCTCCATGAACTGGCGAGCCACAATGGGCCCCCCGATGGAGGCGTGGGTGATGCGGTGCAGAAATGGGCGGTGGCAGAAGAAGAAAGTCTGCGGGAGGAGGAGGTAAGGGGACTACGAAAACACCCCATATCTATGGAATGGTCCCTTTTATCCCACCAGTTCAAACAATTACTCACACGCACCGACCCGAGCGCTTCCCAAAGCAACCCACCGAACACAGATGCACAAGCTCCACACGGGGGTACACAAGACACCGCTCCCACCATCCCAACCACACAACAACTCCACAACGTACTGCACCGGATGCTACTATTTTTTTTTTTTTTGTCCTCATTAGCCACTTAGTCGTTCCAGGGACTCTCCAGCCGCCAGACACAATCGCCTCTGTACCATTAGGAAACCAGAAAGTAGTTTCATAACTTTCAGAAAGGCAGGCCTGATGTCTCAGCGAGAAAGAGCCCCGCACAATCTATCTCCATTCGGGCCCGTTATCGGCTGATTGTCCTGTAGCATTATGGCGTGGGGTGCTTCCCATTGGACATGGATTCTTAGGCTTAATCATCGGACCCGGGGGGAAAAAAAAAACCCTGGGTACTCTAGCTGTTCCGTCTCCACTCAATTAAGAAGTTCCAGAATCTCACAATACGGGGACTACAGGTTCTAGCTAATTCTACTTTCGATGTTGCATAGAGTGATGACAACCAGTCTGCATGAGTCAGCGAATTGATGTTAACCTAATTTTTGCATATTTGTCTTCTTGCTAGTAGAATAGCATAGTATAGAAATTCTCTTTCTAATCCCTTGATGTTGTCATTTAGCCCAAAGATGATTAAAGACCATGAAAGAGGGATAGAGATTCTGAGAATTGATTCAAGTGATATCTTGATTTCTTGCCAGTATGTAGTGATATTCGGACACTCCCAAAACATATGTAGGTCTGAGGCTGCTGGGAGAAGGCATTTGCTACAACACTTCCCTGGCTGAAACTTAGATAGCTTTTTAGGGGAATAATACGCTCGATGGAGTGTAAATAATTGGTTGCGCCTCAACCACGCAAATTTTATAATTTTATACCGAAGGCTAAAGGATACTATCCATATCTCTTCTGCCTGGAGTTCTCCCTCTCCTCCCCATAGTTTTACCGGAAGGTTAAATTCGCCCTCTCCTTATTCCATAATGTTCCAATAGTAAAAGGCTACCTGTTTATCTCCATAGGGTTTCTCAACTAGGTATTTTTCTCGAGAACTGTATCCTCCAATTTTGACCTTTTTCTTTATTTGAGTTCGCAGCCAACTGGACAGTTGTATATAGATGAACCAGGATAGTGGTGGGGTTACCCTATCTGAGAATGTTTCCCATTCCATTAAGGTTCCTCCTGCCGCTAACTCTCCCCATCGTTTTATTCCTGCTTCCAATAACACGATTTTAACCATCTCAGTATGTTGCAAAGAGAACCCTGGAAAATCACAGATCGGTGCGTAATTGGAAAAGTATGCTATCCCGACCTTAGATTTGGTTTGAGTCCATTCTTTTAGGGAGCAATATAATGTCTTTAGCCTAACTTTTTTTTAAAATCTCTGATGTCCATACTTAAATAGGAATCCGTCCAGTGGAAGATCGGAGTCCAGTAACATTGCTTTGAACATATGGCCATATGAGTTGTCTAGCGGGATCTTTAATAGCATCCTGGAGTGGGTCAGATGAAAAGCCCAAGCATAGTATTCCAGGTCTGGCAAGGTGAGACCTCCCTTTTCTCTCCTTCTTAACTTCTTCCATGCCAGCCTGGTTGATTTATAGCTCCAAATAAATGCATTGATGTTTTGTTGACATTTAGAAAGTTGCTTGGTATCGAATATTAATGGAATTGTATTAAAGATAAATGTGTATTTGGGGAGGATGGCCATTTTCACTAAGCTAGTTCTCCCATAGATGGTAAGAGGGAGAAAAGACCAAGATTTCATCAATGCCTTGGATTCACGGGAAATCCGATCCAGATTAACCCCTTGCGTGCGGGGCGTATTTTCCGCCTGTGCTGACTCCGCCTTGCGCGGGCGGAGTCATGACGGAACGGTTCCGTCATCAGCACAGCTCAACCGATGCTGATGACGGAACCGTTCTGTCATCAGCATGGAAGGGGTTAATCTGTGTCAAAAGGCTTAAGTCTTTTGTGATTTTAATCCCCAGATAGCGGATTGAAGGTTTCACCGGAAGCTGAAGATTTGTGATGTTCCAAGCCATTATATCTGTTTTTGCTGCATTTATTTCATAGCCTGAAAATTCCTCAGCCCTTTTTATGACCGTAGGAAATGCCTGGGCCGGGTCCGTTGTATAAAGAATGTCATCGGCATATAATCCGACTTTCTTCTCCCAACCAGAAAAAGAAAAAGGCAGAATATTGATGTCCTCTCTTATAATCTGAACAAATGGTTCCACATGAATGTTAAATAAAAGAGGGGAAAGAGGACACCTCTGTCTTGTCCCTCTGCTAATATCGAAGGAATTTGTGCGTGTGCCATTGATTAACAGGCTGGCTCTCGGGTTTTTATACAATAAACCTACCGCTCTACAGAATTTAGGGCCAAAATGAAACTTTTCCATGACTGCAGTTGGATAGGACCAATTGACCCTATCGAATGCTTTTGTTGCATCGAGTGTCATGATAGCGAGAGGCAAGGCAAAGGTTGAGGCAATATCTATCGCTCCGACTAGATCGTAAGTTAAGTCAGCCAGTTGTCGGCCTCTGATAAACCCTTTTTGATCTTGATGGATAATCGTTCCAATCTCACTTCCCAAACGTGCAGCCAAAATTGTCGAAAAGATCTTATAGTCGTTGTTGAGAAGCGAGATTGGACGATATGATCCAGAATCTGCTGGGTCCTTGCCTGTTTTTAAGATTAAGGCAATATTTGCCTCTCCCCAGGAGCTGGGTGGTGTCTCCCCCTGATTAATATATTATTAAAGAGATTCGTTAGAATCTGGGTGACAGTTGAATTTAGCACTCGGTATAGTTCACCTGGAATACCATCCGGCCCTGCAGCCTTTCCCTATTTTAATTGTATAATGACTCTTTCAACTTCCGCCTCAGTTATCTCTTTATCTAGGTTTTCACTCTGTTGCCTGGTCAGCTTTGGAAGGTTCACCTTTCTCAGCCACTCAGTTCTTTCCTCAATGTTAACGTTAATCTCATCTGTATATATGTTTTGGAAAAAATACTGAAGGCTTCTCCTATTTCGAGATCTGTCTTCCTATTGTCCATTTCACCATCTAGCCTCACTTCTCTTATATGGTTCCTAGTCTGGTCCGCTTTTATTTTCCAAGCCAGCAGCTTCCCTGCCGACTCACCATATTCAAAGTGGGAAAGCTTACTGGCCTGCTATCGTTTGTTCAGTCTCTCCTACAGTAACGTTTCTAATTTATCTCTTAACTCCCTTTTCTTTTCTAGGTTTACCGAGGGCCCTTGGTCTATAGACTCTAAGAGTGCCAGATCTTGCTCTATTGTTGATAACTCCTCTCTGTATTTCTTTTTTCTGAAAGAAGCCTGATTAGTAATACAACCCCTTATATATGCTTTCCATGTCTCCCACACACTGACCAGGGAGGCAGAGTCTATATTCCACTCCAGAAAAGAGGCGGTTTCAGTTATAAGATGTTCTCTTTCCTCTTCCTCCAATAAAATGGAGGGGTCGAAAGACCATGAAGCGTGAGTGGGTTCCTGATCTAGCATTAACGAGTTGAGAATAGCTGAGTGTCGGAAATATGCTGAGGCAGATATGTTAAGTTCTTTATAAAGTCTTTTATGGAGAAACTGAATAGAGCATAATCAATACGCGATTTATGTTTGTATTTGTAATTGCGAAAGTAGACACCCAAGGTTTTCCCGGCTCTTTGTCTCCACAGGTCTTCCAATCCCAAATTGGACATACAATACAGAAGTGTGTCTCCCATTTTATTGTGTACTACAGCTCTAGAACTAGGGGATTTATCCAATTTCGGATCCAGCACTAGATTGAAATCCCCCATCCATATTATTGGGTCTGTAATGGTGATCAGGTGATTTTGTAATGTATTTAAATAGGAAGGATCGTCCTGATTGGGACCATAGTATCCCACCAGGGTGAATCACCTTACCTCAAGCTGAACATTGGCTATCAGCCATCTGCCACTCGGGTCTGTCCTCCAATCCGCAATCTAAGCCCTAGCTCCCTTTTTAAAAATGATAGCTATTCCACGAATATTGGCATTGTGATCTGTGCTTGTGAATTTGTCAACCCATTTCAATTTTTTCAATATATCTGTGATCTCTTGTTTATTCAGATGTGTCTCCTGGATTGTTATGACCTGCGCGGGCGAGTCTCTAAGGTACTGCATGATTTTATGTCTCCTTCCTCGTACACGCAGGCCATTTACGTTCCAGGACAGGAATTTAATGTCCCTCATTTATCTTTATCATCCAAATAGCCCGCTTTTCCTGTTGTATTTTTTCTACTATTATCTGTCCATTGTATTTTAATTCAACCAGTCGCTTTATATAACACTCCCTGGAATCTGCAAATTTTAGGAATTTGGCATTTTGCATATGAGGACTTTTTTGTGCTTTCACCCCCCCCCCCCCCCCCACCTTCCCCCCCTCCCTCCCCTAGAAAACCCCTCCTATTTACTCTGGCCAGATGGCTTGCCAGGTTGTCGTCGCCGACTTACTCCCACCTGCAACCCCATCTATCTCGTTAGTTGGTCAATATAATCGATGTCATGTAGGTGGCATATTTATTATATGGAGATGCACACGATAGCATCTAATAAAAAGTAGAGCTAAGAAAAGGCTAAAGGGAGAAAAGAGGAGAACTAATATCTGGCGCATTTGATATTGTATATTATGGTGCTTAATCTTTTCGCTTTACAAGCTATTCATTATTTCTTCTACTTGAAATTTTAACCCTGTGGCCCTATGTTCTCCCTATTGTTAATTTTTTTTTTCCCTTCTTTTTTTTTCTTTCTTTCCCCTTATTTTTGTGTGCGATTGTTTATAACTTTATTTTATTTTTTTTTTTTTGTGTGG
Organism: Lissotriton vulgaris; assembly: GCF_964263255.1. Taxonomy (NCBI): domain Eukaryota; kingdom Metazoa; phylum Chordata; class Amphibia; order Caudata; family Salamandridae; genus Lissotriton; species Lissotriton vulgaris. The sequence continues at coordinate 911,662,061 of NC_141689.1, forward strand.
TAATATGTCTATTTTTTTTTTATTTATATTTTCGTACATCAGCTCAGTTTGGTGACTTACACTGTCGTCATAGGGTAGAAAGAAAAAAAAAAGAAAGAAGGGCCTTGAGAACCAAACAGAGTTTTTGCCCCCCCCTTTTTTTTTTCCTAGGTGACATCATGTGTCACGGGGTTTGAGAGAATTCGCTGATAGAGACTAATAGTTCGTCCGCCTCGAGAGGAGTCTTGATGTTACAAATAAACAAAGAGAGAGTAAGGGTATGATAGTTCACTCTCTTACCCCTAAAGAATGTTTTTATAAACAACTGAAGAGTGAAGATAACGGAATACCACTGTCAAAAGAGTACTCGATGTGGTAAAAAACATACAAATGGAGAAGGAAAACCAAAGACTGGTTAAGTAAGAACCCTCACTCACCACCTAGTGGTGACATGCTTCATCGTGACTCTTTTACACTGTTGCTTGGCCTCTCCCCTACTGATTTAATAGTACATGGTATCGAGTGGCTCCTTTCCCCACTCAGCGCCTTGTCATGCCGTGTTTGTAATGAGTCTAACTTGGACTCTGTCTCCGTCTCTGTCTCCGTCTCTAGTTCTATTTCTCTTTCAGAACTCTCTTCTGGCACGTGTTCTAGTGTTGGATCCACAATTTTACCTAAATCTCCAAGAGCCATATCCTTCTTTTTACCCTTACCCTTTCGCTTCCCCAGGTTGTCGCTGGTGAATCCCTTCTTCCCTTCTGACCTCCTCCTCTTAGTCTGTGCCTTGCTATTTTTCTGAATTAACACTGCACTGGAAAGGGCGTGCAATTTACTCTTGATATTGTTCAGGTTCGGGACAGGTGCAGGACAGAAATCTTTTCTCGGTATTTGTCCAGCGCTTGTTTCTTGGTTTACGAGCGTCGGGAAGCTTCTGTCTACGCCTGTGTCTATTTCTGTATACTTGTGGCTAATGTAGTCACATTTGACACTGGCAATCGCTATATTTTCATTTGTGTTTGAATTTACGTTCTTTTCTGCCCACTGAGCTTCTAATGGGACACCCTCCCGAGAACCCCCCCTACTGCACCGTTTTGCTGTGTTTCCTCCTCTAGCGAAGGAACCGTGTGTAGCCGCCCTCCGGCTTCTCCGCAGCTCCACGGCTGCCTTGTACCAGCGAAAGGGCGCGGGGAGAGAGGCCCGCCCCTAACACATCAGCTGCTCCGATCGCGGCGTCTGGGGAAGCCTGGAAGCCGCTGAGCCGTTGAGAGAGACGCCGTTGAGGGAACCGCCGGCCCAGGCTTCAGTTGCTCGCCGCGTAGAGCAAGCTGTCACCGCTTCACCGCAAAAACGGCTTATCAGGTACTCAAATCCACCCTAAAGACGCTGGAATCGACCAAAAAAAAATGTTTCTATCGGAGCATCAGGACTGGAGTCTCTTGTCCGGACGTGCGCGCCGCTCTAACTGGCGGACACCATGTTTTCCTTCCACCGGATACTACTATTAGCAGCATTGTCCAATGATAGCCCGCAAACAACGCGGTGACACACCTATTGGCTGTAGCTGACATGACCCAAATGCCCTATACGAAGCATGCACCATGACCCCCCTCCCCCCAGGTACCCCCTGCTTTCTTCTCCCCAGTTCCCCCCGGCATCACTTTACAGAAAAGGCAAGTGGACCCCAGCGACTTGTTTCCCCTTCGAGTACAGAATATATGTCCTATGGCTCCATAAAGATACTACTGTCGTCCAAATAAACAAAATGAGATGTAATGTGATTTTATTGAAAAACTGTTAATAAAAAACTAAAGAATAAATTAAATAATCATGTGGCTACCTGGGTGTCCCTCCATACATTCACAAAACACTACTGTATGGACAGCTGGGATTGCTGAGAGGCGCATTTGCCCTACTCGGTCTCACAGGACTTTTTAGTTTGAGACAATTTAAAGACCCACCACCGTACAGTTATTTCTATGGTATCTATTCAAAAGGGGAGGAATTTGCAGCTACAAGGCTTAATCAAAAGAGCAAGTTACTTACCTTCTGTAACGTTCTTTCAGGTAGAGACTCTAACCACGGTTTCCTCTGCCAGAAAGAGTGTTGCCGAAGGTTGATAACTTCTTTTTAGACAATGTGCAGGAATGTTTCCCCCTAAGACAACAGGATTCTTTCCATGCTGTATCTATCAGCCTGTCAGATGCACATGTCGATCAAAGTCCCACATGGCATCTGCCATTGGTGTTTTGGCTCCCAATTCAACTCGGAGTCCTGAGATAAATGCCACCTGATGCATCCAAATGCCGTCAGTGAGCATGATGCTGTGTTTTCTACCTAACGGAGCTCAAGAATCTGAGTTGGTCCCATTCAAGGTTTTAAAGGCATTCCCGGTTCCAGTTGCTGTCTAAGGAAGTCTGAGATGAATAAAATAAAAAATAAAAAAACAACCCACAAGTCCTGATGCAAGGACAAAAACGCCAAGCCTGATTGTACCCCATCGCACCACTCCCATTTCCCACTTGAGGCAAAAGTTGTGCACTTGGCATTTAAAATATCCAAATTTGGCAGCCTTGTGCAATTCTTTCCCAATTCCATGACTGGAAATGCTGTGCTCCGCATTTCCCAGGTCCATTGTCAACTGTTGCACATAGAAGCCTTTTATGGTTGCTGTCGTTTCCGATGGTTCTGGATCCCTCTGGCATTTCTTCGGTCCTCTATGCATACGTTGGGAACCCTAGTTGGACTTTCACTGGCGGGCCTCCCTCAGTGCCAGCGGACCTAGTTTGGCCTCATCATGGGCCCCTATTGGCATTATACTGCACCTCAACACCCTTGCCATAGGCCCCACTGGTTATTTAAGCCTTGTTGACACCTGCCTTGGCTCCAGAAGCACAGTTCTAGATATCGCCCTGACTCAGGTGTTGGATCTGGGGTGGACTTTATTAAGATTTCAATCTGACACCCTGTTAAATACCTAAAGCATAACCTGTGGCTTAGGAGCTTCAGTCTACTTTCCTTTTGCCTCAGCGCCAGTACTATCAGAGGTTCAAACCTATTTTCAGTTCTGACTGCAGGTCTTTACATGGGCTTGAACAGGTTCTCCCCCATAAAGATGATGAGTAGGTGGACAATTTGCTCATTATACTGGCCGGTACCACAACTTCAGAATGCCAGTGGTTTGGATGCATTGTCAAAAACTGAATTGGATTCACCCATGGGCCCATCAGTTGATAAAGGTGCATCCTTAGCTGTGGTGATAGGAAGATCTGCCCAGAGATTTCCGCTTAGAGAGGCCATCTTGTACACAGAGGTTTTGGAGACCATTCATCCGCTGCAGAGTATCTCGGACTTTCAGGCTATGATCCTGATGTTTTAAGCTTCTGTCTTGACTCCAACCTTGATGTTTCGGAGGCTTCTTTGTTTTCTGTCCTCGTGCACACTGTGGGCGCCTCATGAAGGTTGACATATGTGGCCTCTGAGGTGAAACCTTCTCCTTCAGTGGCCCCAATTTGGGGTGAATCTCAGACAACAGTGGCATATTGGAAAAGGCAGCCAGGATCTTCGGTGGTGGACCACTGTGCTGATCCCATCGTTAGATCTGAGAAGGTCAACCAGCCAAGGCCTTTGTTCTCTGTGTCTTCTGGGGCTGCGTGTCATCTGTCTGAATTTCCTACCTTCAAGGCTTTTCCAACTTCCGCAAGGGCCACGTCCATCTATGTTCTAACAGACAACATGACTGCCATGTGGTACAGCACCAATCTGAGTGATAGGGGGATCCATATGGGCAAGATGTTTTCATTGAGGAAACTTTCTTTGTTAACCTTTTTTTCCTGATCGATACTCTTATCTTGCTGCAGGTTTTTTTTGTAGAATTATTTTTCTTTATATAGTTATTTTTTTATAACTCTTTACTTAATTATGGATAGCTGCACAAAAAGAAATAACTAAAATCCAGATGAAAGGGACTAAAGTATTAAGAAGCTACTCGACTGAAGAAAGATATTAAACATTTCTCTTCAATATCTGCAAAGGGTTATTTCTAGCACTGCAAAATAACAGTTGATGGACAGAATGCAGAACAATGTCATACATTCACCCCAGTACAGAGATCTGGGCCTAAATCCATCGTTTTTTGAACTCTACACCACCCCAGTTCAGACATGGCCATATGCAAATCAGCCTTGACCCTGTGCCTCATGGGAACAGTCCAGCCCGAACTGCCAAGCCATGTCTCCTGGACCGGTTTGTCTGAACTGGGGTGGTGTGGAGTGCAAAAAAACGATGGATTCAGGCCCAGAACTCTGTACTGGGATGAATGTATGAAATTGTTCTGTATTCTGTCCATCAATTGTTGTTTTTTGATTTCTAGCACTGGTCATACGTGTACGAATTTCTTTTTTTTTTTTAAATAGATCCAGGATTACAGACTTAAATTGTAGGCATTAACGATGGAGAGCAATAAAAATATAGATGAAGAAAAGGGGAGAACATTTCTTTGTATTGGTTGAGACCTAAAATGTGGCATGCCAATTACATTTCATAGGTTGGGAGGTAGCAGATACGTAATCGGAGAGAAAACCAGAAACATTGGAAAAGTACATTTGTGATTATAAATGTGTGTTTAAAGGGCAAAGGTTTTCGGAAAGGTGTGAAGTGATAAAAAAGGCCCAAGAACACAGTCCCTACTCATCTACGCATGTGCAGAGGTCGGACGCTATCCCAGAGCCTCCACTGCCGCAAAGTTCGACGCCCGCCAGAGCCAGAGCTAGAGCTGCCATCTGAGCCTGAGACCCCTAACCCTGACAGCCACAGTGGTTACAGGGAGCGGCTTTCAGGTGTAGGCGGCATGCCCTGTAAAATCGCCGGCCGGAACGGCCCGAGAGAGGCGGGAGCGGCGGGAACCATAGCGAGTTGAGGCGGCAGCGGCGGGAACCATAGTGAGTTGTCCATGGGGCTGTGGGAGCAATTTTGGCAGGAACTGCGGGAATGACCCGACGGGAGCGGGAGCACCAGCAAGCCATCCTGTGGATTATCCCGCGAGTCGCCCCCCCGGCAAACACCCGTAGAGACTGTTGCCTGCATTCAGCCAGCCTGTGGTAAAGGAGCCGCTGACTGTACCTTGGAACAAGTGAGTCGGTGCCAGCAAGGTAAGAGGCGGCGGCCGGAGGGGGAGACGAAAGCAAGCGCAGCAGCCGTTAGAGGCAACCGCAAAGTAAGAGCCGGGGGTGGACACAGAGAGGCTGAGTGCCCCCCATGTGCTCCGTTTGCTACCTTGCTACCTTGCTCACCTCACTCGCAGTCAGCTGACATTTTCTGCCATTTGCCATCCTCCACCACTCTACCACTCTTGTTACAAGTGGCAAAACCAAAACAGCAGCAAATCAGCTAAACTAGTAACAGTAACAGACTAACAACGCCACTCACTACAACTCATTACAAACTTTTTATAACAGAGTTAACATAAAAGCCAACAGCCAACTGCTGACAGGTGGATGCAGCGGACCGAGACTGAGACCGAGACTACGTTTTTCAGCGACTTTTTGAGCCGTGGGGAGGTGGAGGTGAAGTGCCGAGTGAGGTGTTGAGAGCCGAGCCAAAGCGGCGAAGCGAAAGCGGAGCAAGCGGAGTAAGCGGTCAAGTGGCGGCGGTTGCGTGAGGAGAGGCCGGCGTGTAGAGCGGCAAGCAAGCGGTAAGAAACGGTAAAGGGCGGCATCTTGGTAGAGCGCTTGCAGAGTGCTGCGCCCCAAGCCCCTTTTTTCCGCCGTAGCCTCTAGCCATCTGTCGCTGCTCCCCTCCTCCCCAGCCGCTTCAGCCGCCTCAGCCGCAGCGTCACGGACACGGACAAACCCGCTCCTCACTCTCCCCCTCCCCCCCCCTGGTAGCCGTCCCCGGCGGGAGTGTTTGGCAGCACCTCAACAGCCTTGGCAACAGCCTTGTAGCACAGAAGTTCGGCGTCCCAGCTCGCGGGAGTGCTACTCGCGTTGCCTGAACCACTCGAGCTCCAGCTGCCATTCTGCCAATTCGCCATACCGCTAAGAGCAGCTAAGAGCAGCCAAGTACCCACCTATCTTCTGGGGGAGTGCACGTGAAGAAAAAGCGCGCAGCAGGCGACACCGCATCGATCAGAAGAGTGGCCATGAGGAGGCGTGACGTGACCACAAGTGCAGGGTGCAGCGGCGCACCGTCAGCCTTCCCAGCGGTGCACCCCCTGCAGCTCAGCCGTCGTGGGGCCAGAGAGGGACGACACCGGCCCGCCGGACAGCCAACGGCGAAGGGAGCGGAGGGAGCAGGGCGTAGGCAGTCCGCCATGAGGTCAGGAAGGGAAAGAAGACCTCCAGCGACCCAGCCTAATAAACGGAAACGGAACAACACAAGCACATCAACAAGCCCAGAGCCACCCGGCACGACCAAGCTGACCAAGCTGACTAAGCAGACCGAACTGACCCCCTGTGGAACAAATGCATCTGAAAACACAATAGGGCACGAAACCTCGTTGGAAGGTGCTGATGAAGGACCCAGCACCAACCCACTTGGTGGGCAGGCAGAAGGACCAGGACTGGGAGCAGAGGGCAGCCCCGCCTCAGCACCTGAAAAGACCAGGGACAACAAAACAAATAGCAGTCCATCTCCAAAACAAGGGAGGCGCAAGAGCCATAAATGAAAAAACAATTAACAACTAATCAAACTGTCAGGACAACAAAGTGAAACAAAACACAACTTTCAGCCCAAAATTTATACTAAATTCAATTTCCTAAAAAACCCAGGGAATGCAATCTATTCTTCAAATAACTCTATAACTGGTCTCCAATCCCTTTTGCAACCAGCCAGCGAGCTCAACGCCTGCCCCATGAATACAGACCACATTATAGCAGAGATCCACATGGCACCAATGCCAAACGAAACAACAATCCCAACTGGACATGGAGCAGAAAACAGGGACAATCTGGCACATCAACAAACTAGAACACCGTCAAAAGAAGGCTGCACCACTCAGCCACCCCCATAAGCGGGACACTCTGAGGAGGTGCAACCATCAAGCCCGATACAGTCACCCGTTCCAACGAACAATCAAGCAAAAGGACACGACAGGAACTCAGGGCCCCCTAGAAGCAACCCGTGTAACCAGCTTGTAACAACAACCCACTCCACCTCCACTCAAGATGCAGCACTAGAGGATGAAAAAATCCGAGAAAACGTAGACCATCTAGTCCAAAATTCCCATGTAAACATAGAACCAAAGTCTCATACCAACACAAGGACTTCCGATTACCTAGAGCTAAAACTAGATCATGAAATGTTCACATCAACTTCTTCACCAACTAAAGATATGACCTTCCTGACCTCGGAAGAATGGATTGACCTGGAGACAGCATATAACGGCAGGCAGCCCACTAACAATATCAGTGAAGAAAGCTCACACCCGCCTCCAGAGAGGACTACGGACTCAGTCAATACTTTTTGGATCACTCTCCTCAACACAATACAGCTATCTTCAACAGCCTTACAGTACCAATCTGACAAGATGGACTTACAACTATCTGTTCTGCAAAGCTTAGCAGAGGCCACAATGGGGATAGATAGGAAATTAGCTGACCTGAACGGACTCATAAAAAGAGGACAAGAGTCAGTCAAATTAACCGAAATAGACAGAACCAGCTGTACCTGCTCGTCAATAATCGACAAGTTATCATCATTACCTACGATGCTGAGCAACCTTCTGGATGAAATAAAACTAAATTCCATAAACTCCCCCAAGCAGAAGTTGGGTTGGAGAGACCCGACCTAAAAACAAACGCGGCAAAGCCATCCCCTACAAAGGCAGGACCCCGAGAAAAAATTACCGACCTGCAAAAACTCAATTCGCCAGTGGGTCAAACCCAAAATGCCATCTTCACAGTAGAAAAGACCACTCAGAACACTCTCACAACTGGACAAACTAACGAACCAGGGAGTATGCAGAACGCACGGGCGCGTCGTAAGCAAAAAAGGAAGGGGCGCAACAGAAAGGTCAACGAGGATTGCCAAGGAGAAAACTGGAATTCCACAGTACCGGAAGGCACGGGGCAACTAGTAACTGTCGATCTTCAAAGGAATGACAACCCCCCTCCACTGAAACCAGAAACCCCACTGCCCTCAACTGGTACGTCAACAGAAGGATTAGAAACCCTTACCATCAGTACCGGTCCAATCAACCAACCAGAGAGAAAACAGGCAGTAAGCAGAATCGAGATAATAACCCAACATTGAATTGAGCCGGCACCAGGGCAATCGGATGGCCACTCAAGGGCAAAGAATATAAATCCGGAGGAAGAAATAGAAGATCAGGAAGATCTAAACCCCACCAAAGACGACATGATTCTGAACAATTCTATAACACGGTGTACCTGCAAGAAGACGAAGATGACACCGATTAAAGCAAATCCTCAGACTTCATGCATCGCAAACACCGGTGATAAGCTTTCTAGCGACCAATCTCTACAGGACATTCAAAAGTGCAAACTAAACGAACAGAACGCCAAACACTCAGAGCGAAAAAACGCAACTAAGGAACAGCCCCATCAGAAAACGTTGCCCACAAGGGAAATAGACCCAGAAACAATCTTCTTCATCCCGAATATAAATCTAAGGGAAGAGTAGATATCCTCAATAGGGGCAACATACTAAAATTAATCAACTCAATAGAAGAACTAAAATCTATAAACACCTCGGACTTGCTATCAATTGAATTCCATCCAGCAACACATTCACAAGGGAACGAGAAAACAAGGGCCACGTGGAAAACCAGGGAGTTAGCAAAATCGATTATGAAGTATGCATCTAGTTTCTCCCAGTGGGAATTCAGCTTGAACCAGAAATAAAACCAGCTTACCCTACCCCACTACTCGAAGATTGGAAGGAAAAACGATCCCCACCGGTTAAATCAATACTCAAAGGAGCACGAAGCTACTCCCCAGGACGGGAACAACACCTGATGAAACCGCAAAGCCCAATGTTTCAACGAACAGCCCATTTAAAGAAACAATAACTCGCACAATAACAGGAAGTGACACCAACTGACAAACAAAGTCAGACCTAGTTACCAAAACCGTGGGTTTCTATAAAAACAAAGACAAACTCAATATTTGCAGTTGGAACATAAACGGACTAGCCGACAAACTGGAGGACCCCGAAACATTGAACTACTTGCAATCCTTTGACCTGATTCTCCTCCAGGAAACATGGGAGCCCAACGACATAACTCTGCAAGGATATACAGCCTAGACACACCCGGCCCGCAAAGAATCACAGTACGGCCGTTGCACCGGCGGTCTGGTAATCTACGCGTCAATATCAGGTATAGGAGAAATTAAACCATCAAGCATAAATATTACCCCGCCGAACGCAATACAGGCAATATCACTCACAATTGGAAAAAACCAAGGAAGCCATCAGTTACTTGTAGTAACACATACATTCATCCCAAGAATAAGCTGACTGGGTCAAACGAATTAGTCCAAGAACTAACAAGACTCATGGAGGATGAAGAAACGGATAACATACTAATGGCAGGCGATTTTAACCTCCAGCTATTTGGCGAACTGACAACTGACGACATGACACAGGAAATGGATACAGTATGGAAAATTCCAACTCAATCAATCCCCTCCAGATACAAACACAGCAACACTGCCTCTCAGCTAGTAAAAGCCCTAGAGAAATTGAACCTGCGCTTTCTCAACGGACGATTTAAAGAGGACATCCCTCCAGCATCAACATACCACTCGTCAATTGCCTCATCCTATCTAGACTTCATTCTAGTTACACTCCCGCTGTACGACAAAGTACATTTATTTAAGATAGGAGACAGAGCTCAGAGCGACCATCTGCCGCTAGAAGCTAACTTAGCATTGACCTGTAAGAACGAAGCAGCAGAAATCAGAAGTATGTGTACAGAATATACCGCTAACTACAAGCGATTACGATGCAAGACCACAGATATAGAAACTCTTGCAATCAGTGCAAAAACAATAATACAGGAAATATCTAATACAACCGACAACCCCATTATCCTATGGGAAGATTTTACAGCGGCATTAGGAGAAAAGCATGCCACAAGGAAGAAAGTTCAAAAAGGGAATACCACTAGGTTTACGCTTGGCAAAGTAACAACAGCAGAAACAAAAAATATCAAGCTCGAAATAAAAAAGACGCTCAAACAACTCCGTCAAGATCCAAACAATTTGGAAATTCAACTGCAGTTATGCAGGTCAAAAGCATTGCTACAAAAGAAAACTTGGCAAAGGAAACGGGAATTGAACAAAGAACTATGGGCTAAAATTCTACATAATTCAAAACAGAAGAATAGCTCTAGCTTTTGGAAGACCATCCACAGGCTTCAACAGCCAGACCACAGCGGTATTACTTCTGAAATACCGGAATCCGACTGGGCTAACTATTTAACAATTCACTTTAATACAAATGACCCCGCAATGAAGAAAGCCGGAGGGGCAGACTCGGAAGAGGGAGCTTTCCACCAATTGGACAAAAATGACATACTCACCAAAAAACCAAACCTAGTGCTCAAAAAGAAAACAACTGGGCCCCACACTCCAGCAGAGGACGAAGCCAGTACCAAGATAGTTGAGCCTAGAAAAATAGAATCTGGATTATCGCCTCAGGAAACAACAGATACTATTCTTAAACAAATCTCGAAGGGAAAACTTGAGGGGGCCCCTGGACCAAACGGGATCCCTCCGATATTATACAAACAGGATCCAGCTTTTTGGTGCACTACATTGACCCCAGTATTCAATGAAGTAAGGGAAACAGGAAAAATACCAGCATCTTGGAGTGGTTCGATAATGAGCCCAATATACAAAAAAGGCGCAAGGATCGACCCAAGCAGCTACCGTCTGATTGCCCTGATAGACGTAGAGGCAAAGTACTACGCAAGCCTCATCTTGAAGGATCTAACAACATGGGCATCAAAAAAGAACATCATCCCAGCTACACAGACGGGCTTCCGGGCAGGCCAGGGAACCATAACTAACATCATGGCGTTAACTCTACTGTCCGACGCAGCAAAAACGGGAAAAAGCTCCCTGTTCGTGTGCTTCATCGATTACAGCGCCGCATTCGATCATGTAGATCAACACAAACTATGGCGGAAGCTGAGCTCATGGGGAATCCCTGGCCCCCTTCTACAGCAGCTGGAAATGTTGCATACTGACACATGGGTCCAAATAAAACTGGGATCTGGTACACACCTATCGAGAAAAATAAAGACCAGTAAAGGACTAAAACAGGGTTGCGTCTTAGCACCAACACTGTTCAATCTCTTCCTCGCGGACCTTCCCGAAGAGCTAAAAACAGTTACATCACACGCACCTCGGTTAGGAAATATTACGCTCTCAAATCTGCTTTACGCAGACGACCTGGTCCTCATCAGCCGGTCTCCTATTGACCTCCAAAACCTCCTGGACAGAACCAATGCATTTTCAAAAGCAAATTCTTTAACAATCAATCTGAACAAAACTAAAGTCATGCCAATGAACTACAACAAAAAACGGAAACCTGCATGGTACCTGGACAATCAAAGACTAGAACTGGTGGCCTCATACAAATATCTAGGAGTCATAATAGAGGGCAACGGCTCCTCCAAGCAACAACTAGCGGCCATCCGCCGGAAGGGCATGACCTTTCAACTATCAATAAGGCCCCTGCAGAAAGCTCTCCCCGACAGGACATTAGCGACACTCTTACAGGTAATAAAAGCTCGCCTACAGCCTATGCTCTCCTACGGCAGCGAATCAATGCGAGGCAAAGATGCAAGGACTCTGGACAATACTATCAGTCGTGCATATAGGGCAATCTTCCATCTCCCTAAAAATTTTGCGCCCGCTCAAATACGTCTCGAATTTGGACTATTGAAACAATCTGTGGAGAGGAAAGGTCAATATATAAAAAGCTGGCGCAAAATTAAAGACTCGGAGCAAGGATCCCTAAATGCCAACTTATGGATTGAGCTTCACGCCAAAGAAATCTCACCTGCAAGGGCCTACCTAACAAACTCATTGGAGATCCTAGGACTAAATACGCTCTGGGAAACAAGAATGGATTTTGGGACTTTTAAAAAAGCAGTGTCGAAAGTCATCAAACTGGTCTCCTCACTTGAGGACCGAGCCACCCTAACCAAGAGAGCGCATGGATGGGTTGTGCTTGAAGGGTACAGAACCACAAAGCCACAAGAGTATCTATCAATGGGCCTTACACACAAAACAAAAAATAAGTTCCTAAACATGCGCTTAGGCAACATACCCATAGCACGTCATCTGGTACCTTGGAAAAGGCCTGATCCATCAAACGCATGTCACCTTTGTCAATCTGCGAAGGAGGATCTTATACATATCATTTGTATTTGTAAAGCTCTTGTGGATGTAAGGCGTTCCATGCTCCGGTCCCTATGGAACCAGAAGGGCGTAAAAACATGTAGGCAAGCAGTAATGCTCTGCTTCAACCCCGAAGAGACTCAGTTAAACTGTAGAACAGTTAAATACTTTGAAATAGTGGCCAAAGAATTAAATGAAATAACACAAGGGTGCGAAAAACCAACTGCACCAGGAGAAAAGTAGTCTTCCTTAATGGCCCTTAAAAACTATAAGACTGTTGGGCGAAACAATTAATCACATCAGGAGAACAGAGATCTCTGCAACAGCCTTACAGCCATAAGAACTATAAGTATTAATAGCTGTGACCAACAGGAAGACTTACTAATTTATTATAGACTCCTTGAGATTTTACCAATGTGCAATATCTTCTTGTTTTTAAAAGTTTTTTATATAGTCAAAGACTTTTTATCTTTTGTGTAATATTGTGAGTTTTTATTAACTGTACAATAAACAAAATTCTCAATTCACAGTATCTACGGCAAATGATGATTTAGCCTTTCCAGTACAGCGAAAAACAGCATTAAAACAAATGCGAGCTATACCGCTCTCAAACAGTTCCAGAAATACCTAACAGAAAAATAAATTGTAGAAAGTGGTGTTGAGTGGTCCACTGTCTCAGAAGAATCATTTAAATCTAAACGTGCAGCAGTAAACTAATTTTTCTGGTGATGTGCTTTATGAATGGAAAGCAATGGTAGTTCACCATCTTGGAACTGTAAATAAAAAAATAAAAATAAAAAAATGGTCACAACATCATGATGTATATTCATGCATGCTTTGGTGACAGATGTGTACCTATGCAATATCACTCTGGGACCTCTATAGCATTATGATGTATAGGCACACATGCATGATAACACATGCTTATACACCATCATAGGTTTTTTCAGCAATATCATAAACCATCAGTAAAAAAAGGCATATTCCTAAAGAAAATAAACATTTGCAAAGAAAATAGCTTGCCAATCTTTTTTTAATTGAAAACTCGGAGCCAATTATTTTGTACATATAGGTCACAAGTAATGTAGCTGGGCTTGTTATCCTCCTCCTCCAGGCTGGTCTTATGGGGCATCCCACGGGGATCAGATCTCTTGACCCCAAAGAAGGGTCTTGGGTTCTTCAGGGTCCAACCCACAGCAAAGGCTTCCCTCTCAAAAGCACTCCAATGCTGCTCTTTGGGAAGGAGTTGCCTGCTAATGAAGGCAACTGGCTGATCCTGGCCCAAATGATTTACCTGTGACAACACTGTCGCTATCCCATGTTCAGGGGCATCTGTCTGAACAATTAATTCCTTACTGAAGTCAGGAGCCTTCAGGACATGTGCTGAGCATAGAGCTTCCTTTAGGGTGTCAAAATCTTTCTGAAACTGCTCAGTACAGATGACCTTTATAGGTTGCTTCTTAGAGGGAAGTTCAGTTAATGGTGCCACTATGGGTCCATATCCTTTCACAAATCACCTGTAGTACCCAGTCATACCAAGAAAGTATGAGGGGATTCCCAGGGCAGAACTGTCTGGATCTTGGGTTACAGAGGCTGTGCATGGCCTCTTCCAACTTGATGGCCCAGGTATACAATAGAGCCTTGCCCCACATGGCACTTGCTTGCCTTGATAGTCAGGCCTACCTGCTGCAGGTGCTCTCAAAAAAGGGCGAGCACCGAGGGAATTAAGGAAAAAGGGGAGCCTTCACTCAAAAAATATAATGCAAAAAAGTTCCCACACCACTAAAAAAATGTTGTTTTCACAAATGGTTGAATGCCCCAACCATCGAACTTCACTGTACAGGGGCCAACCAGTGTAATCCTCTGGTTCCAAAAAGGATTGGGGCCAAGGAACAAAACAGAAAAACTAATTGCGTGCTTTCTCAGCTAAAGTATAAAACAGGAGGCTCCTCATGTAAGCTTCCATCACGAGTCATTGGGTAACAGTCCTGCGAGCTCCTGCTTTTAATCATAGAAGGAGCTCCTTCTTGCAGTGAAGGCACTCACAAAATTGTGCAAAAACCCTTGTGACCCTCAATCAGTATCTTCATCTGACCCAGGGGAAAGGTAATCAATCACCCACACTATCCCTGCTAATAAAACATAAAACCTTGCTGATGGTACATCAAGAGGTCCTCCAATAAACAGAGCACGCCTTACATCCCAAAAAAGGTTCAAAATGTGTCCATAGGACTACACTTAGCTGAGAAAGCACGCCCCTAGCTTTTCTGTTTTGTTTCTTGGCTGTGACACCCCTGTGCTTTTTTTTATACCGAAGGATTACGCTGGCTGGCCCCTGTATAGTGAAGTTAGATGGTTGGGGTATTCATCTATTTTTTAAAAGGACATTTTTTAGGAGTGAGGGGATTTAGGGGTGGGTGGTTGGCATTATACTGCCTGCTGCAGGGCCTGGAGCACTTCCTTGAGGTGGACCAGGTGATCCTTCCAGGCGGAACTAAATGCAGCAATATCATCTAGATAAGCTGCCCTGAAACTCCCCAGACCTGAACATACTCTATTGGCCAACCTCTGAAAGGTGGAAGGTGAATTTTTCAACCCAAAATGCATCATTTTAAATGTAAGTGGCCTTCTGGTTTGAGGACTCCCTGCCAATAACCTGAAGTCAGGTCAAAGATACTCTGATATTTCACTGCCCCCTCTGCTGTGAGTATGGGGTGGGCATCACTCTTGGTGACTGCATTGAGGACCCTCTAGCCCTCACAGAACCTATTCTCAGGCTTCCCCCCTTTAGGATTGGGCTTGGTCACCAGTACCACTGGGCTGGCATAATGACTACTAGAGGGCTCAATCACCCCCTACTCTAACATCTTGGCAACCTCTGTGTTGATGCTAGCCTTGACCTGGTCAGACAACCTGTTATTTAGCTTTTGACAGGCAAGCTGTTACCAGTGTCCACATCATGGGTACAACATGTTGCAAGACCTGGGGTCAGATATAACAGTCCAGCAAACTGTCTCACTAGCTGATAGCAGTTCCCTTGTTTCTGTTTCATTAGGGTGGAAGAGAGAACTTCTTCCATACTGCCATCTTGGGCATTAGAGGATAAGCGGTCTGGAAGGGGTTCACTATCGTCCTCCTCTCCTCCATCAGTCACCATCAGCATGGTGCAACTTGAGCCTTTTCACATAGATGACCCTATGAGTCCTCCTGGGGTACAAAATCTAAAGTAGGTGACTTCCCCCTTCTTCCCTATGAAGGGGTATGGCCAAGTCCACTTGCCCTGCAGTGCTCAAGGAGCCACTGGCTCCAAGACCCACACCAACTGTTGTGAGTGGTACTCAACCATAGAGGACTTCTGGTCATGCCAGAGCTCCACAAGCTCCTGGCTGACCACCAGGTTCTTATTCACCTTCTGTATGTACTCAGCCATCCTGGAACAAATGCCAAGCACACAGTACACTATGTCCTGCTTTGGTTCCTTGAGGGGTCTCTCTCTACCCTCTCCAACCATGCTTAGTGGGCTCCTTACATGGTGTCCAAAGAGCAGCTTAAAAGGACAGGGGCCTCCCTGTAGGTGAAAAGCAAGCATGGAAGAAGGACATCCCATTTCCTTTGAGTTTCTCCCGTAACTCCATTATCATGCCTTCATGGTCTTGTTGAACCTCTCCACTAGTCCTTTGCCTGGGGGATGGTAGGGGTGTTGCACTTGTATGTCACACCACACTCATCCCACATAGACTACAGATAGGCAGACATACAATGTGTGCCTCTATCTGAGATCACCAACTTAGGAAATCCTTGACTGAGGTCCTCTCTGGAGGGACCTCCTACTCCCTGAACCTCAGTCAAATCTGGCAAGTCTCGGAGGGTGCCAGGCCGAGCCCGTGAGAATTAGGCTCTTTGTAAGGTGGATTGGCAGCTGCCATGACCCTTCCCTTGGCCTCTAGGGGTCTGGGCCATTGTTTCAAGCTCCAGGACCCATTGACTCTCCCTTTGCACTCTGTTTTCTGGTGGTTACACAAACCCATTCCAGCAGACCCAGTATTTCTGCATGGGTCCTCCTTTCCATCTCTGCCTAAGAAGATGTTTCAAGATCATTGCCCAGTGGGCCCTACTGGGATGGCAGGAGACACATCTACTTTCTTTGGGCCAGTAACACCTCCCCACTCAAAGTCAACCACAGCCGTAGGGTGTGGCTTTGTGACATTGTCAGCATTGAAAATCTTGTGCACTTATTCAGGTAAGATCTGGTCTGGGGAAACCAGGTTGGCCTTCACTTATGTTATACTGGCACATGTAGCCCATATTTGGAGGCCAGTGATAGAAAGGTTCAATATTCTATCCACAATAGACACTATGGTTGCCTCTGTGTATCCTTTGGGATCTCTAGGGACAATCTCCCACCCCCATCCCTACACCGACCATTCCCTTGGACTAGTCACCATTGGATGCCTTCTTTGTGCAAACTGCATCTCCCTTCTTGTGTCCTAGCAATTTGCAATCAAAACGCACTCCAGCCTTTGTGCAATCAAACTTCTTTTTCCTGATAACCACTCCCCTTTAAATTGGGATGTGGCTCAGGGCCCCCCTTTGGCATTTTTTCGGGACTCTTTGTGTCTGTCTTTCATTTTATCCTCACACCCTCATTCCCCTGACAGCTTTCTTCTGGTCATCTCCCAGGGTTTTCTTGGGGACCGTGGTTTGAACCCACATCAGCTGTCTTTCCCAGTTTCCTGGGGCTAGACAACTTCAAGTCCACCAAATGCTGGTGCAACCTTTCTGAGTGACAATTCGTCAAAATGTGCTCCTTGACAATTAAATTGTGGAGCACTTCAAATGTGTCTTCTTTGTTGCCTTTAATCCTGCCACCTATTCCTTTAACTGAAGTGCACCCATGTCTGTGAAGCCCACTTCTGTGTTGGCCTAAGCTTCTGCCTCTACTCCTCAGTGGTCAAACTAACGAGCTCAATCAGGGTTACCTTCATATGTGGGCAAGACTCTGCTATCTCATCCTCCAATGTTAGCAGTCCATCCCTACCAACTACTGGTCCTAACTCCCATAGCAGTGTTCCAAAGAGTTGTGTACACACCTTCCTCATTTTGAGAGCTCTTTCATTTGAGGCCAGCTACTTGTCAATGCCATTCCCCTAGACATAACTAGGGACAATCCCTTTGGGCAATCTGACACCAGAGACACCCCTGTCAACGGCTCAGTAATGCTTCTGCTGCCCAGCGCCTGTCCCTTTTCTCTTCCAGGGCTATCTTCTTTCAGCAAGGCTTATGGCTCTCTCCTCCAGGTCCAGGGCTGCCATGCTCTCTTGCAGGGACCTCTGACTAGTGATCTAACCTTCTCTGGAAGCAACCCTGGATGCGGTGTGCGAGGGGGGGGGGCAGTATCCCATCTACTCTTTCCAGGATACTGTTGGCATCATCCTTCAAATTATCTTCTTCCTAACTACCTTGGGGCAATTTCTTCTCCAGGTGTGGCGGTACTCTGTGGGCCTGTCTAACTCATACCTTCTTGCCTTGGCTCCCATGTTGATTTTTCTGTCTCTGCAAAGTGCCCTCAGCTCATCTCTCTTGAAGGAGGACTGCTCAGCCATGTCGATCTCTATGCTTCCTTGCAGACGAAGTGACTCCTTAAACTTTTTTCAAACTTGTGAAACTTTCAGGAACTTTGCCACAACTTACTCAAACCATTCCTACCTCGCTGAAAGAAAAAAAACACAATCTGGTCAGAATCCTTAATCGTATCTGTAAAAGAAGTCGGGCAATACTTTTACCTCTAAAGTCTACCACCCAACTCTCTGATCCTCTCCCTTACCTTGTCAAAAAACTCAGCCACATCATCGCTCCAACCTGGGAAAATATCATCAATTCCTCCTTATCCAGTGTCTCTGGGCCTGCCTCCCTTAAACTTGGCAAAATCTCCCCCCTCATCAAGAAGCCTGATGCCAACTCAGACGACCTCAATAACCACACCCATCAACAACCTCCCTCTTCTTGCTAAACAATTAGAAAATGTGTCATCTCTCTATTAATCATCATATAGAGGAATTCAACTCGCACCACAACCAACACTTTCCAATCTGGATTTAGGAAAGGCTGCAGTACAGAGACTGCAATCCTGAACATCACTGGTGACATACACGATCTCCTCGACGAGAGGGAAGCCTGTCTCCTCATCCTCCTGGTCCTCTCAGAGGCCGTTGATACCGTCAACCACAACACTCTTCTCAACACCCTTGCACAAAGGGCAGGCATCAGCAGCATCATTCTACAATGTTTCTCATCATACCTGAGCGAAAGATCTAACCTAACCAAATTAAATAAGTACATATCGACTGTAACATCAGTCACCCAAGGAGTCCCCCAAGGATCAAACCTGTCCCCTACCCTCTTCAACCTCGCCATGGAACCTCTTGCACAGATCCTGAAACAAGCCAGAATTGACTACTGCCTCTATGTAGACGACACCCAAATCTATTTCAAAATTGCTTAACTGAAATACAGCCAAAATCTCAACAACACTCTCTCCCTAATAGATACCTGGCTCAGCAACAACCACTTCAAATTAAACTCCAACAAAACCTAACTTCTCCTGATGCAGTCTAATAACAATCCCAACCCCATCCATCACTGGCTCGACAGTCTAACTGCACTAAACTACAAACATTCTGCATCCATAGCCATCAAATCACTTGGGATTACTCTAGACAAAGGCCTAAATATGAAAGGACATATCAGTGCCTCTACAAAAGGGCCTTCTACACCTTAAAATATATTTTTAAATCAAAACTTGTATGCCCTCTGAGGACATGAAGACCATTATCCAATCCCTTGTCCAAAAACCCACCTTCTGCAAAGGAAGTTCACACTCAACGCAGCGGCTAGACTGATCTCTGGAGAGAGACGATTTAACCACATCACTCCCACCATCTAGAAACTCAACTGGTTACCAATTGAAGTGAGGAGTATATTCAAAACAGCATGCATAATACACAAAGCTCTCTACCCTGGAACTCCTACCTACCTTATAAATAAACTCTCTAAAGCAGGCCAAAAATGTCCTTCGAAGGCTCCAACACCCTTCTCCTCATCCCTCCCAAATTCAAGAAAACCAAGTCCCTCGCTCGATCCTTCTATCGTAACGCCCCCAGAATTTGAAATGCCCTTCCCAAAGAAGTAAAGGCCTCATTTATGATGCCTCTTACGCTGCCGGAACATCACTTTTTGTGACGTTCCGTGGCGCAGCCGCCTGCTCCATATTTACTAGGCCGAACTCAGCCACTTTTTTTGGCTTAATGCTGCCTCGTAATATTGTTCCTTTTAATGCAGTTTTCTGCATTAAAGGGACGTGCAATGGGTGTTGCTGGGGGTGTTCCCAACAACATCGTAAATCTGGGGCAGTGCCAAAAACGGATGCCTCCCCAGGGGAGGTGCAAGGAAGGCACAACGAGGAGAAATATCTTTATTTCTTCTTGTTTTTCCTTTTTTATGTGTGCTGTATTCTGCAGCACACATTGAAAGAGGAAAACCCCTCTTGTTATTGTTTTTGTGTAGGAAGGTTTCCCTTCCTGCGCAAAGAATAATCCTCCTCGCAATGCAGGCACCCTAGCACTATGGTGGAAAGGTGCCTGCATTGGCGCGCGGTAGCCCATTGTGAGCCGGCGCAGGGGAAAAGGACGGTAATGCTGCATATCTAATAGATGCGGCGAAGTCCCTATGTCTAATTTCCTGAGAAGTGTTAGCACATCTCCCTAGGAGGGCAGAAAGCTCTCTCGGGTTCAAGCTCCATGTGTAACCATTAAGGGAACAGGAGATTAAAGGCAACAAAGTGGCAACTTAGTAAAAGTTGCATAGTGTACTAGTTATATTAATTTCAACTTGATAACAAAGCCAGGCTTAATGTAATGAATTGTTTGATACCTTGGAGTATCAACCTTGTTCGCCACATTCTGTAGTTAGCAAAACTGAGGGGTCAGCGTGTAACCCTGCACTCGCTGACAGGGCGACCAAGTTTTTCCACAGTAAAAACAGTCCCGCGTTTTTACTGCCAGAACACGTAAAAAACATGTTCTGCCAATGAAATATGCTGCACCCTGCCTTAGGACCTTCTTGGCCTATCATAGGGGTGACTTACTCAAGTTTAACAAGGACATTTGACCTTGTCATGGCTTTAAATGGCAAAGTCAGCTTAGACACTGCTCTTTGAGTCTGCAACCGAGGCCTGGAAGACTCTTTCTACTTTTGTCACACCCTGAGTGGCACAACCAGTGCTACAATCCCTGGGCTGATTCTCTAACTTACAGGCCCTGAGTACCATATAAAACGGACTTAAATGTAAGTTTGCCCTATGTCAATTTGGGTATAGCACGTTTTGGGGGTAGGGCACTGGCACTGAGGTCTGGTTAGCAGGCCTTAGTGCATTCTCGGACTCAAAAACCCAGCAGCATGAGTCAAAAAACTTGGGGGTGACCATACAAAAAGAGGCATTTTGTTGCACACTCCATTCTGAAGCGTCCTATACATAGCCATAAGCAAATTTCGACCTTCCCCATTTCCAGTAATACAAACAAATATGGTAAGGCAGCTGCAAAGTGCAATGATATGATAATCTCCTTCAGGAACAACAGATACGTTTCTAAGTATTCACAAGAATAGAATAGAAACCTCAACATGAAATCAAAAAAGACTTAAGAAATGGTTCAGAATTCTAATATAAACGAACCAAGAGTGGACCCAACCATTACTCAACAAACAAAGCCATCAAATCCGGACCTCCGAGTAGCACCAAATCATGTACTAATCAGGATGCTCCTGAAAATATAACTTTTAGGGGCACCTCTAACTGACTTTGAAAAAAGCATATAAAGTCACCCAATGACGTGTGCAATACAAACTACGCCACGTCACTGACCCTAAAATCTAACCTGAAGTATGATCAAATGAAGAGATCCCTCCTTAACCTTTCTTTACATCATAAAATTCAGTAAGCACATTCAGAAAAGAAAGCCTGGTTCCAACACCGCGCCTGGACGCTGAGAACCCACAACGCTGCAAGGTTACCTGAAACGGAGATGCAAAATGTATCAGTTGGCAACCGCCACGTACATACCCACCAAACTACATTTTTCTCCTCACCTTTTCTCCCTGCTTAATTCTCCACCCCCATCCATCTTCGGAGCAGTTGACAGACATGACTAATTTCACAGTTATAGCACGTGCCGCACCGGACAAAAGGGAAAAGCTAAGCATAAGTGTGACCACCTAGTACATCGCGTTCTGAAGAGACTCAAAAATGCCAGGCCGGTGCTACTGCTGCTCAAGACTCATGTTTTGCTTCAGGGAAAGGGACAGCTTTGGCTGTTACTCCCGGTAGCACACATTGCGCCATTCTGTCCTCCCTTGACCTCCCATTACCTCCATTGGCATCTGTTTCACTGCTGCTGCTGTTGTTGGTAGATGTTTTTGTTTGCTTTTGTTTACAGCCCTAATGCCCCGAGCTTGTGGCATGAGAAAAAGACAAGCAATGTCTGTTTCCTGTTTGTGTGCATTTTTCCATTATGATGAGATGTGATCTGTGAGACTCAGACTTTCCTTGCCCTAGACTTTCCTTCCATGGTGGTGTCAAAGGTGGTAAAAATCCAGTGAACATCATGTGTGCAAGGGGCTGGAGGGTGCCGTTGCCCTCTTGCTATTTAATATGTCTTTCAATCTTCTGTCCAATTTTCAGTGTAACTGGTTTAGTCCCCACTCCTTTCTTCATTAGGTAAGTTTAAATTAAAATGCATTTAAATATATTACTATCATTTACCTTCCATCAAAGAGTAATGAAGAACAACTTCGGGAGCCTGGTGGTGGTCTTTGGTAGCCGTTCGTGCTACCAGTGAACGAGATTAAAGGGTTTTATTATGACTATGTTGGTCCATTGGACATCTGTAGTTGCAGTGGTGGTGTGACCGCTGCTGCACTGGCGGTCCGACTGAACGAGTGTGGCGGTGGGACCGCCACCGGACCGATGCAACTACCGTGGATCCATGATTCCTGGTGGTGGCGCAGCAGTCTGAGAAAGTAATGTGCTGGTGGTGCCACTGCGGCATATTAAGGGTTTCCTCACTGCACTTCTTTTCATGGCGGTGAGCTGGCCACAGCCATGAAAAGGGTGGCGTGAGGAAACTTAAGGCCCCCTGTTGCCTCTGTGCATGGGGGTGCATCCAGGGGGAATATAGTGTACCCCCCTGTATTTCCGCACCCCTTTTTCCTGCACAGAAAGGAATGCACCACATGCTGCATTTCGTCCTGTGCAGGAAAGTACTGCGGCGCTCCCACGGCTGTGCTTTTCTAGGGCTTTACTTTGAGCCTTAGAAAGGCACTGCTGTGGACCACAGCAGGACAGACTGCCTGCCAGGATTAAACTTGTAATTCGGCAGGTGGTCTGACTACAAGTTTGGTGTCTTAGAAACACAATCGAGAGGCAACAAAATGCACATATAGCATTAGTTTATCAAACATCAAGAGGCAGTGAGTCAGCGAAAGCTTTTTAGTTGATTCTGTAATTCTTTAAACAGTTGTTTTAGACACATGGCTGGCCAGACACATGATTTTACCCTGGGGAAGTCTGTAACGGGGCGAAATGCATTGGCTGTATCTATCAATACTTGATAAAGAAACTGATTAAAGAATTACAGACTCAACCAGAAAGTTTTCTCTGACTCACTTCCTCTTGCTGTTTTATATACTAATGCTATATGTGCATTTTGTTTTGTTGTCTCTCAACTGTGTTTCTGTGCGTGTAATTAATGGGAATTTGATGATTGGTCATCAGAGGTGGGCAATAGCTGATTGATTCACATATAAGAGCACTTTTGGTAGTGATGCAAACAGGTCCCCTACATGGGCGTCCGCAGAAAATTTCCGGGGGGGGGGGGGGGGCTAACCTGGTAAATGAAGAGGCGTGGCTAATGTTAATCAATATGGGTGGGGCTAAAATGGCAGACAGTCAGGATCGGTTAATGCTCAGGCCACACTGAGAAAAACAAGCATTGGCATAGCCAATAGGTCTCGCCAATGGGACCTTATAAGTATTTAGTTATGCAGCAGGTCCCTTAGGCGAGACCTATTGGCTATGCCAATGCTTGTTGTTATATTTGGGCATGTTGAGAGGCTAGGAGACTGGGTCTTGATGTCGGGTCGGGTTGGGAGAACAGAAATGACCTATTCAATTTTAATGCGCAGGTAATGCAACCGGAGGCGTGAAATGAAAGGTTCACTACCAGGAATAACAGGAAGGTAGAAAGTTAGGCTGGTTAGAAAGGTAAGGAGGGGTAAAGGCAGATATGGTGGTGAGGGGAGAAACAGAAGCATTCTAGGAGAGTGCTGTGAGAGAGGGAGGCAAAATGGGAAGAGCCACTGAAAGGTGGGTCGGGTAAAGAGCTTAGTGAGGCAAACAGAAGGGTTGCGAGGGGTGAAGGGTAGACAAAGAAGTGAGGTGTAGAAGAAAACGATTCAGGAGCATAGACAGGTAAATCAAAGATGGAGAGGGTGGAATAACGCAGTCGTAGAATGTGAGAGGGCCAGGTAGAGAAAGGGTGAGGTGTGTCAGAGACAGGTAGAGACAGCTGAGGAAGAGGGAATAATAAAGAGAGGGAATAATAAAGACTGAGGTAGACAGGTGAGGTAGAGGGGTGCGTTGATATAAAGGAAGTGCAGAGATGTGTCATAGAGATTTTACTGAAGAGGAAAAGAAGTAGAGGTATTGATAAAGGAGTAAGGTACTAAAAGAAGTAAGGGGGTGAACAGAGGTAGAACGAGTGGAAGGGGAGAGAACACGTAGAAGATGAATGGCAGGGTAAAGTGAGCGATCAGGGCGTAAGTGTGAGGAGTGTGATGCAGAGAGATATTTGGCAGTGAGCATGCGGTGTGGGGTACAGAGGGATATAAGGCAGTGAGCGCAAGGTGTGGGGTACAAAGGGATATAAGGCAATGAGCGAGAGGTGTGGGGTACAGAGGGATATGTTGTGGCAGTGAGCGCGAGGTGAGGGGTACAGAGGGATATGTTGTGGGGGTGAGCGCGAGGTGTGGGGTATAGAGGGATATGTTGTAGCAGTGAGCGCAAGGTGTGGGGTACAGGGGGATATGTTGTGGCAGTGAGCGCGAGGTTTGGTGTACAGAGGGATATGTTGTGGGAGTGAGCGCGAGGTGTGGGGTACAGAGGGATATGTTGTGGCAGTGAGCGCGAGGTTTGGTGTACAGAGGGATATGTTGTGGGAGTGAGCGCGAGGTGTGGGGTACAGAGGGATATGTTGCAGCAGTGAGCGCGAGGTTTGGTGTACAGAGGTATATAAGGCAGTGAAACACAGGATCTGAAAGAGACACGTTAGTGATAGATTCCATACCTTAGAATATCCCCAGGCGTCAGACTGGATCTTGAAAATTTTGCGTAGCAATACCCCTGCGCGCCCGCAGGCGTCGTCCGCGGCTCTGCGTCCGTCATCAGCGTCGTTAGCGGCGGAATGACGTCGTCGGAGTACTTAGACGCCGCCCATGCGCGCTGACGTCAGTTCTTCTTTTTTCCACGCCAGCTAGCACAGATCCGGAGAAGCTCTACCCCTTAGTCTTTTTTGACTAAACATTTTGATCTTTTTGATCATTTCTTTGCTCGAGTCTTCGACTCCTACGGTGCCGGTAGGGATGCCCGGGTTTAAACCCTGTTCCAGGTGCGACCGACTGATGTCTGTAACCGCCCCCCATCGCCGGTGCCTCAAGTGTTTAGGCCTCGACCACGAAGACCGCACCTGCTCCGACTGCGGGCCCTGGCGTCTAAGGCTAGGCGAGAGCGGTCTCGCAAGCGACTGGAGCTCCGGAAGTCTGCCCCGCACCGCTCCAGGTCCCGGTCCCGGTCCCACGGGAGGTCGAGGGACAGGTCGCGGGGTCGGAGCCCTCGCAGCTCCGGGAGTGGACATCGGTCATCGGGATCCAAGTCCTCAGGTAAGAGGCATAAGAGGTCGGAGAGACATCATCATTCCTCCGACCCACCCCAACGCTCGCACGATGCGGCCGGGGGTTCGGGTGACACCACCCGCGCGGCTCCGTCTGAGTCGCTGCCGTCGCCATCTGCCCCACACCTTCGGGTCCCTGGGCAAGACGTGATGCCTGAGGAGGTCGAGCGGTACCTCATGGCCAAGGGGTCCCTCCCTCCTCAGCCGGGTCCCGTGGCGCCTTCGGGCCCAACGGCCCCTGCTGGAGGGCCTAGCGGGTCAGGTGCTTCGGTCCCGGCGCCGCCGGCGACTTCGGTCCCTACGGGTGTCACACCCGGTGCCTGCTATGGGTGCTGTCCCGGCACCGCAGGCTCTCTCCGGATCCGCTTCCGGATTTCCAGATCTGGGTCGTCGCCGGTCGACCTCACGAGCTCGCCGACACCGGCTCTACGGGTGTCACCCCCAGTGCCTGCTATGGGCGCTGTCCCCAATCCTACCCCCGGTCCGGTTCTGGCACTGGAGCGGCGCCGATGGGCGCCGCTACCAACGGCTTTTGGAGATTTTTATTTCCATGAACAGGACCCATCTGTTGAACCTGTGCTACAGGAGATGGGGGACAAGGGTGATTGGGAGGGGTCTGAGGACCCTCTGGCACGGGAGTGCCAGTCACCAAAGGACTGGACATATGAGCTTGGGGAGGCCAGTGGCATTGACACTTCGCCAGACACTGGATTTGTCTCCCCTCCCACCGTTGCTACGGAGGAGGGGGCAGCTTATAGTGTAGTGTTGACACGGGCAGCCAAGGCCCTAAACCTTGAACTCCCTGTCGCGGCCGTGAGGACTAACCTCCTCACAGAGGTCCTTAAACCACAGGCAAGCTCCAGTGAGCCTCTGCTGCTGTTTAATGAGGCCTTGTGTGACGTTCTTGTGGGCACTTGGTCCAAGCCCGCCACAGGTCCGCCTGTGGATAGGAACATGGACAGACGCTACCGCCTGGCCCCGGGCGACCTTTGCTTTTTGTCCACCCACCCCACCCCCGAAAGCCTGGTCATCCAGGCCTCCACTTCCCAGACTGCATTCCCGACGGCTCCGCCCAATCGGGAATCCAAGAGGTATGAACAGTTCGGGAAGAAGGTGTTCTCGTCCCTCAGTTTGGGACTGCGGTCAGTTAATACCGCATGCCTCTTGGGCCGCTATACCCACACCCTGTGGGACGCGGATGCGGATGTGCTGCCACAGTGTCCGGAAGAAGTTCCGGGCAAAACTCGCCCAAACCCTTGCGGAGGGTCGAGATGCAGCACGGTATTCCATCCGGTGTGGGCTGGATACCACAGACTCACTGGGCAGGGCGATGGCAACGACAGTGGCGGTTCGACACCCCGCCTG
Organism: Lissotriton vulgaris; assembly: GCF_964263255.1. NCBI lineage: Eukaryota > Metazoa > Chordata > Amphibia > Caudata > Salamandridae > Lissotriton > Lissotriton vulgaris. The sequence continues at coordinate 911,688,774 of NC_141689.1, forward strand.
GTTGAGGTCCGCCAACTTTTTGGCCGATGACCAGTCCACTTTGCTGGACATGCCGTTTGATGGCCGTCTCCTCTTTGGCGACAAGGCAGACCATGCGCTTGAGCGATTTAAGGACTCCAGGGCTACGCCCAGGTCCTTGGGCCTCTCGGCTCCTTGCCAGCAAACGGGTGCCTTTCGCTCCTTTCGTGGCCAAGGAAGGGGCGCCCCCACACGTGCTGCCAGCCACGCACCGCAGAATGTCCAACAGCGTGGTGGCGGCAGTCGGGGACAACGGCACGGCCAGGCCACACCTTCCCCCGCAGCAACTGCCTCAAAACCCTCCTAGTCTGTGCTTTCAGGCCCATGTGACGCCAGTGGGGGGCAGGGTTCGCCATCAACTCTTCCACTGGCGCACCGTCACGTCGGACAGGTGGGTGCTGCAAATCGTCCGAAGGGGCTACTCCCTCCCCTTCGAGGCGACCCCTCCAGCCATGCCACCGCAATTCCACCGCGTGTCGGGGGATCACTTGCAACTTCTGCAAGAGGAAGTCATGGCCCTCTTGGCCAAGGGGGCCATCGAGCACGCTCCTGGGCCAGAAGTAGGGTGTGGTTGTTACTCCCACTACTTTCTGGTACCCAAGAAGGGCAAAGGGGGCTTACGCCCTATCTTGGACCTACGGAACGTCAACAGCTTCCTGCTGAAGGAGAAATTCAAGATGCTGACTCTGGCTCAGGTCTTAGCTGCCCTGGACCCAGGAGACTGGATGGTAGCGTTGGACTTGCAGGATGCCTATTTTCACATCCCCGTCCTGCCGGCCCACCGGCATTACCTCAGGTTCACGGTAGGCCACGAGCACTTTCAATTTACCGTGCTCCCCTTCGGCCTTACCAGCGCCCCACGGGTGTTCACCAAAGTGATGGCGGTGGTCGCAGCCCATCTGCGCAGGTTAGGGGTTTCAGTCTTCCCCTACCTCGACGACTGGTTGTTGAAGGCGGGCTCGCACAGACAGTCGTCAGCCACCTCCAGACTACGGCCGATCTCCTGCATCTGCTGGGGTTCTCCATCAACGTGCCGAAGTCACACCTGTGTCCCTCTCAGAAGCTCCTCTTCATCGGAGCGGTTCTGGACTCTGCGCAGTTTCGGGTTTATCCACCCGAACAGTGGGTTCGGGATATTCAGGCTCCGATTCCGATCTTTCAGCCTTTATCCCGGGTTTTGGTCAGGTTGAGGCTGATGGCCTCCTGCATCCTTCTGATGCATCACGCCCGATGCCGGATGCGGGCTTTACAGTGGGACATGAAGTTTCAGTGGGCCCAGCGTCAGGGCAACTAGTCCGACCATGTCCTGATCTCGGAGGGCACTGCAAGCCAGCTGCAGTGGTGGCTCACGGACCGCAAATGGGTCAGTGGCAGATCCCTCTCCCTACCCCACCCGGAGCACGTAGTTGTGACGGACGCTTCCCTCCAGGGCTGGGGAGGCCACATGGGAGAGGCGGAGATCAGAGGCCTCTGGCCTCCGGCGGAGTCCCGAATCCATATCAACCTTTTGGAGCTGCGGGCGATTCGTCTTGCACTGAAGGCATTCCTCCCCTCTGTCCGGGGGAGTGTAGTGCAGGTGTTCACGGGCAACACCACCGCCATGTGGTACTGCAACAAACAGGGCGGGGTGGGGTCGTGGACCCTATGCCAGGAGGCTCTGCTCCTCTGGCAGTGGCTGGAACATCAGGGCGTGACCCTGGTGGTTCAACACCTGGCAGGTTCCCTGAACGCTAGGGTGGACGAACTCAGCCGACGGTGCATGATGGATCACGAATGGCGTCTGAACTCTGACGTGGCGCAAGGCCTCTTTCAGCAGTGGGGAGAGCCTTGGTTAGATCTATTCGCCACAAAAGAGAACTCGCAATGTCATCAGTTCTGCGCGTTGGAGTTTCCAAGGCGGCACTCGCTCGGGGACGCTTTTCGTCGCGAGTGGAGTTGCGGTCTATTGTATGCCTTTCCGCCTATACCACTTCTGCCCAGAGTGCTGAAGAAGATCAGGCGCGACCTGGCCCAGGTTATCCTTGTGGCTCCGGACTGGGCACGAAGATACTGGTATCCCGAGCTACTCAGCATGTCAGTCGATCCCCCGATTCGTCTGCCTCTTCGGAAGGACCTTCTGTCGCAGCAGCAGGGGACGGTCCTCCACCCAAACCTGTCCAGTCTCCACCTACAAGCTTGGAGATTGAGCGGCGACAGTTGAGGCCATTTGACTTGCCTCCCGAAGTCTGTAATGTAATTCTGGCAGCCAGGCGTCCCTCCACAAAGTCGGTATACGCCTGCAGGTGGAACAGATTTGTGGCATGGTGCACAGCAAAGGCTGTGGATCCTCTCTCTGCCCCTCTCTCTGAGGTTCTTCTCTTCCTTCTTTCTCTTGCCCAGCAGGGCTCTGCTCTGGGCACTCTCAAGGGCTACCTTTCTGCCCTTTCCACCTTCTTAAGGCTACCTGATCAGCCTTCTTTGTTCAAGTCCCCCATTGTCAACAGATTCTTAAAGGGCATCACTCATATGTTCCCTCCTGTTCCCTTCGTGATGCCCCAGTGGGACTTGAATCTTGTACTTACTTATCTAATGTGTGCTCCCTTTGAGCCGCTCCATAACTGTCCTCTCCGTCTTCTTACCTTGAAGACTCCTTTCCTGGTTGCATACCAAATGTTTTTTTTGTGCAAAGTATGGCTCCGTGTGTGCACTATGTTTAATTTATCATCGACTCTTATTTCCTCTTGATACTTACAAGTTACCCCATGTACTGAAAAACAGTGCTTATTTAGGCGAAAGGAAGCACTAAGGAGAAGAAATTAGATCTAAATTCAAGTTGCTTAATTTTTTGTACACCCATGTCACCAAGAGCTACAGGAGGCATCCTTGAATTATGCCTCAGACCATATAAAGGTGTGTCATTTCTTCATGGTATGTTGCATAGGTGCAAGTGACGTTTACACTATGTGGTTTTCTACATTCTGAATACACTGAGCACGTTCATTCACCAGGAAGGGTAACCTTTTACTAAGATGTGGAGGAGTTCTGAGACTTACTTGGTGCATACGGTATGAGTTGCCCCTCACCACTCCTACGGAAGGTGGGGGGGGCACTTTGTCCTTCTGCTATATAAACAATCCGAAGTTTAGGCTGTGTTTAAGTGCCCAGAATGCTTAAACATTATAAATGAGTAGCAATCAAATGACTGTAGGCTATTTGGTGTTTCTCTCACTCACGATTGGGGTTTTCAAAAAACTTCTAATTTATAATAACAATAATAATATTACATAAACTAAGTAAAAAAGGACATGCACCTGTGTGCTACAGAATGGGCAGGGGCCCTGCTGCTATGCAGTTTGTAAAGACTAATGGTTCTGCAAGATGATGTGCAAATCAGCCAATCCCAGCATCCATCTTGTAACTAACTTTCATCAGTTATAACAGATGTCGTATGTAGCAACCCAGGTAATTTTTCAATCTACCTTTACTTGAGCTGTTGGGAAACATTTTAACTAAAAAGGTAATTTTAGGGGGGGAAATGTAAAAAAGAAAAAAAAAGTTTTAAAATCCTGATTCTGATGGAGGAGTTTTAATAATAGTTTTAATCTGTTCTCTGAAAATGTAAGAACCAGAAAGCTATAATGATCCATGCTCCAGTATGGAGAAACCTGTTTTTAACATGGACTTATGTTATATAAGTGATGTGAACACAAAGCACCAATAAACATGGTCGCACTGAGGAATGTTACTGTTCTTCAGTGTATTTTTTTAAATTGCAAATTAGGACTGGGAGAAATTGGCTACAAGTGCTGCTGATTTCTATGTAAGCGTGCAGTATAGTAGGTTGCCATCTTCAATAGAACGTTAAGGGATGAGCAAAAGTAGGCAATCTCAAGCTAACCAAACACTGAAAATACAGGTGGAATAATCAGTGACACAAAATAAATGCTTAGTGTCTGTAGCTATGGAGTAAGGTCTGGCGTGGGTGAACATTCCAACTGAACTGGATAAGAGGAGAAAGGGGGGTATAATGAAGGCCAGGGACTATAAATTGAAATTGGCTATAACAATGAAAGGCATCAACGAGAGTGTAAAGAAAAGGCAATAGACCAGGCGTACAAAGATGGAGGAATAGGTTTAAACACATACAGAACAGTTTGAAAAATATGCAGTGGGACATACACTTTGTCAGCATATTCTAAGATACGGTGGCCAAGGCGTGCAAAGACTATGGGGATACTGTAAAGGGCAGATGGGTCTTCAACACTGCTCTCCCTAAGGTGCCAACAATGCCTTATATTCAGCTGAGGTGGAGAACAGGTTGTTGCGCCACCAAATGATCACAGTATGTGCAGCTAGGTGGTACATGCTCCGTTAGCAGCCTCTATACGACCAATGCAAGGTCATCACAGCGTATTGCCTGAATCACCAAGGGTCTTTGATGGGGGTTTCCTGGACAGATGATTGTTGGTCCATGTAAAAATATTTGCAAAGCCCTACGGCCATTTCATTATAGACCCTTCTTTGTGAGCTGGACATGAGATAGACATACTGATTGAGGTGCTTGCTTTCTAAAGCACTGAACAACATAGACCATGAATCTGAAGACATGCAAGTGGAGGAAGACCACGAACAGCTGCATTAGATGGTCAAAAACTATTTGTTGCATATGCAGAAAGACATGTACTGTGCCCTTTAACGAGAAGTAGTGGAATGTCTTGTCTCTCTTAAGTTTTCAGGTGGAAATGGCGAAATTCAGGTCAGGCTCACTGGCGTAAGGAAACTTGAGGGGAGGGGCCCCCCCAGACTAAATCGGGAGCTCTCCGGCCAGAGGAATGTGCTGAGGAGGCCCCCTGAAGCTTGGGGGCCTCCCTGCACTGGGGGGGCTGTGGGGTCCTGTATTACGCCACTGGTCAGGCTACAGTGAAGAACACATTCCGGCAACATTTATTGTGGCAAAAGTAGAGCTATGGAGCCCAGTCAAATACAAAATCAGTACTGCTATAACAGCGACATTGTAGTAGTGACGAAAGTGATACTGATGTTGACATAGTAGCCGTTGAGGGTGTAAGCTCGCTTTGGCATTTTCACCAGAATGATATATTGTTGTAAGGAGGGAAGATCCTTCAGTTGGTGAAAGAGATGGGCTCTTTTCTCCTCAGGCCAGGAATTTTCGGATGAACAGGAAAACTATGCAGCACAGATTGAACTGAAACTAGAGACCTTGTCAGACCTGGTTAACCTCAGGCTGTTACCAGACTCGCTATTGATGAACTGAAAATGGGACCGTAGGTGTGAGAACCTGGCCATTGCTCACTCCAGCCTTTCCAAGACCCAGCCCCCTTAGAGTTGATGTGGCATTTAAACCCACACCAAATGTAATGTCCTTGGCACTTTGACTAGAGAAGAGAGAAAAGGTCTGTGAATTGACAGGCAAAGTTGGCAAAACCAAGGAAGAATTGTAATAATTTGGCACACAGTGTCCTCCTTGGCAAACTGTCAATCTTTATGTCAGCTATGTACAATCTGGTAGGGGTGATTCTAAAACTCAGTAAAGGGGAACAAGGATGTCAAAAAGGTTATGTAAGGTGCCAAAGAAAGGTGTTGCTATGGGCGTCATTCTAGCCTTGAGATGTTCAACTCCATCTGCCAATATATGTTTCTGATCTAGAGGCTATTAGCTTCCACAGCATAACAGCTACGACCTTCAACATATATTCCAAAGTGATAATCCTAGAAGGCAATGCTTAGGAGGAACTAATTCTGGAAATCTCTCTATTCACAGTAGGAGCATGTTACCTGATGTTCCGACACCACCCATCTTACTTGTTCTTCCTAGTTGTTGAAACACAAAGGTTCGGCCTAGAGAAACGTGAGGAGGTTTGATTAGGAAAGGGTTATTCTGCTGGAAGGGACATCTCAAATGAGAAAGAGGATAAAACAGTGCTTGCATAGCTACATCTTCCTCATATCTAATATTTTAGTATTCACCTCTACAATGGGGATTTTTCCCAGCCCCAGATTGAAAGGAACAGAGATAGAGATACAGTATTGATAACAGGACAATGATTATTCTACCCATAGGTTTTGGTGCCTATATGTTACATGGGTAAACAACTACTGCATTTTACATACCCACCCAACAAGGTACATCACTGTTGTTTTGTTTCAATGAGTTACTTTCACTCACCGTCTTGAATACCATAAACAGATTAAGTACGGAGTTTTCTAACAGGATCTAAGCCAGAACAGTGCTAAAGTAAAGCATGAGCAAACTAGAATTAGTAAAGTTATTAGACACAGAAGCAAAGAAGAGTAGTATAATTGCCAGTCACATTTGCTAACAGAGTATCAAGTTATTTGTCACTTGGATCAAGGAATTGGTAAGAAAGAATTGGTCTTGCCCACTTGCAAGAGGGCTCAATTTCCTTAAGTGTTCCCTGATGTCTGCTAAAGCTCCTGAACTGTGCTCCAATGATAGATATCCAATCTAAGCAGGAAAAATGGTTGACTCACTGCTGACCAAGTGAATGCCATGGCCGCCCAGGAAGGCTCTAGAAAATGGAGTGATGGATCACAGGCATGGCTTTTTATAGTGTGAGCAGTAAAAATGGCTGCACTATGCAAGATTGAATTTATAGTCCCATTATCCCAACAGACATGTTGTGGTTTTACTGAGTGATGTAAGTAACAATAATATATCCACAGTAATCCTGGTAAGTTAGACCAATTTCCTATCTTTTCTTTTACGCTACTATCTACATGTACATGTTACTTGTAATCAGTTGCTCTGTTCCACATACTCACAAGTGAAGGGGTGCTAGAGAAACTTCTCAAATAAATAAATAATTAAATCTCCTGTGAATTGCATGTCCAATTACAGCACAAACTTTGATATCGCCACCAACACCTTTGACCACAGACCGTTGACTGAAAATTGTATGCCCCCTGAATATCAAAGCTAGAATATCAAGGTATACACATATCGAGGACAAAATATCTAATCCAAAATATCTTGACAATATATATCGTCAAGAGACGTTGATGTGGAGTTATGAATAGTAAATTTATTTCCTCTATATGCACTTACCTTTCAATGTTTTTCCATGATATTCTTGTATCTTGATATTCTCAGCCTCGGTATTTAGTAGTACAAGCATCGAACATGTAATCAGTGTATAGTAGGGAAAGCATCTCAGCTGTTGTTAGGGGTAAGATGAAAAACTGTACAGTACAGGGTCCTTTTCAAACACGGCATGAACTGCAAACATTTACCTATACATCTGTGCCACCAAAAATGTTTGGAAACTAGCTATAAATTTGATTCCTGATCCTTGCTTCTGTGATTCATTTTTAGTAGTCACCCCAACATGTTATAAAAGATCAATTGTTCTGAATTTTGATTTCCATGTGATATCATAAGAAAAGAAAAGAAAACAATAATGGGGAGATTTACTATGATTTTACACTGTGTTTGCATCACAAAAGTGATGCAAATTGGCACACACTCTTTTTTTCCGATATACTTTCCATTGCTAAACTTGCTTAGCACTGGAAATAATGTGAAAGTAACCCACTGCTTTGCATTACTTAGCGCAAAGGGGATGTACCATGGGTGGTGCATAGACGTTCCCATGCAACCACTCAATGTTTCTGATGCTAAACCCAATTTACTAAATAAAGTGGACAGGGTTTAGCATCACAAAACTGTGCCCTTTTGAAGTAGGCGCAAGGAAGGAGAAATGCTTTCTTTTATCTTTCCTTCTCCGACTTTGTACATGTGCTGCACTTTACAGCCCACACACACACAAAGAGGGAAAAGGGTTAAAGTTAGTCTAAGCATGGTATTTTGTACTGGAAGGCTATCCCTCCAGTACAAAACCTATGCTAGACTCACAGGGACACCCTTGCACTATGGCGCAAAGGTGTCTCAGTAGCGCACGGCCGATGATTTCATTGCCAGTGCTGGTGAAAGGGGAGGAGAGTGCCATATTTCTGTAAATATGGCGGTCTCCTCCTCTCTCTTCTTTTCACACAGCGCATCATTAATGGCTACTGCGCCGCATGAATAAGTGGTACATCTGGGACTAAGTGTGCAAAAGGCTTCTTTATCATGTAAATAGTGCATTTTATGCTCAAGCTCTTTTCATATCCGCAGTGTGGTCTATCTCCGTCTTCTGTGACATATGGGACCGAAAGCTGTTCTTCCATTGCCACTTTCAGCATTCCAATTGTCTTTTTCCAAAATAGCTTTTCCATAATCTCCCTCTATCCGTGGATCTGCATTTTTTCAGTTCTGAGCTATCCACAACCTTGCCATCGGATGTCCACCAAAATCAGCATTTTCTTTCCCAGCTGATTCATCATTGTCCCCAATCAGCCCTAAAAAATCTGGGGAAGAGTCATTCATTATTTGAAACGTCTTTTCAAGATGTTGCATCTTCTTACCCAAGAGTGATGAAGCGATGGCAGGACACTGTCATATGATCCCATTCCATCACTATGTTTAGACATCTAGGGCAGTAACCAGAAGGTTGTGGGAAAAACTTTTGTATCCTTGCAAAGGTCAAGTATAATCTGTGCCTACAATAGTACTGTAAACATCTCATATTAGTACCCAACACAAGGTTTTTGGTACACTGATGTAGTCTGCTCCATTCCCCCTCTGAAACCACTGTCTGGTTTTTGCCCCAACAAATGCTCAAATTTTCAACATGACAGTTTAATTCTACAGTTAACAGACTATGGTAAGAAAAAAATATAAATATCTATATTCGCTTGATCTTTTATTTAACCAATCTAGGATGCTGCTCTCCCCCACAGATCTTGTATACAACCCCAAAATTCCTTAGTTTATAAAAAGTTTTTAAAAAAATTGCCTGCAGTTGAATCCTTTTGGTAATCCAGAAAATTACTTTAAATCCTTCTTTTACTAAGAGCTGTTGCTGGAAATGCACCTTGCATTTAATTTAGGATTCAACATATTCTTCTGAGACTTGCTTAGGAAGTAACCGATTATCCAATAATGGGATACATTCATGCCAAAGTAAAACATTTTCCCTACACTTCTCATCATACCCCATATCAGATAAGTAACAATGATAACCTTAAACCAGATTTTCTTCGAAGATTAAAGACAGCTAGATCCTCAGCATAGTAGTGGGGGCAAAGACACCAATGGTTCATAATAAAATTGATTGACTGCTACCAAATTGAGAGGCAAGCAAACAAGAAAATAACTATATAATACACCACAGGACTATGGCAAATGATAAGGCTGCACATTGGCGGTCAGAGGAAATTCAACATTTGGACATTGTGATTGCTGACTAGCCAAGGTGGGCTTCTTCAGCTACTGTGGTCTTGTAGCTGAGAACAGGAAGTCAGCCAACTGACTCTTGAAACCACTTCTACTGTCTGGGACTCGGACGACTTTTCCTTGAGCCGGTACCACAGGCACAGTCCTCTCTTTGCTAGCCCAAGGGTCAGTAGGTGCAGTCCAGTCTTTGGTGCAGGTTCTCTTTGCTAGGTCCATGGAACAGCACAGCAGTCCTTATCTGATCCTTTCTCAAGTCCAGATGTGATCTGAGTTTTGGGAGCCAAGGGCGCCACTTTTATGCTCACAACTGGCCATTGGGACACTGTAAACACTACGTCCTTTCCCGCCTGATGAGAACTTCCTGTAATGTTTGGAAACCAGCTATCCCAGAGTGCAATATTCTGCTCTCTGTGTGTGGAGTTTAGTAGCCCACCCTAGAGGTGTGGCTACCTAAGCGGGCTACACACCTAGAGAAAAAACGGTTTGGTCATATTTTTCACCTCTCTGTCACTGACGCCAACCTGTCTGCCAGAACAAAAGAGCAGCAGCTCTTGTGTGTGTCCACTATTTGCCCTTCAAAGACGGCTTACCTTTTAAGCTTGCGTTTTGGGCTCACACCCTATGTGGCTTCCTACCAGCGACTGGTAACATCTCTTCCAATGGCAGACCTCTATTGTGTTCTTTTTTGGGGGTTGTTCCCACCTCTTCTGTGAGGGCAGAAGGCTGTCTCGTTACCAAAATCTGTGAACGGCCACTGGAAAACTGGAGCAACTGAGTGGCAACTTTCTAAAGTTCCCTTGTACTCCAAGTTACATTACATTTGCCTTGGCTGTCAAATCTGGTAAATTCAACAATTATTTTGACACCTTGAAGTACCAACTTCAGTGGTCCCCTTCAGGAGTTATCACAGCTGAGTTGTCAGTGTGTAACACTGTACTTGCCAATGAGGCTACTATCCTTTCCACAGCAAAAACGACAATTTGGGGTTTTTAATGTTAGGACATATTAAAAAGTATGTCCTACCTTTTAACATAGAGCACCCCGCATTAGGTCTTGATAGGCCTACCTTTGGGGTGACTTATATATTAAAACTGGACTATTGTTGTGTGTTGAAATGACAAAGTCAAGTTAGCTGTTTGAAATTGCTCTACCAGTCTGCAGTAGCAGACTGGGAGACTTGTTTTTACTTTGTCACGCTCAGGGTGGCACAATAAATGCTGCAGCCCATGGGGGAACTTTAACTTACAAGTCCTGGGTATCCCTAATACCATATATTAGGGTCTTATAAATAAGTTAACTTATGACAATTAAGTATAAGCCAATTAAACATATACGTTCAAGGGTCAGAAAACTGGCACTGAGGTGTGGTTAGCAGGCCTGAGTGCATTCTCAAAGTCGAAAAGCCAGTAGCATCAGTCCAAAACTTTGAGTGTGATTATTCAAAAAGAGCCATTTTCTTACAATATCTCACCACGCAGCTGAGAAAGTTATCCCGCTCCTGCCTCATCATGACAGACTTAAGCATTATGAAACCTCCATAACACTATTTTTTTCTTTGCTACCTTGATAAGACTAATTTTAATCTACTTTGGACATGCTTATCAGAAGCAAATTAAGGTAAACAAATCATCACAGCTTTTACAGACCTAGTTCATCACATTAAACAACGTATTTATGAAAGGATATGCATAAGCGTGATGATTCTATCCCACGGTGGTGCCAGAGCTGAGTTCCTCAGGAGCAGTACCCTCCGATGCCCACCTTATGGCAGCACCAACGCTGTGAATATTACTTACACCAGAGGATCGGAGTGGGCTGATGGGGGTTAAGGGTTTTGGGAGGGTACTGCAGGGAGGACGACCTGGAACAGCACTGAATTATGATTAGTGTTGAATTCGGAAGTCAATAACAACGTAACCAGAAAGAATATACATGAGTTAACACTTGAATTACCTGTATGGTATTTAAAGATGTGGCTCACAATACATTACAACTCAGAATCATTAGTGGTGATGTATATACAGAACTTTTGTGTTTGCCTCACACATGAGGCTGTTAGAGGACACTGTTCAATAGTTTCTTTTGCAGTTAAAAGGGATTTGTCCAAAGTCCTTCACACACTTGTCATGCCTGTGACATATTTGTCAACACTCCTTATAATGTACTTTAAATACTCTTTATGCCAATTATTCGTATGTATTCCTATGTATTCAAAACACACTTGTTCCATGCGAACAAGTGAACAATAGCAAGGAACTTTTCAACATCGTCAAGGAATTTACCAATCCCTTGGCCAACTCTAACGACATCACCCCCTCTCAAGCCCTCTGCGACTCCCTAGCCTCATTCTTCCACAACAAAATCGCAGACATCCACAACAGCTTCAACAACCAACCCGGAGACCAACCCATCCGACCATCTACTGGACCTTCACCCCCCTTAAACATCCTTACTGAATGGAACACAATCTCCACTGAGGACACCATCCGCCTGATGAACTCCATCCACTCAGGATCCCCCACAGACCCATGCCCTCACCACATCTTCAACAAAGCAGACTCCATCATAGCACCGCACCTCCGAGATGTCATCAACTGCTCCCTCAACTCCGCCACCTTCCCGGAAAGCTGGAAACACGCTGAACTCAGCGCCCTTCTGAAAAAACCCACAGCGGACCCCACCAAACTCAAAAATTACCGCCCCATCTCGCTCCTTCCATTCCCGGCCAAAGTCATCGAGAAAGCTGTCAACAACCAGCTCGCCACCTTCCTCGAAGCCAACAAATCCCTCGACCCCTCACAGTCCGGCTTCCGAGCAAAACACAGCACTGAGACCGCCCTCATCGCAGCAACAGACGACATTCGAACTCTACTAGACAATGGAGACACAGTCGCCCTCATCCTCCTCGACCTCTCCGCAGCATTTGACACAGTATGCCATAGCACCCTTCTACAGCGCCTCAGAAACATCGGAATCCAAGGAAAAGCACTGGAATGGATCACCTCGTTCCTCACCGGAAGAACCCAGAAAGTCCGCCTCCCACCATTCAAGTCAGAGGCCACTGAAGTCATCTGCGGCGTACCACAAGGATCTTCACTCAGCCCCACCCTTTTCAACGTATACATGAGCCCCCTCGCGGCCATCGCCCGCCAACACAACCTCAACATCATCTCCTACGCGGATGACACTCAACTGATCCTATCACTCACCAATGACCCTAGCACCGCCAAAACTAACCTACACGAAGGAATGAAAGAAGTAGCCGAATGGATGAAACACAGCCGTCTGAAACTGAATTCTGATAAAACAGAAGTCCTCATCCTAGGTACCTCCCCCTCCGCATGGGACGATTCTTGGTGGCCAGAAGCCCTTGGAACAGCACCCATCCCAACAGACCACGCACGGAACCTGGGCGTCATTCTGGATTCCTCACTTTCAATGAACAGACAAGTCAACGCCGTCTCCTCATCCTGCATCAACATTCTTCGCATGCTCAAAAAAACATTTCGCTGGATCCCCACCGAAACTAGGAAAACGGTCACCCACGCTCTGGTCACGAGCCGACTGGACTATGGAAACACCCTCTACGCCGGGACTACCGCTAAACTCCAGAAAAAACTCCAACGAATCCAAAACGCCTCAGCCAGGCTCATATTAGACATCCCGCGTAAAGAACACATCTCTGATCACCTGAAAAACCTCCACTGGCTTCCCGTCAATAAGAGGATCACTTTCCGGCTCCTAACCCACGCACACAAAGCACTCTACGAAATCGGACCAGAATGCCTCAACACACGACTGTCCTTCTACACCCCCTCCCGCCAGCTTCGATCTTCCAACCAAGCCCTTGCCACTGTACCTCGCATCAACAAGACCACCATGGGAGGTAGATCCTTCTCCTACCTGGCAGCTAAAACCTGGAACTCACTTCCCACTTACCTTCGCCTTACCCTGAACCACCTAGCTTTCAGAAAGCAACTTAAAACGTGGTTATTTGACAAGTAATCCCCCACCCCTCCTTAAGCGCCTTGAGACCCTCTGGGTATGTAGTGCGCTATATAAATCCTTTGACTTGACTTGACTTGACTACTTTTGTTTTGTCCATGCGCTTATGTTAGGTAGGCTCAATGTCTGATTTTCAAAGCCTTTCAAAATATAGATTCTATTTTTGGAAAACAAAAGGGACCCCTACTAAACAAATATGTTTGCTATATGTAGGGAAATAGCACAAGTTAGGAAAATTAAGACTAGCAAACATACATTAAAAAACGTAACTTAATAGGTGCAAGAAGGGTAAGTCCACAATAAGATATTTTTAGAAAAATATATCTTTATTCTAATCTTTTGATATTTTTGAATTCATTGTTATTTTTTATTTTTTAGAAAGATTTACGCCTTTTTTCAGAATGTCTGATGCATTAAATCACATTATTTACATTTACTATTCACATTCATGATTCAAAGTACAGAGAGCGGATGTATATGATGATGGCTAGCGGCAGAATAGAGACTACGCGTGTTTTGGCACTGCTGCCTTCATCAGGACACCGTCTTTTAGCATCACTAACAAAAAGAGAACAAAAAATTACTTATTATATATTAATGGACTCTATAATCACCCAAAAGTTAACAATATATACAGTTTTTTCATATGTACATTTTTGATTCAATTACATTTATCTTGCACTGGCTGGTCTTGTTTTTACTTCTCTCTCTCTTTTCTTTTCATAAACTTGTTTTCAACATTTTTGTCTAAAACCAGCATTGTAGATATATTGTCATAATTTATTCGGATACATATAGATGTTGGGGGAACCAAAACTGATCAGAAATATGTAGAAAAAGTGCAAAATAGTGCATTTACAACTGACAAAAACCCAATCAAATACTTCATTTATATATACATATTTACATATAAATACTAAAAAAAAAACATAGTTACATCTATCTTGACTATACACATATTTACATAAATCTACAAAATTATTTCCGAAGTCTACCTATGTTGTGGTTTAATATTTCCTCCAAGGAATGAAGTTTATAGGGAGATTGAAAATTCGAAGGTTAGAGAGATGAATGAAAAAAGAAATAAGATAGAGAAAATGTAAATAGATAAAAAATTCCAGTGAGGTTTATAGAGAGATTGAAAAGTAGAGGCTTAAAGAGATGAATGAGAAAAGAGATGAGATAGAAAAATATAACTAGATGAGTGAAAAAAATGAAAAACTGAGGCGTTTGATCTTGTCTTAATTTAGCGACATAGACCATAACATAATTGACCTTATGCGCAACCATACATATAGAATGTTTCTGACATTACCTATTTATCGGTCATATTATAACCATTGCCCCATTTTTGGATTCACATGGCATATACAATGTACTCATTTTCTATTCCATAAATCAGTTGTTTTTAATTGTGATAGCAGACAAGAAATGGAGTGGCGCATATGCTGAATAATAGTACAGCTGGATCCTCAATACTGAAAAAAGATTGTGAGAAATTTGTCCATTATCTGTACTTAAGTTGGTATGTTACCTGTATAATTGCAATTCACACTCTATTTCATACTTACTTATTTTTCATATGTTTTTGACTAGCTTCTCGACAGTCCCGTGTATTTAATTTGACTTCAGTTTAGTCCATATGGATAGATTTGTATGGTCTGAGGGGATAAATATTGTGGAACACTCGTTGGTTAATGTGTCATGCTATATACGCTTTTAACCTATCTGGATAAAAAGCATTATCGCTTCCTACCTGAAGTTATAGATGAAATTTTCATATATGTTTACTTAATTTGAGATCCAAGAATGTCTCTATATCGATGAATTTAGTAAAAATTCTGAAAAAGCAAATGAATAGTAGTTGTAACATGTAGTATATTCGTTTAGCATATTGATATCGTAAAACTAGGTATTATCTTACTTTCTCTGTATTAATGGATCTTGACGATTAACACAGGGACATCTAGCGATGTTTTAGTATTCCGCCCACAAAGGATATATCTGCAACCAGAATACAGCGTCTTTTTAAATTGAGTGCTTCATAAGAGATAAGGCGTTTTAGTTAGATATATATTGCATAGGTTTCATTTTGTTGTTTGCGTGCGCTTGGCATACCGTGGGATAGACTTCGCTTCCCAGAAGTAGTTACAGCGTTTTAACGGGCCGCCATCGTTATCTGAAATGTAATTAAAGTGGAACACTAAGTTGCTGATAGATAAGCGTAATTTAGTCTGCTTATTTTGGTTTCACAAGGTTAAAGTTCTTTACGGATATTCTTGTGCATTTTGTTGCAATAATTATCGGTCCTTTTCCCTGTGGCTTACCGTATCAGTTCGAATGTCTCCGCATATCTTGGGCTCGAAAAAACGCCATCAGCGGAAGCTGCAATTTCCACATTTTTTTATTTCATTTAGACGCAATCACGTGATTGTGAGATTGTTAGAGCATAAAGATAAAAAGCAGACTTTCATCCGCGAATGCCGTCTTTTATGTTCGATCATGTGGTTGCAGACTTGCATCCATGGTTGCCATTTTGGTGGGGCTAAATTTTGCACTTTGTCCTAAAAGAAAATACATCCCGTATCGTATTAAACGATATTTATCTATCATTACAGTATGCATATTTGTCGTCTGGCACATATGTGGTTATATAAACATGGTCATTGCAGGTTTTTAATTCTACGCCATTTTTATTATTAAAACAGAGTTGTTATTCTTTGTTTACGCCTGGCAAGGTAGGACCAATTGTTGTCATTAAAAAGGTAATGGTTAATTAACAATATGTGCCTGATTTCAATACTTTGTAGTATTTTCGGAGCATTCCGAACCCAAGTAGGGGATGAGTTATACACTGACGACATGTTATTACTTCGTCTATTAAATTAAATACACAGGACTGTCGAGAAACTATTAAAAAACATATGAAAAATAAGTAAGTATGAAATAGAGTGTGAATTGCAACTATACAGGTAACATACCAACTTAAGTACAGATAATGGACAAATTTCTCACAATCTTTTTTCAGTATCGAGTATCCAGCTGTACTATTATTCAGCATATGCGCCACTCCATTTCTTGTCTATCACAATTAAAAATAACTGATTTATGGAATAGAAAGTGAGTGCATTGTATATGCCATGTGAATCCAAAAATGGGGCAATGGTTATAAAATGACCGATAAATAGGTAATGTCAGAAACATTCTATATGTATGGTTGCACATAAGGTCAATAATGTTATGGTCTATGTTGCTAAATTAAGACAAGATCAAGCGCCTCAGTTTATCATTTTGTTCATTCTCTATCAGACCCCAATCTGGAACTCTCATCTAGTTATATTTTTTCTATCTCATCTCTTTTCTTATTCATCTCTTTAAGCCTCTACTTTTCAATCTCTCTATAAACCTCACTGGAATTTTTATCTATTTACATTTTCTCTATCTTATTTCTTTTTTCATTCATCTCTCTAAGCTTCGAATTTTCAATCTCCCTATAAACTTCATTCCCTGGAAGAAACATTAAACCACAACATAGGTAGACTTCGGAAATAATTTTGTATATTTATGTAAATATGTGTATAGTCACGATAGATATAACTATGTTTTTTTGTAGTATTTATATATAAATATGTATATATGAATGAAGTATTTGATTGTGTTTTTGTCAGTTGTAAATGCACTATTTTGCACTTTTTCTACATATTTTTGATCAGTTTTGGTTCCCCCAACCTCTATATGTATCCGAATAAATTATGACAATATATCTACAATGTTGGTTTTAGACAAAAAAAAATTGAAAACAAGTTTATGAAAAGGAAAGAGAGAGAGAACTAAAAACAAGACCAGCCAGTGCAAGATAAATGTAATTGAATCAAAAATGTACATATGAAGACACTGTATATATTGGTAACTCTTGGGTGATTATAGAGTTCATTAATATATAATAAGTAATGTTTTGTTCTCTTTTTGTTAGTGATGCTAAAAGACAGTGTCCTGATGAAGGCAGCAGTGCCGAAACGCGCATAGTCTTTATGCTGCCGCTAGCCATCATCATATACATCCGCTCTCTGTACTTTGAATCATGAATGTGAATAGTAAATGTAAATAATGTGATTTAATGCATCAGACATTCTGAAAAAAGATGTAAATCTTTCTAAAAAATAATAATGAATTCAAAAATTATCAGAAGAATAGAATAAAGATATATTTTTCTAAAATATCTAATTGTGGACTTACCCTTCTTGCACCCATTAAGTTAAGTTGTTTGATATATGTTTGCTAGTGTTAATTTTCCTACCTTAAAATATGGATTCTAACCAGTTCTGTATATGCAAAGAACAGCTCAAACAATGGCCCACACTATATGCAAGCCCTTATCATGTGTTTGAAGCATACGAGGGGATGACCAGCTTTCCTTAGGGCATAGAAAGAGTTCCCTCAAAGCCTGAGCCTGACTCAACCATGACAGGTGGTTGGATTTGTCCAGCTCATTTGCAAATAAACGTCTATGGTAGGCGTTATCCTCTAATCCTACGAATTCCAGAGACGTTTCTGTTTCCCAGACGCTTTACAAAATTTGCTTTTAAAAGAAGGAAGGCTGCCAACAAGTCCCATCATTGAGAGCGTTTGATGATATCAGCTAAAAAGAAGAATTCTAAGTCATTTTGGCTGATCCCTAAATTTGCCTTCGTAGTAGTGTGATTTCAAAGAAGGATCTTTGAAGTGCACAAGTCTCCTTTCTTCCTCAGCCCTGGCTCCAGTCTATCTGTGGGGAGTAATCAGCCCTTGGTTTGGGGTCAGGCCACTACCTATTCGGAAGTGAGTGTCAGCCCCTCCCTCCCTTCCGGCCCAGAAAGAGCCATCAAAATGCAGATGAGTGCTCAGACACCCCTAACCTTCCTGTGTTTGTTGCTGTCTGGAGGGAATGCACAAAGTGAAGCTGTTACCCACCCCAGATGTGTATTGGCCGCAGACTGCAATCACACAGAATAGTAAAAGCATAGAAATACCTACTTTCTAAAAGTGACATTTCTAAAATAGTAATGTTAAATCAAACTTTACCAGTAAATAAGATTTACCATTACCATTCCAAAGACATAAAACATGACAAAGCTACACCTTCCTAATCAGGAATTACAACTTACAAGTGCACTAAGGAACTCCCAATGTTAACCTACGAGAGGAGTAGGTCTCACAGTAGTAAAAAATGAATTTGGTTATTTGTCACTACCAGGAAATTAAAAACGTAATAGTACATGTACTACCTTTTACTTACACAGTACCATACCCTATTGGCTACCTAGTTCCTATTTTAAGGGAGACTTTTGTGTAATAAAAGGGGAGTTTAGGGCTTACTAAAGGGTTTAAAATGCTGAGTCGAAGTTGCAGTAAAACTGCCCACACTGACTCTACAGTGGCAGGCCTGAGACATGTTTGAAAACCTTCTTGTGTGGGAGGCACAATCAGTGCTGCAGGCCCACTAGTAGCGTTTAACTTACAGGCCCTGGGTATGTGGTATCCCACTTTACAAGGGTCTTATGAGAAACATAGATATTCCAAACAGGTTTAAACCAATTATACTATGTTTAGATAAGAGAGCACCTGCACTTTAGCACTGGTTGACAGTAGTAAAGTGCTCAGAGTCCTAAAGCCAATAACAAGGAGGTCAGAAAAAGAGTAGGAGGAAGGCATAGAGGTTGGGGTGACCCTTCATAGAGAACCATTTTCCACCAAAGGTATTTAATGAAGGAAGCAGTTACATTCAGCATTCCCTTGAGGTGGATCTTTACCACTTTAAAAGTAGTGTAGGTTTTAAACTGTTATGGCAAAGGAAAGGCTAATCAGGTAAGTTTGAACTCAAATGGAATTTATTTAACAAGAAAAGTGAAGTTGTGAAGAAGCCACTTCTGTCTTCTCACTTGGACACACTCAAACAGACATTCAGTGGAACGCACCCTGAACAAACTTTATTAGCAGAACAATACAAACAGCATTCTACAGTTGGAGCATTCCTCATGCAACAATCCTAGTTGTAGAACATAATATCTCCTCTTTTTACAATACAAACACAAAGGTGACCCCACATAAAAAATTATAAAAATAAAACAACCTGAAAACTAAAACAGGAAAGATATTATAAATATATTACCTACTGGAAGTCATTAGGAGTTTGTTTCTATTGAAAAAACGTTTTTAATTTTTCCAATATCTTTGGCGCTGTTAAATGAATCTACGCAAATTTTTCAAATCTCCAGCTGTTGTGTTGAAAGTTTCGGGGTGATCCATCAAGCGGGTCTAAGAAAAAGGGGGGGTCCAAAAAAGGTTTTCTCAATGTTAATTTCCATAGGAAACTTTAGATACGGCTACAGTTAGAACTGCTGAACGGAATTACACCAAATTGGCAAAAAGGTAGCTCTTGGTTCAGAAAGCACTCTTTTTGTTAAATGGTGTAAATCCATTCAGTAGTTCCAGAGAAATTTAAACATTTCTCAGAAATACAACTGGGGATGGGAGGATCCGTGAACCCTCTTCATCTTGTGCATGCAATCTGATTGTCAACACGTCTAACCATGAAATGTGTTGGCAGCAATCTTCTGACTTGGTTGAACCGAGTCACAAGAAAAAAGGTTAAAAAAAACTGGGAAAAAACAAGAAAAGGAGTCAGGATAGACATACCTTGACCCCCTAGGCCCCCAAAAATGTATTTTTTTTAAATTGGCGGGATTCACGGTGGATCCGCGAATCCGGCCTAAAGTTTTGAACAAAATGAAGCACTGGCTACAGTGCTTCATTTCCTTTAGGCCCCAGGGACCTGGCCCACCACCTTCCGGGTGCTTATGGATTGAATGTGGGGGGCTATGCGACCTCCCCGCAGCCCTGGGGATCACCACCTCCCCGGAGCTTTATTTTAAAAAAAATGTATGGGGGTTCTCCTGCCACCCCACGCAGCTCCATGGTCCGTCACCTCCACGGGGCTAATTATCTTAAATGCAGGGCACCACACAGCCCCAGGTACAGCCATCTCCACCTGGGCTAAATTCGGAAATAAGCGTTGGGGGCTCCAGCCCCCCCACAGAGCCCCGGGACCTCCACCTTCGCGGGGCTATATTTGAAAATAAAGTGTGGGGGGCTTGAACCCCCTACACAACACTGGGGACCACCACCTCCCGAGGGCTTAAATATTGTTGGAGGGGGCAGCACAGCCCCCCTCGTAGAGCCGCAAGTGGCCCTTGGGACCACCACCCCCCAAGGCCGGCTCAAGCAATCAATCAATCAATCATTCAGAGTACTTGTAAAGCGTGCTACTTACCCGCGAGGGTCCCAAGGCGCTGAGGAGAGGGGGGTGCTGCTACTGCTCGAAGAGCACGGTCTTGAGGAGTCTTCTGAAGGCGAATAGGTCTTGGGTCTGCCATATGTGGGTAGGGAGGGTGTACCAGGTCTTGGTGGCGAGGTAGGAGAAGGATCTGCCACCGGAGGTCGTTCGTTGGATGCGGGGGACAGCGGCGAGGGCGAGGCTGGCGGGTGGGGGTGTGGAAGCTGAGTCTGCTGTTCAGGTAGGCTGGTCCGGTGTTGTGGAGTGCTTTGTGTGCGTGGGTGAGGAGCTTGAAGGTGATCCTCTTGTCGACGGGGAGCCAGTGTATGTCTCTCAGGTAGGGGTGAAGTGGCTGCGGCAGGGGACATTGACAATCAGTCGGGCGGAGGCGTTTTGGAGGCATTGTAGTCGTCGTAGGTGTTTGGCTGGGATTCCTGCGTAGAGTGCGTTGCCGTAGTCCAGTCAGCTGCTGACGAGGGCCTGTGTCACTGTTCTTCTTGTTTCGGTCGGGATCCACTTGTAGATCCTGCGGAGCATGCGGAGGGTGTTGTAGCAGGAGGAGGAGACGGCGTGACCTGCTTAGACATGGAGAGGGAGGAGTCAAGGAGGAATCCTAGATTGCGTGCATGGTCGGTGGGTGTTGGTGCTGTTCCCAGTGTGCTCGGCCACCAGGAGTCGTCCCAGGCTGAGGGGCTGGGTCCGAGGATGAGGAAATCCGTCTTGTCCGAGTTCAGCTTCAGACGGCTGCTCCTCATCCAATCGGCAACGGCCTTCATTCCCTCATGGAGGTTGGTTTTGGTGGTGTGTGGGTCCTTGGTGAGGGAGAGGATGAGCTGGGTGTCGTCAGCGTAGGAGATGATGTTGAGGTCGTGATGGCGGGCCACTTGTGCGAGGGGGGCCATGTAGATGTTGAACAGCGTTGGGCTGAGGGATGAGCCCTGGGGAACGCCGCAGATGATGTCGGTGGCTTCGGATCGGAAGGGTGGGAGGCGGACGCTTTAGGTTCTGCCGGAGAGGAAGGAGGTGGACCAGTCAAGAGCCTTCTCTTGGATTCCAGCTTCTAGGAGGCGTGTCTTTAGAGTGCGATGGCAGACCGTGTCGAAGGCGGCTGACAGGTCCAGGAGGATGAGGGCTGATGTTTCGCCGTTGTCTAGTTGGCGCCTGATGTCGTCTGTGGCAGCAATGAGGGCTGTCTCGGTGCTGTGGTTTCGTCTGAATCCGGACTGGGATGGGTCCAAGATGATGTTGTCTTGGAGGTGGCGGGCCAGTTGCATGTTGATGATTTTCTCGATGACCTTTGCCGGGAATGGGAGCAAAGAGATGGGCCGGAAGTTCTTGAGGTCCTCGGGGTCCACTTTGGGCTTCTTGAGGAGGGCATTGGTTTCGGCGTGCTTCCAGCTTTCCGGGAATGTCGCTGTTTCGAAGGAGATGTTGATGACCTTCCGTAGTTGGGGTGTTATGGCTGCGTCTGCTTTGTTGAATACGTGGTGTGGGTACGGGTCAGACGGAGATCCTGAGTGGATGGAGTTCATGATCTTGCGTGTCTCGTCGTCGTTGACGTTGGACCAGGAGGTCAGGCGGTTGGCGCTGGTGGTGTTCACAGGGGGGATGGAGTCTGGCATAGTCGGGGCGGTCGTGGTGTGGAAGCTGTTGTGGATGTCAGCGATCCTGCGGTGGAAGAAGATGGCTAGTGAGTCGCACAGCTCTTGTGAGGGTGGGATGTCGATGGCGTTTGGGTTGGAGAGTTCCATTACGATGCTGAAGAGCTCTTTGCTGTTGTGTGTGTTGGTATCCAAGCGATCTCTGAAGGAGGATCTCTTGGCTAATCTGATGAGGTGGTGGTGTTTGCGGGTGGTGTCCTTGTGGCCTGCGTGGTTGTCCGGTGTGCGTTCGTGGAGCCATGTCTTCTCCAGTTTCCGACATGCGCGTTTAGAGGTCTGGAGCTTGTCAGTGAGCCAGGTGGCTCTCTTGTTGGTGTGGCTGTTGGAGGGTTTCTTGAGCGGGGCATGGGTGTTGGTGCAGTCGTTGATCCACTGTCTGAGGTTTCGGGCTGCGGCGTCTGGGTTGGTGGGGTCTGTGGGTGGGTTCTTGGCGAGGGAGGTGATCAGCTGGTCTTCGGTGACTTTGCTCCAGCAGCGGCGAGGCGTGGTTGGTTTCTTGAAGGTGAAATGGATGCAGCGGTGGTCGGTCCAGTGGAGTTCGGTGGTGTGGTCGAAGGCGACATGGGAGCCTGTGGAGAAGACAGGATCCAGCGTGTGGCCGGCGGCGTGGGTGGGTGCGGTGACGAGCAATGTCTCTGGCTGCCCACCCCCGGGACATTGCAGTTTGCTATGGCTTGGCAGGAGCACTGCTCCTACCAATCGATAGCACTCTGGTCAACTTCATGGAAGCAAGAGCAGGAAAAGTGCTCTTGCTTCCCTGAAGCAGAGCAGAATTGCTTTTGGGTAGAGGGAGCTGCATGTTTGCAGCTCCCTCTGCCCAAATGCAATGCCGGCTCCCGCAACGATGAGGCCATGCCCCGGGATGGAGTCCTGGGGGCAAAATCGGCCCAAGTAGGTAGGGAACCTCAGACCCCCTATCCATTTTTTGAAAAAACATAAAGCCTGGACCCAGGAATGGGGTCCCCGGGGCTGAAATTGGCCACAAGGCCCCCCCCTCCCAAAAAAAAAGGCCGGGGGCGCCATGCAACCTCCCTTCCTTAAAAAAAAGAAAATACATTTTAAAAATGGCTGGGCCCCGGAGATAGGGCCCCTCGGGCCGAAAGCGGCCTGGGGAGGGGGCTACACGGCCCCCCTCCCCTTTGAAAAGAAAAAAACAAAGGCCTATCTCCCATTAACGATTACAAAACAAAAAATGGGCCAGGCACTCTTGGTTGGGGGATGAAGTTCCCTTTGATGCTGAGGGTTCTTAGGGGCCAGCTAGCCCACCTGTTACCACCAGTAAGCCCCACACAGTGTGATTGCTGGGAGGTGGTCAGAGGTGAGGAAGTCCCCTTGCCTTCTGAGGACTTCAGGAGTAAAGTAGACTTCATCCCTCAAGCAGCACTGCACCAGGAAGCTTCTAGAAAGGAGGGGGGGGTCCAAAAGAGACTCCAAGGCTATATCAGTCTTCACTTAGTTTGTGTAAGAGGGACACACTCAAAAACTCTGGACCTCTTGAGTTTTGAACAGATAAAGTCTTTAAAAGGGTGGCGAGTGTGCTTACAATTCTTCTTTTCATCAGGCTGAATCCTTGCTCATATAGATTGAGTCAAAAGTCCATTTTTTTATATAGAAAGGAGAGCTTTATTGATTCAGGTAAAAACATGAACAGCCGACACGTGTTTCGCCCCCTTTGGCGATTCGCGCCAGGGCTTTTTCAAGGCTGTAAGAGATCAGAATTACATGTATATATTTAGTATAAAATGCCAAAGAATTACCTTTGACCCCAAAAAAAGTGAATAGAGTGTTGGAAAGAAAGAAAAAAAAGGAAAGTGATTAGGGTGAAGCGAGAGAGACTCCAGTTTCTTAAATCCGATGCTTTCATGCATGGTATGATTATTTAGGGGGAGGGTGCAGGTTTTTAAAGAGGTGCTCCTTAAAGATTTGCGGTGGCACTTCCATTTTGAAGTTCCTGATTTTTTTAACCACTGTTGGGAAGAGCAGTGTTGACAAACTTTAAAGGTAAAAGGAAAGGGAAAAAGTTGATACCAGACAGAAAAGAGGGTGCACATGTGTAGTTTTAATATTTAGTTGTGTGAAAATTATCTATAGAAGCAGCAGGCACGTTGAGTTTGACTATTTAGGGGTAAGATTTCAGGAACTCAAAATCAAATCAAGCAGGGCAGGCCATAAGATTCCAAGTGATCAAATTAACACGACAGGAGAGGGTAGAATAGTCATGAATACTCATAGTTAGTACTGCATACCTATTTACATCTGAGTCTGCTCATTGCAATTCTTCCTCATTATTATGCTGGTTTCCAAAAACATCCGATTTTTCAACAGTATAAATCTGTTAATACAACATTTTCATTTAAGTAAAACCTTTGTCTAATATCTTCATGGATTTTTTTGCAAAAACTTTTTTCATTAACAGAAAAGAATGCACCTTATGCGGTATGAACAGTTACTGGGCTGGCTATTACCTTATCTCTGCAAGGCTAGTTTCAAATACAGATAATGTCTACACTGTAACGTTTTTAGATCAAGTCAAATATAGGAGCCGTCTGCAAACAACTTCGCTGGCGTCATAGCTTCTCTTTTGACCCAACGTTTGACTATACACCCCAGGTCACCAATACTATTCCCCGCTAATAATCCGTCCTGCATTGATGTTTTTAAAAAAACCGTTACCGCCTCTCAGTGAAGTGCAACACTTCCAAGCGAAAAAATAAATATGACATAGGCTATGCCTCGCAAAAAAACTTAACTTTATAACGTTAATCTAACAAAATACCCAAATGTGCTTATAGTGATTGAATTACAAGTATTCTTGTGCACTGCTCCTATATTTGACTTGATCTAAAAACGTTACAGTGTAGACATTATCTGTATTTGAAACTAGCCTTGCAGAGATAAGGTAATAGCCAGCCCAGTAACTGTTCATACCGCATAAGGTGCATTCTTTTCTGTTAATGAAAAAAGTTTTTGCAAAAAAATCCATGAAGATATTAGACAAAGGTTTTACTTAAATGAAAATGTTGTGTTAACAGATTTATACTGTTGAAAAATCGGATGTTTTTGGAAACCAGCATAATAATGAGGAAGAATTGCAATGAGCAGACTCAGATGTAAATAGGTTTGCAGTACTAACTATGAGTATTCATGACTATTCTACCCTCTCCTGTCGTGTTAATTTGACCACTTGGAATCTTATGGCCTGCCCTGCTTCATTTGATTTTGATTTCCTGAATTCTTACCCCTAAATAGTCAAACTCACCGTGCCTGCTGCTTCTATAGATAATTTTCACACAACTAAATATTAAAACTACACATGTGCACCCTCTTTTCTGTCTGGTATCAACTTTTTCCCTTGCCTTTTACCTTTAAAGTTTGTCAACACTGCTCTTCCCAACAGTGGTTAAAAAAATCAGGAACTTCAAAATGGAAGTGCCACCGCAAATCTTTAAGGAGCACGTCTTTAAAAACCTGCACCCTCCCCCTAAATAATCACACCATGCATAAAAGCATCGGATTTAAGAAACTGGAGTCTCTCTCGCTTCACCTTAATCACTTTCCTTTTTTTTCTTTCTTTCCAACACTCTATTCACTTTTTTTGGGGTCAAAGGTCATTCTTTGGCATTTTATACTAAATATATACATGTAATTCTGATCTCTTACAGCCTTGAAAAAGCCCTGGCGTGAATCGCCAAAGGGGGCGAAACACGTGTCGGCTGTTCATGTTTTTACCTGAATCAATAAAGCTCTCCTTTCTATATAAAAAAATGGACTTTTGACTCAATCTATATGAGTAAGGATTCAGCCTGATGAAAAGAAGAATTGTTGTAAGCACACTCGCCACCCTTTTAAAGACTGCACCAGGAAGCACCTTTGCAGAGTGGTGGAGTAAGAGGGTTAAACACACCCCACCTTACTTAGTCATACAGATACTTACTCTTATACAATCACTGACACAAGCACACACCCATCCATACGGCCACTCTCACAATCACTCACTCTCACATACAGTGACTTATATACTCCAACACTCACATATACTGCCTTTCACATATGGAGTTACTCGTCCATATACCACTGAGACATCCATTTACTGACCAACACAGCCAAATGCACACTCACTCACCCATACAGCCCCTCACAGATGCACTCATGAACCCATACACCCAGTGAATCACTCACTCACATATCCATTCAGGGAGTAACACAAACCCCCACCCACCCGCACAGACACTCCGGCACCCATACAGGTAATCAGACAAGCATTCAACAAAAATTAATGTGTTTTTCTGTAATGAAATTGGTGCTCATGTAAAGCGCTCTGATACCCGATTTCTCTGGTCTAGTTCGCGCTATATAAAACTCTAAAAAAAATGTTTTTTAAATAGACACTCATGTAGCTACCCACCAATCCATGCAGTCACTTACACACCAACTGACAGACTGATACAGACATTCACGCAGATTAGTCACTCACCCATACATTCACTGAGACACATATGATCACCTTTGAGTATATAATAGAACATTCTTAAACTTTTTCGAAGCACTCACAGTCACTGAATGATATCATCAGTGATGTTATTTGAAATGTCATCAGTGATGTCATTAACCATGTCATAAGTGATGTAATATGTGATGTCATCAGCAGTGCATAGCGGGGGTGTGAGTTATAGTTAGCTCAGCTAACTATAACAGCTGAATTTCACAGGTTTTATACGAGTGAAATTTCAGCCTAACTATAACATTCCTGTAACCTGTGTTTTTTTTCCATGAACTTCTAAGGTTTTTTAAATGCTAATCCCTAACTATAACGTCCCTGAAACCTGTTGTTCTTTTATTGAATATATATGACAAAAACAAAACTAGTCCAGGAAACATTCCAAGAAGAGAACAGCATTACGCCCATGAACTGTCCATGTATGGGACCCTATCCAGCTTCCATGGTACATACTTTTCACGAGTAGACATACATAGCCCTGTGTTCTTGGAAACTCTTTCGGGGACTGATGATTTAACCGCCCTCTAAATAACATAACTAGATGACATGCCTGTTTCTCACCCAGACCTTTTAGGGTATCATCCTGTATCTTCACAATTTTACTGAAATTCCACCTATGTCCACCCTCCACCATTGCAGCATTACAACAAATGTGTTTTACCAACAGCACTTAGCATGGCTCTCTGATCCACACTTTAGTAACTTTATTTTGTACAGATTTACATAACCATGCAGGATAAGAACCATGCAGGTTGTAGAACATACGATAAACTCTATTTGATTCAGGTACCAGGTCTGTGGAAGAGGGTTTTATGATTTAGATATAGAGCAGGCACAATTCCCCATCTTTTGCCCTTTCCTCTAAGACAATTTAGTAGGTCTTGTATCTGTGGTTGTCCTTGTAAATGAGTCTATGATGACTTCCTCTTGCATTTTATTTATTTCTGCCATTTCTAAATAGGTTTTACTAAACGGTTTTGATTGCCCCTTTTACAGAAACACAAATTCATATGTTACCTATTGTTTTTTTTGTATTATTTATAAAAAAAACATTCAATAAACACAATACAATAGGATATTAGTCCGAATGCGGAAGGAGGAATAAAAAATACGATACAATAAGGTGTACAAATCATATTAGGGAATGTGAGCAGGGGAGAAACGTGTTCAAAACCGATTATATATGGTACATTACGAGGAATGGCAGGTCAGGGAGAAAGTGGAACTTCAGGGACATCCATAAGAGGAGGAGTGCAAATATCTCCCCGGTAACTGTTCCAATGACCCCATATCTTACCCCATTTCCAGGGTAACCCCCGTGCCACATAGACCGTTTTCTCCCTAAACATGCACCAATCCATGTTTTCCATCCAAGCCTCGACCGTGGGTGGCCTCTGGGAACCCCACAACTGCGCTATGCCTCTTTTAGCCACCATATTTACCAGGGTTGCCCACTGCGTCTGTGCAACATTATAGTCAGTTGGTTCCCAAACATTCAGGAGACAACGTCTAGCCTCGGGCAGCAGATCAATACCAGGAGCCTCCTTCATCTTATTGTGTATCCCAGTCCAAAAAGCAGCTACTGCAGGACACTCCCAAATTATATGTAGAAACGTCCCGAGCAGCCCACAACTATGCTTACAAAGACCACCTTCTGAATAACCCATTCTAATCAAGCGTGGGCCAGTCACATAGACTCTATGCAGGATTTTAGGTTGCACAAACCGGAGACGGGCCGGAATCGCAACCTCCTTGGGAGAAGAGATTGCAGACTGCCAATCCTCATCATCTAATTCAAGACCGTCTCGGGTCCATACCTCCCGGAGGAGCACCAACAGGTCAGTCCTACCATTGATCAGCTTTTTATAGATCAAAGAGATAGTACTATCTGGCACATGACCATCCAGTATTCTATCCTCAAGCGGAGAGGACTCCGGAATATCCGGTAAAAACCGAATGCAAGGCATGGCGGACCTGAGCATATCGAAAATATTCCCTGTCACTAAGGTTGAACTCAGCCTTCAATTCCTCAAAGGTTTTAAACTTGCCTTTTACCCAGAGGTCACCTACGTTACTGATACCGATCATATCCCATTTCTCAAATCCTTTCATTTTCCACAAGCTACCCAGCTTCTCGGAAGCAAAAAGCGGGGTTGCACGGGCCAGTCGATCCTTCCATCCCATAGCATTGTTTGCGCAGTGCCAAACCCGTACAGCAATCTTTGTGGGCCCGGAGAGCTTCCCTCTATCCAATCTAGAATAAAGCGCTCTATAATAATCGCCCCCCGGCAACAGCCACCTGTCCATGGCAAACGCAGGGTTCAATCCGGGACCATACATACCATGATTAATGGCCCCCAATTGAGACGCCCAGTAATACAGGTTGATGTCAGGGAGAGCGATACCACCGTCATACCATAGAAGCGACAACTTGGCGAGGGCGATACACGAACGCCCATCCCAGATCAACTTCCTCTGGAGACCCTCAATAGTCCGAAAATAGCTCGCGGGAATTACATCAAAGGTGTTCTGAAGAGCATACAGAAAGCGTGGCAACGACATCATCTTAAAGAGCGCCGCATGGCCGAGCGGCGAAAGCGGCAGCTTGCGCCAGCGCACCATGTCCAGCTTCAGCCGGGTTAGCGGCGGGAGCAAATTCTGTTCATATCGGGCAGCCGGGTTCAACGATACATAAACCCCGAGATACCCATCTGTGTAACCTGGATGGGACAATCACGCAGCAAAAGAGGGACATCTCCCGAGAGGACGTATAGGTAAGACTTAGTCCAATTAATGACTAGACCTGAGTTCCTACCAAAGGAGGTGAGGACATCAAACAAAACAATTAACGACTTCCGGGGCGAAGTCAGGTACAACAATATATCATCCTCGTAAAGCGAAATACAATCCTCGAGGTCTGGGGCCCACTGAATACCCTTCATCGACGGTTCCCATCTAATCCAGGCAGCAAGGGGCTCAAGAGCAAGAGCAAATAAGAGCGGAGATAATGGACAACCCTGTCTTGTGCCCCTTCCGAGAACGAAGGGCTCAGAGACCCGACCATTCACCACCACCTGCGCCAACGGGTCTTCATAGAGGAGCCTGACCCAGCCAATGAAGCCAGGACCAAAACTAAACTTGGCGAGTACAGCCCACAAATACGGCCACTCCACCGTATCAAAAGCCATTGTGGCATCCAAAGAGGCCAAGATGGCCGGCTCACGCAATGACGAAGTCCTCGCGAGAACACCATGCAAACGTCGCAGATTCAGGACCGTATTCCGATACTAGATGAAACCGGACTGGTCTGGATGAATCAAGTCATTAAACACCTTTATTACACGATTGGCTAACAACTTAGCAAGAATCTTGGGTTCCGCATTAAGGAGTGATATAGGCCTATAAGAGGCGCAGCGGTCCCTTGGTTTCTCTTCCTTATAAATCACCACTATGGTTGCAAGACGCTGATCACGGGGAAGGGAGCCACTATCTTGCGATTCCAAGAACATGTCACGAAGATATGGCGCAATTTTATCGGGCGCAGTTTATAAAGTTCAATGGGGATCCATTAGGGCCCATCACCTTTCCCGAACGAATAGAGCGGATAGCGAGAGCCACCTCGTCCGCGGTTATTACGGCATCTAGCAACTCTCTATCAGAATCAGATAAGCTGGGCAATGCAATGTCGCGCAACAATAAATGGGAGTCTTCCTCCGGCCTATCAGATACGGGGGAATACACTTCCCGGAGATGTTCCGCAAAACTCTGGACGATCTCCTCGGGTTCAGTCACACGCATACCATTCACTCTCTCAATCACAGGAACCACACGACTAGCCCTCTCTTTTTATCTAACCATGCTATAGGTTTGTCAGCTTTATCCCGACATCATACAATCGACCCTGCTGCTCCCTGCTCATAACTTTCGCGGCATCCGTAACCAACACCCTGTAGTCAAGCTGTTAAAGACGAATAACATGCATCTTCTCACGGGTGACGGCCAATTCCAGATCACGCTCCAGCTCGGTGATCTCTGTCTCGAGTCTAACTACCTCCTCGTTTCTACTCTTCTTCACACCAGCAATCAATGATAACGCCTGACCTCGGATGACCCTCTCAAAAGCCTCCCAGAGCGATACTGCCGAAGACACCGATCCCAGATTCTCAACAAAATACTGGTCAAGAGATTTGACCAACGCCGTGCGGGTCTTAGGGTTACGGAGATACCACGTATTAATTGGGGCTACCCACCCCTCTGAACCTACACACGAGTCTATCCGAAGCCACAGTGGAGAGTGGTCGGATATTCCCCGTGCCAGATGTCGAACCTCAGTTACGGAGGGGGCCTGTGCAGCTGGCATCAAAATGTAATCAATCCTGGAAAGGCTACCGTGTGCACCCGAGTGGAAAGTGTATTGATTCTGGGCTGGGTGTAGCAGTCTCCAACAGTCCACCAGCATGTCTATAAAGCCACTAAGCCAATTCTGTGACCCTGTAAGGTCCCTGGGTGGGTGCCGATCCTCCCTGCCAGAGACAACCGAGTTAAAATCTCCGCCCATGACCAGAGTTCCCTCAGGAAGTCCCAATGCTATTCGCCCCAGGTCAGCAAAAGTTGTCGACTGTAGACCAGGGGGGACGTAAACAGAGATCAAGGATATAGTTCTACCCTCCCACCGTCCAGTAAGAGCTACATAACGCCCCCTATCATTCAGGACCGTTGTATCTATTTCTAAGGGGAGAGAATTCCTAACTCGGATACCCACTCCTCTGGATCCAGAGGTGAACCCCGGATGGGTAACCAGGTGATACCCTCTCCGGTTCATAGCGTGACAAGTGTTACCGATCAAATGCGTTTCCTGCAACACCACCACATCAGAGGAAAGTCGCTTCAACAATTGTAACACAACCCCTTGTTTTATCTTATCCCCCAACCCATTCACATTCCAGCTCATTAGTCTCAATCCCCTACCCCCATCCCAAAAATTAAAGCAGAACTCCACATCCAAATCTAATGATAAAACAATAAGTTGCCTTGCATTAAACCAAAACACACCCACTTGAACACCCCCCACCCTCAAACCAGAAGCCCGTTACAACACCCCCCACCCTGCACCCCTGCGTAAGACTAAATATCCACCCCAACTTGCAGTGTGCCTGTCGGTTTTATATCAAAGTAGTCTACAAAAAGAAACCCCCGAGGAGGAAGAGAGTCAACCCATCGCCCCGTCACTCCCGGGTATGACACATCAAATCATACAGTAAAAGTCATCGAACCATAGTCAGGGTTATCAGTAAAGTTCAGGGGCCGGAAACCATGCTCCTATTCCTGCTCCATCGGGCCGTCTTCCGCTCCTCCAGAATGTTCCTCCCGGCCACGTTGGTGTGGCAAAGTGTCGAGCCAGTCTCCCGCCATCTCTGGACGATCAAAAAAATATGTTCGTTCCTTGAATTTCAAGCGCAGCCTGGCTGGAAATAGCATTGCGTATTTCAGTTCCATCTCCCTCAGTCGTCGTTTCACGCCCAGAAATCCAAGTCTTTGCTTTTGGACTGCCTGTGTAAAGTCCGGGTAGAAACTTACAGTGGTATTTTCGTATTTAGTGGGTCCGCTCATCCGTGAGGCCTGCAGAATAGCGTCTCTATCCCGGAAGTTAAAAATTCTGGAGATGAGAGGTCTCGGCGGGGCACCCAACTTTGGTTTACCACCCGGTACTCTGTGGGCTCGTTCAACTGCGAAGAACTTACTCAGACCCTTAGGAGCGAGGTGTTTGGTGATAAGATCTTCCACAAACAAATCAGCTGCCGGATCCTCTGACTTTTCCGGGACCCCAATAATGCGTACATTGTTACGCCGGGCCCTACCTTCAAAGTCCTCCAACCAGCGCGCAAAAAGATCATTCGAGGTCCGCAGGTTGTGGACAACTGTCTGCAAGTCGGACACATCACCCGTTAGGCTTGAAGTTTTCAGATCTAAAGATTTGACCTTTTCATTAGTTTTTGATAAATCCGTAAGGATCAAATCAACATCGATCGAAACAGTGTCCAGCTTGTGGGCGAGAGTCTCATATTGTTGGCCGATGGACGCCTTCATCCCATCAATGGCACCCATGACGTCTTGTAAAGTCAATTCTGCCGATGAGGCCAGGCCCTCTTTAGTACCATCTAGTGATCTGCTCGGTCCACCAGGGGATCCTTTAGATTGGGCATATTGATCCATATTGTTTGCTTGGGTGTAGCCCCCTTGCCGAGTGGTCTTGGATTTTTGCTTGTCGCCATCAGGTATGGTCGCCATCACAGACAAGGAGGCCTTCCAAAGTGGCGTATCTCGAGAGAAAGTGGCCGCACCGGGAGCTGGGATCAAAGCATCAGCGGCGACCAGAGGGCACAGTCAATCCATGCCCAGTATATGCAGTCATGATATCACCTTATGATCGCTAAGCCATCAAATAGCTTCTGCTAGTAGCAGGCTCTCTCTCAGATAGGATCAGACTGGAGCCTCGAAAGTGAAAGTACAAGTCAGTGTCTCCTCAGGCCGCTGTTGTTCAACTACTGCCCAGGCAACTCGAGCTCCGGGCATCTCCGAGGGGCAGGCCGCAATATTCAAATAGTTGTTATTCCGGTTCCCGAAGTCCGATTCAAATTTGGACAACGGTGTCCGTCTCAGCTATGGCTCGTCTTCAATAACCCGTCAATGTAATCAGGATAATTTTCAGGATAGATGCGGGAGGTTGCGAGGGTCTCGGGAGCCCTGTGCTCACGCGGCCATCTTGGTTGCGCGCGAAGCTCCTCCCCTATGTTACCTATTGTTGTGTGGCGTTTTAGGCTCAGAGTGAATTTTCCCGATTCATGCCCTTATATAGGTACAATTCACATTGCCCTAATATAGGCATATAAATGAATCCCTTATTTAGAAATAGCCCATGCAGACCAAATACAGGCATGGCTACTTCCATCCGTACCTAACGTTACAACGATTTCTTGGAAAATCGGCTTAAGCAGTCAGGGACCATCCCTTGCTTGAATATTAATTTGTCCAAGAACTCATGTACTTTGCAAAGAACTACTATTACCTAGGGGTTCTTTTCTGACGTTATTATGGCCGACTTTACGTCAAACTAGACACCTTCAAGGTATAAATCTGCCTTCACTTGCTCTAGCAAGACACAGTGGTGGTTCGGAGCAGTTCGCCTATCTACTTACCCGATGCAGCTCGCTACAGCAAGTGCCGAAGGAAGCCGACCCTCCAGCTGACGCACTGATCGAGAGGGTGCATTTCTCTCTGCGAGAATCCAGCTCCAGTGTTTCCAAGCTCCCCTTGCGGGGTGTTGGGAAATAGAGTCCCGAGACTGAGACATCAGACCTCCTTCATTCTAAACTAAGGTATGGAGCTGATTAGAACCTAGAGAAATCTTGGATAGATTCTTGGCAAAGAAAACTAAAACCTATGCTACACAATACTTACTTCTTCCCGCGTACTAGACTTAGGTTAGGTACATTGGGGTAGGCGTATTTCAGAAGCACCAGTTGAGTATTTATAGCCATTGTTATTTATGTATGTATTTATATATGGTTTAGAAACCATACAATGATCTTACAGTATTATTTTATAATATTGTTCTCGCTGTATGCATCCTACTTTGCAGTCTGCATTACGATTGTAGCAGTTCACTTTACTTGCATGAGAAAGAAGACTGTTCAATAAAACCTTTTATTGAAAACGCGTCTCTCTATTTCTCTGCACCTCTGTAGAAACGAAGCATGCATGAGTGACTGAGTGAAATACTTATCTATTGTTTCCACGATTCTATAGATACATTTCTTATTCTTGGGAAACAAAGTTGTCATGTTTATGCAGTTGTCAGAAACTAATCCCTTCTTGTGAATTCGAGAAAGTTTCTAGTGACCTCTGAGCTAGCTGGCACTCACTATTAAGTTTAATATATTCGATAGAGACCTAGTCGACCTCAGTCCTACGTCTAATCTATAGGATATATTATTCCAATGCGCAGAGCCTATTGGTAATATAAGAACTACACTACACTATTGCTTCTGAACAACGAGGAGGTTTGTTTCAGAGTTTGTGTTATAAATTACTTTTATGAATGTCTCTTATATTCAAATACAGTTGCTTTGACTCAAATTATTTCAGTCCTATTTAGGTTATTTTTATAGCCAATAAGGGTCAAATATAATTAAGGCTCCCAGTTTTCCATTTTTACTGATTTTTACAGATAAATACAGACAGAAAATAGTATATTTTCTGTCTGCATTTTTTATAATGAAAAATTCACGAAATTGGGCTTTGTTTGAGAGACTTTCCATACTGTCTTTCATCAATTCCAGGACAACAGCTGAGCAGACAGATGGCATGGAGAGTTAAAAAAACAGTCTGAGGTTTTCTTAAATACCGACATATGTCAGCATCCATTTATAGTATAATGCTAATATTTACCTGTGGTTGTATGTCATGTATGATTTGGCTGCTTAATTTGCTAAAACATGATCGGCGTCAAAGTATGAGTGCACATTTATTAGATAAATGTGGAAATATACCCTTTTCCAACTTTGTTTATTGAAAGAACACTAAATATATATGAATGAATACTGATAAGATGGACAAAAAATAAATATGGATAGATACAGATGGAAATGTTCAAAAAATAAATATCATAACACTGGGAGCCCTGAATATAATACTATGGACTGGACTACGAGTTGTATGGTATTTGTGGAGTGGGAAATCCACATTTGAAATTTACATCACTGTGCAATTACGAGTTAAACCCCATGGAATGGGGAACTACCGCAACCGGATTTAAATGGAATTCCGAGTTCTGAGGGCATACATTTCAACCTGCTCTGAGCAGGTGATGATACCTGAAATGCATGTAGGGTGGGGATTTGTTGCTGGAAGCATATGTCAGGCATAGAGGAGGGAAATGGCAGCTGAGTTCTGACAGGTGGAGCATTCAACGCTCCCATCTGCCAAAAAATGACATTTGGTGACGAGGCATGGCTGCTGCTGCAACTAAAACCTTGTGGTTTACTGGGAATTACAACCTGTTAAAATTGGGTCTAGTGTTCCAACACCTGGGAAAAATACGTGCAGAGCATTGGCCATTCATAATAATGCATAGCAGAATTTCAAGGGGTATTTCCACTCTGCCTGACTCATAATAGGGGGTCAATATATAGCCTGATTCTCGTAAACCTAGCAACATCAGTGGTTTCCCTAATGTCTCCAGGATTTCATATTAACATACTGAATATCTCAGTAAAGCAAGGGGTGGATGGAAATCAGGCCAGCCCAGTCATTCGGGAGATATCTGTCTGGCTTTTTATTTATTAACGAAGCTGAGTCCTTTTAACAAATACCAACTATTGATGTGATACATTTGGGGTAAACTCACATTTTTAAAGAGTCAAATATAGAAATTCCCAGGTTACCAGATCAAACACTTTTTATGCATCCCTAAAAACCTGCAGCTATTGGGATCGCCATAGATTCGATTGTTGATAGCTTCAATTAGGTAGAGTAAATTGGCAGAAAGAATCATGTCTGAAATAACCCAACCGTCTATGGTTTTACAAGATCCTGAAGAAATGTCAACATTCAATAAACAATAATTTTCATTAAAAGTTTGTAACCTCCATTAAGGAGGGTATTGGTTGGTTAATGGTACAAGGCACTGCATCTCTGGCTTTAGAAAGATGGTCAAAATACCTTTTTTTAATTTTTAAATGGGTTTGGCACAGGACCACCTTGGTAAAAAAGGTGTTGAAACACTGGGTGCGAATAATTATGTCAGTTTATTATCCCATTCGTTATTAATAAATAACAATATATATAAAAAATGTCTTCAAATGGGGATTTGGCTAGTGCTTTAGTCTTGATATTTCGAATATCTTCTTCTGGATGTCGTTTATAAATAGTTTTTTTTGCTCTCCTCTTTATGTGGGTTAGCTCTAAGGAGTCCTAATCCAAAGTTTAATAGACCTTTATAAAACCTGTCCATGGCTTCATTCTCTTTTTTTTTTTTTTTTTTTGAAAACCTATATTTGTGTGGATGGTTGCATACAAATACGGGCCTACAACCCAGAAGCCGGCCACAGAACAAACTGGAAAGTACCAATATCAATAAAAAGTACGGAGTGGTTACGCAATACTACACAATGCTGCGAGTCCGCAAAGCTAACTGAGTGGAACCACTCGGCACAGGATCAGAGAAGGTTAATTTTTATATTAAGAGAATAAAGGATCGGTTGTATAATAGGCGTCCTGGCGCACATGGCGGGGAACAGAACCAACAACATTATAATAGGGAGTCCATAGATCTGTCATCAGAAAAGTCCAAAACGTGCAAGCCATAGATGCCCTTGCAATTCTTCTTCGGTAGTGTCCACCCGTAACCTCATGTGCCCAAAGACAAGCAGAACATCACTCTCATAACAGTCAAACCATCAGAGAGACGGATAAAGTTGCAATCACTATACAGCCCAACCCGGAAAGCAAAAGAAAACGAAAATACTAGAAAAAAGGAAAAGGGGGACTCCACGTCACTGTACCCGCCCCACGGCGATAAAGGCGATCAACAATCCAGACTGCAAACATTCTTAGGGGCGGGGCGGCTAAGTCAGGATAAGCAGAACATGAAAGTACCATATTATGTAGGAATACCCAATCCTCCCCCCCCCCCCAGTCACTCACCCCGCGGGAATCACGCACAGACATGGAGACCCAAGAAAAGGACACAAAAGAGCCATAGAAACAAGTAACTATCTAATAGACCCCATTCCACCCGCCCCACCCTGCACCCCTGCAGAAGGCTATGGCCTACCCCTCCCAGCAGCGTGCCTGTCGCCCTAAACATGAACCCGAAATATAGAATGAGATAATATAGGGAAAGGGAAAGAAAACAGATAAAAAGGGAAAAAGGAAAGCCAGGGGAGAGGATACCATGTAACAGGGCGCACGGCCCCCACCCCCCGCCCATACAAACAATTAATGCAGCCCAAAACGAAACTGGCAAGTTTTCAGGTAGCCATACATATTAAGGATTCGACAGATTATCACAATTTGGGGCAGTCCATAACTCCATGCACCGAACAGCAGACCTCCGGATTAAGAACCGGGCTCACCCAAGTCCTT
The DNA here is from genome assembly GCF_964263255.1 of Lissotriton vulgaris. Classification (NCBI taxonomy): domain Eukaryota; kingdom Metazoa; phylum Chordata; class Amphibia; order Caudata; family Salamandridae; genus Lissotriton; species Lissotriton vulgaris. Next base: position 911,726,708 of record NC_141689.1, read on the forward strand.
TCTTTGCTATCGCCACGATGTATGTCGAAGTAGCGGGCATAAAACAAAGCGGTGAGAGAAGGCCATGGAACAGCCGCTGAACGGCCAATGGAAGCAACCCATGGGATCTCCTCCGCAGATGGTAGTGCAAAAGTTGTTCACGGCAGTCATGTACACCAGTGTCAATGATCACCAGCAAATCTTCCCGCATGCGAACCAAGACATCGCTTCCCCCCCGAAATGCGGGAAACAAACAGCAACCACCTCGGGCCCATCCGCATCCCTGAGGGACGGCCCGGGAACAATGGCGGTCACCACATCGTCTTGCACACAGGAATCTTGGGCCAAGGTCACTTGCCAAATCTGCAGCGCTCGTAGGACGTCGCCAATCGTGGGTTCGCGCCCCCCAGTGCAGGCCCCAGCACATTGCAGAGGTACAGCATCGACATCCCGGGGCGTTCCACAGCATACGGCATCAGCCGCCATTTTGCGAGTACAGCGCCGTCCCTTCGGAACCAACTCCTGGGGTGGGCTCACAGGCAGGGCCCCGGCGGGATCCCCCTCAAGCACCCAAACAGCACCCTCTATGCAGAAACGAGAACCACCAAAAGAGGAGGGACCCGCCGGCGCCACCGCTCCGCTGGAGCCACTCTCCGCCACCGAGCGATGAGGTTCGGAATGGCCGGGCAAGGCAACAAAGGGGGGAGCCACCAACACGGCGTCCCCCACACACAACTTGCCGCACCTCACCTCTGGAACACCAGACGGTAGTCCCAGGCGCGTTCAGTTGCCTCCGGCCTTTTCACACAACGGCATCTTCCGGCCGGCCTCCATCCTCCACCTGAGGCCGCCACCCACACCGTCTCGCCGGCCACTCGCTGAAGGCAAGGTCCCGGTCTCCACCCCACGGAGGCCGCACTTCCTGGGAGGACGCCGCTGCGGACCCACTGAACGCCGGATCCACCAGGGCGGGTGGTAAGTATCAGCAGACCTTCATCTATAAAATGTTATCGTTTTTGGGCAGGATGGGCGGCAGGATAGATGAGTTTGGGCAGGGAGGCCGGCGGAGCCGAGCTACCGTGCGGCCATCACGATGTCGAGCTTGGCTCCTCCCCCATGGCTTCATTCTCATCAAGAATTATGTGGTTCATTGGTCTTTTGATCTTATTTATTGTGTTTTCTGCTGCTTTAACCAAGCTAATATTTTCTTTATTTAAAATGTTCTCATTTTCCTCTGCTACCATGTACCTGTTATATTTACAATATCAGTAGCTTTAATAGCGGACTATAGGTCAGTCTGAATCCTGTGTAATTGTTTTTGGCTCGGTTCTGTAATACTTTTCTGCCAAGAAGTGTGATTTTCCGACAGTTTACAACATAATCATTCAATCACACCCTTTTTATGTAGTCTAATTTGAGCATGATGGGCTATGGATACTCCCTGTAAAAACGCTTTGAAGAGTGTCTTTCTTGTTGTATCTAACCAACATATTCAGTCAAATCAGTGCCACCCGTAATCAGCGTGTTATAAGAGACAAGGATCCCTATCAGAGAATTATTTAGGCAATGTTACACAGAACTACATTACAATCTGCAAAGGTATTAACCAAATGGAAAAATATATTTTTTAAACAAACAAACAAAAAAGGGGGAGAACAACTTCAAACAAAGTGTGGTGGGTAAAAAGGGTGTTGGAAATCACCAGATTTCCAGATCTCAGGTATTTGCATACATGGTGACTTTAACAACAAAATACATACTTACAACAGTCACAATGTGAGGAACATCTTGTGCTCCACATAAATTCAAATGAAACAAATGGAGTCAAGATGTGGTTGTCGACAACGTTTCGATCCCAACTAGGATGGGGGGATCATCATCAGGACAGGAGGAAATATGCCTGGGAGACAGCCTGTATAAGGCCAAGAAAATACCAGAAGGCAGAGAAGGGAAAGGGGGGGTTGGGGGTAAAGGAAGGGAAACAAGAAAAAAGAAAAAAACAGAATAAAGAGAGGGTTGGGAGTTCAGCGATGAAAAAAATCAGTATACGCAATACTTAAGTGAGCTTAAGGAAAAAATAAATATTACAAAAAAACTACTGTTAAAATAAGTCTGCAGAGGTGGCATGGCGAGGTGGTCGTTGATGGTAAGAAACGGCGTAAGCAGTGAAAAATGAATCATAGGCCTAAATGCTGGAAGAATCGCACTCACGAACAGTCTTCGATGGAAAGGTTAAAGAGATGTGGAGAACAGCGTGATGCTGAGCCAAACTAAGGTGAGGAAAGTGACCACAAGCTCAAATTAGGTACTTCATAAGCTTGATAGGTTAGTATGAAAAGGGAGTTGGCCTGACTTATTTATTGTGAAATGCACAAGTTGTAGTCATTATTTCTGGTAGAGTGAATTGTTAGTTCTCTGTGTTAAAGCCTGCAGAGAGGTGTTTTATTACATGGAATCTCACAAATTAACCTAGTAGGCAAGAATTTTGGTGCTGGTTACCCTCTCAGACAAGCCCATGGGGTAGACGATTGGCACAGTAAGAATCCATTATGTCCTCCTAGGAGGAAGTGTGTATTATTTTGCCAACTGTAATTTTGTACACATTTGTAAGTTAATGAATGCCAATGGTTGCCTTGTTCCACACCATAGTAATGAAAGGATTATGGTGGCAAGCCGGTGATGCCATTTGTCTGATCTGTTTTTTAGGAAAAGATACGAGAAAGGCAGTAAGTCTGAGGGGCATATTATCAAGGGGGTTTATCTCCGCTTTTTTGGCTTTAAAAGCCAAGAAAGCAGAGATAAAATTATCTCCCTATTACCTAGCTGTCGCTAACACCAGTTAGCGACAGCTAGTAGGAGATAGCGACCATCTTGTGCCCCACTTTGCATGTCAGTGATATTTATCACTAATGACATGCAAAGTGGGCGTGCCAAGATGTTAGCGACTGGAAAGTCGCTAACACCTGCCCTGAGCAGTTCTTAGCCATGTTATCCAATGGGAGGTGGATAACATGGCTAAGAGCATTAACTCGGTAATGCATGAATATCGCTGACTTTTCAGCGATATTCATGCATTGCAGCCGATTTTAATACCAAGGTTTATCTGCGATAAAAATCGCCGCAGCTCAGCGGTAAATTTTTGTCTCTAACCAAGCAATAGCGATAATTATCGCTATTGCTTGGTAATATGCCCCCTACTTATTAATTTAATCATTTATATAAAGCAAACCATCGCCCACAACTGTGTATCTAGGCGCTGATAGGAGAGGAAGATCGAAAACACAAAATAAAGATGGAAGAAGGCTAATACCTAATAGTGCTAAGAATTTTTTTCCTAAAAGGGGATTCATCTTAATTTTACATGATCAGTCCACAAGCTGTGTTGGTTAAGATCCCAGAAAAAGGAAAGTGTCCCAAACAAAACAGAAAAGGTTGAGTTTTTCCCTAAACAGTACATATTCAGGGGTATTTCTCAAATAACAGGGGAGAGTAATGCAATATTTAGGGCCCATAACTCCCAATGCACTACCTCTGTTCATGGCATCTAGGCACTATAAAATAATTAATGTCTATAGATTTTATTTATTTATTGCAATTTTCTATAGCACGAACTGGAGCAGAAGGTATAGGAGCACCAGTTGCATTACAGACGGACACATTAATTTTAGGCACGGGGAGATTAGGCGATGTGCCAATAATCACTGGAAGCTCGAGCCTCCTGCCAGACTCGAACCTGGTTCCCCAGCTTCAAAGTGGGTGCCTGGCAGTTAAGCCACATCCTCTTAAAGTTCCTTTAGCTGTAGACTTAAAAAAGCACGTTGCAAGAGAAGACTTTTCTCGATCAATACTGTGAAAAACATATGTTAAAGTAAATAGGCCTGTAAGGAGAGGTCGTAACTGTACTATAATAAAGCATGTAAACAAGTATTTTGTTACATGGATTTTCACAGGTTACTGTAGGAGGCAAAGGTTTTGGTATTGGTTGGCCCTTCTGACAAATCCTTATTTTCACTGCAGGAATCCATGGTGGGCCCACTTTGGAGGTCCAGTAGATCGTTTTGCCAACTGCCGTCTTGTACATAGTTAATATGTTGTGCATTTATGCCTGGTGGATGCCTTGTGTAAATACCATTTGACAGCTTTAGTTAGGATAAGAAGCCCATGATAACAATGACAGGCATGATTAGTTATTTGGAAAGTTGTCTCTGATACCTTGTGTTTGTTCCAATTTTTTTATGAAAAGCGATGACTGATGCCTTAGGGCTGACCTATTTTAGTTAAAAAGATATGTAAAAACAATAGGCGTTTAGGGTGGATATTATCATACCATGTTAAACAATGTAGACAGGAAATGAAGTACATGGAGTCTGACAGATGTAAAAGTCAAGGGTTTTGACATCAGTAAGCCCTGGGGGCATCTTAGGAGGGGCTACATATAGTTTTGCCCGTTATAATGTGTATGTTTATAAGTGTATGTGCATGTAGCAATGTGCATATTAAATTACACTTTAGAGTTAAAGTGACAACTTTAGCTACCTGCTAATCTCTTGGCTCTTGCAACAAAAGAAAATCGTAACATTACAAAATACATGCACTGATCTGCATACATCCAGGAACTTTGGATCAGCCCCCTTAAGCCATTGGTCTGGGTGAATGCCATTCACGCTCTGTTTCTGCCCATGACAGCATATAGCATGGGGCAATTGGTCAGCCCACTTCAACGTTTCTGTATTGCACTCCAAGTGATGGCGTTTTCCCTGATCACAGGTGAACATCCACCTGAAACTGAGTAAAGTGCGCTTCAGCGATCTGGCTTTACTTTTACATTTTCTCCTTTTATAGGTCCACCTTTTCTCTTTTTTTATTTTGTTTTGTTTTGGAGATCCTACAAGCTGGATAGAGCTTCTCGGCCGCTCGTTTACTACTCATTTAAGTGCACTGCATCCAGAGTAACCACTGCTACTAAACTGGGTAGCTATCTTGAAGGGTATTGTCCATGGTATATCATTGTTTTACTGGTCTAAGATGGCAGTCAGTTTTTGAAGCAATGTCATCCACATTGTATTACCATACTGTTTAATAAGCACTGTAACTACGCCATGGCTGGTACCAAGTCCAGCTATGAAAGGTGGAGGGTTATGCGCAGAACTAGCTACTCCCCCATGTAAAAAAGATCCTAGTTATAGAAACGTCACCCAAAAAGTAATCCCAGCCTTGGTGAGCGAGGAATCTCCTTCCCGGAGAGCTTGGATGCCTTGTGGTGAAAGGCAGAGATCCCTAGAAGCCACAAAGCTGATCCACCTGCATTCGACCAAGACCAGGGGTTTCCAACCTTTTCAGTAGTTAGAACTACTTCTGATCAGTGAAAATCATTGTGAGCTACAGAAGGCTGAGCAACTCATCTATTGTTACCAAGTAGCCCAATGACCAGCTTTATTGACTTTAAGCCTAATATCAATAGAGCTAAATGCCAAGGTTTGAACTAAATACTTTAACTAGAGACCCTATGACAAGACTGCCATGTGTGTCAGTAAGAGCGTAGCAATTGAGGATGTATGAACATGTCAGTGTGAGTGTGAATGAGATATATATTTATGGGTGACTGGGAGCCAGTGTCGTATGCACTTGAGGCACATGACATACATTTCGTCATATGTGGCACTGTTACATGTATAACGGGAACATACAACAATTTTCTAAAATGGGAGCAATTTAAAGTGTAGAAAAATGTTCAGCAAAAATGTTCATAATATGGAGCATTTTTTCTGCACTTTCAAATTCCCCAACTTAAAATAATGGCTGTATTTTTCAGCTATAAATATGGCACTGTGTCTACCAGCCAGTGGAAGCAAGATGCCTGCTGTGTGTAAAAGTGACACTTTGAAATGGGAGAAAATTAAACTGAAGAGTTGGCTTTATGTTTTTATAAATTCCATAAAACTCATCATTTAAAGTTTCTCCCATTTTTAAGTGTCACATTTACAAACACCAGGGATCTTGCGCCCAATGGTCTGTATACATGGTGCCATATTTCTTTTTTTTTTTTAAAGACCTTTACTGTGTCATGATCATCACACAGCTTCTGGCCTACAACCCCTCGGGCCGGCCGCAACATTTCTTCATGTTATGCAGTAGTTGTAGAGTACACAGCCCCTGTGCCGTCAACCCGGGGGTACGGCGGCGTCATAAATCAGCATGTATATGTGGTTCGCGGTAGAATGCGGATTAATGTAGGTCCGTTTTTTAAATTTTTTTTATTTTATAACTTTAAACAGTATTGTCCCTCATAAAAATTCTGTTCCATTTTAGTATTAAAAACCAAAAAAAACACAAACATGGTCATCAATTTACATCACAATCGAGTCGGTTGCAGCAACAATGAAACATTGAGAAGTCAATTTATTCTATGTCTTCTGAGCTAGTCTGTGGGGTATGTGGAGGCTCGCAAATATTCCCCCTAAAGTCATTCCAGCGTGTCCATATTTCTACCCATTTCCGAGGGCACCCTCTTGCTATGTACACAGTCTTTTCTTGCAGCATGCACCAGTCCATGTCGCTTTGCCAGTCTATCAGTTTTGGTGGGTTAGGGTTACCCCACAATCTGGCGATGTTCCTTTTTGCCACCATTTAACCAAGCGTCACCCACATTTTCCCTTTCGGAGACAGGTCTGTGGGCTCCCAGATGTTCGGGAGACACCTCTTGGCCTCCAGACGAACCTCTACCTCTCACACCTCCGGCATACATTGCACCACCTGTCTCCAGTACCTTTGCACCGTTTGGGCAATCCCATAGTATGTGGAAAAAGGTGCCTGTTCCGCCACACCCCCTTCTGTAAATTCCATCTCCTCCTCTCCCCATCATTTGTAATCTCGTACATGAAATATATATTCTGTGCTTTATTTTCAGCTGGATAAGTCAAAGTCGGGCTGAAATTGCCACCTCCTGTGGGGAGGCAAGAGCATACAGCCATTCCTCTTCATCTATCTCTAGCCCGTCAGCAACCCATTTCTCTTTTAGGGGAAGGAGCATGTCAGGGGGGTTATTTATTAACTTTTTATATGTGAGAGAGATGGCGTGTTCTGTCATGTGTCCATCGAGTAATCTGTCTTCAAGTGGGGAGATTTGTGGTAATTTAGTCTCTGGTGGGATGTTCGCCTGCAGAGAGTGTCGCACTTGCATGTGTCTGAAGAATTCGGTTTGTGCCAATTCGTATGTGTCTTGTAAATGGGCGAACGTGTGGATCCCTTTAGGGCCCAGGATGTCTTTGATTTGGGAGATTCCAATCAGATCCCAGTTTCGGAACCCTTTAGTGTGCCCCAAGTTACCCAGTTTTTCGGAGGCCCATAGTGGTGTGGCCATTGTGAGGACGTCCGACCATCCAAGTTTCTTCTGCGCTATATGCCATATGCCATATCTGTACAGAGTGTTGTGTCTGTCCAGTGAGTCGGTGTGTGCCTGGTTTGGAGTAGAGTGCAACCTCATAGTTTCCCCCAGGGTGCAACCATCTGTCCATCCCGTAACCAGGATCATTGCCGTCACTGTACGTCCCCTGGTTGATCGCCGAGAGGTGGGCTGCCCAGTAGTATTTGCGAATGTCAGGGAGGGCTATTCCCCCATCATACCACCCCAGTGTGAGTTTTCGCAGCGCGATTCTCGGCGCTCCAGCCCAGAGGAGGTCGCGATGCGCCGCCTCAATTGCCGCAAAGTACGCGTTGGGTACCAGGTCTGGATAGTTCTGTAAGGCATAGAGAGATCGTGGCAATGCCATAATTTTGAATAAGGCTGCTCGGCCCAGTAGCGATAATGGAAGGTGCTGCCAGGATTTGGCCTTGCGTTGAAGCAGACTGAGAGGTGGTTTTAGGTTTCTTTCATACAGCAGAGCCTTATTTGTGGTAACGAAGACTCCTAGGTATTTAAACCCGTCCTCTGCCACTGTTATGGGGCACGTGTCAGGGAGCCTAGGGGGTCACCATGGAGGACATAGAGGTGTGATTTACTCCAGTTTATACGAAAGCCGGAGTTACGTCCGAAGCTTGTGAAGATATCAAGTGCCGCCATTATGGACCTGCGCGGTTTGGAGAGGTACAGAAGGATGTCGTCGGTGTAGAGGGAGATTTTGTCCTCCCATCCTTCCGCCCATGCTATCCCCTTCAGGTAGACATCTTGTCGTATCCAGGCAGCAAGCGGTTCTAGGGAAAGCGCGAAGAGGAGGGGAGAGAGGGGGCAGCCTTGTCTAGTCCCTCTCTCCAAAATGAAAACCTCGGAGACCTTGTTGTTAACTAGGACCTGCGCGAACGGTTCCGTATATAAGAGACGGATCCAAGTTATAAAGTGAGGTCCGAAGCCCAATTTACGTAGGACTGCTATCATGTAGGAACATTCTAAGGTGTTGAATGCCATGGTGGCGTCGAGTGAGACCACCACCGCGTCTTCCTGCAGTCTATGGCGTTGCCCCAATACCTCATTGAGACGCCGAATGTTAAGTGCGGTATTTCGATGGGGCATGAACCCTGATTGGTCCGGGTGGACCAGGGTAGGCAGTACCGATTGGCGAGCGTTTTGGCAAGTATTTTTGGCTCCGCATTGAGTAGCGAAATTGGTCTATATGAGGCGCAGAATTCTCTGGGCTTCCCCTCTTTAGGTATCGCCACTATGGTCGCTATACGTTGGTCTTGTGGCAGCAGTCCCTCCTCCCTGCTTCTTTCAAACATGAGCTTAAGGTGTTTACTAATGACGTCTGGTTTGAGCTTGTAGAGCTCTATTGGGAGGCCGTTAGGTCCTAGGGCTTTGCCCGGCCGAAGGTCTGCTATCGCACGCTGGATTTCGGCTTCAGTAAGCGGGCTGTCAAGGGCTTCCCAATCCTCATCCGTTACGGAGGGCATACGGATATCCGTCAGGAGGGCTATCGAGTCCTCCTCTGGACGATCCGACTCTCGACTGTAGACTTGTTTGTAGAGTCTCGCAAATTCCTCCACTATCTCTCTGAGTTCAGTAACTACAGTCCCCGCTGCCGTGCGTATTTCCGGCACTACCTTTCTGGCCTGCTGCTTTTTGTCAAATGTAAATGTAAATTTGTAAAATGTACATGTATTTATATAGCGCAAATCACCGACCCGGTATCTAAGCGCTTGCTTAGGGAACCCGTCCTGGTATTCCCCTGTGAGATAACCCCGGCAGGGTATCCACAAGGTGAAAGCCAGGCATCCCACCGCGAGGGGCCGTTGTGGAGATTAAGCAAGCTATTGCCCAGAGTCGCAGAGTGTGAACCCGTGAATCGAGTAGGCACCGGAGCGAGAATTGTCGAGTCCGTGGACATTTTTAGGACTCAAGACCCCGCCGAGCCGGGAATTGAACCCTGGTCCCGGGCTGACCTCTGCTTCCAGGTCTGCCTCCTCTATCCAGTGAGCCACACTTCTCCACCAAGCCACGCTATAAGTTTTCCGGCTTTGTCGCCCTGGTCGTATAGCCTACCCATCTTGTGTCTTGCTCCCGTTTGGGCTTCCTGAGTCACCAGTTCTTTATACTCCGCTGTTTTAATCTGTAGTCTATGTTGCACCACAATTGCCCCGTTATCTCGTGCCTCCCTGTCCAGTTCTTCGAGATCTGCCTCAACCGACGCAACCTGTTTTAGTTTTTCTTTCCATTTGCCTGAGATGGCCGACAGCGCCTCCCCTCTAATCACAGTCTTAAAGGCCTCCCACAAGATGGCAGGGGAGTCTTCGGATCCCACGTTAATGTCAAAGTATTGGGTAATGGACTTGGTTACCTTCCTGCTAGTGTCTTCGTTTTTTAAATGCCAGGCGTTTACTGGCGCAATGCATCCCTCCCGTCTAGTTCCGAATGTTATATGTGTTAAAACCGGAGAGTAGTCCGATATACCACGGGTTAGGTGTGTTCCTTCTTGTACTGTAGTGTCGTGTTGTAGCAAGGTGAGGATGTAGTCAAGGCGGGAGAACGAGTGATGTGGCCCAGAGAAAAAGGTGAAGTGGCTATCTGTGGGATGAAGCAGGCGCCATACGTCTGTGAGCCCGAACGCCTCAAGGAAGTCAGCCAGCCATTTCTGCCCTGGGGCAACTCTCTGGGGGGGTCGTCTGTCTAGGATTTCTGACACCACAGCGTTATAGTCTCCTCCCATAACCAACTTACCGTCGGGGAGGGAGAGTAACAATTTGCCCAGGTCTGTATATGCCTGAGTTTGGAGGCTTGGTGGAATATATACAGTAAGTAGGTTCAGTGTGTAGCCTTCCCATCTTCCAGACACTACTGCAAAGCGGCCCTGTGGATCAGATTCAGTACGATCAATGTGTATGGGCAGTGAACGATGCAGCAGGATCCCCACCCCCATAGAGCCGGAGGTGAAGCCGGAGTGAGCTACAAGAGTATAACCCCACCTATTAAGGGCTTGACAAGCATTCCCCATGCAGCAATACTGCGTCCGGCTGGTACCGTTTAATGAACTGTAGGACTATGGTGCGTTTGAGTCTGTCTCCTAACCCTGTTGACATTCCAACTCAGAACTTTTAGACTTTTTTACCATCTCTTAGCCATAACCGTTGCTGTGTGAAGTTACCTGTCTCTGCACCTCGGAACCATCCTCGACTCAGTTATTACGTGTTGTACTTGACTGTAACACCTCCCCAACTCCCCATCCCTCCCTGGTCCCCACTCAGCATTTACATTCAATAAAAGTGTTTGTCGTTATCTCAAACAAGTGTCCCCCCCTCCGTCCCCTTCAACTTTATGCCGCAACCCTCCCCCCCTCGGTGAAAAAAGCCCCCCCCCCACCCTGCCCCCTGCTCTGTGGGGTTCAAACTACCCACCACCCCAATTAGCAGAGCGCCTGTCGCCCAACCCTACCTCGGGGAGACCCCCTCCGAGGAACTCTGCTTGGGAACCACGTGGGGCGGCCCCGTCCCTGGCCGCCAGTCCCGCCTTGCCCCATTAGAGTAGGTACCTCAGGCCTAAAGTATATGGAGGACTGTTATAAAGTCCCACGGACCGGGGGTCGACCGGTATGTTACCCAGCCTCCGCGGCCCAACCTTTCATAAAGTTTGTTATATACATTACAGTTCGAAGGAGTCTGATGCGAATGTTCGTGTCTTCATCGCGCTGTGTTGTCTCTGGCCGAGTCCCAGCGGGGACTGTTTGATCAGGAACGCCAGGAACGTTGGCTTTGCTCATCTCCTTCCGATCTTCCCATTGCAGACCCCGGGGAGGGGGCCTTGGTTTCCCGCCACTGTCCGCCATCTTTCCTCGCCTGTGCCTCCAGCTCCACTGTGTCCAACCATTCCTGTACGGCTGTTGGCGAAGTAAAGAAGAGGGATTTGCCTCCAGTGATAATTTTCAGTTTCGCTGGGAGGAACATCATGTACTTAATTCCGCGTTCTCGGAGCGCAGCCTTAACCCCTTGGAATGAGCGTCTCTCTTGCTGGACCTGAAGCGTGAAGTCCGGGAAGAATCGAACTGTAGCCCCCTCGTATTGTAGATCTCCTTGCTGTCTTGCGACCTGGAGGATTGCATCACGATCCCGATAGTTGAGTACTTTTGCAATAATTGTTCGCGGTGGGGCCCCGGGTTTGGGTTTCGGGATCGGAGCCCGGTGAGCCTGTTCGATGGTGAAGATCTTGGACAGTCTCTTTGGCTTTAGGTGGCGGAGGATCAGATCTTCAAGGAAGATCCCCTTCCAGTCCATCCGGTACACCTACTACGCGTATGTTGCTTCTCCGGGCCCTCCCTTCCTGGTCCTCCAGCCTCAAGGCCATCTGCCGGTGTTGGTGGACGAGCTTGTTCACCCTGCCTTCAAGTCATTTTTCAGAGGCCTGTAATGCTTTAATGTCCACTTCGTTGGCCTTGGATCTATCTGTGGTTTTCCCAAGGTCTGCGCGCAGCAGATTCACCTTGATAGTGATTTTGTCCGTTTTCGTCTCGAGGCTGGTGCCGAGGGTCTGAATTGCAGTCATTATGGAGGTCAGGGAGGGTTCTGCCTGGTCTTTGTCGTCCTTTGCCGCCCCACCGGGCTGCGGCTGTGTCCGTGGCACCGCGTAGTTGTCCAGTTTATTGGTTTCGGTCAGCGTTCCCCCTTTGGGCCGCATGGTCGATCGAGCGCCCCCGAGTCCGGAGTTGGCACTGCCTGTACGTATCTGCGACAGTCTGTGGGTCCGCGTCGACTCAGGCCCCACCCTGAAGTCTGGCCCGCAGCAGTCCTCTCTCAGGGTAGCACTCGGGGCTGAGGCCCGCCAAAGGATACCCTGCGATGTTCACGTCCGTGCTCCTCACTGTAGTGATCAGTCGTATGCAGCAGTGTAGTGGGCCTTCAACACCTTCCTAGTATAGTCGTTTACGCCCTCCTCCACCAGCGGGTCCCCTGGGTTCTAACCGCTGCTGTGTTTAGGTTTCGTTCACCCGGCTGGGCGTCTAGGGGCTTGATAAAGGGCCGCTACAGCTTCCCAGGGCTCCTCGCGGCGCGGCCCGTCCTCCCTTCGCTCTAGTGCGACGGTAGCTTGGGGTGGTCGTCACTCACTTTCCTGGTCCCACAGGGACGGCGTCGGATCACGGTCCTTCAATTGGGTCATCAGGCCCTCCGCTACTTTCCGCATCCGTGGCCGGCACCGCTATGTCTGCAGCCAGGCCGAGCTCTCTCACAACGTGTTGGGTGTGGCCACGCCCTCTGTCGACTTCGCGCCACACAGGCCTTGCTGGCGTCGTAGGCCGCAGACCAGGGCCTCGAGTTGAGCGGCTGGCGGCTCCGGGGCTCCGGGACTCAACTCCCAGCGAGCCGCCTTAGAACTTCGATCTCTGTGCAGCGCTCCCCGCAGGTCCCTGGGGCTCCGTTCCAACGCGTCGATGTAGCGCCTTGTCTGAGGGAGCTGGGGCGTCGATGGCAGCGCCTTCCAGCTAGGATAAGGGGTCGGATTTGGTGGGGACATCAACGGTCCCGGCGGAGCTCGGGCTTTAGGCGGCCATTTTCTACGGCGCCTGGCCACGCCCCCCCCATGGTGCCATATTTCTAACTCCGTCCATCACCACCCCCTTTTGTACCGCTTTTGGCCGCCATAAGTGTGGCAGGGTATGCTCAGACGTGAGTCCCTTGCTCACTTTGCCACTGGATTCAAGCAAGCCGGGCTGAAGACGGCTGGAATGCCAGAAACCGGTCCTCGGAAGCTTGTTTCCGGTCCAGGGAAGACATGGCTTGGCAGTTCGGGCTGGACTGTTCCCATGAGGCACAGGGTCAGACTGATTTGCATATAGCCATGTCTGAACAGGGGTGGCAGAGTGGGCTAAAGAACGGTGATGGATTAAACCCAGATCTTTTGACTGGGTGTGAGTGTTTGATTGATTCAGATGCTCCGTCGATCTCACCCCCTTTTGTACCGCTTTTGGCCGCCATAAGTGTGGCAGGGTATGCTCAGACGTGAGTCCCTTGCTCACTTTGCCACTGGATTCAAGCAAGCCGGGCTGAAGACGGCTGGAATGCCAGAAACCGGTCCTCGGAAGCTTGTTTCCGGTCCAGGGAAGACATGGCTTGGCAGTTCGGGCTGGACTGTTCCCATGAAGCACAGGGTCAGACTGATTTGCATATAGCCATGTCTGAACTGGGGTGGCAGAGTGGGCTAAAGGACGGTGATGGATTAAACCCAGATCTTTTGACTGGGTGTGAGTGTTTGATTGATTCAGATGCTCCGTCCATCACCACCCCCTTTTGTACCGCTTTTGGCCGCCATAAGTGTGGCAGGGTATGCTCAGACGCGAGTCCCTTGCTCACTTTGCCACTGGATTCAAGCAAGCCGGGCTGAAGACGGCTGTAATGCCAGAAACCGGTCCTCGGAAGCTTGTTTCCGGTCCAGGGAAGACATGGCTTGGCAGTTCGGGCTGGACTGTTCCCATGAGGCACATGGTCAGACTGATTTGCATATAGCCATGTCTGAACTGGGGTGGCAGAGTGGGCTAAAGAACAGTGATGGATTAAACCCAGATCGTTTGACTGGGTGGGAGTGTTTGATTGTTTCAGATGCTCCGTCCATCACCACCCCCTTTTGTACCGCATATTTCTAACAGAAACAACACAACCATTTGTTTAAATGGGAGGAATTTGAAGTGAAGATACATGCTTCATTAAACATTAGGACATAAATGACTTAATTGAAAGTGGAGAAATACATAACAACTTAATATTTAATAGAAATATTTTTTTCACTTTACATTTCTCCCATTTAAAAAAAATACTGTACGTTTCAGTTATAAACACGGCACAATGTCTACTGTCTACTGGAAGCAAAAGGCCTGATGTTTGACACTTTGAAATGGAAGAAAATTAAATGAAGCGTTAACTTAATCATTATGGTAACTTTTAATTTTCTCCCATTTAAAAGCCTCCAGAAACATAATTTTGTTCTCAGCTCCAATATTGAGCTGACAAGGACTTTTATTCAAGAGTGAAATACCTCAGTGCTTCAGTTGTTCACCTCTGTCCACCCTGGTTATGAATCTGACTGAGAACTGCTCATCATCAGGCCCAGCTATCTTCAGGTTAATGCTAATAATGTAAAACAAACACAGCCTTCCCTCAGTTTAAAAGGTTATCAAACAAAATAAGCCTGTTCCTTGTATACCTAGTCTGACCAAAAGAATGGCGCATGACACAGTATCTAAAGCAGCGCCGAGGTCTAGTAAAATCATTGCTGCTGTCTTTCCATCATCATCAAGAGCAGAAAAAGTGAAAACTCAAGACTAATACAACAAGAACAAGAAGGAAGCAAAGGGAAAGCTTAAGAGAAGAAAAGTGAATTTCATTAATGGTCTTGCCACATAAGTCCAGGAAGCAGCAAGCAATGAAAACTTGAAAGAACTCCACGACATAACAAGGAAACTCTCCAGAAGATACAGCAAGTTAAATAAACCGGTTACAAAGCTGTGAAGACCATAATGGGTGATGAAGCCCATCAGCGAAGATGGGTGTAGCACTATGAAGAATTTTGAAGAACTGCTGAACTAGCCCATGCTGCAGTCTCCTACAGCCAGCTGAGAAAGACTTACCAATTAACTGCAGTATGCAAACAAAGGAATAAATACGGCAAGACATCAAACATCTGAGAAATGGGAAGGCAGCAGGACTTGACAACATTCCAGCAGAGGGACTGAAGGCAGACATTGAAACATCAGCATTTATTCTCTACCCAATATTTTGAATGATTTGGGAAGAGGAAAAGGTGCCATCAGACTGGAAAGAGGGATATTTCATCAAGATCCCCAAGAAAGGAGACCTGAGTAACTGTGAAAACTACTGAGGGATAACTCTTCTATCAACCCCAGGCAAAGTGTTCAAGAGAGTCATCTTGAACAGAATGAAGAAACAAGTCAACGCTCAGTTGTGAGACTAGTAAGCTGGCTTCTACAAAGATCGATCTTACACACACCAGATTGCAAAACTGCACATCATAATTGAGCAGACGATGGAACGAAACTTCCCCATTTATGTCAACTTCATCAACTATAAGAAGGCATTCAACAGTGTGGACAGAGAAACCATTTGGAACTCATCCACTGCTACAGTGTACCAGATAAACTTGTAAGAATCATGAGGAACTCTTACAAGGGAAAGACCTGCAAGACAGTCCATGGAGGAAAGATCACAGAAGCCTTCCAAGAGAGGACAGGAGTCTGCCAGGGTTTTTTTGCTCTCACCCTCTCTCTTCAGCTGGCCATAGTCTGGATCATGAAGACATCCACAGCAAGGAGAAGAAATGTGATCCAGTGGAAACCTTGGATGCAGCTCGTTGACCTGGACTTTGCAGAGTACCTGCCCCTACTATCCCATACCCATCTGCAGATGCAAAAGAAGACAGGCAATGTGGCAGCCACATCAGCATCACTTGGCCTCAGCGTCCACTGGGGGGAAAACTAAGATACAGAAAGACAAGCACAAATGCAGTCACTCTTGCAGGCAATGCACTGGAAGAGGTTGAGGCCTTCACCTACCTGGACAGTGTCATAGACAAGCAGGGCGGCACAGGTGCCAATGTCAAGGCAAGAATCGACAAAGCAAGGGCTGGCTACATTCAACTAAATATCTGGAGCTCCAAGGACCTCACTCTGCAAACAAAGATCAGGCTTTTTAACACCAACGTAAACGGTCTTTATGTATGGAGCAGAAACTTGGGAGGGCAACAGTGACGTCTACCCTCAAAAGTCACGCCCTTCATCATCACCTGTTTGAGGAAAATCTTTTGTATCTACTGGCCACGCACCATGAGAAACAATGACCTATGGCAGCGACTTTACAACTCCCTGCTCATGAAGAAATCAGGAAAAGATGCTAGAGCTGGATGGGTCACACAGCCTTTGCAAGCCAGTATCAAACACCACTAGGTAAGCCCTAACCTGGAACCCTTAAGAGCACAGGAAAAGAGGTAGGTCAAGAAACACCTGGCACCGAGGCCTCAAGGCTGAGTGCATGGAGATGGATACAGACGTGAGATTGAAAGAAAAGCCCAGGACAGAAATGTAGACAGGAGGTATAGTAGGTATATGTACTTAATCACTGTATGCAATACCAAGAAGGCCAGTCACTGTTATGTTTAAATTTTTGAGTATTCTTGATTGCAATCACATGTCCACCATGTTTATGCAGTAGCATTTTTTTCTACTTTCATTATTTTATCTTGCATATGCTTGAGTTTGTGCATTTTATTGTAGATGGATGAGTGGATGAAATTAAGAATGAGTCAGTGCGCGGATGAATGAATAGAAGTGCGAAGATGAGTAATAGAGTGCATAAATGATGAGGTATTGAGTACCTAAGCTTACCAGTAACTGAAGAGAAACTTTTGGTTACAGGTCAGACCTACTACAATTACTATTGTTCGATTTTACGGGGTTGCAAATTCCACCAAAACTCAGCATTGTATCCCACAATAGAACTGAGGAAAGGCTGCTTGTTGCAATAGTTTCTACTGCTACATGTCTTCCACCTGCACCATTGCTCAATGAGCAAAAAATATATTTACGCTAACCCCCAATTAATAAAAAAATGAATGTCCTGTAGCTGAATTCTATTTCTCTTGTGGCTTTATTTCAATTTTAGATTAGCTTTAGCTAAAGCATTTTAAATTAAAACAGCAAAAACAACAGAAATTAAGTAGAAAAAAACATATTTGTTTTTTGGGTTAATCAAATGCTGAAAATAACAGATGGAAGGATTAATGGAAAAATATTAACTTTTTTTGTTTCCAGTGCAAACTTGTAAATGGGGGTATACATCTGGAGTGAATGGAAATTGCAACAGGACCTGATAAGAGGAGAAAGGGACGACAGCGGAATGGGGGCAATGGAAGGAACTTTAAGTTAATTGTTTATAAGGATGAAAAGCATCAGGAAGAGTATTAAAAAAGGGCAAGCAATTCGGCAGAAAAGACATCTGAATTGATGTAAACAAGATACAGAGCATTATGGAACACATACATTGGGAAATACCTGTGATCATCAAAGAAGAAACAGATCTGATAAGAAACTTTTAGCTGTAGATTCCTTACCTTAGAATGATCCCCAGAAGTCAGACTGGATCTGGAATTTTTTTGTGAGCAGTACGCCAGCGGGTGATGTGGTTCAGATCCGTGCCGGAAGTGACATGCGCAGTACCTATATAGGCGCCACCTCAGCACACAGATGTCAGTTCTTTTCTTTTGGCAAGCAGTCAGTGCTGATTTGGAGAGAGCTACCCACCAGTCATCATTTTTTACTGTTACTTTTTAACTTTTTGCTGAAGTTTTTTTAGTCTGTTTCCAGCTGCGTCCTTACCTGCCAAGCCACCACAGCGCACAACCTCCCTAGCCTCTGTGGGGTCAAAGGTGTGGTACCCACAGACCACATGGGTCGGGTAGCCAGAGATCTGACCAGTCCACCACCCCCGGCAGCCACAGAATCATTAGTTAGCCCCCCCGACCAACATGGGCAACCAGTTTGAGGAAGGATATGCCATCACCTGCACCACTGGAGGTCGGTAACATCAGACCACTGAGTTCCCCAGATTGTTTGAAGGGGCTACTCCCTCCCCTTCGTGAATACCCTTCCATCCATGCTATCCACTTGTGACAGGCTGATGGAGGACCAGCTCTCCTTACTCCACCAGGAAGTGGCGGTCTCCTGGCTGAGGGAGACACAGAAAGGGTGCGGATGGCAGAATCAGGCTGTGGTTGTTATTCAAATTACTTTCTGGTGCCCAAGAAAGATGGAGTTCTTCACCAAGACCTGCACTCTCTCAATTTCTTACTGAAAAAGGAGAAATTCAAAATGCTCACGCTCGCTCAAGTTCTGTCCGCCCTCGACTCGGGAAACTGGATGGTAGCGTTGGACTTGCAGGATGCATACTTCCACTTTCCCATCCTGCCTGCCCACAAGCATTACCTGCAGTTTATGGTGGGCCACACACACTTTCAGTATGGTGTGCTCCCTTTTGGCCTCACCAGCGCCCCTTGGGTGTTCACCAAGGTGATAGTGGGGATTGCATCTCATCTGTGGGGATGTGGGGTGCCAGACTTCCTCCTGTCTTGATACCTGGCTGCTGAAGGTGGCCTTGCCCCAGGTAGTTGTCTCCTACCTCCAGACTACATTGTAAACTCTGCACTCGCTGGGGTTCACTATCAACATGCCGAAGTCATACCTGACTCCCTCTCAGATGCTTCCTTTCATCGGAGCTGTTCTGGACACGGTGCAGTTTCGGGCATATCCTCCCAAACGGCGAGTTCATGATATTCAGGCCATGATACCGATGTGTCAGCCTCTATCCTGGGTTCCAGTGTGACTGACTTTGAGGGTGCTTTGTCTCATGGCCTCAAGAATCCTGTTTGTGACACATGCCTGTTGGCATATGCGGACTCTGCAGTGGTACCTGAAGTTCCACTGGGTGCAGCATCAGCAGAATCTCTCTAATATGGCCCAGATCTTGTAAAAAGATCTGCAGTGGTGGTTAATGAACCACAATTGGATCAGCGGTAGAACCCTCTCCCTTCCCCAACCAGATCTGACAATAGTGACAGATGCATCACTCCTGGGGTGGGGCAGCCATCTAAGAGAGGTGGATATCGGAAGCCTCTGGTCTCTGGCGGAATCCAGACTCCACAGCAACCTATTGGATCTCCAAGCAATCAGGCTGGTTTCTAGACTTTCCACCCATCATCAATGGAATGATAATTCAGGTTATCACGGACAACACCACCACCATGTGGTACTGCACCAAGCAGGGTCCGCCGAGTTAATGGACTTTTTTGTCAAGAGGCCCTGCGCCTCTGGACATAGCTCGAAAAGCAGAGCATATGCCTGGTGGTACAACACCTGGTGGGCTCTCTGAATGCCAGGGTGGACAAACTCAACCGAAAATGCCTATCGGATCACATATGGCATCTCAATCAGGAGGTGGTGCAAGGTCACTTTCAGCAGTGTGGAGAACATTGTTTAGATCTGTTCGCCACTGTCGAGAACGTGCAATGTCAGCAGTTTTGCACGCTGAAATTTCCAAGGCGGCTCTCACTCAGAGAGTGGAGCTCAGGCCTTCTGTACGTCTTTCGGCCAATACCACTCCTGCCCAGAGTTCTCAAGATCAGGAACAAGGCCCTAGTCATCCTTGTGGCTCCAAACTGGGCTCAGAGAGTTTGGTATCCAAAGTTTTTGAGCATAGCCATTGGTCCCCAGATCAGGCTTTCCCTTCCGGAGGATGTATGTTCTGTTGATGCAACAGGGGAGGGTTCTACACCCAAACCAGTTGATGCTCCACCTTCATGCGCGGAGATTAAGTGGTGACAGTTGATAGCTTTTGACCTTCCAGCCAAAGTCTGTAATGTCATTTTGGCAGTGAGGTGTCCCTCCAACAAGACGGTTTACGCCTGCCGCTGGGGCAAGTTTGTGGCATAGTGTGTAGAAAAACAGGTTGACCTCTTTTGCTCCTCTCTCAGATACTTCTATTTATTCCTTCTCTTGCCCAGCAGTGCTTTGGGCACCTTAAAAGGCTATCTTTTTGCCATCACTGCATTTCTGCGGTTGGCAGATCAGCCATCCCTGTTCAAATATCTTATTGCACATAGGTTTTTGAAAGGTCTCCAACACATTCCCTCCTTCACCCTTTATCATGCCTCAGTGAGACCTAAATTAAGTCCTCACCTTTCGCATGTGCGCTCCCTTCGAGACGCTACACAAGTGTCCTCTCAGGCTTTTTACAATCAAAACAGCTTTTCTGGTGGCATAACATCTGCTTGGGATTAGAAGTAGGCTCCAGACTTTGTCATCTAAGCTTTCGTACCTCAGCATCTTCCCGGACAAGCTGGTCCTTTGCACTAGCGCTACTTTCCTTCCGAAGGTGGTCAATCCTTTTCATGTAGGATAATCCATCACCCTGTCTACCTTTTTCGCTCTGCTGCATTTCTATAAGGAAGAGGAGCCACTACACTAGCAGGACCCAAAAATAGCATTGCTGTTCTACATGGACCATACAAAACATTTCCACGTGGAAGACCAACTTGTCATGGGGTATGTTGGAGCCAAGAAAGGGAAGGTGGTAGAGAAAAGGACCATATCCCAATGGATTGTGCTCGGTATCAAAATATGCTACGCATTGGCCTATAGGCAAACCCGAGGGTTGCGTGCTCATTCCACCAAAGAAAAGGCTGCGACCACTGCGTTAGCATGCAGAGTCCCGGTCCTTGCCATCTGCCAGGCAGCAACATGGGCCTTTCTGCACACATTCTCTTTCTCTGAGCACTGCTGCCTGGGCAGTCAGGTCCATCGGGATGGACAGTTTGCCCATTCGGTCCTGCTAAACTATTTGGTTTGAAATTGTTTCGCAGACCCAACTCCTAGGTGGTATTGCTTGGGTATCTATTCTAAAGTAAGGAATCTGCGGCTAAAAGATGAACAAATTACAGACCTTTGGTAACGCCATATCTGATAGAGACTATCTAGCCGCAGATTCCTTATCGACTCTGCGAATGGATTTCTAGGGATAGGGCTGTTCCTCTCTCGGGGCCTAGTTTTGAACACCAATAGTCAGTGTTCTTAGTGGCAATGCGCTCCCGGCATGGAAAGGTGAGACACGTCACTTCCAGCGGGGACGACTCTGACAAAACCATGCGGTGCAACGACACCACACACTGGTGCGAAGGGGTACTGTTCACAAAATTATTTTGGATACAGTCTGACGTCTGAGGATAATTTTAAGGTAAGGAATATATGGCTTAAAAGAGTCTCTACCAGATAAGACGTTACCGAAAGTAAGTAACTTGTTCTTTTTGTATTGTAAATGGAGAACTGTGAAGAATACTTGTGAGATAGGTGAAACGTCTTTACTGCCCATCTTTACAGATGCATCAACAAGCAGTATGCAGTTTCTGCTTGTCCAATGAAACATTTGTTGAGTGGACTTTAAGCTGCAGACTGTATTCTTGATCCAAAACTAAAATAATTTCTCACCTTTTTCGGGTCTCAGGTTATTTGTTTTTTCAGTCCCCCTCGCCTCACTGTGCATGCAACACGCGTCAAGACTTTTATCTACACTTTAGCAGATACAAATGAATTTCTGTTTAGTTTTCATCATCAAACCCTGACCTTTATCATAACATCTCTTGCTTTATTTCCCATTACACCTTCAAGTCATGTGGAAGCTCTCTTTCATGCTAAGCTACAAGACAGATATCAGCACAACACAACCACTTAGGAAAAGCCACTTCTGTGACATATTGCTGTTGACACATACCTCCAGATTAACTTCACTGGAGCGAAAACAGTGCATGGCCACTGTTTCTAGGAGAGATGTAAAACGTTATCAGACTCTGGGCCAACAATGTAATGTTCAATTAAAACAGCTTTCTTCACAAGCAACAGTCAAATAAGTACAAAGAGTTGATGCGACCTTGTTTAGTGAACCATCTAAGATTTAATTTTCTTATTCAAAATCTTACATGCAAAACGAGTTACTGCCTCTTCCCAAGAACAGCATTTTGTTGTCTTGCCT
This sequence comes from Lissotriton vulgaris, assembly GCF_964263255.1. Lineage (NCBI taxonomy): Eukaryota > Metazoa > Chordata > Amphibia > Caudata > Salamandridae > Lissotriton > Lissotriton vulgaris. The sequence continues at coordinate 911,748,683 of NC_141689.1, forward strand.
CCGAAATAGGAAATACAACCGCGGGTGGTGCAATTTTAACAATACAAATGAAATCGTTCACAAATACAATTGTCCATTGCAGCATTTTTTTTTACAAACAAATCAGGCAAATTTACCGTGCTTCGAGGGCATCAAGATGATGTTATCTTACACGTTGGCACTGGTAGTGTCATCTTTTCAATCAATGTTATCAGTCAATCGAGCAGAATTGTGACCGAAGTCACAACCGTATTGCAAGTATGCAAGCGAAAAGACCACAGAGCTTACCAAAAGAACTCTACACGCACAACTTTTCAAATAAGCTCATTAAGTACATGCCCTGACGAAGGACCTTGCTCCAACATGTTTACTATTTAGTTACGGTCAGATTTACAGGTATGCAAGGCATGGAGGTGACTGGAACCACGCAGAAAATATTGCCCCAACAGATAACCAGTGACACTTGCCCAGATGAGGGGGATTAGAACAATCACTCCCGTAACATGGTGCCTGCCTATCATTTCTGTAGTTGGAAGGAACGAATGGGCCAAAAAAAGGCTGGAGGTAGTTGGGCAGGTAAGCAAGGGACCATGACTGGAAGACATTTGCAGAGTAAATTAATCTGAAACACTGAGTTTACTATCGAACTGTCAATGGAAACAGTGGGGTACTCCAACTTCCTTAACGGGGATTTAATCGCACAAAGATGACTGATAATTTGAGGGTGGTCCACTACTGTAAGCAAAAGACTCCAGCTTCGCTGATACTTAAAGCCATCACTATAGAACATACACGAATAATGATTCAGATTTTTTGGGAATATACATATATGTATACATTTAATTTGGAAATGTGATTTGTAATATGTGTTAGTTTTCACTTGGGAAAGGTTTAGGCCTGTTTGTGATTTCCAAGGGGTGACTGGAAATAGTGTTTGTGCTGAAAGAATTTTTGCTATAGTTTTTTGTAATCACATTTTTTCTCATTATGTGGAGTACTGTGTTCGAGACCACTGTGACATTTGGTCTATATGTAGCCAATGTGCAGCCGTATGGTGCAATCATCTGCACACACCTGTGTGAGGCTGTTATTACAAAACTGAAACAAAATACAAAAGCATTCCAACACTACCTTTTAAAGTGCATTTCCCCGTCTTACGAATCGTTTGTTGATTTGCAGACCTCGAGATCACGACAAAAAATATCACAGCTGTAAAAGTTCATAGTGTGTAATGGGGCATTGGCAATGTATACGTTGAGGTACAAAGAGTACATTTAACCATTATTAAAAGTGGAAATTTGCCTTTTGGGGTAACAGGCCAATACAATACACACTCATTCTTCCACTCTGTCCCTCACTTAATGGACCTGTAATATTTTGGATACTCGAGTAAGTATCCTGGTTCCCTTCAAATAGGGCAAATGTTAAAGATTCTGCTAGCAAACAACAGGATGAGTGCACTCCATGCGTGTAAAATATACACAAACCACCCATGGTCTACAAATGCAGAATATATTGCACATCTTTAATGTTAGATTCAAACACCTAACAACGCAGTAAAAAAACACACTTGGTGTGTCAAATCTTTCTGAAAAAGATTTTACCCGTCATATAAGTGAATTTTTTTATGTGTTTGGTTCGAAAAAAAAATCTTTTTTTTCTCCTCAGTTTCTAGGCAGAGAGACAAAGTTATGCCTTTCTACGTTTTGTGTGACAACTGGGCAACACAATTATCACAAATAACTTCCAAAACATTTAAGTACAGTTTATATACAGTAGGTTGCAGTGAACTATAAAGTGGCTGTATAGGAGCCATTTAAAACAATGGCCCACTTGCAGAGATTTACATTTTGGCTCACAGAGCTCCCTGCGGATGTGTGCGCCAAGTGTAAATCTTTAAAAAAAAAAAGTCTTCCTCACCCTGCTACATTCTCACTTCTCTGAGCATGCATCCTATACTACAACCCCTCCTCCTCTTCCTCACACGCAAAAAAAAAAAAAACACGCCCTGTGAAATACCTCAAAAAAGGCAAATGTCCAAGACAAGCAGAATATAAAATAATATGATTGATTACACTGGAGTTCATCATTCGAGTCTAACCCACCGTCAGCAGGCTGGCGTAGAGTCCACTGTACTGATTAAGTTTACTTTTACGCAATCTCGGAACAAGGAAACCTTCTGAGATGAACTGTGATCCCGCTTCAATAAAAAGGGTTACTATTGTGCCATGAGCTTGGATGTACAAAACATCTTTTTGTGATAGCGTACGTTGCTACAGTAAGGGCCAGGGGCCCAAAAAGTGGATTTTTAAAAATCCATTTTAAATAGTCAGTATTAACAATATCTGCCTGTAGAAAAATCAAAGAGTGAGCAAAAAGAGCTTAGCGTTACTAGTGAGGATACCACAGAGGAAACCACTCGACCACCAGATAGGCAAATTATCTGGGGTTTTGGAAGTAAAACAAATATCATGGTTTTGCTGTCAAAATGTTTAAGTGTGGTAACTTTTTTTAAGACTGCTACTCATACCACAGAGACAAAGAAATGGAATCCGCTACATTTCCTAAAACGATGCAAGTAGGTCATATATACAGTGGCAAAATTAATTAATTTGCTGAAAGTCAAGTTCTTTTATCCGGTCGCTCACAATTCATGAAAGGCAGGAGTTTGATTTTTTAGATTTTTTTATCATGCTGGGTTGAAATTCAGTGTGGCGCCGGGCGTGCTTTGTCAAGTGGTCACTCCTCATGAACCGCTTCTCACACAGGGGGCACCGGAACTGCTTTTCACCTGTATGCGTCCTGTAGTGGCGTGTCAGCTCATCTGATCGAGAGAACTTTTTAAGGCAATCTGGCCATGTGCAGGGGAATGGTCGCTCACCTGTGGGGACAAAAAAGAATGACCTAAAAATTAAGTATTTGCATATATAAAAGCAATCCAAATCTATGCACAACTTATATTTAAGGAGAAAGCAAAATACACCAAATGTAACTAATTGAGATTTAGCCATTTGTTGCCTTTTTGGTTCTTTTGGCCAGCAGACATCAGACACACCCCCTCCCTGAACACCTTCAGGAAGTCTCTTAAGACCTGGTTCTTTGGCTAAACAGACCTGATGAACCCCCCCCCCCCCCCCCCCCCCCCCCCCCATCCACCCCAGCGCCTTGAAACCTTCACGGGCGAGTAGGACACTTGAAATACCCTGATTGATTGACTGGATAATGTGAATAGTCAATGCTGGGGATTGAAGGCCATTGACTACTGTCCATTTGAATTGTGACCTCTTTCCTGTGGACAGACACTGGGTAGGTTTATTCTGACGAAATAGAGGGCAGAATAGATCTGCCTCAGAAAAGCGTCCTATACAAAAATCTTTAACTGCTACAAGCCTACCGATATTCCATCTAGCCTTACTAGGCACCTTGTGTTAGTTTACAATTCATACACACCAGTTAGTGCTGTCACTATGGAAATGACCGTCATCTGGATTTTTGACTAGAGTGTAAGTGGTAATACTTTTTGTTGGGGAGTGTGGTCAAGCGAACTCCAAGGCATGCAGGTAGCCAAAGAACATACACCTGTCTGAAAATATCTAACAGATCTAAGAGGATGAATCCAGGAATAAAACGCTTTCTCTTGACGGCTGGACTTGCTCAGCCTTACAGATCATATATGCGGTGTAAATTATTTTCCCCGGTAACTATCTGGAGGAAAAAAAACAGGACACTGATTCTACCACCAACCATCAGCACCTCCACATTGATACAGAGGTTTCTGAAGCCCCTTGTATGAGTTATGAGAAGTTTGTCTGCTGTGTCAGAATGATGCACGGGGTAATGATTAGGTAATTGGATGGATAGAAAACAGCATCCAAAATCCAGGGTGATAAAAAAAGGAGAATGTGCCACACACTAGAGGGCGTATACAGATACAGTCCCATCAGTATTTGTTAGGCAAAAGACCTTATTATGAAGTAAAGTGGATTCCAGCTTCCGAAGTTGATTAATTGATTTAGGATTTTTTCCCGGACTCTATACAGTTCTTTTTGGACTACTTATCTACTGCTGGTAGTCTTGTGATTTGGAATTCTTTTGTGGCCAAAATAATACTAGATACGTGGTCTAATGGCTAGTTTGTGTACAAATAAATGTTTTGACTATCATTGCACAACCGATGTGTCTAAGGAAAAATAATCCACTCATTACCATCAAAGCAGGCCAGTGAAATTCACTGGGCATCCTGCATATGTAAGTAAAACGTGGGGCACACTTGGCAATCAGTTGAGGTAACTAGGACCAAATCACCAGCAGATAGCTCATATGCCTTTCTGCCCTCAACCAGGTAATCATCAAATTATGTATCTGTTATTTAACTTTTTGCATATCATCTTGTTCTAGCAAATCAGCAGATGGAATCCTGCATCTGAAGTCTGTATATGTATTAAAGACTTGCAGCATAGATCACTTCCTTCCTGTGCATGCTGCAATGCTTAACGTGTGTGTCTCTGTGTGTGTGTGTATGTATATGTATGTGTATGTATATGGAGCTGAAATGTCTAGATATGCATTGGTTTGCTTTCATATAAGAACTTGAGATTTACAGCAGAATCAACCATGAGTCCAGTGTACACCAAGAGCCTCTAAGAAAAAACTTCAAATCATAGAAAGTGATAGGCTTAAAGGGAACAGAGTTCAATTTGGCTATAACTGTACTTCTATTTGATTGAAGACTTACTAAGGGCCTCACTTTAAGTTTGACAAGCAGGGTACTCAACCACAAACATGGCACTGTACTTTGTCTGCCAAACTGACAGTCCACCTGCGCTATGTAGAGGCAGCCGGACTATCATGTTTCTACCACCAATGCCCTTAATGGCTCCAACTGTGGAATCCTTAAACCGACAGACTTGGGGATATCAGTGTGAGTACATCAGACCATTCCCCTTATTCATGATAGCCTGCTGGGCTTTTTTGTTGTCTTCCGGACCACCAAGGAAAACCTGCTCATCCTGAACAAAACTAGATATATATTTTTTCATACACCTTGGAAGAAAGCTCCCAGGGTGACAATGTCATTAGTTATCTGTTTTACAAAAAGAAGCTCACGCTTTGGGGGTTTGTTGTGCCAAACAATTAGTTTGGGGAGTAGTTGCATGAAACACGAGGCCGTTCAGCAGACTTTCAGTGCCTTCAGAAGTGCCACCATCACAGTGACTCCTTTAAAGGCACAGATCTCTACCAGGGCAGCAAAGATATATAAATATGATGGACAGCGGGTTGCCCACCTAACTTTAAATAGGACCCTCAGTAGTTTGAGAGGGAGAAACATGCTTAAAGTATAGTGAAAGAACTTATGAACGAGTTTAACTAAAAACAAAAAATCCTCTATAAAGTTTTCCAAGGGGTTGTCAACACTGCTAAGTCAGAAGCTCCATGATTAAATTGGAGGAAAGATACTTTGTTATGAACTAATCATTTAAGATCAGCAATAGGCGTAAAGAGTTAACAATTTTGCCACCAAAGACAATACATGCCACTTCTGATAGAGCATCATCTCCCCTTGGACAGTAATAGAAAGTTTAATATCACAACTGTTGGGCCCAAAACTGGGACAACCAGAATCAGGTAAAAGCCTGCACAGTGGGAGCACATCTGAATCACGTAATACATCCGTACAAGGATCAGAAAACATAAAGGTACTTCTGACCACCGCACAAGGAACTGAGTTTGGCCGATTCGAGAAGTACACTGGCAGATCAAAGTTGGTCTATGTTGCCAAAAAGTTGATGACGTCTATCACCAGCCCAAATAGATACAAGTGGCTGTCGTCATACCCCTTCGAGTAAAGTATAGAGCTTTCTTACTTTTTTATCTATGTATTTTTGTTTACCAGAATCCACTTTTCGGGCAACTAGAACAAAAGAACTTCATGCTAGAATAATATCAGTTTTCAACTAAGGTTGATGGTTAACATGCACAGATGAAAAGTTGTTCATTTCTAGGGAGACCAATGGTGCCTTGATGTTTATTTAGAGGAGTTGTTTAATATAGTGTGAAAATGAGTTAGCCCACGTTTATTCCATTTCAGTTAATTTTGAGTCTACATGGAATATATTATACAGAGGTCCTACTTTTCATGATACATCTGCATTTCAGCTGCATATTATATATGTATATATATAGCCTACTATGTGTATGAAGCTCTTCTAGAATTGAAGCATAAAGCATAACATGAATTAATCCCATACTTGTTTTGCTTTCAGTACACTCCACAATGGATTACTTAATTAAAGCCCACACTGGTACTGGAATACTTTCTTGTGTAATTCATTCTGATTAGTATTACAGAAATACTAAAACTCTGTAATTACAGCGTAAGACTGAGTAACATCAGCATGGGATATGCGAGATTACATCAAGCACTTTCATTGTAGTCTCTTGCACTGAACTGTAAAAAATATTTTTGTGCTTTGTTATATACTTTTGTGAGATACAGAACTAGGATCCAAGAAACATCGATAAGGTTCCATCCTCTGGTAAAACTGGCATTCTGAGAAAGTATGCTGGGTGTCAATGTACCATTACTGAAGCTCATGAAATCTTGAAGAACCTGTAAGGTTTCAGAAATCCCATTTTAATGATGGTTGTTCTTTCCCTCATTTCCCTTCACAAATATTGGCTGCGTTAAAAAGACACTATGTATCTGAAAGAGCACTAGTCAATGATGGAGTCATCTGATTGGCCTATAGCAATCAACTGTATTTCATACACTGGTTCTGGGGGTCACCAAACTGTTTGAACTTAGGTTTACAGAACTACAACAGGATTGTGTGATTGAGCAATTCAGAAACTTTGCTGCACACTTTATAGAGGGACATCACAGTGCGAGAAGCAAGAACTGAATAGAAATGGGAAAGCACATGGTTCATTATTTACAGAATTGAATGTAAATGAATTCTAGAGTTGTGCTGCATTCAATAAGAGGTTGTGAGTTACATCATAGATAATACATTCACAACCTTTATTTTTGATACTACTGTGAAAACCTCTGAAAAGAAGAAAATATACCCAAGAATCAGATAGTGGATTTCCTGGATGTGATCTTACTGTTATCTTACAAGGAACGCCTGGTCTACCAACGTTATTTTTCCTCTGACAATCTTCACACTCCCCTTGAAGCAGTGTTAATATTTTATCTGGTCTAAAGAAAAGACAGGTTCGCCGATAGCAGTTGGCACCAGGGGTGCATAAGTGTTGAGGAAAACACATACATGAAAGTGGCGAAATACAATTTCACTCTGTATGCCTGTATAGCTGCTTTGGATTCTGTATCACTATTATGCTGATACTTTCTACGCTTTAATTATGGTGAAAGGAAGACTCATCCTTGGTCATACTTCTAGCTCTTTGTGTGGGGAGAAAGCCCAAGACAAAGCTATAAACTAGTCTACTGTTCCTCCCACTGCCCTATGCCATACAGCCAACCTTTGGCAATGCCCTCCTTATGGAATAAAACACGAATTTTGAAACAAGGAATGTCTTCCATACAGTGCAATGAGCTGTGGCAAGTCACACCCCTCTTCCCGGTCATGTTATTATAATTGCCTGGTCCTGTTTTCCTTGCATGAAAGTTACAAGGTTGGCCTTGTAAACTATTTATCAGAATAAGGACGTGGCCTCTAAATATTTCAGAAAACATGAGCTGTTTTTATGAGGAAAACTGTTTTTAGAATGTGAGAATGTCTTATTTCACCTTGCAATTCAAATATCTACTCCTCCATGAAGGGTTTTGACAGGAGCTGTATTTTCATTACAATGCAATCTCACTACAATTTAAGTTTGTTTTATGGCTTTATAGATCTCTTTGGCTGAAGTATGCAGAGATCAAGCAACCAGTGTAATAAGAGTGATTTGGGTGGAACACCATGGGCATTGCAGAAGCTGTCTTGAACGTGCTTTGGACAAATTGCATTTCATTGAATATACAGGAGCAGCTTCACCTGAACTTGAGAACTACCCAGAGTTCTCTCATGTGTGTGTGTGTGTGTGTATATTATATATATATATATATATATATATACACATATATATACACACACACACACACACACACACACACTTAGGCACATGGCAGGCCACTTTATGCAAACTGCATTATGTAGAATCAAGTAATTTTGGATGGACGAGAAAGCATTGTGTACTTTTTCAGCATAAGGTTGTGTTTGTGTCAAACAGCTGTTAAAAGTACACCAGACCACATGGCTATCAAGTTCTAAGACTTCGCCAGAGTAATCAGGATGTAAAGTCAAAAGTTTCACTTTACATTTAAAAAAAATGTGAGAGTGATGTGTGTGAGACGACATTAAATAGGCCTTTCAGACAAGTCTGTGGGATGAGGCCAAGATGAGAGACCTGCAGAGACTGGGCGTGTCTGCAGTACTTTTAATTCATAAGCACCCTTTCAGCTGCAACGCCCCCAACCTCGTCTGATGAATTGAGTGTTTGAAATCACATTTGAAGACCGTGGGATTTGTAGGAGGAATAAAAGCGCTAAACGGCGGCGTCAAAAGACAAGGCGGTATTAATTAAGAGTCTAGAAGAGCATGGCGATTCCCGCCCACCACGTGTGGGAACGTGTAGTCGACAGCATGTTTCCCTCCCCTCCCTCCCGCTGGAGGAGGGAGTGGGCGGGGCCCGAGGCCTGCCAGCGCCGCCCCCGCCTCGCACACGTGGGCCTGGAATGCCTGGGCAGCAGAGAGATCCCGCCGCCTGCGGGAAGTCTAGTCAGGGTGCCTCAAAGGGCAGGAAGGAGACTCATCCTCGGTCATATTTCCCGCTCTTTGTCTGGGGTCACATGCTGGGAGCGTCCGTTGCACGGCGCGCCCTCCCGGTTACGAGCAGAGCACACTGTGGCGCTGAGGAACCTCGCACACGAGCCGCAAGTTCAGTCATAAATGCACACGTCTACAAGTGGATTTTCTTTGGAAAGAGGGAGTGGGGGTCAGTCTTTTGAAGATGGACCCTAACCAGTCAGGGTGCGGCGTCGCCCAGCAATAAAAATCTAAAAGGCGGTTTTTTGTCACATTGAAAAGTAGTATGAAATGAGGCACGATTCTAGAACGGAGTTGCATGTAAACTGACGTTTGGCAACTGTACCTAGGAAAGAGAGGTTCGTCACAGCTCCTGGGTAAAAATCGTGTTTTTGGGAGAAAAAAACTGATAGCCCCCAATGTTAGCCCCATGCCCTAGAACACAAGTATAGGCTTGCACAGCTGTCTCACACCTGCCCCTGTCTCAGGCAACACGAGGTGTCTGCGGCCACCGCCGGGAGCGCCTCCAGACGGCACTGCTCCCCGACACACCTCCGAGTCAGCCTGAAAGAGAACCCCACCTGTGTCCGCGGCTCGCCCCGGTACTCACCTGTGTGCACGCGGTAGTGCGCCTTCAGGTGCGAGGACTTGCCATAGACCTTCCCGCAGCCGCTGTGCGGGCACCGGTGCCTCTTGTCGGCGCCGCCCCTGCCCGGCGGGGGTGAAGTGTCCCTGCTGAGGCGGGGGTCAAGGGTACAGTCCTCCTGTTGCCCCTGGCGGGGGTCAAGGGTACAGTCCTCCTGCTGCCCCTGGCGGGGGTCAAGGGTGCAGTCCTCTTCCTGCTGCCCCGGGGGGCTGGGAGCGGGGCTGTTGCTGTCCTCCAGCTCCGCTGGCGGGGGGCTAGGGGCGGCGGGCGCGCTGCTGGCGGGAGGGTACTCCAGCGCCGTCGGGTACTTGTTGAGGTCCAGCAGGCTCCGGGCGATGGCCAGCAGGGTGCAGTAGTCCTTCCAGGTGTCCCCGAGCCCGGCGGGGCGCTGCGGCTGCAGCACCGGGGGCGGCTCCTTGGCCAGCTCCGACCGCGACCTTTGGCGCAGCAGCAGCTCCGACTCCTCGGGCGCGGTGGCACCCTTGGGCACCGCTGGCGGCGGCGCCTGGCTCTGCGGGGGCATCAGCACGGACGGGCGGTGCGAGATGGACATCAGGCACTGGGCAGCCACGAAGTCGGGGTAGGCGACGGCTTTCATGGCAGCAGGGTCAACCGAGAGTTGCGCTTCCCCCTACCAGGGGGCACGGAAGGGCAGCGCCAGGCAGGAACAAAGGCAGCAAAAAACCGGGTGTCTGCCAGGCAGGGTGTCTGCTTCTCACTCGCAGCCTGTGCTCAGAGAGTCTGACAGACAGACAGACGTCTCTGCACACTCACACCCACAGGACCCACTGCCCCGCCCGGGGAGAGCAGCCAGACCCCTTCAGTGTCTCATTGTGTCTGTTCCTCCAGTACTGTGTGTCTGCCTGCTGCCTGCTGCCTGTTCCTGTCCCGCACGAAGCCGCCTCTGCCCTTGGCAGGAGCATCCACCCCGACGCAGCAGCCCCCTCGGTGATGCACGTGAAGTGACGGTGCACTAGTGCGAAGAAGCAGTATGTCCCAGCACTTCTGAGAAATCCGAGGGAGGGGGCTGCTGCCCTGCCCGCCCGCCCCTGCAGTTTCCAGCGCCTTCACTTCTGTTCAGTCTGCGCGCACGCCGCTCAGAAGCGCGCTTGACTCCCCCTTGTTCTCTCTTGCCGGTTCTGTGTGCTCACACCCCCTGATTCCAGAAACAGCGCCTGCTGCCCCGGCATTTCTGGTGCTCGGGAACAGTTTCGCAGAATCCCGAAGCGTGCCACTCTGATGCAGCTCGCCATTGGTTGCCAATCTAGGTGATAGCATGCTGTTCTATCACGGTGTCCGCCCCCTGTCCAATTAGATCACTCCATTGGTAATGAGGGGGCAGGCTGTCCTTCAACACAAGGAGGCGAGCCAATCACAGCCAGGAGCGGGGCTCCAGCGTGCTACCCATGCATTCACCAGGAGGAATATTAAAAGGGCGATGGCACAAATGGCAAGGAAGGGCCAGGGGACATAATCAGAGCCTATGTGGCATGTCTCCAATGTATTGGCTGAAGTAAATACATTACACACAATTTCAAAAATGGAAAACACATCGACCATTCTCTACCGATCCACCTGTTTTGATTGGAGTACAAATATATTGTCATTCATATTGATATAAATACACACTTAATGAAGGTATGTTTTTACAGGGATGATCAGGTATAAATATAGGCACTTTATATCTGCCAAGCGATTACAGCATCAACCATAGGATATACTGCAGACACACTGTGTTTTGTGTTCTATTGTTTTTTTCTAGTAAGTGATGTCAATGCTGAAAAACTGGATGTGTGGCGTCAAAAACAAACAGATCGTGTGTGATGATGAAATCAAAACCAGGCGTGGGAAATTAGCTTATGTCACACACGAAAACCAGGAATGCTTGCTGATGTCTCAAAGTGCAAGTAGGAATGGAGGTTCAGGGAAAGCTACAAAGGATGAATATCTCCAGTCTGTTGGTGTAACGACTGCAGGTGTGCTGAAAAGCCAACAGATATGGTGAAGTTATCTACTGGATAGGCAGGGGTGCCAGTAGCTGTGGCATTGTAGTAGATGGAGCTAGCTTTGAAGGTGGTGTTGGCAAAAGGATTTGGCATAGTTCTGATCCAGCGGCTCACCAGCAACAGGTACTCCAATACCAAATACTCACCTGGGCCCATAAACACACCTATACAGACACACAGCCTGGCAATAACCGCTGGAGTCAAAGATGATGATTTTCACCATTTCAAGAATAGTCACCTCTTATTCTCGACTAATCTTTCACTGATCAAAAAGTTCTTTCCTCTGGTCAATGGACCATTAGGTGAACTAGTTGATGGTGAAATGACATAAAATAATCTTCTAACATGTATGAAATGACCACACACTCGGGAAATATTTTAAATCTTTATCTAAACAATTTCATATGAACCACTTACAAAGTACAATACAGTCGCCGTCACTCATAGGAAGGATGATTCAATTAATCAAACAAAAATGTATCATACTCCGCAGTGACATTGCTCAGAAAGGAGAGTATAGAGAGAAAAGTACAGACACAGTCATGAAAGTATAGTTATCTAGGATGGTGTGAAAACCAACCTCCTGGCCAAGGAGCTGGGAAGGGTCCCCTGGGAAAGATCAGGCAACAAAGGCTTCAGGACAGGAATCGAGACATGATAGATTACCTCTCTACCACGACCCTTGTGTAGCACCCCTCTCTGACACTCTCTTCCTACTCGAGATTCTTCTGCGATCTTCTTCTAAGTAAATTAATTTAAGATAAATGGTTCTGCATTTGATTCTTCATCAGCATCTCTTGTCACTCCAACAGTATTCCGAGCTCTGCAGCATACAACAAAACTCCTCTCTAACTAAGCCTACCTCAATTATACTCTACAATATTCATGTACCACCCATTAATGTTTCAATATTGTGAAACTACTAACTCTGATTGGACAGGCAAGGGGGAATGATCATCACACCATGCTTATTTTCATCTTAGTCTATCAGTCTATTGTTCAAAGATCCCACCCCTTAATTTTTATTCCAAAATCTTTATTGCTACTCGTACTAACATTATATTGGACTCAAAAGTATAATGTTCATGTATTCCCATTCATTCAAAGAACTGTGAAGCTGGTTCCCAGGGTATGTATCTCTTGCATCCTTGGACTGCGTTCAAGAATCATATCACTTCTTCTGGCTCAATCACACCACGCATGTGTGGAGGTCAAGTGGGTTATAGACTCTGGATTCATACGAGAGGCCCAAATGCATACTAATGATAGGTTTCATTTTCTGATGCCCAGCCCACTTACATTTACATTTATGAGTTAGCATAATGTGTCTAACTAATGATGTATTCATTTATGCATTTACGTTTGTATTCTCCATCCCATTATTCATTTATGCGTGTGAGGATTATTCAGTTTTCTTAGCTTAGCTTGTGTGCCACCATTTTGGGTGCTTTTCTCTGCGTGCGAGTCGCACTCGCACATTCTCCCTCCCGTAGGAATAGGAAAAACCCTGAACGCAGCAGTTTTCGTTTCTTAGCTAACTGTGACCGAAACTAATAACAAAAACCTAATCAGTAATGTTCTCATGCGCTGGAGATGCTGAGGCCCGGCTCCGCGGCCTTGGGCAGAGATAACCAAATGTTGCTATTGCAGGTGCAGATGCCTCTTGTGTGAGGCCATTGTTCACCCTCTCCGGGGTCCAGTACTTTTCCAGTATGGGCGTGTTTTACTCTGCTGTACCATGTTATAATGTATTGCTGTGATGAGATGGGTCAGTCCTCTCGGTGCACTCTTAGGGGTGAGGTCGGACAGGGCCCTCTCATATGGGAGTTTGTGGTCTAATAAAATACTTTGTTTATTCTTCTCCACTGTCCGGCTGACTTCTTACTTGGTAATTATAGGTGAGTGCGGTAAGTCACTCGGGTGGATTTGAGCCACGCTTATCAGATGGCGCCCGAACAGGTAACCCGCAATAAGGATCTTTCTCACCTGTAAGGGGTAGCAGAAGGCCGGGGACCCTCTGGTCGGCACGATGGGTCCGGGTAACCATTTGATGCTGAGCTTGGTTCTCGCAGCGCTGCCCCACCCTGCTGATCGGGAGAGGTCCCGGTTCATGATCCCGCGCCGGGGTCCGGAAGGCGGAACTTTGGAGCTGACCGTGTTGGTCCCGGCAGCCGGCGGTTGAGAACGGTAGAGGTCGGTACCGCGTATAGAAGGTGAGTGGTCCGACTGTTGATTGAGGGAGCTGGGAGGCTCCAAGAGACTGGTGTGTCTCCGAGACCGGCGTGTCTCTAGTGGTTGGAGGAGCCTGTGTGCTCCTGGGGCTAGCGTGCTCCGGGGAACTCAGAGTGCGAGTGGTGCTCTGACAGACTTAGCGGAGGTTGGGTGGACGTTTGTTTGTGGTCATCCGACCAGGTGGTACTGCGGTGGAGGCGTGGCTCATTGCGGGCGGATTCTGGGACTCACCCCGAACCCCTAGTGTGTGCGGTTCGCTGGTAGCGGGTTCAGGGTCTCCTGTGGTAAAGTGCGCAGCGATCTGTAGTGCCGCCCGGGTGGCGGATGTGTTCCCCAATCTCGGAACAGTGAGTGTACTGTTCGGTCTGCGGTAGGGTCCAGGTTCACCAGGACTTGGTCGACGGGCTTTGTCCCATTTTGGTAACACGTGTTTGGCAGGGATTTGACGCATAGGAAGCGTGAATATATGTGTGTGTGTTTAGTAGTGATTGTGCAGTCTGAGTGTTGGTGAGAGGGAGAGTGTGAATTTTGTGTTGGTGGGTGATTGAGTGGGTGAAGATGCCGCGTTTCAGTAAACTACGGTGCCTCGGGTGCTGTTGCGGCGCCCCGGACACTAGATTGGCTGAGAGCCAACCCGCCCCAGTGGAGGGCTCACCTAATTTCGAGGTGTATGTTAAGCATGGATTGACTACAATTTTGCTCAATACTTTGTGGCACAAGTACACTAAGGGTAACGTAGATTTGCAATGGCCGTTGACTGGTTCTTTCGATGTGGCGAAACTAGATTATTTACAGGACAGATTATTTGCTAAGCGTAGTCGCCAGAGTATGTTCGATTCCTTGAGGATATGGCAAAAAGAAGTAAGGGAACGACAGATGAGAGAGGAGAAGGTGGCTTAGAAGAGAGCAGCGCAGACGATGGCACAAAAGGCGAGAGAGCATACTAAGAAAGAGAATGGGATACAGATTGAGCGCACAGACAGACTCCATAGGTTACAAACGGATAAAAGCTATGTAGTAAGAGAGGAAGAGCAGGATGAGATGGAGGACATTTTGAATGTTCGGCCCCCTCCCCCGTATGCTCCGCAATCATTGTACCCCGTGTTGACAGGTTCTGCTTCCCCTGCGGTGGTTTCAGTTCCACAAACGGTTGCTCCTCCCTTGTTCGGCACCCCCACTTCCTCTGTTTCGGCCCCTACTTTGTTGAGAGATGTTGAACAAGCATTGTCTTCTGTCACCTCTTCCGTGACCGCGCCCTTGGTTTCTTTCTTTGCGGCGAGCCCACCTGCCCCCTCTGTTATCTTTTCTGCACTTCCCACTGTTTCTGCTAGCGCTACTCCCCAAGGTGAGTTGACGAGCCCGACTCGAGGTGGCGGAAGTGGGTTACTTACCCAAGTACGTAAATTGCTTACACGCTCTACTGTTGGGTTGGATGAAAAACGATAGTAGCTAATCAGGCTTGTCAGTGGGCTAGGAATCCTATCTATGTACTGGAAGACATCTGGTCCACAGTGAAGGATTATGAGCCTTTGATGCAGCAGCATGCTTTATGGCATATGTCAACGACGCTGATAGCGTTGTAGGAGCAGGGTTATGGTGGAACGGCGCCCGGGTTCTTTATGACACTAAGGACAGAGCCTATTGGGCTAACACTAGTTTGAAGGATGTGTTACAGAATCTGCGGACTTTGCTGGAATATAGAAATGAATTGCCGTCAGCAGGAGGGGCCTATTTTTCTGGAGCGCACCCAATGCGCAAAGTTCACCCTATTTTCCATCCTGATGTGCCTGAAGTGGTAGACCCAGTAACTAATAATGTGACCAGAGCTCGTGTAGAGGCTCGTTTCCAGGAACAGTGGGTATACACGCCTTGGAAACTGAGCGAGGTGTTGGCCCTGAAGGCACAGTTGCCCGACTCTAGAAAAAACCGACTGCTTATTACAAAGAATTGACGGAAGCAGCTTCCTCGACGGTCATGACTTTAGCTGACATAGAATTGTTCTTTGGATTACTGGTTCCGGTGGATGTGTGGAGGCAGGTGAAGGGTACAGATCATGCGGAAGAATTGGGAGGTACTTGGGAGAAATTTAAGGACTGGGATAAGGAACGGAAGCCAGGACACAAACCGAAACCTGAGATTTTAGCATTACCGTGGCGAATAATAACATTTATGCACTCCCTTATTCCTCCAAAGAAGGTGGATTGGGATAAGTTGACTGCATGTAGACAAAAGAAGGATGAAGCGGTTTCGGATTTCTTCACTCGTTTCGAGGAAGCCTTTTTGGATTTTAGTGGTCAGGATCTCTCTCAGGATGGGGGCTTGCGACTTTTTGTGAATAGGTTTGAAACTAACTTGTTACCAGAAATAGCGGCTAGATTGCAGGCATCGGAGAGTACGTGGACGACGTCCACCCCCTCTGGTATTCTGAGTATGGCTCAGTATTATGAACATAGAGAGAATGAGAACAAAGACAGAAAGGAAAAGAAAGCCAAAGACTTGAAGACAAGGGTGCTACTGCAGCAGGTGTCGAAGGGTCGGGGACGTGGAGCCCCACCTGTGGTAGCGGGTCGAGGTGGAGGTAGCTATGGAAGGGGAGAGAAGAGAGAGAGACTGGGGCCAAATCAGTGTGCGAACTTCAAAAAGGAGGGGCACTGGTGGAGAGATTGTCCGGAGCTTCGGTCCAATGCTGGACCAGGCAGAGGTAGAGGTCGTGGTGAATTTCGCAGGGATGACAGACAGTTTGATGAAGAAAGGCGACCAGGGAGAAATTGCTTTGACGGAGAGAGGGATCGACAGCATTTTCAAACTGAGGGTGACCATGACAGAGACAGACATTACTACAACCAGTACTACAATGACGCATACGCAATGGATGACATGACTGGCTTCTCCCATAACTAGGACAGCGTAGGACAGGGCATGGGACCAGTTTCTGTGGATGTTGATCAACGAGGACCCTATGTGACTGCCAATTTGTTCGGGTCTCCTCAGAAATTTTTGGTGGACACGGGTGCTATGAAAAGTTCTGTAGCACATTCTCATGTCCCAGGGGCGGCTCTGTCTGGCAGGAATAATGTTTCCGTTGGGTTCTCAGGTACTCCGGTAAATAGCCCCATTTCTAAGCCTCTTACACTTACGATTTGTCCTTTCACCGTTAACTCTCCTTTCGACTTCGAATTGTGGCGAGAATTTGCTGGGTTTGGATTTGTTGAAGAGATTGCATTCCACCATTTACTGTTCTCCGGACGGTGTGTACGTCACTTTGGGTCCTACTGTCGCGCGTGCGCAACAGTGCTTCTCAAAAAAGACGAGCCTCTTCCAGCTGAGTTTGTGGGGATCCCGGAGACTTTGTGGGCCAGTGGTGATACTGATGTGGGAAAGGTGGATATTGCCCCCGTGTCCATCAAGGTTAAGGTGGGAGCTCGATTGCCCCGGATACCACAGTATAAAATATCTAGGGATGGTGAAATGGCTTTGCTGCAAATAATACAGGATTTGATACGGTCGGGTGTAGTGGAGGAGACGGCCTCTAACATTTGTAATAGCCCCATTCTCCCGATTCTTAAAAGACCCTCTGCTGATGCAGGTGATGGTGCACCTGATGTTTATCGTTTTGTGATTGATTTACGCCACATTAATAAGGTGGTTGAACCCCAATATCCGGTGGTCTCTGACATTACAACGATTTTGACAATGATCCCACTCACCGCCAGATATTTCTCTGTTTTGGATTTGAAAAATGCTTTCTTTAGTATCCCCGTACACCCTGACAGCTGTCAACTTTTCGGATTTTCATTGGCTGGCCGCAGCTTCAGATTTTGTAGAATTCCTCAAGGCTGTACCGAGAGCCCCAGCATTTATAGTCAGGCTTTGAAGGTTCAATTGGATGATTTGGAACTCCCTGAGGGCAATTTTTTATTGCAATATGTAGATGATCTTTTAATAGCGTGTGACACCGAAGATGGGTGTCGAGATGCCACGGTTAAATTGTTGCACCATTTGGCTCGAAATGGACACAAAGTGTCCCTTCCTAACTTTTAATACTGTCGACAGGAGGTTACCTACTTAGGTCATCTCCTATCGAAGGAGGGGAGGAGGTTGACACCGGAGCGCATCAAGGCGATAACTAACATGGCTGTACCTAACACGCAGCGAGAGGTGCGCGCGTTTTTGGGCATAACCTCGTTTTGTCGCCAGTGGATACCCAATTATGCCTTACTAACCAAACCCCTTCTGTATCTGACTACTAAGGAGGTGCGCAGACCCCTACCCTGGACTCCATCATGTCAAGAAGCTTTTGAGTCACTAAAAACTGCTTTGTGTTCTGCACCTGTTTTGGGAACTCCTGATTACCAGAAGCCTTTTGTGCTTTATGTACATGAGGCGGAAGGTTGTGCGTTGTCTGTCCTAACTCAATGTTTTGGCGGGAAACAGAGACCTTGCGCTTATTTCTCTGCTATGCTTGACAATGAGGCAAGAGTGTTGCCGAGCTGTCTGAGGGCTACATCGGCTGCTGCGGTCTCAATTAGACAATCGGCGGGGCTCGTGCTGGGTTCTGATCTCATAGTAATGGTACCGCATGCTGTGGACACTTTATTGAACAAAACGCAGACGCAGCATTTAACTAGTGCTCGTCTTACTGGTTATGAGCTCACATTATTCGCACCCCATGTTACGATTAAAAGATGTGCCACTTTGAACCCAGCCACGTTGCTACCCATCCCTTCAGATGAAAAGGACGATGAAGTCCATGATTGTTTGTTTCGGACAGAGGAGGAGACGAAGGGAAGGATAGATTTAACGGACACCCCCCTAAATGATCCCGACGGGGAGCTGTATGTTGATGGTTCCTGTTTTAAACTTGCGGATGGTACCTCAACTGCAGCATATGCAGTCACAACATTGAAAACAGTGGTGGAGACTTCTAGGGTCCCGTACCACTCAGCCCAAGCTGCAGAAATAATTGCGTTGATGCGAGCGTGTGAATTGAGTGAAGGACTGGACATGAATATTTACACTGACAGCCAATACGCCTTCGGCGTGTCTCATAGTTATGGGCGACTGTGGGCAGAGAGAGGGTTTTTGACATCACACGGACAAAGGTTCCAGAATGGTCCGTTGATATTACAACTATTGACAGCATTTACGCTTCCCAGACGACTGGCTGTGATCAAATGTAGTGCACACAAAGCGGTGGTGGATGATGTAGGACGGGGCAATGCATTTGCAGATCAGACAGCTAAGGAGACAGCTAGGACAAAACTCCCACGAATGTTTGTGGCAGGACCAGCTAGGTGGGTACCGGACGTTGACATGTTCATGAATACTGTACAAAGTGTGCGGAACATACAAGAAAAAGCGACTGAGGATGAGTTGAGGACATGGAAGGATGGTGGGGGACGGTTGGACTTGGATGAGTGTTGGACGGATGTGTCAGACAAAAGACGATGGTTACTCCCGGACGCATATGTCCTCCCAGTGGTGACAATGGCTCATGGGCCAGCTCACATTAGTGCAAAAGGAATATGTAAATTATTGGACCCAGTGTGGAGTAATAAGAACATTTCCAAGATGGCAACCCATTTAGTGCAGCAGTGCATGGTTTGTTTAAAACATAATCCTGGAAAGGGAACACCTGTTCCGGTTGGCAATTTTGCTCCTCCTTCTTTTCCTTTTGAAGTGATCCAAATGGATTATATTGAAATGGAGAGAGTCAATAACCTTAAGTACGTCCTGGTGGTGGTATGCTCCTTTAGTAGGTGGGTGTAGGCTTTCCCAACTAAGGATTGTACAGCTGGCTCAACAGCAAAGATGTTGATAAAGGACTATTTCTCTCGCTACAGATTGCCCCGGGTGATCTGTAGTGACAACGGCACATCTTTCAATGCCAAATTGATGACACAAATATGTAAGGGACTACAGATATCACAGAAATTTCATGCAGCATGACAACCCCAGGCTGCGGGTTTGGTAGAGAGGTTCAACGGGACTTTGAAATTAAAAATGGCCAAAATACAGGAGAGTACAGGGTTACGTTGGACAGACGCACTCCCCTTGGCTTTGCTTTCCACTAGAGTGACAGTCAATTCCACGACAGGTGTCTCACCCCACGAGGTCATTTTCGGCCGGCCGGCCAATGTGTGGGGTGTCCCTAGACCTAAATGTTTCTTGGAAATAGAATACCGTTTGTTGATAGATTACCTTTATGCTTTGACTAAAGATCTCCGTTCTGTTCATCAGCAGGTAGCAGACACCCTGAAGCCACGGCCGGAGGGGGAAGGACACACTATACAACCCGGGGACTGGGTTGTCGTCAAGAAGTACCAGCGGAAGTCCTGCTTGGATCCAAGGTAGTCGGAGCCGAGGCAAGTTCTCCTCACCACCCGTACCGCACTCCGGATCCAGGGCTGCAAGGCGTGGACACATGCGTCCCACGTGAAGCGCGTCCCACTGCCACTGCCATATGACAAATGGGTGAGAAACGGCGTCACTGATGACGAATGTGAAGTAGTTCCTCGGTACATACCCTTCTCGGATGCTTTCTTGAGGGGTGAGGAGCCGGATCAAAAGGAGGAGAGGCCAGCTCCGATTGCAAGTGGTGAGGCCTCTCCTGATCACAGTGAGCAAACATCAGCGGATAAGTCCCCTGCCATTGAGCCCCCCATTCTGTTCACAGATCCAGAGGTGCGAGGGAGCACTCGTTATAATCTGCGGCCCAGGAAGAGAAGGAAGGAGAGCTGAGCACTGTATGTATGTATAGGCATTTATATAGCGCACTACTTACCCGGAGGGTCCCAAGGCGCTTCGACCGCTGCGAAACCCTTCCTGGCTTCCCTGAGAGATGGTCCCTTAATGGGTATCTCCAGGGTGAGACCAGGCATCCCCGGCGGTCTGGTGGGGCCGTTAGTGAGGATGAGGCAAGCTAATGCCCAGAGTTGCCAAGTGTGATCGCTGATCAGAGTGGGCACAGAGGCGAGAGAATTATCGAGTCCGTTGACCCTGGTCCAGAAACCTGCCGCGCCGGGAATCGAACCCTGGTCCCGGGCCGTCCTCTGAAGGGCTGAGATAGGGACTTAGAAGAGAACTGTGCTGAAGAATAGTTAAGTGTTAGGGACGAACTGCTGGAAGAGCCCTGGTGCACTGTCGAGACATTGTCAGATGGGACCCTAGGACTGCACCTGGGCCCGGATTAAGTGCTCCTGAGTTGCAAAAGCTGTGCGACTTCGTCGTGGGATTAGGGAACGAACAATAGAAGCCTGCCTGTGAGGCTTTAACGGACACAGGGAGAAGATCCCTTCTGAGGGTGAAGAACACCCCCTGGCCGGCTTCGGTGTGACTGTGATTGTTTGATTACTTTTTAGTTTAGTTTTGGACTTTTAGTTAGGGAACATGTACCCCTTTGGCCGTCCCATTCCTGGGTAGGAGCAGCCTTTTGCAGCTCCTCATAGCCCAGAACCCGACTCTCCATGGCTCGCTCTGCCCCGAAAAGGAAAAATTGTGGCCATTGTGATATATTTATCATTGTATTTCGAATAATTCTTGGAATACTGTTTTTATTAGATAAAGCCTATCCTGTTCATATGTTTATCCCTACCCCTTCTGCCCTTCCCGAGCACAATATGGTTACTGTTGATTATGGTTAACAATGTTTGCGAAAAGGTTACCGTGATAATGTTTTAACAAGACTCTACATCATGCCCATGCCGTGTATAATGATACAGATTGTTGGGTTTGTGGGTTGCTACCTTCTGCTGCCTATAAAAGGATAGATTGCTGGCACTCCCTTTAACTCCTGTGAATAGTTGTGTGGGGTGGTACACTTTAATTGGCATGGTGAAATTCTTTCAACAACCTGATTTTCTAGATCCTCGATTACCTAGTAAAGGATCTACTATGACAATGCGAGCACGCCCTATGCCCACCTCTTCTCTTGGACAGTTGTTTACTGACGGACGTTTCGATCAGACATTTCTGGAAACATGCTCGAAGAAAGTGGGACGAATTGTGACTCCTAATGACACTGACAAAGTTAGGGAGAGTTTTCTACAGTTGAACTCTTCTCTGGCTTATAGACACCCTCATGTGACAAATGGTAGTAGTCATTCTTTGGTGCCCTTAGCAGTTGTTGGGCCCTCACCATTCTTCTGTATCCTGGGGAGGGGCCCTATAAAGGTTGGGAACAGTTCTTGCAATGTGACTCGGGTGGATTTGAGCCACGCTTATCACTAATTCTAGGGTGTCCTAGTTCTAGGACACCCCCGCGCCGCACGGCCACCAGCTGCTGCGTGTGCTCCCCGCCTTCTGCCTCACTGCCCCGGCTCCGCCGCGTGACCACGCCCCCTGACATCGAGCGGCGTGGTCTCTGCCAGCTTCCCGGCCTGTGTCCCTGCCTGCTGTTGCCATAGTGATCTGTTTGTTTGGTATTGAGCTGTTTGCTTTGTTTTCTTCCTCCCCCATTTGTGCCTGCCTGCGCCTTCGTTTTTTCTCATCCCCGTCTCGTCCCTGCCTGCTGTTGCCATAGTGACCTGTTTGTTTGTATTGAGCTGTTTGCCATTTGCTGTTGATTTGTTTTCTTTCCTTCCCCATTTGTGCCTGCTTTCGCCTTCGTTTTTCTCGTCCCCGTCTCAACCCTCCCCGCTCCCCGCCTTCATCGCTAGCCCCGCCCCTTTTCTTTGTGTACCTTCCCCGCTCCCGCCTCCCAGCTGCTCCGCCCCCCGCGCACTTCGCCATATATGGCGACCGTGCGAACGCGCAGTGGTCACGCGCAGCGGGAGCGCCGTTTGTGCGCCGAAGGCGCGCCAAAGGTAAGCCCGTCTGCGCCCGTCCGCGCCTGGACCGCGCCCAGTGCCAAGACCCCTGGCCCTCGAAGACCCCGGCCGACCCGCCTGACGTACACCGCCGCCAACCTCAGCGCACTCAACACCGGTCGACTCCCTGGATGCCACCAAGCCACACCACGACGCACCCACGGACCCTTCAGCTGCCACGCCTGCAAGTTCGCCTGCATCCGGACCTGCCTCGCACCAGCACCCGCCAAGTCGAACACCAGCAGCACCCACCTCAAGTGTATCCTGCTCAACACCCGCTCCGTCCACAGACACGCCATCGAACTCTGGAACCTCCTCGACACCACAGCCCCTGACGTTGCCTTCCTCACGGAGACCTGGATGAACGCCTCTTCAGCGCCCGACATCGCCATCGCCATCCCAGAGGGCTACAAGATCACCCGGAGGGATCGCACCGCCAACCAGATGGGAGAAGGCATCGCCATCATCCACAGGAACACCCTCCGCATCACGACCAGCACCGACAACACCCTCACCACCGCCGAACACCTGCACTTCCAGATCCACACCGACCCGAAGACCACCCTCAGAGGCACCCTGATCTACCGACCTCCGGGACCACGCACCCAATTCAGCGAGGACATCGCCGACTTCGTCAGCCCGCATGCCCTCCCCTCCGCTGACTACATCCTCCTGGGGGACCTCAACTTCCACCTGGAGAACAACAACGACCGCAACACCAGCACCCTGCTCGACAACCTCGCCAATCTTGGACTTAAGCAGCTGGTGTCCACCCCCACCCACCTCGCCGGACACACACTCGACGCAGTCTTCTCATCCAGCACAGACATCGCCTTCAGCCACGCCACAGAGCTTCAATGGACGGACCACAGCTGTGTCCACTTCACCTTCAAAAGAACGACGACCCACGACCACCAGCAACAGGTTGCCCGCAGAAGCTGGAACAAGATCACAGCCAACCAGCTCGCCACCTCCTTGAGCCAGCACCCTCCTGCCAGCTCAGCGAACCCCAGCCAGGCCGCCGACAACCTCACGAAGTGGATCAGCAACTGCGTGGATGAGCTCGCCCCGCTGAGGACCCCGCCCAGCAGACCCGGCAGCAAGAAAGCCCCATGGTTCACCGACGAACTCAAGAGCTCCAAGAAGAACTGCAGAGCCCTCGAGAAAGTCTGGAGAAGGGAACCAACACCGGACAACAGGACCACCTTCAAGCTTGCCACCCGGAAGCACCACCAGCTGATCCGCGCCGCCAAGAAAACTGCATTCAAGGACCGGCTGGACAACAACGCACACAACTGCAAGGAACTCTTCAACATCGTGAAAGAGCTTTCCAACCCCAGCGCAGGAAACAACGACATCACCCCATCGCAAGACCTCTGCAACTCCCTCGCCTCATACTTCCACAACAAGATCGCGGACATACACAACAGCTTCAACAACCAACCAACGCACTCCACGACCGAACCACCACCCCCCACCACCACCCTCCGCGCCTGGAATCCAATCACCACCGAAGACACCGTCCGCACGATGAACTCCATCCACTGAGGATCTCCGACCGACCCCTGCCCCCACCACGTCTTCAACAAGGCCGACGTTGTCATCGCACCCCACCTGCGAGACATCATCAACACATCCTTCGACACCGCCACCTTCCCTGAGAGCTGGAAGCACGCCGAACTCAGCGCTCTACTCAAGAAACCCACAGCGGACCCCACCGAACTCAAGAATTACCGCCCCATCTCGCTCCTCCCGTTTCCAGCCAAAGTCATTGAGAAGACCGTCAACAAGCAGCTGGCCGCCTTCCTGGAGACGAATGGATCCCTCGACCCCTCACAGTCTGGCTTCCGAGCCAACCACAGCACCGAGACCGCCCTCATCGCCGCCACCGATGACATCCGAGCCCTTATGGACAACGGAGAAACAGCGGCCCTCATCCTCCTTGACCTCTCCGCGGCATTCGACACTGTCTGCCACCGCACCCTAGTACAGCGCCTCAGCAACGTCGGAATCCAGGAGAAGGCTCTGGAGTGGATCATCTCCTTCCTCGACGGAAGAACACAAAGAGTCCGCCTACCACCGTACAAGTCAGAGGCCACCGAAGTCATCTGCGGCGTCCCTCAAGGATCCTCGCTGAGCCCCACCCTCTTCAACGTCTACATGAGCCCCCTCGCAGCCATCGCACGCCAACACAACCTCAACATAATCTCCTACGCCGACGACACCCAGCTGATCCTCTCCCTGACCAACGACCCCGCCGCCGCCAGAGCCAATCTGCACGAAGGGATGAAAGAGGTAGCCGAGTGGATGACGACCAGCCGCCTGAAACTGAACTCAGACAAGACGGAGGTCCTCATCCTAGGCTCTTCGCCCTCCGCCTGGGACGACTCCTGGTGGCCTCCCGCCCTGGGCACCGCACCCAAGCCGACAGACCACGCACGCAACCTGGGCTTCATCCTGGACTCCTCCCTCTCCATGACCAGGCAAGTCAACACCGTCTCCTCGGCGTGCTTCAACATCCTACGCATGCTACGGAAGATCTTCTGGTGGATCCCCACCGAGACCAGGAAGACCGTCACCCAGGCCCTCGTCACCAGTCGACTGGACTACGGCAACGCCCTCTACGCCGGTACCACCGCCAAGCTCCAGAAGAGACTCCAGCGGATCCAGAACGCCTCAGCCAGACTCATCCTCGACATCCCACGAACCAGCCACATCTCCGGACATCTCAGAGACCTGCATTGGCTCCCCGTCAACAAAAGAATCACCTTCCGCCTCCTCACCCACGCACACAAAGCCCTACACGACCAAGGCCCGAGCTACCTCAACAACCGAATCAACTTCTACGCTCCCAAACGCCACCTCCGTTCAGCCAACCACGCCCTCGCCGCCGTCCCCCGCATCCGAAGAGCGACAACAGGAGGAAGGTCCTTCTCCTACCTGGCTGCCAAGACCTGGAACTCCCTCCCGACCGACCTGCGCCTGACCCAAGACCACCTCTCCTTCAGGAAGAAGCTGAAGACCTGGCTGTTCGAGCAGTAACGGCACCCCCCCTCCCCCCAGCGCCTTGAGACCCTACGGGTAAGTAGTGCGCTCTATAAATGTCCTTGATTGATTGATTGATTAATAGGAAAGTCAGAAAGACAAATATTAATTTCAAAATAAAATGGTTTCACTGTATACCACCTATCTCTACTTTAATTCCACTCATTTATTAATGCTTTCCCCGCATTAGAATTAGTAAAATAGCTTGTGTTAGTTTAAGCAAAGCAGATGCTAAGCTTATGAGTTTTCAAGCAGCCATTTTAATGGCATCTGCGCAGGCACAAGAAATCCCCTACAAGCGACAGCTCGTCATAGTGCGTAGGAACAGTTGACACATGCGCAAAAAAAAATTCCCGTTAGCAGCCATTTTAGAATTTCGCTCGAGTTACTTATCAGTAAAACACGTAGGCAAGCTTCTCCGTCTGTTATGTCTAATGTTGTGCGTATTAATTTACACAATACGTGGTTAATACAATATTAGAAGTTAAATGAGAGGATTGCTTTCGAGCAAGTCTCTTTTCTACGAGTCCTTGCTCCATCAGTTCCATTAGGGTAAAGGTGATGGTGTCATGTTTCTTCGGGCCTTTGATGAAACATTCTGCAGCATCTAAGACTCCCTTGAAGTCTTCAAGGCAGCAATGTGGAATCTGGTAGGCCACGGAGCATGGAATTGTCACCATCCAGATGTGATATTTTTGAGACATCAAACCAAAAAGGAGCTTAGAGGGATTTAATGGTGCTCAAGGGATGGCCCTCCACTCAACTACATACAATCACAACAAATCCCGGCACCAAGGACTGGATTCAACTTGCTCTACTGGGCTAGATTTCGCGTGCAGATCCTATGTCAATATACTTATTATTTGACATCAGTACCACTGAACCACTCTCTATGTAGCTGTGGGTCAGGTAATGACCGACAGTCCAACGCTACATCACTAGTAGTGTAATCTCAAATTTAGTTTAAGAGGCTCAAGCACACACATATTATAATTTGACAGTACCCGCACTGTCCGTTCTAAAAGGAACAGACCACTCACACATCTATGGCAAACATTCTGTCCCAAAAATATGTGGTGACAAAGAGAGGTACCTCACGGGCGCACACCATCGGGGTACTGTCAAATTGTGATATTTTTGAGAGCTTGAACGTTTTAAAGTCGCTTTCTGGGAGGAAGGACATCATTTCTTCAGTAGAAAGAGCTGGTATCTAGCTGTCTTAGTTTCATTGGCAATGTGTTCCTTGTGGATGAGGTCAATGTCAAGAGTGAATTCAAGTGAAATGGGTTTGATCAAATGTTGGGGTTTGAATTTGTACTGGCCAACGTAATCAAGCCAAATTTTAGCCAGTCATTGCTGTTATTGATGAGTAGAGTTCCACAGTGCATCATGTAGGAGCCCATGTGAACAAACTGGTGTCAGTTGGAGAGCTACGTCGATAACTAGTGGCAGACGTAACTGGTGAATGCTATTGAAGTTTTCAGGGTGTGGAATAGAGTGGGATGTTCAATGCTGTCAAAGGCAGCTGAGAGGTCCAGCAATATCTAGAAGCAAAGCCACCGTAATCTGTGGTCAGGAGAACATATGCTGCATAATATTCTGAAGTTAGATTGGTAGCTGTGCAGGATATCGTTGGAATTGATGTGATATAGGAGTTGTGCATTTACTGTTTTTTTATGTGCTTGCTGACGAAGTGTAGGTGATTGATGGACCAATAGGTGGCAAGGTCATCAATGTATAGTGTGCGTTTTTTCAATAGAGGGAGTAAATGACCTGTCATGAGAGCTTCTTGGAAGATGCCTTGAGTGAGTGTGAAATGTATGATGGCGAATGTGGGTGAGAGATGGTTAGTTTTTCACAATTAATGAGAGTAAAACATCATCTTAAATGACAAAGATGAGTAGTGACCAGGTGTTTTTATTACGTGGGCAGTTAAGTGGAGGCAGTGCAATGAAGTTTTTACCCCAAGATGGCCTCTGGAAGGTAGGGTTGGGATCACCTTCTAGTGAATATCCTTGCATTAGCCGGCCTCTGAAGCCCTACCGCAGCAACATCGCTTCCACTTACCTCTCGGGAGATTTTGATACATCTGCCACCCAAGCAGCACCGTATTCTTGCTCCTGGACATGGCTGTTCCGATCCGGCAGAACCTAGCCGTGGTGCGCGACAAGAAGAGTTGGATCCCCCAGGCGACATGCAGCTCTTAGTTGACTGTGGGAATGCTGGTGCCTCTCACTATGCACCCCCCTGCTTGTTGGACATTTGTGCCATCTGGCTCTGAAAGTATGAGCCGGCCATCTTCGATGTAGTGGGTGAGGGGATTCGACCGTCCCTCATCTGACCCTGGTTCTAGCTGCTGCCCCCACCTCACTGATATGCTGTATCTCTGGTCCCTGACAATGGTCCTCTTCTGACGTCCCGAGGCTCCCAATGTGACTCTTCCGGGTTGGTGGAGTCTATTCCTGGTGTTGACTAACGATGGTAAGCGCCACCAAGGACTGAAAGCCCAGATGGCCTTCGATCCCTGGAGGAGCCCCCAGTGTCTTCTTCGAAGACAGTGGCGCCCTACAGGAGATTTGGTGTGCTGTGGTGGGAGTGACTTTTACTCAGTCTTCCCGAACCTGCAAGTAGACAGTGAGCCTGTCTGAGTCCAGCGGCTGCCTCCTGTGCAGAGAGCTCTGAGGCCCTATCGACCCGTAGTGTGACATGTCTTGCATGCCCCAGCAAACTAGCATGCTGTGGCTCACGGGCGGCAGGGTTGTCCGGCGGTCTGACTTGGAGTGTCGAGGCCTGCCACCAACTGGACAACAGTGCTCGTTGATGATACCTTCCGGTTTATAGTGTGGCACAGCATTGGAGTGTGTGTGCCTCCGTCCAGCTTGTGCTGCCGTTGTGTGTGGCCGTGGCCGTGCTGAGGGCCCGGGTCAGCTTATGCACTCGGGGAGGGACAGACATTTGGTGCATCTTTTGTCACTTAGCGGCTTTAGTTTTCACTCCTTTGTACATTTCTTGACCCCCCACACCATTTGCTCGTTATGTGCGGGGAGGCCTGTGACTGTCGTGCCCGATGGGAAATTGGTTTGTTGCCTGATATACTTGTAGGTTGACTTTCTCTGTTGGGAATCGCGCTCGTCCTGGGATAGAGCTCCATTTTGGGGAATACCAGATTAGGAGATCTGCCTTGCCCCTCCTCACTCATTTGTGTGAAACACAATGCTCACTCCCGTAAAGCTTCCAACAACAATAGTCTGGGGAACCTCAGCTCTACTACCTACTATTTCTCTACTTCTCCTTCTCTCCAACGGAAGCCACACTCTTCCACACCCTCCTCTGCCCACCGGTGTCCAGTGCCCCTGAACTCAAGAGACTTATAGAGAAAGCAAATTGGTCAACTCTCCCTACCCCTCACCCACTCTCATCCTCCAGTACACCATCCTCTAACCGACACCATCCCGTCTCCTCCCCCACTACTTACCTCCTCACCTATGAGGAATCCACTTTGCCTTCCAACACTCCTTTTCCAGAGGGATCTCCTCTACTAACGACTATCTTCCCTTAGACCTGCAGCCCACAATCCTAACCTGCCCTCCATTGAGGATAAGCTGGCAGACCTCAAGTATGATCTCCAACTAGTTTAAGATAGCGTGCAGAACCTATTACACTTCTCTGTCAAGATGGAGAAGCTTTGGAAGCTCAATCCGACCCTTAAGACTAATCAACTGAGCCCTCCCGCAACAGATAAACACTACAGGAGGAAAAAGTAGTTTTCAAAAAATCCGCTCAGTCCATTCTGTAAAACACGGCCCCATCTTAATCACCATTCCAGGCCCCATAGGTCTACTAACCATCTGTCTAATGATGACATTCTCTCCCTACTTCTATCTTACAACGGCTCTTGCAGTGTCTCATCACCCTCACTATTCAATATCTAAACTACTTCTTCCAACCCAATTTCAGAATTCAGTGTTAACCTCAGAACTATGAACAAGGAAAATGTATTGCCTGTCCCCACATCACACCTAGAAGTGGTAGCAATTAATTCACACATCAAATCAATGCTTCTCAACTGCAGGTCAGCGGTTAAACAGGCAGCGGATATTGCCGACCTCATCCTCATGCAAGAACTGGACCTCCTGATCTTAACTGAAACCTGGCTTAATGACACCTCCTCTCCAGTTTTGGACATCTTGGTCTCTCCCGAATATGACATCATAAGACTTCATAGATCTGTTAACGTTGGGGGCGGCATTGCATGCATCTATTGTTACATTCTTACCCATGTACATACTTCTCCGATGTCCTCCTGTGAACACCTAGGCATTTAAATCTGAAACAATGACCAGATAGTTTGTTTGCTCCACACAATCTACCATTCCCCAGGTGACAATATTCTCTTCAGCGAACAAATAAAGGAGTCCATAGCCTCAAACTCTGACCAACACCCCAACCATATCTTCCTTGGGGAATTCAACTTACACTGGAACAACATAACTGACCCCTTATTGTGCTCCTTCAAGGCTTTTGTCTCCGACCTAAATTTCACCCAGGCCTGCAATGGACCTACCCACAACAAGGGCTCCACCTTTGATTTAATCATACCTAACATTATACAACTTGAAAACATATTGCCTTGTGACTGGTCGTATCACTACCTAATCTCTTTTCACATACAGGAAAAGGGTACTGGTTAGACACGGTCAACCTCACAAGACCAAACAGTGGTCTTGAAATCTGAGAGACATCAGCGTAAATTATCTGACCTCCGTTAGTAATAATCTACTTCCTCCACTCGCTAACATTACAGGCCCTGTATGATCTAGCTGATATTGAAAGAACGTTAATAGAGAGACAGAAGACGAGTGTGGCTGTTTATGTGACTTCTATACCACTGTGTCAGATAGCAGGATACATGACCAGACCAATGGGATGCTAGGAACAGAGCCTCCTGTTCAACTACAGGGTAGGCACACCGAAATATATGCTGTTTCCCATTGGGTTTTAACTCCAATCTTGACTCCCGGCCATGACCCTGTGATGGGATGTCTGGTCAAACAATGCTGTATTTTACATTTTTATGTGGATACTATGCTATGTACTCAAGACATTTACTACTTCCCTTTTTAAAATAATATCATATTAGGAATCTCATAGGAGACCTAAATGTATTTTTCCTGCTGAAAATTGACCAAATGCAGGCTAGATTCCACATTGGCAAGCCAGGGGATCTCAGAGCCTCTGTTGCAGTGAATTCAATCCTTGATAATATCCCTAGTGAGGTTTACCTCCTTATTTTTCCAAACGGACAGCGATAATAAGGGTGGCCAGACTCTAAAGTAGTCTTCAATGCACAAAATGCACAAATTTCTATGACAAATTATATGGGGACGACGGAATTGGTGCCATTAAAACTCTTATGCAAAACCTATTCTTTTCAAACTGCACAGTATTACATTAGTGGATGCCACAGATTTCAGTCCCATACGTTGCAGTGGGTATGCAGGGTGTTTTATATATTGGCAGTAAGGGTGACGGACTGCCCCCTCCTCTGGGCTGAAGTAAGCCAAATAAGGCCTGATTGTCTTTAAGAATTGAATCCTCAAATTTAATCCAGGGTCCTGTGGCAGTAAATGTTAGGCCCAGGTATGAAAAAGTTCTAGCGCAATTTAAGGTGCTGTTGTCTATAAAAAATGTGGACATACAACATTTCTTGGGACCACAGGCCATAAGGTAAAATTCATAAAATTGGTTTGCAGATCAAGTGTGGCCATAAAATCTACAAAACCATGAATTAAAAGACGCAGGGCTCTGGGTGTAGGCGTCATCAGAACAGCATCATCCATGTACAAAAGGGAGGGTAGTATGGAAACTTTAATTTTAGGGACTTCAGATGTAATGTTTGTTAAAAATGGATGGAGGTTATTAATGTATAAAATAAATAAAAGTGGTGCCAAGACGCACTCTTGTCTGACACCACAAAAACACCTATGTCAGGAGTTACATCCCCAGCTGTGGATATTCTGACCCTAGCCCTCATATCTTTATGCAGATATGCAAGAAAGTGCACTAATACTTCATCCAAACCATGCAAAAGAGGAGTTGGCCACAGCTTTGTGCGATTAAGGCAATCAAACACTGAGGTCAAACCCATAAAAGGCAAATACAGGGGGGATTGTTTCGCAATGGTGTATTTCCCAATAATTAGAGACAGGTTTAAACATTGTTCTTTCATTCCGACTTGGTTCCGAAAACCGTATTGACACGGATACAAAATGGACTTTTCCACAGCCCATTCTCTTATTCTGTTATAGAGAACTCTCCTAAGAATTTTTATCATGGTGTCAATCAGGGAAATGCGTCTGTAGCAGCAAGGCTGTGACCAGTCCACCTTTTTAAAAAATTGGCACTATTATGGAGGTAGTCTAGGTGCTAGGAAGTGGGGAGTGAGTCAGACCATTAAAAAGGTTCACCAATAAGGTTGCTCAAAACTTGGAGTTATGATTGATGAGGTCAACTGGGACACCATCCGAGCCAGGGGCTTGCCACCTAAACTCTGACTAATGGCGTTTCCACCTCGCTCAAAGTCACTTGGTATTCCCAATGGATATACTCCATGATGGAAGTACTTGGGGCTTGACTGGCAGCATACATTTTGGAGAAGTGGGCTTTGCTGGTTATATGACAAGTTATCAGGGTGGCTGTGTGGCTCAAGCGCTTCATGTCAGTCACTGCCTTCCAAAATGATTGACAATTTCTTGTTGCTGCTGTCAACTCTAAGGAGTCCCAATGAAGTTGCAACACTTCCCTCTTTCTCCTAGAGGTGACATCTTTGTACCCTTTACTGTGAATTGCCATTTCCAAGGGATCCTTAGGGGTGGCTGTAAGTGCCTTACGTAATTGGCGATTTGTCGCAGAGCATTCATGGTTAAACTAAATGGGCTTAATAATTAACACACATGGTGGGGGGCGATAACTTGTTCTGAATACAACAGGTACTGTGATCTTTTGCTCTTTAAGAGGTTTAGGGTATTCCTCTATACTGGCCGCACCGTGATAACCTATATCTAACTAAACCACCCTGCTACAACCTATACTACTGTTTGAGCGCCATTTTTCCTGCCTACTTCCAAACACCACGCTGGCCTTCCAACTTGTTCCCAATATTCAGGCAAAGCAGGGTGAAAGCCTGGAACACTTCATGTTCTGAGTCATTGTCTGACAAGCAAATATCAACCAAATCTGGTTTCTCAGTAATTGTAGTGTGAAAAAGTTGAGTGGATTCAACGGCTCTCCAACGTAGGGGCCGATTACGATGTCAGGCAGAAAGCCTCCCCCCGACAGTCGGAATCATCTGGACCATGTTGGAACTCTTCTGACCGACTCAGTCGTTTTACATTCCGACCGACCGATTATGATGTTCGCGGTCGAAACATAACTGGTCGGACATTCCAAATTGGTTCCGACTGGCTCTCGGAGTATTTGTGTCAGTCGGAACTGCATTGTGCACATCTATGGACAGCATTTCCGAACAACAGATTTCAATGTTGATTTCCAACAGCCTTTCCGAGTCGGCCTGTCTGACACGAAAAGGCTGTTGGAAAGTGACTTTGGGGGCCCCTAGCAGAGTCTTCTCCATCCTGTGGCCTCCAGTTGGTGACCGAGGGGGTACCTAGGGGACCCCCTGTAAAATCGTGCCCTGTGTGGCAGGCACAATGGGGTGCCCGCAACAAGGTGCAGCGTTTTCCGCACAGACCCCATTTCCCCATTGTGTTACGGCATGTAGTCGGTCAGAACACAGGCTCCCTTAGGCAACAATGGAACTCCGACCGAACAGTGTTCAGTCTCATTGTAATCAGTCAGGCGGAACCGCCGACCGCGAGTCAGTCGGTTCTGAATCCGAGATGGTGTCGGGCAGAAATTTTCCACCTGCCATCGTAATGAGTCCCTTAATCTTAAGCTATATTTGGTTGCTTGCAAATTGCCAGCTCCGCACTCCACCCTAAATTTGAGGTTAGGGAGCAAGGCAATTACCACCTTGATGGGGTTGTAATCCCCATTAGTAGAGCGAAGTACATTCCCTTGTAGTACTAGGTAAGTTATGTTATGTTATGTTATGTTATGTTAGTGCTATTTGTATTGCGCACGGCTGCTCCAGCGAAGGAGCGTCCCGGCGCACCGACAAGGTGGCGAACACAACACAACTGGGGAACAGAAATAATTATTAAGAAATTGGGGAGTGAAGGATTTAACAAAGCTCAGAAAATAAATGAGTTTTAGCGGCCTTGCGGAAGGAGAGCAGGTCACCAAAGGTCCGGAGTTTCAAAGGGAGAGCGTTCCAGAGTGCGGCTGCCCGCACCTTAAAAGAGCGACCCCCCACCCGACTGAGTTTGAACCGAGGGGCTACCGCTAATTCTTGGTCTAGCGAGCGCAGAGTGCGGCCCGGGATGTAAGGGCGCAAGAGTTGGTGCAGTAAGGGAGGTGATAGGCCCTTCAGAATTTTGAAGGAAAGGCACAAAACTTTAAAGTGGATCCGCTGCCTAACGGGTAACCAATGCAAGGCTCGCAAAGATGGACCGGCCGAGCAAAACCTAGGAAGACCTAAGATCGCTCTGGCCGCAGCGTTCTGCACTCTTTGAAGTCGGGTTAACTCAGCCTGGTTTAATTCTATAAAAAGGGAGCTGGCATAGTCCAACCGCGCCAAAACCGTTGCTTGCACCACCAATTGACGAGTTGCGGCATCGAAGTATTTAAGGGCAGGGCGCAGATTGCGCAGGATGCCAAAGCAGCAAGCCGCCGTCCTTTTGGTGTGGCCAACGAAGTTGAGGGAAGGGTCCAGCCAAACACCAAGGTTTTTGATCTCCGCAACCGGAGTGGGGGTCGGCCCCAGCTCAGAGGGCCACCAAGTATCTCCCCATAGGTCTGTCCGCTTCCCAAAGATCATCACCTCCGTTTTTTTGGCGTTTAGTTGGAGACAGTTGGACGTCATCCAACCAGCCACCGCCCTGAGTCCTTCTCTGAATCTTGGGGCATCCACCCCAGAGTCCCCACTGATCGTGACCGCTAGCTGGGTGTCATCTGCGTACGACACCATGGTCATACCACAGAGCTTCACAACCTCAGCCAGCGGCCTCACGTAGATGTTAAACAACGTGGGGCTCAGTGAGGAACCCTGTGGGACCCCAAGAGACAGAGGATGACCTTTGGACTGGTAGGGCGGGGACGCCACACAGAAGGAGCGATCCCTGAGAAACGAACGGAACCACTGGTGTGCAGTGCCGATCACCCCTATCTCCTCAAGACGTTGCAGGAGAATGTCATGGGAGACCGTGTCAAAGGCGGCGCTTAGGTCTAACAAAACAAGCGCCGCCGTTTGACCTGCATCCAGAACTACCCGAAGGTGCTCGACCATAGATAACAGTGCTGTCTCCGTACTGTGGCCAGCCCGAAAACCATTCTGGGTGTCGTCCAGAATGTTGGCACGCGACAGATGACCAGTGAGGGCGGTGTTGACATGCGCCTCCGCGAGTTTGGCTGGCCACGGGAGAAGCGAAATCGGGCGGTAGTTCTCCGATTTTGTAGGGTCGAGAGATGGTTTTTTCAAAATGGGCATTACTACCGCATGCTTCCATTTCAAAGGCACCTGGCCTGATGATAGCGACGTGTTGATTAAGTCGCAAACCGGGCGAGCAAAAACCTGGTCTCTGAACATAGGTGGCTTGAGCGGGTCGTCCGGCGACCCCGACTTAACTCGGAGAGCCAAGGCCGTGTAAGACTCCAAAGAGAGAGAGGGGAGAGAGTCTAGCACCACCTGATCCAACCGGATGGGAGGCCCCATACTGGTTTGTGCAGTGGAGGAAGGGAAGGCCCTATATATGGTCTGGACCTTCTCCAGGAAGAAAGCCGCCGGCGCTTCACAATGAGTATTGGAGCTGATGGAGTTACCGGCCGGCTTCCTTGCCACAAGGTCTTTAAGGGCCTTAAAGATGGTTTTAACAGGATTCCCACTATTGCGAAACTCCAGAGCGTAGTATTCAGCCCGGGTTCTACAAACCGCGCGGTGATAAGACTTGACCGCAGCCATATACAGGGTTTTTTTGCTGCTGTCATACCTCTTCCTCCAGTCTCTCTCTGCACGTCTGCAGACACTTTTCAGAGCCCTCAGATTGCCATCATACCAGGGACTGGGGGCGCGGGAGCCACACTTACTGGAAACCATCGGGATAAGGGAGTCGAGGGCCCTGGTTACCCATCCGCAGAAATGGTCATAACCAGACTCCACGTTCTCCACTGCACCCAGTGGGTCGTCAGTGAGAAGGCGGTGGAGATCTTCCGCCTTTAGTTTGCTCCAGCGCCGTCTGGGCATGGCTCGCAGTGGCACCTTAAGTGGGGCTTCATCAAGAGGACAGTGAATGGTCACGAGTGAGTGGTCTGACCAGGTCAGGGGGAGGGGGGGGGGGCACTGTAACCCCTTCTAAGTTAGAAAAAAAGGGGTCCAGAGTGTGGCCACCACTATGAGTGGGGTCCGAGACCAGCTGGAACAATTGAAGGGCCTCAAGGTCCGCCACCATCCCTCCCACAGAAGAAAGACACAAACTGTCAAAATGGAGATTCAAGTCACCAATGATAGAAAAATTGGCAGACCCTACTGCTAGTGAACTAACCGCCTCAGGGAGAGCCTCTCGAAATGCCACTGAGCTACCAGGTGGACGGTAAATCAGCAATCCTGACAAGGTAAAGTGCGGAGTAACCGCAACCTTGAACAGGGCGCTTTCGCAGCCCGTGATGCTCTGCACACTCCAGGCGCAAGAATAGCACGATTTAACAGCAAGAGCGACGCCACCCCCTCTCGAAGAGCGGTTGAGCGTGTAGATGGAATACTCAACGGGGAATGCCAGATGGATTGTCAAGTTGGATGAAAGAAAGAAATGATTTATTATGGAAGAACAGCCTCTGCCCCTATAAGTAGGTAGTATATGATCAGTGCCACCAGCTACATCAATTACATTAATTGTATCCTGAATGGTCAGATGACTCAAAAACTCAGAACCTCTGGTATCGGTGCCA
This sequence comes from Lissotriton vulgaris, assembly GCF_964263255.1. Lineage (NCBI taxonomy): Eukaryota > Metazoa > Chordata > Amphibia > Caudata > Salamandridae > Lissotriton > Lissotriton vulgaris. Next base: position 911,785,269 of record NC_141689.1, read on the forward strand.
ATCATTGATTTGGTTGAGGTGCTTCCTGCATCTAAAGTAGGGGTTAAAGAAAAGATGGCACCAGTTAAAAGCCCATGAGGCACAGGGTCAAGGCTGATTTGCATATAGCCAGTGTCTGATCTAGGGTGGTGTGGAGTGCAAAAAAACGATGGATTTAGGCCCAGATCTCTGTACTGGGGTGAATGTATGACATTGTTCTGCATTCTGTCCATCAACTGTGTTTTTTGCAATTTTCACCCCGAGTGGGCTGGGTATGCTCAGACGTGAGTCCCAGGCTCTCCACATCACTGGAGTCAAGCTATCCAGGCTGAAGAAGGCTGATAGCCAGAAACCGGTCCTTGGATGCCTGATTCCGGTCTAGGAAAGACATGGCTTGGTAGTTCGGGCTGGACTGTTCCCATGAGGCACAGGGTTAAGGCTGATTTGCATATAGCCAGTGTCTGACCTAGGGTGGTGTGGAGTGCAAAAAAACGATGGATTTAGGCCCAGATCTCTGTACTGGGGTGAATGTAAGACATTGTTCTGCATTCTGTCCATCAACTGTGTTTTTTATCAGTGAAAAGCCTGGCATTAAAATCTCCAGCCAAGCAAACCCCAGCTGAGAGACCTTTAGTGGCAACGTCACTCTGCAAGGATAAAATATAATCAAATAAAACCAGGAACTTGGTATTTGAGACATTGATAAATTCTGCATTATAAAAATTGATAAAATACAGAATCATATTTTCCTTTAATCTTACCACCTGGAAATTATCATTGCTGGTTATGATCAGCTCAACACTACCTCAGGGCGAAAGGTTTACCCAGATAGCCAAGCCACCGGAGGCACACCCAGGCCAAGAGGGGATTGCGGAGGTGCTAAGACATTTAAACCTGACAATTGGTAGTTCCTGTGTAGTCCAGGTCTCCTGAAACATAAGAATGTCATATTGCCTTATAAAGGTTGACCATTCAGGTATCACAATTTTGGATTGTAGGCCGGCCACATTCCAGCTCAAAATTCTTACGGCTGAGTCTCCCGGACATACGATATTACCAGGGGGTGTGGTGGTGGCACATTGTGACAGTTTCTCAGGGGGGTATAGCTGTTTTGCAATCTATAGGTAAACAATCCAGCCAATCTAGCCCCTCAAGATCACTTAAAAGGGAAACATTATTATTAAGTGTAAGCTAGGGGCTTGGAATAGTGTGTCTTAAGAAGTTACTTGGGTCCCCTAACACGTTAGGTTTATAAACATAGCCCAGTGGTTGTGAACAGATGTAATGTCAATCATACCAGTTGCCTCCTGAGAATCCAACAGATTTCTCACTGTTTGGGGTCTGTGAAAATTCACAACAATGCAGTCCCAATCGATGTCCTTCCTGGAACGACCCAACCACCCTACCATGCACCATCAATATCTAATTGAGATTCAAGTTATAAAAATGCTTATGCTTCATAAACCAGTCAGCACTCATTGCCATTATTCTGTTTTAGATTTCTTAAGAGGAGGAACTCCTGCTGGTACCAGAACATAGATGCAGGGGGCAAATCAAATTTGACTTTGATAGCGATAGTATGAGTTCCAAGTTAACTGGGGTTATTGGAGCCATTACCCAGTATGTCAGACTTGTGCTTGGCCGTGAGACCCACTCATGGGCGGTTAGACAGAGCCCCAACTGGGCCTGGTCTAATAGTGTCCTATGGTTTCTCCTGGCACCTTTAGTTGGTATAGTGCCATTATTTACATTAGATTATCTTGGGGAAATCACTCTATTATTCACTATTGAGTTAGTCAAGGGTATTGACACGGGCCCGGCGCTCACAGGAGTGGTTAGCCTATGAATGATGTTAGTCATAGTGCTTTCAATGTGACTTAACTGGGCCTTAATGGGTTTCAACTTTTCCTCTAAAAGTGCATAATCTGTCCCCCAGTGTGTCATAATTAAATGAAGCTGTGTTAACACAGGACGATGTCTGCATCTGCGTTGATTGTGTATGTGACTGGCTAAGGCGCCATGAGGAAAGTTAGTCCTTTCGTATGCCATTAGATCTTTTGGTCCCCACAAATGACTTTGCAACAACCGTTTTCCTTTTGATCACAGGCTCAGGTTCTGATAAAATACTGGCGGACTCTGAGGAAGTGGTAACCCTTCCATTCCATTGGTAACCAGGTCATGAAGGGCAGGAGGGTTAAGCGGGTGGTCTGAGAGTCCAGTGATGCCAAAGCTAGTTGCAGCATTATTCAGTGAAACATTTCTTAGGCTGACAATATTGTCAGGGCCATGGTTGAGTGACAGTCTGCGCTCTGTCAACGTGATTTCCTTCAGGATTGTCCCCAAGGCCCTGTCAGCATACTGCTGATGGCTGTGGTGGAGCAAGGAATGTCAACCTTACCTTCTGGACCCCCACCATCCTTGTGTTGGCCCATGCTAAGAACAAGTTGCACTTCCCAAATGGGAAGTAGATGAAGATTCAAGGGCGAAAGAGAGTGGGCCCAGGCCAGCCTTGTATGGCAGCGGACAGGCGCAGATGGGCACGGTCTTGACCAGGGCACGCTCCCAGGTGATTCCAGCGCTGCAGGATGCCTCAGATGTCTATGGTGCTCTGGTGTCCGGCCAGCTCCCATGTGTTAACCTGGTCAGCTGGGGGATGTAGTCCCATCGCAGCGAGTACGGCTGGTGCGCTGTGCATCAGGGCAGAGTCAGGAGCGAGGTGAGTGTTTCTCATTCATTTCTTTTAGCTCGCGTATCACTCAGAGGCCTGGGTAATATGGGTGAAATATATGCTGAGAGCACCATACAATAACAAACAGACTAATACTAGAAGCAATAATGATCAAATAATATTTCAGAAGTGGAATTCTAGATAGATGTTTTTGTCACCCGTTCCCCCAATCAACTCCTAATCCTGACCGTCTCTGATATGTAAGAGAAATATTATGGAAAGACTGCGGCTATCTCACCAAAAAGCAGCAGTAAGTACATCCATTACAATGTCTTCATTCATTATCAAAAGTACACTACAGCACAACAACATGGAAATGTAGTTACTACAATGAGCATGTTTAAAGCACAAGATAACATAAAACAATACAAACTTACTAATGGCTGGTTTCCACGTTCATAAAATAATTCTAAACTGGCCTTGAAACTACTTTTTCTTACCACGACACAGTGTCGCTACTGCCACAGCATCATTGAGATACATACTCACATCTGCCTCTATAAAATCTTTACATCCATGACCTCTGTGAGACCCTGGCCCTAAAAGTCTTGCCCGCAACACACCTCACACAACAAAGGCTACTGTTTGGACCCCATCCTCCTGCATGATCTACAAGCCAACATCATAACGGGTATGTCCTTTATGTAAAACTTTATATCCGGGTAGGGTGGTTTTCTGTTTAAAGACTTTACTATGTAATAACAATTATGGAACATTTCTGAGACCTCATGCGATGTGTGGGAACCATGGGACGAGGTTGTCTTTTGCCTTGGGCTGCAATAAAAAAGGTGATGACGATTTAATTTTACTGGATTTAGTAAATGTTTCTGGGGCCTGCTTATCAATCATTTCAGAAAAAAACATTTGACTATGTATGGCATTCTAGGGAACTAAAATAGCCAAATGTGAATATGGCCATCTTGGTGGGCTCATGATTGATTTGATTGTTCTTTTTTTAAAACTCAGACCAAACTCAAGGAGGAGAGCATTTATGGCAACAACTATGTTTCATCTAACGGATCAGGCTTGTTAGAAATGGGGGTCTCTAGTTGGCAGAGGTAGGTATCTTTGTCCAAATCGGGACTCTTGCTTCTAGTTAGGGTACGGGCGATACATTTCTAAAATAACCCCTGCTTACCCCCTTGGTAGCTTGGCAAGAGCAGACTGGCTTATCTCAGAGGCAGTGTGTAAAACATCGATGAACACATACAGTAATACAGTGAAAACACTACAAATGAACACCACACTGAAGAAATAAAAACCTTCTAAGGGGTTAACTGATACACCTGGTCCTTTAAACCAACAAAGAAGAGATTGGCACGGAAGCTGAACTATAAAAACAACGCATTTATTAACCTCACATGAGGGAGACTGCGTCATAAGCGGAGAACAGATGCCTTATATATGCATAGGTTACATAGTCAGCATAAAACCAAGGGGAGGTTCTGGCACATACAAGCCTGCTTATTAACTGATATGGGTATGTAAAATTTGGTTGTTCAACAAAGTGGGAGGGTAGACTAAACTGAACACATCAGTAAGAATAGCCTGACAGTTCTATACTAGGAACAGTTGCACTCTACTAGGTAGGCCTTTCTGTGCATGTGCAAGGCTCTGGAAGAGGGACAAAGCACATGGCGAGCACATGACCAACTAAGATGGCTGCCAAGTACAAAATGGCTTTCAGCTCATCTAACAGCGATTTCTGTAATCTTTAACAACTCCAGTTTAGAAAATTAGTAATCTTTTATCTAAACCAAACAAGACCAAAACAACAAAAATCCACAATACAGTAATAAAAATATGACTTTCAAATGATAGAAATAGTTCAGTTCAAAGCAAATTGTAGATGCAACACTTTTCACACAAAGTACCTTGGATGCGTTGTGCACACAAACAAAAAGAGTCGCAGGGAAGGTGACGCGTCGGTTCCTTACACTCAGGGAAGGTGAAGCCGACATTTTTGATCTTTTGGTTAATGAACAACCGGACGCAGTATTTCTCACGGAGACTTGGTTGGCTGAGAGTTCAGGCCCTGATGTTGCTGCCACCTTTTCACCTAACTACGCTGTAGTGAGAAAAGATAGGTGCTCAAAATTCGGCGGGGACATTGCCATTATTTTTAAAAAGGATTATCAGTGCAAATTCGAAAACGTATTGTTCATGAATTGTGAGGCAGCTTTATTTAAGCTGTCCCTGACCCTGAAATGCAAAAACAACAGTTGATGGACAGAATGCAGAACAATGTCATACATTCACCCCAGTACAGAGATCTGGTCCTATATCCATCGTTTTTTTGCTCACCATGCCATTCCAGTTTGAACCCAGCCATATGCAAATCAGACTTGACCCTATGCCCCGTGGGAACAGTCCAGTCCGAACTGCCAAGCCAGGTCCTCCCTGGACTGGAAACAAGCATCCTAGGACCGGTTTTGGGCTTTCAGCCCTCATCAGCCAGGATAGCTTGATTCCAGTGGCATGGAGAGCAGGGGACTCACATCTGAGCATACCCGTCCCACTCAGGGTGACAAATGCAAAAACAACAGTTGATGGACAGAATGCAGAACATTTACCCTTCTCTGGCATACTTGTGTATCGCCCTTCTGAGCCTCCCGCTCCCTGGGCTTCATCCTTCCCCGACCTGCTAACCTCCTTAATTATGAGCACTGGCAATTTCTTAATCTTGGGTGATTTTAAGTTACACCTGGATGATCCAACATGTAAAATAAGCACTAACCTCATCTCTGATTTGGCAGCATTAAACATTAATTTACATAATTCTGGCCCCACGCATGAGGTGGCCCACTTACTGGATCCTATTTTCTCCAGTCTATCTAGCATTTACTGTTCCCCAGCACTCCCTCTATGCTGATCTAACCATTTTATTACAAGGTTCTGTCTGGAACTCCCAGTCAACTCTGTACCTACTATTCCCACCTTAAGTACATTAACTAGAGATTGGAAAAAAAAACTAGACACACCTGCTTTTAACAATATTTTGTATTCTCACGTGCCTATGTCTAAAAAAATGGTGAATACGCTCTCGGTTTCTGTGCAAAATGACTACTCCATACCATTGATAACTGTCTCTCTCTTTCTCAAAAAGGATTAATAATCATCGTCTTCCAGTGCCCCGGTTTACTGAAACGCTGAAAATAGAAAAGGAACTGTGCTTCCGATTCCAAAACTATTTATAAAACGGCAAAAAAAGTGTATCATAATCTCTGCAGGTCAACCCGCACTGAATATGTATCAACTACCATCTCCGATGCTCTGAACTGCTCTAAAACGCTTTTTAGTATGGTCAAGGAGCTCGCTGGATCTAAAACTCAATCTAGGCCCCCTTCACCTAATAAATGGCAATGTGAGGACCTGGCTACTTTTTTTGTCCAGAAAGAAGAGAATATATACTCGGAAATAGTAAGCCTGCAGCTTGATAACCTGCCTTTGCTGCAACTTACTAAATCCCTCCAATTAGTACCTGCACCATCCTCAACGGACAATATCCATTCTGATCAAGATAAGGCACTTTGCACACCTCCTAACTATCTGGACACATGGCCCTTATTAAACGCAGCTTCCTTTAAAGGACTTTGAGACAGTATCAAATCGGGATCACCCAGGGACCCTTTGCCTATCTATGTGCTCTTCAAGGAAAACAAGGGGAACCCTACTCACATAGGAACCAGGGCCAACAATTATATCAAAGAACAACGGTTCCTGTGGAATAATACTAATAATATGAATTTGATATGTAGCTTAATAGCCATTGGTATTAGCACAGAGGGTTGACAAGGATGGTGGAAAGGAATACACAACCAACATTTCTGGCATGTTTTACTTCGTTATATCAATAGTAATCAACTATATTTGAATTGTCACACAATTATGTGCATACAAATACATAAAAAAGGTGCACAGTGTCCCAAGTGTACATGTGAAACCAAAATAACATTACATACAACATAGACTACATAGGAGCGCAGTGGTTTCTTATTGGATACATAAAAAAAGGAAAAGGACCAAGGAGGACATAATTAATTATTAAGGTGATTCTACACGATCGTAGACACTATTTTAATGGTTCAATTCCTTGTTGCGTCGACGGCGTTTCAACCCTCAGGGATATGGGTCTCGTCAGGACAGGGCAATGAGGGACATCTGAATATTATCTCGTATTCACCCATGCATGGTGAGAAATAAACACTCACTTACAGGTAACCCAGCCGGGTACACATGTAGTGGTCAAGGAACAGTGATGAATTGTGTGCATACAATGGCACTTTCAATGTTTTCACAGGACAATGCCCGAGCCCATAGAAGTTTGCGCCGGATAGCATAAATTGCATCCGCGTCTTGAATCGGAATGAATACGATATATTTTATAAAATAAATATAAATATCTATGTGCTCCAGCAGCTTGAGCCGCCATCTCTGCTTGTCATTATGAACCTTTTAAATGCCTCCTTACAAGAAGCTACAGTTCCACCTGATTGCACGCCATGGTGCTCCTGCTTCTCAAAAAGGCCAACGCTGAGCCCGACTTACCCTCTAACTATCGGCCCATTTCTTTGCTATCGACCGTTTAAAAAATCTTAGAGAAACATATCCACGCTCTGCATCGGTTTCTTCGGCGATGTATCGGAAGCAGGTACGGTTGTGCCACGCTTCTTATTGTTGGTTGCTTTCCCAGCTCCCAGCAGCCAGAACAACCTCCAGAAGCCCAGAATGGCTACATGCACCTCTTGGCAGGTCAGAACTCCCAGCAAGGAAGTTCAGGGGAGCTGGGGGTGAAGTCTTTGTGTCTCTGAGACTTCAGAACAGGAGGCAAACTCTTCTTCAAGCCTTTTAAGATCTTCATCTAGCAGGAGACACTGCAAAGTCCTTTTGCCTTTCCTTGGTGGAAAGTAGCCCCTGCAGGCTAACCCCAGACAGCAAACAGCACAGGGGCACTATCCTCCTCAGTTTCTCCAGCTCTTCTCCTTGGCAAAGGTTCCTCTTGATTTCCCAGAAGTGATCTAAAAGTCTGGTACCTCTTTTTAGACAGTAAATCTCTTTGTTCTGTCTTGGCCCAGGGATCTGAGCCAAGCCCTAACCAGTTCTGGGGGGCACTTTGCAAGTGCACAACAACTTCCATTGTCAGTGTGAGCCCTGGCTCCATACACACCACAGGGGGGCAGAGCCATCATTCAGGTGCAGGTGCTACTCCTCCAACCACTCCAAATGCAGGACTATTCAGCCTGGCGCTGACTCATCCAGATTCTCTGGAGCCACTGTACATCCCCAACTCCAAAGCCACACAATCAATACACATTGTAGAAGAGGCACACTGGATGTTGAAGCAAGAAAATGCTTACTTTCTAAAAGTGGTATTTTCAAACACCGAATGTAAAAATCATCCTCACTAAAAGATGCATTTTAACATTCTGAGTTCAGGCATATTAAACTTTATTTTCCTACCTTGTTCCCAGGGGTAGTTAGGCTTAATATATGTTATAAGCAAACTTCCCATTCTATCCTATGGGAACAGATAGCATTGCAATAGTGAAAAATGAAATTGGCAGTATTTCACTATCAGGACACGCCACATATACCAAGGCATGTCCTACCTCTCACATGCATTGCACCCTGCCCACAGGGGTACCTTGGGCCTACCGTAGGGGTGACTAATATGTAAGAAAAGAGATGGTTAGGGTCTGGCAAATGGGTGCACTTGCCAAGGCGGCATGGCAGTATTAGACTGCACACAGGCACTACAATGGTAGGCCTGAGTTACATTTACAGGCTGCTTATGTGGGTGGCACAATCAGTGCTGCGAGCCCACTATCAGCATTTGATTTACAGGCCCTGGGCACACACAGTGCACTGTACTAGGGACTGACTAGTGAATCAAATCAGCCAATTATGGAAACACTAACTGATATATACAATTTACAGGGAAAACATATGCACTTTAACACTGATCAGCAGTGGTAAAGTGCCCAGAGTCATACAATCAACACAAACTGGTCAGATACAGAAGGCCACAAAGCATAAAATCTGGGGATAAACCCATTGTAAAAGCCAGGTCTAACAAGGCTTGAACACCAAATCTGACCGTGTCAATGTAGCGTTGTTCACTGATGACATAATATGCTTTCTGACTGACCCTGAGAAATCGCTGTCCTGAATAATTTCACCATTCCAGGAAGTCTCAGGCTTCAAAATGAAATATTAAAAGTCAAACGGTATGACAGGGGTCAACAAACGAGATGAACAGAGACATTTTAAGGGGATAGGGGTTTTATTGAGTACGATTTTGCACGAGATAGAATAGAATAGAATATCTAGGCAGCATTCTTCCTACAACCATGGGCAGCATTTATTGTAGCAACATCTCACATTTACTGGATTTTCTCTACAAATACCTATAATAATGGGGCAAGTTACAGACTTCCTGGATAGAGAGGATCAGTCCATTAAAGTTAACTTTATTGTCAGTGTTACAAAGTTCCCCTTTTTGAGTGGCCACCTCCATTTATTAGATATAATTCCTCTTATTAGGGCTATGCATACTGGGACACTGCTTTCTATTGACCAGTCCATATGCTCTGACCCCTAAAACCTGTCAATATTGGTTATACTCCTAATTGGCATACTAAACTTATTGTAAGTGCATAGCATGTGGTACCAAGTCTACCCACGGTCCGTAGGTTAAATGTCACTATTGCCACTAGGAGAGTGAAATTGCAAAACATGACTGCAGGCCTGCCACTGTAGACGGCCTGTGCATTTTTCAAACTGCAGTTTTAACCTGTCAACTTCTTTTGACAGCTGAAACGCTCCTGTTAAAAACTAATAAATCACCACTAAGAAGGCCCTATGGCCCAATAAGGCAGTGTTCTAGGTATTTAAAAGGAGGGCATGTAAAATTTTAATGTTAAACATGCTCTTACAGTGACAAGGCCCGAAAAATGTTTTTTTCACTGTAGCACGGTTAGCAGCTCCATAGTAAAGCATTGGGATATAATAGTAACATTTTTTTTTATAACTGTTTAGGAACCAGCTATAAAGTTCATTCTTGAAATGTTTAAAATATTTATTAGAAGCCTAACTCATTGGTAAAGTTGGATTTGTAACAAATAATTTAAAAAAGGTACTTCTAAAATGCCACCCTTTACCTACCTCAAGCCTCTAGAAGCTCATTTGCATGAGCTTCCGACTGTCACCCAGGAGCTGAACAGCTCATTTATTGAGGTGTGAACTTGTTCCCAGAGCTGAGACAAAGGCCTCTGGTGTAGGGAAGAGTTATGCTCCTCTGACAGGATGGGCATCTCGGCAGTAACCAAGAACGTATTCAACTTTAAAGAGACCTACCCTGTCATATGCAGATGTAGCCAATAACTGAACCTGCCCCCTTCAGTGTCTTTTTAGTCAGCCAGGCACCAATTTCAGTGAGAGAGGAGCGGCATCCAGAACCAGTTTTGAGTGTCCACAGAGAAGGGCTTGCTCATTTCCCTGCGTATAGGGGAAAAAAGGCTCTGTTTAGGTGGAGTGGGGCACTGTGGAATTGATTGCAGCAGGGCACACAGGATCACCTGCTAAAGTGGGTAGGGTAACTGTTTTAGTACTTCAGAATGATATCATATTTTCTTACGTTAAGCCTGTCTGCTCTATGCAAGGGCCCCCAGGTCTTAGGATCAGGTTATAATTACTGAAACCTTTAATGGGCTTAACCAGATTAGTGACATTATTTAATTTTCAGGGTGCCCTACATGACAACAAGAGCAGGGAGCAATGTTTAGACAAGTTCCAATTGGAGGCAAGGGTTGACAGTACTCTTAAATTGGGTGTAGCAAATATGTTCCGCCCATTTAGTCTACCGGGATTTTTCACAAATGATTACCCTGTTTTGAACTTTGACTGTGAGTGAGTATCACAATCTGAGTCTTACTCACGGTAACTTCACAGTAATTGGACTGGGTGTGTTAACCGCCAGTATCCCGCTGCTTGGCTAGGATAAGAGGCACTGGGCTGGTTACATGTGAACATGTGATCACAGGTTTGCAGGCTGAGTGTGATAGACTACTGTCAAGCACAGCTCCATATCTGCGCACAGGTAGCATGTCGCAGAATGGACTCTGTAAGGACTGTTGCTAACCTGGGGTAGGCCTTCTAATACGAGTGGGTTTTCATAGTGGAGTTCTGTAGTACTTACTGGAAAATATGTGGTGTTTTCACTGTATTATATATCATAGTTAAAATCTGCCATGAAGTACAGTTTCATTCTACTTAGGCCTACTGGGTCCAGCAAGGTACAAATATGGGGATAAAATGCAACACAAGTTTGAATTTGCAGTCTCCAAAAAAACACTTACACATCTTTTGAGACTTCAAGATTTGTCATGTTTCCTTCACTCTGCTCATTATAAGCCTTTGTCCTTGTAAGAAAACATGATTCTTGGAGCTTTGCCACCCACTTTTTGCCTCCATTTTGACTAGTAAGCACTGGCGAAATGACTCTGTAATGTCCTTAGTCCTGCTAAACAGGACTCAAAGCATGTGATTCGACCATTAAAAAGTGTATGTTTAATAGGCTTATCCCCAGCCGGCATAACTTTACATACTTGTACGCCCCTAGTATACGGTTCCAGGGGTACCTAGGACATCTAAGCTAAAGTTTCTGTCATGGACTGCAGCACTAGTCGTACCACCACAAATGTGAAAGAGCAAAAGCATGACTCCCAGCCTGCCACGGATGGCTGGCAAAGCAGTCGCAAACTACTAACTCAACTTTGCCATTTTAAGCCATGGTAAAAGCCCAAGCATTCCTTTTTATTAATATTTGCAAGTAACCTCTAAAACAGGACTACTGAGCCCTAAGGGCAGGGTGCATTATATTAAAAGGTGGTACCTGTTTAAAGGTCCTAACAGAAAAAAAACACTGTTGTTTTTACTATTAAAAGGCTAGTAGCCCCATTGGCGAGTGCAGTTACATCTGATACTTCAGCAATGCCATCTTCTGAATGGGACTACTAAAATTGGCACCTCGGGGTATTAAACAAATCAGTACATTAAATTCGACCCAGTGGTGGAATCAAATTTAATGTCACTTGTGGGCAAAATGTAACTTTAGTAATCTTCCACTTTGTTGCCCAAGTTTCCATTGTCCGTTTACAGTTGCACCGAAAAACTGTCTTTTAAGACAGCCTCCTGGCTTCCTGGGGATACATGTGAATGACCCCTCAGCATTCCGTCCATCATTTGCTTGCATAGCACTTTTCACCCTAAGTGGGATAGGTATGCCCAGACGTGGGTCCCTTGCTCACTGTGCCACTGGATTCAATCTAGCCTGGCTGATGAAGGGTAATACCAGAAACCAGTTCCAGGATGCTTGTTTCCGGTCCAGGGAGGACCTGGCTTGGCAGTTCGGTCTGGACTGTTCCCACGAGGCATAGGGCCAAGACTGATTTTCATATGGCTGGGTCTAAACTGGGGTGGCATGGTGAGCAAAAGAACAATGGATTTATCCCAGATCTCTTGGCTGGGGTTGTATGTATGATTCATTCAGCATTCCATCCATCGTTTGTTTGCGTAGCTCCTTTCACCCTAAGTGGGATGGGTATGCCCAGACGTGGGTCCCTTGCTCCCTGTGCCACTGGATTCAAACTAGTCTGGCTGATGAAGGTTAATGCCCATAAACCGGTCCCAGGATGCTTGTTTCCGGTCCAGGAAGGACCTGGCTTGGCAGTTCGGTCTGGACTGTTACCATGAGACACAGTGTTAAGACTGATTTGCATATGGCTGGGTCTAAACTGGGGTGGCGTGGTGAGCAAAAGAACCATGGATTTAACTCAGAGCTCTTGACTGGGGGTGAATGTATGATTCATTCAGCATTCCGTCCATCATTTGTTTTTGTGACCCCCAGGAAGGGACATTTAGGGCCTGCTGGTGGAGGAGATGTTATCTCATCCTGGCAGGAAAAGCCACACAGGATGTGAGCCCAAAAGCTAGCTCAAAGGAGAAGCCCCAATTGTTGGGCAAATGGCAATGACACACAAGAAGAGCTATTACTTTTGTACACCCAGACAGGATCGCATTGGGGTCAGAGAAGAGGAACCAGTGGTTGAGCTAAGGTTTGTACAAACGAATGTGACTGGACCAAAGGCGCAGATGTGAGTTTATTACACTACACAATGAGGTTGCATAGCCACACCCTGTAATAAACCACATTTCCTCACAGTCCCCCCTACTGGGCCAAGCTAATTGCTCTGATCCCTAACACGGGGATCAAAAGCCTCTCCACACAATTGGGCAGTTAACAGTGATTTGTCCACTTCCCAAGAACGGAAGGGGGTAGGAACCTTCATTTGATAATTAGGTTATCACACTGCACCTGGGCTGGGACAACCCAAGCCCACTGCAAAAAAGAAGGGAGCCTGGGTCTCTATAGCCAAAACAAAAAGGCTTGCCTGTGAAGTTTTGACGGGAAGGGGTCAGGCGGCTGTATCATAAAGTGGCAGAACGGAGGCTCTAAAGGCAGGTGGTACTAGAGATATCTTGAAGTCACCATTCTGAATTGCCCTATAATGGTATAGAGGAGGGTTGGGACTGGTGTGAAGGATGATGTAGCATCCTAGAATTGACATGGGGTGCCTGATGCCTAAAAATTTCCACCACCACTTCAAAATCCTGGTACAAAAGAAAGACAGTTGAGAAGACCCTGAACTTGGGAGCGACGACGGCAAAAGGATGTCCAGCTGGAAGTATGAGCCACCTGATGCCCTGCAAGGATGGACTAAGCACTTGGACTCCAGCTGACCACCAGGACAATGCAGGGTCCCTCCAGGGTCAGTGACGCTGGCCCCATTATGACCCCTAACGAACAGTTGGGGGAACGGACATACAGGGGGACCTTAGAGAGCCTCCCTAGAGCTTCAGTGGACTGATCCTTGACTCTACTGCTGACACACAGATGCCTGGAAAGACAAAGTCTTCTGCTTGCTGGCTGTGAGACAGATGCGTAGCTAGGCACTGTGGCGCCTGAGCGGTCCCTGCCTCTGCCGTCCCCTGACGGCCACGTTGAAGAGCAGGGAGAGATGGCGGGGGGGGGAGTGCAGTTGATGATTCCTGTGTTTGTCGCCCCCCAGCAAACTCATGTAAGAGTAGGGGACTAGGCTGCTGTCCCTAAAACTCGTGCCACCCAACGCGAACCACCTCCCTTGCTATGGCACTGCTGTGAGCTGTGGAAGATGCACACTATGAAGAAGAGTGCTTCTGGAGCACAGGCAGAGGACAGGTCTGGCACAAACAGCCAGAAAATGCAGCTCCTCACACAATGTCACTATTTAGAGGCCAGGAGGCCTGAAGAAAATGCCCCATGTGGCTAATGCTAGCCGCCGGGAGCAAAACAAGCCAAAGATAACCAAAATTGGCCTAACAGGGCCAGAGATATGCAACCTGAAAAATGTTTTTGTTTACCAGAGAAAATGGAAATAACAAAGCATGTGGAGCCCTGCTGGATGAATCTAAAATTATCCAAGGGGCGGGCCAGTGCCCAGGGGTTGTACCACGTTCAATTTTATTATTTTTGAGGGAGGAGGCATGCATGAGTCTTCTTTCCTAATTCTGCTGCACACATAGGAGGAAAGCACCTCCCAGAATTGTTTTTCTGTAGGAAGGTGTCCCTTCCTGCACAATCACAATCCTACATGCAATGCAGGCACCCTTGCACCATGATGCAATGGTGCCTGTGTTGGTGCTAGGCTGCCGAAAAGGTGCCAGCGCAGGGAAAAAGGACAGGAATGTGCGGTGTGCCATAGATAGAGTGCATTCTTGCCCTTTCACTGTGACGCAGGGCTGCTGCACTGCCCTGTACCAAAGCCCCATAAATATGCCCCTTGGATACTCCAGTATCACTTACACGGTGGCAAATAACAAAGCAGACATATTTGCCTGTACAAGATAGATTAATGTTAATACTCAACACATCGCCCTTACGAAGAGGAAGCGGGGAAGGTGAAAGACGTTTAAGTTAGTGATTCATAACCTTTTATACCCCACATAATCATTACTGGAATACGGAGAAACTTCTCAATCATTAGTTGGAATCTGGGTACCACTGTTGCATTACTGGAAGTTGGGGACACGGGCGTAAGCAATTTGTTTGATTTAAACCTCAAAACAATATTTCAAGCATTCAAACAAAAACGATTAAATATTTTATTTAATTCTGAAAAAAATATTTAAAAATCGAAATTTTTATTCTAACAGGAAGTTTGGGGCTTTTTTTTTAACTTGGGCCACTCATTGCCCATACTATATTCAGTTTGATGCATTTGCACTGTTCCCACAAATCAATCTGAAGATGCCAACTTAAGTTTCGGCCTTCAATAGCAAATTCTTTTACATTTTAGGTCTTAAAATTTAAACTGCTGCTTTATTATTTAGATATACTTTATTAATCAGTTAATATTATTTATAATACAATTTAATATTATAAGCAGTCATGGACCCCCTGAGTAGGTGCCATGAATCTACAGGGTATTTACAACAAGGGGTGGTGAGGGACAGAGTCTCTGAATTAAGCAGAAAGCTCTCACCCAGTCAAGAGATCAGGGCTAGATCCAACACCGTTTTTTAGCTCACTGCACCATCCCAGTTTCAGAACCTGGCTGTATGCAAATTAGTCTGTTCCTGTCCCAGTGCATGATGGGAACAGGGCAAACCAAACTACAAAAGCCAATTCTTACACTGGGAAGGAAACAAGCTCCTGGGGACCGGTTTCTGGCATTACAGCCGTCTTCGGCCGGTTTGCTTGAATCCTGATGGTGCAATGAGCAAGGGTCTCACATCTGAGAATACCCTTCCACGCTTAGGGTGGACAAAAATATTTACAACAAGGGGTGGTGAGGGACAGAGTCTCTGAATTAAGCAGAAAGCTCTCACCCAGTCAAGAGATCAGGGCTAGATCCAACACCGTTTTTTGGCTCACTGCACCATCCCAGTTTCAGAACCTGGCTGTATGCAAATTAGTCTGTTCCTGTCCCAGTGCATGATGGGAACAGGGCAAACCAAACTACAAAAGCCAATTCTTACACTGGGAAGGAAACAAGCTCCCGGGGACCGGTTTCTGGCATTACAGCCGTCTTCGGCCCGGTTTGCTTGAATCCTGATGGTGCAATGAGCAAGGGTCTCACATCTGAGAATACCCTTCCACGCTTAGGGTGGACAAAAATATTTACAACAAGGGGTGGTGAGGGACAGAGTCTCTGAATTAAGCAGAAAGCTCTCACCCAGTCAAGAGATCAGGGCTAGATCCAACACCGTTTTTTAGCTCACTGCACCATCCCAGTTTCAGAACCTGGCTGTATGCAAATTAGTCTGTTCCTGTCCCAGTGCATGATGGGAACAGGGCAAACCAAACTACAAAAGCCAATTCTTACACTGGGAAGGAAACAAGCTCCCGGGGACCGGTTTCTGGCATTACAGCCGTCTTCGGCCCGGTTTGCTTGAATCCTGATGGTGCAATGAGCAAGGGTCTCACATCTGAGAATACCCTTCCACGATTAGGGTGGACAAAAATATTTACAACAAGGGGTGGTGAGGGACAGAGTCTCTGAATTAAGCAGAAAGCTCTCACCCAGTCAAGAGATCAGGGCTAGATCCAACACCGTTTTTTAGCTCACTGCACCATCCCAGTTTCAGAACCTGGCTGTATGCAAATTAGTCTGTTCCTGTCCCAGTGCATGATGGGAACAGGGCAAACCAAACTACAAAAGCCAATTCTTACACTGGGAAGGAAACAAGCTCCCGGGGACCGGTTTTCTCGCATTACAGCCGTCTTCGGCCCGGTTTGCTTGAATCCTGATGGTGCAATGAGCAAGGGTCTCACATCTGAGAATACCCTTCCACGCTTAGGGTGGACAAAAATATTTACAACAAGGGGTGGTGAGGGACAGAGTCTCTGAATTAAGCAGAAAGCTCTCACCCAGTCAAGAGATCAGGGCTAGATCCAACACCGTTTTTTAGCTCACTGCACCATCCCAGTTTCAGAACCTGGCTGTATGCAAATTAGTCTGTTCCTGTCCCAGTGCATGATGGGAACAGGGCAAACCAAACTACAAAAGCCAATTCTTACACTGGGAAGGAAACAAGCTCCCGGGGACCGGTTTCTGGCATTACAGCCGTCTTCGGCCCGGTTTGCTTGAATCCTGATGGTGCAATGAGCAAGGGTCTCACATCTGAGAATTCCCTTCCACGCTTAGGGTGGACAAAAATATTTACAACAACAGGGGTCCTTGGAACCACTGGTTACGAATTTCTGGTTGAAGCCATACGTCAACAAAGATACCATGTCACTGTTTAAGACTTTTGTATTTGGATGGTGAGGAGGAAAGGTCTAGACATAGTTAAGAAGAACAATCAATATATGCAAGTATTAGCCTATAGACCAGGGAGCAAACAGAGTTGAATAAACTGAGCTTGGAAATGGACGTCATTGCTTATGATTCCCCCCTCCCTAGGAACACAAGCTTGTGCGAACTGTTTGTCAGTAAACAAGGACATTGCTCAAGATAATTTGGTCAAGTGTATCAAGAGTGAATAGGATAATTGTATGTAATTATAGGATTAGGCATCAAAATGCATGGTGAAGATGTTCCCTGCTGAATCTGGACAGGTATGTTTTACGTTACATAAACACTCTGATAAATAACCCTGGTGATGTTAAGTTATAACAAATGTTGGCATACTCTTACATGTGGAATGGACAACATTTTACTGCTTGAATTTCCTTGTTACTATTCTTTGAGGTGAACAGTTATCAATCAATCAATCATAGACATTTATAGAGCGCTCTACTTACCCGGAGGGTCTCAAGGCGCTAGGGGGGGGTGCTGCTACTGCTCGAACAGCCAGGTCTTGAGCTTCTTCCTGAAGGCGAGGTGGTCTTGGGTCAGGCGCAGGTCGGTCGGGAGGGAGTTCCAGGTCTTTGCGGCCAGGTAGGAGAAGGATCTTCCTCCTGTCGTCGCTCTTCGGATGCGTGGGACGGCGGCGAGGACGTGACTGGCTGATCGGAGGTGACGTTTGGGAGCATAGAAGTTGATGCGGTTGTTGAGGTAGCTCGGGCCTTGATCGTGCAGGGCTTTGTGTGCGTGGGTGAGGAGACGGAAGGTGATTCTCTTGTTGACCGGGAGCCAGTGCAGGTCTCTCAGGTGTCCGGAGATGTGGCTGTGTCGTGGGACGTCGAGGATGAGTCTGGCTGAGGCGTTCTGGATCCGTTGGAGTCTCTTCTGGAGCTTGGCGGTGGTTCCGGCGTAGAGGGCGTTGCCGTAGTCCAGTCGGCTGGTGATGAGGGCCTGGGTGACCGTCTTCCTGGTCTCGGTGGGGATCCACCGGAAGATCTTACGTAGCATGCGCAGGATGTTGAAGCATGACGAGGAGACGGCGTTGACTTATTTGGTCATGGAGAGGGAGGAGTCCAGGATGAAGCCCAGGTTGCGTGCGTGTTCTGTCGGTTTGGGTGCGGTGCCCAAGGCGGAGGGCCACCAGGAGTCATCCCAGGCGGAGGGCGAGGTTCCCAGGATGAGGACTTCCGTCTTGTCCGAGTTCAGCTTCAGGCGGCTGGTCGACATCCACTCGGCTACCTCTTTCATCCCTTCGTGCAGGTTGGCTCTGGCGGGGTCGTTGGTCAGGGAGAGGATCAGCTGGGTGTCGTCGGCGTAGGAGATGATGTTCAGGTTGTGTTGGCGTGCGATGGCCGCGAGGGGGCTCATGTAGACGTTGAAGAGGGTTGGGCTCAGCGAGGATCCTTGGGGTACGCCGCAGATGACTTCGGTGGCCTCTGACTTGTACGGTGGTAGGCGGACTCTCTGTGTTCTTCCGTCGAGGAAGGAGATGATCCATTCCAGTGCCTTCTCCTGGATTCCGACGATGTTGAGGCGCTGCGCTAGGGTGCGGTGGCAGACGGTGTCGAAGGCCGCGGAGAGGTCTAGGAGGATGAGGGCCGCTGTTTCTCCGTTGCCCATCAGGGCTCGAATGTCATCGGTGGCAGCGATGAGGGCGGTCTCGGTGCTGTGGTTGGCCCGGAAGCCAGACTGTGAGGGGTCGAGGGATCCATTCGTCTCGAGGAAGGCGGCTAGCTGCTTGTTGACGGTCTTCTCGATGACTTTGGCCGGAAACGGGAGAAGCGAGATGGGGCGGTAGTTCTTGAGTTCGGTGGCGTCCGCTGTTGGTTTCTTGAGTAGAGCGCTGAGTTTGGCGTGCTTCCAGCTCTCAGGGAAGGTGGCGGTGGTGAAGGAGGTGTTGATGATGTTCCGCAGGTGGGGTGCGATGACAGCGTCGGCCTTGTTGAAGATGTGGTGAGATGTAGGTAAGAAGGGTCCCAGTAGAGCTTTTATACATTTGCTTGCATTTATTATGGAAAAATCAAATATAATAACATACAATGTCAATTAATCACAAAGCATGATCCATATCCTTCGGTCAATGAAAAGTGCCCCAAGAAAGGAAAGGGGAGTGGGATAGCGTGATGCTGTGGAGGAAAAGGACAGTGAGGGAATAAAGTTTGTGACAACTTATATATTGCAATATTAATTTAGAATGCAATACAGTTTCATGGCTTCAGATCCCTGAGCCGAAGAAATTGGGGGATTATAACATATCCCAAAGGTTAGAACTATTTCTGTTGATACCGAAGAGTTCAGAATAATGGGGGAGTGTCAACAGAACAGGACATAGAAGTAGCCGTCGACGTTTCGACCCCACGCTACACTTGTAGGCGTTTGTCTAGCCTTACATCGGGGTCTTCATCAGGACAGGGTAGTCAACAAAGGAGCACTACAGTATCTAGAAATATAAAACAATAAGGTGTAAAGCGCCGTCAATCAATGTCAAAGTCACCGTAGTGAGCGGTAAACACATTACTAACACTGTTACCATGGGCATTTGCGGGCAAAAGATTGCAAATACTGTGATCAATGTCTTTTGAATAACACGCACAAGAAAAAATCAAAACATGAAATACACATTTCTAAAAATTCTGTACAACCCCTAATGGGTATCTAGTTTTTTAAAAAATAATTATCTGGCGTATGCAGGATAACACACAAAAACACAACTTCCTGACTCGTCCAGGGGAGACCAATTAGTCCAATGCGAAATAGTGACCTCTTGGGGTCACACAGCCCATCCTGTTTGGGGTGCTATGTCAGAAGTAACGTTTAAGCATAGTTGGGTCAGGCCTAGCAAGTATCGAGTGAGAGAGGCAAGGGGAGACTCACGTTACTAGCAAAGTTGAATAAAACCACAAAGAAACATACCTGCTCAGTTCGAGCAAGTGGCAGGATTATGTCCTCATTATTCACGTTGGGTAATTAGGCTGAATCTGTGGGCAAGGCAGCAAGTATTAGTAAACTAAGCGACCTTACTCCGATTAATTTCGCCATTATGTAAGGAATGGGGCTTACCTATATAGTCACCCAAGGTTAGGAGTATCCAGCTCCTATACCATCTCTCCGTGACGGCTGTGCGTTACTACGGATCAGCGCCGGTGTGCCGTGTCTCTAGAGATTCAGCCTAATTACCCAACGTGAATAATGAGGACATAATCCTGCCACTTTCTCGAACATAGCACCCCAAACAGGATGGGCTGTGTGACCCCAAGAGGTCACTATTTCGCATTTGACTAATTGGTCTCCCCTGGACGAGTCAGGAAGTTGTGTTTTTGTGTGTTATCCTGCATACGCCAGATAATTATTTTTAAAAAAACTAGATACCCATTAGGGGTTGTACAGAATTTTTAGAAATGTGTATTTCATGTTTTGATTTTTTCTTGTGCGTGTTATTCAAAAGACATTGATCACAGTACTTGCAATCTTTTCCCTGCAAATGCCCATGGTAACAGTGTTAGTAATGTGTTTACCGCTCACTACGGTAACTTTGACATTGATTGTCGGCGCTTTACACCTTATTGTTTTATATTTCTAGATACTGTAGTGCTCCTTTGTTGACTACCCTGTCCTGATGAAGACCCCGATGTAAGGCTAGACAAACGCCTACAAGTGTAGCGTGGGGTCGAAACGTCGACGGCTACTTCTATGTCCTGTTCTGTTGACACTCCCCCATTATTCTGAACTCTTCGGTATCAACAGAAATAGTTCTAACCTTTGGGATATGTTATAATCCCCCAATTTCTTCGGCTCAGGGATCTGAAGCCATGAAACTGTATTGCATTCTAAATTAATATTGCAATATATAAGTTGTCACGAACTTTATTCCCTCACTGTCCTTTTCCTCCACAGCATCACGCTATCCCACTCCCCTTTCCTTTCTTGGGACACTTTTCATTGACCGAAGGATATGGATCATGCTTTGTGATTAATTGACATTGTATGTTATTATATTTGATTTTTCCATAATAAATGCAAGCAAATGTATAAAAGCTCTACTGGGACCCTTCTTACCTACATCATACAGCACCCAGGTCCCATGTGGATTCCTTGGGTAGAACCCCCCTCTTAGATCGAAGATGTGGTGAGGGCAGGGGTCGGTCGGAGATCCGGAGTGGATGGAGTTCATCAT
Organism: Lissotriton vulgaris; assembly: GCF_964263255.1. Classification (NCBI taxonomy): domain Eukaryota; kingdom Metazoa; phylum Chordata; class Amphibia; order Caudata; family Salamandridae; genus Lissotriton; species Lissotriton vulgaris. The sequence continues at coordinate 911,806,537 of NC_141689.1, forward strand.
GCGGACGGTGTCTTCGGTGCTGATCGGGGTCCAGGCGCGGAGGGTGGTGGTGGGGGGCGTTGGTTCGGTCGTGACGGTCGTGGCGTTCGTCGGTTGGGTGCTGAAGCTGTTGTGTATGTCCGCGATCTTGTTGTGGAAGTAGGAGGCGAGGGAGTTGCAGAGTTCTTGCGATGGGGTGATGTCGTTGTTTCCGGCGTTGGGGTTGGAGAGCTCTTTCACGATGTTGAAGAGTTCCTTGCTGTTGTGTGCGTTGTTGTCCAGCCGGTCCTTGAATGCAGTTTTCTTGGTGGCGCGGATCAGTTGGTGGTGCTTCCGGGTGGCGAGTTGTCTGGTGTTGGCTCCCTTCTCCAGGCTTTCTTGAGGGCTCGGCAGTTCTTCTTAGAGCTCTTGAGTTCGTCGGTGAACCATGGGGCCTTCTTGCTGCCGGGTCTGCTGGGCGGGGTCCTCAGTGGGGCGAGTTCGTCCGCGCAGTTGCTGATCCACTTCGTGAGGTTGACGGCGGCCTGACTGGGGTTCGCTGAGCTGGCGGGAGGGTGCTGGCTCAAGGAAGCGGCGAGCTGGTCGGCTGTGATCTTGTTCCAGCTTCTACGGGCAACCTGTTGCTGGTGGTGGTGGATCGTCGTTCTTTTGAAGGTGAAGTGTACGCAGCTGTGGTCCGTCCAGTGGAGTCCGGTGGCGTGGGTGAAGGCGATGTCTTTGCTGGATGAGAAGACGGCGTCGAGTGTGTGTCCGGCGAGGTGGGTGGGGGTGGACACCATCTGCTTGAGTCCGAGGTTGTCGAGGTTGTCGAGCAGGGTGGAGGTGTTGCGGTCGTTGTTGTTCTCCAGGTGGAAGTTGAGGTCCCCCAGGAGGATGTAGTCAGTGGAGCGGAGGGCATGTGGGCTGACGAAGTCGGCGATGTCGGTAGATCAGGGTGCCTCTGAGGGTGGTCTTCGGGTCGGTGTGGACCTGGAAGTGTAGGTGTTCGGCAGTGGTTAGGATGTCGTCGGTGTTGGTCGTGATGCGGATGGTGTCCCTGTGGATGATGGCGATGCCTCCTCCCATCTGGTTGGCGGTGCGGTCCCTCCGGGTGATCTTGTAGCCCTCTGGGATAGCGATGGCGATGTCGGGCGCTGAAGAGGCGTTCATCCAGGTCTCCGTGAGGAAGGCAACGTCAGGGGCTGTGGTGTCAATGAGGTTCCAGAGTTCGATGGCGTGTCTGTGGACGGAGCGGGTGTTGAGCAGGATGCACTTGAGGTGGTCGCTGCTGTTGGTCGGCTTGGCAGGTGCTAGTGCGGGGCAGGTCCGGATGCAGGTGAACTTGCAGGCGGTGCAGCAGAAGGGTCCGTGGGTGCGCCTCGGGGTGGCTCGGTAGCATCCCGGGATTCGGCCGTCGTTGAGTGCGTTGAGGGTGGCGGCGTCGTAGGTCCGGCGGGTCAGCTTGATTCGGCGGGGACCAGGGGTTCTGGCGCTGGGCGCGGTCCAGGCGCGGACGGGCGCAGACGGGCTTACCTTTGGCGCGCCTTCGGCGCACAATCGGCGCTCCCGCTGCGCGTGACCGCTGCGCGTTCGCCATATATGGCGAAGTGCGAGGGAGGGCGGAGCAGCTGGGAGGCGGGAGCGGGGAGGGTACAGAAGGAAAAAAGGGGCGGGGTTAGCGGCGGTGGCGGGAAGCGGGGAGCGGGGAGGGATGAGACGGGGACGAAAAAACAGGAAATCAGGCTCTGAAGGGAAACACAAGTACAAATACAATTCTAAACAATAATGCAGGGGTACAAGGCACTAAAGGAACCACAAATGCTATTCTAACAAAAATACAGGGGTACAAGGTTGGATAGCCGGTCAGGCGAGCACAGACCACGCCGCTCGATGGTAGGGGGCGTGGTCACGCGGCGGCAGATCGGGTTAGTTGAGATCTTGTGCATTACATATTGGTGCAAAGTAAGAAGCTGTGTCTAAAAAACAAATTAGCCCAGATTTTAATGCAATGTATTGGATTAACTTAAACACCCAAGTGGTACTATACAGTATATTTAGAGGATAAGAATAGTTTAATTGCAGCACATTTACATGAAAAACACAGCGGGTTTGATTTATATGGGAATTCCAATGCCTCGATTTTCAGGTTTTTTTTTTAAAACTGTACTTGATTGATTTTTAGCAAAGTACAAACAAACACACAGTGTAAGCTAACAGTGCCACACACACACTCTCACGGCATTTACAGAGTAGAGGCTGTGACAAACAAGTAGAATACAGTATTCTTGAGCAGGAAAATCTACCAGCCCAACCAAAATCAAAGTAGTTTGTGTATGTAACCAAGGTTACAAGTCAGCCATTATACAAGGAAGCACCAGTACACACTTGGCCATCAGAAAATGATCATGAGTATTAACACTGCATGTAATCAGCCCTCTGTCTCAGAACTGCTCTTCGAGCTGGAATCACTATCATCCTGGAAAATACCCAGCAATAAAGCCCACAACATTATTGCATCAGCTGCTCCGTCATCAGCACGAGACAGTCTCATGTGGTCTTCTTCTGCCACACCCCATTCCAAGAGATCTCGCAACCAATGGTCCAACAGGAGGACTCTCGTGTTCATCCACCCAATGGCCACCTGCCTTTTCGCCAATACGAGGGCCCTGATTTTCAGGCTTAGAAACCTACCTTCAACCAAAATTGTATTTAAATTATTTTGCCTACATGACTGGGAATAGGGTATTTGGTTTTCCAGACACAATGGGCTTGTCTGAGGAATGCATGTCAACTCTAAATGTAAATATATGAACAACAGTCCTGAAGCCTCTATACTGGCTCCCAATAGCAAGAAGGTCCTATTTCAAACGACTGTCCATCAATCACCGAGCAATTATTGGGAAAGGAAAGAAATTAACTTAAGCAAAAATCATAACATTTTCACAACCCAGGAACTTAAGTTTCAGACTGCCACCTTGCGTGAAAATTTCTTGTTATTGAATGCAAACCATTGGTAGTGCCACTTTCTGCATGCAAGCAATAAAACATTGATATTCCATATCTGCAAAGCTCAGAGTCCTGCGAATCACTGAAGCCCTGATTAAGAGATTTTGGCGGAGTGATGGCGTGGTGGTGAAAATCGCCGAGCCACCGCTCCGCCAAAGCTCGCGCTGCCCACCCACCAGAATATAGAACTTTTTTGTATTCTGGCAGTGGCGTGGCAGTCCCTTGGCAGTGTCTCTTAAGGCTGCGTGCCATTAAAATAGGCACAGCAATTGGATCGCACTATAAGGTTCCTGCACGGTATGGACTCTCAAGTTCATGTCGTGCAGGAGCCTATGTGTATGCACACAGGGGGACACATGTTATGCCCCCCTGTGTGCATTCACATATGCTTTAGGCACAGGGAGTCCCCTTTTGTTTCCTCTTTGACAGGGTTTACATGGCGGTGGAGCTGCCATGAAAAGTGTGGCTGAGAGGAAACTGGTAAAATGCTTGGGACTGTGGCGGTCCCGCCAAGCATATTGCGGCCTCTGACCACCGCTTCTATGCCAGGGAACATCTGTTCCCTGGCAGAGCCGGTGGTCCTGGGGTGGTCTGACTGCCAGAAATGTAATCCGGCGGACGGACCACCAGTGCTGTGATGGCTGAATCCACCAACGCAGCGCCACCACGAGTCTGGCATTCCTCAGACTGGCAGACTTGTAATAGGGACCTTAGTGTTCAGAAGGATGGATAAGACCTGGTTATTGCCAGTGCGAAGCAACAAAGAATCCCCAGATTCTCTTTTCTTGCCCACAAATGGATACCCACAGGACCTTTTAAGAGCAGGGAAGTATTACATCATCAGAATTCCTTCATGTACAACCTCTAATATTAGGGAGTAGCTCATCTTCCTAGAAACTTCACACCCATGCATCTTTCTCAAACAATTACATAACAGTATGATCAATGTAAACATCATTGATCGTCTACTCTTCAAAATCTCAACAGACATACTCCATATTTATATCTCAACATTTTTATTGTTTCCCAAAAGGAAAGGAAAACATAACAGAGAGAGATATACATAGAGACCAGAACATACATAGCCTAGATTAAAAAGCATGTACAAAGTCTGACAGTTTCAATTATGTTTAATGTCTTTGTGGAAGAGAACAGGTAGTGTTGGCACCAAAAGGGCTCAAGTGTAGCAAACTATGATGGAACAACATATATCACTTGACCAATGGTAATCCACTTTTAACCTTTCTTTCTACTCTTTCTACTTCTTAAAATGGCATCCTACTTCAAAATTCCCGAAAACCCTGCATGAAAATAACCTGATTTATAGCTTGGGATTATTCTCTCTCCTGCCTTCCTTTTAGGATTCTTTCCTTACACTCCATGCTCTGCAAGCATTAGTGCCTCTAGGTTTATCCTACCTTTGTATATGCCTCCCACCTTACTTTCCAGTAAAATAACCGTATTACTTTTTACAAAACGTATGTTTTACTTCAGAATAACCGTTCTTGCAAATACTAAAACCTATCTAACGTATTTAATAATCCGGCTCTTACTATCTCACAATATTTAATCCTCGTTACCCTTTTCTCTCATCCCTTTTCTCCACTTACATTAGCTCATTAAAATAATTACATCTAACTCCAATTAACATAGTGCATCAGCACTTAAAAATGGAGGAAATTCTTCAGTTTCCTTAAAGCTCAATATTAATCCAATAACCAACAAATCTACAATAACAATTAATTGCAATTGTATTGACCACTTACTTTGGGCATCTTGCATGAGCAACTGCTCTAAGCAGGTCACATTGGGTCCTATATATCCATTTAAGGTCTCTTTTCACACTGAGATCCAGTAAGACTCCCCTTTATCCACCCTCATCTTCATGCTTCCATTCATGGCATTCTTAGGCCCTACAATTCAACCTCAATGCCGACATTTCTCTCAAATATGCGTGCCCCACAGATGCCATCTCCAAATTCAACAACTGCCTAAATGCTCTTGAAATATTTATGGATCAGAGCAACCTCAAGCTCAATGATGGTGCTAAGATTAAATTAGTGGTTCATTCAAGCTGCTTCACTTCATTCGCCTTGTACGATAATATTGTATCTTTTATGCAGTGTTTGGTAAGAACCGAAATTTGCGACCGAAAAGGCACCTCAGCATGTCCCCCCACATACTTGCAGTAGCCATTAGCGCCTTCTTCCAACTAAAATTCTTCCTAAGAAAATTTTTCTCTGCATCAACTACTCATATCATTCAGTCATCGGTACCCTTGTCAACTCTAAACTGGAATATGTACTGACCTTTATTTAGTCTTCCCAGAATAGCAACTGAATCACTGCCAAAACATCCAGAATGTAGCCCCTGAACAAGACACAGAACTCGATAGAGGAGACCACAATTCACTGCCTCAGCTGAAGTTCCACTATTCCACATCAAGTAAGAATCAACTTCAAAATCCTTCCTCTGTCCTTCAAGAGTCTGCCGGAAACCACCTACTGGTTTACAGTTCACATAGAATCAAATCAAAGAGAAGGTACAAACACAATTATAACCTACCAGAATACCAAATGTCTCTCAATGAAGTACAAGGAGCCAGTGAACCCACAATGAGAAGTGCTACACCAATCCCACTGGTATTCGCGTACACAGTCAAAACCCATGTACAAATCGGTGTCAAACAGTGTCAAATTGAGTGTTCTGATGATGGCATTCTTTATTCTTACAATTTATCTGTCTTACAAATTATGTTTCCAAACATTCTCTATTTACTGCTTTCTTTTAAATTCTGCTTTGGTTTTTCTTTTTCAGATTTTCCAGATTTTTATTAATTTTTTAATAGTCCCATGAAAGATAGTAATTGTTCATGGTTTTCCAGGTGAGGTGTTGGTAAGTGGATCTCTCAAAAGTCTTCAGCCTTACATCCTCAGCAGTTTGCTGACCCTCCATATGTCAAGATAAGCCTTATAACAAAAAAGTGGTGCCAATTTACAAGCGCAACCAATCTTCTTCAAGATATTATAATAACAATAGGGTATTTTTGAGTCCTAATTCTTTTTAAAAGATGCTTCCGTTATATGAACCTTATAAAAATATGGGTGAATTATTATTATTTTTTTAAATGGAGCAAAAGGATATACATTAATCTTCTCATCACAGAATCGTTAATATTGTATACAGTATTGTTCTCACTGCCTCATAATCCTAAAATAATCATGCACTGTGTGCTAGATTGAAATCTGATTTATTTGCTTGCCCTCAATTATCTGTGATCAGATTGTGTAATCAATTTATTAGTACAGCCACTGTGCACCAAAATTCTTTGGTGTAACAAACTTGATTTTAAAGTCACTAATTTGGTAGTCCATCACGAATCATAATGCTCCATAATCGCTACGAGGGAACACTGCCTAAACAAGTGTTAACAATTTTGAATGCCCTTCTAACAGGAGTGCTAAGTGGGTTTAAAAATGGTTTTGAATTTCTAATTATGTATATAAAAAAGATTACGCTGAGCGCAGGGAAACAAACAGCATATTTGCTTTTCTTGTACTTTGAGGAAGACCCAATGTTAGTTGGGCTGCTAATCAAAGGGTTGTTAGATTTGGGGGTCTCTAGTTGGCAGAGGTAAGTACCTTTGACCAAATAGGGGCCATTGCGTCTATTCAGGGTAAGGGGGTACACTCCTAAAATAACCCCTGCTCACCTCCTTGGTGGCTTGGCACAAGCAGGCAGGCTTATCTCAGAGTCAGTGTGTGAAGCATTTGTTAACACATACAGTAATACAGTGACAACACTACAGATGGACACCACACAGGTTGTACAATAAAAAGAAGTATTTTTATATAGACTTAACACAAGACCACAAACGACAGAAATCCACAATACTGTTCTTTAAAAATGGTAGAAATAGCTTTGTTCGCTTTAGTTGGTAAATGTGACACTTTGCGTTCAATGTACCTTAGGATGCGTAATGCTATACAACGAAAGAGTTGCAGGGAAGGTGATGCATCAGTTCCTTACACGCAAGACCGGTGATGCGTCGGTTCCCTACTGCTGCGTACAGGACGGTGATGAGTCGGTTCTTCTCCGCTTGGGGAGGTGATGCGTCGGTTTCTTTCTGCGCTTCCCTGGTGATGCAACCCGCAACGCCGTGATGCGATAAAGATCCAGTGCAATGAAACACGATGGCATCTTCTTCTTGATATGACAACGATGCGTGCACGCCAGACGGCCGTGCGGCAACTCATCGAATCTTCTGAACTGTGACAGGCCCTGCGAAACGCTTCCCCAGTGATGCAACGGCGTCGACGGCGACACTCTTCCCCGGTGATGCGAGGCGCTTAAGTGATGTGATGCGACAGTGGCAGCGGCGACACAACGACAGCGGCTGCGGCACTGACACTCTTCTCCGGTGATTCAACGGCATCTGCTGCAACACTCTTCCCTGGTGATGCGAGGCGCTTCTGCGAGGCGATGCGGCAGCGGCGACACACTTCTTCAGTGATGCGACGACAGCGGCTGCGGCGTCTTCACACTTCTTCTACGTGAGTCATGCTTCCAGCTTCTTGCGACACGTAGCCCATAATAAGGTCCAGCACAACAGCAGAAGCTTCAAAAGAACTCAGGGGAGCTGGTTGGTGAAGTCTGTTGTCCCTGAGACTTCAGCAGGAGGCAAGCTCTATCTTCAAGCCCATGGCGATCCTTTACAATTTGATGAAAGTAGCACAAAGTTCCTTTCTCCTTTCTTTGGCAGTCAGGCCACCACTGCAGGCCAAATCCCATAGACAGCACTTAGCTTAGGGAAAGTCTCCTCCTTCAGTTTTTCTCTGGTTTCTCTCCTCAGCAAAGGTTCTTCTTGTTTCCCAAAAGTGATCTAAAGTCCTGGGGTCCGGGACCCAATATTTATACTCCTATTCTCTTTGTTCTCTGAAGGCAGAGAGTGTCTGTACCTAGTCCAAACCAGTTCTGGTCAGTCCTGGAGCACTTTATTGACAGGGCTCCTTCTTTCCTTTGAGAGTGTGGGCCAGGGACATCAGACACACCACAGGAGGTGGAGCCAGCATTGTGGAAGGCAGACACTGCCCACTTCAGGTCCCAGGTGCAACTTCTCCCACCACTCTACAGGCAGATAGCTCTATTCAGCCTTGTGCCGACTCACCCTGTCGCCTGGAATCCCCTAGCCCCTGTCACTCAAACTCCAGATGAGGAATACACAAGCTAGCAGATGCAGGCTTGGATAGTTAGGCAAGAAAATACCTACTTTCTAAAAGTGGAATTTTCAAACACAGAATGTTAAAACCAACTGCACTAAAAGATGTATTTTATCATTCTGAGTTCAGGCATACTAAACTCGAATTTCTACCTAGTTCCCTGAGTCAGATAGGATTATAAGATGTTATAATCAAACTGCCCATTCTGACCTATGGGGAACTGGTAGCCTTGCAATAGTGACAAACGAAAATGGCTATAATTCACTATTAGGACATGCAACCCACATGTGGGCATGTCCTACCTTTTACCTACGATGCACCCTGCCCTTGGGCCTACCATAGGTGACTAATATGCAGAAAAGAGAAGGTTTAGTGACTGGCAAGTGGGTGCACTTGCCCAGTCAACATGGCAGTACCAGACTGCACACAGGCTCTGCAATGGCAGACCTGAGACACACTTTACAGGCTGCTTCTGTGGGTGGCACAACCAGTGCTGCAAGCCCACCAGCAGCATTTGATTTACAAGCCCTGGGCACTCTCAGTGCACTGTACTAGGGTCGGACAAGTAAACCAAACCAGCCAATCACTGAGTCACTAATCCATACATCAATTTACCATAGGGAGAGCATATGCTCTTTTGCACTGATCAGCAGTGGTAAAGTGCCCACAACAGGTCAGATAAAATACAGGAGGAAGGCAAAAAAGTTCAGGGATGACCCTGCAAAAGGGCCATGTCCAACAAGGGGCCACCGAGAAAAGGAACAATTGCCTACTTTCAGTTGACAAGATACCACGGACATTGACCAAAAATATAACTTTACATTTTGCCCAACAGTAAAGGGATTAGGTAAAAGAAATGGCACTGATGAAATCTAACAGTCATTTAGGACCCAGCTCTCTCTGAGGAAATTCTGAATGCCTGAAATTCCCTCCTTCCGTTTCTCCATCTTTCTTTCTGATTTTCTTTCCATCTTTCTTTCCTTCCTTCTTTCCACCCCTCCTATAATTTTTCCACCCATGCTTCTTTATCTTCTTTATCTATTTACATCAATCCATCTCTCCATCATTGTATTTTCTTTAATTTCTTAATCTGCTAAACATTTCTTCTCACAGTGTATTTATACATCCTTCCTTCTCCTGTTCATCTATATTTCCTTCCCTCCATCTTTTATCATCTCACTTCCATCAATTGTTGCATTCATCCTTTTCTCTATCGATCTACATTTCTATGCACTCTCCTCTCCTTCCTTTTACAATACACTCTTCTCTTCTCTTCATTCATCTATCCATACTCTTCTCTAGTCAATCATCCCTGCATCTATCCCTCTATGTCTCCATCTATCATCCTCTCTCTCTATCCTTCGATTTACCCCTTCCACCTTCGCACCACCCCTCCCTTCTTCCCACTGCAAAAACTAGTAACTTATGAGCTTCTTTTCACTAGATCCATAAATATCAGTTTAAATGTTCCATTTTGTGCACAACTATCCTCTGGCACCTAACTCCTTCTAAAGCAGGGGTGGCATGACACCACTGAAGGGAGTAGCTCAAATAAAATCAGTCTCTCTGTTTCACTGGCCTACTTGGCCATGTTTAGGATCTTTGTCAGGGGCCTTGTCATGTCCTGAAGCTTCCCTTGGAGTAAAAGCCTTGCCCAAAGGCCAAATGAGTATGTTAACACTCCTCAGAGCTTTCTTCTTAATCAGTTCTGTGGGCCATATTGAAGCTCACAAATACTCTGAATGTACATGACTTAGGGAGATGGAGCAGAGCATTCCAGGGCACAGCTTTACACCCTTTGCTAAAACTGGCCACTGCCCTTGGTTTGTGCTGCAGCACTTGCTGTTTAACTGTAAGCCTCTAACGGAAGTCAATTGTCATGCTGTGGGCATGCAGGTGGAGTGTTTTTTAAATTCTCTGCTCTCCCTCTTCCCCTGATTCTTCTAAGGTGGTATTGCTTACTTTTTTTTCTGTTTTGTTTCATAATGTTTCTTATCCTTTATCAATCCCACTTCATCTTCCCCTTCCTGTTTGGGTAGCTGTAGAAAGTTATAAATGATACCTGTTTTTCTTTTTTCTTTTCCAGTTTAACTTACTTTTTTACTTACATAATTTGAACGCCATCTCTTGCCATGCCTTTAAATAAACCAGAAATTGACTTGTATCTTAGTTTTATTTTCAAGATCCAGAATTCATTATCCTGCCCAATGCGTTTTTGGGCAAAAACTCTTGTCTCCTTATCAAAAATCTATTTTAGCATCTTTCTTAATAACCAGGTTTGAGTTTCGTCACTCTGGTAATTCTACAACCATGAACATACTGGTCCCTTTCGGAAACCTAGCAGAGGACCCGCAAGTCTAAAAAGCAGTCCAAAACAACACTGTTAGAGTTTTCTTTGACTTGCCACTAGAAGCATATCACGGCACCATTGATATTTCTTTCATGGTTTATTATTGATTCGAAGACAGAGGTTCAAAACCCTGTGTCTTTATCAAAAAACACCCAATAGAAATATCACAGTGGGCCTGCTAAGAGGAGGGACAATTGGTAAGGGGCCTCTCCAAGCACTGTCAGCTGCCCTCATAGGGTGAAGAACGGGTCTCTTACCAAATCGTGTCCACCTCAGTCAGGGCACATGGGCCGTCCTGCGCCCACCTGCTTCCCATTGGTTGAGTGCATTCAGCAGGGGTGGCATAAGTAGCCAGGTAAGCCTGCACACTCTTGCACATGCTTGAGAGATAAATTGTTCTGTGTCAAGTAGGGACTTGCCATGCAAGATCTTTAGTTCCCCAAAGATGCTCTTCTAACTTGAGTTACTTGAGGGATAGTGTAAAAGGAATTCTGTTGGACTTGGCCCTTTTTGCAGGGTTATCCCCAAACCTTTTGCTTCTTCCTCCTATTTTTTTTCTGACCTGTTGTTGTTGGTTTTAGGACTCTGGGCACTGTCACTGCTAATAAGTGCTAAAGTGCATAGGCTGTCTGTGTAAATTGTGAACATGATTTGTTATCCATGATTGGCATATTTGATTTACTGGGAAGCCAGGGCCTGTAAACCAAATGCTACTAGTGGGCCTGTAGTACTGACTGTGTCACCCACACGAGTAGCCCTGAAAAGGTATCTCAGACCTGCCACTGCAGTGTCTGTGCGCAGTTTGTTAGCTGCCTTTGTGAACTGACAAGTGCACCCACTTGCCAGGCCCTAACCTTCAGGTTTCTTACATGTAAGGCACCCCTAATGTAGGCCCAAGGTAGCCCCTGGGCAGGGTGCAGTGTATGTGAAAGGTAGAACATCCCTGGTGTGTGTGACATGTTCTGACAGTGAAATACTTCCAATTTTGTTTTTCACCATTGAAAGGCTATCTTGCCCCATGGAATAAAATGGGAGTTAATTTGTAACCTCTTATAAATATACCTCCCCATTGGGACCAGGTAGGAAAATAAAGTTTAGTATGCCTGAACCCGAATATAAAGATGCATCTTTTAGTAAAGATGAATTTTATATTGTGTGTTTGAAAATACCACTTTTAGAAAGAGGGTATTTTCTTGCTTAGCCATCCTGTGTGCATCTGTTGGTTTGTGAATTGACTGTCTGGCTTTTGAATGACAGGGGCTGGGGATGTGCATTCTCTCAGATGGCAACTGGGGGGGGGGGTGATGTGTGTCCTGCCTTTCCTGGATGAGTCAGGGCTGGGCTGAATAGACCTGGACTGCATTTAGAGTAGGGGAGGCAATTTCTTTCACACCTGAATGGTCTTGGTCTGCCCTGGACAATGCTGTCTCCCCCTCCTGCCGGGCACCTGCACCAGAGAGGACGAAGCTGGTTTTGGCTGGGTAAAGAGCTTCTCTGCCACCAGAGATCAAAGGAATTTGTGCTATAAAGTGACCCCCAGACCCCTGATCTTTAAACTAATTCTAGAATCAAGAGGAACCTTTGCCAAGGAAAAGAGCTGGAGAAACTAAGGACAACTTACTGCCCCTTTGCTGTGTGTCCGGGGTTGGCCTGCAGTAGCTGTTTCTGTCAAGGAAAGGAGAAGGACTTTGCTGTGTGTTGTGTCCCCTTCTTGAAGAAGATCTCCAAGGGCTTGAGTAGATCTTGCCTCCTGATAAGAAGTCTCAGGAACACAAAAGACTTCCTGCAAATCTGCTGGTGCTGCTGGACCCTGCCATCTGTGAGTCCTACCCTTGGCTGAGGTGCCTCTTTGAAGTTATAGGGCCTCAGAGGTGGGTTTTGAAGCTAATCTCTGCAAGAACCGGTGCGAAGCATCGCAAAGCTGTGCAAAGTCTCTCAGAACCAACAGCGGACGACGCAAAGCCACGCCAAGTCCCGCCGGGCGTCGCAAAGCCTCGCCATGCAGCCCCCAGCACCGACACCAGATAACGCGAAGCCTCACAAAGTGAAGCATCACCTCTGGTGTGTCACGCATCGTACCTGTGCACCAAGTTTTTCCACGCATCACCCACAGACCGGAGTCGTCTTGGATTTCGACACCTCACTTCACCCTACAGACCAGATTTGACTTATCAATTCTCCTGTGTGCAGCAGAACTGTCACAACGACCCCCCAAGGACTCAGAAACTGACGCATCACTGTGTTTTGCAACGCTTTCCTTCTCTCCTGCTGTTTGGCCTTGGGAATCTTGACGCATCTGCAGGTACTTTGGTGTAAAATCACGCATCCATAGTTTTCTATGGACCAAGTTGTTTGAAACCTTCTTTAAAGTCATATTCTTATTACATCTATGTTGGATTTTTGTTGTTTTGGTCTTGTTGCAGTTTAGATAAAGATACTTTACACATTGTCTTTGGGATAAGTATGTCTGCTCATGCCAAGCCCAGGGGGTGAGCAGGGCTTATCTAAACTGTGTATCCCCCTTACCCTGACTAGAAGCAAGCGTTCCTATTTGGACAAAGGTACCTACCTCTGCCAACTAGACACCCCCATTTCACATTAAAGTGCTATTCCACCTGACATTTCCTTCAAGAAGGGACAGTGCTTGGGAGGCTGTCGCCCATCCACTCTACTACCATGAACGCCAAAGAGCATTGGAATGTGCTGAACGAGGAGGACAAGTTGTGAGAGGGGTATGAGCGTCATCAAAGATGCTATAATATTACTGGGGCTCTCTTTTGTTACCACATACCTGGTCTAAGCCTTCTCAATAGGTACCCCAGAAGGATCCCAGTTAGAAGTGGTGCGATGTTACCAGGTGCATAAAGTCTGCACTTCAATTAAATTTCAGTAGGTCAAACCTGACGGAATTAAAAGACTGAAAAAGGTCCAGAAAATACTGGGACTTGCAGAATGAATCACCATCAGGCTCTTAGAAGGGCACTGTCAGTGAAACTGCTCTCCCTCACAGCTCCATCATTAAGTGAGGCCCTCTGTAAGCCCCTGCACTCCTGTAGTTCTGGTGTTCGAGGCCCTCCTTTGTCTGCTTTCTGCCCCTTCATCCTCTCCTTCTGTTCCGTGTCACCCTCTAGCTTCTTCACCCTTCAGGATTTTCTTCAGTCTTTCTCTGCTTTCTGCTCAGTTTCACCCTTTATTCTTATTGCTTTTCTTCACTTTTTCTCTGCTTTCTGCTCCGTTTCACCCTTTATTCTTTTTGCACTCTTTCTCTTTATTTCACTTTTCCTCGGTCTTTTGGCCTCCTTTTCCCAGTTTTTCCTGCTGCTGCTGCCCCCGCAGCCCCTCCCCTAGCACGACCAGCCCGTTCCAGTTCCCCCACTCCCGCCTCCGAGCTGTACAGCCCTCTCCGACCCCTACTTAATGGCGGGCGCGCACCAAAGTTAAGCCCATCTGCGCCCATCCGTGACCTGACCGCGACCAGCGCCAGAAACCCTGGATCTCCAAATCGCCAATGCTACGACCCAGTGGAACTCCACACACTCAACCCAGGCCGCAACAACAACTGCAACCTAGCATCACCAGCCAACACCCACGACCCTTCAGCTGTCATTGCTGCCGGCACACCTACAGCACCACCTGGAACACTGACCTCGCACAACCCGCCCGCCCGCAAGAACACACCCGAACTGAAGACCCTACAATGCATCCTCCTCAATGTCCGATTACTCCACAATCGCCATTGCCATTCCCCAAGTATACAAGATCTCCAGGAAGGACCGCCCCACCAGCCCGGGAGGGAGAATCGCCATCTTCCACAAATCCACCCTCTGCCTAAGCACGCCCCTCGAGGAGCCCACAGACCTGATTGGAACACCTTCACTTCAAGATACTGGCCAGCCCTACCACCACCCTCTGGGGAACCCTCATCTACCAACCCCCTGGACCCCGCGGACCATTTGCCAACTCCATCACAGACATCATCTTCCTGCATGCCATCGCATCCACCAACTGCACCCTGCTGGGAGACCTCAACTTCAACCTCGACAACCAACTGTACCCCCACACCACATCCCTCCTGTACAACCTCCACAACATTGGACTCTGTCAGATCGTGACTGAACCCACGCACGCAGCAGGACACACCCTTGACGCACTCTTCACAACAGGAAATTCCATGACTTTCAGCCACACCACCGAACTCCCATGGACAGACCACTGATGCGTCCACTTCACCTTCAGAACACCCACCATCCACAGGCACCAGCATCTACTCCCACAAAGAAACTGGACCAGAATCACTGACAACCAGCTCACCTCCTCACTCAGCAGCTCCACCCCAACCATCGCGAAAGACGACGATCCCAACACTGCATCCCGAACCCTACACAGATGGATCTCCGACAACACCATAGCCCCCTCAAGAAAAACAACAACACTCACGCCAAGAAAGCCAGATGGTTTACCACCAAACTTTGAGAGTCCAGACGCATGTGCCGCCACCTCGAAAAGGCCTGGTGGAACTCCAAATTCACAGAAGCCCACAAAAACGTCAAAGCCGCCACCAACGCCCACCACCAAATCATCAGAAAAACGAAAAAAAAGTGATTGAAGACAGAATCTCCACACACGTGCACAACAGCAGAGAACTCTTCAGCATCGTCAAGGAGTTCACCTAACCCACCTGCGAGTCTACTGACATCCCTCCCTCACAGACCTCTGCAACAAACTCAGCACCTTCTTCCACCACAAAATCAAGAACATCGACGACAGGTCAATCAATCAATCAAAGACATTTATAGAGCGCACTACCTACCCGTAGGGTCTCAAGGCGCTGGGGGGAGGGGGGTGCCGTTACTGCTCGAACAGCCAGGTCTTCAGCTTCTTCCTGAAGGAGAGGTAGTCTTGGGTCAGGCGCAGATCGGTCGGGAGGGAGTTCCAGGTCTTGGCGGCCAGGTAGGAGAAGGACCTTCCTCCTGTTGTCGCTCTTCGGATGCGGGGGACGGCGGCGAGGGCGTGGTTGGCTGAGCGGAGGTGGCGTTTGGGAGCGTAGAAGTTGACTCGGTTGTTGAGGTAGCTCGGGCCTTGGTCGTGTAGGGCTTTGTGTGCATGGGTGAGGAGGCGGAAGGTGATTCTTTTGTTGACGGGGAGCCAATGCAGGTCTCTGAGATGTCCGGAGATGTGGCTGGTTCGTGGGATGTCGAGGATGAGTCTGGCTGAGGCGTTCTGGATCCGCTGGAGTCTTTTCTGGAGCTTGGCGGTGGTGCCGGCGTAGAGGGCGTTGCCGTAGTCCAGTCGACTGGTGACGAGGGCCTGGGTGACGGTCTTCCTGGTCTCGGTGGGGATCCACCAGAAGATCTTCCGTAGCATGCGTAGGATGTTGAAGCACGCCGAGGAGACGGTGTTGACTTGCCTGGTCATGGAGAGGGAGGAGTCCAGGATGAAGCCCAGGTTGCGTGCGTGGTCTGTTGGTTTGGGTGCGGTGCCCAGGGCGGGAGGCCACCAGGAGTCGTCCCAGGCGGAGGGCGAAGAGCCTAGGATGAGGACCTCCGTCTTGTCTGAGTTCAGTTTCAGGCGGCTTGTCGTCATCCACTCGGCTACCTCTTTCATCCCTTCGTGCAGGTTGGCTCTGGCGGCGGCGGGGTCGTTGGTCAGGGAGAGGATCAGCTGGGTGTCGTCGGTGTAGGAGATTATGTTGAGGTTGTGTTGGCGTGCGATGGCCGCGAGGGGGCTCATGTAGACGTTGAAGAGGGTGGGGCTCAGTGAGGATCCTTGAGGGACGCCGCAGATGACTTCGGTGGCCTCTGACTTGTACGGTGGTAGGCGGACTCTCTGTGTTCTTCCGTCGAGGAAGGAGATGATCCATTCCAGAGCCTTCTCCTGGATTCCGACGTTGCTGAGGCGCTGTATTAGGGTGCGGTGGCAGACAGTGTTGAATGCCGCGGAGAGGTCTAGGAGGATGAGGGCCGCTGTTTCTCCGTTGTCCATCAGGGCTCGGATGTTATCGGTGGCGGCGATGAGGGCGGTCTCGGTGCTGTGGTTGGCTCGGACGCCAGACTGTGAGGGGTCGAGGGATCCATTCGTCTCAAGGAAGGCGGCCAGCTGTTTGTTGACGGTCTTCTCGATGACTTTGGCTGGAAACGGGAGGAGCGAGATGGGGCGGTAATTCTTGAGTTCGGTGGGATCCGCTGTGGGCTTCTTGAGTAGAGCACTGAGTTCGGCGTGTTTCCAGCTCTCAGGGAAGATGGCGGTGTCGAAGGATGTGTTGATGATGTCTCGCAGGTGGGGTGCGATGACAGCGTCGGCCTTGTTGAAGACGTGGTGGGGGCAGGGGTCAGTCGGAGATCCTGAGTGGATGGAGTTCATTGTGCGGACGGTGTCTTCGGTGCTGATCGGAGTCCAGGCGCGGAGGGTGGTGGTGGGGGGCGGTGGTTCGGTCTTGGCGTTCGTTGGTTGAGTGCTGAAGCTGTTGTGTATGTCCGCGATCTTGTTGTGGAAGTATGAGGCGAGGGAGTTGCAGAGGTCTTGCGATGGGGTGATGTCGTTGTTTCCTGCACTGGGGTTGGAGAGCTCTTTCCCGATGTTGAAGAGTTCCTTGCAGTTGTGTGCGTTGTTGTCCAGCCGGTCCTTGAATGCATTTTTCTTGCCGGCGCGGATCAGCTGGTGGTGCTTCCGGGTGGCAAGCTTGAAGGTGGTCCTGTTGTCCGGTGTTGGTTCCCTTCTCCAGACTTTCTCGAGGGCTCGGCAGTTCTTCTTGGAGCTCTTGAGTTCATCGGAGAACCATGGGGCTTTCTTGCTGCCGGGTCTGCTGGGCGGGGTCCTCAGTGGGGCGAGCTCGTCCGCGCATTTGCTGATCCACTTCGTGAGGTTGTCGGCGGCCTGGCTGGGGTTCGCTGAGCTGGCAGGAGGGTGCTGGCTCAAGGAGGTGGCTAGTTGGTCGGCTGTGATCTTGTTCCAGCTTCTGCGGGCAGCCTGTTGCTGGTGGTGGTGGGTCGTCGTTCTTTTGAAGGTGAAGTGGACACAGCTGTGGTCCGTCCATTGAAGCTCTGTGGCGTGGCTGAAGGCGATGTCTGTGCTGGATGAGAAGACTGCGTCGAGTGTGTGTCCGGCGAGGTGGGTGGGGGTGGACACCAGCTGCTTGAGTCCAAGATTGGCGAGGTTGTCGAGCAGGGTGCTGGTGTTGCGGTCGTTGTTGTTCTCCAGGTGGAAGTTGAGGTCCCCCAGGAGGATGTAGTCAGCGGAGGGGAGGGCATGCGGGCTGACGAAGTCGGCGATGTCCTCGCTGAATTGGGTGCGTGGTCCCGGAGGTCGGTAGATCAGGGTGCCTCTGAGGGTGGTCTTCGGGTCGGTGTGGATCTGGAAATGCAGGTGTTCGGCAGTGGTAAGGGTGTTGTCGGTGCTGGTCGTGATGCGGATGGTGTTCCTGTGGATGATGGCGATGCCTCCTCCCATCTGGTTGGCGGTGCGGTCCCTCCGGGTGATCTTGTAGCCCTCTGGGATGGCGATGGCGATGTCGGGCGCTGAAGAGGCGTTCATCCAGGTCTCCGTGAGGAAGGCAACGTCAGGGGCAGTGGTGTCGAGGAGGTTCCAGAGTTCGATGGCGTGTCTGTGGACGGAGCGGGTGTTGAGCAGGATGCACTTGAGGTGGGTGCTGCTGGTGTTCGACTTGGCGGGTGCTGGTGCGAGGCAGGTCCGGATGCAGGTGAACTTGCAGGCGTGGCAGCTGAAGGGTCCGTGGGTGTGCCTCGGGGTGGCTCGGTAACATCCAGGGATGCCGCCGGTGTTGAGTGCGATGAGTTCGGTAGCGTTGTAGGTCAGTCGGGTTGTCTTCAGTCGGTGGGGGCCAGGGGTCCTGGCACTTGGGCGCGGTCCAGGCGCGGACGGGCGTAGACGGGCTTACCTTTGGCGCGCCTTTGGCGCACAATCGGCGCGCCCGCTGCGCGTTCGCACGGTCGCCATATATGGCGAAGTGCTCGGGGGGGGCGGAGCAGCTGGGAGGCGGGAGCGGGGAGGGTCCAGAAGGCAAAAAGGGGCGGGGCTTAGCGGCGGTGGCGGGAAGCGGGGAGCGGGGAGGGAGGACGCAGGGGGCAACACAGGCAAAAACAACAGGCAATACAGAAGGCAAATACAAGTTTACAAATTACAGGGAAACACTAAAAACAGTAGTAAACACCAATGACGACGGGGGCAGGTCGCGGACCACGCTGCAAGGAGGCAGGGGGCGTGGCCACGCGTCGGAGCTCGGCTAGCGAGGCAGCAGGCAGGGAACACGCACACAGCAGCTGGTGGCCGTGCGGCGCGGGGGTGTCCTAGAGCTAGGTCACACTCACCTGCGCCGCTCGGTCGCCATATATGGCCAAGTGCTCGGGGGGGCGGAGCAGCTGGGAGGCGGGAGCGGGGAGGGTCCAGAAGGAAAAAAGGGGCGGGGCTTAGCGGCGGTGGCGGGAAGCGGGGAGCGGGGAGGGAGGACGCAGGGGGCAACACAGGCAAAAACAACAGGCAATACAGAAGGCAAATACAAGTTTACAAATTACAGGGAAACACTAAAAACAGTAGTAAACACCAATGACGACGGGGGCAGGTCGCGGACCACGCTGCAAGGAGGCAGGGGGCGTGGCCACGCGTCGGAGCTCGGCTAGCGAGGCAGCAGGCAGGGAACACGCACACAGCAGCTGGTGGCCGTGCGGCGCGGGGGTGTCCTAGAGCTAGGTCAGCTAGCTCAGGTTTGACGAAGACAACCAGCACGCTGAACCCTCAACAGCCACTCACGACAAGCTGAAGCCAATGATTGACAACTGGACCGCCCTCACCACCGAAGACACTCTTAAGATAATTAAGTCAATCCACTCCGGGGCCCCCACGTACCCCTGCCCCCATCACATCTTCAACAGAGCTGCAGACACCATCACACCCATGCTTGGCCACACCATCAATCGCTCCCTGACGAACGCCTCATTCCCTGACGACTGGAAACACGCAAAGATCAACTTCCTCATGAAGAAGCCTTCGGCGGACCTCACCGACCTCAAGATCTACAGACCCATCTCCCTGCTCCTGTTCCCAGCTAAAGTCATTGAGAAAGCCATCAACAGCCAACTCGCCACCTTTATCGAAGAGCACAACATCCTCAACTCCTCCCAATCCGGCTTCAGAAAAAAACACAGCACAGAAACTGCTCTCCTCGACGCAACAACGACATCGGCTCCCTACTGGACAGAGGAGAAACAGTAGCCCTCATCCTCATCGACCTCTCAGCGGCGTTCGACACAGTCTCTCACTGCACTCTAATACGCAGACTCCACGACGCAGGAAACCGGGACAAGGCCCTTGACTTGATCCACTACTTCCTCTTTGGCAGAACGCAACGGGTCAGACTCCCCCCTTTCCTCTCGGACACCACACCAACCACCTGCGGAGTCCCCTAGTGGTCCTACCTCAGCCCGCTCTCTTCAACTACTACATGGGTCCACTCGCCCCCATCGTCAGAACCTAGGGACTCAACATTGTAGCATAAGCAGACGACACCCAACTCATCCTCCCTTTATACAACAAACCCAACACCGCCAGACACAACTTCCAAGAAGTCATGGAAGCCGTCGCCAAATGGATGAAGAGCAGCTGCCTACAACTCAACACCGGGGTATTCACAAGGGGTTGTACCCAGAAAGTGTCACTGGGACCTGGGCTATCAACGTGATAAGAGGAAGGGGTCCCAGTAATCAAGGAACAGTTTACTACATAGTAACAAAAATAAAACAACCAAGAAACAAATCTGTCCACATTGTTTTAATCACAATGTGAAATGTATATAACAAATATATAATTTTATGTCAGAACATCTCTACACACACCGTGTAGTGAGGACAAATGATGTACATACTTTGATTAAACTGTCACTTGAGAATTTCTTCTTCTTTCCCTCCACTTCCTCCTCACAGGATCACTCCCCTTTCCCTTGTTTCTTGACTATTTCTGGGGCACTGTGAAATTGTGTTCACGTTCTGACATAAAATTATATATTTGTTATATACATTTCACATTGTGATTAAAACAATGTGGACAGATTTGTTTCTTGGTTGTTTTATTTTTGTTACTATGTAGTAAACTGTTCCTTGATTACTGGGACCCCTTCCTCTTATCACATTACAACTCAACACCAACAAAACAGAAGTACTCATCATTGGCCCAAACTCCGATGCCTGGAACGACACCTGGTGGCCCCCCGCCCTCTGAACTTCACCCACCCCCACGGACCACACACGCAACCTTGAAATCATCTTGGACTGCAAGCTCAAAATGGACCGCCTGATCAACTTCGTCACATCCTCCTGCTTCCACACCCTTTGCCTCTTACGTAAGACCTTCAAATGGTTCCCCCTCAAACACAGAAAGACCGTCACTCATGCCCTCGTCACCAGCAGACTCGACTACGGCAACACATTCTACATTGGAATAAACCAAAACCTCACCCGCAAGCTACAAAACATCCAGAGCGCCGTCGCAAGACTGGTCTTCAACTTGCCAAGACACTGCCACATCTCCCAGCACCTGCGCACACTCCACTGGCTCCCCATCAAGGCTAGAATCACCTTCAAGATTCTCACCCACGCAGGCAAGGCCCTCCATGGGCCAGCATACCTGAACAGCTGACTCAAATTCCACGTACCCCAAAGGACCCTACGATCAGCCCAGCTCTCCTACGCCGTGGTACCCCACACCAGAAAGACCAGATTGGGATGCAGCTCCTTCTCCTTCCTTGCGGTCAGAGCCTGGATCGCCCTTCCGCTCCATGTCAGACAGATAACATCGCTCTCCATCTTCGAGAAAAACCTCAAGACCTGGCTCTTCGACAGACCCCCTCCTTAGTGGACTGAAACCTGCACCCCTCCCCCCTCCAGCGCCTTGAGACCCTTACGGGTGAGTAACCGCACTTAACAGACACCTGATTGATTGATTGATTGATTGATTGATTGATTGATTGTGTAGACATGTGTGAGCTACCAAGGGTCTTCAGATGTCATCGTATCCTGGGGAATCTTCACAGCTTGCCCTCGCATCTGTGTAGTATTGTAAAGATGAGAGGAATCAAGTAATGTATAGTTTCCAGAAGATTTATTCTCTGTAGTAAAGCACGTCTGGTTAGATCCACAACCAACAGGAAACTAACCAACAGTAAAGTATAGAACATTCAATGACAGCATGACTAGAATGTGGAACATGACAGCATTTAAAGAATACACAAGTCTTAAAGAGATACTCACTAAAGGTTATAATATAACATACTAAATAAATAATAAACTAACATACTACAATCTGCTCCTGAAACCGCATTATTGAGGGCACATACCAGGTTTTACCTACTGCTTTTAACGGGCAGGTACTGTCCGGTACTGAGTACCTGCGCGTCCTCAATGTGACAGAGAGAGTACCTGCACTTCTCAGCACTAGTGCAATACATTGAATGGGAGAGTTCCGGCACTTCTCAGGAGCAAACAAGTACTCTAAATAGCGAGTACCTGCAGTTTTATATTTCCATTTAAAGCACAGGTTTTACCATGAAGGGTTATTTTGTGAAGACATTTAAAGCACCGAACATGAAATAACAGTGTAAAAACGTATTATGACACAATGGAGAGACACAGGTGCACAGACTGCGTCACGGTGCTTCACCTGTGTCAGTTCCAAGAGATGACGCGCTTGAACTGTGACTGTTAAAAATATCCCTGTTGCTCAGCAGTTATCTTGTCATGCTTGGAGGCCTTTTCGCCGCCCTGTGCGAAAATCTCGCACTCTGACATTTATGGCTTGTAACAGATTCTGCAGCATCAGTTAACAATTGCAATGTATAATAACTACTCGGAATCGGATGTCGGTTCCTTATAATCACCCCTCACCAAAGGCGCTGCAGGGCCCTTCCGAAATGAAGACACATTTAACAAACCAAGTGAATAAACCTGCAAACATTGTTTAACAAAAATGAACACGGTTATTGATTTTGAAGCAAGAAAAAGAATTACAAGATTACGACTTAAGGTTTTTCTCAGAAGTGAGTTTTTTTATGATGAACCTGCGTCATAAAACACTGAAATTTGCCAAATACACCTTCTAACCTATCCATGGTGCCCCCTGGGTACTCCTGTCTTCTTCGATCCTCGACTCCAAATAACTAGTCAATCAGATCTCAATGTAAGTTGGTGCACTGGCCACGCTCGCTCACCTGCCTCTTGCCTTTTCCAAAAGGATGCTGCGTTAACAGGGGTTTAGCTTGGTCAGTAAGATTGGAGATGTGTGAGCAGCAGATTTCCCGACCATCTCGCTGTCATATAATGTTAAAATACATTGGGGGATATTTACAAGCTCCTTGCGCCACCCGTACGTCAATTTTCCAGTGTTAAAAATGACGCAAAAGTGGCGCAAGAGGATTGTAAATAAGCCCCATTATATGGCAAGCAGGGCGCATGAGTGAGGCTTAAGAGGCAGTAGAAAGGGAAAGGAATATGGATTAATGTCAGTACTAAAGGAGAGAAACACAATATTTTGTAAAATAAAAGTTTTTTAGGGCTTTCAAATCAGAGAGGAGAGTGTGTGTGTGTATGTTTTTGTCAGTGTATGTATGCAAAAATCCCAGGTGAAATCTGACAGACACCTCATCATAACCGACTGAAATCACCTGTACTCAACTATTCATCTGCAAATACATTCATTAGAAGGAGTGTAACACCCCAAACACCACCCTGAAGCTATGCCCCTGTGTGTCAAATGTCTCTGGTGCAGTGGTCTCTATGGCATTTCCTATTTGCTCATTGGTACAAGGCCCATAAAGGACTGCAACATTTAAGAAAAACCTATAAAAGTCCATCTTAAGAGTTGCCTTAAAGGGGCCATCCAGTGAAGAGAAAAGAACAGTACTCTTTCCACACTTCTGCACCTCGAATAATCACAAATAGTAGGCTTTCTAGTGTCCTCTTGGTGGAGGATGCTTGCTGAGGTTTTGAGACATATTGTGATATCATTCACCAGATGGCGCATTTAATCTTCTACATCACAAAAATGTTTTATATTGTATTTTCCATTATATTGACCAGAGTTTGTTCAGTTGAGTTCCATTGTGCAGCAACGAGCTTGTGTGTTATCAATTTGCTCCACTTGATTCCCACAATAACCCTGGGGTCTCACCCATTGCTCCTACTAGAACAACTATTAGGAGCAATGGGTGAGTACTGATTACAGTTTTCGAAGGGATGATCTCTCAAGGGTACAGCAACATAAACTGATGACTAAGGGCCTGTTTACGAGGTCAGCTGTCCATAGGAGCGCCTAACCTGTGGTGGCGGTCCGAACATCGCCACACTGCAGGACCGCCCGCAGTATTACAACTGTGGCAGTCGGCCTGCCATGAGACTGCCGGGATCTAGGATCCCACTGGTCTTTCAAGGACAGGAATATACTGGCAGTGCCGCAGCCGACACCACCGAGCATATTGCGAGTTGCCTCACCGCCACCCTTTCCATAGCAGTGAGCTTGCCATGAAAAGGGTGACAGTGAGGCAACAGAGAAGGCTCTAACAGTTTGACTGGTGGTGCATGAAGGGGCACATGTAGTACCCCCTAGATTTGCACCCCCCCCTTTTGCACGGTGTGACATATATGCCACAGCGTGCAGGAATGTGCAATCGGCGCTATAAGAGAAGCAGTCTGTCAGTTAGGCACTTTTATAAGCCTGAGAGACCACCGCTCTCAGACCACTGTAGGACCGCCCCCCAGGCCTGGAAAAAGCTCCTGATCTGGCAGGCAATCGCACCACAAGTTTGGCGGTCCCACAGCAAACGGCGGGTTGCAACATCCACTGTGGGACAGCCAAACTTGTAATCAGGCCTCTAATATTGAATAATGTAGGAAACTGCTAAAATTCCTGGAGGAAGATCTAGTGCACAGTCTGATGGAGGCAATTGTAACAGAGAATTCCACTCCAAAGGTAGTATTTCCTCCAAAAGTACTAAAATCAGGCTTTTAGTATTTACTATTTTGATGGCCATACGTGGCATCTAATTCTTTTTTTGCCTAGTGCTTCCCACTTTATTAATGGATGTATAATCTAGTGACTTATCTTGGTGTTTTGAAATCTCTCTGCTTCAATGACATTACTGTGGAGCTTAAACTCTTCAAAATCCTGCAAGCTAAGGAGCAAGATTATTATAGTCCATGCATGAATCCTGCATTAGCTGCGTAGAGTGAGACAAAAAGTTATGATGTTATGTTTCCCAGCCGGTTTGTTCCAGTGCCACAGCATGTTCACTACTGTAGGAATGAAAGGACCAAAAACATGTCAATCTCCATTATTATCTCTATAAAATTCTGCACCATGTTTGTGTTTTGTTTTTCCATCTACTGTATTAAGGCTTTGGTACACGGGAAAGAACAATATACTTGTCAACGTCTAAAGGTGTTAAACTGCCTTTTAGAGAAGATCAAAGTAAGACCTTTTCTGATACTATGGGATACGTGTAACCATCAATTAATTAAAATATTTTCAGCTGAATTTGTAAGGAACCTCTAGGCTCAGATTTACAAACAGTTTGCACTGGGATTGTGTCACAAAAGTGACGCAAAGGAGCGCAAAATGTTTTTTTAAATCTACTTTCCAGCACAACACTTGTTTTGCTCTGGAAAGTTGCCTGAAAGTAACGCAAAGCAGTGCTTTGAGCTGTTTTGCGTTACTCTGCGACAAAGGGACGTTCCATGGATAGTACATGGGTGTTCTCAAGCAACCACCCATGCTTTTTGACACAAAACCCTATCTACTAACAATAGTAGACAGGGCTTGCACCAAATAATAATGCTACTTTGACACAAGCGTTAAAAAAGGAGAAATGCTTTTATTTATCCTAACGTTTCCCACTTTGCATGTATGCTGCACTATACAGAACACATCCGAACTGGGAAAAGTTTTTAAGTTCATCTAGGCATAGAGGCATATTTATGACTGGGGTTGCATCGCCCTTGCACCACACAACGTGGTGCATGCGCGACACAAGACCAAAATGCGATTTATAAAGCCACGCAAGGCCACCTTGCATGGCCCATAGTGTTTTCATAAATCCTGAGTAACGCAATGCTGTGCAAGTCGCTGCATTGCATAACTCTGCCCTGGGAAGGCGTTCCATGGGTATCACGTGGATGTTGCCAAGCAAATCCCATGGATTTGGACACATTCCCGAATTTACCAAAAGTGGTAGGCCTGGGAATGCGCCAGAATGCTGCGCCTTCCTAGGTGAGGCGTAATTACGAGAAATATGTTTATTTCTCCTTGTTACTTCCTCTTTCTATGTGTGCTGTACTCTGCAGCACACATAGAAAGAGGAAAATGCCCCTCAGGATTGTTTTTGTGCAGGAAGGTGCCCGTTCCTGCACAAAAGCAATCCTGCATGCAATGAAGCCCCCTAGCCCATTGGGCACCAGCATTGTGGAAAAGACAGGAATGCACCGTATTGTAATAAATACGGTGCATTCCTGCCCTTTCCCCTGTAATGCAGTGCAGTGTAGCAAGGTGACTTGCTGGGCTGTATTACTTTTACATCAATAGGCTCCGTTGTATTTTGTACTGTATGGGTACACAAAAATACGGTGGGGTCGCTACAAACATTAAAACACACACACACAGAACTCATAAAAATAAACATCCAAGAAACAAAAAATAAAAGTTCCTTTCCTTATCTTGCAGCACCTCCTCGATGCTCTCCAGTCCCTGGCTCCTGACTCCCCGGAGCACGAGGTGACCTCACACAGCCAACTACCTTATTCAGTCCAGATGCTGCTCTCCTGCTGTGAAGCAGCATGAGTGAAGTGTCTAGATTGGCTGGAGCAGGCTTCCTCAGCGCTCCGAAAGGCACTGGAAGTTTGTGCATGCTCTCCAACCCAGCTGTCCTAGACAGCTGGGTTGGAGAGTTTGAATTGTGCTTGTCCGTTTGGCAGTAGCAAGGCGGCTGGCCAAACAGTCATGCGCAATTCATGCTAAAGTGGCCACTCTTCAATGCTTCCAACAACAAATATATCAGAGGGTCTAGTGACAGAACTAAAGTGTACGCATGATGTGACCTAACAAGGCAACCAAGATAACCTAAACATGTGTGTATCTATCTAGGGTCATCCCCACAGTGGTCAGGAAAGGATGCCCATCAGTCACCACACGGAACCGCCCTTCATCATTTGGGATTCCATCAAGACCACCACTAGGAGAGCCACTCTACTTTCATGGTCGAGGGTCCAGATGTAGAAAGAGGACTCCTCCGCCCATCAGATAGGTCTTACTGTGGTCTTGCTACTCAATTTTGAGAATCTTAGCACACATAACAAGAGGGGGACTGACGCTGCAGTGCACAAAGGTGTGAAAATAATAAAATAAGTGATTATAAAATTGGATGGTGGGGTACTAACAATTTTATTCGTATGCTACCCACTGTTCCAATATTTAAAAAGTAGTCAGTGACAGTCAATATAGTATGGACTGCCCAGATGTTTCATAAGGTCGACATGTTTCAGCAATTAGTGACAAATTTGTCATTGCTTTCTTCAGGACTGTATCTACTGATGGCTACTGCAATAATAGTGATAATGAAAACAAAAATGTGCTCAGAATCAAAATCAGATACAGAGATCACCTGACATCACTAGGTGTTCATATCGTTTTCTTCACTCTTTCCAAGTTATGTGAATGTACTAAAAAGAGGAATGAAAATATGAAGGTCAAAAAAGGGTACCCCTTAGGAAAACACAGCGTACAACATTCAATTCATAATTTATACTATTGTTAGGTATCAATCATGTATACCAAAAGCACTAAACACTAAGTGCACATGTTTTAACATTGGGTCTAATTTAGCAAATACCAATATAGCAAAACAAGAACCATCTTACCACACTTGTAAGAGGTATGGACCTCACCCCACCTGGCCACGGCTCAGGGAATAGGGGAAGCACCGCTCTACAGTAGAAACAGATAAGTACACAGAACTCTGTTAACCTAACCCAATCCATTGATTGTTTGAAAAAATACATTCAGCGCATGTATAACCATGCAATCACTCACTGTCCACTCATAAGAATGAACATAGTCATAGCTATCAATGGCAGAAATCGTATGCTTTTACCAAGTCTCAAGTGATGAAAGAGTCGTGGCTTAAGTTAGAAGATGCTTGCCGCACATACGACTAGAAACAAGCGTGTCACTCAAGACCCAAGCATACCGCTAATGAGCAAGCGGTCGCGGCAAGTTAGAGACTACTTGCCGAGCACACTACTAGAGGCAAGCGTGTCACTCAAAACCCGAGCATACCGCTAATGAGCACGACTCTTTCATCACTTGAGACTTGGTAAAAGCATACGATTTCTGCCATTGATAGCTATGACTATGTTCATTCTTATGAGTGGACAGTGAGGGATTGCATGGTTATACATACGCTGAATGGATTTTTTCAAACAATCAATGGATTGGGTTAGGTTAACAGAGTTCTGTGTACTTATCTGTTTCTACTGTAGAGCGGTGCTTCCCCTATTCCCTGAGCCGTGGCCAGGTGAGGTGAGGTCCATACCTCTTACAAGTGTGGTAAGATGGTTCTTGTTTTGCTATATTGGTATTTGCTAAATTAGACCCAATGTTAAAACATGTGCACTTAGTGTTTAGTGCTTTTGGTATATATGATTGATACCTAACAATAGTATAAATTATGAATTGAATGTTGTACGCTGTGTTTTCCTAAGGGGTACCCTTTTTTGACCTTCATATTTTCATTCCTCTTTTTAGTACATTCACATAACTTGGAAAGAGTGAAGAAAACGATATGAACACCTAGTGATGTCAGGTGATCTCTGTATCTGTTTTTGATTCTGAGCACATTTTTGTTTTCATTATCACTATTATTGCAGTAGCCATCAGTAGATACGGTCCTGAAGAAAGCAATGACAAATTTGTCACTAATTGCTGAAACATGTCGACCTTATGAAACATCTGGGCAGTCCATACTATAATGACTGTCCCTGACTACTTTTTAGGTTTCGCCTCGCCGAAGGCGGCGCTCTGCGCAGCTTTTCGGCGCAGGCGAAATCTAATGTTAGAAACAGTGTGGCTTGGAATCCGCCCCTCTGTTCCATTGGATAGCTCCATAAATGGAGGCTATCCATTGGAACAGAGATCTGTCCGTCATGGCCGGACCAGATTCGTGGGCGTTCCCGCGATTTCTTCCCTCTCCGATCGTCATCGTGGCGGTGGGCGGAGTTTTTTTTTTTTTTAATGTGTTTGTTTTCGTCATTCCATGCCGACCACGGCCGCCGGAAGAAGTACAGGTGAGTGCTTTGTTTTTCTTGCCTTCCCGCCCCCCCTCCCCCTGTCCTTGTGCCCGTTCCCGCCCCCCTCCCGCTGTCCGTGTCCCACTTGTAAATGCTTGTCTTTCACGTGTGATTGGAGTGTGAGTCCTTTGGAGAGAGGCCGTTATCGGGGGGGTAGTGAATGAGGTGTAGGGATTAAAGACTGTTCTTCAACTTTCTTAAATATATTCTAGTGCCATCCAGTCATAAAGGAACACAGGAGTGGGGGCGTCCGTGATGTAATGCGGCCACGGACGCCTCTCATCTTCTACCTTTCTCTCCGCAGCGCCCTCCGTCTACCCACATCTGTTCAGCCACTGCCTCTGGCCGTCCCGGCACTCTCGCCCTCGGTGTCCCCCATGTCTTTTTCCCTCAATACTAATCGTGCCCTCTAACCCTCATTCTGGCATTCAACTTCCTTTTGTGTCACGCATGGAGGCTCAAGCGGGGCACGAGACAGAGAGTGCACCAGTCTGAATAAGGGCAGCATAAGAGACAGAATTACTTTATCCCCACGGCTCCCAATCGAAGCTGTACAGATTGTGAAGTCTTATTTTGGGAGTCAATACTGGATGTTTGGCCCACCTGTGCAAATTCAGCAGCACACCTGACAGAGCACTGCGGAGGCCCGTGATTAGTGGGTGGATCTCGTTGCCAGGCAACAGCAAGACACTTTCAACTTTTAACCACCATAATAACTGCATTTTTTTTCTCGAGGTTTTACCTACACCTTAAAGAAGACAGCTGCGTAGTTACCACATCCTTGTGACTGGGGGTGAATGTTTGCATTGTTCAGCATTCCATCCATCATTTGTTCTTTTGCTTCCGTTGTCCTAAGTGGTCTGAGATTGTGTGTCACATGTTGCAAACCTGGCTGGTGATGTTAGCCTCTCATCCTTCCAGACTGGGAAAACAATCAGCAGCGTGACTGTTCACGAAGCTAACACATCTATGGAGTACTACATGCATGTGTTGCTGCTTCATGGAGTGTGCATATGCTGTATATTGTGTGGTAATCACTTTTCTCATATGTAGTGCTGTGCTGCCGACACATTAAACAAAAATGTATAATTTACAGTGGCCCACTATTTGCCCATCTTAATAGTGAACAGAATGTTAGGGTAAATATGTAGCAGGCTGGAGAAATAAAACACAATACATTCTACACTGTTTAAACCTTTTCGTGTTTTGGTTACACTGATTATTGGAATGAGTGGTCGATTAATATATATTTGAGCCCTTCTTAGAGATTTTATGTTGTGGTCATGTTCTTTATGGTAATATATGTTCCGAAATCTCGATCACTGGTCTTTAACGTAATTTCGTTTGATTTTGAGGTTTCAAAAACAGCCATTTCCCAAGGGACCTGGTGGCGCAGCATCCGGAGTCTATACACCTCTAGGTGATAGCTCTAAAACTGCCAAAGTCAGCAGGGAGTGTTTTTATAAAGGTGCGACCCTGAGGAATGTTCTTGTATGTATGAATGCACGGTGGGAGGTGCGTCTGTGCCAATGTACCTGAATGCGTGCGGCACGAGGGGTGTTGCTCCGAGTGCAGGGATTTCTGTGCCAGTGCGGGGTGAGTGGTGTTCTACAGGAGAAGGGGTGGGCCTGTGTGGATGCAGGAGAAGGGGGTGGCCCTGTGTGGATGCAGGAGAAGGGGGTGGGCCTGTGTGGGTGTAGGAGGACGGGTGGGCCTATCTGTGAGTGCAGAGGCAGGGGGGTTGCATGTGTAAGTGCTGATACAGGATGTGTGCCTATGTGAGTGCAACAGGAGAGGCGTTTGTGAAAGCCAGGGGAGGAGAAGTGGTTTCCCTGTGCAAGTGCAGGGGATGAACAGTGCTAGTGTGAGTTCAGAGTGATGAGTGTGTCTTTGATAGTGCAGCCCATTAAGGTCATACTTATTTGTACTGGCCATGCTTGTTTCTTAACTTCCTGACATTTTGACGCAGCGTGAACACATTACTTTTTGTGGTCCAGCCCACGTAGTTTAACTTGTCTGATTGCAAAAGGCCTACTGTGTGCCTACAACCTGTCCATTGCTTACCATTGGTTGTGTTTATTGTCAATCTCATTTATTTGCTTCTTATTCAATGACTTTTTTTGTCTCGGATTGTACTCCGTGAGAGTGCATAGGTTTATCAGCTCTTTTCTTCTGTCCCCAGTGTGATCCCCACAAAATTTCCACCCCCCCTATGTTCAATGTTTCTCTCTCAGAGCTGTTGGCAATGTAAATAACAATGCCATTTATTTATGAGTAAAAAAAAAAAAAGAAATGTCATGAGCAATGCCAATAGCTCTAATTTTTCCAAAGGCGAAACCATTGCATTGTAAATGCTTGTTAAATATTGGAAGATTGGGTAGCATCCGAATAAAATTGTTAGTACCCCCCCATCCAATTTTATAATCACTTATTTTATTATTTTCACACCTTTTGTGCACTGCAGCGTCAGTCCCCCTCTTGTTATGTGTGCTAAGATCCTCAAAATTGAGTAGCAAGACCACAGTAAGACCTATCTGATCGGCGGAGGAGTCCTCTTTCTACATCTGGACCCTCAACCGTGAAAGTAGAGTGGCTCTCCTAGTGGTGGTCTTGATAGAATCCCAAATGATGAAGGGCGGTTCCGTGTGGTGACTGATGGGCATCCTTTCCTGACCACTGTGGGGATGACCCTAGATAGATACACACATGTTTAGGTTATCTTGATTGCCTTGTTAGGTCACATCATGCGTACACTTTAGTTCTGTCACTAGACCCTCTGATATATTTGTTGTTGAATGCTTGTAGGGAACCTATCGGAGCTTGGTCTTATAAATTTCCCCTGGTCCTAACCACATGTTTTTGCTTGCTCACTTGTCAATGCTGCCAATCAGCAGCAATGACGCATTGGCCCCGCCCTGCCCTCTCCATTCGGTAGAAAGCTGCAAAAATAAAATGCTAATAAAATGCTTGTATTGCCATTTTATTTTTCCAGCTTTCTCCGCATCAGTGTGTGTGTGTGTGGGGGGGGTGGGTGGGGGGCACTTCTCCACTCCTATGGTAAAACTGCCACTGCACAATACTCAAATAAACCACAGTAATGACACACTGACACCCATATTCTCACAACAAAAACTGTAATCTCATGCAGAAACTGGTAATCAGGTAGCATAGATGGAAATACAACTAACCGTACAGTTCTGAAACAAAAGCTGGGACACACCTCCGAATGAAAAGGCACAGGTAAAGTGTAATACAGTACCTAAACTGCGATATGAAGCATAGAATTGATCTGGTATCAAAATGAAAATTGCAATGTTTCCGCCTAAAAGAGGTTACATTGCATCAATAAATACTGTTTAAAGTTTGCAACCTCAAGAGGTTAATACATAACAAAGCAAACACCAACAGTCACATGTTCTTCAGGGGCCCGTCTGGGTTCTTTTGGTTAGGGGTAGAGTGGGATCAGCTCTTGTGTCTTCTTGGGCTGAATGGGTGTTTCATGTATGTCAAGGGCAGCAGCAGCAGGGCAGGCCAGCAGAGCTTCAGCAGGCCCTTCAGGCTTTGTCCATGCCAGGAGGAAGCCTTTCAAAATCAAATCCCAGGCTAGATTTCCTTGTTGCCTGTCAACGCCAACATTACTGTGGGTGGGGCCCAGACGTGGGGGAAGGCGAGCTGGAGAGAACGGAGCCAACAGAGACTTTGCTCTGTGTCACACCACCAAAGGGAGGCTTTGTCCAGTTCTTCAGCACTGAAGGAGCCTGTACAGCTTGAGGCTGGTTGGTGGGTGACGTGCCACATTTCTAGTCCTGGCCTGAAGAGGCCTGTGCGGGGTCACCAACTACCACCCCTTTTTTTAAGCAGCTACACCGCGTGTCTGTGGACAGCTGCCTTGGGTGATTATCCCATGTGCGGGACCAAAGGAGGTCTCTCGCTGACGTGGGGAGTCCGCCCTCCCCCTCCACTAGTGACTTACCTTTTGGAGGGGCACTTGTCCTGTGGCGGCCATTGTGGGGAGAGCCTGTGATGAGGCCTCAGTTTAGGAACTGGCCACCAATAGGGTAAACAACAAAGTTCACAGTATCTGTCCTAGTAGGAGGGCCGCTGCTTCTGCGCTCTACTGGGGCTAAAAGGTAGTCTGCAGGTGTCCCTGTCATCTACGTGTGATTAAAAGTACCTACATGTGCACAGGGAGCTTTATGAGTTGTACACTTCATACTCTAATGTCATGAGACCGAACATTGTGATTCTGGTCTAATATGTCCTTGGTGATACTTAGGGGAGTCATGCTTTATGGTGATATGATGATTCATATGTTTGTGTGCATGACCCAACTGCTCCATATTTACGCCCTGTAATGACAGGATTACGCGTATCTTTTGAGAATCTGCATGTTATGTACAGTGAATACTTACAGGTTGCACACTTCATGAAACACCATCACTTTATTACACTAACTGGGATATTATGACAAATGCCTAGTTGGCTAAGTGATTTATGTGATTGTGGTCTATGTGTTTTATACAATATATGAGATATTTATATATAATCCGGTACGGAGTCTCTTTTGTGGTGTATTTATTGTGTCACTGATGTGTGTGTGTGTTGTACAAACACTTTACACATTGCCTCTGGAATAAGCCTGACTTCTCTGCCAAGCTACCAAGGGAGTAAGCAGTGTTTATCTAGGATGTGTAACTCCCTTACCCTGACTAGAGTGGTGGGTTCTGCCTGGCTCAGGTGCATACCCCAGCCAACTAGAAACCCCATTTCTAACATTCACCAACCTGGGAGACTACCTTTAAAAGGAGGGAACACCGAAATTCAGTGAATGGGGCGCAAAACACATTCCCCAAAAACATATGACTGTTTGGGTCCAACTGAATAGAATAACCAGGGAAATACGATTTCTTGTTTCCTTTGGTCTCTTCAGCCCTATTGAGTACCTTTTTTAGTTGGCTGGAGATATTGAGCAGCTTGTCCTGGCAACCTTTCCATGATTGATCGATCCCTATTGTAAGATCCTTTATCAACTTGGTCAGAAAGGTGACCATTTTACTCTCGATACCGGGTATCATAGCAACCTTGCAATCAAGCAAAGGTCGAGGGCACTGTGCTCATGGGTGTCCCCTGATTTCTTTGTCCAGGGGTTTTCTTTAGCCTATTGTCGATATTTCATGCCTTCTTTTTCACCAGCATCCACTCACAGGACTGTGGGTGATATAATCCTGGGGATCTAATATAGCTGAATCCCCTTTGTTGGATGAACTCTCTGGAGTCTTGTCATGTAGCTTGGATCGTTTGGCCCCTCACCTTTCTAGCTCAGGGTTGGGGCTGTGAATTACATCCGGGTGGGATAATCCTCGCCTCTGTGTCCTTAATCAAACACCAATGATGGCTCGGGCCAGGTTTGTTCCCCAAATCATCATGTTCCTCTGATCCATCATCATCATCGGCATCTCCACAGTCTGGTTTAAGCCAGTGCTGTGCCTCCACAATGGAAGAGTTGTGTACAGATGTGCACCTCTTCAAGAATGCCCCTTAGGCTATTCAAAGATGGCCATAGGAGGCACAGGTAAGCCCTTCTTTTTTGCCTTTTATGGAAATGGGAGTGTTGGTAACCCTTGGAATTCTGTAGGATTGTGAGTCCTGAGTCTTTCCCCATTGGTGGGACTCATGCTCTGCTATAAGCAAAAACTGTATTCCCAGGGGCTCAATGGCAGCTCTTTGCATGAGTCAATGGCTTCTACAATGCCCTCCCCAATCGGGAAGAACTATTGCACTTCCTATAGCTCATCAAGGAGGCCCCTCTATTAGGGTGGAGGAACACCATCTCTCCTGTCACCATCGTCAAATAAAACGGTAATAAAACAGGGTTTAAACCTGTTTTTTTATCGTCTTATTTTAATACCCCCTAGACACGCCCCCAGGAATCTGACAAATCTTGGGGGGGGGGGCCGGTCCAGGGGATGACACTGCTGGTAGGGGAGTGGTAGTGCACTGTTACCCTGCGCAGCGCATGACGGTTTGGCCGGCCGTCTCAGGCCAGCCAATCAGTCATGCGCAGTAAAGCTCTCTCCCGCCCCAGCTGCATTGCTGTGGCTGGAGAGAGCAGGCACAGGCTCCCAGACTGCCTGGGAGCGCAAGTTGCCAGTGTTCAGGCAAATCCTGATGCTGCATTGGCCGCAGTGCAGTCTGGGAGCGGTGTCCAGAAGAAGGAAGAGAGCGATGCGGTGGGCAGCGGTGTTCAAAGTATTTTTTTTTTTTTAATATATTTTTGTCCCCTGAACCTCTCCCTCCCCACCTCCCTCCTGCAGCTCGCCACCCCGCTTTGGCAGGGGACAGACCGCTACTGAGATGCTTTAGCCAATACCCTGCCATGGTGGTTATGGCAATATAATAAGTCACACGGGCTACAATGGAAAATTACTAATGGTAATGCTAGTAATTGTAAGGAAAGATTAGACATAATTCGCCCTAGTTGTCCACAGAGCAATAGCAACTTGGTGCCTGCTGGAGTATCTGGCTCAGTAGAAATGAATACTCTAGCCCTGTTGTGCATCAAGTGGGTGCTGATGGGTGAATAATTGCAGTATAACAATGCCAAAAACCTTATCTGGAGGCCGCAGGAACACTTGTGCTGAGCAGCGGCTGCTCTCTTTGCTGTCCATGAGTGAAGTCAACACAGGCCCAAGATTAGCGAGGGGAGAAAAATTATACTATGTGCAGCCGGCAGGGGCCTCTAACCACTGTAGTGACCTGACGTGTAGGGACCAAGGACGCTAGGACCCTGTGGGTCATGAGGGAGGTGACCAGGTCACCGGACACCACATCCGGTCAGGGGACAGGAAGAGGACAGTTTCGAGTAGGACGACCAAGGGGGTGGACGTGCACATAGCCTGCTGTACAAAGAAGATAATAAAGAGATGTGAGCGCACCAACCTGTGTCCTGGTGGTCATTGTGCTGAGTGGTGCCCACTAAGAGGACACGACATCTGGCGACGAAGGTGGGAGACGAGCCGACACGTATCGAGCCGACGTGCATCTCGGCGCCATCGCCATCTCAAGAACCAGGTGCCCACCCTGGATGTGCAGCAAAGAAGAAAGAAGAGAGAAGAGAAGCGACATCGGAGCCCACCCGACCGCCTCTGAAGAATTACCAGCGAAACTGCGGTAAGCGCGAAGGAACGCGCGCGAGTTCAAAATAGAGTCGCGAGCTCTCGCGAGAGTCTCGGCGGCCATCTTGGGGTCAGGCGGCTGAGCCAATCAAACGCGAGATAGGAGAAGCGGCCATATTTGGGTCAGGCAAGCGAGATTTCGATCGCGAAATCTCGCAGGAAGAGCGGCGGCCATCTTAAGAGAAGGACAAAAGGGAAAAGAGCCATAAGAATCAAAGGAGCGGCCATCAGAGGGTCAGGCAAAGAGGAGAAAAGGCAGAAAAAGACAAGAAAAGGACAAGGAAAGGCCAGAAAAGGCTGAAATTAAAGAAAAATAGCAGAAGAAGAAAGAAAAAAGGGGAATAAAAGAGACAAGAAACTAATAAAAGAGACAAAAGAGAAAGGAAACCAGAAAAGGCAGAAATTAAAAGAAAACAGAAAAAAAAGAAGAAGGAAAAGGGGAACAAAAGAGACAAAAACAGAAAGAAGAAAATAAACCAATAAAAGAGACAAAAGAGAAAAGAAAATAAAGTAAAAGAACAGAAGAAGAAGAAGAAGGAAAAAGAGAATAAAAGGAGAAAAGAGCAGATAAAAGGAAGAAAGCAAGAATGGCAGATCCAAAGCCCAGCGCACAATACTGGAGACCACTACCGTTCAACTTATCGGAGCCACAAACAGGAATAAGGTGGGAAAAGTGGATCAGACGGTTCGAAAGATATGTAGAAGATACAGATGTAGCAGCTGGAAAGAAACTAGGACTACTGTTGAACTTGGCAGGGGACGACGTCGAAGAACTTCTGGTGACACTGCCTACCGAAGAAACAAAAACATATGACCAACTAAAGAAATGTCTAACAGCCAAGTTCGACCCGCAACGAAACATTGACTTCGAGCGATATACTTTTACCATTGCATGTCAACAAGTCGGTGAAACACTAGATGACTTTGCGACACGGCTGAGTAATTTGGTGACACATTGTGAGTTCGACTAATTTGACAACAAGCAAGCAATAAGACTACGGATCATAGAGGGCTGTCGCGACACAGGATTCAGAGCAAGAATATTAAAAGAACCAACTTAATTGGAGAACATCCTGTCACTAGCGAGAGCAGAGGCGAGAGCAACGGAACATGCCAAGGAAATGGAAAGAGGGAAGAGCGTTGAAACAGAAAACGCACACTTTATGACAAACAGATATCGCACAGACCGACGGAAGAATGACTGGAGGGAACAAAAAGAGAGGAGACGACCTGAAGGAACATGCTACAAGTGCGGGATGGAATTCCCACACAGAGGTCCATGCCCAGCATTTGGCCAGACGTGCAGAAGATGTGGTGGAAGAAATCATTACGCCAGTATGTGCCAAGGTGCCCCCTTCAGAGACGACAAGGGGAGAACAGGAAGACAACAGGAATCGACAACAAGACATGTCAGATATATCGACAACGAAAGGAGAAGTTCATCACGAGGGTCAGGCGAAGAAGAGGAAGAAGAGAAAGTGGAAAGACTATATCACATGTCGGAGGTGCACACCGAGCAGAGCGAGGAAGAAGAAGCAGGAGAAACAACACAGCCAGCAGACGGAAGCACCCGAGGAAAGCCGGACCATGCAAAGATAAGTGTAGGAGTGCATGAAACAGACTTTGTGCTGGACAGTGGTGCAACCTTGTGCTGAGTGGTGCCCACTAAGAGGACACGACAACCACCTCAGGCTATATATCGCCGACATGAGTCTTGGGCGCCTGCCCTTCTTGGTGCCAATGTCAGTGTAGGGTGCACCAACACATCTGGGCAAAATGTCTCTTTTAACTGACAGTTGGGAAACCATGCTGGTCCGAAGGAGGTTCAAGTGGTTAATTTGTAAAAAAATAAGAGCCGGGGCTCTCGTCAGGAGGCAGCTTGCACCAGCCCATTGCTCTTGTTAGTGTCGCCTAAAACAGAACCATCTACTAACCATGGAAGTGGGGAGAGGATGTGGCGTAATGGCTTGATCTGCTGACTTCAGAGCTGGGAAACCAGGTTTGTGTCTTGGAGTGGGTTCAGCATCCTGTGATTCTGGGCCGATCACGTAATCTGCCCGTGCCTACAAAAAATGACTGCTTCCTTAATTGGTGCTCATGAAAAGCACCAGGGTTGATGATTATGTGCCCGTGCTGAGCACCAGCTCAAAATAAGCATTGGGTGGTGCTGGTCTTATTCACACCAATGTGCCACAAATTCGAGCACGAAGAGACTGGGAGTGTCTCTCCTTAATGGGGCCCTCAAATCTGACAGCTGTCTGGAAGAAAACATTTTGTTAACAATCAAAATAAAGTTGCAAATGTTGGCAAATCCAAACAGTAACGATCACAAATGGTTAAAGGATGAGGTCAAGAAATAAATTCCTTCTAGAAAATAGTTCCCAAGGCAAAACACTTAACTGACTGCTAAGCAGTGAAGTAAGAGGAAGTGTTGTCCTCTTGAGGACTGTAGTTTTGGGACTGCTCGTCACTGACTGGATAACTTGTTTTACATTTTCTGATGGACTCGTGGCTCACAGTTGTTGCTGGTGTTATTGGTTTTATATGGCTGCAGAAAATAACATAAAGAAAGAACAAGGCCTTGTTTCTAGTCCTGACAGAATTTGGAAAGACTTTCGGAAATCATTGCAGAAACACGGTTGGCTGATGTTAATCCCCATTCTATAGGGACTACTTACACTGACTCGAGAATTTTGCATCCTGGAAATATTGATCCACCTGGTAGTTTAATTTCCAGGTGCGAAATTTCCACCTCGGAATTTCGGATGCACTCATAGTATGGCCCGAGGCGCATTGTTTTCAGTCGTGCTTTTTGAATGAAGTTTACGGAATGTATAAGTTAGCCCTTTCCGTAGACCAACCCCGACCTAATAATAAGGGAAACATAGCAAATCGCTCTTCTATATTTGTAACCGTTTTGGGAAACATCCGTTGCCTGTGCCTGCTGAGGCACCGAGGCTGAGAGGTGAACGGAGAGCGTGTGATACAGCGTCTGTCCGTGAAACAGAAGGGTCTGAGGCAAGTGGAGCAATAATTGACCTAACTCGAGGTGCCTGGTTGTTCAGCTGGGTTAGGAGCTGTCTGAGTGCCATGGTACGTTTTGGAGAAGCTGATGCCACAGAAAAAATATTTGTGGTGATGTGGTACTATTCAGTGTGTTCAATGCAAAGGAGCTGGAGATACACGTCTTTTGTAGGTCTTACAATCTGAATACATGCAAAGATTGAGTCTTAATTTAAAAAGATCTGGGTGGCAGCTTCTTTTCATTTCAGTCACATGAAAATAAAGCTCTTGTCCAACTGGAAGGGAATAGATTTGCTTTCAAAGAACGTTGAACAGTGGAGGATTCTTGCACTATGGACTTCCCATAACGGACTACCTCAAAGCAGCTAAGGAATATGACAAAGTCCTGATTGGAGTCGGAGATGGACAAATGTTGGGGTGCATTGAAAAGACATAGCAACTAGCCAAAGTGTAAAAGCCGTAGTAGTGGAAACATCACCTCGAATTAATGGAATCACTAGGGAGTATTGGCATCACTAGCATAGCAAAGATTTACCGGACGCTGACCATTCACATTCCTGTATAATAGGTCAGTCATATGGTGGTACCGCAAGCACATTCATAGTGTTTAGCCCGAGCATCCTCTATCCAGCACATCTGATAAGCGTGGCTCAAATCCACCGGAGTGACTTACAGCACTCACCTATAATTACCTTATAGGAAGTCAGCCGGACAGTGGAGAAGTATAAACAAAAGTCTTTATTAGGCCAAACAACACTCATATGAGAGGGCCCTGTCCGACCTCACTCCTAGGAGTGCGAACGAGAGGACTGACTCTCTGCATCACAGCAATACATTATAATGCAATACAGTAAATAGGGTACGCCCCTTGTGGAAAGTTACTGAGCCTCGGACCAGTAGACAATGCTCTCATACAGCAGGCATCTGCACCTGCAAGGGATACATTATTATCTCTGCTCAAGGCCATGGAGCTAGGCTTCGGCGTCTCTGGGCATGAGAACATTACAGATAACGAGAAGTGTTAGTTTCGGCCACAGTGAGCTGAGAAACGAAAACTGCTGTCTTAGTATATTTCTGTATTCCTGCGGGAGGGGCATGAGCGAGCAGAGCCCGCAGGCACAGAGAGTTACACAAAATGGTGGCACACAGGCTAAGCTAAGAAACTAATATGGTCACGCATACATTTGAATATAAGCAATAAGTAAGAATATGAATTCAGCATAAGTGCATATACGAACTGCATTAGTTAGTCATATGATGCTAACTCGCACGTCATCACAGGGTAATAAGGGCATCGAAAAGTGAATTCTATCAGACCCTCCTTTTAGCATCATTGGCTAACTATAGCCTCATTTATTTGCAAAAGGTAGTGCCGACATCCATTCTAGGGGCAATACTTTATTTCTTCAGTCCAGAACATCTTCTGCAATAAACATTAACCAACTTGCATCAGCAGGAATTTCAGTAATCATAGAAGTGGCATATTGACCATGTAACTTCTTTTTCGGACGTATATTCGCAGCACACATTGAACAACATGGAGGGAGGCAATATATGCAAAGGCAGCATGACAGAATTACACTCACCACTCCAACCAAACCCATCAATATTTTCCAGCCCCAGGAAGAAAAGGCACCCCAGAGCCACCCTTGGAGAGACCATGTCCCATTATCTTGGTGCAGTTCAGTCGCTAATCTATGCAATTTTTGCACTGCCAAGTTAACAGTCGGGGCCGAGTCAGGGATATAAACGCAGCAAGAGGTCCCGATGACGCGACAGGCCCCGCCCCTATCAGCTAGTATGACGTCAAGAACCATCCTGTTCTGGATCGTAAATAATCTCATAGCCTGAACCTCAACAGAGATGTTAGTCGTAATGTCAGCCTCAACCAGAACCACCTTTTCCATTACCCTAGAGAGTCGTCTAATAGCTCTACTGTTGAATATAGGACCCCAGAAAGGAAGCAAACCCTTAGAAAAATCAGTCCATTGCTGATACGAGGTATCTGTCTGATCAACGTCCTCTACCTGAAGTTCCCTCCTTTTATGCTGCTCTTGCGGCTGCTCCTGAGGACTGGGGAATCGTCGATGAGTTCTGTGGTAATCAGAGGGAGCCACATACACGGGAGGAATCATATAAGCCAGGTAGCACACCCCACCCCAACCCTCGGGCAACCATAAGTATCCATTTTCACCGCAAACAAAATAGACACTGGGTGGGGCAATCAAAGAGGGGCTAACGGGCAGGCGTATTGAAGCAGTCACATTACAAGAGCTATTTCCAACCTTGATGGGACCCCTTCCTTCTATACAGAAAAATGGAGAAGGACCCACCACAGCCAGGGGTATCAAAGACTTGGAGCTGTCGTTACTCTTAGGGGGATGCCTATAAGACAAAGTGGCGTTCAATTTCATGAAACTATCCCTGAGTCGATCAGTATCATTAGGTGTCAAGAATCGACCCAACTTTTTCTCACATGTCTCTATAAAAGTCTGGTCAAAACATCCGTCAGTATATATTCGTCCAAGGGAAGCTGAAGGCAAAGGGCGTACTCGCATCGTCATTGTCCACCCCCTATTCTGCAGCCGTGGAGTTAGGGAATCTGGCTGTTGGAAATATTTAACAAGACCTATAAGGGTGTACCATCCCACACAACTATTTATCGGAGTCAAAGGAAGAGCAAGGAATCTATCTTTTTTATAAGCAGCAGAAGGCAAAAGCCCACAAACCCAGCAATCTGTCATGTTGGTAGTGGCATGTGCATGATGCAAAGTCTTAATAAAAACATTGTCTTTATAATTCTTGCGTATCATTCGTTCACCATAATCGACAGTGATCATTCTGTGTTCTGGAACAGCAGTAGGAGTGGGTGCAAACGTATGAACGGGATAGTATCTGTCTAGGAAAAAGAGTATTCCAAGAGTCACCAGGAAAGCAATTAAAACAATTATGATAAGTACTATTTTACCCTTTCGGGAAAGGGCCAACCAGGGGGAATCAGGCACACGTCTCGGGGGAGCTGCAAAAGGCTGCTCTTCATCAAGGATGGGCCGCCCAAAGGGATACATTTCTAATAATTGTTCAAAAGTATCAAAAATCCAAAAAGAAAAAATCACACTGTTACTAAAAAAAAATAGTCCCAGACAATCCTCAACCGGCCAGAGGGGTTCTTCAACCCTTAAAAAGGGATCTTCTCCCTGTGTCCTTCAAAGCCTCACAGGCAGGCTTTTACCGTCCATACCTACTCCAACGTCGCTGTTCAATTATTCGAAACAAGGGAAGCACTTAATTCGGGCCCCGCGCCACTCTATAGTCTCATAGAACACAATCTTCGGCTAAACACCAGGGCCTTTACAAGTCCATCCCTACCACTAAATCTTCTTTTTCAGAATGTCCACTAAGCCCTTCTTCCAGTATTTAGTCCATCATATTCCAGCACTGTTACTTATTTTCTTCGGGGCCGCAAATTATAGCGAGCGCTCCCTGGCACTTCGGGGTCAGAAAACAAAGCAGGTGTATCAGCGGCAGATGCTGAACTTTCCGATATCTCTTTGCTAGCAACAGAGGGAGTGGTAGAGCTCACAGTATTCTCAATTCCGCTTTGCTCTTCTCCAATCAGTGAAGCATCCGAGAAAGGAACATACCTCGGGATATGTTCACACTCCTGGTCAGCGATGCCATCTTGTACCCATTGATCATAGGGCAACGGGAGCGGGACCCTCCTCACATGAGAGGCATGGGTCCACGCTTTCCTGCCGTCTATCCGAAGCGCTGTGCGTGTAGTGAGGAGCACCTGGCGCGGCTCTGACCACCTCGGTTCCAGACAAGACTTCCGCTGGTATCGTCGCACCACGACCCAATCCCCTGGGTGGATGGTGTGTCCAGGCCCCTCCGGCAACGGCTTCAGAGTGTCTGCTACCTGCTGATGAATAGAACGAAGATCTTTAGTCAAAGCATACAGATAGTCTGTCAACAGAGGGTAAGGAACTTCGGAGAAACATTTAGGTCGGGGCACTCCCCAGATATTGGCCGGGCGGCCAAATACCACCTCGTGCGGGGAGACGCCCATTTTCGCATTTACAGTGACTCTTGTGGAAAGCAAAGCTAAGGGAAGTGCGTCTGGCCAACGGAGACCTGTACTCTCACATATTTTGGCCATTTTTAACTTGAGTGTGCCGTTAAACCGTTCCACCAGTCCTGCCGCCTGAGGATGCAAGGCTGAGTGGAACTTCTGGGTGATGTGTAGACCTTTGCATATATTTTTCACTAATTCAGCATTAAAGGACGTGCCATTATCACTCCAGATCACCCTAGGTAATCCGAAGCGGGAGAAATACTCCTTTATCAACATTTTTGCAGTAGACATAGCCGTGCAGTCTTTCGTTGGGAACGCCTCCACCCACCTACTGAAAGCACATACGACTACAAGGACGTACTTCAAGTTATTGACTCTTTCCATTTCAATGTAATCCATCTGAATCACCTCAAAAGGGAAAGAGGGGGGTGCAAAATTTCCAGTTGGGACAGGGGTACCCTTTCCAGGATTGTGTCTCAAACACACCATACACTGACGAACCAAATTGGTGGCCATCTTGGAGATATTTTTATTGCTCCACACCGGGTCTAACAATTTGCAAATACCCTTGGCACTCACATGGGCAGGCCCGTGTGCCATCGTCACTACTGGAAGGACATACGCATTCGGTAACATCCATCGTCTCTTGTCTGTCACATCCGTCCAACATTCATCCGCATCCAGTCGTCCCTGCCCATCCTTCCATGCCCTCAATTCCTCATCCGTCGCTTTGCCCTGTATGTTCTTGACACTCTGTACCGTGTCTGCGAACATATGAACATCTGGGACCCATCGTGCTGGCCCTGCCACAAACATTCGTGGTAATTTTTCTCTAGCAGTCTCTTTTGCTGTCTCATCGGCAAAAGCGTTGCCTCGCCCGACATCGTCCACTATTGTCTTGTGTGCGCTACATTTTATCACAGCCAATCTTTTGGGTAAAGTCAGTGCCGTTAGCAGTCGTAATATCAGTGGACCATGTTGGATGCGTTGTCCATGGGAGGTCA
The DNA here is from genome assembly GCF_964263255.1 of Lissotriton vulgaris. Classification (NCBI taxonomy): domain Eukaryota; kingdom Metazoa; phylum Chordata; class Amphibia; order Caudata; family Salamandridae; genus Lissotriton; species Lissotriton vulgaris. Next base: position 911,850,683 of record NC_141689.1, read on the forward strand.
AGAATCCCCGTTCTGCCCAAAGTCGCCCATAATTATGAACCACGCCAAAGGCGTATTGGCTATCGGTGTAAATGTTCACATCCAACCCCTCACTCAACTCACATGCTCTCAGTAAGGCAATAATCTCGGCAGCCTGAGCAGAATTGTAAGGTATTCTAGAAGTCTCTACCACCGTCTGTAATGTCGTTATTGCATATGCTGCTGTCGATGTCCCGTCTGGTAATTTAAAACAGGATCCATCGACATACAGTTCCCCGTCTGGTTCTTCCATGGGCCTGTCTGTCAGATCCACCCTCCCCTTTGTCTCTTCCTCAGTCCTATACAGACAGTCATGTATGTCATCATCATTTGTGTCATGGGTGTCAGTATCTGTGGGGATAGGTAACAAGGTGGCGGGGTTCAATGTGGCACACCTTTTAATTGTTACATGGGGTGCAAAAAGAGTCATCTCGTAACCTGTCAGACGAGCGCTTGTTAAATGCTGCGTCTGTGTCCTGTTCAATAAAATGTCCACAGCATGCGGTACCATTACTGTGAGGTCTGATCCCAGCACGAGCCCTGCCGATTGTCTTATAGAGACCGCAGCAGCCGCCGTAGCTCTCAGACAACTCGGCAGCGCTCTTGCCACATTATCTAGTATTGCAGAGAAGTACGCACACGGTCTCTGCTTCCCCCCAAAACACTGAGTTAAGACAGACAACGCGCAACCTTCCGCCTCGTGCACGTAAAGAACAAAAGGCTTCTGGTAATCAGGTGTTCCAAGAACTGGCGCCGAACACAAAGACGTCTTTAGTAACTCAAACGCTTCCTGACATGCGGGGGTCCAGGGTAGGGGTTCGCGCACTTCTTTGGTAGTCAGATACAATAGGGGTTTTGTTAGTAACGCATAATTAGGTATCCACTGACGACAATACGATGTTATGCCTAGGAACGCGCGCACCTCTCGCTGCGTGTTAGGTATTTGCATGTTAGTGATCGCTTTTATGCGCTCCGGCGTCAATCTCCTCCCCACTTTCGAAAGGAGGTGACCGAGGTAGGTGACCTCCGTTCGACAGTATTGAAATTTCGGAAGGGACAGTTTATGCCCCCTTTTCGCCAAATGGTGTAACAATTTTACAGTAGCATCCCGACAACCCTGCTCATCATCGATGCTATTAGGATATCATCCACATACTGCAACATTACGTTGCCAGGTGGAAGTTCCAGGTCGTCCAATTGTGCCTTTAGAGCCTGACTGTATATACTAGGACTCTCAGTGTACCCCTGAGGAATTCTCTTGAAGCGGAAGCTTCGGCCAGCCAATGAGAATCCGAAGAGATAACGGCTTTCCTCATGTACTGGAATACTGAAGAAAGCATTTTTCAAATCTAGGACAGAGAAATATTTGGCCGAAGGTGGAATCATAGTCAATATTGTAGTGATGTCCGAGACCACCGGATACTGTGGCTCCACCACTCTGTTTACCTGCCGCAAATCAATCACAAATCTATAAACATCAGGAGTATTATCAGTAGCATCAGGTGACCGTCTTTTAAGTACAGGCAAAATGGGACTGTTACATATATTCGAATCTGTTTCTTCCACTACACCAGACTGTATTAAATCCTGAATTATTTGTAACAAGGCCTTCTCACCCTCCTTAGGTATTCTGTATTGTGGAATTCTGGGCAATTTGGCTCCCACCTTCACTCTTATTGACACCGGGGCAATATCCATTCTCCCCACATCATTATCACTGACAGCCCACAAGCTGTCGGGTATGCCTCGAAACTCAAGTGGCAGCGGGTCGTCTTTTGAAAAGCACTGTAGTGGGCGGGCAACATTCGGGCCTAGAGTAAGGTACACGCCATCCGGAGAACAATAAATGGTGGCATGCAATCTCTTCAATAAATCTAAACCCAGCAAATTTTCTCCACAGTTTGATGTCAATAAAAACGGTGAATCAACAGTAAAGGGACCAATCGTCAACGTGAGAGGTTTAGAGATGGGGCTAATCACCGGAGTTCCTGCGAAACCCACGGATATGTTATTCTTGCCAGACAGAGCCGCCCCTGGGACCCGAGAACGAGCCACCGAACTTTTCATTGCACCCGTATCCACTAGAAATTTCTGTTGAGACCCTAGTAAGTCGGCTTCGACATAAGGTCCCCTCTGATCAACTTCCATAAGTACTGGTCCCATGCTCTGTCCTACGCTGTCCTAGTTGTGGGAAAACCCTGTCAAATCGTCCACCGAGTAATCATCGTTGTAATACTGGCCCCCACTCCTCTGTGACTGTTGTCTATCTGTCCCGTTGTCAAAGTAATTGCCTCCCGGTCTCCCGCCTCCTTCTGATCGCGCAGCCTGTCTCCCAAAATCACCACTGCCCCGTCCTCGTCCTCTTCCTGGACCGGTACCTGACTGAAGCAACGGGCAGTCTCGCCACCAATGCCCTTCCTGCTTACACTTGGCGCACTGGTTCGGTCCCAGCCTTTCCCTACTCTCACCTCTCCCAAAACCACCTCCGCGACTCGACGCCGCACCTCTTCCTCTGCCTCTTGCCACCTGCTGCAACAAAACCCTCGTCTTCAAATCCTTAGCCTTCTTCTCCTGCTTGTCCTTGTTCTCATTTTCCCTGTGCTCGTAATATTGCGCCATACTTAGTATTCCCGAAGGAGAGGACGTCGTCCACGTGCTCTCCGACGCTTGCAGTCTGGCTGATATTTCAGGCAATAAATTTGTGACAAACCTGTTAACAAAGAGTCGTAACCCTCCATCCTGTGACACATCCTGTCCACTAAAATCCATGAACGTTTCCTCAAACCTCGTAAAGAAATCTGAGACCGCCTCATCCTTTTTCTGCTTGCAAGCCGTCAACTTGTCCCAATCTACCTTTTTCGGGGGAATAAGGGAGTGCATATACTTTATTATGCGCCCCGGTAAAGCTAATATTTCAGCCTTCGGCTTCTCCCCTGGCTTACGCTCCTTGTCCCAGTCCTGTAACTCCTGCCATGTACCTCCCAGTTCCTCCCTATGATCCGTGCCTTTCACCTGCCGCCACACATCAACCGGGACCAAAAGCCCGAAAAACAATTCGACATCGGCTAACGTCATCACCGTAGAAGACGCCGCTTCCGTAAGCTCTTTGTAATAGGCGGTCGGATTCTTTCTGGAATCCGGCAGCTGAGCTTTCAATGACAACACTTCACTTCTCTTCCATGGCGTATACACCCACTGCTCCTGGAAATGCGCATCAATTCTGTTCCTTGTAACAGCCCTCGTGACTGGGTCTAACAACTCGGGAACTTCAGGATGAAAAATAGGGTGCACCTCTCGCATTGGGTGGAGACCTGGGAAATGGGGTGTAACGACAGAGGGCAATTCATTCCTGTATTGCAATAGCGCGCGCAGACTACTCATCACTTCCTTCACCCCCGTGTTCGTTCTGTACGCTCCGGCCTGTATATCCCGCAAAACCGCCGGAGCCACACCTCCATATCCCTGCTCCCATAACGGTATCAATACACCAGCCATGTGCCACAAAGCGTGCTGCTGCATCAATGGCTCAAAATCTTTCATGGTGGACCAGATATCTTCAAACGAATAAATATTATTCCTGGCCCATTGGCATGCCTGGTTAGCCACCATACTTTTTTCATCCAAACCAACTGTAGAACGTGTAAGCAGCTTCCGTACCTGCGAAAACAATCCGCTACCTGCACCGCGACTCGGTGTTAGCATCTCCTGACTGGGGGTGGTACTAGCTGAAACAGTAGGGAGTGCTAAAGAAAATGGTGAGGGGGCAGGTGAAGTGGTCTGGAGTAGAGAAACGAGGGGTGTCGAGGGTAGGGATTGTTGGGGGGCGCTCGCTGAAGGACCTGCACTACTAGGGGCCGAAAGTGGCAAGGAGGGGTACAATGGCTGCGGGGCATAAGGGGGAGGGGGTCGGGCATTCAAAATGTCCTCCATCTCATCTGGGTCGTCCTCTCGTACTACATAACTTTTATTTTCTTTCAACCTACAAAGTCTATCTGCGCGCTCCATGCGTAGTGCATTCTCATTCCCCACCTGTTCCCTCGCCTTCTGCGCCATAGTCTGGGTGGACTTCTTATACTCCTCTTTCTCCTCTCGCATCTTACGTTTCCTGGCCTCTTTCTGCCACACTCGCAAAGAGTCGAACATACTCTGGCGGCTACGCCTAGCAAACAGTTTGTCTTGCAAATAATCCAATTTAGCTTCATCAAAAGAACCCGTCAAAGGCCATTGTAAATCCACATTATCAGCAGTGTACCGATGCCACAAAGTACCAAACAAAATCGGGACCAGTCCATGTTTAACATACATATCAAAACTCGGTGTCCCTTCAGGGGGTGCAGGTTGGCTCTCGGCCAGTCTAGTATCTGAGGGTCGACAACAGCATCCAAAACATCGTAACTTGCTAAAACACGGCATCTTTACTTTATCTTGAATCACAACTCAAGTTCATTCACACACAAACATATAGACGGACATCAGAGAACCACGTACACATATACAATATCTCCAAACACGTGTTACCAAATGGGACAAGGCCCGTCGACCAAGTCCTGGGGAACCTGGACCCTACCGCAGACCGAACAGTACGCTAACTGTTCTGAGGACGGGGAACGGATCCGCCACCCGTGCGGCACTATGGATCGCTGCGCACTTTACCGCGGGAAACCCGGATCACACCTCCACTGAATCACCACACTAGGAGTCAGGGTAAGCGCACCAGAGTCTACCCACAATGAGCCACGCTTTCACCACAGTACCATTCGGTCGGATCACTAAAAACAATTATCGCGAAATACGTCCCCAACCCCGTCAAGTCTGTCAGAGCACCAACTCGTACTCTGAGTTCCCCGGAGCACACTAGCCCCAGGAGCACACCGGCTCCTCAAACCATCGGAGACGCAATCACAGGTGGACCACTCACCTTCCGTAGGCGGCACCGACCTCTACCGTTCTCCACCTCCGGCTGCCAGGACCAACACGGTCAGCTTCAAGTTCCGCCTTCTGGACCCCGGCGTAAGATCCGAACCGGGACCTCTCCCGATCAGCAGGGTGGGGCAGCGCTGCGAGAACCAAGCTCGGCATCAAATGGGATCCCGGGCCCACCGTGCCGACCAGCGGGTCCCCGGTCTTCTGCTACCCACTTACGGGTGAGAAAGATCCTTATCGCGGGGTCCCTATTCGGGCGCCATCTGATAAGCGTGGCTCAAATCCACTGGAGTGACTTACAGCACTCACCTATAATTACCTTATAGGAAGTCAGCCGGACAGTGGAGAAGTATAAACAAAAGTCTTTATTAGGCCAAACAACACTCATATGAGAGGGCCCTGTCCGACCTCACTCCTAGGAGTGCGAACGAGAGGACTGACTCTCTGCATCACAGCAATACATTATAATGCAATACAGTAAATAGGGTACGCCCCTTGTGGAAAGTTACTGAGCCTCGGACCAGTAGACAATGCTCTCATACAGCAGGCATCTGCACCTGCAAGGGATACATTATTATCTCTGCTCAAGGCCATGGAGCTAGGCTTCGGCGTCTCTGGGCATGAGAACATTACAGATAACGAGAAGTGTTAGTTTCGGCCACAGTGAGCCGAGAAACGAAAACTGCTGTCTTAGTATATTTCTGTATTCCTGCGGGAGGGGCATGAGCGAGCAGAGCCCGCAGGCACAGAGAGTTACACAAAATGGTGGCACACAGGCTAAGCTAAGAAACTAATATGGTCACGCATACATTTGAATATAAGCAATAAGTAAGAATATGAATTCAGCATAAGTGCATATACGAACTGCATTAGTTAGTCATATGATGCTAACTCGCACGTCATCACAGGGTAATAAGGGCATCGAAAAGTGAATTCTATCACATCCACAACTCTCCCCCATCCCACAATCCTCTCACTCACACCTGCAGTATCCCTCCCTCAATATTCTTCTAAAGGCAGGCCACTTCCATGCTCTTTGCGTTAATCACCTTTTGCAATGTCCTCATTAGCACATGCTTAGCATTTGCCCCCACTGCCCCTTCCAGCATATGTGCAACATTATTCCACCACCTAGACTAGGCCATGCCGCTCTATGCCTCTCCTCTATACAACACTCTACTCTATGACACTCCACTCCACTCTACGACTGTCTATGCCACACCACTCTACTCCACTCCAGTCTAGGACACTCTACACCCCTCCACTATGTGCCACTCTACTCCACTCTATGACATTCTGCCCCACTCTACAACACTCCATGCTGCCACTCTCCTCTAAGCCACACCACTCAATGCCACTCTACTTCACACCACTCTACTCTTTAAAACCCCACTCTACTATGCTCTACAACTCTCCACTATATGACACACCACTCAATGCCACTCTACTTCACACCACTCTACTCTTTAAAACCCCACTCTACTATGCTCTACAACTCTCCACTATATGACACACCACTCAATGCCACTTTACTTCACTCTACACCACTCCACTTGACCTCTCTACGGCACTTCACAGCACTCTAGTCCACTCTACTCCACTCTATGACACTATACAACCCTCTATGACAATCTATTCTACTCCACTCTACGACACAGTACTCCATCACACCTTCCCAGCACAGACCTTGAAACGTTGGGGCATATTTACAACTGAATGGCGGAGCACGGTGTTATGCCACAACTGGGAACACCACATTCTGAAAACGCAGGGATGTACTGTATTTGCAATAATACGGTGCACCCCTGCATTTCCCCTAGCGGTGGCGCTTAAGAGAGTACATAGGCTGAAAACTCGACAACTTGAGTTCCCCAGCAACATGACTACACTAAACACAGTAGTTTTTGGTACCAAAAACCTCCTCAATAAACTCACACTGATGCCAGTGAGGGATTTATTGAAACATGTACATAGAGGGCACTTCAGAGGTGATCCCTGAAAACCTACCAACCTTGGTGTGGTCTCGGACTGGCTTTAGGCAGCCTCCCACGGCCAAACATGTTTCTGGACCCCTAAGTCGACAGCCCCTGCCCGGAGGCACAGGAAGGGGAAGCGGAAGGACTATCGGGAATCAGGGGGGGGGGCGGGGGCTTAGGTCGGGGTAGTTTTTGGGGTATGGGTTTAAACTTTAGGTGGTAGGGCAGGGGGAAAGGGACAGTTTACAGGGGAGGGGGCAGGGGTATGATCTTTAGCTCGCATGCCCCTTTACCCATCATGTCTGTACTACGAACGTGCGTGGAAAAGGCATGCGTGGTAAAGGCATGTGTCCTAAAGACGCAGCCGTGGTAGAGAACGTGTGGTACAGGCATGCGTTGTACCAACATACAAAAATAAATATTGCTGGACATCTGATGATGTCAACCTATAGGGGCCACTCCTCCACAAGATGAAAGATTACAGACTGCAGACTGCTGAGAGACTTGCAACCAAAGTTGGCTTGGAGAGAAGCTCAACAACGTAAAACTAGACATCTTGTTGGAGGGAAGAGGGGGGGGGGACGTAGGACAAAAACATTCCAGTTCCTCCGGGGATTTAACATTGTGCAAGAGGCGCACATTTGTCAGTGGTTTATTATTCCCTATGGTGGTAGGCACGACAAGAGACTGAAGGGGAAAACCAGGGATGCACTGGAGCAGTTCCAAAAAATCTTAGCTCACATAAATAGCCTCAAGTGTATGTGGCAGCTTTTCAGCAGAATTCGCTCTTTTTAGCATCTGCCTGTCACAGGACAGAAGTCAAGTGTAAGTTACCAGACGACACCTAGTCACTAGGGACTTCATTTTACAGTTCTGGGTTTTCTTTTGACAACCTACTGTATTCTGGGAGTTGTAGTCTGGATTAATTTCGAACTGGACTAACACACAGGAAAACAATAAGTTATAAAAGTAAAGCACAGTAATAGAGCCTGGGGCCCTCGAGATATTAAGTCATCTGGTAACTTTAACAAAAGGAACCTATTAGGTATTAGAGGAAGTAGGATAATCAGCCTAAAAATTAAAGAGAGTAAAATGGATGATATAGCCAACAATTTGCACCCCAAATCCTATGCAGGGATAACACAAGTCTTATACCTTTGTATTGCTTATGTCCTGTAGTTTACTCAGGTGTAGTTGTGCTTATCTAGGTGAGGTCTGCGGGTGTTTATGTGTTACGCATACTGAGAGTCCTACGAAGGGCACATGCAAGTTTCACAATATGGATTACTACTGTAAATTAAAATGTTTTCTCAGCCATCCACTGAGGCCGGCTAGGGTTTGACATGGTTCCAGAAACAAAGTTAATGGATGACTTAAAGATTTTTAGTATGCACACAACTGAAGCCTTCACCCCAGGGCATCATAGTCACCACAGATGCCGAAGGACCCCTGGAAAGGTTCATTAGAGGAAACACGATAAAAATGGTACATTTTGAGAGATTGCCACTTTTGTTATGCAATATGTTGAGTAAAGCACAGAAAAGGCGCCATCGCCGAGCTTTGCATGACTGACTCTGACGGGAAATTATTTTGCATGACCTCAGCGTTTCTGGCATGAAGTGATGTTAGGTAGACAGGTAACTAATAACAATAAACACAGTAAGAGGAAACCATAATAGAAATACATATAAATACAAAATAAACATTGTTAGACATAAGAAAAGTAATTGAGGCAGTTATGTAGAGCCCACACAATATTTCTGAATTACAGAATCACTTTGAAGAGGGTAACCAGCATCAGTGTTGGTGTAGCCACTTTCCAAATGAATATTTGTACTGTTAATGTGTACGTTCCCTGAATGAAGGTATGCGTTCTGGGGAAGCACAGAAAACATCAAAGTTTGCATGGTTTTGCTGCACAAGTAAATAAGGATCTATAAAGTTCAGCAAATTAGGGTTATTTGAAGTTTGCAGGATACGGTGCATTGCCCAGAATGTGCCTCCTGTCGTGCATTGATAAGCATACACTCTAGCGGATGAATATCAGTCAATTTGTGGGTGTAGAGTCTTAAATTGCTGTATTGTGATGGCCGGCCCTCCCCGAGAGCCTGCGTGGGTCTTCCTTCGGGAGGACCAAATCGATAGCTATGGCATCTATTTTCTCTTCCAAGGCCTTCCTGGAGTGGGATGGAGTCTTGAGAATCCTGTTGAGTTTCCCAGAGTTGAGCGCTGTCATCGCAGGGATAGCTAGATCACCTGGGAGGGTCCACGCCACCTGGTCCAGCTGAGCGCCGACCTACCTTGGCCAAGTAGGTGACATTTTGTTGGGTTTATTAGTCCCCATAGTAGGGCAGAGAGTAGGTGGAGTCTATGGAGCATAATGAAGTCCAACATAATTAACACATAGTCGTTGTCTGAACTTTCTGTGTTCAAGCGAGATACCTTCACTTGGGTCGGCTCACCCTTAACAAACTCACCGCAGACACCATCAGAGGTGTAGAAGAGGCACAAGAAGCCAACCTGAGGACAGTCTGCAGCCGTCCATGTGGGCATAGGTTAAGAGTTTTGTTAAAAGGAGATCGTCTCTGAGGTCCTTACAACTGTAGATGAATCTTTGGTGTACAGATGTGGATCCTGGGGCTCATTTCAGTTTATGCCGACCTACTGGAGGAAGGTCTCCAGAAAATCGACTGTGTGCCCTTTGCCTGTGCAGTCGAGCCAGAGACGGGGAGACATCCTGTGTGTTCCTCGCTTAATAGTTTCTGAGAGTCCCCTTTCTGTAGATGGACACTCTCCCTCTGTCAATTAGACCCTCAGGCACATTGGGGACTAGCCCTTGGGAGGCCCAGTGTCAAAGTTCTTTGACACAGTGTGTCGCGGCTCTTATAGGGGCAGTCTTTTGCTCCTCTTACCTATCAGGGGGGGGTTCCATTTTTCCTCTGCACTCTTAGCCTCCATTTCGTATGGGTGTGCCAGAAATGACCAGGGAACCTCAGGTGAGATGAGAAAAGGTTCATGTCCCTCCCACTGTAATGGGGCCTCCAGTTTATCTTAATCCAGTGATCACTATAGGGGGAGTCTAGCACATCAGAGGAAACAGACGCTTTGCAGAATGCCGACGCTGATACTTGCTATGTCATGTTGGGTCAGGGAAGCACCGCCTCCTTCTTCAGACTGTCTTCATTCAAGAGGGGCTCCTTATTGGCTCCCACCTTATTCAGGGCATAGGGCTCCACTGGGTGAGCCCAATTTTCCAGTGCAGTTTACCTGCTCCAGGGCTACCATTCCTGGTCACTGGTTTTGGCCTCCACTGCGGTGCGCCACCCAGCTCAGTAGCTCTTGGTGGCTGTGTTATGTCCTGTGTCCTAGGCCACTGGGGCATCAACTTTAAAAGCAAGTAAGTGCAACCCCTGTTGAGGGCAAAGGGAGTTTTTGGATGGAGGAAGGTGTGTCCCTCAAGAGGCCGCCCCCCTGCACAGCAGGTCCCAGCAGTGTTACAAAAGTGGCCTGCAGCTGATATAATGTCAAGAGCAGCCCAGAACTACACAGTGGACTCCTCGAGCTGGGGGGGGGGGGGGGGGGGGGGAAGAAGTCCTCTTTTCTTGCAGCTCGCAGTGAAGATACCTTCTTCTTTCTGGGTATCAGTTTGGCTTGTAATTTTACTGCATATATATTAGGGTATTGAGTTTTGGAGGGCTTGTGTTTTAACATTTTTTTCCTTCCCCACCCCTGGCGTGTACCTGGGTGCCTCGCTCCTACTTCAGGAACTTGAGCTTCATGCTCATTACAGAGGGATGAGCAGCCTTGGCTGCTCTCAGCTGTGGAGTCGGTTCCTCAGGGTTTGCACTTTAGGCGATGGGCGCAGCCTTCCTCCCAGTTTGTCAGCTTCCTGGACTCACTCTGCTTTCATGTAGCAGACTGTGCCAATGGATGGACAGAGGCATGGTTCTGCAGCATGTGGGCAGGTTTTATTATTCTGAAACAGCCTAATCTTAAATCTACACACAACGATCTTTACCCTTTTTCAAATAAAAATGGACATTTAAAAAATATAGAATGGTCTGTCACATAAGCAGAATGCTTTTGCCCGTCCCGAGGGATAAGTCAGGAAACGCAAAGTTCTAACTCTTGTAAAATCCCAAAATAAGTCCCCTTTGAAGAACACCATGAGGTTTTCTGTAGAAGCCGAAGAGAAATCTTCCAGAAATCTTGCATCTGCTAACAAGCTGCCTCAAAAAAACAATAAGGTCCGTTTTACACCGATGTAGTTTCTTTGGACCAAGTGTCAAGTCTAGAACTCTAATAGTGGTTAGATCATTTGGAAGCCTGGAACGAAAGAGCTATCTTTGCGTCGACCTCAGACATTGTATTACAGTAAGATGCACTCCTTACAGGATGCGATGCAAGATGTGGTGGAATCTTGACTTGAGGCACCTGTTCAAATCAGGATTCATCTCTGCACGTAAAGGGGCATATTTATGAGAGAGTTGTGTCACGTTTGCACCATGCAACGTGGAACATGCGTAACACAAACCTCTAAGTCAGATTTTTGAAGCCACACAAAGCCACTTTGCGTGGCTCTCAGTGGCTTCAAAAGTCTAGAGTAATGTAATGCAGCGCAAATTGCTTCGTTGTGGTAATCTGTCCTATGAAGGCGTTCCATGGTTGTTCCTTGGGTGTTCTCATGCAACTCCCATGGATATTGACGCATCCCCAGATTTACAAAAACGTATTCTGCAGCACACATAGAAAGAGGAATATGTCCCCCATGATTTTTTTTGAGCAGGAAGGTACCTTTTTCTGCACAAAAACAATCCTGCATCCAACACAGGGACCCGCACCACGGTACAAGGGTGCCTGCATTGGCTCTATGCTGCCAAAAGGGTAAGGAGAGGAATGCGCCATATTGCCTTAAATATGACACATTCCTGCCCTTTCCCTGTCATGCAGTGCAGTGCAGCGCAGCAAGGTGACTTGCTGCACTGCATTACAATCTCATATATGAGCCTCAAATTGTTTAGAGGTTCTTGCAGGCTCATTTTCAATCAAAACCTTTGCAAAGGACAAAATCAACTTTGTTGTGCTCCTAAGGTTGCAAATCTGACAGCTGTCAGATATGGTAATAATTTAGGGGGAAAATATCTAAACCATTGGCGGAGCTGGTCGGAAGTTTTTAAGAATTCTGCGTTTGCACAAAATTTCAGTTCAGGTAGAGTACTTGCCAGGGAATCTCAACATTGTAGCAGATTGGTCTTCCAGATATCTTTAAGGTACCAGCGATTTGCGTCATCATTCTACAATATTAAAAAAAAATTCTTCTCACATGGTCTGTGGATTTATTTACCTCTCGACTGAACTCTCATCTGTCATCCTTCTGCAGCTGGAGACCAGCCCCTCCAGCTAGTGTCACAGATGCTCTTCTACAAGATTCGCTGCATAGTTGGAATTATACTTTTGCTCCTTTCTTAATGATAGCCAGAGTTCTAGCGCAACAGCAGTGTCAACAAGTAGTCCTTTCCTTAATCATTCCAGTTTGGTGATGCCAGGTTTGGTTTCCAACCCTACTTGAACCTTACTCTAACCGTCTAAATCTAATTGCCTCTGTTCACAGTTGTTACATCTGGCACCATTGGCGTGGGTCTCCCTTCTATTTTTGCCGTTGCCTCATGTATTTTTGCTGGTGTTAGATGCTTTGGGCACTGTGCCACTGCTGTCCAGTGCCAAGTGTGAGTGCTCCCTGTTGTAAATTGATGTATGGATTACTGATTCCATGATTGGATGTTTGGTTTACTTGTCAGACCCTAATACAGTGCAATACGTGTGCCCGGGGTGTGTAATCCAAATGCTGCTGGTGGGCCTGCAGCCCTGGTTGTGCCACCCACAGAAGCAGCCTTGTAAAATGTGTCTAAGGTCTGTCATTGCAGAGCCTGCGTGCAGTCTGGTACTGTCATGCTGACTGGGCAAGTGCACCCACTTGCCAGTCCCTAAACCTTCCCTTTTCTTCATATCAGTCACCCCTATGGTAGGCCCAAGGGCAGGGTGCATTGTAAGTATAATGTAGGACAAGCCCTGATGTGTGTGGCACCATTTTCGTTTTTCACTATTGCAAGGCTACCTGTTCTCCATAGGCCAGAATGGGCTGTTAGATTATTACATGTCTATAATCCTAACAGACTCAGAGAACATGGTGGAAATTCGAGTTTAGTATGCCTGGACTCAGAATGATAAAATACATCTTTTAGTGAAGTTGGTTTTAACATTCTGTGGTTGCAAATACCACTTTTAGAAAGTAGATATTTGCTTGCCTAACCTTTCAAGCCTGCCTCTGCTAGGTTGTGTATTGCTTTGTCTGGTTTTGTGACTGACAGGGTTGGGGGACTCCAAGAGACAGGATGAGTCCGCCCAGTGGTGAATAGAGAGATCTGCATCTAGATGGGAGGGAGGAGTTGCACTTGAACCTTGAATAGGGCTGTGCCTGGCTTCCACAATGCTGGCTCCACCTCCTGGGGAGCGGCTGATGTCTCTGCCCTGCACAGTGAAAGAAGAGAAGGAGTCCTGTCAACAAAGTGCTCCATTACTGTACTTGCCTTCCATAATGCTGGCTCCACCTCCTGTGGGGCGTCTGATGCTTCTGCCCTGCACCGTGAAAGGAAAGGAGAAGTCTGGTAAACAGAGTGCTCAGGAACTGGTTTGGACTGGGCAAAGGCTCCTCTCCCCTCAGTGAACAAAGGATTTTGGGGTATAAATATTGGGACCCTGATCCCATGAAATTAGATCACTTTTGGACTACAAGAAGAACCCTTTACTGAGGAGAGGAACTGGAAGAAACTGAGGAGAGACTATTCCCAAGCTGAAGTGCTGCTTGGGGAATTGGCCTGCAGTGGTTCCCTTACTGCCAAAGGAAGGAGAAAGGAACTTTGTGTACTTTGCTTTCAACTTGTGAAGGATCTCCAAGGGCTTGCAAAAGAGCTTGCCTCCTGCTGAAGTCTCAGGGACAACAGACTTCAATCCCCAGCTCCCCAGAGTCCTTTTGGAAGTGCCTGCTGTTGTTATGGGCCTTCTGAGGGACTGCGTGTCGCAAGGAGCTGGAAGAGCAACTCAACGAGAACGAAGCGTGTCGCCGTCACTGCTGCTGCTGCCGCACTTCTGAAAAAGGGTGTCCCCGCTGGAGTTGTCACACTGCACCGCTTAGAGAGAAGCGTGCCACAACGAAGAGGAAGTGTGTTGCCGTCGCTGCTGCTTGCCGTTGCACTTCTGAACAAGGGTGTTGCCGCTGTAGTTGTCGCAGTGCACCACATCGAGAGAAGAGTCTCGCAACAAGGAAGAAGCGTGTCGCCGTCGCTGGGCCTGCCGTCGCACTTCTGAACAAGTGTGTTGCCGCTGGAGCTGTCGCATTGCACCGCTTAGAGGAAAGCGCCTCGCATCCCCCAGAAGCGCGCCGCCGTCGGAGCTGCTGGCGTCGCATTTCTGTACAAGGATGTTGCCGCTGTAGTAGTAGTCGCATTGTGCGGAAGCTTCAGGCTTCGTCAGAGAAGAGTGTCGTAGTTGGAGCTGTTGCCGTCGCACTTCTGAAAAAGGGTGTCGCCGCTACAGTCCACACATCGAACCGAGAACTTCTTGCATCCCCGGAGAAGCGTGCTGCATCGGAAAGATCTTCACGTCTTTATTTCTTTGCACCTGAACTTTGCATTTCCCTCGCTGCGACATTGCTTGTCGTGGAAGTGCAACGCAACCTAAGGTACATTGACGCAAAGTGTCGCATCTTAAGAACTGAACTGAAGTAAGCTAAATCTACCATCTTAAAGTAACAGTATTTTGTATTTTTGTCGTTTATGGTCTTGTGGTAACTCTATATAAAGAATACTTATTTTTTATATAAAACCTGTGTGGTGTCCATCTGTAGTGTTGTCACTGGGTTACTGTATGTGGTCACAAATGCTTTACACACTGCCTCTGAGATAACCCTGTCTGCTCGTGCCAAGCTACCAAGGGGGTGAGCAGGGGTTATTTTAGGAGTGTAATCCTCTTATCCTGACTAGAGGCAAGGGTCCCTATTTGTCACAAGTACCTACCTGTGCCAACTAGAGACCCCCAAATCTAACAACAGTGTTCTATGTAAAGCTCAGGGTCTCTTCCACAATCCCATCCTCAATCATTCCCTTTTTCTGAGAACTTGGAAAATGAGAGGGCCGGCTGCAGAACCCAGGGCATTTAGCAGGCAGCCTATATCGAATAAGTCAGGGCATCATGTACGTCCAAAGCTTACCAACCTGCATGGTCGGTATGAGCTAGTTGGTGTATGAGGAAGAATATGGTTCCCATTTCAGCGGATGGAACATTGATAGTCAATTTTCTTGCATCACTAGCAGTTCAAGGTGAGTCACACAGAATCGGCAATGCTTATAGGTCGGCTATCTCAGATGATTATACCCGTATGGATGAAAACCCAGTAGAAGAGAATCCGATTATATGTCATCTGCTAAAGTGAGTGCAGGTTTCTAACCCTCCTGGTCCAAAATATATATATTTGTGGGACATTAATATATCTTTACATTGTTTCTTAATTGGACAAATAATGATTTTTTATCTCACAAAATGTTATCTGAAAACCTTACTATGCGACTACGTTTAATTTCAATTAAACGCCTTTCAAGTGTTTACGGCCCTGGATATTTCCATCAGACAATACACGTTTTCGAGGTGTCTATTTTACTATCAGACCAAAAACGGATTTAAAATCCATGTTTTATTATATCCCTAATCAACCAAATGTATGTGCGGGTTCTTGTTTTAACTGTTGTGAACAAAAGACAGGTCTTATAAGAAAGCCCTCCACCTCTGAGTTGTTTATTTCATTTAGGAAACAATACAAACCTCTTACGTCTTCCGCGTTTCTTACCTTTGGAGCTCATTCTATTAGGGGAGCAATGGTGCCTATGCCTTTTGGGCAGGTTCCAGATTGGAGAACATTTTCAGATCATCAGATTGGGCTAAAGATTCAGTTTTTCGCAACTTTTACCGCAAAACAATATCTAATGTTGTTTAGGATGTTATTATTTTGCTTTAAACAAGCAATACATGAGTCTCTAACCTTTCATAGAATGCAGATTTCCCTAGCTATTTGTGAAGGAAAGTCTAGATTTCAATAAAAACATGGCGGTAATCATTATCCCACTCCATTATGTTAATTCCATCCCTTTATATTTCACCACCGTTTCTACAGTCCATTGCTGGAGCCTAAGAAATTGGATATTACCACAGAAATTATTTACTTCAGGATCCATCTACATTTCGTAGTATGCTCTACTTTCTACAAACACTAAGACTCTAGGAATTCACAACGTTTATTTCAGTGTTTTATTGAATTTTCTCGAAATCTATTCATTCAGTTCAGTTCAGTTCAATTAGTCTTTATTTCGAATAAAATTCATAAAAGACATCCAAATACATGTATAATAAAACATTTCATAGTTTGGTAAAATTGTGCGTTAAGATCCCCATCATTTAAGCAGTTAAAAGAGAAAATGACTTATATCTAACAATTTAGTAGCATTTAAAAGAGAAAAAAAGACATTTTACAAATTACAGTTCATAGTTTCTTAGCACGGATAAGCCACAGCCAGCCCAAAAATGTTGCAATACAGATCACAAACTTTGTAGTGCGTAAGTCTCTTAGTTTAAGAAGGGCTGTCTGGCTACTTCTACAATTAAGTGTTTCACAGACTGGCTTCAACCATTTGAGTCTGGGTGATATGTACGCAGGACAGGCAAAAAATATATGTCCCATACTTTCTGCCTGATCGGGACAAAATGGGCACTTGTTGCTTTGATTATTTGCCCACTTTACAGTGAAAGATTTGATAGGCAAAGTCCCCACTCGAAATTGGTGATATAATTTACGATCGAGTGTTTTGCCTATCAGGTCCCAATAGGGTTCAAGAGATGGGGAAATCTTATGCATAAGAAATTGACCTGTTAAGTTGTTCTTATTGGAGAGTGTAATTAGAGCAGATTTTTTATCGGCCCAGTACAGGTCTCTAAATTCCACTTTCGAAGGGAAGATAGAGCTTTCGGGGTGCAACCATAGCTCTGGGAGGCCCATAGAATATAATATTCGTTTGACCTCTTGTAGCCAAGGGATCTTCTGTGCACCCAATAAAGCCCTAACCTCACCTAGTTCATGGGCAAACAAACTAAGCTCTTGGCTCGTCCAAAGGCGACGCCATAGGGCTATAAGCCGATATCTAGCCATCTCATCCAGAGGCCTGCAACCCAAATCTAAAAGCAAAGGTATTGTAGGAGAAGATTGGGGGAGCCCCACTATGTTCCTCAGGAACTTATGCTGTGCACTGATTAGAGCCGGCAACCCTATATATCCCCAGATATCCGCGCCATAAAGGGTAGCAGCGTTCACCTTGGCCTCATAAATTTTTAACACCGGTGCGATACGTTTTGTCAAGGTTTTTTTCTGCTCCTTTAGCAAACATCCTGTAAGGCGGACAAATTTAAGAGTTAGCACCTCTAGCTGTGGTTTCCAGGTTAGTTGGTGGTCCAGAGTCACGCCCAAATAGGGCATGGCTTTAACCTGTTCTATTTGAACACCCTCTAATGTAAAAGAGCTGGAGATGGGTTTGTTTTTATTAAAAATCATAAATTTAGTCTTATCAGCATTGATCTGGAGGTCGTTAGTGGCACAGAATTCAGAAAATCTATTCAAGGCGGCCTGTAGGCCACTTCGAGTCCTTGAAAGAAGCAGGGTGTCATCTGCGAATATCAGCATGGGATACCTTGACCCCCCCAGGATGGGTGCATCAGTATTGATATCTTTAAAGAATGCAACCACCCGGTTGATAAATAGGAGAAACAGGGTAGGGGCCAGCACACAACCCTGCCGGACTCCTCGTTCGACAGGAAAGCTGGTGGTCACCTGACCCTGGTTGCCCCATCTTACATGTGCAAAGTTATCCTCGTGAAGACGCCTGACCAGATCTAATAACTCAGGAGGGAGACCCATATCTCTCAGAGCATCCCAGAGTTTAGCTCTGGGAACAAGGTCAAATGCCGACCGAAGGTCGACAAAGGCAGCGTAGATGACACCACCGCCCAAAAGGACCACCTTCCAGTAGATCATGGTTAGGCGGAACACCTGATCAAGGGTGCTAGTACCTGCTCTGAACCCTGCCTGCTTGGGGGAGAGTATGTTGTTTGACTCCATCCACCCCTGGATTCTAGCAAGGGCCATTCGTGAGACCACTTTCTGTATGGTATCGATCAAGCTGATGGGTCGATAGTTTTTGGGTGAGGATCGATCCCCTTTCTTGAAGACCGGAATGATCTCAGCCCCTTTCCAGGACTGCGGTACCCTTTCCCCGGCTGCGATAGAGTTTGCTAAAATAGTTATATAGGGGACCCACAGAGCTAAGTTCAATTTAAAAAGGTCAGCTGGAACGGCATCAATGCCCGGTGCTTTCCCAGACTGAATTAAACCTAAGGCGTGCTCTGTGTCTAATGTGCTAAAGGTAAGTTTATCCCCATGTATGACTGTAATAGATTCTGGTACGGGACTTTCTGTCAGCTGTAGGGTGTTTTGGACAATAAATTGGGCAGAAAAGAATTTAACCCAATCTGCCGCAGAGACGTGATTTTCAGGGGATGGTGTCTCAGTACCCCTGCCCCGTCTAACTATCTCCCAGAACTTAGTTTGATTAGAATTCTCGCATGCATGGAGGAGGTCTAACCAATATGAGTCATCCCACTCCTTTTTAGCTTCCCATATTGTACGCTTATAAACCTGCCTAGCTGCCCTAATATCGAGTGTGTTTCTAGATTTAACGGCAATGATAAGGGTGCCGTGGGCATCTCTACACTTTTTATTATACCAACCCTTCGGTTGGGTACCCTTCTTTTTACGGCACGGCCTAGTGAGCAGTTCCTTAATGGACGCAAAGCACGCCTCATGAAGGTCAATATTATGAGAAGTGGGTGAGTCAGCGGGGGAGGGTGCTATCATTTTTCCTTTGGTGCATAGGACCAGTTCTTCAATCTGGTTAACAAGCTCAGGGTCAGCTGCCACTCTAGACCATTTGACCCGCCTTCTGTTGTCACATAGGGTGAGATCGGATGTGAGGCAGTCTGATTCCACCTGAGGGTGCCCTAACCCTGGAATCGTAAGTGATAATAAGAGCGGATTATGATCGCTCTCCGGCCTGGTATCAACGGTCATATCTCCTACAGAAGCCCAAGCTTCAATATTGATCAATATATAATCAATACGGCTAGAGCAGGTTCCATTATCGAATGTTGGCTTTCCCTCCTTGTCAGAGACGCTACGACCATTGACTGCGCGAAGGCCCCATTCAAGACAGATCCCAAGCCAATTAAGGGCAGCCTCTGTTCCCTTAACTCCCTTAGTGATTGATAGCGGGGGGATGTTCCAAGTAAGATCTTCTTCAAGGCAAACATCCTCCGCAAGGTTCAGTATCGGTTCAAATGTGCAGTTCAAGTCGCCAGCCACTATTGTGAGCTGGTCACTTTTGTGCTCATTTAAAAGGTCTTCCAGATCGTTAATGATAGGTTGTTTCCGACCAACCTGGCAGCCTCTGGCATAGATATTAATAATAATTAAATCCATACAATTCTCTTTGTGTAGTGATATGCAGAGGAGATCCGGGTTCATCCCATCTAATTCTCTAACAGTGAATCCCAAGCTTTGCCTTAACCATATGGTAAGGCCACCCGAGGCCCTACCCTTCGTACCCTGTATAGCTGGTTTGTAAAAGTTTAGAAAGCCATGTCTAAACAAAGGGGCAACTGACCAGGTTTCCTGAAACAGAATTATGTCGTGAGATGAAATATAGTCTACCCAATCACCATCCTCAAGGCGGCTTCGGAGGCCCGCTATGTTCCATGAAGCAATTTTTATAACATTGGCAGGATTATTAGACTTACTAATTTCAGACTTATTGGTGTTGCATGTTGATAGTGTAGATGAAATACCATTATCAGTCAAAGAGGGGTTGGGGGCGTTAACAGGTGGTATCTGTTGTGCAACTGGTAACTTCAAACAAGCTACACTATTTCCTTCAGTGGAGTGTGTGTTAAGGCCTACCAGCTTCTTCTTTTTTGGGTTCGCCACCCCGAGTCAGTCAACCTTCTCAAGGCAACCAAACATATTAGATGTCGGAACACCGTGCCACCAGGCATTCTGACTTGGTCCCTCAAATCCAAATCCCCTATTCCCAGACTTTTGTATTGTTGACCATGCCCCACCCATCCTCTGCTGATTCCTAGGGGGATAAAAGAAAGTAAGGGGTCTAACTACTACAGTGTGATCATCTTTAGTAGTGGCCCATGAGCAGAGGTGTTGTGCAGTATGAGGATCGGAAAAAGTCACCACAATACAGTCACCCATGATCGATTTACGACTCGGTCCAACCCATGGTACTCTACGTACCATGAGTACATGGCTTCGCTGGTTGCTTGGGAGATGTCTATTTGTGTTAAGCCAGTGTATCACCTTGTTCTTGAGGGACCAATGGTCCTCTTTCATTGTTGGGTCAAGGGTAGGTACACCGGCCAAAACTATGACATAAGGGGTGGCTTCTGGTGGTAGGTCAATGTAACCGCCTCGAAAGTTAGGTCTGTTTAGGTCGGGAGCGAGAGATGGCTGGGTATTAAGGGAAGGTAGGTTGGTTTGCAAGTCGGCTGCAGGCATTGGTTTCGAACGTACAGTAGTCTTCTGAGAGTCGACCCCTGCACTAGAAGCTGTGTGCTTAGGTTTGACTTGCGCTGGGATTTCTTTAGCTGGGCCAGACCTAGTTTTTGGGATAGGGATGGTTTTAGTGCGTGGTTTAGGTATAGGTGTGGGTTTTGGCCCTGGGGTGGCAGCATGGGATACATCAGCTACTATTGGTTGTGGGGGTATCTCTCCCTGTGGAAGTCTTGCGTCCATCTGCTTGAGACTAAGACTGGCCAGTGTAACAATAGTCCTGTCCATCTCAAGCAGATGATTTTCCATTCTGGATAATTTAAGTTCCAGGGGGGTGAGTAACTTCTTAAGTGTATCCCAAACCGTTTGAACAAATTCCTCATCACCCCTCTCGTCCCTCCCATCTACACTCGGTCCACCCTCCATTGAACCAACGTTACTTAAGCCTGCTGAACAATCATCCTGTTTGGCCCTTCCATTTCCCGCCAAAACTTGATTAGTACCACTTACATGCAAATCAGTGTGGGGGCTAGCTGCGTGGGATTTATCTAATACTGCCTCTGAAGCAGGGGCACCTAGTTGGCGGCGGCAATTAAAAAACTGGGCTCTCGCAACCTTTGCCTTTTTGCGAGCGAAGGCAGATCTAGCCAAGCATTTCTTTTGCTGCAATGCCATTTTTTTGGCGTATTTATTGTCCTTCGTGACCGGCTTAGGCGACTTGCATATTGCTTGTACGCCGAAACCGGCTACAAATTTGGGTAGCGCGATCTCCTCCTTGGGATTTGGAGGGAGATCCTTCACAGAATCACCTGGAGACAGGGATGGGCAGTGATGAATATCTGCCGATATAAGCAAAGGGCGGGGACCTGCTGTGCGCTCTGGGGTGAGGGCTGATGCCAATTTGCCTAGTGAAGACTTTTTCGAAGTGGCAATAGTTAAGGACAATTTCCGTGCAGCATCCAATTCTAGGGATACCCTATGTTGCATTTTGGTAATTTCTGCATCTATGGCCAAATTGGTCTGAGTTAAAAAATCATCCAGAGTCCCGTTTGATTTACTAGCCCCCCTTGTGGCTTTGCTGCGTGTTACACGGGTGCACATGATACTCAGAGGGGGGGTAAACCACAAATAGCAATAAACCCGTTCAACTGCAAAGGGGATGACAAGACACAGCCAAGGGACGCGGCCCAGCCCAGACCTCTAAGACCTCGAACGGCCTCAAACGGCCCGCTCTTAGCCCGGTCTTCGCCCCGGGCTGCGTCCCGCGCTGCGGGAGATCTAGGTCAATAAATAGGTGAACGGGTAAACAAGGGGGCGTGGCAGCGGGGAGAGCGGACCGGAAGTTGGTGTGTGGTCTTGCAGGGACTCCTGGGCAATGGAGTCCCCTGCACGCTCGCAGCCCCGCTGACCGCACTCACCCGGTGGCTCTGCAGACCTTCCCTGTGTCCCGGTAGTAAAGTGCACGCACGCAGCGGCACCCGCGGAGCGGGTGCGGCAAGAAGTGGCAAGAGTCCTTTGGTGGCAAAAGTCCTTTGTGAGGCGCTGAGGGCAGTGCAATCCGCTGGAAAAGTGCGTCCGTGTTCTAGATGGCGTCCCACGGGAGGAGAGGAGGTGAGAGGTTTTATTCACCACAGCTGCAGGGGCGGGGGCGGCAGCGGGGAGAGCGGACCGGAAGTTGGTGTGTGGTCTTGCAGGGACTCCTGGGCAATGGAGTCCCCTGCACGCTCGCAGCCCCGCTGACCGCACTCACCCGGTGGCTCTGCAGACCTTCCCTGTGTCCCGGTAGTAAAGTGCACGCACGCAGCGGCACCCGCGGAGCGGGTGCGGCAAGAAGTGGCAAGAGTCCTTTGGTGGCAAAAGTCCTTTGTGAGGCGCTGAGGGCAGTGCAATCCGCTGGAAAAGTGCGTCCGTGTTCTAGATGGCGTCTATTATTAGCCTGCTCAATTGTCCTATTGATTATTCCTCTTTTTCTTTCAGTTTACTTCTCTCACACAAGAGGAGTTGTTGCTCACAGGCAAAATAATTATAGGCATATCGCATTGTTCATTAGCCTACTACAACTTGTTTCCCATTGACTGTCTTTTCAAAGTATCAAGGGAATTGTAGTTTTTTTTCATCCTGGCTGCTGTTCAATTAAAGTTAGAAAAGGAAGCAGAATATTTGTCTCTGTAACTTTAATGAAATCTAGACTATCCTTCATATATAGGTAAGAAAACTTGCAATTATTGATTTTTACGGCGACACTGCACACCAAATTAAGTTGCTGCGCTGTGTTGCTCAAGATGGAGAAAGCAGTGCAGAACCATATTTATTAAAAATGTCCTGCTGCTGCTCACTACCCCTGAGCTGACACACAAATAGCCTGCCTAGCACCACCCACAACCTTTGCAACTATTGTGCAGAGAAGTTTTGTGTGCTGTACCTCACCAGTACAACATTCTATTCCTAACCAAATTCAAATTATGAAATATTCCACACATTAAATGTGCATTGTACAGTGCAGCACACGTGCAACGTGTGGACTATCTGGACAAATTAAAACATTTCCCTTGTTTATCGTCTGCTTTAAGGAGGCATTTGTTTTTGATGCAAAACAGAGTCTGACTATCTTAGTAGAGTGGGCTTTACATCAAAAACAATAGATGCTTGTTCTGAACCGCCAAAGTTAAACCTCAGTAAAGTACCCCTTGATGCAATGTGGCACAAAACAGCACAAAGCACTATTTGCGCTAAGGGCACTGTTCGACCTGGCATAATTGCCATGGATTTTCCCTGTATTCTTTGCCTTGACCTCCTGTGTTTTTGCTGTGTGTTGGACTCCGTTTTGCTGGTCTAGATGCTTTGGGCACTTTGGCACTACTATTCAGTGTTAAAGTGCAACTGCTCCCTTTGTAAATTATTGTTATGGATTTCTGTTTCCATTATTGGCATATTTGATTTACTAGTCAGTCCCTGGTACAGTGCACTGTGTGCGCCCAGGGCCTGTAAATCAAATGCTGCTAGTAGGTTTGCAGCGTGCATTGTGCCACCTACATAAGCAGCCTGTAAATGTAACTCAGGCCTGCCATTGCAGTGCATGTGGGCAGTCTAGTACTGCTGTGTCGACTTGGCAAGTGAACCCACTTGCCAGGCCCTAACCTTCCATTTTCTTACATGTTAGTTACCCCTAAGGCAGGCTGAAGGTAACCCTGTGGTCAGGGTGTAGTGTATGTGAAAGGTAGGACATGCCCTGGTATTTGTGGCATGTCATGATAGTGAAGTACTGCCAATTTCGATTTTTCACATTTGCAATGCTAACTGTTCCCATAAGATTGAATAGGGAGTTTGCTTATAACATCTTATAAGCCTAACTAACCCTGGGAACAAAGTAGGAAAATAAAGTTTAGTATGTCTGACCTCAGAGTGTTAAAATGCATCTTTTAGTGAGGGTAATTTTTACATTCTGTCAGGGGTGGCTCCTCCAGTAGGGCGGAGGAGCGTCGCCTCACTGCTTTCTCGCAGTGCGAGATTCAAGAAACATAAAATGGTATTTTAAATACCAGTTTATGTTTCTGCTTCTCGCACTGCTAGAAAGCAGAAGGGTATGCCTGGTTGGGGGTGGGCTGATGGGCGGGTCGGGGAGGAGTGGCTTGCCCACCAAACCAGCCATGCGCACTCTGCATTTTCTCTATGTAGGCTGCATGCAGCCTACATAGAGAAAATGGCCTCCCCATAGGCGCCTGGCTGGGCACTGTCACCACCAGTCACAATGCTGCCATTGCATCATTGTGATTGGCTTAAGGGAGGGGATGGAGGCTGTCTGCTTCCATTTTTCTGTCTGCAGAAAAATGCGGGACCCGGCCAGGAGCAGAGATGGCTCGGGACCCAGTAAGGTACGTTTTTTTTTATTCTCCCCCCACGCGATCCACCCACCCGCCCCCCACCCACGAGTAATGCCGGCCGCGACTGCATTCTGTGTTTGAAAATATCACTTTTAGAAAACCATCCAATTTAGCCATCCTGTGTGCCTCTGCTGGGATGTGGGTTGACTGTCTGGGTTTGTAGTGTCAGGGGCTGGGGAGGTGCAGTGGCTCCAGAGAGTCTGATGAGTCAGGGCTGGGCTGAATAGTCCTGGGCTGCATTTAGAGTAGGGGCAGAAGATTTCCTTTCACCTGAATGGGCCTAGTCTGCCTTCCACAATGCTGTCTCCACTTCCTGCTAGGAAGGTGCGCCGAAGAGGACAGAACTGGTTTTGACTGAGCACAGGCTTCTCTGCCACCAGCGAACAAAGGATTTTGTAGTATAAATATTGGGGCCCAGACTCCAGAACTTTAGATCACTTCTGGGAATCAAGAGGAACCTTTGCCAAGGGGAAGAACCGGAGAAGCTGAGAAGGAATAATGCCCCTGTGCTGTTTTGCTGTCTAAGGTTGGCCTGCAGTGGCTACTTGCTGCCAAGGAAAGGAGAAGGAATTTGCTGTTTGCTGTGTCCCCAGTCAAGGAATATCTCCAAGGGCTTGAAATAGAGCTTGCCTCCTGTTCTGAAGTCTCAGGGACACAACTTCATTTCTTCTGTCTCTGCATCTGGAACTGCTATTTCAGCTGCCACAGAAGGAAATTGCAACACCAACGCCGGTGAGCGACTCGATAACCTGCACCAAAGCTGTGGGCACTGCTCGTGAAGACCATAACGCACCGCCCCAACTTGCACCGTAGGTCCGTCGCCTATGGACACCGTGCTGCATCAACCTTGAAGCTGTCATCGAGGCCGCTGCCTGCACCGGAGCCGAGGACACCGCGCACGACGTCCACGACGCACCGTCTCGACTTGGACCACAGCCCCAACTTCACTGACACCGGTGCTTCATCAGACAGAGCTGATACTCGAAGTGGGTGACTCCCGAATCCATCGACACCGCACTGTCGTAAGGAACCACAGCCTCAACGTCAGTGTGACGTCACCTCCCTGACACAGTAAGGAACTGAGGCTTCACCTCCCCATGGGTTATAAGGAACTGACGATGCCAGGTGCCAACAAAGCTTCACCTCCACTACACCGTGCATCGTCTTTGCTGCCATCGTTTCCAAGGTACTGTTCTTTGGGGGTCTGCTTGACTCCATGCCTGGCGCCGCACACTTTGCATTTGGCGCCCTTATTTGGGATTTTAATCTGTCACAATGTTGTAATAACTCCAGGTGGAGTTATTTGTTGCTACAAACTTTACTTGAGTGAATACCTTATTTTCAAGGATATCTTGATAGCTGTATTGTGGATTTTTGTCGTTTGGTCTTGTTTTGGTTTAGATAAAGATTACTTATTGTTCTAAACTGGTGTGGCGTCCATTTGTAGTGTTTTCACTGTATTGCTGTATGTGTTCACAATTGCTTTACACACTGCCTCTGAGATAAGCCTGTCTGCTCATGCCAAGCTACCAAGGGGGTGAGCAGGGTTTATTTTAGAAGTGTATCCCCCTTACCCTGACTAGGAATAAGGGCACCCTACTTGGACAAATGTGCCTATCTCTGCCAACTAGAGACCCCCATTTCTAACATTTCAGGGCAAAATATCTTTCATGCTGCAATGGTAATACCCTTGTAAGAATTTTAATGACGTTGCATTGACTTGATGATATATTGTTTTACTCTTATCAGCAAAAGTTCCATTGAACTTGGGAACCTGGAGGGTCTGCGTGAGCCAGCTGGAGCACTAAGCTCACACACCCATATATTATCTCTCATCATTGACTTTGACATTGACTAAATCAGAGTGGATCCCTATGTACAGCAGGCCACATATCTACCTTTCACAAGACGCCAGTGAATACACCAACAATATGGCTCATCACATTGTGTCAAACAGAAGCCTCCACAGACTCCATGTCTGTTTGAGTTTGATGTCCTTTGGGTTCTCTAGTTCAGTGATCTGAAATAACCAATTTCAATTTAGGCATGATCTATCCTGCGCATACACCACCAGATGTTGACAGCACGACAAAGTGGGAGACTTCTATTAGCTATCAGTCCATGCCCTTCTGTGAGCATATGATCACACATCTGTCCTTTGTTCCGAGACAGAAGTTCTATGCTCAACCAGCCACATACACATTTTCTGGCCTAAGGAAATGCCATAATTTCCCACCTGCTATGGTTTGAAGCTTTTCTGCATACAAGATGCTATATTTAAAATCCAAATTACTGAATCTTCTCTTCGCCTCATCAAAACACCATCTTTTTTTCTTGGTGGCTCCAGTGTAAAGTTAGGATACACCACAATTGTAGTTTTTGTAAGGCATGGGCTCTGTCTCTTCGCTGGTTGAAGTACTTTTTTTGATAAATAATCATTCAAGGAGTAGCTCCAGGTAGAGATTAAGAGACCATGGCCATATAAGCTGTCATAACAGAGATAAAGGCCTACAAACCTTTTGTCTTCAGCCTCAACACTGGCCCATAAAAAGGGTGTTAGAATGGGGGTGGGCTACTTCGCAAAACACCTCGCATAAGGCCCAATATGTAGGGTAAGACTGCACCTGGGATCGCATTCAGTTCTGAATGGCAAGGGGGGCTCCAGTCACTTCTTGCTGCTCTTTGATCTAGGCACTTTCTACTCAGGACCCATGGAGTGATGTGGAGGGGAAGAAAACAGCCTGTTCAGGCCAACACAGGCATGCCGTCAGGTCTACAATTTTAAGCCCTGCACTCCGGCTTAGCTGTTCCATCACCTCACTCGTGGTGTCTCCGATGAAGAATGGGAAGAGTGGGGTTCCTCTGTCACCATGGGGTGCTTAGCTGTTCCATCACCTCACTCGTGGTGTCTCCGATGAAGAATGGGAAGAGTGGGGTTCCTCTGTCACCATGGGGTAATGGGAGAAGCTGTGCATTCATCTACTGTAGTAGCACTAAACACAACAACAATGATGGCCTTGTTACAATGTTCGCTTACCTGTATATAAACAGAGTAAGGGGGTGTAGTATTTTGCAACTATTATGACTGTCCCTAAGTTGGTGCTCCCATAGTACAATCACCCCTTCACCAAGGGTGATACGCCCGGCCTGGGGCAAAGGTCCCAGAACAGAAACCTGTAGAAAAAAGGTACCACATAAAAGTCCAGTATAAATGGCTTGTAAGCTCAATGATGTATTCCGATGTAAGGGTGATCTAGAGTTGTTTTTATTCTTCGGGCTCTCCAAAATCTTCGTATAGGGTACAACATCAAAAAGAAAATGCCACCTACATGTTTTGCCGCTTACGGCCATATTATCAAGCCCCAGCGATAATTATCACAAAGCGCACTTAGTGCTAGGATAATTATCGTCGGGTAGCGTGGATTTTCATCACTGAGATAGCGTGCTATTAGCAACGCTTATCTCAGAAGTGATAAAAATCCTCGCGCTAACTGCCAAATGAGAGATTATCGCTGGAAAACCAACGATAATCTCTCAAAGTTTGGCGTTAGCTTGATGATAGGGGCTCACAAACTTAGCCATGATATCCACCTTCCATAGGATATCATGGCTAAGTCAGGAAAATACCAGGTGTAAAAAAAGCAGCGCTAACCGCGGTTAGCGCTGCTTTTTTTTATCACTAACAGGGTTAGCGATATCCATGATAATAGGAGAAATGTCGCTTAACAACATTTCTCCTATTATTTTTCTCTGGAACGCCCCCTTTGCATCTCATTAGAGATGCAAGGGGAAGCGTAGAGAAAAAGGGTGCTAACATGCAAATTTGCGTATTAGCAGAGGCGCAACTAGAGCCAAATTTCGGGGGGGGGCTAAGAAAAAATTTCGGGGGGGGGCTGAACCTTTCATCAGTGGGCTGCGTGGGGCTGCAGGGGCTCTTAGAAGGGCTGAAAAAACTGAAAGGCCTAATTAACATTTAAATGGTCTTGTAACGACCTGTGAAACGTTCGGGTGCGGCTCTGTGTGTGCCCGGGATCTGTCTCATCCCGGGCTACCACACACGACGGGGGGGGGGCTGAAGCCCGGTGAGTTCAATGGGTGTTGCGCGCCTGCGTGTTAGCACCCTGTTGCTGATAGGGAGAACATTTTATCCCCGCTTTCTTGGCTTTTAAAGCCAAAAAAGCAGAGATAAATCCCTTGATAATATGCCCCTTAGATTTTTTCAAAGTTGAGTTTCTGTACCCAGTCGTAAGCTCATAGGACAAGGAGTTGAAGCGTAAGTGATCATGCCCTTCCGTAGTAGCAGCAGCTCATTCGGGAGCGCTCCCTCCATCAGGCTGGAAATGTCGAGGCGTCTTCATCACTCAGTTGTACTGTATTGAAGTATTATTTGTAAATTGTAATGCACACTGAAGTGCCAAGGGGGCACCTTCTAGGCACAAGAAAAAATGAAACATAGGGTATTTCTAGAGAACTCTCAGGCATACATGGAGCTCTTTCACAGTCTGGTCATCTTGTCCATTTGAGAGGTTTTTATGCAAAATTCTCTAGCATCATTTTAAGACATGAGGGCTACAAAGGCTAAAGTAACAAAGTAACCATCAACTATACACTGTCATTTTATCCATTAGCAATTCTGTTCATAAGTTAAAAAAGTGTGTCCAAGGGTCGATGCCTACGGGTCATAGTTGGGCTTTTGCAAGAAAATATGAAAGGCCCTTTAAACTGTTTGAAAGTCCTCTGGTTCCTTGTTGAATTTAGAAAGGAAATGTCCTTAGAATAATAGTCCTTTAATTTACTCTTACACTGGTCGGCACTGCGTGGAATTGCTTCTCTCAATCTCCGCGCGCTCCCCCTAAGGCCGTAGGTAGACTTGATTTTAAATGAGCTAAAGGTGTCAGACGAAAATCTGTTAGAAAACAGTTTCTCTCTGCTCAGCAACAACCAGTACTGAACTTGACAGAGTATGTTCAGTGCAGGAGCTGTTATAGCACATTTTCTGACATCAGAGTCACTGCTAACAAGTGCCTAGATATAGTTTAAATTGAGCAGTAAGGAAAGTAAAAATATATTTTAAGAAATACATTGCTGATTATTCATAGAGATGAACTAGTTGCATGGCTGCAATGCAGCTGCTTAAATAATGGATCCTGCCAAAGGCGATCATTCATAAAAGTGCCTGAGGTGACTAATTAATGTCAATCATTGTTCTCATATGATAAAGAGAATATTTCACCCCGAAAAAACAAAACAATGAGAGCTAATTGGATTAATAATAGAACCTGGCAAAGAAAACTTGGGCAAACCAACTTTGTGCATTTGCTTTGTTTAGAGGGTGTGTGGTACAAAATACGTAGGGTCTCCTTTATGAGGCATTGCGCATTCCTGTTGCGCACTATTTACAAAGTGACGCATCTAAGCAGATGCGTCACTTTGTAAACCCCTGCGCTACATTATACCTGCGTCAGGTATAATGTATGCAGGGGGGGGGCGTTCCCCTGCAAAAAGCCTCGTAGAAGTGACGCAGTGAAATCTATGACAATTCACGGCGTCACTTCTAGGACGCCGTTACGTCAAAATCTTGCTCCTGCCTCACAGCAGGCCTAAGACTGACGCAGGCCCTTTCACATGGGGCTTGCCCCATGTGAAAGGACGCATTGCTGGAGTTGCGTCACTTTTGTGACACACTCCCGCAATGCATCACTTTTGCGCTTACAGATACGTCAGAAATACTGACGTATCTGTAACTCCTTGCGACATGATGCGTCATACATTAAATATGACCCATCAGGTATGTCGCAAGGAGTGCGCACTGAGAAGTGACGCATCGCTGCTTTCACGCAGCGATGCGTCATTTCTCATAAATGAGGCCCTACTGTTTTGTATTGTTTACTAGCAGCCCGCCCCAGCGTTGCCCGGGGCAGAAGGGGGCTGGGGGCAGCATTTCAGGCTTGCGTGCACTCCCGCCCCGGCCCCCGCCCGCCGTGACATTGTCTGTGTCCCGGACAATGTTGTGGCGGGCGGGGGCACGCAAACCTGAAATGCTGCCCCCAGAGCCTGTGCCTTACCTCAGCCGCATTTGTTCAGGGCCAACCTCCGCACCGGCTCCCTCCGCCCCGACATTTCCCGTGTCCCAGAGCCTTACCTGAGCCGCCGCTCCTCACCTCGCTCCTCACTTCACCGCCGCTCCTCCTCGTCATGACGCACCTGAGCTGCCGCTCCTCCCGGCGCTCCTCACTTCACCGCCGCTCCTTCTCGTCATCACGTACGTTGCGGACAGCACTACGTCGCGGCGTGCGCTACTTTCAGGGCACTACTTTTTTTTTTAGTTATATTTTTAAATTTACGTTTTTTAAAAATTTTCTATAGCCTATGTCCATCTGCACATCCTGAGGATTACAGCAATGTATTGGGTGTGTGGATTGGCGCTGTGGTTCCCGAGTTTACCTTGCCAAAAGGTTTGTGTTCTCTCTTTATAATAGTAGTATAGATAATTACGACATTGAGCCAGATCCACTGTGCTGAGATCCTCACCCAACTCTTGTAGCAACTTTTATGTCCAGCTCTCCTTCTTTGTCCTCTCAAGTAGTTGTTAGATTAGGGTTATGATCAGTATAGTCACGTTCAGGCAATCTGTTAAATGACGGATGGTTGATTATCTGAAATTATATAATCTCCCCTCTCTTCTGGCCATTATCTTCTCATTCATTCGCCCTTGTATATCAAAATAAGTAAATCTGATTGGTTATGATCTGTTGATGTATGGCTATTAACCCCTTTCTCCAAGTTCCGCTTTTGTTAATGCACAGATTGTTCAAAGACTTGACTCACTCACAACAGTACTCACAACCAGGCTCATGCACTCACCCAGGCTCGGCTCTTGATAATACTCTGACACGATGAAAGCCTCTTCCTAGATACTACCCATACGCACTGGAAGTCTTGCTCTTCATAATGAAGAGTAACACAGAGTGCTGGTAACACTGAAACTCACCCAAGGACATTTTCTTCATTGCATCTCATGTTAGACAGTGCACTACACTTGATAATACCAGTCTCATTAAAACTATTAGTGACTCCAATAATCACCCCAAGACCTGTTCTTGATAACTTGCAGGCTCATCCAAAAGTCTTGGTCTTGTTCACGTTCAGACTCGCTCTGAGCTCTGTTTTTGGTGATACCGAATCACTCACTGATATGGTCGTAATATAACAGAAAAAAACTGCTGTTCTTTAAAAAAAGAAAAAAAATTATACTTTTTTCAATTTCAACAAATAAAACAAAATAACGGATCTACCATTCCTAGTCCCTTTATAACAAGCCCCATTGCAATCACATATCTGCTCCATTAACGTCTACACCAGGGGCGGCTCCTTCGCTAAGGCGGAAGAGCATTGCCCCACTGCTCTTGAGCAAGGAAAATAAAATTATAATAACATTATTATTATCACTTTCTTTTTCACAGGTTCGGGGCTGGGTTAGGGCAGGGCGGGCTGGAGGCACAGAGGGAGGAGTGGTTTGCACACTCCAAGTGGGCATGACTGCTTGGCCGTCTGTCCTGGCCTGGCCAACCAGTCATGCACACTTTGCATGTTCCTCACCAGGCTGCGTTACACAGCCTGGTGGGAAACATGCCCAGGCCCTCAGTCGCAATCTGAGTGCCGATCCACTGTGCTCAGACCAAACACAATGCCGCACTGCAGCGTTGTGATTGGCTATGGGGAGCTTGGGTGCTCCCTGGTTCCGGAGAAGCGGAGGAAAGACCCGGCCAGCGATTGAGGCAAGTGGTATTTTCTTTTTGTCCCCCTGAACCCTGTCCTCCCCACCCCTCCACCCTCATTCCCTGCCATCCGCTACTGATCTACATCTGATCATTAGGGCCCAAACAGTAAATGCCAGTTCTGCTTTACAGTTCAGGGACCGGTGCCAATCAGATCCTTCCAAGGGTTCCATATTTTGTTACGTTTCTGCAGGCATCCAGGGGTTTTATATATTGTCTCTTCCTCTTGTATGTACCAGTCCATATTGTTCGTCTACTGTTTTGCTTCCGGTGGGGCAGGTGCCCTCGAGAGGAGCACTGTTACTTCTTGCCTCCATCAGGGACAAATTAAACCACAATATAGTGTATCTTTGGATAGTTAGGTCACCCCAGAACACAGAAATTGCCAGTGTAGGGCTAACGTCAATGTTTTCCCCCACGACTGCCCTCATCTGGAGGACTACTTGTACCCAGAAGGATTGGATCTAGAGGCATTCGCACAATGAGTGGATCAGCGTTCCCACCCAACCGCATCACCTCAGACATTTATCATCACCTGCTTTCCCATTTTGAACATCCTGGTTATAGTATAAAACACTTGGTGGAATATTTTGAGCTGTACTAGAAGAAATCCTGTCAAACGGCCACTATCCCTGGGCATCTGCACCCTTCCCCACAATTCATGTCTTCTAACCCTCTCAGGTCATGCCCTCACTCTTCCCTTAAGGAAGACAGAGGTGTCTGATAGTGGACACTGAGTGTCCTCTATATTTGTAAAATCGCATACCTATGAAGCGGGCTGTCAGCACCCGGTATCTCAGAGGCATTTTTTTGGCACGTCTAGTAACTGATCCCTTTACTTGGCGAGAGCATGCCTCACTAATAAATTCCTGAGCCTTTGTCCCCCTGTCAATTTGTTTTGCTCCTGGAATTTGGCAACGGGTATCATAGCTCCCATCTCACATACATCCCCCACTTTGGAGATTCCCATGAGATCCCATTGTTTCCTTCCGTCAAGAATCTTCATTCCAACCAGTGCATCAGAATCCCGCAGGGGTAGCTCTAGCATCAATGTACCCTCACATCCCATCTTCTTGGTGGCTTTTTTCTATATCTTGATCACTGTCTTGTTGGGAGTGGGCAAAATAGATATCACATTAGTATAGGGAGGCCAGGCCAAGCAGAGGACTGGGAAGTTTTCTCCAATGTCCCAGTGCCATGTCTTATCTGTATTTGTAAGCTATGGGGTCTCCCGTCATGAAGATCCCCAAGTACTTAAATGCCTCCGACACCCACCTCATGGGCAAACCCCAGTTAGTAGGTGGTATCAGTGGGATCAAGTGTTCCAGGTCTGCCAGGAATAGCAGCAGGTCATCCAGAGAAGTGGTCAGCTAGATCATTACATTTGGATTAAAAAATGGAGGTGAATCTTCCTTTGTAATTTGATTAGGTATGTCTGGAACAGTTCTGTGGAACGGTTTGTAGTATAGGCAGATTTAGCATAGTATATGATCCGTTTATACATTACTATTATTGAGGCAGTGTACCAATTACAGATTAGCTTAGACTTTTTCATTTTCATGTTGGCAGGAGCTAAATTGTCTACAATAGCAAGTATCTATTTGTCATATCACTCTTTTAATTTGGCAAGAATGGCTCTGAATTCTGCTGGGAGTTTGACAAAGTTGATTTCGGAGTCTATGGACTTTTTTTGTCAATGTGCTTGAGGTCTCTGGTTTCTGGTGTGGAGTATAGAGAGGGAGCATTGAGGTAGCCATTTTTAAGAGGGTGATGTATGATCTAACCATTCCACTTGAACAGGCTATGAGCCCTCACATAGGTCAGTCTTAGAAAAGATCATGTCCATGGGGGCACCCTTTTGTAAGTCTTAGAGATGCAGTGTGGGAACAGGTTATAGTCAACTCAGGAAAATGTGAGTATAGACAAGTGTGTGCCATTGTCATTTCCCTGTGAAGGTTGAAGTTTTCCAGGAAGATTTGGTCACATAAATAGATGCATTGGTCTGTGTGTTTTCCATAAATTCATCAAAGAAGTCATTTTTCAATGCCAGGTATGGTGCAGGATGTTCATTCCCATAGGTTTGCTTGTTGTGTTTGTGATCCCAGCCAATTAGGCATGGGAAAGGGAAGATTTTAGTGGATACAACTTTCAGTTTGAGGGATTTCTTGTACAGTGATGTGATTCCTACATTTTATGCTGTGTTGAATTGATTAATGTTGTAACCTGGAAGTAAAAGACATCAACTAAAAGTGTGGAGGACGAACGTAACCATGTGAGCAAGAACAACAGAGTCACAGGTCAAGATGTGACTAGATAATAATAATAATAAAAACATTTGTTAAGCGCCTGAATACACTAAGACAGTGCGTCTCCGCACTGAAATGCAGTCCAACACAAAGAGCCCACAGCAGGCCATGGGGAGGGAGGGGACTCAGAGAAGAGAAAGCTATTCATCTGGAAATAAATGAGTCTTCAGCTTCTGACTGAACCTAGATTCCGACGGCTCCATACGTAATTCGATAGGAAGGGCATTCCATAGTTTGCTGGCCAAATATCTGAAGGTTCGGCCTCCCATCCGAGTTTTATATATGCGAGGTGTCGTAAACTGCATGCTGCCCGTAGATCTCAAAAGTCGCCTAGGGCGATGGATTGTTAGCAATTTTTGCAGATAGGCCATGTGCAATGCGATGACTGAAGCACAAGGTCTTAAACCTGATGCGTTCCCTCAAAGGGAGCCAGTGCAGGCGCCGAAGCGCCCGTTTACCTGAGGACCTTCTCGGTAGCTTCAGCACAAGCCTGGCCGCAGCATTTTGGACGCCTTTTAACTGGGTTAATCCCCTTTTGCTGAGGCCACAGAGCAGGACGTTCCCATAATCAAGATGGGACGTAACCAATGCGTGGACCAGAGTTTTCCTATCATTCATAGGTAAGAGATCCAAGATCTTCCACAGGATTTTCAAAATGCCATAGCATCTCCCCGCTATCTTACCTATGTGTTGGGAATAGGTAAGCTTGGAATCCAAGAGAACACCCAAGTTCTTCACAGTGTCAGAGGGGATCGAAATAGGACCCAGATCACTAGGCCACCAAGCTGATGACCAGATTGAAGGTGAGGATGTGGCATTTGAAGTTGCAGGCATACAGTTTAGGAGAGCAGCATTGATGTGATGAGTGTTTATTGGTTCACTAGTACGTTAGCGTGTGATATTTCTGAGATTACTAGGGCATATAGATCTTGGATTTTATTTTGGGCTTCTGGTTCTTGAGATGGTGAAATGTGGTGTGGGGTGAGGTCTGGAATTTGGGAGTACTTTACTGACCTGGAAGAGTATTGTATTGAGTCTGAAGTGCTTACCTTTAAGGGAGGATGTTCAGGGGAACTTGGGGAGGGACATGTGTAAAACATCACATCAGTGAGCGTGGTGTTTCAGCTAATGAGGAAGGGATCCAGGAGGAAGTTTTTTATGTAGCAAGAGTCTTAGAGACTGTTCTGAAGGACTTGAATTTGTTTTAGGTAGTTGACCTAGTTGAAGTTTGCACTTTGTGTGAAAGAACAATCTTCATATGCCTTATGGAACAGGATGTTGAAAATCTGCAACTGGGATCCCTTCTGTGTGCCCTTTTCAAGGTTTAGCCTGACTGGGGTAAGGGAAAAATGTATGAGAGGGTGGAGGATGGAGTCTGGGGCTAACAGGAGTACTGGGGGGTGTGGCCAAGATGAAGTAGCTGTAAGACGCGTGCTCCTGTCTCTCCACTCCTGTTGGGCAGATCTGAGTGATTAACCAGTGCTCAGAGGGCCAGGTAGCAAAATTTCCTCTTGGAGGGATGGGTGAAGCAAGGAGCCACCCCCTCCCCAGGACAAACAATCTCGGAGTCCCGGAGTCATCATGGCGCCTAAGGAGAGATGGGCAATCCAGCGTAGGAGTAGGCCGCGCTCGTTTGGACCCTGCAGATTGTCATAGCAGGCCACGAGGTAGCGATAGAGAACTGGCCGCGATCCCGGGGACATTGGAGCAGAAAGGGGATGCATTGGGGTGGACCCTTCTCCTCTAGCACTTGGAGGCACCGCAGAGGACCCGGCCACGGCAAGCGGCAGGAGAGGCTGAGATTGGGCTACAGTGGAGAGGCCTGGAGGCCCCTGCCTGATCAAGGCATAACCGCAGGTCCGTCTGGAGGTACCCAGCGAGGCTGCCGCCCCCTTCCCCCGGCGCGTACCTGTAGCGATCCAAACAACACCGGGACAGGGGCGGGCTTAGACACAAAGGTAAGGCGTGCAGCAGTGGCCTACGGCAGTGGAGGTTGGTGCTGACGGGGCCCCCTCTTACTCCTGCTTTGGGGTGTCAATAGCGGTTCACCCTTTGCCTGTAGGGGGTGGAGGATGGCGGCGGGGACTAGGGGGCCCCTCCGGAGACCTCAGGCAGGCTAGAGCAGCAAGTGCGGTGGTCCTAGAGGGCTACCACAGAGTGTGGGCCTGGGTGCTGCGGAGGTGGCCCGGTTAGAGCGGGTGTGATTTGTGGCTATCCTGGTGCGCCCCCGCTTGCCAGCTGGTGAGCACCCAACTGTCCCTCATCCAGAAGTGAGCCTCACCAGCGACTTGGGCGAGACCCACGGGCGACCAGACGGGGCCCTGATCTCGAATTGGACCAAACCTTTTGGCTGAGAACTGTGGAGGACCACTCTCAAGAGAAGCAGAGAGGAGACTGAACAACCATAGTGAGTAGGCTTCTCCAAGCAGGACCAGCTTGCTGCTGATGGTGCACCAAGACCTAGAGGGGACAAAGCCTGCGTAATCTAGAGCGCGTCTGCACTGCATTGAGCCTTGTTGGCGTGTCAGGGTGGCTGGAGCTCCGGGGTATACCCTTGAGATAATAGAGCGGAGGCGGACCGGCTTGGTGGTGAAGGAGCTTTGGGTCTAGTAAGATTTCTCCACGGGCTGGGGCCTGACGAAGACACCTAGACCCCTACCATGACTGCATGTTAAGCTGCCAGATTGGAAGCCAGGTGAGGTGGTGGAAAGAGACTTCGACCTAGCCTATAGCGGTCCTCCCCTCCTGACCAGGACACATGAGAGCCAGAGATACTAAGGTCACTTCCATAGCTACTGAGTAAACCCTGCGAACTACGCCTACAGCAGACAAAGGGAGGTGAGAGAGGACCACAGAGGTGATCCCCAGCCATGGCAGCAGGCAGACCAAAGAAGGACAGATCAGTCAAAGACATGCTCTTAAAAACACTCCAATCTACAGAGTGGACGGAGACGGAGGAGGGTGGAGATGAGGAGGGACCAGTCAGCTGCTCTTTTTGGGGTCCCTCTTCTCCTCCCTGATGGAAGACTTCTCCCCCATAAAACGAGAGCTGTCTGCAGACATGAGAGAAGTACGACGCAACATAGACTCCCTGGGAGAGAGTTCAGCTCCCTAGAGGACCATGAGTCGAACACGGCGGAGGAGCTCGAGAGCCTACAACAGTAAGTCATCTGCTTACGAGAGCAAAACTTGGGCCTTCAAGCGCACACAGAAGTACTTGAAAACCGGTCCCGATGCAACAACATTCGAATATGCAGCATTGCATCAGGATTGGAAGATACCAACATCGACACTATGGTGGTAGACATGGTCCGAGCGCTTCATGGCGTGTCGGAGGGTTTCTCTATTAAGCTTGACTGTACGCACACAGTAGGACCTCGAAGGAGCACCTCGACCCCCTCCATCAGACATTTTAATCTGCGTCCATGACTACCAGTTGAAGAAACTGATCTTGTACATGGCCAGAGACACCTCACCTTCAAATATAAAGATGAGAAACCTCCTTTTTGCCAGGACCTGGCTGCCTCAACCCTATTGAAAAGAAAAAGCGTTTCGGCCCGTCACCGCACACCGACGGTCCATTGGAGTGGCATATTCATGGGGTCACCCATTTAGACTGATTTTCTCTCATAATAGTGAACTTCGCCAACTCCACTCGGTTACGGAGGCCAGCAAGCTCCTGGGCATTGCGGATCCTACAGAAGAGGGGACACCGCCAAGTAAACCAACCAGGAGTAGGAGAAGCGGCCACGGATGGACTCGGATCAGGGTCCCTTCCAGCTCACTGAAACCGGACTCAACCACCATTACCAAAGAACGACAAGCAGTCTTGGAGTCCCTCACTGGGGGAACATCGGGCGACAGACTTTTAGAGTAAAAAGAGGTAACAAGCAAACTCTGTGCACCCACCTCTGCCTGCATTGTTCAATGACGCCTGGTCTGTCCGGCGGGGGGGGGGGGAGGGGGGGAGACATGGCCACAGGCACCTCATCCAATTCCCTTTTCCCCATCAGGAGCAGGGGCACAGTCCTCGGACCACACACAGACCACAATGTGGGGCTTCTGTCCCTTGAGACATTGTTGTAGGAGTTTCTTTGTTGGGGTTCTTTATTCTTTGCTTTTTAATTTTGTTTTCTCTCCTGTGTTAGTGACCTTTATTGTCCCGTTTGTAGCAGTGGCCACACGCGATAGGAACGCACCGGATGTCCTAGGGAGCTCTAGTTGGGAACACATGAGGGATCACCAACTCACTTCACAGGATCTTTTAGAATTCTACAGGAGAAATAGACGAGATTGAGGGTCTAATTATCCTGATTAAAAGAAGGGCCATCCTGTCCCAGCTAGAACACTTGTCAGCACTAATTTGCTTATTACAAGAAACTCACCTCTTGACCTGAGATACCCACTGACTCAGATCGCGGGCATTCCCTCAATAGTATTTTTCCTCACACACTACCAAAACAGCAGTCATGGCTGTCCTTTTCTCATGCTCTTTCAGGGCCAAAGTGGGGGTGAAGCAGGCAGAAATAAAGGGTAGGCTCCTAGCTCTCACGATCACTATTAATGATCACGACTACACACTTGGCTCCATAAATGCGCCCAATGAGGGTCAGGAGGCATTCTTAAGACGAGCTGTGATGGATCTCGCTGCCTCTCCTGACCGATTGCTCCTACTGTTCGGTGATATTAATCTAGTGTTCGATAATCAGTTGGATCGCTCTGAACATTGTCACGAGGGACAGGGGCCCATACACAAGCGGGCAGGAAGGGCTGCAGGATTTGGGTTTAGTAGATATGTGGCGTTCCATGAACCCCAATGATCAAGACTATACTTTCTACTCACATGCGCACAAAAGGTATGTTAGAATTGATTATTTTATTGGTTCGCGCTTCCTACTTTTCCACACGCAAATTTCAGACATCGATCCGCAATCACATTCTGATCATGCGGCGCTGACCCTCACGCTCAATCTCCCCCTCTCCAGAAAGACCATTGTTCACCTGGCAACTGCGCAATAACCTGTTGCATCTCCTGGAGGTGATAAAACGCCTGGATAATGCATTAAGGAATTCCTTACATTAAACAACACCCCTGACACTGCAATAATCACATTATGGGAAACACTGAAGGTATGCATTAGAGAGGAACTTTATAGCTTCTCCGCAACTGACAATAAAATCAGAAAGGGAGAGATGGAGGGATTTCACTCGTCGGGTACAAGAATTAGAATGTATTCATAAGTAGACAGGAGCCCCAAGAGTGTGGGGATTGCTGGAGGCGGTAGGCCGACATCTCGCGGGCATCGACTTAGATAGAGCAGAATATGCTGCATTCAGATTACGTCACTCTTTCCACATGGGGTAATCGGTGCGGGCGTCTCCTGGCTAACAAACTCCAGGCACAACAGCAGTTGATGGCAGTTCACACAGTATGTGATGAGGCTGGTAACTATTATACAGAAGGAAGTGCTAAAACTCTGGAGTTTAGGGATTTCTATATCAAATTGTACACCGCACAACAATTAACAGAGCAGGACTCACTCTCTTACGTACAAGGAGCTAACCTCCAGAGGCTCTCCCTAGAACAGGCAGCAAGTCTAGACGAGCCCATCCGAACCAAGGTGATCTCGGCCATATCTTGCCTCAAATTGCATAAATCTCCGGACCCAGATGGCTTCTCTAATATCTTCTACAAGACGTTTTGCGCATTACTTGCCCCTATACTCACTAGATTATTTAATGTAATAGGAAACACGGGGGTCATCCCTCCGACAATTTTTGGAGCCTCAATCGTAGTAATCAAGAAACCAGGAAAGGATGTTAGGTTCTGTGTCTCCTAAAGACCAATATCCCGCCTAAATGTTCATTTGAAGCTCCTCACTAGTATATTAGCAGCACACCTAGGCCCGATGATGTCGGGGCTAATAGACCATGACCAGTCCAGTTTTGTAGCTACCAGACAATGTTGTGACAACACAAGAAGGTTACTTCACCTTCTAGACCAAGCGCAGCGCCAAGACACAGAATGGGTCATGGTATTGATTCATGGCAAAAAGGCTTTTGATCGGGTGGATTGGGGGTACTTGAAGATTGTCCTGGCGCTGTTCTGGGTGGGTGGCCGCTTTTTAAAATGGGAGCTTAGTGGTTACAGCCAGCCAATCAGCCACAATGTGAGTTAACAGGCGCTCTTCTGAACCCTTCCAGATCTCCCAGGGCACCAGACAGTGGTGCCCGCTCTCCCTGTTGCTCTTCGTGCTCTACATGGAGCCAATGGCCCAAAGAGTGCGGGAGAACCCACAGATTCTCAGTGTGCATTTCGAGGGGGACAATCATGCCATTAGCCTATATGCCGATGACGTGGTTGCCACATTAGAAGAACCTCAGATTTCTATCTTTGCCTTCTTTGCCGAGCTGGAGAGATTTGCAGCAGCCTCTGGCTTCAAAATCAATGAGGTGAAATCTCAGACTATGGGGTTTGCACTCAATATGTCTACCAAGGAGGCTCTGGTAGGCTCAATCCCGCTCCAGTGGGACACGTGATCTATCCCATATTTGGAGACCGAACTTACCAAATCCACCCACAACACAGCAGCCTTGAACTATAAACAGCTCCTGCCCCAGGTGCGTGGGGAGTTGGGCAGATGGGGACCCTTCGGTTTCTCTAGGCTGGGAAGAGTGGCAGCAATCAAAACGAATATATAACCCAAAATCCTATACATTTTTTAAACTCTCTCCATGGCGCCCCCTCCCGGAATTCTTAAACAATTACAGAAGGAGGTCAGCTCGTTTGTCTGGGCTAATAAGAAGACCTGAATGAGTAGGGAGCAGAGCTATAGACCACCTAGAGAGGGGGGACTGGGGGTCCCCAACGTGACCCGCTACTTCCAGGCCACCCAGTTACGCGTTCTTTTGGAATGGGCACGTAGCGAGTCGGAGAAACACTTGCTCTTTGTTGAATGGGTGCTCGGGCTCATTGGGGGGTCCACTTTTTACGCAAACTACAGTGTCCAGAAGGCATATATAATTTGCCAATTATTAGCTTGACTACACGGTGGTCGAGTACGACCTAACTTAATTTCTGTCACCCCTTACCCCCAATAATTGGGAATGAGGAATTCTCCCCGGACTAGACTGGAGGGAGTTCCATCACTGGGAGGCCCAGGAACGCCGATCCATTGGGCATATGTTTGATGCAGAGGGCCCCCTAACGTTTGAAGACCTCAGATCCACATTTGCTCTGCCTGAGACTGAGTGATACTGCTTCCATCACGTGAGACACTGGGTAAAGCACCCTCCGGTACGCTCTGGGGCCCAGAGAAGTTTAACACTAACCCTGGGCGTAGTTTGTGTAGTAGCACTACACGTAGTGCACTTCGCACTACTCACGCTACGCGAACTGCGTAGTGCGGTAGGGAAAATGCTGTTCACACTGATTGCACAGTGCCCGATGCTTGTCCGCACAGTGCAATAATTGCAAACAGCAAGCAGTCGTTTTCTGCCGCTCGAGTAGATTTGTACTCGAGTGGCAGCTTTCTCAACGTGGACTGGTAGTTTCTCATCGCAAGCGGTCGTAAGCATACGCGACTACTCGCAATGAGAAACCTGATCTCCCCGCGTTGAGAATCTCGCCGGGAGGTTTATTTCCCACGCTCGCGATCGGCAACTTGATGTTGCTGATCGCAAACAAGGAAAAAGTCTCGCCGGGATGGTGATTTTGCTTGCTCGCTGTCGCCAACTTGACATTAAGGACCGCGAGTGAGCAAAAAAGCCAGCTACGCTACGCGTTTTTGCACTGTGCTACGTGCAATTCACTTAACGCGTAGTTGCGCAAACTATGCACCATACGCGAGCGTAGCGTAGTGTTCCGCCCAAGGTTAGTTAACACCATATGAGAAGTGGCTTCATACAAAGACAACCAATACGCACCTTATCACTGAACTCTATCATATGTTGCGGCCTCCAGAACAGGCGGCCTCCATGGAAGGGCACGGAAGGTGGGAGACCGAATTGGGCTGAACACTCTTGCAGGAAGAATGGGGGATATCTATTATAGAGCGCGCCACACAGCACGGAATGTCTCCAGCATTGAAACCGCAACCAAAATAGTCACCACCTATTGGTACCTTATTCCACCCAGAATACATAGATACAATCCCAACCGCCCCTCACACTGCTGGAGACAATGTGGATAGGAGAGCACTCTAACTCATTTACTGTGGGGGGGTGTACACCTCTCCGAGTATTGGAAACAAGTCCTATCAGACATTGATAATCGTCTTAAAACGCAAATCCCGTGCTTCCCAGCATATATCGTTTTAGGTTTACCTAATAAGATTACCTTCCCTCCTAAATCTCGCAGAGGCAGGCATATGGGTTTGGCGCTGGGAGCAGCACATACTAACCCACTGGGGCACCAATAGGATTCCAACACACCAAGGCTGGTTGGGTAGGTTATGGACTTTGCGGGGCATGGAGCACATTACACTCATGCTACAGGGGGAGGGGGCAGCATTTGCAGTCGACTGGCGCCCACTCCTATCCATACTTAGTACAGAGATGAGGGAACTAACATGCCCTAAGTAACTGCAACTTTTGCGACTTGTGGATCTCCCACAAGTCCCTACCCCACCACCGCTCCGGACACAGAGCAGGAGATGCCAGAAACTATCAGCTGAGCCTCCAAAATATGGGGGGGCGATGCGTAAGTGTGGAAACGAGGGAGTGATGACAAGTAACAGATTAGGACGCAGGAGAACTTTTCTTTTTTCCTTTTTCCTTTTTCCTTTTGGTTTTCATTTTGCCTGTCAGGAGGGAGGGTGGGAGTTGGGACCCTTATTGTACATTTCATTTTGTAACCTCATTAACTGCCATGCATTGTCTCATTGCTATTTCTGTTCCGTTATCTTCGGCATTGTTTGTTTATAATAACTCCAATAAAAATGATATAAACCTAACAGGAGTGCTGGGGAAATGGGCAGTAAGGTAATCAGCAGCAGATCGGTCTAAGATCATTGAGAGGTGAAAGTTAATGGGATGGGTCGAGTCTCTTACCAGAGCAGGGTTTAAGGTTTTGAACTTGACAGATGAGATTCAGGTTTGTGGTGAAATGTCCAGTTGCAGACCGCAAGAGTTGAATAGGTTATGGTGGGGGGGTTTTGGGGGCTAAGAGGTGGTGATCTGGCAGTATCATTGACAGCACTGGTCATCAATAAACTATCATTGGGCTCTGAGAGGTGTCTCTATGATTGTAAAGAGTTGTAGGGATGTGTGGCCGTGACCTGGTGTTTTTCATTGTTAACAGTGGTTGTGGTTAGATTAATTTTTGAACTTTAGGGGTTACTAGGTAACTAGAAAAAAGGAGCAACTAGTCATTTGTGCAAAAGGGTAGATATGTTTTAATAGTGTCAGTCTGAAACTGTGATGCTTATCACTGAGTACAGTTTCAGGGTTTGGATTACAGATCAGTGCTTGTGATGTTTCCTGGTGTTTCATGGGTGGAAGAGACGTGTTCCTGATAATACAGAGACCTAATGAAAGCCTTCTCGACAATATCTAAAGACTCCCAAGGCTCTGTTCATGACTAAACTGGACTCATTAAGATTTTAGATTCCCGTTTTATATTTTAGCAGACGGCCCGTTGTTCCACCAGGGTGGCAGAGTAGCTTCCTCCGTCGCCCTGGTAAAGTACCGCCTACCAGATTTATAATGACCACCAAACTAGCGGTCAATTATAAAGCATTGCCAGGGACTGC
The DNA here is from genome assembly GCF_964263255.1 of Lissotriton vulgaris. Lineage (NCBI taxonomy): Eukaryota > Metazoa > Chordata > Amphibia > Caudata > Salamandridae > Lissotriton > Lissotriton vulgaris. The sequence continues at coordinate 911,895,025 of NC_141689.1, forward strand.
CACCACGGTAGTTCCAGTCAATGTATTTTCCTGTTTGGTGCTTGGTCCATCATCAAGACAGAGCACAGCAACAAAGAGATAAATTTTTTATTTTCAAAAAGAAAATCCCAAAATAGGATTTTCTTTTTGAAAATAAAAAAGGTAATGCTCCCCTCCCCCAAGGCGAAGGCATTTAGCAGTTTTCACTGTCACTTACCACCAGAGTTTTCCTCGTGGTGACGGGCAGTGAAAACTGACTTCTAATTCTGCTCATCTAAATTAGGTGGGCAGAATTACAGGTCTGCTTCCAATGACCCTTGCAGCCTGATTCATCATTCTCCCGTTTTGCGAGGCCCTAATAGCGATTCATAGCGAATCGCTATTAAGGACTTGCAAAACGGGATGCATGTAGAAATTGCATGAAGATATGCGATTCCTACATATTCCTTATTTGCGATTAGCAAATTGCTAATCGCAAATAAGGAATAACTCGCCATTCATTCCTATGGGCCAAAAGGCCCATAGGAATGAATGGGGAGTATTCCTTATTTGCGATTAGCAATTTGCTAATCGCAAATAAGATAGCGATTTGAAGGGTGCCAGGGGTGTCCAAAGGACACCTGGTAGCACCCCTCAAATGAAGTTTTACACAGGTGTTGCACACACACATGTCCAAAGGACATGTGTGTGTAACATGCAACTCAGAAAAATGCATTTAAATGCATTTTTCTGAGTTTTCGCAATTTACCACGAGGTCTGACCTCACGGTAAATTGCAGCTAGAAATTGCGAATTCGCAAAATTATATTGGATGATGAATTGCATTTAAGGAATCTCAAATAGAGATTCCTTAAATGTAATTCCTCGCAAAATTGCGAGATCGCAATTACCGATTTTTACATTTGGGATGCTGAATCCCAAATGCAAAAATCGCTCTCGCAAATGGCCAGATTCTCAGAATCTGGCCCTTTGCGAGCGCTATTTTCTTTGATGAATCGGGCGGTTAGTGCGTTGGGCCGTCGGAGGGGGTTTAATCACAGCGGAGATGTGATTAAATCTATTGTCCATCTACATCGGAGTATGCTTACCACCAAGATATAAACTTGGCCATTAATGTTGGTAATACCCAGGCTCACTCATAGACCTGTTCTTGATAATACACAGACTAAGTCAAAGCCTTATTCTTGATATTATCCAGAGTTTCTTAGACCGCTGCTTTTAATACTATTGAGTTCCTTAGTGTTGTAATCTTGAAAATAGCAAGACTCACTCATAGACTTTTTCTTGATAAAATCGAAAGACCCACAGACCTCTGATCAAGATAATACTGATCTCACTAAGACTCTAGTTGATAATACCCAGGCTACTCAAATACTTGTTTTTGATAATAAACAAACGAAGACTATCAATTTAGATGACCGCGTACTTAAAATCGGAAAACATTTACTAGTTGCCAATCAGGTTTCCATAACTGATGTAGAATTGATAGAGCTATGATCAAAGGTCATTGATGGAGGGGATTCATGTTTCTTGGTACTGTTAGCTGACATGGCTGGACTGGGAACAGCACCAAGCCCTGGCAGATTGCTGTTCGACCGGCCTGGGGGGTAGGGGGGAGGGTTCTAGTGAGAAGCACCGCTTCCGCTTTTGTTACAGCTGCTGTAGCACTGCAGGAACCGGCACCAGTCAGGGCCGGACTGGGAACCAAAACCGGCCCTGGCAAAGTACTCAGCCGGCCCCTCCCCTTCCCAGGGGGGTTGTGGTGCAGCCGAGATCTTTGCCAGGGCCGGTGTTCGGCCAATTTGGTTACAGGGCCGATTTTGCAGCTATGCTGCAAAAAAGCCCTGTAACAAAATCAACCCCCAGGGGCCCCAAACCGGCCCCCCACCCATGCGGCGCACCGGGGGATTTCCTGGTGTCCGCTATGGCCAGTACGGCCCTGGCGCCAGTAACAAAACCAGCTCAAATGGGTATAAAACCGGCACACACCCCTCCGGGGAAATACCCGGTGCCTGCTATGGCCAGTCCGGCCCTGTTAGCTGACCATGAGCACCTTGTGTCAGTAATGGAACATCATACAGTAATCCAAGGAAAAAGCACTGAAGTTGTCACCTCTCTTCTGTCAGAATGATTCCAAATGATAAAACGTAGATACAACGCTTCAGCATCCATGTTGGTGTATTGTGAAGAACCTCAAGGTTTGATCTTAGCATATATGCTCTTCAATATGTATGTTGAACGGATGGGATCTTTTTTTTTGGTACCGGAGTATTGCTGCACTAGTATGCTGACAACACACAAGCTTTCCATAATACCTCTTCAATCAAGGATATCATCACTCTGTGATCAGTGCCCCTCAAGGCATAAACCTGGATGACATATAACTATCTTCAACTCAATCCAGAAAAATAGATTTTTATAGTGTTTTCACTTAAATCCAAAAACATTTTGACGCGGAACTGCTTAAGGAGCTAAAATCTATAGACTTATTTCCTGCCTCTTCAGCCTCACTGATCTCATTCATATTTTAAGCTTGATATATCGCTCTCCATGATACCTTACAGAGAGATATTAAAACGACAAACTTCCATCAAATCTCTGAAAAAAATGAAATCTTTTCTGTCATCAGTCCAACTGAAATCAGCCAGTCACGCACTGTGGCTGGACTAGGATTCGAAAATGCAATTCTGTCCGGTGTACCGCAAGCCATACTTAGTCCACACAAAGCCACCTTCCATGCCACAACTCGAGCAGTCTCCTTTAAAAAAAAAGATGATTACATATCCGCATCATCACAGCTTTACATTGGCTTTCTATTGATCAATTTTCTAAATTCAAAGTGGGATGTCTCAGACATAAGGCTCTACATCTTATCACACCTCACAGACCTTCTTAATATCTTTGATGGCAATCAAGGCCTTCAAATTAAGGATACATTCTTTCTAGAAAGTCTCCACTTTAGAACACCCCGTGCTTGGCACCAATGATTCAAGGGAGCAGCCACCACATTAATGTCACTCTTCCAAGAGACATTAGTTTTACCTGGACTCTGCAATTAATTACTCACATGTTCAGTTAGATCATATTCGCCCTCATACGTATACCACTAAATATTGCACATCCTTGTTTATATTACTGTTTGTTTACTGTATCTAAGGTTGAGAATTGTTCTAATGTTACATGCAACAATGTGTTCCCACTTTCAGTCCTGACATGCTCCGGAGTAACAGTTACTTTAGAAAACTGTGAAACAAATACATTGAATTAAATTAAAACCTTTTTCCTGATAATATACACAGCGTCTCAGATATCTCCTTTCAACACTGGTGTAATTTCGAAAATACTGACTCAAAGCATTGTTCTTAATAATTCTCAGAGCTTCCTGATGTTTTCTCCCTGATAACACCTAGATTCACACAAGGCATTGCTGCTAGTAACATCCAGAAACACTTTTAAGTCTTATTTTCTTTAATATCCAGGCTCTCTCAGACCTTTATGTTTCTGTGCTCTTGTGTCCTATGCCTGTTTTCTCTCCCCCCTCTTTGGTAAAGCCAATACATCGAATAGTTTATTATTTAGATTTAGCTTAATACTTCTTGAAGATATAAATAATGCTACCACTGGTTTATTAAATACAGTTATAGGAAGGGTAGCTAAAATCCCCATTGACCGTATAATATCAGAACATTGGAATGTTGAGTGCTCCATTGAAAACAATGGAGTTCTCCAGGCTTCTAATGGCCGGTAAAAGCCTGGAGCATCGAACTTCCAATGTTTAACAAAGGCCTCATGGAGCCAGAGGGGATTTCAACCGCCTCGGCCTCTGTGAGGCCTTTGTTTGACAAATTAGAACATTCTGCCCTTTAGGGTCGAAATGTTCTAATAGCCTTAGAGTCCTTCATTGCAGGCTCTTTGGTAATTAAAGGCCTGCTCACTTGTTAAAGTTGTTAAAGAAGCAGGCCTTTAATAACTGGTAGAGCCCACTACAGCGGGTCCTAAGGCTATATCGTTATCAAAGTGCTTTCCTATTTTGGTTAACCGAGTAATAAAGTCCAATTTGGTTACAGACCATATACCGTTGGTTCTCACCCTACATCTCCAAATCAGCTATATTATTGCACCCATTATTGCTGGAAATAATGGTGCAACAGGTACAAAAGGGCCACACTTGAAATGGACTGAAATTGAACCTTGCCAACTTACCAAAAGATTAATAGACACCAATAAACAGGACATTCGAGTCCTGCTTATCTGTGACTATAGGACTATCCATATAGCTTTTGGAAATATTCCAGCATTTGTTAATACCATACTTTTAAGGAGACTAAGGCATGGCAAGCTGGGCCATAAAGGGTGGTTTGATCAATCCTGTTCATCAGAATAAAAAAAAGCAACGATTAGGCCTCAATGCATCCCCTAGAGACCATACTCTGATAACAACTCTTACAAAGAGTTATAAGGATGCACTGTCTGCGAGGAAAACGACTTTGCAGTAGGAGGCTTGGACCAAGCTGGACGAAGTAGCCCAAACCAGTAACTGCACCCCGTTCTGGCAGACAATCAACTCCCCTCTTATAAAAAATAGCACAGCGCTTGACTTAAACTCTCATGTCCCAATGCAGGTATGTGTTGACCACTTCTTAGGTATCTTTAGTCTTTCATGCATACCAGATCTGGTAGATAACAGTTTAATCAAATGGGCTCAACCTACACTGAGTGTAAGCCAATAAAGTTCACCGTAGACGAAGTCAGAAGGGCCATCACGAAAAGCTCAAGCATGAAAGCAGCAGGAGCAGGCGGTCTCTCTGTTAGTATGTACAAACGTTTGCTGGACTTGTAGCCCTCTTATTTTGATACAAGTCCTCAATGCGGCAGCAAATGGACACAATCCAACAACCTGATTGGAGTCACTGGAAATCCTAATATTGAAAAAGGGCTCCAAATGTTACCGCAAATGTTACAGCCCCATTTCCTCTCTGGACTCTTCAGCCAAGATCTTGGGCAGAGTTATTTTGGAAAGACTGGATGACTGGGTGGACACCAACACCATGCTTACTGAGCCAAATATGGGTTTAACAGGGGCCTGGGGACGGTAGAACAATGCGTCAATCAGGATCTCCTCATAGGATAATATGCGAGGGCCAAGACCAATTACTGAACTCTGTTTGTGGATCTGTCCAGCGTTTTTGACTTGGTAAACCGCTCAATTTTGTGGCAGATGCTGGCCTCCATGGGTGCTTCATTGGAAATGGTGCCCTTTCTATCACGAATAAATAGGGACTTATCAGCCAGGGCCCATTATGGGCCAAATGTGGATTGTTTGTCATCGTTAAAACTCCAGAGAGGGATCAGGAAGGAGTGTGTGTCTGTACCTTTTCTGTTCTCCTTGTACATAAATAGTGTAGACAGGGTGCTTCAGGGTGTGGCTGCCGACTCCCCTGTAAGTAAATGGAAGGGCAGTACCGGCCCGCCATTACGCAGACGATACCGTCCTATTGTCAAGGATTGCCTAACTTTTGCAATGCCTAGTGTATGGAGGAAAGGGAGCTTAAAATAAACCTTGAAAACTTATACCATGATCTGTGGAGAGGGTGTGGGCAAATCACATTCTATTAATGGCATTCTGATCAAAAGTGGTTACTTCTTTACTCTACCTGGGCATCCTTTTTACTACCGGCGGCTCCTGTATCAAGCATATCGATAATAACAGGTTGAAGTTGGCGTGTGATTGGGACAGCATTTTTAGGTTCGGCACCTAATAGGGCTTTAAACCAATTAAAGAAATGGTCACAATCAACAGAGCTACATGTATTTGTGCTGTCTCTTAGGGTAGTGGACTTTGGGGACATACAAATTTCATTATTTCACAAACACAAGAGAACATTTTCTTCCAGCGACTACTTGCCGTTGCACACAATATGGATTAAAGAGGAGACCGGGTTTAAAAAATCAATCATATGGGATTATTTAAGATTAGACAAGGCTCTGAAAATCCCATAGCTCTTGTACATCTGTAGAGAGCGGGTTCGGCTCAATTCCCCCCTGTTATTAGACAGCCCAGATCGCATATCGCACTTTAGTAAGAGGGAACTGAAACTTATGCTACTTACCAACAAGGCTGAAGTCAGATGTGCTAAAGGTATACCAAGGCCTTCTGTGGCAGACACCTCTCTGTGGTACCCAATGAGAGCGTACAACAGTATTTGTTAACATCTAACTAACACCGCTTCGTTCTGACACGTAATTAGGTCTGGGCGTTGCTCACGCACTAGTGGCTTTCCCAAAAAGTAATGTGATGTAAGGTAGTCCCAATCTATTTTTGTACTTTATTCTGTTTTTCAGTTTTAACACTGAAACATTGTTCATGCTAAAAATAAATATTAGGGAGTACCAGGAAGCGTATCTGTTTATGCTCCTTAGAGATTCCAGATATGCATTTCTGAGTGGCATCTTCTATGTGGAAAGGCTATTGGCATTAGAAAACATTTTTATTTCACGCATCAAATTCTCGTCTAGGTTATACACAGGTATTTCCCAGGCAGTAGTGTTTGTCTAGTAGGGAAGGTTCGAGGGACCTGTAATGCCCAGCATAAGTCAGCATTCTAGTGCTGAGCCTGTATCTACACTTAACACCCACCCACCACTGATGTCACTGGCGGGTGACACAGCATTATTAAAAGAGGCCGAGCGCACGTGCTCTGGGCCAGTTGCACCATACCTCCAGTGTGTCCTGTGTCTGCGTGTGACTGCCTGCCAGCATGAGGGCCTAGGGCCCATCATCAGACTTTACAGGACCCACCCACATAGTTTTCTTTTTTACAAACCACGTAAAATCACCCAGAGAGACTTGCAGCTTTTTTAAGGCTCTGTGGCTATTCTTTGAAAACTATAGCTACAGGCTAGTCCTTTTATTATGCATGAAAATAGTGGACCCTAATTAGATGTTTTTGTTGTGTCGAATTTAGAGATAACCTGTTTGCACTTTTATTTTATTAACCACTAGAATTTATGGGATGGGCCACTTAGTACATAAGCGCTCCCGTGGCTGTCAAGCTCACTCAAGCATGCATGAATATATACATTTACAATAGCACTTTTATGATTTTAAGAATCCTATTACTTCTTTAAAAGGCTTCTGCACGTTGTATTAAGCCACCCCAGCCTCCATATTGTTTTACATACAATTTACGACGAGTTTTTTAATTGTCTTCTCGTGAACTGCCATATATTGTTTTTCTCACTGATTATACAGGCTGTTAGCTGCAATGCTGTTATGATAAGTTCTTTTATATATAGTATAGAATTGCGGTGTCCTCTTTTATGGTTTTGTATTAAAAGCGAATAAAGATTTTGAACTGAATGCAGTCCTAAATATCGTATACAAAATACCACCACAGTTAATATTAGAAATTCCACACACTTATAGTAGAATAGTTTTGGAAAATATATTTATGACACGGTATTTCAGTCAGACACTATTTTTGCTAACGACGGGGCATATTATCAAGGGGATTTATCTCCGCTTTTTTGGCTTTAAAAGCCAAGAAAGCGGAGATAAAATTATCTCCCTATTACCTAGCTGTCGCTAACACCAGTTAGCGACAGCTAGTAGGAGATAGCGACCATCTTTGGCCCCACTTTGCATGTCAGTGATATTTATCACTAATGACATGCAAAGTGGGCGTGCCAAGATGTTAGCGACTGAAAACAGTCGCTAACATCGCTATCTCCTATTACCAACTTTTGGAGATATTCGCGCTAAGCGCGAATATCTCCAAAAGCTAACACCTGCCCTGAGCAGTTCTTAGCCATGTTATCCAATGGGAGGTGGATAACATGGCTAAGAGCATTAGCTCGCTAATGCATGAATATCGCTGACTTTTCAGCGATATTCATGCATTGCGGCCGATTTTTATCGCATTTGCGATAAACCTTGGACATACCAAGGTTTATCTGCGATAAAAATCGCCGCAGCTCAGCGTTAATTTTTTCACGCTAACCAAGCAATAGCGATAATTATCGCTATTGCTTGGTAATATGCCCCGATATTCTGACATAAAACTACGTACACGTGTTAACCTAGTAGTGTGTATTCTTAAACTCCTGTCATTTTATGGCCATTTAATATTTGTGTAATTGAACTTTTTATTGAGTGTGATATTTAAAATGGATTCTTTATTTTACCCTTAGTTAGAGCAGAGACCCTAATTTGTTTAATTTCATGTAGACTCCAATAGAGTTGACTCTACCAAGCACTCTATTCCTGACACAAATGAGTGTTGAAAATAGAGGGCAGGGAACTGAAGACAAGTTCAAATAAGCAGTTAAGTTTGATACCTGAGACATGATGAAATGGTTGCTGAGTGGGTGTATAGACACAACAATCGTGAAACAGGTGGCGATCGATAGGCACTCTAAAGTGCTGCTGTAATAACATAGCAGAATGAGACATATAGGGGAAAAAAGCAGAACCTCCAAGATCATCCAGTTACAAAAGGTAAACTGGCATTCTATGGCAATAATAAATCGGGCCTTAATGTGTGACTCTGCATTTTCTGAAGATTCGGGTTATGCTTGCTCGGTCCATTCGATCCCGGAAGTGACACCAGGGACATCTTAAGGATTTTGGGGGCCCAGGGCCGAACATATTTTAGGGCACCTGTTCGGAACAGCTTTACATTTATAATCAGATTCAGCTCTTGCATGCCCTCGTTTGGCAGGTCACTCAGTGCACTGGCACACTCGTCCAAATTCTAAAGATGTTACATCTAATATTCAGGGATACTGATGTGTGTTTTCAATATTGTAACACGGCAGCTCACAAATATTACTCGTAAGACACAGCACAAGGATGGCAGTAAGGGATTAAGTGTTGCACCACCTACCTATACACTAATGTACAAAGCCAAAAATCAGTAAAAAGCTGCCCACCTCCCAAGTCCACTGCCACAGAACTATAATTAGATAAATACAAAACAAGCTTATGGAGAGGCAACAAAAATAATTGTGTAATGGAATATATCAAAGTGACGAATTAAGACACATGTCCTTCATGAATATGAAAAAAGTCCAATTTTAATCAGTTTTTCTTGGCACGATGACAAAACAGCCAAGAATCTCAATGTACGATGATCAGTGAAACAGCCAATGCGAATACCAATTCAAGCACTAGGGTGGATTCTTTGGCGCAAAATTTGTCTGTTGGAGTGCGTTAGTACCAGACTCGTCTCAACAGAATGAGGATGACTCCTTAATTGAGGATCTATCAGAGTGTGGTGCATACCAGAGTACTCACCTCTACATACCGCTGGGTGAAAGAAAATAAAGATTGTTTCAGACACTCTAGTGTTTAATCCACCCTAGTGCTTGAATTGGTATTCGGATCGAGTCGTCTTCTTCATTCTTCTTCTACGTTTGTTGCACAGTATTCGCGTTTGAACGAGCGTAGCTGCTGACTTATCAAATCGGCTGTGGCTTTTTCTAATGAGACTGCAATCCACCTGAATCTTTTCTGCCCTGAGGAAGCCCACATCGGGCGAAACGCGTTGGCTGTTTCGTGGCTGTTCATCACTCTTCAAGAAACCTAGACCACAGAGGTGTGCCCCATCATTGGGTTCCTTGAGTTCAGCAAATTTGATTTTCAAGAGCATAAAAACAGCAGGCTAGAAGGAGACCTTTCTATGTATATTTCTACAAATTGCAAAGATCAAATAAAATAAAAACCATAGAAACGCAAGAGAACGGTTTCAAATAGTTAAATTGGCAAAATAGAGACCAAACCATTCACTTCAGGAAATTAACATTTACATCAACCCATCTCATTTCAGTACTATGTGATCTGAGTAGGGACCCCCCCACAACTGACTGCATCATAACCGGGGATTTTAAAGTAAATCTATTACAAGACAGCAATGATGAAGCTTCAGACCAGGCCCAAGACAACTCATGGAGCATTCCTGAACAGATCAAGCCCAGGGGAATCAAAGAGAATCCACTGGGGGAACTGGTGATTATGCAGCTCAATAGCTTGAGCTTTACAGTTTTAAATGGAAGGTTTACGAAGGATGTTCCACTTAAATGGACAAGATCAGACGATAAATTAAGGTCACATCTTGACTACACAATGTGTAACGTGGAAATGTTCAACCTTGTGGAATGCTATGGTATAGCGTCCTGCTCAGAGAGCGACCATCGTCCCCCAGTTATGAGACTGAACACCAGCATGGTGCAACAGGCTCTGGTTTGTGCCGTTAGTAAAGGAGCATTTACTGACAATCTTAGGATGCTCGAATGGAGGAAGGATTCATATGGAAAAAGCATGGCAGAATGTGTTAGAATAGCAAACAGGGTCGCTGCTGAGAAAACGACCCCTATCGCTGATTGGAGCAATCCAACTGCTCAGCTACTGGTGACATTTTCCTGCACCACAGCAGCTAAAGTGCAGCCTCCATTTCACTAAAGAAAATTTCCTCCTACTTCTACAATGGCAAGACTGAAGAAGGTCTTGAACATCTCCCTGAAAGTAGCATGTAGAAATCCGGCTGCAAAAAGCTAGTGACTGAGTCCAAGCTGGCACATAAGCGCCTTAAGCAAGCAGTATGGTCTGAGAAGTCCAGATGCATAAGTCCGTTTTGGACCAAGCTCCTTCATGACAGCATAAAGAGCAACTCAAAGAACTTTCGTTCCTTGGTCAATCTGCTACAGTTGAACGGAGCAGGCTGAGCCAGCAGTGCTAACATCTCTGAACCCGAATGGTTATCCTTTCTGGCAAGACATTTCACGCCCTGCAACTTTGCAGAAGAGTAAACCATCACGAAGTTCAGTTATGAAGCCGACCCCACCACACAAACTCTTGGGAGGTCTTTTGTTCTGTTACGTCTTGTGTTGCAAAGGGTTTTTTTCTCCCCATCTCAGCATTTGACTTTCTCTATGCAACAGGTGAACGCTACCCTGGCGAAAGCCAGACCTGAATGAGCTCCAGGGCCAAATGGCTTCCCACAGGCTATATTCAAGCAGGATACATTTTTTGGGGCTAGGAAACTTATGCCACTACTTGATTACTGTCTGAGGAGTTCATAATTCCCAAAATCATGGTGTGGCACCCTCATTCAGCCTATGCATAAAGGCAGCATTAAATCTGACCCCAAAAATGACACAGGCTGACAGCACTATTGGACAATGAAGTCAAATTCTTTGCCAGCCTGCTAATGAGGGAGCGGCAGCAATGGGTGAAGTCAAAGGGATATCACCCCGAATGATCAAACAGGGTTCACTGAGAATTGAGGTACCTCACCGAACCTACTAGCAATCTCTCTACGATCAGAGAGGGTGGCAACATTTCATGCTATGCTGTGCTGCTGTTTTGTAGTTTTTGAGCAGCGTTCGATCGTGTTCCCAAATGGGCTCAGTGGAAGAAATTAAAGAACTGGGGAATCTCGCAGAGCCTCCTTGAGGCCATCGTACAACTGCATGCTAACACACGGATTTATATGAAGCAGGGTGAGGGACCAGTGTGTCTAGGAAAATGACCACCTTGCTGGAGGCCAAGCAGGAGTATGTGCTTGCCCCATTATTCTTCAACTTATACATTTCCCAACGGCCGAGGTCCCTCGACAACATGAACAGCCACTCTCTCACAGCAACAACCTGCTTTATGCAGATCACTTAGTTCTGTTCAGCCACACCAGAGTCAGATTGCAGAAGTTATTAGATGCTGTGCACTCCTACACCAATGCAAACCACCAGGAAGTTCAACTAAAGAAAACAAAGATTATCATCCTGGGCAGAAAAATCAATAAGGCTGGAAGCTGGTATATTCATGGCAACAAGATTTCCGTTGGACAGTTGTATGAATATCTTGATGTTACAATTGATGCAAGGCGTTCCTTTGTCCACCATATGGGGGTTGTGGAAGCGAAAGCCCTGGCCCTCCTGGCTTCTTTTTCAGAACTAGCTCATGAGCCTTGATCCACTTAGGGCGTCTTTGATATAGCTCCTGTTATCACCAGAATCAAGTCAGTGCACCGTCTCTTTGGTAAAGCCACAGGGCAGCTGCTCGATGCTTTGGCTGAGACACCACCCAACAATGGACATCTGGATTTCGCTGGCACTTTTGTAAAAATGGCTGCATTTTTACAAAAGTGCCGATTTCGCGGCAAACCGCGAAATCGCGAAATCCTGGAGGGTCTGTTATGTGTTGCACCACCTACCTGTACACTAATGTACAAAGTCAAAAATCAGTAAAAAGCTGCCCACCTCCCAAGTCCATTGCCACAGAACTATAATTAGATAAATACAAAACAGGCAACAAAAATAATTGTGAAATGGAATATATCAAAGTGACGAATTAAGACACATGTCCTTCATGAATATGAAAAAAGTCCAATTTTAATCAGTTTTTCTTGACACGATGATAAAACAGCCAAGAATCTCAATGTACGATGATCAGTGAAACAGCCACGAAACAGCCAACGCGAATACCAATTCAAGCACTAGGGTGGATTCTTTGGCGCAAAATTTGTCTGTTGGAGTGCGTTAGTACCAGACTTGTCTCAACAGAATGAGGACGACTCCTTAATTGAGGATCTATCAGAGTGTGGTGCATACCAGAGTACTCACCTCTACATACCGATGGGTGAAAGAAAATAAAGATTGTTTCAGACACCCTAGTGTTTAATCCACCCTAGTGCTTGAATTGGTATTCAGATCGAGTCGTCTTCCTCATTCTTCTTCTACGTTTGTTGCACAGTATTCACGTTTGAACGAGCTTAGCTGCTGACTTATCAAATCAGCTGTGGCATTTTCTAATGAGACCGCAATCCACCTGAATCTTTTCTGCCCTGAGGAAGTCCACATCGGGCGAAACGCGCTGGCTGTTTCGTGGCTGTTTCACTGATCATCGTACATTGAGATTCTTGGCTGTTTTATCATTGTGTCAAGAAAAACTGATTAAAATTGGACTTTTTTCATATTCATGAAGGACATGTGTCTTAATGCGTCACTTTGATATATTCCATTTCACAATTATTTTTGTTGCCTCTCCATACGCTTGTTTTGCACAAATATTACTCCAAATAATCTGTAAACACCCTCCCATTTCTTATATGCAGCCTGTGGAGGGAGTTTCGGTGGGGCGGAGAGGCGGGCGGGGAAGGGGCAGGGTGGGGGGTGCTAAAAACTGGAGTATGGATAATTGAAGGTAAGTAAACAATTTAATTAATAAAACGAATTTCGTAGCGCGCCCTGCATCGCAAAATGCGATGCAGGGTTTGCTACGAAATTCATTTTATTTACCGGTCAAATTATTTTTCTTCCCAGAATACCATTCTCTGGGTCCCCATGACATATTGAAACAGGGAAACATTCTAAGCCTAATGAAGGCCATTTCCAAGCTTGGTCGTTTGGAGTCAAAAGACATCATTGCAATTGAGTTCCTTACACCAAGGGGCACACCGAATTCTGATCCAAAGTTGAAGATGATCGCCTCCCCTGACCATGTGCACACATTTTGTCAAGAGAGGAGGTGTTTAACATCTGGGGCATTAAACGCAGCATCTATAAAGAAAAGGCCTATCCATTGGTTCTCTTGAAACGGAAGGCAGTGCTGATATCATCCGCAGAAGGGGCATATTCTAATTCGAAAAGTGCAAAGGGTCACAAACCACCAACCTTTCAACATAAGCACACGGAGACAGGGGAAAACTCCCTGGATAAATGGTACCGAATGAACCGAGGAAAGCGCCCAGCCATGGATTCAGGAACCTTTGCTCCATCCACTAAGTTCCTGGAGTATTCATGCCTTGCCCAAAAACAACATAAAATAGATCTCCTGGAGTACTGAGGGTATTTAAATTCATCACTCTTCAAGAAACCTAGACCACAGAGGTGTGCCCATCATTGGGTTCCTTGAGTTCAGCAAATTTGATTTTCAAGAGCATAAAAACAGCAGGCTAGAAGGAGACCTTTCTATGTATATTTCTACAAATTGCAAAGTTCAAATAAAATAAAAACCATAGAAACGCAAGAGAACAGTTTCAAATAGTTACATTGGCAAGCTAGAGACCAAACCATTCACTTCAGGAAATTAACATTTACATCAACCCATCTCATTTCAGTACTATGTGATCTGAGTAGGGACCACCCCACAACTGACTGCATCATAACCGGGGATTTTAATGTAAATCTATTACAAGACAGCAATGATGAGGCTTCAGACCAGGCCCAAGACAACTCGTGGAGCACTCCTGAACAGATCAAGCCCAGGGGAATCCAAGAGAATCCACTGGGGGAACTGGTGATTATGCAGCTCAATAGCTTGAGCTTTACAGTTTTAAATGGAAGGTTTCCGAAGGATGTTCCACTTAAATGGACAAGATCAAACGATAAATCAAGGTCACATCTTGACTACACAATGTGTAACGTGGAAATGTTCAACACTGTGAAATGCTATGGTATAGCGTCCTGCTCAGAAAGCGACCATCGTCCCCCAGTTATGAGACTGAACACCAGCATGGTGCAACGGGCTCTGGTTTGTGCCGTTAGTAAAGGAGCATTTACTGACAATCTTAGGATGCTCAAATGGAGGAAGGATTCACATGGAAAATGCATGGCAGAATGTGTTAGAATAGCAAATAGGGTCGCTGCTGAGAAAACGTCCCCTATCGCTGATTGGAACAATCCAACTGCTCAGCTACTGGTGACATTTTCCTGCACCACAGCAGCTAAAGTGCAGCCTCCATTTCACTAAAGAGCATTTCCTCCTACTTCTACAATTGCAAGACTGAAGAAGGTCTTGAACATCTCCCTGAAAGCAGATTGTAGAAATCCGGCTTCAAAAAGCTAGTGACCGAGTCCAAGCTGGCACATAAGCACCTTAAGCAAGCAGTATGGTCTGAGAAGTCCAGATGCATAAGTCAGTTTTGGACCAAGCTCCTTCATGACAGCATAAAGAGCGACTCGGAGAACTTTCGTTCCTTGGTCAATCTGCTACAGGTGAACGGAGCAGGCTGAGCCAGCAGTGCTAACATCTCTGAACTAGATTGGTTATCCTTTCTGGCAAGACATTTCACGCCCAGTGAATTTGCAGAAGAGTAAACCATCACGAAGTTCAGTTATGAAGCCGACCCCACCACACAAACTCTTGGGAGGTCTTTTGTTCTGTTACGTCTTGTGTTGCAAAGGGTTTTTTTCTCCCCATCTCAGCATTTGACTTTCTCTATGCAACAGGTGAACGCTACCCTGGCGAAAGCCAGACCTGAATGAGCTCCAGGGCCAAATGGCTTCCCACAGGCTATATTCAAGCAGGATACATTTTTGGGGGCTAGGAAACTTATGCCACTACTTGATTACTGTCTGAGGAGTTCATAATTCCCAAAATCATGGTGTGGCACCCTCATTCAGCCTATGCACAAAGGCAGCATTAAATCTGACCCCAAAAATTACACAGGCTGACAGCACTATTGGACAATGAAGTCAAATTCTTTGCCAGCCTGCTAATGAGGGAGCGGCAGCAATGGGTGAAGTCAAAGGGATATCGCCCCGAAGAATCAAACAGGGTTCACTGAGAATTCAGGTACCTCACCGAACCTACTAGCAATCTCTCTACTATCAGAGAGGGTGGTAAAATGTCATGCTATGCAGTGCTGCTGTTTTGTAGACTTTTGAGCAGCGTTCGATCGTGTTCCCAAAGGGGCTCAGTGCAAGAAATTAAAGAACTGGGGAATCTCGCAGAGCCTCCTTGAGGCCATCGTACAACTGCATGCTAACACACGGATTTATATGAAGCAGGGTGAGGGACCAGTGTGTCTAGGAAAATGACCACCTTGCTGGAGGCCAAGCAGGAGTATGTGCTTGCCCCATTATTCTTCAACTTATATATTTCCCAACGGCCCAGGTCCCTCGACAACATGAACAGCCACTCTCTCACATCAACAACCTGCTTTATGCAGATCACTTAGTTCTGTTCAGCCACACCAGAGTCAGATTGCAGAAGTTATTAGATGCTGTGCACTCCTACACCAATGCAAACCACCAGGAAGTTAAACCAAAGAAAACAAAGATTATCATCCTGGGCAGAAAAATCAATAAGGCTGGAAGCTGGTATATTCATGGCAACAAGATTTCCGTTGGACAGTTGTATGAATATCTTGATGTTACAATTGATGCAAGGTGTTCTTTTGTCCACCATATGGGGGTTGTGGAAGCGAAATCCCTGGCCCTCCTGGCTTCTTTTTCAGAACTAGCTCATGAGCCTTGATCATCTTATTGCGTCTTTGATATAGCTCCTGTTATCACCAGAATCTTGACCTCAGCGGTACTACAGTACGACTCAAGGTTCAAAAATGACCCACAAATTACTGTCACACAATACCACACTGACATTGCCATGAAAAAAAATTAGCAGTAGTTACTAAGAGTCAGCTTTTTTTGTAACTGTCTAATTTTATCTAGTAATGCGAATCTGACAAACTTTGCCCATTCTCGTATTTGCGTTTTTCCACTCACTCGGCGGGCAGCGCATTGCTCCAAATAAACCCTATTTTCAGCGCCATTGGAGGAACAGGCAATATAAACGCATACTGCCTGTAGAACTAGAGGACACAATAGGGAGGCCCAGCAAAGGGAGACAAAAGTCTCCTTGGCAGGGATCGATACCAACCTTGGGGCTGTGAGAAAAGCATCTAGTCTCCCTCAAGGAGTCAAAAGGAACCAGTCTTTCACCTGTACAAATAAAAAAAGCTAAATTCAGGGTCCCTACAATGTTTCTTAGGATCCCGCCACCAGTGTTGCGAATACCTTAGCTTCATCCCCCTCATACCACTTTATTTCACCTTCATACTATTCTCCCTTTAGCTCACCTTTACAAGTTCTCTTTCCCCCCTGCTTTCTCCCTTTTTCCTGTCTTTCACTCCCTCCTTATTCTCCATATACTGACCACCATCACTCTCTTTGATCGTGGTGAATGTCTGATGATAAAAAATAAGTCCGGAGCAGCAAAAACGAGTGCTAGTGCCCAGAGCCTGCAACCACCTGCCCAAAACGAGCCCCAGTGGGAACTCATCTCCCAGACAGGAATGAATATCTGGGACCTTCCTGGAGTCTTTCACTGGTTTCCAAGGTACCTTGTGGCAGAAGTAGTTGCTCGTCCACTTGTCATTTACTTCCGACAGGAACAATTCTGAGATCAAGGTCAACCCTCTGGTTAGTGTCTAGTGTAATGCTATGCACTCCACACATGGAACCAGTTGTATGCACACTGTCTGCAGCAGGGATAGCCCGGTGGACAACCACAGCTTCTGGAGAGCGTTTCCCGCCGCCTGAATCCATGAGGAGAAACACACGTACTGTTACCTTTTCCATATAATCATCATACTTTGTTGTGAACTTTATACTTCATTGAGGGGTTACTGTGGGGCATATTATCAAGAAACGTTGTTAAAATTACCACCGCTTTAGCGGCAGGAAACTGCAGCTAAAGCGGCGATAATGGGCTTGATAATATGCCCTTGTGAATTCCCATAGAAGCCCATGTTCTGGTGTGAACATGGGCTTCTATTGGAATTCTCTACGCTTTAGCAGCAGTTTCCTGTCGCTAAAGCGGCGATGATCTTAATTCCGTTCTTGATAATATGCCCCTTACTTTTTATTAAGACCAGCAGCTCCTCGGCTACCTCAGGTTCTGAATCTGAGCCTTGCGTTTCCCTGTTCTCTTCATATTCATGTCACGCACCGCCATCTCCAGTGCAACATCCCTTGGGTTGAGAACAGTTACAAACTGTTGGGAGGTGGAACTGCCTTTGGGAAAGGGTGTTCACACCAGGAGAATCCTGTGGGGCACTCGTCCACACACACCTGCGAAGAGCTGGAGTGAGGAAACATGGATTCATTTTTAGTTAGGTTTACCCATCTTTGACTATTTCATTGCCGTGGTTTTAATTAATGCACAGCCTAGCCTAGCCTTGAAATTGTTTAATTGGACTTAGAGGCATAGGAGGGGGGGGGGTGCTGCAGCACACCCCAAATAACCATGCTAGAGTTCAGAAGGTGAATGAGCAATACAGATGCCTTTATATTTTTGTTTTTATCTTGTCACAGAGGTCAGATGTTTGACTCTGTCTTCTGACAAACTGCTGCTTATTCTTTTAACATGGAGATTAGTGTTTACTTGTATTTCTCGGACTGCAAAGTGAGAGGATTTTGTAATGTTAACTATGCGACAATCCTGCTGAGTGTGAAAGGCAAAGTTGCTAATTTCCATTGCAAAATACCTTGAACTTTTAAAATGCATCAATTGTAAGGAAAGTACAGATTAAGTAATTTGTTTTGTAATTCTGAAGTGTGATGGAAACACATATGTTTTGACCTACCCTGACTAAGATTGTGGTCCCTACTTAGACAGGGATGCATACATCTGCCAACCAGAGGCCCCATTTCTAACAGATACTATATCTCTTCTGCTTACTTCTTTTAGTATTCAAAAGATGATGTGCTAATGAGTAAAAAAACACCAGTTCAAAGTTGACTTCCAAAAATACGAGTAAACATCAATGAGTGGAGCAACCCTCAACAAACAGAAACCAAGTTGCAGTAGCTTTAGACAGACTCAGACATGTAGCAGTTATCTATGAGGGGGAACAGAGGTGATACACAGACAAGTAAGCTGAGGGGAGAAAAGAGGAGCTACCCAAGGGAACGGGAGAGCAAGATGGCGGCCAAGAAAGGAAGGTGAGTGCACCTCGGAGATAAGGCCCTCCATATTCCAACAAAGATCCAGTGAGGCCTGGTAATTATATTAACTGTGCCTCTAGGAAGCTTGTGTTTTTGAACCTTCTTGTCTCCTTTACTAGAAGTAGATAATCCTTGAAAAATAATGCATTTTCCTCTACCTTCATTTCATTATCTGCTGACTTTGGGAATGACTAACTCGACTTGGTACTCGTGTGAAATATTATTTAACTAACTGTATAGTTATGTGTTATAGGGCGAATTTTGTTTAAAAATAGCTGCCCGTGACAAAATGGAAGTCCTAGATGTCCGGGTTGAAGGCAGTGATGTGTACCAGAGCTGACTGAAGAGTCTGTTCCAGCGTCTGGTACACCTTGGTGGAATTCAGGCTTGGAATGCTATTTTGTAGTGAAACCTCTCTGGATCTTTGTGTACCAGCTGGTTCCCCACCATTACTAAGTGCTTTGGTTTCCCACCTTTCTATGTTTCATTTTGGTGGGGAATCTTCAACCCAGATGCCCTCCATTGTGCACTATTTTGTCTGTGTTGCTTTTTTCCTCTTTTATGAGAGCACATTGCCTCCAAGTTCCTTGTCCTTATCCCAGTCATCACTAGTGAGGTGAAGCTAACCTCCTTGAGACAAGCAACTCCGGGAAATTCTGAAATGAAACCCCCACCATAGGTGATATAAGGGAACTGTCCTTGCCAGAATCCTCCTGTTTTCCTATCTAATATTAAAATCAGGAATTCGGGATTATGAAGGGGATTATGTTGGGACCTCCCATGGAGATTCTTTGTCTCTCCGCATACTAAGCTTATGAATTGAGATCAGTGAGAAATGCTTTAATCCAATCAACAGTGTTGGACTGGAGTTTTGGGGAGCCTGGCATTGCCAGATGGGGCAACTTGAAAGGTCCAGTGTGTGGGCCATTTTTATTGGTCTGTGGACGGTGACAGGACAGGTTTAAATTGCTCGATGCAGTGGTAGTAGATTCAATGGTTAGCAGTCTGGTGGGTAGCATATCAGTGGCTGAAGATGCAATAATTAAAGACTCTGCAGACTAAACAATTTGACTCGGTCTCAAAATAGGATTATTCTGGTTTCCACCTCGCCTTAAGAGCAAGACTTTGTGGTGTTTATACTGCTTAGCCTCTAATTATTGACTTTGACAAATGTTTCACAGCAGCAGAAGAAGGAATTGAATATTATACTTTCTTAGAAGGAATTGGAAAGACAAATTGCGTATTTGTCTGATAGCTCCTTTGATGCTGTTAGCTCATCAGTCGAGCAGAAGGTGCATCAATTGCTTCCAGACACAATCTCCACCTTAACGCCTGGGACACAAATTCATCACAGATATAGTTTGAGGATGTCCTTTGAAGGCATACATTTATTTTGTCAAGAACTTGAAAAGAAAAAAACACTCCCTCATTCAGATCTAATTTGAAGGGGAAATTATTCCAGAGCAAGTTTTCATCAAAGCATTATCCCTCTCCCCTCCCCCCCCCCTCCCACCGGATAAACAGAAGTCCTGATTATGCTGGGAGTGGCCCTGACTTGCTGATTAGAGGTCAGATTCAGAACTTCAATGAAACTTTAAGACATCTACTTCTGTTTCCTGTGTGCTGCAGATAATCAAAGATATCAGATTGAGTTTGTCTTTCTCCTTCCCAGTTCTGGTGCCAAGGAAACTCCGTGGACTCAATGTTAGGAGAAGAGAGAAGTTTCTCATCAAGCAATTCAAGAGGATGAGTACTGCCAATTGTGTATCTTGTCTCCAGAGTGTCAGGGAGATGCAGGATGTTCATTGATTTAAAGAAAGTAAACAAGTGGGTCAAACGGATCAATTTCACAATGGAAATCTTCAAAAGATTATGTAATTACTTCCAACAGGGGACTTTATTGTACTGTTAGCTCTGATGGATGCTGGCTTCCATGTTCCTATAGCACTCAATCACCAGCAGTACTTGAGGATATGTGACCAGGAGGATCTCTTCTAGTTCAAGATTCTACCCTTTGGATCAGGTCGGTATCCAAGTGTTCACATAGGTGGCATCTCCTTTGGTAGCCCAACTGCATCTTCAAGGCTTATCAACTTTCCACTCTTAGATGATAGGCTTGCCATGCTCCCATGGACAACACGATTCTGTAAGGTCTTGAAGCACCTTGCAGTTGCTAGAGAAATGTGGATTTTGCCTGAAAATGTCCAAATGTCATATGACATCAACTGAAGATCTGACATTTATTTGTGTTCGGTTCAGGGCACACCAAGGTATGGTCTGTCTACTAGAATCATGGGGAATACAGATCCATCAATTACTGTCTTCTCTTCTTTGTGAGGCAACAAGCTCCAGTAATGATGTAGTTAAAGATACAGCTCCCCTTGGTAGCATATACATTCATGGTGCCATGGGCATGGCTTCATCTTTGTCCTGTGGTGAGACACATGAGGAAGGTCTAGTCTAGGTGCCAGCTTTGTAGGAATAAGAAACAATGATTTCATTAACCCTAAATATTAAAACATCTCCTTTTGGTGGTTAGAGCCAGTCAGCCTTCCAGAGGGATTACCTGTAGATTGAAGCCTCTGAAAGTGATAACTGCGGATGCCAGGTCCTAGGGTTGGGGAGCACTGTGGAGGATCGGTTGATCTAGGCCCTTCTCAGCAAGTCAACATACTTCGAATTAGAGGAAAATAACAGCAGTTCTGAATGCAGTCAAAGCTGGTAAACTTCACGTTGTTCAGCACCACTAATAACAAGAACAGACAACATGGTGACTTGGTCCTACATTAAACAAAATAAGGGATCTTGCTTCAACATTCAAGGGCTTTAGCTCATCATCAGCTGAGTCAGTAGGCAGCGAGCCATCTCTTATTGTTGAAAGCAGTCAATATAAGGGTCATAAATCAGTGTTGTCATCCCCAATATTGCAGTAGATATACAGGAGTTTCTGAGCCCCCTTAATATACCTGTTTGCAGGTTAGTAGAGAACCCAGACCTAGTAAGGTTAGTTGTTGATTTGGATGTCAAGAGGAAACATCTGGAAAACAAGGGATTAGCATCCCACGTATCTGTCTCTATCCAGAACTTTAAGGAGCCACACTTGGATACTATTCTCAACAGTGGAAAGATTTTCTATTTCCCATAATGTGTCTTCAATGAATTGTAATGTACTGACTATCCTTCATTTTTCTGGGGGTTTGTATTTAACTTTCTATACCTACAATGGAGGCTAAAAGAGTAGCCAAATGAGCTTCTAAAGAACCCTGGGGTACCTTGGCCTGGTGAATTGTTGGTTTCAAGGCTGTTTAGTTTTCCTTTGTCTTGGCCTTCAGTTAAATACTACTTTATAATTTTCAGAGGGATCAAGTAGTGGTTCTTCCTGTGTTTTCCAATCTCCTTCTTCTCTGTAAGTAAAACGTCTGCACACCCTGGATGTTAAGAGAACTCTGAAAACTATCTTGACAGACTCTGTGCGTTAAGGTGAACTGGTAGCTTGTTTGTGACCTTTTGAGTTTCAGATAAAGGAATGAAGACCTCTGCTAAATCAATAAAAGAGTGTATTAGATCTACTGTTGCTCTTGCTAATTCCTTAGTAAGTGTGCCAATGTTAGAGGGCTTTAAAGCAGATAGATCAACCAGGAGTCTTTCAGCATCTTACCTCACACCTCACACTTTTTTAAATCAATACAGACTCATCATAGATTGCAAGGCTTGGATGTTGAAGGGAGGAACTTTGGTGATGGTATTTTCCAACACTATGGTAATCTTAAAATGTATGACATGAATAATCATGGGGTGAGCCCTGATAAAATGTATGTTGCCTTTATGTTCGATATGAAGGCCGATTACTTTGGAATTCCTCACTAGTAATGACGGGGATGAAAGCTATAGATTAGGACTAGGAGTAATGAAGACTACCAGAATGTAATCTGCCTCTCTCTCACACCCTGTAGTCAAGTCTTAGGATCAATTGCGGTAAGACTACCTTGAGAAAGTCCGACTGACTTATAAAAAACATTATTACAATTATTCCTGAGGCCACCCATCTCAGTACCCAGGGGATTAAAATGGATAACACGGACTAAGAGACTTTGAGGGGGTCTGCATTCATAGTCAAAGGTATGCTCCTAAATGATATACCCAGCCAAACATTGCCTTAAACATATTATATTTGTAGAGAATACTTCTAAGGGCTTGAACTAATGGAATGACCCAATGTGTAGGTTCACCCACAGGCAGAATGATCATTTTAGCAGCGGAAAGAGAAAGATACAGCTTAGGTTACAGGCAAATCCCTATCTGAATGAATAACATAAAAAGTTTGTCTGCATGGCATTGATATCATTCCAATAAATGCTAGGAGTACAACAGGTGAGGGTTGCCTACCAAAGAAGGATTGCCAATATAAACTGCCACATACATTCTGAGATAATTGGTATCAGTCTGGGCCTGGCAGGATGGTTTCATACTGCGGCTAATCATTGGGTGATCTTATCCTGAATGGTAGCTATTTGTTAAGCCAAAATTAGTGTTTTTACCCTAGACTGGGAAGCCACAGATTTCATGATTGACGTGATCCAGGTTGTGGTTCATGTTATCTGGGTATGTTGTATTCCATCGCCTAATAAAACTTTAATGACCGTTGTCTGACACAGTTGTAGCACAAAGTCAAATCTCACCCTCCAGAGACGAGATTAAGGTTTATATTATCTTCTTCCTAACTCTGCTTGGGATTTCTATTGAATGACAATTCTGCAGCACTCAAAATCTACATTAATCTGCAGTGCAAATGTGATTCATTCCCTGCCACACTATGAGAGCCCCAAGATCACCATAGTCAATATTAAATGTTCCAATTGGCACAGTTGCTCATGGGAAGGATTCAGGAAGGAGTTAGTATGCAACATGTCCTAGTAACAACTGGTAGCAACAATCAACTGCAGATTTGAATATGTGTGTCGCACAGTATCTGGAAGGCCCCCTATCTACAAAGAGAGTAAAAGTGTTAATAGGATTGCAAGTTGCTATGCCTGGGTGTGGTGGATTTACATTCAGCCTGGCTGGATTGGTCATTCCATCACTCTGGCACATTCCTGTTGGGTGACGGGCTAAGGACTATTTACAGAGCTGGGTGGACATCCATGATCTAAGAATGAAAGTCCCCTTTTCCTAATTCTAGTTATGGTTCCCTGTAGCGTGGAGCTGGTTTGAACATGCTTGCCAGTGCTGAATTTAGTTTGCACTCTGGCCGTGCACTTAGTTGATGCAGCTTCTGCTTGTGGGTTGATGTCTAAAAGAGCATAGAATTAGACAAAGAAACACAAATAAACCCCCCCCTCATGGAACACCTCAGCTTCAAGCTCCACATAGATGACAAGACAACCATCAGATTCACCCTGACATACCGACCGCCAGGCCGGCACTCCAGCTTCTGCAACACAATCATTGCACACTTTATTGCACCCCTAGTCTTGGACTCCAAGGACTATATCTTCCACAGCGACCTCAACTTCCACATGGATGACCCCAACATCAACAACACCTCCCACCTCCTCAACAGTATGAGCAGCCCCATCCTGACCCAAATTGTCCGCCGTCTCACGCACACTACTGGGCACACTCTGGACCACATTTTCACCTCTAGCAATGCGTCAAATACAGCAACATCACAGAACTCACTTGGACCGATCACTCCATCGTCCGCTACAGCATCTCCAGCACCAGCTCCCGCACTCTCACCCCTAAGGTGGCCAGAGCCCCCCACTGCAGCTGCAGTAAAATTCCAGAGACCAGCTGGATGGACGCCCTCAACACCTTTAACCCAGCTGCCACCATCAACTTGGAACAGGGAATTAAGAACATCAACGTCTGGATCACCAACTGTGCTGACAGCATCGCCCCCGTCAAGAGCTACAATTTAGAAAGCTCCTCCAAAATGTCTACCTGGTACACCCAAGAACTCAGAACAGCGAAATGTGACGGCTTCTGAAACAATCTCAGTCCCAAACCTGACCTGATTCAAGCCACGGATGACATTGGAACCCTCCTCAGCCGAGGATAAACAGAAGCCCTGACCCTCCGCAACCTCTCAGCAGCCTTCGAGCCCGTAACCCACCACATGTTGTTCGGAAGACACCACCACATCGGCATACTCAGATGGATCACCTCCTTCCATACAGAAAGAACACAGAGGGTCTACATACCACCCTTCACCTCCAAACCCAAGGATCTTGTCTGCAGTGTCCCCCAGGGCTCATCCCTCAGCCTCATAATCTTCAACACATACATGACTCCAAAGGCCAACATTGTCAGATCGCATAGGCTCAACATAATATCCTATGCAGATGACACCCAACTCCCCCTCTCACTCACTAACAACCCTACCACCACCAGGCCCAACGTCTACAGATGCATGACAAGCATTGCCGCCTGGATGAAGAAGAACTGCCTGAAGCTGAACACAGAAAGGTTGGACGTACTGATCTTCGGCAACAACAGCAATCCATGGAACAATTCATGGTGGCCATCAGACCTGGAACCCGTACCAACACCTGCTGACCACACCAGAAACCTCAGAATCATCACTGATAACAAGCTCACCATAAAATTACAAACAAATGTCATCTCCTCCGCTTGTTTCCTCGTGGTGCGCATGCTACTTAAGATCATCAAGTGGATTCCCCGGCACCCAAGACGCGCCATGACAAAGGCCCTCATCACCAGCTGTCTGGACTATGGTAACGCTCTCTACGTAGGAATCGCTGCACACCTCCTACAGATGCTTCATATCATACAGAATGCAGCAACCAGTCTCATCCTCAAGCTCTCCCGACGAAACTAAATCACACCCCACCACAGGCACCTCCACTGGCTCCCCGTACAGAAGAGATGCCAATTCAAGCTGCTGACCCATGGACACAAGGCTCTACACAATCAAGGAGCTACTTACATTAACCACTGCCTGAACTACCACCAACCATCAAGAGGTTTACACTCCGCCTTCCTATCACTTGCCCACACTACCTGCATCTACCGAAGCAGAAGTGGAGGATGCTCTTCCTCGTACACCACAGCAAAGACCAGGAACAACTGCCCCATGCAGCTCCGGACCATCACTTCATTTCCAAATTCTGACCGGTCCTCAAGTCCTGGCTGTTCAAATGAGCATTCAGGGAGCTGCAAGCACCCGAATACCCTGACAGGTGATTAGCAGCACTATATAAATCCTGAATTATTGAAAATTGACTTGATGGTTTACTGTCTCTTACCATTTGTAAGTTCACTTTTAATGAATAGCATGAAATCTGGCTATGGTGCCAATAGACAAGCTGTCAAAAACTATGCAAGCCACAGACAACCCCTGATCTTTAAGTATTCACATTTTGCAGGAGACCCTCCCATAAACTGTTATCTAAGGCATCTCACAGATTCAAGGTTACAGAAATTTACAAAACCATACCTATCTAGATCGTATAATGCTGACATTCACCTCAAACACACACATAATGGTAACACAGGCCATGCCTTTTCAGACTCTACTTCGTATAGCCCACTATAGCCCACATGCAAAGCCAGCCCACCATTAAGACACAACTACAAACAACATATTTCAATGAGGTTATGCAGGACCCCATAAAGGTAAGCATTGGTAAACACCAACTCTTCACCCAGAACATGTCCTATATCTCTACCCTCAGGCACAAGTCTGAGCCATATTATCACTGTGTTGGTTCACGCCCTCACCTCAGTCCTTAAAGGATGAAAACAAGCATGTTGTGGAGACACTTAACCATTGTCATGGCATGGTCCACCATTCAACAACTGGGCTTCTTAACATTATTGTTAGCGTTTATGTGCTGGAACACCCAGACAACAAGTATCCTGATGACTAAGCTGCAACAGACCTTGCATCAGACTCCACCATTTTCACCATTCAGCAAGCCATGTGTGGACATCCTAGCCAGACACATGCACCCTACAACAAAAACTGAGGGCATGCAATGGAACGAACTGAGAACACGAGATACATAGATAACATCAGGACCACAAAGCCAGCTAGAAGACGAGGACACGCCCATTAGTGAGTGTTTTGGTTTTAACGATCTTTTGTTATGTGTGGTGTTGTTTTGTCTGCCACCATTGTCTTAATAAATGAAGGTGGCTGGCATCATTAAGACCATGCGCATGACCAGGATAGACCAACGCCATTGTCTTGTGTTTTCGGTGTGCCATGCACATTAAAGGAACAATATATATTTTTTTTATCATCCTGTAATAGATGAGAGAAAAATAATGCTTATCTGTGTGAGGAAACGGAAGCATTATAAATGAAAACATTTGGGGTGAAAACATTGTGTCACTCCCCAAAACACAGCAGATAAACATCAGTTCTTCATTATGGAACACAATCCCACCATCACGGGCGAAAAGTTCTATTGTGTCTGGTAGTCGAACAAAACAAAGACTCCAGCTCATTACATGTCTCTTGTGTTTAAAATAGGTTCTGCCGCGCTTTCCTCATTTGCTCCGAGAAATGTCCTTAAATACACCTCGGAATTCATCTCAGGAACCCGGAGTGCTCGTGTTTGCTAATCATAAGTCACAGTGTCTCACGTTGACGCCTCTCAGAGAGCGGCTCTTGTGGGGCGGCCCGACATCGCCACTTTAAGGAGCACACTGCAGCAAGCAGCAGGAAAGTTCATCTGAGGACACGGCGCTGATTCTCAGAAACCGTCTAGCTGCTGGAACATTGAGCTCTCATTCAGTGCTGCACGTGAGCAACCTGCCCCGGATTGAGGAGAGCCCGCCCCAATTTGTGCAGACACATAAAATGGGGGTGGGTGTGTTTGGTGGGGAGAGGGCTGTGCCAGAATAAATCAAAACATTGCCTGATAATGTGGAATCTTATAAGCACGCTGCTTCTGCTGTCATGTGCCCAGGCATCACAGTGAACATATGTGGACTGCAATCGCATTACGTCACCCACCCGACGTTGTGTAACAGGACCTATTGGCGTTTCATTTGTTATGCGATTAAACAAATAACATGATCAATGTCGAAGCCATTTCAAAAGCCACCATATGTCTTTATAAGTGAATGGCACTAAAAAGTATATGAATTTCACGGTACACGAGTGAGGAGACGAATTCAGATTTCCTGGTTCCTATAGCTACTGGACAGCATTTCTCATTGTGCGAGGAAGTGATGTAAGGCCAGGGCTTTAAGTGGGATGAAAAAACTGGGGGGGTCTCTCAAAGGGGCGTGGCCACTAATTAGGGGCGTGGCTTTTAAACACTTGAGCCAAAAATATTTGTTTAGTGTAGTGTGCCGCACAACTTGTATTTTGCTGTTTCAGTCCTTGCATCCAGATATGTGATACAATTAGTAACATCATACCTACAATAAGTAAGGACTATTGGCTTTGTCAATGGTTATTAGTTGCATAAGATAAATAAGCTGCAACTATATCTTGTTACATATAATACTTTACATATAATATTGAAAAAGCCCTGGTGACCTAACCACAATGTTGCTGCTCTTGCGTTTCAGAAAGAGAAGGGAAATCCATCGAAGAAAATGACTCTCTCTAAAGGATTTCCCTTCCCCCACAAAGCTCACCTGGCATGACGTCATGCCGTAACTTCCCCATTAGTGAGAAGTGAGCAGTGTGGGCAGCGCACATCCATGTGCTTGTCTTTAAACGGGTCTCAATCTGGCTATTTTGTGCCCTGGCACTTTTTTCCGGACTGCAGTAACAGTAAACTGCTGTCTCTGCAGTCTGGAAAAAAACGGACCGCCTGTGCCAGGGCTCAAAACAGAACCCGATAGGGACCCGTTTCGAGGCCTCTTTTAAAAAACTCCCGGTGCTCAGATCCCTTGAGACCCGGCCCACTTAAAGCCCTGTGTAAGGCATTTGCATTATCTGGGTCTGGGCAATGACCTGGTCTGTAGCTGTGGAAAAGGGAATGAGTCCTGCGGTCCAGGGGGCTCCTCCTTGGGTAAAGGACAAGTGGGGGTTAGTCAGATCGTTTTTCACACCTTACGTAGTGTATGACGGACAAAACAGAAGACACGCTCCCAACCGCCCCCCCCCCCCCCCCCGGCCCCGTTCGTGTGTAATAGGCACGTGGAAATGTAATTAAACGTCACCAAACTTTCTGCACCAACTTCTGTGATCCACTTTTTAATGTGAGCCTGTATTATAAAAGTGCAACAATTGGCTTTCATCTGAGCACATAACTAGTTTCCCAAAGAGAGTCAATCTTACATGCAGAAAAAAAGCCCAACACCTCGGACCAATATTGCCACCGGATTTTAACTGATTGTGTACTGACTAATACTGTTCTAATATCTCGTTATGGTTTGATTTAACTTAATTTAATACACTTCTAATATTGCCACCGCCGGTAGGGGGCATATCCCTGAAGGTGCTGGCTTCCGGGCAGCCCTTGAACCCTGGCTCACAGGCAGATAGATCTGCTTATGCATGACGTGGGGCATCTCCTAATCATCTGGTAAACAAGGACTGCTCTAATCTGACAAACGCTGTTCCCAGCCCTGGTGGCGGTACAGCTTGTCTGTCCCACACCTCCTTGGTAAATAAGCTCCCTGCTCGCATTTCATCATCCCTGCAGCAGCTTGTGCAACCGGCACAAGACGAACGATCACATCACAGGCCAGGACTCCTCCGTCCCCTGCAGGCTCAGCGCGTGCCAGCGCCACAACAAAGCCCTCGCGCAAGCACGCGCCGGAGAACTACCCCTCAGCCCCGGCCCGCTCCACTCGGCTGCTCGGGACGTGTTTACGAAGAATGTAATTTATCGTGCTTTTTTTAGCCAATACCCGGAGAGCAGCTTCTTGGAAGGGGTCGGACCTTAGTTGTGTTTATCGTACATTTTCTGTGTCATTATTTGGACTACCGTTTCAAGTTTCCAAGAGCACGACTCATCGTCTGAAGTTGTCACGCACAGGCAGGCGAAGGAGGGGGCGGCAGGAAAGAGAGAGGGGTGGGACGTGAGACAAAGCGGCTAACTTGACGACAAGCAAGGGCTGTTATCAGGTAGTTTCGGCGGAAACATGCGGGGAGTTTGCATTCTGGCCGGCGAGGCACGCAGCAAAGACTTTGTTACAAGTGAAAAACACCAAAGAAAGCAAAACACCTCCCCCCCCCCAACAAAAAAAACCAAGGGGGAGAGATAGCTATGATCGTAGGCAGACGCTTCGGGAAGAAAACACGGAAGGGAATGGGATGATGCCGGTGAAGCAAAGTGTACGGAGTGGGAGTGGTTTGTGTGATGCAAGTGTTACGCGTGGTCCTCCTCCCTCGCCTTCACTATTACACAACCACGGACCAGCAACGTCATCACTCTTCTTCCACTGTTACGCTCGGGTCGGGTACACACCCTAAAATGTCATGAACGTCGTATTAATCAGCAGAGTTCTTGCACCCAATGACGCTGTTTGACTATAGTGTTAAGTGATGCCTTCAACCTGTCTTGATTATTTTATTCACTAACACGTTGCATCTAGCTCGAGTAGTTTTGTTTCTCATGTGTATGTATGCGCTCAAACATCCCAGGAGCCAACATACTACTAACTAAAATGCCTGCACTGGCGGATGATGTGACAAATGACATAGTCACACCAGGGCCACAAGAACCCCCCGCCCCACAATGCCCAAACCCGCAAATAACACACAGACACAAGTGTTAAGTTTGGGAAAAATTGCTGCAGGTTTATTACATACAACATATGTAATGATGGTGGGTTATCTTACGGGCGATCCTAGGGCAGGCCGCATTCTCGCCACCTGCCCGCCTGTTGAGCCAATCAGCACAGTGGCGAACCACCCAACTGCTGCACAATTATTATAATTATACTACACACGCCCTTTGCGGGGCGTGACTAGGCAAACCCCCGGTTGCACAGGCCCACGGCTGCCCGAAGGACTACTGGGGCGCCAACACGAGTTCCTGCACCTCCCATGAGGTTACAGGTTAGGCTCTGGCACACCTATGTGCCCGCTGAAGTACAGTGTTTGCACCTCTCTTCTTCCGGATCGCCCGGTAACTCCGCCTGCAACGAAAAAAGGAACACATTAAAGCTCCCCAAGAGCCCCCCTCAATCAGACACTCTGGGTTCGAGGAAGGGCGGGAAAAGAGTGTCCCGAAGCTTTAATGCGACGACGTCCGGAGCGGCAAAGAGGCCTCCCCACTGGAGCAAGGGAGTAATGTACCCCTGGAGGCTCCTCCCAGCTACCCCGGACGTGCGTCCGCGACCCGCCTACTTCCTACCGGGCGATGCCTGCCCGGGTGAGGAGTGGCTGGCCACAAGGTGGGCGGGGGCAGCCCTCCGCGACTAGGGGCCCGCCCTCTTGATGGCCACTGCGTGGCCTCGGGCAAGCACATAGTCACATCAGGGCCACAAGAACCCCCCGCCCCACAATGCCCAAACCCGCAAATAACACACAGACACAAGTGTTAAGTTTGGGAAAAATTGCTGCAGGTTTATTACATACAACATATGTAATGATGGTGGGTTATCTTACGGGCGAACCTAGGGCAGGCCGCATTCTCGCCACCTGCCCGCCTGTTGAGCCAATCAGCACAGTGGCGAACCACCCAATTGCTGCACAATTATTATAATTATACTACACACGCCCTTTGCGGGGCGTGACTAGGCAAACCCCGGTTGCACAGGCCCACAACCGCCGAAGGACTACTGGGGCGCCGACACGAGTTCCTGCACCTCCCATGAGGTTACAGGTTAGGCTCTGGCACCCCTATGTGCCCGCTGAAGTATAGTGTTTGCACCTCTCTTCTTCCGGATCGCCCAGTAACTCTGCCACAGCCCGTGCAGTGGTACCCGCTGCCGCACAGACCCCCCACCACTGCTACTATTCTTTACCTGCAACCCTTGTTCATGAGTGCCTCTTTCAAATCGAGGAGGAACAGGTCTAATCCCACAGGCGTGAGGTGAACACCATCCGCCTCAAAATAACCTTTCACTTTATCCTGAATCATTTCATGCTTGATGAAGCCTAGGCCTCTACGTTGGGTGAACCTTTTCATGGCACTATTGATTCTCCTCCTGGACCTCTCGATTGCCTCACTAGATTTAGCGCCCTGCCAAATTCTCCTAGGCACTATTTCGGACCACCAAATCTCGCATTCGCGCATGAGCCCGCAGATGACCCCCAGATCCATTTTCATTTTTTGCAGCAAGGTAGATCTCCAAAGATTCGTCAGGTCATTGCCACCCAGGTGAATTATCAAGTGCTGTGGAGGAGGCCCTGCCATAGCGAGGGCTTCCCGCAACCTGTGCAATAAGCTATTCCAGCGCATTCCAGGAAAACCCAGCCAAACACAGTCTATGTTCTTGAAGCCCCGAGTCCAGTTCCTGATTGCTGCCCACCGGCCCAACCTGTCGACCATGGAGTGCCCCACGACCCACACTCTTGACCCTGCCAAAGAAAAGACGCAATATATTCACAAATGTTTATTGAATCATATTGCACACAAAACAGCAAAGAGGCATAGCTGCCTGAAAATCAAAACACAGCAAACAACTATACAAAGAACATGGACATGCCGGGATATGTAGATCAAGGGCGAATGTATCGTTTATAACAGGTAGACTCCCAACGCCCTATCAGTTGAACTTTTTCTGGCTGCAAGCCCGCTCTGAAAGCAGAGGTAGCCGCCCATATGCGGAAGGAATGGCTGGTGAACCTTTTCCCTTGCTTCAACAAACCAGCAGGATCCAGGCATGCTAGCATTATTTTATCCATCTGGTATTTGGTCAGGGGGCTGTGATCAGAGTGGATAAAAAGATAACCCAATCCCGCAGGACGAAGCGCCAGGTAAGATCGTAAGGCAGACACCGGGCAGTAACGGGGATCCCAGAGGGGGGCCAGCCGGATGACTGACCCTTTGCCAGCCTGGTCAGTCTTGGACCGTCTGAGCGTGATAGACAGACCCTCCTTAAAACAAATGTCCGCCACCCCAAGGGCGTCCCCAGAATGATCTGCCTTGGAGCGTGCGACTAACTCACTGCTCAAGAACGCCCCAAAAAATGCCAAAATGAAGGCCGCAGAGAAGAGGGAAGCCTAGTAGTGCGAGTGTACCACCGACTGCAAGACATGGCTTGCAACATGGGGAACTCGATGGGGGACCTGTCATCAGGAGTCTTAGGTTCTTCCCGAGCCCAACCTTTCAAAGCAGCCCTGATTACAAAAGACTTTGCTGGATCACCCACCCCATTCAACCTCGCCTCGTGACTGATGGCCGCCAAGTGGCCGCACACCCAGGAGTGGGATTTGTTCTGTTTCTTGGCCCAAACTACAAAGGCCTGTACTCTGTCCTCCAGTGGAAGGGCCTCCAAACCTAAGTCGGAAATGGCTTTGTGGAATGTGGCCCGATGACTAGCATAGCGCTTCCTCGTACCTGGGGCTAAGGACTTTTCCCCTAACTCTCTCAGTTCCTGCTCCACTCCAAGATGCGCCAAAGTCCTGGTGCAAAGGGGGTCATCTCCTCTCTCGCCTGTGGGCAGGCCGCCCGGAATCGGTCCCACTGAAAACGAGAAAGCGCGTCTGCCGCGACATTTGTGACCCCCGCAATGTGCCTAGCCCTAAATTCCACATTGCAGCGCAGGCTCCTGCTGGCCAGTTCTCGGAGTAAGCACAGAACTAAAGGGTAACTAGCTGTTTGACCGTTGATGGCCTGCACCACCGCCATATTGTCCGACCAAAATAGGACTTTCCTGTTGGACAATGGGCCCGGCCATAGATGTAATGACACCACAATAGGGAAGAGTTCCAGGACAGTTATATTGGAAGTGATCCCCCGCTTGCGCCAAGCATTGGGCCATTCCTGCGCGCACCACAGCTCTCCCAGAATTGCCACGAAGCCCTCCCGCCCAGAGGCGTCGGTGAACATACTGATTTCGGGGCTATCCACCCACGGAGACCTCCAAATTACAGTCCCATTGAAGTCTGTCAGGAATTCAGCCCACATCAACAAATCTTTCTTAAGGCCTGAAGACTGTTTTACAAAATGATGACGTTTGGAGACCTTGGCAGTGGCCCTGGCTAACCGTTTAGCAAACACACGGCCCACCGGGATTACTCTGGCCGCAAAGTTTAGTTTGCCCAGGAGACTCTAGATGACCCCTAGCGGTGCCTTGTCCCTTCCCAGCAAGTCTTGAATGTCCCGCTTCAGTCCCAGTACCTTCTCGGCCGGGAGTCGAGACACACCCATGAGCGTGTCCAACTCTATGCCTAGGAAAGTCAAGACTTGTGCCGGACCCTCAGTCTTGCCAGGCGCCAAAGGCACCCCCAAGTGACTAGCCAAGTCGATGAAACAATTCAGACCCTCCTGACATTCCAGCGTGCCCTCCCTCCCAATGAAAAGGAAGTCATCAAGGTAATGTGACACAGCTGTGACGCCATACTTCGCGGAGAGGGCCCATTGCATAAAAGTGCTAAATGCCTCAAAGAAAGTGCATGAGACGGCGCAACCCATTGGCATGCATTTGTCAAAATAGTACCCCTCTTTCCACTTGAAGCCCAGCAGGTGCTGGCTGTCCGGGTGCACAGGCAATAAACGGAATGCAGCCTCAATGTCAGCCTTTTCAAGCCATGCCCCCTCCCCCGCTCTCCTCACTAGGTCAATAGCCATGTCCAGGGAACAGTATGAGACAGAACAGGCCCCCTCTGGTAACCAAGCGTTCACGGAGATGCCCTCTGGGAAGGAAAGGTTGTGAATTAACCTGTAGGCCCCCGGTTCTTTTTTGGGGACCACACCCAACAGAGACACCACAAAATCAGGAAGAGGGGGAGACATGAACGGGCCCGCCACCCTCCCCAAAGACACTTCCTTACAGATTTTCTTGTGTACGACCTCAGGTAGTTCCCTAACAGACTTCTGATTCTCCGCGTCCCTGGTAAGGGATCCTGAAACCTTCCAGAAAACCTAAAGTCAGGACATTCCTGTCTTTCTCATTGGGGTAGGACCGCAGCAAGGCCAGCAAGTTCTGGATAATGACTGGAGACGGGCCCTTAGAGTGAAGGAGGGAGGGGTCTCCGCTGGCGACAACACAAGCAAAGTGATCCACATGGGCAGGCAGGGATGGGGACGGGGGGGGGGAGATGGGCGTGGCAGGAAGGGTGCTAGGCGGAAAAGCTTTGGGGAGGGTCTTACTTGTCTTTGCTGGAAGCGCTGGTGGTGGCATCTCGTTTGTCACAAGCTGACCCACATTTACTGCAGGAGTGAGCAAACCTGCACATCTTTCCCCAGGTGCAATTACCTGCATTAAATAACCTGCATGTTGCTGAGAAGCCCTTCCTGTTAACCTGTCTGTTGAAACCCCCCCCGCCTCGCCCCGCACGAAAGGACTGCCTGAAGTTACCTTTTTTTTCAGCTAACCCTTTACTTGTTTCAGCCTTCTTAACTTGTGTACTGCCTTTGCCCATGGCTTCTGATTTACCCTTCCCCATATGCTGCATCCAGAATCTAACCTCCACCTGGTCTCAATCTAACTCAGGGCAGACCGACATTTTCTTGAGAAATTCACAGTTGTACATATACCACCCCATGCCAGCAGAGGATTCCGCTTCGTCAGTAATGACACTCGCGTATTGAAATAAACCCTGCGCCTGTTCTGGGAAGCGCTCAGTGATAACTGCAGCCAATATAGAAAAAGCCTGTCGCCAATTCTTGATCGTTTTCTCAGGCCAAGGCTGGAAACAGGCTTTCTTTTCCTCATCCTTAGAGCCCATTTTCCTAACATCAACACCATCTGCACCCAACTTCAAGAGAGAAAAGATGTCGATGAATTCTCTTCGCCAAATGCCTTCCTTCTTTGCCTGCAGAACCTGCCAAGCGAGGGAGCATTTGCCCGACAACAAGGGAGCCATAATCATCAGGACCGCTGGCGCAGTGGGGGCCGCAACAGGGGCCGGCGCAGTAGCCGCTGGGAGTGCAGAAACCGCTATGGGCGCAGGCGACGTGGGGGCCGCAGCTGGGGCATGCGCAGACACAGCTGTGGGCACAGGTGCAGCTAAATGTGCCGGGGAAGCGTGAAGCAGCCCTGGGGCAGGAATAGGAGGAGTAGCAGAGGTAGGCAGTGCGCTTCCCGACTGGGGGGCCACCTCGACAAGGAGGCCTGCAGGCGCTGCGCAGCTGTCCCCCCTAGAACTGAAAGCCCACCCCACACACGAGCAACGGCTGCATCCCCCGACAAAGGAAGAGGAACCAAAGCAGCAGGCTCCACCACCCGGAGACCCACCGGAGGCGAAGACTGCAAAGGAGCGGCAAGCAAACCCGCTCTGACCTCGGACATAAATACAGCTAGGGTGTCCGTGAGCTTACCCAGCTCCTCCCGGGTGGCAAATTCCGCAGTGGCAACCACCGGAGTGATTCACCTGAGATACCACACACTATCGCCGATAAAATTGTAATACATGAATGCAACGTTAGCATACAGAAGAGGCCCGCACCTAGGCTCGCACGGGGACACAAGAGGGGGCGCTAAGAACAATCCGAAGCCATCCCACGGTCCCAACCCGGCCCAAGTGAACGAAGACGAAAACGTCCAACTCAGAGCCCGGGCCGAGACGGTAGGTTGCACCCTGACAATAACATTCTTACACCTAGCCCCCAAGCACACGCAACCGCTCGGAACCCGCTTTTCCCTACATGTGGGCCCAGGATGAGGGCCACTCAAGCCGCCCGGCACACGCAGAAGACGGGGCATGGGAGGGTGGGGGGGGGGAGGGTTGGTGGGGAGGGTGCAAAAACCCCGAGGACAAACCCAGCGCCACGTGGGCTCACCGGACTCGCCCGCACCCCGAAGGGAGAGTGCAGGGATATCTCAATGCCGAGTCGCAACCCCCCACCTCCACAGCGGCCCGACGCTAAGCGGGCCGCCTAGCCATGACTCGTACCTCCGCAGGGAGGGAGTAGGCAGAGGGGGGGGGAAGGCCCATAGGCCACACTCACCGCAAGAGTGTCCCGAAGAAAAGAGTGTCCCGAAGCTTCAACGCGACGATGTCCGGAGCGGCAAAGAGGCCTCCCCACTGGAGCAAGGGAGTAATGTACCCCTGGAGGCTCCTCCCAGCCGCCCCGGACGTGCGTCCGCGACCCGCCTACCTCCTACCGGGCGATGCCTGCCCGGGTGAGGAGTGGCTGGCCACAAGGTGAGCGGGGCAGCCCCCCGCGACTAGGGGCCCGCCCTCTTGATGGCCACTGCGTGGCCTCTGGCAAGCACAAGGCTTCAGTGTCTGTAGCACAAGTACCACCGGTGGATCAAACCACTATGGCTTGTCTGCGACACTCCATCACTGGTCCACTTTATGTCCCATAATAATAATGCTCGACTGTTCACTGCTGATTATAGCATTGCTCTTGGCACCGTTCTGTACAATCATTTTTGAGCTTCTCTATGGCACACTTCATCACGGAGTACCACGCTTGTCACTGGACTCTCCATTGCATCCATCATCACTTGGCCCTATTGTGGTCCAATTATGTGCAGACTCACAACTGCTTACGGTAACATTGTAAAGCAAACTACAATACATTACTCTTTATTTTTACAGTTTTCTATAGCGCGGACCAGACCCAGGGAAGGGTATCAGAGCGCTTTACAATGAGGGCACAGTACGAATAAAATAATTAGCATAATATAGCATACATAAAA
The DNA here is from genome assembly GCF_964263255.1 of Lissotriton vulgaris. Taxonomy (NCBI): domain Eukaryota; kingdom Metazoa; phylum Chordata; class Amphibia; order Caudata; family Salamandridae; genus Lissotriton; species Lissotriton vulgaris. The sequence continues at coordinate 911,932,428 of NC_141689.1, forward strand.
TCAGCATATTTTACAAAGTTCGGAGGGTCGCAGGTGTGAGAGTATTTCTGAGCAATGGGTCTTGAGCAGTCAGGGTGTCCTTAGAGGGATAGATGAGGCAAGTTTAAGGGTGTAGACCTGGAATGGTCCATGTGATTGTTTACGGAAGGAATTTGCACATAAGGAATGATTTTGCTTCTTTTATGAACAGACGAGTAGAGGAGATTTTTCTGATGTAGGGAGGAAGCGAGTTCCATATTCTTGGTGCTGCTCCAGAGAATGCTGTCAGAGTTTTTTTTCTTGTTGAAACAACAGGGTTTCAGGAGTAAATTATCAAAGCTCCTAGAATGTCTGATTCCTCCAGATAAGGTACGTTTTTGGGATAGGTACTGGGGAGTATTGTGGTGAAGCACTTTCTGAGTGATGCATGCCATTTTTAGGTGGATTCGAGCTTCATAAGGTAGCCAGTTGAGTGCTTTCAGGTGTGGCGATATGTGGTCAAATTTCCTAGATCCTGTTAGGAGTCTTGCTGCAGTGTTGAGACAGGCTTTTAAAGAGGCGGTTGAGATTTTGGGAAGCCCCGCGAGTGTGGTGCATCCGTACTCCAGCCTCGAGATGACTAAGGACTGAACTGCAGTAGTGAGGTCCGGGCTCTCAATGAAAGGTTTTATTTTCCTAAGATAGCTGAGGTGAAGGCTTGCGTTTTTAGCTAACAGGTTGATGTGTGTTTGCATGTTAGGATTCTTATCTAGTGAAATTCCAAGTGATTTGGTGGAGTCCACCAGAGTTGGTGTGCAGTTCAGTACAGTGATCAATTTGGTCCATTCCTTTGTCTCCTAGGAGTTATTAGGGGGGGAGATTAGAAGAAATTCTGTCTGAATACCTGACTTTTCCCTCAACTAACCTATCATAGGGAGGGCTAGGCACGGACATCTGCTCAGTGCCAGGATAACCTCGTGGGTGATAGTGCACATAACATAACGAAACAATGCTAGATTCTGTTACACAAATCGTAACTTTACCCCACTGTAGGGAACTGGGTACTTGTACCCCCCAGACTCTGTTTGCCTGGTTTTGTGATGCAACTTTGACTGAGGTGTACTGGGTCTGTGCTAACCGGGCTACCAGTAACAGTGTTCTTTCTCTAACAGTGTTCTTTCTATAAAACTGTACCACAGTTGGCAAAACTTCAGCAACCCCTGTAAGTCCTTTGCAAATGGTACACATGGTATTTGGGATATTGGGACTGAAGAGGGTCCACTAGGGCTGCATCACAAATTGAGCCACCATAGGGACCCTTCACTAAACTGTCCTTGCAGGCTGTGTGTGTCTTGGTGCAGAGAAAACAGAAGATTAGACATGGGACTCATCCCTTTGTACCATGCCTGAAGACACTGCATGCAGTATAGGTAAGACACTCCTACTGAAGGCCTTACAGCCCTATGGCAGGGTTAATTATACTTGACAAAGGTTATAGAGTGCACACTTCCTTATCTTATTTATATTTTGATTTTCAGTCATGGCGTAATGGCTGCTGCCGTGATCTGCCCCAAAAAATCATGGATATGAATCACAGTACAAAGGACATGTGTTTAACGCGCTAATCAGTCGCACAGCCTGGTGAAGAAATAGCTCCATCCAGTTAACCAATTTACATCATGTACTCCACACTTAATCCAAAAGTTAATCCGTTTTGTTGAAGACTTTAATTCCAATGATTCTTGTTGCAAATTTTATCCATCAGTTTATATCCACTTTGAAGACAGCACAATTCCACATTATTTTACATGTAGAATTATACTATATGTGAGGGCCTAACTGCATGAGCCGATGTGCCCCTGGACAGTGCCGTCTTAACGAATGGGCACACTGGGCAGTTGCCCCGGGGCCCACGAGCATAGGGGACCCATTTAGACCAGAATTTAACACTAATTTTCTGATAAACATTTTCATTCCTGTGAGGGGTTGTGTAGGCAGGGCCCAGTGCATTGCTTTAAGGCGGCCCTGCCCCTGTAGTGGGCAGTTTGATTACTGCCAGAGCAAGGAAAAAGGGAAGCCATGTTAAAACATGTGCTGGGTACTGGGGAAAACGAGTTTCCTAGCTACATGATGGATTCACTGAAAATAGGCACGTTTGATATTATACATTTCGCATTGAACATCAGGCACGCAGCAGGAAAGCAGAGTGCAGAGCGCTGAGCGCAAACGGAGAACGGACCGTGAATGTAGAGCAGCTCGTTTGGAGGAAGGTTCCTGTGACACCAGCCCTCAGGTTGAGCCTCCCCGCTGTCACCAGAGGACCTCCCGCGGATTCCACCAGATTCCGGTAGTGGCAGCGATTCCGGTAGCGGGAGCCCTCGAAGCTTGCAACGGCCCCGGAGCAGAGCGGAGACCAGTGTAGAGCGAGGACCAGTGAGGAAAGATCAGTGAAAGGTCCGCTGCAGAGCAGCTGCAACCTCTTTCACATCTTCCACCATCTCATCCCACCATCTCTGGCCCAGAGGAGTTTCCAGAGTCCCCGGCCAGTGCCTGAGTTGGCTTTCAAAGTAGCAGTAGTTGTGGCTTCCTTGCTAGACAACTTTATAAATAGTGGAGAACCAACTGAATTTGTGGATTACTGGAAGGAGTTGCTTGTCGCACACTGTTTGTAGTAACTGCTCCGAAAGATAAACAGCCATGGCGCAGACAGCTTGAAGGAGTTTGAAAAAGGCTGCTTCTGTCATTCGAGGCTGAGCTCCAGCGCCGACACTTTGTTCCTTGCTCGGTTCATCCTTGGCGTGTTCTCCATTGCGGAGCACATCGAGCCGGTGCCGGCGGGCATCACTCGGGATCAAGACAGCAAGCCCAGCGGCTGTTTGTACGCAGAACTAGAAAAACTCAGGCAGAAGTGGGAGATTACGACACGCCCTCCAGCTCGTCCTTTTGCAGCGAGCCCCGCCCAGGTAAGAGACCAACAGTGCCAAGGGGTGCTGTAGAAAAAAATCATTAGCCTGAGTATTTAACAGGACATTTTGCTGGAGGGGTGACTTGACTTCGGGAGTCAAAGCAGCTTATAGTGACCTTGTACTGTCGTGCCAAGTGTCTCATAATACCGCAGATATAAAGCTACAGTTCACTCAATATCACCACAAATCCTGTTTCCAGATTCCCGATTCGGGCATTAATGTGACGACTTAATGCATTCTGGGTGCTGTAGTCTTGGTTGGAGTTCGCTGAGTTAGACTTTCATATCAAACACAGCTGATACAGAGGTAAAGACTGTGGTGGAGAGGTGGTGGCGAGGCGGAGAGGTGAAGAGGCTCGGAGGCTCAGAGTTAGCAGGTGTGAGAGCAAGTGCAGCATCTTCGAAGTGTTGCACCTTGGTGCCGCGGTAACGGCTTGGCTAGTCCGGGTGCCGTTTGTGGCTCTCCTGGTGTGCCCCCACTTGCTTGCTCGACAACCATCTCCGCTCACTTCCGGATTAGTGTCTCATAGTTCCTGGACTGCGGACATGTGTGCATCGGCACTGCAACAGGCAAGTTCCTGAGTTCAGAGGGGGCTCCAGGCTTTGACATCGCTTCCTTTGTCCCCTTTGAGTTCCAGCAGTTCCTGGGGGATCCACAGCCACAGTCACATTTACGGCGGCAGCCGACGACCATAGCCACAAAAGCTGACGACCATAGCCACAAAGACACAACAAGGACACACCCACCCTCCCAGCCTGGTGTCGGATCACAGTGGTCGCTGGGGGCTCCAACCCAAGAGCAGACAAGAGGACCCTAGAGGACGCAAGAGGACCCTTACCTAGGGTACGTATTAACCAGTGTTTCATAAGCCCCAAATAGAATCCTCCAGAGCTTCCAGATGCCGGCACACAAATAAGACACTCAAAAGATACAACCAGGTAGCAGGGACCTGGACCCAATGGAGGTGGAGATTGAACCAGTGGGGCCTGCATAAAGAAGGATAACAAGTAGCACAACTACCCTACAAACCTAGTAACAAAACAACGGTAACACCACCGACCAAAGGGTTTATCACACACTTCTTTCAGGCCTTCAGTGGTCCAACAGACACACTGACAAGTCTCTCGGATTGGGGTAAAGGGGAGGCAGAGACCGCCTTCAAACCATCAGGACCCCCAAGGAACAACAATGGTTTGAGCTGGCACCATGACGGTGAGCCCACCACCACACAGAAAACAGGGAGCCCTGAGATCAGTACTAAGCCCGCTGCAAAGGCTAAAAGCCCTCTACGGATTACAGCCGACATCCATCAGTGGCCCACAATGAAGGAGGACAAGGAGTATAAGGAGGTGGTTGCGGCTAACCCCCAATAAGCAAATGTTCGCGAACTGCTCCAATCGCATCACCCTGGGAAAATCAGAAGACAAATTCCTCAGGAATGGAGGACTCAACCACCTCCTCCCTGCAATAATTAGAGCAGACCATCTAAAGAACACTGGATGCAACACCATTAAATCTTGGAAGGAACGCTGAAGTGAGAACGCACCAAATAGAGGGTTGGAGCCCGGTGGGCCAAGAAATCCTGCAAGATTCAACGGAAGAGGCTACTCTCAAAGAGTTAAATCTGTTAGCATTAAGAGAAGCACAGGACATAATGGCCAGGACATTGATATGGCAGTCTACAAAGATGGAAGTACAAATTGATTTACTGCAGCCGATGGCTCAGCAACTGGTACATCAAGACGATAAGCTGGCAAAACTAGAGGCGTCACTTGAAGTTCACAAAGCCAACTCAGCACACACTAGCTCTTGTGCCGCCATTATAGAAAAATGGTCAGGGCTACCAGAAGTACTAAAGGACATGCTGGCACCAGCCAAGGGACAGAGGGAGACATTCCCACTAGAACAAATAATACCAAAGGCTTCAGCTGTGAAGATGGCGACACCAGAAAATACTATCTCCTAGCAGATAGCCGAGCACCCAAGGAGCCTCAGGCAGGGCCAAGCAATAAGAAGATCACAGAAGCACAAGAGAATGGGGTCCCCGAAGACCGACCAATTGTCACAATAATCAATGTTTCACAGGGTGAAGCAGCCCTAGCGGAGAAGGCGGATGGATCAGTGGCAGAAGTCCCACATTCAAGGAGGGCCAAGAAAAAGCTGAAGAAACAACTGAAGAAATCCAAAGCTAAAAGAAGATCAATATTACCAGCAATACTAAATTCTGGTGGTACAGAGAATAAAAACAACCAAAGCCACTTTTCCCCATTTTCAACTTCAAACAGGCAACCAAGTCAAGACCACAAGGGAAGCATACTCTGTGTCAGGCGAGGATCGAAGCTAACAGAACACTCACTGGGAGGTCCCATAAATAGATGAGCAAACAATAGAGAAGACCCAAGATGAGGCAGTTTGCAGCCCACATTACAGGAGGATGCCAGCACACAATCTAGGGCCACTACCTCTTTGGGCCCAGAGCTTGAATACAGGACAGAGAAATATCCTAAAAGCAACCAGGACGAGCAGCAAGAAGAACAAACAATGGTGGGATCCTCAAACGGGGAGTTAGGCAGACATCAGGCAGGAGACGCCCATAAAAACCCTCTAAATCTGAATTTCCAGAGGTACACTGCCTGGGAAGATGGATGGACACTGTGCAGCTTCAAGCACAATAACCAACCAGCAATCTATGAGGTGATGCTCACTCCCAGATATACAGCCAAAGGCTCTTATGACATTCTAAACAGGTCCAACATCGTCCGTCTCTTTGGCCATATCGAATCCTTGGCACAAATTACTTCAGATAACATAGAGTGGGTAAAGTTCAGAAGTCTTGAGAGGGACACCCACCCTAATCGGATTCACACAACATTAGGTCCAACATGCGGTCCTCAGCGAAGCTTCACATCTCGCAGAATTTACCACCCTTAGTATGCCGAAATACCCACACGTCCTGATGCCCAAACACGATCAGCGAGTACCTACATCAATCCTCAAAGGTACAATGAACAAAAGCTTAGGAGGGGGAGAGAAACCAGGGCGACTAAGAACCCTGCTAAAAAACAACTTCTCCCACAGAGATACGCAGTGTAGAGTGCATCAGCTCCAGCAAGTGCTGACTCATTCGGGGGACATATGACGTCAGTGTCCCTAATCAAAAAAACAGCAATGCAAACAGAGGATGTTCAACCTTAATTAGTGGCCAAGGCCGTAAGCTAACCCTTATCTCATGAAATATTGCTAGGTTAGGTAACATCTTTAGGGACAAGGCCACATAAGACTAACTCGCAAAGGGGGACATATTGTACTTTCAGGAGACCTGGGCCAAGTCAGCCACCCCAATTGGCAGCTTCTATGAACATCACATACCAGCGACCAAAAAGATCATCTTTGGACGCCAGTATGGGGGTTCATCCATTTTTTAAGTCACGCTTGCAAATTTAAAACCAAAGACATAAAAGTAGAAACACCTGACCTCCAAGTCATCATAATTGAGGGGCTGAAAAAGGGACAACAGCCCCACCCCCTGCTCTTAATTAATTGTTACATTAACCCGACAAATTTCAAACGCAACAGACCATGGAACCTTTTACCAGCATCCTGGAAGACATACTCATCAGATTTGAGCATCATAATGTGATAATAGTGGGAGACTTTAACACAAGAGGTCTGAATTGAGTCCCTGTCGCACCCAGTAATAGACTATATTTTTATCAACGAAGGGCAGGCACATAAATGATGTGACTTCGCTGTGGACGACAGAGATGAAAGTGACCTCAGGCCACTCTGTGCCTCCTTTAATCTGGCACTGAAACCGTTGGAAGCCCAGGAAACAATTGGCGCAACCACAGTCGATGAATGTATTCTAGTCTTCAAAAGAATAAAATGGACTGTCAACCTTAGCAATAATTGCTTGTTGGAGTATGTACCCACAAGGGAGGTGGCACTAAAGACATAAGACATAAAGAACATCATAAATCTTTGGGAAACACTGATGGCGGATTTACAGAAGAACCTGGGAAATATCAAACAACCAAGAGAAAGCCCACACCCAAATCATTCTTTGCCGGAACATAGAACACCAAAGTGCCTTTCACAAAGTAAATGTGCTCTTAAAAAGGCAATTAAGGCAAAAATGAAAGGTATCTATTCGTCACAGATGATCTCCAACCCTGCCTTGGGAACCACATATAAGAAGAAAGTCTGGAAGCTGAAATGACAGTGGACGTAAAAGAACTGGCTTAAAGTGTTCTCACTAATCAAAGAAAAAGATAACAGCAAGCTATGGGGATATATTATTAGTCTGAGGTCCGGAAGCCAGCGCAAAGAAAATAGCGTTGCCGGCAATGTGTGGGAACAGTACGTGAAGGGTCTGAACACCAGTGGAACAAACAAGGTGGGCTTCCCCAGCTCAGAGTGGTTGCAGGCCGCAGCTGAAATCATGAAAACTCAAAGTGTGCAGAAAGAAATCACAGTGCCCAGTCAGTATGACACTTATACAGTGGGGGAGACCGTCAGGTACATTAGGGCGATAAGAACCGATGGGGCCACTGACCTAAATTGCATTCCCGCCCAAGTCTTCAAATCCGCCCCAGCTTTCTTTGCATCCATCCTCATCTGTTATATAATCATTCATATTTCACAGCAACATTACCAAAATCCTGGAAAGGCTCGGTCTTATTTCCAATACACAAGAAGGGAGACCATTCGAACCCTGCCAAATATAGGCTCATAGCCCTGCTCGACATCGAAGCAAAGGTTTATGCCCGCCTATTAATAAGGGACTTGAAGGTTTGGGTGGACAAAAAAGGTATCCTCCCGCCCTCTCAAACTGGCTTCAGGGCAAATAGCTCCACCATTGACAACATCTTAGCGCTATCTTACCTCTCGAAGCAAGCAGTAGCGAGCAACAAGCCGCCCCTGTATCGCTGCTTCATTGACTACTCCACAGCCTTCGTCAGAGTTAATCGAGGACGGTTATGGGCAAAACTCAAATCTTGGGGGATCCCAGATTCCCTGTTAAAAGCAATAAAAGCCCTCTGTGAGGGGACGTGGGTCTGGGTCAAACTAAGTCCAACAACTGGAACCCCAAGAATCTAACCTAACACCGGGCTAAAGCAGGGATGTGTTTTGGCCCCACTACTATTTAACTTGTACATGGCAGACCTGGGGCTAGCCTTGAAAGATGCCAGCCTAGTACTACTGAGACGGGGCAAGATGACTCTGGGAACCCTCCAGTATACAGATCATACAGTGGTAATGGACCACACCAGGGTGGGGCAGCAAAGAGCATTAAATAATGTAGCAATGTACAACCGGGAAAACACCCTGCAGATCGATGAGAGCAAGACAAAGATAGTAATATTTGGTAAATACCTTCACAAAAAACCATCAACATGGTCTTTGGGTGAGCACCAAATTAGGACAGCTACATTCTACAATTACTTGGGGGTATGGGTGACAGAGAGGGCCACAGCAGCCAAACACATAAAGGAAATAACATCGAGAATTAACAAAATAATTCTGTCGCTCAGACGTCTAAGCTATCGCCTACCCAGTCCATCTATAGAGCCCATGTTGACTGTACTTAGGGCTAAACTAATTCCAGCAATCACCTACGGTCACTTAGCCTTCCCAGGTGCATTTCAGAAAGTCATCAATGCAGTCCAGATAAAAGGTTACAAGGCCATGCTACAAGCACTCAGACAAGCAAGGAATACCAGGCTAAGGCTGGAAATAGGACTGAACAGACCAGACTTGGCACTACAGGGGGACCTAATGAAATATTACATCGGAGTACTGCAAGCCCCTGAAAACAATCTTGAATACTTTCTAAAACCGATTTTCAGGTCTGAGAGTTCCCTTGGCACTCTAAGTTAGATCAAGCAATAGATCAACTAAAAATCGAGGCAGAGAGCATGCCCCTTTATGAAATTTCTTACTCTAACTTGGCTAAAGGTGTGAAGCTCCAAGTCCAGACCATCTTGTTTGAACTTGATTGATCCTCACTCCGGTACAACTTCCTCACACTGGCAGTAGACAATTCATATACTCCTGGGAAAGTTCAACCATACATGCGAGACACACTCTCAGCCCAAACAAGAAAGAAAATTTCAACCCAAAATAGGCACGAAAAAACAACATCGTCTCCTGACGGTTTTGCATTTTCCTCAGGAAATCCTGGCTACATCTTTTATGCTGCTGCCCCAAGTTGGCCAGCGATCGTTCTCATTTGCTGCGCCCGGCCCTAAGGGACAAGGGCCTCAGAACTTGCAGTGAGGCCTCGGAATGGTGCTTTTCAGAAACCACAACCTGTTTACTTACCAGAGTTAGCAAGTTTACCCACCAAATTCGAATTGCACTTGATTCCCACCAATAGGCCACAGATTTCAGGGTCTCAACTATTCTGTAATTAAAAACATCTGGTGCCCTAACCCTGCTGGCCGTCACTTAAACCAGGGGCTCCCCCCACGGACACTTGGTTGATAAAGAGAACGTGTGGCCCAGTAGTGGGTACACCAAGAACTTTTATCAATGATAAATGACATTTTGGAGGGAATGATCCTGATGGATTTTTATATAACCATTGATCCCTACAGGAGGAAAAGTGTGAAAGGGAAATGACCCAATATTTTAATTCATTTTTAAATGTAAGTTTTAAAGGGACAAAAAGAAGTACATAGAGCCCATGTAGCCATGGCGCTATTTTTAGTCGAATACGGGTAGCTCCTGGGGGAGGGTGGTTGGGAGGAGGATGTTGTTCATGTGTTTTATACTGTAAAGATTTTAAGTAATCGCACAGTTAATAAAGAATTTCATTTAATCTCGCTCTGATATATCCACACTGATTCCAGTGTTGAATTTATCAAAACATGCACACAGAGTGCATCTCAGAGGTGTCTCCTGAAACCATACCAACTGCTGGTGGGCTGGCTGAATGGTTGTAGCCAGCCTAACACCAGGATCGAATTCCTGACCCCTAAGGGTCAGGGCCTTTGCTCTCTGAAGGCCAAAAACCAGGCCAGCTCTGGAAGGGGTTTGTTTTCTACCCCCACCCACTAGATGACCTACAGATTGGCCTGCCAAGGCAAGGGCGCTTCAAAGCAGCCCCTCCACCTTTGGTATGCTGCTCTGGTTTCTCTCGTATGAGAGGATGCCAACTCCCCTGCCCTGCTCCACTTTTGGCATGAGGACAGGTGGGAACATTAGTTAGATACCGAGGGGTGCTCATATTCAGTCAGGTATGGCAGGTAACATGAACCCCTCTTGTCAGATTCCTTCATATTTTCTGGGAGAAAATTAGCCAACAAGTTCAGGGTTATGCCCACTTCCCGTAAGTGGTCGTATGAGGGTGTATTCACCTTAAAGGCCAATGGCTACTACCTCGTGCTCCCTCTAATACCCCTACATTTAGTATTTAGTGGAGGCCCTGGCACCAGAGATGCAGATTCCTTCTGATCTAAGAAGAAGAAGGACCAAAGAGTCTCGAAAGCAGAGAAGCTAAGCCTGTGGACTGTCAAAGCATGACACTGGAAAGCACAACTGCACCCGTCGCTCCCAGCCCAAGTTGAAGTGGGCCAACGGTGCTACCGTAGTCCCCCAGCCTAGCATAGATAAAGCCCACCTTGGACTTGCCCACTTTGGACTTCCTGACACCACCTGCAGCCTCTTTGTGCAGGCCCCCCAAAGCGCAACTTCTCCCTGTTCCAAAAAACAGACGCCTAAGGACACACTCTGCGCCCCTGGACCCTGGAGAAAAGAACTAACGTCCCTGGATATTGTAAGAGTTTAGCCCTTTTTCTAGTTCACATCGACTGGACTCTCAGTCCAAGATTGCAGCCTCTTGGTGACCGGACAGATCCTCAATTGAAGTGAATGTGGCACCCAATGCTCTGATGCACCTCTGCACCTGGAAACCCCTGAGCATCCCGAAGTGAGCTGTTGGTGCTGCCTTGGACCCACCATACTTACCTTAAGTCGAGAAGATTGTCCTGTAAGTCGCTGCTGAGTACCTGTATTGCTGTATGTGTTTTTTCTGCCTAGCATAACATGACGAGGAAAACGTTCAATTCCGATTTAAAGTATCAAAAACCACTCAAAATTTCTTGACCTTGAAGAACACACCTCTGCACCCAGATGCCCCAGTGCCACCTAGGTGACCTGTTGGTGCTGCCTTGGACCTTGCCCCATACTCACCTCAAGTCCTGGGGAAAGGCCCAGTAAGTCGTTGTTAAGTAACCATATGCAGCATATGTTATCTCCATAGCTTAACATTGCTGGAAAGTGATTTAATCACTATTGGAAGTATCAAACAGCTGTTTACTTCAAACCTGCTATTTTAAACAGTACTTACCTGAATGATTTTTCTCTGATGCCTAAAGATTTATAAAGATACTGGCTATTTTTATAAATTGGTGTGGATCTCCTTCCTAAGTTGTGTTGTCATTTATTTATCAGTGTGTATTTGCAAATGTCTTACACTCCTCTGTGTTAAGCCTAAGGCTGCTCGACCACCTTACTCCTAACAGCCCTTTGGGATTGCATAGCAAGGCCCTGACCACCTTTAAGGGAACACTGGACTAATTGCTTAGTATATCAAGTTATTGGCATCCTTCTGTTGTATAATATGCTTATGCATGAGACTAATGTAAACTATCTTTGTAACCTACAACACTCCAGCAGCTAAACACTGTAGGAGAGTCTCACTCAAGCACCACTTTCAAGTGCCCTCCATACGGTTATGTTTGTTCTTCTTACTCCACTTCATTCCAGAACAAAGGCCACCAGCCCAACCACTGCACAGTAAGACAACTACAAAACACCCATTTACACATGGAAATGCCCACCTACACAAATTCCCCAACACCTAGACATCACTGCTTCTAATACTCAAAGGGGCATATTCTCAAGGACTTATATCTACTTTATCGCAGCCAAAGTGACAATAAATTTATCTCTCCATTCACAAGCCTGTGCTAACAGCCCATATAACCAGTATGCCTGCGATAGCAGCCGCAAAAAACATTGCCACAGATGACCCCAGCAACTAACGCTAATGAGATGCAGAGTAGGAGTTCTTGTGCAAAAAGCAGCGAACACACCACTTCGCAACATTCTCAACGACCATCACGATCGGCGATAAGAGCACAAAACAGGCAGTAAGGCGCGTTAGCAGCAGGAATATAACACCTGCTCTGACCTGGTGTAACGATCATGCAGCTCGGATACTCAAGAGGGCCACAACACCCACCGCCACCCCCCCCCCAGGCGCGCCACCCCACCGGACCCCTCCCCAGACAAAGATATGTGACATCAACTTTACGAAATCATGAACAAAACAATTCGCCTGATGTAGCACAAGTGCAACACTCAACATGCCTGTGAGGTCGGAAAAAGGTGAATCCCTCAGTCATCTTTGAATTACCAAACAAAACATTTTATTCAAATTAAACTCAAAACAACTATTTGGAATCGCCATGGCGGGTCATCTCTGGACAATCTGTAAGTCACAGCCTGCAAGACAAAATTCAAGATAAGAAGGTGTGTCATGTGCTCATCAAAGGACAGAGAGAGAGAGAGGGAAATAGAGAGGGAAAGAAAGGGATAGGGAAAGAGAGGGAGTGAGAAAGAGAGGGAGAGAGAAAGAGAGAGGGAGAGAGGAATAGAGGGAGAGAGGAATAGAGGGAGAGAGAAAGAGAGGGAGAGAGGGAGAGCGGGAGAAAGAGAGGGAGAGATAGAGACAGTGAAAAGAAGAGAGGGAGACGGAGAGAGAGTGCCGACACTGCGGACCCAGGCCTCGCTGCTCACCTGCTGCCACCGGTGTGTCACCAACCATGTGCCCTGCTCCTGGAGGTGGGCTGCAGAGGCTGTCCACGAGCTGCTGGAGGGCGTCAGGCTCGAAGGTGTGGTGGTCCTCTTTGTCATCAGAGAAGAGAGGTTCGGATTACTCTGCAGGAGGCGTTGGATTTCCCTCTGCAATGTGAAGGAGAGATGCGTTTTAACATTGTGTTCAAATGTATGTTGAAGCATTGTACATGTTTTCTTTCAGACTGCATGACAGTGTATATTGTGGCTGTTTGGGAGGAGCTGACTATTTGATGCGGGACAGTGGACATTTTCACACCATCACGGTTGTGTGTTTGTACTTGTACATCATCATCTCACATTTCCCAATAATGCCAAATGTGATTGGCCAGTTACTACACATAGGCGTCACCAGTTGTGTTCTCTATTCTATTGTGTGCGTGTTGCGGTTTGTACTACATTGTTGTCAATGTTGATCTGCTCTGTCTGTTTTGTGTGTGTGTGCAGCATTTTGGGGGAGTGTTCCCTGCAGCTCTGATTTTGCTAACCCTTCTCCCTTTCATGCGGTGTGCCTTTGACTTCTGTGCTTATACAGTGCTGAGGTGTTGCATATTTGGGTACATTGGTCTCTTTGTGGGAGTTGGTGGTCTGAGGCATGGGTAGTCCACAGATGTGCTATACTTTATTGTGCATGTTTGCAATTGTTCCCATATCCCCCGTCCCCCCAGTCCCTGGTCATTACTCACCCTGGTGCTGTTGTGTCGGGTCATGTTGAGCAGTGTCCGGTCTCCCAACTCCTGCCACCGTCTCCCCACTGATGACTATGGACACCATTCCTCCTCTCCTCCAACTCCTCCTATGGCTCTGGACTCGCACCTCCATTCTACATTGCTGCCTTCCGGTTGTTGGCGAGTTTCTCCTTGGTTTGGCATTTCACATAATTCCTGCGCCTCTTGACCTCTTCCATTGTCTTCTTCAGCACCACAACTGCATTCACCTTGTCCACAATGGACTGCCATATTCAATTTTTTGTTGCCAATGACACAGTGGAGGTGACAAACAGTTATTGATCGTGTTCTACCACCTCCGTTATCATGATCCTGATTTCCTGCGGACTGAACTGCTTCTTCCTACTCTTCTTGTTTTATTTAATGCAATTTCATATAGTGCGAACTTTACCCGAAGGTGTCAGAGCGCTTTACATAAGAACCAGTTGCAGAACATAAGGACTAAGGATTACATGCGTTACTTATAAGATACAAACAGAAAACAATTGCAAATGTACAAGATGTAAAGTCACACAAGGAAGAGATACAAACAGAAAGAAAAATTGCAAATGTACAAATAGTAAAGTCACTCAAGGAAGAGATACAAGTGGATATACTCAAGAGTCACATAGTAAAGGTAGAGAGTGCAAAGGTCTACTGCATATACTAGTGGATATACTCTAAGAGTCACATAGGAATGGTAGAGTACAAAGGTCTACTGCATATACTAGTGATTAGAGTTATCTCTATATACATAGGGAAGGGATATAAATGGATATACTCTAAGAGTCACATAGGAATGCTAGAGAATACAAAGGTCTACTGCATATACTAGTGATTAGAGTTATCTCTATATACATAGGGAAGGGATACGAATGGATATACTCTAAGAGTCACATAGGAATGGTAGAGAGTACAAAGGTATACTGCATATACTAGTGATTAGAGTTATCTCTATATACATAGGGAAGGGATACGAATGGATATACTCTAAGAGACACATAGGAATGGTAGAGAGTACAAAGAAGTTCCATTAAGTAGGGTCGGAGGGGGGATGCAGTCACAGTACTAGGGAGGGTGGGAGGAATACAAGGGTATGGAGAAAAGGCAAATCAGAAAAGGGAAGAAACATTTGAGGATCGTCAAGGGGGAAACTAGGGGAAAGGGTTAAAGGACGAGGGAATGGACAAGATAGCGGGTTAGGGTCCAGAGAAAAGTGGCCTAGAGCAGCAGCAAAATGGCGGCCAGGACAAAAGAAAAAGTAAAGAAGTCCAGGAGAGTCTGTGGCGTAGTTTCTTTCATTCGAATGTGGATGTAGGGCTGCTGCCTGCATCTGGTGTTTTCACGGCCCGCTGCTTTGTTTTGGGGAGGGGTGTGTGTGCCCCGAGGGCTGCTCCGCACGGACCCTCTCTGCTGGCCCAGAGTTGCGGGGGCTGCTGCAGACGTGGGGCTGCCGGGGAACGCGGCCAGGGCTCACCTTTCTCGGCGGGGGCTGCATGGTGATCCTGCACGTCCACTCTAAGAACCCAGGGTTGTGCCTCTCCTTTTCCCCAGGTAACCGCGGGCCCGCGCCCGGCAGCGCTTCAAGGACATCGTCACGAGCTGGGCAGCATGCGGCAGGAGGCGGACGGGCTAACTGCCGATGTGGTCAATGTGGGCAGATACAGGGATTGCTGTCTGGAATGGCTTGAACTTGCTAGGGTTGTGAGTTACTGAGTGCTCCCATTAATTGCCCACTGAAGCTGGTAGGATGTGCCCCACTGCTAGTTTGGTGGAGTTCCCTGGCACAAGATGCCAAATTCAGCCCGAGGCATCTCGACCACCGCGGGCTCCATTTTGGGGTCAGGCACCGCCAGTTCCCATTTCGCCTCAGGGGTTAATGGGGAAGTTGTGAGACCCAGCGCCGCAGGTGTCTAGAGCATGCACCTTCCTCATAGTGTGTCCCACAGACTATCCACTGTGCGCAGCATTAGTCCTGGCAATGAAGGTGAGTGGTCTCGCATTGAAGGCCGCAAGTGCTTAATATCGCCACCATTTAGAGCTTTGCTGTCGCCATTTTAAAGTCAGGCATGCATGGAGGTAATGAGGTTCAGTCTGGCGCTGTAACTTCACAAGCTGCCGTGAATGACCCCAAGCCGCCGCTCACCTCAATGCCACCTCCGTTCCGCGTAGTTGGGCGCCCGCATCAGGCATACAGGGGGGCATCGGCAAGGGCTCTCGCCGTATTCAGGCTCGCGCCGCCATCTTAGCCCCAACTGTCTGCGCACTCCGAGGGAGGGCAAGGCTGATCCGCTTCGGTTTGAGGTGATTCAGGATTAAGTCCTCGAGAAAAAGGTCCATACTAGGGCCTTCGGCCCCCTCAAAGAGCCCCACCACACGGATGTTGTTCTGGCAAGCCCTCCCCTCCTGATCGTTGAGCCTCAGGGCCACCTGGCGGTGTTGGTTGATCATTTGTTGAACTTTTTCCTCTAGTGTACGTGCGGTAGATTGCAACTCCATAATGTTCATCTCCTCTGATGAGACCCGCTCCGACGTCTTATTCATGTCTGTGCTTAGGAGGTTCATTTGAATCGAGAATTTGTCAATTTTTGTTTCCAACGTAATTCCCAGGACCTGAATAGCTGCCATATTTGAGCTGAGCGATATCTCAGAGGCTTCCGCCGGACTTTCGGAGGCACGGTCATCTGTGGAGGTCTGTTTCTGGATCGCATATTTGTTGAGTTTGTTAGTTTGCACCGGGGGGCCCCTTTTGGCTTCATTGCGGGAGGGTCCCAAATGTTTTGGAAGGGGTACACAGTACCTCAGAATCATATCCAAGTCTCTCTCAGCCCCTCCTGGGTGGCCCGGGCAGGTCACTGATGACTTTAAGACCTCACTTCTATCATGGAACCCCGGCTCTCTTATTGTCTGGCCACTTCGTATGCACGTACTTCACACCATGTGCAGGGACGTTTCCCTTCCAACTGCGTTCATCACACCTCTGGAACATCTGGGAAAGGGAGTGCCCACCAATCCTGGATGTATGTCCCGGGGGGCCTGGTAATTGCTGTGAATCGTTCCTATGTATCACTCTACAGTGCTGCCTTCTGAGACCACCCCGGCCTGTCTGGTTGTGGCAGGAGTCTTGGGCCCTTTAGCGAGGACGCCGGGGCACAGAGTCAGGTGTGCCCCTCAATTTATTGCATTGTAAATGCTTGTTTGAATTTTAGAGACACTATAATATTTTTTGCCTGAAGTTTGTTGTACGATTTACATCTTGGCTTGTGCATGGGCTTCAATCCGGCTCAGCTCTTGTTGTTAACTTGTTAGCTCTCCCACCCCCAGCCAGTTTAGGCTTTAATTTAGTCACAATGCTTGGATCTGGTTTGCCGATGTGACATCCCTCGCGTACCAGGAGTTGAAGACTCGAAAAAAGACGTTGACAAAAGTCGGAAAAGGTTTTGTCAAAAAATGACTAAGGGGCAAACTCTCTCCATATCTGCGATAGGCTGGCACGGAAAAAGACAGAACTGACGTCAGCGCCTGGAAGCGGCGTCTAAGTAGGCACCGCAACGTCATCACAGCTATCACAACCCCGACGACGGATGTGGATTCGACCAACGGCACCTGCCGATGCGCAGGGGTATGGATTCAGAGGGACTCCTGGGGGTAATTCTAAAGGTAAAGAATCTATAACTACAGCAGAGCACTAACTAATGAAGGTGGTGTTTACATGCCGGGGCCCACTGGAGGGCTTTGAAGATCGCAGTGAACTTAACAAAGCACTGTGACCCTTGCAATTAGGATGACAGATTGCGGAACCCACTGTGGGTGAGGTGATTGAGACTAAAAGTCCCATAGTGCAAAAGAGCTACAAAGCAGGCACGCCGGAGGCCGGGATGATTAAATACACGTCGGACTGAGCTGTCATACAACCGCGAATGCCAGTATGCCCATGAAGGAGCGAACAGCTTCAAAACGCGTTGGCAGAAAGGATTAAATTACAGATGAAATGCCACCTTCACTCGCAAATTAAAAGTATGGATTTTACTTACCTGCTGTGGAGTGCTCCTTCGTTGCAGAGCAATTGTTAACCAATATATCAGACTTGAAGAGGCTGACTTTATAAGGCAAGCAAACTAGAATAGGCAGTGCTCATTGCAGCCCATCGCATGGGTACCCCATTATGGTGAAGTACTATTAATCCCTACACTTAAGTTGTTTTGTACAATAGACTCAGAAAGAGACTAAGAGAGGCTGGTGCATGGTTGCCTGCATGTTAAGTGGTGAGTTGCTGTTGGGAGCTCCTGTGATCTCTAAACGCACACAGAGAGGCAAAGCAGTACATCTCTCCAGTCAAGTGCAGCACTGAGAATGTGGGACCAAAATTCACACAATGTGGCCTAACAATAAACCCATCTCCATTCTCAATTCCAGGAGAGCAATGAAGACTTTAGACCCTCCATGGGGAGGCCTGCCTTTAGGGCTTTGGGACATATAGTGCAAGCGTGGGAGCAGAGATTGGGGCATTCAAGCAGGTTGACGAGGATTCGGGTTGTCGGTAAATGAAAGAGTGTGCTTCCTGCAGGCTAAGCACTAGGTGCTGCAACAATGAATGAAAGAAGGGCCTACGAGAACTCTGTCAGAGAAAGTATAACAACGAGGCCCATGCTATATCATGCATCTGTTGACTTGCAAGCAGCCTGCAAAAGAACAACCACTTCACAGAGACCCGTGATGACTGATCAGTGTTTTTATACTTTTGCAAATGATCCTGGTGTGTGTCCAGACATATGTATTCCCTGGCTGAAGGCATGGTGTATGACTTGTAGAATGCCACAGGACAGTTTAGTAGTTTCTATGTCTAAAATATATAAACCTATAATGTAACTTATTAATATCAAACCTGTCGCAAGTCAAAGAAATGCTCTATTTTAATTCTGAAGAGATATTGAGCTGTTCTGTTTGTACTAGTTGATTCAATGCCCATTAGATTCCCATGTTAGACTAATGTTCTGATTTGTTACCTTTGCCTCAAGTTGTAAAGCGCTCTCATATCCTTCGGGATCAAGTTCGCTCTATATAAAACTTTATAAATAAATAAATTCACTGTTGTTTGGCTTTTTTTTTCTTCTTACTTTTATAGTTATTTTTCCCGCCTGATTTGTGTGAATTGCAGGCCTGGGGAAGATTGTTGCAGATTTTTTTTATTGCGGTTTGGCCCATCGCAGCTTTTTTCACTTTGGGGTTTACTTTTTTTCGCCGTCCCAGTGACTTAATCATGGACATTTGACGTGTTATCGTGAGACTACCGAATGGTCAAGTTTCTAGAGCATGTTTCTGGAAACTCAGAACCTTGCGAAGATTTCTCCATCTGTTGCCGATGGACTGTCGGGCCACCATAGTCCATATCCTTATTACATCTCAGCTGGACTACGCTAAAAGCTTGTACTTAGGCCTTCCATCTTATCTTACCCATAGGCTGCAGACAGTCCAGAATGCCACATCAAGGTTCTTCAGAAATGTGCCCCACATTTCTCCTCATCTGCTTAGCCTTCACTGGCTCCCAGTGAAAAGGAGAATTGAATTTAAGGCACTGACTCTTGCTTTTAGAGCCACAAGAGATAGAGGTCCAGGATACCTGAAACAGAGACTTCAGAAATACCATGAGTCCAGAACCTTGCGTTCTAACTCTCAGATGCTTCTCCACATCCATCGCTTTTCTAAAGCCAGGATTGGCGGGTGAGCCTTTGCAGTCACAACAGCCCCCTATGGAATGCTATGCCTAACCACCTGCGCAAAGCAGAATTAGAACCCACTTTTAGGAAGGCATTGAAAACATGGCTGTGTGACTTGCCCTAGCGCATCCCTTCCCCCCTGTCTGACCACTTAGCACCGTAACACCTCCGTTGGTGGTAGCTGATCGCTCTACACATTGCTTGGTATGGTATGGTACCGCTGTGTTGAGAATACAACGTTAACAGGGCGTTATTTTCCCGCGATAGACTGAGATGTAAAGAGTTGCGTTAAACTTATTTTGCAATGATTATCAAACTTTCTTGTGAATATCTCCCAAAATATTGCATGCATCTCTTGATGCAGGGAGGTGAGTTTTACAGCAAACCATAATGAGGGTAGAACATCACCACAAGAGGCATCAACACCAGCGGGCCCCTCAACACCCTCAACCTGCATATGTACGTCTCTCCTTAAAGTGACCAAGCTATTCTGGTGCCAATGAATGGCTGGTTGTCCACCAGTCCAAAACACAAAAAGTGCTAGATCAGTAATCATTGAGGTGTTGTCTTATGTTGAAACCATAACAAATTCTGAATGGCTGCCAATAGCTTAAGCCACATGCACTTTGCTGGTTCTTTCTCAGTCTACTAGACTGCAAACTATACAAAGATGTCCACACATGTTTGTTAACATAAGTTCTCAAAAATCATTGTGTCTCCTCCATGGTGATTTGATCCTTGTAAGTTAATTTACTTGTTAAGTCTTCCCACAATACACACCATATTTGAATTAAGTCACTACTCTTACTGCCACTTCACCCACTACATGCACAAATATTCACAAGTACGAGCACATACACTGACCTTCATTTTAGAGACATGACAGGCCTTATATGTTCCAATGGCAGTTATACATCTGTGTTTCACTGGAGGTGTAACAGGAAAAAAGGTGGCTTAGGCAATGTCCTTATTTTATCTTTCAGAGCTCAAACTATACAAACCTCAACATCTCACTCTGTGTTTCCTAGAAATCTTTTATGAACCATGGCCACAATATTACCTCTCAATTCTAGTGGGGAAGCCATCTTGTTTACCATGTAATGTGGGCCTGAATGTCATCCTTGAATTCTAATATTGTTTCACTGTTGCACTCTGTGGACTAACTTGGCCAAAACTTCACAATGTATTTCTTCGGCAATTAATTGCTCTTCTACCTCCATTTGCTCGCTTCTTCTACAGTGGTCCTGTTTTCTCCATATCTAGGTAGGAATTCACCAGGCCCATCCACGCACCCAGGAAAACACAGCAGTGAAAAACCAAACTCCTGCACGTCTAAAAATCAACTTGTAATCTTCTCTGTGGTCATCCACAAGGTTCTGAAAACATTGTTTAGTGGTATGGGTTTGGCTCTGACTTGGAACGGCATACCCTATAAGTAGATCTTAAAATGTGGCACATCCTAACAACATTGCACAATATTGTGTTCACACTCAGGATAATACTTATTTAGCCCATGCACTGCATGCTAGGCAAAACCAAATGTTGACTTCTATATATCCTAGATTTGGGATAACCCAGCTCTCAGGCCACTATCACCAACATCCTCTGTAGGAATTGCTTCACAGTTTATAACAAATGACTGTGAAATCAAATCTTCTGCAATCTCTTTCATAAAATGTGACAGTTTTATGAACATTCATATAGGGGGCACTTTTCAGGTGCTCTCTTAAATGCTGTGTCTTGTTTACAAAACATACCACAGTCTTGGAGTAATACATTGCCAGTGTTAAAATTAACACAATTGCTCCTTAAATCTCAGAAATGGTGACTCCACCAATGACTCAACATGTTGTGTCCGGTATGGCACCTATGATGCCATCCTTTTAAAGAGTTGTCTGCTCGGCCCTCACTAACCCACATCATCTGCCTACGTCTTGTACCTACAACCAGGCAAAATTGCCTTGGACCTGTACCTGGGACGAAGAGGAACCAACCTGTCTTTCTGGTGGTGCGAACACACCATTTACAGGCTCTTTGGGCTTTCAGCTACTTAGTGAAATCATCCACGGCTCATAAAAGCCATTGCTCTACTATCCCTCAGATTTATCCGGATCCATACTCTTTGAGTCTACTAGGACCAACGTCTCACCAACATACTACTCACTACTGGTACAAACGCTGTTCTCAGATACTTTCCTTGAACAACTACCTCGACATTCCTCACAACAAACATGCCTACTATGGACGACTATGGACCCTTTGTCATTATCCTTGATAAAGTTCCTTTTTGTGAGAAACAAGTGCTGCCTGTTTTATCAATACCAGGCTTTTGTTCTACTACTACTACGTTCTTATGGCACATATTGCTACCCCAAGGAGAGAAATAAAAACTACTGTACTGGACCACTTTAAACTGTTATGGACATTCATCGTACAACTATTATACCAGCTCTCTTTTCTGTGTGTTCCTGCATTTCTTTATACTGTTATTGAGTAAACAGTATCCATGGTGCTTGTTTATAAGACCCATTAGTAGCAGGTTGTTTTGCTGTGTTATCAGAAGGAACTGTTGAAGAATTGACATTGTATAATTTCTACTTGCAATATACTATTTTTAGGAAATAGGCCTTTTCTGCGGGGGTCACCCTTGATTTTTCGCCTTTTGCTGCGTCCTATATTTTTGAAAGCTTTGGAACTATGTGCACGTTAACCTTGCTAACCAGTGGAAAAGTGCCTCTGCTCTCTCTTTAAACATGGTTGAACTGGCACACTCCAAATTGGCATATTTGACTTGTCTATAAGCCCCTAGTATATTGTACAAAAAATACCTTAGGGCCTCAAACCTAAAATCCACTAGTGGGCTGAAGCACATATTGCCCCATCCACTGTAATGGCTGTGCAAACATGGGTTCAGGCCTACCACTGTAGCTTGACAGTAACAATGCAAAATATGCACTAGGACCATCAAAAACTTTTAAATGTGAATGAGACTCCCCCTTGTAGGAATTGTATCCCACAGGGCAGGGTCCATAGTATCTAAAAGTAGAATATTTTGATACTAAATATTAAGATTTCCTTACAGCGACTAGCACCCAAAAACTATTTTCACTGTAGGAAGGCTGGATGGCCTATAAAGAAACACTGTGAAGCAATATTAAATACTAATACTGTATCCCATTAATGGAATAACATAGAAAAATAGTAAAAATACTTATTAGTTATTAAAAATTCAATTCCATGGAGAAGTCTGATTTTTTTAATAAATATTAAGGAAATGTAACTTTTAGAAAGTTAGTCTTCACCTGCCTGAACTGACTGTCAGGAGGCTAATTACACAAGCCGCGCCAACTTCAGCCAGTAATTAACCCTGCATGAATGGGAGTAAAATGCTTCCCAGGAACAAAAAAACAGGCTGACCTGAAGGGGCAGCGAACACTCCTATGAATTCTATACAATAAGTAGCATGGGTCTCCAGGCATCCTTTTTGATACTACAGTGTCAAAACCTGCTTGAGTGTCAAATTGTGCTAGACAGATATTCTGGGGTCACATATAACACCCATGAAACTCTTGAAAGGGGAAAGAACAGGATGGTAAGACAATTCTTATGGAGCCAATGTCTACTTGCCGAAGGACTCTGCTTTTGTCCTACCAGACTTCTGTCTCTGTTTTTATTGTAGGTACACCAGCAGCCTCAAACTAGATTTTAGTTTTAGATGTGGAGAACACTAGGATTTCCACAGTATACTCCCCAACACACCACCAAGGATAGTGTGGACAAAGAATTTCACATCTCGAAAATGCCCAAAGTGGCTAGGATTTGGATGAGGGAACCATTAGTCAGTTAGTTATGGCATGCCCAGGAGTCATTCCCACCCACTAGCTAGTGCCAGGCATAACTGTGGCATCTCCAGCAACTCACTTTAGAACACTTTCTAGACCTACAGAAGATCAAAATATGACTGGTCTTATTGTCTGTGACTTGAGCGGAGCCCAGAATGACTGGACCTGCTCCCTCTTGTACCTGGACAAAGAAGTGTACTTCGAGGGTCATAAGAGTGACCTTGTGTTCAACCTACTGGGATACAAGAAGCTACAAGAGGCCTTTTCCTGGAAGTACTCACCTGACCAGTGGCAAAAGGCCCTGGACAGAAGCCGGCAGTTGGTCTCTGCCTTACACTGAGTGAGTCTCTAAGTGCCTCCCCTAGGGAGCTTTAGAGGTGTAGTCCTGGGGTGAATTGGGACTTAAAGGACTAAGGATAACCAGGATTCTGTCTTGGTTGGGTTGACCTTCACTGGACAAGGTCTGGATGATGAGGAAGTGGTGTTTCAGACATTGGATGTCTGAAAAAGTGGAGACTTTCATCATGATACTAATGAATCTTGATGCCGTTATCTGTGAGTACAGCAGCAAGAAACTCCATGCAAATGTTGAAGATGACAGGAGACAGTATAGTGCCCTAGGAAACTGCACAGGTAATAAGGATATTTTGAGACTTGGAAGTGCCAATGTGAACAAATTGGTGTCAGTTGGAAAGGTACGGGGAGAGCCAGTGAAGAGCAATGCAGTTGAATCCCATTCAAGATTCCAGGGTGCATATGAGGGAGGGATGGTCAACTGTGTTGAAGGCAGCTGAGGGGTCCTGCAGTTTTGGTAAGCATGGGTCATCTTCATCTGTGGTAAAGGGTGCATTATTGCCAACTATATGCAAGTTAGCATTCTCCATGTTGCAGCATGAGCTGAGACAAGACTGCTAGTCTGTCAGGCAATTGTTAATATAATCTGATTCTCAATTAGAAAGAGCGCTGTTGGCCTGGAGTCAGGGGATGGCACAGATGAAAGGAGCTGCCGAGGCGGTGCAAGGAAGTAGCTATTGATGAAGAGCTGGTACGGGCAGTGCATAAGCTCAGAAGGCCAGACAAGGAGGATGGCCAGCCATGCAGAGAGGCTGACTGCCTGTTGGACTCACTCAAGCCTTTCCAGGGCCCATGGACCACAGGAAGGTTATGAATGCCTCCTGTGCAGAGCTGTATTGGTGAACATGGAGGCCGCACAGGGAAAACTGATGCAAGGTGTTGGGACAGGACTGTTTCATGGATGGTTTACAGGCATGTTCCCATACCCTAAGTGCCCAACTATGTTTATATGTGGGATCCTACTTTTGTATGTTGGTCCCAATGTCACACTAATCCGTGTGTGTGCACAGAGGACTAGGAGTAGGACTGTCCTTGTCTATGTGAGGTCCTATATTTGTCCACCTAGTGCGCCAAACAGCGCATAGAAAACTACTGCGCCTGTCCTGGCTATAGTGAATAAAGCTGTGGTGGCAACCTACCATGTTTTTAGAGTGTGACCAGACCTGTATACCTGTGTCAATGTGAATGTAGCTTACACGTCCCACTTGGATAAAGTTATGCTATTTTTGGCATGCCCAGGATCTTGCACTGGCATGCGGTGTGTATTTCAAATGTGTCTGGGTGTGTGGTGTGTATGTCGCAGATGTGCAGAAGTAGAGCTCTGTGTAGGAATAAACTTGAGTACCAAAACCAGTGTGATCTAGCTTGAATGCTCCTGTCTGGTCTAAGCATAAGATGAAGGATGAGGGCAGCTTCCCTAGACAGTGGAAGATTATTGCATGCATTCCTATGGCTAGAGGGTGGAGGACCAAACACTGAAGTAAGGAGGATGGAGACAGGGCTACCTTTAGAAATTCTGTAAGGACTTTTGTGAAGAAGGAGCTGCTAATTCGTTTTTCCTGAGTGCTGCAGTTTAGTTGATAATAGGGGGGAGAGGTGGGACTGCCATTTCCTTTGTGATGGGTGAGGCAGTTTCTAGTTCAGACCTGCACTTTTGTCTATCCGTTACTGCTTCAGAGTGAACAATGACAGCCAGATGCAGAAACCTCCGACTTCTTTGTGACTTTTTTGTGTGTGCTTCAGTTTGGAGACAACCTCAGTACTATGTGCAGTGATAATCATCACTCTACACAGTGTCTGGAGAGCAGCATGAAAAGAACACTCAAAAGAGCACCACCCCAAAATGATTATGAAGTTAATACAATGGATCCACATCCTCTGTCCAGAAGCTGTATTTAAAGGTGGAACCCAAATTATCTCACTTGGTTCCAGCTCCAGGTCCTTCAAGACTAAGGAAGGTAGTGCTCTGCTGAGTACTCGAAGCATTGCTGTGTGACCAGGGCTGTTGTCTGCCTAACTGCTGGTCTCTCCGAGGTGAGGGTGCCTCACCTAAAGTCTGTGCTTTCTGCTAGAGCGCCTATAAGCCTGCCTGCCTGCTGATAGAGGGAAGGAGTCTACCTGGCTCTGCAGGAAGACAGACTGTCCAGGAGGAGAAGCCCAGCATGTGCCCAGGGGGGCTGTGTTACATCCAGAGGAATCTGAATACTTAACCGCAACCTGGGATCGACCCATGTTGCAGACAGTGCCCCTGGTTCCTTGAACCTAGTTCCTTGCAGCAACCATTTTAAGCAACTGTCTGTTTTGGTCTGGACTTGGTTTCATCTGCTCTATTGACAACATGAAACTGATGGGGGTAGAACTGCCAGTTCTGGCCTGGTTTGTGCTGCATTTTCTTTGCTGACGCTATCGGCCTACCGCGGCTACAACTGCTGGGTCCAGCCATGCGCCATAGCTACAACTGCCATGTCAGCGACATTGACCAGATCAGGGCAGCAACTACCACTGCTGGACCAGGCAGGGCTTCACCTGCTGTGTGGACAACACTGGCCTAACTGGTGCGGCATCCACCGCAATGACTGGCACAGCCTGGTCGAGGGGCTAGAATTGCTTTGTGGCTGAATAGAGCCAAAGCAGCCCAGGCCCCATACATGCTCCATACGCCAGTGAACCACAGAGCAGCGCATATGTGTAAGACGTGTAACTGGTTTATCAAAGGTGAGCATGCCGAGTCAGCCCATTCATACAGGTTTTTGGGCATAATTTTGGGGCACCATCTGTCGATTACTAATCATATTACGTCTATGCAAGCAAAAGCCCAATCATTAATATTTGCTTTCAAACTTAAAAAACAAATTGAGCTGCCCTTCTTACAGGCATCTGGTGATGGTGGCACAACTCTCACATGGACTGGAAAACATGGCACAGCAAGGAAGTACCTATTTTAAATCAGCTACAAACTAAGGTGTACAAAACAGTGTTTTAACTCCCCAAAGCATCCGCCCCAGCCCAGGTGGATTTGGAATTCTGTCTTCAGAACCAGAAACTCCAAGGAATCAACACCTTTGTAAAACTGTGCTGGAAACTCTGCGCTTCAGAGAGAGGAACACTGAATAATTTTATGTTGGGTTGAGACAAAGGCTCAGATGGAGAAAAAACAAGCCAACTCGTGGGGTGCCCACCTGGGGAAAACATTATTTGACTTGGAAATAGAATGGGACAACGAGATGAACTAAGCAGCATTCGCTCGGTTAAGCAACTCCATGGCAAAGGAAGTTGTCGCTTTTGCAAGATAAAACCATCCTTGCTAAGTAGCAACATACTTAGACCGTGATACATTCTTATAAAACTTGAGTCCATAAGCAAATGTCTCAGTGCATTTTATCCGGCCATAAAACACACTTACACTTTATTGCCTTGTTTTTTAAATTCAAAATATCTGCTTCTAACACCCAAGGGCAGGAAGCAAGACTCAAGCTGCTATTTATGCTGCTACCAAAATGGAATCAATATGTCTAGGGTGTCAAAGAGTCAAAAAATGTTCACTGGTAAACGACTTCTGCGAAAAGCAGATTTGCACACGTCATTTTAATTCAAGGACAGGCCAAGCCGGTGAAAATAAAGACTACTTTAATGAACAAAATTACATCAAAATGACAAATTGACAAAAAGGAGAACAGGAGTTATGGATTTTTGAAGTTTTAAATACAAAAACTACCCAAAAACTACAAACAGCAACTGTGGGATAAAGGATGCGATAGCACAGGACAAGCTTAGGTGTTCAGGCCGACCGCAATGGAGCACAGGCCAGATACAAGGACCGATATAAACATTGCACATTATGTTTTAAAACTGAATGAAAGACTTGCACAGCTTGAACTGCATCGCACTTATGATCCCAAATAAAATGTTGGAAGCCCTAGCACCCAGGTCTCAGACCAAGGCAGGGGAACACAAAAAAAGAGACACACTTTTTAGTCTTATATCATAATTTTTATTTGATCTTATCCTGGGATGATCGTCTTGTTATTATTAGTTTGAAATAACTGTTATGATTCATTGTATTCTAGAAAGTGAGATTTTATACAGTGTAAGAATGTATATTTTATGACCTTTAGAGTTAGGAATAACTGAATAAAGCTTCCTTTGACACAAAGCAACGCTCACTGAGATGCAGCATGGCTTGGTCAACAAAGCAGTCTGAGGCTGGCCTTACTCACGTGGCCCATCCGCAGGAAGGAATACAAGGCTGCCAGATATGCTAGAGAGCACCATGACCTGACGCTTTCACACTACACTGCACAAGGGGAGGAGATGTGGTTTTGTGGCTAGAGCTGCCAACTTTGGAGGCTAGGGAGCCAGGTTCAAATCTTGGCCACAGTACTTAGCTAAACATTGTTGTGTTCTAGGCAAATCACTTAATTTCCCTGTGACTAAAAAATTTAAATGCAATATTTGTGTGTAATCCCCAATTGATGTACACACTCCTGCAGATTGTATCCAAACCCCCATGTAATGTACAGAACTTTGTTGCTTCCTACATACGTTTCTGTTTTAAATAACAATACACACTAATCCACCCTCTGTTGCTTCCTAGCCAGATTTCCACTATTTAAATACCATGCACACTACCCCACCAGGGATAAAAAACTTGAAACAAAGTTAAGGGAGTGTGCATTTGACTTTTTGGGAGGGGACATGTGAGACTCCACTTGTGTCTGTTTCATGCTTTTCTATAACGTCTAGTGGGGTAACTAGGTGTTGCCCAGGGAAGGTTTAGCAGGAGGGAGCAGAGTGGGTGTAGCAACACAAAGGAGAAGCACCACTGCGGACACTGGCTTGTTTCTTAAGTTGAATTGTGTAGCATGTAGTACCGGTGTGTGATTAAAAGGTGCTTTATTTCCCTAAAAGACATGCACTCGGATGGACCCGGTAGTTATTGTATCTGTTGTTTGTTTCTTTTCTCCTGCACCCATGCACCCCATTCTACGTAACATACCTAAGAATCCTTTGACTGTAAGCCTTCACTACCCTGAGAGTCAAGTACGGAGGTGGTTGTACTTGCCACATTTTGCAGAGACATAGAAAGATAGACCCACCGGTGGCAAAACACCTCAGCCATCACGGGTAGGGCCCAGGTAGCCCCTGTCTGCCCTATGCCGCCCCCCACCCCCGAATGGGTTCCCACACAAGGTGTGAGAGAGAACAGAGAACAACTTGTGAGCAAAAGTTCTAGGCTGCCCAGTAAACAAGGGGACCCGTGGGGGCACACGAGCTGCCATAGAAATCCTTCTGGTTGTATGATGGTAAAATGCATGCCTATAACCACGCATGCCGTACCACGTGGTCTCTACCAAGACGCATCTTTAGCATGCATGCCTTTACCACGCAATTCTGTGGTAAAGACATGATGGGTAAAGGGGCATGCAGTCTAAATATCATGCCCCTGCCCACTGCCTTGTAAACTGTCCCTTTTCTCTCTCCCTGCCCCTAAATATTGAATCTACATCCCAAAAACTACCCTGACCCATGCCCCCTGCCCCTGCCCTAAACTAACACCTACATCCCTAAACTACGCCGACACTGCCCTGTTAACTGTCCTTTCTCCCCTTGCCCTGAGCCCAGAAAATAAGCCCATTCCCCCAAATCTACCCAGACCCCAGCCCCCTTGCCCTGAGCCCTAAAAACTATCCCCTACATCCCTAAACATCCCAAAGCCTGCCCTAAAAACTGTCCCTTACCCTAGAACCTACCCCAACCCCCTCCTTAGTTCTAAAACCTACCCCACCCGAAACACTACCCCCGCTACCCCCAAGACTAAGCCCCAGCCCCACTTACCTCACTGTGTTCTCTCCCGAGTCCCGAGTCTTCCGAGTCCGAGTCTTCCCCTTCCTGTCTTCTCCGTCCGCTTGGCAACTAGACTGCGCATTGCCTTAACCACGCATATGCATTGTTAAGGCATATGCGTTGTTAAGGCATATACATTTTTAAGGCATATGCGTGGTTTAGGCAAGTGTGGTATGGCTTGTGGGGAAATGGCACGTGCAGCTCAGCCCGCGTTGTTAAGGCCGTTTCCCAATTCTTCTGCATACAATGTGCTAGGCACAATAGTGTTGAGACAATGTGAGGCCCTTATAAGCCCTAGGTTGTTGAAAGCTAGAGCGATGCCCTCACATAGAAGACAGACGGGGACCCAGTGACTGTGGCTAGTGATGGCCCGTACTTTGATGGTGATAAGAGTACATTTTCTGCTTCCTGGGGTGTGGCTTGAGGAATTGGTGCTGCAACCACACGAGTAAGGGTAAGAACTGTTAAGCTATAAGTGAGCAATTCTGAGATCCTAAATCTATTAGAAGTTCAGTTGAGGCCTAAGGCTTGAAGATATAATGACTGTGATACCTCCCGGGGACCCGCTGAAACTGCTGCTGCTTTGCCGGTGTTATTGCCGGCTCCTTTGTCAACTCCACTCCTTGCTGCACTGTGCGAAGATCCAGCGCTGGTGCCTGTCTGCCTGGGAAGATCCCCGCCGAGGGCTGAGAGGCTGCAGGGGTGTTGCGCTGCAGGGACTCACTCTACCAGGAGTCCCTGCGTGACCAAGTAGCATCCGGTCAGCGCCCCCTGCGTGCCCCGCCCCCAGACGGCAACAAGGTTAAAGGACCTCTGGAGCTGTGTTCCTGCGTGACTGTGATACCTCCCGGGGACCCGCTGAAACTGCTGCTGCTTTGCAGGTGTTATTGCCGGCTCCTTTGTCAACTCCACTCCTTGCTGCGCTGTGCGAAGATCCAGCGCTGGTGCCTGTCTGCCTGGGAAGATCCCCGCCGAGGGCTGAGAGGCTGCAGGGGTGTTGCGCTGCAGGGACTCACTCTACCAGGAGTCCCTGCGTGACCAAGTAGCATCCGGTCAGCGCCCCCTGCGTGCCCCGCCCCCAGACGGCAACAAGGTTAAAGAACCTCTGGAGCTGTGTTCCTGCGTGACTGTGATACCTCCCGGGGACCCGCTGAAACTGCTGCTGCTTTGCCGGTGTTATTGCCGGCTCCTTTGTCAACTCCACTCCTTGCTGCGCTGTGCGAAGATCCAGCGCTGGTGCCTGTCTGCCTGGGAAGATCCCCGCCGAGGGCTGAGAGGCTGCAGGGGTGTTGCGCTGCAGGGACTCACTCTACCAGGAGTCCCTGCGTGACCAAGTAGCATCCGGTCAGCGCCCCCTGCGTGCCCCGCCCCCGACGGCAACAAGGTTAAAGGACCTCTGGAGCTGTGTTCCTGCGTGACTGTGATACCTCCCGGGGACCCGCTGAAACTGCTGCTGCTTTGCCGGTGTTATTGCCGGCTCCTTTGTCAACTCCACTCCTTGCTGCGCTGTGCGAAGATCCAGCGCTGGTGCCTGTCTGCCTGGGAAGATCCCAGCCGAGGGCTGAGAGGCTGCAGGGGTGTTGCGCTGCAGGGACTCACTCTACCAGGAGTCCCTGCGTGACCAAGTAGCATCCGGTCAGCGCCCCCTGCGTGCCCCGCCCCCGGCCGCCCTACCCCTATAAATTTTGCCGCCGGGCCGTCTCGCGGGACGCCGAGCGAAGCCCGGGCAAAGGGCGGGCCGTCTCTGGCCGTCCGGGGACGCCCGAGGACGGGACAGGCCACCCCCCTTGCGCCTTTAATCGCAAGTGGAAGGTAGGAGCTTAATATAATGGCTACAAACTGTGATAAACCTAGCACTGTGGGGGGCAGTAATGGAACATTAGAGAATTACTTCAACAGGGCCTCTGTGGATCTGGACAAAGATAATTTGCTGCTTGAGCGTAGAATTGAACGACGCCGCTTTATTGAATCCCTGAAAAATAGACCATTGACTGATTTGGCGCCTACATCTGGCCTGCCGGATACTATCATCGATACTTACACCGAAGATCCACTGTCCATGGATAAATTTCCCCTACTCCTCAGAGACACTCCACCGCTCCCCGGCACAGCATCCATCGACCCTTCACCTAATGTGTTGTCTTCATGCTCTCCTTGCACAGGACTAGAAGTAGAAAATGTGCCTTGCGCTCTAGCTAGGGAGTTGCCTAAAAGGACGGGCAATATGTTACACACGACTAAAGCCCCTGGCCCACCACCATCTAAAAGGAGGAGGGGGTTGGGTGCCCCCCAGAGGGGTAAACTTAGCCACTCGGAGTTCGGCAAATCCCTGAAAAACAAGACCACTGGTGCAACTATAACTAAGGCCCCTGTACCATCTGATATAGTGTTAGCAGCAATACCAACCCCAGATTCAAATGCTATATTGTCTGCTACCAATTTAGTAAGTGAAACCGGGGTAGTTTCCCCCCCATGTCAAGACGTTTTATCATTCTCTGATACCCCGAGGGACTCCCAAGAGCAGCTATTTAGGTCCTTTATGCTCCCTATATTGGATATTCTAAAGAGGGTGGAACATCGACTTGGTAATCTAGAGGCATTGTTTGCTGATAAAGTTGGGACAGGGCCTTCCACGACTATCTTAAGGCCCACCACTTTGCCGACAACTCTACCTCAGACTCCAACTGTCCTTGTTCCTACCCTGGTTGTCTCTAATGGTCCTAACAATGGTAATATTGAAGCCAACAAACCTTCTGGTAATAACAAACTGAGAGCTGTAGATACTCCCAAGAGCTCCAGTAAGGATAACAATACAGCGAACAAGCCCCCTAGTAATATTCAACGGAAAAATTTGGTATCTCAGCATGCCCAGGCTCCTGTGGCAACAGTGGCAAAATCTATAGCCCAGGCTGCAAGAGAACCTCAGAAGGGTGGTGAAAACCCCAGTGTTATTATGAATCAGCAACTGGGAAGGGGAAGGTTGAGCTCGTTTACTAATGATAAAACACAGGGTCACAGAACTACCCCCTGAGGCTGTACCTTTCGTAGTTGTACTCACAGGAGTCCCTACTCTAGAGGCAGGTAAAAGGGAGGGACACTCCCAGCTAAAAAACAAGATTCTGCACTGGCTAGGACAAAACAGACCACTCCCATATCACATCAATGGTGAGATAGTCCACGTCAGGCGCCTCCCTTGGTTGGGCAGCAGGGAAAAAAACCTAAAGGGAGACATTGTAGTAATAAACTTTAGGGACCCAGAGGCAGTCAGATGTATATTAACAGGGTCCCCGGGGAATTTGAATACTGCCATAGTCCCACACGATCTAACCTACTTTTATCCAAGATCGCATGTGACTCCCCTTTTTTTCCCCGGAGGGCTAGCCGATCCTCATCGCAACAAGAATGCGTATATGCCTCCCTATAACAGTCACATGGGCCATCCGTTCAGGCCCTTGCCTACTGGGAATACTTTGGGGTGGAATATAGTTCCTCCTAGTGGCCGCAGTAGGCTTCTAGGGGGGTTGGACCACTTGTATGGAAACAGGAGTATGGAGCATTTGATCCCCTTTACCCCGCTGGAAACTTCTAATAGATATGGTGTCCTTTCCTGCTTCGATGGCTGTGATTGACTTCCCGCCTCCATCACTCCTCCTTTAACTAGTTCAAGGGTGGGTAAAGGGGAGCCAGCCCGGGAGGATACTCAGAGTGGGACTAGGTTGGTGTCTACACTCTTCCAATCTACTATTGCCCCTTCCTTATCACACGAGGCCAAACTCCCCACATCTAGCCATGACTCTTCTAAGGGACAGATGAGCCTTGAATTAGGTGACCCAATCATAGAATTTGCTACACCCTCCAATCAGCCAATTGATCCACCGACCCGACAAAGTAGACACCTAGCGGCCTTATCATGGAATGTGGCGGGTTTGACTACAAAATTAGACAGCACTGATTGGTGTGATTTTGTGGATACTTATGGTATCTGTATATTTCAAGAAACATGGGCTATGACCACCCACCATAGAATGGGGTTTGTTACTTACGCTGAACTTGCCATAAAGGGTGCTAGAGGCAGGCCATCTGGTGGCCTGACCATATGGGTGGGTGTCCACCTTGGGTTCTCGGTTAAAAGGATCAATACTAATAGCCGCGATATATTATGTATTCTTTTAGCTCGCCCAAACACACTAAAATTGGCAATTATCAATATCTATATACGCCCTGTTCGTGGGGGAGGGACATCACAGACTCTAGAGTCCTTAACTAATTTATTGAACAGCCTCCCTAGTGAGACAAAGGTGTTAATAGGTGGAGATTTCAACTGCCACTACGAGCCACTTGGGGGGGTTATTCAGATATCGTCAGACGAGGATGACGCCTGCCAGATTCCATTTCCTAATGTCTATCAAACTAAATCCTGGTCACCTATGGTTATGCTGCTCACATCCTTGACGTATACATTTTCTCTTAGAGCATGTAATGGTCGCTTTCCGGAGGATAGTCCAGGAAAGTGTACTTATAATGGAATGGGCCATTCGTCAATAATCGATTATTTTATGGCTAGTTTGTCTTTATGGCCACTGATTTGTAACTTCCATGTACAAGATTGTTCAGAAAGTGATCATAACCCTTTGGTGGTGGAGCTGGATCTGCCACATCCTGAGGTGGTGCAAAAAGAGGTTGACACCGTTTCTAGTAATATTAGGATTATACAGGGTAGTAAAAGAATCCGCTGGGCCTCCATTAAGACTTCACCAGAAAATCTGGCTTTGATGTATAAAAGTGTAATTCCTCAGTTTGAGCGATTGTCAGTACTGTACGAGAGTGTCCCAAATTTTGCGGAAGGCGCTAAAGTTTTAGAAATTCATAAAGAATTAATGATGGCCTTGGCGGGCAGTTTCTATAAACCCTTTAACCAGAGCCAACGGCACCCACAGGACTCTAATCCCTGGTATAACCAGTCATGTAGGAGGGCGAAAACTATTTTAGTATCCGCTCTTAAAACAGGCAGTAGGACTTCCATTATGACTGCAAGGAAGGCTTTTAAGGATCTCCTGTTCCATGCAAAATCTGAATGGGAAACTGAGAGATGGCATGCAATCAAACAGGCATTAATTGCGAAAGATGCTCGATCCTTTTGGAATCTGGTTCACACTGGGAAGGCAGAGGGCAAGTCTAAGATCGACCCTAACATCGCTGAGGAAGCATGGTGTGCTTACTTTAGAGATCTTTATTCTAGTCCCGCTTCCCTAACTATTGACTTACCAAGATTTCCCCTGAGGTTGGATCCAAGCTGGCACCCTCCTCCATTTACTCTGTCGGAAGTGACACTAGCGGTACTAGCACTGAAACCCAATAAGTCCCCGGGGTTGGATAGGATTCCTGGCGATCTCTACAGAGATGAGCTGAAGATATGGGTCCCTTACTTGACTGTCCTATTTAATGCCATTTTGGACGGACAAGAACTCCCTAGCACTTGGCTGGGGGCCGAAATCATTCCGGTTTATAAAAAGGGCTCTCCGCTGGTACCATCAAATTATAGGCCAATTAGCCTCATTGATGTCACTCAAAAAATTTATGCCAGACTCCTTTTACAACGCCTGCAGGATTGGATTATAGAGAACAATATTCTCTCCCACCTGCAAGCAGGGTTCAGAGCCAAAACATCAACTATTGACCAACTACTACGGCTCCAGGTACTTTACTGGAAGCATGTGGTTTTGGATGGGGGCAGCCTGTACCTAACGTTTGTGGACCTCAAATCCGCCTTTGATATGGTGGATAGGAACCAACTGTGGAGCATACTAACCAACATGAGGATTCCTCCTTACCTGTGCTATCAATTTAAAAGACTCCATGAAGGAACCTTTGCAAAGGTACGCTTTGGTAAATCTGGTCAACTGACTAGAGCATTCCCAATCGAGAAGGGAGTCAGGCAAGGGTGTGTACTTGCCCCCACCCTATTTTCCCTCTTTTTAAATGGCCTTATAGATGATTTGACCAGCGCAAAAAATATCGATGCCCCTAATTTAGCTGGCGGTAAATTCCCTGCACTAATGTTTGCGGACGACACCCTGCTGCTTTCAAAAACACTAATGGGGATGCAGCGGGTGCTAGACCAATTTACCGAATTCTGTAAGAAAAGGAATCTGGTGATTAACATAGATAAAACAAAGTACATGGTTTTTAACGCCAGCACAATCAATTGCCCTCACCCGAAAATGGATAGACGACCCCTGGAAAGGGTAAATAACTTTGTCTACCTAGGTTTGACGCTGAACGA
This sequence comes from Lissotriton vulgaris, assembly GCF_964263255.1. Classification (NCBI taxonomy): domain Eukaryota; kingdom Metazoa; phylum Chordata; class Amphibia; order Caudata; family Salamandridae; genus Lissotriton; species Lissotriton vulgaris. Next base: position 911,967,963 of record NC_141689.1, read on the forward strand.
CAAAATGGGGTGGGACACCCAAATGTCAAAGGCTAATTTAGGGCTATCTCAGTCCGTGGGGGGAATCTTAAGAGTGCAGAAATCTTGCGTGCACAAACTAGTGAGTGCACCGCTAGAAATATATCAAGTTCAAGCCAGAGCTTCCACTCTCTACGGGGCGGAACTCTGGGGGCACCGACCAGCAATTGAGATCGGTGTTACTGAGAATAACTTTATTAGACAGTTGCTTTCTCTACCAAAAAGCACACCGCTAATTCCATTAAGGCTGGATTTAAACCTGAGGCCAATTGCAGAAACAATTGCCTCTCGCCCACTTCTCTATTGGCGAAGATTGTGGAGTGTCCCGGAGCTTGAGAGCTATAGAGAAGAACTGAAGACCGTGATGGCCTGTCAGGGTGTAGGCAGGATACAGTGGCTATCATTTATAAGGGGGCAGGCGACCAGGATTGGCATGGAGAACCTGTGGTCCAATCCGGAGGTTGCATGCCAAGCTACTCCGAGACAAACCCTGGATGAGACCATAAAACACTGTAATCTACAGGAAGCTCTCCAATCAGTCAGGCCCTCCAGTCTCACCGATAGTTTCTTAGATTTTAAGAACGTTTACAGCTTTGAGAAGGAATTAGATATGATTGAACCGGTTCTAGCAAAGAAGCTGTATCTACAGTTTAGATACGGCACACTGCCTCTGCACTCATTTACAGACAAATGGAAAAAGGGTCCAGCTCGCCCCTGCCCAGGATGTGAAAACCCTAACGAGACCTTAATGCATGTAATTTTGTTCTGTCCTGCCTACTGCAACAGTAGAAAGAAATGGATTATACAGCTATGTCTGAATCTGGGAGTTAGGAATTATTTAGAGTTTTTTAGAATTTTAAAATTCGATACTAATGCACTAATAGTTACAGCCATTGCCAAGTTCCTGTTTTCTATGTGGTTAACAAGACAGAGAATGTTTCGGAAGTAACAAAGCTTCCTGGCTTGTTGTTAGATAACTCCCCCAGGAAAAACTTTGGGTTCCTACTGTATTTTAACTTTTTAATCTGTTAATAAATAACTTATTGTCTTAAATATCTTAACGGAACTCCGCCACTATACGGAAATTTGTGGACTATGTATATGAATTGGGATGTAACATGTGTATTATTTTATTGCCTAAATGTGTTTTTTTTCTTTTGTTGTACTTTTATGGTTCATAAACAAACCGAAATAAAGTTTAGAATGAAAATTAATGAATAATGGTTTGAGATGAGGTTTCAGACAAGATTTCCATAGCAAAAGTAAATTGGACGACTATGCCTTTCTGCAAGATGGTGGGACCATGCAACCACTGGTGGGGCCTCCAAGGCGTGTCAGTGACGGAGAAGAATGCCCAGATAGGATAGGAACCCACAAAAAGAGGAGTGTTGAAGCAAATGAAAGATTTGCATACTCTTCTAGAGCACAATAGACACAATGGCAAAGGACCTGGGTCTGCTGAGTGCGGACTTTGAGAGAATCACCACAGTGAAAAAAGGACAGAAATAATGAAGTCAGAATGAAAACACCTGAAGCTTGGTGCATCAAAAACGACAGGTAAGCTCCCTCCAAATCATAGACAAGATCGAGGATGCAAAGGGGATGCGCATGCCAGAATAACCTATGCATGGGGGGCCGTAAATGAGCGGAGTGCCCAAGCATAAAACGATTTGTGTAGGAATATACTGTAAAGATTCAACGCCCCGGGGTCTCTCATCCTTCACAGTGGAAGGTGCGCACTGGACCCCTATCCCAATGCCTCGAATGGTCCCCACCATCACCACCAGTGTCTTCTATTATGGAGGCAAGGACAATATTATTCAGATGGCCTGGACTAGAAAGCTCAAGGTAATGATAAGTAAAGTACATACACTTTTCCAGATTTCATGCAGGCAGTTCAACAAAGGTGTCACTCCTTCAATGTGCTGAAGAGCGAACTTGAGAAGTGTTTACTTAAATAAGTTTTGCTCTTCCCAGCCAGAATTGTAGAGAGAACCTCATGGCACGTTTTGAGTTCAGACGATGCCTGGGAATGGCTTAAGGGTTGGTAATGCAAGATAAATAATATACGAGCCAGAAAACACTAATCTAGTGGCAGTATGGAGGGACTGGTGCTATACACACTAAGGGACACTATACATTCGCCTCATCATGGAAAGGAGGTAGAAAACTACTTAACAGACACAGGAAAATTATGGAAGTACCGCAGAAACATAAAAAAAGTTGTCATGAAGATGATGGCCAGGAAGACCTAGCGCAAACGGGCTCCTGAGAGATATGGATCCAAAATGTCTGGAGAACATAGCCCAGAATGTCATGTGAGGCCTACAATCCATTTAATTGGATGCCCCTTTATTGCAACTGTGAAGACCAAAGATACATATGGTGGCTACCCTATAAGATAAAGATAGGGTTCAGTTGCTGGATGCGGGAGAGGGGGCTGCGCACTAGGGCTTCAGATACCCCCTTGGCGGCTGTCTTATTAGCACTGATCTTTATGGCGCTTCAGTTGTGAATTAGTTACTTTTTTAGGAGCAAAGCACATCTCGTGCATTGGGGGCTGGGTATGTTGTGTCCCTGTGTCCTGAAACATTAATTTGAATAGGATATACAGGGGCAGGGTAGGGGTAACAAGCCAAGGCCCCTTTACAGTTGGGGGGTGGGGGGGGATCCTAGAGGAAAACTATTTGGCCAGCGAGTTCATCTGGACTTTTGCGCAGCCAGCATGGACCCTCACTGTGGTCCTGTGGGACTCCCATGTAGTCACATGGAGTTCACACTGGCTTTTACTGGAGTCCAATGGGACACAAGACAATAATGTGTGGGCATACGTGAGGGAGAGCCCACTCCCTCCAGACACCCAGGCCCCATTAGGTGGTAAGCCCCTACCATGCGTACCCTTCGCCTTGTACAAATCCTTCACAAAGAGCCCGCTCCTACTAAATACCGAAACCCCATTAGGTGGTCACTCCACTACTGTGCACATCCTTTGTCTTTTACAAAAGTCTTCACAGGGCGCCCAGTACCTCCAGACACCCAGGACCAACTAGGTGCCCAAGCCCCTACTATCCACAACCTTCGTCTTGTACAATTCTCTTCACCAAGAGCCCACTCCCTCCAGTCATCCAAGCCTCACTAGGTGGCCAGGCCACTATTATGTACATCCTTCACACTGCACAGAATTGTTCTACAGCTAAGAACAAATGCAACAGTTGTCCTTTCTCTAAATGTGCTGGCAGACATTGTGCAGGCTTGCACCAATGTAGACACTTTTCTGCTATAGTACATCTATGTCTGTGTTGTGGTTAGGACAGTTTTGGTGCAGAAAGGAGTCCCCTTCTGTACTCAAACTATAATGGAAGGTTGTATGCTTACTGAAGAATACAGAACATGCATAGTGGAAAAAAACAAAGACATTAAAATATTCTTTCTTGTTATTCAAGCCACAGATAGGAGCAGGATTGTTGCACAAACCCCGTGTACAAGTTGTTGTAGGTATGGAGTTGCATAAAAAACAATAGGTGGATACATGAAAATGCCTATACAACACCCATGGAACACCCACTTGACACAAAATAATGCAAAGCAGTGCACTACACCGCATCAAATTACTATAGTTTATAAACCAACAGAAAAAGTGTATTTTACTAGTTTATCAATACGAACCTGAAGTGAAATCTTTATAAAGTATGACAAATCTTGGTTATAAATATTTGGTTTTATTTACACTGTTACTAATAGTTTTTACCTTTTATTATGTATAGACTGCTGTAGCAGAATATTTCGATATACCAACATAAAGAGATACGGATAGCAGGCTTTACATTTGTCTATTTTTAAACCAGTAAAGGTGGTTTTGAAAAAAAAATATCTATATATATATTTTTTTAACTTTTTAAATGTTTTTGTATTTTTTTAACGGGGTTCAATCATAGGTCTCGGGGTACTCACGCAGGACAACGAAATGGAAAAACGGGGAAATTTCTACATAATAAAACTCAAGGGATCCTCATAAACTGACCCAGTTAGAAAACCTCTAGGCTCAAAGTGAAATAAAATACACTCTTCCATAGTTAATACAGAATTGTTTGTCACGGGACGAGGCACAGGAAGTAGAAACCATATGGAACTCCTGCAGGGGCCTCATTGGTTGAGGAATCCCACAGTGGTACCACAGGGCCTGTGTAAAGTAAAAAAAAAAAAAAGAATATACTTAACAAGAGGCTTTAGGTTGAAAATTGAAAGCACACTAATGAAAAAAAAAAAAAAAATGAAGATAACTTTGACATTACACCTATCTATCCTAATAACATTTAACTTAACATTAATCCACCCCCCTCCAGAAATTAGCTGAAAAAACAAAGGTTAAATTGACGTTATTGTAATTGTAATTGCATTTATATAGCGCTTACTACCGCTGATGAGCCGGCGAATCGCTTTTTTGGTGAGTAGCACGCTACTCTGGAACCCAAAAAGGATTACTGGTGAATTATTATAGGGAAATATGAAGTTAATTTGAGAGGTGGACATGCTAGTCTGTTATTTGGATTGAAAAGGATAGTGGAGGAATAAAAGAGGGAAGAGTTTGCATTTATATAACACTTGCTACCACTGACGGGGTGTTGAAGTGCTTTTTGGCGAGAGCCACTCTACTCCGAAACCCAAGCAGCGGTGGACATGTTAGTCTGTTATTTGTATTGAAAAAAATAGTGGAGAAATAGAAGAGGGAAGGATTCCGATTTTTTTGTTTGGGAGCTCATAGCAGTAGGAGGAGGCTTGGGATGAATAAATGGGAGATGGAGGGAAAATTCAGAAGAAAGGGGTTAGAAAGGCTTGGGAAATCTGAATAGTGAAAGAGGTATGAGATGAAGCAAGGAGGGGTAGAGGGGGGAAGAGTCTGGAAAGGGCTATTTTGACGATTGTAGCAGTAGAATGGGATTTAGGATGAGTGAGAGAGTGGAGGCAGAGGATATATTGAGAGAGGTATAGGGTGATAAATAGGATAGTGCATTGGAGAGAGTAGTAGAGGTACAGCAAAAGCATCTTAATTTATGTTAGATAACACACACCAAAATTCACGGATTAAATTGAGGTTATAGTTAGATAAAGAAACAAGCATTTACAATGCAATGGTCTCGGCATTATGAAAGGTAGAGCTATTGGCATTGCTCATGACATTTTTTTCATTTTTTTTAAAAACATAAATAAATGGTATTGTCATTTACAATGGCAATAGGTGAGCATTAGAGAGTACTAGAGAGTATTCGCGGACACAGAGCCACGCACACAGACAGAGCCACGCACACAGACAGAGAGCCACGCACACAGACACACAGACAGAGCCACGCACACACACAGACAGAGCCACTCACACACACACACAGAGCCATTCACTCACACACACAGAGCCACTCACACACACACACAGAGCCACTCACACACACAGAACCACTCACACACACACACAGAGCCACTCACACACACACACACAGAGCCACTCACACACACACAGAGCCACTCACACACACACAGAGCCACTCACACACACACAAAGAGCCACTCACACACACACACCCACTCACACACACAGAGCCACTCACACACACAGAGCCACTCACACACACAGAGCCACTCACACACACAGAGCCACTCACACACACAGAGCCACTCACACACACATACAGAGCCACTCACACACACATACAGAGCCACTCACACACACAGACAGAGCCACTCACACACACACGCATAGCCACTCACACACACAGAGCCACTCACACACACAGAGCCACTCACACACACAGAGCCACTCACACACACAGAGCCACTCACACACACAGAGCCACTCACACACACAGAGCCACTGACACACACAGAGCCACTCACACACAGAGAGCCACACACACAGAGAGCCACACACACACACAGACAGAGCCACTCACACACACACAGACAGAGCCACTCACACACACAGACAGAGCCACTCACACACACAGACAGAGCCACTCACACACAGACAGAGCCACTCACACACACAGACAGAGCCACTCACACACACAGACAGTGCCACTCAAACACACAGACAGAGCCACTCACACACACAGACAGAGCCACTCACAGTGCTGCTCACTTTTCAGCAATATCGTCCAACATACCCTGCCTTTACCTATCATTTGTATCACAGGAATGCTCACAACAGTTTACAACTCCTCTCAATTTTCAAAAAGGTACAGCTTTCTACTTTTGAATAAAAGGTCTGTGGCAAAGAAAGCGCCCACCCTGAATCAGAATGACGACTCCCTTTGATGCATCACAGCAAAACCAGTCCTGTCCTTTTCTGAGAATCACAGGCATATCACACTCCTTGGCATTACCACCCTCTGCAGAATCAAGGAAAAAGCTTGTAGCAGCACATTTTTAAGTGAAACAATAAGGGAACACTGGGCTCTCTAGAGAAGGCATGTTTGGCGTCTCTGACTCTTAGGGGCCAATTGTATGGGGGAACTACTGATTGTGTCCGAGAAAAGGCCTGGTGATCAGATATGGTGGACTACCAAATGAAAGAAAAGTAGAGCATCAACACACTCATTTGAAGGTCTAATGTTGGACTGAGATGACGATCCCACCAGCAAATGTTGTGTTATCTATTTTTCCTATGGGAGATCTTGCTGTTTTCTTATGTTATCTCTGAAACCAATAAAATATGTTAAAAAAATGAGTGAACTGATATACACAACTTGCATGAATGATCCCAACCAGTGAGGCTTTACGATGTCCCATTAGTACTCTGTAATTGAGATTTCAATTTATGAAGCAGTTTTCCAGCTGTACATATTGCTATACATACATATGGTGAATCCATTTAGTTACATCATCTCTATTCCGAAGGCAACATACACACATGGGAAAAAAGCATGGGCACCTGGGAAACATACTACACAAAGTAAATTAGGGGTGAAAAAACAGCATCTCCCTGAAGCATCAGACCCAATGCACTATTTAGTGCAGATCTGCAATAACTGACTCACCTCGTTATGTTTCCCATTTTTAGTAATACTGCTTTCCTGCAAAATTATCTTCTCCAGGACCACGAGAAGATGCAAGGCTTTCTCAGTTTGATGAGTCAGCAGATACAGGTCCACCAAGAGGAAGCAGACAGCCTGTGCAAACTTCTCTGACACGGTTAGCGGGAGGGGGGGCGGGAAAGGAGACACGGACAGCGGGAGGGGGGAGAAAGGAGACACGGACAGCAGGGGTGGGAAAGGAGACACTGACAGCGGGGGGAGCGGGAAAGGAGACACGGACAGCGGGGGGGAGCGGGAAAGGGGACACGGACAGCGGGGGGGGGGTGTCCGGAAAGGAGACACGGACAGCGGGGGGGAGGGTTGGCCGGAAAGGAGACACGAACAGCGGGAGGGGGGGTGGGAAAGGAGACACGGACAGCGGGAGGGGGGGCGGGAAAGGAGACACGGACAGTGGGAGGGGGGAGGCGGAAAAGGAGACACGGACAACGGGGGGGCGGGAAAGGAGACACGGCTAGCGGCACACACACATCGTACATAAAGAGAGATGCCTCAAGCCCGTGATCAGAGACAGATGCGGCGAGCCTCGGCCATGAAGGTTTCAGTCTAAGGCTCGTTTTTTTTCCTCTACCATGCGCTCATATTAAAAGCGTGCATCTTTAGGGCACGCTACTTACCCGCTAGCACCCACGTGGTGCCTACTTTACTTCACCTCAGCTGTGCGCCCTTCCTGGCTGCAAAGAAAGGCCCCTAAGCAAAACGCCCGGGTTGCAATCTCGGCTCAGCAGCGGGCCGTCGCCGCGGTGACGTGGGCAGCTTGAGTCGCGGGAGGAGGGCGGGAACAAACACGGACAGCGGGAAAAAGGGACGGCGGGGAAGAATACAACGGCCGACCTAATCAGCAGGAGGAGGGCGGAAACAGAGACGGACAGCGGGAGGGGGGCGGGAAAAAGACAGCGGGAAACGAGGACAGCAGCCTACCTCATCTTAAGGAGACTTAAAGTGGCGGCCACAAGCTTTTGAAATTTTTCGGAATTGGGGGCGTGGTTTTGCTGTGCTGAGTGACGGACGATGTCACTGTCTAAAGAACAGCAAAACATATGCCCCCAAATCCGAAAAGGACGGGGCTACATCGGAGTGACGGATCTCTCCTCCAATGGCTGGCCTCCGTTTAGGAAGGCAGCCAATGGAGGAGAGACGGGGCAGGGAGGCGGGACCTACAGCGCTACTAAGAGTCATTAAATCTCCGGCCACAGACTGCGCAAGCGCAGCCTTTAGGCCTTCGACCTAAAAGACTCTAACTTATGTAAAAAAAACACAGAAATTCACTGAAAACAACAAAGGTTTAAGAGGGGTGACAATGTCAGTCATAATGTAGTGTTTGAAAGCCAAAAAAACAATGACATTGCCAGTTAAAGTTTAGCGAGCTAACTATAACTTGCAACCCAGCCATGCACTGCTTATGACCTCACATATATCACTCATGACGTGATCAATGGGTGGTTCCCAGGTTAGTGGCAATTGCCTGGTGCCATTGGGATGCAGGGCGCATAAGGAGATACATTGTGGCAACTGTGCGGCACAATAACTTATCTTAACTTTGTTGAGGCAATTTATTTTCTTTTATCTCTCTTTGCTTTTTAAATTTTGAAACTGTGATACTTGCACCATCGCTGCGCTCTGCAGAGCAAAGGCAGGCGCTTAGCTTTTAAACTTATTGCTCATTGCTGATTTGTCGTGCAGTGTGTCCTTACCGCTGGGTTGAGCTCCCTTCCGCCCCGGTCCATCGCGGCTCTTCTGCCGTTTGTGTGGAGAGTGGCTCTCTCACCGCGGGTACTTGTGCCGGTCCGGTGGAGAGTGGGCGCCATATTGGGAGGAGCCTGAAGGGCACTGGGACCAGAGTCAGCGGTCCAGTTGCCCGAGGCTCCCTCCCATAAAGTGATCGTGGTGTGCTGCTCCCGAGTGGTTCCCAGGTTAGTGGCAGTTGCCTGGTGCCATTGGGATGCAGCGCGCATAAAGCGATACATTGTGGCAACTGTGCGGCACAGTAACTTATCTTAACTTGTAGAGGCAATTTATTTTCTTTTATCTCTCTTTGCTTTTTACATTTTGAAACTGTGATACTTGCACCATCGCGGCGCTCTGCAGAGCAAAGGCAGGCGCTTAGCTTTTAAACTTATTGCTCATTGCTGATTTGTCGTGCAGTGTGTCCTTACCGCTGGGTTGAGCTCCCTTCCGCCCCTGTCCATCGCGGCTCTTCTGCCGTTTGTGTGGAGGGTGGCTCTCTCACCGCGGCTACTCGTGCCTGTCCGGTGGAGAGCGGGCGCCATATTGGGAGGAGCCTGAAGGGCACTGGGACCAGAGTCAGCGGTCCAGTTGCCCGAGGCTCCCTCCCATAAAGTGTAATGTGTCTACGGGAGCGCAGCGGGCGCGACGATGGCGCGCCGAAGGTGCGCCTAAGGTAAGCCCGTCTGCGCCCGTCCGCGAGCGTCTGGGACCCGGGGCCACAGACTCTGGACAAAATTTTATTTACTCTGCCTCGGATTTAGTTGCACTCAGACCTACTGGAAAGCTGTGGCCACCATTATCTCCACACACATTAAAACGTACCTCTCAGCTTGGTATTTCTAAAGTTACAGCTGCTGTAGATTTCTCGCTTATGAACCCATTATGTATAGATCATGGTACACCTAATAAACTGACACCAGAGTTTCGTTGCATTTATCTTAATACTAGGTCGATGATTAAACATCAGGTAGACATTTTTCTTTTATTGACCTATGAAAAACCAGACATGCTTTTTCTGACAGAAACTTGGTCTACTCTTGACTCATTACCAGATATACTCGCATCTCTTCCCTCTGACTACTATATTCTCTCAGCTAACCGCCCACCTGGGAAAACAGGGGGGGGGGGGAGTAGCTTCTATTATTCGTAAAACCCATCAGTTTAGAGAACTCTCACCTCTGTCTCTTCCAGACACGGAGAATATTGCCATTAAGTTAGACACTGACAGTGGGGCGCTAATACTGGTCTTACTATATCGTCCTCCGCAGTATATGGCCACTTTTCCTTCTCTTTTAGCAGAACAATTGGCTTCATGTGTTGTCAACTACTCCAAAATTCTTTTAATTGGGGATTTGAACTACTGGTTTGAGAACGTAACATTAGACCCCCAAGCAGCAGAACTCAAGGACTTATTATTGGATATAAATTTGAAACAGCATATCCACTCTCCTACCCATCATAAAGGTCATAGTCTGGATCAAATCTGGTCATACAATTTGTCTTTACCTCCGCCTTCTATACGTCCTTGCAGTTGGTCAGACCATTTTTTCATACATTTTTCATTCACAATCAATGGGATTGTCAAATCTAGGCCACTGGCGGGCAAAGAAATTCAGAAGTGGAAGTCTTTAGACTTACCCGCATTCCTAAACACTCTGGCTACTACCCTTCCCCCTCAATGTGAGGATATAGAATCCAGTGAAAAGGCACTTTCACAATGGCTTTGCCAAGCTGTAAATCTCTATGCTCCCCTGGTAAGCTTTCCCAGATCGCGAGGGAAGGATGCCCATAAATGGTTCACTCCAGAATTGAAGAAATTAAAACTCAAGATTAGACAAAAAGAAAGGAAATGGAGAGCAAACTATTTATCACAGGATAAAGAGATTTACTGTTCTGCTAGGAAAACATATCAAAAAATTCTTTTACAACACAAGACTGACTACTTTTCGGCAAAGATCATGAACTCCTTGAACAAATCAAAGGAGATATTTGATATTGTAAACGATCTTTGTAATGATGATAGGACAGCTCCCCCTATAATCCCTACCCAAAAATTATATGACTCTTTGAATGTTTTTTTAGGGAAAAAATCGTCACCATTAAACAAAACATAATCAGTTCCCCTACTTTAACTCCACTAAATGATATATTTTGTAATCCTTGTACACTGGATTCCTTCTCTCCCATTGAGCCCAAAACCTTTTCTGAACTCCTTGTACGTGTTAAATCCGGATCGCCTGACGATATTTGCCCGCCCCACATTTTTAAAGGAATAGGACTTGCTCTCCCTCAAAGTATTCTTCCTTTATTAAACAAATCACTTGCACAGGGTAAGGTACCCAGCAGGTTTAAGCGTGCCCTGCTGATCCCTTTAACAAAAAAATCTGGCATTGACCCATATGACCTTACGAATTACAGGCCGATCTCCCTTTTACCCTACCTATCAAAAATTCTGGAAGCCCATGTATCTAACTGTCTCTCGAATTTTATCGAATCAACTGAATATCTAGAACCGAATCAGGCAGGCTTTCGCCCATGCCATTCTACCGAGACAGTGATACTTGCGGTCCAGAATACCCTGGGATCTAACGCAGATAGAGACGCTCATCAGGCATTGGTGCTCCTTGATTTGTCGGCTGCGTTCGACACAGTTGACTATTCTATTCTTGTCAACCGTGTCGAGCAGGCCGGCCTCAGGGGCCCTGCTTTGAGTTGGCTGAAGTCCTTCATCTCTAAACGTACTCAGTCTGTTAGATTGGGGACATTTACAGCCCCAAAAACTGTCTCTACCTGTGGTGTCCCCCAGGGATCATCCCTGTCTCCATTGCTTTTTAATTTATATTTACGCCCTTTATTGTATTCTTTGAAAAATCATAAAGTCACAATTTTTAACTATGCAGATGACTTGCAAGTTGTTTTCTCACTGGACTCCCCTGACGCTGTGGTGGAATTTCAGGAAACTATGTCTCATATCCAGAGATGGATAAATCTGAATCACCTCAAACTTAATCTTCGTTCGGCCCACCAAGAATTGGTAATGGTCCCTCTATACAAGAAAAAATATCAGGGCGGCAGTAGTTTCCATTTTCTTGCCGCCTCCTTATGGAACTCCTTACCACTGTCGCTAAGACAGAGTGACGCTCTTCTCTCCTTCAGACAGGCCTTCAAAACCTGGCTTTTTAGACAGGCTTATTCTTAAATTAATGTGAAATATACCTTTGCCCAATGTACCTAAGTGTTATGATGTGCTCTCAAAAACCTCAATAGCGCCATGAAGCCCACGAGCGTACGTGCGCTGGACAAATAAAATTTAACATAACATAACATAACATCAATGACATAATTGATTACATCCCTCTTGACATATCAAATAACATCATTGATGACATCACAGATGACATCATGCAACCGACCATAGTTCTCTACAAAATGTTACAGCCTTTGAAATAAGTAAATAACTTCTAAATGACACAGAATCATGAAAAACATAAATTACATGAATATGTTCATATTTAAAATAATGATACTACAGCCCACTTCTTCAAGACACACAAGCCACCTTACAGGAACAAGCTTCTGCAACGGACAGACTTCACCCTGTACACAACTATTCATGGAGACCCCACTCTATATGGACATCCAAGCCCAAATAGTTGGTCAGACTCCTACTAGCCACAGACTTCACCCTGGGCACAACTCTTCACTGAGATTCTACTTCCTCCAGACACACAAGCTCCATTAGGTAGCCAAGCCCCTGCTACAGATAGCCTTTGCCCTGTGCATAACTCTTCATGGAGAGCCCACTCCCTCCATGTCATAGAACATTTATTGAGTTATGTTAATTAATTTCTAAAGCGCCTGAATTCCTGAGGGTGTCTTGGCGCTAATTGGGTATGGCAGTATAGGCAAGAGCAAGTGAGTACTACGCATTGAAAAGCAAAGTTTTTAGTAGCTTCCTAAAATTCAGTAAGGTGGAAGCTGCTCCCCATTTGAGTCTCTTAAAGATGGGGCAGGAGACCATCAAGATATTTTTAGATCGCAGGTCCCTGCAGGGAATGTACCAGGAAATGGACTGTTTGAGGTGACAAGGACCTGAGTCATGCTAGGCCTTATAGGTGAGGCACAGCGCCTTGAATTTGATTTGGTTACTCACTGAAAGCCAGTGGAGTCTCTTAATGGAAGCTGAGAAAGTATAGAACGTGAGCAGGTCAAGGATAAGTCTTGATAACGCATTTTGCACGCTCTGTAGTTTCTTCACAAACTGTTTTTGGAGCTTAACGTACAGTCCATTACAAAAGTCCAGATTTGTGAGAGTAAGTAAAGAGATGACTGTTTTTCTAGAGGTATGAAGGATGAAAGGGAGAATCTTCTTGATAGTTCTCAAAATGTTGAAACTGGAGGAGACAACTGAACAAATATGCTTGTTGAAGTTCAGCTTGTCATCAATAGTTATCCCTAGATTTTTTGCTTTTTGGACCGGGATAGGAAGAGTTCCTAACTCTGTTGGCCAACACGCTGGGTGATTGATGTCTTATGTGAGGTCACAAGCAGGGCATGGCAGAGGCGCAAGTTATAGGTAACTATAACTGGTGAATTTCTGTGTTTGTTTAGTTCAAAACATGTGTTGTCACTGAGAAATACAGCTAACATTACATTACTTTAACCTTTGGTTTTGTCAGAGAATTTCTACGGTTTAAAAAAAAATTAAAACATCTTTTTATTACACCTAACTATAACGTTAATTTAACCTTTGTTTTTTTCATTGAATTTCTAGGTTTTTTTAAACTTTAGTAATATCTATTTACGCTACGTAAATCAACCCCCCCCACCTGCAGTCAATGCACATGCACATGCTGTGCACAGATGGGGTTGGCCACAGGGCCTGTGGCCAACACCATAAAGGCAGCCAACCGCACACTGCGCAGGGCCTTCAGTTGTACACAGCAGGGGGGTTGACCAACTCCCAGCATGCAGCAAACCACACGCTGCCCATGGAGGCAGGTTGGCAACAGGACAAGACCCTGGGGACCCCATCCTTCAGGGCCTTTTTTTTTAAAGGTGAGGGTGGACTACATGGCCCCTCTCCCCAAATCGTATTAGTCCCAGGGGACCCTATACCCCGGGCCATTATTTTTCATTAAAGGGGAGGGGGAAGTGTAGCCCCCTTCCCGAGCCTTATTAGGCCTTGAGGGATGGGCTTGTCTAAATAAAGGGTGGGGGGGGGGGTGTGGCCCTCCTTCCTAGGCCAATTTCAGCCCTGGGCACCCCATCCCCTGGGGCCTTGTGTGATTTTAAGGGTGAGGGGGCACATGGGTTTCCTCCCTAGGCCAATTTTGCCCCAGTGGCCCCTATCCCCTAGGCTCAGCATACTTTTTAGGGGGGGGGGTTTGCAGCCCTCCTCACGGGCCAATTTTGTGCCTGAGAACCACATCTCCTGCGGCCCGGTGTGCTTTTCATGGGGAGGGAAGCACGTAGCCCCTACTTCCCAGGGTCAAATTTGGCTCTAGAGACCCTATCCCCGGGGCTCTTACAGGTTTTGGTGAGTGCCCTGGTACCCATCCAAGGCACCCACCAAACTCTTGTTGGGGGTCCTGAAGGGAGCCTCAAGGCCCCTAAGGCCCCAACCGGCTTACTGCATACAGTGCAACCTGGCATTGCTCCCACCCTCAGGGAGCAGCTCCTAATGCTTCTTCCTCAGGGTGGGAGTGATATTTTCATCCGCATTTTCAAAGCTCCCGCCCAATGGTAGTGGATTTGATGTTTAGTCGTGCTTGGTGTGAGTTTTGAAAATGATCCCGCTAAGCAAGAGGAAACGCAGGTTGCCTGAACCACTGCGGGCAGAGTAGCCGCTATGTCCCTGGGGTGGGCTCCCTAGGGCATAGCATCTGAGCCGGCCCGAAGGATTGGTCCCCGGTGCCATCAATTGCTCAGGGAGGGGGGCCCCATGGCCCCACTCGCTTCAAGTTTTCAGCCCTGGGGATGGGCTCCCCAGGGCCTTTTAAATCACAGCAGCCCCCCTCTACGCATTATGTAAAATATTGACCCTGGGGGTGGGTTGTCTGGGCCCTTTGGAGGATCGGGTTGGGGTTGCACTGCCCCATCCCCATGTAAACACATTTGGACCTTTTAAGGCTCAGGAGGGGAGCTGCATGGCCCCCTGCCATTTTCTCAAATTTCAGGCTTGGGGTAGGCTCCCTGGAGCCCTTGGAGGCTCAGGGAGGGGGGCAGCATGGTCCCCCTCCCTATATAAACTAATTTTGGCCCGAGAGTGGGCTCCCCAGGGCAGTTGGAGTCTCAGGGATGGGGGCCAAGCAGCCCCCCTCCCCTTAATGAATTCAGCCCTGTGAGTGGGCTCCCTGGGGCATAAGCTATTTAAATGTGGCCAGCCGCCCCCTTTTTTTTTTAATCCCGCAAGAGTCTTGTAGGATCGCAGCATTGTTTGCTGATTTGTTTCATTTTTGGCCCATGGGGGTGATGGCGTGGGATTACTAGTCCAGTTAATCATACTAACCTGGGTCCATAAACATTCCCACTTTGAACCAGTAATCCAACTTAACTTCCTGCCTATCAGAGTTTTATTCACCTTAAGATTTATACATCTACACCATGACTTACCAATCCTTGTCACTTGTGCTCCAAGTCCTGAATCTAAGGCTCAAGGGAGCTAGAATAATAGATAGAGAATAACATTCACCTTATGAAAAACAAACCACAGACTCGGGAAAAGTTTTAAACACTTTATCTATGCAATATTTTGTGAGTCAGAGTCCACAGTAGTGAAATTAGGGACTTTGCAAGTAAGTAAACAATTATTAAAACATAAACCTTGCAGGACTTTAAGAAAATGCTTTTAGACATTGGTACCTGGGTAGGGTGAAAAGGGAAAATGGCACAAGGACATACCACACAGATTATATTTACCTAGAATGGTGCGAGGACCAACCCTGGCCACGGGCTGGGACAAGAGAAGGGCTCCCGACTAATCAGGTGCCAACAGGACAGGACAGGTAACCTCCGCTAAGTGCAACGCCAGCGTCATGCCCCTCTCGACAACTACTCTCAGACCCCGACTGGGTAAATCGATTCTTCTCCGTCAGCAAATTCCTGATTCTTCTTTCAGAGTGCTCGACTAGCACTCTGCTCTCGATTCTCCTTCAGCATACGCTGGGTCAGTGACAGGTCTGTGACAAGTCGGACAATCTAACTGACTAAGCCTACCTTAGTTATACCATTTCAGTGTGTGAACCACCCCCTTAATGTTGCAAATTCTATGTGTTCCCTTCATTTGATTGGTCAGAAAGACGAAAAGAAGTCCTCACACCATACCAGTATGAGATCATTTCTATTCAATATAGTTGATCAATGTTGCCGTTCATAATTTACTTTCCCATGCTTTTATTCCACCCAGAAATATTTGTTTCAAATCATATACAATGTATTAAATACAGTTAATATTTCTTCCTCTCCTGGGGTCACACGGTCACACAGTCAGGTTCCCAGGAACATTGCGAGTAAGTCACGACTTTGGCTGCTTGTCAATGTCAGCGGCTTCAAGGTTTTCTGTGATCTTCTTCGCAGACGCAGCCTTTTTAAAATGGAGTTTGCGACACCCTTCAGGCCCAAAATACAAGCTATCAATGAAGTCAAAAAGAGACATATTAGAATACAAAAATAAATTAATGCACTGTATACCGCTTATTTCTACTCTAACCCCATTACTTTATTTTAACTATAGCATTAATAGTTAAGCAGAACACACAAGTTTTAGTTCGAGCAGGAGCATGTGCATTAGTATGTGAAGCACGAAGCGGCCATCTTTAGCACTAGTGCGCAGCTGCAAGAAATTCCCACCAAAAGCAGAGATACGTCATACTACGTAGATGTAGTAGACGCATGTGCAGACAGATTCCAGCGTTTTCGGCGGCCATATTAAGACACTCGGTTTACTGTTAGCAAAAGCACATAGGTAAGCTTCCCCTAGATACTAGAAATGTTGTGCAATGCAGTTTTAGTAATCTCAAAACATGTTGGTTAATAAGTTACATGTTATTTCGAGAGGATTGAATACGAGCAAGTTTCTGTACTTATGAAACCTTGCTCCATCAATCTCCTCTTTGATGGTATTCTATACCATCACTAATTACGGAACCAGAGGCCAACTTTAGCATTCTCCCATTTCAATTTCTTCTATTCCTTTAGCATTTCTTGTATCTCTTTTCTTTTGGAAACCCTTCATTCTTTTGTAAATATCCCCTTTCATTTCCTCTAGTTGAATTTCATCGCATTTTCGTTTTTTTCTTTTCTCATTTACTGTATACCACTTTCTGTTTCTGCAGCATTTGCACCCGATCATTATCACCAAAATCAGTAGTGATATTCCCATTATTGGCATCAGTACTTTACCTGCAATACTTTTACCTACATTAGAAAACCAACTACCTACAGAGGAGAGACCATCAGTTAGTCTCTTCTATGCACTAACAACCTCCAGTGGTCTCAATTCTTCTTCCAAATGAGTAATATATCTGACATACCTTCCAATTTCAATACCTTTGTCAGGTATGTAAGTGCAACAATGTTGCGCCTTCAGCATTCTACATACTCCGCCCTCTTTTGCCAATAATATATCAAGAGCAAGTCAATTTTGTAAAACCATTGATCTTATCGCAACTAATTCAGTATTGATCAGTAAGAATCCTCCAGCAGTGTCAGTCGATAAGCGATCCACCACTGTAGACAATTTACAAATTCTTTGTGTATTCAGAATTACTCCCACTGAAGATATCAATGCACTAAATATATCTCCTACAATTTATAAAAAACTTGCTCTTTTATGTCGAGTTAGTTCATTATTGTCTTCATTGCTTCCAGAGATTCTTTTCACATGGTATACCTTCAGGAATACTATTCCGAAATAGCAACTACCATACCAATGATCAGGCAGCTTAAAATAAGCTTTGTTCCCACAAATGAAATACACTCCAGGAAAAACTGAATCAGTTCCCCCTTTTAGTCCCCAATCCCCAATTATCGGGAAACTGTGTTCACATTCACTGGAACCGATGAAATACATTATTATACTCTGTTTTTAACCTATGGATACAGATTTTCCCCTTCTTTTCAAGGTCCAGGAACGTAGCGGCACGAGTCTTGCCAGTTGCAATAAAATCTTCCCTCTCAGCCCACTTAGGTATCTGAGGTTTCAGTTCAGTAGCCCTTCTATGGAAATCCCGTCTCCTTTTCTCTACTAAATTCAAAAATATTTTCTCTTCTTCATGTAATTTACATGTTAAGCTGTCTTTATGTGCTTCAGCTATATCTATTGCTTTCATTGTTGGAAAATATTCACCCATAAACTGTGAGTCTCTACTGCTAAGGACAGGGTTCATATTTCTGCGTATAGGAATTTCAGAAAAAAATCACATCTATATTAGAATAATAATACTGTAACTTTCCAGTTCTATAAAACAAGCTAGCTAAAATACTACATGAAATACCATATGGCAGTGGTAAATGATGATATGCTACTCCTTCTGCTACTGATGCCGGTAATTTCATACAGACGTAGCAATCACTAACTTCCATAGTTTCCACATAATGTACTAACAGGTTAGCAAATACATTGAAATCTGTCTCATTTCTATTTTTACTATGGTGATATTCTATCTAATCTGGTGCTTCTAATTCTACTCTGTCTTGCTTAAGGTTAGCTACCTTTCCATGTGTACTAGTGTCATTCTGTTTATTAGCAGGCATCAAGTAAGGTATTGATATTGTCAGTCCTAGCCATGCTATGAGCACTATCAATACACTACATATACATATTCTACAGCATGTCTTTATACAATTTCTTTTCGAGTTTCCAGTAATTCTATTATTAGCCATTTCTGACTAAGGAGACTTAACCCCTCTTTGTAACTTTTACACAGAATATAAACTGTGAATTTATTTCAAGTTGGTCTCACTTCTTCGTCAATTTGATCAGCAATCAATTCTTCATCACTTTCATCACTAATTTCCAGATTCTCAAAGTCCTCGAGAATTACATAGGTCCATTTAGGACCTTTGAATGTGTTATTCAGTCTTTTCAAGCATGGACTTCTCCTTTGGGGTTTCTCTGTGGATGGTCCAGACTGACTTGTAAGTTCATCTACTTGGTCTGGTTCTTCACTTATTGTCTTAAGGCGATATGTCAATCTTTTGACAAATCTAGGCCAAGCATCACCTTTTCTGAGTCTCTTGGCTGGCTCTGTGCCTTCAGATTATTCAGATGTTCTTTTGTTTTCATTCAGATGTGGCACACTTTGATTTTCATTGTATTCAGAATTCCTTTCTATCTGACCTTGTCCAGTGCTTATTACCTCTTCCGTTTCTGCCTGGATGGGTTCTTCTATACTAGTCTGATCTTGTTCAGGAGTTTCTTGGATTTGGCTTTGACCTTGGCTTTGTTCTCTTTCTTCTTCTTGAACACGTTTTTCTATAACTGTCTGGTCCTGCTCAGGTCTTGCAATTTCTTGATTGTCTTCTGCCTGAGCGTTTTTTCTAGTACCTATCTGTCCCTCCTCAGACACAGTTCTGGTGCGGGTTTTGGAAGTCTGAGTGTATTGCTCTTTCCTTGTCTGGTCCTCCTCAGAATTACTATTAGCTTTGATTCCTGAAATCTGTGTTCTTCTATTCCTGTCTCATCCTCACTATCACTCTGGCTATCTAAATATGTTTGGCTTCTTGTTCTTATTGTTACTTCAGGTATGTCGACTATTAGAATCCATCCATCCTGACTGGTGCTCGGTTGTTCTTCATCAGCTACCTCAGGATCTATCACTTGAGACCCTTCAGCTGCACAACCTTCAGCCTCTACTTCATCAGGTTCAGTCACTCTTTTAGTGTGGCTGGCATTAATCCAGTTTGGAATTCCTTTGCACTTCACAGCTGTGGTGGTAACCAATATTACTTGATGTGGTTTTCCCCACCTAAGCAAGATTCCCGGGTGTGATCTTTTATCACTAGCCAATCTCCTGGATTAAAATCATGTGCTGGAGTCGAATGTCTGGCCACAGCGTCTTCCCTAACCTGGTGAGAGATACTTGGTCAGCCAACTCTTTGCAGTACTCCAACACCAAATCATCAGATATATTTAACAGCTTGTGTCCTGGCACACATGTTTGGTTCATTGCCCTTCCCATGAGTATCTCATGGGGACTCAAGCCTGTTTTCTTGTCTGGTATGCTTCTGAGTGTCATCAGGACAAGAGGTAAAGCATCAGGCCATTCCAATCGGGTAGATTCACACATCTTTCCCTATCTTGATTTTATTGTGCCATTCAGTTGTTCTACCACTCCAGAAGCCTCTGGGCGGTATGCACAGTGCAGCGTTTGCTCAATTTTGAATGCTTCACAAATGAATCAAATGATTTCATTATTAAAATGAGACCCTCGATCTGATTCAATCGTTACTGGAAAACCGAACCTAGGAATGAGTTCTCTCAAAAGGAGTTTGTCTACAGTTAGGAGTTTGTCTACAGGTATGCTTCTACCCATTTGGAAAATAGGCAAACAATGACAAGGACATATTTTAATCCTCGACAAGCAGGTAACTGAATTAAATTAAGTTGGAGTCTTATGAATGGACCTTCTGCCTTTCCAATGTTCCCAGGGCAAACTACCGTTTTCCTACCAAGGTTCATTTGTTGACAAATTAAGCATCTCTGGCAAAGACTCTCTGCTATATTCCTGAACCTTGGGTTAAACCAATCCTGTCTAAACAGGCAGCTGATTCCACATGCATCGATTTTCCTGTTTACTGCCATTTTGCACTTGGCACAATGTTGGGCCACCTGGTCAGCATAACGATTACCAGCTGTCACTTTGTCGATTCCAGATTGGTGAGCAGCACACTTGACCACAGCCACTTCTTTTGGCAATTGAATTGCTTCAAGTAACTCTTTTACAAACTTTCCATTTTTAATAGGGGTTCCTGAAGAAGTCATGAACACCCTTTGCATCCACAGCTGGCCAAAGTCATGCACAACCCCGTAACCATACCGACTATCAGTGTAAATGGTTACTTTCCAATTTTTCCCAATTTTGCACGCTTTTATTAAAGCAATCATTTCGGCTACTTGTGCAGACTTGACTCCTGGTAAATAGGATGCTTCGACTACACCAGACAATGTACATACAGCATAAGCAGCACTCAATCCTCCTTCCTCATGACGAATACATGAGCCATTTACAAATGGCTCATGTTCAGGATCTTTTAGAGGTTCTTCCTCTATGTCTGGGCGTGGTTTAGTACTGTATTCAGTGAGGTCGATACAATGATGTTCAACTTCATTTTTCACTTCTTCAAAATGTGAGTTTGGTAGCAGGGTTGCCGGATTTAGAACAGTACACCTGACTATTGTCACGTTTTCTGCACCTAGAATAACTCTTTCATACTTAGTCAGCCTACTAGGAGTAAGGTACTGAGTGCATGTTCTGGTTAACAGAATCAAGACTGCATGTGGGGCATACACTGTTACAGGGTATTCCATGACAATGGATTCACTTTGTTCAAAACTCATGCACGTTGCAGCTACAGACTTTAGGCACCCTGGTAATGCTGATGCCACTGGGTCCAATGAGGTAGAGAAATATGCCACAGGACGTTGCATTAAGCCATGGGTCTGTTTTAGGACTGAGGGAGCATAATTGTCTCTTGCATCACAGAAGAGTGCAAATTCTTTTGAATAATCTGGCATGCCTAATGCAGGAGCTTCACATTTGCGTAATTTTAGGAAAGCGGTCATGCTTTCATCATTCCATTCGACTGGATATTTTGCCCTTTTCTTTGTCTGTTGAATCAATGGTTTTGCTAGTACTGCAAATCCCACAATCCACTGCCTGCAGTAACCTATAACTCAGAGAAACATCCTGATTTCTTTCTGTGTCTGAGGTAGTTTCATGTTTCTAATTATTTTGATTCTTTCTGAAGTCACTCTTCTGACCCCTCTCTCTACCTGGTGTCCCAGGATATTTGATGATGTGGTACAAAATTGCAATTTTTCAGGTGACACCTTATGTCCTCCTTCAGCCAAATGATTCAATAACGCAATTGTATCAATGATGCTGTCACTTTGAGTTTTGGATGCAATCAGTAAGTCGTCTTAGTACTGCACCAAAACTGACTTTCCAGGCAGCACCAAGGATTCGAGAATTTTTTTCAAAATCTGATTAAAAATCGAAGTACTTTCAGTGTACCCCTGAGGAACACGATTCCATTCGTAAACATGCTCATCAAAATTAAACAAAAATAAAAAATTACTGCCTGGATGCAATGGAATGGAGAAGAAGGCATGGCATAAATCCATTACAGTGAACCATCCTGCACTCCTTGGTATCTGATATAGGATCACTGCTGGATTCGGTACTACTGGGGAACATGGAACAACTATTTTATTTATTTTACGCAGGTCTTGAACTACCCTATATTTTCCACTTGGTTTCTTTATGCCAATTATAGGTGAATTACATAGCCTGCTCATTATTTCTTTTAGAATACCTTGCTCAACCAATCGCTCGATTTCGGCAGCAACACCTGCTTTTATTTCCAGACTCATTTTGTACTGACGGGTATTTGGGAAGACTACATCTTCCTTCACTGTCACTTTTACTGGATAAACATTTGCCATTAATCCTACTTCTTTTCCTGAAAAATCCAACACATCAAGGTTTACGGTATTTTGAAGTTCTTCCAGTAAATCTTTTAGGGTAATCTTTTTAATTACAGTCTCTTGTTTAGCTAACATGATTTTATACACTCCATCTTCACCTGGAGTCTAAATCTCAACACCATTTGGTGTGCAAAAAATTGTGCAATTCATTTTGCACAATAAATCCCTTCCTAACAAGTTTACATGGCTGGAGCCGCACACAACAAATTTGTGCATCTCCTTAAAATTACCAATATGCACCTCCATTGGTTCTGTGATAGGGGTCCTAATCTGTTTATTAGAGACACCCACTACTTGGATCGCTTCTCCTGAGAGGGGTAGGTTTGGGATGTCTGCTGTTCTCACAGTAGAACGGGTAGCACCAGTGTCCAACAGAAAAGTGATGTCATTTCCTTCAACTTTGCCATCTATGTAAGGACCTGACTGATCTACCGGTAGGAAAGCGCCAAGTACGCATTCCTCTTGCCCCCCTCTCAGGCATTGTCAATATGACTCATTTTCGAAAAATGTGTCCTGCAAAAGAAACTGTGGTGTTAACGTATTTTTCTTACCACTTCCCTCTCGGAATCTGGTGTCCACACTGTATTTGGCTTGACTCACAAAATCTGGCATATGGGCAGGTGCAGGTGGTAACTGATTTTGAATTGCCTGTTGCGGTTGCCTCATTGACACTTCATTCTGCGTCTGCGGATTTAAATTTTGATTTTGGACATTATTATTCTGTATTAATTTACACTTGTTTTTCCAATGGCCCAATTTTCAGCACCCGTGACAGGGAAACTATTTCTTCGCCTCTTCTTTGCTCATTCTGCTTCTAAGTTTGCCCTCACTACTTTCACCCTGACCTTCCCCTCTTCCTTGGTTATTTGCCTGTTGATTTTACTGGAGTTCCTGTTGTTCTGCCAATTTTACTTCAGCCCACATTACTTTTTCTTCTAATTTCTTTTGCCTGTTATCGATTTCATCTCCACAGTATTTTGCATACTTGAGAATTTAATTGATAGGCTTTGCCTGCCAACACAATTTATGCTCTTTAATCATTTGAAATATTTCTGGTTTTAGTCCGGACACAAAACGATATATAAAATGTGTCATGTCCTTATTATCAATATTTTCCAACCCACTATACTGCTTGAAACCTGTAAAAGACGCTCATAATAGGCATGTATTGATTCATCCTTGTCTTGATTTGTTCTGTCTATTTTTGTCCAATCTGTCTCTTTTGGGGGTAACTTTCCTTTTAGGTAGGTTATTACCTGATAATACTTTTTCATTACATCATCTGATGGACCTCCTGTCTTTGGATCTCTAGGGTATTCATCATTTGGCCAATCTAATGCAATTTTGCATTCTTTCCATAATTCTGCAGGGACAACTATATCAAACAAAACATCTAAATCTTTTAGCAGTACTTTTGATACTTGCACAAACCTTTCGACTTGCCTGTACCATTCTACTGGTTTTTCTCTGAGTTTTTGGAAGTCATTTGTAAATGATAAAATGTCCTGCCGGGACCATGGGACAGGTACATAACCTCCTCCTGGCACTTCTTTCATCGGACACAACCTTTCAACTTTTTCTGTTTCTTTCATTAGATACTCAGATGCAGTTCGATTTGCCTGTGCTTCCTCGATTTTTCTTTGTCCATCTAGCTTTCCATCTGTCTAAGTCTCCCCATTTTTGTAACAATGACAATAATTCTTTTATTTGCAGTTTTCGTCCTGACGCATTCATGTTTTCCAAATCTTTGTCAGAAAATTCAGCTCTGTATGGTTTCTGTAATACCTTAGATTTACCTATGTCAATTCCCATTTCTGAGGCCAAATTCACTAATTTCTCATGGAATATTTTTGTATTTCGGGTAATGCTTCTGCAAATGAACAATAACTCTTCTTCATTAAAAGAATTTAATCTTTCTAATCCTACATTTCCAGCCACCATTTCCTCTAATTCTACCCTTAATTTAAACATGTCTAATACCTTTGACTGTGATTTTGGCTTTCTATATCTCGTTTCCATCTTTCTATTTCTGCAGGGGTTACTACGGTCGTTCCTGTGGAGGTTTCAATCTGTACTTCTTTTGAGCATCCAGGAGTAATTTTCCTGATCGAGTCACCCACTGGTTTTCTTATAGGTAGATCCCTTAAGGAAATTACTGACTCACATTCACTTGCCTGGTCATCAATTATTATATTTTCTTTCCTGGGATGTACTATGGGCATAGTCAGAACAAGAGTTTTAGGATGAGGTTGCTTATCTCCATATAAGGGAACAATGGGACCAATAGTTACTGGTATCGTTAGGGCTTCAGGACTTGTATTCAGTTGGGTTATTTTTTTAATCAATTCATTACGCTGTTTGTTTATTGCTTCTCTTTTCTTGTAGTACCTTTTCCATTGTGGTCTCATGTATAATCTTTGGAACCAAGGGTGATTTTAGGATTGGAGCACTAGGGGTAACTCTATTTGTTTCTTCCTGATAAGGCGGTGGATTTTTCATGAATAAATCTTCAAAATAATCATCTTCTGAATCACCACTACTAGTCAATAAATGTTTTGTTTTTTCTGTACTTTTACTTCCGGTTGGTTCTTCAGTTATAAATACAGGATATAATCCTTCCACTAACATAGACTTTCTCCATTGTTTCATCTACTTATCTCTTGTCTCTTTGGGAAATCTAGGGTAACATTTACTAAAATTCCTGTCACACCGAGGTCTGTCTCGTTCAAAAGCCTCAGTCTCCCACTCTTCTAAAGCTTCATACTGCGTTAATCTTGGTCTAGGGTCTAACTCATTCATGCGAGTTCATAAATTGTGCAAAATTCTACCATTAAAACATAATCTGGAAATGCCAATATACCATCATCTTTTGTATACTGTATCAAATTTTCTAGCCATACACAAGCGTTGTAGCCTCTTTCTCTCATCATGTATCATGCGGGCGTTTTTTGGTGGTGGAATAATAATTCCTTCTCTTGTTTTAACTGGTTTATCTTTTTGGAAATAATTCTTAATTTTCTGCAAAAAATAAATTTTTCTCTTTTCTCCATACATGATATATGGTCTTCCTCTAATACTCTGTTCTCGGGCAAAACCTAAGTATTTTCTATCTGGGCGATTTTCTAGAAATGCAGGATCTAGATGCCACATATAATTACCGATGTCTATTAACACTGACAATTTTCAATTATTGCAATTTTTTAATTAATTGTTTACTTCACTTAAATGCTTTTCCAATGCCAGCGCATCTTTTATTTTCAGTGACCTTTCAGCAATTAACTTACAAAAAACTGTTAACCAATGCTTGCACGGCTTTTCTGTGACGTAAGTTTCGCTCTCTGCATTTACCCCTTCTTTACAATTTTCTCACGACTACACACCCCCTGTTTCAACCAATCACAGCGTGGCTCAAATGACGCCAGTGCAGCACCTACGACTGACCCCTCCTTTGCAAGGTAATACAACATTTCAATTTCTTTTCAATTTAAAATGTACATTTCATTAATTAACAACATAAACACATTCGCTACTGTGCCTGATTGACTGAATTCAAAGAAAAGATCATTTCTTTCACAGCAAGTAAAACCCTTCTGTTTACCCTTCACACACTACGAGTAAAACCTCTTCCGCTTACTCTTCATGCGAGCAAAAAGATCCTGCTACTCCTTCAGACTTACCCTTTCTAGGTGATATAAGACCAAAGTTTCATTAGCGAACTACTTTGCTATCAATCACTCTTACTTTTATACGAGAAAATAATCCCTAACTAGTGCTTCGAGTTTTACCTAACTTTCCAAACTTACTTCTTCAGGCCAGTAACCTCACTGCCGTGTGGCTTCCATTTACCACCCGCTATTCAATATCCCTGGGGATTTCCAGACAACAAATAACAATACAAACAGGTTTTGTTCACAAATCAATAAAAAATCAATACGCAACTAACTACCTATCTTAACTAAACCCTAACCATCTATCTGCTACCAAAGAAATGATGTTGGCGCGGGATTACCAGTCCAGTTAATCATACTCAACTGGGCCCATAAACATTCACACTTTGAATCAGTAATCCAACTTAACTTCCTGCCTATCAGAGTTTTATTCACCTTAGGACTTATACCTGTACACCATGACTTACCAATCCTTGTCACTTGTGTTATAAGTCCTAAATCTAAGGATCAAGGGAGTTAGAATAATAGATAGAGAATAACATTCACCTCATGAAAAATAAACCACAGACTCGGGGAGCATCTCGGTCAGAGGGCTAGGCTTTGTTGCCTAAGACCCTATTTAGTCAGGTGATGGCTCGAGCGTGCCAGGGGAAGTCCTCCTGAGGCACAGCCTGGAGTTAACAACTTTACGTGTATTTAAAAAAAAAAAGTTTGTAGTTAATTTGCACTATTCATTCTTAAATTCTCGAGCATTTGTGGTTTTAAAATTCGACTTAGCATTTTTAAACAGCACATTTGCACATTGTGGCGCTCACCTGCTAATTCAGGCCATAACTTCCAGCCCCCGGCAGCTCCGACGCGGGATTCACCACCATCTTGGGAAGCATCTCAGTCAGCAGATAGGGTCTTTGTTGCCCAAGACCCTATTTAATCAGGTGATGGCGCAAACGTGCAGCAGACGGGCGCAGCGGGCGTGCCGCCATCACACCAAAGGCAAGCCAAAGGAAGCCCGTCTGCGCCCATCCACGCTTGTCCTGCGCTCAGCGCCAGTCCCCCTGTCCTAAACACTTCAGGGAGATCCATTCCTTTTATATACTCCAGCAGTGCCCTGAAGGTGCTCAATCCAAAGAAACCTGACTACTCCTGCTGCACCTACCTACCCGAACATGGGCTCTCTCAAACCTCGAAGCTCTGCACAAGTTGCAATACCAAAATCCCTGAATTAACATGGCTTCCTGTGGCAGGGCGGAATAGAAAACAGACAAATGTAAGTCAAGTCGCCCCAGGCACTGCCTGGAACTGTGTCCTGATCAATGCAAGATCCCTGGTCAAGCACAGTAAGGAGTGCGCCTCCTTTTTGGAAAATGAGGGTATAATGATAGCTTTCTTTACGGAGACCTGGACGGACAGCTCCTCAGGGCCAGACCTGGTGAAAGCCACACCTCCCGACTATATTTGCTATTCACTCAGCAAAGCTCAGAAAAAAGGGGGTGGTTTAGCAGTCATACATCACAATACCATTACATCATCCTTCAATCCTCTAATAAAGGAGGAATATGAAGCTCTGGAGGTCTGTCTTAAGATTTCACATCAGGGTAGCCAGTGTAGAGACGTCTATCCTAGCCTTAGAGACGGACTATCAGCGACAGAAGGAAGAGGTACTACTGCGTAAACTATTGGATGAACAAAGGCGGCTCAGGGAGCTGGTAACAGACGAGGCGCGTACACAGGCGTTGGCAACCCTGCACCGGTTGTACGCCGTGGGTGACAAGTCCGGCAGACTCCTAGCATGGCTTGGACGCAAGGAACGGGCGGCGAGGTGGGTAGATTGGGTCTCATTGGCCGACGGCAGACAAGTACACACAGACGAGGCTATAGCGGAAGCCTTTGCGGCCTACTATGAAAGCTTCTATAGAGCCAGGGATTTGAGTACGGAGGAGGATGCGCTGCAGTATATGGGCGACATGGAGATACCGACTCTGTCCCCCGAGGCTAGCGAGGCGTTAGAGGCGACGGTGACTCTTGAGGAAATATCTGATACCATAGCCTCGCTGAAACCAGGGAAGACCCCTGGGCCGAATGGCTATCCGGCCGAGTTTTTCAAATGGGCTGCGGACCTGCTGCAGCGTCACCTAAAAACCCTGTTTCTGGAGGCGTGCCAGGCGGAGAGCCTGCCGCCAGACTTAGCATTGGCTAATATTGTACCGATTTATAAGGAGGGCAAACCAAGGGATGAATGTGCCTCCTACCGCCCCATCTCCCTCCTCAACATGGAGACAAAGATCCTAGCCACCATCTTAGCTAAACGACTGCGGTAGGTAATAACAGATCTTATACATATGGACCAGTCAGGATTCCTCCCGGACAGAGCGACCAAGTTGAACCTCCGTCGCACACATAACTGGCTACAGGAGGTTGAGGGAAGAAGCGAGCCCCACTGGTTCCTCTCCCTAGATGCGGAGAAGGCCTTCGATGCGGTGCATTGGCCTTTCCTAATGGCGTCGCTACAGAGGTATGGGTTCGGCCCTAAGTAACAGGCATGGGTTCCGCTCCTATACTCGGCACCGAGGGCGCGTGTTCGGGTTAACGGAAGTTTATCCCGCGAATTTCCAATCGGCAGGGGCACTCGCCAGGGATGCCCATTATCACCCCTTCTGTTTACACTCACTATTGAAATTCTAGCGATCAAGGTCAGACACAACCCTGGGATTAGGGGTTTCTCGCGGGGTGGGGTAGACTCGGCACAGGAGAAAATATCCCTGTACGCCGACGACGTGCTATTGTTTGTAACTGAGCCAGACACAACGATCCCGGAATTGTTCAGGGAGTTGGAGGGTTATGTCGCTAGGGCAGGACATACCGTGAACTGGCACAAATCAGTCCTCTACGACCCACACGGCCTGGAGCGGGGGGAATGCCTACCGGGACAACTCATACATACCAAGGACGGCTTTCAATATCTGGGAGTATTCATCGCTCTAAACAGGGGACTATCCTTCCACAAGAATATTGCGCGAGTTATAGACTGCGCCTCAACGGAGATGAACAGGTGGCGCCAGCTCCCACTCACCCTACTGGGACGAGCGGCGCTTTATAAAATGGTTATCCTACCGAAGTTCCTGTACGCGCTACAGAACGAATATTACCCACTGCCAGCAAAAACGATGAATAAAATCCATGCGGACCTTAGGGCCTTCCTGTGGCTGGCAGCCAATCAGAGCTCTTGCTCCTGTGGGAGTTAGCCTCCCATGGGAGCAAGATGGCCCAAAGGAAATAAAGCTCCCTGGGCCAACCAGAATGCTCATTTTTAAATTGATGACCCTGGGAGAGTCTCTTGGAACTCTCGTGGACCCATCTGTCCAGATATACTATTATTTTTTACCCTTAATTTCTCAAATACTACTGAACGGATTTACACCAAATCACAAAATGTCTGGGGACAAAGATCTTCCTGACGAATTTGGTGTAATTCTGTTCAGCAGTTTTTGCGGTAGCCCGTCTTAAAGAAGTCTATGGAAAATGCATGGGGATTTTATGTTTATATACCCCCCTTTTTTCTCGGCCCCTGCTTGACAGATCACCCTGAAACTTTACAGGAAAGAGCTGAGGAGGATGAACTTGTCTTTTGGAAAGTTTTGTGAAGATATGTTAAATGGGGCCAAAGTTATCAGAAAACCAAGAAGCACTCTTTCTAAAGAAAAGCAAAAAAGCAGACCTAACTAGAACTACAGAGAAAAAAAATATATATATATATATTAATCCCCCCCACACTACCCCGGCCACCTCCCAGGGCTGGATTACATAGTTGGGGGGGCACACAGCCCCCCCCAGCCCCGGGGACCGCCACCCCGGGGCTTTGATTGTTTAAATTGCGGGGGCCCATCCCTCCCGCTGCCCTGGGGACCGCCACCCCCGGGGCTTAAAAAAAAAAAAACCTTTGTGGAGGGCTCGAGCCCCCGCACACGCCCGGGGACCGGTACCTCCCCAGGGCACTAATATGCTAATTTGGGGGTCCGTTATGGACCACCGAGCCCTGGGGACCACTACCTTCCCGGGGCTCTGCATGTAATGGGAAGGGGGCCGAGCGGCCCCCTCCTGAAGCCTGTGATGGCCCTGGGGACCGACCACCCACCAGGCCCGGCTCCTGCAGTGTCCCGGGGTGCCCACCCCAGGACAGTGCTGTTTGCTATGGCAGCACGGGAGCCTCGCACCTCCCTCCCTGTTATAGCAAACTGGGGTTTGGGTTTTGGAAGAGAGAGCAGGAAACCTGCTCTCTCTTCCAAAATCCAAACCACATTGCTTTTCCACACGGGAGCTGCATGTCAGCAGCTCCCCATGTGGAAAAGCAATGCCGGCTCCCGCAGGACACGGGGGAGCCGGCAGGGACCGTGGGGGAATTTGGGCTCCCCCCACGTTCCCAATGAGGTGGCCAGGCCCCGGAGGATGGGTTCCCCGGGGCCAGAAGTGGCCAGGGGGGGGCTACACAGCCCCCCTCCATAATAATATAAAAAAATATATAGCCATGCCCTGGGGGATTGGGTCCCCAGGGCCCGGAATTGGCCACGGGAGGGTGGCCCACGTGGCCCCCTTCCCGTTAATAAATGTTCTCTTCCAAAAAAAAGAAGGGGGCCACATAGCTCCGTCCCAAAAATAAATAAATAAGTAAATAAACGTGATTGGGTCTAGGCCCCGCCCCCTCCAAGCGCCCTGTGGTGCGTTTTAAGTTGGGGAATTAATTGGCCTTCAATACTGGGGGTCCCTGGTGGCCAACTAGCCCACCAGGTACTTCCAGTAAGCGCCACAGGGCTGAGTTGCAGAGAGGTGGTCCAGGCCTCGCCCCTTTTTACACCTCTCTGCAACGCAGCTCTGTGGCGCTTACTGGAGGTATCTGGTGGGGTAGTTGGCCACCAGGGACCCCCAGTATTGAAGGGGAATTAATTCCCCAACTTAAAACACACCACAGGGCGCGTTTGCAGAGTGTTGCTTGGAGGGGACGGGGCCTGAGGTGACGTACATGCAAACACGCCCTGTGGCGCCTTTTAGGTTGGGGAATTAATTCCCCTTCAATCCTGAGGGCCCCTAGGGGCCAACTAGCCCATCAGGTACCTCCTAAAAGCGCCAGAGGCCTGCGTTGCAGAGACGTGGTCCAGGCCATGCCCCTTTTCACACCTCTCTGCAACGCAGCCCTGTGGCCCTTACTGGAGGTACCTGGTGGGTTAGTTGGACCCCAGGGACCCTCAGGATTCAAGGGGACTTCCTCCCTGAACTTAAAACGCGCCACGGGCGCGTTTGCACAGTAGTGAATGGAGGGGGCGGGGCCTGAGGTGACATGTGTGCAAACATGCCCTGTGGCGCGTTTTAAGTTGGGGAATAAATTCCCCTTCAATCCTGAGGGCCCCTGGGGGCCAACTAGCCCATCAGGTACCTCCAAAAAGCGCCAGAGTCCTGCGCTGCAGAGAGGTGGTCCAGGCCATGCCCCTTTTTACACCTCTCTGCAACGCAGCTCTGTGGCCTTTACTGGAGGCACCTGGTGGGCTAGTTGGACCCCAGGGACCCTCAGGATTCAATGGGACTCAATCCCCCAACTTAAAACACGCCATGAGGCGCGTTTGCATAGTGGTAAAGGGAGGCGGAGGGGCCTGAGGTGACATATGTGCAAACATGTCCTGTGGCTCCTTTTAGGTTGGGGAATTAATTCCCCTTCAATCCTGAGGGCCCCTGGGGGCCACCAGGCTCATCAGGTACCTCAAAAAAGCGCCAGAGGCCTGCGTTGCAGAGAGGTGGTCCAGGCCACACCCCTTTTTACACCTCTCAGCAATGCAGTTCTGTGGCGCTTACTGGAGGTACCTGGTGGGCTAGTTGGACCCTTGGGCCCCAAGGACCTTCAGGATTGAAGGGGACTTAATCCCCCAACTTAAAACGCACCACGGGGCGCGCTTGTACAGTGGTAAAGAGAGTGGGCGGGGCCTGGGGTGACATGTGTGCAAACACGCCCTGTGGCGCGTTTTTTAGTTGGGGAATTAATTCCCCTTCAATCTGAGGGCCCCTGGTGGCCAACTAGCCCACTAGGTACCTTTGGTAACTGCCAAAGGTCTGCGTTGCAGAGAGGTGGTCCAGGCCACGCACCTGATGGAGCAAGGATTCGCATGTGAAGCGACTTGCTTGTATTCATGAACCTTGAATAACGTTAAAAACACTAATCAACATGTTTGTTTTACTAAAACTGCATTTTTCATGAACACTGGGTGTCCGAGAGAAGCTTGCTTATGTGTTTTACTAACCATAATACGCTTGCATCTAAGATGGCTGCTGCTACGCGAGGGTTTCTACTGCGCATGCATCTGTCATACTCACGTGACATGACGTACTCTATGCTTTGGAAGGAATCTTTTTGCTTCTGCACACTAGTATTAATATGGCTGCTCTATGTTTTCACATGCACGAAGCTTGCACTGCTGCTTTTGCCAAGCTGTTCGTTCTGCTTAATCCTAATGCTATAGTTAAATATAAAATAATGGGTATAGAGTAGAGATACATGGTATACAGTGCATTCTTTTATTCTGTGTTCTCAAGCTGTTTATTTTCTATTTTTTTCATGCGTATTATTTTGGGCCTGATGCCTGACGCTGAACTCCATATTGCAACCTTTGAGTCTGCGCACTAGAGTTTGAAATCCATCAAGTAATGACATTGAATGATTGCCAAAGAACAGTTTCATCGAAGATGTGCCTGGGAAAACGAACTTTTACCCCTGTCGAAGAAAGCTCATTTATGCAATGGTATAACAATGTATTTACCAATATAACATTCATTGTTGGGTGGAATAAAGTCGTCATGAGAACCTAAATTTGATTGGCGGGAACGAAAATTTAAATATGAGACAGTAAAAGTTTCATTTTGGTATGGTGTGATGACCTCTCCTCAATTTTCTGTCCAATCAAAATTGGGAATCCTTACACTTGCAAAATTTGGGGGGTGGTACACTGACCTGGAAAATAGTATAACTAGCGTAGGTTTAGCTAGAGAATTTGTCCGACTTGTCCGAATAGCTGACCTGTCACTGACCCAACGCACTCAATAGGTGATCGAGATCAGAAGTGCTGCAGAGCACTCTGTAAGAAGATTTGCTGACCCAGTTGGGGTTCGGGAAGCTAAGGTGCTGTCGAAGCACTTTGTCAGTGAAATCGATAACCCAATCGGGGTTCTGACTATTAGGTGCAGAGAGCGAGTAGCGCAGGCATTGCAACTGAACTGTGGGTGCTGGTCTTAACCTTTGGTGGTCCTGTCCTGCTCCAAATATGGTTTTACCTGTCCTGACTCTGATCTGCACCTACAAGCCTACTGGCGACTGCAACTTTCGGGGTTCTGTCCTTTAAACTGACCTGTGGCCAGGGTTAGTTCTTCACATCATTCCTAGGTAAATATAAATTTGTGTGGATTTGTCATAGTTTGCTTCCTTCTCTTCCCCTCCCTAAATGTTACATGCTTGATAATAGTACTTGCATATTATGTTCTTCTCTTCACCCTTCCTATTGCTAAATTTTGCATGTTCCTTTTTTTCCCCTCCCTTTGTTAATGCTTAAACGTTTTTGAATTGTATTTCATCTTCCTTTTCTTTCCCCTCCCTATAGTTAAATGCTTACATCATTTTGATTGCGTATTTTATGTTCCCTTTCTTTACATTCCCTTTACTAAATGATTGAAATTTGTTTATTACATTTTCTGCATGGTTACATTGTGATTCTGATTTTCATTATTGAGAGTCTACTCGTGTTTAATCTTTGGATCATGACCATTTAAGAAACTTAGATAAATATTTAAAAACTTCCCGAGTCTGTGGTTATTATATGAGTGCAAAGGTATTTTCCTATTCATACTAACACCCTGATCCAATAGGTTTACAGGTACCAGAGACAGGGGACCATTCTGTATTTTCTGACCATGGGAGGTGAGGAAACCCCGCTCCCTCTACAACCGCCCAAAGCTATGGGCTACGCCGAAGGCATATTGGCTGTCTGTGTAAATGTTAACCTCGAGTCCCTCACTTAATTCACAGGCTCGTAACAACGCCACCAATTCAGCAGCCTGGGCTGATCGATGGGGAACTCGAGATGTTTCAACTACTGTTTTCAAGGTCGTGATTGCATATGCAGCTGTTGTTGTTCCATCTGCTAACTTGAAACAGGACCCATCCACATATAACTCCCCCTGAGTGTCAGATAGAGGAATGTCTGTGAGGTCAATCCTGCCCTTCGTTTCTTCTTCAGTTCGAAATATGCAATCGTGTACATCATTTGCAGTTTTACTCAAAGGGAGTGGTAGCAATGTGGCCGGGTTTAACGTGGCACATCGCGTAATCGTAATGTGTGGAGCAAATAGTGTCAATTCATATCCAGTGAGGCGTGCGCTCGTAAGATGCTGTGTCTTGGTTTTATTTAGCAATGCGTCCACAGCATGCGGTACCATCACTGTTAGACTAGAATTTAGGATGAGTCCCTCTGACTGCCGGATGGCCACCACAACAGCTGCTGTGGCCCTCAGACAGCTAGGAAGTGCTCTGGCGACATTATCCAATGTGGCTGACTAATAGGCGCAAGGTCTTTGCTTACCACCAAATCCTTGCGTTAACACTGAAAGCGAGCAACCGTCGACCTCATGCACGTATAGTACAAAGGGTTTACGGTAATCAGGAGTGCCCAAGACGGGTGCAGAACAAAGAGCAGATTTTAAAGAGTCAAAAGAATGCTGACATTCATCCGTCCAAGGGAGGGGTTCATGCACATCTTTAGTGGTTAAATGCAACAAAGGTTTAGCAAGAAGAGAAAAATTAGGTATCCATTGGCGACAGTAAGAGGTGATGCCAAGAAAAGCACGAACTTCACGCTGGGTGCAAGGGACAGACATGTTAGAGATGGTAGTAATACGTTCAGGAGTCAAACGCCTACCCTCCTTTGACAGTAGATGACCTAAGTAGGTCACCTCCTGTCGACAGTATTGAAACTCAGACAGGGACACCTTATTACCCTTCGCTGCCAGATGGTGAAGTAATTCAACAGTAGCATCCTTACAGCCTTCCTCAGTGTCGGACGCTATCAACAAGTCGTCTACGTACTGCAAGAGCACGTTGCCTTCGGGCAAGACTAGATAATCCAACAGAGCCTTAAGGGCCTGACTATAGATGCTCGGACTCTCAGTATAGCCTTGAGGTGCACAACAGAATCTGAAGCTTCGGCCAGATAACGAGAAGCAGAAGATCTGCCTGCTGTCAGGATGGATAGGGATACTGAAGAAGGCATTTTTCAGATCAATGACCGAAAAATATTGAGCAGTAGGCGGGATCATCGTGAGTATAGTGGTGATGTCGGTCACCACAGGGTACTGCGGTACTACAACCTTATTAACTGCCCGCAGGTCGATCACAAAACGATAGGCATCAATATTTCCCTGTGGACCAGAATCAGGACTTTTCTTCAAAATCGGGAGAATCGGGCTGTTACAAATATTGGCAGCTGTCTCCTCAACTACCCCTTTATCAATGAGGTCCTGAATAATTGAGAGCAAAGCCCGCTCATCAGCTGGTGAAATTTTGTACTATGGTATGCGCGGGAACTTTGCACCAGGTTTCACCGTGATATGGACGGGTGGGATGTCTAATTTCCCAACGTCTGCATCCCCTGTTGCCCATAATGCAGCAGGAATGCTATCGAACTCGGGGGGAAGAGCTTCATTTTTAGCAAAACATTGTTTCATGTAGGCGGTGTGGGGTTGTATCGTTAAATAAACCCCATCTGGGGAGCAGTATATTTTTGCATTCAACTTTTTTAACATATCCAACCCCAATAGATTCTCACCACAATGCGAAGTTAACAGAAAAGGTAATTCAACAGTAGCTGTACCGATCGTGAAGGAGAGGGGTTTAGAGACGGGACTTACCACTGGAACTCCTGAAAATCCCACAGATACATTATTTTGCCCGGACAGAGCCGCCCCTGGAACCAATGATCGAGCAACTGAACTATTCATTGCCCCTGTGTCAATCAGAAAATTCTCAGAAGTTCCCATCAATTCCCCTCTCACATAAGGTCCTTGTTGATTGACTGGGATCGACACTTGGCCCCTACTCTGTCCCTGGCTGTCCTATAGGTGAACATACCCATCCTGATCTTCGAATGCGTAATCCTCATTATAATATTGTCTGCCTTGGGGGTTATCAAAATGATTCCGTTCAGACTTGCCTTGTGCCTCTTCTCTTTGCATATCACTCCGATCTGGGCCAACTCGTCCCAGTCCTCGCCCCCAAACTGCTCCGTTCTGGGCAAGCGATAACGGACACTGCGCTTTCCAATGTCCTTCCTGCTTACAATAGGCGCACTGGTTTAACCCTAACGACTGGGTTGCGCCTGCGCCTCTGCCTGTTCCCGCCCCTCTGGATACGGGCCCTCTA
Organism: Lissotriton vulgaris; assembly: GCF_964263255.1. NCBI lineage: Eukaryota > Metazoa > Chordata > Amphibia > Caudata > Salamandridae > Lissotriton > Lissotriton vulgaris. The sequence goes on from NC_141689.1 coordinate 912,004,614, forward strand.
ACTCCTCTCCCCCTCCTTATCCTCGGACGACTTGCTGCAGCAATACTCGTGTTTTAAGATCCTTGGCCTTTTTCTCCACTTTATCCTTGCTCTCATTCTCCCTATGCTCATAATATTGGGCCATGCTTAATATCACGGAGGGGGTAGAGGTAGTCCAGGTGCTTTCAGCGGCCTGTAACCGTGCAGAAATTTCGGGTGCCAGATTGGTTACAAATCTATTCACAAACAACCGTACCCAACCCTCTGTGGCCAAATCCTGTCCACTGAAATCGATAAAGACTCCTTCAAACCTGGTAAAGAAGTCGGAAACACTCTCGTCCTTCTTCTGTCTACAAGCTGTCAATTTGTCCCAGTCAACTTTCCGTGGAGGAATCAGGGTAAGCATGTATGCTATTATTTTTGCTGGTAAAGTGGTGATTTCATTTCTAGGCTTATCTCCGGGTTTTCGGTCTCGGTCCCAGTCTTTTAATTCGTTCCAAGTCCCCCCTAGCTCTGCGGAATGATCAGTGTCATGAACCTGTCGCCATATATCGACTGGAACCAATAACCCGAAAAATAACTATACATCTGCCAATGTTATTACAGCTGAGGCTGCGGCTTCAGTCAGCTCTTTGTAGTAAGCGGTGAGGTTCTTGCGGGGATCGGGCAGTTGCGATTTGAGGGCAAGAACCTCACTTCGTTTCCACGGAGTGTACACCCATTGCTCCTGAAACCGGGCCTCTACTCGAGCTCTTATAACTTGGTCAGCATTATCACGTGCTTCAGGAATTTCGGGATGAAAAATAGGGTGCACTTCCCGCATGGGATGCTGGGAAGTCCAATTGGGGCTTTTTATAAACATTCTGCCTCGATATTTTATTAACGTGTCTACGTTTTTGTATACCTCCTCTGGATCCATGTTAAACTTAAGGGTCCAGTCTCGGATGTTATACAGTATTTGAGGTGCCATCCCATCCTGGATTCAGAAAAGGGGGTGGTGATGAACAGAGTGTCTGAATTGAGCAGACCACTCTTACCCAGTCCAAAGATCAGGGCTTGATCCATCACCGTTATTTATCTCACTGCCTCATCCCAGCTCAGAACCTGGCTATATGCAAATCAGTCTGTCCCTGGCCCAGTGCATCATGGGAACAGGGCAGACTAAACTACCAAGCCAATTCTTCACCAGAAAGGAAACAAGCTACCGGGGACCGGTTTCTGGCATTTCAGCCGTCTTCGGCCCGGCTTGCTTGAATCCTGATGGAGCAGTGAGAAAGGGACTCATGTCTGAGTATACCCTGCCACACCTATAGTGGCCAAAATCGATTCAGAAAAGGGGGTGGTGATGAACAGAGTGTCTGAATTGAGCAGACCACTCTTACCCAGTCCAAAGATCAGGGCTTGATCCATCACCGTTATTTATCTCACTGCCCCATCCCAGCTCAGAACCTGGCTATATGCAAATCAGTCTGTCCCTGGGCTTGTTTCCTTCCCAGTGTAAGAATTGGCTTTTGTAGTTTGGTTTGCCCTGTTCCCATCATGCACTGGGACAGGAACAGACTAATTTGCATACAGCCAGGTTCTGAAACTGGGATGGTGCAGTGAGCTAAAAAACGGTGTTGGATCTAGCCCTGATCTCTTGACTGGGTGAGCGCTTTCTGCTTAATTCAGAGACTCTGTCCCTCACCACCCCTTGTTGTAAATATCCCATCCTGGAAGCATAGTTCCCCGGCCTCGATAAGGTAGCAAAACATTTGATATAGAGCATGTTGCTGCATGACCGGTTCCAAATCTTTTATGGTGCTCCATACATCAGCTACTGTATATATATGGTTCCGCATCCATTTAGCTGCCTGATCTGCTACAGCCTCTTTCTCACCATATCCTAAGGAGGCTCTTGTGAATAATCGTCTAGCATTCATACCACCCGGTTCCCCTAACAGTGTTCGCTCCTTATCTCCGTGGGTCGTACTGGCTGATTGGGGGGTCCATATGGGGCTTGGAGCCGCCAACACCATATGGGAAGCTCCCAGAGGTTGCCGTGGGTCAGGGATGAGGGTAGCCGTGTCTCTCATTGAGGTAGGTGGGGCACATGTAGTACCCTGGGAAATGAGAGGCACGTCTGCCTCCAGTGTGGAGGCTAGGGGCGCGGTTGCCGGCTGAAGAGGCACAGCAGGATATATGCGTTGAGGCGCATACGGTGCTGGGGGCCTTTTATTCAACAAGTCCTCTATCTCATCTTCTGCTTCATTTCGTGTCACATAACTTTTATCTACCTGTAACCTAAACTGTCTATCTGCATACTCGATGTTCTGCTCGGTCTTATTTTTATCATGAGCAATGGCTTTCTGAGTTACAGTCTGCCCTTGCTGTATCTTCATTAGTTTTTCGGACCGTATGCGTCTCCGCTTTGCCTCCTTCTGCCACTTATTAAGAGTATCAAACATAGACTGTCTGCTGCGTTTAGCGAACAGACGTTCTTGCAGATACTGGATCTTTTTCTCATCAAAAGATCCTGTCTTTGGCCACTGCAGTTCCACATTATCCTTAGTGTATTTATTCCACAATGTATTAAAGAGGAGGGGCCCAATACCATGCTTACAATACATATCATGGCTGGGAGTCCCCTCCGGAGGGGCTGGTTGGCTTTCATCCAGCCTTGTACTCCCTCGGTCAATACAGCCAAAACATAGTTTACTGAAGCACGGCATCGCCCCTTTACTAAAATTGAGCTGAAAAGGAACAAAATTATTATTTACAACGCTCTCATACACATGGCCATGTCTGCACTCAAATTCAATCTCACACAAATTAAGTGACTACAGTACGAAAACTAACTTTATTTTACATCGACATAAACGACAAAACGAATGTATTTCAAACAAGAGGTGGAGCCCGTCGACTCCCACCTATGGAGAACCCTTTCCGAAACCTCAAAGATCCAAAAAGACAAAGTTAAACAGTCTTGTCCTTAGACTGCCTAGAGATAGCCACACAGGTTTCTTTGAACCACAGACCGACCTACGGGCCATCCGACGGCATTCATGGTTCACCTCCCGAACTATTCTGGCCAAGCCCGCTTTTTCAAGCGCCGCTCCAGATTTGTCCGAGTGCTACCCAATCTCAGCCGCCGGCGTTCCCGAGAGCAGTCCGGCCGGGTGTAAACTGCTTCCGCAAGTTACACCAAGGCGCCTGGTCTTAATCTCTAGTTATTTCCAAAAATCCAAAACAGGGGCGTCCGCACGTGCAGTCTCAGTCCTGCCCCGTCAGACCCCCTTTTCAAGTTCTCCGTGACCAGAAGCCACCAAATTCCAAGTCCCAAATCCAAAATTCAAAAGATATCCAACACAAGACAAGACAAGACACCCACCTGGTGCACTCAGGTCCGATTGTGCGTTCTTCACTGCCAATTCTCGTTAGACCAATGTGGCCTGTTCTCGGGTTACAAGGACTCCGGCGTGGGGTCACTAGCAGCTGGGGCTCTCTCGATCGGGAGAGCCGAGCAGACCCCAAATTCTAAGGTCGATTCTCCCCCCCGATCAAGATCGCCCTTTTCAATGTCCCGTTCCTTTCTGATTACAGAGGGACGACTCCAACGCGGAGTCCCGGCGGAGTCGCCAACTGAAGTACCGAAAAATAAATTACAACCCACATAGAGCCATACTTACAAATAGCCCAATACCAATTACCAATAATCAGTCAGTTGGCAGTGTAGAAGGTCCAATCGTTTATTATAACAAACAAACTCTGCCAGAGGAGCTCCTTGCAACCTAACCCCACGAGGTCCGCCAAGAAGACTGCTGGCACATTTTCAACCCATCACATATATACTGTTACATTTCGAAACTGTTACCTAAGAAGGAAAAATACAAGCTGGTACAGGTTGGTGCAGGGGAAAGACCATATATGGGAGACAAAGTGCTCTTGGTTTAGCTCATCTCATTATAGCAAGGTCGTGAGGGTAACTCCCTTCTGCTAACTCAGAGAGAGTTCGCACGGCACCCCTCGGAATGTGCTTATCCAGCCTACCCCCACCTACAACCTTGACAGGCCTAACGTGCAGAAGCAGCAGGTTGCTACATTGGTACTGTTTCTTAGGAGAACGGCTTGAGCTAAATGCAATGTTAGGTTTTCCTAATCCCTTGAGTGAACCAGGCCACAAAATGGCGCTGTTCGAGCCAAACAGTACAGCCTATAATTAGGTGCGGAAACGTGTAACACAGTGTATACTAATCCCTATGTTATTACATATAGCGTGCGTATTGGTGTTTGTGTCCCTACATTAGCCTGCTAGGTACATCACGCTAATTACTAAAAGTAACTACATGTACTACTAGGCCTAAATCGAATTCTGGTTCCTCAGCTCAGACCAATCACAACGCTGCTGTCATGCTGGTGACAGCAGCATTGTGATTCTCTAGGGGAGCCTATGTGCTTCCTGCGTCGATGACCGAAAAGGACCTAGAGGTGGCGGCTAGCCTGCAGACAAGTGGATTTTATTTTATCCCCTCCTTCTTCCCCCACCTCGCCACCCCCATTAAGCAGCAGCCACCACTGGTACTAGCACGCCTGGATCGGAAGTTACAGCGGAAGTGTCCTTCAAAAATTACATTGGTAACTCGATGGAAGTTTCATTTACAAAACATACTCTCTAAAAGAAATACTCAGTTACATCATGTTCTACTGTGCTCTGCAGAAACTGTGGGGAGAGAAGACTTGTAAGGGGACATTGAATGGGAGGGGGAATGAACAGGAGCACAATGAACAGAGCCCTAGAAACTAACACAATGAACAGAACACTAGAAACTACATCAATTTGAATAAAATGGTGTCTTCAAGAAAATGTGGAATAACTAAACTATGCTATTAATTACAGTTCTAAACAGTTCTATTACTATTAATTTCAACAAACCTCCAGGAGTGATTTGCCTTAGACAGAGAGCAATATGTAACGTCACACCCAATTTCACGTATACTGAGGTACAGAGGCTCATTACATTGATGCACCCATTTATGGGGTGTCTCTCGCAGGTTCACAAGCCTACTGTGCACCAGTGGTTTATTGGGGCCTATAACGGTGATGGGCCACATCAGCGGGTGCCTCTCTCAGGATCACACTCGGACTCTAGGTCTGGAGTGCAGGCGCTTATAATAGTGATGGGCCAGCTCTAATGGTAAGTCTCGTAGGACCACATGTGGCCTTGCACCTGCAGTACTTTGACAAGCAGGTTGAGTACTGAATTTTGAGATGGGCTGCTTCGTTCAGCGTCATCTCCCTGATACTGATACTTAGCCCTTCACGACAGCTGCGGCACACAGGATCACAGGGTCTAGTGTGCCAGGCTGGTTCTAAGTATGTCAACCTCCTTCTCAGCAACGCTCAGAAGCATGAATGTTTTCCACAGACATTTCTTTAGATATGTGTGCAGCACTTCAGTGAGTTAAAAGGATAGACAAGAAGTGCTAATTTATGTTCATTCCCGAGTACAGTCGACATAATGTCATACTGCCTCTAGACGTTTGGGGGAGCCAGTCAGTGCAAGTGTATGTCTCTTTTAGGTAGCGACATTTCCATGGCAACCATTTTGGGGTGAGACCACCACTTCCCACTTATGCATTCCAGGTAGATATTTTCCGTTCTTAAAACAAAGCAGTGGGTGCAGGGGTGGAGCAGCATCCCAGTCTTTTCTACAAAGTGTCCGTCATAAGGCCATACCACCAGGCCTAAGTCTTTGAGTGTTGCTCTGCCTGCCTCATCCCACACCTTGACCTGTGTCAACTGGTTGGTATTTTCAACAAGAACATCAAAGTTCCTTCCTGGGAATGCATCTTACAAGCCAAGAAGTGCACTTATATTTAGCGTGAATTCCAGATGGAGAGGTAATCTCAGGGAGCAGTGGGGGAGCACATGCAAGAGAGGAGAATACAGCTACCTCTGACTGCCACTGACCCTCAAGAGCCCTGTGCATATGAGGGACGGCCATAACCGGTATCCAGCCTGGGTGTATCCATGTTATCACATGCCCTTGTAGCACATACTCAGAGGGATGCAATGGTGGTCTACTACACTCATTTACCAGAGAGAGACAGAAGGAAATTCACACAACAGGGATGAAGTTAAAAGGTTCATTACTTGAGTCCGCTCATAATAACCCTTATTCGTTTTATTGTCTAGGCATGGGGACAGCGGTCACCCATGGCATAAGGGATACTTTGAGTTGTTCCCAAAAGCCTTTGCAGTGCCTGGCACTCTGTCAATGTGAAATGTGCCCTGATCATGTAGCGCCCAGAGCATAAGACTTCTGACGAAGGTCTCTTCCAGGAGAAATCATTCTGAGTCTGCCAGAACAGTTAAAATGAGGAGGAGTTTGTGATGTGGACGTAACACTAGTAATTTAGTAACCTACAGGCCTTTTCGTATTCTCAAACAGTCTTTGAAAAAACAGTGAACGGAAGTATACCATATTTTCTACTATCAGCGGCCTGGTAAAAATATACTTAAGCATACACGGGCAAAACATTTCTAATGAAAAGGTCTGTATTCCGCCCAATTAGTGTTTTTGAAATATTGATACTTTTTACGCCTCCAACTGCTTTATTGATTGGGCAGTGAAATCAACACTGGCAATTGTTACTTTCTTGATTTCACTTTCTTAACTATCCTTGTAAAGCTTTACTGTCCCACAGCCAATGATATACTGAAATTAGAGTGCAACGTGAGCCACTTTTATTATTTTTCGACTCCCTGGGGCGCATAAGGTTAACATTCACTATTAATACATTGTGTAACTTTCTGTCTGCTCTTAGGTAAATAAACTCCTTTGCATTTTAATATAGCTGCTGTGTATGGCCTACAAATTAAATCAGATGATATCCAAGTTCGTTCCAGTCACTGCAGTCTTCTTTAGTCTTTTATGTCCCACCTGCACTCACTCAGAATTTGATCAGTAAGAAGGGAAAGTGTGAAATAGGGGCGTAGCCATCAACGGCGCATCAGGTGCAGTGGCACAGAGGCCCGAAGAGCCCACTAAAGCCAGATTATTTCTCTAATTTTACATCCCAAACAGCCGACGTGGAGGGGGGCATTTTCCATAACATTTTTACACACATCAGGTAAAATGAGGCTTTAATATCTACCAACGCTAACTGGAAAGATGCACTTGTCTCGCGATATTTCTGATTCCTTTTAGGGAGTCACGGTCTTTTCTCTTGAACAGCAGTGGGGAGTATGCGTTCCACTATCCTGTCACTTAATCTGTCCCCCCAACCAGCTTGCAGTGAACGGTTTTCAGCTGGTTCCTGTTGGCTGTGAATACCAAAACGGAATCTTTATAACTTTACTGCGTAGTCATCCTATTTAAATTGAGCACCGTACCGAAATCCATATTTAGATTTAAAACATCCCACCTATGTATAATAAACTCACACTAGAGTCACGTCTCCATCACTGAATGAAATGTTGCCTAAGCCAATTTTCCATTTTGGACACGAGTAAGACATAATGGAGCATGTTTACAAAAAAATGTCAGAGTGCAGAGCTGCTCCAAATTTGGCAGCGCTGTGTCCGACATTTTGAAAACGCAGGGATGTGACATATTCACAAGAATATGGCGCACCTCTGTGTTTCCGCTGTCACAAAAAAAGCTGCCACCAGTGCAGGCACCCTACCACCATGTTACAAGGGTGCTTGGGCTGCAGGACCGATTGAAGGGACACCTTCCAGCACATAAACAATCAATAATTGCAATTTGCTCTTTCTACCATAGAATGTGCAAAAAACGAGGAAAAATGTATAATTTCTCCTCGTATCACCATTCTAACGCCTGGTATGGCGTTTGTTTTTGGCGCTGCCTCACTCAGCCATGTAAATCTGGGGCGGCATCAAAAGGCAAAGGGGTTTGCGGTGGAAAGCCCACAGCAGCAGCCATTACACGCCCCTTTGCCACAGAGGACTGCGGTGAAAATAGGCATATTTACAAGGTGGACTTAGCCCACAGTAAGTGGCTTCACGCCACCCTGTAAATAAGGAAAATGGCGCTATGCCACCGAACCGTCAAAAAAAGTGAGACTCCGGTGGCTATAGCGGCTTGTACATATGTCCCAATATTGTAAAAAGGGACAGCCAGCAAAACCCTCGGACTGCTGCCTGAAGCACACGGGCACCATACATGGTGGCGTGTGGTGAGTGCTCTCGTGACCTGGGGGCCCACCTACCCATATCATCATCTCTGAGGTGACCTGCTCAGGGATGACCAAGGGACAGAATTTGAGTAAGAATTTTTTTTTTAATCCTTGTGAGAAAAGTGCTAAAGCTCAAGCAGAATCCACGGATGGAATTCCATCCACCAGAAGGACAAAGTGCTGGTGCAAATTCCACTTGTCTAGTGACATCTGGAGCACCCACAGTGAGTCCTGAAGTGGAGCACTGTGTGTAAGCTGGAGAATGAGTGACAGGGACCATATAGGATACAGCAAGGAAATGTGAAGATCCCATCACAGGCTTCAATGACTGACGTTTGTGGTTTGCAGATTAGTGCAGGTACAGCATGTGCTATTTATCTGTGATGTGAGCAATTAAGACTATTCAAAATAAAGCATTTTTCTACATGTCGGCTGCATTGAATAGTCACGCCAAAACATTGATGTGTGCCGCCTTAATGAAGAGAATGGATGTCTGTTTTATGATACCAAACAAATTGATTTCCAATGAATAAATAGCAGTAATAATGTTAGGAATCCAAGGGTTCCCATGATTCTAATACCCTCTTCTAATTGTTCCTTGTTGCTATGTTACGGTGATGTTCACTGGTTTGGCATTTTTTTTGTGTTGAATGCAATGAAAGTATTGCATTTTTTTCTTAAAATATTCTTTCTTTGTTGTTTTTATTTCTGTTTACATCTTCGGTGGGCATGCTTTTATTTATGATTGCACTCATATCATGTTATAATTGCTGTCTTACCACTTTAGATTCATTTTAAACGATATATTTGATACAGAAAATGTATATTTTTACTAACAAAAATTGAATGCGTTTCATGTTTTCTAGTGGGTTATTGGAACCCTAGACAGGAAGGCAGGGTAATTCAGTGCCTTAATTAAATGGAATGCCCGTTGGAAGACCTACACGTCAAATTAATTTCTGTGGACATTGGGACTAGTCCGTATAAGTGCAATTGTTAATTTTAGTTGAACTTCCTATTTGATTGCGGATTTTGCAGAGAGCACATGTGCACCATATGTTTTGGTGTTTTTCGCCACCTAACAAGTGACAAGAATTATTTTTGTCATCCTCTCCTGAGGTGACAGGCCCAGGGAAGATCGAAGCAGTCATTTAGGAATTGCAGGCCGACCACTAAGCCACTGGAACACAGAGGCCAAACCTACCTCTGCCTATCACCACTGGTCCCGGTTTTCCCATTTGAGTGTTTCCTGCTTCACTGGCAAATAATTTTCACCAAACGTTATGCAAAACTGCAATGCAAGGCTCGTTGCCACGTCTGGAGGCCCGCTCATTTTTTTAAAGAGACATAGCCTAAAGTTTTTTTTCTGAAAACTCAAAAATAAATTTCACTGACATGCTTGGAGTTTTCCCCCACAGCATGGGGGATATTTCTGTTACATTCTTGCCATCATGTCATGCATAGCAGAGGAGGCTGGGAAAAAGAAGCATTGAAAGTGTTGGCCATGATAGGGCGGACTTCCAACCAGCTGCCATTGCTGCTCAGTGGTAGTCAAGGCCTGGCACGTAGTTTTTAATGACAAAGTCACTGGAGGCCCTGTTGTCACTCACCATTCCCTAACTTCCAAATGATGCGAGCCAGCTGCGAATGAGGCAGATGAGAAACTTGCTACTAACCATACAGACAGAATGCTTGAGCAAATTCTGCTTGTGGATTAGCCAATGGGCAAGGGAAAAGGACAGCCGGACAAATGACTCTGGGCCTGATTTAGAGTTTGCTGGGCAGGGTACTCGATCACAATTACGACGAATACTGCCCACCTTATAACAAGTGCATTATATACTACAGCAATTGTAACAAGGTGGACTTTTGCGACAAAGTACCATCTGCATAACTCTAAATATGGCCTTCTCGATGGATTCTGTCAGAGAGGAGACAGCGAATAGGGCTTGACTACACAAACAAAACGTCTGCAAATAACCCACTGTTAGGACCTGATTGTGTCACAGGCACAACAAAATTAGTACATGGTTCATGGGTACATTTTTCTACTTCCGATCATAAGTGTTTGCCTATGTGGGGAAATCACATGCACAAATACCAATCCATATATGTGCATGTGATTCCTTCGCTTGTAAAAAACTATTTGGATGTGAAACAATACCCAGAATTATAGAGAGGTAAAATTACATGCAGAAAATGTAGAATTGAATTTACAAGATGAGTGGTAAGCATGTCTATGTTAGGAATTAGCGCCAATGTACTCCTCCTGCACAGAGCATATGCAAATCATGTCCAAAGAGCAAAAAACAAGTGAGATGAACAATTCCTGCCCAGATCCAGAAAAGTGAAGCATATTACACCTGCACAAGGATAAGCCGCCATCATGCCCCCAGCTGCAGAAAACCCCCAGGTCGTACTATCCCTGCACAGGGTCGGCTTTAAAACTGCGGCCCCAAAGCCCTAAACCCTACTCGAGGGAAAAGCTGATATTATGTGATACGGTCATTATAAAGATACAATCAGGATTCAAGATGGTAGCATTGGGGCCAGGAGCTGCTGCGCTTGATTATTAACATTCTAGTACCACCAAAAGCCCGTCACCTGCCCTGTCACCCAATGGCAGTTAGAGTGTGTGGAGAGGCTACAGAGGCTCTTGGAGTACGTCTGTTCCTAGAGGATGTCATGGGTCATCTGTGTGGTCAAGGAGTGGACCCATATTCCACCCCCTGGCAAGAAGTTGGCCTTTACCTACTAGGGGGCTTATATTGAAACAGCATTCTCCTTCCATAGAAGACCTAATTGCAGGGGATGGGGTTCCACCAGGCCAATTTCTACTCAATAATTCCCTCTTCAAGATGTTAGGTATGCACTGGGGGGACCTGAAGAGCACGCATGAAATGCACCTCACCATTCAATACTTAAACTTCATGGGAGTGGGTCACTCCAAGCCTTGGAGCTGATGTGAGCAGCAGTCCACTACGCCGATGCCGCCAACATAAGTCAGTCAAATAGACTTTATTTCGATAAAAACATATCTTTAAAAGCAGTACATACAACAAGGTAAAAAGAATAAAAAAAGCCAAGACATATAAATACAATCATGAATTTATACAATACGTATGACATCAATAAATTACCTAAGACGGTCTAACATGATGACCAAAATTAAACAATTTTGTTGAGCCTTTTTGACCTGATCACCCAAGCCCAGCCTAAAAACATTGCCATGCCACATACAAACAAGGGCCGGGTGTCAGACTTCAGAATTCGTAAAGCCACGATATAATTTCTAATACCTAACACCTTACACAAAGGTTTTAGCCACCTGGATCGCGGAGCATTATAAGCAGGGCATGCAAATAGAAGGTGGGGCACCGACTCAGTCCTAGGGTCACAGAAAGGGCAGAAGGATGTGGTTTGAGCCAGGATTTTCCAGTGAGCAGTCAGTTCGCCCACTGGAAGTACTCCTATTCTAAATTTATAGTACAAGGCCCTATCTCTAGGTTTTAAAATTATGTCGAGATAGGGTTCTCGAAAAGCCACATCATTTACCAAAATAAATTTGCTGGTGGATCTGCAATGGTCGGGGGCAGAGTTTCTCCTAGCCGCTACCCAGTTCCACTAGACTCTCTTCAAGAGAGACTTAGGTGGGGCAGTTCCAGTCTGCCATGCCTCCCCAAGTCCCAACTCCCCAAGCAGAGATTTTACGTCCCTCAGCCACCTTATTTTTGACCAACCAGACATTGATAGTACCTCCTTCAGCCCTTCCGCATAACTGTCGAGTTCGGGGACTCTCCATAAGCGGGCCCAGAGTAGAAGGGGGCGCAACTTTGCCTGATCTTTAATTGGGCGGCAACCCATATCTAAAAGCAGGGGTAGTGTGGAGGTGCTCTGTGGGAGAACCATCAGGTCCTTCAGGAATTTGTTCTCTGAACAGGATAGCTGATCAACATTCAGGGATCCCCAAAGCTCTGCCCCATAGAGGGCCGCACTAACGCCTCTCGCCATGTAAATATCCAACACAGGGGCAATGGGTTTAAAAGTGGATGATCGCTGTTCTTTAAGTAGAGCCCCCACCACCCTTTTGTGACTCAATAACATCTTTTGGAGATGGGAATTCCACTGCATTGTATCGGTAAGACGGATCCCCAAATAGTCAAACTCCTTGACCCTTTCCAAGGGCACCAGATTTAATACAGGCGCCCGTCCAGACTTTTTCGGGGGTTCAAAGCCAAATATTTGGTCTTTTCTGTATTGATTTTTAACCCTCTGATCTCACAGAAAGATTGGAAACGGTCAAGGAGGCTCTGTAGGCCCATTGGGGATTTTGAGATCAAAAGGGTGTCGTCTGCGAATAATAAAGTGGGTATTCTCCTGCCCGCCAGGGAGGGTGAATCAGAGGGATTTTTCAGAAGATGCTCCACCACTCCGTTCACATACAATGAGAACAGAGTGGGGGAAAGGACACACCCCTGGCGGACGCCCCTATTCACTGGTATTCTAGCAGTCTTTTGTCCCTGCTTACCCCACCTCACCTGCGCGAAGTTCTCTGAGTGGAGCTTGATCAATAAGGATAGTAAAAATGGGGGCATTCCCAGGTCATACAATACCTTCCATAGGCAACCACGGGGCACTAGCTCAAAAGCAGTGCGCAAATCAATAAAGGCAAGATACAGACTGCCTTTGCCTAGTACAACCACCTTCCAGTATAGGAGCAGCAGTCTAAAAGTCTGCTCGATAGTCCTGGTACCTGACCTAAAGTCTGGGAGAGGGGCACCATAGTAGGTAGCATTAAGCAACAAAGAAATAAGTTTCCCCCACTCAGTCAAGTTGAGGCGTAGCACGTCCCCCGGTAGCCCATCAGGGCCTGCTGCTTTATTGGGTACAAGGGAATTAATCACATTCTCCACTTCCTTAGCTGTAAAGGATAAATCCTCACTCAGCCCAGGGGAGCCCAAGGAAGAAAAATCAGACGGCCCCAGACTATCTTCCTGGGTAGAAGTATAAAGGAGGGAGAAGTGATTAAACCATTTCACCTCAGATATATTACATGTTAACAGGGAGTCGACCGGCCTTATCCGGGTCCTAACTAAGTCCCAGAAGCCCCTGGAGTCCCTCCCAATACTAGCCTCTTTCAGAGATCACACTAAAACTGATTATCCCACTCTTTCTTGGCATCGCTGATGGCGGGCCTGTACTCCATCCTGGCAGCACGAATCAACACACTTCCCTTGCTTTTGACTGCTTCAATTAGGTCCCTTTCCGCCCTCCGACAATTCTTGGAATTCCACCCCGGATCGCCCTTGGGTCGTCTACACTCACTATCGGGCGCACCCCGGCTATGTATTAAAAATAGCTCACCCAGGGCTTTAGTAGTGTCACAGAAAAGAGAAGATACCTCATGAAGGTCCAGGCTGGTGGTATCCAGCCTGCTCAAAGCCTTAGCCATGATCGATCCTATTTCCAGAACCTTCCCCTCATTCAGGACAACCTTGTGCCATTTCAGGTGTCTCCCACAGTTCGAAGGACAAACTTCACCAGTTGTCCGCAACACAGACGTTTCCTGAGGGCCTTTGCGCGCCAACTACCAAGGGATTAGGGACAAAGAGAGTGGGTTATGGTCACTGTCCGTAGTTGGAAGGACTGCCATATCCCGCAATTGGGCCCAGAGCTTAAAGTCCAACAAGATGTAGTCTATTCTAGATGAATGGTCTACCCTGTTGTACGTATGGGCTCCACCAGGGTCCGAAGATGTTCTTCCAATAACTACCCTCAGACAAAACTCCAATTCTAGGGCATTGAGCTGCATAGCCCGTTGGGACCACCTCTTTATAGGCGCGATTGTTAATGGGGGGATACCCCTCCTCGCATCCTCTTCTGAGATACCCAGAATGTCATCTGCTGCGAGGGGCTCGAAAGTACAATTAAAGTCCCCGGCGAGCATGACATACATATCGGAGCTGCACTGACTCAGTTCATCTTCGAGCCCCAATAGGGTTGGGGACAACGAGCCCCCTTTAGTGCCTCTAACATAGATGTTAAAGATCTCCAGAGTCCGCCCTCTAGATGGCCCTCTAACTGATAATCTTAGCAAGTCAGGGGACTTGGATTCTCTATGCCTAATCTGAAAGCCCAAAGAGATATTCACCCAGATGAGCAGGCCGCCAGAGTGGCGACCTCTCCCTGTAGAGGAGGCGATAGCTGGAACAGAGTAGGTAGTGTAACCAACTTTGTGGCAAGGCTCCAGGCACCAGGTCTCTTGGAAAATACATATCCAAAGGACTCAATAAAGATGTTCCAGGCTGGGAGATCTAAATTTCTGGAGATGCCCGCTATATTCCAGCTAACAATACTCAAGTTGCTATTGGATATGACTTGCCCTCCATGGGGTCGAAGTGTGGGCATACTTAACCCAGAACAGGGGCCCATTAGAAGCCTCAGACACCACCAGAGCGCAATGCTTAACAGGAAGGGAGTGATCAAGTGTAATCCCATGCGGAACACCAGGAGAAGGAAGGGTAGAGAGTTCAGGGGGTAGGAAAGACCCAAATGTATCGCCAGGCGATATCCTATTACAACTCCCAGATGTAGCGGCTACAACAGGTAGCGTCTTGGCAGGATGGTAAGCGTCAAGTCAACAGCCCCACCCCTGCCAATAGGGGCTTGGGCCTATATTCTGTGTAAACTATCTTTGGGGAGGGAGGTCATGGTGGAAATGCCCGTAGTCCCTTCCCCCCCAAGTTGGAGGGCTGGCAAGCCATGAGTTTGCTAAATGGGGATTAAAGTAGCTAAGGTCGCGAATACTAATACCTGAGCTACCATCGCTGAAATATTGATTACAAATAAAGCTAGCTACCCTGGCATCTTTAAAGTTAACCAGAATACAATCTCCCCTTAAGTCCTTAGGCCTAGTGCCAACCCAGCCAACCCGTCTCACATGGAGAATCCGGCCATCCAATGTACTGGGCAGAGGTCTGTTTTCCCTAAGCCAAAACATGGTTTTGTTTTTAAGTTTATTGTAAGATTAGTGTTTACCCAACTGAAGCATGGGGACCCCAGTAAGTACGGCTACAAAAGGCTGACAGTCGGGGGGGTAAGTTAACGTGGGGAATGATAGTAGCTTCCCTCCCTTCCACTATCTGCGATTTAGAAGGGGTAATTGAATTACCAGTTTTAGCCCCATTACCTCCCTTACTGTTATTAGAACACTTGCTTAGGGCAGGACGACTATTGCCGGGACCCGTAGACCCTTTGGCCAACGTTAAGGTGTTGTGACAGCTCATTGGGACTTTAGGTTGAGCAGAAGCACCCACGTCAGCAGACCCTGCACTCACCTGCTCCCCATGTGTACCCACTGTGGACGAGATAGATGCATTCGCCTCACTAGCCTCCCCTGATGTGTTAGTAGGAGCATTAGCATCTATAGGTGTTGCCTGGTGAATAGTATTACCCACAAACCCATCCTCCCGAATTTTAGAATGGAGTTTAATTAAGGATTTGAGGGAGAAAAAGTTGTCAAGAGTGGCCTGCTCAAATCTATCCAGCCGCTCCGACAGCCCCTTTACTCTCTCTAGAACAGGAAGAATCAGCGATTTCATTAATTGCTCAATCTTAGCAATAGAGGGAACTTCTAGCAAGGTATCTACAATAGGAGTAGATTGAGGATTGACATTCGTCTGCTCACATGAGGTACAAGACGACTGCCCTCCCGAACGCCCTTTTTGGCCTGGCGGATTTTGTCTCGCCCTCGTCCCCAGCCCTTTGGATTTCGCACACCCCCTGATGCAGTATCTTCTCGACTTCTTAGGGGGTTTTAATAGGCTACCCTTACAAGGACTTATAATACGTTTTCTTTTAAAGGGCGCTACTCCAACTACTTTAGCGGCTGCTGCCACTGAGTGGAGAAGGGAACCCTCTTGTGGAACTGGGATACACGGGGGAACAGGAGACACTGGGGGCTCAGCGGACAGCAATTCAGGCACAGAAGCTGCACGCCCACACGGCTCAATGATAGAGAGCCGATCTATGCTAGCCCTTATGGAATTTACTCTTTGGCGGTCATTACCAGAGATGACAGTAGAGGCACGGTGATATGTACTGGGGAGGGAACTAACGCCAGGTGCCCCAGGGATGAGCGTTTGTGGGCAAGAGGTTCACGAGAAAGACGACGTTTAGTGATAGCAATCTCTTTCTCAAGGACCGAAAATGCACAAGTTATAAATTGGTCCATGGTGCCACTTACGCCACCCCCCCCCCCATGCTTTTACCGGAACGTATTGTCATTGGCATAGGGAAACCCACCAGTAGATTAAAATTGGCCAGCTACAGATCATACCAATAGCAGATAATAGTGCTAAAAGTTCCAAAACCCAGCGAAGACCAAACCTTAGGGGGGTGGCCCAGCCCAGCCCCGTTCAGCCCCGGACGGCCACAGACGGCCCGCCCTTTGCCCGGGCTTTCCCCGGGCTGCTCCAGCGCACTCCCGCGCAGCGGCAGACTAGATCCACTATATAGAGCGTACAACGTCCTGTGAGCGGGGATGCCAAGGAGAGCGGACCAGGTGTTGCCGGTCAGTCAGGCAGGGACTCCTGGGTGATTGAGTCCCTGCAACGCCGCTCTGTAACCTGTCGAGATGTCAGCTTGCCTCACAGCGTCCGGGGCACCTCCAGCCTCGGTGAGTTATTGCTCCAGCTGAGAAAGGGCAAAGCGGCACCCGCGTAGCGGGTGCGGCGAGTCGTGGAGAAAGTTCGATGCTCCCAAACACGGGCTCCAAGACACAGGCTCCACTCAGCACAGACACAAGGAGTATCCCACAGGGGAGAGGAAAGCAGGGTTTTTTAGTCCATCGAGCGTCCTGTGGGCGGGGCAGCAAGGGAGAGCGGACCAGGTGTTGCCGGTCAGTCAGGCAGGGACTCCTGGGTGATTGAGTCCCTGCAACGCCGCTCTGTAACTTGTCAAGATGTCAGCTTGCCTCACAGTGTCCGTGGCACCTCCAGCCTCGGTGAGTTATTGCTCCCGCTGAGTCGTGGTGAAAGTTCAATGCTCCCAAACACGGGCTCCAAGACACAGCCTCCACTCAGTACAGACACAAGGAGTATCGCCAACATAAGATAAGGGGCAACTGCTCAACGATTGAAATTGATGTTTCGCCCTTTTTGGTGTTGTGTACATAGCACACCGGATTAACCGCTTCGAGGCGACCTTGGGCCTCTAGGCATACCTAATGGATTACCTGTTTAGCCAGGCTTGGCTGCAGGTGTAGGTTGTACACTTACTGTCCTGATGAAGACTCGCAGCAAAGGGTCCAATTTCCACATTGCATAAAGTCGAAACGTCGACGCTTCTACCTTAATCAAGACCTGTACCTACTACTCACCTTATCATACCAGCAAAAATGTATTGAATGCAGACAAACATTTACAGCTTGACATGTAAATTGTTTATGGACAGGATTTCTGAAACAGATCTTCATTATCAGCAATTGAAATATTGAAAAGTCCTTCTTCAATTCTTGAATCACCTTCTTATTTTCCCACAACACTACTTTATCTTTTTCACCTATCCTCTTGAGCGCAACCTGAGACCATTATATGAACAATTGAATTGTTTTATAATAAATGAAGTGGAATTTATTATACAGGTTCATATGTGTGGCTTATTGAATTGATGCAAAGAAAAGTTGAATCTAGATGCATCAGTATCGTTTATATGTTATTCATTACCTCACCCGCAAAAATTTGTTTGCAGGATAAATAGTAACTATACTCCATTTCTGGTCATGGACCATTGTTTTCATTCCAGTATCGCGCCCAGGTCCGGTTTGACCTTAGGGGCAACCCCATTATCAATAATGGCTGGTATGAACTTGGGCAGTGGGGACAGTCCCATAGGCATGCTGACTGGGTGTGAATTGAACATTCATTGTGGGGGGTGGCAGACTGAGTATCTGTTGCTGTAGGGCTGGGGATGTCACTGGCAGTGCTGCCACTTGTGGTTGACGTGACCCTGGGGCCACAGTTAAGAACCTAGGAGTGTACCTTGAACAGACCCTCACTATGAAGAAGCACGTAACACACACTGTGGGCTCATGCTTCCACATACGAGGCCTCCTAAGTAGAGCTTTTCTCTATCTTCCCGACTCCATCAGTAAGATCTTGAATCAGACCTTAGTACTGAGTAAGCTAGACTATTGCAGTGCCCTCCTAATCGCAGCCACTGAATCCTCATTAAATCGCCTGCAGATGATACAAAAGACAGCCGCCCGCCTGATCTTAAATGCCCCCCACAGATCAGCCTCTCGCCCTCTCCTTCACCAACTACACTGACTGCCCATACGACAACGCGTGAAATTTAAGATCTGCTGAATTACCCACAAATTAATATGGGTAAATGGACCCTCCTACCTGGCGGAGAGGCTCCACCATTATACCCCACATCGGGTTCTGCGCTCAAGCTCTAAATCTCTTCTCAAAATCCCCAGAATAAAAAAGGCAAGAACTGGAGGCAAGCTTTCTCTCACCAAGCCCCACTCATATGGAATCAACTCCCTCTTGCCTTAGGGCAATGCCCAGACCATAGGAAATTTAGGAAAATTCTGAAAACTGCTCTGTTCTCAGTCTATGTGTTATGAATACGGGGGTTTACCCAAATAAGTCACTGGGACCTGGGTGAGTTAATGATACAAACAGAGTGGTCCCAGAACAGAGAAAGAACAATCTAGAGCAATGGCAATTGATTATAAACTGAATTCGAAGGAAGTTTGCAGCATTGTTTTTAATCACAACCAGCAAATGCAGTAAATTGCAAAAAATTCATAAAATACATAAATATGCAAACACAATTAGTGCCCCTAAAAGAAGGGAAGGGTCAGGGTAGTGATGGAAAGTGTAGGAAAACTGGACAAGTGACAAATTAATAGTCAGTTTGAGCCTTAAAAAAATGGCATATGACCAACGGTTCAAAAGTAAATCAAGGCAATCTCATGCTTCAATGAAAAAAGCAAAAATGACAAATAATAACAGAAGCTGAGGAGAGGGAGGGTGTGTCGACGTTTCGACCCAAAATCGTTGCAGGTACTGGCTACAACCTTGCTAGAGGTTCTTCATCAGGACGGTGGAGAACCAGGTGGGGCAAACAATCTGAACAAGAAATAATGATCGATTAATCAATTATGGTCATAATGATCCATATATGTCTTACAAGTGATTGTAATAGGTCGAAAGGGTGGTTACCAGTAGGTTGTATTAAATCCGACTGTTATGGAAGCAAGAGTGCTCAGGGGGCGAGGGACATCAGGGGAGAGAGCGAAACTGCTGTAAAACAAGGAAAGACAAAAATGGCAGTTAGCCAAAGATGTCTGAGCATCACTTATTTATTTATTTATTTATTTATTTAAAGTTTTATATAGCGCGAACAAGACCCGTGGGTATCAGAGCGCTTCACATAAAAGTAGTTTAAATATTAACAAGAAGATAACCAATTAAACAAACAAATATATATGAGGTAGATAGTTATATGGCTATAGTGAGTGCTTAAGTAGCTACATTCCACTCGGGTACGTCGGTTATAATACGAATTAGCTTTACAACGTGAGGTTATGTCATTTGTCCTTTTTGTCATACCTATGAGGTAGCGGTTATATAGTTTCAGGATGTGAGATAGTTGTATGAATTAGTTTTGACAAGAGGTAGCAATTGGTATACAGTTTAGTTACAAAAGGAAAGTCGACAGTATCAGACCATCATTATCTTCCATCTAATTCACGGCAGTCCTTCCCTTTCTGCTAGCATTCGTTCTCATAGTGAGACATAACCTTGTCTATATCAGATATTTACTCATTAAGAAGCTCTTCACTTCTCGCTTAAATTTTGAGGTATTAGGAATCTTCCTAATGCTTGGAGGCAATGAGTTCCAAACTCATGGTGCTATGAGTCGTGTCAGCGCAGTTCGCTAAATGTAAGCAACGTTCCATCTTCTACAACCTAGATAAGGCACACTCATACTTTTCCCATACTACCATAGTCCATGTCTATTCTGTTTATCAAGGCTGACGCTTTGCCAAACAATGCTTTTTTTGTCACATGGCATTCACTTTCATGGCTTATGACACATGCTATATATATATGTATATGTGACATGGATGCCTGAGCATGTATAGTGTCGAAGTGTCTGTGGTTCACCTGGGTTCTCAATTCCTCCAGCTTCACCTTCACCTTCTAATCCCTTGAGGCACACATTACTCCGGATCTGCATCTTCTCTGGGCCAACATCCGCTCTGCAGGAAAGTTTCCCTCTGTGTCAAGGCTCTTGTGTCCATTTTGTCAAGTTGTTTGCCTTCTGGGTTATTTTTTGCTTCCAGATTTTAGTTCTGGCCCTGGCACTGGTGTTGGGTACCAAGTAGCCTATTAGCCACAGCCTTACATATTTGTTTGATGAATACTTGTTTTCTGTATTTTTGTACATTGCTTAGAGGTTTAAATGATTGAAACTGCTTAAGATGCAGTCCCCAGCTTCCATCAATGACTCAGTGGGGGGCCCCGGATCCCAATAATATTTCAATGTAAGCCCCTGGATTCCAGTCATGATTAAGTGGGTATACACAGAAGTCAAACGTTTTAGAACAACAGCACTAAGGTATTTAGCAAAACATGAATTAGTGAATTCCCGACTTGAAATAATCAGTAATCAACACCCCTACGCCTTAACAAATGTTCAGTACTAATTAACAAAATCTCAATTTCTGTGTAAATTGGGATTAACTATTATCTACTCGTCCAGCCTTGAATGATCAAAAACACCTCAGTCACTTTTAATTGATCCATTAGTGGGAGCTGCAATAGGCAAAATACAATCTGCATAGTTTTTAAAACTGACACATAAACTGACTAGCAGCTGATGTAAAGGCTCCACATAAATAATGAAAACAATTAACAACAGACAAAATCCTATTTGTGCAGAAAAATTGTTTAAGAAGACTGGCTGAATACCACTCTAATTGTATGGCCATATAAAGAGATTTCTATTAATGTCAGAGATAAACCCTGCTTTATCTGGAGGTCTATCAAGCAAGGTCATAAGAAGAAGAACTGGACCCCATAATTCACTATGCTCATGATTGTGATCTAAATATTGATCAAAGCAGTCTACATGCCTGTGTGGGGATGAAGGCCCATAATTTTGCCAAGAATAGAACTGACATCAGTATACACCTTAAGCTACATTGTAGCTATATTTTCAAGAAATTTCAGAAGCCAAAAAACATTCGATGCTGGAGGATAGTTTTTTGTGTCTAGTTTATCAAAGGCAGTTTTCACAGCAGTTGTATACGATTCTCTCAAAGTAGAAGGTACTATTAATTCTCTGAAGCAGCAGTTGTCAATTTCCTTGATAAAAGGGGCTAGCTATTTATACTCATTTCTAATCAACCAATTTGGGCAGGGACCACCTTTACAAAAGCTGGGATATCATTTAGTTACTTCATAATAGCTATGATTTCATCCAGGGAAATCCGTATAAACTCCTGAAGCACTTTCGGGGATGTAGTCAGTTCACCATCCAGGTTTGCGATTATGTCTCTGACCTGGCCAATATTGTCCTGAAATTCCTTTTGAGTCGGTTTCTAACCAGGGTTTGTGGCAAACTCTTTGTACGTTTTGACTGTCTCTTTTGTCGGGTTGATTCCTTCGATAATTTCGACACTCTAGAGCTCTCTTTTTTTCTGTCAGAAAAACAATTTTGCATTTCATCCTAAAAATGAGTAGTTTGCTTTTTTTTTGCAGAGTTTTATATAACAAGGACTTTACATAGCACCAGTTACGTTACATGAGGACACACACTAATTTTTGTTAGGCACGGGGAGATTAAGTGATTTGCTCAGAATCACAAGATGTTTAGCTTCATTGTCGAGACTCGATTACCAAGCAATAGCGATAATTATCGCTATTGCTTGGTTAGAGACAAAAATTTACCGCTGAGCTGTGGCGATTTTTACCGCAAATAAACCTTGGTATTACCAAGGTTTATCGCAAATGCGATGAAAATCGCCGCAATGCATGAATATCGCTGAAAAGTCCGCGATATTCATGCATTACCGAGCTAATGCTCTTAGCCATGTTATCCACCTCCCATTGGATAACATGGCTAAGAACTGCTCAGGGCAGGTGTTAGCTTTTAGAGATATTCACGCTTTGCACGAATATCTCCAAAAGTTGGTAATAGGAGATAGCGATGTTATCGACTGTTTTCCGTCGCTAACATCTTGGCACGCCCACTTTGCATGTCATTAGTGATAAATATCACTGACATGCAAAGTGGGGCCCAAGATGGTCGCTATCTCCTACTAGCTGTCGCTAACTGGTGTTAGCGACAGCTAGGTAATAGGGAGATAATTTTATCTCTGCTTTCTTGGCTTTTAAAGCCAAAAAAGCGGAGATAAACCCCCTTGATAATATGTCCCCTAGTTCCCAGTTTCGTGGTCAACCGCCCTAGTCGTTCTTTGGTCCAGACTTCCACTGCATCAGCTCTCCAGAAAACCAAGGCTGGGATTTGTTAAAGTGAGGTGCACATTCTTCCACATATATAGAGGAGGTGTGAATATGCCACTCAACCATCACTAACTGTTATCTTGGTAGGCTACTTAGCTTGTTCGTAGTAGATAACTAGTGTCACTGTTTCAACTGATATAGTGTTTTTTAAATTCCGGTTGGGCACACCCAGTATCTTAACATGACTCTTTGCTATCCTATCTGTTTCTACGCGAAACTATAGTAGTAGGCAGTGGTCTGAGTATTCAACTTGCTCAGCTAGTCTGGGGTATTCCCTTTGTTATGGGTGGCAGTAAAAATATATCTGACTGTAATGTGCATCTAGTAAATCCTTGAAGAAGAAAGAAAACTCGAATTAACAGACATGCATATGAAATTCTTGCCTCACTGCTGGAGTGCCAACCAGATGACACCCACATCAGCTGCTCTAGGGAAAGAAAGGTGGCCCCCACATCTGTCCATTACAGTCTAACGGGTTTGAAAGAAGTCCTAATGTGGCCAGCCTCCTGCTCAAGCTAACATTGAGCTAGGTAGTAAATTGTTAGGCAGCCCACCTGATGGGTTGTCATGTTTCTACATCTTCAAGGGATAACTGGGACTCTACAGAAATGTAGCCTGCCCGCTTACGCATTGTTTCAATTGGAGAAGCACTATAAAAACATACTGCACCAGTCCCCTGCCCTTTCTGCCAGACCAGACTTAAGGGATAAGAATTTGACTCCCGGGGACATGCTGTGCTTCAAGTGCCAATGCAAATGGGGGTATACTGCAAAAATCCCAGAGCTTCTGGATTGACCCTATCACAAGAGATAACAGACTCCTGTCAGCAGAGCCCACTCATCTAAAAAGGGAAATCACGGCTCAGCTACCAAAGCCCCTTTCATCTCTGCTTGCATCTCTCCTCACCTGAGAGCAAGGGAATGAGACCTTGCCGTGTTCCGACCCAGGTCATGGATGTGACAGGAGTGGCTGCCCTACCAGCCAGCTCACCGCTTTGTCGAGCATGGGTAACGTCCATGCAGCAGTTGCAAACATAGCACAGGTGGCATGGCTTGTCAGCTCCCCTCTTAATGAAGGAGCTCCAGAAACTGCAGCCATGTTGTAGAATGGCAGCCAGACTGCCAGTTGCAGATGGCACTTTTTGCTTCCACATGTGAAAATAATGGAAAGAAGTGGAACTCTTACAGATGTCGGCCGTGGGCAGCTTCATAAGCACTCAAATTGCTATAATAATAATAAAACTACAAACACCAGTATTTGTAAAGTGCAAACAATTACCCGAGGGTGTCAAGGCGCTGGGGCCGCCGGGAAGATTAAGCGAACTATTGCCCAAAGTCACATGGTGCTGGGCTAACCTGCCGCTGGTGCCAGGGATCGAACTGCGAGCCCCCGTGTTCTGGAGTCAGCCACCCTGGCCGCTGTACCACACCTCTTCCCTAACTGGCCAAAAGTGGGATGCAGAGAGGTTAGGTCAACTCTTCCACCTCTGAGAGACTGCAGAGACTGACTGACTGACTGCTATTCCAGAGGCCAGTGGTTGTTGCTAGGCTGAATATTTGTGCTCTTTCTGAGAAGTAGCCTTTATACATTTCACTCATCCACCATTTATTATGTGATACTTTTACAGGTTTGTGTTTCAGACATTCTTTATTGTCTCAATTACTTGGTATAGAATATCTATTTTATAAATAACATCTGGTGATGTATAAAATACCATTCACAGAGCATTTTTTCTGCCGGATGAGAGCTCTATCCAGTAGCAGCTGGTGGATTTTGGAATAGGTGGGGCCCCTCAAAGCCCAAAAGCACTCTCCAGCACTCGGCCTCAGCCCTTGCCAACCCCCGCACCGAATACCTTCACAAGCTTTCAAATCGCATGCACACACATAAAAACGCACTCATGTATACCAACAAACATACATATACACCCAGTTGCTGGCACGAGCACAAAGACCGTCACATAGACATACACACGCACTCTCCAGCAGACAAACACACACTCAGGCCGCTAAACCCAAACACGATTTCCAACTCCCCTGTCTGTCTGCAGCATACCAGAGGCAGGCCAACGAGCTTCCAGCCAATCTGATGCCAGAATAGGGTTGAAGGTACCGAGGTAGACCTTTTTTCTCTATTCAAGCTTCCGATAGGGCAAGAGGGCTTATGACTGATAAGCCCTGAAGCTCCGTTATCTGACATGCTGCAATGTCTGATGCTAGTGCAGAATGGCAGTTATGTATTGAGTCTGTGTGCGGCTGGGCTGTAACAGCCCCCCTTCACACATGCGCAACACAGCTAGTAGAGACCTCTTCTGCTGGCAAGGTAAGAGTGCAACTTTTACATGCGAACAAATGATCTGTCAGATTGTTTGGTTTAATGTAAAAACTGTAACATGCCAAGCAATATTGTCAGAGCAGGTAAATAGGTCGACTCCCTGGTGCCCTGCGGACAAGTGAAGCTCCTCTGACTCTTCCCCTATCTTTTCCCCAGACACTGATAAATATATATATTACTCAGTGTTGTTCACCACTAGGTAGTTATAGTCACAAAACATTCCCAAAGAAAAGTTCATCCACCTCAGCAAAACAGGTATTGAGCATGTGCTCCCTCAAAATCAGGTAGTGCAGACCATTGAAATCATGTATCTTGCTGCCCCTCATCCAGTTCTCAGTACCTTGCTGGAGTAGTCTAAGAAGTCCACCCAGGACTGGTTTGTGAGTTTGTAGCTGTCACTGAACCTCTGCCTGTTCTTCTCAGAGGTATGCCCAAATGTTGTTCAAAGAATGCCCTTCATAGGGGCATACTTAGTTTGGTCTGCTACTTCAAGTGTCAGTAGTGTGTCCCTCCCCATTGTGGGCATGTATCTCCAAAAGCTGCTCCTCCAGCATTCCTCTAGGACCTTGTGTACCCTCAGAGCCTCTTCATATGCTGAGAACCATTTGTCTATATCATCTCCCAACACATAACTGGGTGCCATGTCTTGGGTATGCCATGCTCACCTCTCCATTGGACACTGTTGATATGCTGCCACCATTACTGCTGGACTCCATATGTATGGCTCTCAAGTTCAGCTCTCTGAGACTGAGCTCATGGGCCATCCTCCTCTCTTTCGTGGCTAGTCTCTTTTCCTCAAAGGTCCTTTCTGCCCCAGCCTTCTCCTTCTCTAGTCTAAACTTGGCTAACTTCCATTTGAGCTTCCTCTCCTCTTTCCTGTCCATCAGCTCCTGTGAGGTCAGGCCCCTGACAGACATATTGTTCCCTGCTCCATCCCAGACATTTACTAGAGTCGAGTTGGGCTCTCCATGCAACACAGGTCGCTCGGCTGGGTCCTCCCAATCCTCCTCCTCTGTCTGTGCTCCCTCTTCCTCATTGTCATTTTACTTCTCCTCTTCTAAGGTGGTCTTCCATCTCTGCACTTCCTCAAAGGCCCTGAGGGGTAACAGGATATCCAGCTTGGTAGCCCTCTTGTCTTCTTTCAGTTACTTCTGTTTGCAGAGTTTCAGCAGCTCAGCCCTGCTGGGGGTGTCAACGTTGAAGGAATCCATCTCCATGGTGCAATAAGGAATGTATTGTAATTACATTTTGAAAAGGGGGAGAAAAGCCAATTGAAAAACTAAGGAAGAATTTAAAATGGGGTCTGCCAGGGCTGAACACAAATGTGAAAAATTGAGTTGTTGGTTGAATGGGGTGTTAGCCCTAGTCCGGCAACAGCCACAATCCCTTGCAGGGAGAACCATAAAAAGTTACTAAATTAACCTGTACTTAACCCTGGGTTTCTTAGCATAAGAAGCATTCAAGGGTAAACCGAGGGCTATGTGTCAAGTACATATGCAGCACACAAGCAGTAATAAGGGGAACACACAACACAAGAAAAATTCCAAACCAATTTACAAAAATTAAATTTTAATAAATGATTTCATACCAAAATGACAAAAATCTAATCAGTAGAACTGGAGTTATAATTTTTTACATTTTAAAGTTCAAAATAGCGCCCTAAAGATCAAAGTGCCAACCGTGGACTTCTACTCGTGCAAGGCTGGGTCAAAGTTGAAAGTTAAGGCCGACCGTGATGGAGCATGGTATGGATACATGAAGTGGATTGGTACAGGTCAGCGCGTACCTACGGAAAAAAGTATTGAAGAAAAATGTCTGAGAAGGTAATGTTCAGCGGTGCAAAGATGCAGGAGTTGTCCAAGGCGAGATTGCTGTTGTTCGATGACCATGGGTCGAGGACACAATTAAGATTTCTACATTCACACTTGGTTGCTGAAATGGAAGTCAAAAATCTCCAGCGGTATGAGGCAAAGTGCTGTGGCTAAAGACAGTTCCACCCCTTTGGCAAAAGACAGATGAAAAGGATTTGCTGCTGCAGAGAAGAAAGTAGTGGGAGGAGCCAATCCAAATGGTGTTGCACCTCGTGTGGATAGGCGAGCAGGTTGGTCCCAGTCTCCTCCTGGTTCCCTGAAGAAAAGCTGATCTGCAAGCAATCCAATGGTTTTGACAACAGGGTACTCCATCCCATTTGTAATGGAGTACCCTATCTGCCAAACTATAAATTAAGCTCTTAGGGGCATATTACCAAGCAATAGCGATAATGCTTGGTTAGAGACAAAAATTTACAGCTGAGCTGCGGCGATTTTTATCGCAGATAAACCTTGGTATTACCAAGGTTTATCGCAAATGCGATAAAAAACGGCCGCAATGCATGAATTTCGCTGAAAAGTCAGCGATATTCATGTATTACCGAGCTAATGCTCTTAGCCATGTTATCCACCTCCCATTGGATAACATGGCTAAGAACTGCTCAGGGCAGGTGTTAGCTCTTGGAAATATTCGCGCTTAGCGCGAATATCTCCAAAAGTTGGTAATAGGAGATAGCGATGTTAGCGGCTGTTTCCAGTCGCTAACATCTTGGCACGCCCACTTTGCATGTCATTAGTGATAAATATCACTGACATGCAAAGTGGGGCCCAAGATGGTCGCTATCTCCTACTAGCTGTCGCTTACTGGTGTTAGCGACAGCTAAGTAAAAGGGAGATAATTTTACCTCCGCTTTCTTGGCTTTTAAAGCCAAAAAAGCGGAGATAAACCCCCTTGATAATATGCCCCACAGTTTTCAATAACTGACACTCTGTATTTTAGTTCCTTATGATGTTTTGGGCCATTATATAACCTTGTCTAATACAGTAGCTATTCCTACATCCAAGGTCATTCTCCTTTGTGGGAGAAAACTCGATAATATGACTTTGCTTCCAAAACTTCCATAAGTATTTGATTGTATTCATTTTTCCTTAACAATGAATTACTTCATTCATCTTAGCAAGATATAGGAGATTGTCTAAGATGAGATGATAAGAAAAAACACAAAAACTAAATTCTCTAGGAAAGTTTAAAAAAAGCAAAAAGGTGAGAGAGTATTTGGGTTGAGGAGTCTGCTAATTTAAAAAAGAACCCAAGCGTGACAGCTGTTACCTGTCTGGCTTCTCAGCAGTGACAGCACAACAAAACAAGCATTGGAAATGCAATAGGTCTCGCAGCATTAGAGTTAGTGCTTTTAGAATTGTTTATGGGTTTTTTTTGTAAATCTTTAGCATTTTTGTTTCCTGTAGCCAATGCTAAAGAATTACAAATAAAAAAAGCCATAAACAATTCTAAAAGCTCTAACTCAAATGCTCCGAGACCTATTGCACTGTGTGAGGGTGAGGGGTTGAGGGTGAGTGAGGGTGAGGGTGGGTGAGGGTGAGTGAGGGTGAGGGAGGGTGAGTGAGGGGTTGAGGGTGAGTGAGGGGTTGAGGGTGAGTGAGAGTGAGGGTGAGTGAGGGTGAGTGAGAGTGAGGGTGAGTGAGGGTGGGTGAGGGTGAGTGTTAGTTAGGGTGAGGGGTTGAGGGTGGGTGAGGGTGAGGGTGAGGGGTTGAGGGTGAGTGAGGATGAGTGAGGGTGAGTGAGGGGTTGAGGGTGAGTGAGGGTGAGGGAGGGTGAGTGAGGGTGAGTGAGGGTGAGTGAGGGTGAGTGAGAGTGAGGGTGAGTGAGGGGTTGAGGGTGAGGGCGTGAGGGGTTGAGGGTGAGTGAGTGAGGGTGAGGGGTTGAGGGTGAGGGGTTGAGGGTGAGGGGTTGAGGGTGAGGGGTTGAGGGTGAGTGAGGATGAGTGAGGGTGAGTGAGGGGTTGAGGGTGAGTGAGGGTGAGTGAGGGTGAGTGAGGGTGAGTGAGGGTGAGTGAGGGTGAGTGAGGGGTTGAGGGTGGGGGGTTGAGGGTGAGGGGTTGAGGGTGAGTGAGTGAGGGTGAGGGGTTGAGGGTGAGGGGTTGAGGGTGAGGGGTTGAGGGTGAGTGAGTGAGGGTGAGGGTGAGGGGTTGAGGGTGAGTGAGGGTGAGGGGTTGATAGGGGGAAAATGAAACTGAAACAGAAACAACCGGAGTGCAGTGGGCTACATAAGGGGGAGGAGCCACTAAGAAAGAGCTCCCGACTGCCCATAACCTAACTGCTAACACCCTACAAGTTGCCATCACCCAAAAAAGAACGACTCAACGTTCTCTGCCACACTCCGTGTGGTCTGCAGAATGCCCGAGATCGAGCTCAGGAAGCAATAGAATAAATGAAGGCATAACAGAACGTGGGTCACTAGACACAAAATGGCACCCGAAGAGCTGTAACTAATGCAGAGGGGGAGAGAGAGTACTCACACACGACAAGATCGGGCTGCACCCAGCGACAAGAGAGCATAGGACTGCACCAATCAAATGCGTACACACAAGCAGCTACAACCGGAGTGCAGTGGGCTACATAAGGGGGAGGAGCCACTAAGAAAGAGCTCCCGACTGCCCATAACCTAACTGCTAACACCCTACAAGTTGCCATCACCCAAAAAAGAACGACTCAACGTTCTCTGCCACACTCCGTGTGGTCTGCAGAATGCCCGAGATCGAGCTCAGGAAGCAATAGAATAAATAAAGGCATAACAGAACGTGGGTCACTAGACACAAAATGGCACCCGAAGAGCTGTAACTAATGCAGAGGGGGAGAGAGAGTACTCACACACGACAAGATCGGGCTGCACCCAGCGACAAGAGAGCATAGGACTGCACCAATCAAATGCGTACACACAAGCAGCTTATCTCGGAGACAGCCTAAAACGCTACAGCATTACACTGTGCACTGTACACAGAACGAACCAGCCAGAGCACCGTGATCGAGAACCAGACTCGTACCGAAGAGCAAACGCTACCGCAATAGAAGCAAAAGCAACAGAGAAACAAAGGCGTAGCAAAAAGAGAGACACTAGACACAAATTGGCGCCCTTATTACTGAAACTAATGCGGAGGGGGAGAGAGAGAGTACTTACCCTCAACAATAACAGTCAGCACCCAGCGCCAGAGAGCAGAGAGCTACACCACAAAAAGGACGCGCACACAGCCCCACTCGAGGACAGCCTGTAACGCCGCAAGCTATACAGCGAACAACACAAACCAACCGGAGCTCCGGGAACGAGAACTGACTCGCACAAAAGAGCAGAAGGCTACCATACACAAATCGTGCAGGTTGGATGGAAGAGCTTGAAAGTAAAACCCTAAACAACCCTAAACAGCTAAATAAAAAACCCTAGAGAAAGCAGGGTAACCTGACCCAGGAGGGGGGAGGAGGGAGGAGAAATGCGTCTCGGCCGGAGCAGGGAGAGCGGGCTTTGGAATGAAATTCACACGGCCGGCCGGTCGTGAAACTGAAAGCATGGCCGGCCGGCCGTGAAAGCCTTTGATGCGGCAGGGGAAATGCGAGACGGCGGGGAGGGGGCGGAGCGGGTAAACAAAGACGGACGTGCACGCGCTTTTAAGCTCAATACGCATGCGCATTGAGCTTAAAAGTCACGGGCACTGCAAGGAATCGCCACGATTCCTTGCAGTGCGGATAAAGAGTGGATAAGTGCCAATACTCTCGCTTGCTCGATGCGCATGCGCATCGACAGGCGAGACCTAAACATGGATGAAATGGAGCCTAACTCCTTAGAATCATTATATGTCAAGCTTACTCCCTCAATAAACAAAAGCTGAAGTCAACAAAATAGGGTTAACAATTTACAGCTGCCTAAAAAACTAGTCAAGTGCCATTTGCTCCGCTTTGATATCACGTTATAGGATAACTTTTGTAAACGTGAGTTATTGTATAGTAAGTGGATTGTTCCATTGACTGTATTTTTCTCAAGTTTAGGGGAGTAGCTGTACTTGAAATAAAGATAATTACATCTGATTAGAAATTCTGGTTTGTGTAATACCCAATTTCTAAAAGACGTCTAATGATTATATATTGGATAGTGATCAAATGACACACTGTCTCAGATATTAAAAAAATTCCTGTTGAAACAAAATGTGTGCCAGAGGCAACTCTGATATGTGATTGACCCCTTTTGAATGATTTGAATGTGGCCATAGAAGAAGATTTGTGGAATGCAAAGTTGTCTCTAAGTGTAACATCTTGCCCTCATGCACCATAACAAAGCTTTCAGGAATTATTGGGATCCAAAAAAAGTAGACAAATGGGGCTTAAAATATATGACACAAAATGAGAAAAATGGGTGAATTTGTCACATATATGTGGTCATGAAACAAAGTAGAACATCCTTAGAAAAAAAGTTTTGAAGAATGAGTAGTGTTTTGAGTAGATATAGGATTGGTGTTTTTAAGTGGTTTGAACTGAAACGGAACTGTCACAAAAGTGTTACTGGGCCTATAGAATTTCTGGTGTGAGCAAGAAATCCACTCTCCATACATGGAAGAGCACAAATAGGCTAGCAGTGTGAGGATAGACTTAGGTCCTGGATATGACTTTGGTGGTCTCGGAGTTGGTCCGCCACGCCAGTGCCTCGCTCCCAGACCTCCAAAGTCACCGCCTGGCCGCCCGCCAGATTACGAGTTGTTTTGTAGACTTGCGGACAGTCAGCGAAGCAGTCTCACGATGGTGCCTTTTCTAAGGCACCGCAATGGGAGTACCACAGCCGTACTTTAACTGTAGGGTCCCCTTTTTTACCCCATTGCCATACTTTTCATGGAAATTAAAAGACTGGCTGTGGGGATAGTCGTAATATGCTTAGTGGTGCCGCAGCATCACCGCCAAGCATATTGCTTCTCCTGACCGCCGCACTCCTAATTCAGCGGTCGGACCACAGGTGGGTTGGACCCGACCACCACTGCACCTCCACAGCGAGTATGGACCGCCATACTTGTAATTAGGCCCTTAGGGGCAGATTTATGAGGCCCTTGCGCCACGTTTACGCCGCTGTTGCGTCACGCAAGGAGGCGTAAACGTGGCGCATCCCTACGAACGATTTACAACGTGACGCATCTAGGCAGATGCGTCACGTTGTAAAGCCCTGCGCCGCTTGTGGGCGTTCCGGCGCAGGGTGGGCGTTCCGGGGCAGGTGCGCCTCGCAAAAGTGGCTGAGTGAAATCTATGAGATTTCACTCAGTCACTTTTAAGCCAATGCTGCGTCAAAAGCCTGCGCCTGCTTGAAGCAGGCGTACGTCTTGACGCAGCATTGTTAAAATGGGGCACCCCCGAGCCTTGCTGGAGCTGCGTCGCGCTTGCGACGCAACTCCAGCAATGCGACACATTTCCGGCACAGATGCGTCACGCATCTGTGCCGTTTTTGCACCATGGTGCGCCGCATTATAAATGCGGCGCACCATGGCTGGCGGAGCTGTGGCGCACTGTGGCGCATGTTAACTGGCGCATCCCTGGGGATGCGCCAGTTAACATAAATCTGCCCCTTAGACTTTCTCATAATTTGTAGGAGATTTGGGAAATTTTATTGTACTATGTTGCCATTAATACCTGCATAAATTGTTTTCTTTAAGATTTTAACTCATGTATTAGTTTGTTGGAAATAGTAAGGGTTGTTATGTGGAAGTGGATGGATTTATAGATGTTGATTGTAGCGTCTTACCCCTCCGTTTCCCTTTATGTACGTGTTTTCATTTTATATTATGTAAGTTGTTTTACTGGTGAAAAATCTTGAAGATGAAGTTATAAAGAACCCCCCAAATATCCGAATGTTATCAGATCAAAAGAGCTGCTAGCATAGTTAGATATATTGCTTCACAGTGATTTATACTGAAGAACCTAATTTAGCGTTGCCAATCCTCTGGTGTACACTTGAAGTGTTGTTGTAAACTACGTGAACTGCTTGTAGCCAGGTAATCCAGTAGCCTGTAGAGTAGATATAAGAAGAGGTTTATTAAGAGTCCGTTACAGTCAGTTCCAGGTAACTTGTAAGATGGTAAGTCAGCTGTTAAGTAAGCCTCACCAGGAACAGCATCCCTGCGGCTCAGACCACTCACTCCAACTGTTCACTCATCCACGCACAAACACTCAGCATTCTAAATGACCTCACACACTGGCTGAGAAGCAAGGAGCAGACCACTAGGGAAGATTGCATTGCAGAATACACAGGATACAAAAAGTGTTTAAGTGGAAAAAGCTGTAAAATTAAGCATGGGCAGGACGCCAGGTTTTGAGAAGTCTAGGGGCATATTACCAACAACTAGCGATAATTATCGCTATGTTGGCTTAGCGGCAATATTTTTATCGCCGAGCTGCGGCGATTTTTAACGCTTAGGAACCTTGCTATTAACAAGGTTTATCTCCTAAGCGATAAAAATCGTCCGAAATGCATGAATATCGCTGAAAAGTCAGTGGGGCATATTATCAAGGGGGTTTATCTCCGCTTTTTTGGCTTTAAAAGCCAAGAAAGCGGAGATAAAATTATCTCCCTATTACCAAGCTGTCGCTAACACCAGTTAGCGACAGCTAGTAGGAGATAGGGACCATCTTGGGCCCCACTTTGCATGTCAGTGATATTTATCACTAATGAGATGCAAAGTGGGCGTGCCAAGATGTTAGAGACTGAAAACAGTCGCTAACATCGCTATCCCCTATTACCAACCTTTGGAGATATTCGCGCTAAGCGGGAATATCTCCAAAAGCTAACACCTGCCCTGAGCAGTTCTTAGCCATGTTATCCAATGGGAGGTGGATAACATGGCTAAGAGCATTTGCTCGATAATGCATGAATATCGCTGACTTTTCAGCGATATTCATGCATTTCGGCCGTTTTTTATCGCATTTGCGATAAACCTTGTTAATAGCAAGGTTTATCTGCGATAAAAATCGCCGATGTGCGGCGATAATTTTTGTCTCTAAACAAGTTAGAGACAAAAATTATCGCTAGTTGTTGGTAATATGCCCCAGTGATATTTATGCATTACCGAGCTAATGCTCTTAGCCATGTTATCCACCTACCATTAGATAACATGGCTAAGAACTGCTCAGGGCAGGTGTTAGCTTTTGGAGATATTCGCGCTCAGCGCGAATATCTCCAAAAGTTGGTAATAGGAGACAGCGATGTTAGCGACTGTTTCCAGTCGCTAACATCTTGGCACGCCCACTTTGCATGTCATTAGTGATAAATTTCACTGACATGCAAAGCGGGGCCCAAGATGGTCGCTATCTCCTACTAGCTGTCGCTAACTGGTGTTAGTGACAGCTAGGTAATAGGGAGATAATTTTATCTCCGCTTTCTTGGCTTTTAAAGCCAAAAAAGCGGAGATAAACCCCCTTGATAATATGCCCCCTAGTTTTCAGAGTTTGACTTTCTTTTGGCAAGTATAGGCAAACCTCCAATGCCTCTCCCACCATCCATATGACCTCATCATTTTGTATGCCTACAATGGCAGCATTTGATGACATCATACAAAAATACGCTACTGCTCCGAAGCTACCCCTCTTAGTTCGGCCATCTTTTATTATGTTTCAACTACTCTACAGACAGTAGCAGCAACGTTAGCAATTTCTTGGTGAGCGATCTCTCCTCTTTTGCGAGAAACAGGGCACCTTGAAAAAGTGATTGTTGCCATCATCTGGCATTGGGGAGGGTCTCAGCGAAAAGTCTTGGATAGGGCCCAGGTGTTGTGACCTCACTTTGTCCGAGAATTCCTCTCAGGCAGAGTCACCCCCTCTTGCATTACGTTTGAAGAGCACAACAAGTATGTGGGGTTCAGACTACCTCTGCCCTCAAGAGGAGGTAAGTTGTTCAGAAAACCATGACATTTAAGATTCACAGACACAGAGCGCCGCAAAATAATTCCACAGCTGCGTTTATAGAGCTGTTTGTACAGAATCCATGGCATCCTTCCAGCGTTCTCTACTCACTTCGAAATAAATTGTGCAAGAGGATATTTGTTTCCGTAGTTAAAGTGGGAACATCAGCTCTGTGTTTAAATGAGTGGTTTGAAACTAAAAATAAAATAGAAAATAATGATGAAAGAAATCACATGACATGATAACTTAATTAGTTAACTTTTTTCTTAAGACCATAACAGACAATGTTTTGTCTTGTGCATGTTATCGGTACACATATATTTTAATGCACGACGTCAATTGAAACAGGTAAACCATGCACCCATTACTAGAAAATTCGATTACTTAACCTCAAGAGAGGACTGGAAAATACAGTATAGAGTTTTAATTTACTGCTAGCATGATTCAAGCAGGAAATTTGGAAATATGATATCACCCCTCGGTTGAATCTGATTGCCAGTGTTCAGCACTGTGCCAGGAACAAAGGGGGGTGGCATGCGTCAGATGTGTTGGTGAACTGGCCTGGGAATTACAGGCTTGGGCAAGGAAGTAACCATTTTGCAGTTTGCACATGGCAAATCCCTCTCAGGCTAGTTTGCATGTTTCCTCCTATGATGCCCTGCTTAGCATTTATTCTCATTCCAAGTTGCAACAATTCAGCCCAGACATAGTAGATGACCTGGTGCTGGAGCCAACTCTACCCTCTCCCTTCAGGCCCTGCTTCAACTAGCATTATGCTGGTGGTACCATGCACTCGCTGTAGCCTTGTCAATGCCACTCCTCAACACCTGCCTTGTGAATGCCCACCATCCCATGTGTGTATGTTTTAAAATAATGATTTCCATAGTCTTTACCCTGCAGTGACTGAAAGGCAGGTTGGCCTCTTGCAGTAGTGACACTGATTTTTCATTATTCTTTGAGACTGTCACAGCCAAATGTGAAGTCTATCTAATATTGTGGTTTGATGTGCACCGCATGAACAGTACCTCTCAAACCCTCCGAAGAAGAGGTTTACTCATAACATAAATACTGTAGTGAATTCGTGAGGATTGTCTAGTCACTAAACCCTCAATAAATGTGATAAGTCAGTGATGGCTAGGAATAAGAAGTAATTACACATACAGATAGTCAAATAGCAAATGCGCTCAAGGAAACAGGATGGAGAAGATGCATTTCCAAGACACTTTCCGACAAAATTGGCAAAACTCTAGATATTCAAAAAATTCAAGTTTTTTTTACTTCTACTTTATTTCATTTAAACACCAGGCCCCTTTCATGTGCATTCTCATTTAGCAATGATGATCACGATTAGCACATGGTCATCGTTACGCTAGGCCAATTATATGCCAGTAATTTGTCTAGGATCATGGTAGCTGTCCCTGGAAGTTACTCAAAGTGTTAAGAATAGTCACAATTAGTTGACAGTCGCTGTTATGGGAGTGACATTTCATATTAGCCTCCCACAAACTAAGCGTGGGCGGAAAATCCGTTCCGCTCGCGGATTTTGCGGATTTTCGGGAAATCCGCAATCCGCGAGATTTGCGGATTTCCCGCAAAATCCGCAAATTCGCACGCAGCGGATTTTTTTGGCGGCGCGCGGCGTTGGTGATACAATTTTTGCGGCGCGCGGCGTTTATCATCGTTTGCCGAGTTGTTTTTTTCGATAGTTTGCGAGTGCTGCGCCATTTTGGATCTTGCTGTGTGATCCCGCGGGAATTGGCGAGCGCGATTACGTCATCGCGGCTTGCCAGCGAGAGTTTGTCAACGCGAGTACGGCGAGATCACGTCTCGCGGTACTTCGCAATTGCGAGATTTGAGATGCGGCGCGCGAAAATATAAATTTGCAATTCTGCACAAGAAATCCACCAGCAAGCAGCATAAACCTTCTAGAAATGATGATTTTTATGTGAATAACTCCTTAGTTTGACATTTGCCTGCACTTTTTTAGCGAGGAGTCCATTTTGGGGAGGGGGGCAGGGGGGTGGGAGGAAGGAAGTGCCCCATAGTCTTCAACTTCCTGTTCCTGTTCAGCAGGCTCCTCCCAGTGCTTTGTCCATCTCCTGGTCACTTTTCATTCGGATGTGGACCTGGAAGGATTACCTTTTGTGGATGCTGCTGGATCTTTGGATTTGAGGCCTTTTTGACTTTCTTTGGATCACTGTTGGATTAGAAATTTTACAAGTAAGTTTGTTTGGGGCATTACAGTTGCTGCAACTAAAATTTTGGGATTTTCGATTTTTGGGCTGTTTTGGGGCCTTTTCCCAGGGGTACTCAGTGGTGGGTGGACTGATTCTTTCTGTGGGTTGTCTTGAACTTAAACATCATGGAGGCCATAGATGAATTGGGATTGTGCTGATTTTTCTGTGTTTTTCGATTTTTTTTTTTTGTAAAATTTTGTGTTTTTCGATTTTTGACCTGTTGTTGGGGCCTTGACCAGGGGTATTTGAGTCTAGCATGGGCCTAGTCTTTCTGTGGGCTGTCTTGAATTTAAACATCATGGAGGCCATGGATGGAATGGGATTGTGCTGATTTTGCAGTGTTTTTCGATTTTTGGGGGTGTTCATGGGGAGGGACATGCCATGTGGCTGGTGGCCATTTTGAGTGCAGCTACAGGCACTGGCCATGTGCTGGCAGGCAAGTGGCCATTTTGAATGCAGGCTTTGTTGTTAGGCCTCCAACCATTTTGCCTACTTTTCAACCTTTATTTATGCCAGGGGTAGTGAGTCTTGCATGGGCCTAGTATTTCTGTGGGTTGTCTTGAATTTAAACATCATGGAGGCCATGGATTGAATGGGATTGTGATGATTTTGCAGTGTTTTTCGATTTTTGGGCCTGTACTTGTGGCCTTTTCACCAGGGGTATTTGAGTCTAGCATGGGCCTAGTCTTTCTGTGGGCTGTCTTGAATTTAAACATCATGGAGAGGCCACGGATGGAATGGGATTGTGCTGATTTTGCAGTGTTTTTCGATTTTTGGGCCTGTACTTGTGGCCTTTTCACCAGGGGTATTTGAGTCTAGCATGGGCCTAGTCTTTCTGTGGGCTGTCTTGAATTTAAACATCATGGAGAGGCCATGGATGGAATGGGATTGTGCTGATTTTGCAGTGTTTTTCGATTTTTGGGCCTGTACTTGTGGCCTTTTCACCAGGGGTATTTGAGTCTAGCATGGGCCTAGTCTTTCTGTGGGCTGTCTTGAATTTAAACATCATGGAGGCCATGGATGGAATGGGATTGTGCTGATTTTGCAGTGTTTTTCGATTTTTGGGGGTGTTCATGGGGAGGGACATGCCATGTGGCTGGTGGCCATTTTGAGTGCAGCTACAGGCACTGGCCATGTGCTGGCAGGCAAGTGGCCATTTTGAATGCAGGCTTTGTTGTTAGGCCTCCAACCATTTTGCCTACTTTTCAACCTTTATTTATGCCAGGGGTAGTGAGTCTTGCATGGGCCTAGTATTTCTGTGGGTTGTCTTGAATTTAAACATCATGGAGGCCATGGATTGAATGGGATTGTGATGATTTTGCAGTGTTTTTCGATTTTTGGGCCTGTACTTGTGGCCTTTTCACCAGGGGTATTTGAGTCTAGCATGGGCCTAGTCTTTCTGTGGGCTGTCTTGAATTTAAACATCATGGAGAGGCCACGGATGGAATGGGATTGTGCTGATTTTGCAGTGTTTTTCGATTTTTGGGCCTGTACTTGTGGCCTTTTCACCAGGGGTATTTGAGTCTAGCATGGGCCTAGTCTTTCTGTGGGCTGTCTTGAATTTAAACATCATGGAGAGGCCATGGATGGAATGGGATTGTGCTGATTTTGCAGTGTTTTTCGATTTTTGGGCCTGTACTTGTGGCCTTTTCACCAGGGGTATTTGAGTCTAGCATGGGCCTAGTCTTTCTGTGGGCTGTCTTGAATTTAAACATCATGGAGGCCATGGATGGAATGGGATTGTGCTGATTTTGCAGTGTTTTTCGATTTTTGGGGGTGTTCATGGGGAGGGACATGCCATGTGGCTGGTGGCCATTTTGAGTGCAGCTACAGGCACTGGCCATGTGCTGGCAGGCAAGTGGCCATTTTGAATGCAGGCTTTGTTGTTAGGCCTCCAACCATTTTGCCTACTTTTCAACCTTTATTTATGCCAGGGGTAGTGAGTCTTGCATGGGCCTAGTATTTCTGTGGGTTGTCTTGAATTTAAACATCATGGAGGCCATGGATTGAATGGGATTGTGATGATTTTGCAGTGTTTTTCGATTTTTGGGCCTGTACTTGTGGCCTTTTCACCAGGGGTATTTGAGTCTAGCATGGGCCTAGTCTTTCTGTGGGCTGTCTTGAATTTAAACATCATGGAGAGGCCATGGATGGAATGGGATTGTGCTGATTTTGCAGTGTTTTTCGATTTTTGGGCCTGTACTTGTGGCCTTTTCACCAGGGGTATTTGAGTCTAGCATGGGCCTAGTCTTTCTGTGGGCTGTCTTGAATTTAAACATCATGGAGGCCATGGATGGAATGGGATTGTGCTGATTTTGCAGTGTTTTTCGATTTTTGGGGGTGTTCATGGGGAGGGACATGCCATGTGGCTGGTGGCCATTTTGAGTGCAGCTACAGGCACTGGCCATGTGCTGGCAGGCAAGTGGCCATTTTGAATGCAGGCTTTGTTGTTAGGCCTCCAACCATTTTGCCTACTTTTCAACCTTTATTTATGCCCAGGGGTA
This sequence comes from Lissotriton vulgaris, assembly GCF_964263255.1. Taxonomy (NCBI): domain Eukaryota; kingdom Metazoa; phylum Chordata; class Amphibia; order Caudata; family Salamandridae; genus Lissotriton; species Lissotriton vulgaris. The sequence goes on from NC_141689.1 coordinate 912,044,144, forward strand.
GTGAGTCTTGCATGGGCCTAGTCTTTCTGTGGGTTGTCTTGAATTTAAACATTATGGAGGGCATGGATGGATTGGGATTGTGCTGATTTTGCAGTGTTTTTCGATTTTTTTGTGCTCTACAACTGAACTGATGTTCCTCTGTCTTCCATTTTTTTTAGGTGCACAAGACTCAAGAGAACCACCAGTGCCAGGAAGAAGTCCTGCAGCGGTGTGTGTGTGCAGCATAACGTCACGCGACGTCACGTCTGGCCTCAGACAACTCTACAATTCGTGCAACTGCGGCCTGCTGTCTGACCTGCTCTGAAGAAGATGGCCCCAAAGAAAGTTCTCCGTAGCTCCTCTAGCAAGAAAGTTGCTAGTAAGGAGCAGAAGAAGCAAGTTACCAAGGAGGCTGGTGTGCCACCCGCCACTTTTTTTGGGAGCAAAAAAAAAAGTACGCCTGCAGCAGCAGGATCTGCTGGGGACCAACCTGAGAGCAGCACCCCTGCTCCATTGGGTTCAGTGCCTCCACCACCACGCCAACTTAAGTCAAAGCCCTTGAGTGCTTCAGAGGCAGTCAGTGTACTTCTCCAATCACCATCGACCAGTGATGTTGGCTCATCGCAAGAAAGTAGCAGCAATGTCCCTGAATCAACACAGGTTGTTGTAACTCATCTGACAAGTGTTGAACAACCACAGCCGCAACAACAACACCATGTGCAAGTACACGCCCAAGTACATGTGGAAGGAGAGGCAGCAAAAGGAGATGCGCAAGCAAAGGTGCATGGACGTTCACAAGTGCCCACAATAGTTGTTCCTCCCGAAGTAGGGGCACATTTGGAAATCGACATTGAAGCTGAGGTATCATTGGAAGCCACTCCTCCTGATGATCATTCATTGTCTTCCACATCCCTAGCAAGGAAAAGATCAAGGGGGGTGTCTACATCTTCTTCAAGCCCACCTCGTTCTGATGCAAGTGATCTGTCTTGGGAACCACAACTGCGGTCTGACAGTGAGGCAGAGGCACACCATGATCTGACACCGGTACCTCCTAAGCGTAAAAGGAAGGTCGTCCAAAAACTCAAACCTATGGAGTGTGATGAGGCTCAACAAGAAGTGACAGATACTGCTGGTGATGAAGCCTCTCACGATGACGACGAGCCAGTCATCACAAAGGTCACTGCAGCCCCACCGGGCATGCAGCAAAGAGACATTTTGACCCTATCCCGAGAAGCTGCTGAGCGTGATGATGATGTCGGCGAGGAGGCAATGGAAATGGAATCATTAGATTTGGAGTTAAGTAGTACACCAAAACCTACCGCTTCCATATTTCTTCGCAAGAAGGTACCCACCTCGTCCTCGACCTCAATTCGTGGTGGTGAAAGTGCAAAACGTACTGAAGTTCGGCAATCCACATCCTCCACTTCATCTGTCATTAGCAGCAGGACCACCACCACCAGTATCGCCGCCTCCTCCGGCCCCCGAAGACATTTCAAGTCTCCAGTTTGGGACTTCTTTAGTGTTTGCCCAAATAAGGAAAACATAGCCATTTGTAGCCTTTGTAAGCTTCGATTTAGTCGTGGTAAGCTTGGTTCTAACTATGGTACCGGAGGCCAGAGAGGTCATCTTGAGAGAAGGCACCCTGTCCAATGGTTTCCGCACCTAGAGGCGGTCAAGAAAGCCGGAATTGCACGTAATGAAAACGTTGATTTGTCATCTGCTGATGACGAGGAGGTAGAAGAAGACGATCCAAACACTTCACTTACACCCAGTTCCCATGTCAGCAGCACACCCCATGGGAGCCACACTAAGAGTGTGGGAGAGAGTGAGACATCAATGCGGAAAAGTTCATCAGCGAGCGTAACTGGGTCGAAGAGATCATCATCCCGTAAATCATTGGTCCAGGGCAACATTAAAAAGATGTTGTTTACAGAAGCGCAATATGAACGCAACCACCCAATGACCCGTCTGTATAACACTAAGCTGGCTAAAATGCTAGCTCTGGACCTTCTCCCTTTTTCTTTTGTCGAAGGGGTTGGTTTTCTAGAATTAGTGACAGCGCTCTGCCCTAAATGGAAGGTTCCTAGCCGGTTCTATTTTGCCCGAGTTGCGGTTCCAGCACTACATGAAGATGTTCTGAAGGCGATTGGGGCAGCTTTGCAGAAGAGTGCTGTTCACACTATACATCTGACAACAGACATGTGGACCAGTGGCGCAGGCGCTGATTACATGTGCATCACTGCACACTGGGTCTCTTTTTCAGGGGCTAAAGCAAAGCTAAACTCAGGTGTTGACACTAACATTGTTTTTAAAGGTGCTTGGAAACATGCAACACTAGCCATGTTTGGTTTGGAGAAACGTCACACAGCAGAAAACATTTTGGATGTCTTTAACACAAAGGTCCTTAACTGTCTGTCCCCACTAAAACGCAAGGTTGGTTATGTTTCCACGGACAATGGCTCCAATATAGTTAAGGCCATGAGGGACGGTTACTATTTCAGAGTGCCGTGTTTGGCGCACTGTATAAACCTGGTTGTCCAAAAATTCTTGGGTAATAAACTCAGTGCAGCGTACAGTGTATTGGAGAACTGCCGAAAAATTTGCAAGCATTTCAGGCATTCTTTTAAGGCCCGCAAGCAGCTGAGGAGCATGCTATATCAATGTCAAATGCCAGTGAAAGCACTCATCCAGGAGGTGGTAACACGTTGGAACTCAACCTTCTACATGCTTGAGCGTCTGTATGAGCAGTATACGCAACTCGATCAATATTTCTTGAAAGAGGGTATAGAGGAGCTGAGGATGGGTGGGCCGCAATGGAACATAGTTGAAAGCCTAACACGCATGCTTCGTCCTTTTGAGGTCTTCACGCGTGCAGTCAGCAAGGAGGACTCTAATTTGGGAAAAGCTATCCCATTGTTGTACATGCTGGAGGACCAACTGAAGGAGGTGTGTTCTGTGTTTCGAAAAGATGACAAAAAGAAAGACTCTTCTTTGCTTCTGGCTGAGCAATTATTAGAGCTCCTACAAGGTGATGAACGTCTTCAAAAGATCCACTCAGAACAGCATTACATTTGTGCTACTATTCTGGATCCACGCTACAAAAAGGCACTGGCAGGCAGAGCATTCTTTCCTTTTGCTGATGAAGATGTTACAAAGTACAAACGTTGGCTAGCCTTGTCAGCCAAGAAGTTTGAAACAGAACGGCTGGAAATTGAAGGAAATGGCAGTACATCAGCAGGCCATCCCCAGTCAAAACAATCCACTTCTGCACCTGTGGCTGTGGCACAAGTGACCTCTCAGCCGTTAAAGACACCGGCAACCGCATCATCTGCACGAAAGACAGCAGAAACATTGGAGGCTGAAGAGGATTGGCTAGCTCTGCGTGGGTTTGGTTCTCAAAAGGCCAGAGGCACAGCAAGAGCTACGCAAAGTGGAGGAACCTTGGAGGAGGACCTTGAGTCGATGGTGAAGGACTATCTGAATGACTCCACAGAGGTCTATGTTAATTCTGACCCATTGGCGTATTGGCATGGGAAAAAAGAATTGTGGCCACAGCTCACCAACCTGGCTTTAAACTACTTGTCTTGCCCACTCGCAAGTGTGTCTTCTGAACGGGTTTTCAGTGCGGCTGGTGGGATTGTAACTCCCAAACGGAGCCGCCTCTCGCCCAAAAATGTGGAGAGGTTAACAATGATCAAGATGAATCAGCACCTCATACCACCAGATATAAGAGTACGAGAGAGCGTGCCGGATGAAGAGGAGGTGGCCAGCACCATAGATGAGGGAATTTCTACTCTGTCAGGTGGCACTGACCTCACCCGGGCTGAATTCGCAGAGTATGATGACGAAGCCTTATTCTTATTCCTGGACCGTGATTCCGACTTCGAGCCCTGAAAATGAGACAACGAATCAATAACTTTCTTTTTCATCCTTATTCACTTTTATTCCTGTGTGTCTGTCTTTCTTTGTTGTGCACAGTTAATATAATTCAAACTTTAATCAGATTATCACAAAGACAAGCCCATCAGCAGAACTGTCTTCACTTGTTTGCTAATTTATTTGAAGGTGCCGCAGTCTGCATTCCTCAGGTTCACAAGTTCAGAAGAACATGCTCCTCTATCCTCCTCCTCCAGACTCCTATTTCCATCAAAGCAGAGGGCTGGTTTACGCCCAATGAAGAAAGACTCAGCACTTGTGGGGGTGTTGTTCTACCTCTTTGCAGGTGAGTTGACGGGTCTGGGGCCATTGCTGGGAAGCACTAAAAGTGGTTTGTGCCAAATCCGAGGCGGAAATTTTTTTGTGTTTTTGATGACTTGCTTGCCTTTGAGGTGCTCTTAGGGGGGGTTCCGTCTGTTTGTGGGTGAGTTTCATGGTCTGAGAGCATTGCTGGGACACTCTAATCTTGATTGCATTTGCTTTTCAGGAAATCCGTCGTGCCAACCCCGACTTATGGCCTAGCTACGCAGCGCGTTTGGACCGAAGGCCCAGAAATATTGCAAGTATGAGATTTTGCTTTTGGCCTGTTTGGGGGTGTTATGCTTCTTGGCGGGTGGGTTGCCGGGTCTTGGGGCATTCCTGGGAAGGTCTAATACCGGGTAGAAGTGGTTGGGACAAAATCCAGGCCGATTTTTTTTGGGCTATTTCAGACATTTTGCTCTATGTAGCGTTTTCGGGGGCCTGTTTGGGGGGCTTGCTGGTGTTTGCGGGTGAGTTTCGTGGTCTGGGAGCACTGCTGGGACACTCTAATCTTGATTGCATTTGCTTTTCAGGAAATCCGTCGTGCCAACCCCGACTTATGGCCTAGCTACGCAGCGCGTTTGGACCGAAGGCCCAGAAATATTGCAAGTATGAGATTTTGCTTTTGGCCTGTTTGGGGGTGTTATGCTTCTTGGCGGGTGGGTTGCCGGGTCTTGGGGCATTCCTGGGAAGGTCTAATACCGGGTAGAAGTGGTTGGGACAAAATCCAGGCCGATTTTTTTTGGGCTATTTCAGACATTTTGCTCTATGTAGCGTTTTCGGGGGCCTGTTTGGGGGGCTTGCTGGTGTTTGCGGGTGAGTTTCGTGGTCTGGGAGCACTGCTGGGACACTCTAATCTTGATTGCATTTGCTTTTCAGGAAATCCGTCGTGCCAACCCCGACTTATGGCCTAGCTACGCAGCGCGTTTGGACCGAAGGCCCAGAAATATTGCAAGTATGAGATTTTGCTTTTGGCCTGTTTGGGGGTGTTATGCTTCTTGGCGGGTGGGTTGCCGGGTCTTGGGGCATTCCTGGGAAGGTCTAATACCGGGTAGAAGTGGTTGGGACAAAATCCAGGCCGATTTTTTTTTGGGCTATTTCTGACATTTTGCTCTATGTAGCGTTTTCGGGGGCCTGTTTGGGGGGCTTCCTGGTGTTTGCGGGTGAGTTTCGTGGTGTGGGAGCACTGCTGGCTATATATACTTTACTTTGCAAGAGGTTTGAAGCAAATCCATGGTGGCTGAGGGGACTTAGGGCCTAGCTGCAGAGCGCGCGCGGAGTGATTTGGGAAATTTGTGAAAAAGTGACTAAGTCCCCATTTTTGTACTTTTGCTCTTTGGCTGTTTGGGGGTCTTCTACTCGTTTTCTCCTGGGTTGACGGCTCTGGGGCCATTGCTGGGAAGCTCTAATACCGGATAAAAGTGTTTTGGACCAAATCCCAGGCGGAATTTTTTTTGTGTTTTTGATGACTTGCTTCCCTTTGAGGTGCTCTTAGGGGGGGTTCCGTCTGTTTGCGGGTGAGTTTCGTGGTCTGGGAGCACTGCTGGGACACTCTAATCTTGATTGCATTTGCTTTTCAGGAAATCCGTCGTGCCAACCCCGACTTATGGCCTAGCTACGCAGCGCGTTTGGACCGAAGGCCCAGAAATATTGCAAGTATGAGATTTTGCTTTTGGCCTGTTTGGGGGTGTTATGCTTCTTGGCGGGTGGGTTGCCGGGTCTTGGGGCATTCCTGGGAAGGTCTAATACCGGGTAGAAGTGGTTGGGACAAAATCCAGGCCGATTTTTTTTTTGGGCTATTTCTGACATTTTGCTCTATGTAGCGTTTTCGGGGGCCTGTTTGGGGGGCTTCCTGGTGTTTGTGGGTGAGTTTCGTGGTCTGGGAGCACTGCTGGGACACTCTAATCTTGATTGCATTTGCTTTTCAGGAAATCCGTCGTGCCAACCCCGACTTATGGCCTAGCTACGCAGCGCGTTTGGACCGAAGGCCCAGAAATATTGCAAGTATGAGATTTTGCTTTTGGCCTGTTTGGGGGTGTTATGCTTCTTGGCGGGTGGGTTGCCGGGTCTTGGGGCATTCCTGGGAAGGTCTAATACCGGGTAGAAGTGGCTGGGACAAAATCCGCGCGGAAAAGCCTTTAGTTTTGGCACTTTTTGTAACTTAGGGTTCGTTAGGGTTAGCCCTAGCAGCAGGATTGCATGTGTATCGGGGTGTTCTAGATTTTTCAAACTGAGTTCTGGGGTCTTAGAGCACTCGTGAGAATGTGTAATTTTGGTTGCAAGTCATTTGAAGAAAATCCATGGTGGGAAAGGGGGGATTTGGCATAGTTAAAGAAAGCCTTTGCCACTATTCTTAACTTAGGGTTCGTTAGGGTTAGCAGTATTTCTATTGCATGTGTTTGAGTGGGGGGGATTTCGAGTCTTGGAGCGATGCTGGCTATGGCTACTTTTGCTTGGTTGCTTGCAAGTGGTTTGAATACAATCCACGGGGGGTAATGGGTAATTAGGGTACTTCGGCCTACTTTTACTTTCAAAGTAAGTTTTGTCTCCAGTTTTCTGCTAGGCCTCGTTTTTTGGGTGGGAGCACTGCTAGGAAGATCTATTTTTGTTCTAAAACACAGTTTACAGTACACCTAGCTTGAGGGGCAAGATCCGCTACATTAATTTGCCCATACTTACTTATCCTTCAAAAGGTGACTCAGAGTACGCACTTTCAAAAACATTGTACTGTCTGTCTACTAGGAAAAACAAATTGTGACTTTTTGCACTCCACAGCCTACATACCTTATATTTATTTATCAGTGGTGTTGTAATATTATATCACTTCCTGTTTTTCGTTGAATAATTACAGGCCGGGTTTCAGTCTCTGCAATGGGGAAAAAAGGATGGAGTCAGGCTTCACAGTAGCGAGCCACAATTCAGCATCAGGCAGGCAGTGGACAGGGTGTCTTCTGGTGACCAACATCGGTGGACGAAGCGTCGGCTGCAATGGAGGAGTGCCGCTAATAGGAGGATTTTTTTTCTGCGGGCAACTTACTTACCACTTCCAACAGGACCACTACAACCACATAGATACAGTATCCCTTGCCTTTTTCTCTGACTGTGACTGCATTTCTTTGCTCTCTCTCGGCTTCTACATTGATCCCTTAACACATCACTTAGTCCACTCCACTATCTGCACCACACATAGTCATTTGTAAGTGCTCCTACGTAATTCGCAAGTCGCAGCACGCCCCAGGCCGTAGAGGACTGGGATGGCCCCAATGATGAAGCATGTCACCAAGGGGCAACCCTGGTGAGTGAGGGGACACCTAGAAAAAAAGCAATTTCTCCTTTTCTATCTACTATACCTTCTGTCAGGTTACGCAGCCCCTAAGCGCCTACCGTACTATGAAACTACATTTCCCATGAGTAGGCGGGAGACTTGCAGACTATTTAGTGAGACTATATGAGAGTACCCTTGTATGTTAGGACATCACTTCACTGATGCCTGTCTTGTCTTCTCTTACAGGTATCCTTTCCCTGCTGACCCTACCTTTACCCATCCCACATTTTTTATTTTAGTTTGTTATTTTTCTCCCTCGCCTAATGCCTCGAACACCCTGTGTTTACACTTCTGGGTGTTGGTGACATTTGGAGGTGGAACCATATTTGCATCGACTGGATCACGGGGAGTAAACGTGACACCTTCCAGACCAACCCCATTGAGTGTTGTTGTGAATGGATTTATAGTGACCAGCAAGGCTCTCGGGTATCTGGCTACAGAGACCTTATGTTGAATATAGTTATCAATAATTCCACACAGGCCCTGTACTGTCGCATTCTTTCTTTCCACAGTTGTCGATGATATATTCTTACTCTGCTTGACAAAGAACCATTGCTAATGTGAAAGAACTTCAACCGAATTAGTAGTTATACTTTACCATTTGTTAGGCTACAATGTGGCACTGCTCTACTGTACTTCTGTCACCTGCTATATTCTCAGTTGTACCGTTGAATTGCTCAGGAGGACAAACCAGATTTCATTTTCTTTTTTTTCATAGGCATGCAACTGCCACTGTGTCACACCACTACTACCACCGCTATGAGGAAATTTTATCCGACCAAGATTGCCAACGTTATTCGGTGTTTCCCGTGGAGCCAGCCCTGGGCCTAGCCCTACTTTCAAACACAAATTACAGGTAAGATAAGCATTTGGTGGTTTGGGGGTATAATGGAGTATTAGTACGAGAGACGAGAGCCTGAAGGTAGTACTACTAAAGTCCTAGGACTCTTGGATTCACTTCACTTAGTCTGTGAGAGGCACTTAGTGTTGAAAACATTTGGGCATTTACACTTAAAGGAAGAAAATGGAACTAAACTTTCAGGAAAACAGTCAACGTTAAACCCCCACCCACCAGGCAAGCAGTAAAAAACAGGTATGCTCAGATAAAGTTTGAAAAAGTATATTTATATCCCTAACAAAATAATCTCCCGCAAGACCCTCCCTAACCCCAACGATTGTCCTTCAAAAGTCCCCAAAAACCCAACTCCCAATTCCCACCCCCCAAAAGTCTCTAAAAAAGGGGCAAGGGACACTATGGGTGGATGCTGTTAACTTTTTGGGCCAGGGCATCATGCTCCTCGCGGAGCAAGGCGAGCTCCTGCTGAAGGCGGGACACCATCAGGGTAGTGCGGCGCAGGCGTGCCTTCACTGCCTTGCAGGTGCAAGGCCTGTGAGAAGCAGCTGTTGGCCTTGCTGCTCGGCGGTGGCGTTTGCCTTTGGCAGCCCGGCTCAGTCTCGGTGGACCACTGTGCTGGGTCACGGTGGCAGCCGGTGAGGCCACGGAGGACGACGTTGTCGTTGTTGTCGACCGCACACTTTCCTCGTCCTCCAGGGCCACCAGCCGCCGATATTCCGCAACAGTGGCCTCGATTCTCCGTTGCCGGGCCGCTCTAGCCAGCTCCTTCCTCCTTGTTCGTTTGGAAGGAGAACCTATATGAAGAAAGAAAGACATAGTCTGTAACCAATGCTCTTTAAGATTAACTCAATCATTCAGCAGAAATGTGTGCTGCAGTACAACTAGCAACTTGCAAGCGCATTACATAACTATTGAGGCCAGTATCTATCTAACCTCACACTTCTTCATCCTTGCTCTAACATTAGTGGGAGTTTAAGGAACAAATTCTATGAGCACTGTGGACTTCCATTGGAGTCGACTATGAAAGTACACCAGTCTTATTCTTCTTCTTGTCTCTTGTTTTGGAAAATTGGTACGTTATTTTCTGCAAGCCGGCATAATGCCAGCGCGGTAAACTTGCACCCGAGAAAAAGAGACGCACGCCATGAGGAGTGACCTAGACTTGCGTTGCCGTTGCGTTACTGTACCCGTCCAGTACATGCAGGTGGTGAATCTCTTACTTTTCTATTACGGGTGGCACTGAGAATACTCTGTTACAACTCAAGGGCTACTGCTTAATTAATTTAACTTTCACCCTACAGTGGAAATGAGTACTAGAAATGGAAAATTGAAGAAGATAAATAATCTGATTATCTATCACTTCACATGGGATGTTTTTGCTTATATATGGGATGACTTTAGGTGCTTTGCTTTTTATTGAGTGACAGGCAGTGATACATCCACACATGAATGACTGAGTACTACTAAACTTATTAAGAGAGGTAGGGAGTGGCCACCATAATAACCGGATCTATGCAGTGCTTGCAATACAAACTACTGCTACTACTTATGGTAGTATTTGGACAAAATTAAAAGTTCTTTTCCTTGCCTTTCCTACACTGGAACGGACGTGCGGGTGCAGTGTTACATGCTCTTCAAAGTTACACTTAGTTCATCCACTGACCATCTACTCTCTCTAGATCATGGGTACTCACAAACTTTCTCTCAGGGGCTACATTTACAGTGTAGTTTGTGGCCGAGGGCCGCACTGGTGGGGGCGGAGTCAGAGGGGGCGGGGCTAAAGCAAAACGATAACTTGTGACCATGAGGTTGCACACAGGTCCCTGCAGCAGATGCCCTCATCCACTGAGCCACCAGACCCAGCATTTACATACATCTCTCTCCCTCCTGCTGTCCCTCCTGCCCTCCCTCCATCTCTCTCTCCCTCCTGCCCTCCCTCTCCCTCTGTCATCTCACTGTGTGTGTGTCTATCTGTGTCAGCCTTCAGCCCGGGTTGAGACCGCTTCCTCAACGCGCACACACAGACAACAACACCAAAGTACTTAACAGGTCTTTAAAAGACCATTAACATATTATTGAGGCTTTGTTTGTTTTAGCGCCCCTGCTTCTCCACCCTGACAATCACTGCTTGCCCGGCCCCACAGAGCAGAGGCTTTGTTCTATTTCACCTCTTTGTGGCCTTGCATCTCCACTCTGCTCTGTGGGGGCCGGGGGAGCAGTGATTGTCAGAGTGGAGATGCAGGGGCGCTAACAGGTGAAATACAAAAAAGCCTCTGCTCTGTGGGGGCCGGGGGAGCAGTGATTGTCTGCAAGGTCTGCGCACCGCCAAGGAAGGCTTGCCGGGCCACCACCGGCCCGCGGGCCGTACTATGAGTACCCCTGCTCTAGATACACATATGCTATCTAAGAGTCAGATAGTAGCATGATCCAGGTATATGGACACATACAGTTTCTGTGTCACCCACCCAGGCTGTTGTCCTTCCACCCATCATTGCTTCATCATTCACCCAGCCATGCATCTCATATTCTTGCCTTCCCAGCTAGTCTTCAATCTCAATAAGTAAGGAATATATAAGAGCTTACCTCTGGCCGCCACCACCGTCTCAACTCTCACAGCCGCCGCCGCCGCCTCCTCCCCTGATGATGAATTGCCCTCCGCCTCCGTGTCGAGCACCACCACCACACTGGCCCCGCCACCAGATGTTCCACCTACAAAGTACATTTAAGAATCTTAGAATAAAGCACTCACTAGTCACTAGTATTTGGTCTAGGAATGAAGACATGTGAAAACAATGTAATTTGTGACTGTCTACGTTAAAGTTAAAAAAAATGTCCCTTTTTCCAGGGAAGGTTGTCTTGCTGCACTTTTTGGCACAACTGATGAAGGCTGATTTTTTAACACGCACCATTTTTCTCCACACAGACAGAAGATGGACTTCTAACAACAAGATCAAGTTGAAACCAGGTGAGAGCTCGGCTCGACCACAAGAAATGTCTTCAATTAATCGTCAGCACTAACCACTTTTCCATTATCAGTTAAACGTTTAGTTTTATTATGACTTCATTTTAATAAATGTGTTTACTTTTAATAAAGCTTTTAAATTTAAATACAATCTGTGTTTTTTGGTCCTCCAGACTAGAGTGACTGAACGAAAGGTTTTGCAATTTTTGCAAGCATGAGTCCAGATAGAACACTTCAAAAGACATTATGGACAATCCCAGAGGACTGCACTAAGTTGATAGAGCTATTGCTGACTAGAATCATGGGAGTTTCGCCAACCGTGCAATCTTAGTTAGCTACACAGACAGACTAATAAGAATAATCTAGTAATACCACAGGGAGTCATAGTAGAGGCAGGATAAGAATTTAGATACAGTCTACAAGAAGAGCAAAGACAATTTTGAAAAAATTCAAATGAGGAACGCTAGGAAAAATAGGTACTAGTCTAAAATGAAAACTTACTGGGGCCAGCAGAGGAGCCCTCGCCTGCCCGATCCTGGCCCTGTTGATGAACAGCATCCGCCGCCTGCTGCTCCTGTGTCCTCCTCTCGCCCCTGGGGGGAGCTGACGTACAACATGAAAGAAAGAACAGAAAACATGGATGATTGTTGCTTGTCAATGTCAACCAAATCAAACATTTCAAAAGAACAATAACAAAATATTTCCGCGAAATTATATTGATTATGGTTACTTTTTATTTATTTGCGGACCTGTGACTTCGAAAGTCACGTAACTCACTAAACAAAGTACTGAAACGTTCACCTAGGACTGGCAGGCAGCAGTCCGCAGGCAAGACGCAAAGTGACAGACAAACTCCATTGTGATTTCAGTCAGATCAGTGACAACACTAACAGTTGCCTGCTACATTACCAGTCATTTAAATAGTCAAACTATCAATCCACCGCCACTATTTTTCTTATTGTCAGGGTTACAAAGGAAGGGGCAGATTTAAGCCCTTGCGGCTCTTTTGCGCCGTTCTTGCGTGACTTTTGTGACGCAGCAGCTAAACAAAAAAGGGCGCCATGGTGCGGCGTATAATATTATAACAACGTGACGCATTTGGGAGATGCATCCCGTTATAAAGCCCTGCGCCATCAGGGGGCGTTCCGGCGCAAGGGAGGGCATTCCTGCGCTGGAACACATCCTAATAGTGGCTGAGGGAAATCTACAAAATATCAATCAGTCACCTTTAGGACAATGATGCGTCACACAAACCCTGCACCTGCTTGAAGCAGACGTACGGCTTGACCCAGCATTGGGGAGATAGGGTACCCCAGAGCATTGATGGAGCTGCGCCATCGTTGCGACGCAACTCCAGCAGTAAAGCTTCGGTGACGTTTTGGGCCCATGGGGAGCCGCATTGCAAATACGGCGCACCATGTTTGGTGGTGGTAGCGGGCCGCACAATTAATGGCGCATCCCTGCTACTTTGCAGGGATGCGACGGTAATTGCAATTCTGCCCCTTAGGGGCATACTTACTTACGCGTTCTGGCGCATCTCCAGAGATGCGCCAGATCAAATGCGTCACGCAAAACTACCCTTGCGACACGGCAGATGTGCCTCATTTACAATGCGGCGCGCCCTGGCGCAAGGGTAGGCACTTGCGTGACGCATCTCGTCACGTAAGAGCGGCGCATCGCTGGAGTCACGTCGCCAACGCAATGCAACTCCAGTAATGCTCAGGGCCACCCAATACTTTACATGCTGTGTCAGTCCTTTCGCCTGCTTCGAGCAGACATAAGGAATTGAATTGACGTAGCAGCGTCGCAGAAGTGCCTGCGTTAAATCTTGTAGATTTCACGCAGGCAATTTTGCGAGGCGCACAGCCGCTGGACCGCCCACCCTGCGTACTAGGAACGCACCCATTGTGGTGCAGGCCCATGGCTTTATAACGTGACGCATCTCCCTAGATGCGTCATGCTGTAAATGACTTGCAGGGATGCGGCACGTTTACGCCGCTGTTGCGTCACGCAAGGCAACGTAAACGTGGCGCAAGGGGCTTGTAAATGTAATCTGCCCCCTAGTGTCTAGCATTACGCAGTTCTGTTAAGTACACTCATACATAATAGTTACTCAGGCCAATGAGACCACGAAATAGAAAACAAATAAGCATAGTAGCAACCCCACTGAGAAGGAGAGCAGTGCACCTGAAATGCACAGAAGATTTTGAAATATAATTTAACTACAATGTAATCGTCATCAGCGGCATTATTGGCTTGCTCCATGTAAAAAACAAATATTTGCAATACAACAACACAGAGCAGGAGAAAACATCATAGTAGTGAGTGATTAAATGCCAATGGCTACTACTACTCACCAAGCCCGGGGATCTCCAAGCCGAGCTGGTCCAGCAGGTCGCGCTCGCGGTCCAGGAGGTCCGTCCAGCGATGGGTGACCTGGCTGTAGGTGCGCTGGACCCCGTAGAGGTGGGATATGGCCCAGCACACCTTCTCCCACCGCTTCCGGCGCTCCCGCATGTTATAGCCGCCGGCCGCGATCCTGCCGCCTCCCGCGATGGTCCTGGGCAGGCGGCGCTGGACGAAGTAGACCAGCGCGCCCACTTCCTCCGGGCTGAATATCTCCCGGCGCGTCACCTGCTCCCCCCTCGATCTCACGCCTGCTGTCCTGCCACTGGGTCCAGCACTACTCCCCGCCGCCGCTGCGGCCCTCAAGTGCCTGGGCAGCTTCACGGCGCCTGGCTTGACCATGGTCTGGGCAGGTAAGGTAGGAAGAAGTAGAAAATTAAGAAAGAATAGGATAGGGAAGAAGAAAAGAAAAGAGTTTACAAAAGTAGTTTAAAAGTAAAGAAAAATAGCAGAAAAGACAAAAATATACAGCTAGGAAAAGAGAGGGATAGATAAGAAGCAAAATCGTAAAAAAAAAACTGAAAACAAGCAAAGGATGGGAAAGATATCAAGAGGATTAAACACCATGCCCAGACACAGGAAATGAATGAAAAACAAGATGGCCGGCGCCCGTTTCCGAGCGCGAAAGTCAGTTCGCGCGAGATTTTCCTCGCGATCTCGTGCGAACCTCTAGATTTCCCGCGCGATCTCGTGCGAACCTCTACTCGCAATGCGCTTACTGCGCGAGATTATACATAGCGGGCGGAAACGGAAATACGTCACGCAAACAAAATGGCCGCGCCCGTACTCGACCTTGGGGTAAATTCGCGTGTTGCGCTGCAAGCGGCTCGCGAATACTGCAAAAAAACTCGCGAAACAACAAGCCGCAAAAAAATAAAATGCTCATTCGCACGAATTGGCGGCTTCCGCGGTCGGTTTCGCACGACGCCGCGCCCCGCGAATAGCGCGAAAAAAACCGCAAAACGATTTCAGCAAAAGCAAAAGCAATGAGCAGGTGCAAAAGGTCAACCTCATGATTTGTAACGATTCTTTGTATTGCTTCCTGAGGGGGCCCTCCAGAATTCGGTTGCCTGCTTGCAACTATTGTGTGACCCTGCTCTGACCTTAACTGTATGCCACAAAGGTCCTGATTTACAGCTAAAGGAGCAGACAAGCAGGTGCCAGGCTGGAACTTTAAATTCTTTCAGTGACACATTAATTAGCCCCTAATTCATTATTGTCAGTTGGGGCAGGGCAGGTGTTGTAACTAATTTTGCAACAATGAAAGCACTTAGCAAGTGCAAAAGATCACTAATCAGGGCGCACTAAGGAAGCAGGTGCCAGCTAAAAAAATATTCTGTGACACATTAATCAGCCCCAAATTAATTCAGGTCACTTGAGGCAGGGAAGGTGTGCTTTGCTTTGCCGAAAATAATGTACACTGGACAACCAGAGGGTGTGGTGATGAAACAGAGGGTGGCATGGGTGGGCCAGAGGGTGGCATGAGTAGTCAGAGAGTGGCAGTGGTGACAGAGAGTGGCAGTGATGAAGAAGAGTGTCCCAAACAGGCTGGACATGTAGAAACAACAAGTTCGCAAAACTTGCGACCCGACAGGTAAGTTCGCAAATTGCGAAATTGTAAAAACCCTCGCGAACTGGCAGAAACACGGGCAAACACAAAAAAAAAAAAAATCCGCAAATTCGCGGGAATTCGCGGATTTTGCGGATTGCGAATCCGCAAATCCGCAAAATTCGCGAACGCGAGATCCGCAAAATTCGCCCATGCTTACCACAAACACATATTCATTGGCTCGTGCTTGCACACACATACACAAACATACACACATGCAGACGTGGGGAACATCCTTTACGACGCGGATGTTACCCCGCGCTACCATTACGACGCATCTCTTACAACGCAAGTCGTAACCACGACTTGCGCTGGAGGGCGCTCAAGGACAAGGAATAGTTCATTTACTATTCCAACACCTTCCCAACTATTCATGGGGACTGGTGTTGGAATAGTAAATTAAACTATTCCTAAGTCCGCACCCTACAGCGCAAGTCGTGGTAACGACTTGCGTTGTAAAACACGCATTGTAACGGTACGCGTGGCAATAGCCCGCGTCGTACCGTCATACATCCGCAGACATAGCCACCCCGGAGCACAGGCTCCTTAACCTAAACTTATCTTCCAGAGAGTGGTCGTCATGATTGAGAACTTCCACGTTTCCCTACTGTGGTCTATGATTCTATGCATCTCAGATGTTGACCTTGTCCAATCAAAAGCCTGAATAGGGCTTCTTTGTTTTGATACTGCCAGCTTTGTCTTGGTTGTGATATTGTAGGGGGCAGAAGACAGATGATACCCCTTCAGATTTGTGTATACTACCAGAGGTATGCATAGCATCTCACTAATATACTGTACATATGTAAAGTAATTGCTTCTGGGAGTGGCCATCACATATGTCCTATACCTAGCTGAGCAAATGCAGCCCTCCTACCACTGCAACCACGTACAGTATGCATGTAAACCAGAGATCTGGTGAAACTGCTTGTTTTCATGTTGTTGCTGTTGACCAGCCTTGTGGGTATTGATGGGGAAGTGCCCTCTCTGTGCCAAAAGCTGCTGCCAGACTCCCTGCCTTGCACTGTTATGAGGTATCTACAAAAATTCAGGGCGGGAGCAAACTGCTATTTGAGGCTCAGAAACACAATTTAACAGTGCCTCAAAACCCCAAAGTGATGCAAAACATTGGCGCGAGTGAGCCAGAAAAAAGGGACTAGAGCCACTAAGCACAGTGTATTGATGTTGTGTACCTTGAAGATATATTTATGTTGTCAAAGTCATATATATATATGTATATGGATCATTTCACCTGCCGCACGGACTTTGCGGTATACGTGCTCCAATGTACCTGTGGCCTCAGGTACGTTGGCAGCACTAAACTGCAGGCTTTTAACCGCATTCTGCAACACCTACGGGCTGTGGTTAATTCGGATGGTAATTATCCGGTAGCCCGGCATTTCGAACTGGTCCACAATAAGAACCTAAATGAATTAAGATATTTTATCATTGATGCGGTGCCGAAAAACATCAGAGGGGGAAACAGGGAGAAAGTGTTAAGGCAGCTTGAGAGTAAGTACATCGTATTACTCGATACCAGAATCCCAAACGGATTAAATACGGGGGAGGACCTTTACTGCTTCCTCTAGAGGTAACAGCATAGTGAGCTATGTTAGTCACTCTGTCATAGCACCCACGTACATGTATCCGTTTGGATAGAGCCAGGGGTAGAAGAGTTTTGACATACATAACACCAAGGGAACTGGACTGCTATTCTGTTTAACGAACTTTGGGCACCCCTATCATCAACCTAACTATTTCAAGCTGTCCACTGAACAGTGAAAAGGGCACTATGCCAGAATATTCACTGTAGCCAGTATATATACCTGTTTGGCCCCGTACCTTCCGTGGCGAGCTTCTTCATCAGACATTGGGCACTATGCCATGATGTTCCCGTTGTGCCACATCAAATGTGTTGTCTGAATATGGTTCTTTGGCGTTACTGTGACTGTTACACACATTTACTTCTGTTAGTGGGTGGCATGTAACTCTTCATTAATAGAGATTAAATTAACGTGCCACCACCAATGCACTCCCTATAAACATTTGAGTATAAACACTCGGTTTTAACTAGCACAATTTTGCACATTATCACTATTTTGCACTTTCTAATAGTATATTTTGCACGTTCCCTAATTATGACTTCCTGCAACTTGGGAATATTTATAATCGTGAATTGGAGAGAATTGTGAATATGATGGGCAATGCACTTTATTCTATAGGCATTAGTATAAAATGATATATTTATTTGTATATAGTGTGTAAATATATTAATTTGCCTTTTCAAGTGTGTACATCGAAACATATCATTATGAAATGAACTTGCCTTTTGCACATGGACCATTGTACATTATTAATGGGATTTTAGATAATAGCTCCGTTTACGAAGTATTTCTTCCATGTTTATGTTGTACTTGAGTCTCATTGGGGACATTCACAGTATATAAGTGCACTTATTGGTTCTTTTAAGTCATGTGATCAAGGCTGCCTTGTTGCAGCCGAAACGCGTCATGCTGGGGACAGAAGAACAATAAACCACCCTTGAATTGAAATTAATCGCAGTGTTTGTGGTCTGTACCTACATCGAGGACTCGATACTTTTGCCGAGAAGTAGGAGTTGGAACGGATATATATATATATATATATATATATATATATATATATATATATATATATAATATATATAAATATATATATATATATATATATTACCTACTGGCGGTCGCCAGTAGGTATATATAGTTAGGATTTTTTTCCTATGGGATTTCTGAAAATTCTATGCCTAATAACTTTGGCGTTTGTGGACGGAATTGGCTGAAATTTTCAGGAAAATGGCACATTTTGTTTCTGAGCGGCCCTTGAAAATTTGGGGGGGTTTTGTGGAGGGGGGGCCGAGAAAAAAGGGGGGTCCCAAAACACGTTTTTCCCATGTTAATTTCCATAGGGCGGTTGGACTCACTTTTAGCCCGAACGGCTGAATGGATTTTCACGAAACTTGGCAAAATTGTAGGGACTGTTAGCCCGATGTGCCTTTGCTAGGTCTCAATATATGTGCTTCAGTGAATTTTGAGAAATTAACGTTTAAAACAAGATATATATCTGTAACAGCGCTCCGGGCAGCGCTCCGGTTCGCGTACTTTTCGCGTATCGGAACTTTGCGAAGCGAAGCTGATTGGCTCTCCGGTGTCTGTCAACATTCTAAACAGTCCGGTGCGGCCGCCATCTTGTCTCTCGGTAGGATCGAGAGACAAGAGGAGGCCAAAACAAAGGGGGAAATGAAGGAAAGGGGGCAAGGTAGACCCCTTCTGACCCCCTAGGATTGTTGAGGGGATATTATAGAGCCACGCTGGGCCCCAAAAAAAAAAAAAAAATTCCGATTTTTTCGCCGTAGAGACGCGTCTTGGTACGCGAACCGGGCAGCTAACCGGGCAGCTAACCGGGAAGCTAACCGGCAGTGTAACGGGAGTCTGAGGAGAAGCTGATTGGCTGTTATCATTGTAAACAGTCTGGAGCGGCCGCCATCTTGTCTCTCTGTGGGATCGAGAGACAAGAGGTGGAAAAAAAAAAGGTGTAAATGAATGAAAGGGGTAAGGCAAACCCCTCCTGAACCCCTAGGATTGATGAGGGGGCTATTAAAGTTCCCTGGGGGGTGAAAAAAAGAAAATTGGGATTTTTCGCGGTAAAGGTGCTTCCTGGTACGTTAACCGGGCAGCTAACCGGCAGCGTAACGGGAGTCCGACATATTGTGTTTTTTGAACATTTGTGATATGTGCACGTGTGGATTTTGTCTAATTAAGGTTAAAAAAATATATATATATCTTTAAGCGTGTTCTGGCGCGCTTACGTTTTGGGTTTGGTTTGCGCTGCAAAGACAATACGTCACGGTTATGCGATGCATCATTAGGCGTCTCACGGGCTACGTGATACGTCACTTAATAAAGAATATATTTTACAGCTATAGATATTAGCTTTTAAAAAACCAATGAAATTCACAGAAAAAACCATAGGTTATAGACCATATATAGTTAGGAATTTGCATTTACAAAACCTTGAAAATTCACTGAAAAAACCATAGGTTATAGACCATATATAGTTAGGGATTAGCATTTAAAAAACCTTATTTTATTTGCACAAAACCATTGAAATTCCATATATAGTTAGTTGCACTAACTATATATCGCGGACCCGCAATCCACTGCTAATGATGTCACATATTACATCATTCATGACATGGTCAGTGACATCACTGATGACATCACTGATGACATCTCAAATGACATCACTGATGACATCACTGATGACATCTCAAATGACATCACTGATGACATCACTGACATCTCATTTGACATTACTGATTACATCACTGATGATATCATTTATGTGATAATACATCTTCAGACTCTAATATAACCTTAGATACACTCAGTGTAAACAGGCACTCACAGACTGTCACACATCCATGGAGTTACCCACACACCTAGTCAGTCATGCAAAGAATCAATCACACCTCCATTTCCTCAACTATACAGTTATACACACCTTACTTATTCAAACATATACTAACACATATTTACTCTCTTATACAATCCTTGATACAAGTTCACAATGATTCATACAGCCACTCTCACATTCACTGGCTCTTATGTTCAGTTATTTATATATGTCAACTCTCACATGGAGTGTGTTTTACATATGTACTTACTTTGACATGTAGAACTGAGATATCCATTCACTCACCAATATACTCATGCACACAGTCAACCGTCCATACAGCTGTTTCTACATGCACTTTTGAACCCATACACCTAGGGAATCAACTGCTCACACATCTATGCACAGAGTTATACACCTCCCAGCCACCCACACACATACTCAGTCTCCCATACAAATACTTGGGCAACCATTCAATAACCCATATAGTTACTGATATAGCTACTGATTTAAACATGCAGCAGTTTACAGAAGAACATAAATAATGATTGCCAAATTAAGACACTTTAATCACTAACCCATGCACTCAGTGAGACACATTTAATCACTCACTCATACAGTCAGTCATGCACCTACTAAATCCTTCATCCAGACACTTATACATCCACTCATTCTTCAATATGTAAGACATATTTTAACTTTACAGAAACATACAGTCACTGGGTGTTGTCATCAGTGATGTCATCAGTGATGTCATTTGAGATGTCATCAGTGATGTCATCAGTGATGTCACTGACCATGTCATGAATGATGTAATATGTGACATCATTAGCAGTGGATTGCGGGTCCGCGATATATAGTTAGTGCAACTAACTATATATGGAATTTCAATGGTTTTGTGCAAATAAAATAAGGTTTTTTAAATGCTAATCCCTAACTATATATGGTCTATAACCTATGGTTTTTTCAGTGAATTTTCAAGGTTTTGTAAATGCAAATTCCTAACTATATATGGTCTATAACCTATGGTTTTTTCTGTGAATATATATATATATATATATATATATATATGGAATTGAGTATACTAAATCTATTCCTACTTATACACACTTACTTTCACAATATCATAGTTTTGGGAAGTACTACCCGAGCAAATTAGCACTTCAAATCTTCCTTATTCCACCAACAGAACAGCACAAATCAGCACAGCTCTTGTCCCACCAACTGCCAACTTCTTCTCCCCAAACCCTGTGTCCTTTTGTTGCCATGGTGCAGTCATCTAGCCAAAGACACTCTAGTACAGCAGATTATAACAGATCTCCCTTTTTTTTTTAAGTTCAAGTTTTTGGAAACCAAGTACAAAAGGGTAGTACATCAGAAATGCATCATACAAGATAAATATAAAGAAGTATATAAAAATAAAAAATACATAATAAAGGTGCATGAATAGAAGGAATCAATAAACAATAATGTCTGAGTGAAGGAAAAAGGGGGGAGAGGGGGAGGAGAAGGAAATAATATGATGGGAAGAAGCAGAAGACCAAATGGTAAACTGTGAAAAGTACACATTGTATGCATATATATAACAATAAAGATACAAGTACAAGCAATTGATAAAAATAGAGTGAACAATTATAATGAATAATAATTTATAGTAACAAGACAACAAGGGAATAATCATGGCGGCTTACGAACCTCATCAGACTTGTGGGCTGGAATACTAGATGAAGGAGTTGTGGAAGAGAAGGAAGAGAGATATGAAGTAAGAGGGACCCAAAGTAGATCTCTCTTAATTGCCAAGGAAATAGGAGTGACGTAATGCGCGTCTAAGATCTCCCTTTTTAACGAAACAATAAAATTAGTTTTTGTTAAAGGCAAGAAAAGTGTATGCTGTGAGAAAAGAGAGAATGAACAACAGATCTCATCTTTAATACAGTGAAAGTGTATACAAAATATAAAAGACACTTCTGAGTTGTGATAAAAATAATATATAGAGAGAGGAAAGAGAAAATTAACAACAAAATGTTCCTCATTAACATTGTGAAAGTTTATACGCAATACATACCATAAGAGTTCCCTCCTACAGGTGATAGATCACAATTGAACTTTACGGAATGAGGATATACAGTGAAATAGGGTACTCTGTCAAAGCTTCCATACCTCCTAAAAGTGTTAACCATTTACTACATAATCATCCAATCGTAATGGCTTCTTTCTGACCTGGCGGCTTCTACGAACCCTGCCTTTGAATCAGCTCATCCACTGTACACGCCCCATCATTTACACTTTTTTGCATACATGGAAGAAACCTGAGGTTTCATGAGTGTTCACTTCCCAATCATTTTTTACCCAACTCCAGCTAAGCCTGACATGCTCCACACTTCCCCATCACTCATAATTGTCATTTCCAATGTGCCCCCGAAATGACCCCATTACAAGGGAAAGCAAATCCAACTTACCAATATGTGGGCTAAGCCATCTTCTTTGCAATGTTAGGTCATTAGCCAAGCACCCGTTTGAGATATGGGACATGATTACCTCCCGGTCTCCAGATATCTTTTTTTATTTACAGAAACTTGGCTAAACTTCACCAACCACCCGGCTATCGATCGAACAAGCTATCTCTGATAGCCACAAACGAATCCATCTCGACAGAGGAGAAAAAACAGGCGGTGGCATTGCTATAGCTTTTAAAAACTCCTGAAATGTGACTTGGGTCTCAACCATAAGCAATAACTCTATAAAGGTAGGTATTTTTAGAATAAGCATATCGGCCACAGATAGCTGGAACGGCGCATAGATCTACCTACCCCCAGGATCAAAGGCTAATTTTAGTGAGCTACTGACGGAACATATAGCCCCGCATATCCTGGCTACCAATACATTTCTTCTGCTAGGGGATTTTAACTTCCATGAGGAAGAACACACTAACCCAGAAGTCAGGAAACTCCTAACCAATTTAGAACTATTAGGCCTCGTTCAAAGAGTTAACGGCCCAACTCATTTGGCCAGTCATACGTTGGACCTAATCTTCTCTAATATAGACCAATTGGTCTGTAAGCCCCCCCTTCCCCTTACCTGGACCGATCATTTTGTAATCTCATTCGACACCCAACTCCCGCACACTAAGGGCCTTACCACAAACAAAAGGTGGCAATATGAAGCACGCAGACCCTGGCATAAACTTACCCCCAAAGCCTTCAGTGACACCTTTCACCCCAAGCTACCAAACAATAACCCTGGGGTGTCTGAGCTGCTGGATAGCTTTAACACTGCCCTCACGATGGCGCAGGACACTACGATTCCCTCTAAAAATCATGGCTCCATTCACCCGCATGTAGCACAACAAAATTGGGGAGGGTCCAAGGGGAACTATATTTAAAGACCATGCAAGCCAGTCTACACCCCCACATAAACTGATATCAGAAAGAAAAAAAGAAAAAAGACTGGTAGTGGTCTGTTTTAAACCCTCAAGATTGAAGCAGAAAATCTGATGACGATACTCCGCCACATGGGTGGGCTGATGGGATTCATTTCCTCTTACTCAAACACTTCTAGGTTCCAACACACACACGCCTTCTAACTATCAGATTTTCTGTTTCAATCTTGAGGGTTTAACACAGACCGTTACCAGTCTTTTTTCTTTTTTTCCATTCACCGGCAACCATCAGCTCCATGGTACACTCCAGAATTAAAAGCAGAAAAAGCTGAATGTAAAACACTAGAGAGACGCTGGCGGAGAAAGAAAGAGCCCCAGGACAGAGAGCAGTATAAACAGGCCCTGCCCCTATACCATTGGAATATTAAAACCGCCAGACAGATTTTTATCATCGACCAAATGAACAAGCAAATAACTCTCCAAAAGCCCTCTTCAGTATAGTACAGGATTTTATTTCCCCAGAAGCATGCAGACAATCTCCTGTGTAATCTCAGGAGCTCTGCGACTCGTTGGCTAATTACTTGCAGGAAAAAATATCACATATCCACTCAGAATTTCCGGTTGCCCCTCTGCTGGTATCAGAATCCACCATTGTGATAGGAGAACAAATAAAAGTAACTCTTTGTACATAGACTGCTTTCAGCCTATCACCTTAGAAGTACACAATTCCCTGGCCACAGCCAAATCTGGATCCACCAGGGATCTATGTCCACCTAAGACAATATCTCTTCTAGCCACCTGCTGCACCCCCATGAGCCAAAAGATTTTTAACTGCTCTATAAAAACAGGAATCATTACAGCAGAGTGGAAGGAAGCGTGTGTACGGCCCATATTAAAAAAAGCAGCTGTGGCCCAACAATCACTCAGCAACTACCACCCAATCTCCCTGCTACCGCTTCTGGGTAAACAACTGGAAGGCATAATAAATAAGCAGCTGAGATCCTACCTCAAAGTTAATCACATCTTGGATCCCTCGCAATCTGGGTTCCAACCAGGTTTCAGAACAGAGACTGCGCTCCTGGCCGTGACCGATTCACTGAGACAAAAGATGGATGCAGGAAGACCTGTGGCACTGATATTATTAGATCTGTCTGCAGCCTTTGATACCATTTCTCACGCAAGGCTCGTGGAAAGACTGCAGGCAATCGGTGTCCAGGGGACAGCATTAAATTGGCTGCAGCATTTTCTGTCAGATAGACAGCAGACAATCATTCTAGGTCCATTTTCCTCAAGGAAAAGGCGTTTGGACAAGAGTGTCCTGCTGGGCTTATGCCTGAGCCCCACCCTGTTCAATATTTATATGGCCCTGCTAGCAAAGATCGCTGAGATCTTTGGCTTTGAGATTATATCATACACCGATGACACCCAGCTGATGTTTACTATGGGCCTGGATCCGGACAAAAAACATTTCTCTGCAGGAATGCTAGCAATTTCCAACTGGATGACCAAGAACTGTCTCCAGTTAAACTCAGAAAAAACAGAGATCATGCTGCTTGGAAAAGCCCCAGCCATCTGGTCGGACGACAGGTGGCCTCACCAATTGGGTGCAATCCCTGTGCCCAAACAAATGGTAAAAAACTTAGGGATAAAACTAGATCATGCCTTAACAATGAAATATCAGATTGCAGCTATTACTAGCTCCTGCTACTACAGTATGCGCATTCTGCACAGAATCTTCCCTCTCCTCCCTACAAATGTCCGTAGAACTTTGGTTCAAGCAATGGTGATAAGCAGATTGGACTATGGAAATGCCCTTCTGGCTGAAGTCAGCGATACTTTGCTTACCAAGCTCCAGGTGGTCCAGAACACCGCAGCCAGACTGATCCTGAACCGTCATGCAGGCACCCCCTCTGTGCCTCTGCTGAAAGAACTGCACTGGCTACCTTTGAAGAAGTGCTCCTGTTTTAAAATCTGTTGCCTTACGTACAATGCCCTAAAAGGAACAGGCCCATGATATCGCCAAAACGAAATGATGACTTACGTCCCCAGTCACAATCTTAGATCCAGCTCCCAAGCCCTTCTGTGAGTGCCCCGTAGTCGCCAAGCTCCACCGGGGGAAAGGCCTTTTCTTATCTTGCCCCACGTTACAGGAATAAATTAACTATAACCCTCCATCAGACTCCTATAAGCTGTGGTTCTTGGCGTTCTGAACCTGTGTTTTAAATGTCATGATTCTGTTATGAATTTGGTATCAGTGAACCGCAAATAATGAATGCGTTATTCATGAGTATTTTCATCATGTTACACCAATGGATTCACTGTGCATTTGAAGGTTTTGCATTGAACACTTGGGTTTCATCTTGTAAATAGCAGCCATGTTATTCGTTGCCCTTACAGTAGGCTCTCCCCATGGCAGAGTAAGCATTTAAAGGACATAACCTTAGCATGGGTTTGTGCTGACTTCTGCATGACCTGACGACAGCTGACCCTGTTGCTTGAGGCTAACCTCCCAAGCCAGTTCCTTGTTCAGCAGCTGGCGCAATAAAGTTCAAAGAGCAGGACATGTCCGATCTTTTATGGCACCATTCCCACCACTTATATCTCCGTCCCATCTGTTGCTGCCTTTCCTTTAAAGACATGTTCATCGATCTGGTTGAAGGTTTTATGGTGGGTTTGTCCGGCCTGATGGAACAGGAAACCAAGCATGTGTGCAATTCTTTTCTTAGCCTGGACTTATCCTGAAAGTGGTGCTTTGTGTGCACGTCCTGGGAGTGACTAATAATAATAAGGAATGTGTGTGCCTAGAGCACAATTTTCTGTATAAAAGGCCTGTGCGAAGGCCATGCAGCAGACTCTCTCATCCAGTTGCTTTAAGCGTGGCTGGGCGACGGAGCCTCACAATTAATGATAATAAAGATGTCTTTTCATATTTCAGATTCTGTGTTGATTTCTTTGCCACTCTTGAATGGACTACTTATTGGTAAGACCCCTGAGAAGGAGTATTGTAAATATTTGGTTCTTCAAAGCGTGGGCGTAAAATCCGTTTCGTTCGCGAAAATAGCGGATTTTTGGGAAATTCGCGATCTGCGAATCGCGCAACTTTGCCCAAAAATCCGCAAATTCGCAAGCTGCTGATTTTTTTGCTTGGTCGCGCTGGAAAAATACAATATTGCGCGCGCTGCATTGACCTACCGTGATTCTGAGTCCGCCATCTTGCACAGCGAGAGTTTGACAACGCGAGTACGTCATAAGGGCCCGCGATCACGCATCGCGGGAGTGCTGAACACGTAGATGCGGTGCGCAGCTGACTTCCGGCGGGAGATTTGAACAGCTCGCTTTCCCGAAATTGCTAAAATTGCAATTCTGCACAAGAAATCCACCGCAGGCAGCATAAACCTTCTTAAAATGATGATTTTGATCAGAATAACTCCAGATTGACATTTGGCTGCACTTTTTGGTGCAAGGAGTCCATTTCGGGGGGGGGGGGGGGGGTGGGTGGGGGAGGAAGTAGGTGCTCCAGAGTCTCCAACTTCCTGTTCCAGGCAGCAGGCTCCTCCCAGTGCTTTGTCCATGTCCTGGCCACTTTTGATTTGGATCTGGTGCTGGAAGGATTACTTTTTGTGGCTGCTGCTGGATATTTGGATTTGAGGACTTTTTGGACTTTGGAGTTTGGATCACTTTTGGACTTGAGATTTTACAAGTAAGTTGGTGTTGTTAGTTTGGGACGTTGCAGTTTCTGCAACTACAGTTTTAAAACGTTTTCACAACTTAAAAAAATATATATATTATGGGTAGCCACAGTATCCAGTAGGCCCAGGATTAGTCATGGGTGCATGATACAACTGTTTCTGTGATTTTATTTAACTTAATTCTCATTTATGTCATGGAATTTTAGCTCACTGTTATATGTTTTTATTTTTTATTTTGGGGTGCCTGTAAAGCCTCACTAGCGAGTAGGCCCAGGGGTAGTGAGTGGTGCATGGACAAAGTCTTTCTGTAGGGCGTCTTAAATTTAAACATCATTGAGGGCATGGATGGCATTGGATTGTGGTGATTTTTGTGTGTTTTTACTTTTTGGGGTGGTGTTAGGGCCTGGCCATGTGGGTGGGGGCCATTTTGAGGCCTGGTCCAGGCAGGGCCTGGCCATGTGGCTGGGGGTCAAGGAGCCATTTTGAAGCCAGGCAGTGTGCTCATGCCTGCACCCAGTTTGCCTTGCTTTCTTCCATTAGGCCCCGGGGTAGTGAGTGGTGCATGGACCAAGTCTTTCTGTGGGCCGTCTTGAATTTAAACATCATTGAGGGCATGGATGGCATTGGATTGTGGTGATTTTTGTGTGTTTTCAGACTTTTTGGGGTGGTGTTGGGGCCTGGCCATGTGGGTGGGGGCCATTTTGAGGCCTGGTCCAGGCAGGGCCTGGCCATGTGGCTGGGGGTCAAGGGGCCATTTTGAAGCCAGGCAGTGTGCTCAGGCCTGCACCCAGTTTGCCTTGCTTTCTTCCATTAGGCTGAGGGGTAGTGAGTGGTGCATGGACCAAGTCTTTCTGTGGGGCGTCTTGAATTTAAACATCATTGAGGGCATGGATGGCATTGGATTGTGGTGATTTTTGTGTGTTTTTAGACTTTTTGGGGTGGTGTTGGGGCCTGGCCATGTGGGTGGGGGCCATTTTGAGGCCTTGTCCAGGCAGGGCCCGGCCATGTGGCTGGGGGTCAAGGGGCCATTTTGAAGCCAGGCAGTGTGCTCAGGCCTGCACCCAGTTTGCCTTGCTTTCTTCCATTAGGCTCAGGGGTAGTGAGTGGTGCATGGACCAAGTCTTTCTGTGGGGCGTCTTGAATGTAAACATCATTGAGGGCATGGATGGCATTGGATTGTGGTGAGACCTACAGCTTCCATTTCATTTAGTCAGAAGGGCCGGCACGGACCTCCATCCAGCTCGACCTCCATTACCTCAAGTAGTGGTGCTGTAAGTGAATAACAGAAACAAATTCAGCCACGCCTATCCTCCACTTCATCTGGCATTGAAAGTCAAAGTAGCACCTCCACCACCAGCAGACATCTCCAAGCCCCAGTTTGGGACTTCTTTACTGTTAGCGAAAAGGCAGAAAACATGGTCTTTTGTTCGATTGTAAAGTATTAGTTATTCGGGGCAAGCTTGGTACCAACTATGGTACCGGAGGCCAGAGATTTCATCTCAAAAAACACCACACTATCCAGTGCGATGCGCACCTAAGGAACATCCGGGAAGCCAAAAGTAGAACTGATCCAAATGTATCCATTCACATTGCATCTGATGCTGATGAGGGGCTGATTGTGCAGGGGGGAAGTCAAGAACCGACCGACATTTTTTCTAGTGCACCCAGTACCCCTGGCAGCAGCACTGCAGTGGTAGCGCCCACACCCTCTACCCCTGCAACATGTATGAGGCACACTAAGAGTCTTGGACAGACACCAATGCGAAAAAGTACATAACTGAGCCTAACTGGTTTGAAGAAGTCTGCATCATCATCATCACGTCAAACGGTCCAGACCACCATTAGCAGAATGTTTTGGTCGGATGCGCCATTTGAACGCAACCACCCAACGGCACGTCTGTATAACGCAAAGCTGGCTAAAATGCTAGCGTTGGACCTTCTCCCTTTTTCTTTCGTGGAAGGGGTGGGTTTTCTAGAATTTGTGGCAACAGTCTGCCCTAAATGGAAGGTTCCTAGCCGGTCCTATTTTGCCAGAGTTGCCGTTTCAGCACTGCATCAAGATGTGCTGGAGGTGATTGGGGCAGCTTTGCAGAAGAGTGCTGTTCACACTATCCACTTGACAACAGACATGTGGACCAATTGCCAAGCCCTTGATTACATGTGCATCAGTGCACACTGGGTCTCTTTTGCAGGGGTTAGAGACAAGATAAATGTTGACCCGGACACAGTTTTTCAAGCTACTCGGAAACAT
This sequence comes from Lissotriton vulgaris, assembly GCF_964263255.1. Lineage (NCBI taxonomy): Eukaryota > Metazoa > Chordata > Amphibia > Caudata > Salamandridae > Lissotriton > Lissotriton vulgaris. The sequence goes on from NC_141689.1 coordinate 912,073,264, forward strand.
GCAACAGTAGCCATGTTTGCCATGGAGAAAACTCATGCTGCACCTAACCTTTTGGACAAGTTTGATAGGAAGGTCTCTGAATGGCTGCATCCAAGAAATCGCATAGTTGGTTATGTTTCCACGGATAATGGCAGTTATATAGTTAAGGCCATGCAGGATGGTGAGTACTTCAGAGTGCCGTGTTTGGCGCACAGTATTAACATCGTGGTGCAAGACTTCTTGAAAAAAGAAAACACAGTCAGCAAGATACTGACCACCTGCCGAAGAATCTGCACACATTTCAGCCATTCTTTTAAGGCCAGCAAGGAGCTGAGGAGCATTCAACATGAACGTAGACTGCCAGTCAAAGGACTCATCCAGGAGGTGGCAACACGCTGGAACTCGACCTTTTACATGCTTGAGCGTCTGTCTGAGCAGTGGGGGGTAATGAATGATTATGTCTATAAACAGGGTTCTACTATGAAAGACATGAGGCTAGAGTTGGAGGAATGGAAGCTAGTTGCAAGCCTGACAGACATGCTTCGTGATTTTGAGGTCTTCACGCGTGAAGTCAGCAGGGAGGACTGTTCTTTGGGCAAAGCTATCCCATTGTTGGTCATGCTAGAGCACCAACTGAAGGCGGTGTCTTCAACGTTCCGAGATGATGCTGAAAAGCAAGACGCATATCAGTTGACAGAGAGGTTATTAAGCCGCCTAGTTGCCAATGAAAGGCTTAAAACCATGCATACAGAACAACATTACATTTGTGCCACTATTCTGGATCCACAGTACAAAAACGCAGTGGCCAGCAAAGCATTCATTCCTTTTGATGAAGCAGATGTTTCAAAGTACAAACATTTGCTAGCTGTGTCAGCCACTCGGTTAGAAAAAGAGCTGCAGAAAATTCAAGGAGCCGGCAGAAGTACAACTGAATCAGCAGGCCATCCGGTATCAGTTGCACTTCTGAATCTGTGGCCGAAGGGAGTCACTTTCCCTCACAGCCGTTAACGGCACCAGCAGCAACCGTATCATCATCCTCACCTGCACCAGGCCCAGCCATAATATTGTCTCCTTCCACTTCTCCTAAGTGGTCACTCGCCCCCTCACCCTGGTACAAGCAGCTGTGTACACTTTGATTTTCCTCACTTATTGTCCTTTTGTAATGTCTGACTCAACCCCTTTATACTCCATTGAATATATCAACAAAATTTGTGCAGGCCCTTCTTTGTTTGATGCTCCAGATGAACTTACTGTAACTGGCAACGACAGTCTCTCGGAGGATCTAAAAAAACACAAGAAAAAACATGCTCGGTTAGAGTTGATGATGCTTATGTTGACCCAATATTTGAAATCTAATACCATTCCCCTGGGTTTACAAGTAAGAAATATCCCTGGTGTGTTCACCGACAATCCCAAATATATCACTGGGTTTAGCAGTATTGGCACTACCTGTTCCCGGCACTGGCTAGTGCTTGGGATAGAAACTGCTGTTGAGGAACTTAAAAAGTTGGATGATATTATTAAAGATCTGGAGAAACAGATCACTGATGACAAAACAATTACTGACACAAAGTCCTTGTTAGAGAAAATTGATAAAACGGTGGTGGAATTCCACCGCATTGAGCAAAATAAGAAATCGAATAAAGTGAAGAAGGATATCAAATTCTTTTCACTTGAACGCACCTATCCCTATCTACAGAAATATTTCTACGTAAACCACAATTTCAACCCTCACCAACAAACCCCCAGACCTTGGGGCCATTTCAATAGAAGAAATACAGTGGTTGGTTTCACCGACTCCTCAGCAGAATCTTCTGACAGCTCAGATCCTGGGGAGGGAGCGAGTGGCCAGGCACGTAATCAATCCCATTTTTTAGCCAGGGGCAACTCCGAACCCCAAAAGAAAGGAAGGGTAAAACAACAGCAGAGATGGCACAATCCCCGGGGGAACGTCAGACCAGACACAAATTCTACCAATGGTAAGCTCTGACTCTGCCTCCGACCTTATCCCGATTTTTAACATTTCAGGGCACACTCTTTCAACTCATGAATCATCCCTTCTACAGAGAGGATTATCCTTTGTCCTGGCTACCTATCCTAATTTCTTGGACCTTCAGTCCAAGCTAATGGCCTTTTTTCGCAAACTAAGATTACGCTCCTACTTTGAACTTAATCCTTCGGAGCCAAAAACTGTTGTTACACCCTTCAGACCACCATCCACCTTTGCTCCCACCACTAATATGATCCCGAGGGAGATTGTTACCTTTGAGAAGGTTATCCTAAAAGAAATCTCGGACCTTGAGAAAACACATCTCTTCATACCTTTTAATATTTCACTCGAAGAGAAAACTGCCATCACCACCCTGAGAAATAATAATGAGCTGATTATTAAGCCAGCTGATAAGGGAGGGGGCATTGTTTTACAGGACGTTTGTAACTACAAAGAGGAGTTACAACGTCAAGTCTCTAACACAGATCATTATTGTAAACTTCCATGTAACCTTACCAAAGAGATACAGACTCTGATTAGGCAACTTACTACAGAGGCCCTTTCTAATGGCATTATTAGCAAACATGAATATAATTTCTTGAATATCACCAATCCTAGAATCCCGGTCATCTATACATTGCCCAAAATCCACAAAAGACTCGAAAACCCCCCAGGTAGACCGATAGTGTCCGGTTGCGGGTCGGTTTTGGAACCACTGGGTCACTACGTCAACTATTTTCTGAAGGACTTTGTGCCAATAACTCAATGCTACATTAGAAATAGCATGCATATGATCAACCTCATCGAAGACCATCCGTACGATCCCGACAATGAGACTCTCTGTACACTAGACGTTGAGTCTCTTTATACCAACATACCCCAGAGAGACTCCCTGTTCGTTATGGGAAGCATTCTCAATACCTGGCCCAGCCCCCACAGGGTCCCGACTCTGTTCATTGTACAACTTCTGGAGATTTGCCTCACCCAGAACTTTTTTGTGTATGACTCTTAATACTATCAGCAGGTGCAGGGTACATCTATGGGCGCTATTTTTGCCCCAACTCTGGCGATCCTCTATATGGACTGGCTGGAGACTAATACCATCCTGTCTTCCAGCAACCCATTCCATCAAGGGTTACATACCTGGAAAAGATACATAGACGATATTTTCCTTATCTGGGGTGGCTCATTAGACGAACTTCAGGGACTCCTGCACTGGCTCAATAATAATTGCAATGGCCTTACATTTACCCTATCCCACAACAGACAGAATATTTCATTTCTAGACCTAAATATCCAACCTCAAGATGGTACTCTATATACTTCACTGTTCCGTAAACCCACGGAAAGGAATACCCTACTGAGCTATGATAGTTGTCACCCCAGGGCCCTGAGGGATAGCTTGCCATATTCTCAGTTCCTTAGACTTAGGAGAAATTGTTTCAAAAAGGAGGATTACTTCTGTGAGGCTAACACTTTATTTGAGAAACTTAGAGCAAGAGGCTACCCCAGGCGCTTGATCAAAAACTCCATGAAAAGAGCCTGGTACTGCCCCCGTGAAACACTCCTCGAGCCTAAACCAAAACAACCTTCTGACAAATTGGTATGTGTAACCACCTACTCACCCATCTCAAATTGTGTCAAGCAGTGTATAAAAAAGAACTGGCACATTCTGAACTCGGGCCCATTGAATTGGGATACCCCGCTCTTTGCCTTTAAGAAAAACAAAAACCTTAAAGATTAGCTAGTAAGGGCTGCATTGCCAACAGTAAGAAATACCACACTCCATGACCAGTTTGGGCTCTGAGTCAGTTGTGTTGCTTACTGTATTTTTTAAATGTTTTACATGCAATTATGTGGTTTCTTTGATATATGTTGCATGCACTTCACCTGGGCACCCCACTCTCCCAAAATGGCCGTCGAGCTTAGTCCATCCTCTATTATTATGCCCTTGTTCATCACATGGTCCTTGGCCAATCAGCACACTTTATATTCAGCATTTCACCTTTCTTCCACGAGCACGCCAGGGAGCACAACTGCCCACCGACTCACCCGATAAGACTGATAATTCTGTTACTAGCGTACCTCCTGGCCTCCCCCTAAGGCATCAGGTAATTTCTAACGCATTGGGTTTCCTTTTAGGTTCCCCAGGCTCCGACGGATACCATTGTGTACCGCGGGATTTTGCGCTTGATTGTGGTAAGAATCGGAGCTTCCGCTCTTTCGTTCCTTGCAACTCCCCCACACACACGCCCGGTTACTGAATATTTCTTTCCTTGTTTAGGGCGCACGCAATCCACACTTATCCTCCGCCGTTCCCGATTGAGGATTAACAGTAAGCTATATCCTCTCGGTTTCAGCTCCCTGCTTTCCCGTAGATTGCTCACTCGTGAAAACGCCCTCCGGGCTCACTATTGAATGCACGTTAATACAGCATCTGCTCCTTGCCTTTTCGATGATTGCACACTAGTGTAAATGCCCTCGGTGCTCATTTTTATTCACAATTAATACGTACCGGCACAAATACTCTCCCACCACGTACCATCGGCCGCGCTGAGCCCGCAATCGTGCATGTGTCACGACCTACACCCGATACCACCTTCTCATCGGTGTCGTGATCGCTCTCACAGCCACAGCGAAGGAAAGAAGGAAAGGACAAAAAGCGCGATTGCTCCCTTCGCACTACATGTCCCAGAAGGCCAAGCGGCTCTGGAGAGCAGGAAAGAAAGCTGTACCTATATAGCCCCGCCTTGGAAACAGATCGGCGCTTGACAATTGTTCTCGTGGTTTTGGTTGAGGTGGATAGTGTTCCCCGCCGGAGTAGGTGAAAAGGAAATCACCGCCGATCAAGAGCCTGCGTGTTCAGAGAAAGGAAATCACCGCCGATCAAGAGCCAGCGTGGTCAGCCCTTTTGCAAGCCTTTTTCCGATCAAGAGCCAGCGTGGTCAGAGGAGTGAAGCAACTTCCGACCAACAGCAAGTATCCTTATCGAAGAACGGGATCGTTCTTCGCTCTCATTGAATATTGTTTTCCATAGTTTCCCGCAAGTATCCTGGTGTACAGCCTTTAGTACCAAGAGCCTCAGTAATTATCTTGGTCGAGTGCGCTACGACACATTCTTTTGTTTCTCAAGCAGTATTGAGAAAACCATATAACCGGAGGATAAAACTTTTCCGCATTACAAGGGGTAAAGCATTGATGTAGGACCTCTGACACGAAGAGAAAGTGACGAATAACTTTCTCCTCGTCTTGCCTGTCATTGTGGAGAGAGGAACTAACTGTTTGCCTTAAAAGTGCGATTGATTCGTTCATTGGTAAGTGCTATAGCTCGGGGCCAGGGGAAGGAAGTGTACTTTCGGGGAACAGGTACTTATACCTGTCATTTATCTCTCCACGCTACAGTACGTCCCTCCACTGTGGATTCCTCGGATTCCGACCCAGAGGACCCCATCCTTCACTCCGTTTATCCCCTACGCCTTATCCTTCCGGCTTCTCGCAATACCCATTCAGAAGGTGCTCTCAAAGACGCCACTGGGTGTGGTGTCTAGACAAGTCGGGAGGACTTTCATCACATCGTTCCTGCTGACCAGAATTATCAGGTTAGTGGTGCGCGACTATAGTAGCGCCGCTTGCAATCGCGACAGATTGTCAAGCCTAAGAATACGCATCAGCCCGGACGATGGACGCCGATGCTACTCTTGCTTCCCTGCTGGAAAGCTTCTCGGAACTACGACAGGAGGTCCTCACCTCTCGTGTCGAGAACCAAGCATTATATCAGGAAGTTGCACAAATGCGCAAAGACATGTCAGACTTAGCAATGAAAGAGCCAGTGGTAAGCCCTTTACTTAAACCGGCAACGTTGCCCCCACCATCATCCTCCTGAACCGGGGGTTACTTTTTGCCCTTGTCTACTCCTGCTGCAGCCACGGATGCGTTGCCAACTGTTCAAGTGATTCAGAACCAGGGTATTCCTTTAGCCCCCCCGGAGAGGTTTTACGGGGATCCTCGCAAGTTCGAAACTTTTTTGAACCAGTGCCGGCTACATTTCCTGTGTAAACCCACAGTATTCCAGGAGGATGCAGTGAAAACGGCATTTATGATGTCTTACATGGGGGGGAACGCCTCGAGTTGGACCATTCCCTTGTTGGAGCGTAACGACCCTGTATTGCACAATTTTTCTGATTTTTGTCTAGAATTGAGAAAACTCTTCGATAGGAAATCCCATATGCTCACCCTTGACAGAGAAATCATGACACTAAAACAGGGTTCTCAAGATTTACTGTCCTATATCACCACCTTCAATCGCCTGCTGGTGGAAACAGATTGGCCTGTGGAAAAAAGGATTTCCCTCTTTTATCAAGGGTTAAGAGGAGAATTAAAAGATGTGTTGGCCCAAGTGGTGCAACTACCAACCATTGTATCGGAATTTATAGATCTAACGGTTCAGTTAGACCATCGTCTGCTGGAAAGAAAAGGGGACAGACCCAGGGGAGAGACCCGTTTCTACTATCCTCCTATTCGACCTAGATCAGGAGGAGAAGACAAACCGAAGATGTCTGACGCAACTGAACCCATGCAGATCGGAGGGGTCAGAGGCCCCCTTACTTCAGAAAAAAAAGGTAAAAGGCGACGTCTGAAACTATGCCTATATTGTGGGAAAGGAGGACATTTTATAAAGGAATGTCGAGCCAGGAATTATGTTCCCGGGCGCTCTACTCTTCCCCGAGTCCAGGCTACTCTGAAGGATGCCGAACCGTCGGAAAACTGAAGATCTCGAGTCCGACGGAGGTCTCTGACTTGAGATACCAGCTTTCTATGATCTCCCCTGTTCTTGCCAACACCCTTCATCCAGCAGTGGCCCACATGAACGTCAGAGTGTCTCTCTGGATTGCTTCGAACAACAAATTACAAGTTGATGCCCTTCTCGACTCTGGGGCCACTGGTAATTATATTGACCAGGATTTCGCGTTAAGAATGGGCATCCCTTGCGAGAAGAAGCTGCGCCCCGAGACGGTAAAGGCAGTCGACGGAACCATCCTTTCTTCAGGCCCAGTGGTTTATAACACCCTTTCACTATTGATGGAGATTGGTGAGAACCATCAAGAAATCATCCAGTTCGACTTGATAGATGCCCCGCAGTTCCGACTCATATTGGGTATGCCGTGGCTTACATTGCATGATCCTTTCGTTAGTTGGTCATCCCGTACGGTTAACATGACCTCACCCTATTGTAAAGAACATTGTCGGAATCACGAACTGCCGCCTTCCCTCTCGGCACCCTCACCTGCCTCCTATTTGGCGAACGCATGTACCTTTGAGAAGTTCTGTTGTGTCACAGTGCTTCCCGTCGAATACCAGGAGTATAAGGCCTTGTTCGACAAACAAAAGGCAGCCCAATTACCACCTCACAGGGTCTACGACTGTCGAGTTGACTTAATACCGGGGGCAGATATCCCTTGCAACAGGGTTTATGCTTTGACGGAGAAAGAAACCCAATACTTGAAAACATACATTGATGACAACCTTGCTTCCGGGTTTATCCGACACTCCACCTCCCCTGCATCTTCACCAATGTTTTTCATTGCCAAAAAGGACTGTGATGAGTTGAGACCCTGCATCGACTACCGTGCTATTATCAAAGTAACGATCAAAAACCGTTATCCTCTTCCCCTTATCCCGGTCTTGATGGACCAGTTGAAGGGTGCGAAATACTTCACGAAACTCGATCTACGTGGGGCCTACCACCTCGTTCGTGTGCAAAAGGGAGACGAGTGGAAGACGGCATTCAGGACCAAGTTTGGGTTATTTGAATACCGGGTAATGCCCTTTGGTCTCTGCAACGCCCCTGCTGCCTTCCAATTCTTCATGGACGAGGTGCTGAGAGGATGTATGGAAACATACTGCGTGGTCTACATTGACGACATCTTGATTTATTCAATGACAATGGCAGACCATATTGTCCATGTGAAGACAGTATTACGGAAGTTACAACAAAATTCGTTGTACGCAAAATTGGAGAAGTGCCTTTTCCATGTACAGGAAGTCGCCTTCTTGGGGTACATTATAGACATTCAAGGGTTCAGGATGGATGCCAGCAAAGTCGAGGTGATCCTTAACTGGAAAACTCCACAAAATGTTAAGGCAGTACTAAGTTTCCTTGGCTTTGCCAACTATTACCGGCGCTTTATTCAGGACTTTTCAAAAACGATACATCCCATCACCTCCCTCCTGCGAAAAAACGTTCCGTTTGTATGGGGAGCAGAAGCAGAACAGGCATTTCAACTTCTCAAAGACAGGTTTACTCAGGCCCCCATTCTCAGACATCCGGATCCTCAGCTGCCATATATCCTTGAAACTGATGCTTCTCAATCCGCCCTTGGAGGAATCTTATCCCAAAGACATCCCAAAACGGGCCAGTTGCACCCAGTTTCATACTATTCAAGGAAACTTACACATTGTGAGGTAAACTACACTATCACCGATAAAGAACTCCTGGCTATTAAAAGAGCCTGTGAAGAGTGGCGGCATTATCTCCTAGGTGCTTTACACACGGTGGAAATTATCACGGATCATCGCAACTTATTGTTCCTCAAAACGGCTAAGGCCCTGACTCCGAGGCAGCTTCGATGGACTTTGTTTTTTTCTGATTATGATTTTGTAATCAAGTACAGGCCTGGGTCACGCAATGGGAAGGCGGACGCCTTATCCCGCCTTGGAGTAGAGGAGACGGTTGAACCTGAGGAACCCCCTTATATCCTTCAAGAAGCAGACTGCTCCAGTGCATCCCTTGCCCTGGTATCCTCTGAGGACTTTCTGGAAGATCTGAAAGTGGCCATAGCTGATCATGATATAGCCTCTTGGATACAGGAAGAGCCGGATCATCGACATATGGAGAATGACCTGGCATATCATTACCATGCGTTGTATATACCCCAGAAGCAGTTGCAACAACAAGCATTGAAGTGGGCGCATGACTCTGCATTAAGCGGCCATATGGGAATATACAAGACCACAGCTAATGTAGAACGTTCCTTCTGGTGGAAGGAGGTTCGAGCCGATGTAAAAGAGTACGTGCAAACCTGTGCGGTTTGTGCCCAGGGTAAATCAGTTCATACCAAACCATCAGGTCTCCTTCGTCCGTTGCCCATTCCTCCTAAACCTTGGCACACCTTATCAATGGATTTTATAGTGGAGATGCCTCCTTGCGCTAATCAAACTGTGGTTCTGGTGGTTGTAGATCATCTAACGAAAATGGGACATTTTGTTTCTTTGCCGGGTCTACCTACCTCTGTGGAGTTGGCTAAGGTATTCCTGCAACACATTGTGCGAGCGCACGGTTTGCCCAGTGTGATTATAACCGATCGCGACACGCAATTTACGTCACATTTTTGGAAGGCTCTCTGTGCCATCTTGCAAATCGATGCCCGATTATCGACTAGTTACCATCCTCAGACTGATGGAAAAACCGAAAGGCTTACCAAACTCTGGAACAATACCTCCGCTGTTTTACCATGCAGAATGCCTCGGATTGGACCACACTCCTGTGGTTGGCGGAGTTCGCCTATAACAATGCTGTTCATACCACCTTGGGGTGTTCCCCCTTTTTCTGCCTGTATGGTTTCCATCCGAACATGCTTCCGTTCGACTGGCCTGCGGAATCCTTGGTTCCTTCCATTCAGGAACATCACGCTCATTTGAGGGCAATCCTCAATGATGCGAGACATTGTTTAGAGACGTCGCAAGCAGCTCATAAACTGTTTGCAGACCGGAGGAGGTCCAAGGAGCCGGCGTATCAAGTGGGGGACAAGGTGTGGCTCTCCACACGGAACATTAATCTGAAAGGGGTAAATAAACTTAAGCCTAAGTTTGTGGGGCCTTACAGCATTTGTGAGGTTGTGAATTCGGTACCCATGAAATTATCTCTCCCAGTTTCTTGGTTAATACATCCAGTGTTCCATGTGTCCCTTCTACGGCCCTGTCCGTTGAATATGCGCTTGCCGGCGCGTCCCCCTGCTCTGGAGGTGGAATGCCAGGAAGAATATGAAGTGCAGCAAGTTCTGGACTCTCGTATGATGCGTGGCAGGGTCCAATATCTGGTTGATTGGAAGGGATATGGGCCTGAGGACAGAACCTGGGAACCGGCGGACCATTTGCATTGCCCGGACTTGGTTGCTGAGTTTCACGAACGTTTCCCTGGTAAACCGGGTCGACCGCCGGGACGGCAGTCCTCGAGGGGGGGTTCTGTCGTAATCGCTCTCACAGCCACAGCGAAGGAAAGAAGGAAAGGACAAAAAGCGCGATTGCTCCCTTCGCACTACATGTCCCAGAAGGCCAAGCGGCTCTGGAGAGCAGGAAAGAAGGCTGTACCTATATAGCCCCGCCTTGGAAACAGATCGGCGCTTGACAATTGTTCTCGTGGTTTTGGTTGAGGTGGATAGTGTTCCCCGCCGGAGTAGGTGAAAAGGAAATCACCGCCGATCAAGAGCCTGCGTGTTCAGAGAAAGGAAATCACCGCCGATCAAGAGCCAGCGTGGTCAGCCCTTTTGCAAGCCTTTTTCCGATCAAGAGCCAGCGTGGTCAGAGGAGTGAAGCAACTTCCGACCAACAGCAAGTATCCTTATCGAAGAACGGGATCGTTCTTCGCTCTCATTGAATATTGTTTTCCATAGTTTCCCGCAAGTATCCTGGTGTACAGCCTTTAGTACCAAGAGCCTCAGTAATTATCTTGGTCGAGTGCGCTACGACACATTCTTTTGTTTCTCAAGCAGTATTGAGAAAACCATATAACCTGAGGATAAAACTTTTCCGCATTACAAGGGGTAAAGCATTGATGTAGGACCTCTGACACGAAGAGAAAGTGATGAATAACTTTCTCCTCGTCTTGCCTGTCATTGTGGAGAGAGGAACTAACTGTTTGCCTTAAAAGTGCGATTGATTCGTTCATTGGTAAGTGCTATAGCTCGGGGCCAGGGGAAGGAAGTGTACTTTCGGGGAACAGGTACTTATACCTGTCATTTATCTCTCCACGCTACAGTACGTCCCTCCACTGTGGATTCCTCGGATTCCAACCCAGAGGACCCCATCCTTCACTCCGTTTATCCCCTACGCCTTATCCTTCCGGCTTCTCGCAATACCCATTCAGAAGGTGCTCTCAAAGACGCCACTGGGTGTGGTGTCTAGACAAGTCGGGAGGACTTTCATCACATCGTTCCTGCTGACCAGAATTATCAGGTTAGTGGTGCGCGACTATAGTAGCGCCGCTTGCAATCGCGACAATCGGTTACCGACCACGCAACTCGTCTGCAAGGTCTAGACACTCGTCTATTGATATCAGCATGACCTCCCGTGTATGTATTAGTCTGATCAACCCGATCATTTTTAGCATTTTAAACCTTCACCGACAGTGCATGGAATCAGTTGCTCTAACAACTGTGCAATTCTCACCAGCATGCTCGTTCGAGCCACCTTGTCACTACAATTGTTTTTGAACTCCACCCGCACTTGAGTCGAGTTTCTCACTTGTCACTACAAGTCACCTGTTTTGTAAACTTTTTCAGTCTATGTATCTAAATGGATATATTTCCTTCCTTTCCCTTTCTAGGCATTTAGAGGCTAAATTATTGTTAAGGCTTTCATTGAAATGTCCTGATGATGGTCCCCGTGATTTACTAGGGGGTCCGAAACGCCGTTGACCTATCGAGCACCAAATGCTAAAAAACGTGATTACTATGTGTTGTAATGGTGCTTTGTTTAAGAATTCTGTACAACTGCATTAATGACAGAAAACGTGCTTTGCCTTAAAAAGCCCTTCTTTGCTCCCTATATCCACTCTCTGTACCCGTTCTGTAAGTGCTGGGCACAGGCTTGTGTTCCACACTGGTTGACTTGTGGAAGGTACTCCTTGTGGTATAACGAATTGTAAATTGAGTAAACTCTGAAGACCACTGTCCGGCTGGACATGTCACTCGTAATATAGATTGACTGTCTATATTTTATTCCTTTCAAATTTCTTGTATGCATGGGACCAATGTTGCATGTACAAAATAATATTGTCGGAAGCGGATTGGCTAACTCATCAAGGGTTTGCTCGTTCCAGTGCTGCAAAGGCCACAGATGGTACGCAAAGTGGAGCAACCATGGAGAACCTTGAGTCAATGGTGCAGGCCTATCTGGATGACCCAACAGAGGTCTTTGTTAATCAGAACCCATTGCTGTATTGGTATAGGAAAAGACCTCTATGGCCACTGATCACCAACCTGGCTCTAAATTATTTGTCTTGCCCACTCGCAAGCTTGTCTTCTGAACGTGTTTTCAGTGCTGCTGGTGCCATTGTAACTTCAAAAAGGACCCGTCTCTCGCCCAAAAATGTGGAGAGGTTAACACTGATCAAGATGAATCAGCACTTCATACCACCAGATTACAAAATACATGAATGCACGCAGGAAGAAGAGGACACCGATGTAGGTGACGGAATTTCTTCTCTGTTAGCTGACCTACTCCTGTCTCAATTCATAGAGTTTGAGGACGAGCTCTACTTCCCTGACACTGAGGCCTGAAAATGACTTCCTTTTTTTTCGTCCTTATTTACTTTTATTCCTGTGTGTCTTTCTTTGTTTTGCAACTTTTACCACAACAAAACTCTAATCACCTAATCACAACAAGTCCATCAGCAGCACTGTCTTCATCTTATTTTCCTTATTGATTTGAAGGTGCCGCAGTCTGCATTCCTGAGGTTCACAAGTTCACAACTCAATCATGCTCCTCTATCCTCCTCCTCCAGACTCCCCTATCCATTTCCCCGGATGGATTACGAAGAATAAAGAAACTTTGTCTTCGTAGACGAGTCCCCTCAAGTGGGACTGAAATTACTGACTGACTACATGTTTGCTGATTGCTGACAGAGTTACTTCTGAAATTGACAGGAGAGTCTGCCCTGTGGGCTCTCATTTTCCGAAGAAGATGCGGGCAAAAAGTAGAACAGGTAATGAATAATGAGAAGAAGGCATGCAGTGGACAGCAATGGCTGTCTGGCTCTGATGAAACCAATTGCTGTTTGTTTTTTGTGCATGAAATGAATCATATGTCTTGTCTTAGTTATTATTTAATCTTTTACACAGTAATTGTAACTCATGTCTACTACTCTATTTTTTTACCTTGTTTAATTCAAATTGTACTTCAACTTCAGGGGCCACTATGTTGCATTTTCCAATATGCAAAATGTCCTTGGAGTGGACTCATTTACCAATATACCATGATGATTGATTAAATAATATATATTTTTTCTTTGCAGCCACTCACTGGGATGGATGGATCATCAGCGTCGGTTTACGGAAGAACTATGGCCAATTTGTGAGTGGCAAACAGGTAAACCAGTCTACAATAACTACTACAGCAGAATTACATGTCTGTCTATTCATGGTTGTAGTCGTCGAGGGCGAGGCAGTGTACTGTTGTTGTTATGCCAGGCAGAGTCCACTCCACTCCAGACAGCAGTTCATGTAAAATTGGGGCTATGTGGCTTGCTGCTAAGCATGGGCGGAAAATCCGTTTCGCTCGCGGATTTTGCGGATTTTCGGTAAATTCGCAATCCGCGAGATTCGCGAATCTCCCTCAAAATCCGCAAATCCGATAGCAGCGGATTTTATGGCTTGCTCGCACTGTTCGCGTGAGTTCGCGGCTTCCCAGTACAACTTCGCGCCCCGCGAATAAGCGCTAAATTGCAGAAATACGATCTTAGCAAAACTGAAACTACTTACCAGGTTCAAAAGTTCAGGCTCATCATTAGTAGCCATTTCCTGTAGTGCTTCCTGAGGGGCCCCTCAAGAGTTCAGTTGCCAGTTGCAACTATTATGTGACCCTGCTCTGAACCTCAGAATAGTTACACATATGCCACAAAGGTCCTGAATTACAGCTAAGGGAGACAAGCAGGAGCCAGGCTGGAAGTTCAAATCCATTAATCAGCCCCTAATTCATTATTGTCAGTTGGGGCAGGGCAGGTGTTGTAACTAATTTTGCAACAATGAAAGCACTTAGCAAGTGCAAAAGATCACTAATCAGGAAGCCCTAAGGAAGCAGGTGCCAGCTAAAAAAATATTCTGTGACACATTAAGCAGCCCCAAATTAATTCAGGTCACTTGAGGCAGGGAAGGTGTGCTTTGCTTTGCCACAATAATGTAAAACTGGACAACCAGAGGGTGCTGTGATGAAACAGAGGGTGGCATGGGTGGGCCAGAGGGTGGCATGAGTAGTCAGAGAGTGGCAGTGGTGACAGAGAGTGGCAAACACAAAAAAAAAAAAATCCGCAAATTCGCGAGAATTCGCGGATTTTGCGGATTGCGAGTTCGCAAATCCGCAAAATTCGCGAACACGAGATTCGCAAAATTTGCCCATGCTTACTTGCTGCATACAATTAGATATGCTTTGTCTGTCTGACAAAGAGCCTAGGTATGCTACATGCTTGCGGCAGGGCCATGCAGACGGTCAAGGCAGGCACCACTGAGTGAAGCATCCTGATGTAGCATACCTAGGCTCTTTGACACAGACAGACAAAGCTTATCTAGGGTTTAGGGTTCAGTGCGATGTACTAGGGTTTTTGGGTTTAAGTTGGTAGGGTTCCCGCTGAGTCTAGGGCTCAGGGCCCGATGCAGGCTCGTTCAAAATGGTGTTGGCAAGGTTTTAGGGGGATTTGGCTTTCTTAGGTCCAGAATTGGTAGAATTTTGGCCTTTTTTGGTGTTTTGCGGACGCGTGTGTTTGGGTGAAAAGTGAAAACTAGTCGTAGACCTTCTTCTTTTTCTTCTTCTTCTTCTTCTTCAAAGAGTGCAGTGGTTCGATTTTGTTCTGCCTTGCTGAGATTCTTGGGAATCGCTGGAACAAGTGTCCAGGTAGGTTTCAAGAGGATCGAAGTAGTAGAAGTGCTGAAAACAGCATTTTTTTGTGAACAGCGCAATTTACCATATTTTGGATATACCAGTATAGCATGTTTTTGGGGGGCTGTTTGAGGGTGTTCTAGATTTGTGGGGGTGGGTCGGGGTGTCTTGGAGCACTGCTGGGAAGGTCTAATTTTGATTGCAAGTGGTTTCAAGAAAATCCATGGTTGAAAAGGGGGGTTTGGGCCTAGTTGCAGACAGCGTTTTGGCAAGATTTAAACTGAGGCCTAGCAGTATTGCGTGTTTTTGGGGGGCTGTTTGGGGGAGTTCTAGGTATTTGGGGGTGGGTTTGGGGGTCTGGGAGCACTGCTGGGCTAGTATCATTTTGATTGCAAGTGGTATGAAGAAAATCCATGGTGGAAAAGGGGAGTTAGGGCCTACCTGCAGAGCGCGTTTTGAGTGATTTGTCAAGTAGGCCTCAAATTTTCTATGTGTCACATTTTCCAGTTTTGCTTTTGGCCTGTTTGGGGGTCTTCTACTTTTTTGCGGGTGGGTTGAGGGGTCTGGGGGCAATGTTGGGAAGGTCTAATATTGGATGCAAGTGGTTTGGAGAAAACTCATGGTGAAAAAGTTTTTCCTTTTTGCTCACTTGCATGTTTTTGGGGGGCTGTTTGGGGGGTTCTAGGTTTTTGGGGGGGGGTTTGGGGGTCTGGGAGCACTGCTGGGATAGTATAATTTTGAATGCAAGTGGTTTGAAGAAAATCCATGGTGGAAAAGGGGAGTTAGGGCCTACCTGCAGAGCGCGTTTCGAGTGATTTGTCAAGTAGGCCTCAAATTTTTTGTGTCACATTTTCCAGTTTTGCTTTTGGCCTGTTTGGGGGTGTTCTACTTTTTTGCGGGTGGGTTGAGGGGTCTGGGGGCAATGCTGGGAAGGTCTAATATCGGATGCAAGTGGTTTGGAGAAAATTCATGGTGAAAAAGTTTTTCCTTTTTTGCTCACTTGCGTGTTTTTGGGGGGCTGTTTGGGGGGGTTCTACATTTTTGGGGGTCGGTTTGGGGGTCTGGGAGCACTGCTGGGATAGTATAATTTTGATTGCAAGTGCTTTGAAGAAAATCCATGGTGGAAAAGGGGAGTAAGGGCCTACCTGCAGAGCGTGTTTGGAGTGATTTGTCAAGTAGGCCTCAAATCTTTCGTGTCACATTTTCCAGTTTTGCTTTTGGCCTGTTTGGGGGTGTTCTACTTTTTTGCGGGTGGGTTGAGGGGTCTGGGGGCAATGCTGGGAAGGTCTAATATCGGATGCAAGTGGTTTGGAGAAAATTCATGGTGAAAAAGTTTTTCCTTTTTTGCTCACTTGCATGTTTTTGGGGGGCTGTTTGGGGGGTTCTAGGTTTTTGGGGGTGGGTTTGGGGGTCTGGGAGCACTGCTGGGATAGTATAATTTTGAATGCAAGTGGTTTGAAGAAAATCCATGGTGGGAAAGGGGAGTTAGGGCCTACCTGCAGAGCGCGTTTCGAGTGATTTGTCAAGTAGGCCTCAAATTTTTTGTGTCACATTTTCCAGTTTTGCTTTTGGCCTGTTTGGGGGTGTTCTACTTTTTTGCGGGTGGGTTGAGGGGTCTGGGGGCAATGCTGGGAAGGTCTAATATCGGATGCAAGTGGTTTGGAGAAAATTCATGGTGAAAAAGTTTTTCCTTTTTTGCTCACTTGCGTGTTTTTGGGGGGCTGTTTGGGGGGGTTCTACATTTTTGGGGGTCGGTTTGGGGGTCTGGGAGCACTGCTGGGATAGTATAATTTTGATTGCAAGTGCTTTGAAGAAAATCCATGGTGGAAAAGGGGAGTAAGGGCCTACCTGCAGAGCGTGTTTGGAGTGATTTGTCAAGTAGGCCTCAAATCTTTCGTGTCACATTTTCCAGTTTTGCTTTTGGCCTGTTTGGGGGTGTTCTACTTTTTTGCGGGTGGGTTGAGGGGTCTGGGGGCAATGCTGGGAAGGTCTAATATCGGATGCAAGTGGTCTGGAGAAAATTCATGGTGAAAAAGTTTTTCCTTTTTTGCTCACTTGCATGTTTTTGGGGGGCTGTTTGGGGGGTTCTAGGTTTTTGGGGGTGGGTTTGGGGGTCTGGGAGCACTGCTGGGATAGTATAATTTTGAATGCAAGTGGTTTGAAGAAAATCCATGGTGGGAAAGGGGAGTTAGGGCCTACCTGCAGAGCGCGTTTCGAGTGATTTGTCAAGTAGGCCTCAAATTTTTTGTGTCACATTTTCCAGTTTTGCTTTTGGCCTGTTTGGGGGTGTTCTACTTTTTTGCGGGTGGGTTGAGGGGTCTGGGGGCAATGCTGGGAAGGTCTAATATCGGATGCAAGTGGTTTGGAGAAAATTCATGGTGAAAAAGTTTTTCCTTTTTTGCTCACTTGCGTGTTTTTGGGAGGCTGTTTGGGGGGGTTCTACATTTTTGGGGGTGGGTTTGGGGGTCTGGGAGCACTGCTGGGATAGTATAATTTTTATTGCAAGTGCTTTGAAGAAAATCCATGGTGGAAAAGGGGAGTAAGGGCCTACCTGCAGAGTGTGTTTGGAGTGATTTGTCAAGTAGGCCTCAAATCTTTTGTGTCACATTTTCCAGATTTGCTTTTGGACTGTTTGGGGGTCTTCTACTTTTTTGCGGGTTGGTTGAGGGGTCTGGGGGCAATGCTGGGAAGGTCTAATATCGGATGCAAGTGGTTTGGAGAAAATTCATGGTGAAAAAAGTTTTTCCTTTTTTGCTCACTTGCGTGTTTTTGGGTTGCTGTTTGGGGGGGTCTAGGTTTTTGGGGATAGTTGGGGGTCTGGGAGCACTGCTGAGATAGTATAATTTTGATTGCAAGTGGTTTGAAGAAAATCCATGGTGGAAAAGGGGAGTTAGGGCCTACCTGCAGAGCGCGTTTCGAGTGATTAGTCAAGTAGGCCTCACATTTTCTAAATGTCACATTTTCCAGTTTTGCTTTTGACCTGTTTGGGGGTCTTCTAATTTTTTGCGGGTGGGTTGAGGGGTCTGGGGGAAATGCTGGGAAGGTCTAATATCGGATGCAAGTGGTTTGGAGAAAATCCATGGTGAAAAAGTTTTTCCTTTTTTGCTCACTTGCGTGTTTTTGGGGGACTGCTTGGGGGGTCCTAGATGTTTGGGGGTGGGTTGAGGGGTCTGGGGGCACTGCTGGGAAGGTCTAATATCGGATGCAAGTGGTTTGAAGAAAATATATGGTGGAATAGGGGGTTTGGGCCTAGCCCTAGTTGCAGAGAGCGTTTTGGCACGGTTGAAAGTTAGGCCTAGTAGTATTGCATGTTTTTGAGGGGCTGCTTGGGGGGTTCTAGATGTTTGGGGGTAGGTTGAGGGGTCTGGGAGCACTGCTGGGAAGGTCTAATTTTGTTCTAAAATCGAAGTTTACACTTTACACCTAGCTTGAGGGGAAAGATCCGCAAATTTCTCCCACACTTATTTATCCTTGTAAAGGAAACTCAGAGTACACACTTTCGAAATGATGCTTGTATGTATTGTAAATTTGTAATACTGTCGACTCTGAAACTGAAAGTGTTATTTTTGCACTACACAGCGTACCTATATTTTTTTCTCTGTGGTGTTTTAATATCACTTCCCATCAACAATTACAGGCCGGCTATTACCCTGTGCAATGGCAAAAAGGATGAACTCAGGTTTACAATTAGCAACCCGCAATTCAGCATCCGCCAGGCAGGCAGTGGACAAAGTGTCTTCTGGTCCCCAACATTGATCGACGGAGCGTCAGATGGAATGGAGGAGCACCACGAAAAAGAGGAATGGCTGGATGCATGCAACTTCCCAAATTCAACAGGACAACTACAAAAACCTACAGATACAGTATCCATCTTAATTTCTACTCATCTTTTAAGTAATGTTATTGCTCTGAACTTCTATGAGTGTGACTCTGTGCATTTGTTTGCTCCCTGCTTCAATTCATCCCTCCAGCCATTGTATACTTTTGTCTTTGCTATTTTTTAAACTAATTTAATGTACTAAGTGATTCTTCTCTCTGAGGGCAGATAGGCAAGTGAAATTGCGTAATTACTGCAGCCCTGTACTGTCACATTGTTTCTTCATAGTTAGTACATTGTAGAAAGTACTACTTACTTTTCAGTAACCTATCCATTTAGCAAACAACTTTATGCATGCAGTAGTGCATGCACTTCCTTTATGTCCCTTAAAAGATTTATGGATAGCTTTGTATCTAAAGATTTGTTTATCTTCATTTGTTGTTTGTCCATGCTGTGTTTTTTTCCTCTCTCCACAAAACTTTCCCCACAAACCCAATTCCCATCCAAGTTTCAAACCCTAACCCTCTTCCCCCGGGCTGTGTGGTTTTCATTGAGGTGTGAGTAAATTACAACAATAATTCCACACACTTGCTGGGGAGGATAAGGTGCACGCAACCTCATCCAATCAATTTTAAGGCAGCTAGTTGAATCCTAGGATATTGTAATTCAGGTGAAAAAAACAACAATGAGTATTTTAAAATAAATTCTGAATTTCATGCCCACCATCGATTGGATCCATCGTCAACATCATCCTCCTACATGCCAAGAAGACTTGTTGTTACGCTGCTGTGTCACCGTTCTTGTTGTAGCCATAATCATCCATGCAATTCTTTTTTCCCTATACGTATCTTCAATATTGCTTAGGCTACTGTTCCTTCTAATACTACTCTCAGGCCACTCAATGTCTCATTTTTTTACTTTGTTTTTCATATGCTGCTACTGCTAGTGTGGTACCACTCCTACTAACACCACAACAACGGAATTTCGGTCCGGGATGGCATAATCACCATTTGCTATGCAGCCAGCGCTGTGCCTAGCTCTATTCTCAAACACGAATCACAGGTAAGATAAGCATTTTGGGGAGGTAGAATAATGGGCTAGGACTCGGAGGAGAGACTGACAGAAGTACTAGTAAAGTACTAGTAGGCAAATTGAATTCACTAACTCTGTTAGTGGCACTTTTGAACATTTTTGGACGTTTTAGATAATTCATGCTGGTAAGTTTGAGGAAACCAAACGAGCCGTAACCCCGCCCACAACCCAACAAAATAACATCAACGCGTACACTATGTTGAAGTATGTAAAATAAATAATTATATATTTACCCTAACAAAAATAAACTATTCCCATCCCTCCATAACCCAAACAATTGTCCATTTCAAATAGTCCAGTAGTCCCAAATAATCCCTAACTCCCGATTCCCACCCCGTACAGTCTTTAAAAAAGGGGCAAGGGACACAGTCACTTCTGGCGGTGTCTGGACAGGTGGTCCCGCCGCTCCTTGCGGTGGTCCCGGAGCAGTTTTTCAAGGTCGTCCACCTTGCGCTCCAGGTAGTCCACTCTTAGGCTTAGGCAGCGTATGCGTGCCTTCCAGGCTCTGGGGGGCCAGCTGCTGGTGTTCTTGCAACTGAGCGGCGGCGGGTAGCTGTCCGAGCACTGCTCCGTGATGGAGGCTGCTGGCTGGTGGACACGGGGGCAGTGCTGGAGGAGGTTGTTGACGCCCCCTCCTCCTGTTCCCGAGCCCACAGCCGGGAATATTCCACCCGAATGGCCTCCATCTTCCGGGCCCTGGCCCGGACAACCATCTCCCTTCTGGTGAGCTTTTTGGAAGCATCTATATGAAGAAAGAAAGAAAAATAATGTAACCAATACTCTTTAACAATAAGACAAAATAATTCAACAGAAAGTTGTCTCACAGTAACACTGGCAATTTGCAAGCACAGTATAACATTTTGGCATGTATCTTCCCGCCATCTTTGTAGGCCTGTAACAGTGGGAGTTTCAGGAATTCTACTACCAGGCAGCACTATGGACTCAATACATAGTCAGAGAGTCAGAGAGTACACCAGTATTCTTCTTTTTTCTGTAGTTTTGCGAAAGAAATTACTTGTACGTGAACTTGTAGTAGCTGACAAAATGCCAGCTCAGTCAGTATGCACCCAAGAAAAAGTGACACAAGCCATGATGACGCAGACTTGCATGCAATACTTTAAGAAGTACATGCAGGTGGGGATAGGGAAGCTCTTACTTTTGTATAGGGGTGGCACTGGCCATACTTGGTTACATCAAGTGCAACTGCTCAATGTAATTTATATTTCGCACTGCCCCCCCTGGGCCTTCAGTACTACAAAAGGAAAATGAAGATTATTCAGATCACCTGATCTCTTTGCTTGTATGATGGATGACTTTAGGTGCTTTGTTGTGATAGATTGAGTGAACAACAGCGATAGTCCACCCATGATTAACACAGCAGAAAGAAAATTATGAACATAGGGAGTGAGTGTGGTAACCATAATTGCCGCAGGAAGGGACTTACTTGACTTGATATAATTGTCAACTATACAATACATACACAATATATGCTGTGTACTTGCAAAGTAAAGTACTGTACTGTTACTTTGGGCAAGGGAGAGTTTCTGAACAATCACAACTTGTAGTTTTTGGATTTCCTCTGCTTTGCTACTCTGGCACGGACACGCTGTTCGAACAAAGTAACACTCTTCATGCACTGAGCGTCTGCTCTACATACACCTCTGCTATGTATGAGGTAGAAGATACCATCCAGGCTTCCAAAGTAAACGTCTATCATTCTTCTTAATGTCTCAACTGTAACAACTTTACTTTTTCTCATCAACCAAATAACACCCTTTTCATTTTATTTGGTAAACCACCGTCTTGACTTGCATTTGAGTTCCACCAAAATGATATATTGCAATGGACACCACACATGAATTTTCTGATTGACCCACACAGGCAGTCATTTTTTCTTTCTCCTTCAACTATCCTTGCTTCAAGCAGTCATGCATCTGATTCCTTCCTATCAGCCACCTCTGCCTGCATTCAAAAACACGTATCATTCTTTAGTCATAAATGTTACGACTCGCTCGTCCTTCCATTGATCCTAAGTTCTTTCCCTTTTTGTTCATCACATCCCTCAAGTTCATCTGATATGACTTGGCTTCACAATAAAAGTTTCCCAGCTGATTTGAAGTCAAATAGAGGGGGAGATCATCAAAGGGGAATGGATCACTTGTCCTGCTCAACCATTGGGTATACAGGAAATGAGGATGTCCCAGTTGAAAAAAGCACATTTGGTGGATTTAAAACACAATTGCTCATTATATGCGGCGAAATTAATGAAGAATTGCATCACTGTGTATCCAGATAGGTCGGGGGATAGAGACCACATTTGTTTAACATGTGCATTGAAACCATCAAAGAATAGTATTATAGTAAACCCAGTTTAATATGTGTATGGAAACTACTAAAGCTCAGTATCACAGTAAACCCAGCGTACTGTGCAACCATCTAGCATCTCTCTTATATGTATAGTATCAATACTGTGTTGTTTTTGTTTAATGCAATGATGAATTGATGTTTTTAAAGAATTGGAAAGCTAGACGCTCCTCACGACCTGATGTGCGCAAAATAATCGTTATATAAAAAACTACTAAGATGGCGGATACAAAACCCCTTTTCTCTAGATCGGCTTTAGCCCACTTTAGTAATATAGGTAGCGCATTGTGCCATAATGTAACTTAAAATAAACAAAGCGCTAAGGATTTCAGACTAATGAGGCTAGTATATAAATAACAATTGATCAAAACCGGCCGAGTTAAAACAAATCTGTTTAAAGCACAAAGTGCAGATAACCACAACATGCACAGCTGCTTACTCCGAGCAAGTGTTAAGGAAATATAAATGCCAACAATACTAAAGACGATCCGGTTCCTTCTAACACTATTGTTTGGTGTAGTTTTTGTTGTGATCATAATAACAAACTACAAAGATGGTAATTGAGACACGACATTAGACACCTTCCGTGTCACGCAAACAACATCCGGTGCAGCAACATAAGAAACGTTAAAAAACTACCAAAATGGCGAGCCTAAAAATGTCAATGTCTGTGAAATACGTAATTAAGTCTCGATAGAGTGCAATTATTCAATCAGCACGAGTATAAATAGTACCCAGCGGCACTCGTGTGGTTGTCAGTTCCAGTGCAGCCGCAGCCAGCCACACGGAGGAATCGCCAGAGAACCACGGGTGAGAGTGCGAAAATTCCGCTTTAGTTAAAAGTAGAACTTGGGAGATTTAAACACCCCAAATAGGTAGAAAAGAAATCTCGAGTGAAAATATGGTGTTTTGTGGTCAAAAACGGACATCCTTTTGTGTCTTACCACATAGAAAATGGCAAAACATGTCTCTAAATGGCTTTAAAGTAAACCTCTTGCCAGAATAATCTATGTCTCTGTTTTAAAACCCACGAGTGAGAGTGTGTGAATTCTCGTTTTTCTGAACGAAGCAGAACTAGGGTGATTTTTTAATATGCCAAATAGACTAAGAGGAATCCTAGAGTCAAAATATGGTGACTTTAAGTAAAAACGGTCATTCTCTGTGTTTATCAAATATAAAATGATAAATACAACCCTACTTGGTTTTAAAGTAAACTGTTCACCACAAGAATATATGTCCTTTTTAAACTCTAATAGTGACAGAATTTACCATAGAAAGCACCTTTTAAAATAAACTTCTGATGTCCCTTTTATACCTCACAAATAGCTCTGAAAGCAAAGAGAAGAGCGGGGACGATCCCAGGCTAACAAGACTAGCGATAACATTTTAAAATAGATGTCAGGATTAACCAAGAACTGAGAAAAAGCGGTTAAATCCAACATACCTTACGTGCTCGGTATGTATGAACAGGGCCTTTGGAGAACAATATCTAACAAATATAGTATATCTCTTTAATGATAGCCTATTGCTCCATTCTTAAGGTCACTGTCACGAGATAACTATCTGGAGCGCATATTTAACAACGCCACTGGGAGATGACACCATTAATAGTGCACCATTGAGGATGTGCAATCAACACTTGACATAAGTAAGTGCAGTCAAGTATATTGTGATCACTTTCAGCCTTTTAAAGTACATAAAATGGTAATTGGAACCTAAATGAAATTATGATTCCAGGTTTTTGACGGCCGCGAATTGATAAAGAACGTGCCACCAGACCAATTGAGACCAAAACGTCCATAGAAATTACTAGAAGGACGTCTTTTCTTCTAATTAAAAGTAAGAATAGAGCAAAACTTTCTTGAAATTAATGCCCACGACTAGGACATACTCAAAATAGGAATTTAGCACTAACTATATGCATTCTATCTACTTTTTCAGAAAGAAGAAGTATACCTGCTTTTAATCTACTCTTGTCCTGATGAAGGTGCATCAAGCATAATAAACGCACCGAAACGCGTCGACTTTTGGATTGTTTTAATGTACAAAATGTTTTTTTATTGATTTATTACATTGATGTATTTTAACATTGAATGCATATGATAAAGTGGCGACTCTGTGATAGAAACCGTAATACGGAATTGTTAGCCAGTAGATATACTTTTGTACCAGAGCACCACAGTGTAAGAATTGTAATGTGTATTTAATAACAAATTCCTATATATGAATTTTTATGAAAATAAATTTTGAGTAAAAAGCACAAACAACCTAGTGTGGAGCTTAAATCTTGACCTATTGTCTTTGTCAATTGCAAATGAATAAAATAGGCAATAGACATGGATAGGCCTCATGGTCATCCTTTGAATTAAACACACAGAAAGGAATCTTTTCTTTTACAAATTGTCAACCCAGTCCTTTCTGGTCCCTGGGAATCTCTCCTTTTTTTGAGAACCAGTTGAAAAAAGGCCCTCATGTACGTGATGGGTATGTTGGTATCTGAAGCGGTATGTGTTGGTTCTCCGCTTTTAAATCACGTCAGTGCATAATCATTGGGTCTGATTTTGTTTTATGCAGCCTCCACCAGGAGGTTATTACCCAAGGTTGACACAGTAGTGCAACATTACATTTCCTGTATACCAAATGGTTGAGCAGGACAAGTGATCCATTCCCCTTTGATGATCTCATGCTATTTTGGAAAGTGAATGGATCCAGAATCCACCTCCCTCACCCTTGATTAGAGTCAAATAGAGGGGGCCATTGCTTACTCTTGAACTACCGCTGCTAATGCTATTGCTAAGTCAAGGGTGACTGTCTTCTCCGTGATTGGCTAAAAAAATGTAGTTCTAAATCAGTAACTGTTCTTAACAGTAAGTGTACTTGTAGTAGTGTACTGTCACTGTACAGTACATCACTAATTTGCGAGCCTACTCTAAAATGTCAATAAGTAAGGAGTATAATAATAACTTACCACCGTCCGCCGCTGCTGAGCCATCCCCCTCAGCTCCTCCTGGTGGCGTCGCCGCATCCGCTGCTTGAGTGGACCCCTCCGCGCTGCTGGCCCCGGCACTGGTGGTGGCAAGTGCTGCATCCGATGTTGTGACGCCTAGAAAAAACATGTCATATTTTTAGATGCCATACACCACCCCC
Organism: Lissotriton vulgaris; assembly: GCF_964263255.1. NCBI lineage: Eukaryota > Metazoa > Chordata > Amphibia > Caudata > Salamandridae > Lissotriton > Lissotriton vulgaris. Next base: position 912,098,520 of record NC_141689.1, read on the forward strand.
TACTTCGTCTCGTAATGGAAAAGAAAATGTTAAACAATTTTTAATTATTGGGACTGAAAAGAAGTCACGGTTTTGGGGAGGGTGTTAACTTATATGCTTAGCCATAACATGCAACTCTTTTTGGCACAACTGATGAATGCTTGCTCTTTAACGTGCAACATTTTTATAATTACAGACAGAACCAACTACTCCTCATCACCACCAGGAGGACTTGAAGTTCCAACAAGGTGAGGGCTCCCGAGTCCCGCACAGTTACTTCTGACTGAGGTATGTGGAAAGTCGAACTGCACCTATCATCAACAATGTCCTATTTCTCTTGTCCATACTTCTGTATGTGCAGAATAGTCCCTGAAACACTAGCGGTATGGTATGTGCTACTATCAAATCAAAAAGCCAACTACTAGCTTATTCTTGGTGGACATTGACATTTTGTTGTTGGAAATTGTCAAAGCACTAACATTAAGAAGACTGGAATAGACAGCAAGGGCAACCCAGAGGACTGCACTGAGTGCCTCTAGAGCTATTGCTGGATCAGAGTTTTGTTTAACACTGTTTGCCGACTGGGCAAGCTTAGCTACCTACACAGACCGACTCATAAATAATAGTAAATAGTAGTAGCCCAGAGAGTGATGGTAGAGAGGCAGGATAAGAAAGTAGAAACAGTCTACAAGAAGATCAAAGACTATTTTGTAAAAAATAGAATTAGGAAACAGTTTGGAATGAATAGGAGCTGTAAAAGTTAGGGAAGGGTAATTATATTAACAACAGAACAATTTACTAGGGCCAGCTGAAGAGCCTGCAGAGGACCGTTCCTGCCCAATCTGTTCCGCCAGAGTCTGGGATGTTGCTGCCTTGCCTCTGGGAGGTGCTGATGATCATGAAATAAACACAAACATGGATGATTGTTTTTTGGAAATATGTGATTTCTTTGACCACAATCTAAAATTATCTCGGGGAAACAAATTAGCAAAAATTGCCATATATGTATAGACCTATCTGATCTGGTCAACTAGGAGGATACTAGTACAGTATTGCTGGATTCGCAGACCGTCTATTTGGAAAGTTATGTAAATCACTAACTAAACCAACAACAAAAAGGTTCTACTACGACTGGCAGCACTCAGCAGCACGTGATGTGACAGACACAGTCCGTCATCATGATTGCAGAGCACTAAAAAATGTCCTACTAGTATTAACAAGTCATAATATACTCAACCTATCAATCCATCACTATCTCTTTTTCTTAGTGGCAGCAGGAGTACAAAGGAAGGACTAGACTTGAGTCTCTAGTCTATCTAGCATAACGCAGTTTTGTAAAGTACTACACTCATACATATTCAGGCCAAATGAGCACAAAGTTGCAAACAAGTAAGCATAGTAGCAACGCCACTGAGGAGACGAGCACCTGCAATCACAGAAGCTATTTAAACACTATTTTACCTGCAATGTAATCGAATAGGCAGCGTTCTTGCTCTTCGGGAAAAACATATATTAGCAATATAACACAGAGCAGAAGAATTCAAAGTAGTTATTAAATAGCTACTCACCAAGGCCAGGGATCTCCACGCCTAGCAGGAGGAGCAGATCCTGCTCCCGGTCGAGGACTTCGGCCCACCGGTGCGTCGCTTGGTCGTAGGTACGCCGGAACCCCGACTCCCTCTGCCTGGCCTGGCACACCTTATCCCACCGCTGGCGACGCTCCCGGAGGCCATACCCTTGACCGGGCCTGCCCCCTGCTGCCACGGTCTTAGGGAGGTGGCGCAGAACAAAAAATATAAGTGCGGCCACCTCCACCGCGGTAAAAACCTCCATGGCCACTACATTCACTCCCCTCAATCGCCCGCAAGGGAGCCGGCTAGGGGGTGCGGGACCCTTCCCCTTTGACTTGCCGGCTCCCTTTACCATGGTCCTGGGCGAAAGAAGAAAAGAATAGGGGGAAAAAATAAATAAAATAAAAGAGAGAGCTGAACAAAAAAGTAGTTATTAAAGTAACAAAAAGTTGAAAAAAACACAAAATATAGATCTAGACAAATAGAGAGATAGATAATGAGCAAAAAAGAGCAAAAAAAGTTCAAAGAAACAAAGTATTGCAAAGATTAAAAGAGGATAGAAAAGCCAGGCCCAGAACCATGGCAATGAATGAAAAACAAGATGGCGGCGCCCATTGAGGACCGCGTGGGTACGTTCACGCGATATTTCCCCCGCGAGCATGTAAAAACACACACAAACTCGTAATAGCGGGCCGCACACAACGCGAGATTGCCAATAGCACCCGGAAACGGAAAAACGCAACGCGCATAAGATGGCCGCGCCCATGTACGACCGCATGGGTAACTTCGCGGTTGGTGCGTTGCAAGCGGCCGCAAATACGCAAAAAACCCAGCAAACACGCAAAAAAAATCTGCAAATTCGCGGATTATGCGGATCGCAAATTCGATTTCACGCAAATTCACGGACCCTGAATTTGCAAATTTCGCCCATACTTAGACTCCTACATATAGCAAATTCAGGAAATTGCTGAAAGCTTACCTATGCTTACCTCTCCTAGTTTGCTCCCCATCCAGGATCCGCAACAGCGCCGAGATGCCCCCGGGTGAGACATGCGCTATAGCAAATAATATTAACAAAACATAACATAACTCAAAGCAACACGTTTGTTTTTACTTGAATTATGCATTTCGGGCCCATGAACTTGGATCTTCCTATAGGTGACCAGACAGGTTTTATTTTTTTATATAAACCATATCACTCACCTTCCTCTCACGCTCACATGCTTTGTGCTTGTCATCAAATTGTTTTTTATATTTTTGTTGATAAAGTTTGACCACATGCAAATCAACTTTTTGTGTACTTTTCTTAAAGTCCAACCAGGAAGGATTTAGCTTGGTGACAGCCAATCTTACTTTTCAACACTGAAAAGGAGAGATTTTGGTAATTGAATCGGGAGTGTTACAATGTACCCACAATTTTTCACAAAGCACTGCTCTCAAAGATACTTTGTTCTCTACCGTAGTCTGAGCACATGCCCTTACCAAGCAATTCATGCTATCTACTAAATTATTCATTTGGGGGAGTAACAATGCGGTATGATGGTGTACAATTGCAAGATTGTCCAAAGATTCTATCATCTCCGTTGAGACATATCTGTCATGGTAGTCTTGGGCAGCCCTTCACATGCAAGTACATTGCCTAAAAATTCCAACACACACCTAGTAGTCACAGACCTTATGCAGCTTGTTGTGACCCACTGTGAAGTATAATCCACCAGAACAAATCTTTCTGCGGATGGCAATAAGTCAAATGCAGCCCTGCCAAGTACCATGCATCAGGCATTAGATTAATGCATTTCAGTGTGGTGCACTGAAATGCAAAGTTATGCATTTTAGGCATAGTGCCTGCCTCTGCTGTCAAGCGTAGTGCTGCTGGCAGCTGGTGGCAGCGAGCTGTGGCGTACACGCTGCTCCTGGCAGGCATGGGCACTGGCTGAGCTAGCTTTGTAGCCTAACTGACTGCAATTCATTCTGAGTGACATCACAAGGTAGCGCCCAACGGCTACTACCGAGACATCAGCCGACTCACTCCGGAGTGTGAAAGTGACTTTAATAGGGAGTGGAACATCACATCATGCTGAATGCTGCAGTTTTGAAAGTTTGCGGGAGTCCGTTGCAATGGCAGAGCTGCTTGCACTTCCGCAGCAGTAAATTAAAATCGATGTAAAATCCCCGTGTCCGCCGAATCCATCACCCGGAAAACCCCAAGGATGTTGTGGTCGCAGGAGCCCAGAACACACCCTGTGCCGAGTTACTGAGCCTGTCCTGAGTGAGTCTGAATGCGGGTGCCCATGCGTTTGGGGAGTGTCTTGCTAGGACTCTAAGGAGGTGTGGGTAGCCCGGGCTGTAAAACGAATGGCCGTCACAGTGGGCGCCTCACAAGTCTCAGACATGCTGGAGTGTTAATGCATCTCTTACAAATTTGCTTTTTAGCACTTAGTGTGTTGTTAATCAACAGCACGCAGCCGCTGTTAAGTTCGGCCCTGGCTGGCACACTGACGGTGCTGCAGCCGGCTGTGACCTTAGTGTGTGCTTCAGCCTGAGTCTGCCTTAGGCTCCACGCCACCCGCACCGAATTTTGGCAACAACTTTTTCCAAGTCATGTGGGTTGCGGCTCCCATGCGCTCTGTTCTTCGAGTTGGTGCCTGAGTGGCAAGGCGAAGTGCACCATTAAAGCTCTAAAAGTGCCAGCAGCACAGCCAAACACAGACAAGATTAAGTGTGGACGCAGTGTATGAGCCTACGCCTGATGCTTGCTGCTGCAGCCCATGGGTGGGAACACAGTCCGATCCTGGCTAGAAGCAGAACTTGAAAGAGAAGTTGAAGGGAGCATGCAACATTCCCAAACAGAAGCACTCATTTGGCAGTCACACATTGGTGCCAGTCACTGCCAGCCAGCTGAGGTGAATCACAAATTCTGTCTCTCAGACTGCACGGTTCACTCATCTCGTCAGCGTGTAAACCCTACTAGGCCACTGCAATTATTCCAATTAGCTTACCCTAGAGGCATGTTATAGTTTAGAGACTGAGGCCACAATGTGGGGTCAAATTGTTTCACACTGAGAATGGATGTTATTTACGTGCAATGAATGATCTGTGGGGATTTCCAGTTGCTCTAGACTAGAGTCCAAAAGTCACACTGTTGGCACCCGCTGAAATATGAATGTTGCTACTCGATTATAGTGCAATCACTGCAGATGTTTTGTGTGGACCAGACATAAACAGAATCAAGTCATGTTGGGGCAGTGGGGAATAGTGGCTTCTGTATTATTGTGCTACGAAGGCCCCAGCTTGCATCTGAAAGCACTGTCAATATGTGCATTGTTTTATAATGGTATTACAAGCAGTATAGGCTAGGCTGGCATAATGTTCCTTATAAAGCAATTGTTAAAATCCAATTGTTAATCTTCAATTTCAGGGGTGCTGCAGTACTTTTAAGGCGTTTTTAAGCTTTTCATTGCTTGATAGGGTGTCATTTCTGACAGCTATCCCTTTCCATACACTTCATTGCTTGGTTTTACTTGTGAGAAAGTGTCATACATTTTTTGACTGTCACTCATAAATGGACAGAAAGAATGGAAATGTCACGCATAAGCAATCTGAAAACTTGGCAGCTATGTGCTCTTGAGTGTAATTTTTGATAGTTATTTGTTTCCCTCTTCTTCATTGCTTGATTTCGTTACAGAGAAAGTGTCAGTCATAGTCGTTGAAATTTTGCTTATCACCCTGAAATTATGAAAATGTCACACACAGCACTTTGAAACCTTGGCAACTGTGCGAATGGAGCAAAAATATCCAATCCCAATTTGCTCCACGGTTTTTCGGAACATCTACAGGAGCTAGTGGAGCTGTCCTGATTGATCTGGATTTATCATTACCAGCACACTGGAAACAATCTTTAACCACACATTCCACTTGAACGGTGTACAACGTGGTGTAGTAGATGAATTGTGCTTGTAAATCATAAAACAAAATTGGTTTTACTATTTTATGAATCCAACCACATTTCTTACTCAGAGTAGTCCCAGATCACCACAACTTCCTTTGCTCAGTATTAAGATGAAAAGCATCAGCAGTGATATAGGAAGTATCTCTCACTTAGCAATATGTGTATGTATAGTGTGGATGGAAATATTTGCTCATTTGTTGGCAGGAGCCAATGTTCCTGTAACATAACCCAAAATGAAGGTGCTAAAAGCATTGCATATATTGTAATGACTAGCTATTGTGATTGTTAAGGAAAATGTCCTTAATGCCTCACCTAAATCTCTTACAATGGGGCAGGTGTACAGTGTCTCGCCATTCGTTCTCCACTTCTTCAGTTTGTTAACCTCTAAGAATCATACACCAGCGCTGGATCGAAGAAGCATATGTGTGCTATAGAAAATGATATAACTTGTTGTAGACTGCATCAAGAAATAGTGAAGTGAACTGATCTTTGCGTGAAAGGAGTGCAGTGGAAAAGGCATTGACTCCCCACCACTCAAATCATGCAGTTTCAATTGGCCCTGTAGGAAATAAGACTAGTTACACAAACCTATAATTTATGTGTCTAAATTATGTGTGAATATGGAGATTAAATGAAAGGTGTTCAAAATATGGGATTTTTTTCCCACTAGCTTACAGACCAATAATCCGTTTTCAGCGTACAATATATCAGTTCAAATTTTAGGACAGGACCAGAAGTCCAGTGAAACTTTGCCCCAAGTGTAGGAGTATTTGGGAATGTATGGAAAGCATAAAAGAGGGCTCAGTGTGAGAAATATTGTTTGGAATCGTATAATTTAGTTCAATTAATTCGTATTTAATTGAATTTTTGAACACTTTGAGAAGAAGGAATATAGGATGCATGGAGAACGGTACAAAAGTATTAAAATGTGTTTTGGTGACATGAATAATTATTGTGATTTTTGGAAAATGGCATGGTGTCACTTAGAAAATACTAAAATACTAAACAAACAGTCAACAGATATTAATTTGTTACAGCGTAAATACACCATTCCTTGGTGGTTCTATTTAAAAATGGTGGGCAGCGAAGAAGCCTTCTAAAAGACAGTAAGGGATTCACTCACAACCTCACAACCTTACTTGCAAATCTACAGCTATACAAGTACCCCTACCCATGCATGTTGATGTCCGAGGTTTGGTAATTCACATCTATTCCAAATAGCACACCTGGAATGCTAAGTATGTCAAAGCTTTCCAAGTGTAACAGTGGGGCTATCAGCTAACCCTTGAAGCTTACTCTATGCAGGGATGTACACACTGTTAAAACTCCTCCTTTGGAGTGGCAGCCAACTGTGCAAATCCATATGTTTTTAATTTTCTTCACCTACAGTTCCCCCGATGTTTTGGGATATACTGTTCTCCATTCCACTCTGGAAGGGATGTAGCCCGCTGCTGGGCTACACCTCTGACCATTTCGAGGGTGGGAGATTTTGTGGGTGTTCACAAACTCTCAAGGCAAACCGTGCATTGATCCGCTCGCTGTCTACCCCTTGCAAAGTACAACTAACTACACAGTAGTACAAATATTTGCACCTCAGGTATCCTATTGTGAATAGGTTAAAGCCGTAAATGGAGACATTTTCAGCTGTAAGTATAACTTTAGGGCAGTAAATGGCTTTGTAATTCCGGGACTAAATATTCAGGTACAACACAAGAAAGATGGAAAACAAATGGGGACGGTGAAGCAGGTAAAGAAGAGGCTTTCCAATAGGCAGTCTCTTTCATCTGTCCATTAATATCAGTCTTTGTAGATCTTGAGACAATTCCAAGAGTGTCATGATGTATCCTATTGGCTCTTCACCATGCTCACTCATTGAGACGAGATGGTCATTCAGTTTATGAAAGCTATCTGTTTATCTGAGTTCTGCAAAGCCTTATTACCGTCCTGAATGTTCACAGTATCTTGAACAGCACTGAAGATGAAGACAGAATCAATGTTGTGACTAAGCAAGTATTAAAGCTCAGTGGAGCATGCTACTCAGTTTAGAGGTTTTGTAACCTGAAACTCACAGATTGGAACCCTGGCAGGTTAACTCAGCATTAATCTTTTGAGGACGAGAACAGAGTACTACTGAACTGGGAAATACTGAACACTTCTTAACAGTGCATAGGGACGGACAAATAATATTGTTGTGCTATGTGTGTACACTTTCTTAAATTAATAAATACACATTTCAAACGGGAATAATACAAATAGAACATTGGTTAATAAAAAAACCTTAACAGAGAACTCTAGTAAGTTTAAAAAAAAATACATGAGGCATTTTACCATTATGTATAATTCGTTTAATGCTAATGTGCATGTTTTGTAGAGGTATTATAATTTCTCGTACCAGTGCTTAGAGTGAAATGCAATTTGGATTCTAGGCCAGGGTGGTAAAAGTCAACATCTTGTTCCAACATGTTCCTCACACAGGCATGCTGAAGTTCAACAGGCGCGAGCGAGAGCTGTGACATTCCAGCGTGACCGTCAGGTGTCCGTCTGCAATGTCACAGCATGGGAATATATGTTACAAAACTCCGTATGTAAACAAGACATGGATTGTTCGAGAATGATATTTATACACTGTTGCTAAGGCAAGGTGCCGCTCTGTAACATTACAGCAGCGGCCTCAGAGGTTACAGTTTGCCTGAGCTAATTTAAGTCCCTGTAGCACCACAGAGAAAAAGTTCAGTGAAAGGGTAGAGTATGTCGGCCGGGTTTAAAGTTTGGCAGAAGGGTTACTCCGTCACAAAGGGACAGTTATGTCATATGGAACTTGTAATAAGGTGAGCGAGTTATCAGTCACATATTCATGTTTACTCAAAAGCAGAAAGGACTGTTCTACATTATATTGTTTAGATGCGTATGTGTACTTTTGATTATAATGGGACACAGGGTGATTAGGTAAAATCTATAGAATTACAAATGGGTAACTGTGATGTGTTTCCCTGAGGGGTTATGAATGACACGTTTAGAGAAAGAAAGTGAATCTCACTCAGAACACCACATTAAAAACTCCCTTGTTCTTCATTTTTACTCATTTACAACTTTATGTTATATGCTGCCTACCCTACTCTCTCTTACCCCGCTTAGATGAACATCGCAGAGGTACAAAGAAAATGGGAGAAGTCACATATAACAGAGAGTCCTGGCATCCAACCCCACCCGATCCAAGAATAAAAATGCCTTACCTGGCGTCCTTCGACCCACCAACCCCCCCTCTGCAAAACTCTATCCTCACTGAAAGAAAATCTATACTGGGCTACTCCAAAGACTTTCACACCCCTCCCAGGGTTACATGTCAGAATACCCTCGCCCAAATATTGTCTGCTTTACATATTGTGCCCTAAATATCATTTACAAAAACATCGTACCATTAGGTATAGATTTTCTATGATTGACTCTAATGGAGTGATAGTTTAGTAAAATTTATTTCAGGCACAATATTTCTGTCAGACAATATAATGATAAAAATTTCCAGGTGTTAAAAAATATTCCCTGACATCTTCAAACTCACCACATAACCCTCTGCATTAACCACACATCCATACCACAATGCTTAAAGCCTACCTCTCGCCTTGCATAAATATCTTAAACATTCATGGTCTCCGGCAACCTACCTCCACCACCCCTGCTGTCCTCGTCCAACAACACGCCGCACTCTCTGCTCTTACACAGCAAGTGGAGGTCTGGTGCTACCATGAGCGTTCTCTGAAAGCCGTTTGCAGTGTGCATGTTTTACCCCGCCAGCACAGACCTGCACATACATTTGCTGTGATAGGGGAGACCGCGCGTGGTGTCTGAAGACTGCCACCCGCATTCTCTCATCTTCCTCAGGTCTGTGCCATGCCAAGAGAAGCAAGAGAAAGGGTGGTGCAACTGCCATTCAGGTTTTTGGGAACCGAGCAGAATGGTGAGCACAAGGGAAGCAAGCCCTTCCCCTTGTGAAGTAACAACAGTGGAATAGTTGTTGCACATTATTGTTATGCCTCAGCAATGCCTAACTGGAATTCAATTCAGATGTTATGTATGGCTCTCAATAACATCCTCCTTGGTTTATTTCACTTTCTGAATCTCATAACCCACTGATGTGTCCTAGCAACAGTTGATTACAAAACTGGTTATCCACTGTTGTAATGTCGTAAAAGCCTTCCAGGCCAGGTTGACAGGCCTCCCTAAGAGCCTGACAGCCAGTGCATGATCTATAAAATATATAAGTGCCAGGGCCCTCGTCATGAGGTCACCGCAGCTTGCACCACCCTTTGCCACTGCCAGTGCTGTCAATGACAGTAGCAGCACAACTACAAACAATCACACTGTTCGAGCCCCCCAAAGCCATAAGAATGGCTTATGCCATACATAACATTACATTATAGATGGGTTAAAAGTAAATTATGGGGATGTTTTTCACCTCCAGTTCTGAGTGACATCATAGACAGCTTGAGCTTCCCCCTCATTATGTATTTGATGTCACTCAGAACCCCTTGGCGAAGAACAACCCTGAAATGCACTGTTACTCATCTATAATTCTATATACTGAATATAGAGGCTCCCAATGGAAGCCCCACTTGAAATATTGAAATATATATAGATGGGTGGCAGTCAATATGAGGATTGTTTTCAACAGAAGGGTTTCTTTTTGTCATTATAAACCAAAGCATGGTGTCTATGAAGTCATTTGGAAACATGAGGTGGAAAGTTCATGTGGTGAAACACTGATGTTTTATTGCCACTCAATGTCTTCCTTATTAGTTGGTCCAGTGGACTAGATATATGGGAGAGCTGAGACATAGAACAGCGATTTTCTTACTCGCTCTCTCTTACTCTTGATAAAAATATACCTGGGGTCTTGCCTACCTCCTTTAAAGAAAACATTTTGAAAAAATAGAATACCCAGACATCTCACGCCCTCCCCACTACCCTCACCAACACTCTCTCCATTCCCTGCCCACCTGAAAAAAAAACCTCACCCCAATGGCTGTGCTCTTGGCTCTCAATGACTGACAGCAGAGCATAAAGAATGCTGTACTACACCCTGTCTGCCATGTGTTCCCACACACATGCGGCAGGCAGTGGAAATGGTGGATAACAGTGCTAGATCACCTCTTTCTTTTCACTGTTTTGTTCAGATCTGCAGAGACGGAGACAGGTAAGAGAAAGATGGAGAGGAAGAGAAAAAAGAATGCTATCTGCTATTCCTGCATCTCTTTTGGGTCCCTGGAGACCCACGGGGAAGTCCGTGTACTAGTGTTCTAAAAACCATAGTCATCAGATATCAGTTTTTCACTGTTCTGGGGGTCTGGAATTTTATTTGTCACAAAACCGAAGCAGTAATGAAGACAATGTTACAAGTCAGAACTCATAACAAATGCAGGGGCGGTTCCTCCTTTGAAGCGGAGGAGTCTCACTTACGTGCCCCCCCAAAGCCCCAAAGATAAAAAATAAAAAGGTAATTGATTACCATTTTATTTTTCATCGTCCCGGCCTCAACTGAGTGTCAGGACGGGAAAGGCCTGCTGAGTGAGCAGGGAGGACTGGTGGGCAGAGGGCTGCCTTTGCACTTGTTTAAAGAGAGCATGTCTTGAGGCGGCCAGCCACACATGCGCACTTTAAACCTCTCAACCACCCAGCTATGTTATAACTGCAAGGTTCAGAGCAAGTGCAGGCATTCAGTGCCCTCAGGAGTACCAAGAGAGGCCACTCCCACAAATCAGGACACTGCTCACATGCTGGTTAACAGCTCTTGAGCAGGCCTGGATTGGTCGAGGGAGTTAGCTGGGAACTGCACTGCAGTCGCAGTAGAAGAGGTCAGAGTGAGGAGGACATCGTCTGTCACGATCAGTTTTTTAACATTTTATTTGCACACACGCCCACCCTCAGTAGGTGCCAGCCCCCACTGAACAAAGGCAGCCTTTATCATTCATCAACATTGTTTGCTATCATTAGACGCACATGCAGACAACCTTACTTTGTACAAAATTGTGAAACTACAGCCCCACAGTCAATTCCAATCCGTAGAAGCCACATACCCTGGTAACAAGATACCAGTTACAAACAACTACACTTAGATTATGAAAAATTGGCTACATGATTCAGCCTATCCCTTACTTACTGAATTGGTCCTTACTCCTGGATGAGGTATGACTGCCCTAACAAACCTGGCTGGGCATAGCTAAAATGCATAACAACAGCCTAGCTCTAAAAATGAATCCTTTTCAGACGATTTGTACAAGTGAATATTTCACTGTGAATTTAAAATGTGTTTTGTTATCTTAATTTTGTTCCTATTTATCGCCCTAGAAAAACCAAAACAGAGGATTCTGCAGTCATTATCAAGGACAATGGCAACTTTGCTCTTAACAACCAAATACTAAGGGATTTTAATTTCTGCCTGGACTAACCAACATGGGCACTGCTTCATCAACGTTCCAGAGGTATTAAATATCTTACTAAGTAAATAAAGAATCCTCTCACAAATGTAGACATCTTCCCGATGCAATTTTTACCAGCATTGAACTTGGCTGGCCATTGTATTCCCACCATCATGGGGAAAAATTCCCAAATCTCCACAACAGCGCCCCCAAAATGTTTAATAGTTGAAAGATGTTACGGGCCATTCTGGCTCCTACAAGCTTCCAATTATATCCCACCTCATTCTTTCCTAACCAGTTCACAAGGGAGTAAACGGAAATAACTGGTCATTTAACCACTTTTCATCAAACCTATTTCTTTTCTTTGACATTATTTTACCACTGGAAATCTGCAGTCCTTCTGGTGGTCTCAAACAGAGTTCAAGCCCCTAGTTCAATGCAGACCCCACTGTCCTGAAGCTAGAGGCCCTCAGGTCAAAATGACAGAGGAGATTTGACTTTAATCCTATATCTATGCCTTATCACTTAAACGCCTTGTTTAGCTATAACATATATGGCTTGCCAAGTAATTTTACTCTTCCACGTATATTACCAAGGATCCCAATTTATCTAAGGAGCTGGTTAGGTTCATAAGGGATTTAGCTAATCCTATAATTAGGCAGAACAAGATCATGCCATTACAGACTCTCTTTGACTATCTATTTTCTTTCTTCACTATTAAAATTTAAAACATCAGGCTACAGAACATGGAACACACTCTCTTTCATATTTCTTGTCTACCTCATCCTACTCCTTCAAAGGTAGATACGTTATTTTCCTTCATTGAAAGATCAGAATGTGAAGTGCTTGGAGTCATTATCACCTCCAGACCCTCTGGTTTCCTTGACGATATATGCTCTGTAAGAATTTCGCAACCATTTGCAACTCGCCTTGCCTCTGAGTTTGTTCCCTTCTTTAATCAGTCCTTCAATAAACGTAAGGTTCCTGACCTATGGAGATGACCAATGGCCAAACCTCTGTCCAAAGAGCCCTCACTTGTCCATGGCGACCGTAAAAACTGTTGACCTATCTCCATGCTAATGTTCCTTGCCAGAATTGTGCCGAAACTGGAATTTGCCAATTACAAAACTTTGTAGAATCCGGTCACCTTCTCCACTCCCTTCAGGCAGGGTTCAGATCAGGCTGTATCAGGAGTTAGTTGTGACGTCAGTATTGAATGATTCGTAATGGCTCGCTGACAATGAAGGACCAGATGCTCAACTCCTCCTTGACTTGACAACAACCTTCCATATCTTGAAGTAGTTAGAGATATTACTTCAGATGATTGGGTTATCATGTGGATTAGGTCTTTCTAGACCATCCACCACCAGACCATCTACTTGTTTCCTTACAAATCGAAAACTAGAGATATCACTATGGTGTCCTTCAGGGCTTGCAGTTATCTCCACCCCTATTTGCCATCCAAATGTTATCTCTGACCGGTCTTCTTCAGAGTATGAATGCCTAATTTTATAACTATACTGGTGAGACTTGATATGTTATGTTATGTACAATTATTGAGTGCACAAATCTTCCCCAAGGGAATCTCTTGACGCTTGTACAGCCAACACAGGTCACAATCGATATAACATTAAAGATTAAACAAGCATGTTTCTAAAGATTTCCTAAATGAAGGTAGGTCTGGGAAAGAGGGTAGCTGGTGACAGTGTTAGGGGGCCACAAATGAGAATAAGCGGCCCTCATGCCTGGCCGAACGAATACGTCTAGGACGTAACAGCGATAGATTGTTGGATCTCAGGTGGCGAGCCAGAATATATGGCTGCAGCTTGTTTTTAGTATAGACTTGGCATTTACCAATGTGGAATTTAAAAAACAGAGAAGTTTAAAGAGAGCATACTTTTTTATGGGAAGCCAATGAAGGGATCGTAATGTATGTTCAGATGAAAAGCGAGAAGGAAGGTTGCAGACCAAGAGGGCAGCCATGTTCTGAGCAACCTAAAGTTTGGAAAAGAGGCCTTTGTTTATTGCGACGATTAAGTATTTCCCATAATCCAGGATACTTACTATCAGTGCGGGTAAAAGTGTTTTCCTAGTCTGCAGAAAAATCCAATGGTAGAATTTCTAAGCATTTGCATCAGACCACAACATATACCAGAGATAGAGTCGACATGCTATTTCATTGAAAGATTGTCATCAATGAGTACACCTAAGGTTATGGCCATTTTTTAACGGTTGGAGTAGGTCCCAATTCAGACTGGCCACCAATTGTTGGACCAGACTGTGTGTGCATTCCAGAAAAGCAGAATTTCCTTTGTTTTACTGGAGTTCAGCTGAGGAAAGTTAGCCGTCATTGAGTACGCAGTCTTTATCAAAGACTGCAGATAGATCCAGGATAACCAGCATTGCATAGTTCTCCTGGTCCAAGGCAAGCCTGATTGTGTCAATAGCCTCCACCAAGGCTGTGTCTGTGCTACAAAATGCACAGATGCCTGACTGGGAGGTGTCTACTAGGGAATGGGCCTCTAGAAAAGAAACAAGTTGTTGGTTGACAGGGTCTCAGAGACCTTTCCAAGAAATCGAAGCAGTGAAATGGATCTGTAATTGACCAGAACGGTAGGGTCAGCTGTAGGTTTTTTGAGAATCGGTCTGACCTGGAAAGTTTTCCATTTGGTTGGAAGAGTTTCTAATTTCAAAGAGAGATTATAGCGAGAAGTACTGGGGCCAGAGCAGTCATAATGTACGGAGAGACAGGATAATTTGGAGATTCAGATTTGATCCTGTTAAGCAGGATCGGCACCTGTTCAGCAGTGGCAGGGACCAAGGTCTCCAGAGCTGTGGAAGAAAAACTGGCCAAAGTTAACATAATATGTGTATTTGTAAAGCGCATGTTCACCCCCAACGGGATATCTTGGTGCTGAATAACAGATGTTTATTGTTGCTCAACTCAATGGTACTCATTTTATCGACCTCAGAAAGGATGAGAGGATGAGTGAACCCGCCAGGATTTGAACCTGTGACCCTGAGGTCGAACACAGGCCCCTGGAGTTGATGCTTTAGTCCACTAAGCCACCAGACCCACCTAACAGATGAGATTGACTTACCAATATTGACATTTTTGTGAAGGATTGATAAATATTGTCTTTTTTTTAAATGAGCTGTGAGATCATCACAGAATTCCTGAGATACTGGAACAATGGGAATACATATAACTGGCGTGGTAAATTTCAATAAGATTTTGTGATGCTCTTTCAACAGATTTCTGGCATTATTGATTCTAGCAACTGTAAGAATCTTTCTTGCGGCTTTAATATTGTTATGATACTTTCCTAATGCAGATTTGTAGATAAGTTTGTCCTCAGTGGATTTAGAAGATCTCCACTTCCGCTCAGATTTTCTAGAAGCTCTTCTTTCCCTCTTTAGGGATTCACAGTACCAGGGCTAGGCAAGGTTCTTAGTTTTAACACAACTAAATTTGAGGGAGGCAATGATGTCTAAAGCATGGGTAAAAGCTTCCTCTAAATCTTTTTAGGCTGTACTAAGATCTCCAAAGTGACTTAAAAGTGGAGGGGTGAAAGTCATGGGTTACTACCTTCCTCCATGGTCTTGTGAATTTTGAGACACTAACATTGGCAAGACTTGGTTTCTCCATATCAAAACGAAGGTTGCTGGTAAAGTGGTCTGTCCACACCTGAGCAACAGGGGGATCTACTTCTAAGTTGAGAGTATTGGAAAATACTAAATCCAGCATGTGTACTGCAAGATGAGTCGGACCTACAGCTTTTTGGTGGAGTCCCAAGGACTCAAGATCTGATAGCAGGCGAATAGTGTCTGGGTCTGAGCTGTTGTCTGCATGATGACTGAAATCGACTAGCAGTAAAAAATTGTCCGCAGCTAAGATGTGTGGGCAGAGCAATTCCATTAGCTTAGAGCTAAATATTTTTTTATCCCCGGTGGGCGATAGACTAAAGCCCTCCCCCACATTGACTTTGATGTAATTTCGAATTTAAAGATGATCATGTCTAGCCAGTTGGCTGAACATTAATCTAGGAGCTTAATTCTTAGTTGGTTTTGATAAGTGCTAGCCACAACCCTTCTGTATTCTAACTGTCTATCCAGTCTGATTAGGCTATAATCAGAGGGGAATGCTAATGCAATACATGGGGAAGCTGCAGAGTGGAGCCATATTTCCATTATGGCACACATATCTGTATTGCCAGAGCCCAAAAGATCCCAGAGCTCAGAAGCATTTTTCTGGATAGAACATGCATTCAGGTAAAGGCCATGTAGCTGAAAAGAGGAACTAGGAATTTCTGCTGACACACTAGTCTCATTTATAAAAAAGTTATTGCCCCTTCGCGCAGGAGAGCTTGCAATTTATTTGGGAGGGCATGAGAAAACAAGCAAAACTGCAAAAGCTACAATGATGAGAACATTCCTGATCCAGAGATAAACCTCCCATACAAAGGGGGCTAGCAGTTGCTCTCCTTGTATCCGTGAGGTCAACGCTGGTATAAGGTAGGCGAGACATGTTCATCACTTAGCTTAAAAGATACAGCATTCCTGGCGGCTGGCGACAAACAGGCGCGGACGGGCGCAGACAGGATTATCATTGGACAAGCATCGCCCAGATGGATACTAGATGGGCAGCAGTCAGGAAGTTATTATGGACAAGTTGTGTGGACCAAATTTGTAGCACGAGAATAATGGGAAAAGAAGGCCATACATTGACACCATTGCGCTGCTCTCAGACAAACATAACTAAAGAAAGAATTGACCAAAACGGTAGGGTCAGCTGTAGGTTTTTTGAGAATCGTCTGACCTGGGAAGCTTTCCATTTGGTTGGAAGAGTTTCTAATTTCAAAGAGCGATTATAGCGTGAAGTATTGGGGCCAGAGCAGTCATAATGTAAGAAGAGACAGGATAATTTGGAGATTCAGATTTGATCCTGTTAAGCAGGATCGGCACTTGTTCAGCAGTGGCAGGGACCAAGGTCTCCAGAGCTGTGGAAGAGAAACTGGCCAAAGTTAACATAACATAATATGTGTTTTTGTAATGCGCATGTTCACCCCCAACAGGATATCTTGGTGCTGAATAACAGATGTTTATTGTTACTAAACTCAATGGTACTCATTTTATCGACCTCAGAAAGGATGAGAGGCTGAGTGGACCCGATAGGATTTGAACCTGTGACCCTGAGGTCGAACACAGGCCCCTGGAGTTGATGCATTAGTCCACTAAGCCACCAGACCCGCCTAACAGATGAGATTGCCTTACCAATATTGAAATTTTTGGGAAGGATTGATAAATATTATCATTTTTTTAGTAAGCTGTGAGATCATCACGGAAGTCCTGAGATACTGGAACAGTGGGAATACATATAACTGGCGTGGTAAATTTTAATAAGATTTTGTGATGCTCTTTCAACAGATTTCCGGCATTATTGATTCTAGCAACTATAAGAATCTTTCTTGCAGCTTTAATATTGTTATGATACTTTCCTAATGCAGATTTGTAGATAAGTTTGCCCTCAGTGGATTTAGAAGATCTCCACTTCCGCTCAGATTTTCTAGAAGCTCTTCTTTCCCTCTTTAGGGATTCAGAGTACCAGGGCTAGGCAAGGTTCTTAGTTTTAACACTACTAAATTTGAGGGAGGCAATGATGTCTAAAGCATGGGTAAAAGCTTCCTCTAAATCTTTTAAGGCTGTACTAAGATCTCCAAAGTCACTTAAAAGTGGAGGGGTGAAAGTCATAGGTTACTACCTTCCTCCATGGTCTTGAGAATTTTGAGACATTAGCATTGGCAAGTCTTGGTTTCTCCATATCAAAATGAAGGTTGCTACGTTGCTACACACTGTATGGTCGTGTGCTAGATTGACTGGTTTCTGGAGGGGCGTATGGAGTTGCCTGTCGGAGGTCCTAGGCTGGGATCTTCCCCGCACCCCTCGGCTAGGGTTGCTTCATGTACTGGAGGGTGTCGGTGGGAATATATATAAACAACACTTATTGCTAGTGGGTCTGGTTGTGGCCAGAAGGGACCTAGCCCGGGCATGGAAGGGAGTACGAGCCCCCCCCCTGTGCGCATGGAAGGCTGGATTGGATTACTTTAAGGGGTTGGAACGCCCGGTGTTTGAAGCGAGAGGATGCCCCCGTAAACACTTTAAGATCTGGAAGCGGTGGGCGGATTATAGGGGGTTGGAACTGGATCCCCCAGTGGAACATGAGGAAGAACCATATGAGGAGGATGTCGCATGGGCCTAAGAACTGTGTCCTGCCGATCACACTGCAACCGTAATGTACGATACTTGCTACTCTCACGTGCAGGGGGTTAGGGAGGGATAAGGGGTGGGTAGCGGGGTAATTGGGGGTGAGGGTGGATGGGTGGCGGGGGAGGGGAGGAGGGTTTTTTTTTGTTTTTATTCTTAAGACCTGCTTCTCCTTTCATTGATTGAACCGAATACTGGTGATGTACATATGTCATGATGCTTGGTGGTGATCTCCTGATTGTGGGGAGCCACGCGTCTTATGCTGCTTGATCACTTAATAAAATTTGTTGTGAAAAAAAAAAACGAAGGTTGCTGGTAAAGTGGTCTGTCCACACCTGAGCAACAGGGGATCTACCTCTAAGTTGAGAATATTGGAAAATACTAAATCCAGCATGTGTCCTGCAATATGAGTTGGACCTACAGCTTTTTGGTGGAGTCCCAAGGGCTTGAGATCTGATAGCAGGCGAATAGTGTCTGGGTCTGAGCTGTTGTCTGCATGACGACTGACATCGACTAGCAGTAAAAAATTGTCCGTAGCTAAGATGTGTGGGGAGAGCAATTCCATTAGCTTAGAGCGAATTTTTTTTTCCCCTGGTGGTCGATAGACTAGAGCCCTCCTCCACATTGACTTTGATGTAATTTCGAATTTAAAGATGATCATGTCTAGCCAGTTGGCTGAACATTGATCTAGGAGCGTAATTCTTAGTTGGTTTTGATAAGTGATAGCCACAACCCTTCTGTATTCTAACTGTCTATCCAGTCTGATTAGGCTATAATCAGAGGGGAATGCTAATGCAATACATGGGGAAGCTGCAGAGTGGAGCCATATTTCCATTATGGCACACATATCTGTATTGCCAGACCCCAAAAGATCCCAGAGCTCAGAAGCATTTTTCTGGATAGAACATGCATTCAGGTAAAGGCCATGTAGCTGAAAAGAGGAACTAGGAATTTCTGCTGACACACTAGTCTCATTTATAAAAAAGTTATTGCCCCTTCGCGCAGGAGAGCTTGCAATTTATTTGGGAGGGCATGAGAAAACAAGCAAAACTGCAAAAGCTACAATGATGAGAACATTCCTGATCCAGAGATAAACCTCCCATACAAAGGGGGCTAGCAGGTGCTCTCCTTGTATCCGTGAGGTCAACGCTGGTATGAGGTAGGCGAGACATGTTCATCATTTAGCTTAAAAGATACAGCATTCCTGGCGGCTGGCGACAAACAGGCGCGGACGGGCGCAGACAGGATTGCCATTGGACAAGCATCGCCCAGATGGATACTAGATGGGCAGCAGTCAGGAAGTCATTATGGACAAGTTGTGTGGACCAAATTTGCAGGACGAGAATAATTGGAACAGAAGGCCATACATTGACACCATTGCGCTGCTCTCAGACAAACATAACTGAAGAAAGAATAGAGTCTTCTGACTAAATCGAGATTTTGAGCCCTGATGATGGCCGCATGGGACGAAACGCATTGGCTGGGCTGAGCTGACTGCTTCTGATGAAAAGCACCGATTGAATACATTTTGGATTAAAAAAGAAACGCAAGACTCTTAAGTGACTATTTTTAATGGTGCTTCCGGTTCCGGGTCGAGACGGAGACAGAGAGATGAACTGTGTGTGCCGCTGTACTGTGCCACTGGAGGCTGCGAGCTGGGAGACCCTCGGTGTGGGCGAGGTTGTGAGGCGAGAGTCGGGAGCCGTGGAGGGGGCATTTAGAGCCGTGTCCGGCGTGTCCGACGGCCTGAGAAAGGCATCGGCTTCAGTGTTGACATCGACACTTGTGGCGGCTGAGGCGGCGGTGAGGCGGTGAAGTGGTGAGCCTAAGCCTCAGCTGGTGCTCGCCTAACTACTGTCCGCCCGGACTCTTTGATCCGTTAACACTTGCTTGCCCGGTCTTGTCTATCCCGCTTATTCTCCTACATTGTTCTCCTCTCCCGCAGCGCCCCCACAAAGCAAGAACCGCAGCTACACTACTGGTGCTGCATTACCAGACTCTAATAGAGCCTTAAAGAGACCGGGCCACTCCGGACACGTGTTTTCGGTACCGAGTGTACGGTCAGAGTGGGAACTGCTGACAGCGTAGCAACCACAGAGCTGTGAGACCTCCTGAGCCCTGCTGAGCGAGGAGGGCCTCTGTGAGCTGAGCAAGAGAGCGGTGGCGAGCGGAACGGAAAAATAGCTGAGAGGTGGTGAGACTGGTGGAGGGGTGGGTGTCGTGCCTGGGCGGGGATAAGCGAGGAAGACCTGCAGACCTTGCCGCCCTCACCCTCTCCCTCCCTCCCTCTCCCCCCTCTCTCTGTGGTTTTGCTCGGCCCTGCTCTGCTCTTTACGCCGCCAAAGATTCTACAAATGGTCCCCGCCTAATCTCGCCAATCCCCTTACCTATCCCACATTTCCAATCAGCCATCTTGCCTGGAGTGTGGAAGTCCGGTTTGAAGGTCTGCTAGAGGTTCGTTGAAGATAGAGGCTGGAAATAGAGGGTGCTGACAGTGACTTTTTGGTGACAAGTACAGTTGCCCTTTAGTGGTTACTGCAAGTGCCTGTAACACAGCCTTGGGAACCAGAGAGTCCTGCTCGACTAAGTCCCCGTTCCAGCTTCAGGACTTCCCTATTCTAAATATTTTAACAAAAATCATCGTTATTCTACATTTGTCCAGCCATATTTATATACTGTCATTGATAGGGACCTTCTGTAGTTTTACTTTTGCTATTGCACAGCCCATAGCCTATGACTGTTTATGATTACCATCCCTAATTTTTCCTTAGCGGTCCGAGCCTGTGAATCCGTGCTCGGTGTTGCAAGAGCTGCACATCAGAGCATTGGGGAATAAGAGATATACGTTTTTGTTGCGTCGGCCAACCAGCTAAGGTTTCGTCTGCATTTGGACAAAGATATGACCGCAAAGAAATTGCGCTCTGGTCGATTGCTATTTACAAGAGCGTGCAAAACAAGTAAAGCTAATCCTTTAAGAAATAATTCACTACAAATAAACATTTTGAAAATCTTCAATACCATCCCTTCCTTTTTTCCAAATCAAGAAACAAGCTTAAGTTCACCAGGGATGTTGAAGTTTACTAGAGAAGCTCATGGAGAGGCTAAAGTAGTCCCTGGAAAATCTTCGCCCGTAGTATCTACTAAATTATCTACCAAAACTGGAGGCACTTGGTCTAGGGATCCCCATCTCTTGGAATCTAGGGAGGCTGGTTCTTTGCTGGCAAACCTAACCATCCATCCCCTTAGCTAATGAGGTTTACTAACCTGAAGGGGTATCCCATCTAGCTCCAATAATTGGAGAACCCATAATAGAATATTTTATGCTCCCTGACCTCCCTGACCACAACACTAGCTTAAATCAGTCTTCTAAGATGCTCAATGCACTGTGTCACCCAGAAATCAAATTGCTGCTACCTCTCTTTCCTTCAATCCTTGTGTTCTTTCTCAGGATTGTCAGGATCTTCCAGTTAAAATGCAGTTGTTCAGTAGTACACCTAGCGGAACAAGCTTATTAGATGCTCGGGGTTTGACTATACCTGATGTTTTCCCAAACATCCACCCTTCAATTCATAATCCAGAGCCAAAAATGCTGATGTCGGAATCTTTACTTTGCTTGGAAAGATTGCTGTCTTCTATTTTAGCCTTAATGGAGAAATCAATAAATAGCTCTGACTCTATTCTGGGGTCTCTTTCGGCTCTGACTAAGTTTATAGCCTCTGAGCAAAGATTATTGCCTGGTAAAGCTAGACTACTTCCTTCCAGTAAATCTAATCTAGAGAAGGGGTCCTCTCCTCCTTTATTTTTTTAGGATAACACCAATCATCCCCACTCCACTCAAATAGGTTTTCTTCCTCAAGATAAAGGGTGGGACTTTGGCGTTCAGGCTGGCAAGAATTTTGCTAATAGAAAAAACAAACTCAAATTGAAAGAAAGTGAAGATATTTTTGATAAATTACAATCCTCCACTCTTCAACAGCTTTTCGATCCTGTGACTCTAGCTCCAGGGGAGTTATCCACGCCTTGCCCACAAGCAAAAAAGAAAAATGTATGTAAAATCCTAAAAGTTTTCCCCATTTTTCTAAAAACAGGTGAAAAATCTTCTGAGCATTCTATAGTGGAGGGTCTAAAAGCTGTCTGCCTACCTTCCAAAGAAAAAGATA
The DNA here is from genome assembly GCF_964263255.1 of Lissotriton vulgaris. Taxonomy (NCBI): domain Eukaryota; kingdom Metazoa; phylum Chordata; class Amphibia; order Caudata; family Salamandridae; genus Lissotriton; species Lissotriton vulgaris. Next base: position 912,120,856 of record NC_141689.1, read on the forward strand.
CCAAGAATAAAAGTACCAGCGTCGGTAAGAAGAAGAAGAAGAAAAAAAGGGAAAAACGTCGAAGGATAAAAAAAAAGAGCATAACGGCTATGCTTCGACCCTAACATAATACACAATATATCAATATATCACCAGTTCCTGACTTAAATGTTCCGAAAAAGGAGGATGGTCAAGCAGAACCTAATTTATTGGGACCTTGTTTTCCTTTGCGGAACACAAGTGCTCCAATTCACTCCTCCCAAGAGGCATCTGTATTTGGTATAAGCATTCCCCCTACTGCTCAGAGTAACGCAAACCCTAATGCCTCACTATTTGTTTCCTCCTTAGGCAATAACGCTATTTATTATCCTATTGAGAATATTTCTGAGGTAACCTGCCCAATTAATCATCCACCTATTTCCCCTTACACCTTGGATTTTTCATTTATTTTTGACCATGAACCATTCATTAATGGGTCTTTCCTGTTGGGTTGTTTTGCTGAAATCTCTGGCCTTGAAATGATCCGAAGCAACGACCTTGCTCTGGTTCAAGTCCAAAAATATAATAATCCTAGGGGAGCAAGAGTAACGTTTGCATCAAAAGCTATCTCCCATTTGATAATGTTACACAGTGACAAATTACGTTGTTGTGGCATTGACGTTTTTATACCTGAAGAGGAGTTAGTCTTAAAAAAAGTGGCTCAAAATCAGCAGTCTAACACTTACTCAGAATTCCCCAAAAGGGGCATACCCCCCTCGGAGGGAGAGAGTATACTGCAGGTCTCCCTTGGTAAAAAAGGTAGGAGGGTCTCGATACTCACAGAGAAAAAGACTCAGTATGAATTTTCCACAGATGAGGAAGATAAGAAATGGAGTTGGGTCGCAGGCACTATTAATAAAAAAGATCCCTAAGCTTAAAATGTGGGATTTCTTCCTAGCAAGTATATTACTGTGATAACCTGGAACTCAGCAGGCCTAAGCACCAACAATAATAAACTCTTATTTTTGAAAGAGCTGAGCGCAGATATAATTTGTCTACAAGATACTTGGATCACAAAGAATTGGTCCACTGAAGATTATATAGTGCTGGGCCGGCCTGCGCTCCTTGTAAATAGTAGGACAGATAAAAGAGGAGCTACACTACTCGAAGGTCTGAGAAGCTTAGGGGCAGATGTATCATCCGTTTTTTTTCTTGCAAATGCTGCGATTTGTAAAAATGCGATGTATGAACAAAATCTCATCGCAAAATTAAGGAATCACAAAATTTGTGATTCCTTAATTTTGTGCAAGCATTTAAGGAATCACAAATAGCGATTCCTTAAATGCTATGTAAGAAACAATAAACTTTTGCGAATTCACACTAAGAAATCGCAAATTACCACCAACTTGTAGTTGGTGGTAATTTGCAAATTCTTTTACAAATGCACTTTCTGACATTTGTAAAGGTGCCATGTGGCGCTCATACATGCCCTTAGGGCATTTATGTGCACCATATGCGCACACATGTACATTTCAGGGGTGCGTCATAAAATATAGTCCCCTTTGGAACAGTAATAAACAGTCAAACACACTTACAAGCAGCGCTTTACTAATTGGGACATTTTTCTAAATAAGAGCAATACTGAGAGATGATGCAAGAATTAGTCAGAAATCATAAAAAGTACACAGTTTAATAGTTTTTTTTAATTCCAATTGGAAAAGTAATACAATCCAATGATTTAGTGTATCCCAATACACAGGGGCATCGACGCGTTTCGGTTTTGGCAAATTAGATTTTCAAGCCAACACCTTCATCAGGATGAAAATTTTATAAAAAGTTCCCACAATATAAGCCACATCTGCAAAGAATATAAAAGAATATAATATCAAAACATTAGCACTGATATACTATTACTAACCAAATACAGCATCATCATAACCTAACTGCTCAAAGAAGAAGAAATGATACATATCTATCTCTATAGCACATACATATCCATTCAAAATAAAACGAGGTACTAGTATATTTAAAGTGAGATCATTACAACCATTCTGGATTTTCGGTCAAAACTTATAGATCAGACACAAGATATGGTCATACCTCAAATCGGTAAATACTAGTACAATGTACAGGCTGCCACATAGGTGTCTGTTATTATCACATAGACCCATCTTCCCTATATTAGACAGGAATTACCTCATATAGTAGGTAGCCACAGGCCAGAGTTTTGGTCCTTCCAATATTGGATCACAATATGGGTGATTAAATATACAGCAAAATAGTGTCACCTGCGGAATTAGTACATAGTGTGAGTTAACCACAGATGAATCATTCACCTTTTCACTGGCATAGTTTGTGTTTATATCAAGATGCTCACCCGTGAGGACTAGGTAATGTGGTTCGTCTCTCGGTGTATAGCGGCTAAAATCCTAGCGAGGTAGGAGACAGCTTGTCATCTGTCTAAAGATAAAATTGCAAGTTGCAAATTGTCAAGATAAAGATCTCGAGATAGAACATATCGCTAAACTAACAGCATATATACAGGCTGCCATCTAAGTGGAGTGCTTCCTAATTAAATTAGAGCTCCACCTTGTGCATAGAGTGCATAGATACACTGGTCTCATCTATTCAGAATATCGAGGACCGGTATCAATGCGGTACAGACCTTTACTATCGACTGCACCTTCCCCCACCGTTTTTTTAAAATGTTAAACGGAGGGCAACACAAAATATTAATTATTTTTCCTTTAGAGCAAACATGCAGAAAAAAGGGGACAGTTTCCCCAGTGTTTCTACAGATATAACAGTCCTTAGATATGCCTGTTTTTTTTTAGTACAAAGTGCTCATATCGCTAGACTTCAAGCCTTCCCATTCAGGTGCAGTGCCTCAAGGCTAATGTTTATATACAACCAGCGCGGTGATAGTTATTCTAAACAAGCATTTACAATGCAATGGTTTTGCCTTTGTTAAAGTTAGAGCTATTGGCATTGCTCTTGACATTATTTTTATTTATGTGTTTTTTTTAAAAACATAAATAAATGGCATTGTCATTTACAATGCAACTAGCTTTATCTCTCGCAAATGACACACACAAACACCCACAGAGAGCCCCCCCACACACACACACAGAGCCCCCCACACACACACACACAGAGCCCCCCACACACACACCCACACAGAGCCCCCCACACACACAGCCACACAAAGCCCCCCCACACACACCCACGCAGAGCCCTCCACACACACCCACACAGAGCCCCCCCACACACTGCAACCCCCCCACACACTGCAAGCCCTACACACTGCGACCCCCATTTCAATAGATGTGTGATGCTTACCTGGTACTAAATTGGTCCCTGCATGGCTGAAAGGTTGAAATGGTGTAGGAGGCAAGGGGACAAATGTGAGCATGGAGAGAAAGGAGTATCAGTTTGAGATTAGTGACTAGGTGAAAATAAAATCAGGAAGGACACAGGGTGGTCTTTCCAAATTAGATGGTCTATTTCAGGTAGAAAATGTCAGTAGGTTCTTTGTGTTCTTGAGGGGGGATAGGTCCAACCGGCACCATAATCGGACGTTTATTGTTTATACCCATTCACAACAGGCAACTAGGCAGGATGGCCGTCTCAGAGCCCAATCAGCAGTGAAGCAACAAGGACCCTAAACCTCCGTAAAAGCATGTGTAACACTGAGGGGCCCTCCTCACCACACACAGGGCTTGATAGAACTTAATTAGTTCCATACTGACAATTATTGCCAGACCAAAAATGTGTTTAAAACAGTAACATACACACTTGATATCTAGGAGAGCTCACCGTGTAGCACTGCAGACCCCAATTTTACCCCCATTTTTGCCTGCACACCCTAAAAACGGCCACATACAACATGTATACACTTTACGCGTTTAATAGCAGTTGACTAGGAAGTTCAGAAAGCTTTTTACAAGCGAGTAGTCCGCCTGCTCACGTTTTTTCTGGGTTTTCCGCTGCTCGAGTTCGCATTTATAACATGAAAAGCAAAAGGAAAAACACAAACAGACTTGATGGGCTACTCAACATATCTAATAATATACAACCGGATATTTTCGTGTCTAAAGTTCAAAAATGGGTTTTGGCAACTTCCAACTGAGCGTTGAAGGGACTGACTGAGAAATGTGTGTCTCCGAGGCAGGGTGACAGTGTAAACAAGCATTTACAATGCAATGGTCTCGGCAATATTAAAGGTAGAGCTATTGGCATTGCTCATGACATTTTTTTGGGGGTGTTTTTTTAAAAAAATCATAAATAAATGGCCTTGTCATTTACATTGCCAATAGCGTAATCGTTAAATAAATGGCCTTGTCATTTACAATGCCAATAGCTTAATCGCTCGCAAATGCATGACCTATTGCATTTTACACCCACACAGAGCCACACACGCAAAGCCACCCACACACACATAGAGTCACCCACACAATCTGCACTCTGCACTCTGAATCTGCATTCTGCACTCTGCACCTGCATTCTGCACTCTGCACTCTAAATGGAATCTGCATTCTGCACTCTGCACTCTGAATGGAATCTGCACTCAGAATCTGCATTCTGCACTCTCAATCTGCACTCTGCACTCTCAATCTGCACTCTGCACTCTCAAGCTGCACTCTGAATCTGCACTCTGCACTCTGAATCTGCACTCTGCACTCTGAATCTGCACTCTGAATCTGCACTCTGAATCTGCACTCTGCACTCTGCACTCTGAATCTGCACTCTGAATCTGCACTCTGCACTCTGAATCTGCACTCTGCATCTGCACTCTGAATCTGCACTATGAATCTGCACTCTGCGCTCTGAATCTGCACTCTGCGCTCTGAATCTGCACTCTGCACTCTGAATCTGCACTCTGAATCTGCACTCTGAATCTGCATTCTGCACTCTGAATCTGCACTCTGCACTCTCAATCTGCACTCTGCACTCTCAATCTGCACTCTGCACTCTCAATCTGCACTCTGCACTATCAATCTGCACTCTGCACTCAATCTGCACTCTCAATCTGCACTCTCAATCTGCACTCTCAATCTGCACTCTGAATCTGCACGCTGCACTCTGAATCTGCACTCTGAATCTGCACTCTGCACTCTGAATCTGCACTCTGCACTCTGAATCTGCACTCTGCACTCTGAATCTGCACTTTGAATCTGCACTCTGCACTCTGAATCTGCACTCTGCATCTGCACTCTGCACTCTGAATCTGCACTCTGCACTCTGAATCTGCACTCTGAATCTGCACTCTGAATCTGCCCTCTGCACTCTGAATCTGCACTCTGCACTCTGACTCTGCACTCTGAATCTGCACTCTGCACTCTGCACTCTGCACTCTGAATCTGCACTCTGAATCTGCACTCTGAATCTGCACGCTGCACTCTGAATCTGCCTCTGCACCCTGAATCTGCCTCTGCACTCTGAATCTGCACTCTGAATCTGCACTCTGAATCTGTACTCTGCACTCTGAATCTGCACTCTGCACTCTGAATCTGCACTCTGAATCTGCACTCTGAATCTGCACTCTGCACTCTGAATCTGCACTCTGCACTCTGAATCTGCACTCTGCACTCTGAATCTGCACTCCGAATCTGCATTCTGCACTCTCAATCTGCATTCTGCACTCTCAAGATGCACTCTGCACTCTCAATCTGCACTCTGCACTCTCAATCTGCACTCTGCACTCTCAATCTGCACTCTGCACTCTCAATCTGCACTCTGAATCTGCACTCTGAATCTGCACTCTGAAACTGCACTCTGAATCTGCACTCTGAATCTGCACTCTGAATCTGCACTCTGAATCTGCACTCTGCACTCTGAATCTGCACTCTGCACTCTGAATCTGCACTCTGCACTCTGAATCTGCACTCTGCACTCTCAATCTGCACTCTGCACTCTGAATCTGCACTCTGCACTCTCAATCTGCACTCTGAATCTGCACTCTGAATCTGCACTCTGAATCTGCACTCTGCACTCTGAATCTGCACTCTGCACTCTGAATCTGCACTCTGCACTCTGAATCTGCACTCTGAATCTGCACTCTGAATCTGCACTCTGCACTCTGAATCTGCACTCTGAATCTGCACTCTGCACTCTGAATCTGCACTCTGAATCTGCACTCTGAATCTGCACTCTGCACTCTGAATCTGCACTTTGAATCTGCACTCTGAATCTGCACTCTGAATCTGCACTCTGCACTCTGCACTCTGAATCTGCACTCTGAATCTGCACTCTGAATCTGCACTCTGAATCTGCAATCTGCAATCTGCACTCTGAATCTGCACTCTGCACTCTGAATCTGCACTCTGAATCTGCACTCTGAATCTGCACTCTGCACTCTGAATCTGCACTCTGCACTCTCAATCTGCACTCTGCACTCTCAATCTGCACTCTGCACTCTCAATCTGCACTCTGCACTCTCAATCTGCACTCTCAATCTGCACTCTGCACTCTGAATCTGCACTCTGAATCTGCACTCTGAATCTGCACTCTGAATCTGCACTCTGCACTCTGAATCTGCACTCTGAATCTGCACTCTGAATCTGCACTCTGAATCTGCACTCTGCACTCTGAATCTGCACTCTGAATCTGCACTCTGCACTCTGAATCTGCACTCTGAATCTGTACTCTGCACTCTGAATCTGCACTCTGCACTCTGAATCTGCACTCTGCATCTGCACTCTGAATCTGCACTCTGAATCTGCACTCTGCATCTGCACTCTGAATCTGCACTCTGCACTCTGAATCTGCACTCTGAATCTGCAATCTGCACTCTGAATCTGCACTCTGCACTCTGAATCTGCACTCTGAATCTGCACTCTGCACTCTGAATCTACACTCTGCACTCTGAATCTGCACTCTGCACTCTGAATCTGCACTCTGAATCTGCACTCTGCACTCTGAATCTGCACTCTGCACTCTGAATCTGCACTCTGAATCAGCACTCTGAATCTGCACTCTGCACTCTGAATCTGCACTCTGCACTCTGAATCTGCACTCCGAATCTGCATTCTGCACTCTCAATCTGCATTCTGCACTCTCAATCTGCACTCTGCACTCTCAATCTGCACTCTGCACTCTCAATCTGCACTCTCAATCTGCACTCTGAATCTGCACTCTGAAACTGCACTCTGAATCTGCACTCTGAATCTGCACTCTGAATCTGCACTCTGAATCTGCACTCTGCACTCTGAATCTGCACTCTGAATCTGCACTCTGAATCTGCACTCTGAAACTGCACTCTGAATCTGCACTCTGAATCTGCACTCTGAATCTGCACTCTGAATCTGCACTCTGCACTCTGAATCTGCACTCTGAATCTGCACTCTGCACTCTGAATCTGCACTCTGCACTCTGAATCTGCACTCTGCACTCTCAATCTGCACTCTGCACTCTCAATCTGCACTCTGCACTCTGAATCTGCACTCTCAATCTGCACTCTGAATCTGCACTCTGCACTCTGAATCTGCACTCTGCACTCTGAATCTGCACTCTGCACTCTGAATCTGCACTCTGAATCTGCACTCTGCACTCTGAATCTGCACTCTGCACTCTGAATCAGCACTCTGAATCTGCACTCTGAATCTGCACTCTGCACTCTGAATCTGCACTCCGAATCTGCATTCTGCACTCTCAATCTGCATTCTGCACTCTCAATCTGCACTCTGCACTCTCAATCTGCACTCTGCACTCTCAATCTGCACTCTCAATCTGCACTCTGAATCTGCACTCTGAAACTGCACTCTGAATCTGCACTCTGAATCTGCACTCTGAATCTGCACTCTGAATCTGCACTCTGCACTCTGAATCTGCACTCTGAATCTGCACTCTGAATCTGCACTCTGAAACTGCACTCTGAATCTGCACTCTGAATCTGCACTCTGAATCTGCACTCTGAATCTGCACTCTGCACTCTGAATCTGCACTCTGAATCTGCACTCTGCACTCTGAATCTGCACTCTGCACTCTGAATCTGCACTCTGCACTCTCAATCTGCACTCTGCACTCTCAATCTGCACTCTGCACTCTGAATCTGCACTCTGAATCTGCACTCTCAATCTGCACTCTGAATCTGCACTCTGCACTCTGAATCTGCACTCTGCACTCTGAATCTGCACTCTGCACTCTGAATCTGCACTCTGAATCTGCACTCTGCACTCTGAATCTGCACTCTGCACTCTGAATCTGCACTCTGAATCTGCACTCTGAATCTGCACTCTGAATCTGCACTCTGAATCTGCACTCTGCACTCTGAATCTGCACTCTGAATCTGCACTCTGAATCTGCACTCTGCACTCTGAATCTGCACTCTGCATCTGCACTCTGAATCTACACTCTGAATCTGCACTCTGAATCTGCACTCTGCATCTGCACTCTGAATCTGCACTCTGAATCTGCACTCTGCACTCTGAATCTGCACTCTGAATCTGCAATCTGCAATCTGCACTCTGAATCTGCACTCTGCACTCTGAATCTGCACTCTGAATCTGCACTCTGCATTCTGAATCTGCACTCTGCACTCTGAATATGCACTCTGCACTCTGAATCTGCACTCTGCACTCTCAATCTGCACTCTGCACTCTCAATCTACACTCTGCACTCTCAATCTGCACTCTCAATCTGTACTCTGCACTCTGAATCTGCACTCTGAATCTGCACTCTGAATCTGCACTCTGAATCTGCACTCTGCACTCTGCACTCTGCACTCTGAATCTGCACTCTGCACTCTGCACTCTGAATCTGCACTCTGCACTCTGAATCTGCACTCTGAATCTGCACTCTGCACTCTGAATCTGCACTCTGAATCTGCACTCTGAATCTGCACTCTGAATCTGCACTCTGAATCTGCACTCTGCACTCTGAATCTGCACTCTGCACTCTGAATCTGCACTCTGAATCTGCACTCTGCACTCTGAATCTGCACTCTGCACTTTGAATCTGCACTCTGCACTCTGAATCTGCACTCTGCACTCTGAATCTGCACTCTGAATCTGCAATCTGCACTCTGAATCTGCACTCTGCACTCTGAATCTGCACTCTGCACTCTGAATCTGCACTCTGAATCTGCAATCTGCACTCTGAATCTGCACTCTGCACTCTGAATCTGCACTCTGCACTCTGAATCTGCACTCTGAATCTGCACTCTGCACTCTGAATCTGCACTCTGCACTCTGAATCTGCACTCTGCACTCTGAATCTGCACTCTGAATCTGCACTCTGAATCTGCACTCTGCACTCTGAATCTGCACTCCGAATCTGCACTCTGAATCTGCACTCTGAATCTGCACTCTGCACTCTGAATCTGCACCCTGCACTCTGAATCTGCACTCTGCACTCTGAATGAATCTGCACTCTGCACTCTGAATCTGCACTCTGCACTCTGAATCTGCACTCTGCACTCTCAATCTGCACTCTGCACTCTGAATCTGCACTCTGCACTCTCAATCTGCACTCTGCACTCTGAATCTGCACTCTGCACTCTGAATCTGCACTCTGCACTCTGAATCTGAACTCTGAATCTGCACTCTGAATCTGCACTCTGCACTCTGAATCTGAATCTGCACTCTGAATCTGCACTCTGAATCTGAATCTGCACTCTGAATCTGCACTCTGCACTCTGAATCTGCCTCTGCACTCTGAATCTGCACTCTGAATCTGCACTCTGCACTCTGAATCTGCCTCTGCACTCTGAATCTGCACTCTGAATCTGCACTCTGAATCTGCACTCTGCACTCTGAATCTGCACTCTGAATCTGCACTCTGCACTCTGAATCTGCACTCTGCACTCTGAATCTGCACTCTGAATCTGCACTCTGAATCTGCACTCTGCACTCTGAATCTGCACTCTGAATCTGCACTCTGAATCTGAATCTGCACTCTGAATCTGAATCTGCACTCTGAATCTGCACTCTGCACTCTGAATCTGCCTCTGCACTCTGAATCTGCACTCTGAATCTGCACTCTGAATCTGCACTCTGAATCTGCACTCTGAATCTGTACTCTGCACTCTGAATCTGCACTCTGCACTCTGAATCTGCACTCTGAATCTGCACGCTGAATCTGCACTCTGAATCTGCACTCTGCACTCTGAATCTGCACTCTGCACTCTGAATCTGCACTCTGAATCTGCACTCTGCACTCTGAATGCACTCTGCACTCTGAATCTGCACTCTGAATCTGCACTCTGCACTCTGAATCTGCACTCTGAATCTGCACTCTGAATCTGCACTCTGAATCTGCACTCTAAAGCTGCACTCTGAATCTGCACTCTGCACTCTGCACTCTGAATCTGCACTCTGAATCTGCACCCTGCACTCTGAATCTGCACTCTGCACTCTGAATCTGCACTCTGCACTCTGAATCTGCACTCTGAATCTGCACTCTGAATCTGCACACTGAATCTGCACACTGCACTCTGCACTCTGAATCTGCACTCTGAATCTGCACTCTGCACTCTACACTCTGAATCTGCACTCTGAATCTGCACTCTGCACTCTACACTCTGAATCTGCACTCTGCACTCCGAATCTGCACTCTGAATTTGCACTCTGAATCTGCAATCTGCACTCTGAATCAATATCAAAGACCCTACAGAGGTGGTGTCGATCCCATTCCACCCCACACTTTGAGCTGGAGTTGCAAAAGCCAGATAAAAGATAGGTGTAGTCCAACCACCCCATGATTTTGTTTCCAGAAGCATGGCTTTTCCTCCTTTTGTTTAAATGCACAGAACAGGAACATGCAGCGGTCTACAGACCTCACCAGAGCAAAGGGAATCTCCTAGCACATCGTCTGCTTACAACTAGTGTTACCTTTATTTATTCTTTATTTCCATAACACGTCCCTCCTTCCGTGTCTTTAGGTTTGCCCTTGTTTTCCATAACACGTCCCTCCTTCCGTGTTTTTAGGTTTGCCCTTGTTTTCCATAACACGTCCCTCCTTCCGTGTCTTTAGGTTTGCCCTTGTTAAACAGAAGCCTTTTCGGTGACTCGTCCATGTCGGACCAGATTCGGGGGCGTTCCCGAGAAGAGGCTTTCGGCTGACGTAGCCAAAAGCCAAAAATTCTTGGGAACGCCCCCGAATCTGGTCCGAGATTGACAGACGCCCCCTCCTCCCAATGGCTAGCCTCCATTTATGGAGCTAGCCAATGAGAGGAGGGGGTGTATTCCCGACCCCACACACACACATCAAAAGGTTTTTTGGCGCATGCGTACTGAAGTACGCATCGCCAGTCAAAACCTAAAAACCAGGGCATCTAGTAGAGAGAGAGGAAATATCCCCAGTATATTTTACACATTGCCCCATTATCAGCAGACGCATAGTACGCAAGAAATATACCTTAAGTTTTGTTAGCGCAAACATTGGCGTTGGGTAAATACGGCTTCTCTGTTACGAAGAAGCTCACGCCTAGATGAACGCGAGATCGCCAGCAGTCTATAACAGAAAAAATTGGCCGGTCAATCGCAGAACGCAGGTTATGCTGTTCTAATGTCAATTTGCACTAAAAATCGCCCTATGAACATACCTGCGAACACGAAAAGGTCCTTCCTGATTGTGGGGTTCTGTTGAATAAGATCAGCTTCGCATTCAGGCGGATCATTTAAATACCAATATTGCGCGCGAGCTTTCACGGAAAGCACGGAGAGTCTCTTCCGGGTTTTCAATCGACCAAGAAAGTCGTAATAGAAAAGGGGACTCGCCGGTTAATTACTTTTGTCCAAGACATATTATTTACCGTTACTCTATTTATTGTTATCTCTCATTCCCTGGACATAAACCCTAAACTGAGTAGCGCTTAGACGATCATGGCGGAAAGGGCTAGAATGAATAACGGAATTATTTTTCCCTGATGTAAATGTAGACCCATTTTTGACTTTACAAAAATAACGTTGTGGTCGAATAGGATATTGTTTCAAAATAGTCCAACGATATGGATTCGTAGAGTCTATGTATTGCCCAATACTATGTAGCGGCAACATATTAGGATTTGAATCGCTTAGGGCTGTCCATAACTCCATTCCAAAATGGCGCTCACAATAGACATTACTAGCGTGTGTATACAGCTATGTGTTAACCTCTTAGTTTCAAACATTCGATCTGGTTGTAATCATTCTAAAAAGCTGATATAAACAACTATTGAGGAAGTCTGCAATCTTATGTTTTACATATCCCTAAATTAATTATTTTGAACATAAACTTTGCCACTTCAAATGCATGTACATCATTGCAATAGGACGCTAACTTTATCTTTGATTTGTCAGTACAAGCAGTAGAACATTTATAACATTCATCTTTACTTATTACATGTAAATAGAAAATTCATTTTTACTATTACATATCAATATTATACAGGCATGCAATGTTACAATCATAGTAGATTTATACATACAATTCCTTCCTGTTTTCTCACTATTATAGATCCTAATCAGAGCATTTGGGATTGTAAAGGCATTCATCAAAATTTATACAGACAGGTGGTTCCACGGTTACAGTAAACCGATATGTCAGTCTCCTAGAGCTTCAAATAGTTATTTCAATGCTCACAAGGATTCTTTTGTCTATATAGTTCTTATACACAGACAGTCTCTCTCTATATTAACACAGGAGGGTCATATTTCTACTAGACAAGCGTGTTATTAATGAGAGACTCACTAGGGACCCTTATATTTAAATCCTTCACATAATGCACACAATGCACCTATATATATGCAGTATATGCAATAGCCTTAATAGCTTAATTCTCTCAGACATTGGGGGAGTTGGTAAAGTTTTTACATTTTAAGGAGTAAATGGAATGTTTATGGTTTAATCAAACGTTCCCATTCCTCTTTTGAGTTTAGTCCTGATCTAACAGTATTCAAAAGGGAAATGTACAATTGTTCCCGGGCTTTGCGTTTAAGCAGGATATTACCTCCTCGCTTTTCTATTTTAATTTTCTCAATTATGAACCATTTAAAGTCATTCTCACTGTGGCTCATGCTCAGAAAATGCTCTACGAGGGGTGCAGTTAACTTTTTCGTTTTAATAGCTGACCTATGTTCTTGAAGACGTGTCCTCGCTTCTCTGCCAGTTTCCCCGACATAGCAGAGACCGCAGGGACACTGCAGCAAATATACGATGTTTTTACTTTTGCAGTTGGTCAGACAATTGCTTTTCAATGTTATCCCATTCGCTTTCATCTCTTTTGCTTGTAGACATTGAGGACATATGTTACAGGTTCCACAGCGAAAATTACCAACAACGACACTGTTATCTATCGTTCGCTGGGTAGTTTTGAAATCTTCACGATAGGTGTTTACTAATAGGTCTTTTAGGTTCTTGTTTTATTTTAAGGCAAATAAAGGTTTTTCTAGTTTAGTAGGTTCTTCATATTTTAAGATGTGCCAATTTTTATTCACCACATTTTTAATTTGGTTACTGATTGTTGAGAATTGGCTAACAAAGACAATCTTGGTCATTGGTTCTTTATTTTTTTCAGCTTTATGAACAAGGGCATCACGGTTGTAGAACCTAGCTCTTTTCATCGAATGAGATAAAAGCTTCTTCGGGTAACCCCTATCTTTGAATTTTTTCTTTAATATTTCTGAATGTTTGTAGAAATCATTTAGATCAGAGCAATTCCTATGTAAGCGGAGGAATTGGCTGAACGGGATGCTCTCCCTCTGGGTTTTAGGGTGAAAGCTTGAGAAATGCAAAAGTGTGTTTTTTGCAGTCAGCTTTGTATAAAGCTCAACCTCAAGGGAGCCATTGGAATTTTTTATAGTGATATCCAGAAAATCTACACTAGTAGTGCTATATGTGGAAGTAAATTTTAAATTGGGGTCACCCAAATTGAGCCAAATCAAAAAATCTTCCAAAATATGTTGGGGGCCGTCCCAAATGAAAAAAATGTCATCAATGTAGCGGTACCAGCCCGCTACATTTTCATAAAAAGGCGCTAGCTCATTGTAGATGTGTCTCTTCTCGAACTCACCTACGTACAGGCAAGCCAGACTGGGGGCACATGTGGCCCCCATGCTGGTGCCCTTTAGTTGTTTAAAATAATCATCCTTAAATAGGAAAACATTGTTTCAAAGGATGAGTTCAATGCCTCTTACAATGAATTCCTTGCTGGCTCCTGCTCGATCATATGAGTCCAGAATGCGGTCAATGACCAAAACAGTATCAGTTTGAGGTATGTTAGTGTAGAGAGACTCAATGTCCAGGGTAACTAGACACTGAGTCTCTCCACAAAAACATTTCCCCTCGATTAGTGATATCATGTGGGCTGAATCTCTCACATATGAACTCCATTGACAAACAATAGGCTTCAGAAAATGGTCTACGTACTTACTAATAGGTTCTAGCAGTGATCCAATACTACTTACAATTGGACGCATGGGCGGGTTTTCCAGGTTTTTATGGATCTTGGGAAGACCATAAATGGCGGGAGTTCTTGGTTCAGTATTGTTAAGATAATTGAACTCCTCATCACATATCCAATTAGATTCCTTGGCTTCATTTAGCAGCTCAATGCAGTCTTTAGATATCTGCAATAAACTACTCGCTTTAGTGCGGGTATAATGTTCACCAACCTGTAGAAGACTTAACATCCGATTTTCATAGTCAGTGGTATCAAATACCACGATCCCGCCACCCTTATCTGCGGGTTTTATAGTCAAAGAAAGGTAATCCTTAAGAGAATTTAAGGAGACTCTTTCATCTCTGCTGATATTATGGGTGTTATATTTGCTAGCTCTACCAAGGATATTGGATATATCACTTTCTACAGCCTTTTCAAAGGCCTCTACATTTTTACCTACCATAGATAGAGTGGGGGTAAATGAAGACTTTGGTTTGAACCATGAGATATTGTGTCGTTCCCTAGCTTCTCTGTTCTCGAAGAATTTATTAAGCCTAACCTTTCAGGTGACACTATTTTGCTGTATATTTAATCACCCATATTGTGATCCAATATTGGAAGGACCAAAACTCTGGCCTGTGGCTACCTACTATATGAGGTAATTCCTGTCTACTATAGGGAAGATGGGTCTATGTGATAATAACAGACACCTATGTGGCAACCTGTACATTGTACTTGTATTTACCGATGTGAGGTATGACCATATCTTGTGTCTGATCTATAAGTTTTGACCGAAAATCCAGAATGGTCGTAATGATCTCACTTTAAATATACTAGTACCTCGTTTTATTTTGAATGGATATGTATGTGCTATAGAGATAGATATGTATCATTTCTTCTTCTTTGAGCAGTTAGGTTATGATGATGCTGTATTTGGTTAGTAATAGTATATCAGTGCTAATGTTTTGATATTATATTCTTTTATATTCTTTGCAGATGTGGCTTATATTGTGGGAACTTTTCATTAAAATTTCATCCTGATGAAGGTGTTGGCTTGAAAATCTAATTTGCCAAAACCGAAACGCGTCGATGCCCTTGTGTATTGGGATACGCTAAATCATTGGATTGTATTACTTTTCCAATTGGATAGACATGAATTACAAAATTGGAATATGATTTATTGAGATTATACTAATGTATCCCTGTTTTATTTTTTAACCACTGTGTTGTTGTTTTGTTCCCACTGTGTTATCATTTTCTGCGCAAATTGTATTAGGATATATGGTTTATCCTTTTTAATGTAAAACCCTTTTTTTAAAAAAAAACTATTAAACTGTGTACTTTTTATGATTTCTGACTAATTCTTGCATCATCTCTCAGTATTGCTCTTATTTAGAAAAATGTCCCAATTAGTAAAGCGCTGCTTGTAAGTGTGTTTGACTGTTTATTACTGTTCCAAAGGGGACTATATTTTATGACAGACTGTCTTGTGGTACCCTACCCCTTTGGTACTTTGGGTCCCTCTCTTTTATTAGAGACATTTCAGGGGTGCAGCAGGGTGTCCTTAAGACACCCTTGCACCCTTGAAATTATTCTCAATTTGCGATTAGCAAATTGCGAATCGCAAATTGAGAATAACTTCCCATTCCTTCCTATGGGCCTCCTGGCCCATAGAAATGAATGGGAAATTATTCCTTAATTGCGATTAGCAATTTACTAATCGCAATTAAGGAATTTTAAGAAATAGCTAAAAAATAGTGATTTTCTACATACATCCCGAATTGCAATTCTCAAATAGCGATTTCTAAAAAAACGCTATTTGAGAATCGCAAATGATGGTGATGATACATCTGCCCCTTAGACCTTATAATTGCAAATGAGAGGTTAGATAATGATATTCCCGCAAATTATACACATAAGGCCCCAACAGGGAGATCCATTATAGATTATCTAATTGTTTCAGCAGAGTTCTTTTGTAATCTCAGTATGGAGGTTTTGGGAACTGATTTTAGTGACCATTCGTTGATCTGCTCCAAATTAAATTTTACTTGTGCTAAGGTAGGTCCCTGGAATTTTAAAGGCAGCACAGTAGGGTTTAAGGCAACCAATGCTAGTATTCACTGGAATATTCAAGCGACTGCTAAATTAAAAGCAAATTTAACAGCTTGGATAAAAGATCAGCAGCATTTAGTAATGGCCGAGCGTGACTCTCCTCAATTTGATTTACCTGAAGCCTTTTCCCATAATGTAGGCTCTTTGGCTACATTATGTAAATCATTGCATGCTCCAGCTAAACGGAGATCATATTTTAATCCAATGCTTACCTTAAATAGGGAAATAAATGCATAAATTGGTGAGGGCCCAGTTCCTGAATCATTCTATGGAAAGAAGTAATATAAAAAATGTATTAAAGAGGAAAAGACAGAGGAAAACACGCTTCTTAAAACAAATGAAAGTAGATGGTGCATGGGTGCAGTTAAAAGAGGCAGCCTCAAAAAATGGCTCTAAAAAGTTTTGGGAAATTATCGCTGACTGCTGCAGCACAAGAGTGAAATCTCTCCCCATTCCTATTAAAGAAGAGGATTGGAAACTCCACATGGTATATCTCTATTCTGCTAATTTTAATTGTATATATATATAATAGTATTGCTGCACCTGACTCCTCTGAAACTCCTTTATTGACTATGCACATTCAATGAATGATGTGGTTGGATTTATAAAAAAAATTAGATCTTCAGGCGCAATGGGTTCTGCTAAAATCCCCATGACGGTAATCAAAAAAGAGCCACTGTTGTGGCCACATACTTAGCCCCATTGTTTAATTTGTGTTACTCTCACCACCATCATCTTGGTCCGGAAACATTTTAATCCCTCTGCACAAAAAGGGCCCTAGAAACCTTCCAGGTAACTAGCGGCAAATTTCCTTATTAGATGCAGCAAGGAAAATATTTGCACGTAGTATTCTTTTTTTTTTAAGTTTGAGTTTATTAAAGATAAAAGAGGCAAAGACAAAAAGTGAAAAAACAATCAAAGATTACAATCAATTGCTGGTCAACTACTTAATAAGATTAAAATACACATAAAAAAGCAGAAGAAAAAATTGGAGATAAAAAGTATAACAATATAAAACAATATAAAAAGAGGCAGTGGAGAAACATAATAATTAAAGGCAAATAAAAATATACAATCATGAACAATATTGAATAGCAGTAGTAATGATAAATCATTGAAAGAAAATCATGGTGGTTTACGAACTTCAACAGTATCAGAATGGAGAGAATGATGGGAGGACGCAACTGATGATAGATAATTGGTTAGTGGGAGCCACAGGAGATCTCGTTTGACTGTAAGGGTAATAGGAGTAACAAAATTGGTGTCCAACCTGTGATTGAAACAAACTGCATTCCACCAAGCTCGAAAAGTAACATCAGCCGCTTGCTTCAAAGTAGAGGTGATGAGGTGAAAAGCAATGGCTATCAGGAGGTCTACTAGGGCGTATCGTTGTGAGGATTGGGTATAAATAGGGGATAGGGAACCTAGAAAAATGTTGACAGAGGAGAAAGGGAAGTGAAAGGCAAAAATCTTCTGGAGTTGAGTCCAAACTTGAGTCCAAAAGCGAAAGATGGGTGGGCAATCAAATAGCATGTGTTTCAAATCTGCCGATGGGTGGGAGCCAGACCAAAAAGTGGCAGAAGTATCAGGGGAAAAAGTCGATAAGGTTGATGGAGTAAATAAAGTGCGATTATAAATAAAATACAAAGTTAGGGTAGTATTAGCAGCTCTAGAGGTTTTATGTAATTTCGACCACATTTTATCCCATAAAGGAATGGGCCAAGCTTGCAAAAGATCTTTTTCCCAAGCCAACTCAACCTTGGATTTCGCTCTATCTAGGACACATTGAAGGGATTTATACAAAAAGGAAGCTGAAGGTGAACCGTCTAATGCAGAAGAGATGGGGCAGAAAGAAGTAGGAATATCACTGGAGGGGGGTAGTGAACGAAGATATTGAGTGAGAACGGGACAAAGTGAGAAATATTGCGAGCAAGAGGAAGAGGGAAGGGAAAAGCGTGTTTGTAGTTCAGTAAAAGAAAGAGGAAGATTAGACGAAAGAAGCTGGGGGATCCATTTGAGACCGCGAGAATGCCAAGAGTTTCAGAAGATGGAACGGTTTTGAATCTTGAGAAGTTTGTTGTGCCAAATGGGTTGTATATGAGTAGAAGCAGCAGACAGATAAGAGGAGGACAAATAAGGAAGAAGCAGTTTACGAGAGGGAGAGATGATACGGTTTCGTAAGGAATCCATAGTAGATGTAAAAGCTAGGATTTCACGAAAATCAAAAGGAAGAAGAAAGGAGGATTCTATTTGAAGCCAGAGGGGAGGATAAAAGGGAAGATCAGAAGAAAGCCATTGAGATGCTTGCTTCAAAGAGAAGGCTCTATGATAAGATTTAAAGTCAGGAAACTTAAGACCGCCAATAGATTTGTCTTTTTTCAGGGAAGCAACAGCAATGCGTGAACGTTTACCTTTCCACCGGAATTTAAGAAGGATGGAGTCAATCGTTTTAAAGTAATGAGCAGGAATATGAATGGGGATCATAGAAATAGTATACAGTATAATTGGTACTAGCATCATTTTAATAGAATCAAGGCGACCCCACCAGGAAAGAAACAAAGGATTCCAACGTGTAATAGCAGTGGACAATTTTTTGGAAATGCAATCAAAATTAATTTTAAAAGTATCAGAAAGGCAAGGGGCAAACCAAACACCCAAATATTTAATTTTCAATGCTTGCCAAGAGAAACCAGAATGCTCAAAAAGATGTTTTTGACAAATGAAGTAATGCCTGCTATAAGAGTTTAAATGTTGAGTAATTCCCCCTTCAGGGACCATTGTTTCCTCTATTACTGTACTACTCAGATCCCAGGGTAACTGGGTTGCCCTTGACTAACGAAAATATACCAACTTTAATGATGGCTGGAACTCTAATGCAGATTTTTGTTGTCATGGGTGAACAAGGATCATGCCTGCTCACCAAGACATAGGCCGGCCACACGGATTGATGTCTTTTTGGACCGGGGGGGGGGGAGCAAACCCCTAGTGGTGGAAGGTTACTTACTGCTTTTTCTAGGAATATGCAGCACAAGCGCTTTGGTGGCAGCATACTGTATATTGATCAGTAGGAGTGAACAGGTACTTTTTACTTAGTCACTGGAGTGAGGCCTATAGGCTCACTCATTTAAAGTTCTAGTGCAGTATGAATAACACCTTTGGCCCACATCGGTTTTGTGTGTAGTGCTGTGTAGTGTCTTTGTGGTATACATGTGCCAGGTTCATGTGTACCTGTGAAAGGTACAATACAGGGATAATGAAGTACAGTGCAATTTGTGTATAGTATACGCATGTGCTGGGTGTATGTGTGCCTGTGAATGGTACAATGCATGAAGGATGTAGTGCTGTGCAGTGCGTGTATGCTATATGCCTGTGCTGGGTTTATGTGTAAAGGCGCAATAAATGGAAGACTCTGAATTCCATTTGGGAGACCAAGAGCTGAATGGAGAAAACATAAGAGAGGAGGTACAGGAATGCCCTCAGACATATTTGTACATTCCCGTAAGCTGGGTGGAACACAATGGAAAAATGGGTGAGCCAAGCTCTCCAGTAGACTTCAAAGGGTGCACTTTACTTCAGAGAAAGGTCACTGGCAAGTGGTTTCGGCACATCTAAGGAAGGACATGGAACTGATAAGAGAATCATAAAGAGTAGAGTTCAGGTACTGGGGTAACACTTTGATACACATATCACTGTGGCTGACATCCAGTATGAACCTCTAGTGGCTCCCATGGCCTGGGTTGTGGAGCTAACAGATTTGGAGTCACTCCAGTTGTAACAGACTAGTTTCTGGAGGAAGAGAGAACAGATGAAAGGGCACTTCAAATATAACTAGGCCCCTAACATAAACTTCAAAGACTTAGGGCCTGATTAATATCTTGGGGGGTGCAATATTTTGTCACAAACGTGTCAGTTATCCCGTCCAGCGTACTACAATTCCATAGGATATAATGGAACATGTATCCCTCACATTTGTGATGGAGTATCCCATCTACCAAGATAGTAATCAGGCCCAGAGTCTCTAAATCACATTTGGTGTCTGGAAATGGACTATAAGAAGTGGAGCTTGAGACCCTAAAAATTGTCAACTTTCAAGCAGCCAGTTGAGCTCTGTGAGGAGGAGAAGTTCTGCAAGTCTTCTGCCTGTGACCAGGACTGGGGACCAAGGCCTGCTAGTCTCCCAGCCGGGTGAGGGGACATCACCCTGGAAATTCCAGACCACCTGCTCTGGAGCCTGCAGTACCAGTGCCTGCATGCTTGCCAAGCCCTTGGTGCCTTGTGAGGAGAAGGAGTGTGGTGGAGGGAGCAAGATCCAAAGGGGGAACCCTGGCGAGTGGATCCCTGAATTGAGACGTGAGGAGATGGCTGCCACACTGATCGGGTCTTTGCCTGTTTATAGTGATAAGTCAGCATCCCCGAATGCCATGTGGATCTTCCGTGAATACTTCTGCTGTACCAATCGGGCCGTAGACCAAGTGCAGTAGCAAGTTGGCTACCCCATATGCCTGATAGGGCTGCCGTTAAGATTTCTGATGTTTTGATCAGGTCATAGTCCATGTGCAGAGGAGGAACATGACCCTGTATGTCAGAGGGGCCACTGGGACCAAATGGTCGAGACCGTCAATGGTTAACAAGGCCTATATTCTGACTCTAGCAGTCCTAAGCTGTGACTAAGGACCAGTACTAGAATCACTGCACCCCCCCCCCACCCCTACCTGTGGGAGGAACCAAAGAACTTTCCCAGCCTTGGAGGAGTACAGAAGATCCCCAGCTGCTGCCGTCAGGACCATGTGTGGAGAACTTGAGGACAGCTTACACAGAAATTTGGGCTGAGTGTGAAAGACTGACCAAGAAAAGTCATTGCATCTTCAATGCCCATGAAGGGGATACGCTTAGAGACTCTGGTCACTCCGGTTCTGTTGGTATGGGTAAGACTGATTTCAAGCCAGATGGCCACAAGGGTACTTTCTCGCCAGATAGGGATGGTTGGTGGTAGTTGGTAGTGAAGAGCCTTGTTTGCATGGGTCTGCAGCTTGATTTGGCATCTCTTCTGTACAGGGAGCCAATTGAATTGCCTGAGGTGGGGTGTGATGTGGGTTTGTCAGGGAAGGCCGAGGATGAGTCTGGCTGCAGCATTTTGTATGATCTGAAGTCTCTTTAGGTGTTGTGCGGTGTGCGGTGATTCATACGTAGAGGGCGTTGCCATAGTTCAGTTGGCTGGTGATGAGGGCTTGTGTCACTGTACTTCTCGTGTGGAGGGGTAGCTACTTGAAGATCTTATGTAGCATGTGCAGAGTGAGGAATCAGGCGGAGTAGACAGCGCTGATCTGTGATTTCACAGTGAGCTTGCTGTCAATTAGGATTCCAAGATTTCTGGCGGGGTTAGAGGGAGTGGGTGTGGGTACTAGGTCTGATAGCCACCAGGAGTGGTTCCATGTGTTGCTGCTGTTGCCAAACATCCGTACTTCCATCTTGTCTGTGTTAAGCAGCAGGCAACTGTACTTAATCCAGCCAACAACGTTTATCATGGTTGTTGGTTCTGGTGACGGCGGGGTCGACAGTGAGTCACAGGATAAGTTGTGTATCGTCTCCTAGGAAATTATGTTGAGACCTTGGGATCTGACAATGTTGCCCAGCAAAAGGAATATATACGCGTTGAAAAGCATGAGGCTGAGGAACGAGCCCTGGAGGACACCACAGGTGATCTCTTTGGGATCAGGGGTGAAAGGTGGTTCATCTAGGTTCTTCTGGTGAGGAAGGAAGTGATCAACCTGAATGCGTCCCCTTGGATACCGATGTGGTGGAGTCTTTCGATCTGCGTGTGGTGGGATACAGTGTTGAAGGCTGCTGAGAGATCGAGGAGGATCTGACCCCCATGTAACTTGTCTCATTATGTACTATTCCTGTGCATTGCTATAATATTTTAATGTTAAGTGCTATGCCAAAAGCACTACATAAATCAAATAAATGAAATGATTTGAAATTTCTCGTTTTTCCATACGCCTCATAACTTTTATTATGACAGTATGCAAAGTAGTCAGATGTTCTTTGTATACGTTTCTGTAGTGAGAATACATATTTCTTAATTTCGAGGGAAACATATTTGCCAGGATTTCCCTAACAACTAGTCATTAATACTTACTCGAGGCACTCTAAAAATACAGGTAGTTTCCAAACAGTGTAATGCTTTACCAACAGCAGGCAGTGGCACTTACTTCAAAGCCAAAAACTGACTGAGAACAAAGCCACGACTTCCAAATATTAATTTCCCGAGAAATGAAAGCATTATAGTTGTGCCCAGAACACCCCACAAAGTATGTTTGCTCTTGTGTTGGCCATTCTCTTATATTACACTACACAGACATAGAAAGCATTTATGACTCTGTGTCTTCAGTCTTCTTTTATCAAACAAGTCATCTGTTCCTACAGTCAAACTGGGACTGCCAGGTGTTGGGCATGTTGACATGGAGCTTTGCCCAGTCTTCATTTGCAAAAACAACAGTTGATGGACAGAATGCAGAACAATGTCATACATTCACCCCAGTACAGAGATCTGGGCCTAAATCCATCATTTTATTGCTCACCATGCCGTTCCAGTTTGAACCCAGCCATATGCAAATCAGTCTTGACCCTGTGCCCCATGGGAACAGTCCAGCCCAAACTGCCAAGCCAGGTCCTCCCTGGACTGGAAACAAGCATCCTAGGACCGGTTTCAGGCTTTCAACCTCATCAGCCAGGATAGCTTGATTCCAGTTCATGGAGAGCACGGGACTCACGGCTGAGCATACCCGTCCCACACGGGGTGAAAAATGCAAAAACAACAGTTGATGGACAGAATGCAGAACAATGTCATACATTCACCCCAGTACAGAGATCTGGGCCTAAATCCATAATTATTTTGCTCACCATGCCATTCCTGTTTCAACCCAGCCATATGCAAATCAGTCTTGACCCTGTGCCCCATGGGAACAGTCCAGCCCGAACTGCCAAGCCAGGTCCTCCCTGGACAGGAAACAAGCATCCTAGGACCATTTTCGGGCTTTCAGCCCTCATCAATCAGGATAGCTTGATTCCAGTGGCATGGAGAGCACGGGACTCACGTCTGAGCATACCCGTCCCACTCGGGGTGACAAATGCAAAAACAAAAGTATGACATTGTTGTGCATTCTGTCCATCAACTGTTGTTTTTGCATCA
This sequence comes from Lissotriton vulgaris, assembly GCF_964263255.1. Taxonomy (NCBI): domain Eukaryota; kingdom Metazoa; phylum Chordata; class Amphibia; order Caudata; family Salamandridae; genus Lissotriton; species Lissotriton vulgaris. The sequence continues at coordinate 912,144,477 of NC_141689.1, forward strand.
GTCTTCATTTGCAGCACACCCTTCTAATTCTGTGGACAGTTCCAGTGCTCAGCGTATAGAGCAGAAATTACCATTTCATTCACCTGCCATTTATTGTCTAGACAAAACGGGACCTGTTCCAGAAACCTGTATCTCAAGAAAGAAAAACAGCTATGCACGACACAGGAAGCAATCAAATATATATTCAGCGGGAGCATCTGCAGCCAAAACTGGAGAGAAATGTATTTATGGATGATTAGTATTCTAGTTTCATGAACATATGTGTAACGCACGATGTTGCCTGAAATTGTGTGTAGGTTTCCAGTATTGTTTGAATCATAATTTTGTTCAGTGGGTGATTTCAGTAGGTGATGTTGAATTTTTTTTTCGTTTTTTTCAAGACTCCTGCCCCTGTGCTGAACTCTTTCAGAAAGCATTAGAGGCTCATCACTTAACTTGACAATCTCTTGGTTAATTCTGCAATACTATATTTATATACTAGTACAAGAAGGAATAATGTTAGACATGTTATTTGCCTTTTATTTTAAATGTGGCACTTCAGGAGTTAAGTGTTTGCTCATGATGTCAAACCCAAGGTAAGAGAATAGGTTTTGTACAACAAAATTTGACATTTTCTTGTCCCAAACAAGTTTAGATTCTGTAAAGATGAGGCGCAGACAGGAAATAGTAGATAAGGATTTATTGTAGATAAGAGAGCCGTCCAGCTTGGGGGAGAGAAGACAGCTGCAACTGCCACGAAAGGAATCCAGGGGTGGAATGCCTGTGCATGGAAACCTCACAGGTGACATCACAAGGTTCAGTAATAGAACCACAACAAGCAGAGGACAATGCAGATCACCACAGATTCTTATTCCTCTCAAATACTGTCTCGGTGTTATTGGGACAGGAATACCTTCTTAATGATGTACATTTGTGTCCCTTGCCCTGAGTGCACAAACTGCATACCTGTGATACTGGCTGTTTGATTTTTGGTCATGCCACAAACTAATACTGTATCCAAGCCCAGTCTTTTGACCGTGATAGGTTCTGGATCTAGTCCTTAAGTGGTAGGGGCACACCAGGCGCACCCTTATAATGACAGGGGACAATTGTCCCTGTTGTGGGTTTCATGTGTGGAGTGAGGTGGTGGCAGCATAACATGTTAATGAGTTCTGGTGACAGCCTTTTTACCTGTGAGATATGAATGTGCTCTTTCAGGCACATTTATCTAAAGTTCTGCTGCTCATAATGAGCTTGGAATACTGAATGCAACTTCCTCTGTGTTGTAGGTGTGTGTGCTAGATAGTATGCCGCACACAAAGCGATACAGGCCAGTGAGTACCATTTTGGACGCCTATAGCTTGGACCAGAGTACAAGATGGAGGAGAGGTTGCTTTCTCCGGAGAGCATTGGTATATTGCTGCCATCTTCTAGAAGTGAGAGAGGAGCACCAGGCGATAGGGTGAGGAAAGAGGAGGCAGGCTTTTCTTTATAGAAGTGCCAGGGCCCTTCCTCAAATATTGGCTGTAAATGACTCTGAATGCTGGGTGAGGTCAGTAGTATCTGTTTTTAGGGAAAGGATTCCTTTGAAGGTGCACAGATTCTTCTCTCCTTTCCTATACTCTGTGAGGAGTAGTTGTAAATAGCTTGATGGAGCATGCTCTCACCTCTTTGAATTTCTGTGGTGGGCGCAACAACATGAGACTGTCCTTCTGTGCAGTGCAGCCTTGCAGACAGAGGCCAGGCCTGAAAGGTAGTCTGCAAACACAGTAAGATGATGGACGGACTGCTAAAACTTTTTAGACACTCACCCCCAGTCACTATTAGATCTGGGTTAAATTCATCATCGTTCTTCTACTAACTTTGCAATCCCAGTTCAGACCCAGCCATATGCAAATCAGTCTAGACCCTGTTCCTCATGGGAAATGTCCAGCCCGAACTGCCAGCCCAGGTCTTCCCTGGACCGGAACAAAGCATCCTGGGACTGGTTTCGGAGTGACACCTCTCATCAATCAGGCTAGCTTGAATCCAGTGGCAAAGTGAGCAAGGGACCCACGTCTGGGCATACCTTGCCAACCTAGGGTGAACAAAGCAAATGCAATAAGATGATGGACAGAGTGCTGAAACTTTTCAGACACTCACCCCCAGTCACTCTTAGATCTGGTTTAAATCCATAATTGTTCTTCTGCTCACTTCAACACCCCATTTCAGTCTTGACCCTGTTGCTCATGGGAACAGTCCAGTCCGAATTGCTAGGCCAGGTGTTCTGTCCAGGACACATGAAAAGGAAACTGATCCAAAATGGTTTCAAGGAGCAGACTTTGAATACACATTCTCCATTTGCTAAATTGATATTAAAATGGGAGCTCAACACCCATTGTTGTTCGCTGTTGGGTTTCTTCTACTAGGAGAGTACTCAGGACTTCTAGGCAGCCAAGTGTTAGAATTGCACAGAGCCAACTCCCAAGAGCCAAGGGAACATCACCTGTATTCTGATCTGAATGAGGAATTAGTGAATTGTCCTGGGTGCCAAGATGTCCCGCCTGTGAGCAAAGGAAGGAAGCGCTAACCATGCACAAGTAGTGGATTGTGGAAGACACTGGTGAAATTGCCTCCAGAATAGGGTCTATTAAACTGAGATTCGCTATTCAAGCATACAAATGAACTTGCAGTACTGCCGAATTGGGCAGTGTGACCTTGATCAGTTATATTTGTCAGGGCTGCCAGGCACCTGGAGCACTATGTCTTTTTCCGCGATGTAGGATCAAATGAAGCCAGTCAAAGAGCCTGCTAGTGGCCCATACTCTCAACTAGTGGACTGCTTGACCATGGCACCTTCAAGTGTGTCATTGGGTCGGAACCAGTCCTGGAGATTAAGTAACCCAGAGGTGCCTTTGGGGAGCCTCGTGAAGAATCAATGTAATTGTTTCGAGGCACTGAGTGCTGAAGATAGTGCCTGGTTTCCCCCATGCCAAAGAGTCATTATCTATAAGTGTGTGGCCTTGGTGCTTAAAAAGAAGTGCAAAGTACAGGCCATAGTCCAAGAGTGAGCTAAGAGCTGCAAGCTGCTGCCGGAAGAGGTCCTGACAGAAGCCTCCGCTCCTGATGTGACCCATTCAAAGTTGGGGTGCATAATGCGCTGCAGATAGCCCCAGAGACAACAGCTGCAGGGTTCCTGGAGGCTTCCTTCTGCAAGTGAGATCCGACTGCCACGGGAGGGCAGAACGCAGCCCAGTGCTGCTAAATAGGTGAGAGACTACAAAATCCTCAGTCCAAGAGACTGAGTGTTGATACAAACCCCTGTAGTGGACAGCGCAAGCAGCACCCATAGACCTACCTCAAATTATGAATCCAGAAAGGGGGATCTGAGTGGAATGGGGATCCCAGGAGAAACAGATGGAGACCTAGATGGCAGAGATGCCTAGAACACAAAGGTTTGCACCCTTGCACTGGGTATTTGTGTAATATTGAGGGTGTTGTGTAATTCTGTGTTTTCTGTGTATAATAAAGTACTTGTCTTTTCTACAAAGGGATGCATTGGGCTGGACATTTGTCTTACTGTGCTGCTGGGGAATGGTGGTATTGATTCTAGAGCCTGAATAACCCTAACCCTAAATGTGGAATGGGCTATACATGGGCCACTTAGCATAGCCATAGTAGAGTGGGCCCTGGGACAGCCTTGGTGAAAGGCCTCAACCCCGGTGTTGTGGCCCAGTAACCCCTGCTTGCCCCATGAAAGTTGAAAGTTGAAAGTTGAAAGAATTTATAGAGCGCACTGTCACCAAGTGGCTTCCTGGCGCTGGAGGAGTAGGGCGGTAGCAGAGCGAGTGGGACCCAGGAGATTACTAAGGGGAAAACGCTTGAACAAATAGGTAAGTTTTAAGCGCTCTACGGAACAACAGATAATCAGCAATAGACCTAATGGAGAATGGGAGATTGTTCCAGAAGTGCGGGGCAAGGATAGAGAACCTTGTGCCGCCAGTTCTGGATTTACGGAAGCGGGGGACACCGAGGAGTGCCTGGCTGGAAGAACGAAGGTCACGACAAGGGCGATAGTGGGTGATCCTAGAATTGATGAAAATAGGAGCCGTATGAGCACGGGCCATGAAGACTATGCATCCCAATTTAAAGAGGGATCTCTGCAGGACGGGAAGCCAATGGAGGGACTTGAGTAGGGGAGTGGTATGATGAGACCTGGGGAGCCGGTGGATGAGACGAGCGGCCTGATTTTGAATGGTCTGAAGGCGGCGCTGCTCGTAGGCTGGGATGCCCACATACAGGCAGTTCTCGTAGTCCAGTCTCGAGAGGATCATAGCCAAAACAATTATCTTGAGGGCATCAGATGAGAAAAAACGAGAAATCTTGCGGATGATCCGGAGGGAAAGGAAACAGGATGACACAACAGAGCTAACTTGCGGGCGCATGGAGAGGTCCTGGCTGACCTTGATTCCCAAGGTTCTAACAGAGGAGGAGGGAACCGTGGGAGGGACGAGGATGGGAAGCCAAAAGGCAGAAGTCCAAGGGCTAGTAGGACCGCCAGTCAGGACCAGCTCAGTTTTTTCCGGATTGAGCTTTAGATGGTTTTGGTTCATCCAATCAGAAATGAAAATAAGGGTAGTTTGAAATTTGAGGATGGACTCAGGAGAGGGGGAAAGATCAAATACAAGCTGGAGGTCATCAGCGTAATTGTATACGGAGACCCCCATATTGAGCAGTGAAATGATAAGGGGGTAAATGTAAAGATTAAAAAGAAGAGGGGAAAGGGAGGAACCTTGGGGAACCCAAGAAGACACCGGGAGAGAGGGGGCGAAGAAGCCAGAAAGGCGGACAGCTTGCGTCCGGCCTTTGAGGAAAGAAGCAAGCCAGGAGAGAGCGGTGCCCTGGATGCCTGCTGCCCTGACACGGTCGAGAAGGATGGAGTGGTCGACCCTGTCAAAAGCAGCAGACAGATCAAGGAGCACCAAGGCTTGGGTAGAGTTGGAATCCGCCTTGCTTTTCAGCTTGTCCAGGACAGCGAGGACCACAGATTCGGTCGAATGGACCGGACGAAATCCCGCTTGGTGGGAGGCCAGTAGATGGTTGGTCTCAATATAGTTCGACAAGCAGGAGGTGATGTGGCTCTCCTGGATTTTACCTAAATAAGGGAGCATGGAAATGGGCCTAAAGTTAGCAGGGAGAGTATGGTTAGCACCAGGTTTTTTCAGAATGGGGATAATGGTGGCTGATTTAAATAGGGTCGGAGCGATGCCCTGAGAGATGGAGGCATTGAGAAGAGATAGGGGGGGGATCGGGACAGCCAGAGAATAGCTCCCTTAAGATACGGGCCGGTGCATATTCAGCAGGAGAGCCTGACTTGACCTTCCTGAGCAGGGCAAGAAAGGATTCCTTTGAGATAGGTGGAAAGTGATTAAAAGAAGAGGGCAGGGGAGGAAGGCAAGGAGGGGGAAGAGGGGAAGATGTCAGAGGGATGTTCCGTTTGATGGTGGCTATCTTCTCAAGGAAATAATCATTCAGGGAGAGACAAAGAGCCAGGGGAGGGACAGGATAAGGGTTGACACTAACAGATGCGGCCAGGTCGTGAACAATGGAGAAAATCTCCTTCGACTTGTTAGCCGCGAATAAGATTTTACTAGAAAAGTAGTCAGATTTAGCAGAGAGGATAGCTCTCTTATAGTTCTTTAACACCAACCTATATTGATCCCTCAGGAGGGGACAGTAGTTGCGCCTCCACTGACGCTCTGACTGTCTAAGATCCAATTTGAGGGCTTTGAGGTCACTGGAAAACCATTTGTTGGCTTCGTGGAGGCGGCAAGCCTTGACCCTCCTGAGGGGGGTGACCGAGTCACATGATGTAGATAGCCAGATGTTAACGGCGTCGACTTGGAGATCAAGGGGAAGGTCAGATAAATCAGGGAGAGAAGTCGCCAAGGAAGATTGGAGAGCATTAAAGTCCACCCGGTTCCAATTTCGTGCTAAGACGTTCTTGGGCAGGGGGTCTTATCAGTGACTGTAAGTTCAATGGAAAAGACAATAAGGGAATGGTCAGACCAGGTGCAAGGGAGGATAGCGGTGGAGGAGATGACCCGACTATTCGTCCAAATCTGGTCAAGAATGTGACCGTGGACGTGGGTGGGGGTGTGAATGTGAGAAACAAAATTAAAACAGCGGAGAGTGTCAGAGAAATCCTTGGACGTCTGACCTTCCCTGGGGTCACCAGGCCAGTAGTTGAAGTCACCCAGTAAAAGGACTGACGAGTTGTTAATCACCAAGGTGGCCAGCAAATCTTGGAGAGCAGGCAAACAATGGGGCATAGTTTGGGGGGGCGGTAGAGAAGGACTATGGTAAGGGGGGCTAGAAGGTTCGCTGAGCGGGCAACTAGAAAGTCCACGTTGGGTATGGGAGGGTAGGGCAGGAGCTGGAACTGCAAGGTGGACAGGATGATCATAGCTACGCCTCCACCGACTTTCCCATCAGGACGATCAGCCCGAAGGGCATAATAGGAGTCGGGAAGCGCGGATAAGACATCGGGCGTAGAATCTGCCGAGAACCAAGTCTCCGTCAGGAATGGCCTCCTTAAAGGGATCTGACCAGTGTATTTCTTTTTTTTAATAACCAATTTTATTGAATTTTTGACTGCAAGACACATAGCTTCCAGAAACAAAATGTGCATACAGGCAATGGCATTGCATGGATTGACTTTAACATAATCAAGCTGCACAGAGTTACAATGATAGTTCATGATAATTACACCATTTCCCCCATATATAAGGCCGTGCTTCAAAGGACTGCCACTAGCTCTAAAAAAACAGTGTTTCCTGCTGCACACACCAGACTACCCATTTACACCAGAATCTTAAAGTCGGTGGAGTGCCCTGCTTTCAGGCAGTTCTACATCCCTTTTAGCGACCAGGCATGCTACCCGTAGAAAGGCCCGCTCCGCCCACAGGCCCCAAAGTCTTCCACCTGCCTGAGCAGTACATTACGAGGGGTAAATTCCACAGAGCGACCCAGGGCAGAAGAAGGCTCCCAGCCCACTGTCTCCCAATAGGGCCTCAGTGCTGGGCAACCCCATGTCATATGCGAACAGTCAGCTGCCGGTTGAGCACACTGCGCGCATGTGGCCGAGGCGCCGGGGGAGAGGCGCTGCAGTCACTGCGGGGTATGATATGTGGCGTGCAGATATTTAAACTGAACTATTCGCATTTGCGTTGAAATCCTAGTGGGTGGACGCACCCCATACAAGAGGTCCAACAGCCCATCCAAACTCAATGAATACATCTTCAGGCGGCAGGCCGGCCCCCCATACAAGAGGTCCAACAGACCATCCAAACTCAATGAATACATCTTCAGGCGGCAGGCCGGATCATCCCATCCCCCAGTGAACCACTCAATAATCGGCACATGGTGGACCGCGAGATAATAAAGGTATATGTCTGATAGGTTTAGGCCACCATTGAAAGGAGAGTTGCAAAGAGTTTGGAAACTCTATGCCTGCCACCCGCCCACACAAACGTAGTGATCTTGGCGCTCAGGGAGTCAAACCACCGGCGTGGGATGAGGTGTGGGTAATTACTTAGGACATATAAGTAATGAGACAAGCACACCATTTTAAAGAGGGCAGTACGCCCCATAGGGTTCAATGGAAGAGCCGCCCAGTAGCCGAGATTGCTATCAAGTGTTTGGGTCATCCCCTGGAAATTAAGATTCGACGCCATGTTGGGGAAGGGGGACATGTGAATCCCTAAATATTTGAAGGAGTTGCATCGGATACGGATGTTGGGGCACCAAACTCACCCTTGAGCATCTCACCTCCACCAGGCAATTCTTGCCCTCGTTAATCTGGAGACCGGATGCCAACCCATATAACTGAAGAAGGGTCAGGCAATGGGACCCAGAGCACTGCAGATTTTGCAAGAATATTAAAATGTCATTCGAGTATAACGCAATACGGTCCTGAAATTCACTGCCCCACTACCAGCCCCAGATCTGCACATTGCAGCTGATGAGCCGTGCCAGGGGTTTTATCGCCAGAGCATTCAATCAGGAATAGGGAAGAGAGGACCCAGTTCACCCAGACTCGAGCAGTTGGGGCACTATAGAGAAGACATACCATATGGCGGAACACTTCCCCGATTCCAGCCCATTGGATGACCTCGTCCAGAAAGTCCCAAGATACTGTGTCAAAAGCCTTGGTAAAGTCAACCAACAGGAGAGCCAGGGAAGCCTCAACATCTAGTGACTGAGAAAGCGGGTGGATTAGATGTGGTATGGCAAGTGCCAGCCGTGTCGCCAGGACTTTCACATAGATCTTAATATCAGTATTAATGAGGACTATCTGGCAGTAGATCGAACACTGATTGCGGGGGAGACCATCTTTGGAAAGGACCACAACTGTGGTGCAGTCCAGATAGGTAGAAATGACCCACACTGCACTGCAGCTGTGTAAAGATTTAAGAAATGGGGACAAAGGATGTCCCGGAATCGCTTATAGTATTCAACAGGGTACCAGTCAGCACCAGCTTTCTTTCCGGATTGTAGCGCCATCACTGCCTCTTGCCCCTCCTTATGCTGCAGGTCCTTATCCAGCTCCCGAGCCAAAGCATCCGGTATGGATGGAAGTGTTATGTCCCTTAGGAGTGTGTTCACTACCTGGCCGGGTAGAGGCGTGTTTGTAAATACAACCCCTGTTCGAAATGGCGAAGGCCTGGGCTATGGCCGCTGATTTCTCTTGAAGGCTTTCCAATGAGTCCCAAATCACCAGCACGACCCTGTAAGAAATGCCACGCGTCATAAGCTGATACAACAATTTACCCGATTTGTCACTTGAGGCATAAACATTCTGTGTGGCGGCCAGTCAGCACTGCCTGGTCTCCTCAAGAGTGACCTGTTGCAGTTCCGTCAGAGCGATGACCAGGGAGTGGCGAATGTCCTCGGTTGCGGGACAGGACAGGGCAGACTCCAGGTGCAGTATGCGGCCCTCTAGCTCAGTTGTTTGCAGGTGGCACTGGGCCTCAGCTCAGTGGATGTACCCCTGAGATGGCGACACAACAAGAGCTTACTGGGCACCCACAATGTAGCTGTGGAGGAAACTGAGCCTACATTAAGCTTAAAAAGTGCCTCTAATTCTTCTTCCCTGAAGGCTATGCACTCAGCGCTTTGTAAGTGCCAAACACTAAATCTCCAAGCCGGGGTTAATGCAGCCAGTGGGAGTCCCCAGGTCAACAGAAGCGGAGCGTAATCGGAAATATTGCGTTGGAGAATACGTACGGACTGGAAGAAAAGGAGGTCTGAACTGGGAGCCACAGCAGATCTATGCGGGAGTCCGCGCCATGCATCGCTGAACTATGAGTGAAGGCACGAAGGGTCGGGTGCCAGGAGCGCTATGCATCGAAAAGGCAGACACAGTCAGCCCAGGAAGAGAGGCAAGCCGATCTGTGGAGCTGTCAAGGTCTGGAATAGGGAAGCTTTAAAGTCACCCCCAATCACCGACCCTGCCTAAGGAAGAGTCAACAGAAAGGACCGCTGGTAATTAATTCTGGTATTGGCAAGATGAAGGGTTGCCATATTATGGCTGGGCAAGCGCTCCCCCTCAGTGGACAAGTGGTTAAAGGATGTGCGTGAGTGGTCGCTTGGGGAGGAGGTCCACATGAAAGGGTGCCGGCAGGATGAGAAACAGGATGAGGACATTAGCAAGTGGAGAGAACTCTGCCGGAATCTCTTAACCGCAAATGTGATTGCGAGTGACCTCAGTGACTTAAATGCGGACAAGAGAGGATCAATGAGTGAAGAGAGCGAAAGCTCAGAATATTGCTATAAATATATATATATATATATATATATATATATATATATATATATATATATATATATATATATACTAGCAGTCCGTCCCGACGTTGTCCAGGTATGAATTGCTGCCGGCCAGTAGTATATTGTTTTGTAGGATTTCGTTTAGATAACATTTCTTATCTGTGACAGGCCTGTGAAACGCTCCGATTCACAGTGCACTGCTGATGCACTTAAGAGTGCGCGTTCAGTAGTGTGTGAACTCGAGTTTCCCTACTTTATTTTTCCCTGCAATATTATATAGCGCAAACTCCACAACATGGCATGAGCACAATTTACATTACAGAAGAACACATTCTTTTGTGGTAGGCACGGGGAGACAAAGCGATTTGCTGGAATCACAGGAAGTTGAGCTGATGCCGAGATTCGAACGTAGCTCCCCAGCTCTAAAGTTCGCAATTCTAGAACTTGTGGCGGGAGGTGTGTCTAAAAGTGTATGTCGGTGCAGGCCATCAATGAGAGAGACCTATGCATTGTTCAAATGGGTGGTGAAAAAATATGAGTATGTTGCTGGAGATGTGGGCCGCCGTGCCACCAATGTACTTACCGGGAGAGGGTAAACACCCATTATTCCGCAACTTTCTTTCCGCATACCATCACTCCGCATAGTTTCATTACGAAAGTACCATGACTCCGCAATGCCATGGCATTACATTTTATATGCTTTACCACGCATACATTTACAATGAAATTCGTTGTAAATGTATGAATGGTAAAAGCATGTTTTTTTAAAATGTATGGATAAGGTAAGTATGGGTATAGGGGTATATGTTTTGGGGTACTGAGGTGTATGCTTCGGGGTGTTTGGGTATTTTAAGGGTTCAGATATAGTTTTCGGTTATGGGGTACAGGGGAAGTGTAAGGGTTTAGGGATAGGTATGGGTTTTGGGGTACAGGGGTATTTTTAGGGTTCAGGGCTAGGTTTTGGTTTTGGGGTATAAGGGTATTTTCAGGGTTCAGGGGTAGGTTTGGGTTTTGGGGTACAGGGGTATTTTAAGGGTTCAGGGCTAGGTTTGGGTTTTGGGGTACAGGGGTATTTTTAGGGTTCAGGGCTAGGTTTGGGTTTTGGGGTACAAGGGTATTTTAGGGTTCAGGGGTAGGTTTGGGTTTTGGGGTACAGTGTTATGTTTAGGGTTCAGGGCTAGGTTTGGCTTTTGGGGTACAAGGGTATTTTTAGGGTTCATGGGTAGGTTTGGCTTTTGGGGTACAGGGGTATTTTAAGGGTTCAGGGCTAGTTTTGGGGGTACAGGGGTATTTTAGGGTTCAGGGGTAGGTTTGGGTTTTGGGGTACAGTGCTATTTTTAGGGTTCAGGGCTAGGTTTGGGTTTTGGAGTTCAGGGGTATTTTTAGGGTTCAGGGGTAGGTTTGGGTTTTGTGGTACAGGGGTATTTATAGGGTTCAGGGATAGGTTTGGGTTTTGGGGTACAGGGTATATTTATAGGGTTAAGATGGGTTAGTGTTTGAGGGTGTTGGGGTATTTTAAGGAGTAAGGGTGGGTTATGATTATGGGGTGCAGGCGTATTTTAAGGTAGCAGGGTGGGATTAGCACACGATATGAGACATGGCATGAAGGGCGGAACATACCACACGCCCCCAGCGTTTGTCACGCCCCCAGCACACGCCCACAGCACAACGCAGACTCCCCCACAAGGGACTACTTTGCTGGAACAGTTCTTTTACCTTTTAAATGTATATGGTGGGCGTCTGCATAGCCTATGTCCTTCTGCTGCAACTGCCCTTTCCAACGCTGTATTGGGTGTTGTGATTGGTGCTGTGGTTCCTGAGATTACCCGCCTCAAAGGTTTCGGCTTTCTCTTTATTATATTAGTATGGATATATGTTTCAGTCACGTTATAGTTAGAAGTTAGCATAGTTAGTTGGACATTTCTCTCGTACAAAACCATAGAAATTCCCCTGTTATAGTTAGTTCAGCTAACTATAACTCACGCCCCCGCAATGCACTGCTGATGACGTCACATATTACATCATTCATGACATGCTCAGTGACATCACTGATGACATCTCAAATGACGTCACTGATGACATCATCTAGTGACTGTGTTTCTGAAAAGTTTAAATATGTTTTATATATATGCCAAGGTGTATTGAATAATGAGTGGGTGTATAAATATCTGGATGGATGATTTAGTAGGTGAGTTACTAACTGTATAAGGGAGTAATTAAATGTGTCTTACTGAATGCATGGGTTAGTGACTAATACAGACATTTACACAGTTTAGTTTGTCAGTTGGTGTGTAAGCGGTTGCATGATTTGGTGAGTAGCTAAATGAGAATTTTTGGATTATTGATTGGTTGCCGGAGTGTCTGTGTGGGTGGGTGGGGGGTATGACTCTGTGCATAGATGTCTGAGTGGATGATTTACTGGGTGTATGGGTTCAAGAGTGCATCTGTGAAGGGCTGTATGGGTGGGTGAGTGTGTGTATGGGTGTTTTGGTGTGTGAATAGATGTCCCAATGGTACATGTGTGGGTAACTGCATATGTGAAAGGCAGTATATGTGAGTGTTGGAGTGTATAAATGACAATATGTGAGAGTGAGTGATTGTCAGAGTGGCTGTATGGATCAGTGTGTGCTTGTATTAGTTATTGTATTAGAGAGTAAGTATGTGTTATTATATGTTTAGATAAGTGACGTGGTGTGTGTATAACTGTACAGGTGAGTAAATGGGAGTGTGATTGATTATTTCCATTACTGACTAGGTGTGTGAGTAAGTCTATGAATGAAAGGCGGTGTGTGAGTGTTTGTATAGATATGTGAGTGCATATGATAATGCCGTATTGATGGCTGACTGCATGTATGAGTGACTGTATGAGTGAATGAGTGGATGTGTGTGTAGAGCTAGAAATTAGTGAGTAGATATGTACTAACTGGTATTGGTGTGTCGATTGTTTCAAAAATGGTAGTCTGTATTTTAGAGTGGATGTATCAAGGGTTATATTAGGGTGTGAAGAGGTGCATCAGATTTTCACGTGGATGATGTCATCAGTGATTTTGTCAGTGATGTCATTTGAGATGTCATCAGTGATGTCATCAGTGATGTCACTGACCATGTCATGAATGATGTAATATGTGACGTCATCAGCAGTGCATTGTGGGGGTGCGAGTTATAGTTAGCTGAACTCACTATAATGGGGGAATTTCTATGGTTTTGTACGAGAGAAATGCCCAACTAACTATAACGTCCCTGAAACCTATGGTTTTTTCAGTGAATTTCTAAGGTTTTTTAAATGCTAATTATTAACTATAACGTGCCTGAAACCTATGTTTTTTTCATTGAATTTCAAAGGTTTTTTAAATGCTAATTCAGAATGATAACGATCCTGAAACCTATGGTTTTTTCAATGAATTTCAAAGGTTTTTTAAATGAAAATTTCGAACTATAACGTACCTGAAACCTATGTTTTTTTCAGTGAATTTCTAAGGTTTTTTAAATGCTAATTTCTAACTATGCCTACAAAGGTAGGACATGTGAAGAAAGAAGAAGAAAAACGCAGAAAAAGCAAGACAAATGCAGTAAGAGGCAACAGAAGTCCAGAAAGACGAAGACAAGTGCAGGAAGAAGAAGAGATGTGCAGAAAGAACCAACAGAGGAGCAGAAAGTCCTCTTGTGCCCCCAACATTTTGCTGATGGGTACCTCTGGTAACTGACTCTGACTAACAAGCCCTACAGCCAGTGCTATGCTAAATACACTTAGAATACAGTGAAAATACCTACATAAACTAGGGAACACTATGTGTTGGGGTACCCCTGTGATAAGCATGACCTCCGCTGTATTTGCCATGAGTTAATGCCTGGGTCATTGCATGAGTACATGAGAAGTGACTGGATGATTAGAGTGCAACAAAGAGAGTGCATGGTGATTTTATAAGTGCCTGGGTATTGGCGCAGTGATTGGATAGGCACATAGGATTGGCTGGGTGATTGGAGGCCTGCATATATAGTACCAGGGAGATTACTGGGCTGCATAGGTAGTCCTCAAGGTATTGCATCAGTGCTTGTATTAGTGACTGGGTCATTGCATGAGTACATGGGTACTGAGTGGATAATTAGAGTACTGCAAGAAGTGTGTGTGGTGAACTTATAAGTGCTTGGCTATTGGAGGAGTGTTTGGATTGGTACATGGTAGTGTCTGGGTGACTGGAGGAGTGCACACGGAGTGACAGTGTGATTGCGGGACTGCATGGGTATTACCTGGGGAATTGAAGGAGCAAATGAGAAGTGTGTAAGTGGGTACAGGACTGTATGGGTAAGGCATATGGGATTGTAACAGTGATCAGTTAGTGCCTAAATCATTGCATGAGTATATAGCTACTAACTGAAAGATTAGAATACTGCAAGGAGAGTGCCGGAGTGAATTTGTAAGTGCTTGGGTATTGGCAGAGTGTTTGGATTAGTACATGGTAGTGGCTGGGTGACTGGAAAACTCCACAGGGAGTGAAAGGGTGATAGCTGGACTGCATGGGTACTACCAGGGGAATTGAAGGACCGAATGAGAAGTTTGTAGGTGGTTAGAGGGCTACATGGGTAGTGACTGGATGATTAGAGTACTGCGAGGAGAGTGCATGGTGAATTTATAAGTGCTTGGGTTTTGGCGCAGTGATTGGATAAGGACATAGGACTGGCTGGGTGATAGGAGGACTGCATAGGTAGTACCATGGAAATTACTGTACTGCATAGGTAGTCCTCAATGGATTGCAGCAGTGCATGTGTTAGTTACTGGATCATTGCCTGAGTACATGGGTAGTGACTGGATGATTAGAGTGCTGCAAGGACAGTGCATGGTGATTTTACAACTGCTTGGGTTTTGGCGGAGTGATTGGATAAGTACATAGTGCTGGTTGGGTAATTGGAGGAGTGCATGGGTAGTGACAGAGGGATTTCTGGAGTGCATGGGTACTACCTGGGTAATTGTAGGAGTGAATCAGTAGTGGTCCAAGGCCACGCCCCTTTTACACCTCTTTGCAACGCAGCTCTGTGGCGCTTACTGGAGGTACCTGGTGGGCTAGTTGGACCCAAGTAAACCTCAGGATTCAAGGGGACTTAATCCTCCAACTTACAATGCACCAGAGGGACGGTTTGCACACTGGTGAAGGGAGGGGGTGGGCCTGATGTGACAAGTGTGCAAACACGCCTGTGGTACATTTTAAGTTGGGGTATTAAGTCCCCTTGAATCCTGAGGGTCCCTGGGGCTGAACTAGCCCACCAGGTACCTCCAGTATGCGCCAGGGAGCTGCTTTGCAGAGAGGTGTTCAGAGGCCACTCTCCTTTTAACACCTCTCTGCAACACAGCTCTTTGGCGCTTACTGGACGTACCTGGTGGGCTAGTTGGCTCCCAGGGACCCTCAGGATTGAAGGGGAATTAATCCCCCAACTTAAAATGCGCTATGGGGCGCGTTTGCACAGTGGTACAGGGAGATTTGAAGGGCTAGCCTAAGCCCTGGAAGGAGCCCCGCTGCAAAGGCAGACCCAAGGTAACGCCAACCGACGTAACCAACATTGGGACAGGCGCTGTTAATGAGGACTAGAATGCGCCCGCAGAGTGAAAAGAGACTGGATCCAGCAACCCACTGGGGCTAATTGATTTTAAAGATACTTCATGTGCAGGACACTCACGAGAGGAAGATTACGGCACTACAGGTACCAGGAGGCCTAGCGAGCGGCCACGCGGGTACCAGGATTAATAAAGGTGCCGAAAAACTCTCTGCACTCTACTGCAGTACACGTGTCAAAGAAAATGTTTATGCCAGCAGAAAGAACCTCAGTTATTAATACTTTCAAACAAAGCCAACCTTGGGTGACTGTAAACATACTTTACTCCCTTTTTCAGTCACCGATTGACTGAATGCCTGACTGACTAACTTGCTGGCTGTCATTCCATCTCTGAAACAGACTGTAATGCTTTTACAGATGTGTGTTCACTACATATCTCATAATATCACCTGGACTATTAAATCAAGGATACACTTGGATTCGAGTACGAGTTGTTTTTTTCATGGCTGCTAACTTCTGAGCAGCTATGAAACAGCACACCTTTAACCTACGTGAAATCTCTCTCATTAGTCACAAACATGCAAATGCACGAAAACATGCAGAAACATAATGCCCGATGGCTTTATATACAACGGGAGCATTCATTGCGCAGCAAGCTTATCTCTTTTCTTCATGTGTTAGCTCACCGTGCACTTTCTTGCTCTGAAGCAGGAACTGTTATAGACCTCTCTGCTTTGGAGAACTGTTAATTCTGATTCACACTGATTATTTTTACCCTCAAGAGACACTCAAACGGAACAATGCGCTACCATTCCACAAAACATTAAGGCAGAAGTGAGAGAATTACTATATTTCTTGCACATACATAGCAATGATTAAACAATGTCAAGGCAATTAGTCACATTCCTGCATATTCATTGTTATCTGAATATTATACATTTATGCACTGCATAATATATATGTATGTTACAGTATGCAGATAACATACATGTACGAGTCTCAGTATATGAGCTTTATGCTTCTTTCTACATATTTGTCAGATGATGTAAATATGATTATACTGTAGGTAGCAGTACCTATGCATATTGCTTTTTATGCTCTCTATAAAGTTTTAACAATATATAGAGATACAAAAAATGCAAAAAAATAGAAAAACATCTAAATAAATCACTGCAAGTATATTCTAACATGACAAAATAACTATGTCTGGCCATATACATGAGGTTATCAATGTACATGTGTTTATGCATATGAGGTTGTGCTTACGTTTATAAGGATATACATATATATCTATATATATATTATTTAAAAAAGCGATGTTTATGTATGCACAACATACATGTGTACTGGGATGTAAGTATTACTTCTTATATGTACATATGAATATATTTAAACATCGGAATTTATGACTTGTATAATGATAACCAAGTATAATATGTATATGTGTGTCTGCATATATTTATAGATATATGTATATATTTTGATGTGTGTGTAAATATTTATTTATTAAAGAAACACCTCTCTCTCTTTCTTTTTGTCCATTCCCTGACTCTTCCCCAAAGGTTTCTAGCTACTATGGATTCTAGCTACTATGAACTCTCAAACATCTGGGGAGAGGATGTAGCCTTAGGGCTAGAGCGGTCGACCTCGAAGCTGAAGAATCCGGTTCAAGTCTCGGCAACGACTCTCAACATCCTGTGATTCTGGGAAAATCACTTTATCTCCCCGTGCCTAACAAAAATGAATGGTAGCAAAACTGGTACTATGTAAAGCGCTCTGATACCTGATGTCTCAAATCTAGTTTGCGCTATAAAAAACTCACCAAAAAAAAAAAATACTTTCAAAGCTCTTCCCTCTTTTCTATTGGATTCATCCTACTAACAGGTGCACATGTTCACCACTCCAAATAACATTAATATTAACCTACTACCTATCTACTTCTAACTTTGTGTTCTAGAGTAATGTGCTACTCACAGCAAATACTTTAGTGCTTCATCAGGGTCAGTAAGTGCTGTATACACACAATTTACAATTTGAGCATGTTGACATAGAAATTTGAAAACACAAAAGGTGATATGAGGAATGCTTGCAATAAGTCTAACTACTAGCAATCGCTCAGGTATCATTTCAACCCATCGTTATTTTACCCACCATGCCAGCTCAGTTTAGACCTGGCTGCAATAAAAACAGCCCAGTGCAAATCACCAGGCCAGGTTTTCCCCAAACCGTTACGCAAGCAACCCTAGTGCCAAAGGTATGCCTAGAAATGGGCACGTGCACACTGTGTAAGTGGAACCAAGCTATGCCCGATTGGTGAGACTCATACAGGACCAAACCAGTCTTGCGTTGCTTGAGTCCCAGTTTGGGAAGAACCTAGCCATGTCTGGAGAAGACCGAGACTGCGGACAAAGCTTGATATTAGAGGGAGGGGGTTTCTCATAAAAGTGAAGCCCTAGTGGGGAAATGTAAAAACAGAAGCCCTATTAGTAATGGTAACATGTTCTTCGTAAACATGCTGTTTTGGTTATTTTCTGTATCATAGGAGTGAATGTATGAGCCTGATGTGTAAAGAGATGTTCCATATTCTGGGCACATAAGTCTAGAAGGCTTATTTCCTGGTTTTTAAAATATTATTTGGGCACATTGAATATGGTCTGGCTATGCCTGGGATCCTGTGCTACATTTGCCTCTTGAGGTGTTAATTTTTTGGACAGTTAGGAAGGTGTGTCATTTGTTACTGCTTTGTATGTAATGCTACATGTTAAACCAGGCCGGAAATGGCAATCAATGTTGATCGATCATGAGGGAAGAGATACATCCTTTGACATGATTTAGAGTGCTGGATGTGATATAGAGTGAGAATAGGATAGAATTTAGGAACACCAGTGAGTAGGGCATTACCACCCCACAAGTCTGGGAGGGCCAGAGTGTGAGTAATGGTTCTGAATTTGGTTTTGGGGAAACATGACTTGACTGACAGAGCGACAGAAGATACCACACCAATGAATTTTCCTGTCAACGCTATGGTCAAATAAGGCCAGAATTGATTGCAAAACAAGTCATATTAGAAAGCCCCTCCGATATTTGGGCTTGGATGATATCAATGATGATGAGTTTGAAATTCTCCATGGGTGTATTTAGTTGCATGCAGGCACTTGGTATCCATGGCTGGATGATGGTTAGTCATTCTTTGAGGAGGTCAATGTCCTTTTCTGTAGAGATATTCAGAGACATTTGTGTGTTATCAGTCTGTGGAGAAGTCTGGCTCAAGGGTTAGAGCAGGCAGACCTCGATGCAGAGCTCTAGCCAGGGACCAGGGTTCGATTCCTGCCCCGGCGGGTCTCGGGCTCATTAATTCCCCTGACCGGATATTCTCGCCTCAGTGCCTATCCTGATCATGGGTCCCACGCTGCAACTCTGGGAAATAGCTTGCTTAGTCTCCACAACGGCCCCCACAACGCGAGGGATGCCTGGTCTGCACCATGGGGGTGCCCAGGAGTGGACACTTCACAGGGAAAGCCAGGAAGGGTTCCCTTGCGGTATTGGTACAAGCGCCGGAAAACCCACTGCGGGTAGCTGTGCGCTATACAAGTACAAAAACAACAACATTTGATGTCATGTCCAAACAGTGGGCACTAGGACCATGGGGTCAGGGGTGTGGGGAAGGGGACACCGGACCCCACTTCTGGTCAGGGGAGCAGGGCAGGACATTACAGGACCAGGGGGATGAGAGGCAGGAGGCTGATACAAGCTGTACAGTAAAGAAGAATAAAGATACCTGAAGACGAAGTCACTATGTCGTGTGATCCTTGGGGGCTTCACGACACTACAACTGGCGTCGAAGGTGGGATGAAGAACACACGTATGTGTCGACTGCCCAGCAGCTCTAAATCGTGTTGAGCGCCAAACGACGATCACAGCGAAGCCAGGAGCCCACCCTGGTTTGCGCAACGGAGGAGAACAACGGCGCCGGAGCCCACCCCGACCGCTGCAGAGGAAAAGAAACATCCTGATTGCCCGGTAAGCGCCGATTTTTGAATCAAACATTTTGTTATGCGGCCAGTTAGCATCATACACAGCCCAGCTGCCTACATCAACTCGCCGGCAGGGCGTAAGCAAGCAAGAATTAAACACAGCGTCTGGACCTACAACCCGGAGGGCGGTGCCGCGTAGTAAAACCCACCGTCACCCCCCACCGGCAAAGCGGAGTCTGCAATTTTCATAGAGGAAAGATCCAACAAGAACCAAAAAAGAAACAGAGGAAACCCCCCCCTTTCGCGCAGTCAGTAGCCCTAGCGCAATTTGTCGTCCTAGCAGCGTGCGCAGGGGAAAACAAGAGGGATGTGGGAGGCCCAGCAGTGTGTGCTCGGGGAGCCAAGGCAATGTGATCTGGAACGCAGCATCCAGTTCATCAAGAATCGTTTTCCAGTATCGTTCTAGCTTAGGGCAGCGCCACAACAGGTGCAGGAGATTACCCGACATACCGCATCCCCTCCAGCAGAGACTGGATTTAGCCTTGTCCCAGGATGCAACGCGCGGTGGTGTATAGTACCAGTACGTCGCCAGTTTGTAGGCCGACTCCGTACCCGCCGTGTTAGCAGTAGTGTGGTGCGCGCAATAGAATACCTGCTCCCATTCTCTCTGCGAGAGTGGACGCCCCAGCTCCACTTCCCAACGTACTTGCGCCTTTGTACGCTGCCGCCGCGGGTCGTGCTTAATCATGGCATATAGTTCAGAGATAAGGCTCCGATCATCTTTTTTGCGCAGGAGCCAGCGCTCGAAAGCCGTGAGGGAACGCGACATCAACGCCACATTAGCCGGGCGCGTCACCCAGTGTACTACCTGCGCATAATAAAAACCATCCAACTCGTCCAGCAGGGAATGGTCCGACCGTAGTTCCGAAAAAGGGACTAGTCTCTCTAGATCAAAAAGCATACCCACCCTCTTACAACCCTACTCCCGCCAGCGATGGAAGACAGGTGATGCACGGCCAGGGGGGAAGGCGGGGTTGTCTACAATCGGCGTCATGGGTGAAGGGAAGGTCGTCCATCCCTTACGGAGTGCTAATTGATCCCACGCCTTGAGTGCTGGTGACGTCACCGGCGAGGAGTATAGCCCCCATGCCCTATCTTTGCGAGGCAACCAGAGTTCCCGCCAAATGTTGCAACCCACCACAGTCTGGTCCATGAACAACCAATGCTTGCTTGATTCAGGTCTGTTCCATTCAACCACGTAGCGAAGGCAGGACGCCTGGAAATAAGCTGAGAGATGAGGGAAACCCAAACCACCAGCTGCTTTCGGGAGTGCGGTCGTTTAAAACGCTGCCCGGGGCCGCTTGTTGTCCCAGAAGAACCTATTCAACAAGCCCTGGAGTTTCTTCAGAGCTCCCCTTGGTGGTGTTAGGGGCAGCATTTGAAAAACGTAAAGTATTCTGGGCAGAAGAGTCATTTTAATAGCCGCCAATCTGCCAAGCCAGGCCAAGTTGAGGCGCGACCAGGCGGAGATGGATTTGGTGGTCTGTTCTATCAGCTTGGTGTAGTTTAAGGAAAGCGTCTGGGACACAGTCGAAGCAAGGCGGATACCCAGATATGTGATGTCAGACTGCGTCCAGCGGAAGTCAAAATCCTGTTGCAGGTCAGCCACCTCCTCCGGTGGGACAGAGATGTTTAAGATTTCAGATTTGGTAAAATTAACCTTAAAGCCCGCCGCGTCATGAAAAGCCCGAATCTCCGCAGAGAGGCAGCGTAAAGAGGCAGCGGGGTTCCGTAAAGCCAGAATAACATCATCCGCGTAAAAAACTGATTTTATGCTCGTCAGCCCCAAATCGAATGCCCGCAATGTCGGGGTGGGACCTGACACGTTGGGCAAAGGGCTCCATATAAAATGCAAATAGGAGCGGGTAAAGGGGACACCCTTGCCGCGTCCCCCTGGTGATAGAAAATGGTTCCGACTTACAGCCATTGACACGCACCACCGCCCTTGGAGACGCATAGAGGGCCTGAACACAGCGCAAAAAATTACCCTTAAGACCAAAAGCCTGCAATACTCGGAAAAGGAACCCCCACTCAACCCTGTCAAAGGCCTTCTCCGCATCTATGGATAGGAGGAAGGCCTGCGTCTTCGCGCGGTGGACATCCAGCAGGTGCAGCAATCTCTTGGAGTTGTCACTGCCCTGACGGGTAGGAACGAAGCCCGACTGGTCCGGCTCAACCACACCATCCAGGAGAGGGCGAAGCCGTGCCGCCAGGATGCCAGCAAATAGCTTGGCATCGACGTTGAGGAGGGAGATTGGTCGATAAGAACTACAATCAGTAGGGTCCTTGCCAGGCTTAAGAATGACCGTTATGGCAGCATCAGACATAGAGGGCATGACCGAACCCGTGTCCAGGAACGAATTAAAGAGGCGGGTCAAAAACGGGGCCAGTTCCCGGCAAAAGGTTTTATAAAAAAGTGCGGGGAAGCCATCGGGCCCGGGGGATTTAGCTAACTTTAGCCGGGCAATGGCAGAGATAACCTCCTCCACGCGGATCTCCATGTTCAAGTCCTCGACCGCATTCTCAAATAAGGGCGTAATGCCAGCCGCCTGAATGTACCGGTCACCAGCTACGGGCGGCGTGCCTTCCTTTGTGTACAAGGTTTGGTAAAAACGGCCGAAGGCCGCAACGATCTCGGAGTCAATGGTACGTGTCACGGATTGGTGATCGCAGATTTCCATGATGGCAGATTTCCGTGATGGCATGGAAGCATTTTACCACCCTTGTCCCAACTCAGGTAGAACCTGTGACGCAGGCGCAGCAGCGCGTGTTCCGCTCTATCGAGATCCAGATGCTTTAGCATGCGTGTCTTGATCTCGAGCTCCCTCCAGACCCTGCGCGCCCCAGTCCGTTTATGGATAGATTCTAAGCCCCACACTTCCCCCTCCAGCTCCTCTATACGAAGCTTGGCATACGTGGCCGCTAAAGCAATGAAGTCCCCCCTAACCACCAGCTTCAATGCCTTCCAAACAGATGCTATCGCAGTATCCCCGATTGGGTTCTCGGCGAAGTAATGTGTGATGGTGTCTCTAATCTTTGCCACTACAGAGTCAGCGTTAAGCATGGAGTCGTGAAGCCGCCAGCCAGCTGAGGGAGGTCGCATGCTGCACAGGGTAATCGTGACCGTCAGGGGCGCATGATCCGAGAGGGATCGAGGGGCAATGTCAGCGTCTCGGAGGTGGGGCAGCAGGGCAGAAGTAGCCAGAAAGTGGTCAAGGCACGCGTATGTTTGGTGTGCGGCCGAGTAGTATGTGTAGTCGCGCTCCTGGGGGTGTTGCAGCTGCCACACATCATGCAAACCACCATCCGTCAACCATTGCTTCCCCTCTGCAGACCAGGTCCCTGAGTGGTGCAGCCTATTCGCCGATCTATCGAGAGTCTCATCCATTACAAGATTAAAGTCCCCCCCCCACCAAGAGGAGAGCATCAGGGGAAGCAAGGACCTGGGCCAGAGCTGTACGCAGAAAAGGCTCCTGCTGTGTATTCGGTGCGTACAGGGACCCAATGGTGAAAATCGTATCCCCCCATTGCACCCGCACCGCAAGAAATCTCCCCCGTATATCTACAAGATGGGTCAAAACCTTACACCGCATCCGGGAGCTGAAAAGGAGGGCCACTCCGTTCTTCTTAGCAGGGCCCGAGGACCACAACTAAAGAGGGAATCTCCTGTCACGCATTCTACGCTCATCCTTGTGGAGGAGGTGCGTCTCCTGCAAAAGGCATTCGTTTCCCCCTGATTGTTCAAGGAGGGACAGGACAGCAGAGCGTTTCACTGGGCTGTTTTGCCTCCGGACATTGAGGCTCACCACCTTCAGTTCCCTAGCCATCCCACTCCAACCAGATCAGCATAGCAAGTTTTCCAGTGCGATTCCAGGGCAAAGTGCAGCTGGCCCACATGCCTTGCGCACACACCAATCGACATGAAGGGAAGCAGCAAAAATGCACAATCATACACAATCGGCAGAGGTCTAATGCGGAGTCCCCACCCCAACCCACCCCTCCCCTCCCCCCCAACACACCCCTCCCCTCCCCCCCAATACACACACCGAACCCCCGTAACAGAACCAAACAGGAGCAAAAAAAGACAAAGCAAGATACAAAAGTTAGTAATACAGGCCACAAAGGCAAGGGGAAGAGGTACCAGTCGACAGTCTTCCAATTCCCGATACGGGACTCACTCATCCAGCAGGACATACTAGAGTACCTTCAGGGGATGCCCCCCTCTGACGCCGGCAATGTACCCTCCCGGGCTTCACGGCACCTCTGGAACGTCATCTGGAGCTGCCTCTGTAACCAGGGCCACGGAGGCTTCAGGTGCACCCCTCTCCTGGAGACATACTGAGGGATCAGGCCCTTTCTTGGGTACAGAGCGGCCTACTTTCTGCCAATCCGCTGAGCGTCGTCGTCGCCTGAAGGTCCCGCTACCGCCAGCAGACTCCGGCTCCGTATGTTCTATGCCCAGGAGGTCCATGGCATCTGTGAGCGAACGGACCTGAACCAATTTATTTTGCCTGCGGAAAATGAGTCTGAACGGATGACCCCATGTATATAAGATGTTGCGATCACGTAGATGTGACGTGACCCGTTTGAAGTCTCTGCGTTTCTGCAGCGTCTACGCTGCCAAATCCTGGAAGAGCACTGGATTGTGTCCACGGAACTGCAGAGGGACGACCTCGCGCGCCTTCCTGAGGATGCGCTCCTTCAGTTGAAAATCATGCACGCAGACGAGGATGTCCGGTGGTGGTGCCTTTGTACCCTTCGGCAGACCCACACGGTGCACTCTGTCCATACGAATCTCCGACACCTTCTCGTCCTGCAGGATTTGTTTAAAGAGGGTCTCGACATACTCACGTAGATCTGCTCCCTCGCCCTTCCACGGCACCGCTCTGATCCGGATATTGTTGCATCGGGACCGGTTCTCCAAAAGCACGTCCTACTCCGCCGCCATCTTGGCCACGCCCCCAAGCGCCGATTTTAAAAACAAAGTGAGCGCGAAGTTCGAGAAAATCGAGCGCGAGCTCTCGCGAGAGTCTCAGCGGCCATTTTGAAACAAGGCAGAAAGGGCCAACCAGCGTGCGAGAAGATCGAGCGGCCATCTTTAAACCAGGCAACACTCGGATTGGTCCCGAAGTCTCGCGAGAGTCTCGGCAGCCATTTTGAAGTCAGTCAAAAAGGACCAATAAGGAAGTGGAAAGTGCCGGCGGCCATTTTGAGGACAGGCCAAAAAAAAACCAACAATTTAACAAGAGTGCCAGAGAGCACCAGGAGTGCTGAAAGACAGCCCAAATCAATGGAAAGAGCAATTGAGAGCCAGAAAAGGGGAAAAAGAAGAGAAATAACAAAAAGGCACAAAGAGAGGCCAAAAGAGGGCCAAAGACAAGCAAGTGAAAGAAAGGTGGAAATAAAGAGAGGCACAAAAAGATGCTAAAAGGAAATAGTCAAAATAAGAAATAGCGTAAAAGAACGTTTCAAACAGTGAAAGAAAGGAGAAAGCACAAGTGCCACTAAGAGAACAAAGGAAAGAAAGATGGCATTCAGGTTGAAGATCGATTTGGTGGGGTGGATCACCAGGAATCAACACCAATGACTGCTAGCAGTTGAGATCTTGAAGAGCCCATCTGGAACAGTTGAGAGCAACAAAGTAAGATATAAGCCAACGAATTGCATAGCCAGTGACACCAATCCATTTTGAGAGGATACTAATTATGGTATAATAGTCAATTGTTGACAAGGATGTTGACAACAATTTATGGTTGAGGTTGCAGGTACCGACCTTGTCTGTGATGAGTGCATGGTCTGTCTACATGTAAAATGTAGTCTGAACCCTGTAGGAAGTAAGTGATGTGAATCTGATGGCAGCTTCTTTTTGTACAATTTTACCCATGAAGGAGATATGGGTGTTGAGTGAATGGTTTGGCTGCTTTATTGGTCGGCTTCTGGATTTCTGCTTTTTAGCATTGTCTGGTTCTCAGAATTTTAGAGGAGGTGCCATCTGCGAGCAGTTGATTTTATTGAGAATTGGTGTGTTCACTCGCTGGTGAGGGATTTCAGATTGTGAAAGAAGAGGATGCTTTATTAATTGGTGCAGGGGCTGCTCCTCCATTTGAGACGAGGAGCATTGCCCCACTGAAATGACCTCAGTTATGAAAAATAAAATGGTAATGATTTTAATTTATTACCATTTTATTTTTTGTCACCCCGTCCCAAACGGAGCATCAGGACCGGGGCGGGCTGCTACTGACTGGCAGCAGCAGAGATATCAGGGCACTTTCAGTTTAAAGTGCACATGTCTTTTTAGCCAGTCATCTTGCGATGGGCAGCCACACATGCACACTTTAAATGTAAACCTCTCTAAACCAGCTGTCAAAAGACAGTTGGTTAGAAAAGCAAAAGCCGCCAGTGCTCTTCTGAGCGTTGATAGAGGCCGCTCCCACCAATCCTGGTGTTGCTCTCATTTTTTTTTGTTTACATTTCTTTATTGATGTTTTGATTCAATAAAAGGTGTCATACATGCATGTACATCAGTCCCAAGTAAGCTTCAAGACTCAGATGTTACAGTGTAAAATAGGTGAAGCAGTATTACACATTACAGATTCTGACATTTCCCAGAGTATTCACTACAGAATCTCATATTGTTGGGAGATATGTGGTAGATAGGAGGTAGTTGCTCCGTTTGGTGCCTGTCTGTGTTAGGCATGCCAGGGGTGGAAGAGGAAGGGTGGGAGGGGAGGAAGGAGAAGGCGGTGTCAGGGGATGAACGGATACACTTTTGCTCAACTCAGGTCTCTGTCACTCCCCAAAGCTTTCATTACTCCCACATTTTATTAAATGGTGATATCTACCTTTCTCAGCAAATGGTGAGTCCCCTGGTTATGTGTAAGGGGTTCGAGGATGCAGGGCGATCCAGACATCAATCTGCCAGGTCCCTAGAGTGTCCACACTACGCTTCACAGCAAGTCCCTGCAGGTGTCACGTCAGGACCGGCGGTGGGTGTCTGGGGCTCATCATTTGACTGGCAGATAATGCGAAGATCCTGGAGGACTGCATCCCATGCAGCTGCCATCGGCAGTTTGTGAAGTCCCAGGGTGTCTTCCCGATGTAAGCTTACGCTTTCGGCCTGTGTCCAGTTCGTCAGCGAGCGGAGCCACACTGCCACAATTGGAGATCCCGGTCGTAATTACACCTAAGTCAAGGAATCTAGATGTTACCTTGTGTTTTTTGGACCTGCAGTAGAGGCCCAGGAGACACACCTCCCAGGTGCACTCCACCATGCGTCCACTGCAGTCGGTCAGGTGAGTGACGACAGACTGCCAGTAAGCAGGGAGTGTCGTACAGCTTCACAGCATATGATTAGGATCCGTATACACCAAATAGTATCTAGGACAGTGGGCATCAGTTCGCCTAAAGTACTTATTTATTTTGGCCTGTGTCAGATACGCTCTGTGTATTATATAGTAATGTATTAGACGGAACCTGGTGTTTCTGGGGATAAACGTGGGCCCCTCCAATATTGCTGCCCATTCACGGTCTGTGCATGGCCAGAAGAGATCCATATCCCCGTGGCGCTTGAGGGATGGGTTGCGCAGCATGTGAACGCAGCGAGTCAGCAAACCATCGTGTGTAGTGTCTCCATGTACCCATTCCATGCATGTACTGGATAGTGAGGTGCATTGTGGGCTCCTGCGATATGTCTCCCCACATTGTACGCAGTGCCGCAATCAGTGTGGTGTGAAGGAGACACTGACCCTGCGGTAGACCGTCTTTATCTGCCAGGACATCAAAGGGTGCCAACTAACCATCGCAATAGAGGTCTCCTAACATCTGCAGCCCCACCTCACTCCAGGCAAAGAGCTCTGCCCTGGTGGTGGCCCGTTGACCCCTCAGCATACCCTGTAAAGCAATGCAGGTGCATAAGGGACTGTAGTGCTCATGAGGCGTAGGCTTCGAAGAAAGCATCTATGGGCCGCCTCCAGCATCAACTGGGTGGGTGCCGCACCCCACCTCCCGCTGGTGCTGCTCTCATGTTGGAGAGAGCAGCACCAGGATTGCCTTGGGAGCTTGCCTGCCTGCCTCGAGGAGGAAAGACCATCAAGGAGGACGTTGCGCTCACAAGTAAAAGCTTCTAGATAAAAAGCATCTTTTAAATGCCCCTGCCCCATCACTGAATTGGTGATCTCCTTGAGAGTGATGCAGAAATATTCATTTGACAAGATTTTAAGTTTAGACCACTTAGATGAGTTGCATGGCAGGATGTGTGGGTTTGTGGTGTTATTTGTTTCTATTGGTGATGGCATTGCGTTTGCGTGCTCAGAATGTTGATGCAGAGTTTGATGGTATTAATGAGGGCTTTACTTTATCACAAGGTATTATGTTGAAAAGGCATTTTTTGGTTTCTGTTGTGAAGATGAGGTTGTCACATACAAATCTGGTTATTTCTAGTTATATTTTGTTGTCCTGCAATTGTGTTTAGCACCAATGTCGTCTCTTCTTTACAGAAGGAGGATTTCTGTCAAAAAGTTCATGGGATAACCAGAAGTAGATTGGTTAACTTTATGGTTCTGACTTACATTAGATCATGAATGTCAACACTAGTTTACAAAGTGTTACTGAGCGAGTCAAGCTATATATTTTCTTCGGTACTACGATAAACGTTGAGGGAGAATCGGGCTGTGTGGAAAGATTAGCTGGAAATTAATTATTCAACATTTGTTTCTTATTAGGTCTCGCCTGCCAATGCGCTTGCGCATTCGAGCTGGCGAGAGATATAGGGGCCTATCCAGAGTTTAACCAAACTGGCGATTTGATGCAGTGCACGTGAACACAAGTACGCGCATTCTCGCCACATGCCCTTTTTTTAAGTTCTTTCATTGGCTCGTCACTTTAAGTCCTCCCACCCTCTCCCTGTCCAGCTCGCGCTTCACTTTGATCACACCCCCTTGCATTTTCGTAAAGTTCTTTCATTGGCTCGTCACTTTAAGTCCTCCCACCCTCTCCCTTCTCCAGCTCGCGCTTCACTTTGATCACACCCCCTTGCACTTTTGTAAAGTTATTTCTTTGGCTCGTCACTTTTAGTCCTCCCACCCTCTCCCTCTCCATCTCGCGCCTCACGCTGATCACCCCCCCTTGCTCTCCAGCACGCTATCATGCATCCCACAGCGACCACACTCATTCCACAGCCTCTCTCCTATTGTCTCTCCACTTAGTCCACGCTCTTTTCAGCTGACTCGTGCGCCTCGCGCTTATCAACTCCCCCTTGCTCTCCAGCACGCTATCATGCATCCTACAGCCACCATACTCATTCCACAGCCTCTCTCCCATTGGCTCTTCACTTCACAGCCTCTCTCCCATTGGCTCTCCACTTAGTCCACGCTCTTTTCAGCTGGCTCGCACGCTTCGCGCTGATCACCCCCCCTTGCTCTCCAGCACGCTATCATGCATCCCACAGCCACCACACTCATTCCACATCCTCTCTCCCATTGGCTCTCCACTTAGTCCACACTCTTTTCAGCTGACTCGCGCGCCTCGCGCTGATCACCCCCCCTTGCTCTCCAGCACGCTATCATGCATCCTACAGCCACCACACGCATTCCACAGTCTCTCTCCCATTGGCTAAACACTTAGTCCACGCTCTTTTCAGCTGACTCGCGCGCCTCACGCTGATCACCCCCCCTTGCTCTCCAGCACGCTATCATGCATCCTACAGCCACCACACTCATTCCACATCCTGTCTCCCATTGGCTCTCCACTTAGTCCAAGCTCTTTTCAGCTGACTCGCGCGCCTCGTGCTGATCACCCCCCTTGCTCTCCAGCACGCTATCATACATCCTACAGCCACCACACTCATTCCACAGCCTCTCTCCCATTGGCTCTCCACTTAGTCCATGCTCTTTTCAGCTGACTTGTGCGCCTCACGCTGATCACCCCCCCTTGCTCTCCAGTACGCTATCATGCATCCTACAGCCACCACACTCATTCCACATCCTGTCTTCCATTCGCTCTCCACTTAGTCCACGCTCTTTTCAGCTGACTCGCGCGCCTCGCGCTGATCACCCCCCCTTGCTCTCCAGCACGCTATCATGCATCCTACAGCCACCACACTCATTCCACAGCCTCTCTCCCATTGGCTCTCCACTTAGTCCACGCTCTTTTCAGCTGACTCGCGCGCCTCGCGCTGATCACCCCCCCCTTGCTCTCCAGCACGCTATCATGCATCCTACAGCCACCACACTCATTCCACATACTGTCTCCCATTGGCTCTACACTTAGTCCACGCTCTTTTCAGCTGATTCGCGCGCCTCGCGCTGATCACCCCCCCTTGCTCTCCAGCACGCTATCATGCATCCTACAGTCACAACACTCAATCCACAGCCTCTCTCCCATTGGCTCTCCACTTAGTCCACGCTCTTTTCAGCTGACTCGCGTGCCTCGTGCTGAACACCCCCCCTTGCTCTCCAGCACGCTATCATGCATCCTACAGCCACCACACTCATTCCACATCCTCTCTCCCATTGGCTCTCCACTTAGTCCACGCTCTTTTCAGCTGACTTGCGCGCCTCGCGCTGATCACCCCCCCTTGCTCTCCAGCACGCTATCATGCATCCCACAGCCACCACACTCATTCCACAGCCTCTCTCCCATTGGCTCTCCACCTAGTCCACGCTCTTTTCAGCTGACTCGCGCGCCTCGCGCTGATCACCCCCTCTTGCTCTCCAGCACGCTATCATGCATCCCACAGCCACCCACACCCACTGCATCCATCCATTCATCCATCCATCCATTCATACAACAAACACACTGCATCCATCTATCCTACTACATCCATCCATCCCACTGCATCCATTCATTCATCTAACCATCCATCAAACCATTCATCCCCCTACTCCATACATCCATCCACACACTCCAACCATCCATCCAGCAACCCACTTAATCCATCCGTCACCCCACTCCACCCATACACCCATCCCCTCACTCCATCCATCCCCCTCTCAATCCTTCAATATATACATCCATCCATTAATCCACCCACTCTATCCGTCCATCCCCCCACTCCATCTATACCCTGTCTCTCTATTTCCCTACCTCTATTTATCTTTCACACTCACTCACTCTATCTATCTATCACCCTCACTATCCATTGCATCACCACAGCATCACTTATAGCCACCACAACATTACTATATGCTACATCCATCCTCTCAACCCATCCATCCATCGATCCTCTCACTACAACCATCCATCCATCTACCTACAATAATCCATCCATCCAAACATCCATCCCACTGTATCCATACATCCATACATCAAATTTACAAAGAAATAAATGCTTTATTGAGTCCCCTCACTCACCCAAGGTACCTACAATAATCCATCCATCCAAACATCCATCCCACTGTATCCATACATCCCTCCAGCACGCTATCATGCATCCCACAGAAACCCACCCACAGTGCATCCATCCATTCATCCATCTATACATTCACAACCATCCATCCATCTACCTACAATAATCCATCCATCCAAAAATCCATCCCACTGTATCCATACATCCATACATCAAATTTACAAAGAAAAAAATGCTTTATTGAGTAATGAGTAATAAGCACCACTACAAAAGTATGCACAACAAAACAATGCTAAGTTGTGCTGTTGTGCTGTTGTGCTGCTGAGTGGTGCTGTTCTGGGGCTAAATGATGCTATAGTGATGTTCAGTGATGGTGTTGTGGTGCTAAGTGTTCCTGTTGTGGTGCTGCATGATGCTGTGGTGATGCTAGCTGATCCTATGGTGTTAGTGAGTGATGCTAGTGTGTTGATGAGTGGAGCTCTGGTGGCGGTGAGTAATGCTGGATACGTTACTGAGTAATGCTAGTGTTGCGCTGAGTGATGCTGGTGTTGCACTGGTGCTGTGGTGGGGCTAAGTACACCACCACAGTACCAGGGTACAACACCACAGCATCACTCAGCATCACCATAGCACCACTCAGCACCACAACAGCAGCACTCAGCACTAACACAGCAACACTCATCAGCACAACAATATCAATAAACAACACCACATTATCACTAAGCACAAACACACCATCACTCTGCAACATTCCAGTATCACTCAACAACAACACAACATCACTCTGCAACACCACAAACAACACTCTGCACCAATACAACACCACCCAGTACCACTGCAGCACTACCACACCAACACTTATCGACACACCAGCATCACTCAACACAACTCCAGCATCACTAAGCACCACCACACACCACAACAACATTACTATGCACCACCACATTATCAGTCAGCACAAACACATTCACACTATGCACTAACACACCAGAAAATTCAACTATCACAGTAACAAACAGCACAACAGCGTCAATCAGCACCACTACAAAAGTATGCACAACAAAACAATGCTAAGTTGTGCTGTTGTGCTGCTGAGTAGTGCTGTTCTGGGGCTAAATGATGCTGTAGTGATGTTCAGTGATGGTGTTGTGGTGCTAAGTGTTCCTGTTGTGGTGCTGCATGATGCTGTGGTGATGCTAGCTGATCCTATGGTGTTAGTGAGTGATGCTAGTGTGTTGATGAGTGTTGCTCTGGTGGCAGTGAGTGAAGCTAGATATGTTGCTAAGTAATGCTAGTGTTGCGCTGAGTGATGCTGGTGTTGCACTGGAGCTGTGGTGGGGCTAAGTACACCACCACAGTACCAGGGTACAACAGCACAGCATCACTCAGCATCACCATAGCACCACTCTGCACCACAACAGCAACACTCAGCACCAACACAGCAACACTCATCAGCACAACATTATCAATAAACAACACCACATTATCACTAAGCACCAGCACACCATCACTCTGCACCATTGCAGTATCACTCAACAACAACACAACATCACTCTGCAACACCACAAACAACACTCTGCACCAATACAACACCACTCAGTAATACTACAGCACTACCACACCAACACTTATCAACACACCAGCATCACTCAAGACAACTCCAGCATCACTAAGCACCACCACACACCACCACAACAGCACTCAGCAACACAAATTACCACAACAAAATAATTATGCAACGCCACATTATAACTACACACCACCACATTATAACTCACAACACACACAGCAACACTCAGCAACACTACACCATCTCTCAGCAAGAAAAAAAATATTTCCAGAAACAATTACATTTCAAACAGTAGAGGAGAATACAAATAAAAAATTAACAAACAAATAAAATATCTCCATTATGTAGTCCCACCAACAATACAAAAAAAAGGGCCAAATTACAAACACTCAAAAAATACAATTACGCCAAAACTTAATAACTAATAAAAAAATCAATGAATTCATGCAATGAAGGACCAAATAACACGGCAAAAATAAAAACCACTCAATAATAACTTACTAACGAATAAACAACTCATGGAATTCTATTAAAAAGGCCAATCCTGTACATACGCCAAAGAAAATGATCAAGTTACCAAAAAAAAATGACAAGATGAACGGAAGTAAAACAATCATGTTATTAAAAATACAAGACCAATACTGTACATACGATAACTGAAATAATAACCCAACACCTACAAAATACATACTGAGTCAATATAAGCCTGGCAATACTTTAATACAATAAATTATTAATACATACCAGCTCATAAATAAAGGTAAATACTATTTACAAACACAAAATACTTGAGCAAAATAAACAAATGTATGATATTTACACATTAACAATAACTTTAAATCAATACATTGCTATACATTACATACATGTACATTAAAACATTGCACATTCACAATTTAGAAAGTTCAATACATTTTTAACTATATAGCAAGTACATCCGCTAAAGCCAAAAAAAGGAGCGATACACAAATGTCGAACATTACTATTAAACAGTCATACAAATGAAAAATAATCTCTACAAAATCAATAATACATTCGCATAATACATTATATAGTCTTACATTATAAACTTACCTGTCAAACGACGCAGGAAGAAGACCGGAACAACAACATGCCTTTCCCACACGAAAGTTGCCGAAGATTTGGGAATTTCCCAATTGACGCACCTCAAACGCAACGCTACAGCACAAAACGTAGCGCTGCGATTGGCTACAGATTACTTCATACCTCAAACACTTTAAAACTTCACTAAAACACTAGAACGCTAAACACAAAACGCAAATCACATAAAGGAAACACATAGCGTCCGCCATTTAAAAAAACGTATAAACAATGTTACAACACAATACATTAACACACATAACACATACTTAACAAATATATAAATACACACACATGTTACAAAAAAAAACATGCAACACACTAACACTCACACAACATCACATCTGACAATACAATAAAACATCACACACAAAGCATAACACCTCAACATATAATACACTAATAACAAACATCTACACAACAGCATTAATACACACCATCACAGCAACACACCAACTCAACTCTGCAACACCAAACCAACACTCAGCACCACCACATCAACAGTCAGCAACAGCACAGCACCACTCACAACAAATACAGCATTACTCAACATCAAAACAGCAACACTCAGCTACACCACAGCAACACTCAGAAAAACACATGCATCATTAAACAACACAACAACATCACTGTACAACACCACAGCAACACTCAGCACCAGCCCAGCATCACTCAGCAACACACCAGCATTACTTAGCGCAACACCAGCAACACTCCGCACCAACACAACATCACTCAGCACCACACAAAAAAAATTGCATCAATCCGCAAAACACCTGAAACAATCAGCAGAACAACATTTAGAATAAACATCACTCACTCTATCGCCCTTCCATCACTCTAACACCCTCCCTCACTCTATCGCCCTCCCTCACTCTATCGCCCAACATCACTCTAACGCCCTACATCACTCTATCACCCTCCCTCCCTCTATTGCCCTCCCTCTATCGCCCTCCCTCTATCGCTCTCCCTCTACCGTCCACCCTCTATCACCCTCCCTCTATCTAACATCCTCCCTCTATCTATCTATTGCACTCACTCTATCTATTGCATCAACATAGCATCACTCAGCACCACCACTGCGTCACTCAGGGGCACCACACATCACTTTGCGCAACAACAGCATCACTGAACGCCACAGCCTCACTTGTAGCCAAAACAACATCACTCAGCGCCACAACACCATCAATCTGTGCAACAATTCAACAACTGGTTCAATTATTTTCTAGCAATGTTTCAAACTTTATTACAAATGTCAGGAAAATATGTTAAAGGTTTTCACTTCTGTCCATGTTAAAACATTTTTATTTGTCAGGTCAATACATGTAAGACAGGGGAAAACTATATATTGTACCTGTACTAATGCTATACATGTAACATGTGATAATTTTATAACTATTGCCATTTCTAAAAACATAAATAATACTTTTATATTTTGCACAAAAAAAATAACATTTTCCACA
Source organism: Lissotriton vulgaris (assembly GCF_964263255.1). Taxonomy (NCBI): domain Eukaryota; kingdom Metazoa; phylum Chordata; class Amphibia; order Caudata; family Salamandridae; genus Lissotriton; species Lissotriton vulgaris. The sequence goes on from NC_141689.1 coordinate 912,179,325, forward strand.
CCAAAAGCTCAAACTTTTCTATTGCGAGACCTATTGCATTTCCAATGCTTGTTTTAGTTTGCCAACAAGGCGAACTTGGAAGATAAGTCTACCAAATATAATGAATTCCTTACCCCACTCAACTGTTACATGAAGCCCAGTGAGTCAATGATATATGGGTGCTGCACAATGATCAGATTGCCTTTCTCACATAAACCACTTTGACCATTCAGAATAGGGTCATATGCAAAAACCATTCTGATTCTCAGACAGTCAAAACTGCCCCTTTCCAAACTGCCTTTGAATCAGTTGGAACAATATTTAGCAGCAGCTTTTGGGCAACTACAAACTTGCTGTTTGCAATTCGTTCTTATCTTTTTGAAAGCAGCAGATGGATTAAGCAAAAATTGCAGATCTGCACAATTCGAATCAGTGTACAGTAAACAAAAAACGAAATCACCCATCCTAATGGAAAATGTGAGTGCTGTTTGAGTGATTTAATGGGAAAGGCAAAAAATGGGCTGTTCACCTAGTTGTAGTGGGCATAGCTGGTAGTTGCCAAACCGGAATTTTGGGGTGTCAATTTCATAGGCTGATCTATCAAATGAAGGGTATCATCCTTAAATAGATTATCAGTCGACTTTTATTACTGTATTTTCTACTATATGGGTCAGATTCACAGAACTACCTTAAGAAACAATCTTAAACTTACTACCATTTTGGTATTCACAGAAGGCACTTACTCATTCTGGTATTCAAAGAATGCACTTACTCATTTCGGTATTCACAGAAGTTAGGAGTCCTAACTTTAGGACTCCTAAATGCCTTCTGTGAATATCGAAAGTCTTAAAGTTAGGATTTTTCTCAGTTTAGGAGTAGAAAAGTTAGGACTCCTAACTTTAGGACTCCTAAATGCCTTCTTTGAATACCGAAAGTCTTAAAGTTAGGATTTTTCTCAATTAAGGTAGTTATAGTTAGGACCTAGTTTCCATAGGAAATCCGCAACATTCTATTGGGAATAACTTTGGCGCCGGTTGATGAATGTCCGCGAATTTCTCAAAGAAGATGGCCTGCTCCGCTCCTTCCCTGAAAGTCTCTGGAAGATTTGTCAAGCGGGGGCCGAGAAAAAAGGGGGGTAGGGTCTAGTACGCAGATCACGCTTTTGTTTAAATGGTGTAAATCCCTCCAGTAGTTGCTGAGAAAATTAAAGTTGAAATCAATTATATATCTATAAGCGTGCACCGTGCGCGCACCTTGCCGTGCACGAGCTTCATGCTGATTGGCTGCCACTGTCTGTCAACACTCCAAAACAGAAATTGATGGCAGCCATCTTGTGCCTCAGTAGACTGAGGCACAAGAAAGCAGAAAAACAAACGTGTAGAACTCAAAAAGGGGGTCCTTGTGGGAACCCCTGAGCAGGCCTAGGGGGTCAGGGTGCTTCTACCCTGCCCCCTTTTTGAGTTCTAAAACCTCTCGAGCACGAGCTGCATGCTCATTGGCTTTCAACACTTCAAACCAGGAAGTGTTGGCAGCCATCTTGTGCTCCGTAGACCGAGGCACAAGAAAGCAGAAAAACAAACGTGTAGAACACAAAAAGGGGGCAGGGTACAAGCACCCTGACTCCCTAGGCCTGCTCATGGGGTCCCATAAGGACCCCCAAGGCCAAAAATGTTTTTTTTTTAAAACCCAGTATGTTTATTTAAAAATTACCCCCCAGGGGGACCAAATTGTGGGGGCATAGTGATAAAGAAGTGTGGGGGTGCCCAATCCCGCCCCACACTGCCCTGGGGACCGCCACCCTCCGGGACAAAGCAACGCAGCCCCCTGGCGCATACTGGAGGCTTCTGGTGGGCTAGTTGCCTCCCAGGGACCCCCAGTATGCAAGGGGAATTAGTTCCCCCTCTACAAACACGCCCGGGGGCTGCGTTGCAGAGAGGTGTAAAAAGGGGCATAGCCTTATTACACCTCTCTGCAATGCAGCCCCCTGGCGCATACTGGAGGTTCCAGGTGGGCTAGTTGGCCCCCAGGGACCCCCAGTATGCAAGGGGAATTAGTTCTCCCTCTGCAAACGCCACATCCCTCTGGCAGTGTGTTGGGAAGATGTGTTCTGCCGATATTGGCGAGGCTGCTGGGGGCTTCTTGTTTCCCTGCTACACATCCCAGAAATGGCTCCTGCTTCTTCTCCAACTCCTGAACCGTAATTTTGGAAGTCGTTCCACGTCTCCTCTGTCTTCCAGCCTCGTTTTAGGGCTTCCACGGCCTCTTCCTCCTTTCTCCAGGTGACGTGCATGTCCTTTGCGGCCCATGTCCTGTTTCCCAAGGCCTGACTTCCTGCTTGAGTTCCTTCTGGGTCAAAGGCCTGGAAAGAGAGAAGGACGCAATTGTCTGGAGAAACAGTTCTATAGGTAGTCCTCCCCCATTTCGTGAAAACATATCAAACAATGCTATAAAAATAATAAAAAATGTGTAAAGTATAAATTAAATAATACATAACCCATACTAATTTTATAAAGAGAGAGCCCAAACCGTTGAGGCGGGTAATCTCAGTAACCACAGCACCAATCATAACACCCAATACAGCGTTGGAAAGGGCAGTTGCAGCAGAAGGACAAAGGCTATGCAGACGAATAAAAAAATGTGTTAAAAAGTTGCAAAAAACTACATCATCCAGAAGGCCGAGAGCCAAAATAACATCAAACAGGAAATGATGTAATAATGTGACTCACTATATTGAGACTGAGAGCCTGGAGCCAAATTGATCGTGAACAAGGGATATGCTATCCCGAAACGCGTAGATTTGCCTGCTTGATAAACTCCATGCTGTGAGGATTAAATAAAAAAGCACATAAGTTAAGACAAACGCGAGTTCGTCCCGTTTTTCTCCCAGCTGGGGGAATTGGTTGTGGATTTAAATGTGGCGTGGTTCTGCAGCGGGGATTTACGAACCGGCGAGAGAGCGCTGCAAATTCTGGTGAAAATGAACCGAGGGGTATCAATATATTGCACGCAATCTTGCATATGGTGTGTGAAAAATAAAAGTTTTGTGAAAACTTACATGCTGCTGCTGTGCCGTGACTTCTGCCAGAGGGGAACATATATATACATATATATATCCATCCATATCCATACTAATATTACAAAGAGAGAGCCCAAACCTTTGAGGCGGGTAATCTCAGGAACCACAGCACCAATCACAACACCCAATACAGAGTTGGAAAAGACAGTTGCAGCGGAAGGACATAGGCTATGCAGACGGCCACCATATACATTTAAAAGGTAAAAGAACTGTGTCAGCAAAGTAGTCCCTTGTGGGCGTGTCTGCATTCTGCTGTGGGCGTGTGCTGGGGGCGTGACAAACTCTGGGGGCATGTGGTACGTTCCACCCTTCATGCCATATGAGTCGTAATTGCGCCGTATCAAGGGGCTCGCTGGGGGCGTGACACGCTGGGGCCGTGACAAACGCTGTGGGCGTGTGTCTGTGCTGTGGGCGTGTGTCCACCCTTCATGCCATGTGAAGCGCCATTTACGCAATTGCGCCGCATCAAGGGGCACGCTGGGGGCGTGACAAACGCTGGGGGCATCTGCTACGTTCCGCACTTCATGCCATCTGGGTCGTACATTAATCAGATCGTCTGCTGTGGCCGTGTACTGGGGACGTCACAAAGGTGTTCACCTCGAAGCGTTTTAAGTAACCATTTGCAAAACTCCCTTGAGGGACTGCCCGTTGTCTCACACACACTGGGGGTGCCGAATGCAGTGTGTGCCTTGGCCTGTGTGCGTCTAAAAGGACCGAACGCAGTGTGTGACTTTGCCTGGGTGTGTCTAAAAAGCACTCGGGCCGAAGAGCGTCAGTGTGGGTTTAAAAAAAATAAGAACAGCGGGAAATAATCATTCAAGACTCACACAATTCTAATTGTTAGACGGTCGCCGCTGGCCCTCAAGCGGGGGCACACGCGACTGAGCGTGTCTGCGGGGACAATTACTGCAGTCTCTCATGCGCGCTGTTACTGAACTATCACATTAAACCAAATTACACGCGCCTGCTAACATCAGCAATGGCTGTAGCCGGGCTCAGGCGGCGGATCACTACACTAATTACATGCGCCTGCTAACATGTACCAGGGTTGCAGCTGGGCCTCAAGCGGGGGGACACGCACTTGCTAACATCAACCAGGGCTGAAGCTGGGCCTCAAGCGGGGGAACACGCGAAAGACCGTATCGGAATACACACATTACACACATTCTATTTCATATCCAGACAACGTCGGAACGGGCTGCTAGTTATTTAATATATACTGATTAAACATGTGAAAATAATGTTGAAAATATATATAAACAAGTATAGAAATGTTAAATAAGTGAAAAATTATTAAACATAAAATGTTTCAAGTAATGGTATAAAAACATTAAAAAAATGTAAATAATAATTAAATAATAGTATATAATATCTAATTATTTAATATATACTAATAAAACATTAGTGAAAATAATGTTGAAAATATATATGTAAAAAAGCTAATACATGTGAAACAATTGATAACAATGAAAAACAAAAGTAAGAATATATTAATGATTTACCTGATTAATAACTATTAAAAAATACAGATTAAAAAAAAATTTACTTGCATTATATATAGATTTTTTTTACATGAGGTATGTATGACACAAATTGTAAAACTATGGACTAATAAAGACATAGAAACAAATAAAAACAGAACAATGGTTGACATGTTTTATTATACAAAATTTGGGAAAGGTGTTGAACATTATTGAGGTAACATTTACTATCCCATATTGGGAGAAGGTGTTGGACACTAAGGGCCTGATTTGGCTGTCGGGTGGAAAGCCATGCAACAGTCTGTTGGAGGCATTCTGCCCGACATTCAGGGTTTACCTCCAACTGCAGTATTATGATGATAGCAGTTGGTGGGAAACCCAGGGGGGATTCCACTCCTCTTCCGACAGGCTCACAGAGCTTGCCCACTGGCCCTCCGCTATGAGGCCTGGGGGCAGAAAACATTCCTGCACCGCATGGTGCCTGCTATAAGGTGCAGGGATGTTCACAAACATCCATTTTTCAACAGAAGCTTGTGCTGCGGGCCTTTTCCGTCCACCACACAAGCTTCCACTGAAAAATGCATGTTTGCCACCGCCCTGTGGGCGGTTGCGTCCTAATCCAGCATTCGGACTTGCCGACGCCCGCCCGACTTCATAATAAAACATTTTACATACCATATTACAAAATAAAAATATTACAAAGACAATCAATACTGCAAATGTTCACATTTTTTGTGTAGTATAACATTTTGTAAAATATGGTATAAAACACACTAATTTAACTACAAACCTTTATAGTCATATTTATATTTTAAATGATACAAAACTATTTTAATTAGTATTAACATATAAAACATGTTTAAAAATATGTATTAACATTCATAAACTTAAAGAAAGTTGAAATTTTTAATTTTTTTGTATATTTATTTTTATAAAAACATTTCTAAATATTTTAAATATACTAATTTGAACATAAACTTATGGTTTTAATATTTAATGATAACTATATATCCATACTAATATAATAAAGAGAGAGCCCAAACCTTTGAGGCGGGTAATCTCAGGAACCACAGCACCAATCACAACACCCAATACAGCGTTGGAAAGGGCAGTTGCAGCAGAAGGACATAGGCTATGCAGACGCCCACCATATACATTTAAAAGAAAAAAGAACCGTGCCAGCAGAGTAGTCCCTTGTGGGCGTGTCTGCGTTGTGCTGTGGGCGTGTGCTGGGGGCGTGACAAACGCCGGGTGGCGTGTGGTATGTTCCACCCTTCATGCCATATGAGTCGTAATTGCGCCGTATCAAGGGGCTCGCTGGGGGCGTGACACGCTGGGGCCGTGACAAACGCTGTGGGCGTGTGTCTGTGCTGTGGGCGTGTGTCCACCCTTCATGCCATGTGAAGCGCCATTTACGCAATTGCGCCGCATCAAGGGGCACGCTGGGGGCGTGACAAACGCTGGGGGCATCTGCTACGTTCCGCACTTCATGCCATCTGGGTCGTACATTAATCAGATCGTCTGCTGTGGCCGTGTACTGGGGACGTCACAAAGGTGTTCACCTCGAAGCGTTTTAAGTAACCATTTGCAAAACTCCCTTGAGGGACTGCCCGTTGTCTCACACACACTGGGGGTGCCGAATGCAGTGTGTGCCTTGGCCTGTGTGCGTCTAAAAGGACCGAACGCAGTGTGTGACTTTGCCTGGGTGTGTCTAAAAAGCACTCGGGCCGAAGAGCGTCAGTGTGGGTTTAAAAAAAATAAGAACAGCGGGAAATAATCATTCAAGACTCACACAATTCTAATTGTTAGACGGTCGCCGCTGGCCCTCAAGCGGGGGCACACGCGACTGAGCGTGTCTGCGGGGACAATTACTGCAGTCTCTCATGCGCGCTGTTACTGAACTATCACATTAAACCAAATTACACGCGCCTGCTAACATCAGCAATGGCTGTAGCCGGGCTCAGGCGGCGGATCACTACACTAATTACATGCGCCTGCTAACATGTACCAGGGTTGCAGCTGGGCCTCAAGCGGGGGGACACGCACTTGCTAACATCAACCAGGGCTGAAGCTGGGCCTCAAGCGGGGGAACACGCGAAAGACCGTATCGGAATACACACATTACACACATTCTATTTCATATCCAGACAACGTCGGAACGGGCTGCTAGTTATTTAATATATACTGATTAAACATGTGAAAATAATGTTGAAAATATATATAAACAAGTATAGAAATGTTAAATAAGTGAAAAATTATTAAACATAAAATGTTTCAAGTAATGGTATAAAAACATTAAAAAAATGTAAATAATAATTAAATAATAGTATATAATATCTAATTATTTAATATATACTAATAAAACATTAGTGAAAATAATGTTGAAAATATATATGTAAAAAAGCTAATACATGTGAAACAATTGATAACAATGAAAAACAAAAGTAAGAATATATTAATGATTTACCTGATTAATAACTATTAAAAAATACAGATTAAAAAAAAATTTACTTGCATTATATATAGATTTTTTTTACATGAGGTATGTATGACACAAATTGTAAAACTATGGACTAATAAAGACATAGAAACAAATAAAAACAGAACAATGGTTGACATGTTTTATTATACAAAATTTGGGAAAGGTGTTGAACATTATTGAGGTAACATTTACTATCCCATATTGGGAGAAGGTGTTGGACACTAAGGGCCTGATTTGGCTGTCGGGTGGAAAGCCATGCAACAGTCTGTTGGAGGCATTCTGCCCGACATTCAGGGTTTACCTCCAACTGCAGTATTATGATGATAGCAGTTGGTGGGAAACCCAGGGGGGATTCCACTCCTCTTCCGACAGGCTCACAGAGCTTGCCCACTGGCCCTCCGCTATGAGGCCTGGGGGCAGAAAACATTCCTGCACCGCATGGTGCCTGCTATAAGGTGCAGGGATGTTCACAAACATCCATTTTTCAACAGAAGCTTGTGCTGCGGGCCTTTTCCGTCCACCACACAAGCTTCCACTGAAAAATGCATGTTTGCCACCGCCCTGTGGGCGGTTGCGTCCTAATCCAGCATTCGGACTTGCCGACGCCCGCCCGACTTCATAATAAAACATTTTACATACCATATTACAAAATAAAAATATTACAAAGACAATCAATACTGCAAATGTTCACATTTTTTGTGTAGTATAACATTTTGTAAAATATGGTATAAAACACACTAATTTAACTACAAACCTTTATAGTCATATTTATATTTTAAATGATACAAAACTATTTTAATTAGTATTAACATATAAAACATGTTTAAAAATATGTATTAACATTCATAAACTTAAAGAAAGTTGAAATTTTTAATTTTTTTGTATATTTATTTTTATAAAAACATTTCTAAATATTTTAAATATACTAATTTGAACATAAACTTATGGTTTTAATATTTAATGATAACTATATATCCATACTAATATAATAAAGAGAGAGCCCAAACCTTTGAGGCGGGTAATCTCAGGAACCACAGCACCAATCACAACACCCAATACAGCGTTGGAAAGGGCAGTTGCAGCAGAAGGACATAGGCTATGCAGACGCCCACCATATACATTTAAAAGAAAAAAGAACCGTGCCAGCAGAGTAGTCCCTTGTGGGCGTGTCTGCGTTGTGCTGTGGGCGTGTGCTGGGGGCGTGACAAACGCCGGGTGGCGTGTGGTATGTTCCGCCCTTCATGCCGTGTCTCATATCGTGTGCTAATCCCACCCTGCTCCCTTTAAATACCCCTGCACCCCATAATCATAACCCACCCTTACTCCTTAAAATACCCCAACACCCTTAAACACTAACCTATCTTAACCCTATAAATATACCCTGCACCCCAAAACCCAAACCTAGCCCTGAACCCTAAAAATACCCCTGTACCCCAAAACCCAAACCTAGCCCTGAACCCTTAAAATACCCCTGTACCCCAAAACCCAAACCTACCCCGAACCCTAAAAATACCCCTGTACCCCAAAACCCAAACCTAGCCCTGAACCCTAAAAATAACCCTGTACCCCAAAACCCAAACCTACCCCAGAACCCTAAAATACCCCTGTACCCCAAAACCCAAACCTACCCCTGAACCCTAAAAATACCCCTTTACCCCAAAACCCAAACCTAGCCCTGAACCCTAAAAATACCACTGTACCCCAAATCCCAAACCTACCCCTGAGCCCTAAAATACCCCTGTACCCCAAAACCCAAACCTAGCCCTGAACCCTTAAAATATACCTGTACCCCCAAACCCAAACCTACCCCTGAACCCTAAAAATACCCCTGTACCCCAAAACCCAAACATAGCCCTGAACCCTAAAAATAACCCCGTACCCCAAAACCCAAACCTACCCCGAACCCTAAAATACCCCTGTACCCCAAAACCCAAACCTAGCCCTGAACCCTAAAAATACCTCTGTACCCCAAAACCCAAACCTACCCCTGAACCCTAAAAATACCCCTATACCCCAAAATCAAAACCTAGCCCTGAAACCTAAAAATACCCCTGTACTCCAAAACCCATACCTATCCCTAAACCCTAAAACTACCCCTGTACCCCAAAACCTAAAACTATATCTGAACCCTTAAAATACCCAAACACCCCAAAACATACACCTCAGTACCCCAAAACATATACCCCTATACCCATACTTACCTTATCCAAACATAAAATAAAAAACATGCTTTTACCATTCATGCATTTACAGCGAATTTCGTTGTAAATGTATGCGTGGTAAAAGCATATAAAATGTAATGCCATGCGTTATAATGGCATTGCAGAGTCATGGTACTTTCGTAATGAAAGTATGCGGAGTGATCGTATGCGGAAAGAAAGTTGTGGAATAGTGGGTGTTGACCCTCCCTTGGTAAGTACATTGGTGGCACGGCGGCCCACATCTCCAGCAACATATTCATATTTTTTCACCACCCATTTGAAAAATGCACAGGTCTCTCTCATTGATGGCCAGCACCGACATACACTTTTAGACACACCTCCCGCCACAAGTTCTAGAATTGTGAACTTTAGAGCTGGGGAGCTACGTTTGAATCTCGGCAACAGCTCATTATCCTGTGATTCCAGGCAAATCGCTTAGTCTCCCCGTGCCTACCACAAATTAATGTGTTCTTCTGTAATGTAAATTGTGCTCATGCCATGTTGTCGAGTTCACACTATATAATATTGCAAGGAAAAATAAAGTAGGGAAACTCGAGTTCACACACTACTGAACGTGCACTCTTAAGTGCATCAGCAGTGCACTGTGAATCGGAGCGTTTTACAGGCCTGTCACCGATAAGAAATGCTATCAAAACGAAATCCTACAAAACAATATACTACTGGCCGGCAGAAATTCATACCCGGACAACGTCGGGACGGGCTGCTAGTGTTTATATATTTATAAAAATAGATATCATACCATTAACATGTATCTTAATCAATATAAAATGAAAATATATTAAACTATTAATATGATCAAACACATTTAAAAAATCTAAATTATTACTTTGCATATGTTCAAAATATTTACCTTCTATTTTAATCTGTAAATATACATTCTTTAAAAATCTCCACACCCAATATCCTGCGACTAAACAATAAATTATAATTACTTATATACGTTATTAAAACAAAAAATACAAACTTGAACATTTTCATGAATAAAATATCATACAAAAAAATAAAAACATGCAATCAAACACACTACATTACATACTGTTAGACCTGGCATCTTTTGGCATAGTTACCCCTACCTTTTTGCTTTCTGACCTCCTGTTTTTTACTTCATTTTGGCTGGCTTTAGGAGTCTGAGCACCTTCCCACTGCTGACCAGTGCTAAAGTGCATGAGATCGTATCTCAAATGTGATGACAATTGGTTTATCCATGATTGGTATATTTGGTTCAATTATACGTCCCTAGTAAAGTGGTATTCCACATACCCAGGGCTTGTAACCAAATGCAACTAGTGGGCCTGCAGCACAGATGTTGTCCCCTATAGAAATAGCCCCACAAACCTTACTCAGGCATGCCACTGCAGGGCCTGTGGGTGGAGTTTAATGCCACCTCAACTTGGCATTTCCAACTACTTGCCAAGCCTTAAACTCCCCTTTTATTACATATAAGCAACCCCTATGGGAGGCCCTAGGTAGCCCTAAGGGAGGGGTGCTCTGTAAGTAAAAGGTAGGACATGCACTTTTTTGTTTTACATGTCCTGGTAGTGACAACCACCCAAGTTCGTTTTCACTACTGGGAGGCCTGCTCCTCTCATAGGTTAACATTGGAAATTTCCTTAAATACCCTTTTAAGTGTAATTCCTGATTGCAGATGAGTAGCGGCTTTATGCTTTATATAATTGGATTCATAATATCAAATCCTCTCTAGTGGTAAAGCTTGATCTGTCATTACTAATCTAGAAATGCCACTTTTAGAAAATGGACATGTCGCTGCCTTACAGCCTGTCTCAAATACACGTCCGGGGTAGGGTGACAGCTACACTTTGTGAATTCCCTCTAGACAGCACCAAGTAAAGGGCACTCAGCTGCATCTGCAGTCATCTGCATACTGATGGATGTTCCTGGGGCAAGAGGGAGGGGAAGAGCTGGCACATGCACTTGAATAGCCAGTTGCTGGCAGACAGAGCTGGGCTGAAAGGAGACTTGTGCACCACAAAGGTTTTGCTTTGTTGTCATCTCCACTCCAAGGACACATTTGGGTATAAATATTGGTTCTATGACCCCCTCTTACTAGTTCACTTTGGGGTCCTAAGGAAAGTCTGCCATTAAACGGAGCTGTGCTACAGAAGGGAATGCCACTTTGCTAACTGCTTAGCTGTGTTGACTTGCTGCCTCTGACCTGGGTGGTGAGAAGGAACTGATCTGTTCTGTGCAACCTAAGTAACTCGAAGGGCTTGTTGGATTGCCCTCTGTTCAGGAAATCTCAGGGCCATCAAAGATTTCACTCGCACAAATGATCGCTGCTAGGCTCTGCTAATCTAGAGTTTTCTCTGCCTGACTTGCCCTGTACCAGACCAGGTCCTTTGAAGAGTGTCAGCACCCACTTTTGAGCATTCAACCGCATCAGCCGACTGCACAACTGCAATCCCCCAAGAAAGGTACTGTGCACTCCGGGACTTATAGGTCCCCGACGGCTCTTGCAGGCGGCCCGAACCTAGCGAGTAGATCTGCCTCCCGGTAAGTTGACACTGCATTTTAACTGTAATATTTTGGAAGCATTGCTGCACGCTGACCCGGGAAGAAAGTCTGTTCCCGATCCATGGTGTGGATTGCTGTCATTTCCCCCGCGTAACCATAAAGAACCTACTAAAACTGCAAGGGTTCTGTCAGCATTGTACATTCTTGAAGTATTCATAACTTGAGATGCTTTAATTGGATTTTTATTGTGTTTATCTTGTTTTGAAGAGTAAAAGAGATACTATTTTCATACCTCATTGTGGAGTATTTTTGTGGTTTTTTCACTGTGTTACTCTATCCGGATATGCACAACTGCTTTACACATTACTTCCTATGTTAAGCCTGACTTATCTGTACCAAGCTACTAGAGGGTGAGCATGGGCTTATTTAAGTGTGACAGACTTCCCCTGAATAGAATTGCTACTTGGACAAGGTGCATACCTCTGCCAACAAAAGACCCAATTTCTAACACATACTAATTAACACTTACAAATGATATTACATACAATTATATTTTCAACATCGATATTTCTATTAAAACATCACTAAAAACAATATTTTTACCTTTGATATTCCTATTGACTATATTTTTGATGTCCTGATATTCTTGATACAGTATTTTTGTATCACAATATTGTTTTTTGATATTCTTTCTAAACACCAGCAGATGGTGGGAAAGGGAGAAAGCAGGAGGAAGAAAATTGTAAAAAAGCAGTGAAAAGGGATAAAGCATGCATGAAAAGTAACAAGAGTGAGATGGAGACAGGAAGTGCAGGGTGGTGAAAGAAAGAAAATTGAGATGGAATCAAGACTAGGCACTCCTAGTACTTGACAACACTGGCGTTCAACTTTGCACCTCTTTGGCCTAACAAAAATGTCCATGTACAACATGTGGAAAGAACATTTAATAGTTCCAATGGAAAGAACTTTCCCATAAATTGTGGGAGTATTACCTAATAGGAAATGTTGTGTAAAACTGACACACCATGGAAATGTGAGGGCTTTGGGGCAGCACTAAACTGTTGGGTGTTATTAGTGTGACTCACTCACAAGGTTAAAAGTGATGTTATAGTTAGATGAAAATGTCAGTTAAAATGTATACTTTTAAACTCAGAAAAACAGTCAATTCACATGTAATAGCTCAAGTAACTATAACTTGCACTCTCACCATGCACAGTGATGTCATTCATTTTGTCATTTCAGTTGGCATCAGTGATGGAATCAATTATGTTATAGAACATGTAATGAGTGCTGTAATATGTATTCTCATATGCGGTACATGGCGATGACATATCAAGGATATCATGGTTTTCAAAATGTATTTGTCTGGTAGGTGTCACAGGGTTGCAGCCATGCACGGGCCTAAATGGTGCTGCCATTCAGCATGACAAGAGGAAATATGGATTCATCTCAACCTTGCCAATCCATATGTCAAAACTACAACCAAAAGAATCAAAATTTCCTCTTGCTTGCCATAGGGTTGGGCATAGTCTGAGCCTCAGGTGGGCAGAAAGACTGGCTTTAGGGTGGGGGATAGACCTAACAACAAAGGTGGTCTGCCCACATCCCATATTCTTTTTTTAAACAAAAAATATATCCCTGGTGTAAAGTGAGCATTTTGTTGCAATACCATAGAGGAGAATAGTGATAACCTAATCCCCAATCAACTGGGGGGAGGGGAGATGGAAATGTTGGGCCTGTTCTGGGATGAGGGCACTGGCCGATGCATGGTGAGGCATTCTACCCCAATTTTGTTTTACCAGTCTTTTGCGTCTGGTGGCTGGTAGTCTTGCTGACCCAGTAGAGGGGTAAAATGATGGTATACACCTCCTTTCCGCCACCCAGGAGGGCTGAAAAAGTCTTGTGCTTCAAAGTGAGGGGGGAGCACAGACCCTTGCCCAAGAGGCCCCTCCTTCTCAGTGCAAACATTCCCTGGTGTCTAGTAGTCGATCTGAAGTTTGATGTAAATACCCCCTAAATGCCCCACAGGGGGGGAAATGTCATGGCAGGCGTTGGAGATGAACACAGGCACATGCCTATTGGGGAGGGGGGGTCGTCCCTTCCAAAAAAAGAAAACGGTACAACTACCATCTCTGGATTCTAATAGGCTTTCTGCCTTGTTTGTTGGGGAGATTGGGGGCAAACACCCCCTCTTTGCCCTGTTGTTTCTGGTTTGTGGGGAGAATAGGCCCTGGTGCCTACTTGGGTATCTACCCATCCAGGAGCAGATTAGGGGTAATGATCCCTATCCACTCTGTGGAGGGGGCAAAAGAGTGATATTCTTGGGGAAGCACAGGCCCATGCCTGGGGTGCCGCTCCTCCTGCAGTCAATGATCTCTGGTGGTCTAGTGCAGTGAACCCCTGGAAAATGCGTGACCAGCGCAATCCCCAAGCAGGGATGTTCTAGTTAAAGGCATTGCTGGAAAAGGAACATTTCCCCCTTTCCAACACTGCCTCTCCCATGTTGATTGGTGCATTGGGAGGCAGAGTTATGTCCCTTAGGATCCAATCAAAAGTGAAAGAAGAACCCCCAAAATGAGGGCAGTCTGCTTTCACTTTTGTTTTGCTGTGACGTAAGCATGCTGTGCATCAACAGGTTGTCCTCAGCACTTAAATGGTCAAGCATATCACATAATACAAAAGATAGTAATCTGTATAATTTTTGCTTACCATACTATAACTCCTATCCAAAATGTTTTCCAAGACAGTTTCCAGCCCATTGCACACGCATGTTCTCTAGTTGAGGAAAGTCATGCTTATATGCATCACTCTAAGGCATCAATTCTAAGCTATTTGCACTTAGGGGTGTAATTAACAAAAAACGATAAATAGGATTACTCAGAGACTTGAGTGCCATGCTAATTGTGCCACTGAAACCAAGCTGCACACTACTGAAGAGGGTCACGAAGGATTAAACAGGTTTGTAGTTGCTTATGTTCTGGTTGAGAGGGGACCAGACCTGGCAGTTTGTCCTGAGCTGTTCCTATTGGAGCATGACTAAGGTTGATTTGGATATGGTTGGGGCATGCTTGGGGTGGCATAGTGGCCAAAAAAACAATAGACTGAGATGCAGCTCTGAGTAATTACCAGTGGCTTTTATTGTATCAAACACTCCACCCACCACGTTTTTGTATCTTGAAGGCTAAACCAGAGGTCATCACAAATGGACCCCAGTGGTCCCAGTACTGAGACTCTAATCGCTCACAAAGCTTTACTACCAAATATTTGCTACAGATGTACCCAGGCAGACAGGCTCCCCTGAGTCAATCACAGTGCAGCGTTGTTATTGGTCAGAGCGCCGCGGATCGGCGCTTGGACTGGAACAGGAAGCCTGTGCATGTTCCTGACCAGGCTGTGTAATGCAGCATGGTAGGAACTTGCAAAGTTTGCATGAGCTCTTTGGCCAAACAGTTCATGCACAGTTCATGCGCACTTAGGAAGTGCACACCACTTCTCCCCTGCTCTGGCCAGCCCACCACTGACTGCAATGGGGAAAAATAAAATGATAATAACAATATGTTATCATTTTATTTTCCCTTTTGAGCAGTGGGGTGATGCTTCTCCGCCTTAGGGGAGGAGCGACCACTGTCCATGTTCCATAATGCATGATTTTGTTCAAGAAAAAGTAAAGCAGGAAGAGTGCTAGCAAACTTTACATAAATGTTTGAATTGGCCTGCTCTTTTTATGCCACTAAGCACCCTAGGCACTCTTTTTGTGTCACTAGGCACTCTGATGGCTATTTTTTTTTTAACAGAGTTTTATGTAGCGTGAACTTGTCCCGAATCGGGTATCAGAGCGTTTTACATAGCGCCAGTGGCATCACATGAGTGCACATTAATTTTTGTTAGGCACGGGACGATTGCGTGATTTGGCCAGCATCACAAGATGTTCATTGCCAAGACTCAAATCCAGTTCCCCAAGATTCAAGGCTGACCGCCCTAACCGACATCGTCAGTTTCAATTTCGACAGGCTGATTACAATACAGCCGGTCGGAATTGAAACCGGCCAGTCATTCCGGCTGGCTTCCAATGAGTAGGAACCGGCCCGGAATCCATGTTAAAGGCGTTTTACGCTGTCCGGATTACGATGCATGGTTTCTAGCAGGTTTCTCTTGCCGGGCTTTCCCACATGGAAAGACTATCGGAAAGTGTGTTTGCGGGCCCCTAGAAGGGGCAGGTTAATTTCTGCACCTTGTGGCAGGCACCTTGAGGTGCTTGCCAAGGGGTGCAGGGATTAACACAATATTCCATTTCTTTATGGGAGCCTGTGTTATGGCCTATTTACAGCTGTTACGGAATCTCCCATTGAGAAATGTCTATTGCAAATGCCATCATAATTAGGCAGTCAGGACTGCTGACCGGAGGTCGGTAGGACCCATTTCCGCCACGGTGTCAGTTCTAAGCAAACTCCGACTGGCATCCTAATAGGCCCCTCTGTATTAGGCAAAATTAATTTCAAATTGATTTAATTCAAGAAATCCCCTTTGTACAAATGTGCTTGTGCTAAAATCAAAATGGCTCCTTTTTTTAAGTCTCGCCTACGGAGCGCACATGCGCTGCCTAGGCAAAAAGACCTTTTCCGATCGCCTTGGCTTTTCAGCCAAAAACGTGCACGCATTCCATTGCCATCAAGGGCAAAGCGTGCACGTGAGGCGATCTACTTGTGGGAGCGCGCGCCGCCATATGGCAGGAATTATTGCTCCCACAAGTGAAGGCCCCCCTCCTCTCCCCTGCTGCCGTACGAGCTTGTTTGAAGACTGACTCGAGTGAGAGGTGGAACTAAAACTCGTTTGTCAGCCCTGGGAAGAGCCAAAGACTCCTGCCCCAGGATATTGTTTTATGTCTGAGCTCCACCTAACCACAGCCTTCTCTTGTTCAGTCAGCTATTTCCAGCCTCACACCCTCTCTGTCTCTTGCATTCATTTCCCTTCAGTCCTTCTCTCACATTCAGCATTTTTTTCTCTGTGAGGATTCATTTAGAATTAAACTATAGAGGTAAATGCCAGATTGTATTTGCCAGTATTTCACATATGTTTCTGAACTATCACACAATTCCGCAAAAGAAAATTACACAAATTTCGCACAAACCCTAATCCAAAGTCCTACACAAATTAAGCAGCCCCTCCAGTGGCAAATCGGGAGCCAATGTCATCCATGGGTTTTTAATTACTGGCCGGGATACCATGCCCAGAGTGGCCTAGGTGGGAGTCACGTGTAGGGCGGGAAATCCCTGTGCCCTAGAGACATTGTGTTTTTGTTCTCCAAAAGTAAACACCAGCTTTGTGGATTTGTCTTTTGGCAATAAATCAATAATACTGTGTCTGCTGGCTGACCAGTGACTAAATGAGGCCCAGAGTCTCATTTGCTGATGGGGAATGGGCTGAAATATGGGACTGGGGAGCCATTTTGTAATGTTTCCTATTACTTTGACAGTACATCGCTTCATAAGGCAGATTAACAAATAAGGTGTTGTTTATTGGGCAGTGTGATTTCCGCTCTTCCGTCTTCTCTGGGGTGCCCAAAGGGAGAAAAAAAATGCAAGCAGATGTTCAGCCCAGGGATTGTGTCTGCTGCTGAGCAGTGCTCCCCTCTGCACATCTGAGCAGGTCGGGGGCCGGGACATTCCATCTCGGGTCCTCACACCAGGTGCCCCGGTGAGTGCGGCTTCAAAGAATGCGCACTGACCCTCGGGCACTTGCTGAAGAGATCTGTTAATGTAGGGAATGGCTTTTTAAGAGAGTTTGCAGCCACAAAATGCTCTTTCAACTCTTCTTTAAAAAGCAAACGGCTTATATCTAAGGAGAGCTCATAGCAAATGAGGGCAGTATTAATTAAGATGTAAAACGAGGAGACGTAATCCCCCACGTAAGAAGTATCTAACTACAAAGCCAGTACACAATCAAAGGGCCCATTCACAAAGAGAGAGAATAAATATCTGAAAAATGCTTTACAAGTATTATTCCTATATTGGGGCAACTTTTTTTAGACCTGAAGTTTTCTTTGAACAATCACATATGCAAAATTAACTCATGTCGAATTTTCACCAGGTGATAAATTATGTGCATGCACACACAACCACACACAACCACACACACAACCACACACACACATCAACACACACACAAAACCACACACACACAACTACACTCACAACCACACACAACCACACGCAATCACACAACCACACACACAACCACACCCGCACCCACAACTGCACCCACAACCACACACACACACAACCACACACACACAACCACACACACACACAACCACACACACAACCACACACACAACCACACCAAGCATTGGCATAGCCAATAGGTCTCGCCTTTGGGACCTTCTAAGTGTTTAGCCATGCAACAGTTGATGTGGTTGCACCAAGGATATTGTGCTGCATAACTAAATACTTAGAAGGTCCCAAAAGCGAGACCTATTGGCTATGCCAATGCTTGTCTTACTGGGAAAGGGCCATAAAGAGTAATGCTACTGTACATACATAAAGTATCAACTATCTGTTCCTGTTCTTCAGACTCCTCTCTTTTCCTTGGTTCTTCTTTGGTTCTTCTTTGGCAGTCATTTCATTTTCAATTTGAGTACTGGAGGGAAAGAGTCATGCATCCTTTGCCTGTAATCTCTGCAGCATCTAACAGTTTTCAGTGTAGAGGGGTAGTAATGTGTATTTAAAGTGCTTAGGTATAGGTATTTTATGGCATGAAAATATAATTAAATTATAATTAGTAATAACAATTTTATATATATATTTGAAAATCATATATTTTAAATATAAAATTAAAATGTGTATTAATCCATAGATACACACACACGTATATATATAGTTTGTATATATCAAACACATATACATGCATATATATGTGTGTGTATAAATATGTTTATGTGCATATAGATATACATATATATTGAAAAGATATACTTATTCTATCTTACCTGTAAAATACTCTTGATGTAATGACTGTGATGTAATGACTCCCAATGTAAAAACTAGCACTGGAATAACTGACAATCCTTATGAGTCAAAGGACCCTTGAGGGACACTCAATATTACCACCCAATATTACCACTCTCTTTTTAGGCCTCTGCGGGTCTTGTGGAAGTATGCCATGTGACTTCTTATATCAACTATTAGTATCAGCAGTTTTTATGCTGAAACAACATTTTTAATACTTCTTTAGTTTCAGTTATTTTAAAGTATTTTTGTCTAACTAAGGTTCGGTTTATCAATTAGTTTACACATGATAATATTGGTATATGTTACAATGATGTATTTCGCAGAAGTCTGAGTGTCATCCTTTATATTTGTATTGTATGCAAGTGGACAAAACAAAGATGGGGAAAAGTCTGTGACTTTGCATTCACTGGTGTCCAGACCTCTCTGCCAAGCACTAACCAATAAGAAGTCAGGAAGGTGTCAGGCAGAAACCAGTTCCTGTCAAGAAAGCACCTAGTAAAGACAAATAGGTCATCACTGGAAACAGCACTGGCATCTGACCCTCCTCTTTTTTGCCAAGGTGCACAACACAGTATACCTTTTGCGCCCCTCTTCTTCCAGGCAAGAAGGCATTGGGATAAAGCCAGAGCCAACGTGTCTCTGCACTGCTATCACTGTAGTTATAGCTGAGACCAGTGAGACTTGCCATCAAGCACAACAGGAATGGGAGGCTGCTACACTTAGGAGCAACGCAGGAAGTTTTGCTTCCCGCAAACAAGATGCCATGCCTTCTCTTTCCATCCTCTCTGCTAAAAAATAGAAGGCGATCTCTACCAGCATCTCAAAGTGCCCTTCAAATGAAGGTGACTTGGAACAGTCTCCTGAGCAATGCTGTGGGAGAAACGTTAATGGAGAGATTCCAGAAAGCACAGCTGGATGTGATGAACAAATCATTGTTCATGGCAAGAGCACTGAGAATGTTCAAATCCCTTGTATTCAGACTACTATTGTACCAGCACTGTCTACGTCTGTCTTCTCTAAATTCCAAAGAATGAGCCGCAACAATCCTGGCCGTAGTCCAGCCCACTTTAAACAGAAGCAAATAGAGCCTTGGTCCACTACAATTCTAGGTTTACCTCGATAACGAAGCACCCCCCCCCCCCTTCCCACTGTGGGACATCCTAATAATTTGGGTGAATGAGGAATTTATGTACACTGCACACATTTTCACAAATCAGTGAGTGGTGGAAAGCCAGTCAAGTGTCATAGTACCAGGGGCATATTGGCTCATGTGAAAAACAAAGAAGTAATAATTTGGGAAAAATACCTGAGAAAACATGGTGTGATCGATACAGCAAAAAGTTAACTCTAATGAGGAGATAATGATGATAATGACGATGAAGCTATTATTATCAGGACAAGCCCTACCATGGTGCATTCAGCACCAGGAGCAACCTCTGCTTGGCAGGAAAAAGGGGACATCACTGTCATTCAGAAAGGGTCCAAGCCGCCTACCTGCACTTAAGCCACATGAAAAAAATGAAAAGCACTAATAAGGCTATGATCTGCATGGGTTCCGAGATCTTCTGAATCTGGTCCATTTATTCTAAGGGAAAAAGGCCAAGGTTTTGGCGCTTGATCACCTCTATGATTTTAGTGGGTTCTAGTATTTGTGGGCGATTAGATTCCAGACCACTTTTTCAGCTTTTGCTACATGGGCAATTACTGGCATTGGTTGTTGAGCAATTGAAGAGAAGCACTGCACAATACACCTAGCTCACTACAGACATGTGGACCAGTAATCAAGCTACAGAGTATATGTTTGTAGTTTCTCTACTGGCACACATGCAGACTGCACATTGGGAAACTCCCACGAACGTTTAGAATATACTATTCACTGGCATCACCAGTAAAACTGCCTTGCAAGAAATTCATCAGCATGCAACAACTCAGCCAAGGCCTGTGGAGGGAGTTCCGGAGAGGCAGAGAGGCGGGGGAGGGGCTGGGTGGGGGGTGCTAAAAACCGGAATATGGATAATTGGAGGTAAGTCAACAATTTAATAAATAAACAAATTTCGTAGCGCGCCCTGCATTGCAAAATGCGATGTAGCGCGCGCCACGAAATTCGTTTTATTAATTACATTGTTTACTAACCTCCAATTATCCATATTTCGGTTTTTAGCACCCCCCACCCTGCCCCTCCTCTGACCCACCGGAACTCCCTCCACGGGCCGCGGCTGCAACAACTTCAGTGTTCTCCAAGGCGTAAGCGCACAGAGCAATCAACACCATGGAAGGATTAATAAAGTCCACAAATGGCTTGAACTCAGGGATGTAAAATTTTGACCCATTGCCACTGATATTACATCAAGTGTTCAAAAACAGTAATCATCATCAAGAAAGCTTTATTCGACTATATAGTCATAAAAGCATTGCAGATAAAAAAAATTAAAAATCCAAATTAAAATACTAAAATAAAACCTTTGTGCAAATGTGCAATCATGGCCGTCATTGTGTTACATGTAGAATAATAAACCAGAGTTAGAGAACAGTATTAAAACAGCACATATGAGACATAAAAGACCCCACCGGGCCAGATGAGCTCAATCCTACACAATAGTGGAGAGTTCCATGCTATACATTATCCAGCCCTGATTTGTTTGGAACCTATAAGCCACATCCACCTCAGAAATGTAGTCACCGGAATTGCATACCTAGGAGATGGATCAGTGCTGAGGATTCGCAGGGCTGTGTAATGTGATCTTGTGCCCAGGTTCTTGCAAAGTAATGTTATCTTGTGCCCAGGTTCTTGCAAAGCTGGACCAGCCATGCTTTCCGTGGGCCAACATAAGCTGGGCAAACAAAAAACACATGCGTGAATGATTCTACTTGTGTGGCGCATATGTGACATTTGTTATCCCTAATAGTGGATCATTTAGATGTAAAACACTTCAGGGGCGGGGAGCCTGATCTAAATTGAAATTAAAGTTTACAGTCCAGGGGCTTCTCAATAATATCCCAGTATGGGTCAACACTTGGGCGTGGTTTAATCTGGAGAAAAAACCCGAGAGGGAAGTCAGATTGTGGCGCCTGAACTCATCTTGCGCAACCATTTCCCAGTAGGTTTCTTTGAGACTATTTTTTTGTGGGAAAGTTTCAGTGGAGGGGGAGTCCCACAAATGTGATAATCCCATTTTATTGAGCAAACTTCTCAGTTTGCGCAGCCAACTGATTTTATGAAAAAATCCAAATTTAAGATATCCCTTAAGCCTTGTGTGGACACAGCCAGTTCCTGTGTGCACCAAATTCT
This sequence comes from Lissotriton vulgaris, assembly GCF_964263255.1. NCBI lineage: Eukaryota > Metazoa > Chordata > Amphibia > Caudata > Salamandridae > Lissotriton > Lissotriton vulgaris. The sequence continues at coordinate 912,201,333 of NC_141689.1, forward strand.
ATGCCAGAATGAAATTGGCCATAGTCTGAATAAGTGCATCAAGACTTTCCTACCTAGATCGTTCCTTCGAGGTAGGGTGGGTGTGCTTTGTGGCGTACTAGTGATTGCGTGCAGGAACACGTTCTCGGCTTTTGTTAGCTGGATCAAGTTTTCAAGGCCCCACAGCTGTGACCCATAAAAAACGGAACTCACCACTTTGGCGTTGTAGAGTTGAAGTACCAGGCTTAGGGGCCTTCTAAAAGTAGCTTTGAGTTCTTTTCTAAGAGTTCCAACTGCCTATGCTTTTGTGCCATGACTTTGATACGTGGTTTCCACCTCAGAAGCAGTAATCTCAAGGGCAGTTGTCAACTTTGATAATGGACAAGATGATACAGGAGTACTTGGGTGACCACACAAGAATCTAAGTAGATCTTGAGAATGGGAAAATGAAACAATGGTCAGAACTCAGCAAACTGGCAATAACATATCTGTCCCTTTGGCAGTATATCCTCAGACTGGGTTTTCTCTGTAGCCTTGATAACTGACATGGTCAGAAGTATCAGTGTGTCTCTTAAATGTGCACATTTTCACAATAATCAAGGTTGCATGTCATCTTTTAAAGTTATGCGATTTGAGAAGAAAGAACAATGGAAGAGGTGTAGCAGAAGTCCCGATTGCCATGAATGATTCTTCAGAGGAAGCCACTGAATGGGAAGACAAAATGCAACACTGAATCCATGTGTATTATATTTGGTGTGTCAAGAGACATAAATGAAAAGTTTGCAAGGTACAGACACATAATCAAGGACACAGTAGTGGCCTGGTGACAATCAAGCAAAAATAATGAATTGAACATTCACATAATCAACAGAGTTTACAACACGCAACAGCTTCTTTGTTGAGGAATGAAGATATGCTACTTTTTAAGGTAAACACCCAGCAGAATGAAATTCTCAATGCCATAATGGAAAGTCGATCTGTAATTATCTCCAGCATCACCTGCTATACCATAAATAGTTTGAATATCTTTACAAACACCTGTGACAAAAATATTTTGGCAGAACCTGATGATAGTGAATACAAGATGGAAACAGGTACCCTGAGTAGAACCGTGTTAAGGACCCTGCCACAAAGACAAAACAAAGCACTTTCAAAATATTCATCCTACCATGTATAGGCCTTATTATGTTAAGACGCCTCTTAAAAGAAGCAGGATGTATCTTCCTAAACTCAAGTAAGAGGATGATGCGCACAAATCTGACCAGGAAAAAAACCTGAAAGCTAATGGGTCTGTATTAATGGCTGCAACTATAATTCAAGTTTCTGATAGAAATACTTTAAACAGTGATCATACGCATCCAGTACAATCTTTGGGCCGCGGGAAGGAGGCGAGTGGGGCCAGCCTTTAACTTTTCATAGCACAACCCAAAATTGGTAAAGGAGCTGGTGCTGGGGCAGAATTCACAAATGGTGTATAAAGTACCGAGTCAATAATCACTCTACGTTCAGCAAAACTAGTACAAAGAAAAATATGACTGAAGGATGCAAAAACATTTCCTATAACAAAAATTAAAATAATAGTTAAAAGCTAGACCATTTCGATCAAGCCAAAAAATGTTGTACTGGCTCTGATAATGGTCTTACATTGGGGTACAAAGCATCAGATAGCCTATCTGAGATCCTAAAAGTGCAATCGAATGGGAGTAGGAATTTTTGCCTTTAGCAGGATGCGCATGCTATATTTTGGGATGTTTTATCTTTGAATAATGATGATGACGACAAGCCTTGTATTCATGAACCATCTCTAGATGAGAAATACTAATTGATACGGGTGCACAGAAAGGAGCATAAATACAAGTCAAATTAAATCAGGTAAAAACTCAAAAATCTATTCAGGCAGCTGCAGATACCATACGCACAATTGTGGAATGTAAATTGAAGCTTGAAAAACGAATAGGGGAAACTGGAGAGACAATCTGTAAAATGAAGATACAGATGGAAGAACAGGAATGCTTTGTGAAGTACTTAAAAGCAAAACACAGGTTAAGGATTAAGAGAGCAGCAGAACAGCCTACATGTTCTTGGCATCAAGGAAAGGACCAAGGGTAAAGATGTATTTAATTATAGTCGAACTATTAAGGAAGGCTTTCCCAGTTCAATTAGACTGAGACTCAGACTCACAATTACAGCATGCACACCAATTTCATTTCCACACAAATAAGGAACATGGCTCTAAGCCAAGGTGCATCCTAGTATATGTGGGGAACTTCATTCTTAGGCAAGAAATGTATCCTTGAGGAAGGCTAACTATCCTAGTTTTTTTGGCAATATAACGGGCCCGATTCATAGAATGCACTTACTACTTTTGGTATTCACAGAATGAACTTACTCATTTCGGTATTCACAGAAGTTAGAACTCCTAACTTTAGGACTCCTAAATGCCTTCTGTGAATACTGAAAGTCTTACAAATTTGGATTTTTCTCAATTTAGTAGTAGTAAAGTTAGGACTACTAACTTTAGGACGCCTAAATGCCTTCTGTGAATACCGAAAGTCTTAACCTCTTGGCTGCTAAGGGTTTTCCCATCCTGTGCTGGAATTTGAGAAATTCCATTGTTCATGACAAGGTCAGCTCGTCATAAGCACAGCTCCAGTGTACTGCATGACGAGCTGACCTTGTCATGAGCATTAGGATTTTTCTCAATTTAGTAGTAGTAAAGTTAGGAGTCCTAACTTTACTACTACTAAATTGAGAAAAATCGTAATTTTAAGACTTTCGGTATTCACAGAAGGCATTTAGGAGTCCTAAAGTTAGGAGTCCTAACTTTACTACTACTAAATTGAGAAAAATCCTAATTTTAAGACTTTCGGTATTCACAGAAGGCATTTAGGCATCCTAAAGTTAGGAGTCCTAACTTTACTACTACTAAATTGAGAAAAATCCAAATTTTAAGACTTTCAGTATTCACAGAAGGCATTTAGGCGTCCTAAAGTTAGGAGTCCTAACTTTACCACTACTAAATTGAGAAAAATCCTAATTTTAAGACTTTCGGTATTCACAGAAGGCATTTAGGAGTCCTAAAGTTAGGAGCCCTAACTTCTGTGAATACCGAAATGAGTAAGTTCATTCTGTGAATACCAAAAGTAGTAAATTCATTCTGTGAATACCAAAAGTAGTAAGTGCAATCTGTGAATACCAAAACAGTAGTAAGTTTAGGATTGAGTCTTAAGTTCATTCTGTGAATCGGGCCCTACTTTCTTTGTGCTGCCATTCAACTGTAGAACAGTGTTAGCAACTACACAAAATTATCAGACCACATCAGGAACTTGGGGGGCAGGTTTATCTACAAGAACTGCAAGACTGAAAGTGATTAGACATGGTCTTACATATTATTGGATTGATACAAGCAATGCTAAATAATCCATTGAGCAATGGTCTGAGTTAACACAAATCAACATTAATAATAATTGAGGGACAAAAAGTAATTTTTTGCAGATCGCTTAAGGAATGCAAATAAATCATCAATATGTCAATACTCTAAGAACCAATTGTCAGCATTCTAAGGACCTGATTTGGAATCTGGTGGATGGGTTACTTCATCACAAATTGGACAGTCATCACATCGTCTTTATTACAAGTGCATTATATCCTACGGCACTGTGTTGTAAAGGCCTGTGTTGTAAAATGCTTAAAAAGGGCCCTCTTACTTACCTGCGTTGCAGAGGTTCATGTTGCATCGTCCATCATAGTAAACGGCACACTGACTATGCTACATACCAATAAGATCACTTGGTTTAATATTGAAATATATGCAATAATAATTTCTGATCATAACCTACTACTAAAGATCAAAGGGATCCTTATAGGAAGTGGAATTTTGAATAAAACTTGCTGAAGGAGAAGGCAGATTGTCTGCATATGATTAGTATGATCCAGAAATGTTTTGATCATAATCTCTACATGGCTCTACTTCAAGTAGTTTCTGAGGCTTGAAAAGCTTATATACGTGGGATAACTACTTCATGTCAGAAAAATAGGGGAAAAAGAGTGCTTAATAAATTGCAGATATTGGTGAAACATTCAACAGCAATTTGCAAATTATGGCCTAATGAACAAGAAATACGTAAACAATTGATTACATTTCGGCATCAAATTGTGTGTTTAGTATATTTTCTTAGATTTGACTGCTATTACCAAATAGATAGATAAAACAGGAGTACCACATTTAGAGGTAATTGACACCGAAACACTAGAAACAGCAATTATCACAACAATTTTACAGCCATGGCACACATCCTATTGGATAGAAATGCGATAGAGAGGAGGACATTTCCAAGTAATTTTATAAACCCTTCTCCCGAATACTTGCCCCAGTGATGACAGTGGTTGTTAGGGAGAATGATTGTGGGTAGAATACCTTGTTTTCATGAAACTTAATAAATAGTGACGTTTTTCTGAAGAAAAAAAAATCTTTAGACAATTGTAGCTCCTACCGACCCCTCCCGCTAATCAATTCAGATGAGATTAGTACTGTACAATATGATTTTATACCCGGATGGGACACTACTACTCATGTTAATAATGACATTGATAAGTTCAACACTGCCCAAAACATATACCATCATATAGAAATGATACAGCTTAGCACAGAAAAAGCTTTCATGTCCAAGATGTGGTTTGGCCACAAATGTCTTCAAAGAGTTCACACATTATATGAGTATCCTGCTGTCAGGATAGTTATCATGGTAAATGTTTCTGGTAAGATTTACATTTCTCAGGCTCCCCAATCTCAACAATGCTATTTGCTTTCTATTTGAAAGCATATTTGTGTACACAGACTCAAAATCCTACCATGGAACTAGTACCTTTGTGTAATGTTAGCATGAAGGTTCCTGCCTATGCTGATGATATTCTAGTTTATTCTACTAATGTGTGGTGCAATTTACAAGAAAGCAGGCACAAATCTTGTTAAACTACAGACAAGATGCTACTGACTGATGGGCAGTTTGTAGGTCTACTTATCTTTGCATCAAGATGCCACCAAGATATTCAAAATTAATTATGAATATATATTATAAAAATGCACTGCACAGCTTTGTAACTGGTACCAGCTTCCAATAATTATTATGGGGCAATGCAAAATTATAAAAATTGGTATTTTTCCAAAATGTTTGTATTTATTTCGATTATTTCTATTATCTATTCCTAATATGTTTTTCCATACACTTTAAACTGAACTCGCAAGTTTATATTGGAATTTCGCAGAGCTGGAAGAGCACTACGTTTGCTAAACCTCTCCTTAACTATACTAGGGTTAGCCTTCCCTGATTTTAAATGTTATTATTTTGCCACAATAGCACCAAGAATATGTTGTTTGCTTATTGAAGCTCCTCAAGATCGTTTCTCTATGATGTTTCAACGCTGGGCCTAATTACGAATGGTGGCGGTCCGATCACTGCCATACAGCGGGTCTGTCCACAGTATTCAGAGTCGGCAGTTGGAACACCACAAGACTGCCAGCTCCGGCAGGATCAAGGATCCCACTGGGCCAGCAGCATGAATATGCTGGCGATGCCACTGCCGGCACTGCCAAGCATATTCCAAGTTGCCTTTTCACCTCCCTTTTCATGGTGGTGAGCCCACCATGAAAAGGGTGGTGGAGAGGCAACTAAGGGGGACCCAACAGGGCCACCTTCCTGATCTGGGCCTAGGGGTGCATGCCGGGGGCGTACACAGTGCCCCCTGTAATTGCAGCCCCGTTCCTGCAACGTGTGGCATGCATACCACACTGTTCGGGAACATCCTGCAGGCACTGTCACAGTGGCAGGCTGCATGCTTGGCTCTCCTATGAGCCTAACAGCCCAGCGCCATGAGACTAGTGCAGCACCGCCCTCCCGTCTGGATTCAACTTTGAATTGTGCAGGAGGGCTTTAGTGGTCCTTCTGCAGGTGGAGTGATTGCGATACAGCGCTGCTCTAAAACAACCCCTCCAAACCATCACTGTATATCTCAGGAGCTATCACACTTTACTCAACAGTGGGGCCCATAACACCGCGATTCACTCATTCACACAAATTACACTGCTCCCAAGATCAGTGAAAAACCAGAGGACGAGCTGCTGGAATAGCGTAGTGCCCTATTTCATCTATTTAATCTAAATTCTATACATTTATATACATATGAATTTTATTAGATCTTACCATGGTTTTAACTCTCGAGAAAAAGATTTAGGACACCCCACTGTTTGGTCAATGGATCAGCTAGTAAAAGTTAACTAATGGACAACAAGACGAGCTTAATTCTCCATTTATTTAATTTTTATTTTTCATTTAGGATCTCCTAGCATGACCTTACTTTTATCAAATTCTTTATTCAAACTCATTTAAGCATTTTATTTATTCACCTTAAGTAAAGAGAAAAATACATTCAAACAGTTTACATTTATTAGCAGAATAGTTCAGAAATAAAATAAGTCAAACACATATTACCCATCTTCTCTGTAATGGAAATCAGGGTTAAGAACAGCAAAGTTCCTGAAATCTGGCTCTCTATCTTTCTCGATGTTCACCTCCCATCAAGACTCCGACCCCATCAAAGGTTAAAGTCAGGAAAATTTAATTTCAAAGTCTTTGCACCAGGGGAAAATTGATCAGTCCGACAGCATGTCTTGGTGCGAAAAGTTATTCGAAGCAAGCTTTCTTTCTTTCATCCAAACGACCTCTTTTATACCATTACTATCTAACGAAACTTTAAGGTCCATCCTCAATTCTCATTGGTCCATTCAAGGGGTGAATGAGGATAACCTCATCTCCTCATTGTCCACATTTTCACCGTCATTTTCTTAAGCCTAATAAAGTTCTAGTTGTCTATTGTTGCAATCTTTCATTCTTGTCCTTTAACTTGTCACTTCACTATATTTTCCCAGGCTTCCAACACTGACATTCCGAATTGGCACCATTCTGCTCTTCAGGCCACGCTGACCTTGACATTAGCAGCAGAGGCACAAACCACTTGCACATCTCTCGAGCAAAGTCGTGCATGTGTAGAAAGACATTTTCTTGGAGTCTCGCAAAATCTCCAGGTTTTGTAGGCTGCATGGGCCATAAAGGGAACTATCATAGAAACAAAACACAAATAAAAGTTAGATTTCGAAGTAAAGCCCTTCTGTTTACCTCCCCCCATTCTAAGTTCACCCTGTTAGTGATTACCTAGCTTTTAAGCAACACATATGCGTTGTTTTCTTACAATTCTCCGTCATTTCTGCAACAATAATAAGCATACGCGCATAGCTTTCTATTAGGTTAAAGCATTACCGCACTATATTAGTAAGACAAATACACATAATTAATGTATTACAGTTTGCAACACAAGCACATTAGTATCCCAAGTGTATTTCTGTGTGTGCTTTCTATTCTATGTTGGTTAATTTCAAACCACACGATTAATACATATTACAGTTATGGGAAACTCACTTTGAGAGGGGTGTACAAACATTTTTGTTTTCACCCTCGCTCCATCAATGGTAATGCCACAGGATGACCGCCAAATTAGTAATCAAGCCCTAAGTCTTGGTTCCGAGTACAGTTTAGTTATTTTAAAAGGGTTTGCTTCAAGGTCATACCGGCAATTAAATGTATTTAGGATAAAAGGTTCAAAATGTTCACAATCCCTCTAATTAATGGTTACACATCCTCCTGAATATTTTTCAGGAGATTACAGTTACATCTTTTTCAAGGATTTATTCTGAAGACTATAGTTAAAAAAATGGGTGCAATGGGGTCTGACAGCTCTTGGGTAAATGCTTATGAATGGGATATTTTAAACTTTTGCATGACTACAGAAAGAACATAATTTACAACAGGCTGATTTCTTTATATGTCTATAAATCAGGGACCTTTTTTTAAACAACACTTTTGAAGATCACTAAAATACAATTATTGAACTTTACAACCAGATTCAAAATACAATTTGTCTATGGAGAAGTATAAGATTTTCATTGACACCTTAGATGATAGCCTAGATAATATTTAATGGCAATACTAAATGCAAAATCTGTGACATGTACTTAGGCTATATAGAGGAAAACAAGACCAATGCAGATAAAGCGGATGAGGCAGATACCATTCCCATGTGGAAATTTTGTCTAATTAACTGCAGGTCTCCTCCCAATCATAAAACAGAACTTTCCACTCTGCTGGTGGAATATCAGCCTGATCTGACCTGACAGAAACGTGGCTGAAAGAAGATTTTACACCAGACGTTACGGTCACACTTCCTCACGACTATACAATTGTGCATGCTAACCAGTTAAATAAAGTGTAAGGGGGGTCATTATATTTAAAAATGATTTTTGTGGCAATTTCCTCTCCACTCCCATCCTTATGTGTGAAAGACTGGTATTTACCATTAATCTCTCCCATACATTCACTCTGTCTGAGATCGATATCTATCATTTAAGTGGAGGACCAACCCAATTCGTACAGGCATTACCTGAAATAGTGGCTGAACAATGTATGCAGAAGTCTAATTTTTCAGTATTGGGTGACTGAAATCTTCACTTTGAAACTACAAAATGTACATCAGTAAACAATCGTATCCAGTACCTAGGGGCCCTTCAAATCACTGATGAGACTGATGTTGCCTACACACAAAAAGGGCACATATTAGATCCAATTTTCTCAAATATACCTGAGCTTAAACTTAAACCTCTGCTTCCCCAGAGCTGGACTGATCATTACCTAATTCCTTTCTAGCTAAAAAAAGAAGGTACCAAGTTTGCTTATAACTGGCAATCTAAGCTGGGCAAAACATGATGTTGCAAACTGTGAATGCACTCTTTCCAGTTTGCTCCCTATCTTAGAAGGAGGAACGTCCGATATGGATGCTACATTTGAAAACTGGTTTAAAACTTCATTAGATCAGTTTATCCCTAAGAGATTACAGAAAAGCCGTCATAGTCAAGCACCTGTCCCATGGTTCTCTGAAGAACATTTGGCGCTGAAAAAAGAATGTAAAAAGAAAGAAAGAAGTTGGAGGAAACACTATGATACTCATAGTAAAAACATCTATAAGCAGACAATAAAAAACTACTTTTATGCCATAAGGAAGGCAAAGGTCTCTTTTATAAGTGTGAAGATGCGGCCAACTCATCAAAATAACTTTTCAGTGTGTTAAAAATGTTCAAGAAGCCACCTCCACCTCAATTGGGCTCTCTTTCCTCCAAAACCAGATGTAATATGTTTGCAAGTTATTTTCAAGAGAAAGTTAATAACATCTGTACTTTTCTGCCTAATGCTGGGTCCTAAACTGCTAATGCTGCTTCGCCCTCTCAAACACAGACTATGGAAAAGCTGTCATCCTTTACTGAAATTACAACAGAGGATATTACTAGTCTTCTTACCTCAACTGAATCAGGGTCACCTTTATACGTCGCACCTCCTAACATCCTTTTTAAAAGTAGAAATATTATTTGTCCCGAAATGGCTGAAATAGTCATTTATTCTTTGGAGACAGGTGAAGTACCCCAGGCATGGAGACATGCAATGCTGTAGCCACTTTAAAAAAACAGCTCTGGATCCTTCACTACCCGAATGTTATAGGCCACCCTCACTTCTTCCATGTAGGAGTAACATTTAAGAAAAGTTGGTTAATAAATAGCTTCCCACATTTCTTGAAGATCAGGAACACCTACATCCTACCCAAACAGGCTTTTGAACAGGAAACAGCACAGAAACGGGTATGTTAACCTTGAACGAGGAGCTCAAAGGAGTCCGAGACTCCAATGGGACCGTGGCAATCATCTTTTAAGACCTAAGCGTTGCATTTGCTATGGTGTCCCACCCAATCTGTCTTAGAGGATTGGGGGAAGTCGGAATCAACGGTATAACCCTTAAGTGGCTAACTTAATTTCTAATTAATTGAAGCTTTCAAGTGAGTGAGGAAACTTTTTGTTCTGATTCCTTATCATTGGAACACGGGGCTCCTCAGGGATCGTTGTTAAGCCCCACTCTGTTTAATGTCTATGTGCAGCCTTTGGCTGACATTATAATGGGGCATGGTTTTTCCACAGTTTCCTACGCTGATGACAGTCAAATTGTCATTTTCTTATCATCTGCCACAATCTTGTATTGTTGCTGTCACAAATTATGTGTGTGATTTTTAAACTAGTAGACTCTAAAAAACTTTTTTAAGGTTTTGAAATATTGTTAATATTAAATGTATTTCGAAAGGGATTGTGAATGTTAACATATGTTTTATAGTCATAAGATTTGTATAATATAGTATATTGAATAAATGTGTATTGTCCATTTGATGATTTGATCTCTTTCATTGTTTTCATATTGGTGACACAGAGCTCCTAGTGTATGTGTGGATTGGTGTATGTGTATTTACCCAAAGGGGGGGGGGGGTTGTATGACTAAGGTCAATTTAGGTACCCATCTCCTTTGCTGTTTGGTCCCTCTCTCTTTTCTTGAGACTTCTGGATAGATAGTCAGCTTACCATGGAGGTCCAAGTTATGAAACTTGCCGCCTCCTGTTTTAGCTTTCTTCGCGCTCTTAGAAACATTTTGAGTTAGCTTCCCCTTCCTACCTGAGGAACCGTGGTCCAAGGTCTCATCTTGTCACGTTATGACTATGGTAGTTCAGTCTACTAAGGTAGTCTTCTGTAGGTGGTCAAGTGGCTGCAGCTAGTCCAGAACGGTGCAGCGCACACATTGCTGAAAATTCCAAATCACCATTTAGCTTCCTCTGCTCTTGTAACCCTCCATTAGTTAGCAGTATGCAAAAGAATTATATTGAAATCCCTCTTTCTGGCTCATAAAATGATGTACAACAAAAGCCCTCCCATAATCCATAAACTGCTAACTCCTCACATCGCCAATAGACCTCTGCGCTCGCCGGATCAGAAGCTTTTCGTAGTTCCTACAGTAAAAAAAGCTAGAAGTGGGGGGCGTTCTTTTGCCTATTTGGCAGTTGAACATTAGAACGCCCTGCCTCTGTCACTTAGATTGATGACGGAAGATATCAGAATTAGGAAGCTTCTTAAAATTCACCTTTTCTGAAGAGCTCCTATTGCATTAGCTGAAGGAACAACATGATTTTGCCACTGGGAAACAAGTTGGGTAGCCATGCACTTTATAAATGTCTAGCATAGCATAAATATCCTCTGAATGGTCTGCAAAATTCGAAATCGATATTGGTAAAAAGTAAATTTTGAATGCAATTAATCTGGCATATAATCATTTAAGGCTCCAACCCTTTGATTACATCAGTTTAAGGTTCTAAACATGCTTTATTGTACACCAATAAAGCCACTGTAGTGGAAGTGCTGGGCTGACTTCAAATGCCCTTGATGGGGACAGACCAAGACAGATGATCCTCACTTGTTAGTTGAATGCATACAACTAGGAGGATTTTGCCATAGGGTCACTGAAGCAATATCTGGAGTTGAACAGCATAATATCCTACTGACTTCACTAAGCATTGTACTTGGCATCGATGAGACATTACCACAAAATCACTCTCACTCTCAGCGTACTACTACTATATTTGTTGCTAGACTCTGCTCGTCCCAAGACTGGATTAACCTAGTCGCAGCCAGTACTGATGAATGGCTGAACCATTTATGAACTTAAGTAAGCAGTACAATATGTTAATGGCCGATCGAACAGACGTGATTTATTAAAAACTAGGGACCAATAATCATATTCACGGAATTTTAAATCTGTACTTATGAACTATGGGCCTTAATTATGAGGAATTGGCGTAGGTCAGCGCCGCAAGTCTTCTTGCTGTGCTGCCCTACGCCTATGAGAAAGGGCAGGAATGCACCCTGTTAACGAAATACGGTACATTTCTGTCCTTTCCCTCTATGCTGGCGCACAAGTTGCTGCCTATCGCCAAGGTGCACCATAATGCAAGGGTACCTTTGTTGCAGGTAGTTGTTTTTGTGCAGGAAGCGGCACCTTCCTGCATGAAAAAAACCTGAGATGCCTTTTCCTTATGTGTGCTGCAAAATGCAACACACCTGAAGAGAGAAGAAAAAAGGAGAAATACAACTATTTCTCTTCTTTACGCCTGTTCTGGGAGGTGTAAGATTTTGGCGCTGCCCCAGGTTTACATGATTAAGTCAATCTGGGCCATTGTCAAAATCCATGGGTGCTGTGTGGGAAAACCCACTGCAACGCCCATGGACCGCCTCCTTAACTCAGAGTAAAGCAGAATAAAGACTTTCGCTGCTTTGTCTTACTCCATATCTATCAGGCCATACAAAGCCACAAAGAGTGGCTTTGCATCGCCTCATAGATATAATTGAAGGGCTAGGGCCACTGGCGCATCAAAAGAAATGACGCTACGGCGGCGCCAGCCTCTCATAAATGAGATCCTAACCGTATTCACTATGCAATTGTTTTACGTATTCTTAGCATCTAGTCCACACACACAAAAAATAAAATACAGTTAAAAACAGCCTGTAAAATGGGCATTGTCATTTCCTGACAGCACTGTAAAAAGTGGCCTTCAATCCTAAACCTTAATTCACATGGTTAGCTGTCATCAATGATTGTGAGGATTAGATTTTTTGTGTGACCGATTATCAAGGAAAGACAGAGACACAGATACCATTCTAGAGTGGAAGCAGATGATTTGGAATAATTAATAAATGTTAGATGGTTATTTTAGCTAAACTTCCATTTCTGATGTATGGAAAATGATTCTGGGCACATGCTTTTAAATGTCTCAACGCGATACTTGTGGCACTTGCTTGGCCTTTATTTGAGTGCGCAACAAATAATGTTCTTCAGTTGCCACCTCTTTATTCTTCTGAGAACTCTCAGTTCAGCTTGATGCCTTGTCTCAGATTTTTTCCTTTTCTCTTTTAACAGGTCTAACTGATTTTTGTTAATGGTGTTAGTGGGTGTATTGGCATATACAAAGTGATTAGTGTGACAGGGGGCATTGGCTTAAATAAACTCGTTTTTTAAATGTGTAGGCTATCAGTCATTCAGGGCACACACTACTACTTGTAGGGGAATTAATCAATTGTCCTTTGGGTAAAGGTACTAATGCCAGTGAACACACCTCAGTTTGGCATCTCTTTGGATCTTCTTGACCCTCCTTGATCCTGTTTATCTTCACTGTTAAATGTTGCTCTTTCTATTTCACTTTCAACAGGTCTTTAGCAAAGAAAACTCAATGGCACTACTCTTTGCAGTTCAGCCCTGCTCCAAAAAATGGAGAAGGCAGAATGCAGTTTCACGATTCTTTGTTTCGTAATACTTTTGCTTATTACACATATTTTAGAATTATGGGTGTCCTGCATATTTTGAATTTCAAGCAAATAACATAGGAGTCTGTAGACTGCTACAAATGTTTGAAAATGTGTTACCTGTCATCTTACTTTCATGATGCATGCGCTCTGCCTCTGGAAGTGGCTGCAAGCCATGCCTGTTCCTCTCTTAACTTTTCCCATATGTCCTCTCCCCGTCCATTGATTGACCCTCTTCCCCCCCAACAGTGACATCTAATATCCTGCAATCTGTTTCAACCCTAAACAGGTCACCCTTGGTGGGGCAGATATAGAGTGAGCAATACTAATCCTCACCAGGAGGAGGGCAAAAATATGCATAATCACCCGCTACATTCACCTACCAATGGGACATCCTGGATCTGGAAATTGCTAATGGTGGGCTACGGCTAAGCAGTTTACACTTTTAATATCCTACAGTTACAACTCAGAGACAGTTTGGTGAAGTTGGAAAACTTTGTCTTGCCTGCATGATGGTCAAACTCTCCCTACTTACACACGGGTGTAAATCATACTTTGTCCACGCATAGTTCTAACTTAGGGCCTGATTTAAAGCATGGCGGTCTTTACTCTCTCCACCAGTGTGGCGAAGGGCATTACGTCCACCATCTTTCCTCTGAAAGGCACTACTAGTTTGGTGGATGGCTTCCATCTGTTAGCTGATCGTTCACCAAACTTTTTTGCTTTTTAGAAATAAACTCCCAAAGTGGGAGTGTGCTTCTGAAAAACAAAGAAGCTAATGACCCCCACACCTTTTGTGTCCATGAATGCTAGATTTTTCCAGACAGTGACAAGCAGAGAACAAGCATTTACAATGCAATTGTCTCGGCAATAGTATAGGTAGAGCTATTGGCATTGCTTATTATTATTTTTTTTTTATCCCTAAGTAAATGTTATTGTCATTTCTATTGTCAATAGCTTAAGTGTTTGCATATGTGTTACATATTGCATTAGACATATTGCATTAGCAGAGTGAGAGTGAGGTAGCGAGATAGAGAGGTATTGAAATAGAGAGTGAGTGATGTAGTGAGAGAGTGAGGTAGATAGAGAGTGAGGTAGTGATGGAGAGTGATGTTGTGAGGTAGTGAGATAGAGAAAGATTGATTTATTGAAAGAGAGAGTGAAGTAGTGAGTGTTAGTGATGTTGTGAGGTATTAAGATAGAAACAGAGTGATGTAGTGAGATAGTGAGGTAGTGAAAGAGAGAGTAGAAATGACTTAGTGTATTTGAGAGTGAGGTAGTGAGATAGAGTGAATTAGTAATTTAGAAAGAGAGAGTGAAGTTGTGAGGTAATGAGAGAGTGATGTAGTTATTTTTTGAGAGTGTGTGGTGATGAGGTAGTGAGAGTGAGATAGAAATAGATAGAGTGATGTGATGTAGCGATAGAGAGGTAGTGAGATAGAGAGAGAGTGACTTTTGAGTAGTGTGTTAGAGTGAGAGATAGTTACTGTTGTAGTGATATTGTGTTGCTGTGAGAAAGAGATAGTTGAGTAGTGAGTTAGAGAGTTAGTGGGAGAGTGTAGTATGGTGAGTGATAGTGAGGTAGTGAGAGATAGTGAGGTAGTGAGAGATAGTGAGGTAGCGAGAGATAGTGAGGTAGTGAGAGTGTTAGTGAGAGAGTTAGGGAGAGAAAGAGTGAGGAAGTGAGAGGTGTGGGGGAAGAGAGTGGTGTGGGGGAAGAGAGTGGTGTGGGGGAAGAGAGTAGTTTGGGGGAAGAGAGTAGCTTGGGGGAAGAGAGTGGTGTGGGGGAAGAGACTGGTGTGGGGGAAGAGAGTGGTGTGGGGGAAGAGAGTGGTGTGGGGGAAGAGAGTGGTGTGGGGAAGAGAGTGGTGTGTGGAAGAGAGCGGTGTGTGGAAGACAGAAAGCAACACAGAAAGCAAACACAAAAAGAGAGAATCTAAGCAAAAAAATACAAAATGGCTTACCTGCTGGTCCTTGCACCACGGAGAAAGCCGGACAGCCACAACTGCAAACAGAGCTCACAGGACACGGGCACACCGGAAAAAGGGGTCCATACACGACGGGATAAACAGCTCACAGGGAAACATAGAAAGCAAACACAAAAAGAGAGAATATAAGCAAACATTCTAAAATGGCTTACCTGCCGGTCCTTGCATCACGGAGAAAGAGGGAAAGGCACTACTGCAAACGGAGCGCACAGGACACGAACACACCGGGAAAAGGGGTCCATACACTACGGGATGGAGACGCTGACAAATAGGACAGGACAAACAGCACACAGGACACACGGAAACACAGAAAGCAAACACAAAAAGAGAGAATCTAAGTAAAAAAATACAAAATGGCTTACCTGCTGGTCCTTGCACCACGGAGAAAGCCGGACAGCCACAACTGCAAACAGAGCTCACAGGACACGGGCACACCGGGAAAAGGGGTCCATACACGACGGGATGGTGACGCTGACAAATAGGACAGGACAAACAGCTCACAGGACACAGGGAAACATAGAAAGCAAACACAAAAAGATAGAATATAAGCAAAAATTTCAAAATGCCTTACCTGCCGGTCCTTGCATCACGGAGAAAGCGGGAAAGCCACTACTGCAAACGGAGCGCACAGGACACGGACACACCGGGAAGACAAATAGGACGGGACAAACAGCTCACAGGACACATAGGACGGGAAAAACAGCTCACAGGACACAGGACACAGGGAAACATAGAAAGCAAACACAAAAAGAGAGAATGTAAGCTAAAATTACAAAATGGCTTACCTGCCGGTCCTTGCATCACGGAGAAAGCGGGACAGCCACTACTTCAAACGGAGGGCACAGGACACGGACACACCGGGAAAAGGGGTCCATACACGACGGGATGGTGACGCTGGCAAATCGGATGGGACAAACAGCACACAGGACACATAGGACGGGACAAACAGCTCACAGGACACAGGGAAACATAGAAAGCAAACACAAAAAGAGAAAATGTAAGCAAAAAATACAAAATGGCTTGCCTGCCGGTCCTTGCATCACGGAGAAAGCGGGACGGCCACTACTGCAAACGGAGCTCACAGGACACGGGCACACCGGGAAAAGGGGTCCATACACGACAGGATGGTGACGCTGACAAATCGGACGGGACAAACAGCACACAGGACACATCGGACGGGACAAACAGCTCACAAAACACAGGGAAACATAGAAAGCAAACACAAAAAGAGAAAATGTAAGCAAAAAATACAAAATGGCTTACCTGCCGGTCCTTGCATCATGGAGAAAGCGGGACGGCCACTACTGCAAACGGAGCTCACAGGACACGGGCACACCGGGAAAAGGGGGCCATACACGACGGGATGGTGATGCTGTCAAATCGGACGGGACAAACAGCACACAGGACACATCGGACGGGACAAACAGCTCACAAAACACAGGGAAACATAGAAAGCAAACACAAAAAGAGAAAATGAAAGCAAAAAATACAAAATGGCTTACCTGCCGGTCCTTGCATCACGGATAAAGCGGGACAGCCACTACTGCAAACGGAGCTCACGGGCACACCGGGAAAAGGGGGCCATACACGACGGGATGGTGACGCTGACAAATCGGACGGGACAAACAGGACACATCGGACGGGACAAACAGCTCACAGGACACAGGGAAACACAGAAAGCAAACAAAAAAATATCGGACGAGACAAACAGGACACATCGGATGGGACAGCTCAGAGAATGTAAGCAAAAAAAACAATATGGCTTACCTGCCGGTCCTTGCATCACGGAGAAAGCGAGAGGCGGGACAAATAGTCCACACTAAGAAACATTAAATCTTGGTACTTCCGGTTCTGCCTTCGGCAGACTGGATATTACCTCGACCTAAAAAGAGAGGCTTGGTGGGGCTGGCAGAGTTAATCCTTGGGTGGCCGGGCTGCCCGAGAGCCGGGAGGAGCGGAGCCCACTGGCTGGAAGCAGGAGGCAGGGAGGGGGCGCGGGGGCGGTGTGTGTAGCACTCTGCCCCCTCCTCTCCTCCCAGGCGCATTCCCTCCAGACCTGGGCGAGCTGCAGCTGTTCGAGGTGGGAGAAGCCAACTGCCGGAAAGGCTGCTCCTGGGCGATGCACTCAGATGGTGTAAACATCTCTAAATATTCTTGAATACACACAAAAAGGGCAGTCTGTTGCCTGTCAGAAATGCACCCAAGTGCATCGGGGAAACAACACTACTTCTTCGTTATACCAAGGCACTATTTTGCAACATCACAGTACACTCGCGCCCTACAGTAACCCCAACCCTACCTAGCGGCACAGAGGTCAACGCGGGGCTCTGATCAGTGTGTACAAACTCTAGCCACCCTCTTCAAAAGCATTCTTTGTATGCGAAGAGAGATACACAGATCTGTCCTTCGACAAGCACTGCCCTCGAGTGTAACGCTTGCTGTTCCATTTTACGAGACAGGACAAAACGAAAGTGATTTCAAATCGGATCTGAATGGACTAGACTTAGTCCCTGTGCAAGGTTTATTAAGAACCACTTGTGCCTCCGAGTAGCACTGCACACCTTCCCTGGCAACTCGCGTGCACGTCAAAGCAAGGCAACATCCGAGGCATGGTGGGCGTCACAGACCTACCCTGAACAGAGCCCGCTATTCGTGGCCCCTGTTCAAAGGGACATCATCGGAGCAACGCCGGCCTGTTTTGACGAAAGTGACATTATTAATCCCTGGGGCCCAAGAAAACAAGACATTTACTTAACATAACCCCCCCAAACAAACCCATCATCACACATATTTACTGCTAAGCGCAATAAAAAAGCCAATGCCTCCCATTTTCTTTTTAAAAAACGGACGTAAAGTTGTGTTCTTAAAAACTTGCAGTTCAAATAAATACTTTTCTAAATCAATGTTATGATGCTGTATAAGCGTTACAACGCACGGGGGCGTGGCCATTAATCATCTATACAGAAATCGAGCATCTTGCAGTTAAGGCCAGTATATGACGTTGCAGCTCAGTGGCGAGTCTGCCTTAAGTTTAACTCAAGCTCACTTATTCGGGGCCCTTTAGGAGAGGGGGGGTCATCACGTGCCAGTTCGCATGGGCCACCGGCCGCCAATAAACAAACAGTGCTGTGCATTGCGAAAGGGATGCAGCAGCAGCTCGGAGTGCAGCGGCCCCAGACAGCTGCCCGCTGCAGTCCGAGGCTCGCTCACTACCCCGGGCTCGGCTCTGGAAGGATGGGTCGGGAGCCCGGCCTACACAGAAAGCAAACACCAAAATCAGACGGGACAAACAGGACACATCGGACGGGACAAACAGCTCAGAGAATGTAAGCAAAAAAAACAATATGGCTTATCTGCCGGTCCTTGCATCACGGAGAAAGCGAGACGATCCTCATGGGAAGACAAAACAAATAATGGCGGACACAACGCTCCAAATTTTTCGGATTGGGGGCGTGTTCGGTGTTCTCAGAATGGGCGGGGCCTAAAAGTGGAAAGAAGAACACCGAACACACCTCCAAATCCGAAAAGGACGGAGCCTATTCGGAGGGACAGCTCTCTCCTCCAATGGCTGGCCTCCGTTTAGGAAGCCAGCCAATGGGAGAGAGGCAAAAACAGAGGCGGGACAAATAGTCCACACTAAGAAACATGAAATCTCGGTACTTTCGGTTCTGCCTTCGGCAAACCGGATATTACCTCGACCTAAAAAAAGACAACAGACCATCCGCTTTATATAGGGCGGGTGGTTTGATGTCATTAATCCTATGTCCATTCTGTGCCGGCTGTGAAAGTGAGTTTTTCAATGGTGAACCCAGTGAAATAAAATGAAACTTTATTGTTTGATAAATAAAAATCATTACAATAGTAAACATGTATCAATAATAATAAAAACGTGTATAGATATTGCTAAAATATTTACCCATGGTGCAAGAGTAACGTGTTTTTTTCTCGGTCCTGTGTTACGGCTTACAAAACCAGCAGGTTTATGCCGAATGAAAACTGGCGGTCTGCCGACTCAAAATAGAGCAAGTGGACTGAAGTTTATGCAAACATGGTACTCCATCAAACTCTAACTCAGTCCCTTAGTCATTCTGAATTATTTAATTGGACTGCTTTTGTATTTGGAAAGTAATATGACACTTGTTTTCAGGTAAGCCCTCTGTCTTACTCTGTGTCAGAAGTACAGTTGGGGATGATGCTGTCCTTTTATTCTGGATTTGCCTCTAACTTTGTCTACTTTTATTATTGCTGCATCCTTTTGCTGGTTCACCTGGTAAAAACTAGGAACTGTTTATGTGGCATTTTCCCTGTTATCTGGTTGTGGACTTGGGCCAAATAATAACCCTTGAAGAGAAAAATATTCACAAATATTGGTGGGTTGACCCCTGTTGCTGCTCAGTTGAGGAGAGTTTTGTGGTCCGGCTGACAACGGTGTAATTTGGCATCTTGTTTAGAAGTAATTTAGTACTACTTAGCGGGAACTTCAGCGGTGAGGGCAATTGCTACCAGTACACAAACTGCTACTAATGAATGTGTTAGGGATCAAATCAAATAACAAGTCAGGGGGTGCATATTTGGGGCATGGCATAGTCATATTTTCCACTGTGGATGCAAAAAGTGTAGATGGCCACATTTAGGGTGGCTGAGAAGGGAGCTCCTCATGTAGATAGTTGGTGTGGATGATGGAACTTCTTGTGATGGACCAGGTGTGGGACTGTCCTGGTAAGTGGTGGACCTTTGATGGTATATGGGATGCTATTCCTTAACAACAATAACTTCACCAATAGAAAAACATGAAAAAGAACTACTAATATTTATTTAAATAAATGTGCCATAAAAACTAGAAAGCCCACCCAAAACCACCCCAACAATGCCCATGTTCTCCATAAATAAACCCCTAAACAACATATCTATTGCTTACACTAATTACACCTTTTTCCAATATATCATATCACCTAAACCCACCTCCTTATCCTCCCCAAGCAACAACACATAAAACATGATTTAAAAAAGGACCAGGAAGATGTTTTAAATAACATATTGCTCCAATCTCTGAAGCCTGATTTTGTTATTTCTTCCTGTCCCTATGCCAAGGTCTCCACCTCCTACCTTACTTTTCAGAGGAGAGCGTGTGTGTGTAAGCCGTAGGAGTCTTTAGCTGACAGATGTAGGGTGGTGGCAGGCTTTGTCTCTTCTAGCTGCCACTCCACTGACTGGCGACAGTCAGTTCTTGCTGTCAATGACTAATTCTACTGCAGTTTTTCAGAGCTGGTGCTGTAATCCCCTCCTACTCCCTCAGCTGACAGAAGATCACCACAAAGCCAAGATTTTCAAGACACAGCCATATGGCTATCTTGTGTTGAGTCTGGCACTGTGAGGTCTCAGTCTCTCGACCTCCAATGGAAGCAGCAGGCTGTTATGTTCCAAGGAGAGAGACAAAAAAGACACCGAATGTTACTACCTACCGTAAGCGCATGTATGAATAGTCATATAAAGCTGCAGGCTCTTCTACCTAAGGCCACTAGAATTATGTGATGGTGCCGCCATGGCATTTCGTTTGCATAATTAGTACTTATTGTATATGCCATATATTAATCCACCTGCCTACGTTAAACAACATATTCCAGTTCAAACAGCTAAAAAACACAACTTACAAAAATAGCACGACACCGGGAGACATGCAGTGCCATGCCATTTTGAAGGAGTAAGCAAAATGCCATCTTTCAGTTGTGCTGTATTCAGGTGTTGTTCAACTTATACCGGAGGATGAGTTGAAACATTTCCCGAGACAGCATTAAAGTTTGTAAAAAGGACCTAACTTCAAAGTTACCCTGCTGCAGAAAAATGTGACACATTAATTTGTCATCTATGATGTACTAGATGTTTCTTGCCACATGATTTATTTAAACATGCTGCATAACTTTGACCAACATGGCAGCATAAATCCAGTGACCCTGCCCCTTTATAACCCAACACAATCCACACCCTCTCCTCAATTAATTATCCTACCAATAACACAACAAATGTTATTCCTGGGTTGGGAAGCAAGCAGGATTGGTTAGGGTTCGTTTTAGGGTGTGGATTATCTTAAGTTTGCTTGGGAATGGTTTAGGTTAATGAAAAGTAAAGGATGGCATGAGAAGCTGCTTTGGAAGAAGTCATGGAGGAAGAAGTTATGTGGCATTTGCTGGAACGGGAGGTTGCACGGGTAGCCAGTACTCTATACACCAATCAATAGCAGAGTGGCAGAGACACACACATAATAAAGGAATTAAAATGGTTGTAGTACAGGCTTAATTTGTATGAAGGAATACAGCCTAATGTTAAATAATGTAATCAGTTATTTACCGCTCAGCCCAGCAGCCACTTCTTGTGTCTTAGTACCACCATCACAACTGGCAGAAAGTGTTCATTCAAAAAAAGCTAAAACCTAAAATAACTGAAATTATTACTTACCGAAGTACCATTCCTACAGTTGCATTTCTAAACATGAAAAATATAAAAAGTAAAAAATTTAACGAAATAACATTTTGAAAAATTGGGACAAATGATGATTACAAATAGAAGACGCGAAGGAGCGAGGCGAAACTAAAAGTTGTAGGGCAGAATTTGCCTCGTAAGAAAAAAAAGAACAAAAGGAGAAAATAAAAAGGAAAGAACGAAGGGGCATATTAACGAGGCAGCGCTATAAAATTATCGCCACTTTTGCAGCCGTTTTCGGCCGAAAAGCGGCGATAATTTTATCGCCTTATCAGCAAAGACACGCCATTGCGTGATTTGCTGACTTAGCGCCCGTTTCCAGCAAGCCTAACTTTGCATCGCTAATGAGATGCAATGTAGGCGTGGCTGTGAAATCAACCAGGGAAAATATCGTGAACGCAGCTTCGCAATATTAACAAGGAAGAGTAGTGATTATTTAAATCACGTTAAGTATGCCTTAACGCAGGAATTTAACGTCTGTTAAATTTCTGACTAAGGCTTAACATAGGGGTGGATTCTGTGGCAAAGACCACAGGCCCTATCATCTAGGATATCGCCGTTTTCCACCATGGAAAACGGCGATATCCACATAATCTCTGGAATTTGTATCGCCTCGGCGATGCGCGTTGTTGATAACGCGCTTACCGGGCGATAAATTCCAGAGATAGCCGGCGATAAATATGCAATTTCTACCTGAGGTGGAGTTTCTGGAGCGTATCTTCTGGGTATAGTAAACGAGTTATTAATCTGTGTTTTCCAGGTTGGTATGAGGTTTAACACACCAAATCGGTGTTTACGCCACTAAGGACCTGATTCAGAGTTTGGCAGACGGCATACTTATTCACAGACCTTTTTTTTAAATATCTTTTTATTAGTGGCCATAGTGCAACATTTACATTACAAAAATAAAGGTAAGGTGACTGTCTTTCTGTAGCGTATATGTACATTGACAATTTTGACTGCATGTAACAATAATTGACATTTCAACACTGCATTTTCTATATTGTGGGTGGGACAGGAGGGGAGGGGTTCGAGGGCGGAACACAAATGTTACCTTGATACTCATTCCATTTGCCCCATATCTGTGATCACTTTTTCCAGCAGCCCCTTGCCATATATACAGTCTTTTCCCTCATCATACACCAATCCATATCTGCTTTCCAGGCTTCTACTTAAGGTGCCACACTCGCACCCCACATTCTGGCTACATTCAGTTTGGCGACCATCAGGCCCAACGCCACCCATGTTCTTTCTTTATTGTTCAGGTCTGTGGGTTCCCAAATATTCAACAAACATCTTTTGACATCAGGATCTATTTGTGCCCCGAGGACTTCCTTCAAGCTAAGGTGAATTCCCTTCCAGTATTGCTTGATATATGTATACTCCCACAATACATTTATAAATATACCCTCTTGCCCACATTGTTGCCTGCACCCCGGATCTTCTCTGCTGCCCATCATAACCAGTGTGTGAACTGTCACATATATCCGGTGGAGAATCTTTATTTGAACCTGTCTAAGTCTAGCGGAGATCGCAACCTCTCTAGGAGAGGCTATCGCCTCCTGCCATTCTTCTTCATCCAATTCTGAGATGTCCTTTTCCAAACACCCACAGAGCTTTCCCAAGGGTTCTAGGGCATTATTGATCAGTTTTTTGTAGGTTAAGGATATCGGTTTTGCTTGCGTATAGCCATCTAGGAGTCTATCTTCCAGTGGTGAGGTCTACGGCTCGGTTTCCCCCTTCAGTATCTGTTTTATCAGGGCGTGCCGGACCTGTCGGTATCTAAAACGTTCTGTGTCTGCCATCTCGTATTCTTGTTGTAGGGTAGAGAATGGTATAACCCTTCCCCCACCTTGATAAGCCCCCAACCCTGGAGATCCCAATTATGTCCCATTTATCAAACCCCTTCGTCTTTCGCAAGGTGCCCTGTTGTTCTGAATCCCACACGGGAGTGGCCAGACTTACCCTCTGCCCCCAGCCCATACTTTTAGTGGCGGCTTACCACATCTGTACTGAGTGCCTGGTGGGTCCAGTCAGATGGAATTTTGTGGGTTTGGAGTAGAGTGCCAAGTTATAGTTCCCACCCGGTAGAAGCCATTTATCCATCCTGTAGCCTGCATCATCCCAGTGCTGATACGTACGTGCATTGGTTAATGGCACTCTGGTGGGCCGCCCAATAGTATTTTTTAATGTCTGGGAGCCCTATTCCCCCATTGTACTATCCCCTCACCAATTTTGCAAGTGATATACGGAGATGTCACTCCCACAGTATTTCTCTCTGCGCCATCTCTACTGCTTTAAAGTATACCGTCTGAACCGGGTTAGGGAAATTCTGCAGGGCATTGAAGAAGCTGGGAAGCAACATAATTTTAAATAGGACGGCTCTACCCAGTAACGATGGTCTTGCAGTTTCCTACATCTCGTTTTAATAATTGGAGCGGGGCAGTAGATTAAGCTCAAAACTAGCTTTAGGGTCAGTTGTTATATACATCCCCAGGTATTTAAATCCTTCAATGGCTTCCTGCACTGGGCATTCTCAGGGCAGGAAGCCCCCCACTCAATACAAAGATCAATGATTTACTCCAATTGATTGTATAGCAGGAGTATTTGCCAAAATTGGTGAATATACTGAGAACTCTATGCAGCAACGCCTCGGGTGAAGCCAAGTACAGTAAGATATCATCCACATAAAGGGAGATGGATTATTTGCACTCATCTACCCATTTCAGACCCCTGATAATGGGGTCTTTACAGATCCATGTCGCGAGGGGCTCCAGTGTCAGCGCAAAGTGTAAAGGCGACAGTGAGCAGCCCTGTCTGGTCCCTCTTCCAAGGAAGAAGACTGCAGATTTTTTTATTATTGACAACAACTTATGCCTGAGGTTCCGAATATAAAAGTTTGACCCAATTGGTAAAGTTTGGTCTGAATCCCATCCTACCCAGGACTGAAAAGAGGTATGGCCATTCTATAGTATAAGAAGCCTAGTGGCATCCAATGACACCACTACCACATCCTCTCTTATAGTTTCCTTACGTCAAAACACCCAGTTAGGTCTCCTAAAGTTAAGTGCTGTATTTCTGTTGGGCATGAACCCTGACTGGTCCGGGTGGACCAGCTTGTTAACAACCTTAACCAGACGAGTGGCCAGTAATTTGGCTAGTATTTAGGGCTCAGCATTCAATAACGAGATTTATCTACCTGAGGAACACTTATTTTTGGCCTTACCTACTTTGTGTATGGTTATCAGTGTGGCCACGCTCTGATCCTGGGGGAGTCTACCCACGTCACGGCTCTCCAGAAACATGCCTCTCAGATATGGAGCAATTCTATCAGGTTTCAGCTTGTACCTTATTCACAAACTTGACAGATATCCCATCACCATAGCACAAGTGCCATTGAATGTAATGCACTTGCAATACTGGGGTCAGGATAACTGTCATGTTTGGGACAGAGTAACCCGCCCGACACAATCTAAATCAGGCCCTGAATTCTACATTTTTGTCTTTTTTCAGGCATTTTTCTGCCCAAAAATTTACAAGATTTCTGTCAGGGGAAAACTGTGCAGGAGTAAATATCTCACTATTCAGAATTTCAATCTCTGGAAAAAAAAACTCCATTTGGTCTGGGACTGTTATGTATTCCCAAAAATTGAGGCCTACGTCTTATATAATAGGACACTGTTTTACAGACCAATTGGTCACTATTGATGTTGTTGTTTTTTGTGACAATGTGGATTATTAGTTGGCGGGGATGTGAGTCCTCACCAAGTAATAATGTCACAATTGTGTACCATGTCCAGGTAGGCCTCAATAATTTGAGATCAACCCTTGGTAGCTGTAGCACAGAGCAGACTGGCTTAACTTAGGAAAAATGGGTAAAACATTTATAAGTACCAAAACACATAAAAAGTTAAAAAACACAATAAAAGAAACTTCCCACTCCAATTTATAAAAATGGAAAAATACAATATGGGGAATATGAATTTTCAACGTTTGAATTACGTTTCAGCTCCTAAAAGCACAAAGCACCAACTGTGGGCAACTGGTTGTGCTAGACCGGGTCAAAGGTAAAGGTAAACCATAGGTTTAATCACGGGGGAGACTACTTCATCTCCACTGTGATTAAACCCCTCCAACGGCCTGAGAAGTAAGAGCCATCAGAGGCAGACCTGTAAGTCTGTCCACCTGATTTAGATGTGTTGGAATTAGAGGTCAGTTTTCACTGCTCATCACCACCAGGAAAATCCTGAGTTAAGGGGCAGAGAAAACTGCTAAATGCTCCCCTGGTCAGGAGAGAGGTCTCACATGGTGAAGAGAGCATTTTCTTTGGACTTAGTCACTTTTTTGGAGCTCAGACTCCTACAGCAGGGCAAGGCTGCAAGTTGTAGCCGAACAGGGCTCCACAAGGCCAGGTACCCTCTCAGCGACATCCTGCTGAAATAATTTGCTGCTGTGGAGGACCCTGATTCTTTTGCAAAGTACCTTCACCAGATTGACTTGGCAAGCTAGTCCCTGTCTTCTGTTAGTTCTCCAGGCAAAAATCCTTGAAAACCTTTTAAGTCACAACTTTTAAGAGTGCACTCTGGCACTTATTGAAGGGCCCCAGGACCTTAGGGACGCCATTTGGGGTTCAGGACTCACTCCAGGGGAAGCCACCAGCAGGGTCCAGGGCAGGTCAATTTGGAACAGGTAAATGTAAATGTAAATGTATGTGTCTTGTAAAGCGCACTGCTGCCCTGAGGCGTCGTGGGGCTGTAGACGGCTGGGGAACCCGTCCTGGCTATCCCTGTGAGATGGCCCCTACTGGGTATCTCCAAGGTGAAACCAGGCATCCCCGGCGAATGTGGGGGGCCGTTGTAGAGATGAGGCAAGCTAATGCCCAGAGTTGCCGAGTTTGATCCCTGGTTAGAGTAGGCACCGAGGCAAGAATTATCGAGTCTGCTGACCCTGGTCCACGACCCTGCCGCGTCGGGAATTGAACCCTGGTCCCGGGCCGTTCTCTGCTTCCGGGTCTGCCGCCTCTAACCAGTGAGCCACACCACTCCACTGGGCTCTTCAGGTAGCTGGGCTTCTGAAGCTCCTGAGTCTCTGTAGCTTAATAGGAGGTCAGCCGACTCTTAGGGGGTCATTAGGATGCCGCCCGCCATCCTATCGTGAAATGGGACTGCCCGCCATAAGGATGGGGGTCCAGTGGGGGCCATTAGGATGCGCCCGCCACAGTGGTAGGCGCATCCTGCATTCCTGAAATTGTGGCGGTCGGTGCACTCAGCACTGCCGCCACAATGCCAGGAAGGCATGTCATGCACTTCCATGCACAACATGGCAGGCACCGCGCCTACCATATTGTGCATGGAACTGAAGGGGAGTACCATAGGTACCCTCCATGTGCACCCCCCAGAGTCCCTGGGGGCCCGCAACGGGCCCCCGCAAGCAATTCCCGCATACCTTTCCGTGGCGGCAATGCCGCCACGGAAAGGCATGTTTCCGCCCCATGGTATTATGGCTGGCGATGTCTAACCGACACCGCCACCATATTAAACTCTTTTAAGCCCGGTCGACTTGTTGGCCGGGCGGAAAAGCGGTGGACTGTCTTTTCGTCCACCGTGGTCCCCCCAGCCATAGTAATAGGAGGGGGGAAATGAGTGGCGGGCGGGGACGGATCTCGGACAGATTGCCACCGCCATGCCGGCGGTGGTGATCCGCTCGAGATCCTATGGGCCCCTAAGAGTCCACTTCTCTGCCCTGGGTACAGGTGCAGCTCTTGCGGTCTCTCCCCACAGGTTCAACAGCAGGTGCAGTCCTTTGTTTGCCTTCCACAGGTCTAGAAGTGTTCTGAAGGGGGTACTGGGTTTGCCACTTTTATGCCCAGTGCCAGTCTGTGGATGGGGGAGACTCATAACGACACGCTAAAGAGGTAAACGTTTCAAGGAGTGCCTATACTCACTTTTGCAACACTTTGTGCACTTTAGCTGCTAACTACCAAACAGCTCTTCTCTCTACCTACAAAAATCATGATAGAACATGTTTTCCCCTATGCAGAGCACCCTGTGCCCACCCAGATGTGTGGGTATAAAAATGGGCAAACCCATACCTTGCGATCACAATAAAAAGGGTTCTGGGGGCGGCCCCTCTCCCACTGGGATTTATGCTTAGTTGATATTAAAGGGAGCAGGCCTTGGTGCGAGTTATATCTACTTGTGACAGGGTAGGCACCGTTTGAAAAGTAAATAAGTTCCTGGGCGCAGCCCAGGTGGCCATCCTGTCAGGGGAAAAAGCATCTCCCTACAGCCAAACTCTTTGTTCACTGACAAGGAGCAATACATCTCTCACCTTAGAAGACCCATTAACAGTCAGGTGACACTGAACACTGGCAGATAGGCACATTTACTTTTTTGGTAAAACTTTTTATTGCTAAACATACATCAGCATTACAATTACATTTCGGAGGAAGTAGTACATCAGCCTTCATGGGGACAGTGGCAATACACGTTGTACAGAATATACTTTGGAAGGTCTAGGGTGAAGGGTGATCTTTGTTACTGAGGACAAGGGGAGGCTCACATATATCTCCTTGGTAGGAATTCCACAAACCCCAAACACAGGTCATTTTCTTGGAACATCTACAGGCCACATTCACTGTCTTTTTCTGAAACATTGCCCAACCCAAATCTCTTTCCCAATCCCCCACCGTAGGAGGAAGCAACGCTCCCCGTTGCTGGGCAATGTTTCTCCTGGCGAGCATTAGTCCCAAAGTGACCCACTGTGTCAAGCAAATGTTTAAATCTGTTGGCTCCCAGATATTTAATAAACAACTGCGGGCCTCCATACGGAGGTGCGTGGATAGAACAGTGTTAATAATATTATGAATGTCACACCAGTACGACTGGATCAATGTGCATTCCCAAAATTACATGGATAAAGGTACCCACTTGGCCACATCCTTGTCTACAATCTCTCCAGTCCTCACCAATTGAGGCCCCGTCGCGTGTACCCTGTGTAGGAGTTTTAGTTGGACAAGTCGGAGACGAAGCTGGTGTTGCCAATACCTTGGGCAAGGAGATAGCCTCCTGCCACTCCTCATCGTCCATCTCAATGCTGTCCCTAGACCATTTCTCACGAAGGGCCCGGAGGGGATCTGGCACATTGTTAACCAATTTTTTGTATATCAATGAAATGGTGCTGTCAGGGATATGGCCGTCCAATACTCTATCCTCTAAAGGTGAGGATTCAGGTGGCGTGGCTGACTTGTGTATAGCGGAAGAGCTCCAAATCGGCCAGCTTGAATTGTTGCTGCAACACGGGGAATGTCTTAATGTCCGATTTTTCCCACAGGTCACCAATACGAGAAATGCCTATGAGATCCCATTTGTTGAACCCCTTACTCTGCCACAAATTACCCAACTGTTCGGAGTCCCATAATGGTGTCGCGAGTATAAGCCTCTGCCCCCAACCAAGGCATTTAGAGGCAGTGTGACAGACATGTACAGCATGTTTGGTGAGGCCTGTAATTGTATAGCGCCAGGGCTTGGAGTAGAGGGCTCGGTTGAAGTTCCCACCAGAGAGGAGCCATCTATCCATACTGTAGCCGGGTTTCCTGGTGGGCAGTAAGTGCAGTGGTTGACGGAGGAGAGGTGGGATGCCCAGTAGTACAGTTTGATATTAGGAAGGCTAATGCCTCCATCATACCAGTTCAGGGAAAGCTTACCGAGAGCAATTCGCGGCTTGCGATTCCACAGTAGATCATGCAGGAGGCCCTCCACTTCTCTAAAATAGGATGCGGGTATCGGATCTAAGGAATTTTGCAGGGCATACAAAAACTGGGGAAGACACATCATTTTAAAAGGGGCTGCCTTCCCTAACAGGGAGAGGGGGAGCGATTTCCATCTGTCAATATCTTTACGCAGCCTGAGCAAGGGGGATGCAGCTTATGGGTATAGCGGAGGGAGGAGTCTAGGAAGAGAAATACTCTCAGATATGTAAATCCATCTTTGCATATTTGTATAGGACAGTCCCGGGGTGGGATCAGCGGCTCCCCTGCCACTACAAACAAGAGGGACTTGCTCCAGTTTATAGAGTAGCCGGAGTATCTACCAAAGATTGTAAGGATATCTAAGACCACAATCAGGGATCGCCTCGGGTAGGTGAAATAAAGGAGGATATCGTCAGCGTAAAGGGAGATACGGTCCTCCCACTCCAGTGACCAGCGCATGCCCTGAATCATCGGGTCTCTGCAAACCCAAGCTGCCAAAGGCTCCAGTGCCAATGCAAATAAAAGAGGGGATGGGGGCATCCCTGCTGGGTCCTTCTTCCCAGCTCAAAGGTGGCTGATGTTTTATTGTTGACCACAACCTGGGCCAGGGGTTTGGAATATAATAGTCGCACCCATTGTATATATTTCGGGCCAAATCCCATTTTCTCCAACACCGCCCTACAATATGGCCATTCAACGGTGTCAAAGGTCATGGCGGCATCTAAGGAGACTATGACTGCCGGCTCCAGGAGCGAGGCTGTTGTTCCCAACACACCGTTCACCCTGCGCAAGTTAAGTGCAGTATTGCGATGCAGGATAAAACCGGACTGATCCGGATGAACTAAGGTCTCAACCACTGTTAAAAGTCAGTTGGCCAAGAGTTTGGCCAGAATCTTGGGTTCTGCGTTTAATAGAGAAATCGGTCTATATGATTTGCAATCGGTTTAGGGTTTCCCCTCCTTATGGATAGTCACAAAAGTGGCCATCCGTTGGTCTAGAGGTAGTAGCTCCGTGTCTCTAGAGTCGTCATACATAGCCTTTAGGTATGGGGCCAGTCTGTCTGGTTTAAGTTTGTAAGTTCGATCGGCAACCCATTAGGACCAGAGGCCTTGCATGATGTAAGGGACGTGATTGCTGCTGCTATTTCATCGTTAGACAAGTTACTCTCCATAAAGTCATGGTTGTCCACTGACAGCCTGGGCATTACTATGTCCGCAAGCATTTGATGGGAATTTTCTTTAGAATAAGGAGCAACCGAAGAGTAGACTGTATCAAAGTGGGCCGCAAACAGGTCAACTATATCTTGCGAGTCCGTAATGGATCTACCGCCTTGCCTGTGGAGCTCCGGCACTAGTCTGCTTGCCCAATCCTTTTTATCCAGCAATGCTAGTAGTTTCCCTGCTTTATCACCTACCTCATACAACCGCCCTGCACCGCTCTCCCGAGGGCTTTAGCCTGGTCAGTCGCCAGTGCAAGATAATCCTGCTGCTTGAGTTTAAGAAGGTGGAGTTTCTCGGGTGTGACATCTGATTCTAGGTCTAGTTCTAACTGCCTGACTTCCACCTCTATGGCCTCCATCTCCCTCCGGCACTCTTTCTTTTTTCCCTAAATCAAAGAGAGGGCCTGGCCCCGAATTACCATCTTGAAGGCCTCCCATAGCCTCTGCGGGGATTCCACAGAGCTCTCATTCTCAATGAAGTAGTTGTCCATAGCTACAAGGAGTTCCCGACGGATGTGGGGATCCCGAAGATACCACGGGTTAATAGGGACCACTCGTCCCACCTGTTTGTAATTAAAAGCCACGTGAAGCCAGACCGGCGAATGATCAGAGATGCCCTCAGCGAGATGTTTGATTTTCCGAACATGGGCAATTTGAGATGTGGGAATCAAAAAATAATCGATCCGTGAAAGACTCCCATGTGCCCTGGAATTGAAGGTGTACTGTAGAGTGTCAGAGTGAAAGGCCCGCCAACCGTCCGCCAGTCCCATAGTCTTGAGAAAATCGGGTAGCCAACTAGATGAGCGAGCAATAAACAAACAATAACAATAACAATAACAAGCATTACCAATTAGATGAGTTTCCTGAAGTAGGATAACGTTAGGGGCCTGGTGCTTTATGTATTGAAGGACCACACTACGTTTTATCTTGTCCCCCAACCCATTGACATTCCAACTTAACAATTTAATCCCTCCGTCCCAACATGTTGCCATAATGAGTTATGAAATTCTCCATACTAATTGCGGAACTTACAGTACCTGTTTCTACTTCCCCAACTTATGTTGCAATAGAAGTTGCTGATGTAGTAAATGCCACATTAAACACAACAAAACTCCCCCTCCCAACAACCCCCCCACCCCGCTACCATGCACTCTGGGCCTGGAACTGCGCATCGAAAAACTTGCAGAGTGCCTGTCACCCCAGAAAAGGTTCAAGATAGAAAAAAGAAGAGACAAGGGGGTAATTAAAGCACTCAGTTTTCCGACCCGAACAGGTCAATTGTACACCCAAATGAGAGCAAATGCACAGGTCCAATTGAGTCCACGAATCCCAACAATACGAAACTAGAAACCCCCATCCCAGGCCCACCCGCTCACAGGCCCCATTTACTCAGTTCGAACTCCGCTGCCAAACTGGTCACTGCTTCAGGCAGATCAACCGTCCACACTGCCACCGCCATCATGATCGACCGGACTCCTCACTCTGCGGCGGTCGAGCCATTCTGCCGCAGCATCAGGATGTTCGAAAAAGCACGCTCTCCCCTCCGCCTCAATCCGAAGAAGTGCCGGGAACAACATGGAATATTGCAGCCCCCGCTCTCTGAGGTCACGTTTGACCGATAGGAACGACCTTCTCTGCCGTTGTACCCTCTGCGTGAAATCCAGAAAAAGGAAATATCTGCGTTTTCATACCGGAGGGGTGCTCCCACCCTAGAATTTTGAAGGATAATGTCTCTGTCACAATAGTACATAACCCTAGCCAGCATGGGCCGCAGGGGAGCGCCGGGCTTGGAATGGCCGCCCGGGACCCTGTGGGCACGTTCAATAACAAAAAACTTACTGAGGCCTTTGGGCTGCAAATGCTTCAGAATAAGGTCCTCGACAAAGAGATCAGGGGATTGCCTCTCTGCTTTTTCCAGAACACCAAGGATGTGGAGATTATTGCGTCGCAGGTGTCCCTCGTAATCGTCCAGCTTAAGATCAGTGAGCTTGTGGAAGTCCTGGAGGTCTTTGACCTCCCCCTGAAGCTGTGCAACATCATCTACAAGACTAGCAGTGGTAAGTTCTACTTGCTTGACCTTCTCATTCAGTTTTGCCATGTCAGCCCTGATGAGATTAACATCAATCACCACTGGGTCCAGGGAGGTCTTAACACCAGTGAGAGCATCCATTACATCTTTCAGTGAGATTTCCTGTTCCTCATCGTTCAAGCCCCCTGAGCTTGCATCTTTGGACAACCGGGGCTGTTGCGCATTTTTAGGGACAGTATATCGGTCCAGTTTATTGGATTGCGTAGTCTTCAGCCCACGGGTCCCTGTTACCTTATTGCGCTCCATTACGTCACTATTTGTCCACTACCAGCCTGTCCGAGGACACCCAAGCCGGGCGGCCACCCCGTCAACGATAGTAGGCTGAGAACTAGCTGGATGGTGACACTGCTGATGTGCCCCTGCGAGTGTTCAGTGGGTCCACTGTAGGTCTGCTTACAGCTGGTGAAAGTGCCGTCCCCGCACTAATTGCAAAGGCGGTGGGGGCATCAGGGACTGCCCCGACTGCCACAGTTCTCTTATGCCAGCAATATTTCTGTGTCAGGGTGAGGGCCTTCTCACCTCCGTCGCAGTGGACCCTTCCAGTCCACTGGTGGCACTGCACCAGTGGAGCCCCGCCTCCACCCACTCGAAAATCATGAGGCACCGCAGGGCGCTATGCGGGTGCAGCCGAGAGTCCCCAGGAGGCCACAGTCAGCGATTGTGGCTGCTAATGACCGCCTGCAGTGAGGGGGGAGAGCAGGGAACAACAGAGTTGGATGGCACAATGGCGTCTGTTGATTTACTTCAGCCGCCAATCGGGCGTTAATCACAGATCTCCTGGCTACGTCTGGGGCATTATCGCGCAGTCGATACACACTGCTGAGCCGGGTGAGCCTCGATCCACCTTTGCTTGCGCGATCCCCACTCTAGGCAGCGGCGTTCCTCAGGCACGGCGCCACCGCGGGAACTCGCTGGAGTGTCTGCAGCTCGTCCCCTGCCCCACGCAGTACTGTGGGACCCGGCGTGAGCTGAGGGAAGCCCTCACTGTTGCAGCGGCTGTAGCGTCAGTCTCCGGAGTCTGAGATGGAACCAAGTTGGCGGGTTCGTGAGCACTAGTAGTCCGACACACAGGACAGCTGTCGGACGGGCCGGATTTGTTCCAGGATAGACGAAAGAACGGGGCCGGTCGCATAGCTACGCTTTACGTGTCCATCTTGCCTCGATGCTTGGCCACGCCCCACCCAGATAGGCACATTTGGCTTAGGCAGGAAAATGCCAACTTTCTAAAATTAAACTACACTAAAGTAAATGACCAATAAGGGTATCCTTTATAAAAACAAAGAACTACTGTAAATAAATATTTATGCATTTGAAAACCTAGAACACACCGAATGAAATTCACAACTATTAATCAGATACCTGATATATCAGATTCACGCAACAAAACACCAAATGAAAAAGCAGGCATACCAGCAATATAAGGACAATTAGTGTGTATGTATTTGAAAAAGAGTTTTCAAGTGGGTCTTTTAACAAAAAAAACAAACAAGAAAAAAGTGTGCAGTGCACTCTTGATACAAGGTACATTCATGGAAAGCTTATCCCTGTGGTGTAGGAAATGTCACAATAAGATAACTCTATGTGAAAGTAGTGGAATGTTTATTAATGTTTCGTCTCTTGTGGTACAAATACACAAGACCATCATCAGGACTAAAAGTAGCAGAGAGTTAATATAGAGGCCCCCCTAAAACTGGTTCTTTCCATAGGAGGAAAGGCCCAATCATAATTGTTATTCTATGTATGATGTTAAAATAGAGCGAATCCTGGGATTACTTGGAGGGGCCAAGGATTAGTCAAACACTGTTCAAATTGCCACCTCAGCGTGAAAAAGTGACTAAAGTGCAGAACCACACAGTTAAACTGGTGCTTCTGTTTTTCAGTGTGTTGCAACTGCTTTTACAATTGTGGTGGAGATGTGGTTTGAAGGTTTAGATTGTAAACTTTGGGTCAGATTACCCAAACTGCCAGGGTGATGCAGTTATTTTTTTTGTCCTGTGCTAATTCGCACTGAAGTTTCACGTAACAATGGGTCAGTATTGTTAAGGCAAGCTGTTTCACTGTATTTCTTCTTGTGGAGGTCAGTAGTGCTTTTTTGAAGAAGCAAAAAGTCAGTGTTTGTATATTGCAGTTAACAATAACTGCAAAACAGCAATGGCAGGCACAAAATAGAACACCTTTACATAGAGAATCACTTATTTCATTGTGGGGTGGTACTAAAACAACCAGAGTTGTGGAATAGTGACCCTCCTTCAGCTGTATTGGATTTTAACATGGTTCACCACACTACAATAGAGACTTTCTAACTTCATACATTCATATGGCCTGGTACTGCCTAAGCCCCCTTTTACTTCTTGGACCTACACCGACCCCCCCTTGGATGGATGGGGAGTCTCTCCCTCCTCCAAGGCAAGCATTTAACACCACACAATTTTTGGGATTAGGGGGTGTGACCCCCCCGGCCGTATTTATTAAAAAATTAAAAAACATTGATTAATATTGACATTATGTACAATTACGCAGAAAGTCCAGATACATTGTTAGACACATGATGTCACTTGGCTAACTTTAAACATGTTCTAATACAGAGACCACTCTTACCGTAATCTAACATGTATATATTTACTTTCTGCGTACCTCCTCTAGAGCCTACGGCAAAGTCAATGACTGGCAGCTTCCAGGTCTTGCGGTACACTACAAATACTCCACCGGAGTAAGCATGCGCAGGGGGTATGGCTTATCGGACGGATACTTTCCCCCGGGCCCCCCTACGTCCTAAGCCTTAAACTACATAACGGGGGCTTGAAATTTGCATACTCGCGCCCTGATGCACATGCGCGTGCGAGGGTGGACACAGGCCCACTGGAAAGATTGACTCCCCCAGCTCTCACACCCTGACAGCCTACTTACCTGCTGTTACTGCCCCTGGAGTTACATGGTTCTGACCGCTACGGACCGAAGACTTATGACCTTACCATCTGACAGGAGACACACAATTAAATACAACAATATTGTGTGAAGTAATATATCATCTACTGACACTTTTATTAACATGTTATACCAACTTACTTAACATCATTTCATCCATTAATCTCAGCTGTTATAATTAAGCTGAGAATATGCACATTTTTGTAAGGCTTGAGAGCTCATCTGATGGTGGCTCCTGCAACCTGGTAAAATGCCTGCAAACAGTTAATCAGTTGCTGTTTAACAATTACCTCAAGCTCAGCACATCAAAAGCAGATATTCTTGCTCATAGCAACTGAATGAATCCTCAGCCATTTGAGCAAGGAACGATGACCACCACCACCATACTCAAACAAATTCAGGAGTATGTGGGTGATCATGGAATCTAATCCATCTCTTACAACACAAGTAAATGTAGTACCTACATTATTCACTTGATAAAATGTATTTATTAAGTTTTCCTATGCCCTGGGTTTCCACAGACCATCCACACCGCTATTGCTCTAGTTCTCTCTTCTTTTTACCATCCAAATGAAATATATCTTGGAGCACACCCAACAATTCTTTGGAAACTACAGATAATCTAACATGGGGCAGTCAGACAACTCTCATTCATGGCCCAGGGCAGGCCTGCTCTCCTTTCCCTATACTGGCTCCTACTGGTCAGACAAATCACATTTAAAGCAATGTGAATAGCTGTCTGAGAAATCCACAGAACTGGACCACTCTTCATTCAACAAAATATCTATATCTATTATCAAGCTAGGCCCCGTGCTAAGCTTGCCCGGTATATGATGTGCCTCCATTTAAAAAGACGCTAACAGGTGGCACCTCCTTCTCCGTCTAGTCTGCCAGTCTCTGGAACTCAATGCCAGCTTGAATAAGGAGAAGTGACAATCATCTTCTCTCCTGGAAAACATAAAAACGTGCCTTTTTGCAGCACCATAACTACAATATCCAGAGCAACGCCATAACTACAATATCCAGAGTAACATTCAGAGTAACACCATAACTACAACATCCAGAGCAGGGCACGAGTCGGGGTACCACGCGGGTGGACGGCATCCCCCACTTATTTCCGAGGGTTTTTCAGGGTGGACGCCGTCCACCCTGCTAAATCAAAACCGCGTCAGCCACCGGCTTGGTATGCTGAGACAGGGGCACACGAAAGCATTAAATCCGTTTCTAGCCAAAGATGCTACGTGCGATCTGCAAAGACTGGAATGCACAAAGCATTGCGCCTATGTTTAAAAGTAAGGCCGGGAGGAAACCGAGTCCAGTGCGCTGGAAACGTGAAAAGTTATAACGCAGAATGTGAGAAGCCTCTGCCCCCTGATGGGGCGCCTCGAACTCTTCCTCGAGGATAAGAGCAGCCCACCCCGCCCATTGTCATTCTGTCTGCGGCTGATTGCCCCATACAGAATGACAATGGGCCAGTTTAACTGAGCTGTTACACCCTGCTCTCTTTAGCTGTCCTTTTGCCCCCATTGGTCTGCCTTGGTCTTCTTCCTGTGAGTGTCGTGATTACGGTCATTAGGCACATACTGTGAAGACTGCCCTGGAGCAATCTGTTAAATGCCCAGTGTTTCACACCAGTTGACCCATGCTTGCCAGGGCGGCAGGAGCAGCGCTGACCAAATAATTTGACAAACCCTGCTCCCACACAATTGGTGCCTGCTGCAGATTCACCAGGTCACCCACGTCCAGATTTGCCTCCAACACGCTTTCTCGATCCCAAAACGGCAGTTCTTTCCTTTGAAGATTATGCGCTCATGTTTTTAGCTTTAATACCTTTATAATCAACGGAAACCACCTTAAGCCTGATGTGATCTGTGGTCTCATGGTTATTTTTTAGGAGATGTTAATTCATACTTCCCTGCCCCTCCAAACTGTTCCGCACTTTCGATCTGTAAACAGTTGACCCCGTGCTCACCAGTTTCAATACACAGATGCTTAATAATTAATCTATCAATGGCTCGTAGTTAATAAACCCTAATGACGGATGCTCCCTAACTTTCTTGAAGTGTATTGTCTTAAAGGCAATTGGAAGCATTGGGGAGAGGTTGGTGCTTCTGCGGGACGCTGTAGTTGGTAAACACCTTTGTTGGACTTGGCTGTCTCTTGCGCGTTAAATGATGCGTTAGTTTTAGGTTTGGCCCAACTCATGCTTTCTCAAAAGTTTATCATAAGCATGAATTTATACATAGTGAGTGAAACCATAATGGAGCGAGAAAGGTAGGATATATGGACGGATGAGTTAAAGCATGGATGAATGATTGGCAGAATGGATGGGGGGAATGGGTGTCTGGATGAGTGAAAGGAAGAATGTAACGATGTATGTGTGAAAGAATGCATACATGAGTGAAAGGGGGGTGGAGAACTGGGAGAAAGGATGGATGGATGGATGAGTGTAAAGTTGAATGGGTATATGGATGAGTGACTGGTTGATGGATAAGTAAGTGAAAGGATGGCTGAAAGGGCAAATGGGTGGATGGATGGATGAGTGAGTGGATGGATGGAAGAGTGGAAGGATGAGTGAAAGGTTGGCTTGGATGAAAGGGTAAATGGCTGGATGGATGAGTGGATGGATGGGTGGAAAAGTGGATGGATGAGTGAAAGGATAGATTGGGTGAAAGGGTGGATGGTGGCTGGATGAGTGAAAGGGTGGATGAAGGGATGGATGAGTGAAATAATGGATGGAAGGATAGATGATGGATAAGTTTGCAAATGTTTGGATATGGATGGGCACACAGATGGAAGGACAGAATGAATGGTGAAAGACTGAATTATGGATGAAAGAATTAATAGATGACAGACTATAAATTTGAAATGGTGGATATCAGGAGTTAGATGGAAGGATGAATGGCTAGATCCTTGGACAAGAGAGCTCTTCTGGGGAGGGCTGTGATGACTTATTTGCTTTCTTGGTGCCATAGGAGCTTTAGTTCAAAGTGGGAGGTATTTTAATTTTCTGGCTACTCCCTTGCTTATATGTTACTATTCAGTATTTGCTCTGTGCTTATGTGTGGGATCTATACATCATACATGTCACATTTTGAGTGACACCCAACTGCTACTTGAATGTTACACTAATAATTGTAAATGTTTGCATGTTTTGTTTTAGGGAAAGCCTCATAGTGCCATGAGCTGTGCTTGAGATGTATATTGTGCTTGTAGCAAAAGGCAAAGCGTCAAAAATAAATGAAGTAATAGTGTATCAACAGTGCCTTCTTTAAGAAAGCTGCAGGGAAAAGCACCTTTGTGACTTCGTCAGCTAATGCAATTCTCTGGAAGCCTACATAAGCAAAGTCAAATTCCATATTTTAATTTCAACTTGCTGAAACACCCATAATGCGTTCCCTATAGCGGGTTCATCACAGCAATCCTCCCTTTAGTTGGCCTATGCGTGCTGCATTACATCTTACAATGGCACTTAGATATGAGATGCTAGTAACAGAGACTATCCAGGCAGATCTTCCTGACCACTTCTCTCACCAAACATGCCTGCTGAGGACCATGAGTTGTAAACAAAATATCGGACTGGACAACCCAGTGCAGTAACCATATAAATAGATTACTATCATATGAAGTACAACCAGAAAACGGCACAGTTGCTCAAAGCTGCACGCATACCAAAAAACCATAAAGTGCACGATCTAATCTAAACTTATTTTGACTTGTACTTAAATGGTTGTCTATTTACTCACTTTTATACTATTGTGCAACTTCCTCTGATGTGTCTGTAAAACGTACCTTTTTTCCTGAAGTTTTGTCCTGAATTTTGACCTTGTGTCCTGAATTTTTGTCCTGAATTTTGACCCTTTGTCCTGAATTTTTACACTTACCGTCCTGAATTTGCACCCATGCCAGTTGGTCACCCTAGCTGTGCAGGGGCAGGGTGAGGTCGAAAGCAGAGCCCACGAACCTCTGATTCCTACACAGAGAGTAACCCGTCTCAAGGGAGGGCCACTGGAATTATGCGGTTGTGCGGCCACGATGTTTTTTGCATATGTATGGATCTGCCGCATTTGCCACATAATTCAGCAACTGCTGCATAATCTGTAGATTTTAACAAGAAAAAAAATCTAGCTAACACAGTTCAAAAGTTACTAAAATGAAGGGACACGTGTTGCTGCGCGGTGAAAGGCCCTTTGCAAAGCTGGGCTGGTCGTCTTTCTGTTGCCTATTGCTATGTTTGGGTGTTAAACTGGGTACTAATGAGGTGCAGCCTATGCCCATACAGTGTAAACAAGTGTAAAAATGACAAAATAATGAAAAAATACTATCAGAAAATGTGCTGCGTTACACTGCATAATTTGCCGATTCTTGTCACATAATGTTTCCCTCCCTGCCGCCTAATTTTGCCCTCTCCTTCCGAATATTTCCAGTGGCCCTCTTTATAGCTGTTTAGAAGCATCCAAGCGGGTGAGTTTTTCCACAGGGCTGCTTTGTCTGAGGCCACTGAGGGCTTATTCATAACATAACATAGAACAGGAAAGTGATTTTTTTGAAGGCAGCACTTAAAATGGTCTGAAATCCCAGCCACCTTCAACTCACCAAATAATCGCATAATTCCGGTGGCCTTGACAGAGAGGCACTCGGGCACCAAACAAAGACCATGCTGTGCGATTCAGAGGATTTTAGTTTACATAGGCCACGCCTCTTCTATTGGCCAAACACCTTGTAAAGACCCTCCACCTTTTTCATCCCACTTAATGCCCTGGTAACAGCACTTTGCATTGTGGATCTCTGAGTTAATACTAACCAAAAAACCAAACCATCTAAACTACAAGTCCCACATTGCAACCTGCTGTTCACTAAACAGCCAGGACTGGTAGGCAGCGGTAGAAGTGGGCGGGGACGGAAGGGCACGGCGTGCCCCTACTTCTAAAAATAATTTCAGCCCGTTCCCCTACTTCTTTCTTTGAAAAAAGCATCCCGGGACGGAGAGAACAGTCCTACTAAAAACGAGAACTTTTTTAGGTTTTGCCTGGCGAAAGATGTATCTTGTTGACCCAAGTTAATGCCCGGCAGCTCCATTGTCTTCAGCCAAGATTCCCAATGTTAGATTTATGTTCTGATTTGTTACCTTTGCTGCAAATTGTAAAGCGCTCTGATATCCTTCGGAATCAAGTTTGCGCTATATAAAACTTTATAAATAAAATAAATAAATCTAGCCACAGCTAGAGAGAGGCAGCTGGGACAAAACTATTTAATACAGAGTCGCTAGTTTACAATAGGTGGGGAGATAACATATAACACTCATCGATAGAATAACTTGAATATGGAGCCCTACTGTGTGTGATAGTCATTGTCGAGTGTGGGAAGCAGCCTCTCTGGGAACCTGTAATGTATAAAAAATCTTGCAGTCAAACTTTCCTGTAGCATTTTGAAAATGTGTTCATGTCACCTTCGCTCAATTAAGGCTACACTGCCATCCGGGACCACAGCACATTTTGTTTAAGGCTTTCAGTCTTGTACACTAGCCATCTTACCATAGTAAGGGTTTGTTTCGGAAAAATAAAAATGTCTCCTACCCACAGGGAGATTTTCCCCTACAAATGGTGGGCAGTGTTATTTTTTCCTGCCGGGCATGGCAGACACTGAGTGGTCTGCCTCAGCAAATCCGCCCCAAGTAGGCAGACCTTTTTAAATGACAATGAATTTTATTTGTGTGTTAATTATCAAAACAGAGTGATGTCACGTGATGTCATGTGATGTCACTTCCTGTCGTGATGTCACTTCCTGTCGTGATGTCACTTCCCGTCGTGATGTCACTTCCTGCCGTGATGTCACTTCCTGTGACCACGCCTACCTTGGAGAGTCCCCCCACTTCTTTTTTTAGGACTTGTGCCCTGATCCAGAGCAGGGCTTCAAGTGGGATGAAAATACTGAGGGGGGCTCTCTCATAGGGGCGTGGCTGATGTCATTAAGAGCGTGGATTAAAGCACTAAAAATCTGTACTTAGCATAGTATTTTGTTGCTCCTGTTTATTAATCCAGATCTATAACACAACAAACAACATTAGACGTACAACGAGCCAGGACTATTGGCTTTGGCAATGGTTGTTAGCTGCATAAGATAACTAGGCAACAACTAGGGCTTCGTTGTACAGGAAATTGGAAATGCTTCTGTTCTAGCGGGCGAGGTTATGAAGTAAGACTAAAGTTGCTGACTTTCCAGCTGGTTCGTGCCTCACGTCCTTTAACATCCTCTGACTCGAATCACAACATATATCTCCTTGGTAATTAATGTAACTAGTTTGCTCCAAGTTTTCGGAATGTAAAAGTGAAAAATGTGTCTCTTTGTAGTTGCATCAAAAGCAGTGACAGATGGTACTATTGCAAAGTGTAGCTCCCCCCCCCACTCCACTGAAGCTAAAAATGGAGAGCCCGATAGGGACCCGTCTGGGCACCTGCTTTTAGTAACTGCTGGTGCTGAGCACCTGCGGAACCCGACCCACTTAAAGCTATGATCCAGAGTATGATCTACTCAGATAAATTATTAGGTAGACTCGAGTGGCTGCGTCTATGCAGATCCTCTCTGTAACTCTATAAACTTACGCTCTGCGACCTTCACTGCACTATGTTTACAGCATTTCTCTGAACCTCACACATCACCCTCAACATATCCCACCATCAGGACCGGACTGGCCGTATCGTGCATCGGGCGTTACCCAGGGAGGCAGGAAGGGTGGGGGCCGGTTTTGCAGGGGTGGGGGCTGGTTTTGTTACTGGGGACCGGTTTTGCAGCGGTGCTGCAACATCAGACCCCAGTAACAAAAGCAGCAGTAGTCTCACTTGCCTCCCACCGTACCCGGGGCTGGTCCGACAACATTGTCAGGGCTACTGTGAGTTCATAGGCCGGCCCTGCCAACCATGCACTGCGATCAGGTGGCCAAGGACCGATGCAAATCAGAGTGCTTTGCATTCTTGTCAGGATTATGAAGCACTATACAAATGTAACAATATAGAGCACTGCAATTATGTAATGTAGTGCTAGAAAACCTAGCAGTGCAAATCAGCAAACACGACAAAAAATACCACTCCCCAGCTAGTTTACCCCAACCTGCTCCAGGGCACAAGCTGGCAGTTTATAAGGATTGTCCTGATGCGAGGATAATTTCACACCAACATCTTTTGCTGCACTTTCACCAGCGTATCAGTGCAAATGTCACTGCACTTCTCAAGCAGAGTCAATGTCAGTGCAAAATTACAGTGGCGCATGAGCAGTTTTATAAATGTAATCAGGCCTCTGGGTGCTATAATTCGCTTGCGGCACTCAGTCCCTTCAACCTGCACCCCCCCCCCCCCCCACACCCACACACACGAGCACTGTTCAACATCACCTCATGTTCGACATGTTCCTACAACAGTATAACCGATCCCTGTCTGACCTGTAACACAAGAACTCTAAAAAATGTTCATAGATGTAAAGACAGGAACTAAACGAGAGCTAAGATGTTTTCACAGAGAAGTTTGTGCTTTCGCTCCTAAGACCCTGGAAATCGTCGGATTGTTTTGCTCGACATGTTCAGATAATCCTGTATTTCAAAAGAGATCTTGCATATGCTGTGACGCAACCTGTAGATTGCTGCTCTTCAAATCCAAATATTCGTGCTACACCCTCTTATTACATGAGTATTCTGTGGGTGACTTGCCTCTTTGTTGCTAAATGGAACTCTTGCCAATGCATTCAAGGTAAGATACAATGAGCTGTTGGGTACTTTTGGTATAAACCGTGGAATGAATGCATGCAATTTAGTTCCTCGCGTTTAGTAAGTACGAGGCTGTTACGTGCTTTAAGCTGCAGCTTGCTCTATCTGGTGAAAGGTCCCCGCATTATCTTATCGGGAAGTAAACCTGCGTAGGTTCCTTCTCTACCAGGAAATGTTTTCTTTTCTCATTACTAACACAGTGATAGAGTTCCCAAGAATCCTTGTCTACGGTCACACGACCACTCCCCTCCTCACAGTTCTGGAAGGAATCATTCTGCGCCAAAAGATTGAGTCCCACTTACTTAAAGTGCACACAATCAAAAACGCTTCTTCTATCCA
This sequence comes from Lissotriton vulgaris, assembly GCF_964263255.1. Classification (NCBI taxonomy): domain Eukaryota; kingdom Metazoa; phylum Chordata; class Amphibia; order Caudata; family Salamandridae; genus Lissotriton; species Lissotriton vulgaris. The sequence continues at coordinate 912,245,122 of NC_141689.1, forward strand.
AAACCTGTGAAGTGAACTTCTGTCAAGGCGGCTTCCATGTGCAGGGTACATTGGTGTTGGCGACTGAGCCCCGTGTTTGAGGGGTTCTTTCCTGAATCAGTCGAACATGGCTACAGCTAGGTGGGTGCCAAAAAGAGGGGCGGGTGTCATAAACAATTACCTTTCTTAGTGCACTGAAACATGTTAAGATGTGTTGTACTGTATTGAAGCATTGGTATAACACCTCATTTCATTTCAATGTTTTCTATTACTTTTTTTAGATTAATCAATGTGGTGTAATACTGTAATTCAATTCAATAAGCATCACTTCACAGTATACATTTGGAGAGATCTTTAAGGTTTGCAGACATAAAAATCGCTGTGAATAAACAACAACTGGTAAAGAGGTTTATAAATATTGTTGCACTTCCTCGTTATCGCTTGTACTACAGTTCTCAAATAGTAAGCCTCTATTATCTTACAGCGCTTAGTCCCACACATTTTGCCCAGCCAGGGTCACATTACATCAGTTATTGGTAAAACGCCACATATCTTTGACAAAGGCCAGAAGCACTTCGAGATGGTCGAGTAAGTGACTACACTGTTTCTATGTAATAACAGTGAAGGGCTTTGGTGTGTGGAGGATTTCTCAGTGTAACGCTTTTAGGGGTGTCTACGTATTGGGATGCTAGGAAAGTTGAACGGGGCACACCCTTAACCCAGTAAATAAGGTAACTTATTATAGAAAAGAAAATTATATCAGTTTTTCAAATGCAAAATGCGTGTCATATTTATTTACAAAATAAGTTAATGAGCAAAATTGCTCAATGGAAAAAGACCATACATACATGTATAGAGCCCATTCGATTAGAAGGATATTAGGTCAAATGCTCGTAGTTTCCGTTTGTTTTTCGAGGAGTTCTTAGAGTTCAGAGTTCCATCTTTTGAAAACATTGCGAGCAATTCACAGTTGTTTATCTATGACAATATAGAAATACATCAATCACGCATTTTCTATAGTGGTAGTAATTTAGCAATGACTTTTCAGCACGTGTTCTGTCTCCTGTGAAAAGATATGTTTGGGTATTTTTTAAGGCTGGATTTGTACCGTCCAATATTCAATAGATATCTCCGCCAAGCACAGCCAGTGAAGCTACATACATCTCGTTACTTTACTCTGCTTTGGTGCTTTGATATGCAATAGCAAACAAAAGTTCACAGACCATTTCCTTCTACGTTGTGAAATTGATGCTTAATTTAGTTAGGTTGCTTGTAAACTACTCTTGTCCATAAATGTTACACCCTGGGTGGCTCATATGGACATGCTAAACTCTATCTCATGTTACCCCCCCCCACACACACACTGCTAAACTCTATGTCATATAACCCCCCACACACACACACACACACTGCTAAACTCTATGTCATGTTACACCCCCACACACATCACTCGTACTATGTACACACATCAACAGTAGCCATAAAAGGTTTTTTCCCCAATAATGTTATACGTTTTTTAAATATTTTGTACTGAAATGTTCGTTTTACTAAGTATTACCCCTTGCACCGAGATTTATTAAATATCCGGCTATTTGATAAGAGATAGCAAATTACCTCTCTGGTGGTAGTAACATGCTCATCTAAGCTCACTTTTGTATGTTTATTCATTTATTCGGTTGGCAACCCTGCAAAGATTACAGTAGACGTAGGACATAGTAATGGGCAAGGAAAATAGAGCTGTTGTTAATAACCAGTGGTCTTCTCTTCTTTTTCAGACAGAAAGTTCTTAATCACAGTTTAGGGTAGTTTGTAAATCATGAATATATAGATGAGAGAAAACCAAAAGTAGCCATGTTGTTGCTTAATTGCAATAAAAGAACAGTGAGTGAGCTGAAATATAGGCTCAAGTCTACACCAATGAAAATTCACTGTTGGAACATGGCCCTCTCTGCAGGGTCACCCTCAAACCTTTTGACTTCCTATAACACTTTTTCTGACCTCATTTCTGTTGGCCTTAGGACTCTGAGCACTTTACCACTGCTAAACAGTGCTAAAGTGCATCTGCTCTCTCCTTAAAGCATGGTAACATTGGCTCATACACAATTGGCATATTTAATTTACTTATAAGTCCCTAGGAAAGTGCACCACATGTACCTAGGGCGTGTAAATCAAAAGCTACTAGTGGGCTTGCAGCACTGATTATGCTACGCACTGAAGTAGCTCTCTAACTATGGGCCTCAGTACGATGGCGGTGGAACCGCCACCGGCATCCCGTCGGTGGCGGTCCCACTGCCATCGGACCCAAATTGACCGCCCATATAATAGCAGGTGGATGGTAGGTGGTCGAAAAGACTGACCGCTACGGACCCAACGGGTCAAGGAGCTCGTCGATCCATCGGAGGGCTTGTATCCCTACAACTGTGTAGGGAATACAATGTCCCTTTCCGCCTGCCGTTTCAGGGCAGTTAACCATGAAAAGGCAGGCGGAAAAGGACATTGGGGGTCCGTAGCGAGCCCCCTTCCCCCCTTGTGCCCCCCAACATATCACTGCACCATGCGCCAGGCACCACATGATGCCTGCCACGTAGTGCAGGGATATGCACGGGGTGCATATTTTGCACTGTGGAGTGTGCTGCAGCCCACAGCACCCGCTGCAAAACAAAATATACACTTTGCAACTGCCTTGAAGGTGGTCACATCCTAATTCCTATGGCAGGACTGCTGACAGGTTGTCAGGTGGTCCCATCACGACATGATGGTGGTCAGACAAAAGTTGGCCAAACTAATCGGCTGTTCGGACTCTTTTCCGACTGACCCCTTTTGATGGGGTCGGTCGGAAAGGAATCTGAAAGGGATTTCTGAATGGCTTGCGACAGGGGCCCCCCAGCAGGGCCCGATGGGTGCAAGGCAGCCAGATGGTGGTCTAGGGGGCACCTATTCTGCCCCAGTTGATACCAGCACCCGGAGTCAAGGAGCTCGTCAATCCATCGGAGGGCTTGTATCCCCACAACTGTGTAGGGAATACAATGTCCCTTTCCGCCTGCCGTTTCAGGGCAGTTAACCATGAAAAGGCAGGCGGAAAAGGACATTGGGGGTCCGTAGCGAGCCCCCTTCCCCCCTTGTGCCCCCCAACATATCACTGCACCATGCGCCAGGCACCACATGATGCCTGCCACGTAGTGCAGGGATATGCACGGGGTGCATATTTTGCACTGTGGAGTGTGCTGCAGCCCCCAGCACCCGCTGCAAAACAAAATATACACTTTGCAACTGCCTTGAAGGTGGTCACATCCTAATTCCTATGACAGGACTGCTGACAGGTTGTCAGGTGGTCCCATCACGACATGATGGTGGTCAGACAAAAGTTGGCCAAACTAATCGGCTGTTCGGACTCTTTTCCGACTGACCCCTTTTGATGGGGTCGGTCGGAAAGGAATCTGAAAGGGATTTCTGAATGGCTTGCGACAGGGGCCCCCCAGCAGGGCCCGATGGGTGCAAGGCAGCCAGATGGTGGCCTAGGGGGCACCTATTCTGCCCCAGTTGATACCAGCACCCGGTGGCAGGCCCCTTGAGGTGCCTGCCACCAGGTGCAGGGATGAACTGCACCTCAGCTCTTTACCATGAGAGCATGCATACCATTTGGAATGCATGCTATCATGGTAAAGCATAGGAGTGCGACCGAGCTGGGTATGGCTCTAAAGAGGGCTCTGACTACCACAGAACAGAGAATTAGGCAAGTCCTGAGCACAATCACAAAGGGAGAAAAGCATTAGAATGTGAAACACATAAATGCAGCCTACTCCTCTTCCCTTTGTGCTGTGTGGTCATGTGGAGGCAGGCACCTGCAACAGCCTCGGAATGTAGTGTATACCTTCACTCTCAAGAGGAGGAGACAGTTACTGTAGCAAATGTTGTAAAAGACCACACATTAACTGCCACCACAAACTATCAGAAGTGCAGAGAAGGTGGCAATGTGGCAGGCGGCCTAGACAATGTGAATGTATTGAGGGTGAAGATAAATACCCTAATGGACATCAAGAAATTGTAGGGTGAAAGGAGGAGGTTGAAGGATACATTTTCCAAAATATAGGGGGGAAAGGCTCTACCTAGTCCCAAACCCAAACAAATAGAGTTACTGTCTCTCCCTCCTTGATGAGAGCATCCTTTCTGACCCCCTCTTTGAGCTACTGAATGGCCAGCCGGTTCCAGGGAACATATACCCAGATCAACAAATCTCTTCATTTCACCTATCCTCTGGCTCCTAACTCATGTAACTCTTTCAACAAACAGCTGCCTCCTCTGTCTTTACACATAGGCATACACCTCTGTCTCACCCACACATGTTCAGATAAGGCTGGCCCATCCACATATACTGTCAACCAGCCAAGAACTTGTCACTGCTAAGCCGTTATTCCCACATACCTGAGGTACATGCAACTCTCCATGTCTTAGCTTGCCACTGCTCCAAGAAAATATTCTATCTGAATGGAACACTTGCCAATGAAAGGGCCTCATAAGCATACATTATCACCACTTATTTGTTGCCTGTGTAGGCCCTGTGTTGCTAGCCTCTGAGCCGCCTGTCACATCTCCACTGCTGCTATTGTGCCAGTGCCACCATGTTAACTGGCTTCTCACCCCACATTGATGACAGAGCCTAGGAAAACAATGGATTTAGGCCCAGATCTCCGTACTGGGGTGAATGTATGACATTGTTCTGCATTCTGTCCATCAATTGTTGTTTTTGCATTCGTCACCCCGAGTGGGATGGGTATGCTCAGACGTGAGTCCCATGCTCTCCACACCACTGGAGTCAAGCTATCCTGGCTGAAGACGGCTGATAGCCAGAAACCGGTCCTAGGATGCTTGATTCCGGTCCAGGAAAGACATGGCTTGGCAGTTCGGGCTGGACTGTTCCCATGAGGCACAGGGTCAAGGCTGATTTGCATATGGCCATGTCTGAACTGGGGTGGTGTGGAGTGCAAAAAAACGAGGGATTTAGGCCCAGATCTCTGTACTGGGGTGAATGTATGACATTGTTCTGCATTCTGTCCATCAATTGTTGTTTTTGCATTTGTCACCCCGAGTGGGATGGGTATGCTCAGACGTGAGTCCCATGCTCTCCCCACCACTGTAGTCAAGCTATCCTGGCTGAAGGCGGCTGATAGCCAGAAACCGGTCCTAGGATGCTTGGTTCCGGTCCAGGAAAGACATGGCTTGGCAGTTCGGGCTGGACTGTTCCCATGAGGCACATGGTCAAGGTTGATTTGCATATGGCTATGTCTGAACGGGGGTGGTGTGGAGTGCAAAAAACGATGGATTTAGGCCCAGATCTCTGTACTGAGGTGAATGTATGACATTGTTCTGCATTCTGTCCATCAATTGTTATTTTTGCAAGAGCCTAGGAAGTTAACATCTATCTCAACCTATATTTTTCTAAGCAGGTGTCCTTCTGCACACATTTTATGACAATACATCTGTCAAGCAGTCACCCACAAAGGATCCTATGTTAGGTATTTCTCAGCAAAGATGTTATGGATTAACAGAGCTCTCACCCTAGACTTTGTAAACATGGATCATGGCGGTCCTAAGTCTATACTGAAATATGTGTCCCCAACATCATCTTAAACATTTTGTACATTATCATTTTGGAATGGAATGCATAAATCTATGGGGTGTCTTCAATTCAAACCTGAAGAGTAATCCTTATCAGAACATCACCAAAATGCCATGATTCAGTGCTAAATAAATGCATACATCTCCTGCCACCCATTTTCTGAAGCACAAGTAGCACTGTAAAAAATAAGTGTTATTTGTCATCATATTGACTAGTGTATCATGCCACATGAAATTGTCTTGTATTGCCCACATTGTTGTAGTAGCTGTCACCCAGATGTTCACTGCTGTTGATACACTGACATGCAGGAGCGGCCCGTGCAGGTAAGAGAGGTTGGGCAGAGGGGTCGGGTTGGGGGGGATTCAACAGACGACCACGAGGGAAAATTAAAGAAATAATTAATTTTCCCTCGTCGCAGTCTGCCGAAATCCCCACCGGCTCACCGCCCTTGCCTGCACGGGCCGCTGCTGCTGACATGTTATTATATCCACATCCTGATGGGCCATGTGAAGTATGACTAACCTGCATGATTCCCTCGTCACAGCTGCAAAAATCCAGCAAACACAGGTGACCACACTCTGGACCCCATTTTAGCCCACACTAGGGCACAAGCTGCAAAAAGCAATTCAATCCTCTACCGTTTGTCACACAGGTATGTATGTCTACTGCCATAGCCCATCCACTACAATGTGGACTTAACCCCCTTTGTCAAAATAAACATATTTCAATCCTTTATGCTTTCTGTGTGTACGAAATGTACCAAATCTCCCTTCGTCACAAGTCGTCAGACTTGTCACAGTTGTCCACAGCCATCTCGTAGAAGCATTGGGCTGCATCTGATGTGACAAGGCCCATCCTGCCAATATATGCCAAAGTTATATCCTATGTCCATGTGTCATGTGTCATGTGCCATCAAGGTACATCATGGTATTTATGGCTGTTTGAGTCAGTAAGCTTCTGCACAATCTTGAAGTCAAAGGTCTAACAGATATTTTCTTCCATTGTAGTGTTTCTGTGTTTTGTGACTCCAGATTGTGGAATTCTGCTAAAATCTTGTAGAGTTTCTTAGATTGGCAGTTGGCTATGTGTGGAATAGTGATATCTTTCTGTACTTCTGATGGCTATTCTGTAGGCTCTATTACACTGGCACATTATAACATTTGTCTTTTTCATCTCTTGATTTTCTCCACGTGTAGTATGTTATGTGTTTTCATTCCTTTGATGTTCTCATTAATGTATGCGGTCTTCTCTTTCAGATTAACAGGTTGTCCAATGTAGTGGAGATCCAGTTATTCACAAAACACTCTGGATGAATGTGCATGTTGTGTTTTTTTCATAAGTATTAATCAATGTCCATGTGGGATCTTGTTATGTAATATATGCTGTCTTGGGAACAAGGCAAACAGTTGTGTATGTGAGGCAGTCACATTTGCGAGAGCCTGAAATGAGACGTGTTTCTTTGTGCAGAATGTCTTTGCATGAGAAACTTTGGTTCTTGGCTAGCTGGTCAGAAAGACTTCAGCGTAGACTATATGAACAATGTGCCTTTATAGCATGTCTAAAATCTTATTTGTAAATGTACAGCATGAATTTGTGAAGAAGTCTGGAATTGTGCTGGATCTTCATCATGAGGTTATTGATGTGTGAGTAGAAAACCATCGACTTGACAGTGATGTCCAGCCAATGTTATTTCTACTAGAACAGCAGTTTTTATGGTTAATAGGCAAAGAAGGCAATTGCGCAAGGGTTCAGAAGGCGTAAATATAAAGAATAGATACAGGTCCCACTGGGTCATGATGAATTGTTTTGGAGGGAACATATGTTGTAGTCTCTTAAGAAAATGAGTCACAGCCAATTACTTGAACATGGAGGGCTGATCCGCAAGAATGACAAAATGGCTGAAAGGTACACTTTAACAGTGCCCACAGCAAAGTCCTGCTGGGCCAATGAGAGAACAAACAACAAAACTTCAGATAAGGGTGCAGAAAGGGGATCAACATTTTTGGAAACACACCAAGCCACAAATTTGTCCCAACGGCAGGCATATACTGTCTTGGTTGAGGGATGCCTGGATGCCAGAATGACATCACAGACTTCAGGAGGGAGGTGAAAAACTGAAGTACTGACATTTTGCGTTCTTGATGGTAGCAAATAGATCTAACCAAGTTTCTCCCCAATCTCTGAAGAAACCCTGCATGATCTCCAGATGGAGTCACTTTTCGTGACCTACTAGCTAGACATTCAAGGTTGAGTTTGTCCGCTCTGGCATTCATAAAGCCCACAAGATGTTGAACCACCAGGGAAATGCCCCAATTTTCCAGCCATGTCTTGAGATGCAGGCTATTTTGAAACAGGGTCCACAACCCCAACCATGGCAATGGTGTTGTCTGTGCATAACTGAAACAGCCTCCCTTTGATGGATGGAAGAGGCTTACAATGCCAACTGGATCATCCTCAACTCCAGCAAGTTGATTTGGAGCTGAGACTCCGTTGGAGACCAGAGTCCTCTGATCTCCACCTCTCCCAGATGACTTCCCCAGCTCAGGAGAGACACTTCTGTCACTACAGTCAGCTCTGCTTAGGGAAGGGAGAGGAGTCTGCTGCTGACCCAATCGTGGTTCGTCAGTCACCACAGCAGGTCTTTTGCATTTCCCTTGATATGTGGACCAGGAAAGAGAGATTCCCCTGATACTGCACCCACTGGGACTTCAGATCCCTCTGCAGAGCCTGTATATGCCACTGGGCAGGTGTTACAAACAGGATGCAGGAGGCCATAAAGCCCAGCAGCCTCAAAGTCAGTCTAGCCAAAATCCAGGCTAGAAGCTGAAACATCAGAATCATAACCCGAATATCGTGGATTCACCATTCTGGAGGATAGGTCCAAAATTGCCGGGTACCCAGAACAGCTCCAATGAAAGGCAGAATTTGAGAGGGAGTCAGGTGTGACTTTGGCACATTTATAGGGCATCCCTGCAAATGCAGGATGCTCACTGTAGTCTGGAGCTGGGAGATGACTGCCTGGGGTGAGCCCTCCTTCAACAGCCAGTCATCGAGCTAAGGGAAGACTGGAACCCCTGACTTTTGCAGACCGCTGCCATCATCTGAGTGAACACCTGAGGGACAGTAGTAAGGCCAAAGGGGAGCACTGAGAACTGATAAGGGTTGTGGCCTACCGTTAATCGCAGGTAATGCCTGTGGGCAGGCAGGATGATAATATGGAAGTAGGCATCCTGCAAATCCAGTGCTACCATCCAGTCTCTAGGGCCTAGGGCAGACAGAACCTGAGCCAACATGAGCATCTTGAACTTCTCCTTCTTCAAGAAGAATTTGAGAGGACACTGCATGCATTTTTTTGGGGCACCAGAAAGAAGCTAGGAGAGCAACCACGCACTACTTTACATACCGGCACCCTCTCAATGGCTCCTTTGGCCAAAAGAGCTTGAACTTCCCAACGAGTAGGCTGAGGTGGTCCTCCATTAGCAGGTCTAGAGATGGTGGCATTGGAAGCGAGGTTTCCATAAAGGGATGGAGTGACCCTGCTGAAAGATCAGAAGTACCCACTTATCTGATGTTATGGATTGCCTGTATGGCAAGTGATGTCAGATCCTGCCACCAACTGGGTTCCTGTGATTGTATGAGGGCAAACTAAAGTGGTTTGAAGGCTGCCACTGCTGGGGAGGTGGTGGCATAGTAGGTTGACATGGTTGTCCCACCAGGCTATTGGGAACCACGTCAGTGGCCACAAAAGGACTGGGGAGCCTGTTGGCCTTATTGATTGGGCGGAATGGGATTGGCAAGGGGCCATGAGAGGCCCAAGGAACTGGCAGTGGCCCAGCTGTCAAAACCTGCTCCAGTGCGGAATCTGCCTTCTTACCAAAGAGGTGGGTGCCATCGAAGAGCATGTGCATAAGGGATGCCTGGACATACCCCAAAAACCAGTAGACCTCAGCGAGGCATGGTGTCTGAGTGCCACTGATGATGCAATCGATCTGCTCAGATAAGCCTGTCCATAGCAAATGCAAACTTTGCTGCGTCTCAATTATCTGCAATATCCTGTGACAGCATGGCTTGAGCCTCTACCGTGATCATGGTCAGCACTTGTGCAGCTTAATGCAAACTGTGGGTGGTGCTGTGGACCTAGAGGCACTCAGTGTTCACTGACCGCAGTACAAGACTGACAGAAGAGAACATTCTCTTGCTAAAGGTATTCAACCTCTTGGATTCCCTATCCGGTGGTGTGGTAATAAATGTGCTGTTTGGGGTTGACCTTGAAGGTAGAGGCCTGAAAAACTCGGCTCTACGGGTAGAGGTGCTGGGTGAGGAAAGTGGTATCCCCACAAGTTGAGCAATGTTTTCAGGCAATTGTCAGGTGAACGGGCGCCCCTGCGCAGGGCTTGACCGAGGTCCCGAGCAGGCTTCATTAAAAGGGAGAAGGGGATCTGAGGGAGTGACTCCTAGTTGAAGCACCTCTTTCAAGACTTTCATCTTGACTGTCACAGAGGGCAGTTGAAGGTCGAGGAAATCAGCCAACCTCCATACTACCATAGCAAAAGAAGACCCTTCCTCTGTAGCCACACAAGGGAGAGAGACCCGGCCAGTGTCTGGTGAGGTATCCAGATCACTGGCATCCGCAGTTCCTCATACCAGCCTCCTCAAGGTGGTAGCCATTAGAATCCTCAGATCCTCCGAAATCATACCCAGGCATATAAAAACGGGTTTATATCTGGCCAGCGCAAGAGTCGGACGATGCCGACCCGGCTTCATATCGGGTATGATGATGATGGGTGTTGGTTGGTGGTGCCGGGAACAGATTCCCTAAATCGGACTCCGTGGAAGGTTGCGGTTTCATGATTAGAGCTGTTCTAGGTCAGCACTGCATCCTGGGGGACCTACTGACTTAGAGGGTGGCCTCACTGGCAGAAATCCAAAGGGGCAACATCCTCCCTATGGGGTTCTAAGGTGCTCAAGAGGTTCGGCCCGGCCAAAAATGAGCTGCATGTCCTCATAGAACTGATGGAGTTGGGCAGGAGTCGCTCTGGCTGTGGGAAAAACAGGATGTGTGGAGCAGACCAAGAGACAGGGTCCGTGTGGGAGCGGGACTTAGAGTGACATCATTCCTGCACCTCATTTGAAAATGTAGGCCAGCCCATTGAAGTCGAAGAACACTTCAACTTCTTAGATGTCTTGTGGAACTTGCCCAATGACTTCGTACATGATAATGAGTGCCTGGAACGGCTTCAGGAACGGACTCTGGACATTCCTCGCGACCCGGAATAGAGCATTGTTCAGGCGGCAGGCAACCAGGAGCTCTCCCTCAGAGCCTTCTACCCTGACTTAGCTTTTCAGGAAATATCTCCAACCTGGCATTTAACACTTACCCATGGGTAACCACAAATTATGCAATGACTGACACGCCTTTGTTCTAAGTGTGACCTAAACACCCATCTCTATTATTGTATATATTTATGTTATCTGTAAATCACTCCCATTCCCTTGTGGTTCTGGTGCACGTTATACAAAACTACAAATAAATACATTAACCACATACCTATTGAATAAACATTCTTAAGCTTCAAAAACGTCCTGTGGCTATTTCAGAGCTTCCACAGCATCCATCTGTATGTTGCGGACAAATTATATGGAGAGAGATGGTGCAAATCAACACATAAACCTTTGACCCGCAGTACAAAGGACTAGCTGAGTGACAGAGTATACCTGTGTCAAAAAACGTCATTGTCGCAGACCTGTAGGTCAATTGACTCTGGAGAGGTACATACGTAGATCCGGGCATGTGTTTTTATAGAAGGTAAAAGCATACAGCTCTGCTGTGAAGGGCAAAACTAGAATGGTGCAGGAAGGAGATCTGGTTTGTTTGGGGTGCTCTAATGTCCCACCTACTGGGCACTGTAGGGCTGTGGGGCGATTCCTCCAGGGGCATGGCAAGGGCACAGTAACAGTGCACAGTTTTAGCAAGAAGCAGCACACGTTTTCTAATAATGCTTTGGCAATGTGGTGCCATTGAGCTGCTGCAGGATACCTAGTTCGCATTCTACTATTGGCTTGAGCATCTGTGCTAAATTAGCTTCATGATTATTCAGTGTGTTCAGGGTGAGTTGTGCAGTGATTTCACAGTCAGTCTAAAGAGATCGGGTCACAGCGGTCCGAGCAGACAAGACTTTCTGATTGATGCCTAACAGCAGTACCACAGGTGAGGTGTCCACTCATCTAGACTTGCCCCCTCGTGCCCAGTGAAGAAAATACAGAAATAATGGCTGCACATCTTTATCCCTCGTCTACGACATGCTACCTCCCTACTCGAATGTGCTCACCCAAGTTGCCCGATCTCTGTTGCTTTTTTTCTGCTCTGCTGCGCTTCTGTCTTCTCAAGAGACTGAACGCGGGTGTATCTACAAACAAGCATTGGAAATGCAATAGGTCTCGCAGCATTAGAGTTAGTGCTTTTAGAATTGTTTATGGTTTTTTTTTGTAAATCTTTAGCATTTTTGTTTCCTGTAGCCAATGCTAAAGAATTACAAATAAAAAAAGCCATAAACAATTCTAAAAGCTCTAACTCAAATGCTCCGAGACCTATTGCACTGTGTGAGGGTGAGGGGTTGAGGGTGAGTGAGGGTGAGGGTGGGTGAGGGTGAGTGAGGGTGAGGGGTTGAGGGTGAGTGAGGGTGAGTGAGGGTGAGGGGTTGAGGGTGAGTGAGAGTGAGGGTGAGTGAGGGTGAGGGTGAGGGTGAGGGGTTGAGGTTGAGGGTGAGGTGTTGAGGGTGAGGGTGAGTGAGGGTGAGGGTGAGTGAGGTGTTGAGGGTGAGTGAGGGTGAGGGTGAGTTAGGGTGAGGGGTTGAGGGTGAGTGAGAGTAGTTGAGGCTGAGTGAGGGTGAGTGAGAGTGAGGGTGAGTGAGGGGTTGAGGGTGAAGGTTTGAGGGTGAGGGTGAGGGGTTGAGGGTGAGTGAGGGTGAGGGGTTGAGGGAGGGTGAGTGAGGGTGAGGGTGAGTGAGTGAGGGTGAGTGAGGGTGAGTGAGGGTGAGGAGTTGAGGGTGAGTGAGGGTGAGGTGTTGAGGGTGAGTGAGTGTGAGGGGTTGAGGGTGAGTGAGGGTGAGGCTGGGGTGAGTGAGGGTGAGTGAGAGGTTGAAGGTGAAGGGTTGAGGGTGTGAGGGTGAGGGGTTGAGGGTGAGTGAGGGTGGAGGGTGAGGGTGGGGGGGTGAGGGGGTGAGGGTGTGGGGTGAGAGTGAGGGGGTGAGGGTTAGGGGGTGATTGTTAGGGGGTGTGAGCGTTAGGGGGTGTGAGCGTTAGGCGGTGTGCGGGTTAGGGGGTGTGAGGGTGAGTGTGAGTGAGGGGGTGTGAGGCTTCGGGTGTGTGACGTTGCGTGAGTGTGAGTGTGTTTTTCTTGTGATGTCCCACTCTATTTTGATTCATTCTCCACTAAGTTCGGTGATTCATTGGGGGTGCGTGGCTAGCCGAGCTGCGAGATGGCCGCCATGTGAGCGAGCTCCGCCGACCGGGGGATTAATCCTCTTAATTTATCCTGCAATACAAGCTGTAACTGGCGTGCTGTTCACTCTACACGGTGGGGTAAGCTTTTGTGGCCCCTCGAACGAAAAACAACGTAGCGAAAAGTGTCCCGCTGGGCGAGATCCGGAGGAAGGTGGGACCCGATTGGGAGACACTGAACCAGCCGCAGGCGAGCACCATTATCTCGCTGCTAAAATCGAGCCCGAGGCGGAAAGCGAGACTGAAGGCCGCAGCTGTGGGAAACTGCGGAGAACGAACCAAAGCACGCAAAGGTGCCTGGGGCTGGCGGACCGCGCTGCCTCGAGCGCCAGATCTACACATTGCATGCATCAGCAGATTGCTCTCCTGAAGCTGGCTGCCTGAGCCTTTACCCTATACAAAATTGCGGCACCCCGCAGATTGCTCTCCTGAAGCTGGCTGCCTGATGGAGTGGAGAGCGGGCGGGCAGAGAGAGTGAGGGGGCGGAGCGGGGGTGTGGGAGGAGTGCGGCTGGCTGCCTGATAGAGTGGAGAGCGGGCGGGCAGAGAGAGTGAGGGGGCGGAGCGGGGGTGTGGGAGGAGTGCGGGACACAATTGCTGCGAGAGGGGGCTGTTTAAATATAACTTTTAGATGCTGGCGCCTGAGCCTTTACCCTATACAAAATGGCGGCACCCCGCAGATTGCTCTCCAGATTGCTCTCCTGAAGCTGGCTGCCTGATGGAGTGGAGAGCGGGCGGGCAGAGAGAGTGAGGGGGCGGAGCGGGGGTGTGGGAGGAGTGCGGCTGGCTGCCTGATAGAGTGGAGAGCGGGCGGGCAGAGAGAGTGAGGGGGCGGAGCGGGGGTGTGGGAGGAGTGCGGGAACAGACGGGAGGGGAGGAGAGTAGGAGGAGGAGTAGGGGAGGCACGGCCTAGCGGCCGTGCAATCAAGAAGTGAGGGGGCGGGAGAGTAGGCAAGGCAGGCGGCTGGGGCCATGTGCACGCGCTTTTAAGCTCAATGCGCATGCGCATTGAGCTTAAAAGTCACGGGCACTGCAAGGAATCGCCACGATTCCTTGCAAGTTGGGGAAAGAGTGGATAAGTCCCAATACTCTCGCTTGCTCGATGCGCATGCGCATCGACAGGCGAGACCTAAAAACACCACTTCACTAAATGAAGACTGTTGGGCAGGAATTACTGCCCCATGTGCATTCCACCTATATTACTATTGATGACTATGCCCAGGACACTAGATTGTATTCTTCACTCTCGTTCTATTTAATTTATATTATCAATGTCTCTATCAATCATACTTGCCTGTTTTATACCTATTCATGTTTCTACTAACGCTGGAGGATTAAGATATGGTGAATGGCAGGTCTAGCCTGACAGCATTTCAGTTCTCCAGTTCCGTGGTATGTTGGTTTTTTTTTTGTATTTCTGATTAGGGCACAGACGCCCCTCTCCCAAAGGAGTTACAGGACTAACTGCGGTTTTTCAGGATGGGAGTCTGTCTCTTCACTTGCCTTCGGTCGGTGTCCCATCAGATCTTGGCAGGTTTGTGACTGCTGGGCTCTGCTCTTGTTGTCACGCCTCTTGTTTTCATTCAGAGGCTGCCAGCTCACTACATGGCCCTGTTCCTTGTGAGCATAAAGGGCATTCTAAAATATGTATAGTGGTGTAGTGGATGTAGTTGAAGTACAAATCATTCTGCCAGTATTTAATTCGTACAATAAGTGTAAAGTGCTAAAGTTCTGTTAGGAACCAGCCGCTGGGGCTGCCGAGTGCCAGGATTGCCCATTACCAAAGACCCCAAGGGCCACATGCTTCAAGGAAAAAACGGTCGCAAACGGACACATTCTCAGAATCTGACACTTTGCGACCAGTATTTTTGCATTAGGGATGCATCCTCCCAAATGCAAAAAGCGCAAAATGCGATAGCATTCAAGGAATCGCAAATTGCAATGCCTTGAATGCAATGCAAGATGCCATTTAAAATAGCGATTTCGCTGTTAGGGTCCGCTAATTACCGGAAAAGTATACCTGATGGTAATTAGGAAAACCTTTGAAAAATGTACTAAAGTGCCTTTTACAAAGTTTCAGGTTACACACACACATGCCCTTGGGGCACTTGTGTGCACTACATGTGTTCACATATCAATTTCAGGGGTGCAACAAGGTGTCCTTTTGGCACCCTTGAAATTTCAAGCGCAATTTGCGAGTACCCATTGGGTACTTGCAAATTGCGCATGCAATTTCTATTGAATCCTAGGGGTCTCTAGGCCCATAGGAATGAATGGGTAGCAATTCCTTAATTGCGAGTCGCAATTAAGGAATGTTTAGGAATCACTATTTTTTTTAAGGATTCTTACATGGATAGGCATTCGTGAATCCTTATGAGTGATTCCTTATTTTTTGCTAATAAGAAATCACAAATGACATTTTTGATGCATGTGCCAGCAAGTTTTTTTTCTACCTCAAGTCTCTTTTTTCCATAACCCTACCTTCCCGGTCTCTTTACCTTAGTCTTGCTGGTTCTTCTTCATTCCTCTCCCTTTGTCACTGTTTTCCTTTAATTCTCTTCCGCCCTCTTTCTCCCTTTCTGACTCTAGGTCAAAGTGTGATGTCACGGTCCCCAAATTGTGCGCTGGTGCCCATCATCTGCAACAGCCTACACAAATGAAGCAAATTATTGTCAGATGGTGACGTAATTTACACAGTCGCATAAGTTATATCAATACAGAATTTTTGTTTATTATATCTTTCTGTCTCTCCAATTAGTATATAATTCCACAGTTAACTATTAATTAATTCTCAATAAAGTTTGTTAAACAGATGTTAAATAATTCCTAAATTATCCCCTTTCACGCGTTTTTTTAGGTTCTCCATTGTTGTTGTCACAGTGTGTTAAGAGGGTGATTATGCTACTACTTGGAGCAAATGGAAAGTTTTGTTCCAAAAAATGAAGGTGAAAGGTTCAATAGAATTCAAAACTCGCCATTAGCAAATACGGTGTTCAAATCAGCATGTGGAAAACACAATAAGCCTCGGATATCCAGGCCAAAGACCTGTCTATTTGACCTACCAAATCAGGTAGGGCTGAAATTGTACTGGCTCCGGACCGTACGGAAATATTTCTGGCATTGTTTAGAACTTTGAAGGAGGACTTGGAAGGGTTACATTCTCTGTTACAGTATAAGCACAGTGCATAATTTACTGCCTGCTTATTTTTTCCATTGGCTCCTATCTAAGAACTGTGGTATTTTCATATCCGGACCAGCCTTTCTATTTGGTTTTGCTATATTATAAAAAAAAATGTTCTATGCCATCCGAAGGAAAGCCTTATTTTTGTTAAAGACACACTATCTTAACTTGGTTTAATTTCAATAGCAGCAGTCAAGATAAAAGAACTACAAATCTCATGAGGCTTAGCAACATTATCTTAAATTATTGGGGGTCATGACTTGTTTCTTTTTAACAGGTAAAGATAAAGATTTACATTTTCTGCTTTCCCCAACAGGATGGGCCAGTAAAGTCTTAGACATCATGCTCATTATTGAATTTTCGATTTTTTTTACATTATTCCCAATGGAAGCCGCAACAGCTTGTTCAACTGAGGAATTAATAAAATCATTCAAATCATTTTTAAATGCTTCCATGTCATCATTGTCAATATTTGTTAAAGGGGAGCTACTTACTTCCATTTTAATGTAAGGAAGAAAAGCAATCAAGCAAAATTTGGGCTAAAAACTGCCGACAGAAAAAGAGGAGGTGGAAACAGGGCCTTAACCACACCCCGGGGTATGTACTTATTAAAAGCCCACAAAGGAGCAGAGAGAATGCGGAGATATCAGCTGCGCTCCTCCAGGCGGTTTAAAGCAGGAACCACAGCGAGAAGGCAGCAAAGTAAACCCAGCTGCTAAAGAAGACCGCTTGGACCAGGAGTGCAGAGGAAGGCTGCAACCCAGGTACGGCATCCTACATTGGCGGGCCGAAAGTCATTGAGGGAAAAGAAAGCCGCACCCCCCACGCACAGCTGGGAGAGAAACAACGAGCGCAAGGTGCTCAATGCTATGGAACCAGAGCAGTATTGCACAATGTTACAACTAGCATAACTTTCAGAATATCACATATTAATCAGTATAGACCATAAATATACAACAGAAGGTACGTATCTTGACCGTGAGCTGCAAGAAAAGAGGGCTGTTCACAGTCAAGCAGAATATTATACATGCAGTGACTATACTATTGGTTGGTGTAACGATTACATTTTTTATTACCTTTGGCTGGCCTGTTGCTAAGCCTACGGGCCAAATGTATGAATTTTACATTTACAAAAAGTGGTCTCAAATTAAAGGAATTTTGCGAACCGACCTTAAAATTCCAAATAGTAGTGGGTTGCAATTTGACCTGCCTCATTAAAATGCATGAGGCAGGTGACAAATTGTGACCCATTACTATTGGCTAAAGTTTGTAGGTATGGTGGCCTGCTGTGGTCATCAGACCACTATGTCTGTTATTGGTTTTCAATAAAGGAATAAAAGGGACCACTAGCATCTCCAAAACATTTTTATCAATATTCTCCAAGGGGAAGGTGTCCTGTGGGTATCCCTTTCCGTTTGCATATGGCTTACCAATTTTGAATTGGTGGTCAAATATTATTAATTTGCAACGAGATTTCGGTGGTAAAACATTAGTAGATACCTTAAGGAATCAGTATTTGGAAGAGCCACTCTTAACCAGCCCTTTCCAAATACCAATTCCATAATGTTTACTTAACCCATTTAACGATGTGGAATACCTTTTACAAATCAATCTTTGGATTTAGTGCATTACCAAAAATTGTTTTAGCAGTGCAAACCCCCAGATTTACATCATGCCCCAAACTCTTTAATGAGGGGAACACTTTAATTTTGAAAATTGTCTGAGGAGCACCCTAAAGTGACGTCTGAGCCCGCAGATTTGTTGGTTGTCGGTGCTGTCTTATAAATAACATAAGTATTTGCAGAGTGCATGTTCGTCCCGGGGGGCATCTTGGTATGGAATAATAGATATTAGTTTCATTTTCTTGACATTTAAAAGGATGAAAAGTTGAGTGGACTATAAGGTCAAACATAGATCCATGTATTGGCTGTATTAGTCTACTGAGCCACCAGACAAGCTATACGCTATAGTCTCCCATCTGTAATGCATAGCACTCAATTCCATAAATGAAACTAAAGTTCTGTAGTGCATGTTCTCAGCCTTATCAAGGATTCTATTTTATCACTTATAATGTCGGAATGTAACAGCTACTGCTGTCACATTGGAAATGCCCCTGATCGCAGCCACAACATTTTTTTCTTAACTAGGTTGGAGAATCTGAAATTGCTATTCAGTATGAACTCGCAGACAAAATTGTTATAATAAAAATATGTTACCGAAGTGCAATTTTAGTTTTGTACATACCAAACAGATTATTCTGCAGTCAAAAAGGCTCTCATTTTGCGAATCATAGTCTTAGCGACTGCAAAACTCAGTTGTACATCTGGCTCATAGTATTTGACCATGACTTCGCAGTGTGTTTCTAGGTTTTGGGAAACCTTTTGTAAACACAATGGAGACTCTTTACAAACTGCATTCTGTAGTACGTTTGGAAGTACTACAGGTGAACTACTGACATACTACAAACAGTACATATTACAAATTTATGTGTGAAGGGCTACATATCCGCTGCTCCTATAATTTCTTTGCAGAGATATACTGCCCGAATGAGGAGATCTCTGCATATGTGTTTCTACATTTTAGGAGGAATGGGGGGAGAGGTTGGAAAATTGAGAAAATCTACAACTAAATAGGAGGGGTTTATGAAGGAGTAAGGCCGGGTTAGGAGTGGTTTATGAGCGACATGCGCCCACCCATAAAATAGAAAGCCCATTCCTATTTACAAACTGCACTTTTATAGTTACAACAGCCAAAAAGGACTCAAAACAGTAGTAAATGTACTGCAGATCAGACTAAAGTAAGTCCAGGACGACACATGGCCAACCACTTGTACTATGTCACCCTATTGTATAAAATAATAGAGGTAAGAACTTAAAATAAAAACCCAAAGAAAAATAGTTTCAATGAATGCATTTTTCCCTTTTTTAAAATGTATATAAATGTACTGTAATGTTTGAAAATTAATATAAAAATATAAATAAAAAATTAATATAGTTTACTATAAAATATCATAATTACTTTTTTAAATTTAGAATTACCTTTTAATTGTTAAAAAGCATACTTAAATATGTTCTATACATAACTTTCAGTAAGTGATAATAAATATTTAAAAAATTACTTTTAGTGGTATTTTTATTTTACTAAATCTTCAAAAACATGTATTTAATATATGTAAATTAATGATTTCTTTCCAAATTTAGGGGCCGATTATGATAGCGGTTTTCCCGCATCCTCCGGGCCGGCGGAAGCCACCGCCGGCCCGGAGGATGCGGGAAAACTGCTGCGGAACCTCGAAAGACCCACCGCCATATTAGGATGGCGGTGGGTCTTGAAATCGGTCCGCAGCCTTTCCGCCACGGTCGCCTTCCGACCGCGGCGGAAAAGCTCTAACATGGCTGGCGGTGTCTATCAGACACCGCCAGCCATATTAGGATGGTGTGAAATGTATGCTTTTCCGCGGCGGCTTTTCCGCCGTGGAAAAGCATACGGACCTTCACTTCGGGGGCCCGTTGCGGGCCCCCTGGGTGAAGGGGGGGTGGGGGGTGCACATGGGTACCCCCCCTGCATTTGCGTGAACAAAGCAGCAGGCACCGCGCGGTGCCTGCCGCTTTGTGCACGTAAATGCGGTGCATGCATTTTTAACATTGCAGCGGGTGCAGCTTGAAGCTGCACCCGCCGCAATGTTAAAGATAGAGGATGTGACCGCCACCCTGGCGGTCACATCCTAATCTGCACGGAGGGAACACCGCAGCCCATGCGGACGTTCCCTCCTACTCTGGGGACCAGGTCCGTCCGCGATCCTAATGACCCCCTTAGTTACTAGTGCTGTTGCATTTTTCATGTTATTCTACCTTTACTCGAGTAAATTTACCTGTGTGACTTACCCCTGTTGTGTTTTCTACATCATATCACCCAGAAACGGATGGACACAGAGATGGAAAAATATTTACAATGTTTTGTAAAAGAGCTACAAGAAAGGGTAGAACACATTTGGCTAGCTGAGTTTTAGAACAATATTTATACAAATGCATCTACTCAGTTCTATGCCATAACTGCTACATCCACAAGTTGTTGAGAAAGGAAAAGCAAAGAATATAGCCATCGATTTAAGGATAGTGGAACCGCTAATCATTGTACATAAATGACAAGACAATCTAAGCAAAGCTAAAGCTGTGTATAACCAGTATGACGACAAGTAAAGATGTATATTTCCCATGTATCCAATGGGGACACATTCTGGTTTTCAATGAGACATGTATGTCTAGGATAGCATTTAAAATGTACAATAATGGTTTATTGGTCCTTTACCAATTTTAAGGTTTTTGGGAAAAACAGCAGTACAATTGCCCTTCCAGCTAATTTAAAGGTTCATCCCAATTTTCATTTGCCACTAGTAAAGACAGTAAATCCACATCTGTGCTAACAAGAATCACCCTTGCCACTTATAAGTCATCAAAAGAGCTTCAATATGAGGTCCAAGCTAATTTGGACTTTAGAAAATTCAGGCGGCAATTACAATAGCTGGAATGAAAGGTTATTGATTCTCATGAACTTACATGGGAACCAGATTCTAATATACATACATGCTCCTGGATTAATTTGTATGTTTAATAGATCTTTTCTTTACAAACTAGGATAGGGATTAGCAGATAATAACAGCAACCAATGTCTTTCACTGAATGTGGTGGACTCCACTTGGTGCACCTTATGTCATGATAAGTATGACTTCCCTGACACAAGTAGGAATTAAGTTGGCAATATGTAATCTGCTAATTCAGACTAAGATTTTGTCATAAAGGTAGAATATTGAGTATTGTCCAACAGACTTGTTGAAGAGCCAGTTGTATTTTGTTTGTGATATCAAATGCATCTGTATTATTATGTGTAAATGTGTATTTCCTTGCCAAGTGTTGTATTGTCTAGTGAGAAGGAAATCTGCCATCAAAACAGACCAACAACAAGCTCTCAGGAGATGCTGTGTTTTGGCGACATCAGGACCTCTCAGTTGCCATCTTGATACTAGGAGTATTTAAACAGTGCCCTCCCCAGCATCAGCATCTTGAACTAAGAAAGCTGGATGTGAGGAGGTATTGCATGGGAGCCCGCAGTAAGGAAAAGGTTTGTAGAAAGCCCATCTGGAGAGGAACTCTTTCAGTCAGATTGAGTGAGAAAGATCTGAGAGAAGTTGACCTGAAAATAAGTGGTTTTAGTTCATTTTATTCTGGCATTTCGGGAAAAAAATAATTGAGACAATTCTTTATAGCAGATTGAACGTTACTTTGTTTTCTTATATGAACACAGTTGAATTGAACAGTCGTTTATTTTAAGGAGCCTTTGTTTTGTTAAGTCACAAAGGGTGGCTTGTTTAAAAAGAAAAACAGCAATCTGTTCTGCTGTTTGACATTGTTTTTGTTGTACAGTAGGAAAAGACATTTGTTTGAGAGAGAGTTTTATTTATTTATGACTGTGAGTGTGGGCACTTGAATGTGTGAAGGTATGAAGGTAACAGTTCTTTTGGTCTAACAAGTATAGCTGCATGGACAAAGGATACAAGATGCAACTAACTTAACAGGAGGGCAAAGCTAACCATGTACTTGGTGACAGAATATTGTTTTCTTGCAGAATTACAGAGAGAGCAGTACCACCAAGGAATACTTTATTTAGGTAAATGTGATCAATTCAGTTATGTGAGTATATCAAAGTATGTTTGGAAATGAATCTGTAACTAGGTGAATAAACAATAAAGAATAGGTGCCTATGTCGGCCAAGGAACAATCTGTCCTACTCTGGGGATACCCGATTCGAATGGAGTAGAGGAGGTAAATGTTAGAGAGACCAGACTGTCAGATTAGTAAACTGCTCGTTATCTCAGCAGGTGAACATGCAACATGAATCTATATTCATTTTCATTTTTTTTTTTTTTGGTCGAGTCTCCCTGCCTATTGAGGTCATTTTACTGTCAACAGGTATTCCAATTCATGCTCAGGATGAATGGGCATAAGGGATTGAAGAGTCCATGCTGCCTCCTTAATTGTGCGGAGAGAGAAGAATGTGCTTGAATAGTAAGCCTTTTCTGTATGCGTTTCCTGCCAAAGTTCCTTTGTTACTTGCAACGTTCATCTTTATCTAGGGTCTCTCTACCAGTTCCTGGTTGGTTGAAGGACTCATCTAGGCTTCAGCCGCCTGGAGATTTGTAAACCATAAAATCTGTTTCTCATATGTACAAAACCTACACTTACTATTTCTTAAGCTTTTGCTGCCTTTCCCTTGCCTTGCGGGTAAAGACCATGAGGGCCACGAATATGAGGACCCTGACAGGAAACAAACCCAACCTGAGGGCCGACTCATGAATCTCTTCTCCTTCCCTTTTTTAATCTTTGCATCTCTGCTTGGAGTTTTTTTCGGAACATCTGCTTGGAGAGCGAGTAGGATGATTGTACTCTTGACTAATCCATAACCTTCTGCCGAGCACAACAGTTGGGTATAATCTTGTCATAGATTGTGATAACATACAAAGATGTCCAGCATTATGCAGGGTGAACGTTATTCCAAAGGTCATCTTTATGCAACAGATGACAGAAAGATATCAAGAATTTCCATCATTATTCGGGAACTGGTGCAATATAAGTAGAAGGTACCATCGTTTTAGGGAAGCCCACAATATGCCAAGAATTACAACCATTATGCCATGACCTATATTATATCAGGAATACTTTAACATCACACCTGCTAAAATCAATCTAATAGCATTTGTCCTTGCCTACATATCGTCTGACCAAAATATTGTGTCCTGAATATTCTTTACAACGATTTCACACAGTTGAAGTCTTTAGAAAAAAAAAACTAGGACAATCTACATTCAAGTGAGCTTTTTTTTGTAGACAATATTTAGGTAACGACATTCTGACTTACAACCATGCATCACAGAACCATGAGTTAGTATTTGTTCTCAAAGTGTCATCGATTTGCTTGGTTCTTCCATGATACGCAAACTGTTGTGCTGATAGGCAATCCAAACAAGGGGATGACATCACTCTTATTCACAAATACATATTTAAATGCAATTCTCCCATGAGAATCTCATATGTCTACACAAGCAAAGCTTTTCCCTCCTGATCGACAATAAAGGAAGAATATTTGAACTCATCAATGCTGATGCTTCCAACAATAGAAATTAACTGATCACATCACTTCCCTTTTCGGCCTTCCTATCATCACATTATATGCTCACTAAGACCCTTACATTAAGGACCCGATTACGATGCGGGCAGGAAGGTCAGAGCCCTCCTGCCCGCATCATAATCACCGATTTGGATTCCCTTCCGACCGAGCCATTTCGATGGGCTCGGTTGAAAGAGAATCTGAATCAGTCATCCGAATGGCTTACGACGGGCTCGGAGAGCCCGTCCACCATTTGGAAGGCCCACAGTAATCCCCCGGCCGGCTCTTTCTGGCTGAGGGATTACGATGGCAGTTACTCACTGCCTTTTTGTGCAGGCCTTACCGGCACAAAAAGGCATTGGGAAACAGCTTTGGGGCCCCCAGCAGAGCCACCAGGGGTGAAAGGCCACCGAATGGCCGCGTGCCCCCTGTTGATCCCTGCACCCGGTGGCAGTCAAAAACAGCTGAGAGGTACTTTTAGTTTTCCAGAATTACTGGGCGCACTTCCTAGGTGGCCGCAAGGTAATATATTAAGCAGTAGTCAGTTTAGGCAATGGGGCGAGCGGTAAAACCTCCGAACCCCTCCAAAGGGGACCAGCAAGCTGATCCACACAACAGAAAAAACAACTATGCCCCTGCACTAAAAACATCCAATGAGTGAATAGTAATAGTGTAAGTTTTTTAGGAAAAAATTAAAGATATTAGGACAAATCTAAACATTAAGTGAATCTCCGAGAATGAGTATATGTGCAAGGAGATACATAGGTAGAGATACAGTCTGTTCTTGGTGTAGTCACTTCTGTTTATTGTTCCGTTTCAAAAGCCAACACGTGTTTCATCGCAGGGAACAAACTGCGAATCTTCAGGGCTTAATTGAAAGAAAACCAACTTTTGGACTAGATACAATCCATCCGGATGTCTAATCCTTTATCACTTTTATGGTAATTAAATTTTAGGGAGATGGCCGGTCAGTGTGCAGACTCTGTTCAGTGTCCTCGTAGGAAAACGATAAGGTAAATGTTCGTTATGCAAATGCCCAGTCCGGGCGTTACGTGGAATCCTGAATTCGGATCTCCAAATTGTTAGATCGGGCTGTACGAAATCTCGTTACTTCCCGAGTGAGGCGGCAACCGGGAGGAGAAATACGTTTGTGGATGGGCGGGTGCGCCGTTTTGTCCACGTAGGCAGTTCACCTAGTGTTTGTTGATCTCCCTCTTTTAGGTTTCCCTGCGCCGTGTATCAGGTACGGACCCGGTGGCAGTCACCTTGAGGTGCCTGCCATGGCGTGCAAAGATGAACTGCAGCCCTGCTCTTTGCTATGAGAGCATGCATTCCGTTCGGAATGCATGTTCTCATAGCAAAGTATAGGATTGCGACCGAACAGGGTTCGGTCGCATCCTAATTCCTGGTCTGGAACCGACGACTAGAGGCCATTCGGTTCCAGTTCCACAACAATGCCAGATAGACTTGGGTCCGTCCGGCATCGTAATCGGCCCCTAGGAGTTTTGGATATGTTTAGCGAACACCTACCTTATGCCAAAACGTTTTCCCACCAATCAAATAATTTATCTATCTGCTGACATTACCTGCATTGTTAAAGATTTTGATAACATCATCCACGCAGTAGATGATTATGTAGCGCCACCCCAATTAAAAACCAAGCAATAAATCTAGACACAATTGGATTGAACAGACAGTGCTTTGAATCTCTTTGTAAAGAAAGAAAACGAAAATTTTAATGTATACGAGTGTGGCAAATCCAAATCCCCTATGCGTTATACTACAAAGCCTTAAAATAGAGTACAAAAACTATGCATTTTTTCTGCAAAATTCCTTTTTTTAAACAATGAATAAATGGACGTCTTCACCAGCTCTGCTGCTAAGTCCTTCTTTCACTACATTCACTTTACACAATCCCCCTACCCCCATCTGCATCCAGAATAAACCCCTCAACCTCCAAGTGCAGAGAATTCTTAACCTATTTCACACACCTGGTTATTTCTATTCAGGAAAAAAAATCCTCAATATACCCATACTGAATAATTCCCTTCGAAAGACCCTAACACCTGGGACTCCTTCACTCCTAACAACAACGATCTCTTCTTCATCTGCAAACAGATCAGACCGAGAAATTATACTACAGACACCATACTAGCAAACATAATCAAGGCCAATGTTAACCTCTTTTTATTGGTCTGGTGTGCTATAATCAATGCATATCTAACCCAAGGAATCCTTCTTTTTTTGCAAAACATAGCCCAATCACAACCTCAAAACATTAAATGCAACCTTCTCTTCAACTTCAGGTGGTATCTAGGAAACCCCTGGATGGGGAAAGCCATTGAGAGAAGTGCTGCCAGCCAAGTGAACATCGCCACTGACAAAAAAAGCATCAGCGTATGGACTGCTAATAATATTCCCTCTCTGGGTATAGCAATGTAACAGACACAAAGAACACCCTGAAAGATCTGCATCATATTCTGAGTGCGAACGGTTTGGCTTCTTGTTCTCGTAGTTCTTGATCCGTTGGTGACTTTTGACACAACAGATCATCAAAAGCTTAAAGCTGAAGATTCGTCTAGGGATCTGTGAGATCGTGAAGCATTCTAGTGGTTGGGCATGGGTGGAGCTAAGGGGTGAGGGGAAGAGGAGGAGCGAGGAGAGGAAAAGGACCGTGAGAGTAAGGACAGGGACCAGGGAGCATGTGTGAAATAAAGCTCCATGTTAAGTGAAATATTTGTCTGTCTTTATTGCAAGCAAGACGTGACAACTGGCGACGAGGGTGGGATGAAGTGAACTGCCTTCCCTGCTGCACCGAGGAGTATCCTGTCCTGGGCACCAGGCAAGACGTGGTTGCTGCTGCACCGTCTGTGCCTCGAGATACCGCCGCCTACAGCCTTGAGCCCGTGGTAGCCGAGCTATTTTCACGATCAGGCGATCGTATGAAGCCTTAGGACAGCGTGGGTGAAGCGCTGTGCATCCGGCCCCTGAAGCGCTACTTCGCGCCGAAAATTGGGAGTGTGCCCTGAGGGAGATGTGCCAATAAAGAAGAAACTGGGAGCCCACCCCAGTCCTTCAGAAGTGTCCTGAAAGCTGGGGAGCGTCTGGAGAAGCCTGTGACTCCTGCGGGAGCGCGAGAAAAAAAACGCCGATTCGGCCGGCATCGGGTCTCACGCCCGATGCGTGAGGAACGGCACGCGGCGAACGAAGAAAATCGGAACTTGTCAAGTGGCCTACCTTAAGGGTGAAAAGTGGCCTAGAAGTGGTAGCGGTACTGCAAAAGTCCTGGTGTTGAAGAAGAGATCCTCGGTGAGTGCTCTGTGAGACCGAGTGAGATGAAGAATGCATGGAACCCAAATCTCGTGGTGAATGAGAGTTCCAGTGGGGCGGCCATCTTAGAGTCAGGCAACTGGGAAGGACATCCCTGTGCAATTTTGAAGCGGCCATTTTGAAGTCAGGCATACAGCAATATCAAGAAGCATTGACAAAGAACAAACAAGCATTGGCGAAGACCAAACAAGCATTGGCGAAGACAAGAGACAAGCAAACAAGCATTGGCGAAGACCAAACAAGCATTTGGCACCCCTTGCCACTTCAATAGCCTTGGAGCACAAGCAAGCCTCTAAAAGCGTAAGACATGGTCCTTGCGCCACAATACTTCACTATTCACTACTGCAGTATTTTTACCGCTGTTTTAACCACTTCACCCTCGAAGTACCAGTGCGATTCCACAATAATGATACCACCAGTATCATTACACTTGAGCCGCTCATAGCCTGCACTAATTCGCTATTAAGCCGGCTGTCATAAAATATGATCAATATTTTCTAGTGACTCTTTTCTCCTATGTCTGTCTTGTCCCTGTCTCTCAATGTTAAATGTACAGGTGATCTTGAGAAGGGAATCCCCCTCTCACAGTTATATACACTTTAGGGCGTGTAGACACATAGACTACACTACACTTCCCCTAATTTTAACCTACACATACTTTTACTGTCCTGAAGAAAGCCAGATTAATATAAGGCACTGGCTGAAACATGTTGACACATTTAGGACGTAGGAGGTCGTAACCCGCCTCTAACGTCCCTCAGCCTTATTTTTAACCGCTGACGGAGGCCCTTTTAATAAAGTTTCCTCACCCCAGGGACCATCCGCCAAGCCGTTTTAACCTCACCTTCTGTACACCCCACACCGCACACACAGTGACATACCTGCTCCGCTGTAATCAGGCGTCGAAGCACACCCGGGACACGCTAGATGTCACTGGGTGGGCCCGATGATGAAGCATGCCACCAACTAGGTTGGTGGGTGAGGGCTTTCTAAAGACACCCAACAGGTGCCACCGCCAACAATACTGAGTCGCTATGACAATAACAAAATAATGTCAGACTAACCCCTTTTTTAGCTAGTCTCCTTTTGATTTGCTTACATATAATCCGGGGATCTGGACTAGCTATCTGGTCCTCTCTCTCCCTCTTGATTCTCGCACCATCATTGTGAAAGAGCCATCAACCACCTGCAGCTAGCATACGACTCTAAAGAAAGGAAGCCACGAGTCACGCACAGGTAGCGGAGTGGTGGCCCGCCTGAACTCCAGAAATCCAAGTTCACTCACTGGAGCACACTGAGCTAGCTGCAAAGTTTACTGACCTCCAAGCAGACGACCAGACTGAGGATCTCGGCTGCAGAGAGTCTGCAAAGAAGACGGGGAGCAAAGTGAACAGTCCTGTGACTGTCACAGACCAGAATCTTCATCTCTCATGGCGGTGGGAAAAGCAACACAGAGGTCCAATCCCTGCATTGAAATACCACCCCCAGTGACACAGACTGACACTCAGAGTTTGAGTCCCAAATGGAACCGGTGGTTAGAATCATTGGAGGAGTTTCTTGACGCAATCGGTGAACGAAGAGACGGAAAATGTCTAATGTTACTTCTCCAGCTGGTGGGTCATGAAGGCCGACGCTTGATCAACACATTTTCTGAAAAGGACACAGAGACCTATGAAGGACTCCAAGAGAAGCTACGTTCACATTTCCATGCACAAGCAGATGTGGATTATGATCGCATCGCCTTCAACAAAGCACGGCAGGAACCAGGAGAAACATTGCCAAGCTTCATCATCCGGCTGCAAGATCTGGTACAGTATTGCCATTTCAACACACTCACAAATGAGGAAGCAGTCCAGCTCCGGATAATTGAAGGATGCTCAAGTTCTAACACGAAGCACAAGATCCTTCGAGGGCATTGGTCACTAAAAGAAATTATCAGGAAGGCTGATGCTGGAGTGCAGATCAAAGCAAGAGGCAGATCAAACAAATTGCACCTTAATGCAAGAACCAAGTATACCAGGAAAGAGACATCACTCATGCCTGGGAATAAAGTCCAGGAAGCAAATAAAACCAAACAGAGGGAGGATGAAGGTAGAACCGAGATACGACAATGGGAGAGACAAAGGGACATAGAATACTCCGAGTCAACGACCTCAAGAAGGTATTCAACATCAAGGAGTCATTCAAGGCATGGCTCAAACTATTCTGAAGACGATAACGTGTCAAGTGGGACAGATCGACTGCCCAACAAACGGGCAAGAAAGAGAAACTGTGAAAGAATGGACCAGTCAAGTCAACAGTGGAAGTTGATACACAACCACTCCCAAGTACCGCACTGCCTAACAAACTCGGGATATGAGTATGAGGAAGCTTCAAGCAGCAGAACACATCACACCTGCAGCACGGACACCACTACACAAAACAAGTGGGAAGAAGAAGCCAATAGCACAAGACTGACTGATTCACTCAGACACCGAAATAGGGATGATAAACGCCTCCATGGCAGCCGAGGCAATGGGGAAACTGAGAGGAGGTTATTACCAGCGGGCAACCTTTCCAGTGAAAGGACACCACAGACACTTCAAGAGAAGTACTCGGAGAAACATCCTAAAGTTAACTCCGATGTGAAGAGCAGTCCGTCCTGGCCTAGTCATGTCAAAGATCTATCGGTCCAGACTCGCCCACTGGAACATACTCGGAGAAAATCGACAAAGGAAGTCTCTGAGTTGGAAAGCATGTCTGTCTGCTCCTGGGATTTGATACAAGACTCCTCTGAGTCAGAAAGCATGTCTGTCCGATCTTTCGAGTCGACCGAGGCATGGGCCCGACAACAGCCATGGCGTCAATCACTCGAACACGTCATAGAACCAAAGGACCTTCTCCCCATCAAGGTCAATCTATCTCAAACTAATGTTTTTGAATCCTCTATCACCACACAAAACAATCTGTCATGTCAGTCGCAGACACCTCCTGACATAAAGAATATACCATCACCACGACTGGGGTCAGCGAGGTTAACTCAAAGGATCTCTCGAATAAAAACGAATAGAAAGGACACTACGCACTGGGAAAGACAAGTCTACCCAGTCACCCCACAGAAGAAACTTGACGCGGTAACGGAGACAGATCATCCTCAGATCGGAGGAGACCATGCACCTGCTCCGATAGCTAAAGGAGTCTACAATCCCAGTTGCGAGTGGGAGTGGGCGAACCAACCAGAGGCAGCGACCGAGTCTCTGAACCAAACCAAACTTCTCTCTCCAAACAAGGCATCACTGTCTGGAATGCCTGACGTCGAACCGCAAGACAATGCTGCCTTCGACCAGATAGGATCGAGGGAAGTACAACGACAAATGGATAGTCGGAAGAGGACCGGAGCAACCTCCACTCATGAAGGAAATCGGGTATCAATCAAACAAGAGCCATCAAGGAAGCAAAACTGTCACCCTCACGATGAACCCTTCACAGCCCTCTTACAAAAGGCGATCATGACTGACTCGGAGACTGAAGATGAGTGGTCGGTACGTGATCCTATCAGAAACCGTCATGAGCCTAGGAACAAGAAGATCACAAGAGACATTTTGCAAGTTCAAAGATGTGTTCCTATAATCAATGAGACTCTTATCAAAGCACTAGAAAGTCACACCAAGGAAATGGACTGGCATCTCCATAGCATAAACGAGCAACCTACAGACCCATGTGGCTGACGGAGGAACTATACAAATGTTAGATACTCATTTTGTTGTTTTTGTTAACAAAGGGGGAGATGCGAGATCGTGAAGAATTCTAGTGGTTGGGCATGGGTGGAGCTAAGGGGTGAGGGGAAGAGGAGGAGCGAGGAGAGGAAAAGGACAGTGAGAGTAAGGACAGGGACCAGGGAGCATGTGTGAAATAAAGCTCCGTGTTAAGTGAAATATTTGTCTGTCTTTATTGCAAGCAAGACGTGACAGGATCCTCCTTTTCCACTGAACGAAATTAGGGACCATTGTGAGAGGCACATTAGTGGAACTAGCAATCTTGCCCTCAGGATTTACAGTTAATTGGCCGAGCCTCCAAGAGTTACGTAAACAGTTCCATTATGGGTCTTATAATGAAAGCCCATCAACAAATGACTAATTAACAGGGTAGTCAATAATTCTGCATAATGGTTTGCACGTTTGCCTGGTGATTTCAGTTGCTTTGTGAAGCCTGATTTTCCAGAAAAAAGTGTCTGGGTATGTAGGTTTACTGAGTTACTTATAGCCTCTCCAGCCAAACGCTACATGAATGAGTGGCTAACAGCCTACTTCCGATGTCAAATAGTCAAACATTTACTCTGTCCACACCAACTTATTATCTCCAGGTTGGACTTTTCTTTTTTTCACAACCAATTTTATTGAGCAAAGCAGGCAATAGTAGCGTGGCACCCCATAGTCAGAGATCACCACCAACAGTAGAGGTACAGTATATAAGACATGAAATAACGCACAATCAGGTACCGAATAGAGGCTCTAATATGAATAAACCCACTGCCCATCCTACCCCCCAACTCCCCGAACACCCTAAGTCCCATCCCCACCCTCCCACCCTCCCCCACACACACGTCTATATACAATAGCAAGTAAAGGGGTGAAGTGCAGTGCGACGGGTGCGCCGCAGGGTCAGGCCAACAAGTCCAACACAGTCATATATCTTCCTCCCGTTCCTCCGGAGGATCCAGCGAGAGCCCTCTGTAGTCAGCCCATCGCTTCCAGATCTTATAGTGCTTACGCGGGCATCCCCGCGCCTCAAAGATCGGCTTCTCAAGGCCCATATAGTAGTCCAATCCTGCTTTCCATACGGACAGGGGGGGAGGCCTCACATCCTTCCATGCCCGGGCCAAATCTCGCTTGGCAACAACCAGCCCCAATAGCAGCAAGTGACGTTTATAGATGTTCCCACCTATGCCTTCCATTAAATGCATCAACCCCAACCGGTGTGTACGGGGAAGATCCCAACCCAGAATCTCAGACAAACAGCCCCACACGCCTCTCCAAAAGCCAGACAACCGAACACACGACCACACGGTATGCAGTAGAGACCCAGGCACGCATCCACGGCGTAGGCATTCTGAGGATGCAATCAACCCAGCCTTCCACAGCCGTTCACGAGTATAATAGGCTCTGTGCAAGTATTTAAACTGGATAAGCCGGAGGCGCACAGCAATAGCAGTTCCGCGCGGGGACTCCAGGGCCTCCCTCCAATCGTCCTCGTCCAGGGGCCCCACATCTGCCTCCCACGCCTCCCGAAGCGGGAGCAGGGTAGAGGAGCAGTGAGTGATCAGGGTCTGGTAAATACGGGAGACCTTTCGATCCTCCAGGTCGCCCATAAAAACCTTCGCCTCGACCGGGCTAAACTCAGGGAGAGAGTCCAGTTGGGCTATGCTCGGGGTGAGGGCGTGACGCAGCTGTAGGTAGCGAAAGAACTGGGACTGATGCATCTGAAACTCGTCACGGAGCTCCTGAAACGACTTAAGGGTAGTACCGGACACCACCTGGCCCAGCCGCGAGATGCCAATCGCCTCCCAACCCTCGAACCCTTCCAGGCCCGCCAGCTCCGGGAGCAGGCCGTTATGCCACAACGGCGTCTCCGCCGTTAATCTGCCCCACCAACCCATGCGGCGTAGGGCCTGCCTCCATACCACGAAAAATACTCTGGTAACCGACGGTAGCGCACGTCGTAGGCGAGCCGAGTACAGAATAGTGTGCAGTGTAGCAACACCCATGAGCGACCGCTCCAAGGCATAGGCCGGGTCTCCCCTGTCACCGTACCACCAGTCGTTGAGGATAAGCAATTGAGAGGCCTGGTAGTAGGAGAGCAGGTCAGAGGTGGCCAGACCCCCACAGTAGGTAGACAGGAAACACGTCTTTAGTGCCACTCTGGCCGCCCCACCGGCCCACAAAAAGCGGCCCAGCGCCGAATTAACCTGGCGAAACCACTGCAGGCCAATAGGGTAGGGGTAATTCTGAAGCTGGTAGAGCAGGCGGGGGAGAGCCACCATTTTGAAGATAGCCGACCTCCCGAAGATAGTGAGGGGCATCCTGGACCAAGTTTTAATGTCGGCCTGGACCCGTTCCCACACCGGCAGAATACTGCGGTCCCAAGCGACTGCGCGCGACTCCGATAGGAAGACGCCAAGATACCTCAGCCCATCCGTAGCCACACACAGCCCCGCCGCCCAGGGGTCCGCCACGACACCGCCACCCAGCACCCACAGGGTTGACTTGTGAAGGTTAGGTCGAAGGCCGGAGACCTCGCCAAAAACACGCATTACCTCCAGGACTCGGGGCCCGGAGCGCTGCAGGTCAGTGAGGAAAAGGAGGACATCATCCGCATATAACGCAATTCTATCCGCCAGGTCGTCACTCCACACAAACCCGCGTATCCGTGTGTCAGCACGCACCCGCGATGCCAGGGGTTCCATGGCTAAGGCAAACAGGTAAGGGGACAGCGGGCAACCCTGGCGGGTCCCCCGACCAATCTGAAAGCGCCCAGACGCAGCGCCGGCCACTCGGACCGAGGCCGTAACGTTAGTGTATAGCAACTTCAGGTAGGACAGAAACACCGGGCCCAGATTAAGGCGAGGCAGGAGTGCAAACAGGTAGGCCCAGCTCACCGAGTCAAAGGCCCTGTCCATGTCCACCAGCAGGAGCGCCGCCTGCTCATCCCGAGCCCCCATGGCATCTACCGCCGCCTGTGCCCGCCGGATGTTATGGTGAGTGGCCCTACGAGGCATGAACCCGGCCTGGTCCGGGTGAACCAGGTCCGTAATATAGGGAAGAAGACGATTGGCCAGGGCCTTCGCCAGGATTTTGGCCTCTATGTTCAGCAGCGATATGGGCCGGTAAGATTCGTGCCTATCAGGAGCCCTGCCCGGCTTCAAAAACACCACTATCTCAGCGTGGCGCCAGTCCGGCGGCAACTCTCCTCGATCCCTTGCCGCCTCAAGCGCACGCCTATACTGAGAC
The DNA here is from genome assembly GCF_964263255.1 of Lissotriton vulgaris. Lineage (NCBI taxonomy): Eukaryota > Metazoa > Chordata > Amphibia > Caudata > Salamandridae > Lissotriton > Lissotriton vulgaris. The sequence goes on from NC_141689.1 coordinate 912,278,875, forward strand.
CCCAGCTGAAGGTGAAATTTCTTGTAAAACTCACATGGGTAACCGCTCGGACCCGGCGCCTTCCCGGTGTTGAGCTGGCCCAACGCCTCCCCAAGTTCCTCCGCGGTGAGCGGAGCGTCTAGTTCCGCCTTTGCGTCATCCGAGATTGCCTGTGGTAACAGGCCATCCAGGAACTGGGGTATCTCTCCCGCCTCCAGGGGATCTCGGGGGGCATATTTCTCCTCAAAGTACTGGGCAAAGCTGGCCGCTAGGCGGGCCGGGTCTGTCACCACCAACCCATCCTCTGCCGTGAGGCCCGGCAACGTGAGCGGCTGGAAAGTAGCCTGACACAACCTGTGGAGCATTGTGCAGGACTTGTCGCCCCATTGATAAATCCGGCTACGCGTGGCGAGACACGCCTGTCTGGCCTCATCATGCAGGACAGAGGCATAGGATTGCTGCGCCTGCAGGAGAAGCCGCACCACAGCCTCATCTCCCCCTTCCCGCCCACGCCGCTCCAAGGCCTCCACTCGGGTGGCTGCGGCGGCAATGGCCTCACGATGCTTCCGGCGGGCGGCCGCGCACCAAGCGATGTCCACGCCCCGTATCGTGGGCTTCAACGCCTCCCATACCACCACTGCATCAATGTCCCCCACAAGATTATCACGCCAATAATTATCGATCGCTTCTCGCATGTGATGAACATAGTCAGGTTGTTGTAGATGCCATGACGACATCCGCCAACGGAACGGCTGCCGCTTAGTGGGAAGGTCGATAGAGGCCACAACCGGGGAATGGCCACAACCGGGGAATGGTCCTGGGCAGGATAGCAGCGTCACGCACACGACTCAGACAGGCACCAGGCACAAATATATAATCCAGTCTTGAAAAAGAGCCATGCACCGCCGACACATACGTGAACTCGCGCGCTTCCGGATGCAAATGGCGCCACACATCCACCCAGCCCAAACCATCCGCAGTCTCACGAGGCCTAGTACGCGGGGCAGAAGGGGGAGGATCCACAGCCACCGGAAGACGCCTCTGGCGGTCCGAGCCTACATCCATCACCTCATTCCAATCACCCCCAACCACCGTCAACACATCCGGGAGTTCATCCCACAATGCAAACAGTCTCTCCGACAGGGCCCACTGCATGGGGGGGGGTGTAAACACTACCGAAGATCACGGGCTCAGCACCCAACATTCCCTGTATAAAGACAAAACGGCCCTGTGGGTCTATCCACTGCTTACCATGAACATAAGCCACTCTGCGATGGACTAAAATGGCCGCCCCTCTGGAACCCCTAGCAAAGCCCGCATGGTAAACCTGCTGGAAGCCTAACCTCTGAAGGCTAAGGACCTTGGAGCCCAGCATATGAGTTTCTTGAAGCAAGAGCACATCTATTGCCTCTCTTTTCCCCCAACGCAACACTGCTCCACGTTTGATTTTATCGAGCATCCCCCTCACATTCCATGTTACAATACGCAAGGACTTATTGGGAAGCACATCTGACCGTTTAGCCATTGTCTAGATGATTTCTACCACCAGGCCCCCCGCACCACCCCAACACACCCCACCACTCACCCAATTCAGCAATAATACACACGTGTGATGTCACCCACCCCCCAAAGGACCCCTCAACCCAGATCCAGTCCCAAACCCCCCCAACAACAAAAAACCAAGCCAACTCTCCCCTCCACTCCGACGCCCCCCACCCCTATACCTCATAGAACACTGAAGTATCTGTCGCGGCATGGATAGACCCGGACCCAGAACCGAGGACCCAGGGCCAGCCATACCAATGGATCCCAACATTCCCACTTCAACACACACACCCTCCCCCAACAACACCCACAACCCGTGAGGGTCAGAGGCCCCGTAGAAGTCACCTCCCGAGCCCCAACAATGTCTCCGCATACCGCCCCAAAGTGCACCAGGCGGACAGACCGGCAATGAAGAGCCCCTTACAAATACGGCCCCACTAACCAAGTCACTGCAAAGCAGGGCCACACATTACCATAAGCGGCCAGGGTCCAAACCCCATCAGGGGTCAACTGCCAGCATCCGAGTGTTCAGAGTCCATAGTTCCACTAGTCTGTGTCGCACTGGCGGAGGCTGATCTCTTGCGTGACCTGGATCGCCGGCGACGACCCTTGCGGGCCTGGCGGTTCGACCGCTCCTGCGAAGATCCCCTCGATTCCCCCGGGTCCAGACCCGGTTGGGCGTGCGGCCGGATCCTCACCGTTTCATCTGTCCACCGAAAGACCTCCTCTGGCGAATCAAAGAAATGGGTCCGGGATTGGTGCACCACTCGCAGGCGAGCCAGTTACAACAGAGAGTATTGGAGCTTCAGGCCCCGCAGCTTGGCCTTGGCGGCCACAAACGATTGTCTTTGCTGTTGCACCAGCCTAGTATAGTCAGGGAAAATCATGATGGTGTGATTTTCATAGGAGAGTGGGCCCTTGGCTCTCGCTTCCCGCAGTATGACATCACGGTCATGGTAGTTCAACAGTCTGGCGATGACCGGTCGTGGACGCTCACCCTCCAGCGGCCGCTGCGTCAGGGCCCTATGGGCGCGCTCGATCACGAAGCAGGAAGACAGGGCCCCCGACGGGAGCCAGCCGTCCAGCCACTGGGACAGGAACTGCGCCATGTCATCTTTTTCACACCGCTCCGGAAAACCAAGAAAGCGAAGGTTATTACGGCGTGCGCATCCTTCGGCATCCTCCACTCGAGATGCGAGAGTCTTCTGGACACGCTCCATCTCCGCCATTTTCCGTTTTAGCACGCCAATGTCCGTCTCCGTCATAGTGAGTCGGGACTCCGTCTCCGCAATCCGCTCCACCGCATTGCGGAGGTCCTGGCGCAGTAGCGTCACATCTGCACCCACAGCCCCAATCTTGGCATCAAGTGCGTCCCTGGACTGGGTGATAGCCACCAGGAGCGCCGCATTGTCCGGCCCCTCTCCACCACCACTGGGCATCCCGGAGCCACCACTGGGCCCAGTAAACTTGTCGATGGGGCCCTGCTTGGGCGGGCCTCCGCCGCCACCCCTGGTCACTGCCGCCGGCAGGCTCGGCTTCCCCATACCTCCGGTGGTCACCTCAGGCACCTCCTCCGGGACCGCCGGGCAAGTCGGGCAGCACGCCTCGAGACCCAGGCAAACTCCCTCCGCCACGGGTTTCAAGAAGTCTCAGAGGCGGGTTCACCACGCCGGGCCCCGGCCAAGACACAACCCAGGGTCTCCGTAGGGCAAGGAGCGCCAACCTCCGCGCCCAGGGCCAGGCCGATCACAGGGGCGCGAGACCCAAAGCCCCGGTCCACTCCGAGGCAGGGCAGGCCTCCACCACGTTGTGCCACTCGAGGGGGCTCACCAGCGCAGAGCACTCCTGCAAGACGTCTGTTGACGAAGTAGGAAGCACCGGGCAGGGACCCGTCCCGCCGGTCGATTTCCGGCTGCCAGCCTCCAAGCACCTCCCGGCCTCTTGAAAATTGAGGACCCGGCTTCACCGCCCACCACAAGGCCGCACCTCGCCGCCGGTACCTCCGGTCCCCAGAAGCGTCGGAAACGCAGGATAAGCACACCGGACAGGTCTATGCACTACCAGGAACAGACGCCACACTCGTGGTATCAGTATCGGGCTCGGGGGCCAGGATAAGTAAACAATTATGTCCGGCGGGAGCTCTGCTAAGCTGCGACCGCCATCTTCGCCCTCCAAGCCACGCCCCCCCAGGTTGGACTTTTCTAACACCATTATAGCAGATGTTATTCAATTCTCATTTGCTCCACTTAAGGTTATGTTATATTTTGCTGTCACTGCCACAAAATAATTTGGATATATCATACTCTACGTACGTAAACTATATGAGCAACCTCTAAATGAAATAGAAAATATAGTAATTGATGTACAAACCCATTCACCCGAACAAAGCACCATACCTGAATATCTCAGAGACTATTTCTTAGTAGCTGAATTTGCCTTCGATTACAAGTATCAATATTAATTGGCTAAGAAACAGTATGTTGTTGGAGTTGCAAATTTGGTCTGGAAAATTCTTCTTCTGGATGTGAAAACACAACCAACATTTTCTGTAAATTGTACCCCATGAGTTCAGTGCACACACACTTTTCAGCAGGTCAATCTTTATTTGAAAAAACAAACCAGCGTGCACTGTTTGACCTTAGTGGTACTGTCTCATTTCCTTTGTCCTACTTCCCCTCTATTATTGCAAGATTTTGAGGGGCCTGCCATCACACGGGAGCATCCACACCACAGATCTGGTGTTCTTTAAATAATTGATATACTTTAAGATGGGGAAACCCGAAAATGGTCTCCCCACACCGAAGTGTTGAGGGAGTACCCCTCCTTGCTTCCTTTGACCATGTCCTGCCTGGGGAGCAAATTATATTTTTTTGAGTGTGGTAGCAGTACACAGGGGTGAGAACTATTGTAATGGCCACTCAACTCAATTAAGTCCAACAGCGTAGAGCAAATAGGGGGGCTTATTGTTTTTTAATGAATATGAAGATTCAGTGAACGTTAGAAGCATGGTTTCTGCAATAACGATTATGATTAGAACAAGTGCATACTGGCAATTGATCCTGAAAAGCTATGGCACACTTGCCATTAATGTTATTGCTGGATGATTGTAAACATTTTCTATTATACAAGAGTGAGTTCAAGATGGTGGATAGCTTCTCCCAACAAACAATAAGCACAGCCCCACTTTCCCTTCCACTCTGCTCTGTTTGACCCAACTCCTGCACAATGGCAATACACAAGGTGTCCTGTGTGAGAAGTTGGCCAGATATGCAACGTTCGCTATTCTAGCGACCGCTATGTATCGTTCCAACGACCCTTATGGTGTTTGGTTGTAAGTCAACCTATAGACCAGCTATCCTAGTAGCGTGGATACGAGCAGTCTAAGGCTAAAGACTCGAGAGGCGCGTTAAGCCAGCTGTTTACCACACATGTACCCCTCGAACACCAAGTGAAAGGACACCACACAAGTGTTATGAAAATAAACAGGGTATTTATTAAGAATCACAACAGCCCTGTACTCTTTATGAGGACAGGGTACTAAGCACAAACCAAATCTCTTGGGAAAATACTTCAAGTGCACAATTAAAACAAGTGTCCGAGGACACGGAAAGTTTAAGATCTCGGGCGGACCCGATAAGGCAAGTCGGAAGCGAGGGACTCGGGACCCTAGAGTAAAGAGGCTATGCAGGCACCGAAATGCCGAGTTACCTAGCCACGAGGGCTGCGGCTGCACAAGTCTTACAGGCGTCGGGGTCTTCGCTGACGAGCCAGGAGCCGGAAGAAAAGGAGTTGCTGGCCGGCGACCAGTGATGAATAGTTCGTAGAGATCCAAGCCTGGATCAGAGATCGATGATACCTGAAAGCAGAGGGGACCAAGTTCGTACTACTAGCCAGTAGTCGGAGGGTACCAGGAAGGCACCGGTTGGCCGTCACCTCGACCAGGTGAGTGGGCGACGCTAGGCTCTGCAGTCTCACGGACCAGGAGGCGTTGTCGGCGACCACGGTGGAGGTGCGAGCTGTCCCACGAAGGCTGATGCTGTCGGCGTCGCTGGGCCCAGGATGGGGCAACAAGCCTTGGCAGATCTCGGGGCCACGGGATGGCCTAAGATGGCGTCTTGAGTGGACCAGGAGGGTCCGGGGTGCTTCTCGCAAGGATGGAAGCAAGGGCCAGTCTGGAGCAACCAGACCAGCAGTGATGATTCTCGGATGTCGTCACAGAAGGGCACAAGCCAGCGGCTAGTGACCAGACAACGTGCTGAGCAGCGAGCAGAAGGGCCCCACGCAGATCGTGGAGATGCTGGGAGACTGCACTTCGGTGCTGGAGCGGCTCAGGGTCGGGGCTTCTCGGACCCCAGAGCACTCACCAGGGAATTGCTTCGATGGTCGTGCTGGTTTAAGAGCGTGCAGGTTCTGATGATGGCCGGTCCCTCGAGGTCTCGTCGCACCCACAGATCACAGCTGAGCTGATGACGTGGGTAGAGGTCAGAGGTGCCAGGGAAGCCGGTTCTCGTCGAGCTGGGTCGTCGGATCCTTGAGGAAGGACTTGCAGCAAACCGCAGAGTTCTTAGTTGGTGCCCGCTGATGCAGGGTGACTACTCCTTAGTCACAAGGGAGAAATCTTGAGAAGAGTCTTGAAGTCCTTTCGTAGAAAGTATTCTTGATTCAAAGATGATCTAATTTGGAAGGGTCCCCGCTCCGGTCTTTATCCTAAAGAAAGGGGTGGGTACATGACTAGGTCCTGCCCTAAGGGTGGGACCAGGAAGGGGGGTAGTTACGCCCCTCTCCCCTGCCGGGCTTTCCCCAGGCCAGGGCTGTCGCCCCTGGAACTGGTTCCAACCGGCAGATGCGTAGTGAGCACCGGGGTGCCACTCCGCAGTCACCTTCTCGCCAAAGCCCTACCTACCCAGAATACACAAACCCTGTCTGGGACGGTGCGAACAGCGCCCTCGACAGGAAACCCTTTGTCCAAGTGCTCCTCGCTGGAAGGACTCCCAGCAGCAGGAGGTCAGACTTGTGTCTGTGGTGGCAGCATCCATTTTGTGGAGCTGAGGCTTCAGTTAACTTTAACCGGGGTTCACAGTTACGTACATGTCGTGTCCCTCTAGAAGGGTGGGATACTAACCTCATCGCCAGAGTTGGTGAGAGGGCAGCATCCCGATTCGTATGACACCTTACTCGACATGTCTTGATAACGCGATACCGGAGTTACCGATATGGTACGCGTTATCATGGAACAGCTATGGGGGCTTGATCCCGCAAGCTGCCGCCGGGCTCGGCTCGGGCCTGAACCTAGCTCACACGAGCCCACGCACTCTGCCTTCAGGATTGATAAGGCCTGCCATAGGAGTGACTGATAGTGACTCGGGTGTCCATTGCATGGTTAGATATAGGGCTACTATACCTAAAGCGAAGGGTGGTTACACGTCTTCGCCCCAGCTGTCGTGCAGCCAGTTGTGTCAAATTTAAGAGGCCAGCCAGGGGTGGCATAATACATGCTGCAGCCCCTGGCGGCCCTGGGTACACCTATGCCCTGCGTTACGGGGTCTGATAAGGTGGCCCAGTACCAATTGGTAAATGCACCTAGGGTACATATCGTAATTTAGAAAGAGAACAGCCAGGCTGTGGGTCTGATTAGCAGGCCCACAGCCAGAGAAAGTCGTAAACCAGTGAAACAAAAGCAAAAAATCTGGGTGATCATAGGATTGCAGACCCTACTCTCCTACATGACCCCCCCCCCAAACGTCGGAACAATAAGCTAACCTTGACCAGGTGAGTCTTCTTGTTCTAAGTGGAAATATCTGGAGAGCCCATCGGCATTGCCATGATCAGTACCAGGTCTATGTTCCACTGTAAAGTCCATCCCCTGTAGGGAAATGGACCACCTTAGCAGTTTGGGGTTTTCACCCTTCATCTGATTTAGCCACAAGAGGGGCTTATGGTCGGTCTGAATCTTGAAATGAGTGCCAAACAAGTATGGCCTCAGCTTCTTCAGGGCCCAAACCACAGCAAAGGCCTCCCTCTCAATAGCTGACCAATTCTTCTCTCTAGGGGTCAGCCTTCTACTTATAAAAGCAATGGGCTGGTCTTGACCATCAAAATTCAGTTGAGAAAGAACAGCTCCCACACCCAACTCAGAAGCATCTGTTTGGACAATGAATGGTTTGGAGTAGTCCGGACTCTTGAGGATAGGCGCCGTGCACATGGCCTGCTTTAGGTCATCGAATGCTTTTTGACAGCTCGCTGTCCACTGAACCTTTTTTGGCATTTTCTTGCTTGTCAGTTCGTTTAATGGTGTCACGATGGAACCATAGTTCCTGACAAACTTCCGGTAGTATCCAGTCAGGCCCAAGAAAGCTCGAACCTGAGTCTGGGTGGTTGGAGGAGCCCAGTCCCTGATTGACTGTATCTTGCTCTCCAGTGGCTGAACCTGGCCTCCACCTACAAGGTGGCCCAGGTATACAACCTGTGTCTGCCCTATCTGGCACTTGGTGGCCTTGATAGTGAGGCCTGCTGCTTGCAGAGCCTCTAACGCTTTCCGCAGGTGGACCAGGTGATCCTCCCAGGTGGAGCTAAAGACAGCAATATCGTCAAGATACGCCGCACAGAAGTCATCCAGCCCAGTAAGGACTTGATTCACCAACCTTTGGAAGGTGGCAGGTGCATTTTTCAGACCAAAGGGCATCACCACGAACTGATAATGCCCACCAGGGGTTGAAAATGCTGTTTTAGGCTTGGCGTCCTCAGCTAACCTGATTTGCCAATACCCAGCTGTCAGGTCAAACGTACTTAAGTAGTTGGCCGAAGCCAATCTATCGATAAGCTCGTCTGCCCTTGGTATTGGGTGGGCGTCAGTCTTAGTGACTGCATTGAGACCCCTGTAGTCTACGCAAAACCTCATCTCTCTCTTACCACCCTGGGTGTGAGGTTTCGGCACTAGAACCACGGGACTAGCCCAAGGGCTGTCCGAGGGTTCAATGACTCCCAGCTCCAACATTTTCTGCACTTCACTCTTGATGCAGTCTCTAACGTGATCAGGCTGCCGGTAGATTTTACTCTTGACGGGCAAGCTGTCACCAGTGTCAACCTCATGGGTGCACCAATCGGTCTGACTGGGTGTTTGAGAAAACATATGTCTGAAAGACTGAAGAACCTGTTTACAGTCTCTCTGTTGATGTTCGGAGAGGCTGCCACAAAAGACAACACCATCTACCGATCCATCGTCAGGATTCTGAGTGAGCAGGTCGGGGAGAGGGTCACTCTCCTCCTCCTGTCCCTCATCTAGGGCCATGAGCAAACTCATGTCCTTCCTGTCGACATATGCCTTGAGCCTGTTGACATGAAGCACCCTGTGGGGGCTCCGGGGAGTTCCCAGGTCGACCAGGTAGGTGACCTCTCCCTTTTTCTCCAGGATGGTGTAGGGCCCGGACCATTTGTCCTTGAGTGCTGCTGGGGCCACTGGCTCCAACACCCACACCTTCTGTCCGGGCTGGTAAACAGTCAAGACAGCCTTTTGGTCATGCCAAGCTTTCTGGAGTTCTTGGCTGGCCTTAAGGTTTTCAGATGCCTTCTCCATGTATTCAGCCATCCGCGAGCGGAGGCCAAGCACATAGTCCACTATGTTGGCTGCAGGCTTTTTGAGAGGTCTCTCCCATCCTTCCTTCACCAAACACAGGGGTCCTCTTACAGGATGCCCGTACAAAAGTTCAAAAGGGCTGTAGCCAACCCCCTTCTGTGGGACTTCTCTGTAGGCGAACAAGAGGCAGGGGATCAGGACGTCCCATCTACGCCGAAGCTTTTCAGGTAGTCCATGAATCATCCCTTTAAGGGTCCTGTTGAATCTCTCAACAAGCCCATTGCATTGTGGATGATAGGGTGTAGTGAACTTGTAGTTGACACCACATTCCTTCCACATAGCAGTTAAGTAGCTCGACATAAAGTTTGCACCTCTGTCGGAGACGACCTCCTTAGGGAAGCCCACTCTGGAGAATACTCCAACTAGGGCTCTTGCCACAACAGGTGCTGTAGTGGTCCTAAGGGGAATAGCTTCAGGATACCTGGTGGCATGATCCACTACCACCAGTATAAACTTGTGCCCTGATGCTGTCGGTGGTTCCATGGGACCGACGATGTCGATCCCCACCCGTTCAAAGGGTACCCCCACCACAGGCAGTGGTATAAGGGGGGCCTTTGTCGTGCCACCTGACTTACCACTGGCTTGGCAAGTGACACAGGAGAGGCAAAACTCCTTGGTATCTTCGTTCATATGAGGCCAGTGAAAGTGTGAGACAAGCCGGTCCCACGTTTTCGTCTGGCCTAAGTGACCTGCTAAGGGAATCTCGTGGGCCAAGGTAAGTAGGAAACCACGCTGAGACAAGGGTACAACCAGCCTCCTGGTCATGCCAGGCTTGGGGTCTCTTGACTCAGTGTACAGGAGTCCATCTTCCCAGTATACCTTGTGGGTACCTGTGGCGTTCCCAGCAGCCTCAGCAGCAGCCTGCTGTCTGAGGGGTTCAAGAGAAGGGCAGTCTAACTGGTCCTTCCCCAGGTCTTCCCTTGAGGGTCCCCCTGAACCCAGGAATTCAACTTGATCAAGTTCGAACTCCCTAGGCTCAGTTTCCCTCAGTTCCTGTAGGTCAGCCTCCTCTGAGACTTGATCCACGACCTGGGGCAAGGGGGAAGGCGCAGCCTTAACCCTACCGCTCTTTTTCTTGGGAGGTGTCTGGTCCGCTGTTCCAGGATCCAGCACCTGTTCAGTGGGGCATTTCCTGACCTGTGACCTGGTCACAGCGAACACATGTGCTGGCAAGCCTAACATTTCCATGTGAGTCCGGTGCTCCACTTCTGACCATTGTGACGACTCCAAATCATTGCCCAACAAACAATCCACTGGGAGGTCTGGACTAACTACAACCTTCTTTTGGCCAGTTACCCCTCCCCAGGAGAAAGCTACAATTGCCATACTGTGATTGGTAGTGACATTGCTTGCATTGGTCACCAGGAATTCTGTACCTGGCATGATCTGTCCAGGGTCCACAAAGTTAGGCGTCACCATGGTGACGCTGGCACAAGTGTCCCTATAGGCCTGAGCCATCTTTCCATTTATGAAAGGCGTCTGTCGGTATTTGCCCAACGTATTGGGGCTTACGTCAGGGGATACGTCCGCGTCCCCTGTACTGACAAGGACAGCCTGAGTGAGTGTGCCAACTAAGTTGTCACGCCCCTCAGAACCCAGGGTTAACCCTACTAAACCCTTGGGAGGCGCACTACCACTGCTGACTGTACTAGGGGGCACAGGTGCCTTAGGGGCTGCAGTGGCAGGAGTCTGCCCTCCTCCTTTCTTGGTGCACTCACTAAACCAGTGAGATTTACTTTTACAGTACTGGCACCATCTTTTGGATTGGCCTTCTTTCTTCTTTTGGGGAGCCTGACCCCCACCCTCTTTGGGTTGTTGGGGACCTGTCGAAGACTTCTGGTCATTCTGTTCCCCCTTAGAATCTTTACCCTTCTGGTCTGCTTTCTTCTGACCACCTTGATTCTGGCCCTGGTTCTGTTTAACTCTCGTGCGAACCCATCTGTCTGCCTTCTTTCCCAATTCTTGGGGAGAGGTCAGATCCGAGTCGACAAGATGCTGATGCAACAACTGGTTCTGACAATTGTTTAAAATTTGTTCTCTCATCATCAAATTATACAATCCTTTGTAATCAGTAACCTTACTGCCCAGTAACCAGCCCTCAAAAGCCTTAGTGGCACAATCGACAAAATCAGACCAATCTTGAGACTGCGTTTTCTGGGTATCCCTGAACAGCACCCTGTACTGCTCAGTGGTTAGGCCGAACCCTTCAACGAGTGTATTTTTCAAGACTTGGTAATCGTTCGCATCCTCTACCCTTGTGGTGAGGAGCTTGTCTCTTCCTTTTCCTTCAAAGGAGAGCCACAAGATAGCTGCCCACTGACTCTGGGGAACGCCCTGCACAGTGCAGGCCCTCTCCAAAGCAGTAATCCATTTGTGGATGTCGTCCCCTTGTTTAAAGGGGGGCACTATCTTCCCAAGGTGTTTCGTATCGAAACTCTTTTCCCTATTGCTAGGTACATTGCTGCCACCAGTGGGGACTACCCCACTTAACTGTTGCTCTCTTGCAAAGGCAAGCCTCTCTTTGGCCAGGGCAAGTTCTTCCCTTTCGATCCTTAGATTAGCTGCCCTTTCCTTAGCTTCGTACACTCTCCTCTGAGGGGACGTCATCCCTCTCTGAGACGAGTTGTGAGAGCCATTGGTTTGAAGGGATCTGCCAGAGCCTCTTGACAGAGATCTGGCTCGTCCATTCCCAATGTTAAGCTGACCTGATAGTGGCCCCAGGGGTCCCCCAGTGCCGCTATCATGTTTGCTTAAGTTGGACCTGCTTAGTCTGACGACTTCTACCTGTCCCTTATCTGCCTCATCCCCAGAGAGATCCTCATCCTCATCTTCCTCCCCATCTTCGTTCTCAGTTGCGAGGTGGATGAGGTCAGGATCGTCTCGGGTTCCCTCGAGGGGAGGCATGTCTCCTTCTGGATTAGAAGAGCTACGAAGTTTCTCAGCTCTCCTGGCATCATAAGTCTCCAAGAGACCAATCAGAAAGGACGTTGTGGGGTTAGACCCCTGCTGAATCTTCCTGGAGTGACACAGTCGTCTTAACTCCTTGAAGCTCAGCACAGTATATCCTGAAGGGATGACCTGTGGAGGGTCAACTGACACAAGGGGAGACCCAGAGTTTCCTCCTTTGTCCGACATACTGTTTCTAGTGTGGTGTAAGTGATGCACCTACCTACACTACGTGTTTACCTACTGTTCCCTTGCTAAGAGTTGCAGCCAAGGTGTGCTAAGCCTTGAGGAGCTACAACAGCTGGTTCAGTAGAACTCAGAGTATTCTAAGCTTTAGTTATATGTACTAACAGTACTTATGCGATCTTTCAACAAGATATTCTTAGGATACGTGTGGTAAAACAACAGCAAGCTCAAATCCCAACCGCTGCTCACCAATGTGAGAAGTTGGCCCGATATGCAACGTTCGCTATTCTAGCGACCGCTATGTATCGTTCCAACGACCCTTATGGTGTTTGGTTGTAAGTCAACCTATAGACCAGCTATCCTAGTAGCGTGGATACAAGCAGTCTAAGGCTAAAGACTCGAGAGGCGCGTTAAGCCAGCTGTTTACCACACATGTACCCCTCCAGACCAAGTGAAAGGACACCACACAAGTGTTATGAAAATAAACAGGGTATTTATTAAGAATCACAACAGCCCTGTACTCTTTATGAGGACAGGGTACTAAGCACAAACCAAATCTCTTGGGAAAATACTTCAAGTGCACAATTAAAACAAGTGTCCGAGGACACGGAAAGTTTAAGATCTCGGGCGGACCCGATAAGGCAAGTCGGAAGCGAGGGACTCGGGACCCTAGAGTAAAGAGGCTATGCAGGCACCGAAATGCCGAGTTACCTAGCCACGAGGGCTGCGGCTGCACAAGTCTTACAGGCGTCGGGGTCTTCGCTGACGAGCCAGGAGCCGGAAGAAAAGGAGTTGCTGGCCGGCGACCAGTGATGAATAGTTCGTAGAGATCCAAGCCTGGATGAGAGATCGATGATACCTGAAAGCAGAGGGGACCAAGTTCGTACTACTAGCCAGTAGTCGGAGGGTACCAGGAAGGCACCGGTTGGCCGTCACCTCGACCAGGTGAGTGGGCGACGCTAGGCTCTGCAGTCTCACGGACCAGGAGGCGTTGTCGGCGACCACGGTGGAGGTGCGAGCTGTCCCACGAAGGCTGATGCTGTCGGCGTCGCTGGGCCCAGGATGGGGCAACAAGCCTTGGCAGATCTCGGGGCCACGGGATGGCCTAAGATGGCGTCTTGAGTGGACCAGGAGGGTCCGGGGTGCTTCTCGCAAGGATGGAAGCAAGGGCCAGTCTGGAGCAACCAGACCAGCAGTGATGATTCTCGGATGTCGTCACAGAAGGGCACAAGCCAGCGGCTAGTGACCAGACAACGTGCTGAGCAGCGAGCAGAAGGGCCCCACGCAGATCGTGGAGATGCTGGGAGACTGCACTTCGGTGCTGGAGCGGCTCAGGGTCGGGGCTTCTCGGACCCCAGAGCACTCACCAGGGAATTGCTTCGATGGTCGTGCTGGTTTAAGAGCGTGCAGGTTCTGATGATGGCCGGTCCCTCGAGGTCTCGTCGCACCCACAGATCACAGCTGAGCTGATGACGTGGGTAGAGGTCAGAGGTGCCAGGGAAGCCGGTTCTCGTCGAGCTGGGTCGTCGGATCCTTGAGGAAGGACTTGCAGCAAACCGCAGAGTTCTTAGTTGGTGCCCGCTGATGCAGGGTGACTACTCCTTAGTCACAAGGGAGAAATCTTGAGAAGAGTCTTGAAGTCCTTTCGTAGAAAGTATTCTTGATTCAAAGATGATCTAATTTGGAAGGGTCCCCGCTCCGGTCTTTATCCTAAAGAAAGGGGTGGGTACATGACTAGGTCCTGCCCTAAGGGTGGGACCAGGAAGGGGGGTAGTTACGCCCCTCTCCCCTGCCGGGCTTTCCCCAGGCCAGGGCTGTCGCCCCTGGAACTGGTTCCAACCGGCAGATGCGTAGTGAGCACCGGGGTGCCACTCCGCAGTCACCTTCTCGCCAAAGCCCTACCTACCCAGAATACACAAACCCTGTCTGGGACGGTGCGAACAGCGCCCTCGACAGGAAACCCTTTGTCCAAGTGCTCCTCGCTGGAAGGACTCCCAGCAGCAGGAGGTCAGACTTGTGTCTGTGGTGGCAGCATCCATTTTGTGGAGCTGAGGCTTCAGTTAACTTTAACCGGGGTTCACAGTTACGTACATGTCGTGTCCCTCTAGAAGGGTGGGATACTAACCTCATCGCCAGAGTTGGTGAGAGGGCAGCATCCCGATTCGTATGACACCTTACTCGACATGTCTTGATAACGCGATACCGGAGTTACCGATATGGTACGCGTTATCATGGAACAGCTATGGGGGCTTGATCCCGCAAGCTGCCGCCGGGCTCGGCTCGGGCCTGAACCTAGCTCACACGAGCCCACGCACTCTGCCTTCAGGATTGATAAGGCCTGCCATAGGAGTGACTGATAGTGACTCGGGTGTCCATTGCATGGTTAGATATAGGGCTACTATACCTAAAGCGAAGGGTGGTTACACGTCTTCGCCCCAGCTGTCGTGCAGCCAGTTGTGTCAAATTTAAGAGGCCAGCCAGGGGTGGCATAATACATGCTGCAGCCCCTGGCGGCCCTGGGTACACCTATGCCCTGCGTTACGGGGTCTGATAAGGTGGCCCAGTACCAATTGGTAAATGCACCTAGGGTACATATCGTAATTTAGAAAGAGAACAGCCAGGCTGTGGGTCTGATTAGCAGGCCCACAGCCAGAGAAAGTCGTAAACCAGTGAAACAAAAGCAAAAAATCTGGGTGATCATAGGATTGCAGACCCTACTCTCCTACATCCTGTACAGCAAGCTCCGAGAGATTCTACCTGCTAGGTGTCATAGGCATCAGCATCAAAGGGGAATTCTGGAAGGAGGGCAAAGAATGCCTTTCCTAAAGGCACCTATGATGAAGAAAATCTATACCGGCTCTTTTGATCATACTGAGGGATAGCATGCACTGGCACTGTCTGGAAGTTGCCAAACTGTCATGGACTGTAAACTCCAGCTCAGGTGAGACTAACACCGAATCAGACCGGTATGGCCTCTAGCATGCTGCTTCCTTAGTGGGACGCTGCAGGCTCGGCCATTTACTCAGTACTAAGACTATGTCTAATGCCATGCTGAACCTCTGATTTAAATGTTGCTACTGCTGAACTTGTAGGTGTGAAATCCACCTGCCAGCCTAAGATGTCCAGTGATTGAGATACCAAGCACAAAGAAATCGTCTCTCTCCCTCATCCGTGTATTGATCTGGGCTGCCCAAGAAGCTACCATCTACACATTGCCAGTGAGTGGTTTAAGAAAGTTCCCTCTTTTTGCATTGCCACTCCCACTTTTTGCAAACTGTGATGTACTTTGACTGAGTATTCCCTGGGTACCCTGGGCCTATTTTCTTTACCTAAAATTGCATTGAGACAAAACCCAATTGGCACTCTTTGGCCACATGTCAGTCCCTTGTAAATGGTACAGGGAAGGCCTCTGAGGGCTGTAGAAACGTATTATGCCCCCTTTTCGAGTCCCTGTACCTTTACACACACACACTGCCTTTGCAGGCTGCATGTTTTGGTCCAGAACAAAGTGAAGAGTCCAACTGGCACACATCTCTGTGAGCCATGCCTACAACCCACTACCCTGGCATAGGTCAGCCACCCCTCTAGCTGGGTGCACTATACCAGTGGTGAGGGTACAGGTGCATGAGCCCTCTACCCCTACAGTGTCGAAGCCAATTCTTAGACATTGTAAGTGCAGTAATGCCATTAAGAGTATATAGTGCTGGGAGTAATGACTTTACTGAAAACTGGGAAGTTTGGTATCAAACTTCTCAGCACATTAAACCCACACTGATGCCCGTGTGGGATTTAATGACAAATGCACTCAGAGGGCATCTTAGAGATGCCTCATGAAAAACGACCTAATACTAGTATCCAGGTTGAGTGGCTGCTCGCCAGCTGCCAGCACCAGACATATTTTAGGACCCCTGAGTCGAGAGCCTGCAGGTCTCGGGGGTCTGAACCCATGCACATCTTGGGACGAGGTGCCAAGCCCCCTCCCCCAGGATAGGCAGGGTCCATGAAGGGGAAGCTTGCAAGGATTGCCGCCTTTGTAAGCTACCCCAGGCCCTTGCTGCTTCCAGCAACTGGCCACCACTGGTTCTGACCCCCATTTGGGTGAGAGAATCGGCGGGAAAACCAAATGAGGAAGGGAGGTGTGACCACCTTTGCCAACCCCAACCCTCAGGTGAGGGAGGCGAGGTGAAGCACAGCTCTCAGTCCCTGCCATCTTGCAGATGGGGGACACAGCTAACCAGAGTGAGGTATATGCCCACTGGAGGGTGGCATAATAGGGGATGTACCCACCCATTGGTCCCAACCTTTACTTACCTGTAACGCCCCTCAATCTAGTATTTAGGGGCAACCCTGAACCTTGGCTCCTCAGACAAGAATCAACAAGAAGAAGGACCTAAGAAACTGTGCTGAAACTAAGAAGAGGAGGACGCCCACTGACTTGGCCTTAGCCCTACCAGCCTCTCCCCACATCAAACCTGCTCCAGTGTAATCCCAGTGTGTCCTGCAACCAGCAGCCTCAAGAACCTGAAGGACCTGCCCTGCTTTCCAAACCAAAGACTGTCTCCTGTGAGCACCAGATTTGCTCACCAACAGACTCTGCCCCAGCCAAAACCTTGAGTCTGCACTACTCTCCACCTGATGCCTACGGACCGAGTTCAAGTGGCCCAACACCATAAGGAAATCTACCCGGTGATCCTGACCTGAGATCTGGTGATCTCGGACTGCCTCGAATCTCCAAGCGAAACGTGCAGCCCCTTTCTGGAGGATCCTCCCGAACGCGACTGAAGCTGGTAAGAAAACCCCAATGCCTAAAGACACCCCTGCACCGACGTCCCACAGACTTGGGTGGCCCAACCGACGGTGTCCCAGCATCTCCAGGCATCCCCACTTACCTCTCCAAAAGGTGTTCACCTCCAGAAGATCTTCGTCCCTGAGCCTGCAGTCTTTGTTGCAACCGGAGAATCCCCATTGAAAGCAACAGGGCACCCGATGCCAAACCAGCACCCCCTGCGCCGCTGCCGGTGTACTTTGGGTGCTAACTCACCCAAAGTACACCGGCACCGGCATACTCTTAATGGCATTACTGCACTTACAATGTCTAAGAATTGGCTTAGACACCGTAGGGGTACAGTGCACTTTGGGTGCTAACTCGACTCCCCATTTGCCCACCCGCAGCTTTGCTCCCGCAACCTTGTGGCCTGCTCATGAGCAGCCACCACCCGGAGGTCCCCTATCCCCCACTGGATAACATTGGGCCTCAGCACTCTGCACTGGGATGCCCTGGGTGCTGCTGAGGGTGCTTTGAGAGTGCATCATTAACCCTGGGGGAACCCTGGTTCTAACCTGAGAATACCACCTCCCACAACCTACTACTTACCTGCTAACCGATAATCACATTTCTTCCCATAGGACTGCATTGACTGCTTTCTTGTGAAAATTGTTGTGAGTGGAGTTGGTTTTGCCTGAGAACTTGAAAAACTGCAAATATCTAAAAACTGCTTTATTTACCTTTTCTCTAGGAAATGTCCCAGTGTGATATCTAGGCATATCACGCTGAGTAGAAAAAATAATCCATAAAGTAATCTGAAAAGTAATCAAAATTAATCTAACAGTAATTTCCACTGTATCGAAAAGATTTTCAAACCTGTCGTAATTTTCATTTGGCTTGCTTGTATTGTTTAACCTGCCTTGAAAAGTACCATTTACACTTACCTGTACCAGACTTGCTTGGTTCTAGAAAATAAATATAACTAAATAATATTTGTATATAAATAAATTGGCCTGAGTTCAGTCTTTGAATGGGTGACATCATGTGTTGCCTGAGTGTGTACAACAAATGCTTAAACACTGCCCTCTGATAAAGCCTTACTGCTCACCCACACTACCAAAAAATAGTGAGTAAGGTGCTATCTACTTTTACCTCTGCCTACCTTTGGGGTTCCACTGGACTCTGTGCACACTATATCTCATTTTTGTATAGTATACAGAGAACCAGCTTCCTGCAAGCGGTAACTGTCTGGGAAATAAAGCCCTCCCTGTACCACCATTTTCATTTGTGTATTTGTTCACTTTTGTAATAAGCACTTCATTTGCCCTTTTAAAGCACCACATAGCATCCATCTAGCCTACTGTGAGCAGAGGAGGCATGAGTAACCTTAAAAACTCTTAGTATTGTACTGTATTGTATGGCATATTTGTATAGCGCAGAAACTGTCACCCAAAGGGTATCCTGGCGCTTTGACTTTGACCAACCATACGCATTGTTACATTGCCACAATCTTTACACTGTCCTAGGGAAAAGGTACGTTTTTAATCCTTTTTAAAGGAGGTAAGATCCCCCTTATTTCTCAAAGGCAGGGGTAGAGAATTCCACAGCTTAGCTGCAGTGAATCTAAAAGAGCGACCGCCCATCCGAGTCCTCACAATTTTAGGGATTACCACCAGACAGGCTGACGAAGAGCGGAGAGATCTAGAAGGTGTATACCAAGAAAACATCGCCTGCAGCGGGGACGGCCCCTGACCATGTAGGGCCCTGAATACTAGGCAAAGTGCTTTAAAACCAATACGCCGGGCAATTGGCAACCAATGAAGGTCCATAAGCGCCAAGGAGGAAGAGTCGGAGCGCCGCCTAGAAAGGGCCAGCTTAGCAGCCATGTTCTGTATTCGCTGCAGTTTACCCACTAAAGTAGCTGGCGTTCCCAGAAGTAGCGCGTTGCAGTAATCAAGCCTGCTTAAAATGATACTGCGCACTACTTCTGGTCGGGCATGAACCGGGAGCAAAGATAGAATCTTCCGCAGTGTGCGGAGTAGCATCATACACGTAGCCACAGTTTTGTTAACGAACGTGTTTAGCTGTAAGTTGGATTCGAACATCACACCCAGATTACGAACTGAGTCTGTCGCCATCCCAGAGCCCTGGGAAGAAGAAGGCCAAAAATTAAGCATGGGCGGAAAATCCGTTTCGCTCGCGGATTTTGCGGATTTTCGGTAAATTCGCAATCCGCGAGATCCGCGAATCTCCCGCAAAATCCGCAAATCCGCGAGCAGCGGATTTTATGGCTTGCTCGCACTGTTCGCGTGAGTTCGCGGCTTGCCAGTACAACTTCGCACCCCGCGAGTAAGTGCTAAATTGCAGAAATACGATCTTAGCAAAACTGAAACTACTTACCAGGTTCAAAAGTTCAGGCTCATCATTAGTAGCCATTTCCTGTAGTGCTTCCTGAGGGGCCTCTCCAGAGTTCAGTTGCCAGTTGCAACTATTATGTGACCCTGCTCTGAACCTCAGAATAGTTACACATATGCCACAAAGGTCCTGAATTACAGCTAAGGGAGACAAGCAGGAGCCAGGCTGGAAGTTAAAATCCATTAATCAGCCCCTAATTCATTATTGTCAGTTGGGGCAGGGCAGGTGTTGTAACTAATTTTGCAACAATGAAAGCACTTAGCAAGTGCAAAAGATCACTAATCAGGAAGCACTAAGGAAGCAGGTGCCAGCTAAAAAAATATTCTGTGACACATTAATCAGCCCCAAATTAATTCAGGTCACTTGAGGCAGGGAAGGTGTGCTTTGCTTTGCCGAAAATAATGTACACTGGACAACCAGAGGGTGTGGTGATGAAACAGAGGGTGGCATGGGTGGGCCAGAGGGTGGCATGAGTAGTCAGAGAGTGGCAGTGGTGACAGAGAGTGGCAGTGATGAAGAAGAGTGTCCCAAACAGGCTGGACACGTAGAAACAACAAGTTCGCAAAACTTGCGACCCGACAGGTAAGTTCGCAAATTGCGAAATTGTAAAAACCCTCGCGAACTGGCAGAAACACGCGCGAACACACAAAAAAAAAAAAATCCGCAAATTCGCGGGAATTCGCGGATTTTGCGGATTGCGAGTTCGCAAATCCGCAAAATTCGCGAACGCGAGATTCGCAAAATTCGCCCATGCTTACCAAAAATCCGGTGGCAGAGGACGGGGGATGCGGTCCAACGAGCAGTGCAATACCTCAGTTTTGGAGCTGTTGAATTGCAGAGAGTTTAGACTCAGCCATTCTGCGGTCGCTGTCATGCAGTGGTGGAAGGTCTCCTGCGACACAGCATCCCTACCCTCAAAGGAGAAGATAAGTTGAGTGTCATCGGCATAGTTGATGACCGAAATGCCAAAGGACTTAATCAGCCTGACCAGGGGACGGAGGTATAGATTGAATAAAATAGGGCTGATGGCCGACCCTTGGGGTACGCCCTGCCCTACCTTTTTGATGTCAGATTGATAGGGCGGCAAGGCTACCACCTGGTGTCTGTTACCAAGATAAGAGATCAACCAGTCAAGGGCCCGACCAGACACCCCAACTTCCTCTAGTCTCCTGACCAGAATGGCATGGCTGACAGTGTCGAACGCGGCCGACATGTCGAGCAGCACTAAAAAGGCTGCTCGGCCGAGGTCGACACGCGAACGAAGGTCATCCAAAGCGGTCACCAATGCAGACTCAGCACCGTGGGCTGGTCTAAAACCAAACTGAGCCACATCCAGGCAGATGTTACTCTCTATAAAGCTGGACAGATGTTTAGTAGCCAGCTTCTCCAAGATCTTAATTGGGAAACGAAGCAATGAAATAGGCCTATAGTTAGCTGAGCAAGTAGGATCCAATGTATCCTTCTTCAAAAGCGGCGATACTACGGCCAGCTTCCAGCAGCCCGGAACCCGAGCAGTACTGAAAGACTGACAACAAATGGCATAAAGGGGGGAAAAAAGCTCCTCATGAAACACTTTCCAATATTTATGTGGTAATGGGTCAAAAGGAGAACCTGAAGAGACCCCGTCAGCTACTGAGCTAAAGTCCTCGAAGGACGGGAGAGGAAAACTGTTCAACCGAGCCTGCCTATCATCCACCTCCAAGGATACAGGAGTGGACACCAATACAAAATTAGACATTGCCTGGGAATCCGGGGTAGATGGAGTGCCTAGATTGCTCAAGATGGAAGCAATCTTGTCCTCAAAAGCCTTCGCCAAGGATGCACATAGTGACTGGGAGGCCGGAATATCATTAATAACACAGGCAGGGCGAGAAAGATCCTTAACGATCCTAAACAAGGCCTGAGACTTGTTCACTGCTAACAGTAGCGTCTCCTCAAGAAATCTGACCTTGGCACGCTTTGTAGACCGACAGTGCCTGTTTGAAGAGAGCCTTATCTGGCTCAGAATACTGTTTCCTCCAGGTACGTTCGGCCCGTTTACACTGGAGTTTCAGCTGAAGAAGCTCCTTGGAAAACCAAGGCCTGGCATGTTTGGCCCTGTCTCTGGATTTCCGCACGGGGGCCAATTCATCCAGTGATTTAGAGATTTGCTGGCTAAGGGACTCATAGCTATCCTCCACACTACCCCCCAAGGTAAAACCCTCTGAGAGCAAAGTTGGCAGACTCGACTGTCTCAGGAGCCTTGACCATTGTCTACCAACCGTAGTAGTGGCTCCTGTACTGCCGCTCTTCAGTGTATCAGCGGGAAGTAGGAGAGAAAAGTGGACGAGGGCATGGTCCGTCCAACATTGTGGAATGATGTTCCGTATAGTCACCTGACTAGCATCTGCAAAGATCAAGTCCAGTGCATGACCCTTTGAATGAGTCTGGGAAAGTACCATCTGCCGCAGATGGATATTGCAACAGGCCTGGACCAGATCCTTATAAGCTAGGTCTGTGGGCCCATCCGGCCACAGATTAAAGTCTCCCAGAACCAAAATCCTAGTATGGGAGTTGGAGAGGTCGTAGACCAAGTCTACCAGCTCAGGCACGGCAGACAGAGCATTGGCCGGAGGTCTGTAGCAAAGCAGCCCGGAATACAGGACACCTCCTTGTCCTTTTAAGGAGAAGCCCATGAGTTCGCATCCCGGGATTTCCTTGACTTCCAGCTGGGAAATATCCAATGATTCCCTATAAATGAAGCCCACGTCACCTCCTCTAGTTCCTACACGGGGGTTGTGTCTAATTTTGTAGCCCGGGGACAGGCAAGACCGAATTCCACTGCACTGTCTGCTCTGGTCCATGTCTCAGTCATGAAGAGCACATCTAACTCGTGAGACTCAATGAGTAGTGCAATCTCCACATGATGCTTACTGAGAGATCTGACATTGAGCAAGCCACAGGTCAATGGCTCCCGACGACTAGCATTAGTGTGGTTCAGTATAGAGTAGGGGTTCAAACGCATGAGTTAATTTCTCGAGTAAGTAAGATGTGTAAGTGACCGAGAGGCAGCATTAGCGGCGCCCATCGCAACCTGTGCGCGAACGGGCGCAAACGGGCTTACCTCTGGCGCACCTCCGGCGCACCTACGTCGCGCCCGCTGCGCGCCTACGCTGCACGCTTGGGAGGTGTCCATCTTATATACAGTAGATCGCGGAAGTCCTGTGAGGGCAAGCCGCTGGCCCCTCAACGAAGATGGCGCCTAGGATGAGTCATCTCCTGGAACCCCAAACCCAATATGGCGGCGAAAGACGGCGTGAAGCGGACCCAACCCACCCTAAGTATCCCTCTGTCCCGCAAAGTGCGGGTGCCCAACGATTATAGTGTGGGTAAGCTCTGCAAAAGATTCCCAAAATATCTAGATGCCAGAAAGCGCCTGCGTCCTGTACTCGCGCAGCGCAACGCGATTAAGGCGAGTGCAATTGTAATTTTAAAAGGTTAAAATCTGAACATAGTATAAATCAAAAGATAGTAATAAAGCAGCGCGAGCGCGCAGCAAGTCAGCAAGTCTACCTGGCTCAGAGAGAGTCCCGACTTAAGTAGGCTCCACCTCCGAACGCGGAAGTCCTGTGAGGGCAAGCCGCTGGCCCCTCAACCAAGATGGCGCCTAGGATGAGTCGACTCCTGGAACCCCACACCCAATATGGCGGCGAAAGACGGCGCGAAGCGGACCCAGCCCACCCTAAGTATCCCTCTGTCCCGCAAAGTGCGGGTGCCCAACGATTATAGTGCGGGTAAGCTCTGCAAAAGATTCCCAAAATATCTAGATGCCAGAAAGCGCCTGCGTCCTGTACTCGCGCAGCGCAACGCGATTATGGCGAGTGCAATTGTAATTTTAAAAGGTTAAAATCTGAACAGAGTATAAATCAAAAGATAGTAATAAAGCAGCGCGAGCGCGCAGCAAGTCAGCAAGTCTACTTAGTGCTGGAAGAAATGTCCCTGAGCCACACCTGGGGTCTTTTAACCATACTTTGCAGCACAGCTGTCCAGCACCTGCCTCATAATATCACTGGATCCTGACAGCTAAGGTAGTCCTAGTATTTGCCCTATAGGATCACACCTCTATTGCCCCTGTGAGTCAGACAACTCACTGGCCCCCATTAGTTCTTAGAACTTGACCCTACCACCCTCAGTCTGAGAAGAGCCACTGTTCTGGAATCACTAAGATCCCAACATCCGAGCATATGTCTTAAAAGGGAAGCAGGATCTTTCTGTTTCATAGATCTAAATGCAGACTTTGAAACATTTGTTGTTACTATTGCAGGGCCCTATTTCCTTATTTTACGAGCTATGACACAGCATGGGCCCTAATTCAAGACAGATTTGCACCTGTTTTCAGGTTGTACCAGCTGTACTGTATGATAATATTTCTTGAGGTCATTTAGTAATTGTGAGCATTTCATATTGCATGATACTTAGGTGCCTTGTATAGAAACTGGGTTTCACGATATTAACCAAAGAGAGCAACCCCTCAAACTAAGGGGACATGCTGTAGAAACAAAATCATCGGGAAAAAACCCTGGGTGCTGTTGATCAAGACAAAGGAGTATAAACACTCTGAAATCACACACGCATTCATTCAATAGAATAACAGCGTGTACCCTGTGGAAAACAATATTTATACCACAATTATGGAAAAAAATATAAATGTGTTCCAATTCCACACAAATATTTTAAATAACATCAATAAAAAGAGATACATATAAATAATCATCACATAACATATTAGACATAACCAGACGAATTAAAACAAGACATGCTAATTAGTCATTAAAACATACACACCTGTTCAATTATCTCACTGTATAATTATGAACTAATTTTTTATGCACAATTATTCAGTGCTGGCAGATTGTGAATAAAAATGGTGTTTAATTGCATTATGTTGTTACTTATTTGTGTGCTTTATTATTTTACTGTGTGTATATTTGCACATTTTGAGGTATTTTTATTTATGGTGTTCTTTTACATAACATAACAGCCCTCTCTGGACATTCCCATTTTTTTTGCAACTGTGATAACTGTGTCATACGATATCGCAAAGCAAACATTCACACCACCTGCTCTGCTATAGGCCTTGACTGATCGAACCATGTACCCAGTGATTCAATGAGGCTTGTAAGGCCAACATCCCATCACAAAGCAAGTATTCAGTGACTTTGTTAGTTGGGAACTCCTGCAATCTCATATTCGATTCAACATATTTATTTTATTTATTTCTCCAGAAATGGAGCCTTTTGATCATGCAAGGAATTGGAAACCCTACTCAAGCAATAACCGCAATCCTTGTCAGGGTGAACGTGAACAGTCACTAAATTAACCTGTGCCTAACCGTCTGGTGGCTTGACACAAAAGCAGTCAGGCTTAAGTTAGCGGCACTGTGTAAAGTATTTAGGAAGCACACAAACAGTAATAAACTGAAAACACAACTCTCGAAAAATCCCAAGCCAATTGAGCAAACTAAAGAACATTGTAGTCAATAAAATAATACCAAAACAAACTAAATCCAATCAGTCAAACTGGAGTTATGAAATGTTATAGGTTTTGGTGAACTCTAATGCCTGGAAATCAAAGCACCTTCTGCGTGAATCTGGTAGAGCAAGCCTGAAGCAAAGTCAACAGTTCAGGCTGACTAGGATGAAGTGTAGTTCAAATACCAGGGGTGGATTCGCCCAGGTGTCAGCTTACCTTCAGACGTAGAAAATGTTCCGAAGAAAAGTTCAGGAGATGGTAGAGTTCAGTGGGGCAAAGCATCAAGGATGTGTCCAAGGTGGTTGCGGGCATCGATGAGGAGCCTGTTTCTGTCAAGCCCAGGGAAGACATTTACCTTTGGACTTGGACAACTTTTTAGAAGTCAAAAACTTTCAGCGGGACAAAGCTGCAGGCTGTAGCTAAAAAGAGCCCCACTTTTAGGGTTAGGCAGGAGCAGCACCATTACCAAGGGTCCAGGACCTGAGGGGCACCACTAGAGGATAGGTAGGATTTACTCCAGCAGAGGCCAAGTGAAGTGTTCAGAGTCCCTGGAGTCTGTTATGTCCCTGTATCTCACACATGAGTCTAGCTAACTAGCATTTGGCGTCACTTATGCCGGTCCTGGTTTCAGGGAGATGGTCCAGGTCTCCTTCAAGCAGCAAGGCAGGCCTTCAAGCAGCAGGACAGTCCTCTGAGGAGCAAGAAAGGCCTCAAGCAGCAGTGGAGAACAAGGTATGCTTCAACGAGCAAGGCATTCTTCTGGTGTACAGGGAAGTCCTTCCGAAGTCTTTCACATGTCCAGGAGTGTTCTTAAGAGTTGTTCTAAGGGTCCAACATTTATACTAAGTGCCAGTCTTTGAAGTGGGGGGACATCCTGGGCTACCTCCACATTTGTTTCTGGAAAGTTCTTTCCATCCCCTGCCAAGACTTTAGGAACTGGGGGTAACAAAAGGCTGGTGTCAAGGACATATGTGTGTATGCTGGAGGCCAGCCCTTTGAAAATTAAGTAAGACAAGTAACAGTTCTGCCCCATCCGCAAAGATCGTAGCCTTGTCCTTCGGGTAGGAGTCATCCTCTAAAATTTGCAGCAAGCGTTGAATATTAAATCTGTGTTCCTAGTCGGGATGAACCCAGATTGATCCTTATGCACATATAGGGAAGGAGTCGGGTGGCTAAGATACAGCTTAAGATTTTATCATCCGTATTAAGCATGGATACTGGGCGATATGCAGCTCTGTCCCGGGATGGTCTCACAGGTTTAAGGAGCGAGATGATGACAGCCTCCCGTGTAGATGCAGGGAGTTGGCCTAACCGCTTCGCATCATTGTAGAGTGTCACTAATCTAGGTGCCAGTTGTTCATTGTAGGTAAGGTAGAACTCTATCGGGAGCCCGTCTGTCCCCGGAGTCTTGCTCCGTGCCGTATGTGTAATGGCCCGTCTGACTTCTCTAATCTCAATATCCCTCTCGAGTAGATCCGCTTGCTCCCCATTTAAATGCGGGAGTCTTACTTTATGTGTGAGCCTGTTCAGTTCTGACTCTGTCAAGGTGGACTTACTTGTATATCGTTCAGCATAATACTTAAGAAATAGTTCATTGATGCAGTGGTGGGTATATCAAGGCGCTCCATGGTGGTCTCAGAGCTCCAGGATCATAGTGCCCTTTCCCGTCGGATTAGCTAACCATGCCAAGAGAGCCCCAGATTTATCCCTTTCTGCATGGGCACGTATATTATATGCTTTAAAGTCAAAGCAGCATAAGGGATCTGCTCCACTGCCTCCTTTGCCTCCAGGAACTCTCCTTGTTTATCTGGTCTTTCAGGGCGATCCTGCTCTATTTCACAGAGATGCTGGTCTGCGTCTTGTACCTCCCTCAAAAGCACTTTACGTATCCCCACCACCTCTGAAATATAGCAACCCCTGACAACTGTCATAAAAGCGTCCCACTTTACTAAGGAAGATGTCACTGTACCAGTGTTGTCCCGGAAATACTGAGTAATGGTGGTGCTCACTGTGTCACGAAAGACCTGGTCTTCCTAGGCCTCCGGGTGCAGGCGCCATGTAGGTATTTTAGCCCTCGCACAAGACCATTGCATTCGAAGTAAAATGGGATTATGATCTGATAATGTCCGAAGGAGATACTCACTATCCTGTACTGTGGTATGCACGTCTGGGGTGCTTAGGAATGCATCCAGTCGTACATTGAGATCATGTAAAGCAGAGAAATAGTAATAGTCTCGGTCCCCTGGGTGTTGAGTCATCCAAGTATCTACCAACCCCTACCTTCCCTCCCAATTTTGCCGCGACTACGCTATTTTATGAAAGGGGGCACAAGGAAGCGGAGGGTGTGATCGATCCAGGACAACATCAGTGACACAATTAAAATCACCCCCAAGAAGTACAGAGCCCATAAGAAAGGGTGCCATCTTCCCTGACAGATGTGAGAAAAAGGCAGGTTGTTCTGCGTTAGGAGCATAAATGCTTCCCAGGACTATATCACGACCGTCCAGTTTCCATGGGGACCACTACATAGTGTCCCTCTGAACCTATGAGTTGGTTCGTGCATTGAAAGGGCACACTTGCCCGCACCCAAATTAGTACTCCCCTGGCAAATGCTGAGTAAGTAGTATGTAACACTTGGCCACGCCATCTGCGCTGCAGTGCTGCCCTTTCCTGCGCTTGCAAATGCGTCTCCTGAAGTAGTGCAATCTGAACACCCTCTGCGGATTAGGTATGCTTGTATTTTATGGCGCCTTCTCATTGAATGCATTTTCCGCACATTCCACGATATACATTTTAGGTTGTTGGCAGAACCCATCGCAGTAGTTGTAACAGTCCCTAAGAAAAAACCTCCCTAGTGACATGCCTGGCCCTAACTAACCCCATTAAGAATTTAAAAAAAACAACTCCCCCTCCCCACGACAGTTACTATCAAACTAGCACCCATCCAAACTATTGAACAATACACAAATCCTCTGGTAGCTACAGAGGTATAAGGTAGCGTGGCTGATTCGAGGTGCTCACTCTAAACATAGCACATCAGCCCCATATAGTCAAAGGTAGTCTAGGCCCTTCATTAGTTATTGTGTAGCCAGCCCCCTTTCTAAGCAACTCAGCCATTCCAGCTTACCGCCTCAGGTCAAATAATATCGTCCGCAGTGTTAGCCGTCACTTCTGGCATCTTCACGCTGTCACTCTAGTATGTGTCCGTATCATTATCCGCTGATGCTCTAGAAGATCTGGCCTCTTCCTCAGGGGTAGGGATCCGACCCTGCACCAGAGCTACTACCGCTTGTAACGCTTCAGTCCTTTCCTTTTCAGTGTGCAGTGAAGACGGCTTTCTCTGGGTCCTCCTGCGGGGCCGACGGTTCAGACGCTTTCCGAGGTCCGCATGGTTACACCCGGTGGCTCCAGGTTTCTCATCTCGCTGCGTTTCAGCCTTATAAGTCTCTAGCCAATCCCAGGCATCTCGTGGAGAGTCAAAGTAGAGTGTTTTCCATTCCAGGATAACGAGCAAGCTGGTCGGGAACATCAGAGAGTACTGGAGGCCCTCATTTCTGAGCGCTTTTATAACCTACACCTAGGAGGGCCACTTGTTTTGCACTTCCAGTGTGTAATCCGCAAATAGAGTGACCCTGTTGTTATCCACAGTGAAAGGGCCCCATCTCTCGATTTTTGCAGGAGTAAGTTCCTGTCACGAAAATGAAGCAAGCGTGCCACCATTGCCCTTGGAGGTCTCCCCGGAGCCCTATGCTTAGCTGGGACTTTATGGGCTCTTTTGAGGGTGTAGAAAGTCGATAGACCCTCCGGGGCTACTGCACTTCTTAACCAAGACTCCAGGAAGGACACCATATCATCCCCCTGGGCTCCTTCCGGCAAACCCATGACCCTGACGTTGTTTCGTCAGTTGCGACCTTCGGCATCTTCTGCCCTGCGCTCTAGGAGGCCCAGCCGATCTGTGAGGGTCCCCAATTGCTGCCCCATAGCCTTTTGCACCAGTGGCAGTTCCGCAATACTTGATTCTGCCTCCTCAACCCACTCCGAGAGTTTTTTATGTTCTTCTCTTAGGAGGCCAAGAACAAGCTTGGCAGTTCGGGCTAAACTGTTCCCATGAGGCACAGGGTCAGACTGATTTGCATATAGCCATGTCTGAACTGGGGTGGCAGAGTGGGCTAAAGAACGGTGATGGATTAAACTCAGATCTTTTGACTGGGTGTGAGTGTTTGATTGATTCAGATGCTCCGTCCATCACCACCCCCTTTTGTACCGCTTTTGGCCGCCATAAGTGTGGCAGGGTAAACTCAGACGTGAGTTCCTTGCTCACTTTGCCACTGGATTCAAGCAAGCCGGGCTGAAGACGGCTGGAATGCCAGAAACCGGTCCTCGGAAGCTTGTTTCGGGTCCAGGGAAGACATGGCTTGGCAGTTCGGCTGGACTGTTCCCATGAGGCACAGGGTCAGACTGATTTGCATATAGCCATGTCTGAACTGGGGTGGCAGAGTGGGCTAAAGAACAGTGATGGATTAAACCCAGATCTTTTGACTGGGTGTGAGTGTTTGATTGATTCAGATGCTCCGTCCATCACCACCCCCTTTTGTGCCAAGAACAACGGCCACAGTACCAGTCCTGATGGAGAGTAGCTTTCGTATCTGCTATGGCCTCGAGTATTTTGTTAAGCTGGTGTTGTACAGAGTCCTCCTTAGTAGTCTTAGTAATCTGCGGTTGTTCTGGAGCACTATCTTCAGAATCCTGGGGGGTCCGAATTTGGAGCCCTCTGGGTTTGCCTATGCTGATGCAGTCTTGCCCTGCAATTACAGCCGTATTTCCACTGTACTGCCTTCAAGTCTTAGCATGGAGACTTCTAGGGGGGTGCCCGCAGCGCACAGATACCCTGTTTCCACTAGCTGATGGTGATGCGATCCCCACAGGCGCTTTCGTGGCAGTGGGCCCTTCCTCAACCTCACATTCAAACACCACAGTGTGCCGTCTCAGTCCAACTCCTATGGTGGGGTACTGCCATTCCTCATTCTCAACAATCACCAGTCCCAGCATGTATGCAGCCAGCTCAGCATGTTAGTACAGTCTGGGTAATCGCCTCGCCGATATGTTTCTACTCACTGAGTCCGTGTCAATCAGCGATCTCTGCTGCCGTTAGTAGTAGGCCCTGTCCAGATGAAGTGCACGTCGGTAATTACCCCCACAGTCTCACCTCCCTTGATGAAATCTAAACCCTCAACATCAACCTGACAAAGATGAAACAATAGCTGACCCTTAACCACCTCAAACTCAATGCCCTTAAGACAGAATTTTTACTGATTACACCACTCACTCCACCTCTAATGTTAAAGACTGGCTCCCTCTTCCTACTGCCTTGAGTTTCCCCCCAAACATCATGGACTCTGCCAAATGCCTAGGATTAACCCTGGACAAAGACCTTTCCATGCAAAAAACACATCAGCACCATCACTAAAGGAGCTAACCATCAGTTATAAATTCTTAAGAAACTAAAACATTTCCTTCCCGTGGTAGACCTCACAACTGCGGTACATACAGTTGTGCTATCAAAATTGGATTACAGGTAGCACTACCCAGGTGGGCTTCCCGAAAACCTCCCTTGCAACATTGAAAGCTACACTGAATGCTGCAGCTAAGCTCATAAAGGTTTTAAAAAACATGAACATATCATCCCCAACCTTCTATTACTGAAATGGCTACCCTTCGAAGACAGGATCCTTCTGAAAATTGCCTGAACAACCCACAAAGCATTACACCACAACACCCCCTCCTTTCTGGCCAGAAACTAACCCTACTGGGTGGTAACAGACCCTCCAGAAGCACAAGCTCCTTACTTCTTAAGCCTAAAAAATTCAACAACAAAAAAATTCTATCTCCGATCCTTCTCTGGAATTGCCTCGAACATGTTGAACTCTATCCCTACTGAAATCAGATGCAACCCATCCACATCCACCTTCAAGAAAGAAGTAAAATGATTTCTATCCAACAAGCTCCTCTCCAACCGAGGACTCGCTCCATCGCCCCTCGATTATTCCCTCCTTTGTACATACCCGCTACCTCTTATATCGCGGTAATATGTTCTAGACCTGGACTTATACTACATTATGTGCTCCTATTTCCTTCTTTGTCATTAATCTATGTATATATACTGTATTGTTAATGTTATTTTTCCTTCTGTTGTTTCCCTTTTCTTTGTACACTATTTGTAAAGTGCTCTTTCACTTGAAAAGGCCTTGTTTGCGCTATATAAAACTCCAAATAAATAAGTATTAAAAAGGAAGGTTTAGGCCTGGCAAAAGGCTTATACTGCCAGTCAAATTTTCAGTTTAAAACTACACTTCAGGCTGCAGGGGCAGGCTTGAGCCATGTTTTAAATTGCTACTTCAGTGGGTGACACAATAAAGTATTTTTTTTTATACTATAAAAATCTTTCTTTCCTGCACACTTTAGAATTACAAATAAAATGTGCTTCATTTTTTGCTTTCTGAACTACTGAATGTGTGCAGTTCATTTAACAGTATTTACATTTTGTTGTGGGCCACTCACTTTACACCCCAGCAACACTGTCACATAATTCCCTCTACTTTCTTTCTCTAGTTGCAACAAAAAAAAAGGAGTCTGTAAACACCAATCTCCATGTTAAAAAAAAATAATCAACAGAAAACATAGCTCAACATTTGACCTCTGTCTTCGATGCGAAGCAAATGCGACAAATACTAAATTTAAAGACATCTTTATTTCCTGCTTGGCTTTTCCCGACTGACCAAACACAGCCTGTGACCCGCCAGTGGGTGGGTCACGACCCACAGTTTGGGAAATGCAACAGACTTATAAGTAAATGAAACGTGCTGATCAGTTGTAGTCCATTTTAACACGTACGAAAGAGCATAAGCACTTCAGCACTGGTTAGCAGTGGTCAAGTGCATAGACTCCTAATGCCAACAAAAATTAAATAGAAAAAACTGAAGGTGTGAAGCAAGAAAATTGGAGGTGACCCTGCAGAGAGGGCTAAGTCCAAAAGACAAGAAATGCTTAACATAGAAACTGTATTGTGGTACATAAGATGATAGCAATTATGGACTGACCACTAGAGAAGAAGATGTGATTAAAAGGATGTGGTGTGTTTAGCAAAAACATGACAATACTTACATTTATGATACACAGTAGACCGCAAATGCATAAAGGATATTTAATGTGTTATTGGGTCATATTTCTTTTTACTGGCATGCATAAACATGTGTAGGAGAGTAGGATCTGCTTCTTATAGTTCCCCCCACCTTCTGCTGTTGCTTCACTGTTTTCGACTTAGACTGGCTGGGATCCTGCTATCCAGGACCCCAGCCTAGCTGCTTTCTCCTCTAAATTGATTGCATGTACTTTAGGTACCCTCCAGATTGGATTCTGGAGTACCCTTATAAGTCCCTAGTATATGGTATACTATGTACCTAGGGCATAGGTACCCCAGAGGCCTCCCAGGCGCTGCAGCATGTATTGTGCCACCCCTGAGAGACCACTCAAACTGACACCTCAGGTCTGCTACTGCAACCTGTGTAAGGTGATGCATGCACCCCTTACTTAGATATAGGTTCACTATATCTACCTTATATCACTACACATATAAACCTATCAGTCACCCCTATGCAGGCCTTATCAATCCTGAAGGCTGGGTGC
Organism: Lissotriton vulgaris; assembly: GCF_964263255.1. NCBI lineage: Eukaryota > Metazoa > Chordata > Amphibia > Caudata > Salamandridae > Lissotriton > Lissotriton vulgaris. The sequence goes on from NC_141689.1 coordinate 912,311,538, forward strand.
TGGGTTTTGTGTAAGAGGGTTTTGTGTGAGAGGGTGCCCAAGCATAAGCAGAGCCCCTCTGGAGCCTTCAGAATGTATCCTCTGGGGTTGTTAGTAATGCAGCCAAACCATATATACTTAAGTGCATTATAACCTCGCAGTAAATGCTAACTTTAAAACGGCTGCATGGAAACATGTCGTGTTTGGTGTCAAACACCTTGGAACCATAACTCCACACCAATAACTGGTATGGGATGTATGATTCCATCCTTCTAGAGGGCGAAATATGACAATACTAGTACACCCGGTACCAGCTTTACAGACCCTGGCCTCACAAAATGGATGCTGCCAGCCACAGACATGAGTCTGCCCTCCTGCTGCTGAGAGGTGCTTGAGCAGGGAAAGGCTTGACAATAGGCTTCATGTCACAGGGAGGTGTAACCACCTCCCAGACAGGCTTTAGTGTATTGGGGCTGGGTGGGTGCACTCTGAGAGTGCTTTGATGTATGCACTGGGGGCACATTTGGTCTCCCTGTGCATAGTCCAGTTCAAACCAGTTGCAGGAGCCATTGCCTCCTGCTCTGGCATGAAACTGGACACAGGATATGGGTGTAAATACCCCTCTGTCCTGACCCTTCCATAGGTGAGTCCCCAGGGTTTGTCCCACCTCTTCCTTGGGTATAAAGTAGGAACCCCTGACTACAGGACTTAGATTTACCTGGACAAAAATTTGCTACAGAAACCTAGTACTTTGACGATCTACACCATGCTGGATGACTGAAGAATCTCCCTTGGAGTAAAGGAGTTACTCCCAAGCAAAGCAGGCACCTTAAACACAACTGACCGGTTTCCATCTCCCGAGCTCCTGTGGACTCCGAAGATTTTTGCAACACAGGAGGTGGGTTCTTGAGGTTGACAAGTGCTCTCCGCAATCCTGAGACCTGTAGCCCTTGTGGGGACTGTGCAACCCGTACCCCTGGACACTGTGTCCATTTGCAGTGCTTTGGGCTCCTGTAGTCCTGACCCCGAGCAGTAATCCCACCAAAGATTTACGGCCTACACTTCACAAGTGTTCCGTGGGCTGGTATTTTGTGATTCAGCTCGAGGTCCCTTTGAGATCCCTGGTCCGTTGGCGTGTGGGTCCCTGTGAAGGCAACTTTAACTTTCAGTGGGCTTTCCTGGTTGCTCCAGACGTGCCCTGACTCTCCATCACTTGGAGAGTCTCCAGGACCTTGCTGGTCCTCACAGAAGCATCTTTCCTCTGACCGCATGGGTGGCAGTTGCCAAGCTTGTTGGTGTTCAATCCGGACACTTACTCCCCAGCACTCGACATCCTTCGTGGGACAGCTCACCTCCGGACTTAAATCGTCCTCAACGTCTCCTGGCTCCTGTGGCTGCAGAGTCAAGCTTCACCTCTTATCACCTGAAGCAACCGACATCGGTGGGCATTCGTCTATCGTGCCCCATGTTACTGTGAAGTGACCCAGACTCTGTCCCCTCTGCTTTCAGGTTCTTCTCAGCTCCGATCCAGGCTTGGATCTCACCGGACACTTTTCATCTTCCCGGCAGCAGCACTTTTACGCATCACGCCATTGAAATCAACAAGCGTTTCCGACACCACTTGACCCCTATGCACCCGGCTCTCCTGGGATAGGTAACACGGGTGCCTTGGTACTCTCAAGGGTGCTGGCCCTGGAACCTTCTATGTTCCAAAGGGTTTGTTTGAAGTCCTCTCCTAAGTGTCCTTAATCTTTAAAATTCCAACCTCGACTTTCCCAAAGAGTTGTACGGAGCTCGCGCTTGTGTTCTCACAATGCACACGTCCTCCGTGGGTCCCCTGGGTCACTACCTTGGATGGTTCCTTGGGGTCTCAGCGATTCTATGTGTTTAGTCAAGTCGTGGTTGTTATACCACTTTCTTATTATTTGGTTCGGTCTCCCCAGGAGCCCACTGTGTATTGTGCTATTTACTGTTGTTATAGTGATTTAATATTGTGTACTTAGTGCTCTAATCTCATAAAGAGATTAGTAGAGAGTGTTTAGTAATAAATACATATTTTTATAATAACACTTGTGTGGTTCTCCTTTCATTTGGTCATTCAGGAGGTTATGATCTGGTAAAACAAGCTGCTTTACATTTCTTCGAGACTTAGCCTAAAGGCTGCTCTCCATAGCTACCACTAGGATAGCTTTCAATGAAGGTTGTCTTTAACCTAATCATCAATAAAGGTCGTTTGGACTGGTGCAAGGTGCCCTCTTTAATTAGTGGACAGCATATGGGAAACAACCTTTACAATGCAACCAATACATCTCACTACATTTACAACAAGAGGCATTACATGACAACATACTTTACAACGCATGTCAGTACAACGCATACCATTAGAACGCATAGTATCCCACACTATGCAACACTTACCCTACTGTTGCAGCCCCTGGAGTTAGAATAGTAATTTTTACCCCTACACTATCCAACACTTACCCTAATGTTACACCCCCTGGAGTTAGAATACTAATTGTTACCCCTACACTATAGAACACTTACCCTACTGTTGCATTCCTGGAGTTAGAATAGTAATTTTTACCCCTTCACTAACCAACACTTACTTTAAATGCAATGTAATGGTATGGGTTGTAATGATATGCGTTGTAAAGGTATAATGCGATGTAATGGAATGCGTTGTAAGCGTAGTTTAAAAAAAATCATTGTAGTGGTATGCGATGTAAATGTACGCGTTGTAAAGGATGTTACGATGTAAAACCTGCCTTGTAAAGGTATGCGTTGTAAATGTATGCGTTGTAACATCATACATTCCAGCAACCAGGCCAACTCTCGAACACAAACATATAAACAGGCATGTACATAACATGGAATTTAAGACTGTATGGAGCTTACTTTAAGAGGTGTGTTCCTTGACAACAATTTTCATCAGTGACAGTTGAATGTTAGAAGCCAACTAGGAGTGTAAGTAATTAAATGTTTTATTGTTTGGCCAATTAAAACCTTAACAATATAAACACATATAAAAATTAAGTTAAAACATTAAAAAGAGAATATCATTGTTTAACAAGTATTTTACTACATTATTGTCCTTTTTCTGAGGTCAGTCCTGAGAACAAGTTTTTGTGAGCCTGTACAAAAACTTTAAGAAATTTGATCAATTTACAATTTAATTGTGTGTCCGATGGATTTAGGCTTGCAATTATTACGGCTCTACAGGTCCTGAGGCCTCTATCTTTAAAAGTTTGTCTAAGAAGGGTGGTACGAGCGTTGTGGAGTTGGGTGCATATGCAAATTACATGAATAAAATCTTCATTGTGGTAACCACAGAGTCAACATGATTTTGGCCCTTTATATAACCTAATAGGCTGATCCGCTAATGATGGTAAATTTCCGAAGCGTATAGCCATGAATTGCTTTTTCAGGTAGAGAATGTTGCATGTAAATAATAGGCCGGTGCGAATGTCTTATAATTGTTGATCACCATCCAGGCATGTGACTTTGCCCTGAAGATGTTTTTGCCAATTAGTAAGGAATGATTTTTTGCTACTTTGTTTAGTGTGTGTTTAAATGACTGGTATGGCAGGTTTTTGTTCCATAATTCATTTGTGCAAGTTGTTGACAAAGATTTGTTAAGGTATTGATCATAGGGTGATTTTTGGTTGCTTTCTACTTCAGTCCAGAGGGCTTTATTGATTGGTGATGTAGCCGCGTTCAGTTTCAATCTGTACCAAAGCCTAACAGTGGCATACATTCTCCCAATTGTTTCGTTGGTTAAGCCAAATTCAAGACGAACTTGTGCCTGAGAGGCTGAACGTTCTACTTGAAAAACTTTTTTATACGTGGAAACCACTAATTGGTTTAAAAGATCTGCATCCTTGTCGTAAAAAACAGCGCTAGCATATGTTATCGTGGGGAGAATTTTCGCTGACATCACCGCTAGTAGTGGTTTATGTGCTGGGCCTTTCAATTTTTTTGCTAATTGATTGAAGGCGAATATAAGTGCGCTTGTTCTCTGAGTCATATACTTTTTTTGCTCTGAGTGGTTTTGATGATTGTCTATATAAAATCCCAGATATTTGTAGTTCTTTACTTCCTCTAATTGACTACCATTGAGCCAGATGATCTGTTTACTTCTCTGCCGACTTCCAATAACCATTGTTTTTGTTTTTGAAGTGTTTATCTCAAGTTTGTTCTCTGAGATATAGTCTGACATTACATTTAAGCTTCTTTGAAGGCCGATCTTTCTTTGACTCATAAACACCACGTCATCAGCATACGAGAGGTGAATGAGTGCTAGCCCACTCAGCAGGTAGGAGTGAAAAAGTTCTAGTGTAGTTGACCCAATGAGCGGAAGGATCAGAATATTGATGGTGCACAAAAAACTTTGGGTGTGGCTAGAAGGTGCTTTATGGCTGAGCATCGAGTGCACACCAGGACATTATTATTTTTTTTTTTATTGTCAGGTTGTTCATGCTACTTAAAAGATGAAGGATAAAGTATGACAGCTGCAATAAGAATGTGTTAAAATGTGTGCATACATTAGGTTATGGAGTAAAAATGCAGAGCACACCACTGCACAACTGTGTCCAGATTTACAAAGAGTTGACACAATGCAGAGCAGCAAGAAAATTAACTGTGCTGCGTTGAGTGAACTGAATAGAGCAGAACGGTGCCATATCTATATAGAAGTGGTACAGTTCTGCTCTCTCTCTGCGCTGGGGCTCTTTCAGTAGCCATGTGCTAATGCAGTCACCCTTGCACCATAATGCTGGTTTGTCTGTGATGTGGTCTGTATAGGTTTTGTGTAGTAAGTGGTCCCTACCTGCACAAAAACTATGCTTTAAGGCAATTTCATCTTTGTATGTGTATGATGCAGAATGCAGCAAAAATGCAAAGAGGAAATTAAACAAGGGGAAATACAAATATTTCTTCTCCTCGAGCCAGCCTAAGGGAGGCACAGGATTTTGGTGCAAATCTTTGTCAACAATTCTTTGTAGATATGTATTTGGGTCAAAATCCATGGGTGGATTCACCACTTATGGAATGCTCCATTTGCGCAAAATAACGCAAGACAGAGCACTGCACTCCATTGTGTTACTTTTGGTTACAAACCAACTCAATTCAAGATTTGAATTTGGTTTGTAAATACCAAACTGGATTCGGCACTGTATGCTTTAAAAAAGTAACACAAACATTGTAGGAGAGTAGGGTCTGCTATCCTATGGTCACCCCAAATTTTTGCTTTTTGCTTCAATGGTTTATGACTTGATGTGGCTGTGGGCCTGCTAATCCGATCCACAGCCTGCTGTTCTCTCTCTAAATTAATACCAATGCACTCTAGGTGCATTACCAATTGGATCTGGTTCACCTTATAGGCCCCTGTAACAGTGTACTCTAGGTACCCAGGGCATAGGTGTAACCCAGGCCTGCCAGGGGCTGCAGCATGTATTGTGCCACCCCTGGCCTGGCCTAGCTATTTGACACAACTGGCTGTTCACTCAGCTGGGGTAAGTTGGTGTAATCACCTCTTACTTAGATATAGTATATCTATATCTAACATATATGGACACATGGTAACCTATAAGTCACTCCTATGGCAGGCCTCGACAATCCTGGAGGCAGAGTGCTTGATTTCATGTGAGATGGTGCTCTGGCATGAGCTGGACCTGTCTGCAGCTTTCGGAACAACGCCCTTTAGCTGTTTCATGATATTGCCATACCATATACTCTTAAGTGCATTATGAACCTCACGGTTAAATGCTATCTTTGGTTTGGCTTTATCAAAACATGTCGAGTAAGGTGTCATACGAATTGGAATACTACCCCCTCGCCAATTCTGGCGACGGGGGTAGCATTCCACCCTTCTAGAGGGATACGACATGTACCTAACCTGAAACCCAGGTAAAGTTAAACATGAGCCTCAGCATCACAAAATGGATGCTGCCACCACAGACACAAGTCTGACCTCCTGCTGTTGGAAGTCCTTTCAGCTTGGGAGGCCTGGACAAAGGGTTTCCTGTCAGGGGAGGTGCTTGCACCACCCCAGACAGGATTTTGTGTAGTGGGTTGGGGAGGGCTGAATAGATTGAGACATGCCTGGGGTACACAAGGTGTCCCTGTGCATATGCCAGTTCAAACCGGAGCTGGGGCTTTCCAGCCCCAGTCCTGGCGCGAAACTGGACAAAGGAAAGGGGGTGTAACCACCCCCTTCCTGGTCCCACCCAGAGGAGGGACCTAGCAGGTGATCCGGCCCCTAGATTTGGTTTAAGAGTAGGAGCTGTGTCCATAGACTTCAGATCATCCTGAACTCGACTTGCACCTAAGAAGAAAACTGGACTTCGACATTCTGCTGCACAGAAGACTGAAGAGAATCTCCCTTGTGGATAAGGAGTGATCACCCTGTGAATACAGGCACCACCCAGCAACTCGACGTCTGCTTTGGCACCGCCTCCCGCCGGAGCCCAGAGCCCAACAAGACCTAGATTCCCAGACATCTCAGAGCCCGATCCACAGTCCCTGAAAAGAAGAGACCCGTGGAGGCACCGAGAGACGTGGGACCGGCCATCTTGGAAGAACCACGAGAAGCTGACTGCGCAGCACCCGAGGCATCCTCAATGCTGTGCTTTGGGGTTTTAGAAGCCCCACCACCGAGCTGCATCTGCACCGAAGGTGAGCCCTCCTGCATCCACGAGATCTGCGTGGGGCCCTTTTGCATTTTGCCACTCGATGCGTCATCCCGGTCACTGGTCCGTTGGCTAGTGCCCATCTTGGCGACGAAATTTGAAATCTACACCACTGGTCTGGTTGCTCCAGACTGGCCCTTGCTCCTGTGAAAAGGAGCAGCCCCTCTGACCTTGCTGGTCAGAGTAAGAAGCTAGCATCGTTTCCTGTGTGGCTTGCATTAGCCAAGGCTTGTTTGCTCCAATCAAGAAGCCAACACCGCCATCAGCTAGAGCATTCATGGGACAGCTCGTGATCGACTCCTGGACGTCGCTGACCTCTTCGTGTCCACGTGGCTGCAGAGACAATCTTCACTTCTTCACCTGTTGGCACCCGACATCGCCTGGTTCCTTCCTGGGTCCACGGTAGTCACTGGCTAGTGACTTTGAACATTGTCCCCTCTGCTTTCAGGTCTTCACCTCTTCCGATCCACCCTTGGATCCACCGGAACTCCTCTGGGCTGGCCGCCTGCAGCATCTTCATCTTCAGGCTCCATTGAACTGCACGACGAAACCTGACACACTTTCACACCTATACACCCGCTTCCTGTGGGTGAGGTAACGCTGGCACTCCGGTGCTCCTGTGTAGAGAAACATCTCTAGTGTCTAGGTTTCCAGTTGTTAGGTTCTGGTCCATCCGGAAGACTCCCTTTGCAGTAACTTTGTACTTTTTACGCACCCATTGAAAGCCTATGGGCGCCCGCGTGTAACTTTCATCACTGCACACGCACTCCGTGGGCCTCCTGGTCACTAACTCTTGTTAGCTCCTTGTAGTCCCAGCGATTTCCCAGGCCCTAGGCCTTTTCCTTTTCGGAATAGTGGTTCTTATAGCACTATTTTAGTATATGGTTTGAGTGGCCACCAGGGCCTATCCATATTGTGCAACTTGTGTATATTTAAACACTGTTTTGTTTTAACGCATTTGCTTCTGTGCTCATAAAGAGTATAGGGGATACTTGCAGTAAATAAATATATATATATTTTCAATATATATCTGTGTGGTGTCCTTTCATTTGATATTCAAGGAGAGTGTATATGGTAAAACAGCTTGCTTCACATGCCCTAGAGAGTTTAGCCTAAGACTGCTTTGTCCACGCTACCCCTAGGATAGCTGGTCTATAAGGTTGACTTACAACCGATCATCATAAGGGTTGTTTGGACTGATACAAGGTGGTCACTAGAACTAGTGAACATCATATATCAGGCCAACTTCTCACATTGGTGAGCAGCGGTTGGGATTTGAGCTTGCTGTTGTTTTGCCATTGCAATCTTTGAAAATATCATTTGAAAGATCATACAGGTACCTTTAGGTACATATAAAACAAGACTAGTATACTTAAGTTCTACTGAACTTAGTAGTTGTAGAGCAAAGGGATTAGCACACCCTGACTACAACTGACTAGAGAAGGTTTAGTAGGTAAACACCAGTGTAGGTAGATAGCAACACATCCACCCACACTAGAGCAATGTCTGGAGCAGAGGGGTCCACTGGACCTGTCCCTGTTGAGAGTGACCCTCCAAAGGCACCTTCCAAATTTGCTATGTTAAACTTTAAAGAGTTGAGGCAGCTGTGTACCTTAAGAGGTATCAAGCCAGATCAGAACCCTAGCACAACACACCTCAGAGAGCTTTTAGACCAGTCTGAAGCTCTAAAACCCTCTAAACCAGACCCCACAGGGAATGGAGAAGGGGCTCTCCCACTGAAGATGATAAGGCTGATGTCCCTGTCCCTAATGTCCAGAATTCTGATGAAGGTCAGAATGAGACTCAGCCTGAAGATGAGGATGAGACAGAAGAGGTTAGCAGTGATTCTGATGATGGTAGAAATAGTCAGGTGCCAGCCAGCAGGCTTAGCCAGGCTAACGTAAGCCTATTTGGGACTGAAAATGGATCCAACCCACTCAGACCCCCAGGTGGACTTAACCAGGAATCTAGGAGGAGAAGGAATCACTCAGGTGACTCTGACAACTCCCATGCTTCTAGAGGTTCTCATGGTCACTCCAGAAGGAGGATGACAACCCCTCAGAGGATGGAACATGAGGCCAAAATGAGAGAGGCTGAGCTTAGGATCCAGAAGTAAGAATTAGAAGTTGCCCTGGCCCAAGAGAAACTTGCTAGAGCAAGACAGCCTTGAGAGAGTGGATTAGGATCCACTGGTGGCGGCATAATCCCTAAGGATAAAGACAGGTCTTTTGATACCAGAAACCTGAGTAAGATTGTGCCCCCCTACAAATCTGGGGATGACATCCACAAGTGGATAACTGCTCTGGGGAGAGCCTGCAAAGTACAGCAGGTTCCCCAAGAGCAGTGGGCAGCAATCTTGTGGCTCTCCTTTGAAGGTAGAGGCGGAGACAAGCTCCTCACAGTTAGTGATGAGGATGCTAGAAACTACCTGATCCTGAAGAGTGTTCTGATTGATGGGTTAGGCTTAACCACTGAACAGTACAGGTTAATGTTCAGAGAAACCCAGAAGACACAGACTCAGGACTGGTCTGAATTTGTTGAGTGTGCCACTAAGGCTCTGGAGGGCTGGTTGCTGGGAAGTAAGGTTACAGACTATACAGGATTGTATAATTTAATTATGAGAGAACAAATCTTAAATAATTGTGAGAACCAGCAGTTGCATCAACACCTGATTGACTCAGATCTGACCTCTCCCCAAGAATTGGGAAAGAAGGCAGACAAATGGGTTAGAACCAGGATTAAGCAAAAGAACCAGAACCAGAACCAAGGTGGTGATCAGAAGAAGGCAGACCAGAAGGGTGGGGAGCAGAAAGCTAAAGACCAGAAGTCTTCAACAGGGCCCCAAACTAATAATGAGGGTGGGTCCCAAACTTCCAAGAAGAAGAAGAAAGAAGGTCAGAAGAAACCCTGGTGTAATACTTGCAAAAACTCACTGGACAAGTGAGTGTAAAAAGGGTGGAGCCCCCAACACTGCAGCCCCTAAGGCACCTGCACCCACTAGTACAGTCAGCAGTGTTGGTCCACAAACTAAGGGGGTAGTGGGTATCACCTTGGGAACTGAGGGAGAGTCTGGCCTAGTCAGAACCCCTACACAGGCTGTTCTGATTTGTGATGTGGACATGGATTTGTCCACCACTGTAAGCCCCAGTAATCTGGGCAAGTACAGACAGACACCTTTAATACATGAACAAGTGGCTCAAGCATACAAGGACACATGTGCCAGTGTCACTGTGGTGACACCTAGCTTTGTGGACCCTGGACAGTACATACCAGGTGATAATTACCTGGTGACCAATGCCAGCAATGTACCTACTACACATAGTGTGGCAATTGTTAATTTCTCTTGGGGAGGGGTAACTGGCCTAAAAAGAGTTGTGGTTAGTGCAGACCTCCCAGTTGAATGTTTGTTGGGCAATGACCTAGAGAGCTCTCTATGGTCAGAAGTGGAGTACAGGACTCATGCAGAGATGTTAGGGATTTCATCACATGTCCTTGCTGTGACCAGGTCACAGGCCAAAAAGTGCCTCACTGAACTTCAGGTCTTGGATCCTGGAACAATGGACCAAGCACCTACCAAGAAGAAGAACAGGAGGGTTAAGGCTGTGCCTTCCCACCTGCCTACAAGTGAGGATCAGCCTTCCCAGGAAGATGATCTTGGGACCCCTGAAGGAGCTGTACCTGAAGAACTTGAGCCTGATCAGGTTGAGTTTCTGGGGACAGGGGGACCTTCTAGGACAGACTTGGGGCAGGCTCAGTTGACCTGTCCCTCTCTTGAACCCCTCAGACAGCAAGCTGCTGCTGAGGCTGCTGGGAATGCTCAAGGTACCCATAAAGTGTATTGGGATGATGGGCTCCTTTATTCAGAGGGTAGAGACTCCAAGCCTGGTACAACCAGGAGGTTGGTTATACCTCTGCAATTTAGGGGCTTCCTTCTAACCTTGGCCCATGATATTCCTTTAGCAGGACACCTAGGCCAGAACAAGACTTGGGACAGGTTTGTCTCTCACTTTCACTGGCCTCACATGTCTGAAGATACCAAGGAGTTTTGTCGCTCCTGTGTCACCTGCCAAGCCAGTGGCAAATCAGGTGGCACAACAAAGGCCCCCCCTAATACCACTACCTGTGGTAGGGGTTCCCATTGAAAGAGTGGGGATTGATATTGTAGGTCCAATGGATCCCCCTACAGCATCTGGGCACAGATTTATACTGGTGGTAGTGGATCATGCCACCAGGTATCCAGAGGCAATTCCCCTTAGGACCACAACAGCTCCTGTTGTGGCCAGGGCCTTACTTGGAGTTTTCTCCAGAGTGGGGTTTCCTAAGGAGGTAGTATCTGATAGAGATGCCAACTTCTTGTCAGGATACTTAACAGCTATGTGGAAGGAATGTGGTGTCAACTACAAGTTCACCACCCCTTATCATCCACAATGTAATTGGCTTGTTGAAAGATTCAACAAGACCCTAAAGGGTATGATCAAAGTATTACCTGAAAAGCTCAGGCGAAGATGGGACATCCTTCTACCCTGCCTTCTGTTTGCTTACAGAGAGGTCCCACAAAAGGGGGTTGGCTTCAGCCCCTTTGAATTGTTGTTTGGGCACCCTGTAAGAGGACCCCTATGTTTGGTAAAGGAAGGTTGGGAGTTACCTCTCAAAAAGCTTAAACAAGACATAGTGGACTATGTACTTGGTCTCCGCTCCAGGATGGCTGAGTATATGGAGAAGGCATCCAAAAACCTTGAGGCAAGCCAGGAAACTTCAAAAAGCTTGGCACAACCAAAAGGCTGTCTTGACTGAGTACCAGCCAGGACAGAAGGTATGGGTGTTGGAGCCAGTGGCCCCAGCAGCACTCCAAGACAAATGGTCTGGACCCCATACAATTGTTGAGAAAAAGGGAGAGGTTACCTACTTGGTGGACCTAGGAACTCCCATGAGCCCCCACAGGGTGCTCCATGTCAACAGACTGAAGGCATATGTTGACAGGGCAGACATGGGCTTGCTCATTGCTACAGATGAGGGGCAGGAGGAAGAGAGTGACCCTCTCCCAGACCTGTTGACTCAGAACCCTGAAGATGGCTCAGTTGATGGTGTGGCCTTAGATTGCAGCCTCACTGAACGTCAGCAAAATGACTGCAGACAATTTCTACAGTCATATAGACATATGTTCTCCTTGACACCCAGTCAGACTAACTGGTGTACCCATGTGGTGGACACTGGTGACAGTCTTCCTGTGAAAAACAAGATTTACAGGCAACCTGATCATGTCAGGGACTGTATAAAGACTGAGGTGCAAAAGGTGCTGGAATTAGGTGTCATTGAACCTTCAGAGAGCCCCTGGGCTAGCCCAGTGGTTCTGGTTCCCAAACCTCATACCAAAGGTGGAAAGAGAGAAATTAGGTTCTGTGTGGATTACAGGGGACTCAATGCTGTCACTAGGACAGATGCACACCCTATTCCAAGGGCAGATGAGCTCATAGACAAATTGGCTTCTGCCAAATATTTGAGCACATTTGATCTGACAGCTGGCTATTGGCAAATCAGGTTAGCTGAGGAATCCAAAGCCAAAACTGTGTTTTCTACCCCAGGAGGTCATTACCAATTTGTGGTGATGCCCTTTGGGTTGAAAAATGCACCTGCCACCTTCCAAAGGTTGGTGAATCAAGTCCTTACTGGGTTGGATGACTTTTGTGCAGCTTATCTGGATGATATTGCTGTCTTCAGCTCCACCTGGGAGGATCACCTGGTCCACCTGAAGGAAGTGCTAGAGGCTTTGCAAAAGGCAGGCCTCACTATCAAGGCCACTAAGTGCCAGATAGGGCAGAGTAAGGTTGTGTACTTTGGCCACCTTATAGGTGGAGGCCAAGTTCAACCACTGGAGAGTAAGATCCAAACCATGAAGGACTGGTCCCCTCCAACTACCCAGACTCAGGTCAGAGCTTTCTTAGGCCTGACTGGATACTACAGGAAGTTTGTTAAGAACTATGAACCATTGTGACTCCTCTTAATGATCTGACATCCAAGAAGATGCCCAAAAAGGTTCAGTGGACAGTAAACTGTCAAAAGGCATTTGATGACCTGAAGAAGGCCATGTGCTCTGCGCCTATCCTGAAGAGTCCTGACTACTCCAAAGAGTTTATTTTCCAAACAGATGCTTCTGAGTTGGGGTGGGAGCGGTGCTTTCACAACTTAATGTAGATGGTCAAGACCAGACCATTGCTTTTATTAGCAGAAGGCTGACCCCCAGAGAGAAACGTTGGTCAGCTATTGAGAGGGAGGCCTTTGCTGTGGTGTGGGCCCTAAAGAAGTTGAGACCATACTTATTTGGCACTCACTTCAAGATTCAGACCGACCATAAGCCCCTCTTATGGCTTAATCAGATGAAGGGTGAAAACCCCAAACTGCTCAGGTGGTCCATTTCCCTACAGGGGATGGACTTTACAGTGGGGCACCGCCCAGGGACTGACCATGGTAATGCAGATGGTCTCTCCAGGTACTTCCACTTAGAACATGAAGACACAACTGGTCAAGGTTAGTCTAATGTCCCTACGTTTGGGGGGGGGGGGGTTGTGTAGGAGAGTAGGATCTGCTATCTTATGGTCACCCCAAATTTTTGCTTTTTGCTTCACTGGTTTATGACTTAATGTGGCTGTGGGCCTGCTAATCAGACCCACAGCCTGCTGTTCTCTCTCTAAATTAATACCAATGCACTCTAGGTGCATTACCAATTGGATCTGGTTCACCTTATAGGCCCCTGTAACAGTGTACTCTAGGTACCCAGGGCATAGGTGTAACCCAGGCCTGCCAGGGGCTGCAGCATGTATTGTGCCACCCCTGGCCTGGCCTAGCTATTTGACACAACTGGCTGTTCACTCAGCTGGGGTAAGTTGGTGTAATCACCTCTTACTTAGATATAGCATATCTATATCTAACATATATGGACACATGGTAACCTATAAGTCACTCCTATGGCAGGCCTTGACAATCCTGGAGGCAGAGTGGTTGGTTTCATGTGAGATGGTGCTCTGGCATGAGCTGAGCCTGTCTGCAGCTTTCGGAACAATGTCCTTTAGCTGTTTCATGATATAGCCATACCATATACTCTTAAGTGCATTATGAACCTCGCGGTTAAATGCTATCTTTGGTTTGGCTTTATCAAAACATGTCGAGTAAGGTGTCATACGAATTGGAATACTACCCCCTCGCCAATTCTGGAGACAGGGGTAGCATTCCACCCTTCTAGAGGGACACGACATGTACCTAACCTGAAACCCAGGTAAAGTTAAACATGAGCCTCAGCATCACAAAATGGATGCTGCCACCACAGACACAAGTCTGACCTCCTGCTGCTGGGAGTCCTTCCAGCTTGGGAGGCCTGGACAAAGGGTTTCCTGTCCGGGCAGGTGCTTGCACCACCCCAGACAGGATTTTGTGTAGTGGGTTGGGGAGGGCTGAACAGATTGAGACATGCCTGGGGCACACAAGGTGTCCCTATGCATATGCCAGTTCAAACCGGAGCTGGGGCTTTCCTGTCCCAGTCCTGGCGCAAAACTGGACAAAGGAAAGGGGGTGTAACCACACCCCTTCCTGGTCCCACCCAGAGGAGGGACCTAGCAGGTGATCTGGCCCCTAGATTTGGTTTAAGAGTAGGAGCTGTGTCCATAGACTTCAGATCATCCTGAACTCGACTTCCAACTAAGAAGAAAACTGGACTTCGACATTCTGCTGCACAGAAAATCTCCCTTGTGGCCAAGGAGTGACCACCCTGTGAATACAGGCACCACCCAGCAACTCGAAGTCTGCTTTGCTGCCGCCTCCCGCCGGAGCCCGAGCCCAGAGCCCGACAAGACCTGGATTCCCAGACATCTCAGAGCCCGATCCACAGACCCTGAAAAGAAGAGACCCGTGGAGGCACCGAGAGACGTGGGGCCGGCCATCTTGGAAGATCCACGAGAAGCTGACTGCGCAGCACCCGAGGCATCCTCAACACTGTGCTTTGGGGTTTGAGAAGCCCCACCACCGAGCAGCATCTGCACCAAAGGTGAGCCCTCCTGCATCCACGAGGTCTGCGTGGGGCCCTTTTGCATTTTGCCACTCGACGCGTCATCCCAGTCACTGGTCCGTTGGCTAGTGGCCATCTTGGCAACGAAATTTGAAATCTACACCACTGGTCTGGTTGCTCCAGACTGGCCCTTGCTCCTGTGAAAAGGAGCAGCCCCTCTGACCTTGCTGGTCAGAGTAAGAAGCTTGGATCGTTTCCTGCGTGGCTTGCATTAGCCAAGGCTTGTTTCCTCCAATCAAGAAGCCGACACCGCCTTCAGCTAGAGCCTTCGTGGGAAAGCTCGTGATCGACTCCTGGACGTCGCTGACCTCTTTGTGTCCACGTGGCTGCAGAGACAATCTTCACTTCTTCACCTGTTGGCACCCGACATCACCTGGTTCCTCCTGGTTCCACGGTAGTCACTGGCTAGTGACTTTGAACATTGTCCCCTCTGCTTTCAGGTCTTCACCTCTTCCGATCCACCCTTGGATCCACCAGAACTCCTCTGGGCTGGCCGCCTGCAGCATTTTCATCTTCAGGCTCCATTGAACTGCACGACGAAACCCAACGCACTTTCACACCTATGCACCCGCTTCCTGTGGGTGAGGTAACGCTGGCACTCCGCTGCTCCTGTGTAGAGAAACATCTCTAGTGTCTAGGTTTACAGTTGTTAGGTTCTGGTCTATCCGGAAGACTCCCTTTGCAGTAACTTTGTACTTTTTACGCACCCATTGAAAGTCTATGGGCGCCCGCGTGTAACTTTCAGCACTGCACACGCACTCCGTGGGCCTCCTGGTCACTAACTCTTGTTAGCTCGTTGTAGTCCCAGCGATTCCCCAGGCCCTAGGCCTTTTCCTTTTTGAATAGTGGTTCTTATACCACTATTTTAGTATATGGTTTGAGTGGCCACCAGGGCCTATCCATATTGTGCAACTTTTGTATATTTAAACACTGTTTTGTTTTAACGCATTTGCTTCTGTGCTCATGAAGAGTATAGGGGATACTTGTAGTAAATAAATATATATATATTTTCAATATATATATATGTGTGATGTCCTTTCATTTGATATTCAAGGAGAGTGTATATGGTAAAACAGCTTGCTTCACATGCCCTACAGAGTTTATCCTAAGACTGCTTTGTCCACGCTACCCCTAGGATAGCTGGTCTATAAGGTTGACTTACAACCGATCATCATAAGGGTTGTTTGGACTGATACAAGGTGGTCACTAGAACTAGTGAACATCATATATCAGGGCAACTTTTCACATGACACACAGTTGTTGTAAATTTCAGCCTTGGAGTTCAGATAGTTATACTTGTCCCTAGTAGCCTTTTTTGAAGTCACTGTGGTAACAACATATGTCTCACACATCACTGGACCAAGATGTGGCATAATGGCCACAGCTGGCGACTTTGGAATGGGGGAACTAGGTTTGAGTCTTGGTATCAGCTCAACATCCTGTGATTCCGAGCAAATCACTTAATCTCCCTGTGCCTAAAAAAAAGAGAGAACAAAAAGTCCCCCCATGGTGAAGGGCCAGGGGATAAGGGGCGCCTGCTAGGGGCCCCCAAAGTCACTTTCATCCGGCCTTTTCAAGGCGGGTTAACCACCCTCAAACAACCGGCAGAAAGGGACATTGTAATCATTTTGACGGTGCCTGAGCAGGCACCGCGACAATTGTAGGGATTGCAGACCGTCCGACGGGCTCCTTGAGCCAGTTGGATGCGTGACGGATGGTCTCTCTGCCCGCCCACAATGCGCTAGCCATCCTAATTCAGGAGGCGATCCTGCATGGACCGATCCACCGATGGACTGACAGTGGCGGTCCCACCACCATCGTAATCGAGCCTTTAGTACAAACATGTGTGGGCAGAAGCTACACATGTGTCAAGTAATAGCAGTCTTGCACACATGCTCCAAGCAGCACGTCAGCTATACACTAAAAGGACATTAAAAGGCAGAACACCACTACTCACTAGAATGAAACAGACTACATGGGGGTTTAAAGCAGTGACGGGGGAGGTGGTGATCTGTGGCCGGGGCAGGCACCGAGAGGTGTGAGGGAGCAAGCAGAGACAGGAAGGAGGAAGTGGGGGAAACAAAAACAGCAACAAAGGGAAAAGCAGTAACGGGAGGGCGGGGCAAGCACCAGGAGGTGCGAGGGAGCAAGCAATGACGGAAGGGAGGAGGTGGGGGAAACAAAAAGCAGAACTGATGGGGAAAGCAGTGAAGGGGAGGGAGTGATCTGTAGACGAGAGGAGGGTGGGTGTGAGGAGACAGCTCTGAAAAAGAAAGAAAAAAGTAGGTCCTCAAATGGTTGGAAAAACAGGAGCAGTGGATGACAAGTACTTTGACCATGCTGGGAGCAGGGTGGGCAAAACAAAAGAAGAGGCATGACCTGCATGCTGTGGACAAATGGTGATAAACAATATGAAACAGACGATGGAGGGGACAAATGGGAAGCCTGTGGGCGGGCTGATGCCTGCAGATTAAACACATGTCTCTTAGAGACCTAGACCTAAAAATTACCAGTAAAAATGTTGCAACTTCTGAGCACAGAGAAAAACCTGACTTCAGAGGTGAAAGTACCAACCTGGGTTTTACGTCAGGTCACTGTAACAGTATTGCAAAATCTTTGGAAATGTGGGCCTTGAAGTCCAGGCTTCAATAAATTCCCTAGAACACTTTTTGGAGTCACCGCAGTAACAACATATGTCTCACACATCGCTGGACCAAGTAAGGCTAAAGAAATGACCAGTACCCGTTGCAACTTCTGCACACATAGAAAAACATGACGGTGCAGTGGTGAACGCTGAGAATATAAACACGGAATTCGTAGGCAACAGTGGCAAACTTAAACAATAGTAAGAACTAGGGTGGTGGATATTATTTTGAGACGTATGAGCAATGCGGCTTTAAGGCAGTTCTTGGCAGCCATGGGTTGTGTGAACAGTGGGTACATGATGTTACTGTGAGCTGGCAGCTAAACAGAGTTCTGATGGAAATGTTTTATTATATTCGAAGGCCTTACATAGACGCGCGCTTATGCTTGCCGAAGACGAAAACAAATAACAATATGTTGTAGAGTCATCTGCTCATTCCGAGCGCGCTCTATCTCGTTCGCTCGTGATCCAAATAACTGCGCAGTTAATCAAATCTTCTAATGTGTATTGAAAACGAATCCGAGGTGTTTTGAAAACATATAACAATTGAGTTCAGCGAGTTATGCAGCCAGACCGATTTTACTGCTGCGTAACCGTCGCAATTACTCTGGGGTAGATTTACAAGCCCCCTTGCACCACTTTTGCGTCATTTTTAATATGACGCAAAAGTGGCGCAAGGGGCTTGTAAATCTGCCCCTCTGTTTATAATGCACCTTTCAAATCCTCAGCTCACCTTGGCCCACATCACCAGACCCGTGGGGTGATTTAGCGTCTGCACACAGGAAGAAAACAAGCCTCCCCTTCGGGTTTTCCCTCTACGTCAGTCCTGGGCGGTCCCTCGCGCAGTCGGCTGCGTGCCGCTGCTGAGTGGCTGTAAACAGGACCTGCGTGACTCAGCGCTGGCAGGTGGAGGCTAGCTGTGGCGCTTAGAGGCAGCCGGAAGAGCTGCGGCCACATTCTTGTCAACTGTTAACCTCTAACATGCGTTCAATGTATGCGGCACCCTGGACTCTATCACAGTGGAAAACCTCAGCGAAGCATAATTCAAATAGTATCAGTCCAGTGCTGGAATGGAAACGCACACCCGCTGCTTCCTGGAAACTGGCTCCAGCGGCATGGACTATTAATATACTTTCCCGAGGAAATAGTTTCCTGGTTTCCCGCTTTCCTCGAAAAATATATATTAAACAGTTTCATTCTGGGCTAGTGGGTCAGAAGGCCGGCCCTCCTCCTCGTGACCGTAATCACGTTGTCTGACTGGTGATGGCGTGTGCTGTACAGCGGAGTTATATAAACCGCGGAAACTCGGGCGGTGGCGGGGAGTCGAGAGCGGCCGCGCCGCTGTGTGGCGCTTTCCTGAAATCGTTGTTGATCTTGTTCAACAGCAACCGTACCAGCCGCAGCCTCAGCCTCAGCCCTGCCTGTTCTTTAGAAGTACAGAATGTTCTCTTCCCTGAACTGGGGCTGAACTTCTCCTACCCACTTGCTTTCAGGAACTGCGCAGATACATAGAAGAGGGAGAAAGAGAAACAGAGCAGATTAAAAAAAACACGAAACAGTTTGTCCCTTAGAATGGCATGTTTGTGTTTCGACCTATAGTAACCTAAAAGGCAGGGTGCTCCGAGGAACACAATGCCATCGTGTTAATACATCATGGATTGATAGTTCTGTTTTTCTCCTCTAGTCGAATGTTCACTCAGAACAATGATGTTTTTGCCAATTTTATATACCTTTTACCGTAAACCATCACTAATTCTACTCCAAATAAGGAAGGTAACTAGGGGCTAATGTCTTGCTCGTTCCATACTTTTCAAGGTCTTCCTGGCACCACAACCGTTGAACTTTTCTCTGTCAACAGCCACAGCGTATGCCACCTTGTTGATGCCAGCACGGCAACGAGTGAGCTGCAAATAAACTTCAGTGATCATAAAAGGGACCATGGTGGTATGACCCTCAAAGTGAGCATTGGCATTTAAAAGTATTGGGGTAGGGTGCTGCATTAAAAATGCATCTGTTTGTGTGAAAGGTGCCCAGACAAGATTTCATGAACTTCTGAGGGGCGTGCCAGTATAAAGAAGTTGCAAAAACAACAGTTGATGGACGGAATGCAGAACAATGTCATACATTCACCCCAGTACAGAGATCTGGGCCTAAATCCATCGTTTTTTTGCTCACCACACCACCCCAGTTCAGACATGGCCATATGTAAATCAGCCTTGACCCTGTGCCTCATGTGAACAGTCCAGCCCAAACTGCCAAGCCATGTCTTTCCTGGACCGGAATCAAGCATCCTAGGACCGATTTTTGGCTATCAGCCGTCTTCAGCCACGATAGCTTGACTCCAGTGGCGTGGAGAGCACGGGACTCACGTCTGAGCATACCTGTCCCACTCGGAGTGACAAATGCAAAAACAACAGTTGATGGACAGAATGCCGAACAATGTCATACATTCACCCCAGTACAGAGATCTGGGCCTAAATCTATCGTTTTTTTGCTCACCACACCACCCCAGTTCAGACATGGCCATATGCAAATCAGTCTTGACCCTGTGCCTCATGGGGACAGCCCAGCCTGAACTGCCAAGCCATGTTTTCCCGGGACCGGAATCACGCATCCTAGGACCGGTTTCTGGCTATGAGCAGTCATTAGCCAGGATAGCTTGATTCCAGTGGCATGGAGAGCACGGGACTCACGTCTGAGCATACCCGTCCCACTCAGCAGTTTGGGCTGGACTGTTCCCATGAGGCACAGGGTCAAGACTGATTTGCATATGGCCATGTCTGAACTGGGGTGGTGTGGTGAGCAAAATAACGATGGATTAAACCCAGATCTGTGACTGGGGGTAAATGTTTTGCCATTGTGCAATATTCCGTCCATCAATTGGTGTTTTTGCGGTTGTCACCTAGTGGGCCGTGTATGCTCAGACATGAGTCCCGTGCTCTCAATGCCACTGGAATCAAGCTATCCTGGCTGATAGCCAGAAACCGGTCCTAGGATGCTTGATTCCGGTCCAGGGAAGACATGGCTAGGCAGTTCGGGCTGGACTGTTCCCATGAGGCACAGGGTCAAGACTGATGTGCAAATGGCCATGTCTGACCTGGGGTGGTGTGGTGAGCAAAATAACGATGGATTAAACCCAGCTCTGTGAATGGGGGTAAATGTTTTGCCATTGTGCAACATTCCGTCCATCAATTGTTGTTTTTGCAAGTATAAAGAAGTTGGCACGTAGCGAATGGCTGGAATGCTTCTGAGCCAATGGGCTTGCAACAGATAATGTGCCAGTTAGTCATCGGTAATCTCTATTCCAGTGAGCCCTGTACTTCATCGTCACTGTCCTTAGTAATTAAGGGTAATTTTCCTTCATGAGATGGGCATTCAGGCTTGCACAAATATTTTTTTGTTCCTCCCCCTTATGTAGGTATAGATGGTCGAGTACACAACAATACCGGTTTTGGAGAGATCTCCAAGTCGTGGACAGTGGATGATTGCTGTTGAGCAATCAATGCATTAGCAGATCTTTCCACTTCCTTCCTTTTCTTGACCCTTACTAAGTGAACCAAGGTGCACTGGCCCCAGTATCACCATAATATGGAGGCCAGCATATGGCTTACAAAGCTCCAATGAAGTATGAGTTGTTTTCTGAGTAGTGGCATCGCAAGAGATCCTTCTCCTAGCAGGCATCTGTAGAGACATCTTCCCTCATTATGAATATCTTTGAATTGCGGTAGACATTTCAAGCTCTACTGAATCTTAAAACTAAACAATGTGTGTTTAAACGATGGCTCCAGCTTACAGAATAAGACAACATGCATGAGCACAATTTACATTACAGAAGAACACATTCATTTGTGGTAGGCACAAGGGGACAAAGCGATTTGCCTGGAATCACAGGATGTTGAGGTGATGCCGAGATTCAAATGTAGCTCCCCAGCTCTAAAATTCGCAATTCTAGAACTCGTGGCGGGAGGTATGTCTAAAAGTGTATGTCGGTGCTGGCCATCAATGAGAGAGACCTGTGCGTTTTTCAAATAGGTGGTGAAAAAATATGAGTATGTTGCTGGAGATGTGGGCCGCAGTGCCTCCAAAGTACTTACCAGGGGAGGGTAAACACCAATTATTCCGCAACTTTCTTTCCGCATACCCTCACTCCGCATACTTTCATTACGAAAGTACCATGACTCCGCAATGCTATTATAACGCATGGCATTACGTTTTATATGCTTTTACCACGCATACATTTACAACGAAATTTGTTTTAAATGCATGAATGATAAAAGCATGTTTTTTTTAAATGTTTGGATAAGGTACGCATGGGTATAGGGGTATATGTTTTGGGGTACTGAGGTATATGTTTTGGGGTGTTTAAGGGTTCATATATAGTTTTGGGTTATGGGGTACAGGGGTAGTTTTAGGGTTTAGGGATAGGTATGGGTTTTGGGGTACAGGGGTATTTTTAGGGTTCAGGGCTAGGTTTGGGTTTTGGGGTATAGGAGTATTTTTAGGGTTCAGGGATAGTTTTGGGTTTTGGGGTACAGGGGTATTTTAAGGGTTTAGGGCTGGTTTTGGGGTACAGGGGTAATTTTAGGGTTCAGGGCTAGGTTTGGGTTTTGGGGTACAGGGGTATTTTAGGGTTCAGGGGTAGGTTTGGGTTTTGGGGTAAAATGTTATTGTGAGGGTTCAGGGCTAGGTTTGGGTTTTGGGGTACAGAGGTATTTTTAGGGTTCATGGGAAGGTTTGGGTTTTGGGGTACAGGGGTATTTTAAGGGTACAGGGCTAGGTTTGGGTTTTGGGGTACAGGGGTATTTTAGGGTTCAGGGGTAGGTTTGGGGTACAGTGATATTTTTAGGGATCAGGGCTAGGTTTGGGTTTTGGGGTACAGGGGTATTTTTAGTGTTCAGGGGTTGGTTTGGGTCTTGAGGTACAGGGGTATTTATAGGGTTCAGGGCTAGGTTTGGGTTTTGGGGTACAGGGATATTTTTAGGGTTTAGGCATAGGTTTGGGTTTTGGGGTACATGGTATATTTATAGGGTAAAGATGGGTTAGTGTTTAAGGGTGTTGGGGTATTTTAAGGAGTAAGGGTGGGTTATGATTATGGGGTGCAGGGGTATTTAAAGGGAGCAGGGTGGGATTAGCACACAATATGAGACATAGCATGAAGGGCGGAAAGTACCACACGCCCCCAGCTTTTGTCACGCCCCCAGCACACGCCCACAGCACAACGCAGACACGCCCACAAGGGACTACTTTGCTGGCACGGTTCTTTTACCTTTTAAATGTATATGGTGGGTGTCTGCATAGCCTATGTCCTTCTGCTGCAACGGCCCTTTCCAACGCTGTATTGGGTGTTTTGATTGGTGCTGTGGTTCCTGAGATTACCCGCCTCAAAGGATTGGGCTCTCTCTTTATTATATTAGTATGGATTGCAATATTATATAGCACAAACTCGACAACATGCATGAGCACAATTTACATTACAGAAGAGCACATTCATTTGTGGTAGGCACGGGGAGACAAAGCGATTTGCCTGGAATCACAGGATGTTGAGCTGATGCCGAGATTCGAACGTAGCTCCCCAGCTCACAAGTTCGCAATTCTAGAACTTGTGGCGGGAGGTATGTCTAAAAGTGTATGTCGGTGATGGCCATCAATGAGAGAGACCTGTGCATTTTTCAAATGGGAGGTGAAAAAATATGAGTATGTTGCTGGAGATGTGGGCCGCCGTGCCACCAATGTACTTACCGGGGGAGGGTAAACACCCATTATTCTGCAACTTTCATTCCGCATACCCTCACTCCGTATACTTTCATTACAAAAGTACCATGACTCCGCAATGCCATTATAACGCATGGCATTACATTTTATATGCTTTTACCACGCATACATTTACAACAAAATTTGTTTTAAATGCATGAATGGTAAAAGCATGTTTATTTTAATGTTTGGATAAGGTAAGTATGGGTATAGGGGTATATGTTTTGGGGTACTGAGGTATATGTTGTGGGGTGTTTGGGTATTTTAAGGGTTCAGATATAGTTTTGGGTTATGGGTACAGGGGTAGTTTTAGGGTTTATGGATAGGTATGGGTTTTGGGGTACAGGGGTATTTTTAGGGTTCAGGGCTAGGTTTGGGTTTTGGGGTACATGGGTATTTTTAGGGTTCAGGGCTAGGTTTGGGTTTTGGTGTACAGTGGTATTTTTAGGGTTCAGGGCTAAGTTTTGGGACACAGGGTTTTTTTAGGGTTATTATTATTATGTTTCTTATATAGTGCCAGAATCGACCCCCGAAGGGGTATCTCCGCACTTGCCTTGGGAACCCGTCCTGGCTTTTCCCTGTGAGATAGCCCCTACAGGGCATCCCCAAGGTGAAAGCCAGGCATCCCGCCGCGGGGGGGCCGTTGTGGAGATTAAGCAAGCTTAATGCCCAGAGTTGCAGAGTGTGAACCCATGATTAGGTCAGGCACCGTAGCGAGAATTATCGAGTCCATGGACATTTGTGCTCAAGACCCTGCTGCGTCGGGAATTGAACCCTGGTCCCGGGTCTGACCTCTGCTTCAGGGTCTGCCTGCTCTAACCAGTGAGCCACACTTCTCCACAGGGGTAGGTTTGGGTTTTGAGGTACAGGGGTATTTTTAGGGTTTAGGGATAGGTTTGGGTTTTGAGGTTCAGGGTATATTTACAGGATTAAGATGGGTTAGTGTTTAAGGGTGTTGGGGTATTTTAAGGAGTAAGGGTGGGTTATGATTATGGGGTGCAGGGGTATTTAAAGGGAGCAGGGTGGGATTAGCACACGATATGAGAAATGGCATGAAGGGCGGAAAGTACCACACGCCCCTAGCATTTGTCACGCCCCCCCTGCACACGCCCACAGCACAACGCAGACACGCCCACAAGGGACTACTGTGCTGGCATGGTTCTTTTACCTTTTAAATATATATGGTGGACATCTGCATAGCCTATGTCCTCCTGCTGCACCTGCCCTTTCCAACGCTGTATTGGGTGTTGTGATTGGTGCTGTGGCTCCTGAGATTACCCGCCTCAAAGGTTTGGGTTCTCTCTTTATTATATTAGTAATAGCAGCCCGTCCCGACGTTGTCCGGGTATGAATTGCTGCCGGCCAGTAGTATATTGTTTTGTAGGATTTCGTTTTGATAGCATTTCTTATCTGTGACAGGCCTGTGAAACGCTCCGATTCACAGTGCATTGCTGATGCACTTAAGAGTGCGCGTTCAGTAGTGTGTGAACTCGAGATTCCCTACTTTATTTTTCACTAGCAGCCCGTCCCGACGTTGTCCGGGTATGAATTGCTGCCGGCCAGTAGTATATTGTTTTGTAGGATTTCGTTTTGAAAGCATTTCTTATCTGTGACAAATGCTCCGATTCACAGTGCACTGCTGATGCACTTAAGAGTGCGCGTTCAGTAGTGTGTGAACTCGAGTTTCCCTACTTTATTTTCCCTTGCAATATTATATAGCGCGAACTCGACAACATGGCATGAGCACAATTTACTTTACAGAAGAACACATTCATTTGGGTTGGGCACGGGGAGACAAAGCAATTTGCCTGGAATCACAGGTTGTCGAGCTGATGCCGAGATTCGAACGTAGCTCCCCAGCTCTAAAGTTCGCAATTCTAGAACTTGTGGCGGGAGGTGTGTCTAAGAGTGTATGTCGGTGCTGGCCATCTTTCCGCATACCCTCACTCCGCATACTTTCATTACGAAAATACCATGACTCCGCAATGCCATTATAACGCATGGCATTACATTTTATATGCTTTTACCACGCATACATTTACAACAAAATTTGTTTTAAATGCATGAATGGTAAAAGCATGTTTTTTTAAAATGTTTGGATAAGGTAAGTATGGGTATAGGGGTGTATGTTTTGGGGTACTGAGGTATATGTTATGGGGTGTTTGGGTATTTTAAGGGCTCAGATATAGTTTTGGGTTATGGGTACAGGGGTAGGTTTAGGGTTTATGGATAGGTATGGGTTTTGGGGTACAGGGGTATTTTTAGGGTTCAGGGCTAGGTTTGAGTTTTGGGGTATAGGGGTATTTTTAGGGTTCAGGGGTAGGTTTGGGTTTTGGGGTACAGGGGTATTTTAAGAGTTCAGGGCTAGGTTTGGGTTTTGGGGTACATGGGTATTTTTAGGGTTCAGGGCTAGGTTTGGGTTTTGGGGTACAGGGGTATTTTAGGGTTCAGGGGTAGGTTTGGGTTTTGGGGTACGGGGTTATTTTTAGGGTTCAGGGCTAGGATTGGGTTTTGGGGTACAGGGGTATTTTCAGGGTTCAGGGGTAGGTTTGGGTTTTGGGGTACAGGGGTATTTTAAGAGTTCAGGGCTAGGTTTGGGTTTTGGGGTACAGGGGTATTTTAGGGTTCAGGGGTAGGTTTGGGTTTTTGTGTACAGTGGTATTTTTAGGGTTCAGGGCTAAGTTTGGGGTTTGGGTCACAGGGGTATTATTAGGGTTCAGGGGTAGGTTTAGGTTTTCAGGTACTGGGGTATTTATAGGGTTCAGGGCTAGGTTTGGGTTTTGGGGTAGAGGTGTATTTTTAGGGTTTAGGGATAGGTTTGGGTTTTGGGGTTCAGGGTATATTTATAGGGTTGAAATGGGTTAGTGTTTAAGGATGTTGGGGTATTTTAAGGAGTAAGGGTGGTTTATGATTATAGGGTGCAGGGGTATTTAAAGGGAGCAGGGTGGGATTAGCACACAATATGAGAAATGGCATGAAGGGCGGAACGTACCACACGCCCCCAGCGTTTGTCACGCCCCCCAGCACGCGCCCACAGCACAACGCAGACACGCCCACAAGGGACTACTTTGCTTGCACGGTTCTTTTACCTTTTAAATGTATATTGTGGACGTCTGCATAGTCTATGTCCTTCTGCTGCAACTGCCCTTTCCAACGCTGTATTGGGTATTGTGATTGGTACTGTGGCTCCTGAGATTACCTGCCTCAATGGTTTGGGCTCTCTCTTTATTATATTAGTACTAGCAGCCCGTCCCAACGTTGTCCGGGTATGAATTGCTGCTGGCCAGTAGTATATTGTTTTGTAGGATTTAGTTTTGATAGCATTTCTTATCTGTGACAGGACTGTGAAACGCTCCGATTCACAGTGCACTGCTGATGCACTTAAGAGTGCGCGTTCAGTAGTGTGTGAACTCGAGTTTCCCTACTTTATTTTTCCTTGCAATATTATATAGCGCGAACTCGACAACATGCATGAGCACAATTTACATTACAGAAGAACACATTCGTTTGTGGTAGGCACGGGGAGACAAAGCGATTTGCCTGGAATCACAGGATGTCGAGCTGATGCCGAGATTCGAACGTAGCTCTCCAGCTCTATAGTTCGCAATTCTAGAACTTGTGTCGGGAGGTATGTCTAAAAGTGTATGTCGGTGCTGGCCATCAATGAGAGAGACCCGTGCATTTTTCAAATGGGTGGTAAAAAAATATGAGTCGGTTGCTGGAGATGTGGGCCGCCATGCCACCAATGTACTTACCGGGGGAGGGTAAACACCCATTATTCCGCAACTTTCTTTCCGCATACCCTCACTCCGCATACTTTCATTACGAAGGTACCATGACTCCGCAATGCCATTATAACGCATGGCATTACATTTTATATGCTTTTACCACGCATACATTTACAACGAAATTCGTTGTACATGCATGAATGGTAAAAGCATGTTTTTAAAAACAATGTTTGGATAAGGTAAATATGGGTTTAGGGGTATATGTTTTGGGGTACTGAGGTATATGTTTTGTGGTGTTTGGGTATTTTAAGGGTTCAGATATAGTTTAGGGTTATGGGGTACAGGGGTAGTTTAAGGGTTCGGGGCTAGGTTTGGGTTTTGGGGTATAGGGGTATTTTTAGGGTTCAGGGCTAGTTTTGGGTTTTGGGGTATAGGGGTATTTTTAGGGTTCAGGGATAGTTTTGGGTTTTTGGGTACAGTGGTATTTAAGGGTTCAGGGCTAGGTTTTGGTTTTGGGGTACAGGGGTAATTTTAGGGTTCAGGGCTAGGTTTGGGTTTGGGGTACAGGGGGATTTTAGGGTTCAGGGGTAGGTTTGGGTTTTGGGGTACAGAGTTATTTTTAGGGTTCAGGGCTAGGTTTGGGTTTTGGGGTACAGGGGTATTTTTAGGGTTCAGGGGTAGGTTTGGGTTTTGGGGTACAGGGGTATTTTAAGGGTTGAAGGCGAGGTTTGGGTTTTCGGGTACATGGGTATTTTAGGGTTCAGGGGTAGGTTTGGGTTTTGGTGTACGTGGTATTCTTAAGGTTCAGGGCTAAGTTTGGGTTTTGGGACATAGGGGTATTTTTAGAGTTCAGGGGTAGGTTTGGGTTTTGAGGTACAGGGGTATTTATAGGGTTCAGGGCTAGGTTTGGGTTTTGGGGTGAGATGCGCCAATCACAAGATGATGGGTCTTCCTGAGCTAAAGTGGGAGGGAAGACACTTGCACCGGAATAGGGCTGCGCCTGTCCTCACTCTGCAGTGAGTCGTGAGCCAGAGCAGGAAAGGGCTAGTTTTGGGTTTTGGGGTATAGGGGTATTTTTAGGGTTCAGGGATAGTTGTGGGTTTTTGGGTACAGTGGTATTTAAGGGTTCAGGGCTAGGTTTGGGTTTTGGGGTACAGGGGTAATTTTAGGGTTCAGGGATAGTTTTGGGTTTTTGGGTACAGTGGTATTTAAGGGTTCAGGGCTAGGTTTGGGTTTTGGGGTACAGGGGTAATTTTAGGGTTCAGGGCTAGGTTTGGGTTTGGGGTACAGGGGGATTTTAGGGTTCAGGGGTAGGTTTGGGTTTTGGGGTACAGAGTTATTTTTAGGGTTCAGGGCTAGGTTTGGGTTTTGGGGTACAGGGGTATTTTTAGGGTTCAGGGGTAGGTTTGGGTTTTGGGGTACAGGGGTATTTTAAGGGTTGAAGGCGAGGTTTGGGTTTTCGGGTACATGGGTATTTTAGGGTTCAGGGGTAGGTTTGGGTTTTGGTGTACGTGGTATTCTTAAGGTTCAGGGCTAAGTTTGGGTTTTGGGACATAGGGGTATTTTTAGAGTTCAGGGGTAGGTTTGGGTTTTGAGGTACAGGGGTATTTATAGGGTTCAGGGCTAGGTTTGGGTTTTGGGGTGAGATGCGCCAATCACAAGATGATGGGTCTTCCTGAGCTAAAGTGGGAGGGAAGACACTTGCACCGGAATAGGGCTGCGCCTGTCCTCACTCTGCAGTGAGTCGTGAGCCAGAGCAGGAAAGGGCAGGGTCTTGTGCACTACAAAGACCTTTATTTGAAGTTTCCCTGCCCCAAAGGCTAAATAGGTATAAGTGCTGGACCTCTGAAACCATATACTCAGAATCCTAGAACTGAGGACATTCTACCAGGAAGAAGAGCTGTTGTGCTGCCAGGAGAGACTGCCAATTTGCTGCTTGCTTTGCTGGGTTGGCCTAATGCCAGCTGATTCTTGCCTGTAAGTGAGATGACTATACGTGACCCTCTACATCTTGCATCTCTCTAAAGGTTTTCCATGGGCTTGCCACCAGTTTTTGAAGGCTCAGGGATATCAAAGACTTCAAACGCATCTTGCTATCAGAACCTGGGCTCCTCTGCTGTGAGTGCTGCTCTGCCAAGTAGTGCCAAATCCAGTCCTAAGCCCTTGAAATTGAGTGGCTGGTGCTGCAACCCAAGAAACCAAAGCATCAACACCAACACATTGATCAGAACGGATAATTTCTATGCAAAATTGACACCTCGCTGCTGCCTGCATCACTGCCGCAGACACCACTTGCTGACTGCCGCAGCAAAAACCACAACTTACAACAAAGCCCGACTTTGCTGAGGTAGCGCTTCCACTTCACTGCTGGCGCTTGAGTCTTGTTCACCGCATCAACGACGTCTGTCTCACATCGTCCCCTGACTGATGCACCCCCGGTCCTGCATGGCTTCACGCCAAAGCATCGATTGTACATTGCAGATATCGCCCAAAGCTCAGCGGTTCGACATAGTCGCATTGGTCCGACGCACATCGCTTCTTGACATCAACGCATCTATGACGTTGTCCGATTTTGGAAACAAAGTATCGCCTTTGACAGAGACGCATCCCCTCCTTTAGTCAACACATCGTCCCCAAGGTTCTTTCAGCTGGTCTGCATGACTCCTGTATCTGGTCCGCGCTCCATCATGATCTGACTGAACTTTTGGATTTTCCCCAGTCAAGCGTGACCAGGTAGGCGCAGTTGGAGCTATTGATTTCTAAGCACTGTGTTTTTGTTTATTCTTGCAAAATTCGTAACTTGACTTGTGTATGTTGGATTTTTAGCATTTCGGTCATGTTTTACTCTGGTGCATATTGCCTATTTTTCTAAACTGGTGCAAAGTAATTTTGTGGTGTTTTCACTGTGTTACTGTATTTGTGTGTGCAAATACTTTACACATTGCCTCTTTACTTTAGCCAGATTGCTCGGTGCCAAGCACTACTAGAGGGTGAGGACAGGTAAACTTTTAGTGTGTATTACACTTACCCCGACTAGGATTGTGGTTCCTGCTTGGACCGGGTCCATATCTCTGTGATGAACTGACACTTTCTGGTTGGC
This sequence comes from Lissotriton vulgaris, assembly GCF_964263255.1. Classification (NCBI taxonomy): domain Eukaryota; kingdom Metazoa; phylum Chordata; class Amphibia; order Caudata; family Salamandridae; genus Lissotriton; species Lissotriton vulgaris. The sequence continues at coordinate 912,341,482 of NC_141689.1, forward strand.
TAAGGCAGTACCCCAGCCATGCAGAACCTTCTACTGCCATCCGTGGTGGGTGATTACACACACTGTATAACCTGTGCTGACCCTTGTGTAGCTTGACACTGAACAATCAGGCCTACCACAGAGGCAATGTGGAAAGCATTGTCACAGCACTCACTCACGATGCATACCTTGAGCGTCACAAAAGAGACTTCACCTGTGATGTATGTAAATAACATTTGTATTCAACACACATAATAATCAACACAGCATCATGTATTTCTAGGAATAAATCAATCACATTGGGAATTATTACTAGTAGCACTAGGCCCAACAGTGTTCAAATGACATAAGTAATTTACATTCTTGGGAAAGATACTATTCTCCACCCTCCCCAGTACCCTTATACAGTGCAATAAATTGTTCACCCCAGGCCCACCCTAGCAAATCTTATAGTTTAATACCATACAGTTATAGGATGCACCCCGGGTCACAGCAATATCAGAAATATGTACATACAGCAAATTATAACACTCTTTAGCAGCACTGCGGGTCGAGCCTGAATGGGTAAAACCAATATCAAATGTAATGCTAATCTGGCAAGTAATCAACGTATCAGGGAAAACGCAGTTCAATGTCGCGAATCACGGGTGGTTCACCACTGTCATTTCCACACAACACACTCACTTCGCACCGCTACGCGGTGCAACAGATATCAGACAAGGACGTACGGAAGCGCTTACACACATACACACTCAGCACCCTAATGAAGTGCACTGATACCCAACAGGTCAATTGGTTTCCCACTGCAGAACTTGTGGCCCCAAGCCTCCCTCCACCCTCCAACTCACCCAACTATCCTACACCCACAGATTGGAGACTCCTGTCCTCCCCCAGGCACTGGGCCGCACTTGGCTGGAGGCACTCTTATTCAAGGTCCCAGGAAGCTGGTGGAGGTAGGAAGCGAGGTCAATTAGGAGGAAGTCAGCAAAAGGTGTTTGGCTACCACTCGAGAAGTTTACCCACATGATGCGGAACATATCCAGGCCGAGGGCAATAGAAGGTCACGCCAAAGGGTCCCCTTCGTGCCTTCCGGCAGCTGCCCAGTTCTGTAAAGCACAACGGGGGCACACAGTCTCTTGACCTGCTTCCGATACTCCACAGAAGCACTCCTCTAGCCCAGTCAGTCACACTAACACCCAGTCCTGAGCCCGGCAATATTACCTGGCAACACAGTGTTGTTGGGAAAGACTGGGTGAGATGCTGGCAGTTGGTCTGCCGCCCTGAGGGATAACTAAGGAAACAGTAAATGAATAGTGAATGAAGCATGTGGGGCCTCTCAGAAGGAGGAGGCACCCCATCAGGTACATGTTAATCAGAGTAGCACCAAGGCAACTTGGGCACAATGTTGGGTGTGTGATGATACAGAGGGCACCAGACCATTCTGGTCACACAAGAGTTGCAAATTCCGTACCTCCTTGGAAATGAGGCACAGTGTCTGGTGCACGTCGATGTTGGCCACACCAGGAAGCTCCAGACACATACACAATGAAAAGTTGTAAATTCCATGCCTCCCTGGAAATGAATTATCAGGTAAATATGCCTACAAGGGATTTACTTACTTTCACACAATTTGACATTTAGTTGGCAAACAATGTTTGCAAGCTCTATCTAGTAGCTCACATTGAGTTATTTGAAAAGTGTATGAACTTATTTCAATTTGAAAGAATCTGCCACAAATGATTATACACACAGGTGTAAATGTTTCAAGACGTAAATTTATAGTGAAAAACTTTTCAGGGGGTAAGAAAAACGAATACATATGCTAATATAAAATAACAAAGCGAAACAAAAGGGTATGATGGACAGAGCGTTTGAGCAAATCAAACACTCACCCCCAGTCAACTGCTCTGGGTTTAATCCATCACCATTCTTTAGCTCACTCAGCCACCCCAGTTCAGACATGGCCATATGCAAATCCGTCTGACCCTGTGCCTCATGGGAACAGTCCAGCCGAACTGCTAAGCCATGTCTTCCCTGGACCGGAAATAAGCATCCTGTGACCGGTTTCGGATTCATAATCCTCATCAGCCAGGCTATGTTGCATCCAGTGGCCAAGTGAACAAGGGACTCTCGTCTGGGCATACCCTGCCAACTTAGGGCGAACAAAGCGAAACAAAAGGGGATGATGGACGGAGCGTTTGAGCAAATCAAACACTCACCCCCAGTCAACTGATCTGGGTTTAATCCATCACCATTCTTTAGCTCACTCAGCCACCCCAGTTCAGACATGGCCAAATGCAAATCAATCTGACCCTGTGCCTCATGGGAACAGTCCAGCCCGAACTGCCAAGCCATGTCTTCCCTGGACCGGAAACAAGCTAGTGTGGACTGGAGACAAGCACCAAGGCACACAAAGAGTTTAGAGCACAGAAATGCCCACTTTCTAGTAGTGGTATTTCTGCACAAATTATGACAAAGCCACCTTTACCACTGGCAAGGAGTTGTCGCTGCGAATCCAATGATATGAAACATCATGAGGCTGCTCTACTGTAATCCCCCATTGCAGTCTAAAGTGATTTCAACCATTTTCCCATGTTATCCTGTGAAAACAGCAAACGTCATAGGCAGTGAAAATACGCATGGGTATTCCTCACTACCTGGGCAGAGGACACAATTGTGTACCTGCCCTGCCTTTGACCTTCCACTCTCTTCACCCCTTAAGATGTACTCCTGGGGTAACCAGGCGAAGGTGAAAGGTCCTCTCAGGATGGCTAGCGACTTAAACAGGACAGTCTGAGTAAGCTCGCAATTTCACTCATCAACCTGCAATGGTAGGCTGGAAACATCTTTAAGAGCACCATAGGTGCAAAGCACACACCAGCCTGCAATTGCTGTCTGGCTCTGTATTTAGGAGCACCATTGGTACAAAGAGCATACCAGCCTGCAATGGCAGGCCAGACAGTTAGGAGCACCATTGGTGCAAACCGCATACCAGCCTGCAATAACAGGCTGGACACATCTTTAAGAGCACTATAGGTGCAAAGCACACACCAGCCTGCAGTGGCCGGCTGGATACGTATTTAAGGGCACCAGCTTGCAATGGGAATTCAGACACATAGTTAGGAGCACCATTGGTGCACAGCGCATACCAGCCTGCAATGACAGGCTAGACACGTATTTAGGAGCACCATCTGTGTAAAGCACAAACCAGCCTGCAATGGAAGGCTGGACAAGTATTTAAAAGCAACATTGGTGTGAGTGCGCCCACCAGCCTGCCATGGCAGGTCGGACACAGTTCTTAAAACATAATCGGTGCAAGTGTTCACCAACCAGACAGCCATTGCAGACCTTATCAATGTTTTATAAACCTCAGGTGAGCACCACTTCCTAACGGGTGTAGGAAGTGCACGCACATTTTTACCCTTCATGTACAGTGGGAAAGTGTCCCAGGCCCTAAGGCCTTGACAATAGAATCGGCCACACCCAGGAAGTGTTCCATCGGGAGAGCCAATGCCCTAGGTAGGGAAAACACACATGGGAGTTCATCCCTACCCAGGCAGTGCACAAACAAATGTACCTACCCGATTAATCACCAACCCCAGTTTAGTGGTAGTGAACTGCCTTGTCAGTTTGGCTATGTAGGGAGACCTGTCACCTTGACTACATAACATTTTTGACAGGCTATTCAGGTGGGTGGTACAATCAGTGCAGCGTTCCTCAAGTATCCAGTGTCGCACCCGCCTTGGGTATGTGGTGAACTTCTTTACAGGGCACTCACAGGTACAACACCCAACCCAATCAAGTAAACACCCTATCCTGACATGTGCAGGAATAGCGCACACAATTTCTCGATTCAGTCCAGAGGGAAAGTGCCCAGAGTCCTAAGGTCCAGGAAAAGAGAGTTGGCAAAACCAGGAGGACAAAAAAGCAAAATGTTTTAGGGAAACGCCCTAAGAAGGGCCTTGTCCAACACTCTGCCATCCAGAAATCCAATTTCTAGCAGAGTCAATGTTACCATGTTTTGAGCAGAGAGCACAAGCTCTGTAGCACTGGTTAGCAGTGGTAAAGTGTGCCAAATCCTAAGGCCATCAAAAATAAAGTCTGCAAAGTAAGAAGTCTGATGACAAAAGTTAGGGGAACCATGCCAAGGATGCCATGTCTAACATTCTTCTATAAAATAACATTGGGTTACCTTATTATATTTAATAAGTGATAACGTTTGTTTGGAAGCAGGTAGGAATGTCCTATTTGGTGTCTAGAGAATTGTAGTTTAAAACCTTCTTTAAATGTAAAGTCAGATTTTAAGTAAAAATTCTGACAATGCCACTTTTGGAAAGTTGTTATATTTTTTGTCCTAACCATTTGATGTGTTTCCTGGGTCACATGACTAGGTTTGGTTGGCCTTTGAGGATTCCTCCACGACAGCCAAGTAATAGAGGGGTTGGGTGTTGGCAGTATGGGCCATCCAAAGCAGGATTGGGGGGTGGAGCTGTGCATTGCCCTACTTGCACTCCAAAGACACTGCCTTAGCTCATTCACAAAGAATGTCACTCTAGCCTATTGTGAATGTAGACAGACTGGGACCAGGGAAGTGAGGCAGGACATTCCAGACACTTCTGTGGAGGAACAATCCAGAGGTATCTACTTTTCAGTGCATTTCTGGACCTGCTAAGGGCTCTCAGGGGACTGCCCTGCTGCTTGTGGCATGCTGTGTACTTCAGAGGACTGCGGTGCTGCACCAAGAGGACTACCCTGCTGCCTAAAGCCTGTCCAGTGCCCTTAGAGGACATCCCTGCTGCTTGAGACCAGCTTTTCTGCTTGAATCCAAGACTTCCAGAGTGACTCCAAGGGCTAGTTGGATAACCACCTGATCAGAAGCGAGAACCAGAAGGAGACTGGGATCTACCTGCTCACCGGTTTGTCCAAGGTTCATTGCTGGTTGGCCTGTTTTGGTAGCTCTCGCTCTGTTCTTCTCTGCAGCAGTAAATCCTGTTCAGCGGCTCCTCGCAGAAGGGGCACCTGGCCTTGTCAAGCCCTTGTCGGCTACAGCTGGCAGATTTGTCCTGCTTGAGATTATCAACTTCCAAAAAATGACTAGGGGCTTGATTACGATATTGGCGTACAGGATTACTCTGTCACAGACATGACGGATATCCCGTCCGCCGTATTACAAGTCCATTATATCTAATGGAACTTGTAATACGGCGAATGGGATATCTGTCACATTTGTGACAGAGTATCCCATCCACCAAGATCGTAATCAAGCTCTAAGTCTGAACATATAAATCGTCTTCCCATCTTAGTCAAGTGGCTCCCAGATGACAGCACCTCCTCCTTGGATACCGCCAGCTGCCTAGCCCTGCAGACAGTGGCAGCTAGTACAGTACGGAGGTGGCGGATGGAGAGGGGTAGTAGGGGAAGAAAATGTCACTTACCTGATCACTGCACCTCTCCTTCATCTCTCCCAAGTGAGCTCTTCTCGGCTCATCAACCATGAAGCACCCAGGCTCCCTAAGCCAATCACAACGCTGCAATACAGCGTTGTGATTGGTTTGAGTGCCGTGGTTCAGTGCTTAGACTGGGAATGGAAGCCTGGTCATGTTTTCTGCCCAGGCTGTAATGCAGCCTCGGTGGAAAACATGCAAAGCACACATGCTTGTTTGGCCAGGCCAAGAAGGCCGGCCAAATCATCATGCGCACTTTGGCCGGACATCACGATAGCCAAGCCCCTCCCAAACCTGGCGACACTACAAATAAAATGATAATAACTTATATTATTATAATTTTCTTTTACACTTCTCCATGAGCAGGATGTCAACGCTCCTCCGCCTTAGAGGAGGAGCCGCCACTGCCTGCAGAACTTTACATTCTCAGACATTATCTTGAAAACGTTTTCTGAGTCTGAAGGGAAGTGGCCCAATCCATCTTGTGTAGCCGACCAGCGATCCATTGCGGTTGGCCATAGCTTTTGTCTATGTCCCCGGTCTCGCAAAACTAGATGTCTGCGGTTGGCCCTTTGATCTTTTATGCACTATTTTCACTTAAAACATTAAAAGTTCATAACTACGGATCTACTAATTGCACATTTGTTGTTTTGGTATCAAATAATGTATTAAAATTGACTCTAAAATTCAAAATTGGTGAGGAAGTTTATTACTTTGGACATTTGTTGTTTTGGTATCAAATAATTTATTAAAATTGACTCTATTATTCAAAATTGGTGAGGAATGTTATTACTTTATTACTGTTTAAGTGCTGTCCAAATATTTTACACATTGCCTCTAAGTGAAGCCTGACTGCTTTTGTACCAAGCTACCAGAGGGTTAAGCACAGGTTAATTTAGTGACTGTTTGTGGTTTACCCTGACAAGGATTGTGGGTGTTGCATGAGTAGGGTTTTACTCCTCTTAACCAATGCCCCAAATTTCTCACCCTGTCAAATAATATACTTCCAACAAATGCATGATTGTATCCTGTTACCATGTCAGAAATGAAAAAAGGGAAGATTGCGGTAAAAATGCATTTATTAGAAACCTTACAAAATGCAGAATAGTAGTATGATTGGAGACTGATATATCAGAGTAAATTAGAGACTTGAAGGAAAAAAACTTCTATCTTTCAAGAAATTAATGCACTACAGTATTTCCCCTGATTCAGCAGAACATCTACATTAGGGCCTTAGTCTAACATGCTATCTTTTCATATCTCTGCAACGTTAATACATTTATTTCACCATCAGACAATTTATATATCATTTTTATTTTGATCCATTATATGGAAGAATCTCCAGTTGTTTTTTTTAACCCAAGATGAACCCCACTTTATCTCCTCACCCATGGACAGCCACCAACCTTTGCTCTTTGTTGGCAGTCATATTATGAACTGAGAATTTACAGTAGTTTATGAACAAATAGGTGTCTTTATTTTTTCCTTAAGCTAGTACTATACTTGCCTCTCTTTATGAAATTAGGAAAAGATTATGTCACATTGTATTTTATATTTATAGTTATGCATTCTAGAAGCAACCAATGGTTCCTTCTTGAATGGTGCTGCTATTAAAGGAAGGGATACACCCTTTGAAACAAATTCTATTTAATTTTTTAAATTACAAATGTACACCAGCATATTTTTAGACATTAACAATCATCATAAAGTGGCCATATATAGCAATTGATTCTGCAGTGTGTACTGTCAACCATCCTACAATTATCTTGGAATTACATTCAGTAAAATATGACATTTCATGTAAGCATTCAGTGTCCACAAAAGACAGTTCTGTATACATTCATTTTACTGGCGAAGGGAAGCATTTTCGTTTTGAGATAGTACATATACCCATCGTAGATCAAACAGGTCTGTAGGCTTTGCTGTTCTATGTATTGCAGCCATGCAAGTTTCATTATCTCGCTGCAGTGTATTAACACCTTAGCTGCGTGTAAACATTTCTCCCCAGTGCTGCGCTGTCCATTAGAACTAGTGCTGAATGGACGTTCAATGGTCGTGCGCAGCACTGGGGAGGTAGCGCTGCTGACGACCATTGGCCGTCAGCAGCACTTAAGGGGTTAATCTGAAATCCAGTCTTTCTGCATGGGGGACCAGATATTCATCCACCGCATTGCCATGCTTGGTTTGGCCAGCAGCAATGCGAAGAACATACATTTTTTAGTCACATGCAGTATTCCTGCTATATGGTGCAGTAGAGCCATCATCATTGTAATGTCTATACAGGTATGTATCATTTCTATATGGAACTACCACCCTTCCCCCAGAACAGCTGAACAGGTGGAAATTGCTGTGCTAAATGAAAGAATACCAACATACAACCTTAATTTGAGAATGTACACACCTACTTTGGGATCATGTACCGACGATGAAGGAATTTAAAGTGTATGAGTTTATGTCTGTAATTGAACAAAAAATACCGTACTTAGGAGCAGCAATTTGTGCAACAATTATCTTGTACGGCATGATCTAAGCCAATTTCCCATTTACATTTAGCAGGGAAATCAGTCCACACTGTGGGCAATTGTAGTTTCAGTATAAGCACAAAATCCTTTTCCTCACCTTCTCCCTTGAATTAGTTTTCTACGATTTACAAATTCACCAAGGGCCGGTGTAAAAGATGGCCAAGACTCCATGACCACATGTCGCAGCCCATAGATTGGTAGACTAGCCAATGCATTATCCCCTCCCGGCGACTTATACTAAGTGATACAAAACTATTCTCTGAGAATAGGTCATCCAATGAAGTGCTACTCAGAGAGTTTTTCGCTTTTCTGTAAGTCGTGGGAAGCTATGGATATCAGCCAGAGGAGTCAATAGGGAATATGGGTAGTATAGTCTAGAAAGTTTTGCCACATACCACCAGGTGCTTTGTGTGGAGCTGATCATATCGATTGTAGGCATTGTTTTTGTAGGCCGTTTGTAGAGAGAGGGTAATCCATCTCTCAGTCTTTTTGGACAGTTTATCTACCAGTGCATCATAAGTAAGGTGGGTCATTTAATTTATGTTTCTGCTGATATGAAGCTATATGTGCTTAACACAATCTGGGTGCCATTGTAAGGGAACCTCACATGGAAACTGGTCTGATGTAGCTGTCAAAAGGAAAACCTCTGATTTATTCCATTTGATTTGGAAGCCGAAAATCCTCCAAATGTTATTATGTCTCTAATCACTGGTGTAGTGTTGTGTGAGCATGTGCAGTAGGACCCTTGTGGTCCTGGGCGGACTCCTTACAAAGTTACATAATCAGTTTAGATGTATTTGGCTGTGTCTGTGTCTTGTCAATAAAGTCTAAGACAGGTCGTTCAGTTAACGGTTGCATGCTGAAGAATAAAGACGTGTATTACATAGCTCCGTGTGTGTCTTAGTCATTGCGTGCTCCAGAGCTGGGGTGGATGATACAACTGGTGATGTGTAGGAAATACGTATCCCGGAGAAACAAGATTGCTGTCCTTGAGAGTTTGCTGAGGTCCAGTAAACTGCTTGTGCGTCCCAAGAAACAAGGTACTTTTGGCATATGTGGAGTCAAAGCATTGCTCCAGCTCATACAGAGCCATCCAGGAAGGTAAAGGTTCTACAAAGAAGCACAGTCAACAGGCTCGCCATTAGCATACAGGTAAGGCCGAAAGAAGGGATACTGTCTCACAGTGTAACACAGTCCATACAAAGCAGAAACGCTAAAGGCAGTGACTACCAGGTACGAATAAACGCTAAAGGCAGTGACAACTAGGTGCAAGCAAACACTAAGGGCAGAGATGACAAGGCACAAATAAACACTAAAGGCCAAGACAACCAGTTATGATGCACCAATGTGAGTACCGCACGGGGGAAATGGAGAGGCTTGGATGACTGGGTACAGGCAGGGGCGACATAGATAGAGGATCTCTATGGAGATGGAGACATGCTCCCATTCAAGGAATTCAAGGCTGATTGGGATATCCTGCAGGGCCACTTTCTGCTGCACAGAACAATCACGGGTGCAATGAGACAACACTGGAAGATGGGTACAATAGAACCACCAAACATGCCACATGTGAATATATTGGAATAGCCGGATGGGTTATTAAGGAAGTCACCTGCCTGTAAAGGGAGATTGGATGAGACTCATCTAGACCACTAGAGGGGATAAGGAACCGGTGGGCAGAGGATTTGGGATGCCCTATGGGGGACAAGGATTGGGAAAATGTACTTCAAAGGATACCAAGGGTGTCTAGAAACACAAGATTTAGGCTCATGAGTCTTTACACACTACATCAAGCATACATTTAAAAACAAACGGGCATAGACCCTGAAGACCTTCACAACTTCAGTCCAATCTCTAACCTCCTCTTCCTAGCCAAAATCCTCAAAAATGTGTCCTACTCTAACTCAACCAGCACACTAACACCAACAATCTCTTGGACCCTCACCAATCAGGCTTTAGAAGGGGCTGCAGCACAGAAACGCAAAAAGAACAATTGATGGACAGAATGCAGAACAATGTCATACATGTCATGCTTGTTTCCAGTCCAGGGAGGACCTGGCCTGGCAGTTTGGGCTGGACTGTTCTCATTGGGTGCAGGGTCAAGACAGATATGCATATGGCTAGGTCCAAACTGGAATGGCATTGTGAGCAAAAAAATTATGGATTTCGGCCCAGATCTTTGTACTGGGGTGAATGTATGACATTGTTCCACATTCTGTCCATCAATTGTTCTTTTTGCAGCAGAGAAACAGTCTTACTAAATATCGAGATGACATCCATAAATGTATGGATGCAGGTTATTGCTGCCTGCTCATCCTCCTTGACCCATCTGCGGCCTTCGACACGGTGGACCATAAAACCTCTTCTCAACACCCTTAAACAACGGATCGGAGCAGACGGCATGGTGCTGCAATGGTTCACATCTTTCTTTAACAACCGTTCTCAAGAAATCAGAATAACAATGCAATTTCTGGTACCTCTACTATAACCAGAGGTGTCCCTCAGGGCTCAGTCCTCTCACCTAGTCTCTTCAATATCTTCATGGAGCTCCTCACTACCATAATCAATCAAGCCAACATCACCTACCACCTCTATGCAGAAGACATCAAGATCTACCTGGAAGTCTCCTCCCCAGAAGACATACGCCGTCTTAACCATACTCCCAAAAAAATTTCAAAACTGGCTATCACACAACCACTTAAAACTTAACCAAGACAAGACGGAAAACCTTCTCCTCTCAAACAATGGACAAACTCACCAGGCCCAAGAATTGATTAAGCTTAGGGACTCCCTAAACTTTGACCGAACCCTGGCTTGCTCCGCCAAGTCACTGGATATACTGGACCCTAACCTGAACATAATCTCACACATTAGGGCTACCGCAAGGAATGTCCACTACAAATTAAAACTACACAACAAAATCAAGCCCTTCCACCCACCTAATGACCTCAAGACTACAACGCAAGCCCTGGTTCTATCCAGACTAGAGTACGGGAATGCTACCCTCACAGGCTCAGCAAAATCCAACCTAGCCCCCATGCAAACCACTCTAAATGCAGCAGCAAGGATGGTCCCTGGAGCTAAAAGGCACAATCATATCTCCCCCTCTCTGAAAGAGCTCAAATGGCTCCCTATTGAAGCTGGCTGCCAGTTCAAAACTACCTGTTTCACCCACAAAGTCCTTCACACTGGTAAACCAGTCTACCTGGAAGCCAAGCTCACCAAGGCAGATCAAGCAAGAAACCTGAGGAGCACCAACAACCTACTTCTCATTCCCCCAAGAGGCGTTCACAAAAAGCCCAGCCTTGCTCCTTTTCGGGCAATGCCCCAAAAATCTGGAACTCCCTACCAACAGATCTCAGAACTAACCCCTCCTTCGTGACCTTCACAAAAAAACTCAAGGATGTCCTCCTCGCTCGGCACCTTTAACCTCTTCGGATCAATACACCGTTAGCTACCAACTCCATTTTGATATCTATATGATATGTGTCTGTTCTTTCTTATTTCCTGTGAACTTGTTTTAAAGCACTCTGATACCCTTGGGTTCTGCCAGCGCTATATAAAACGTTCTAAATAAATAAATAAATAAAATACATCACCCAGGAACAAATAAACAGGTTTTTCCACAGAGAGGACGCAGAGTTTCCTAGATGTAGAGAAGTAGGAGCAGATTTCATCCTCATGACGTGGAACTGCCGGGCATTGTCCCATTTCTGGCAGGAGGTCACAAGGTAGACGGCCCGAAGCACGGAAAAAATAGTACCCTGTACTGACCCTGGGTGTAAGACTACGCTATGCTCATCTATGCGCTACGCAAATTGCATGTAGCACAGTGCAAAAACGCGTAGCGCACATTTTTTGCTTGCCCGCGGTCCTCAATGTCAAGCTGGCGACTGCGAGTGAACAAAATGACTTCCCGGCAAGACTTTTTATTCGTTCGCGATCAACAACATCAAGTTGCCAATCACGAGCGTGGAAAATAAACCTCCCGGCGAGATTCTCAACGCGGGGAGGTCAGGTTTCTCATTATGAGTGGTAGCGTATGTTTGCGACCGCTCACGATGAGAAACTACCAGTCCACGTTGAGAAAACTTCCGCTCGAGTACAAACCTACTCGAGCGGCAGAAAACGACCGCTTGCACTGTGAAAGATGCTGTTTGCAATGATTGCACAGTGCGGACAAGCATCCGGCACTATAAAATCAGTGTGAACAGCATTTTCCCTACAGCACTATGCAGTTTGTGTAGCTACGCGTAGCTTGCGTAGTGCGAAGGCCGGCACACTGCCTGCTCAATATGTTCCCACACACGGCCAAGACCAAAGTTACCACCAGGTTTCAAGACCTGGATTTCATATTAGGCAAACTGGAAATCACCAGCAGGTGGAAGGCACCAGATGGCCCTATCATCACGAAGTGGAGACAGAAGCTGGAGAAATGGGCGGGCTACGAGAGAGGGTTCTGATGAGAAATACAAGACGTGGTATAGGTAGAATAAAGAGGGCTCAAGTATGGTGGAGGAGATGAAGCATACTGGCCAAGAATCTGGCAACACCTCCCCAACGGTGGGATCCAGACAAGGGAGCCCCCAGAGACAGGACCCTGCACATGACCCTGGACTGGGACCCGGGGAAAATGGCCCACAGAGTTAGCAAAGCGGACTAGTCCAAATAAGTTTAGGAGATGTAGACGTGAAGTTTACACAGCCCGCTAGCATTCATTAAAGAAAAGCAGCAAACAACGGAAGGCAAGATTTGCGATGGGCTGCAGTGCGAGGGAGGGGGGAGAGTTGGGGAGGGCTTTGGGGGGTATTGAGGGGGAGTTTGAGGGATGATCAACCAATCTGGGGATACCAAGATTGTAACTTGCCTATTAAGAAAAACAGAATGTAACTCAAAACAATTTATATTGCACTTGCTGCATTGCCGAGTTGGCGATACAGCGAGCTCAAGGTAAATAGTTTTATTTATTTAATTACTTACTTTACTCCTGTCTGTCGTATGTCCTAGTCCATTACCCCACCACCCTGCCCCTCCCCTGCTCCACTGCCCCGCAGCTCTCCCTCTGCGAGACGCCACTTATCTCCCAAGACAATACAGCATCCGCTAAATATGTTTGACCTTCCTACACAAGTATGGGAGAATATTGCAGTTGATTTCTTTGGACCCTTAAATAATGGTCATCATCTCTTGGCAGTTATTGATGAGTACTCATGTTTTCCATTAGTGGAAGATTTATTACTGACCACACATGAAAAAGTCATTGAGGGGCTGGATGATATTTTTGTAGCTTGGGGTGTTCCCTCCATCCTCAAATCTGACATTGGTTCCCCCCGTCAATAGCAGAGGATTTAAGGACTTTCTTAGCCATTTGAATGACAAGCATCAGAAAGCATGCCTCTCTTGCCACAGACAAATGGCATTGTTGAATGATTTATGGGCACCCTGAAGAAAATGGTTCAGTGCGCTGCGCTGCAAGGAATCAATCTCAAGTCGTTCTTATGGCCAGCCCTTCGTGCCTATCGGTCAACTCCACATTCCACAACAGGTGATAACCCTGCCACCTTCCTATTTGGGAGAGTCATTGGGACAAAGATACCACAATCGACCTCAAGCCGTACTAAACACTTATGAGATCCGTGTTACGGTCACTTCTCTCAATAGAAAGACAAAGACCTCTGCAGATAAGTGCAGATGCTCTAGGGACACGGTTTTCGAAGAAGGAGACCCAATTCTAGTGAAACAAAAAAACAAAAACAGAAACACAAGATTGATTCTCTGTTTGATGCTGATCCATTGAGATTCATGTCAAGTAAAGTAAAGTTGTTACAAGATGAGTACATTTGAGAATAATACTGCTGAAAGCTCCTTTATATCTCGACTTAATGGAAAGCGGGATCAACTGAAGTGGTGGTCATTTGGGAAAAATGATTATTCCAAGAGTATCTCCATGGGACCCAAGTTAAAGGTTTACCTGGCCTATCCCCTTCTCCAAACCTACTAGGATGGACGTACAAATCTAGCTACAGTATTTCCTGTTCTGCTTTTCATCTGGACTTTTGGAGCTTTCAGTTAGTTCCTCTGAGTCTCATTTATGCTCATATTTCCTCTCAAAGTGTGATAATCTGTTTCTAGCATGTTCAATCAGTTCTGCAAAGTCTTAGGAATACCTGCATCTTTTGAGATACAAATGCCACAAATAAAGGCCTTAAAAGCGCCCCCCCCCAAACAGATTAGCACTAGTTGCAACACCCTCATTCATTTAAATTATTCAATAACGTGGGTCCTAATTTCGGTTTTAAACACAGGGCCAGCAGCTTCGTACCCCACCTCCTCAAAGAGCTATAATTCAGAGCAGAGGCTGGGTGCTTCAATTATAACAAGACTGGAGAGTAGTCAGATAAGCTGCAGGCTAAAATTGTAATATCCTGAACCCATACCATCGTAATAGTGAATAGCTAGAATCCAATCCAAGCGATTTAGTCATAGACAGAAAAGGATGTTAATTGAGATTCTGTGGCTTGGGTCTATTAAATTACACATTTTCACAATTTGCCTAATTAGTAGTGCTGCCTTTAGTGGAGGTCTAGTGTTATAACTTAATCTATCCACTCAAGGCTTTAACATGGCGTTAAAATTGACACCCAGACTGTACGTGAAAATATACTGGTCCTACAAATGTTGAGTATGACATCAAATAACTCAGAGGGAGTCTATATTTGGGCGATTTAAGTTTATGAAGGTGAACGTTTCTATATATAGTTATCCCCAAATGACAACATATCTGCCCTGCTTGTCAATAAGCCACTCATGTAGTGTGCAGATTTCCAAATAAGTGTAATCACTCCCACAGGATAATTTGAATATGATGAAAAAAATCAGTATGTTTCCTATGTTGCTACAAACAATTGTGACTTCCGAGGTTGGAGGTGAGTTTCCTTTATCACAGCGATATCAGTGTAATACTGATCCAGATAAGCTAACAGTTTCCAGCTTTCTTGCTATTATTGAACCCCCTAACATTCCAGGTGAGCACTTTAGTTGGATGACTGTCAGCCAACATGTCTATAATATGCAGGACCTGTGGTCTTGAAGACGGGGTAATGAAACTGTAGGTAAATGAAAGAGTGTGCATCGTGCTCTCATCATGTCGTGAAGGAAGATAGCTGTCTTAACTATAAACAGTAAACTCTTCCTTTACCCCTCCCTTACCGATACAGACTCCAAATGTCAGGTAAATAACCTTGTTCCCATATCCAATAACAGAAAACAACCCAACCATATTGCATGTTTGGTACCACATTGAGCACTTCACATATGAGGGCCAAAGTTGAACAACATGCCTGGTGTTAGATCTGGGGGTCTTTAGTTGGCAGAGGTACGTACCAATGTCCAAATAGGGACCCTTGCTTCTATTAAGGGTAAGGGGGATACACTCTTTGGATAACGCCTGCTGACCCCCTTGGTAGCTTGGCACAAGCTAACAGGAGTATCAAAGGCAATGTGTAAAGTATTTGTACAAACACTCACAGTAACACAGTGAACACATCACAAATGGGCTGCACACCAGTTTAGAAAAATAAAGTATCTTTATCTAAAGTACACAAGACCAAAATGACAAAAATCCAACATACACTGTTCCAAAATAAGTCTTTATAAAGAGTTCTAGGCTTTGCATCAAAATAATCCCCAGTTGTGTCAGTTTAAGCCCAAAATACCTGTAAATGATACCAAAGTTCCTTAAATTGCGATTTTTGCATTTGGGATGATGCATCCCAAATGCAAAAATACCCGTCGCAAAGGGGCAGATTCTGAGAATCTGCCCGTTTGCGACCGGTTTTTACCTTGATACATGTGGCTGTTAATCTTACCATTGTTAATTGGTTTAAGGACACAGCACAGGCACTACAATATCCTCAGTTGTTGTCAATGAAAGCAGGGTTACGGGTTGATGCTAAGAGGTCCAAACGAAGTCTATGGTGAGCCTTCCCACCCCCTTCTGGGTTCTTAACATTCAGGGGTATATTCACAAGAACGGGAGCTAAACATCACAAAAAAATGCTAACGCAACTTTACAAATCGCAGCCTATTGGGATAAAATAACCCTGTGGCAAAGTGGAATTCACAACAAGGAGGTACCATGCGATAGTCTGCCGAAACCGCGGCCAATGTCCGCGATACAACCACCTCGACGGAGATAAAAACACAAACCACAACACAAACAAATGTGCGATGAGCCCATTCGTGATGAGGAAAACAGGGATAAGTGACACGCACAGCAGGCGGGATTAAGCACAACAAAAGCCTGAAAAAAAACGACAAAGCAAACAGAAAACAACAGCCAAGCACAATGGAGACAACCCGAGCCAGAATACAACCCGACAAGCCCCATTGGCAACAAAACATAGTACATGGCAGGCCATCTTGGACAAGGTAATGCAGCCTGAGAGCGGAATAGAGGACAATGGAAGAAAACCAGAACATCCGGAATGTGCGACATGGACAAACAATCAGAAACACGCTGACAACAAGAAGGCGTCAATGCACACCGTTGGTGGGAGGCAATCGCCACAACAGGAGCTGGATCACATAAAGGAAATGGTGTCCACCACATCAGTCCGGAGATGGTGGCAGGACTCGACACAACAGACACGACAGCAACAAGGAGAGGAACCAGCAGGGACTCAGGGGACAGGGGGGGATGGGCAGCATGGCACACATGCACAATTAAGCACAGCACAACTGCAGACAAACCATGCCCAAGAGTAACAACACTAACCAAGAGCACAAGTCACACAACCCGGCAATATCACACCACTGAACAAGCACAGAAGTAAAAACCAAACTGCCTGAAAGGTAGAAGGGTGAGCCAAATCAGAGACATCTCACACACAATGCAGCACACACACATAGGAAGCAGACCACCCCAACATCAAACACAATGTGGTACAAACCAACTTTTGCACGACTGAACACAGGACACAAGTGCACCGCCTGCTGCCGGTAAACAGCTATACTCATCTGGCTAAAGCCTGAAACAGGGACATGACAATGCACAAGTACAAACCCACAATCCCAAATGTGGAAGCAATGCACATATGCCAGGGAGCCAGTGAGTCTATGACACACACATTGGCATACAAATCAAGTCACCACACAGTTGGAGACAAGTGAAAGTGCAGAAACTTTATCAACAAGTGCGTGTCAGTACGGCGATGAGAAGTGCCAAGATATGCAGACCAATGCAGCAGCATGTCTGAATGAGGAATGTAGGAAAGCGCCCATGTCCACCTCAGGGGAGTCCATCACCAACACAAGTCAGTGCCAACCCACGTTGGTTGTCCACGCATGGACCATGAGTCCAGGCCAATGCAGGCATGTACACTGTCGTCTTGGGACATGTGACCAGATTCCCAACATGCAACAAGGCGTCTGGACACGTGCAATGGGCCACATCCAGTTGTGGCTGCAGGTACCTTGTCACTCGTTCCTGAACGCGAGTGCAGCTGCATAGGCCAGCATCTCCAATGAGCGATCGTCATCCACCACATCTGACATGTCGTTGACGTAATCCATCAGCTGAGCCGGATAGATGTGCTGACTCCAACCACTGGATCCAATGTGCACCAAAGACCAATCGGGTAGTGGCTCAATGTGCTCACTGCACACGAGGACTGGTGCAATCTCCCAGGTCCAGTTTCCAGCCTGCATGCCAAACATCCATGCATGCCATGAACGGGCATCATGGTGACACTCCAGGTTGTGGGCCAACAGGGGGCACACACATGTCGTAATCCAGGTCAGCTAACGTTACGTTGGAGAGACAGACATCCATGGACCACTCGAATATGCACAAGCAACAACGCAACAGAGGCTGATCGCAGGTGACGTCAGCAAGGCGGAAGCTCAGCCGGTAACTGATCCACAAGACTGCCAACAGCAGTGCCCCCAGTACATGCAGCAGACGTGCACGGTACAGGTCCACATGACTGGAGTCGAGCATTTGTCCGGGATGGTCTGCCATTGCGTCACTGCCTCTGCCTGAAGTGGCACTGGCTTGCCTTGCGCCAGTCATGTGGATGAAATGGCACAGCTCGGTGCAATGAGCAGTGTCTGTGTGCAACAGGGGCAGGCCTGGGGTGTGGTGGGAGTACGTGTGAAGGCCATTGCACGCACGCCGACTATGACCAAGGACTTCTGTGTGTGGGATGTGTACACATTGGTCTCATGTCGGGCAGTAGTGTGGGAGTCGCAAGCAAATGCTATTTTATCTGTCAGGGGGAGCTGGCCACATGCAAGTTCCTGCTTGGAGCTGCAGATGTGGCTACCACCTGCTAATTTAGACAAAAGACCTTTCATCCCTACAATAACTTCACCATCTGTATGCATACAGGAGATGTACAGAGGCCGGTCGTTGGGGTGGGATGTCTGCAACCATGGGAACACTGTGACACTGGCCTTTGAAGGTGCGCAGCCATGTGAGTGTAGGCCAATGGACTGGACAAGGAGGACACAGGTGTTCAGCCCATGGCTGGCTGTGATCGCACTGCAAATGAGGCCAGGCAACTGACTCATGCATCCGCAGGACTGATACACAGTGTGCCAAGACCCCGCTCCTACATGTCCCAGTACGTGTGGGCCCGCCCTCCCGGTGTATGCTACATTGCAACATTGACTACTGTGGCCCTGGTGGCGACTACACCACAACACAGAGACACACTTACTGCACTTCCTGCCCAAGGCCAGGTCCGAGCCATGCCCTGCTCCCCCTGCCGAATCAGCACACCCCTGCGCTGACCTAATGTATGCCGGACTAGCAACGGCAAGGGCTGCCTAGTGCAGTTAGAAATCGAAAACAGTGTACATTTAAAAGGACACAACCATTCAACCATAAAAGCCCCATGAATTGTGCTGCAAAGAGTTAGTGGCCCTGGATGCACAGCGTCCTGCAGGGGCCTACCACCACGGGACGCGGACTTGCGGTTAACAGGGTTGATGGCACCAGGTTAGTTGTTGATAGTGTTTGATCACCTACGTGACTCTGATCCGGCTTCCGTCCGGACTGAGCAGCATCTTCTTCTTACTTCTCTCCGTGTGTTCACTGGTGTGGACTCTGCCATTCATGATTCACTACTATGTGCTGGATGGGGGACCTACTGGTCCGCAGGGTAGGCCTGGGCCCTCATCCACGTGTCGGCGGCTTGCGTTGAACAGGGTTAGTGGCACCATGTGTCACCCGCTTGCGTTGAACAGGGTTAGTGGCACCACTGTCGCTGGCTTGCGTTGAACAGGGTTAGTGGCACCACGTGTCGACGGCTTGTGTTGAACAGGGTTAGTGACACCAAGTGTCACAGGCCTGAGATATGGAATTATGCCTCACTGATCGAAGGGAGTCTGGTGCTGTGGCCGCTGCTGAATAACCGTGCTTCTAATGGAGCATTAGAAGCAACCCAGAGTCAGCACTTAGTGTGTCTTTTAGTTCTATACCGCGTGACCGGAATGTTGGCTAATGAATGTCTTCTTGGGACTAGTAAAGATGGCTACAATGGAGCCTGTTTGATGTTTGGCAGACACTCGAGAAAGCTTCGGATTAGCGAGAGAAAAATCAGGTTAGTGTTGGAAATAGATAGTTGAAAGAGAGCGGATAGAATGGTGACATCAGAGTTTTGAAATCAAAGCTTTGATTTTAACGGTCCGATCACTGTCTCTTGTCTTTGGTAGCTTTCGAACATGTGGTGAAATTCCATGTGGCAGAATCGGCATGTGAGTTGGTTACACGGCTAAACGCTGGATTTACACGGGATGTAAGGTCATTTAGGGTGGCAGGTTAAATTCACGGTATTTTGTACTCGATGGCGCGATGCACACAGTTCTTAGAACCTGAATTGAACATGTTGGTTTCTAGGTGATAATGTAAATGCTCACAAACACTAGGAAGCAGGTGAAATTAACATCTAGATCGTACAATATTTTGATATTGCTTTATTATTTTTCTTTTATAGTACTGTTCCCTGATGAAGGGCAGTGTAATATGCCCAAAATGCATTGGATTTGAAATAATGCTGCATATGCAAAAAGAAATGAATGGATTGTAAAAGATTAAGAAGAAAAACAAACTGAGAAAAGTACACAAAAAATATTTGAAGTGATATGTGAATAAAACATTGAAAATGTATAAACTAACATGGTATAGAGAACCCTCATTTTGCACTGAGGGGTGAATGGTGTGCCCACGGGGATGCTTCTAATGCTCCATTAGAAGCACGTTTTTTCAGTTTAAGCACAAGCACCTTAGGACGTCAGACGCCTCCTGTGGAGCACCCAAATATAAAAAAAAAGTCAACAAGTTTGTCATAAAAAGCAGTGCACTTGCCTCAACACATTCACTTTAAGCTGTGGCCGCTGCCACAGATTTGGGGTCACTGGCATTCAGGACTCAGGACACAGTTCCATATGTGGGACCTACTGGGCTGAAGGGGACACCGGTGGAGTATGTAAAGGGGAAAGGAGTAATGTGGGCCAGCATCGGGGGGCCAGCGATGGTCTGCGGAGGCTGCAGAGGTCACGAGAATGGCGCTTGGAGCTTGCACCGGGCATGTGGTGGGCCCTCTTTGACACACGCCGGTATAGGCAGGTGAGCGGAGCCTAGTTGGTGCGCTGGGGTGGGTATGACAGGTCTGGGGACCAGCGGCCCGGGGTGCAGCAGGCGCACAGGGACGCAGGCTCCGCCGCGCTCAGTGCAGGACTCGTGGCGGACTGAGAGGCACCGCCCTGGCAGGCGCCTTGCCCATTCTGAATGAGAACCACGACCAGTGCAACGGGCTTTTTGTTCACACCTGTACGCAGGCCCGGCGTACGCAGGTCCAACCCACTATGCAGACGAATGCAGGGGTGGACGTAACATGCAACATTTCCTTGTTCTGCCCCACAGCCTGTGGGGACATGGTAGCATCCACTGGCCACTACACTCCATGCACCAGCAGTTGATCTCCACATGGCCATTTCCGTGGTTTGCACTCTGTGGTCCGTCCAGCACCTCTACGCCACACCTTGCATTGGGTAGGTCCACATTCCTTAGTCACTTGCCGCTCTCGCACATGCCTGCTCCATGCTTCTCCTCACATCCTGCTATTGTGTGTCTGTAGTGCCATGCCCTGGCTGGATTTTGGGCATAGCAAGGCCGGGTTCCCAATGGAGTCATGTTGTCGTGTCTGGTCGGTTGGCATATTGTGTGTCATGTTGAATGTAGTTATGATGTGTGCCCATTGACAGTGTTGTGCGTTGCATGACTGTGGGCTGGAGGTGTGTGGTGTGTTTATTTTGGACTTACCAACGGGGACTGCATTTCCATGTGTGACATCCTGGGAGCGCTGGGTGATGATGGACTGTCGGGAGATGTGATTTTCATGCACTCTGCCTGGGGAGTTGGCCACAACATTGTTGAGGAGTCCCGGTTGGTCCACAATTGCCTACACATTCATGGTATGCGTGTGCTTTCTGTTGTGGTAGTTGTATGCAGTGCGGGCAGTGGCACGAGGGGTACATGTGTGCAGTTGATTGTCCCTGACAGGTGAGGGAATCCAGCTATGGCGGAGGGGCCTTGCTTGGTCTCCAGCTGCTCCTGCGCATTGGGGGTGACATGGGGAGGCTTGGGTACCAGGCTCATGTTAGCATCCAGGAGAGGTGTGATGAGCAGGGATGGGGCTGGCTGTGTGACTCCTCTGACTCTGGCAGTTGTCTGTTGGATGGTACCAGAGGCCGGCATGTGCTACGCAGCTGGCAGCTGTGTCTGTGGAGGGATGTTGGTTGTCCGCTGAGTTGGGACCATCATATATTTACAACAAGGGGTGGTGAGGGACAGAGTCTCTGAATTAAGCAGAAAGCTCTTACCCAGTCAAGAGATCAGGGCTAGATCCAACACCGTTTTTTAGCTCACTGCACCATCCCAGTTTCAGAACCTGGCTGTATGCAAATTAGTCTGTTCCTGTCCCAGTGCATGATGGGAACAGGGCAAACCAAACTACAAAAGCCAATTCTTACACTGGGAAGGAAACAAGCTCCCGGGGACCGGTTTCTGGCATTACAGCCGTCTCCGGCCCGGTTTGCTTGAATCCTGATGGTGCAATGAGCAAGGGTCTCACATCTGAGAATACCCTTCCACGCTTAGGGTGGACAAAAATATTTACAACAAGGGGTGGTGAGGGACAGAGTCTCTGAATTAAGCAGAAAGCTCTTACCCAGTCAAGAGTTGGGACCATCAGCTGTTGGGGGATGTGGGTCAGGATGCGGGGATGGTTGTCCTTTTGGGCCCTTTAGTGGGCAATGTCCTCCTCTGGCATTAGGTCTGTGTGGAGGGTGGGTTTCAGGTGGGTCTGCTGCCTTTGTGTACACTGCCTCTGTGGTGCTTTGGAGGGGCGGGATGGGTCCTGGGGGTGGTGTCAGACCTGGGGTGGTTGTGGTGGGTGTTGTGGCCCTCATGGGTATCCACCTTGCATGTTCATTGTCTCCATGGCCTTTGTGGGGCTTCTGGTGTGGCTGTTGGCTGCGCCCCCTTTTATGCTGCAGGTAGTCGTCCTGCTTAACACTAGCAAAAAACAGGTGTTAATTCCCTGCTGCTACCGTGGCTTATCACCTGTTTTTGTTTCGCATCTCCGATCTGGCAGTTCGCTGTGCAAGTGGTGTTATGTTTTTTTGGTGTGTTTTTGCACGGGAATACCTATTCTGCATCTCATTAGGGTTAGTTGGTGGTGTCCACCGTGGAGATATATTTTGGGGCAGTTATCGTGGGAATAATGGCGATGTCTGCAGTTTGCACCAGCTTGTGAATGGGGTGTTAAATCTATCTCCTTTTTTGATAAATTAATGTTAAGATAAATCGAAGATAAGTCCTTGTGAATATTCCCCTCAGTTTTTTTTAAATTTTACAAGTAAGCTTATTATGGATCAACAAAATAGAATAAGAAAATGCATTATGATCTATAATAAAAAATAAAAAATAATTATAAATATAATCTTAAGTCATATGAAAAAATAAGTAAAAGAAAAATACCTGTTTCGCTTTGAGGGTAGATAGGATGGTACAATAATTGGTGACAATATATATGAGTGTGGGCAAAGTTATAAGTTAATATTATCATAAAGGTGGGAAGCCAGGGATGTCGGAGAACTTCTTTTTGAAGAGGTTGACAGATAAAGGAAGATTTTGCTACTTCATCCCAGAAGTAAGTGACTGACTTCCATAAGGCAATACTTTTAAAACAAGTGAGACGGGGTATATGCTGTATGAAGTCTGTGATTATGACATGCTGTATACCACCATGCTTAAAATGACAACTGAGCTGAATTTTTCCAGTTTTTGTGATCTGTTGGTATCGTAGAGCCACTAACAGGTCTAATATTCATAAATCTACAGAAATATGTTCCCAATCATCTGATAAACTTCATAAGAAAACAGTAATAATAGAAAAAGGAAGATGCAACTTAAAAATTTCATTAATTTGCTTCCAGAACAGGACCCAAAAATTAAGAGCATAGGGACATGTGAATAATACATGTTTGAGATCAGTGTGATGTGAAGTGCATGACCAACATGTGTGAGGAAGGTCTGGATAGATTTTGTGTACAGATGAAGGAGGAAATAAAAGTCTATTATATATCTTGAAAAAGCATTTGTGTGGTGTTCGCTGCCCAGAAAGTTTTCCTAATTTTCATCCATAGTTTCCTCCACAATAGAACAAGCCAATGTGTACCTAAAACATGTTCTGTTTATGTTTGTCCCTGTCAACTGAATAGAGTTGTAAATGTGAGTAAATAATAGAGATCTCCTAATTTACTGTCTGTAGGTGGAGTAAGTTGAGTGTTGGACTGAAAACAGGTATAAGATACAGATACGGCCTCTTGCAATAACTTACATTTATGTTGAAATTATGGAGGAAGTCCAAAGAGAACTGGGCTTGTATAAGGGATAACAGCTGCTCTTGAAAATAACAGTTCTTTAACCCAAATTAGACCCTTCTTTTCCATGTTTTCCAGCAAAAATGATTATTCTTAAGATTTATAGAAGTATTATGCCAAATATTGGAATTAAGAAACAAGTGAATATCTGTGGGAGAAAATGATATGATAGGATCTAATAGCTTTCGAACAAATTTAAAAATAAGAGTGCAAAGCGCATGTTTTTTTGGAGTAAATTTCAAGTACTCTTGAAAGGTAAAAGGAGATAGGAATCTTCTCTCCAGATCAACTCACAATGGGGTATGGTGAGGAATATCCAAAATCCAATATGCAGATTGAAGAATATGTTATGGAATATTAGAAATAGTATAAAGAATGATCGCAACTAACATTATCTTAATAGTGTCAAGATGCTACCACCACGAGAGATGTAAGGAGTGCCAGCGACTAGTGACAGAAGTTATCTTTTGAATTAATTGTTCCATATTTAAGGAGAGGGATGCCTTGATGGACAGTACATGTAGGCAGTTAATTTAGTAAGAAATCCATGAAAATTTGGAAAAGCCTGCTTAATAGTAAATTTATTTAAAGGCAATATCTCGCATAACTCATTATTTAATTTATAGCCAGATACAGAAGCAGTAGAAGAAAGCATCTTCTAAAAAAGCTAGGAGAGATAATAGGGGTTGTGAATGAACCATTAAAATATCATCAAGGTAAGCCACAAATGTAACCTGTTGAGTGTTATTAATAAAACCGTGCAGATCTTGCCTATGTGTTAAGCTGGATAAGAAATGTTCCAAAGCCGAATTAAAAAGAAGGGGTGAAAGAGGACAGCCTTGTTAAACGTCTCTACCCAAAATAAAAAAATAAGAGGTAAGTCCATTAGCAAAGATAGCTGCTTGGGGGGAAGAATAGAGTAGAGACATTAGTTCAATAAGTTTGGGACCAAATCCAAACCATTTAAGAGTATGAACATGAAAGGCCAATACACTCTGTCGAAAGCTTCTTCAGCTTCCCAGAGTTATTGCTAGTAGAGAATCAGGACTACGTGGATTTAGATACAACATCAATCAATAAGAAGGTATTATCAGACAAATACTATACTGAGGATCGTTTCCCTCTTTAGGTGTTAAGCAAATAAGGGCATCTAGGAAAGAACTCAATGATTTTCTTGAGTGTGAGAAAGAAGTTACAAATGTGAGGAGTTTGGGAAGAAGTAAGGAAGAAAAATATGTATAAAATTTGGCTGTGAAACCATAAGGTTCAAGAGCCATATCCTTTTTATGTGTAGGAAGTGCAATGTGAAGTTCAGTTTGAGTGAAGTGAGTTTCCAGAGATGAGAGATAAAGAGAAGTATTAAAAAGTTTGTGAGTATTGGATAAATAATGTAAAATTTAAGAGCCAGATGGGGATTCTTCGGGTGTGTACAGTCCTTTATTAAACTTAAAGAATTCATGTAAAATTGTGGGATACTTATATGTTAGGGCCTGGTGATTATCTTTGCATGATTCAATCCTCCTTTTGTTTTATTTAACCTTAAGGTAGTTAGCTAATAATTTACCAGACATATTTTGGCCTCCATAAATTTTGGCGCTGACTTTAAGAAGATACATTGATGCATGCTCAGTAGATAATTTTTTATATTGAAGTTTCGCTTTAATAAGATCTTGTAGGCAATCTTTAGATCTGGATGTATAGTAAGAATGTTCTAGTTTCTTAATTTGCATAATTTAATTTAATTGCGGGTTTATATAGCGCTAGAATCGACTCCCGGAGGAGTATCTCCGCGCTTCGACCGCTGGGGAACCCGTCCTGGCTCACCCTGAGAGATGGTCCCTAATGGTTATCTCTAAGGTGCGACCAAGCGTCCCCGGCGGTCTGGGGGGGCCGTTGGGATGATGAGGCAAGCTAATGCCCAGAGTTGCCGAGTGTGGTCCCTGACTGGAGTAGGCACCGAGGCGAGAATTATCGAGCCCGCTGACCCTGGTCCACGACCCTGCCGCGTCGGGAATCGAACCCTGGTCCCGGGCCGTCCTCTGCTTACGGGTCTGCCGCCTCTAACCAGTGAGCCACACCACTCCTATAAGCATTCTTTTAGTGTGAGTAGAAGAATGTTTCCTTTTTTGAGATGCAAAATTGATTATAAAACCACGAGCTGATGCTTTGAAGCATTCCAAATGGCGTGAAAGAAATAGTATCTATCTTATTAACACCTTAAGTGCTGCGCCTATTCCAACGGCCGACGGCACCACTACCTCGGGAGTGCTGCCGTCGGCCGTTGGGCGTTCCAACTGCACCTGCGCAATGGAACGTTCAGCACTGGAGCTGGACGTTCCATAGCTGCTAAGGTGTTAAGATGTAAATATTAAATGAAAAAGGAGGTAACAACTGAAGGAAAGGAAGTGTCCAGTAAAAGTTAATTATTAAATCATCATCTTTTTGGTAATTCAGATTTGGGGACAATATCCAACTGTATAGAAAAAAATGAAACCTATATCAGCAGAGTGCAGAGTTTGGGAAAAAGTAGCCGAGATAAAAATGTGATCTATTCTCAACTGATTGTGATGGACTGGAAAAATGGATGTGTCCACTAGTAGTGCAGGGTTACACAATCTTCAAACATCAATCAAATGCCTCTGGTTAAGAGCATCATCAAATATGTTTTGTGAGTGATTTCTTTGGAATATACTCAGATGTACAGTTTCTATCAATAAACTGGTCAACAATTGCGAAAATAAAGTTATCATCAGAGAATTTTTACAAGGTATTGGGCAATGTCAGACCAAAATTGACAATCAGTAGGAGTAGGACCACACAGTACATAACAAAAAGAATTTTACTAGTAAGGCAAACATACCAATCATGGCCAATCAATTACCATTACACTTCATATAGGGCACACTTGTACTTTGACATTGATCAGCAGTGGCAAAGTACCCAAAGCATCTAAATTGGCAACTCTATGTCAGAAAAACGGTCTAGGGGGAAAACAAAAACTTTAGGGAACTTTAGCCAAAAAGGCTAAGTCCTACACAAACCCTCCCAGCCAAAAGCCAGGGCAGACCAATCATTACTTTGATGGACTTCCCGGCTTCGGGCGATAGAACCAGGACGCAGGCCCTCTACCACATGTACACCCTCCTGTTCCTCGCCTTCCTGACCCCACTGGGACTTCTTGATAATTTCTCCCTGAGCCAACAATGCTGTTCCATGGATTCCCCATGCCAGGGGGACCCCTCCAGGGGTGCTGGACCCACGCCACCCACCCCCTAAAGTGGTACCCTGGGGAGACCAATCAGACAGGATACTACCTCCAGTTATCCTGCCCTCTAGGTTAAGAGTTGGTCTACCTTGGCCACTCCTAGGGAACCCAGCCCTACCGACGACTGGACAATGTTTCATTGGTGTCCCCACCGGGGAACACAACCCTCTCTTAATCTTCCATTTAGTCTTCTGGGCCTGCCACTTAGGAATGGCACCCACAGACTTCAGGACAGCAGGAGCTCTGGCTAGAGACTCCCCACGCCCTCCTGACACTAGGTGTCCTTCCTCACACCTCTGGCAAGTAGGCACTAGGCCTCAACCCAGGAGCTCTCCCATGGCCCCCCAGTTTCCTGGGTGGTGCTGCTGATCCCTGGGTGTGCTGCTCACTCTGCCTCCCCCTCTTATGAGAGAAGGGGCTAGCCAACAACCCCTCCTCATTACTCTGGGATCTCCTTGCGCCACTTGGCCCTTTTTCCCTCTCTGGGGCCTTCCCAGGCCCCTGGACCCATGACCAGGGGTCCAGTTCTCGTGCAGGCTCCTGGGAATCAAGGAGCCCACACCTTAACCCAGGGTGGTGCAATCCTGGAAAATAATTTCTGAGCATAGGCTCCCCTGGGGCCAAATTGGATAACCCCCCCAAATCATTCACTATGCTAACCACTACCCAATCTTCCAGTGCACACTTGTACTCATCCACACTTGGCACTGGCTGTGCGCTGCCACAAATCACACAGGACTCTGCTTGTCTACCCATAATGTCCAGTTCCCTCATGCTTAACTCATGAGCAAAGAGAATCAATTTTTCTTCCAACGCAAGAGTGTTCCTGCTCTCCTCTGCTTGAGTTTTACATTTTAACATCTCCAACTCATGCAGCCAGACCCTTTGGTTTTCCTCCAACTACTATGGTGAAAAACTCCTCCCTAAATTACTACTACCAGCCCCTGCGGCTGGTCCCTCCACTGGCAAATCCTGTGGACCAAATCCATTCCCTGGGTCATCCTCATCCACCTCAACATCACCCATCTCCTGAGCCTCTTTGGCTTCCCACCAGGCCCTCAAGGCCACTTGCACCTCCTCCTTCGTGGCGCTACTCTTCATGGGACATCCTAAAGCTCTGCAGAATTTCCTCAACTGATCATCCTTGTAGGTAAACAGTGCCCAAATGTTAAACTTTAATTCTGCAGCCGCAGCCTCGCCGGCTATCTGGCTCTCCCACTGAGACATGATGTGTGGATTAAAGGTTACTCAACACAAGAACGAACAATTCCAAAAACACAATATGTGTTTGCGTTGTGGTCTGGGGTAAATTTATGATGTACACCAATTACTGTGAGTGATTTTGCACATATGCGTTTAATTTACATTAGGCTTTAATCCCACCACTGCCACCAAATGTTGGAAGTGGGAGTCCTTATCCCTCACCACCGCTACCAAATGCTGGAGGTGGGAGTCCCTGTCCCACACCACTATCGCCAGGTGGGAGATCTGGACCCCTCGTTTCAACGTTAGGCTAAGTAAGGACACCGTCTGAGATAGTCCTGCTCACCCCCTTAGTAGCTTGACACAAGCAGCCAGGCTTATCTCCAAGGCACAAGTGTACAGTATGTGTAACCACACTCACAGCAACCCAATGATGTCACCACAAATAGACTCCATACGAGTTTTTATAAAACGAGTATAATCTTTACATAAGGCGATGTATGATATGACCACACAATACGAAACCAACATATAATAATGGGTAGTATACCTTCCGATGGATTGGTAGGTTCTAATCTCAACCACCTCTTCTAACCAACAGTTAAGCTTACTTCTAACCGTTTCCAAAAGGTTAGACAGGTCGTATTGCTAGAATCACACACATTGCAAAAGAAAAGAAATACTGCAATGCGTAACAATATACTCCTGTACTGTGTAATACAGAAACAATGCCATACGTAGCGCCACAGTCATGTACTTTGCAATAGAAGGAATAATGCAATGCTCATCACTACCAGCATGCCCTGTGCAAGGAAGAAACAAAGCAATGCGTCATGATACAATCATGTACTGTGCGAATGAAGAAATAATGCAATGCCCCACGTTATACTCAGGTACCAGTGCCTCTGGTTGTACCTCAACACGCACTCTGCGCGCCCGAAACTCGCCTCTTCCTTGGGGCTCACGATGACCAGGCGCTCTTCACCAACGCCCCGGCTTGCACCTCAACATGCACCCTGCGCCTCCAAGTCTCACCTCTTCGCTCGGTGCACACAACAATCAGGCGCTCTTTACCAATGCCTTGGCCTGCACCACGACATGCACCGTACGCATCCGAGCCCCCTTTTTTCCCGGTGCACACAGCTACCAGGCGCTCCTCACAAAAGCCTTGGCTTGCACCACGACACGCACCCTGCGTGTCCGAGACTCAGTTTACTTCCTGTGTGCCCACGATCACAAGGCACAACTTCTGAGGGTCTCAAGCTGCAAAAGCACGTGCACACCGCGTTGCTTGGGACTTCTCTGGAAACTTTTATGTTCCTGTGTTTCCAAACACGGTGCCAGCTCACCTCGGGCCCTTGGGGTTCAAGTAACCCTGGGCGTAGTTTGTGTAGTTGCGCTACGCATAGCTACGCAAAGTGCAATTCGCACTACGCAAGCTACGCGTAACTACGCGAACTGCATAGTGCAGTAGGGAAAATGCTGTTCGCACTGATTGCACAGTGCCGGATGCTTGTCCGCACTGTGTAATCATTGCAAACGGTATTCTGCACAGTGCAAGGGGTGGTTTTCTGCCGCTCGAGTAGATTTGTACTCGAGCAGCAGTTTTCTCAACGCGGACTGGTAGTTTCTCATCACAAGTGGTCGCGAGCATACACGACCACTCACAATGAGAAATCTGATCTCCCTGCATTGAGAATCTCGCCAGGAGGTTTATTTTCCATGCTTGTGATCGGCAACTTAATGTTGCTGATCGGGAATGAGGAAAAAGTCTCACCCGGATGTCATTTTGCTCGCTCGCGGCCGCCAACTTGACGTTGAGGACCGCTAGCAAGGCAAAACATGCCCGCTACGCTGAGCAAATATTTGCACTTATACTGCAATTCCCAGTATTCTGCCACTATTGGAATGGGACCGTCCTACCAGATCTTCATTTTTGCTCATATATCCTTCATTTCTTTAAGCTCTCAGCTGATTTTATCAGTTGAAGATTTTTTGGCATCTCTGCACCAGCTATCCTAGTCTATGTACATCCTGTCACATAGCATGTTTGTGATTGTTGCAAATGAGTAGGTATGGTCCAGCCACAATTTCTAACGAAAAGTAATTTTTAAAATGTGCTTCTAACTTTTGATTCTAGGGATATCTCTCTATTTAAATTGGAATTCCTTGGGAAAGTCAGCTAAGGTCTGTCATGCCAATTTTCTTGCAGATCTGTAAAGGCAAAAAAAGTTAAGGGTGGTGAGAGGAGTTATGTTTTGCCATTCAGTATGTAATTAGAACCTTACTCGGAAATTGTGCTTCTGTTGGCTTGGTATAAATGTGTTCAGTAGGTTTGAGGATATACTCATTTTTAAAAGTTGCTGCATGAGCTCCTCAGGTTCTCCGTGAGTGCAAGACTGAAAAAAAGGAATGATGGAGCTTTTTCTTGCTTTGTCCCTTTCAAATCGGTGGTTTCAAAATTGGAACCAACGACCAGAGAGCTCTGATTGGCTGCTACAAAAGAAAGATTCTCTTTCGGCAGCCATTTCAGGATGTAGGACAACGTCTACAAATCCTTCAGGAAAAATAAAAGCCCTTGTAATGAGCAGGGTGGGCATACCTTCCCAAGGAAAAAAAAACAATTTGAAAAGAGTTGCTCACCATGACTCCTTGAATGTTGGCCAGGATCAGTTGTACTAACCAATGTACAGTAACTGGTATGGGAGGTGTTGAGCATCCATTGGTTCTAAAAATGTACCACAATTCCAGTACAAGTACGCATTTGGCCCAGAGCATGGTCAGAGACCAGACCCTGCAATCAAAACCCTGCTGCATGGAGCCTTTGGATGTGCACAGCTTGGTTTGGATGCCCACAGTGGTGGTTTGGCTAGCACGTTGGTTGTGTGGGGTGGGATGGGTGCAGGACCTGGCCAGATTATGTCCTGAAGCCATGCACAACAGGGGTTGGTCAAATGGGATTGGTTGGCTGCAGGATATGGCCAGAGGGCAGATGCCAGGCCCTGTGGCTGAGGCCTGCTGCACAATGCCTCTCACTCATTTCCTCATTTTCTTTTGTTTAAAGAACAATTATTTGAATTTTTGTCAGGCATAACAAAGTGCTCGTCTGGGCAGGTGGAACAAATATGACAGTGGAGTGGATTTGCTTGCACTTTATATTCACAATGGATGTATGACGTTACAACGCATGCTTTTATCACGCATGCTGTTACAGCGCCAGTTTTACAACGCAAACCTTTACAACGCATAGTGCTTTGGGGTGCTGTATAGTGAATAGTTTAATTTACTATTCCAACTCCAGTCCCCGTGGACACTAGGGAAGGTGTTGGATAGTAAATTAAATCTATTCCCTATCTTAGAGCTCCCCCCAGCGCAATGCGCTGTAATGGTTTTCTTTGTAAAACCTGCATTGTAATAGCACTGCGTTGTAAAAGTTTCGTTGCAAAGGATGTTTCCCATTCACAATGGTACAGTTTCATACTTTGTCATGCAGAATTAAGCACCTAACCTCTGGGGGAGTTATACATTGGACCCATCCCCAGCTGGCAGCGTTGTGTCCACGTCGGAGGGTGACACCCCCACCTTCCTCTTTTTGAATTACATAGTATGCCGTCCAGGGATCCCAAAACATGAAAAACTTCTTCAGGCAACGTCTAGCTTTATAAGTTACTTTTTCCGCCATCATATATAGGTCCATTACTGCTCTCCATTCCCTGATTTTTGGTGTCTCTGGTGCCCCCCAATGCTTAGCCACATCTCCCTTGGCCACCTCTAGGCTCAAATTACTAATAAGGAAATTGGGTCTTGGTACGTCTATGTTGTTAGGTATATCTAGCAGACATAATTAGGGTCAGCTGGGATCTCTTTCCCCAGTATTGCGCCCACTTCGCCCAGGATGAGTGACCAGTAGGTCTGAATGAGTGGGCAATCCCAGAGTGCATGAAGAAATGTTCTCTGTCTACCCAACATCATAAATAGTTGGGTGACGATGCCCTCCCAGAGATATGTAGGCATGCCCTGTCGTAATATACCCTGTGAATCAATCAATCAATCAATCAGTAAATTTGTAAAGCACACTACTTACCCGTGAGGGTCTCAAGGGGCTGGGGGAGGGAAATGCTGCTACTGCTTGAAAAGCCAGGTCTTGAGGAGTCTTCTGAAGGTCAGCAGGTCTTGGGTCTGCCGTAGGTGGATGGGGAGGGTTTTCCAGGTCTTTACGGCGAGGGGGGAGAACGATCTGCCGCTGGAGGTTGCTCTTCGGATGCGAGGGACTGTGGCGAGGGCGAGGTCAGCGTAGCGTAGCTGGTGGGTGGGGGTGTAGAAGCTGAGTCGTCTGTTGAGGTATGCTGGTCCAGTGTTGTGGAGTGCCTTGGGTGCGTGGGTGAGGAGCTTGAAGGTTATCCTCTTGCTGACGGGGAGCCAGTGCAGGTCTCTCAGGTGGGGTGTAATGTGGGTGCAGCAGGGGATGTCGAGGATCAGGCGTGCAGTGGCATTCTGGATGCGTTGAAGCCTTTTCATGAGTTTGGCCAAGGCTCCTGCATAGAGTGCGTTTCCGTAGCCCAGCCTGCTGCTGACGAGGGCCTGGGTGACCGTTCTTCTCGCTTCGGTGGGGATCCACTTGTAGATTTTGCAGAGTATGCGGAGGGTATTGAAGCAGGAGGAAGAGACGGTGTTGACCTGCTTAGTCAGGGAGAGGGTGGAGTTGAGGATGATCCCTAGGTTGCGTGCATGGTCGGTGGGTGTTGGAGCTGTTCCCAGTGCAGTCAACCACCAGGAGTCATCCCAGGTCGAAGGGGTGGATCTGAGGATGCGGACCTCTGTCTTGTCCGAGTTCAGCTTCAGTCGGCTGTTCCTCTTCCATTCGGCGACGGCCTTCATTTCTTTGTGGAGGTTGGTTTTGGTAGTGTGGGGGTCCTTGGTGAGGGAGAGGATCAGTTGGGTGTCATTGGCGTAGAAAATGATGTTCAAGTTGTGTAGTCGGCCGACATGGTCGAGCAATGCCATGTAGATGTTGAACAGCGTTGGGCTGAGGGATGAGCCTTAGGGTACGCCGCAGATGATCTCGGTGGCTTCGGAGCGGAAGGGGGGGAGGCGGACGCTCTGTGTTCTGCCGGAGAGGAAGGAGGTGGTCCAGTCCAGGGCCTTCTCTTTGATCCCGGCGTAGTGGAGGCGTGTTCGTTGTGTGCGGTGGCAGACTGTGTCGAAGGTGGCTGACAGGTCCAGAAGGATGAGGGCCGCATTTTCTTCGTTGTCTAGCAGAGTTCTGATGTCATCGGTGGCGGCGATGAGGGTAGTTTCGGTGC
Source organism: Lissotriton vulgaris (assembly GCF_964263255.1). Classification (NCBI taxonomy): domain Eukaryota; kingdom Metazoa; phylum Chordata; class Amphibia; order Caudata; family Salamandridae; genus Lissotriton; species Lissotriton vulgaris. Next base: position 912,375,149 of record NC_141689.1, read on the forward strand.
TGTGGTTGCTGTGGAACCCTGCCAGGAATTCGTCCAGGATGTTGTTCTCCTCGAGGTAGCGGGCCAGTTGTTTGTTGACAGTCTTCTCGATGACCTTCACCGGGAACTGGAGCAGGGAGATGGGCCGGACGTTATTGAGGTCCTTGGGGTTTGCCTTGGGTTTCTTGAGTAAGGCGCTGATCTCGGCATGCTTCCAGCTCTCCGGGAAGGTTGCTGTTTCGAAGGAGATGTTGATGGCTTTTCAGAGATGGGGTGCGATGGCGTTGCTGGCTTTGTTGAAGATGTGGTGTGGCCCAGGTTCTGACGGAGATCCAGAGTGGATGGTGTTCATGACCTTGATGGTGTAGTCGTCGTTAATGTTGGTCCAGGAGAGCATGCGGTAGGTGTGAGTGGTGGTCGTGGGTGCGGGTGTCTCCGTGGTAGTCGGTGCGGTTGTGGCATTGAAGCTGTCGTGGATGTCTGCGATCTTGCGGTGGAAGAAGGTGGCAAGCGAGTCGCACAAGTCTTGCGAAGGTGGGATGTTGTTGGTGTTGGAGCTGGGGTTGGAGAGTTCCTTCATGATGTTGAAGAGCTCTTTGCTGTTGTGTGCATTGTTGTTTAGGCGGTCTTTGAAGGAGGTTCTTTTGGCGGATCTGATGAGGTGATGGTGTCTACGGGTGGCGTTCTTGTGGGCTGTATAGCTTTTCGGTGTTCGTTCACTGAGCCAGTTCTTCTCTAGCTTTCGGCAGGTTTACTTGGAGGCCTGGAGGTCTTCAGCGAACCAGCTGGCTTTCTTGCTGGTGTGGCTTTTGGAGGGTTTCATGAGCGGGGCAAGGGTGTTGGCGCAGTCGTTGATCCACTGTCTGAGATTGCGGGCGGTGGTTTCGGTGGGTTCAGCAGGTGGGTTCTGGGTGAGGGTGGTGGTTAGCTGGTCTTCGGTGACTTTGCTCCAGCACGGCGGGGCATCTGTTGGGTGCAATGGTGCGTGGTCGGTTTCCGGAAGGTGACGTGGATGCAGCGATGGTCGGTCCAGTGGAGTTTGGTGGTGTGGCTGAAGGTGGCGTGGGAGCTTGCGGAGAAGATGGGGTCAAGCGTGTGGTCGGCGGAGTGGGTGGATGTTGTGATGAGTTGTCTGAGTCCGAGGTTGGCGAGGTTGTTGATCAGGGTGGTGGAGTTTGTGTTGTTGTTGTTCTCGAGGTGGAAGTTCAGGTCCCCAAGGAGGATGTAGTCCGTGGAGGCAAGGGCGTGTATGCTGACGCAGTCGGCGATGGAGCTGCGGAACTATGGGGGTCTGTAGATGAGGGTTCCTCTGAGGGTGGTGTTGGGATCAGTGTGGATCTGGAAGTGCAGCTGTTCGGTGGTGCTGAGGGTGTCGTCGGTGTTGGTCGAGACGAGTCTGAGAGTGTTCCTGTGGATGGTGGCGATTCCTCCTCCTATTCTGTTGGTGCGGTCCCTGCGGGTGATCTTTTAGCCGTCCGGGATGGCGATGTCGGGTGCAGAGGAGGGGTTCATCCAGGTATCTGTCAGGAAGGTGACGTCTGGGGTGGTTGAGTCGCGCAGGTCCCAGAGTTCGACAGCGTTTGCGGGCGGGTGGGTGTTGAGAAGGAGGCAGCTGAGGTGGTTGGGTTCTTTCTTGGTCGAAGGGTTGTTGGGCCGGATGCTGGTGAAGCTGCAGTTCCGGCAGGGGAAGGGCCCTTGGGTGCTGGAGTCGTAGTGGAGATGGGCGGCGTGGCGTTCGCTGGGGCCAGGGGTTCTGGCGCTGGACGCGGTCCAGGCGTGGACGGGCACTGACGGGTTTGCCTGAGGCGCGCCTATGGCGCGCCAGCGGCGTGGCCGCGCAGCGTCCGCCATAAGAAGGGGAGGTGGGAGGGAGGAGGCAGCTGCGAGGGGGGCGGACGAATGGGAGCGGGGGGCGGGGTTGCAGGGGATGCAGCGGCGGGAAAGCGGGACCGGAGAAGGACACAGGAAAAAAATGGGTACCACAAAGCAGGGGGGTGAAGGGGGAAAAAAAATTAGCACAACTAAACAATTAGGGTAACAGACACAACAGCAGCAAGACAGGCAAAAGTGGGAGCGGCGAAGGACACAGAAGGCAAAATGGGCAAAACAAAGCAGAGGGAATGAAATGGGGAGACAGACGAGCACAAGTAACAATAACAGATTCAAGCAACAGCAGCAAGAGCGGGCAAAAGCGAGAGAGCAACCAAGGGCCTACCACTGGCCCCCAGGGATGAGGCACAGGGGTCACCTGGGGGTGGAGGCGGGCCTCGATCTCCCAGCAGCAGCTGGGCTAGGACACGGGCACAGGCTGGTGGCGCTGTGCAGCGCGGAGAGCGACCTGCCTGGATCAGGGTCAAGGGTCGTGTCGAGTGAAGGATTTTAAATTGTATTTAAATTGTATCAACCCTACTCACGTTTTATTGTCACCTCACGTGGTTGAATCAGGGCTGCCCCCAGTCCATATCATCCATCTCCCCCAACTCACCCTCCCATCTCTCCCTCAATTTCTTTAACATGCCGGTATGATGTTGTTGTTTGTTTGCTTTCCCTTCAAGTTCCCCTTGGAGAAGTCGACCCTCGAGTGAGGCATAGTTGGTGAGCCCTATTAGATCAAGTTTTTCCACCTGCCAGGCGTGTGCAAGTTGTACATATTTACAATGTTGCAAGGAGCCAGTTATTATTCCAATTGCAGGGAGTCAAATGGTTTGAGATCTCAGTCCTCAAGCAGCTTGCCCAGTCTTGTAATGCTGATCGTGTCCCATACCCCAAAGCCTTGGAGTTTCCCAATTTCCGTCAGGAAGGAACACACCCACAGGGGGTTTATCGCATGAGTTTCGCTTACCATTCCATATACATCCCCGCCCCTACTCAGGCCTCTATGGTCAACTGTTTGTTTCTTCATTTTCATGCACACTCTCACTCTCTTACTCACTGTTTGATTTATCCATCTCTCCTCCTGGTATTCTCTTTCATTCACTCTCACTCACATAGAAAGCCAGTAACATATATTTAATTTTTTTAAACCATAAAAGTTAGTTCTGAAAGGAACCTTTTTTTTGTTGAGTTCTTACCTTTTGGGGGAACACAAAACAAAAATGCAACTTGATAAATGGAGAAAGAATTGGGTAAAAATATGTTTTACTTATCTTACTTTTCTACTATGCTCTCTGCACGAAATTACCTTGTGGCTAAGCAAGTGATACTATACCAAAGCTATAAACTAGGTATCAATATGTTTGATAATGTGTTGCATCACTGAAGTAGACATGCCTGCCTCCTCAGCTGTCCCTCAGCCTATTTTTGGCATTTAATTGATGTTCATGCCTAGCGCTTAGGTACTTGTGCAATGAAGATGTTTCTAAGCTGTATTTATCCTAACTACCCATTTTCAACTTTTTTTTGCACAACGTGAAAGCCACATCAATTTCAATTTTTCAATTTTATTTATTATGTTTTGGCTCTAAAAAGAGGGCCACATAAAATACATAATACAAATATACAAATGGAAATAGGATAGGATACATAGAAAACCAAAAGACAGTTTACAACAATTAACATCAGACAAGATAATCAGCAGCAAACACCTCCATATTTCATTAATAAATAGCTAAAAAACCTTTAAAAAAATTAAAAATATAGAAGCAGAACATTTCATTTGGGGGGAAATACAAAGCCTGTAAAAAGATGTTCGCATTAAAAATGCCTAGTTGAAGACAAATCGGCTTTAACCATTTCAACCGCAAAGAGCACAATGCAGGACATAAAAACAACACATGAGTTCGATCCTGTACAGCCATATTGCATATGTTACATACCGAAGAAGATCCATACCATTTTGATAAAAGGAGATTTAAAGGTAATAAATCATGTCTTAGGAGAAACCATAGTCTTCGAACTCCATGTGGAATATTCCAGGTGACATACGGTTGGGCAAGCCACATACTCAAAGGGCAATCTTTCTCACCAGGTGGAAAGGGGAAACTTTCCAGACAATAGAGCATGAACCCCAAGGCTGAACATGTTCCAGTTATTCAATTGTCTCTCCAGTTTCCACTGGATTTCTTCTCTTCTATTCTTCATGTCCAAAAGTCATTTCAAATAGCAAAAAGAGGTTGGATTCTAAAAATAAAAGCACAGAAAAAAATCTTTCCCAAAGTGCTCTCTTATGGCAAGGATTGCAATGATCTGTATAAAAAAGTCAAGAACTATTTGAATGTGGAGCAATACTTTTTCTGGAACCTATCAATACCTTGTGGGTTTTGATCCCAACACCATCAAGACTTAAAACATGGAAAAGCTAAAATCTACTACTACAGGTGTGCCTTTAATGTTTTACTTTGGTAATCCTAAAGCCTCAAGCAATATATTTCAATATGTTTTCATACAAACAAAACTTTTTCAAAATATGTCAGGTTCTCTAAACTCAGTTTTGGTTTCAAAGTACTTGGAAAGAAAGTTCCATCCCTGTGATCATAAGAGAGCGGCTGACATGTAAAAAGACTTACTTCATTGTAGCATTATTCCTATTGGAGGAACTGAAGAGGAATAGCAAATAATCATAATAAACAGAACAGACCCATAGCAAAAGAAACATTTTCGTAGTGAACTAATCAGGTGTGTAGCTGTTATGATTGCCTTTTCACATTAACCAACTGAGGTATACTGTACTGAGTATAAGCATTCCCACAAGGCAGTCGTCAGGCATACAGTCATAGAATTACATAGCATGCAAAATTATATTAGGCAAAGCAAAATATTATCTCTCATAACAAGGACCCTGGCAGTACAAATATTTGTCAGAGGGGATAACCAGCACTAAAATGCTTTCCTATATGGTAATGTGTGATATTCCATGTAAAATACCTATCTGCAGGGTTTAATACAGATTGACAACAATTTACCCTTAAATACCTATTGACTTTGACATATGCTTTTCACAATCAATATGTCAGACCTGCTGCCTTTATTACAACTTTTAACTATAAATAATTTAGTATTGACTTGTCAGCATTAGCAACTCAAACCTCCTGTGTTAGTTCAAAGCCGTCTCACAAGGCAACTATATGGTATATTGTGATAAAATTACAAATATGTACTAAATACAGTTGTGAAAACAATGCAAAATCTCTACTAATAGAGCATAATGAAGATTACCATAGTGTAAACAGTCTATCCCAGTGTTTTCTAAACATTTAAGAACCACAGTCCAATTTTTAGAATGACAAACGTTTGTGACCCACTTATCTTTAATGGACATGAGGCAGGCGAGTTTTTAATGCAACTAAGAATGTTGTGGTAGGGAATTGTCATTTGCAAGGATTTTTACATTTGGCTGTGTGAAATAACATCCTACAGCCTTTTCTTTCACACTCCTTGTACCCCTGCAAAATTGTCACATAATTAACTTTACTTTTTGTTCTCTGACTGCAAATTGAGAGGAGTTTATAAACAACAGCAAGTAGTCAGAAGACATAACCTGACATTTGCCCTCTGTATTTGAAGCACATGACTTACACAACTCACCAAAAATTGGCTAGTGACGACTCACAGTTTGATAAACACTGGTCTATGCCCATGGTTTGTTCAGGTGGGTTGCCAGAATCAAAACCATTGCCTACTACAATATACTGCGAGGTTACATGTAACAAATTACCTCCCTACAGGCTTTAGCTCAGTGTAATACGAGTTTCCAGCCTTAAAAACTGTTTGCCTTTAACACATACTTTTCAAAATAAGTAAATAAAGGCTGCTTGCTCTGTAACTTTTCAGTATAAACAGATCACACCTAAGGAGTCTGACATAATGTTTCCCACTGTACTGATAAGGCCTCAACCCTATTCTAGCCAACCGTCTAAGAAACTGGTCTGTTGTTGCTCTGCATTTGACAAAAAGTACCTTGATTCATGGATTTCATTACAAGACCGGAGGCTACATTATGCATTTATCCTTTAATAGCAACTCACACAGCCGCACTACATCACAAAGGATAAAGTTCTAGAGTCATAACAAAGGATGTATCTAGGAGATGATCTGCCTCTTTTAAAAGCGGCTCGCCAGCAGATAAGTCACTACTTTCTTTCTCTCTCATATCTTTACTTGATACGCTATTTTATGGCAATTTTCTTGTATTGTTTAAGCTATATTGGGCTTATATCTTTATCTAATGCCTTTTTCATATTGTGTTGAGGGGGTACGCTAATGTCGTTTTGCTAATTTTAATTGTTGAATTGTTATGTAGTTTTTAATCCTATTGCGCCCTGCCCCTTCCAGGGACGTACTTGTTATCACCCGGGTGGCGCTGGTTCTACCTCCCCCACCCCCCCCCCCTCCATGGACTTCCAATTTATGGTCGTCCTTCGCTTCACACCCTTCTCCTGTCTGACCCCGCAGCGTCCCCTTCGCTGCCCGCCTCTCCGTTACCGGATCTCTCAGTTCCTTTTGAAGTTCTTCCTGCTGCGATTCTTTTAAAAGAGGCAGATCATCTCCTAGATACATCCTTTGTTATGACTCTAGAACTTTATCCTTTGTGATGTAGTGCGGCTGTGTGAGTTGCTATTAAAGGATAAATGCATAATGTCAGCCTCCGTGTCTTTAATGAAATCCAGATTCTCTGGTCATGTTAATAGGAGAATCGCAATTACAGGCCTGTAATGGGTGATCTAATTCAGCTCTGTAGGCTATGCATACACTTAAAATGGGGAAGAGCACTAACAAACTAGATTATTTTCCTTGACTTACATCTTTAGTGTAGTCTCCATTATATGGTAGTGATGGACAGTGATCATAATGCACTTACTCTTTGTATGACCAACAATGCTGTTATTTATGTGACATCACCAACCAATGTAAATGATTTGGAAATGTTCTATGCCAGCGGTTCTTAACCTGTCATTCTTGGACTGCAATTGTTACTCGGGGGTTCATGACTACTTAGAACATTAAATATTATTAACAGAATAATTAAGTGTATGTATACGAAGAAGTAAAATGTTCAATTTTAAAACGCTCTGTATAACTGCAGGAATTGGACATTGGAGGTTGAAAATGAATTTTGAATTTTAAGATTGATTGGGAGCAACGCAAATGTTTGATACATAATATAGTGTGACTAATAAGTGGCCTCAATGGAATTTAGAAAAGCCCCAAACTTCCCATTAAAATGCATTTTTATTGTGTTCGTGATTTAAATTAAATATTTAATCATTTGTGTATTTGTGTGATGAAGGCTCCTTTCTGTATTTTTGTATATTCTCTTGAGGTTCAAATCATCAAAATTGCTTTAGCCGTAGTCCTATCTTCCATTAATGACTAAGTGGGGGGGTACACAGACAAAATATCGAGTTTTAAATATCGATATACAATAATATCGAAGTTTAAATATCGATGGGACAAAATATCGAAGGTAAGTAATATCGACAGTCTTAATATCGATATTAGTATGATATCAGTAATATCGAAGTTTTAAATATCGATGTCAATAATATCGAAATAAATAATTTCGATGTTACTAATATCAATTTTTAAATAAATTTTGTGTATATTATATTGTATTTATTATGTTTTATTATTTATTTTTAATGTAATTTAATTAAATATTGTCTTTTACTACTGTAGCGGGTTGTGGGTTTATAGGGGAATAGGGTGGGAAGTAATTTAATTATGTTAAATTAATTATTAATTAGTAGAAATTATTAATTAATTAATTGAGAAATAATTTTTAATTAATTTTAATTAATTGATTAATTGATAAATATGTTCTGTAGCGGGTTATGGGTTTATAGGGGAATAGGGTGGGAAGTAATTTAATAATAATTAATTAATTAATATATGTTTGTACATATTTTAATTAATAATTATTTGGTAATTAATTTATATTAATTAGTTAATTAATTAATATAATTTTGTACATATTTTTAAGTATTAATTAGTTGGTAATTAATTAATATTAATTAGTTAATTACATTAATTATAGTAATTTTTTTACATATAATTTTTTGTTATTCTTAATTAATTAATTGGGAAAAATAATATTAATTATTAAATTAAATTAATTACAGCTAATGTGCTAATATATTTACTTTATTGTTATTGTTAATTAATAATTAATTGGTAATTAAATAATATTAATTAATTTTGGGTAAAGGAGTATTTTTAGGGTTCAGGGTCAGTTTTCAGTTTTTGGGTAAAGGGGTATTTTTAGGGTTCAGGGTCAGTTTTCAGTTCTTGGGTAAAGGGGTATTTTTAGGGCTCTGGGTCAGTTTTCAGTTTTTGGGTAAAGGGGTATTTTTAGGGTTCAGGGTCAGTTTTCAGTTTTTGGGTAAAGGGGTATGTTTAGGGTTCAGGGTCAGTTTTCAGTTCTTGGGTAAAGGGGTATTTTTAGGGTTCAGGGTCAGTTTTCAGTTTTTGGGTAAAGGGGTATTTTTAGGGTTCAGGGTCAGTTTTCAGTTTTTGGGTAAAGGGGTATGTTTAGGGTTCAGGGTCAGTTTTCAGTTTTTGGGTAAAGGGGTATTTTTAGGGTTCAGGGTCAGTTTTCAGTTTTTGGGTAAAGGGGTATTTTTAGGGATAAGGGTCAGTTTTCAGTTCATGGGTAAAGGGTTATTTTTAGGGTTCAGGGTCAGTTTTCAGTTTTTGGGTAAAGGGGTATTTTTAGGGTTCAGGGTCAGTTTTCAGTTTTTGGGTAAAGGGGTATTTTTAGGGTTCAGGGTCGGTTTTGGGTTTTAGGGGTACAGGTGTACAGGGTAAAAACAAAAAAATAATACATTAAATCAATGAAATAACATTAAAAAAAAAAAATTACATTAAATTATTACGTGTTTTATTTATTTTAAATGTATATGTATTAGTTTTAATTTTGTTTTAATATTTTTATTTAATATTTGTAAAATTATATGTATTTTAAAATTATTTTTACATTATTATTAATACATTTAAAAAATATATATTTTTAATTCCGATATTTTTGTACTACGATATTTTTTTTTCGATATTTTTGTACTTACCTTTATGAAGATAGGATTCCGATATTTTTGATGTCGATATTTTTGTTCCGATATTTTTGTAGTTCGATATTCTGTCTGTCGATATTATGTCAGACATTCGTGGGGGGGTGTCCCAGGTTTCCGATAATCATTCAGTGAGGGTCCCCGGATTCCTGTAATGATTAAACGGGGTCTACAGAAGACAAAGGGTAGGACCAATGTACTATGCTAATAACAGGAGACATGAGTAACAGCCTTCAATGGAGGCGATACCAGACATGCTCACCAGCATTTAGACAACTGTGGCTGCAAGTTAAACTTAATTCATTTAACACTAAAATGAATTCCAGTGTTTTCTTGAGTTTAAAATTTCACATTTTAACTTACATTTTTGCTAACTATAAAGTTACTTTAACATCTCTTTTTTCAGTGAAAATATATTATTTAAAATATATAACATTTTTCCTCTGGGTTCAATTGATATTTCCAAAATGTACTATGCACTATTGTCCCGTGTCTTATTTGTACTGAGCACTGCATGACCTACCTGTTGTTTGACCTTCTGTGCATTGTGTATAATACGTGAATTATGTGCATATCTATTATAAGTGTGACAGTGTGTTCAGTTTTCACTGACTACATAGTGAGTACTTGAGTAGCAGCATGCTTCAAGGAGGGACCATATGTTACCTTTTATATTGTACACACAGGTCATCTTGTCATTGGATTTGCCCTGTCTTGCTATACAATTATTCAGAGCATCTTTTCCACCAAGGTAGCCCCTTGGTACTAAGTAAGGTACTTCTACTGTAATACAACAGTGTACAATACTGTGCACTTATTTCCAGTTGGTTAAAGGGCTTTTAGAGGACACCTAAAGGTGCAGTGGTCATCGCTCATTCTCAGGTGAGTTGGCATGGCATTTCACACATAAGTCACAAATATTGACAAAAGCTAAATGTAGGAGCTACTAGTGGGCAGGTCAACCATGACACTATGTCGGAAGGAACTATCCTGCATGAGGGCACAGTCTGGAGGACATCAGTGGCCAAGGTGGAAGATACCACAATGGAAGCATCAACTGAGATCCTCTCTATGAAGGCTGACAACATCCTTAAACCAATGTCCACCAGGGATGGAAGACAGATTTGTACAAGCTGAATGGAAACTGCGCTTTCCACTGACAGGGCTCAGGATCACTGGTACATGCATATGAAAGAAAGGCATGAGGACACCAGGGTCACACTGAACAACTGTCTCTCAGAAATGGCGGTCTGGATGTCAGACCACTGTCTGAAATTGATTGCTGATAAATCAGATATCCTACTCTTTGGGGGAGCCCACCTAATCTGGGATGCAAGTAGGTGACCCAATCTTTAGGATCTGCACCTGCACCCAAACAGGTTACAAAAAACCTGGGCATTCTTATCAACAATGCACTAACCGTGCAGGACCACATCCGTGCACTGTGCAGGAAAAGCTTTGCCACACTAAAACTCCTAAAAAGACTTTTCTTATGGATCCCTCTGGAATGTAGGAAACCATCATACAGGTCTTACTCATAAGCAAACTGGATTACAGGAATACGCTGCTCCTGGGCATGGCTGATTACCTTTTCTTCGGTCTGCAAGTAATCCAGAATGCGGCTGTTAAACTGGTGTGCAACAAAAGCAGGTATAGCACGGCATTAGAATGCATGTGAGAGCTCCATTGGCTGTCTGTGCATCAAAGAGCCAAATTCAAGCTCCTGAGCCATGCACACAAAGCCCTACAGTATCGTGGTTCCAGAATTCGACAAGATAAACTCCAATTCTTTGCCCCTACGCAGAATCTAAGGTCTTGTAACCAGGTGCGGGCCAAGACCAAACGTATTAAGAAAGCCAGGGCAGGGGGCCGCTCTTTCTCCTACCTGGCAGCAATTCAATGGAACGAACTACTGCTAGAAATACGTCCTATTTATGGCTATATGTCATTTAGAAAAAAGCTGAAAACCCATCTGTTCCCCAGGGTTTAGTTCCTGACACAGTGGCCTCTAACATTTCCTCACCCTCACTATGGATCTTGCTCTCATAGCGCTGTGATATCCATTTCGGATGAATGCTGCGCTTATAAATAAATAAACAAATAAACTTGTGGAACTGGAAGATAAAAACTAAAGAGACAACTTTCGTTTTTCTAGGATACCTGAACATGTATGCCTTCCTAGTCCGCTTCATCCTGGAAAGCACTAATTTAATGTCAAGGCGTTCAACAAACAGAGAAGGTCCATATCAAGTGACTGGTTGTTTTCTCAGTCACAAAATTACTAGAGGGATAATAAATGAAGTGAAAAGATAGGCCCCTTTCAGTTCAGAGCACATCACATCTTTGTCTTGCAAGACTTTTTCGAAGGAACTGGACTTGGACACCACTCAGAGACAAGAAGAATGAGACACCCCCTTAAACCACAATGATGCACAACAACCAGAGTCGCAAACTGAAGAGAGGAAATGTTTGAATGAAGTTACCAGCCAACAGTCCCCAGAGACAAGTCTCAAACTTGTTAATAAATCACCCCCTTTGCAAGAGACAAATTTGGATCCACACTCAAAACCTCGTAGAGGTACATTCAGGGCATTGGCCCATCATCCGAATGCCCCCGCTGGCATTGACGCAGCAAGGAACTGAATTAACCCAAACAATTATGATTTTTAGGGGCAGGGAGAGGACCACTGATCAGGTCATTAACAAGAGAGATTCCTATTGATTTATAACACAGGACTAATGTGACGAACAGTAGTTGCCACATAAACCGCCTCACACATGTTCGAGGGTAGGGTGGGAAGCAGTCTATATGGAAGGGATACAAACTGTGTCATACGTGCCCATTATCATTGACACTCAGGATACCAGGGGGCAGGGCTAACCCGGTCCACCCTAGCCGCTTGCACATCACCCTGAACATAGTCAACAGAGAACAATAATTCAGGGGCAACTCACCACCTGTTGTATTCACAAAACATTCACCTAGTAGGTAGCTACCTAATTAAGCATGTTGAGCTCATGAAGAGCAGACGTTGACCCTAGAGGCCAATAACTCACCAAACTAAAGTGCCAGACACCTCCTTAGTGGCAAGCATCTAACTCAGCTCCTTCTCTGTCCACCTTCTTTGAAACTGAATCTGACACTTTCACTTGAGCATTTGCTGTTTCTCACCTACCAGTACTAGACAACATACAGCATCTTAGGGAATGCTAACACTTACCTGATAAGCACACTCAATGTATAGATGCACACCTACCACAACTCATCTCCCAACCCTTCAACTTTATGTGGAGCCAAACACAACCAACCTGTTGAAAAACCCAACCAAGCTAAGCCTAACCTGGCCGAACAACCGCTAAATAATTGCTCTGCCACAACTATCAGTAATACATCTAAAGGTGAGTAGGCTCACCCACTTCAAAAACAAGAAGAAAAGTTATTAACCTATCTCCACTTCCACAGACCTGACATCATCCTCATCAAGTAGTGCCACCTTTCCAACTTAGAGAGCCAAAAACTCAGATGGAACTGGTTAGGTACGAAATATCATGCTAGAAAGTGCAATCAACAAAAAAAGACCTGTTTGTCATCCAAATCAATTCATAAAGAGGCCTCACCACCTTGATCAAACAAAGACTACCTCTTCAAGTCTATAGGATCTGGTAGATCCTCAGAGCCATTTTGTGTTTATAAAAGTCACAATACAGATCCAGTCATTACTAATACGTTCAGTGTATGACCAATGCAGGATACATGCAAGACATATATTGAGATATCTAGAATACAAATATTTATGGGAGGTGACTGGAATCTGGTTGTTAACTCCTTGTTTGACAAGTAGTCTACTAGAAAACTTCATGACAGATTTTTTACTTTTGGACCACTGGTGACTGATGCACCTGGTGAAATAGGAATACACTTACACTTCATGTGCACATGATACACACACAAAGATAGACCACTTCCTGACTTCGGCATCGCTCATGGGCAGAGAGTCCGACATAGCCATTCTGCCCAATAATTTCTCAGATCATGATGCTATACAGATCGAACTAGACCTGGGTATCCTAAAGCAGCCCCTAAGAAAATGGATACTTACCATTTCGAAGTACAAACTCGTGTATGACAAGAAAACAAACCTAAAATCTACACTGTGTTCAAACTTGAAGAAAAACAAAGGTTTAGTATCCTAGATTCAGACAGTTTGGGCAGCCAAAAGGCATACCTAAGGGGGATGAAATACAAGACTCCACCCTTCATAAGCGGGAGGCATTACAAGCTCAAGATATCCTGGAACAACATATTGCCTCTAACCACCTGCTCTACCTCCACCCACTTCCAAGATGTACTCTGCAGGCTGCTCAAAGCAGGCACAATTTAAAGTTGGTTTATAACTCAGCAGAGAAATCCCTGTTCCTCCTCAAACAATGGCATTATGAACAGGGAGAGAAAGTGGGACGACTCATTGCTCTACAAGTCACACAGCAAAAGCCCCAAAATGCCGTTCCGGTCATTAGGAATGCCCAAAATGTTCTCTCATGTATCCCAATGACATACTTACCGCATTCACCAATTGCTATAAGGATTTCTAGTGTCCCTAATGCCAAAAAATAACAACAAAGGTGTACACATGTTTGCCCGCTTTCCTGATACTGCGCTATTCTGAAACTCTCTCAGCAGATCAAACACATAGTCTAGATTAAGACATCACAGAAGAAGAAATCAGCAAAGATATTGACAATCTCCCCAATTACCATTTTGGCTACTCTTCGGAGTTCTATATAGCCAACAAAGAGTTAGTACTGCCTTTGTTGCGCAAGAGCTTTTGTGATGTCAAAGAAGAGACCCCTCCCTGAAGGAAGTGACTAAAGCTAAAATTCACCCATTATCCTTTAACCTGGTAAAGACACATTGAGCTGTGTCAATATTCCTACTCATCATAAACACAACGATCTTGGCCTAAGTCCTAGCCAACAGGCTGAAACTTATGATACCCTCTCTTCTCCCCAGTAATCAAGTAACTTTTGTTCCACTCTACTCCTCTGTGTCACACTTAAAATCACTTGCTCGGACTCAGAGGGAAGTGGTCCTGTGATGTAGGGGACTTTGATGACTCTGACTGGCAGGAGGCACTTGCATCCCCGAAGGAGGTAGGCATACCCTCGCGACTTAGACTGGTGCAACTTAAGATGTTGCACCGAGTTTACTTTACTAGACTTACCCTATATAAAATTGGTAGAACATCACATCCATATTGTCTACAGGGATGTGGGGAGGAGGGAACTTTCTATCATACCATATGGCAATGCCCGAAGATAATGGATTACTGGGTTCAAATAATGAGAACAATATCACAGGTGGGGGAGGTGTCACTTTTACCGGCGCCCAAAAGATGTTTGTTGAGTGTCTGGGAGCCAATTGACCTTAACCACCCTATGCAGGATTGGGCCATTCTTGGGTAAATGGTAGCAAAGCGTAATATTGCACAGAAGTAGGGGCGGCAGGGTGCCAAAATTGACTGCATGGTCCACGGACAAGGATCTGGCAATGATTGCAGAACATATGGTGTTTGCTAACCATGGCTGCCCTAGGAAATGGAATAAGATCTGGGGGCTTGGAACGAGTTCAGGGGAAATATATGTGAGGCGTCGAGAACTCTGGTGGATGAGAGCTCAGATGAAGATTTTTAGGAGGGAGGAGGCGTGGGATGGACGACGTGCTGGAAGTTATTGTGGTGTATTATATACTGTTTTAATAATGTACTGGGAATGTGTAGTGCTGACGTTTTTGATGATATGTGATTGTTATCTGGAAGAAAGGTACCTTCTTAATGCTGATTACAATAAAAAAGAGTTTATAAAAAATAAAAAAAATAAAAATCACTTGCTCAAGCACTGTGACAAACATAAGAAGATGCTGATGATAAAGTGTCTGACTCTTTAGACAAAGAGAATGATTTTGACAGAGTGGAATGGGTTTAATTGCTTCGGGTATTGGAATAAATAGGCCTTGGAAATCAATATCTAATGAAGGTGAAATGGCCGTACACTGCACCAATGTCAGTAGTTACTTGTAATGACTATATATCAGCACAATCTGGAGTCACTTAAGGAATTCAGCAGGGATGCCCACTTTCCCTCCTACTTTTCATACTCACCCTTGAACCCCTAGTTTTTACCACCCATCAGGACAAGGACATTACAGAAGTAAATGCATATATTTTTCACTAAAAGTGGTATACAACTGAGGAGATATGAAACTATCGAAAGTATTCGGTGTGCTGCGGGGCATTTTACATTGTGCTTACAGTATTTCTGTTTTTAAATCTGTGAGTAGCAATTCTTTCACTTGCATATAGTAGTTATGGCTAAAACCACTTTTCTTTACAGCACTTGATCATTAAGAGTTTTGCGCCAAAGCCAAGCAGTAGTTAGACTCAAGAAGTCCAGTTCAAGACCATTGTAATATACCTTAATTTGTGGTCTTGTTTAATGCGGGAGCAACTGGTGGCTCCAGATGGATCTTTCTTGGTCTTAAATTGCAGAATTACATACCTTGCCACTTAGCTGCCTGTTTAATATCCTGGTCTGATTGTCTGAAATTCCTAATGTCTTCTGAGGCATATGTTATTATTTTTCTGCCAAAGTTCACTGATCCTTTGTCTCTGCCCTTGTCCTGATGGGCTCAGATGAGGATTATCTTCTGTGGACCTTGGCAAGCTCCTCTGGGACGCTTAACAAGTATTCCATCTTCCACTCTCCTTGACATGACATGAGAGTTCAAAGTCCAGCTGCATGCCACTGGCCCCACCGTCGAAGGGTAAAAATAGGAAAGGGTGAGCAACAAACATACACTGTGATTTGTGTTGTCTAGACTGTATCGTAAGTGAGCATCATTTTAATATAAAATCTATAAGAGTAAAACAAATCTGAAACTTTGAAAGATCAGTAAAACAAAATTTTAATTTCAGTCTAAGATCCCAATTGTAGCTTACACAAACCATCTTATCAGCGTTTCTCTCCCGAATGACTCTAATGAAAGTACATTTTAAGAAAATGTAGCTCTTATTGTAGGCAAGAAAACATTTGTCTTTTGGACCATCAAATTCAGGCGTTTTCACTCCTTCCAAGGAGCAAGGAACAGTGCTGACCTTGCCCAATTTCCCAAATTGTGCCATTTACTATGGTGTGGGGAAATGTACTTCCTCCTGCATCCTTCTTGTTTCTTCAGGGTATGTTATGAGATAGGTGAAGCATATGAGGTCCACTTGTTGACCTCCTCCAGCGTATGTACCCGTGTCTCTCCACCAAATTATTTCCTTTCTTAGTGTTTTCTTTTTTATCCACCTAGGTTAAGAGGTTGATACTTCTGTTGCTTCCACATGTTGTTTAACTACATAATAACAATTGATTAATTTTTTCAGCACTTCGAAAGGCTCTGATTCTTTTTTAACTAAATAGGCTTAGATTCACTGTCAATATGAAACTTTATTGCAATCATTTTAACAATATTTTTCTAATTTATTCCTTAGGGCTCTCACAATCTCCTATGGATCAATCAACTAGATAACTCTCATGACTTGATTCAAAGCATTTTGCTCTGCTCCAGCATTCTGCATGGTGTCCATTTTCTCTCTCTCTGATCAATAACACATACATTCTTTTGTGTACTTGGTGAACCTGTGAGCTGCAGAAATAATTGCTGCCTCTTGGGCTCTGCAGAGATATCTTTCAACGGAGAGTCACTTATGATCTCATTCAGTCATCTAAAGGAGATTGGTGGTCACCTTTTATAGGCATTAACCTACTATATCATTGTCCACAATATCTTATTCCAAACCATCATGTCACCTCCATATATCTACAACCACATTAGGAAAGAATCTATTTTGTCCATAATAGTAGCATACAGGTTCCACATTCATATCATCCCACTGCTTGTCTGGTTTTTAGCCTGATTGTCAAACATTGTTGCAGGAGATCATGTGATGGCTTCATGCACTTGCTGCATATCACATTTGAAAATCAAACCTAATAACAAAATCCCATAATGTTACTTTTTCTCATTTAGAGAATGTTATTCCATGTTGCAGAGGAGCACATATTGAATGCTGGATTGGCATTTAAGAAGGCCCTGAATGGTATTCACCCACTAGCAATTGTGTGCATTTTAAGGTACAGCTTTATAACTTCAAAGAGGTAGCCTGCCTACCAAATGACCAGCTAGGAACTTTCTCTATTTTAATTGCACATATTCTATAGAATGAAAATGTTCACACACATTCTCTAACCAGAAAGAACATTATGTAACAGCCTCACCAGATCGTAACATACTAAATCATGTTATAATATTCACTTTTATTACAAAAAAAATTTGGGTTACCAGTCTCTCGCCCATGCTCATGCGAATATATGATCACCATTGCCAATGTACCACTAGGTACACCAAGGTGTACAAGTGTGATGTACTGGGGGGGCGACCTTTGACCCTGTCTTCAGGCAGGTCGCCCCCCCAGCCGCCACACGGTCCTCCTGTGTCGCCGCCCCCGCTTGTGAGATCACCTTGCTCCTGCGCTGATTGCCGCCTCGTGAGTCACCCTGCCCCAGCTCTTGTTCCTCGCTCACCTGTTGCCTGTTATTTTGCTTTTTGTATCTTACACCCCCTTTGCCTTCTGTGCCCCCGTGTTGCCTCGCTGCATTTTGTTTTTGGTGTACTTTTTTCCCTTTTGATTTCCGTGCCCCCCCCCGTATTGCCTCCGTGTCCTCCCCCTGTCCCTCTGTTCCTCCGCTCCCGCCGCTGCGTCCCTGCGACCCCGCCCCCCGCTGCTCCCATTCGCCGCCCTGCTCCCACCTCCCAGCTGCTCCTCCCTCCCACAGCCCTTCATATGGAGGCTGTGCAGCGGCCGCGCAGATGCCGCGCGCAGGGGGCACGCCGCTGGCGCGCTGAAGGCGCACCAAAGGCAAGCCCGCCCGCGCCTGGGCCACGCCCAGTGCCAGAATCCCTGGCCCCCACCGAAACCAGGGAACTCGACTGAGATACGACTCCTCCACCCTCATAGCACTCAATACCGGTCGACAACCCGCCTGCTACAGAGTGACCCCGAAGCGAACCCAGGGACTTTTCACCTGTCAAGCCTGCAAATTCACCTGCCACCGAACCTGCAGACCACCCACCGGACTCAACATCAACAACAAGCACCTCAAGTGCATCCTCCTTAACACGCGCTCTGTCCACAAGCACGCGGTCGAACTCTGGGACCTCCTCGACACAACAGCACCAGACATCGCCTTCCTCATAGAGACATGGATGGACGCTTCCTCGGCCCCCGACATCGCCATAGCCATCCCAGATGGCTACAACATCACCCAAAAGGGCCGCATCAACCAAACCAGAGGAGGAATCGCCATCATCTACAGGGACACCATTAACATCAACCTCACGACCAACGCCGAAGACACACTCTCCACTGCCAAACACCTACACCCCCAGATCCACTCCGACCCCAAGACCACCCTCAGAGGAACGCTCATCTACAGACCCCCGGGCCCGCGCACACAATTCAGAAAAACTATCGCCGACTTCATCAGCCCACACGCCCTGGTCTCACCTGAATACATCCTCCTAGGGGACCTGAACTACCACCTGGAGAACAACAACGACAACAAGACCACCACCCTGCTCGACAACCTCGCTACCCTCGGACTCAAACAACTGGTGAACACCCCCACCCACCTCGCTGGCCACACGCTCGACCCCATCTTCTCCGCCAGCAACCATGTCTCCTTCAGCCACTCCACCGGACTACACTGGACCGACCACTGATGCCTCCACTTCACCCTCAAAAAGAATACATCACACCACTGCACGCAACAAATCCCCCATAGATGCTGGAGCAAAATCACCACAGACCAGCTCCTCTCATCACTAAGCCAGAACCAGCCAGCCGACACCGTTGACACCAACGACGCAGCCCACAACCTCGCACAGTGGATAACCAACTGCTCCAACGACCCCGCTCCACTGAAGAACCCTCCAGGCAAGACCGGCAACAGGAAATCCTCATGGCTCACAGACACCCTCAAAGACTCAAAGAAATCCTGCGGAACCCTCAAAAAAACCTGGCGCCACGAACGGACAACAGAAAACCTGACAGCCCTCAAGAACGCAACTCGCGAACACCACCAGCTGATCCGCACCACCAAAAGAGCATCATCCAAAGAGCGGCTAGACAACAACACCCACAACAGCAAAGAACTCTTCAGCATCGTCAAAGAGCTCTCCAACCCCAGCGCCTGCAACAATGACATCACCCCATCGCAAGACCTCTGCAACTCCCTCGCCACGTTCTTCCACCGCAAGATCGCAGATATACACAACAGCTTCGGACCCCAGACTCTGCCTCCAGCCACCGAAGCATCGACCCCCACCACCACCCTCAGCACCTGGATCTCCATCTGCAAGGAAGACACCACCCACGTCATGAACACCATCCACTCTGGCTCCCCCTCTGACCCTTGCCCCCATCATATCTTCAACAAAGCTGACAGCATCATCGCACTCCACCTCCAGAACATCATAAACAACTCCTTCATGTCAGCCACCTTCCCTGAGTGCTGGAAGCACGCAGAAATCAACGCTCTTCTGAAGAAACCCACAGCGGACCCCAAAGACCTCAAGAACTTCCGCCCCATCTCTCTTTTTCCCTTCCCGGCTAAAGTCATCGAGAAGACCGTCAATAAACAGCTGACAGCTTTCCTCGAGGCAAACAACTCGCTCGACCCGTCCCAGTCCGGATTTCGAGCCAACCACAGCACCGAGACCGCCCTCATCGCAGCCACCGAAGACATCAGGACCCTGATGGACAACGGAGAAACAACCGCCCTCATCCTCCTAGACCTCTCTGCAGCCTTTGATACCGTCTGCCACCGCACCCTAACAACCCACTTCCACAACACTGGGATCCAAGGAAAGGCCCTGGACTGGATCACCTTGTTCCTTTCCGACAGAACCCAGAGAGTCCGCCTCCCTCTCTTCCGATCAGCGGCCACCAAGATCATCTGTGGAGTTCCCCAAGGCTCCTTGCTCAGCCCTACCCTCTTCAATATCTACATGAGCCCCCTTGCCGCCATCGCACGCAAACACAACATCAACATCATCTCCTACGCCGACGACACCAAAACTGATACTCTCCCTCACCAAAGACCCAGACACCGCCAAAACCAACCTCCATAAAGGAATGAAAGACGTCGCAGAATGGATGAAGCTCAGTCACCTGAAGCTGAACTCAGACAAAACGGAGGTCCTCATCCTGCACTGGGCTCTGCGCTAACACCCACGAACCACGCACGCAACCTGGGATCCATCCTGGACTCATCCCTCACGATGACCAAACAAGTCAGCGCCATCTCGTCATCTTGCTTCAACATCCTGAGCATGCTCCGAAAAATCTTCAGATGGATCCCCACCGAAAACAGGAAAACCGTCACCCAGGCCCTCGTCACGAGCCGACTGGACTACGGAAATGCCCTATACGCAGGAACCACAGCCAAACTTCAGACGCGACTTCAACGCATACAGAACGCCTCCGCACGACTCATCCTCGACATCCCTCGCCACAGCCACATATCCGCTCACCTGAAAGACCTGCACTGGCTCCCCGTCTGCAAGAGGATCACATTCAGGCTCCTCACCCACTCACACAAAGCGCTAGATGACAAGAGCCCGGATACCTCAATAAACGTATCTCGTTCTACAACCCCACCCGCCAGCTCCGCTCCGCCAGCCTCGCCCTCGACACCGTCCCACGAATTCGCAGAACCACCACCGGCGGAAGATCCTTCTCCTACCTGGCAGCCAAAACATGGAACTCCCTCCCCGCGCACCTACGACTGACCCAGGACCATCTCACCTTCAGAAAACACCTCAAGACCTGGCTCTTCGAGCAGTAGTGACACCCCCCCTCCCTTCAGCGCCTGGAGACCCTCACGGGTGAGTAGCGCGCTCTATAAATGTATTGATTGATTGATTGATTCTACATTGCTAGTTGAGATTTCCATATTAAAGTACCTACATTTGTATATTCTATCCTTTCCCCTGCACAATATATAATAGTTGAATAAACTGATCTATTGTAGCTATTGTGTGTGATATTAAAGAAAGTTCAGAAGTTGGCTTCTATGAATCTTCTGAAAGAAATTCAATCTTAAGTGCCTGAGTCTGCCTTACGATCTAGTAATGCTTCCCTTCTCATAGTTCCCAAACCCTATTAAACGGAAGAGTGGCACTTCTTCTTCATGGGACCTGCAAAGTGGAATAAATGAACAATGTAATGTAATGTAATGGGGTTTTGTAGAGCGCACTTCTACCCTGATGCCTCGTAGCGCTTAGGACGGGTGGGTGGAGGCAGCCATCAGACTGAGCAAGTTACTGGAAGAGAAGGGTTTTCAAACGTTTGCAGAACTTGAGTAGATCTGGTTCGCTACGTAGGGTGAGGGGCATGGAGTTCCAACAGGAGGAGTTCCAATCACAGGAGGAGGAGGAGTTCCAATCAGACGCAAGCCACAATATAAACAGTAATTACTTACTTCAGTCTACTAACCCCCCTAATATAAACAATAGCGTTCTTTTGATAATAGCCCCAAGTTGATGGTGTTGGGGAAATAAGGAGGAATGGGAAGGTCCAAAGCAAAGCAGGTCAATTCCAACATGGTAGACTCACACAATTGTATTCTGGATTCAAACTGAAATTCTCTAAGGGAGTAGTGAAATAAACAGAACAAACCACAAGAAGAAAAACGTATTCATCATAGCACTAAGAGTTCAGATATGCAGTAGAGATGCAAATGGTTTGCCTCACCCCAATTCGTTATTTTGATCTCAAAACAAGTAGACATCTTGGAGCTCCAAAACAATCAAAGCTGACATTTTGTGTTCAGTAGAAACACAAAGTCCTTTTTAAGGCATTAAAAATCACCTTTAATATAACATAATGTGATTGCCATGGTAGCCATTTGTGCAAAACCAATAATGCCTCTCAATGGAATGACCTATAACGGCCCATAGTACAGAATTTCTTAGTAATAAGCAATGGGCTCATACCACCAATCAGTCTTGTAGACCCACTTGAACTATCAACGCAGAATCCTGTCTGGGCTTTCGGTTGACAACCAAATCTGGTCTGAGGTGCCATAAATCAAAAGAGTCATTTGCCATGCCCATTGTTGCTATCTGTTGGACCTGGCCCTTTTTGCAGGGTTATCCCCAAACTTCTAGCCTTCTTCCTCCTATTTTTTCTGACTGGGTTTTAGGCTTTAGGTCTCTGGGCACTTTACCACTGCTCACCAGTGCTAAAGTGCATATGCTCTCAATCTAAATTGTATTGGTGATTGGTTTATCCATGATTGGCATGTTTGATTTACTAGTAAGTCCCTAGTAAAATGCAACAGTTGTGCCAGGGGCATGTAAATCAAGTGCTACTAGTGGGTCTGCCGCACTGATTGTACCACCCACATGAGTAGTCCTGCAATCATATGTCAGACCTGACCATAGCAGTGTCAGTGCAGGTTTAAACTACCATTTCGTCCTGGCAGGTGCAACTACTTGCCAGACCCCCAACCTTCCCCTTTACTACATGAATGTCACCCCTAAGGCAGGTCCACGTCTGCCCTATGGGCAGGGTGCCGTGTATTTGAATGGTAGGCAATGTACTGTTGTGTTTAACATGTCCTAATAGTGAAATACTACCAATTTTGTTTTTCAGTATTGCAAGGACTATCTCTACCATAGAGTTACATGGGGATTGCCTTGAAATATCTTTTAAGTGTAATTACCCATTGAGAGAAGATATAGATTTGAAGTTTGAGGTCTCAGAACTCACATCCTTTGGTGTAGTTGGTTTTTAAAATGCGTGTTTGGAAATGCCACTTTTAGAAAGTGGTACATAGGGGGGTGGTGATTGACAGAGCATCTGAATCAATCAAACACTCACACCCAGTCAAAAGATCTGGGTTTAATCCATCACCGTTCTTTAGCCCACTCTGCCACCCCAGTTCAGACATGGCTATATGCAAATCAGTTTGACCCTGTGCCTCATGGGAAATGTCCAGCCCGAACTGCCAAGCCATGTCTTCCCTGGACCGGAAACAAGCTTCCGAGGACCAGTTTCTGGCATTCCAGCCGTCTTTGGCCCGGCTTGCTTAAATCCAGTGTCAAAGTGAGCAAGGGACTCATGTCTGAGCATACCCTGCCACACTTATGGCGGCCAAAAGCGGTACAAAAGGGGGTGGTGATGACGGAGCATCTGAATCAATCAAACACTCACACCCAGTCAAAAGATCTGGGTTTAATCCATCACCGTTCTTTAGCCCACTCTGCTACCCCAGTTCAGACATGGCCATATGCAAATCAGTCTGACCCTGTGCCTCATTGGAACAGTCCAGCCCGAACTGCCAAGCCATGTCTTCCCTGGACCGGAAACAAGCTTCCGAGGACCGGTTTCTGGCATTCCAGCCGTCTTCAGCCCGGCTTGCTTGAATCCAGTGGCAAAGTGAGCAAGGGACTCACGTCTGAGCATACCCTGCCACACTTATGGCGGCCAAAAGCGGTACAAAAGGGGGTGGTGATGGACGGAGCATCTGAATCAATCAAACACTCACACCCAGTCAAAAGATCTGGGTTTAATCCATTTTAGAATGTGGGCATTTTCTTGCTTAACCATTCTGTGCCTCTGCCTTTCTGTAGAATTCACGTTTGGGCTGGCTGACAGTTGGGCTCTTGTGCATTCACTCTAGGCAGTCACACAAAGGGGGCTGAGGTGTGCCTTGCATATCCTGATGGACACCTGTATAGGGTTGTTCTTGTCCTCACACAAAGCTGTCTCCACCCCCATGTAGTGTGTCTGAAGCCAGGTCTGGGAAAAGCAGGGTCTTTTGCATTATAAAGACTTTCCTTTGAAGTTTGCCTACTTCAAAGGCAGAATGGTGTATAAGTACTGGACCTCTGACATCCCAAAATCAAAACACTTCTGGATTGAGGACTTCTACCAGGAAGAAGAGCTTAATACTGTAGAAGGGACTGCCATTCTGCCCGTTGATTTGTTGTGCTGGCCTGCTGCTTGCTGCTTCTGTCTGAGAGTGAAAGGACTGGACTTTTCATTCTGCATCCTGCTTCCCAGGTTTTCCAAGGGTATGTGCGTGCTTGCCTACATTAAGAAAGTCTCAGGACCATCAAAGAGTTCACCTACCCGTGCCTGGGTTCTTCTACTGAGAGTCAGACTCTTCTGCTGAGAGTCCTGACTTGCCAAGTGGTGTCAAATCCAGGTCCTGGGCCCTTGGAAGTAGAATCTAGTGATCTAATGATGAAATCCACCCATTGTCTTCCAGCACCTATTTTATCAATGCATCGCTGAACAAGATCGAAGCATCGCCGCTGCCTGCACCAAAGCGTGGTTCCTGATCGGCACATTGACAACAGCTTTCACTGCAGGCCCCAACTCAACGTCACAGTGCTTCAGAAAATTCACTGCACTGTGCACTGTGTCACCGACGTCCATGGCACCCGCTCCGACGCTGCACCTGCTTGTCCACTGAAGAATCGATGCTGCGCCTGCATCACGTCAACGCAGTGTGTCTGAATTTTCAACGCATCGTCCCTTGATGCCGATACTTCATCAATGCTGCACTGCAGTAAGGAACCAAGGCCTTGTGTCAGGAGATCGAGGCATCACCTCCCTTTCCATTAAAGAACCGATGCATCACCTCCATTTACAGTAAGGAACAAAGGCATCTACTCCTCTGCCTAGCAGCATGGAACCAACGAATTACTTCCACTGTGAAATAAGGAACCAATATATCTCTTTTTTTTCCAAGGTCTCACATCCCCTGCACCTGTTTTGTCATTTGATTATTTTTAAAAAAAATCTGTTTTATTGATTTCAGTCATAACATTGGCATGAATCACATAATACACATAGCTATATGACATGAGTTTGATACAATACTTTTCCAATAATTCCTCAGTAGTACCCTTATGAAATTGGCTTACAGTACTTAAAACATTGGACAGTCTCCTCAGCTGTATTCCCCTATACATCCCCGGGTTCATCATCCGAACTGTCTTTATCAGGCTCTGGCACTGGCTCACAGATATCCCCTCTATAGGTGTTCCACGCTGCCCATATCTTAGTCCATTTCTTGGGGCACCTCCGGGTGACAAAGACTGTTCACTCAGTTGACATAATGAGGTCCATGTCTCTGCACCAGGCTGTCAGTGACGGTGCGTCTACAGGCCCCCACTTTTGCGCTATATTCCGTTTTGCCACCATCAGGCCCAATGTGACCCATATTTGCCCATGTCTCGTAAGGTCGTTGGGTTCCCATATGTTCAGGATGCATCCCCCAGTGACACTCCTATTGCCTGCGATATCGAACGTAGTACCTGTCTCCAATAATCAGCTATCAGTGAGCAGTCCCATATCGTATGGAAGAATGATCCCTCCTCCCCACACCCTCTAAGACAATAGGGGTGTTGTGCCCTACCCATTTTGAATAGCGTGTTTCTAGTGTGGTATGCGCAATGGTATATCTTGAGTTGTATGAGTCTGAACCGTGAGGGTATGCTTATCTCCTTGGGTGAGGCCTCGCCTCCTGCCATTCTGTGTCATCCATGCCACCCACATCAGCAGCCCATTTTTCTCTCAGTGCACCCATTGGGTCTGGTAAATTATTGATTAATTTGCGATAGGTGAAGGATGTAGCGCGCTTCGGCATGTAATCTGTAAGCAAGCGATCTTCTAGCGGGGAGGATTCAGGGACTTCAGAGTCCAGTGGTAATGTCGCTAACAGGGCATGACGTATTTGTGCATATCGAAAAGCCTCAGCCGGAGCAAGATCGTATTGCTGCCGGAGTTGCTCAAACGGCAACTTGTCCCACAAGTCTCCCACCATGGAAATGCCAATATTATCCCACTGATCAAAGCCCTTGCTCTTTCTCAAATGCCCTAATTGCTTTGTGTCCCAGAGAGGGGTAAGTCGCGTAATCACATCTTTCCATCCCAGCCGCGCCTGTGCTGTGTTCATATCATTACAGTGTGTTTTGTTGGGCCCTTCAGTTTCATGGCTTGCCCTCTATTGTACAAGGCCCCAAGCATGCTACACTCGCCCAACTGCGCTCTATCCGCCCTGTATGCCAGGTCAGTTTGCGAGGCATGTAGCAATTGGGTTACGACCTTGAGATGCGCTACCCAGTAGAACATTTGTATGTTGGGGAGCGCTATGCCTCCGTCGTACCACCCGCAGGGCAGTTTCGCATGGGCTATGCGAGCTGGCTTGTTGCCCCATAACAGTGTAAATACCTGCGCTGCTATTTGTTTAAAGTATTTTAGCGATACTGGGAATGGTGTATTTTCAAGGGCGTATAAGAACCTAGGCAAGGCCATCATCTTAAATAAGGCTGCGTTCCCCAGGAGTGTCAGGGGAAGCGATTTCCAATGTGTCACGTCCCTCTTCAAGCGCTCCAAAGGGGACACCAAATTTTTGGAAAAGAATTCTGTTGGGTCCGCTTAATGTGGATACCTAAATATTTGAACATATCTCGTGAAACCACCAGTGGGCAGGTCACAGGGAGCCTTGGTGGTGGGCCCACAGTACGTACAGGATCGATTTAGCCCAATTGATCGTGTACCCTGATATATTCCCGAACCCATCACATATTTCAAGGAGCACTGGTATTGAGTGTTCAGGGTCCGTTAGGTACACTAAAATGTCATCTGCATAGAGGGAAAGACGATCTTCCCATCCCTCCGTCCACTGGATACATCTTAATAACGGATGTCCTCTAATCTTTGTCGCAAGAGGCTTCAACACCAACGCAAAAAGGAGTGGCGACAAGGGGCACCCCTGGTGCGTCCCTCTCGCTAGGGGTATAGTGTCTGAGATGTGACCGTTGACTGTCACACGTGCCAGCGGGCTGGCGTACAGGAGGCGGACACACCCACAAAACTCAGGGCCAAATCCCAGGTGGGTGAGTATTGCAAATAGATAATTCCATTCCACCATATCAAAAGCCATCCTCGCATCTAGGGAGATGATAACCGCTGGTCCCGATAGGGCCGGCGCCTTTGCTAGTGCCCCATACAGGCGTCTGAGATTGAGCGCAGTGTTTCTGTTCGGCATGAAGCCAGATTGGTCTGGGTGAATTAACTGCGGGAGTGCGCCAACATTCTGGTCGCCAGTGCTTTAGCAAGAATTTTTGCCTCTGCATTGAGCAGGGAAATCGGGCGATATGAGGTACATTCGGACGGGGTTTACTGGGTTTCGGAATAGCCACTATTGTGGCCATTCGTTGGTCCGGCGGCAGTTCGCCTCTTTCTAGACTATCAGTATACATTTTCAATAGGTATGGGCTGAGTGTGTCCGCCATTTGCTTATATAATTCTATTGGGATCCTGTTGGTTCCCAACGCCTTACCCAACTTTAGTGAGCCGATAGCGGCGTGTAATTCGTCCTCTGTGAGGTCCGCCTCCAGCTCCAAGGATGCCTCCCGGGTGAGTTTGGGCATCTCTACGTCTTTTATGGATGCCGCAGCCTCAGCCTCTGATACGTCCAACGCCGATGTGTAAACATCCCGGAAATACCTGCCATTTTCCGCACCATGGCCCGTGGGTCCGTCGTAAGCTGTCCCTCTGCCGTCCGTAGCTGCGCTATCACCCTTGTGCCCTGTTCACGCCTATCTAGCCAAGCCAGGAGTTTCCCAACTCTGTCCTCTACATCATAGACCCTATGTTTAGTCGCTGTGAGATTGGACACAGTCTCCTGCCTCAAATGTTTTCTATACTGTTTGAGGTGTAGGGCATGTATCGAGTCAGGCGTTGGGTCCGCCGAGTGGTGAGTCTCAGCCGTGTGTAATTCCAACTCTAAGTCAACCAGGTCTTTCTGTTCTTCCCGCTTGTGCCCCGTAATGCAGACTATCGCCTGTCCCCTAATGACCGCCTTATAAGCTTCCCAAAGGACCGATGGGGAATTCGCAGATATAGCGTTTTCTGCAAAAAAGTATTTTGTGACCCTGTGGACTGCCTTCCGAATGGTCAGGACTTGTAAGTATCCAGGGTATATAGGGTAAAGCCTCTGACGGGACATGTGATGGTATGAGAAAGTCAGCACTACTGGTGAGTGGTCCCTCTGGGTTTGATCGCAATGTCAGTCACATGCTGTATAGCAGACCCTGATGCCATGAAGTAGTCTATGCGGGAGAGACTGTTATGAGCATTGGAGTGGAATGTGTATTGTCGTGCTGTGTGGTGAGCATGTCTCCATACATCCACCAGTCCCAGAGCATCCGTGAAACTCTGCAAGTGGGAGACACCAGCGGTCCGAACCCTCTCTGGGTATCTGTCTATGTTCGCATCCATCGTAGCATTAAAGTCTGCCCCAATAATCAGGTCACCCTCTGGCAGAGTCAATAAAAATTCACTAAGTGCTGGGGGTGCCACTACGTGGAGCGCAGGGGGGATGTATACTGATACTACATTAACAATCTCCCCTTCCCATTGGCCCTGGAGTGCTGTAAATCTACCCTGATCACCTCTTCTGGTCTGGAGTACTAAGAACTCAGAGTGTACTACCAACTTGTATCCCCACCTATCCAAAGCTTTACATGCCGTTCCTGTGAGGTGTGTTTCTTGCAGGAGCGCCAATGTGGGGGCTTGACGTTTCAAAGCCTGCAGTGCCAGGCCTCTCTTAATTTTGTCTCCTAATCCGTGTACATACCAAGTAAGTAGCATGAGGGGGTCACCTCAACCTCAGGGGCCGTATTCTGGGCGTTAGCTGCTATAGTGTGTGTCGCAATAGGGGTGAGTTGTGCTACGTGTGTGCCGCATCGTGTCCATGCCATAGTGTAATCCTGCATGCCAACATATCCGTTACATACTAGAACAAAAAAAAACAGAACCCACATTCCCCAACTCCTTTCCCCACCCGCCCTCCCTGCCCGATGGACTCTGAACTGCCCGCCACCTCAACTCAGCAGAGTGCTTCATCCCAACCCAGAACAGTGTACTTGCGTGAAGGGGGTAGGAAGTCCAAGGGGAAGCGCAAACCTTCGCTTCCCTCCAGAGTCCGCTGCAGCCCAGTGTCCCAAGGCAATGCTGCCGCCGTCTTTTTCATGTGTGGGTATCCAGCAATGTGTCCTCTTCTTTCACTGCCGGTCTATTCAAGGCCGAGGTCCTCTGCTTCAATCCGCTGTGTGTCTTCCTCGTCTGTGTGACGCCGATCCTGGCTGCTTGCGTGTTCGGTCTCTTCCCGTCCGCGTTGGCTTCTAGGTCCGTGACGTGGTCCCTCCACCCGCCGCCAGCCTTCCAGCCAGTCGTGTGCCTCTTCTGGTGTGTTAAAAAAACATGTTATCCCCTCTGATACGACTCTAAGCTTAGCTGGGAATATCATTGAGTATGGGAGGCCCTTAGCTCTTAGCTCTTAGCTCTTTTTTGACCTCCAGGAAAGTTCTTCGGTGCCGTGAGACTGCTGCCGTATAGTCTGGGAAGAAGGATACTGTTGAATTGAGAAGTCGGATCGGTGGTGACACCCTCACAGCTTGCAGAATGGCATCTCTGTTGCGGAAATTAAACAGCTGTGCGAGCACCGGCCTAGGGGGTGCCCCCGGCTTGGGCCGTCCGCCCGGGACTCTATGGGCCCTTTCTACTGAGGACAAATTTGAGAGACCTTCTGGTTGTAGCCGGGTCTTTATAATATCCTCCACGTAGAGATCCATTGCTGGAGCGCCTTCACTCTCCGGAATTCCAAGAATTCGGACGTTGTTCCTGCGAGAGCGTCCTTCTTGATCATCCAGCTTCTCCGCCAGCATTTTGTTTTCTGTTTTGAGCCTGGACACCGTTCTCTGCAACACGGCCGTATCTGTCACCAGAGTTTTAGCAACCTGTTCGACCTCCGGGACCCTGGTTGTTATCTTCTGAAAATCTGCCCACAACAGAGACACATCCGTAGAGATCGACCCTACCGTGGTCTGGACACTCGTGAGGGCCACCATTATATCTTCCAGTGTTACTTTTTTGGAGCCGCCATCTTCTGCAGCTTTCCCAGAGGAGTTCCTGCCCTCAGGAAGTGGTGGAAAGTCCTTTCTGTAGGCCTATTTGTCTATATTGGCTTGCGTGTTGTGCGACCGCGGGACCCTGCCCGCCATGATGCTGTCCAAGATTGTCGGGGACTGGCACTGTGTGGCCGAGCTTCTACCACTGGGGTCGCTAATCTACGTGTGCCGCAGGGTACCCAAGGCGCTCAACATGAGGTGGTGCTCCTTATAGTTGTGGTGGTCAAGGATCAACAGTGGGGGGGAGAGGTGCCCCTGCCCAGAAGCCCAGTCTTCTGGCCCAGGTCACTGCCACTGAGAGCAAATATGTGTTCGCCGCTGTTCACTTATCCCTTATGCCTCAAATGTCGGGTCGCTGTCCTCTTGTCTCCAGGCTCCCCCCTGGGTCAGGGGTCGCGAGTTGGGAATGGTTGCAGAGCGTGTCAATGGCGTGTGTATTGCCTCCAGAGCAGACAACTGCCCCTCGACTCCATGATGCTGTGATCGCGGCACCTCCAGGCGTACCACGCGCGGGGTCCACAATAATTTAGGTGCCGGCTTTACTGCAGGAGGTAGGCCTCACCTCGCCACCGCCACCGCAGCCGTCAGGGTCGCCAGTGAGGTGCCATGCGCCGCGGGTCCAGTGCTCACGCGCCGTCGCGTCTCCTCACCGGATGCCCAGAGTAGTCCCCACTCCGCCGCTGCTATTCACGGTGCTCGTCTGTTGCCGTGTCCGGCGTTGGGCGTTTCAACCAATTGAGGCCCCGGCGGCCGCGAGTGAAGTAGGCCGCTACAGCCGGTGAATAATTGGTGTCGGTACCCGGTAACGTATTAGTACCGGAGTTGCACCTACGGCTGCCGCTTGGTCCCAGGCATTAGCGTGTGCCTCTGGGGAGTGTAAATTCAGCGGATAATAGTTTGGATCGTCTTTGAAGGTCTCTGCGCTTCCGGAGCTCCCTCAGGCAGCCACCATCTCGTACGGCCGCTAGCCACGCCCCCGATGTCGTTTGATTTTTTTTTTACGCATCCAAGGTATTTTGTCTTAGAAGAAATGCATCTATAGACTTTACACCAAAGGAAAGGGTTCTTAGTGTGAGCGAATGATTGCGCCCCGCTAGATAACTGGCAAGATTGCTGTCTAAGGACTAATGCTGTGGTGCTACCAGGAAAGGGTTGACCCTACAAACCCCTTGGATGATGCTGTGCAAGACATACATCTACATTACATACAGAAAACCTCTGCACACACATATGAATCAAACATCGAATATGGCAATTTGTGAAACTGGAGGAAAAAGCAGTTGATGCCTGTTGATCTCGTTCTTTTAATCTTTTGTTGCAGAAAATACCAGGCGACACGTGTTTTGTCAGAATACAGTACACTCTGACTCTTCAGGGCTAGGTCCTAATAGATACGAAAGAATTAATCCCCCACAACCGGTGATAATTCCAACCCGGTTAGGGTATCTGTAGATTGTTCGGCGGGTGAAGCAAGAGAAACAATGGCTCCGCTATTGCGGTGAACATCAAATGATGGCCGATTGCAGGGTCTGGTAAGACGTGTTCAGGTGCTGAATATATGAAAAAATCTCTTCACTGTATGACTTCAAGAATTAAAGGCTCCTCTGTAATTGCCTGGTGGTTAGCCAGACCCCGGATACGGCTTCTTCCTCGTGGACAATGGAGGGCATCTATAGACTTCTATGGACTGAACTTATTTATTCTTTGAAAAGAGATATCTTGACTTGTGTATTTTGGAGTTTTGAAATTTTGGTCTTGTTTTATTCAAATAAATATTGGCTATTTTTCTAAACTGGGGTGGACTAATTTTATAGTGTTTTCACTGTGTTTCTGTGTATGCGTATGTTCAAATGCTTTACACATTGCCTCTGAGATAATCCATACTGCTCGTGCCAAGCTACCAGGGGGTGAGCAGGGATTATTTCAGCTGTGTGACTCCATTACTCTGACTAGAGGGTCCCTACTTGGACAGGAGGCAAACCACTGCCAACTAGAGGCCCTATTCTAACACTATCTGTGATGTAGTCATTTTTTTAAAATGTATTGCCTTTTTAACAACAACCAAGCGAGGAAGTAAAAAAGACAGAACGTGGAGGAGAAGGGGTCATAACTCACGTACAAAGCAATATCAAGTGATCACAACAGAAAGAGTTGCATGAATTATTGCCCACAATTAGAGAGAGTCGTTCAAGTCCACCTCATCCTGTGGGGCAAGATAAACAATCAAAGGCCCAAAAGATATTTAGGTGGGGAGCATTCCGGCATGAGTTCCTGGTATGCGGCAGGCTGTTCCTGGCAGTATACTGCATCTTGCAGTAGGTCTGCATTTTTAGAGCGGTCATCATCCCCAGTAAATGGTCACTCTTCATTTAGTCAGAAGTAGCAACATTCCAGTAAGTTGTTGATTTTTAGGGGGGATCTCCTTCACGTTACCCAATAGGGCTACCTGTGATGTTCGCTGAGGGGTGTGACCTGTGAGCTGGGTTATGTCGGTATAAACATTAGTTAAAAAAAGCGGCATGCCATGGCAGCCCCCATGCAAGGTGTAGAAAAGTTGCAGAGGTAGCAGCACGTCTCATGGATAGCACGTCCTCCACAAGTCCCATTTTATGCAGTGTAACAGGTGTACGATACATCCTATGCAGGAATTTAAAATGTATTAGTCTGAGTCCATAGTATGGGGAAAGGATGCTGGATTGGGAACAGCAGTAGTTCCATTGTGCCTCAGAAATGGGGGTTGTTGTGTCTGCTTCCAAGCAGTCCGGGCCCCAGGGGTGCTCACAGGGACTTTCTCTTGCAATATGGCGTATAGGTGGGTGATGGGCTTTCAGGGAGAAGGGCTGGCTAATTATGTGATCTAGAGCATGAAATGTGGGGGTTGATTTTAATAACAGGGTGTGCAAAGCGCAAAATGTTGCATGGAGTTGATGGTATAGTGTGCGATGGGTTGTCTTTTATAGTATGTGATTGTAGGAAATGCTCATCGGGGTATAGGTACTGAGTGGGGTGAGAGTCAGCCGACGGGCCGGCCGGCAGGCGCCCTCATCTTCCATCACTGGGAGAATAGGATTTTTGACTTGTGGCATATTGGGTGCTTAGAAGCAACTGATACAGGCTCATCATCACAGGCTGTCACACGCCTACCAAGGGTAAATTGGCCCGGAGCGCAGTAATCATAAAGATGCATATCGGGGGCATTGAGGCCTCTCTATTGGGATGGTAGAATCATAGTTTCCCACGCCACCCTTGCTTGTTGGCCCACCCATTCCACAGCCACCAGATTGGGATGTAGCTGTTTGAAGTATTCTGTGAGCGCAGTAGGGATGCTGATAAACAAGTAAAGGAACTGGGGGGGTATAATTATTTTGGCGATGGCAATCCTACCACCGTGGACAGGGGCAGTCTGGACCATTTATGTATGCATTCTTCGAGTCAGATTACTTTGTAATACGGCGTCGCGAAGTGCATCACTTTGGAATTCCCTGCCTACCCATATTACCCATTTGGACTCTTTTTTTAAAAAATCCCTGAAGACTTTGCTTTTTCACCTTAATTCTTTAAGTCTGCTTTAGTTGAGCCCTGTTTCTGGTGTATCACTTAAATACCCTTGGGTTGATTGCGCTTTATACATTTTATTTTCATTTCATGTGGGACCAGTTTCCAATCAAAGGACCGGGTGAGGTTGTGGGTAGAAGTGGCTTCAAGCAGGACAGGGTCATGATAGGGTAGAGTTTATGGGAGGTGAGTTATGCTTGTATTCCAAATAAGTGCTTCTAGTGTGGTCAGCTAGTAATCTATTCTGCACAGAGCTAAAGGGATAGATTGAACAAGAAGCTAAAGGGTAGGTCTGTGCAAGGAACTAACCCCCAGATGCATCAACAACCCAATTTGTGATTCCTTAATCCTGATACGCTATTAAGGAATTGCAAAAAGGAATGCATCAAGAAATCACTTAAAAAATAGCGATTTCTTAGAATTCCTTAATTGCGAGTCGGAAATTGCGAGTCGCAATTAAGGAATACCTCCCCATTCATTCCTATGGGCCTAGAAGCCCATAGGAATGAATGGGAAAACAATCTCAATTTGCGAATCGCAATTAGCAATTCACAAATTGAGATTGCGATTTCAAGGGTGCAGGGGTGTCCAATGGACACCCTGTTGCACCCCTGAAATTGATATTTGCACATATGTTGCGCACACACATGCCTGTGAGCAACATGAAACTTTGAAAATGCACTTTAGTGCATTTTTCAAAGTTTTTGCAAATTACCATGAAGTTGTACTTCATGGTAATTTGCGTGCCCTATTAGCGATTTCGCTATTTTAAAAACTTTCATGCATTGCATTTAAGGAATCTCAATTTGAGATTCCTTGAATGCAATTAATCACAATTTAGCGATTTCTAAAATTGCGATTTTTGCATTTGGGATGATGCATCCCAAATGCAAAAATACCGCTCGCAAAGGGGCAGATTCTGAGACTCTGCCCCTTTGCGAGCGAATTTTAGTTTGATAATTCTGGGCCTATGTGTCCACGGCAAGCAGGTCGCATATGCAGATCTGGGCAGATGGGCACGTTCAACAATAAATACTGGCAATAGTGCATCTTCAAACAGGGAGCAAAGCATATTTTTAACATAGGTTTCCATTTTGTCAATGGCGGTTTATTCCCGTACTCCCAAGATGCAGAGGTTTTTGTGCCTAGAGCGTGCCTTAAGGTCTAGGTTTTAGTCTTGATGAACTCCAGCACTTTCTCGTTTAGAAACACATATTCCTTATCTGAAATGGGTGTTACTAAATCTGTTTGCACAGAAACGTTCTGAAACACTGATGGAAGGCACATTTTATATTTATATATTCAATATGTAGCCAGGTCCACTACTTATTTAAAGGGAGATGGTTAATTATTCAGTATAACTTTTGCTGTATAATCTTCTGCATCTGCTCGTTCTACTGTCGTAACATGGAGAGTCGATTTGTTTTGTTCCAGTTCATAGCCGAACTTGCAATGTTAACTAGTCCTGGAATCTGGGAAGGCTATTTCAAAGTAACACTGACCACAGTGGGCATTTAATCATCTTTTACTTCAGGAGGAGTTTTCTACTTTGATACAGACAGAAGTCATTCACTGTGTTGCACAGATGTATGTAGCAAGGTAATTGAAGGGTCTCGGATGCTTTAATAACCACTTACAGGGATTATGGGTAAACTGTTTTATTAAGAAATGTTAGCAAGCCTTAACTGAGCATCTTCTGGTTGTGTATCCACTTCAACTGCCCTCCCATAACAGACTGAACATTGGCAGGAGAAGGTTTAGTGTAATCACTTAGTGTCTGCTACTACAGGATGAACAATTCAATTAATACACAAGACAAGAATTTTAGCCCTTACACGAACAGATGATGATTCATTTGAGAACATTTACATTATTAAAGAAGAGACAGGAGCAGAGCAAACCGACCATCTGGCAACTGAAGTCCCTTAGAGATCTTCCAGCCCCTTTTCTATTGTTGGCTTTGCAAAATGTTATGAAGACACCTAAACTCCCAGACATCTAATGATGTACTATCATAGTTATTTTTCCTAAGAAGAATTAATGCCTAAACCTGTGGTCATTTGTTCGACCTGTTTCCTTCCTCAGTGTAGATGGCAACATTTCCACAAGATTTTTGACTAGGTGGTTCAGTTCAGCAATTTATTTATATTTAGGTAATACTTTGGTTTGTGACACAAGGCACAGTCCCAGGTTTGAAAAGTCACTGATAAGTGGCTAATGCAGACCAAGACTGTGATGGCAAGGTTAAAAGTCCAAAATGTACTGTGTAACAAGCAGAAGCTTCCCTTGAAGCAAGGCCATATGGTTTATGGTTTAAAACACCACAATAAATCTATATGGATCATAACGTGCTGGGTGATGCCTTAGAGCATATGTTGTGAATACCCCTACATCTTCAGCTACTATTTGAATCCATGAACAGAATATGTCGGTGATATATTTTGGGCCAGCTCCCTCAGGTAGTGGGAATCCCTTTGCTGTCAGAAGGGCAATAAGGGTATGTAGCACAATTTTTGGCATAGCCACTGTTTCTCTTTCTTCTTTCTCTGTTTCTCCTGCCATTGAGTATAAAACCTCAGAATTGGCACGAGCAATTTGAGACGGTTCTTTGTATTCGTTAAACGCTCAACACTCCACAGTTGGATAAAGGGACACCTCCCCTAGCTCTGAGGAGGATTTTACAATACACCCAGATGTATCTGGATAAATTAGTGTGTGTATCGTTTTTTTTTCGGGTTGTGGCCCCAAGGGGCTCTCAGGGCCAGGTTCCATATTGGGATCTATGCTGTGTTATCCACCAATTATTGAGGGTATGACAAGTAGATTTCCTGAACCCCTAAAGAGAACTGTTACCTTATAGAGAAGAGGAAAATTGGCAGGGGTTTCCCACTCCTACACTCAGTTATTTGCTGGTAGGGGAGAGTGCTAGGAATCAAACAAAAAGTGTGACATAATCTTTCAGCTGCATCTTGTGTACAGAGCCTCGCCCGTACTCAGAAATCAGTAAGCACGCACTGTAGTTGGTATTTCACACTGTATTATTAATATGTATTATACATTATTCACCTACAAATCATATTCATTGGCGTTGCTAATATTATGAACAACTAAGCGATTATTATACATATGAAGGCCAAGGTACATAAGCTGCAATTATATTTATCGCGTCTCTAATCAATTAGCCTAAAGTCTACCTAAGTTATAATTATCTAACAGCATAGTTGCAAAAGTGTATCATAATATGGCAAATCATGTGATGCCTCCCAACGTACTTTATTTATTTATTTAAAGAGTTTTATATAGCGCAGGCTAGACCCGAAGGTATCAGAGCGCTTTACATAAGGTTCCACATGGTTGCAAAATTACATCAGTTACAAGTTACCAATTATTGTGCCAATTGGTACAGGCCTGATTTATAGTTTTTTTTGTACCACTTGTTTCTTTACAAATGTGACGGATATCCTGTCCACCTTATTACAAGTGCATAATATCCTATGGCACTTGTAGTGCTGCTGATGGTACATCCTTCACATTTGTGCCGAAGGACCCATCCACCAAACTCTACATCAGGTCCTTAATGTTACAGCTTTCCTCCAGCAACCAGTGTGTGCGTCTAACCTCCCCCTACAGCAGTATCTTATGTACCTTTCTTATACTTGGTGCTTTACTGAGAAGGCAGGGGACAGCTCAGGCTCAGCTCGTTTTGTTACACAGGAATAGGAACAATGTTTGTTGCTTTGAATCAAATAATACATTGAACCTGCTGCTATTTTTCTTCCTTCTGCCAACAACATGGAACTCATCAGGTCAACTCTCCTTGCAGCCACATTTCAGCTGCTGTGCTTATGGAAGAAAATTAGGGAGTAGAAAAATGTTCCTTCTCTGGCCTGTTAACGTCAGTCTCAGAAAAACATGTCAATCAGGTACACATTTTGTTACTTGCACAATTTAATCATATTTTGATAGAAAAGGAGTAAGTCGGTATCCTGGAGACTGTACTTGCACCATGCAGTCTAATACGTTCAATTCACAGTGGCCATGTTAGAAAACAACCAGCCCTGTACTGTATGTAACAGTGAGTCTTGCCATGCACGTCATAACCCAAAAAAACAATGTTAGTATAAAAAAGACTTCAATATGCATTAGGTTTGTTCTAGATCTCAGCTGTTAAATTCCGGACAAATTTCAAGGGCCTTATTTATGAAAAGTGACGCATCGCTGCGTGAAAACAGCAATGCGCCACTTTTCACTGCGCACTCCTTGCGACACCAATGATGCGTCATATTTAATGTATCACGCATCATGTCGCAAGGAGTTACAGATACGTCAGTATTTCTGACGTATCTGTAAGCGCAAAAGTGACGCATTGCTTAAGTGTGTCACAAAAGTGACGCAACTCCAGCAATGCGTCCTTTCACATGGGGAAAGCCTCATGTGAAAGGGCTTGCGTCAGTCTTACGCCTGCTGTGAGGCAGGCACAAGATTTTGACGCAACAGCGTCCTTAAAGTGACGCAGTGAAATCTCATAGATTTCACTGCGTCACTATTACGAGGCTTTTTGCGGGGGAACGCCCCCTCTGCATACATTATACCTGACGCAGGTATAATGTGGCGCAGGGGTTTAAAAAGTGACGCATCTACCTAGATGCGTCACTTTTTAAATATGGCGCAACAAGGCGCATGTTTTACGCCGCCGATGCGTCACAAAAAGTGACGCATCAGCAGCGCAAAACTGACGCAAGGCCTCATAAATGAGGCCCCAAGTGTTCATATTTAACTGCATGGCGGTCAGGCGACTATGGCTTTCTGGGTCCTAGCTTGACTAACCTGGTGATTGGCTTAATAGCTTCTCTTTTCCAAAAAGCATTTGCGGGCTCAGTGAAAAATTACCAAAATTTCAAATACAATGGCTAACTCCGGTCAATTGTTTTATTGTTGACAAATACTGTCAGGGTTTGTCTTCACTGTGTTTCTGTCTCTGTGCTTCATACTGCCTGTTCACTCTCTCTCTTTCCCTTCCACCATTCCATTGTGTATTTCTCCTTTTTGTCCGAGCAGCAAGTGGGCTTGCTCAATGACCAATCGAAGCTAAACCTTTAGATTGACCAACAAACCTGTAAGAACCCTTTGAAAGTACTTCTCCATCTTTCCTTCTATATCTCCCTTGCCGCCAACCTGCTTTGAAAGCAATGATGCACCTCACACATCTTTCTTTAAAAAAAATGTTCATAACATATTTTCATTGTACTTTTTCCATCACAGTTCGCACAATCACAAGTTAGTATTATCAGTACCAGGGTGCATAAGGATACATCAATCAAGTCTATAGATTTAACCGCCACCCACCAACTACAGGTTACAGCATCTTTCTTAATCTTCCAATTTGGCAAAGGCATTTTTCAGTTCTACGTTGTTTTCGAGTGGTTTTTCTCTGCTTATCTTCTTCATTTTCGAGTCAACTCACTCCACACGTTGACTCCTGAGTCCAAACCACTCTATCCCCTCACAGCCATCTGATTATAGTCTACTTTGACAGTGAGGGACTGTACCCATGCAAAGACACTTGCACAGCAGTCGCTTATTTCTTGTGGCATCTTCAGAAGGGTCATCTTTTGAACACCATTCAAATGTGTGAGGCAAACAGGGGACACATCTAGCTAACACATCTAACTTACTTTGAGAAGACCCATGCGGGAATTCCTGACAACGGCTGGCACCCATCTTCTCAAGTGCACTGTCAGTACATCTCATTCAGTCTTTTAGAACTTTTGACAACCTTTTGCTGTCAATCAAGGCCGGACTGGCCATAGCGGGCACCGGGCATTACCCCTGTGGGCCGCCAGGATTGGGCCGCTTCTGGACCCCTTGGGGCTGTTTTTGTTACTGGGGGCAGGTTTTGCGCCATAGCTGCGATATTGGCCCCCCTGTAACAAAAGCTGCAGAGGTGGGCGCCCCCCCCCCCAACTGTGATCGGGCCGAACTGTTTGCTAGGGTCGGTTTTGGTTCCCAGTTCGGCCAGACAGTCAACCAACTCACTGCCCTCGGGTACCAAAAACGGCCAGAGAAAGTCAGCTGAGCCCAGTGATTAAGAGACGGCATTGGAAGGGGACATATTTCAGACTTAGAGTGTGCAGCTAATCCCTGCAGACCAATTTTCTAATTGTCAGAGTACTCCCAGCCATGCAGTGGAGCAGTGAGTGAGAGCATTATGATCTATAACCAAATATTTATACAGACTTTTATGCTGATAACTCACTCTTAATAATAATAATAATATTGGATCACGTTTTGTTCTGCAATCTTACCATTGAACATGTAAAGCACACTACAAAATAAAGAAATAAATAAGATTAGTTGAGTTGCTGCAGTCATTTAAAGTATTCATGGGTGTCAGAAATTGGGTTACTGGTTGACTGGGGTATGAGCCCTGGTCAAGCGGCAACCACGATCCTAGTCAGGGTAAGAGGCAGGCAAATCCTAAATTATCCTTTGCCCACTCTCTGGTAGCTTGGCACAAAGCAGTCAAGCTAAACTAAGAATCAGTGTGTAAAGTATTCGTACAACACCTCATCAGTCTAACAATGGACATACCACACAAAAAGATCCCACACCAGGTTTAGAAAAATAGAGTAAGCTTTAATAAATGAAACAAGATCACAACAATTAGTATAACCGAAGATATTGATTCTTAAAGTTTATAATAAAAAATGGTGTAAAAAAAGTACAAATTGCTATTGACGGAAATCTGGTCTGACAAGATG
Organism: Lissotriton vulgaris; assembly: GCF_964263255.1. Lineage (NCBI taxonomy): Eukaryota > Metazoa > Chordata > Amphibia > Caudata > Salamandridae > Lissotriton > Lissotriton vulgaris. Next base: position 912,415,543 of record NC_141689.1, read on the forward strand.
GGAAAAAAAGTCACAAGTTCCGGGCCACTGTGATGGAGCACGGGCTGGTTACAGGGACCCAGTTAGGCCTACTGAATAAAGTACCTAAATCCTGGTTGCAGAGTGTTGCGTGGATCTGCGTAGAAGATACGGGGCGCAGCAAAGGTGATGCATTAATTCAGAAATGCAGCGAGGCTGGGGTGCAAGGTTCTGATGCGTCGAGGATCCCGTTGATGGGATTTGCGTTGTGAAGTCTGGTGACTAGTATGCGAGGAGCAGCCGAGGCGATGCATTGGTTTTGATGAGTGGTGAAGCTGCAATGCGAGTTTCGTCGACGATGCTGCCGCCGATGAGGGATGTGAGGAGCTTGTGGTGGGAAAAGTGTTGCGCAGCAGCAGTTCTAAAGGCGATGCTTCGGTCCCATGATGCGAGAGGCGGCAGCAATGCATGTTTTTCTGATGGGTCTGATCCACACAGCAGCAGTGATGCATCGGTTCTACTCGGGGATGTGGTGCTCAGTCGAGAGAATGCATTGGTTCTGCTCAGGGACGCGTCACTCAGCAGAAAAGGTGTGCCTTTTTCACTGGCAACCACCTTCGATCCACTTCCAATGGTCCAGGACTGGGATGGCACCACTTGGCAGGGTAGACTTTTTCCACAGCAACATCACCGACATTCGCAACAGCTTCAACCCCCGGCTGAAGCTGCGGACCCCGCCACGACGAACTCTCCGAACCCCACCCACCACGACCATCTGTCCACCTGGACCAACGTAAGCACCGAAGACATAATCAAGACCAAGAACACCATCCACTCAGGCTCCCCGTCTGATCCCTTTCTGCACCACATCGCCAACAAAGCCGACAGCCTCATCGCGCCCCACCTGCGCAACATCATCAGCCTCTCCTTCGGAACCGCCACCTTCCCTGAGAGCTGGAAACACGCTGAGATCAACTCCCTACTAAATAAACCCAAGGCGGACCGAGCGACCTTAAGAACTTCCGGCCCATCTCCCTGCTTCCGTTCCCAGCAAAAGTCATCGAAAAGATCGTCAACACCCAGCTCACCCGCTACCTAGAAGACAACAGCATCCTGGACCCCTCCCAGTCAGGATTCCACAGCAACCACAGCACGGAGACCACCCTCATCGCTGCCACAGACGACATCAGAATACTACTCGACAACGGCGAGACAGCGAGCCCTCATCCTCCTGGACCTCTCTGCCACCTTCCACTCCGTTTGCCACCACATACTTCGCACACGCCTCCACGACGCAGGGATCCGAGGCAAGGCCCTGGATTGGACCTCCTTCTTCCTCACCGACAGAACCCAGAGAGTCCGCCTCCCCCCGTTCCAATCCGGATCCACCAAAACCATCTGCGGCGTCCCGCAGGGATCCTCCCTCAGCCCGACGCTGTTCAAGGTCTACATGGCACCCCTCGCCCGCATCACCAGACTACACGACCTCAACATAATCTCCTACGCCGACGACACACAGCTGATTCTCTCCCTCACCAAGGATCCCCTCACCGCAAAATCCAACCTGCACCAGGGTATGAAAGCCGTCGCCGATTGGATGGAGGCAAGCCGGCTCAAACTGAACACGGACAAAACAGAGATCCTCATCTTCGGGACCAACCCCTCAGCGTGGGACGACTCCTGGTGGCCAGCATCACTGGGAACCCCCCCGGTACCAACCAACCACGCACGCAACCTAGGGGTTATCCTCGATTCCAAGCTCAGCATGACCAACCAAGACAACGCAGTCTCCTCCTCCTGCTTCCACACCCTCCATATGCCCCGCATGATCTACAGATGGATCCCGGCGGACACACGGAAAACCGTCACCCACGCCCTCATAAGCAGCCGACTCATATACGGTAACGCCCTCTACGCCGGAGCCCCGTCCAAACTCATCAACAGACTCCAAAGAATCCAGAACGCCTCTGCACGCCTGATCCTAGATGTCCCATGCTGGGACCACATCACCCCGCACCTGAGAGACCTGCACTGGCTCCCCATCGTCAAAAGAATCACATTCAAAATCATGATCCTCGCACACAAAGCTCTCCACATGACCGGCCCAGTCTACCTCAACAACAGACTCTCCTACGTACCCAACAGGAAACTCTGCTCCACCGACCTGTCCCTGGCCGCCGTCCCGCGCATCCTCAGTACCACTTCTGGGGGCGGGTCATTCTCCCACTGCAACGCCAAGACCTGGAACGCCCTCCCCCTCCACCTACCACAGACCGCAGACCACCCAGCCTTCAGAAGACTGCTTAAGACCTGGCTCTTTGACCACAAGCTGCAGCCCCTCCCCCCCAGTGCCTTGAGACCCTAGCAGATAAGCAGTGCGCTCTACAAATCCCCTGATTGATTGATTGATTGATTGATTGATTGATAGATTCACAGGTGGCACAGTCCAGGTGCAAGGTGGATGGAAGTCTGTTTGGTCCCTGAGGCTTCAGATAAGGAGGACAGCCAACTAGCCCCTGGAATAATTCTGGGTTCTGGGGCAAAGTGATACAGGTCCAGTCCTTCTCCCCCAGGCAGAAAGGCTGCAGGTCAGCATAGCAAAGCAGGAGTCTGGCAGAACAGCAGTCCTTCTTCCTGGTGGTGTCTGAGATCCAGTACTTATACCCAGAAGTGCTTTTGAAGTGGGGGAGACATCAAAAACATGCCTTTGTAGTGCACAGAGGTCCTCCCTTCCTGCCCTGGCTCCAGACTCGCTACAGGGGGGTTGCAGCTCTTTGTGTGTGGACAGGACACAGCCTCTTCAGGAGTAAGTGAGGCTGTACCCACTCCACCCTCTGATTCTTCCAGAGATGGCCCATCGAGACACACCTAAGCTCCCATTGTGTGTGACTGTGTAGGAGGATTATACAAAGCCAACTGCCAACTACACCCAGACATGTGATCAGAGAATGGCTGCGGACACCAAATGGCTAAAGCAAGAAAATGCCAACTTTCTAAAAGTCGCATTTTCAGAATTGCATTTTAAAATCCAACTTCACCATAAGTTTGGATTTAAGTTGTGATTCCAAAGACACCAGACTTGAAGGGTTCATCTCTTCCCAATTGGAAATTTCACTTATAAAATGTAATAAGGCCTGCTCAATGTTATCCTATGGGCGAGATAGGCATGGCAGTAGTAAAAAACAAATTAGATTTTTTTTAAATACCAGGACATGTAAACTCAAAAGTAAATGCCCTGCCTTTCAAAGACATTGCACCCTGCCCTCTGGGTTGACCAGGGCCTACTTTAGGGGTGAATTATATGTCGGGTTTGGCCCTGGCAAAATGTTTATTTTGCCATGTGGACATAGCAGTGTAACCATCACACACAGGCTCTGCAATGGCAGGCCTGATTCCTGGTTAGAGGGCCTACTCAAGTGGGTGGCACAATCAGTGCTGCACGCCCACTAGTGATATTTAATATACAGTCCCTAGGCACATGCAGTGCACTTTTGTAGGGACTTATAAAATATAAACTATAAAATATAAAGATAAAATAAATATGCCAATTAGGTATGATCCAATATTACCATATTAGGGGAGGGAGTACAAGCACTCAGCACTGGTCAGCAGTGGTAGCGTGTGCAGAGTCCTAATACCAGCAGAAACAAGGTTAGAAAAGTGGAGGAGGAAGGCAAAACATTGGGAGGAAGACCACCTTAAGACTGTCCGGTCTAACATTAGGCCACAGTGGGGAAGTCAGTGCCTTTTTTCACAGTGTTACCCATCATCTGAATTCAAGTGCCCATCTTTCACACAGTGCATTTTTCTACTGATGAAATAAGTCATAGGCAGTGGTCAGTTGTGGAAATATTAGCACCATAACTGACATATATCAGCTAGTGACCCTCTCCTGCCTACCCACAAAGGGCTTCCTGGTGGTCATAATTGGTTGTAGGAGTGTGGTCATCTCCACCACAAGTGCAGATATCCGCAGATGTAAATCCCATACATGAGGTTTAAAGAGGACATTACAAGATGGATTTGCCTTCCATGTTTGAGAATGCCCACAAAAATGTATGGTTGTGGGAAACCCTGGAAATTGTTGGCGATATAATCCAGGGAAGCAGGGGTCTGAGCAATTTCCCATCCAGAATGAGCAGGATAATTGTTGTTTTATGTATGGAATGGGCTTTCTCCATTTTGACAGATGATTTCCTGTTGAGAAAAAGGGTGAGTTTGGCCACAGAGCTCAATTCCCACTGTGCCCGCTTCCCTGCTATAAAGAACTCCACACATGGTATAGTACCCCCAAGGAAGAGTGATACGTTGTCTCCAATAGCAAGCCTGGAATCCTGCACCTAGCACAGGTTTCCTCATGTACTATTAATATTACTGGTGAATGCCAATAAGCAGTAGATATGCACAGGTATATACCTTTTATGAATCCACCCCATTGTGTATAACTGAACTTCAGAATACAACTGTAAAATGCTCCTTTCCTTGACTTGAGTGTGATCTTTGTCTGAAGAGGTGAAGTGTTCACCATTTCTGTCACAACCATTTCTAAAAGATATTTGCAGTCCTTCACTTAGACTAGATCTGACATTTCTTTCCCCACTGTGGAAGTAGTGGATCCTTATTTCCCTTAATCATGTTTTTGTTCTCTATCTTTACTTTACACCGGATGTTGGGTGGGTAATGAGTCAAAATGCCTATTGTACTTTGTTCTGATTTGAATCGTACAAAGTCCTAGGTAAAATGTTCTTTTTTTTCCTTCTCTTTTTACTATTATCAGGTCCATAATCGTATAAGTCTTTATAGCCTTAAAACACACCAAATATACAGATTTAGCTTTTTAGATATTTTGTCTATCCCACCCTTACCCTTTATATTAATCATTCATATTCCTGTAATTGGTTCAAGAATACCATTCAGATATAACCATTCAATAAGCAACAGTTGTTCACTTAGGCCAAAAAGGTTCATAAGTGATAAAGACACCTATGGTCTTACGCAAATTTGAAGACCAAACATCACATAATAAACCAAAGACAAGTATAAAAGCAGGCCACTACATAGCGTTGTTATGCAATTAATGTATTCATTGCGTAATATTGAGGCATTTGTTTTATGTATATCACAATCAAGTGCTCACAGATAAGTGAAAGAAACGTGCAGTGATTAGTGAAATCGCAAATTCACGCATCAACTCAAAACAACATGAAGCTAGACTCCATTTTGCATTTTTTTATATAATAAAGGAGTCAAGTTGATTTGTGGTCGATGGTGTTTCGATCTCTATGAAATTGAGATCACCATCAGGACAAGGCGTGTGAGCACCTATTATCTGGTAGGCGAAATATGGAGTTACTCAGTCGTTATGTTCATACTAAATAGAGGAGAGAACAAGGAACATGTAGGGACAGTGGCTTGACCCTTGAAAGAACTTCAGGAAATTGAAGGACAGGCTGTCAATCAATCAACATAATGGGAGGTAGCCGTAAACTGAAGTGGAAAGTCTTGAAGCATGTTAATGCGGGGCTGGTGGCGCAGTGTTCCAGAGGGGATCAGTAGTAGAGAAAGGAGTAGGCAAGGGATGCCTTATCTGTTACTGCTGCTGAGCGGGCTAGCGAGCTGGAGACTTGGTAGCGTAAGAAACTACAAACTTCCTCATCGGAATCATTCGGGCGCTGAGAGAGCGCTCCGGGGTCTGTGCTTGAAATCAACAATGTGCCAGTTTCACAGTTATGTCAGGACAAGAAAAACACCATTGCCTTTGCCTTTCGCTCTCTCGGTAATGCAAAAGCCAATTACAGCACCAGTGAGCGAGGGGCATTGGCATGCTGTTAGGTGGTGGAAAGGTTCAGGACTTTCCTTTGTGATTCCCATTTTGATCTATTCACAGACCACAAACCATTGCTTCACCTGTTGAGTGACAACGGTTCAGGGAAAACATCATCGTCATTGGTCTGATTGTTATCAAAACAGCAAGAATGTAATTTACGGTGAAATATATACCTAGTGGGAAAAACATAGGAGCGAACAGACTATCCATCAGAGGTGAAGAATCCAACACACTTCAAGATAATGAGAATATGATTGCTTCTGTGGAGGATATACTGTGGAACGAAAGGGTGAACACACTTAAACAGTGGTTAGATGCTCTCAAACAGTATGCCACGTTACAGTCTGTTTTCAAATTCATGAAAGAAGGTTGGCCCAAGGAAATACATGTTGAGGCTTCTGAGACCTTTTGTGTAGATTTCAGAGGACCTATCAGTTGTTGAAGGGGTGCTAGTAGGTAATGATGTGTGTGTGCCTCTTGTGACGATGCAAGATATTATTAAGAAGGCACACAAGGGCCATTTAGAGGTCAGTAGCACATGCAAATATATAAAGCAACTTTACCAGGGGCCTGAATTGGAAGCTCAAGTTTCTAAGTTTATTGATAACTGCAGCACCTTCTTGGTATCTGATAAGCACTGGAAGGTACGAGTCACCTATTCATATGGTCTCTCTATTGGAGAAAGCTTGGAAAAATGTGGCACTTTATTTTGTGGCTCTATTTGAGTTATTGCTTATTAAAAAAGATACTTGATGGTTTTGATTGATTATTTTTCAAAATGGACGTACTTTGGGGTTTTTCTCTGTTCCCACACACTGACGCTATAATCTCATTTTTTTAAAGAATTTTGATGTAGAAGGAGCACCCAAAGAAACTGTCACAGACAAAGGCACCCACTTCACATCTGCGAGCATGAATGCCTTCATTGATGGTTTTCACATTACTCCTCTCAGAGTTACTCTTTACTCACCTGCTACCAAAAGTTTGGTCAAACGTATGTATACGTTCTTAAAAGAGGGTGTGCAAACAGCCTTGACCATGGGTCAAGCAAAAAGAGCACACCTGACTTGCAGACTATTGCATCCAGAGTTGAAGCAATGCAAAGTCAGGTTAAAGAACGTTTTTACAAAATGCACCATATCAAAGATTTACCATTGAAAGCAGGTGATTGGGTTTTGATCAGAAATCGCACTATGGTCTAGAAGGGTCTATTGAAATTTTGTGTTGAAAGAGTGTCTAAAGGTTCAGCACTTATAAAGGACAAGGGCTTTTGTAGTAAGAGAGATCTGGTCAATATCACTCAGGTGCAGGTAGCTAAAATTCAGGCTGTGCGAGGCTATGATGGCAGCAATTCCTCTCTTGGTGGTAAGCAACTCAAGAGCATTCAACTGAAAGTCAACGGTCATCTCAAATTGATAATGCAAATAATTTGTTACTTACACAATGGCAACCTGGTTCAGACATTCAGCCTTATTCATGAAGGGGCCGTTTTGCGAGCCCCTAATAGCGAATCATAGCGATTCGCTATTAAGGACTCGCAAAACGGTAATCATGTAGGAATCGCATAATAAAATGCGATTCCTACTGATTCCTTATTTGCGATTAGCAAATTGCTAATCGCAAATAAGGAATAACTCGCCATTCATTCCTATGGGCCAAAAGGCCCATAGGAATGAATGGGGAGTATTCCTTATTTGCGATTAGCAATTAGCTAATCGCAAATAAGATTGCGATTTGAAGGGTGCCAGGGGTGTCCACAGGACACCCTGTAGCACCCCTCAAATGACATTTCACACAGGTGTTGCACACACACATGTCCAAAGGACATGTGTGTGTGTAACATGCAACTCAGAAAAATGCATTTAAATGCATTTTTCTGAGTTTTCGCAATTTACCGCGAGGTCTGACCTCGCGGTAAATTGCGGCAAGAAATTGCGAATTCGCAAATTTAAATTGGATGTTGAATTGCATTTAAGGAATCTCTAATAGAGATTCCTTAAATGTAATTCCTCGCACATTTGCGACATCGCAATTAGCGATTTTTGCATTTGGGATGCTGAATCCCAAATGCAAAAATCGCACTCGCAAAGGGCCGGATTCTCAGAATCCGGCCCTTTGCGAGCCGATTTAGCCTTCATGAATATGGCTGTAAGTTCCTGAACAATCTAATGATTGCATTATGTTCCATAACACCAGATATGTACGTAATACTACTATGCCTTCTAAGTGTAAGTATTACTATATTTCTTAAAAAATAATAGATGTGGAGATGTAAATATTGTGTTGGTATGCTTATTGTAGAAATTTGTATTTTATATTTTTTCATACAAATTATTTGGCTTTGTTTTTTCAAAAAGGGGAAGGTGTTGTACCATAAGACATTGCAGTAATGTATGGATTGCGCAGTACCTTAAACGTGTGTTAGGAATGAGTGCGCTCTTGCTCTGTGGAGTGAGCTCACTTGTCAAAAGTAAATGCATTCCTTCTTATCAATGTTTGACCAGCTATGACAGAACACACAAGTGCTAGTAGGACAATTTTTAATGCAGAGCCACCACCCACACATAAGCGTCTACAGCATATGCTAACAGATGGCAAGGCCAAAAAAGCAGTTACAACCCTATACGCAGAGCATAAGACCGAAAAAACAAAGATGAGGGGACTAACCAAGTTAGGCAGTAGGCAAGTGGCATCAAGGCACTTGGCATCCTGTGTGGCATCACAGAAAGTAAAATCACAGAAAGTGGCATCACACCCTCACAGGAAGTGACATCACAAGAAGTGACATCAGATCTTACGGCCTCAAACATATGTTTAGCAGGTCTATTCATAAGTATATTTGAGAGGCTTAGAAGATTTAACAAATGGAAGTTGATCAATACTTAAACCTGTGACTTGAGTTCCCTGTCTGAAGAAATGAACAGCCCAAATTATCAATCAATCAGCATTTGTAGAGCGCAGCACTGTCACCCCTGGAGTATTTGGGCGCTGGGGTGCAAGGTCTCAGTCGAAATAGCAGGTCTTGAGGAAACAGCGGGAAGAGGGAAGAAACTAGCAGAAAAAGTCAAAACAGAGGACAAAAAAACAAGTGAGTAGAAAAGGCAAAACAGAGGACAGAAAAACTAGCAGAAAGGGCATAACAGAACAGAAGAGGGCAAAATAGAGGGCAGAAAAAAAGCAGAAAAGACCAAATAGAGTGCAGAAAAACTAGCAGAAAGGCAAAACAGAGGGCAGACAAATGAGCAGAAAAAGGCAAAACAGAGGTCAGAAAAAAGAGCAGAAAAGGCAAAACAGAGCAGAAGAGGGCAAAACAGAGGGCAGAAAAATTAGAAGAAAGGTAAAACGGAGTGCAGAAAAACTAGCAGAAAAGGCAAAACCGAGGACAGAAAAAGGCAGAAAAATGAGAAAAAAAAGCAAAACAGAGCAGGAAATGAATAGAGGAGGCACAAACAGAGGGAAGCAGGTAGACAGGCAACAGCGGGTGGTGGACTGCGGGCATGCTGGACAGGATAACTGTCACAGGGGGAGCTAGCACGAGGAAATATTGCTTGCTTACATAGAAAACTACCCAAATGTGGAGATGTAGGAACAGTGAGAGACACCACAAACTATGGGTAGAACGCAGAATCTACATTATACTAGGCTTACTAATAAGAACTTTACACATCCTAGACATGTTACACCACCAGCTTGGTGCAGTGCATAAGGCTTAGTTGGTTACAGTAGCACTGACCCCTGGGCTCACCTATTCACCATAACCTCATCCTGAAGGACCCTATATAAGCACACACAACCTTTTATCATAAACATAGCCTAACTCTGAATTACACCAGCCTGCCAGATTTAAGAGCATTGTAACAGCACAGGTTCCCTGTATTGTGAAATGATACAGTACATCGCAAACTGGGCATCATGCTGCAGTAGTTAGGAATAGGAGGCTAAATAGCAAGATCAGTCATACCCAGGCCAGGTAACAGCTTGGCAACTTTAGCACAACCATGTCCAACTGTCTTGAATTTCCAGAGCTATAAAAAAACCTTCTCTTCCTTTCAAGGTAAACAACTTTCAAAATGTAGTGATTGGAACTGGTGAATAAAGTATGTAATTTGAAATGTTTGGAAATCATTTTTTGTTGTGGTTTTATGAATTTAGATACTGCTGCATAAACCTAAAATATTTGGATAATAGAGGAGCAAGCAGGATTATGCAAGTCAGCCCTTAATTAAAGTGTGAATGTGCGAAGAACCGAGAACATGATTTCAAAAGGTTGGCAAATAAAGGTGTATCATTCTGTGGTACTAACCAAAAGTCAAACGATTGGTTCAAGTTGACAAGTGTAACATACATACATCAGTCAACAAACTTTCACAAACATACCACAGTAGCTGTAAACAGACTTAGGGCTTCCCTATGAGGGGTACGTAGATAACTCTTTTGAGTGATTTAATGGACTATTATATTGTTCCATGTATAATAAGATTTGTTGCATGAATTACCTGCCAGTTTCATGGCTCAGCTCATGCACACACTCTCTCTGATCATTTGTTAGCTCTCCCATGTCTATAGATGACTGCATTGGGAAGCAAGAAGTGGTTGTGGTGATAGTAATGGTACCCTTTGGCTCTACATTTGGAGTCAAAAACATTTCCTTGAAATTGGGCTACGTGCATCCTAGCAGCACCATTTTGTCCAGTGTGTCTTTTGCAGTGGGATGGGGTGAATTATGACTGGGGTAGTAGTACGTACCAAGAGCTGGAATGAAGACCTGGGAAACAACTGACTCCTCTCCCCAGCAATTTAGCACCACATATAATAGCACATTTAGAGAGGTGAGTTCCGGATGTACGCTGTTCAAAAAGCACTTGTGTTTGATTTAATATACTACAATGTTGCTTCATTTATAATGAGAATCTAGATCATTTTATGTTGTTGCAGCAGATATTGGGCTCCTTTTCAATACATTTTGTTTCTCATTACTAGTGTTTGACACTCACTTGATCCTCCGATGGATCTTGTATTGTGCCACTGAGGGTTGGACGTAGGAGATCTAACATCCAGATAGCCAATGAGGATCAGGAATTGGATCACCGATTCACAAATTTGTAATTATGTTTATGTACATGACCCTCAAAATCAGACTATACAAGTAAAGAATTGTTACTGCTAGTCCGAACCTTCAGAAGAAATTTAACCAGACTAAAATCATGCAAACAATTAATTCTCTTACGGCAATACAAATCAATAACATTAGTACCAGGCCTTGAAAAGTCATAACATTTTTACTAGACCTGCAGGTCTAGTAACTTGAAAAATCTACTTGACCTAACTGTAATGTACTTGAGCCATGAACTGGTCTCAAATTGTGTGATCTAGGCAAATATTTTGTCTATGGAGCAGCCTTTTACTTTATAATCACATAAGAGAATACCTTCAAATATGCACGTTCACTATTCCTGCTGTACAAAAAAACTATTTATTTAGTAGACTAAATGTTTGCTCCATGTATAACAAGAATCAAGCCCATACATAGGGTACACATGATCCCTGGCTTGCCTCTTGCTTCACTAATAGCATTTTCATCTGGGCAGGAGCAGTAATAATTCCCAGTTCATGTTTAAAAACTCACTTTTCATAAATATATTACTAAAGCATGTTGTGGTAGTGCACTGTCATTTATAGACAGCATATTTTCAATCAATCAATCAATCAATAGAATTTGTATAGCGCGCTACTCACCCGTTAGGGACTCAAGGCGCTAAAGGGGGGTGGGGGGTCGCTACTGCTCGAACAGCAAGGTCTTGAGTTGTTTCCTGAAGGAGAGATGGTCCAGGGTCAGCCGTAGGTGAGTGGGTAGGGAGTTCCATGTCTTGGCTGCCAGGTAGGAGAAGGATCTTAGTCCGACGGTTAATTTGCAGATTCGTGGGACGGAGGCAAGGGCGAGGCTGGCGGAACGGAGCTGACGGGTGGGTGTGTAGAATGTGAGTTGGCTGTTGAGGTACTTCGGGCCCGTGTCATGGAGAGCTTTGTGTGCGTGGGTGAGGAAATTTTGGCAATTTCCATTGAAATTGCCAAAAACCTTTTCCACTAACATGCGGTTTTACTGATAATTGGGCATAAGCAATGATTGGTAATTGGGTTTCAGCAAAAATATTTAAAATTTGCACATCTCCAAGTAAAGTGTTCTAATTTGTTTTGAGCGTATCAAAAAAAATCACAACAGAATTACAAAAATGTGTCTTCATAACTATTGAAATATATTTGAAATGTTTGAACAGTTCACTTAGTTATTTTAATGTCGTGTTACAAAAAAAAGCCTGACATCTTACAACCTTTCATTTCACCTGCTTTCCACAGTTCAATTGTCACACAGTTCACTTTACAAAATCCTCTAACTTCAGTCACCAAAAGCAAAATATAGGAAGACAAACTGACTTTTTGTCTCTGAAAGCCAGCACATGTGACAAGATAGCAAGATTTAAAGGTATCTTTATTTCTCTTTCACTTTGTGAGCAAATATAGATGCATTTTAATCTTGTCACATTAGCTGGCTTTCAGACACAGAAGTCAAAAGTCAGTTTGTCTTCCTATATTTATTTTTGGAGGATTTTCAGCTTGCCAGAAAGGGTGAGTAGTCCCTAAAAATTGCTTGTCCTGATTGAATCTGCTTGACAATGCCAGTGGGCGAGTGGATTTTTCGAGCCCTGTACCTGATTATCAGAAATTTCTCTATGCTGATCTCTCCCTGTCATTAATAAATCAATTGGAATGCACAATCAACTTAAGGAGACAAGTCGTGATGAAACAGAGTTCATGGTTTAGTTAAAGGTAATTTTTTATCAAAGATATTCAAAAAGGGCAATGCATCATTAATAAACGTGTACAATCTAAAGAGGGCAGGCCAGTCTAATTAGTTTTGGCTTGCCTTAAAATGGAAAAAGAACTATGGAAAGTTTAGCAAGGACATGAGTCACAACAGCTCTTGGGTAGTGTCCCATTCAGAAAGAGTCCAAGATTAGCGCACGCAGCTTGTCTGTCTGCTGGGAAAGAGCAAGTAGAGTCTGCAAAGGTTCTCAAAGAGCAGTCTCCAGGGTCTGTCACATAGACAGCCAGGCAGAAGAAGAAGACTCGTCCATCCATAAACATAAAGTATAATATAATCCTCCAGTTCCGGGGTGACACCTCCTAGGTCACCTCATTGTGTCTGACCACTTCGTCTATTTGTCCGTTTGTATAGGATGATTGTCATACAGCATGAAGGAACAAACATATTATAGAAAGAGGTGGTACTGATCACGTAAGTTGACAGATCATCTGGTATACTTATACATCCAAACAATGATCCTTTAACAACAGACACATGAGTGAGTTCAAGAGGACAGTTTCCCGTAGCAGATGTTCCCAAAGTATTAACATTTGTTGCAATAGTACTTGTAAGCAAGTGAGAACTCTTCTAGTAAGACACAGTTTTGCTTCACATTGAAAACTTTGGAAAACCTCTCACAAGTGTTTGAGAAGGCAAAGTAGGAACAGTGCAGGCCTATAATGACGTTATTTTAATATATGCAGAATAAAAAGTAATGGGAATATACATATCATAGGTGAAATCAAGATTCCCAAAAATCCTTCGATCTATAAGCACTCAGAAGATGTTACTTGTTGGATTTCAAAGATCACACATAACTATGATGCGTTACTACATTTTTAAAATACTAACGTTACAAATTATTTCAAATCATAAAATACTAATTTTGTTTCAAATGTTTTACATTAGTACATATATGAAGATTAGTATTTGATGGTTTCAGGACATTTGAATTAATTATGACTATGCAGCATTAGTTTTCGTTTCTCATTTAGTGCACAATTTAACATATGCAAATGAGGAAATTCAGAATGAAACCCTTCACTATCACTCGTAAAATGTCCTAGATTACGTTAGATTTAATTAATTCTTCGCACACATTACTATTTAAATAAGGATGCTTTGAGTTTCTTAACACATGAGTACATCGCTTTAATTTTTAATACACGTTGAAATAACATGTTGAAGCTGGTTAATAATATGAATCTATAACCTTCAAATGAATATGATTTAATCTATTCTACACTATCTGAATGTTTTTACGATGTAGTAACTAAGTCTTCTTTCATTAACTTTTCATGTTTCTTTTATGTTTGTTTAGTGCAGGTCTATTCTCTTGATCGGTTTATGTGTCAAGGAAAGGTTCTGATAGCTTTTCAGCTGTATCAAGGGTATACATGACAACTGTCTTGCATCTTAGTTTACTAATGCCATTGTTGCGGGGCACGGGTGGGCAAGTGTTTATAAGTTCATATTTAATAAGCATCACTTTTAATAAACCCTTCTCAATGCACTAACACTATGGTGAAATGCTTCTGCGTGCAAAAAAAATACACTTCTAAGAATTAGGATTTTTTTTAATTTGACTTTCTGAGTTTTGAAGACACCCTACTTAATTCTAAGTTGATGTTTGCTGCATGATTTACTTACCAAACATTTCCAGGGCTCGGTTAGTGCACAGCTCATAAAGCCAAGCCAGACTCTTCGCTCGGCTCTGGCACGGCTTTCCTTGTTAATTCGTTGGCACACCCATCTCTATGTGCAACAAATGTAGATCTTCCAGCTTCCTGGCATGCTACGTTCTGGGAGATTTGCAGGGTGCATACATTTCTACATTCCTCCTGCTGATTCTGGTGCTGGACATGCTGGGAAAAATCACAGGACACGCACAAGGCAGGCTTGACACATTTAACTTAACTCCGAAATCCCATAAAGTAGGGGGTCAAGGTGTGGCAACGAAAAAGGGGTGGGGTCATGAGGGGTGGAGTCATGGAAAGCAGTCAACTTATACATGAATTGTTTTGTAAGCTATGCCAAAAAGAAATTGGCAACAAGGAGAAAGGTGACAGTAAAATATGTTCTAGCTTAACTGGTTGCAAAGAGTGCATTTTAAAATATCTTGTGGGGTTAAGGAATCTGCTGCAGAAATCTTTGTGTGCCCAGTAAATCCCAGGGAATAATAATGCTGCTAAGATAAGAATGGTGATTAATGCATTTTCTGGAAATATCTGGTTTTTGTCTAGTCACAGTTCTGACTCACAGTAGCATAGAGGGTTGATCTGTCTCTTGCAAAGCACATTGTGTAACATGAAGATGACAGATTTTTATGATATGTAGATTGGTAAGTGGGTTTCTGCTTTTAACACAGGGATCCTTTTGTTGCTTGCAGTTTATAAAGGGAAATGCTTAATATCAAGCACAGTGAGGTATGAAGGAGGATGTTACTCCTACACCTTCTAACCCTCCGAATTATGCATTATTGCAGCACCTGTGTTTTCTACATAATGATGGATTTGCCGCATTTGTCACATAACCTTCATCTGCTGTATATTCTGCAGATTTCAACATAAAAATGTCTTCAAACAAATAAAATGTTACTGAAAGCACAGTGACTGAAGTTTCTTTTGCAAAGGTTGACTGGTCATCTTTATGCTGTTTTCTGCACCTTTCTGGATTTGTGTGTCAGAGTGATGGTAATGAGATGAAAAATTTGCCCAGATAGTGTCAACCTGTGTAAAAATTGCAAAATAATGAGGTAAAACTAGCACTAAATGTGCCACATTACCCCACATAATTTGTAGTCTCTTGCCAAATAAACAAATCCTCCCAAACACATAATTTGGTCCGCCCACTGCATAATTTCAGTGGCCCTGACTTCATTACCTTATGTACAAAATATTGTTTTAAACATTCCTACTCCACCCCTTTAATAAAAGCATAGTTCTATTATAGGCAGGTGAATAGGGGTTTAAGTTGCCTGGATCCGCGCTCCACGGATCATCCTCTCAACCTATGATGAGGGCGGCCCACAACTAGAGTGTTCTCTGGCGAGCACGGTATGGCCAATAGTGAAGCAGGACACCCTCGAGTGTGTGAGGCCATAACATTAATTTTGAGAAATATCCCCGGGTCCTATTTTCAGTAACTGGGACATAAAACCCCACCCTGAACTTGGTAAATTACTTACTAATGAGGATGTCCGGCTCTCATGCTTGAAGGTTGAAATCAGGGGCATGTTTGCTTTTTGTGTGTGTGGTATCGAACGGGAGAGTACAAACGTGTTTCCCTATAAAACTAACTCTCTCCTTTCAACAGCCCTTTGCATAGCAAGAGCATTTTTTGTGATAAATGTTTTAGCACAGCCAAGGTCCCAAGATAATAAGAAAGTAGCAACATTGGAGATTTGCTAATAACACGAAACATCAGTCCCAAATGAGACTTTGCAGAGTAGCAGAGACTAAACCGGGTATTGAGAACCATAATGTAGTTATGGAAAATGAAAAACTTTTCGATTGAAACAACATTAAACAATTAGGGTTAAGGACCAATGATGTTAACAATGGATGTTAATACAAAATGTTCTTAATAGTTTGAGTCTGGGTAAAAGAGCTAGACTGTATTCTTTTCCATAAGTACAATATAAAAGTGCAAACTATCCCCAGATGAAGCTAGTCGACATAGGCTTTGACAGACAGAAGGTTACAAATCGTGAAGAAACTTCTGTGAGCAGTCTTTCATTATCCCATTCCCTTTTTGCGCAGACCTTGTATGAATGGTAAAGAACATTAATTGTAGCGTGCGAAGACTTGCAAAATTGACTTCTTTTAGAGGATCTGAGGCAAGCTGTAGCACTTAACTCTGGTGCTGCCATTCATTTTGGGCTGAACTTTCCTGCTTTGTTCTCCCTTCCAGCCAGCCCGCAAAACAACGCCGCCATTGCAGGGGTGGGACTCGGTCCACCACCTTGATGCGCCTCCTGGAAAGGGGCGGGCCACACACACTCAACACCGTAAAGGCGCGCCTGCACTCCCACAACGCGGAACGCGCGCGGGCGAGCCCGGGCCAAAGCCGGGCTAAGGGCAGGCCCGCCTGCGCCTGTCAGAGGCCGAATGAGGCCAGGCTGGGCCGAATTAACAACATTTTTGTAAAGGACTGGAAGATCGTAGTCTGTTGAAGGTACTGTGTGGATACTTTAAGATCTTAAATTACGTAAGCTAGTCAAAATGAGTAAACGCAAATCTGGTGTAGTGGCAGTGGACACACGCAATGCCTTCTTGCTTAGGGCAGAATCTGCACTTATTCATGAGATAGAGCTTACAGAGAGTAGGTTGTCATTGGAACCACAGTACCCCCAGTACACCCAGACTTGCAGTGTACAGGTAGGGCCTCTTAATCAGCAGGATGATGTTGAAGCTACGGTCCCCCAAAGTAATCAGTCACAGGCTATAGGAGTGGATCCTGAGTTAAATATATTCTCGGAGCTGGCAAGAAGACTAAGTGGGTCAAATGTTACTACTAGGAGCCAGAAGGCAAACATATGCCAAGGTAATAGCCACGAACTGCCGCCAAAGAAAAGGAAGGGCCGAGGTACATTGAAAAATAAACAACAGTCACCAAAGGTAACTAGGAGAAAAGTTAACACTATTGAAAGTGTAGGTAGGCAGGGACATAGTATAGCGCCTGCGACTATAGTAAATGGAATCTTTTCAGGGCACAATGAGGAGGAACCATGGAAAAGGTTAGAGTCCATGGTTGTAACCCAGTTGAACGCTTTATCCCATAAATTATCCCAAATTGAAGCTAGACTTGCTAAGATAGAGGAGTCTATCATTAACATCTCCATACCCCATTTGGATGTAGTCCCTGGAAGTGTTACTGGTACAGCAACGATGATCGAAATGAGAAATGAGAGTGGTGCTCCTATAAGTATTATGGACTCTAACAATGTCCACCGTCCTAGTACATTGGGCAACAGAATTAAAGGCCCAGTTAGGATTAATCACACACAGCAAAGAGCAACATCCGCCACATTAACCCGACCAGCACATCAGCATAGCGCAACTGGTTCAAAATCTGTAATTAGGGTTTCATCTGCTAATGGGAGGCCTAAAGTGGGGGACAGGCTGGGACATCCTACCACACAGATCTCTCAGAGATTCTGGCGAGGGGCTGTTATCAACCCAAATATGAATTTGCCTCGCCCCCCAGAAGTAACTCCCTATGTAGTTGTCTTGGCAACTGTTCCACTTTTATTACCCAATGTCTTTGAACATTGGTCAACTTTGCGGAACAAATGCTTACATTTAGTGAGTTCCAGGACTGGGATTAAAGACACGCTGTTCTCGGAGTTTAAAATGGCACAGAGAGTGGAGTGGGTTGGCAAATCATCTAAGTCCCTACTTGGTGATTGTGCGGTCTTAACCTTTAAGTCGCCAAGCCTCGTGCAACTCACCCTGAATAGGGCCAGAAATAGTTATATCACGGCGCAGGAGATAAATATCCTCCCGCAGGGATACCTTTATCAACCCCCCAGAGACCTTTGCCAATCGGGGGGGGGCAAATATTCCCAAGGATTGCGCAGTGTAGAGTTGCAACTCCATCTAGAGATCTATGGCAATCGGGGGGGGGGGGGGGGCAATTGTTCCCAGGGATAAGGCAGTGTAGCAATGCGATTCC
The DNA here is from genome assembly GCF_964263255.1 of Lissotriton vulgaris. Lineage (NCBI taxonomy): Eukaryota > Metazoa > Chordata > Amphibia > Caudata > Salamandridae > Lissotriton > Lissotriton vulgaris. The sequence goes on from NC_141689.1 coordinate 912,433,866, forward strand.
ACTTAGCAATCGCTATGAAATTCTTAATTCGCTTGAAGGCGTAGATTGACTGGGCAATTGTGCGGCTTATTCAGGAGACTCTTCCCTGAAGCTTGAGTTTGATCCTAAGAGACCACGTGATTTTAGACTCCATAAAGATGAACCTATCCCTAAAAAGCTTAAATCAGCCGTAGGTACCCAATTAGCTTCACAGGATCGAAGAGGACAAGAGGAAGACTGCTTTGGTTGTAGTAATACGTCTCCAGGTGAGATTTAGGAGGTATTTGAACTCTCAACCCCTGTTGAGGTATTTGCTAATGTAGGTGGATTAACATCAATCATAGAAACGCCAACTATTTCACCCGGTAGGAGGGATGAAGCAATTTGCAACTTTGTCTTGTGGAATATCGCAGGTTTGCGTTCTAAGTTACGTAATTCATTCTATCTGGTGTGATTTTATAGCAGCCTACAATATATTATGCCTTCAGGAAACATGGACTAGAGAGGCAATTCACATTAATGGGTACAAAACATTTCATACCTCAGCAGTTGAGGGATTAAGTGGAAGGGCTAAGGGAAGGCTTTGTACCTATATTTCAAATATGTTGAATGTAAAAAAGATAGAGATGTACCTGGAGTAGATCTATTACCAGCTAATTGTAATTGATATTCATAGAAGGCAACATATCTTAATGGAAATTTTTTATAATAGTATTCCCCCAGAAAAGGTGGGATTGGTAGTAACAGAACTGAATAATGAATTGAAAACTGTATGTAGTAAAAGTACTAAAGATACAATGGGTATTGTGGGAGGAGATTTTAATTGTTCTGTGTTTCCAAATGTGGAGGGAAAAAATTGTGGTTTCACATATGAAGAGAGGACTAGTAATACCCATTTTTGTCATTCTACATTTGGTGATCTTTATAATGACGTGGTCTTCAGTCTTGACATAGGCTTTGCTAATGAGGCATGTGATCGATCGGCTCCTATGGGCTATACCTTCAATGACTATATAGTATTATAGACTATGTTTTTTTGTCAAATAGCCATACTTCCAGACTCCACTCTTTCACTGTTGGTGACAATTTACTAAGTGACCATTTCCCAATATGGTTTTCTATATCATTACCGATAAGTAAACCGGTTAGGCATGATACATTTGATCATGCCTTATCCAATATTATATTGGATAAGACAAATAGATATACCTTGCTCTGGTCATTGGTGGACCCTCTTTTAATTACAAAAAAGTGCAAGGGAATTGTAAAATGGCTTTTGAGATTTGTTTAAGTTATTCAGCTTCCCCAGCTAATATCTTTTTTTTTTTTTTTTTTTGAAAACCTTTATTGTACCTTCATGTAGTTACACAGCACGCCGCCTACAACCCCGAAGGGCCGGCCGCAAAACAAAAGAGAAAACTCGCAATGCCCTCCACGTGGTATAAAGGTCCATGCGTTGAAAAAGTCATTGTGATGAAGGCATGCCACAGGAAGAAATGAAGGACGTTAGCACATTTGTCAGTAAGAATTGATGAGGTTTTCATTTTCTATTTTCTGAAAACAACAAAGGGAACAAAAGAACATTGGGAAATCACAGTGCGATCATTGACAATGTACATTGCAGGATAGGTATAGGAGTAGCCTAAGGACAGGATAAAGTGCCGTGTTATCTAGGAATCGACATGGGGTGTGGAGAAACTACCACTCTTTCATCACCCTCCCGCAGGACCCCCCCCCCCCCCCACAATCATTCCACCTCAGTCCACCCCCTCCTCCTCATCTGAATCTAGTGAATCATCCTCCGGCAGAGGATCGCAGATATCGCCCCGGTATGCATTCCATGGGGACCAGACCTTGTTCCACTTGCCCGGGCAGGCCCGACTTAGGTACACCGCCCTTTCAGTCACCATTGTTCTATCCATGTTCATGCACCACTGTGATGTTGTCGGAAGGTCTGCCACCCCCCAGCGCTGCGCAATGTCTCGCTTCGCCACCATCATCCCCAGTGACACCCAGAGGCGGCCATGCCGTGACAGGTCCGTCGGTTCCCAAACGTTGAGGAGACACCGCCGTGGCTCCGGAAGGACCGAGACCTCCAGTACCTGGGATATAGTACGCAAAACCTGGCGCCAGTAGTTTTGTATGCGCGGGCAGTCCCAGAACGTGTGAAAGAAGGTACCCTCATCCCCGCAACCACACAAGCAAAAGGGGTGTGGAGTTCTGTGGATGCGGGGTAGCAGTGTCCTTGTGTAGTATACCCTGTGAAGGACTTTTAGTTGTACCAGCCTCATCCTGGCCGATATGCCCGCCTCTTTGGGGGAAGCTAGAGCCTCATTCCACTCGTATTCATCCAGAGCGCCCACCTCCTGCTCCCATCTGTCCTTGAGGGGTGTCAGAGGATCTGGTGAATTATTTAGGAGTTTACGGTATGTCAGGGAAGTTGCTCTCTCTACCATGAAGTCGGTCAGGAGGCGATCCTACAGTGGGGAGGACTCAGGGAGAGTCGATCCAGCTGGGATGGCAGTGAGCAGGGCATGGCGGATCTGCACGTATCGATATGACTCGTGCGGTCCGAGGTCATAAATTTCTCTCAGGCGGGCGAACGAGATAATACCTCCCTGTTCCCACATGTCTCCCACTGTGGAGATGCCGATGGAGTTCCAGCGGGCGAACCCCTTACTGGTCCTTAAATTTCCCAAAGCACGCGTGTCCCAGAGTGGAGTGAGCTTAGTAATTTTACCTTTCCATCCCAGCGCAGCAGTCGCCGCGTGCCAAGTGTCTACAGTGAGTTTAGTGGGGCCTACGAGTCGTCTCGATTTCCTGCCCGGTGCCCAACTGTGCCCTGTCTGCTTGAAATGCCGGGTCCGACTGCGGGGCATGTAGCCATTGGTTGATGGGCCTGAGTTGCGCTGCCCAGTAGTATAGGTGCAAATTGGGAAGTGCAATCCCTCCCTCATACCAGCCTCTGCAGAGTTTAGCTTGGGCTATGCGCGCAGGGCGATTGCTCCACAGCAGCCCGGAAACCACCGCTGCGACCCTCTTGAAGTAACCCGCCGCCACCGGGAATGGTGTATTATCCAGGATGTACAGAAGACGGGGCAGTGATTTCATCTTGTACAATGCAGCTTTCCCCAGCATCGTTAAAGGCAACCCTGCCCAGAAGCCTGCGTCCTGTTTGAGACGTTCCAGTGGTGGCACGAGGTTCAGTCTCTTGTGTTCAGCGGGGTCCTTTGTGATATGGATACCTAAGTATTTAAAGGAGGAGCCGGCCAGTCGCAGAGGGCAGTCTGGCCCAAGTGTCGGGGTGCTCCCCGCCAATCCATATAACTCCGACTTGCTCCAGTTTATGGTGTAGCCAGAGACCTCACCATGTTCATCGCACAGGCGCACATGGGCCGGGACTCCACGCTCGGGATCTGACAGATAGACCAGCATGTCGTCCGCATACAGGGATAGGCGGTCCTCCCACCCCTCCCTCCACTGAATTCCCTTGAGTAAGGGGGTATGTCTGATGCGAATAGCCAGAGGCTCCAGGGTAAGCGCAAAGAGCAGGGGCGATAGAGGGCAGCCCTGCCGGGTGCCACGGCCAAGCGGGAATGTGCGTGAGATGTGGCCATTCGCCACCACATGTGCTACTGGGGCCGTATAAAGGAGCTTCACCCATGATATGAAGTTCGGGCTGAAAGCCCATGTGGGATAGGACTTCAAAGAGGTAGGTCCATTCCACCAGGTCAAAAGCCATCTTTGCGTCCAGGGCCAGTATAACTGCACTATCGCTAAGTTTGTCCGCTCTTGCCAACACCCCGTGTACCCTTCTGAGATTAAGTGCAGTATTTCTATGAGGCATGAACCCCGATTGATCTGGGTGAATTAGGTCAGACAGATGGGGTAGTAGGCGGTTGGCCAGGAGCTTCGCTAGGATTTTGCTTTCTGCATTCAGCAGAGAGATGGGGCGGTAGGATGCACACTCTTCCGGTGGTTTGCCGGGCTTTGGTATAGCCACTATCGTGGCCGTCCGCTGATCCAGTGGGAGCTGGCCCTTTTCTCGGCATTCTACATACATCTTAAGTAGGTGGGGACGAAGGTCTTCAGTGCGTGCCTGGAACCATTCGACCGGAATGCTGTTCGGTCCAAGTGCCTTACCAGGTCTGAGCGCCCCTATGGCCAGCCGAAGCTCATCAGCAGTCAACGCCGCTTCCAGGTCGGCCACGGCCTCCGGTCGCAGCGATGGAATATCTATGTTGCTCAGTGCATACTGGGCCGCAATCACAGTTATCTCCTTATCGGGAGTGTACACCTTCTCGAAGTGGGACGCTAGCGCCTCCACTACTCGGTCGGGGTCAGTTAGCATTACGCCATGTTCGTCCCTCACCTGCTGGATCCCCCTGGAGCTGCCCCCTCTCTTATCAAGCCAGGCCAACATCTTCCCTGCCTTGTCTCCCACATCGTACACTCGATTCTGTGTCTCAGTGATGTGCCCCTGTACCGTAAGGCGCGCATGGTCTGTGTATAATTGCTGGTGAAGTGCAAGGTTGTGTGCCGTGTCCTCCGTGGGGTCAGCTTCGTGGGTGGCCGTGGTTTCGCGCAGTTGGAGCTCAAGGGCAGAGTGTTCAGCTGTTCGTTCCTTCCTATGAGCCGCTATTGAGCCTATAGCCTGTCCCCGCAATACTGTTTTATATGCCTCCCAGAGGATCTCAGCAGAAGCCGCGGTAGGTTCATTTTCAATGAAGTACCGCTCCGTGGCCCTCTGAAGGGCCCTCCTGATGCTCGGGACTTTAAGGTAAGAGGCCTGAATGGGGTATATGCGGCGACGGGACTGCGTCCGGGAGGTAATGGTGAGGGTCAAGGGCGAGTGGTCGGAGATGCCTCGGGGGTGTATGCCTACCTCATCCACACGCTGCAACCCGTCCCCCAACGCTAGGAAGTAATCAATGCGGGACAGGCTGTTGTGGACTGTGGAGTGAAACGTGTATTGTTTGATCAGGGGGTGGACGTGGCGCCAAATATCTATCAGCCCCAGTGCCTCTAAGAACCGCCGAAACCGGGAGGGTCCCCCCGGCGAGGCAGCCACCGGAAACCTGTCGAGCTGCGGGTCTGCAGCTGCGTTGAAGTCTCAACCCAGGAGCATGTCACCGTCCGGGAGGGACAGCAGGAAGTCGCCCAGGGCTGAAAGCAGCACCGAGTGTAGGGAAGGCGGGATATAAACTGAGACCACCGTTAACGGGCGACCTTCCCACTGTCCCACCACCGCTGCGAAGCACCCCTGATTGTCGGATTTAGTGCTAAGTGTGATGAAATGGGAGGATTTTTTAATCAGTATACCTGTGCCCCGTGAGCCAGTGGAAAATTCGGAGTGTATGAGCATTTTATACCCCCTCCTGTCCAGGGCCTTGGTAACACCACCCACCAAATGAGTCTCCTGCAGTAATACCAAGTCCGGTTTATATCTCTTTACTTCAGACAGGACTAGGCCGCGTTTTACCTTATCCCCTAGGCCCCGCACATTCCAGGAAAGAAGCCGGAGGGCAGAGCCACTCGTTCGAGTCCCATCCACCCCCACAGCATTGAATCGTTCATCCACCATCACCAGTCATCAAACACATATTACGTCCAACAAGAATCATCCACACCAGCAATAGCACAATTCTAGTCAAAATACACTGTACAGTTTCTGATCGACTTAGCAAATTTCCCATAAGGAAGAACCAACCCCCCCCATCCCTTCCCACCCTGCCTCCCTGCTAAACGGACCTTCAACTGCCCGCCACCCCAACTCAGCAGAGCGCTTATCCCATCCCAAAAACAGAGTACTTGCGCGTCAGGGGAGAGTGTCCCCCAGAGCAGGCGGTCCCATTTCCGCCCTCGGGTTGTCCAGGCCAGAGTCCAAGAACGACGAAACAAAGCAAACTTTAAGGGAGAAAGTCAGAGTCCAGCCAGTTCTTCACCTGCGATTCTCATTCGCCCCCGGCGGCTCCGGTTCGATCTTGGGATGGCGACGCACTTGCGCTTCTCTTAGCCGAAGTCTGCGAGCCGGGCCGGCTATCGGAGTCGGGCCTGTTGCGTCGATGGTTGGACGTGCGGTCTACCGTGCGCCATCCTTCCAGCCAGTCTCTCGCCGTCTCTGGAGAGTCGAAAAACCAAACTTTCTTGTCGGCCACCACTCGTAGCCGGGCCGGGAACAGCATGGAGTATGGTGATTCCTGTTCGCAGAGCATTTTCTTCACCTCCAGGAAAGTTCTCCTTCTGCGAGTGACCTCCGCCGTGTAGTCCGGGAAGAAGGAGATGCGTGAATTTTGAATCTGAATAGGTGGTGCCACCCTGGCTGCTTGGAGAATTGTGTCTCGATCTCTAAAGTTAAAAAGTCTCGCCAAGATGGGACGCCGTGCAGCCCCCGGTTTAGGGGTCCCACCGGGTACCCTATGGGCTCGTTCCACAGTAAAGAAGTTGGAGAGTCCCTTAGGGGCTAGCTGGTTCTTGATGAGGTCCTCCACATACAGGTCCATGGCCCCTTTTGTTTCGGATTCCGGGACCCCCAAAATGCGGACGTTATTGCGCCTGGAGCGGCCCTCATGGTCATCCAGCTTGTTTTTCAAAAGTTTATTGTCAGCCTGCAACTTTTCCATCGCCACCTGCAGGTCCGAGACGTCTTCCACGAGTGATTTGGCCACCACCTCCACTTGCTTCACTCTCTCGCCCATCTTTTGGAGGTCGGCTCGTATGAGGGTCACCTCGGTAGCAGTCGAGCCCACCGTCGCTTGAACCTGTTCTAGGGCTCGTAGGACATCATCCAAAGTAGCCTTTTTAGCTCCGTCGTTGTCCGTTCCTTTGCCCAAGGACTTGCGTTGTTCCGGCTGGGAAAGTGTCTGGTTATCATAGGCAAATTTGCAGAGTTTCGCCTGAGCGGCGGTTTGTCGGAGTCCTTTCCCCGCCATTTTGGCTCGACGGCGAGGCACTTTCGGTAGTAGGGGAAGCAAGCCGCCCGCGGCCAGCAGAGCCGAGGCTTTCAGGCGGAGAGCTCAGTTAGGCACAGTTCGGTGACCGCTGCTGGCGTTGTAGTTCCCTCGGCGGCGGGTCCGTCCCAGCGCAGGCAGGCCAGGGCAAGATGGCGGCTATCACGCAGCAATTCCAATCTTCAGTCGCGGTCAAATGCCGCTGCAAGGCACTGCCCCGCCTCGCCGCCGGACAATTAAAGTTGGAAGTTGAGTGGTCAGAGGGGACCCGCCGGTCCGGAGGTTCGTTGGTGTCGGACTATGTCTTCTGCGGGCACTTCCTGTCGGCCGCGCCGAGGAGGGTCCACTTCCGCCCGGATGGAGCCCGGCCAGACCACCGTGGCTGCACTCGTGTCACCAGGCCGCACTTCGGCGGATGACAAAATAGGTCTCCCCTCCTCTTCCCTGGGCTTGAAAGCTCCCAGTTTTCTTCAGCGAACGCTGTTCGGTTACTGCACCCAGGACACCCCTTCTGGGACGAGAATTGAACGGATAGGCATGGGGATTGTTGCGGGAAGCCGCCTCGCTACGGGAGCCTCTCTAGGTTGCTGCCGCCATCATCGGCTGCTAGCCACGCCCTCCCCCAGCTAATATCTTGACCTCCTTTCAACTCATTTCAGCAGCTGTAAGGGAGGCATTATTTGTTCAGAGTACCAAAAAAAGGAAAACTCAGGGACGGTTTCACTCAAACTGCACTCAAGCCTATACTAAGCTCAAAAAGGTATTACATGAGACTCCTAGAAATCCAAATGGCGTGAGACAGGCAAGAGCTGACTATAAATTAGCGCTTAAGAAAAGAAAAATCGTCTAGAGAAATGATGCCTGATAAACCCTGCATAAGGCCTCCTTAATGGGAAACAGCTTGGCTTTCTGGAAAGCTGTGAAAGTACCCTTCTAGAACCCAGGAGGTGGGCCTACAATGGAAATTGCTATAAGTGAGGACCTCTGGGTTGATCGCTTTGCAAAGGTATATGACCCTGTGGGTAATCTGGGACTAGCCACGAGAAAATTTCTTTGGATTCTTTCATCCAATATTGTGATCTCCAGTTTACACTGGAAGAAGTTAACCGGGCTATTTCTGCAAGCCAAGGTGGCAAGGCACTTGTGCCAGATGGGGTCCAGGTTGATTTGTTTAGTGCAAATTTGACCTTATGGGGCCCCCTCATTTCCCAGGTAATTAACGCCAGTTGTTCTGCTCCCTTTTTGGAGACTTCGGCTGAATCAACCTTTGTGCCAATTTTTTAAAAAGGGAATCGCCAGGACCCTGGATGTTATAGGCCCATTTCATTATTGGACCTGGGTACAGTGAGCAGAGCTTAAACTTTGCCATCCTTGTAGGGAAATACACGCGGGTGAAAGGGGGTAGACTTTTTTTTAGCTTTTGTGGACCTCACCACTGCATTCGATTGTGTACAGCATGAGAAGCTCTAGGAGATTCTTGACGTGATGGGGTGGACGCTCAAATTATTATTTTCCTTAGGCGCCCATATAATAATGGCCGGGGGGAGTACAATTTAATCTGAGTGGTCAATGCACCGCCCCATTTGCTATAAAGACGGGGGTTAGACAAGGATGTGTTCTGGCCCCTTTTCTTTTTAACCTCTATATTTATGGTCTGGAAGAGGGGCTGATCAAGGATTGTTATGACTTTCCTCAAATAGCTGGACATCCCATACCCGCTCTCCTTTATGCAGATGACGCAGTTTTAATGTCACGCAAGTAGGTTTACAGAGGGTGTTAGATAATTTCTCTAATTTCATGAGTGGTCTTGGCCTCAGGGTTAATACATCAAAGACCTTCATAATGAGGTGTGGTAGTGGAAGCCATAGATGTAAGGACATGTTTGTGGACGGACAAAAGATAGAACCCACAAAGAGATTCTCATATCTTATATTCAATACTCTTTGATCAAAAAGATTTATGGTCTCAAGCCCTATCAGCAAAAAAACTAGATTCTCAAGGACTACTATTGCCCTTGTAAATTTTTCAAGAAAATTGGGTAGGTGACCCCCTGTGGAGCTTATTAAGATATACAAAGCCAAAAGCGTCTCCACAGATACGTATGGAGCAGGCGTTTGGGGCTTTGCTAATACGAACTCATTGCAAACAGTAGAAAATACATTTTGAGGTACATGTCTGTCCCGACCAGTACATCCTCGTATGTTTGTCATGCCGAACTGGGCCTGCCACATATTTCAGACCTCATAAAATTAGAGCCCATCCTCTTGTGGCATAGAGTGTGGACAAAAATAGAGACCCAGCTAAATAGAGACATTCTGATGGATAGTCTAAAATTGGAATGGGCCTTAAAGATTCCTTGGGTAAGGTGTGTCCTCGATTTTATGGAGGACCTCGGACACCCTGAATACTTTACCGACCCAAGCACCTTACATACGGTTAGGAGAAAGGATTTTAAAAAAAGAGGGTCTACAACTCTTGGATACGATAAGATCATCAGCTGAGATTTTAAAGACTAGCATTCACCTGAACCTGCTGATTTTAACCACTTTTAATATTCAGCCATATTTAACAATCGTTGCCGAGGGTTATGATCGGTTTCTATTGACAAGATTTAGGCTCGGGATTAAGTATGGGCGAAATTTGCGAATTCGCGATCCGCGAATTGGTGCGAAGCGAACTCGCAATTCGCAAAATTCGCGAATTCGTGCGAATTTGCTGTTTTTGCCAGTTCGCAAGGGTTTTGTTCAAGTTCGGGAACGCGAACTTACTTGTGTGGTCACAACGGTCGTGACCATGTTGTTTCTACGTGTCCAGCCTGTTTGCAACCCTGTGGTTCATCGCGGCCACCATCCGGTTCATCACTGCCACCCTCTGGTTCACCAATGCCACCCTCTGGATCATCACTGTCCCCCTCTGGTTTATCACAGCACCCTCTGGTTCATCACTGCCACCCTCTGGTTGATCACTGCCATCCTCTGGTTCATCCCTGCCCCCCCTCTGGTTCATCACTGCCACCCTTTGGTTCATCCCTGCCACCCCCTGGTTCATCACTGCAACCCTCTGGTTTGCCACTGCCACCCTCTGGATCATCACTGTCCCCCTCTGGTTTATCACAGCACCCTCTGGTTCATCACTGCCACCCTCTGGTTGATCACTTCCATACTCTGGTTCATCCCTGCCACCCTCTGGTTCATCACTGCCACCCTCTGGTTTGCCACTACTACCCTCTGGATCATCACTGCCACCCTCTGCTTCACCAGTGCCACCCTCTGGTTCATCACTGCCACCCTCTGGTTGATCACTGCCACCCTCTGGTTTAAAGCTGTGGATTGGGGCAGGGAGGGCTGAATGAAACTAGACACTGCCTGGGGCACACAAGGTGTCCCATGCAAAGTCCAGTTCAAACCGGTGCTGGGGCTCTCCAGCCCCAGCTCTGGTGCAAAACTGGTCAAAGGGAAAGGGGTGTAACCACCCCCTTCCTGGGTCCCACCCATAGGAGGGACCTAGCAGGAGATCCAGCCCCTAGATTTGGAATAAAGGTAGGAGCTGTGCCAATGCAAACCAGATCATCCTGAATGAAACTTTGAAATGAAACTCTGGACCCTTCGACATCCCACTCGTGGAAGACTGAAGAATCTCCTTTGTGGTCAAGGAGTGGCCACCCTGTGCAAGCAGGCACCATCAGCGCATCAAGACTTTCTTTGCCGTTGCTCCCGCCGGAGCTCGAACGACAGAGATCAACAAGACCCAGACTCCCAGACATCCAACAGCCCGATCCATAGTCCTGGCAAAGCTGAGACCCGTGGAGGCGACGAGAGACGTTAGACCGGCCATCTTGAAGAGTCGACTAAATGCTTCCTGTGCAGCTCCCGAGGCACCCTCGACGCTGTGCTTTGGGGTTTGAGAAGCCCCAGCCCCGAGCAGCCTGTGCTCCAAAGATCACCCCTCCACACTCACCAAGTGCTGCGTGGGGCCCTTTTGCACTTTTCCTGCTTTCCACGTTGTCCGGTCGCTTGCCCGTTGGCTAGTGCCCATTAGGTCCCATTTATCAAACCCATTTGAGTTTCCCATGTATCCAAGTTTTTGTGAGTCCCACAGAGGCGCTGCGAGAGTTAGCTTGTTTTGCCAGTCGAGTGACTTAGTTGCAGCGTGCCAGATTTTGACTGTGTGGCCAGTGGGGCCGGTGAGTGGCAATTTGCTTGGTGTTGAGTATAGCGCCCGGGAGAAGGTCCCGTTGAGTAGAAGCCAACGATCCATAAGATACCGTGGGTTGTCAGGGCGATCATATGTGCAATGATTGATAGCTGTTAGGTGCACGGCCCAATAATATTTTTTAATGTCGGGTAAGCCAATTCCGCCATCGTACCAGCTAAGTGTCAACTTTTTCAGTGCTATACGCGGTCTCCCTCCCCATAGAAGGTCTCGCAGGAGCCCTTCAAGATTCTTAAAATATGAATTTGGGACAGGGTAAGCTGAAATCTGCAGGGCGTACAGGAAACGGGGCAGAGACATAATTTTAAATAGTGCAGCTTTGCCCAATAGTGAGAGCTGGAGTGATTTCCAATTTATCATGTCACTTCTAAGCCTCTGCATTGGGGGCATCAAATTACTGGAATACCAGGCTGAGGAATCGACAGAGATAAATATGCCTAAGTATTTAAAGCCTTCTGAGACTTCCGGAATCGGGCAGTTTCGGGGTAACGGGGGAAAGTTCCCCCAGAGGACATATAGAAGTGATTTTTGCCAATTGACGCGAAATCCGGAGTACCTGCCAAAAATATCCAATATGTCAAAGACTGCTATCAGGGATCTCTTCGGGGACGTGAGATAAAGAAGAATATCATCCGCGTACAAGGATATACGGTCCTCCCAGTCCGCTGACCAATGCATGCAGCGGATCATTACGTCCTTACGGATCCACGCTGCAAGAGGATCAAGGGCCAAAGCTAACAGTTAGGGAGTAAGGGGGCACCCCTGACGGGTCTCCCGGCTAAGTGTAAAGGGCTCTGACTTCTTGTTTATCACAACTATCTGAGCCATCAGCTCGCTGTACAACAGTTGCGCCCAGCAGCAGAAATTCGGCCCAAATCCTAGTCTGGCAAGTACTGCAAAAAGATAAGGCCACTCCAGTGTATCAAAGACCATAGTGGCATCAAAGGAGACTATAATGGCATCCTCGCGTATCGTCGGTACTCTGCCCAGGACCCTGTGCAGTCTGCGCAAGTTGAGAGCAGTGTTTCTTTTAGGCATGAATCCTGATTGATCTGGGTGGACTAGATCACCTATCATTTTGATCAGTCTTGTGGCAAGTACTTAAGCTAGAATTTTGGGTTCCGAGTTTAGTAGCGCTATAGGTCGATAGGAGGTGCACTCCGTTTTGGGTTTCCCTCCCTTGTGGATTGTAACAATAGTGGCAATCCTCTGGTCATATGGCAGTGAACCCTGCTTAAGGCTGTCTTTGAACATGGATTTTAGATAGGGGGCCAATTTATCTGGTTGTAGTTTGTAAAGCTTGATCGGTCTGCCGTTTGGGCCTAGGGCTTTCCCCGAGTGTAATGTTCTTATAGCTGTTGCTATTTCATCAGGAGTAAGGGCACTGTCCATAAATGTTTGGTCTGAGTCTGTCAGCTTCGGGAGGGAGATATCTTTGATAAGATCAGAAAAATCTGTCTCAGGGTATGGTGCCACCGAACTACATACTGTTTGAAAGTGAGCTGCAAAGTGGTTAGCTATGTCTTGGGGATCTGTCACAGGGGACCCTTCGGTACATTTAAGTTCTGGCACATGTCTGCTGGCGTGCTCCTTCTTACCCAGCCAAGCGAGTAATTTGCCAGCCTTGTGACCCCAGTCATATGTCCGGCACAGTCTATCCTGCCCCATTAGTTTGGCACGGTCAGTGACTAATGCCCGATATTCCTCCTGGTGCAGACGGAGGGAGTGAAGGGCTTCAGGTGTGGCGTCGAAGTTCACATCCTGTTTCAAACATTAAAGCTCCTGTTCTATGTCAGAGATGTCTTTCATCCTATCCTTTTTGGAGCCTGCAACTAGGGAGAAGGCCTGCCCACGGACCACTGTTTTGAAAGCTTCCCATAATATTTGGGGGGACTCAACTGGAGTTGTTTTTCTTGCTTTCTTTAAGTTTCTACCAGCTTCCAACAGTAGGAACAACCTCCAGTCGTCCAAAACTGGAATAGGTACCTCCTGGCAGGTCAGAACCCCCAGTAGTGTACTTAAGGGGAGCTAGTGGTGAAGTCTTTGTGTCCCTGAGACTTCAGAACAGGAGGTAAGTACACACAAGCCCTTGGAGATTATTCTTCAAGCAGGTTCTCAGCAAAGTTCCAGTCTTTGTCCTCTTCCTTGGCAGAAGCAGCAACTGCAGGCCAACCAAGCAAAGCACAAAACAAAGGGGAAGTACTCCTCCTTACAGCTCTCCAGCTCTTCTTCACAAAAGGTTCCTCTTGAGTCCAGAAGTGTTCTAATTCTCTGGGGTTTAAGGTCCACCTCTTATACCCCTTTTGTCTTTGTTCTCTTTGTAGCAGGGGTCTCTGAGACCAGTCCAAACCAGTACTGTCCTCTCTAGTGCAGCATTACTACCGGAGGTGGAGACAGCGTTACACAGAGGAGACACTGCCTATTCAGGTGTAAGTGAAACTTCTCCCACCACAATGCAACAAAGGTCTATTCAGCTCAGGTCTGAGTCACCCAGGAAAGGCAGATCACACCTCAACCCCCCTTGTGGCTGTCTACAGTAAATGATTAAAGAACAAAAAAGAAGACACGCTTCTGTCTCCATTTAGCTGCACAACCTATTTTTATGAATTTAATGAATTAAATTCGTACACCAAAGTTTCTATTTCTCAAAATTTTCACCATTGATTTCTTCATTACTTTGCTCTATTTTACACTTCAATCCATTATATCCATATGTTGAATCCTTAAACTCTTGCAAAAACCACAGGAGAATCCTTGTTTCCTTGTACCACGTTTTATTTTCAGTCACCCAATGCATTTCGGGAATAAGATCCCTTCTTCGGGGGTTTCTAAAGTATAAGAAATCCATTCCAATCAGTGGAAAGGCACTCATGTTATGCGCTAACACACATTTAAAACACAAGCATTTAATGAGTTGGAGCTAAACAATGTAAAATGGCATCTGCTTATTTAAAAAAAAAAAAAAGACACTGTAGAGATGCACTGGTTATTTATGAACATTGAAAGTGCTTCTGATGTTCTCCGTGCTAACCGCTATTCCACCCGATCTTTTGAAGCATGATTATTTAAACAACAAGTGAAAAGGCTTCTAAGAATGCGTACTCCCCTGCCACCATGAAAGCTGCAGTGCACAGTTATTTCTAGAAAAGCGCTTACCGTGGCACTAGTTTTCTCAGTCACATAACTACATCTGGGCTGCAGGATAATTCCACCGCTCTGCTAACTTCAGCTCCCACTTTGAGCTTTGCTCTGTACTACCGTTTGCTCACCTAAATCTCCTTTCAGAATCTGTTACGTAACCACGTGACCTCCTAATTAGCAACAGGTTTTTTTCAAACTGCAGTACTACATCTCCCAAAACCCCTCTGTGTATCGGTCATGAAATACTGCGATCAGGATTTCTTCTTAACAAAAATAATGCTTCCTTATAATGTAAATGCTACTCTGTAAAACCCAGCAGCTTTTATGAAATACAGTTGATGCAATTAACACATCTCCTGAATTTCCCAGTTGACAATATCAGTTCCATGTTTCATTTACTCCTCAGGTTTCTTCATTTTTTTCGGGTGCGTGGAACTGATATTGTCAACTGGGAAATTCAGGAGATGTGTTTCCTAGCCACATGAGAGAGTACTTTGAAAACATTGATTTTAAGCTTTCAGATGAACATCACAGTCGGAGCTAATGTGCATCATGCTTAAGAGTGCTGAAATGTTTTAATTGCATCAACTGTATTTCATAAAAGCTGCTGGGTTTTACAGAGTAGCATTTACATTGTAAGGAAGCATTATTTTTGTTAAGAAGAAATCCTGATCGCAGTATTTCATGACCGATACACAGAGGGGTTTTGGGAGATGTAGTACCGCAGAGCAGCGTGAGCGTGAGAGATAGGAAGGTTACAGCAGTTTGAAAAAAACCTGTAGCTAATTAGGAGGTCACGTGGTTACGTAACAGATTCTGAAAGGAGATTTAGGTGAGCAAACGGTAGTACAGAGCAAAGCTCAAAGTGGGAGCTGAAGTTAGCAGAGCGGTGGAATTAACCTGCAGCCCAGATGTAGTTATGTGACTGAGAAAACTAGTGCCACGGTAAGCGCTTTTCTAGAAATAACTGTGCACTGCAGCTTTCATGGTGGCAGGGGAGTACGCATTCTTAGAAGCCTTTTCACTTGTTTAAATAATCATGCTTCAAAAGATCGGGTGGAATAGCGGTTAGCACGGGGAACATCAGAAGCACTTTCAATGTTCATAAATAACCAGTGCATCTCTACAGTGTCTTTTTTTTTTTTTTAAATAAGCAGATGCCATTTTACATTGTTTAGCTCCAACTCATTAAATGCTTGTGTTTTAAATGTGTGTTGGCGCATAACATGAGTGCCTTTCCACTGATTGGAATGTATTTCTCATACTTTAGAAACCCCCGAAGAAGGGATCTTATTCCCGAAATGCATTGGGTGACTGAAAATAAAACGTGGTACAAGGAAACAAGGATTCTCCTGTGGTTTTTGCAAGAGTTTAAGGATTCAACATATGGATATAATGGATTGAAGTGTAAAATAGAGCAAAGTAATGAAGAAATCAATGGTGAAAATTTTGAGAAATAGAAACTTTGGTGTACGAATTTAATTCATTAAATTCATAAAAATAGGTTGTGCAGCTAAATGGAGACAGAAGCGTGTCTTCTTTTTTGTTCTTTAATCATTTGCAGTGTGGATGGGCGAAGCGCATACAGCTGGCACACCGAAAATGAGTAAAAAGAAAAACGATAGAAATGTTTGGATTAATATGAATGAAGCAGGTGTGCATCTTTCCATACTACTTTCACTGTCTACAGTAAATGCACATCCCCAGCCCAGTCACTCCAAAATTAAGCAGTCAATACACAAACCAGCCGCGGCACACAGAATGGTTAAATAAGAAAATGCCTACTTTCTTAAAGTAATTAAACAACAGGGGGTGGTGATGGACAGAGTTTCTGAATTAAGCAGAATACTCTCACCCAGTCAAGAGATCAGGGCTTAATCCAACACCGTTTTTTAGCTCACTGCACCATCCCAGCTCAGAACCTGGCTATATGCAAATTAGTCTGTCCCTGGCCCAGTGTATCATGGGAACAGGGCAAACCAAACTACCAAGCCAATTCTTTCACTGGGAAGGAAACAAGCTACCGGGGACCGGTTTCTGGCATTTCAGCCGTCTTCGGCCCGGCTTGCTTGAATCCTGATGGTGCAATGAGCTAGGGACTCACGTCTGAGTATACCCTTCCACGCTTATGGTGGACAAAATAATTAAACAACAGGGGGTGGTGATGGACAGAGTTTCTGAATTAAGTAGAATACTGTGTGGAGTGCAAATAAACGATGGATTTGGGCCCAGATCTTTGGACTGGGGTGAATGTGTCACATTGATCCACATTCTGTCCATCACCTGTTTTGTTTGCAATTACCGCCATAAGTGCGCTGGGGATGCTCAGACATGGGTCCCAGGCACTCCACACCACTGGAGTCAAGCTAGCCGGGCAGATGAGAGGTGTTACCTCGAAACCGGTCCGGTCCTCGGATGCTTGATTCCGTTCTGGGAAG
Source organism: Lissotriton vulgaris (assembly GCF_964263255.1). NCBI lineage: Eukaryota > Metazoa > Chordata > Amphibia > Caudata > Salamandridae > Lissotriton > Lissotriton vulgaris. The sequence continues at coordinate 912,450,586 of NC_141689.1, forward strand.
GACATGGCTTTTGTAGTTCGGACTGGACTGTTCCCATGGGGCACAGGGTCAGAGCTGATTTGCATATCGCCATTGTCTAACCCAGGGTGGTGTGGAGTGCAAAAAAACGATGGATTTGGGCCCAGATCTTTGGACTGGGGTGAATGTGTGACATTGATCCACATTCTGTCCATCACCTGTTTTGTTTACTTTCTTAAAGTGGCATTTTCAAACACACAATTTAAAACTATCTCCCTAAAAAGATGTGTTATTATATTCTGAGTTCATAGAGCCCATACTCTATTTCTCTATCTTGTCCCAATGGAAAGTTATACTTTTAAGATTTTACAAAGTATCTCCCATGCTAGCCTATGGGACAGATGGCCTTTCAATAGTGAAAAACGAAATTGGCGGTATTTCACTATCAGGACATGTAAAACATACCAGCACATGTCCTACCTTTTACCTACACTTCACCCTGCCCACAGGGGTACATTAGGCTTACCTTAGGGGTGCCCTACATGTAGGGAAAGGGAAGATTTGGGCATAGCAAGTGGGTATACTTGCCAGGTCGACATGGCAGTTTAAAACTGCGCACAGACTGTGGCAGGTCTGAGATACCTTTACAGTGCTACTCATGTGGGTGGAACAATCAGTACTGCATGCCCACAAGTAGCTTTTGATTTACAGGCCCTGGCACACTCAGTGCACTTTACTAGGAACTTGCCATTAAATCAAATATGCCAGTCATGGATAACCAATCACAATAGTAATTTATACAGGGAACACGTGCTCTTTGACACTGATTTGCAGTGGCAAAGTGCCCAAAGTATCGAAGTCAGGAAAAATTAAATCCAGCACAACCTCAAAAATACAGGAGGCAGAGGCAAACGTCAGCCAAATCTAACACCCACAGATTAAATAGCATTAATATAATTGATTTTAGCAGCCTGCAGCTCAAAACTGCTATTTCTAGGGTGCCATGCCGGGGCGGGATGGGCCCATCTGACTGTATTGTAAACAGCTGAGACCCCACTACAGCTGCCTTAGATGCGGTACTATTTTCACGAGGCCTGTGGTTCCTTCCATTATTTTTTCTGGTTGTGACTCATGTCTGTCACAGGACTTCTCTGTCACAGTTGGACAGAACTTTACTTAAAGAACAGAAGCCCCTGGCGTGAGGTGAGAGAGACTTCCTCCCAGAACGACCCCAGCAGCAGCATCATGATTGCAGTGATTTAGCACAGTTATTGCATAGTAATGCACTGCAAGGCCTGTGGCAGCAGCAGCATTTTCCCCACTTTGGTAATGTTTCTTCAAGTGGATTGGTTGCAAGTACATCTGTGTGCATGCCTGTGCTTGCAATTAGAGCATAGACCCTGTGGTAGCTCAAGAATAATCATGCTGGAGTTCAGAAAGTATAGAAGAATAAAGATGTTTTTAAATTTTGTTCATATCTAGTCACATTTGCTGCATGCTGAAAGACAGAGGAAACATGTAAGTCTATAGCTCATGAAAAACCTCTGCTTATTTGCTTTAAAAAATCTGTGTTTATTTTTCTTTCTCAAACACAAAAGTTCGAGGATTTTGTTAGGTGAACGGTGCAATAATCTTGCTTGGTATGAGTGGGAAAGGCTGTAAAATGCCATATTTTCCATAACACACAACAGCATTTAAATATATGTAAATGAACGCTACAATGTTGTCAAAAAATTGGAAAAGCACTTGAAAAGCTCATTTGTTTTATAATTTTGAAGTGTGAAATAAATATTCACTGAAACCTGATCTCTACATACTATCATTTGCATGCTACATTGGTTAATATTTAAAACAGTTTTTGCAAATTTAGTAGCCTTTATAAGGTCAAATGTGCGGCCTGTAACTGACCACACCGGGCTTTAGTAATATTAATGCGATATTTTTAACTTCATTTCTTAGTTTTACACATGAGAAAGTGCCACTCTAAGTGTCACACATTTGGCAGTAGAGTCACTCATACGTACCTTGAAACCTTGGAAATGTCACACATAGGCAATCTATGAACTTGACATCTATGACTCTCCTCTCGCACCCTTGTGCAGCCCAGGCAAGTTAAAACAAGATTGTGGATCCTTAAAAGATACGGAGGGACAAGCCACTCACATGTCCCCTCAATAACAGCTCGCCCTGAGGTCTGGATCATTCTATACCATTACCTGGCTGCCTTTGCCAATCACTGGAAAGCTGCCTGCATCTAGTGCTGCCAGAGGTGCCCTCTCTGCCGTACATCGTTCTCCCAGGGTCAGCAGAATTCCAATCCTGATTCCCAAACAGAGTGAGCATGCCTCGCGGCTCCGCCCAGACCATGGCTTAGCCAATCATTAAACATTCCAAAAAATTAAGAACAGGTCTGCATCTAACGCTGCCAGAAGGACCCTCTCTTCCGTACATCGTTCACCCATGGTCAGCAGAAGTCCAAATCCGATTCCCAAACAGAGTGAGCATGGCTCGCGACTTGCCCAGAGCATGGCTGGGCCAATCATAAAAAAATGAATAACAGGTCTGCCCCTCATGATCCCATGGGTTTAGACTCTCTGGTGGGAGGCCAGCAGCATGAGGCAGGGGCATCATAGGAAGCGCTTTTGTGCTTTCAATGATTGACGGCCCTGCCAAACTGCATTTGGGGCATGAGGAACAATTTCCCTAGCTGCAGCGGCGCCTCATCCACAAACTTTGTGCACAAATGGGCAAATAAAGCCCAAATGTGTGCACCCTGCCAGGAGAGTTATTTCCGGCACAAACGGGGAATATATTGCCCATCTTTTCAGGAAATATCCTAATCTGGCAACACTAGCTCCCAGTCTGGGGTGATGAGAGATGGTTCTTATTGACACAGGCCATTCTCAGAACTTCTAGGGTAGGCTTTCATCAGCCACCATTGTCCTACTGAAAACTCTGTGTATTTATGCTTCTCACAAAGCGTCATACCCCTCACCCACAACATGCTCCTCACTCCACCTAAGGCTCTCTGGCGAGCTGAAACAAGGTGCCAAAAGGCATCATGAATAAAGATGTATAAACATAAACGTGATAAAACCCTGTCTTTCAAGTCCTTGATTGTTTATCAGATGTGTTAATTTAACCAAACTCAATTTAAAATGCATTATAGCTAATATTGATTCATATCGGGCTGTAGCACTTGTCACTGTATAAGGAGGGTCCATGTAGCGCTGGCCCGGTCATCAATGCTCAATGGCACTCTGGCCCTCTTGCTAGTTGATTTCATGAAAGCATTCAATACTATGTCATGTGCCTTTATGGTGGAGTTTTTGTCAGACTGGCATGGGGGAGGGGTTCAGTCGTATGGTTCGGCCTCTCTACCATTCTCAGATTGCTCAAGTTTGTGTGAATTGGTTCTTGTCTTCTGCATTTTCCACTGAGCGGGGAACGCGACAGAGGTGCCCACTGTTCCCATTGCTCTTCGCATTGGTGATAGAACCTCTGGCACGGCTGATATGCTGTGATGCTCAGATTTCGAGCTGGCTTTGAAGATCACGTGGTGCTATATGCGGATGACATGCTCCTGCTCTTGAGAGATTCACAACTTTCGGCCCAGCTGCCTGACACTCCTTCGGCTGTATGGCGAGGCGTCTGGGCTCCAAATTAATAAAGGAAAGTCCTGTTTGGTGGAGGTAAAGGGGGATGCTCTAGGGTGCGTCTGGTGCCCCAACATTCCTATTCAGCATAACTCCTTTAAGTATTTAGGGGTGCACGTTTCTCCCATGCCAGATCTGGCCTGGGCCCTTAATTTCCAGGGACTGGATCAGCGGCTTGATCAGGATCTTGGCCGCTAGGCCACGCTGCCATTGAATCCTAGGGGGCGCACAGCCCTTTTCAAAATGTATTGCATCCAGCGTTATTTGTATGTGGTGGGCAATTATCCTTATTGCATTCCCTGCAGATGGTTTCACTCAGTGACCACTACAATTCCTAACTTTGTGTGGTCTGGGGGTCAGCACAAGGTGGCATTTCACTCATTGCCTAAATCTCCTTTCAATGGCCACCTGTGTTTATCAGATCTATATCTATAATATCCTGCAGCACATATGTGCCAAATAATGACTGGTTCACTGGGGGGTGGATGACCCGGAATATCGGTTGGAATATACTCATTGGGTATAGATGCTTTGCTCAATCTCCTATAAGGGGCGCGTCTACCGGGCTGCATTCCTGCATGCGGGCATCCATCATATGCCGGAGGGCAGTCCTCCGTCTCATTGGTTTGGACTGTCGCCTGACCAAGAGTACTATTAAATAGATTAACAATGACATTGGTTGGAAGACGGCCATAGAATGTGGCGTATGGTAGATGCCGAGCCCACCACACACCCGGTGATACACACACTACATTGCGCCTATTTGAAGCCAGAGAAGCTTCCACAGTATTACCCAGACACGCCCTTCACATGCCCCAGATGTCCTATGCCTGCGGCATCCTTTCTCCACATGTTCTGGGAATGCCCAACGCTTCGCGCTTACTGGGCCGGGGTCCACGCCGCCCTCCTCACAGTCACAGGACTCACTGACATTCACACGTGGGACGCCTGCGCGTTAGGCATACACAAGTGCCGCAAATCGCTCAAAGTAGAGATGCATTTTGCGTCCTTGGCTCTGTTTCTAGCCAAACGGTGCATAGCAATGCACTGGAGGGCACCGGGGGGACCTCTGATAGCGGCCTGGCGGGGGTGGTCAACAAATGGGGTGCCGCAGAAGAGGAGGTGCTTTGTTCTGAAGAGCTTAAGGGTATCCACAAGCATCCCATATCCATGTCATGGGCTATCCTATTGCACTCCTTTAAGCAGGAAGAGACAGAGGAGCCACTGTCCCCGCCTGCTTGTACTCCTGGAGCGAATGCGTGCGCCTTGGTCATAAGCCGCAGTCCTCCAGTAGATTAGGCACCTGTTGACCCCGGGGTGGCAGCCCGGGGCATGCACATAATTGTACTGCTTCTGGTCTGACACGCTATGCCTGCCCCTTATCAGCGGCATTCACCCAGATCCTTACTTCCGATATCTTAACACGCTGGCCACTATTATGAGACACCAATATAGACACAGTGTACCCCTGTTCTGCCTCCCAGTTTTGAAGAGTTCAGATCGTCATTTTCAAATCTAGATTCAAGTTGTATGCTAGGATACTGTTAAGAGCCTATGCCAGGGCTTCAGTACAGGCCACAGTCTATCTCTCATGGACACATGCTCTATACCCACGTACTTTCCCATGCCAGTGCTACCATCTATTAAAGGGATAGATGGGTTATACACGACCAGACCATAATGCACGTCATGGTGTACAAATAGCATGATGTATCTCTATGAGATCACTGTTTTGTACGTACTGTACCATACAATGAAATGGCAATAAAAATGATTTACAAAAAAAAACAATGATATTGGTTAGTCACAGTGAGGCAGAAGTGCTACTTAATGAAGCAAATATTATTAATAAAAACTTCATCTGCTGTGGCAGTCAACAGGTAGCCCTGATTGTTAGGTCTCACTTAAGAGGGCTGTACGGCAGCCGTGTTGCTCTGCAGCATGGTTATTAAACGACATTCGCAAAGTCAAGAGCTCTTGCATAGGCGAGACCAATTGGCTTTGCCAATATTTGTTTATATTATTGCCTTTAATGTATCTCATTCGGTTATACTCCATAAGACTCAATTACAATGGTGATAAAAGTTAATTAGCAAAGGCCATATCTTGAAAGAAGCATAATATAAACTTAGATATGCACAGGGTCCGTGGAATTATGCCATTATGTGAACGCCCCTTTTTTTTCTACATGATTATGGATTTTACACATTGGAAATAATCCATCATCTGCTGCATAATGTGAAGATATTAACAAAAAACGAATTTCTAGCTCAAATGCATCGAACATTACTAAAAGCACAGCAACCAGTTGCCTCGCAGTAGAAGGAGCTTCACAAAGATTAACAGGTCGCTTTTCAGTTGCTCATTGATGTGTTTGGGTGTTAAACTGGTACTAATGAAGTGAAAACTTTGCCCATATAGTTTTAACCTGAGTGAAAATGACACATGAATCAAGTAATACTGTCACAAAATGAGCCACATTACGCTACATATTTTATCGGTTCTTGCCACATAATATAGTCAACCCTGCTTTATAATGTATTCTTCCCTTGCCGCATTATTCCAGTGGCCTGTTTATTAATGACAAGCGAATGTGCAGCGGTTGGTTGAAAGTTGTTCTCTGTGCTCTCCTTAACTACCGTTGACCTTCACCTCATTAGAACAAACCGCTGACGTTGCACGTGCATGAACTGAAAGCTGATTGACAGGCCTCCGTTGGTTTCCATTATCTTTCTAGCTGCCTCCAGGTATTCACCTGCTCTCGTCGAGGGGTCAGTGGGTGTATGGCGCCCCTTCCACGCACGCTACCCACAAGGGTACTAGGGTTTAACGACACTACTAACTAGAGCCTTTATTGCTAAAAGACAAACGCAAATAATCCGCGTCGCAATGCCGTGCCATAAATTCCATGCCACAAACGCAGAACAGTTCTTTCTTCGTGTTGCCTTTTTTCTCACCGCACATTGCTTGCAGTTTGCAACCGCTTTAACGTGATCAGAGGGTTTCATGAAAGCAGATTTCATTACTCACTTCAGCTTTCTATCAGCAAGGGCTCACGAGAAACAAACTCGTCTGACCATTGCACAAGGACCCAGGGCTCAAGGATTCTGTCTCTGCAAGGCAAATACACGTCATCTTGAACCATACGACAGGAGAAATTAAACTAAATTCCGCTTAAAATACTGTCCCTACACGACCATGTGCATTAACTTCCTGATGGCATCCTTGTATAATCCACGCTTCTATTATAATTGACGTGGTTGAAGGAAGACAAAAGGTCCTTTAAGGTGAACCCTATTGTGTAAGTGTGCTGAGTGTTCTAAAGATGACAAAGCCTTTGTTTTCTGAAGGCTCAGCAGGCACTACCGGTTTTAACCTCGATGTTGCTTAAGGGTAGCCTTAACAAGCAGACGGAAATTATGGCTTTGCATGGAATGTTCAAATATTTGCATTGATTTTAATCAGAAACAAGAATCTCTTTGATCCAATCGAGAACTATTGATCACTGACATTTATTCTATTTATTTGTATTTATTTTATTTAATGCAGTTTTATATAGTGCGAACTATATACAAAGGTGTCAGAGTGCTTTACAAAAGAAACAGGTAAGTTACATAAGGTACACAAGATACACTAAGCACACTAACAAGTTACATATATACAGTTACAAAGGTACACAAGAAAGACTGAGCACGCTAGCAAGTTACATATATGCAGTTCCAACTCTATTTGCATATATATATATACTGTAAAAAAATAAAAGGTGTCATTGTTAGGTTAAAGGCAGGAGTAACCCACATATTTACAAAATTGACCTCATGTGAGTGTTAGATGAATGTAAGGGTCAAGAAATGGGTAGAATTATTCCAGGAAGGGCCCTTGGAGGAGGAGAGTTTTAAGATCAGTTTTGAAGGCCTGGAAAGAGGTTGGTGGTTCGGAGGGATGAGGAAGTGAGTTCCAGATTCTGGTCGCATTACCAGAGAAGGATTGAGCCATAAATCTTTCCATTTTGAAGGTAGGAAGTTCAAGCAGTTGAGAAATTGCAATGTAAGCTTGGCAAAGTCAACAGTTAACAGTTTTGAGTGAATGTTTTTCGGTGAGGTCAGGTCATGACTTCCAGAACCAGCTCCTGCTATGTTCTGGGGTGCCCACCCATGGGACACAGCTGTTTACTGTGGCTTGGCTGGAGCTTTATCTCTCCCACCAAGCCACACCAAACGCTCCACTTCTAGCAAACCAGAGCCGAGAAAAGTTCTCGCTTGCTGGAATTGAAGCAGAATTGAACATGCAGATCCCTGTGTCTGAAAGCATTGCTGACTCTCACAAGAGGATGGGGGACCGGAGGGACTGCGGGGGCATTCAGGTACCCCCCCTCGGCCCCAGTGGAGACTGGAAGGTGTGGGGGGACCCAGGAGATATGGCCGGGCCCCAGACAATGGTGTCCCTAGGGCTGATATCTGCCATGGGACGGGGGCCTCGTGCCCCTCCCTTCCCTTTTATAAAATTTTTCTTAAAAGGCCGTGCAATGGGGGATGGAGCCCCAGAGCCAAAATCAGCCCATGGAGTGAGGACATGCGGCCCACACCCATAAACAAAATATTTTTCAAAAAAGGCCAGGCCCCAGGAGATGGGGTCCCCAGGTCCGAAATCCAGGGATGGGGACCAAGGGGGCCTTCTTCCCTAATTAATTGTTAAAAAAAAAGCACCAGCCCCGGGAGAACTTTTTGGAGTTGAATTTCCGTTCCCTGGTGAGGGCCGTTGGGGTCCAACAACCCCTCCTTTTACCTCCAGAAAGTCCCACACATAGGGATTGCTGAGAGATCATTGGCAGACCTGCCCCCTTTTACCACCACTCTGCAAATGCGCCTCCTGATGCACTCTTTGTTGGGGGATGAAGTCCCCTTGGCTCCTGAGGGTCTTTGGGGGCCAACCACCCCTCCTCTTACCTCCATTAAGTCCCACACTGTGGGATTGCTGAAAGTTTATCAGAGGCCTGCCCCTTTTCTCAACCAATTTGCAAACGCACCTCCTGGTGCACTACTGGAGGATGAAGTCCCTATGTATGCTGTGCGTCCTTGGAGGCCAGCAACCCTTCCTGTTACCTCCAGTAAGTCCCACACAGCGAGATTGCTGAGAGCTCCTGGGAGGCCCCACCCCCTTTCCCCACCACTCTGTAAATGCACCTCCTGGTGCACTACTGGTTGGAGGATGAAGTCCCCTTGGAAGATGAGGTCCTTGGGGGCCAACAACCCATCCAGGCACCTCCAGTAATTCCCACTCAGTGGGATTGTCATCAGTGATGTCATCAGTGATGTCACTGCCCATGTCATGAGTGATGTAATATATGAGGTCATAAGCAGTGCATTGTGTGGGAGTAAGTTATAGTTAGCTCAGGTAACTATAACTGCTGATTTTCAATAGTTTTGTATGAGTGAAATCTGAGTCTAACTATAACGTCCCTGAACCTTTGTTTTTTCAGGAAAAAAAAAAGAATATATATATATATATATATATATATATATATATATATATATATATATATATAGATATATATCGCACAAAACCTTGTATTTTGAAGTTTCCTGAATATGCGGAATGAAAAGAGAAATGGACTCCACTTTCTTGGTGCAGGTTTTTTTATTTTTCAAAATTAAGCTTTGCTGCCAGGACGCGTTTTGGCCTTCACAGGCCTTGATCACATGACGCATGTACGAACCCTCCTCCAATTTAAAGTGCCAAGTGCATAATCAAAATGGAGGACGGACTAACATCCTGTCTACACGTCGCCATACATTGTAGTAGAGCATTTTGCATATTTTTTAAATCTGGACAGAAAAAATGTGCTTAATAAATACATCATTACTATCTGTATAAATACAGAGATGTATTACACATTAAGTACATATAAAAGCCACTAGAAATCAATCTGATCACAGTTGCAGTTTAATACATGCATACTGGCCATCCTATCATATCATGATTCCTATGCTACATTACCATTATTATTATGTTCAATACATAAAAAACAGACTTAAAAAGTTGCCTCATAACCCAGTGGCGGTTGCTGCTGGGTAGTCACATTTAGGATCATGTTTTTTTGTGCTGCTAATAACTTTTGTGTCGGTTGACAAATCTCCATAAACCTTTCCGAAAAAAGTTCTACTTGTTGACTAGTTTGCGTCCGTCTTGATGGGGGATTTGAAAATGCTCCTACCAGATGGGAACAAACACATTTCCCTGCTCGTACTAGTGCAGGCAGGGAAACTACTGTGTCCCTGGGGTGGCTCCCTGGGACACAGCAAGTGAACTGGCCTCAGGGCCACTAAAGGCTCAGGGAGGAGGACCCGAACTCCCTCCCTCCCTTTTAAGATGTGTCACTGGGATGGGGTTACGCTGGCCTCTTTAAGGCTCGGAGAGGGGGGCTGCGCTGCCCCCTCCCCTTTCATTTATGTTTCGGCCTGGGGGATGGGGCCCCTGGTTGCTAATTAGGCTCAGAGAGGGTGGCCCATAAAGGTGAAAACTAATGTGCTAACTGAGGTACTTCAACCAGGTCGGGCCCCTACAGAGTTTCTGTAACCATTTAATGATGCTCTCCCAGATGGGTACATGGTCAAAACCATGTTTGGGTCCTCCTGTTAATAGGCAGGTCTCTTGTCGCCATTGTCTGACACAAGGTGATCCATCCTGTCTTACACAAAATCCGATGTCAGAGAGCCTGGTGGCACAGAGTCCACCGAAAAGTAAATCCAAGTGTTATTCCTTGCACTCTCCCGATCAGGAATGTAAAAGAATTGAGACATTGGTGAAAATAGACTTTCTCCTCTATAGTCCTTGCTCTGAAGTCATTGATTGCTAACTGCCTTCTAGGCCACTACTCTCATGACTTTGGGGATAAAGTTGTACACATTTTACCAGCCATTCTGGATGACCTTTGGGCGTCCCTTAAATAGGCTATTCAAGATGGTGGGAATGCTGTGAAATTTATCATACGTTCTGGCTTGGACACAACCGTTTAGGTTGAGCAATAGGCATTAGTGTAACTTTTCAGTGCCATGCCTGGATAACTTCTGAGAAATTCTCTGGGGAGGTCTACCTGTCCATCTGTCCATTGTCATCACCACAGTCCTTTTGGGGACTGTGAATAATGTGCAGTCTTTCTAACTAGTTTTAAAGTGTTCAACAAGTTGGATTCTCAAATCATAACTCTTGCCTGTTTACCATGGCAGCTGATCAATCAATAACAAAGGTGCTTTAGCAGTTAAGCCAATCTCACTTGAAAACTGTTTATTGCACTATTTGAAATGTTTAGTTTTCTTTAGGCTAAATGTGCAGAGCTTGAATTGTGATTTGTGTATAATATCTGGGCTAGATGTACACAGTAGATTTTATAGATTCTAGCCCTTTTGAAAGTCATTAACAGACTATCTGCTAGAATGTCAATCAGGTTTTGGTAATCTTTTTTAAAAAAAATATTTTAGGGTATGTATTGATATGGTGGTGAACACATGAGATGTTGTCATGGATCCGATATGTTTTGTCTTGTCCTAATTCATGGGTGTATAAAAAAGGGTGTGATCTATTTTTATTGAGGACATGTGAAAGTGCATTCGCAATTGCACTTGGCTTGTAGCCCCATTCCAGGAACCTTATTATTGCTTGTGCTGCTACTTCTTCAAAGTCTGCATGATCACTGCAGTCGCTTCAGGGAATATTATGCATATGGTGTTACAGTTAATGAAGTGACAATTGAGTTGACTGCAGTCGGTTTACTGTGAAGTCACATTTGGAGTTGGTTCTCTTGTACATATATAAACAAATTGATAAACTTGTTCAATGAGTTGGAGAGGTGCCTTATCAAAGATATTTGTATTGTATTGATTCAGTTTTATGAAGTAATCCCCCAGTTTTCTTTTATGACCATGCCAGAAGAGGAGGATATCAATTATGTACCACCACCAATGATACATAGTTTGTGGTCTGGAAAGCCCACACCACATAGCCAGTTTCTTTCCAATTTTTCAGCTAATATACTATCATACCACAAGGCGTGATTTACACTCAATTGTGAGATTTAATGTTGTAGGAATATGATTTATTAAAGATGATCAAAGTATTTGCAAGACTAAAATGGAGCATGTTTAGTACTGTTAATTATTGCAAGCTAATGTGTTGATCCTGTGTGGGGAAAGTATTGTACTGCTCCTTTGAGATTATCCTGTGTTATGGAGATATACAGGCTCACAGCATTGATTGTTACTAGTATTTAGTCTTGCTGCCATTTTATACCCTATGTTTTCCCAACACAGCTGTTAATACCTTGGATAAAAGAAGCTGGAGATCAATCTGTTCAGTCATCCATGAGTAAATGGAATTCATATCGCGAAATGAGTGGTCTACCGAGTGATAGGGAGCATCCCTTATGCATCTTTGGCAACAAGGCACCACTGTTGGGTTTTCATTATGTAGATATGTTGTTTCTGTTGTTAGTTGGAAGTGTTCTTTCTAGAGGTCCAATTTCGGTGTGCGCTGTTTTAAGGTTTATTGGGTTAGACCATTGTTTAGTTTTTTCAGTACGCATGGTGAGTTGTCATTCTGCTTCACATATGCAATCATCGTCTGGATAAGGCAGGCAAATGCAGCTTTGCTTACCTGTTCCTTCATTATAAGTTCTAGGTTGCTCTTCAAATGTTTGTGTGCCTCATTTCCTATGGCTGGCATGTTTTTCTGGAAATAGCTCAGTTTCTTTGTGTATTTATTCTAGATGACTTGAAAAGGGTCAATATTGTTGAAGGATGATAAAAGTGGGTGAAGGTTGGCTTTCTCATGAGCTGTGCTTCCATTTGGTGGAATACATCTGAAGACGTGTAGTACTGACCCCATCTGAAGCTAATGTAGGAGTGCACCATACTCAAAAATAGTCGGCAGCCAAATATACTCTGTCATGACTAATTTGTTAACAGGAGTGGGATATTATATATCAAAGATATTTTGTTCGAAACATGTATTTAAGTATGATTAATACGGTTATGTGACAAGTTAGATATTAATACAACAGGAGAAAATAACATAAAGTGAGATTCTTCATTAGGATATGTACAACTAATGTTAATGTTTATACGCATAATTTAAATTAAGTACATATGCATTTAAATTGAGATTTTATAATTCATTGCATTTATTTTTTCTTGTAGAAACATGCACGTATTCTGTAACTCTGTTTCACATGTTAACTCAGCAAAACTAGGCCTCAAGAAGAAATAAGTTCAGTTCCTACTCATATTAGGATTTGAAATGTAATTAACATTTAGCCTTCATTATGGAATGTATGGTACTGAATTTTTGTTGCCGGTAGATAAGCTTCATTATTTTGAATAAAGGAGTCTTGTGTTAATAGACAGCAAAGCACAAGAAGAAGGAGTCGGCCAAAGGATTCACATTAATAAGAAATGAGAGGAGTTCTCATGGGAAAGGAATGGCCAAAGACGAGAAGATATAATGCTCTATCTGGCTGGGAAAGGTACTGACGGTTTCCAATTGTGCCAGAGCTATGGAAATCTCCCAGCGGAGAGCCACATGAGAGTGTCATGTCAACTGCAAAATTTTATTATGTGCTAGGTTTAGTTACAGAGAGAGTCCATCTTGGGTTTCCTTAGGGAGCAGACCTATGCTACTGCTTGCGTGGCTTTAAGCTGCTTGATCCATTAGTGGAGTTTTCTATTGAAGTCTCTGATGGCTGACACCTTTCTTCTTTTCAAATTTGATTACGTCCTGATTTAAATTCTTTAGTTTAGGGTTAGCCCTTTGGGTAGTGAAGTGAAAGTTAGGTTACTCATGCTCATTAAAGAGAATCCTCTGATGCAATTTAACCTTCATTTCTTTTTTCTGATTGCCTCTATTGTTGTCTTAGAGTAATTCATTTGCTTTGTACTACATAAGGTAAATCCCGTGAGGAGATTTGGATTTACCCTGATCTTTTTGCATTTTTATGTGATTATATTGAGACTAATCTATATTGATTTGTTTCTGAACTTATAATTAAGCTTACTAAACTCACTCAATAGACGCTGATGTAGGGCAGGGCGAGGAATGCACAAGCAAGCAGCCAGAGAAGGGAGCAGCCCCTGCCCACTGTGCTGTCAATGTAGCACACCTGCCCGCAGCTCAGGCTCCATCTCCAATCCCAGCTGCGGCAGTTGTGGCTTCCGTCACCAGACAAGGTGAAGCGGGCCCTCGCCCCCTATCCCCATCGAGCAGCAGAGCTACGAGCTACGAGCCTCCGGCTCCCATTCCCGCAGCGGAGTCGGTATTCATCGCTTCTGAGTTAGAAAGCATGGGGCAGCTGCTGATAGTTGGCGGCTGCAGAGCGAGTTCCCTAGGTGACCCGCGGAGGCGGCCCGACCAAGTTTGGGTGCAGTCTGCATGATTCAACTGGGAAGCCCCGCTCGCCGAAGGCTGTGCCGACGCCAGGGGGGCAGAGGCGATAGTGGCAGTGATATCGGTAGTAAAGGTTACAGAAGAGATCTGAAAATGTAAAACTCCTTATAGGATGTCCTAGGACAAGGGGACTTATCGTCAACAGTACCTGTGAACAAACCAACGCGCCGGGAGGTTCGTGATTGCAGCAGTTGTGCAGTGGAAGCAGATGAGTCGCGGGAACCGGAGCTACAGATGCGGGGATCCAGGAGGTCCAGGAGCACAGACTATATTCCTGTCCCACCAGAGGACAGGAAGAGAACAGGAAGGAAGACTCCAAGTCCTGGAGCAAGGCACATCAGGAAATAGCCACACAGCTGTGTTTGGAAAAATTGGCAGCCACTGCAGAGGCCTTCCATTGTCGAATGATTTCAGAGGAAAAGGAGAAGGAAAAATGAGTAGCTCCTTACACATCCTAGGTGGTGACACCAACAACTAGAAAACATCACCAGATCCACAGCAGGCAGCCGAGTCAACCACAGCAACCACCCTCTGCTCCCCTATGTTACTAAGGTTCCCCTCTGATGGACTATCTTGGAGTAACAGACCCAGAGGTTACAAAGGGAAATGCAGCCGAAAGGGAAAATACGTGGGCCTAGTACGGGACAGAAAGTTGCCTTATTAAGAAAGTGCAAGCATAAAAAGGGCAAGCATTGTAAGTCAGTAGAGAGTATTACTGACTCCCTAGAAGAGAATTTGGCTCCCAGTATGCTGGATATTTTGGTACACCCTGTGGAAGAAGTGAGTGGAACACCCCGGGACAATCTAGAAAATAATTTGTGGGGAAATATTTTAAAAGGAAACCCGATGCCCATGGACACCCTTTGCTACAGAGAATTCTAAAAAGTAATGACTGGAAAGAGGGCAAAAAGAATGTAATGAGTGTAACAAGTGACTCTATTATTCTTGAAACACTACCAGATTTGGACCATGTATTGGGGGTTGAAGGGGGTATCAATGGAGGGTGGTTGTTTCTATCTGAACCTAGGTTTTCGTCATCACCCTGCATCTCCCTTACTGGAATTGACCGCCTCATGGAAGACAGAGAAGTCCTGCAACTAGCAGTGACTAGGCAAGGAAGGAAGAGAACGGGGAAAGGGGAAATGACTTGATAGGAGTTACTTGGAAGGGGACCCCAGCAAGGCCTTATCACCCCGATACCACACAGTCCTCCTTGGCACTAGACATGACAGCAACCTGAGCCTCATCATTCCTAATGGTGATGTTTTTATACATCTGTATAGCAAATGCATCACAGTTGATAATGATCCTAGGGGACTTTAACCACTTCTAGCAATAAATTGTTTAAAGACCTATTAACCATGGCACAGGTGCCCCCAGCTATCTTCCCTAGAGCCGGTGGTTCTGCACAAGATGAAATCCCTAGCAAAGATACGAGAATCTATAGGGTTATTCTGTGCCAATGGACATGTAGATACCGACGCCCCACAAGAAAGACTTTTCGCATAGGTAACCAGAGATGCCCAATCGACTACGCCTTTAAAAAACAAGGCACTTTACTGAAGTAGATAAATTTGAAGCACTGCAATGTGAAGGCAGCGATCAGTGGCCATTGTGAGTTTTACTCAGGATAGAACAAGGGTCGAAAAGAAATAGAGGGATACCTCTGCAGATAGAACACTCTCAATGCATAACCACCCGTATAACAGAGGATGGGTTCAAATTGGTTAATGAGCTGATGATTGACTATACGTCCCTTGGTAAACCAGAGGAAAAACAGAATGTCCTAACATGGTATGATCATGTGATTAAGCAGGTGGTACATTTTTAAGGGTACATGTAAAATCAGGATCTGAGACAAAGAAAGGTGGTTATGAGAATGGGTGGGGTAAGAAATGGTGGTTTAATATTGAGTGTAGGAGCCTAAAATTGAGTGTACGGAAATTAGAAAGACTGTTCAGACAAGGATAAGGTAACATTGGAGTATCTTGTCGTGTTCATATCTAGGACCCTAATTCTATATTCCCGATTTATGCCCTTGTGAGGTTATAATCAATAATATCCTGATAAAGGCATAAGAATCAGATTCATATTCAGTAATAGCCCATGCAATCCAAAGCACAGCACGGCTACTCCCATCGACTCCTAGAAAGTACAACGCATTCTTTAAACAAACCAAGCCTCCAGCAGCCCGGGAAAACCCCCTGCTTTTGTTTTGATTTGAACAAGAACTCCTGAAGTCCAGAAAGAACTGTTAGTTCTTAGTGACGTCTTATGTCCAACCTTACGTCAAACTCGGCACCTTCCAGGTATAAAATACCAACAGTTGCCTTAAGCAAACACACAGTGGTTTGGAGCAGAGCAGCCATCTACTTGCCCGAGAGCCCAGCTGATGCGAGTGCCCACGGAAGCCGCCCCTCCTGTTTGACGCACTGAGAGAGACGCTGCCTTATTCTCCAGCCGAGAAAATCCAGCTCCGGGGTTTCCAGCCTACCCTTGCGGGTTGCTGGAATATCGAGTCCTGAGGAAAGAGATACCAGACCTCCCACATTCTATTACCAAGGTACTGAGCTGACTAAACCCTTAAGAGAATTCTTGATGCAGATTCTTGGCAAAATTATCTTAACCAACTTAACTTAAAACTGCTACTTACTCGTCCCATCCCACGTATTAGGCTTAGGTCAGGTACACCGGGGTAGGCTTAGTTAGAAGCACCAGTTGAGTACGTTAGTCAATGTATTTATGTATGTATATATTTTATCAATTTTAAAGTATCATATGGCTAAGAAACCATATCAATGCTTTTACAGTATTATTTCATAATACTACTTTTACTGTACGCACTTTACTTTACTTTAAGTATTGCAATTGTGGCAATTCATTTCTCTTGCATGAGGAAGAAGACTGCTCAATAAATAACACCTTATATTGAAAAACGCCTGTCTTTCTATTTCTCTGCATTCTGGTGAAACTAAGTATGCACTGCTGACTGAGTGAAATAGCTGTCTATTATTTTCACACGACTCTAGAGATACACTCTTATTCTGAGGGAGCAAAGTTGTCATGTTTATGCGGTTGTCGGAAACTGAATCCCTTCTTGTCTGAGCCAGGGGAGCTAGTCCTTCCCTATTCATTCTAGAAAGTTTCCAGTGACCTCTGAGCTAGCTGGTGCAAACCTAAATTAAGTTTAACATAGTCAGTAGAGACCTAGATGACCTCAGTCCTACATGTACACTGCTGTTTATTTATTCCAATGCGCAGAGCCTATTGGGAAAATAGGAACTACACTACATGGCGCCCAACGTTTGGTAAGGTGATAATCTAACGCAAGACACTAGAGTAACTCAGTCGTGCCTTTTCACACAGAACCCTTTCCCTGTAAAAACTCCAATAGACGTCTGGAGTGGGTGAAAGGTTAATATCCGCCGGAACTTAGTAGGATGAGAATCCTATGTATTAGTTTTTGGTTTGATCAACGTTGAAGGATACAGTGTTCCAAAATATTGTGCACCTAATCTTTGTTTCCTTGAAACTCGATCTGCAACAGAAAACCTTCAGTCAGTTAAATGGCAGAAATTGACGGAGAAAGGGAGCGAGCAAGAATAGCAGCTCGACTCTTAGAGGAAGACGCAAGTCTCCATGAAACCGACCCGGATTCTATAATCATTCCGGTCAATGTAAGAAGAACTATAACCCTAAAACATATAGAAAATGGACTGACAGCACGAAGTGGTACAGTTATATAGTGATAGAGGCACATGAATATCGGCAGACAGAGGTATTCTATTCATGGATACATTTTCCAGCAGCACACGCTACGACAAAAGACTTCCACTATTACAAAATAGAGGAACCTCCGGATGAATATACTCCTTTCGAGGAGATTGAAATTCCACTAAAATACCAAGAGCACCTGCTCTGGTTTAAAGGCGCCCTAAAACATAATGATCACATCACCAGGCTCAGTCCACTAGGTAGACCAGAAGAAACGGGGCCAGTCCTATGCAACTATGCAACACTACGAAATAATGTCAAGCGAACAACTCCTAGTTAAACTAAAAGAATTAACAAAGACATATAGAGAATTCGTTCAAGTGGCAAGGGATGATATAACGATCCGCCAGAAATTGAAGAAAACAGATATAGCAGAACAACCATTTGAACTCGCCAGAATCATAGAAAAATCATATGAAGAGCTAGGAGGAGATAGTTTGGGTGGGAAACCAGTAAAACCCCAACTAACTGAAAATCCTGAAAAAACATTTATTAAAAATAATTTAAAAACTCGAAAAAAGAATTGGGAAGGTAATAAAGAAACCATTCCCAGGGAAAAACGTTTCCAGTCCAGAGGAAGGTCTCCTCAGCGTAGAGAGAGATCTCCAGGCCGAGAAGACAAGTCTCCCCAAAGGGAACCCTCTGAAAAAAGATACAACCTTAGAGATAGGGATAAAATAAGAAAACCAGATAGATATCAAGATGTTGATACACGTCCCTCTTGATCCTTCTCACTGAATCTTTCTCGATCTTCCTCACAGAAATCGGAAAGAAGAGGACGGTCAGAACACAGAGAAGAGCACGTCAAGTCCAATGACAAGGAACCTGCTCATCAAAGTAAAAAATTACAATATCTCAGAAAGAAGGTAGCAAGTATTAAGATTAAACATGCAGAGAATTCTGAGGACACAGATGAAAAAACGGAGAGTGGGCACAGACAATGCTAGACAGCGCAGCAGAAGTGAGCATAGCTCGCAGGATCCTGATGAATCTTCTGGAGACAGTGGACACGAATGAGTACATTCAGGTTGAAACTGCAGACACACGAGATAGTGTGCCCCATAAACTATATGGAATAACATTACGTATAGAGGGAGATAAAACTAGAAAGATAAAAGGTCTCTTTTGGGAAAAACTCTCAAAGGGCTATGATATTCTGTTAGCTGAGGAAGACTGGCCACCAGAGTTTGTCAGGGAATGCCCTCATGGCGAAGAAATGATTATGCCTGCCTTCTCGAATCACATCCCGATTCATAAAAAATACACATTGGCAAGAAAATGGGCAGTAGCCCGAGCTCCTGCTTTGTACAAAAATCATGTAGGATAGGATGAGGACTCACCTCACCACAAGATCCAGTTAAAAAATCAGCCCACTGCACAAAGGCAGTATCCAGTTAAGCAAGAAGCTAAAAAACAAGTCAGGGAGATCTTAGATCAACTTGAATACCAAGGGGTGATCGAAACATGCACCTCTCAAATGAACAATCCTTTGTTTCCTGTCTCCAAGCCAGACGATTCATATCGTTGATGTTTTGGACTACAGACACCTTAACTCCTGTTGTAAAATATTTGCAGTACAAAACTCACATTGTGCAGCACTAATTAATAACATTGTGCACAAAAAATATAAAACGACATTAGTCATCTTTATTTGTAAAAACAAAATCCACTGCTCTTGCCAGGACTGCAAAATGCCAGTACTGATGCTCCCTACTATTTATCACACTACTACAAAGGCAATAATTTGGATTATTCCAGGTCACCAAAAACTGTAAAATGTAGCCTAGATATACTGATATTATTTTTCAATGTACATAGAATTTGGTTTGAAACAGACAGACAGCACCACCATGGGGTGGACTATTATAAATATGTGCTGATGTTAAGAAATAAGTGCCGGTACTGAACACAGATAAACACAGACACAAATTAAGCACTGGAAAAGCAGTGGAAAATTACTATACCCACTGCACGTACTATCATTAAGATTAACTGTCCCAGGTTACATAGAAAATGCAGCAATGCTGTCTCTTAGCATGGCTAGCCTGAGTTGCCACCATTTGGTTCAATCACCAGTGTTACATACCTTTACTTGAAAACTCCCTTGAGATGTTCCCTAGAAAAAAACATGCAGAGTGAATGCCTTGTTAACAAGAGGCTCTAGAATAATTTCTCAACACACCACAATAATTACTGGCTTCTATTAGTACTTTCCTGGCTCTGACTTAACATAATTAGTTCATAGAAGTTCAAATGGTATGGCGTGTTTGCCATTGGAGGCATATCTCATACCAATCTGTGGGAAGTGTTTCTGTGAGTCTGTGAATTCAGTCAACGTCAGTCCTCTTAGCAGACAGAGCACTGCATGTTTCAGACATTTTGCTGACCTTTTTAGGTCTGGCTTGACCCCACAGCTGTCCCCAGACATTATGTGAATAGTCCAAAAGAGAGCTTTAAGAAGAAGTACCTGGAGAGGGGTATTGGTCATGCCCAGAAGTTGTGTGCTTGTCCTCCACAGTGCAGCAGTGATAGTTTTGTTTATTTTTCCAGCTGCCTGAGCCAGTAGCAATATGCCTGAGCTTCGAATGTTATTGTCACAAACATGACATTGTTAGGCTATTAAAGTATCTTAGGTAACTAAATAATGTACAATGATTTTCTCTGGCAGCAGCACAGATGGGAGGAGGGCAGCCATTATTAGCTTTAGACTTTAGAGAGCAGTGTTGGGTTTCAGAGAGCCCAAGACTACACTATTCTACATGAATTGTTAGGTTTGGCTTGACAGTGCAACTGTCACATGATCTTATCTAAACAACGAAAAAAGAGCTATCCGAGTCCTATTGAGGGAGATGCTAAGGCTCCACCCACATGTTGTTTACCCAAACTACAGGATTTGACTGGGCTAAATTTGTCTGTGTCCACTACAAACACTGCTAGTGTTGCACTCTGGAATGTGACAAAGTTTATACTTGACACAGCATGATAAGTTTGTTATGGCGTCAAGCCAATGATCATGGCTAGAGGCAGAGCATGGTCGGTTTACTATCATATGTTATGATACATGCACTAGGCATGACATATTTATTATGAAAAGCATATATTAAAGTCCATGTACATTTAAATGTGGATTGTTATCACTCATTAAAGTGTACAGAGAGGTACTTTGTTACATGGTATCTCACAAGTTTTTACGTTGTTTACTTAGTGTGACAAACCATGCATACGGAGGGTTCGCTCTGTGAGAATACTTTTTGGGTCATTTTAGGAAAGATAATATTTTGATTAGCTATCTGTGATTGTGTTTACCTAATCTGCTGTTTCCATCCAATAATTAACTAAAGCAGCAACAAAGCTGATCAAGTGTAATCATAGACTGTACCTTTTATAGCTGATTTTTGTAAAATGGTTGTTTTGAAGAATCAGCTTTTTATCGAAATATTGTGCATTTTATTGAATTGAACAATGAACTAAATCAGGCTTGTCGTACTACTGTATTCCAAAACACTATTGTTTTTAGATGTTTACATGTATTCAATGTCACGAGTAAGAACTTCGTCAAGTTCACTTATATATGTGATTTTTCACATTATAAAGGTTTTTGAATAACCACAAACAATAAAGGGATTATTATTATTATACCTTTCTATTTTTATGACTTTGTGTCTGGTGGTTGCTTTACTGAATAGTTTGTGCTCATAACTGTAGGCCTGATATGGCTATGGTAACAAGTGATATGCCTGATTGGAGCACTGGAAACGTTATGCCATAGTCTGGTCTGCTTATTATTAAACATTATGACAAAGACAGTTAGTATAGTTTAATAATTGTGAAAAGCCTATGCTAAAGCCAGTAAGCCTTTAACAGTTGGTTGTTATCACGTTGTGTCCTAGGCTAGAGATATTTTGTTACATGTAATCTTGTAGGTTACTGTACAAGGCAAGAGTTTTGACCACCCACTCTGACAAACTCTGGGGTTGGTTTTTCACTGTGATGGTTCTTGTTAGGCTCTGCTGAGAGGTTTTTTAAAAATATTTTATTGCATGCTGTATTTTTCTATATATTTGTAATTTTAGAACTATGTGTACTTAAATAAGCTGGTTTTGGATAAAGCCAATGTGAAAGTGTAACAACTTTATCTGCTCATTAAGAAAAGTCATGCCAGATTTCATATATTTGATCAGGTTATCATGAAATGCTGTGACAAATCCAGTAGTCCTGACATAGTTATTGTGAGAAACAGTGGTGTCCTGAACCCTCGCTTACACAGCCAAAGCGGGGTGTTGTGTTGACCATTATAATGATTTATGAGCCTTTTCTGTCCTCAGATCTACAATAATATAATCCAGCTGACTGATTAGAAATACCTTAATATAGACCACAAAGGTGTCCTTCATTCAGGTTGTATCCCAGGTGTATTAAACAGTTACTAAAGGTGTAACTTCAGGAGGCATATATAGGTGCAATGACCAACATGGGTCTCTCTGCATATTAGTACATAATCATGCCATGTTGTGGTCTATCCTAAGATATTTTTAACCAGTCAGCTGGATTATAGTATTTTCCAGACAAGATATATCTAAGAATTCCCTCAGGTAAGCCCCAGTCTGAGGTCGAATCCGTCGTGGTAGTGCCATCTTACCAGGGTGCAACGAGGTGGCAAATGATGCAGCATGTCACATTACGTGAGTGGGCCATCCTCATCCAATTCTTGGAATTGCCCAAAAAATTGGGAGTTAAGAAGTTAGCGATAGCTGAGATGTCCGTGCATCTCTTTCTCACGTCTCGCTAAATTAGCGCACTCAGTTAAGCACCGGGGGTATCACGCCATTTTTGTGTTTTGATTAGCCTTATGTGGAAGCCTCTACTCAGTATAGGAGACCCCTTTGGTTATGATGATAAGCCAGTGATAACAGCTACATGCCTGATTGGTTCAATATGGAAACATATTTCGATTGCCATAAGCCTTTTCTGTGTAATATGAAATGGTATGATAAATGCATTATGCCTGACATATTGATTGTGAAAAGCATATCTTGATATTGTTATGCATTTAAAGGTTAATTTGAATTCTTCAGCATTGAAGCCAACAGATGGGTATTTTATTAGATGAAATGTCACAGATTACCTTTCTAGGGAATGGTTTTGGTGTTAGTTACTGCATCTGACAAACCCTATGGGGAGGAGATTTGCACTGTAAAGATTCTTGGTGGAATCTTTTCTTAGCTGTCTGTCAGGATCTTCTGATAAAAAAACTCATTCAATAATACATACATCCATATATATAAATCCATGTAGATATATAGAGGACCTTTGGGTCAGCTCTCTTGTGCTATTGGTCTGCCTGAGTATCATTTACACTCTGCTTGATCCATTATGGTGAACAGCATCAGGTAATGGTTCAGTCCACCTAATTCATTGGCTTTCTTGCCCTGTGACTGACCGCATTTTCTAATCAAATGTCTACATCCATCCGAAAAAGAATGTGCTTCAGTGGTGGAGCTGGTAGGTCAGTCTTTTAGTTTTGAATTTTCTCTTGTGGTTTCCCTTTCCTTTCTTTGCTTCTACTCTTTTTATTTTAATGCTTCCTAAGTATTATATTACAGCTCTCCGGGCAGTGGTACTGTGTGGCTTGCTTGCTGCTCATTTAATCTGTGGTGTGCTACATCCCGCATGGTCACTTCCTCTAAACCAAGAGACCAATATGGAATGATGTTGTTCATAGTGTATAATTTTTTTACTATTACAAGATGGCCAACATGTTGATCCTAAATGTGATAGCCATGCTTGAACTTTAAAACAACTGTAGACTATTTACAATACCTCGACAAGGTGGACATCCACTACTATGCTTAGATTTGTTATTGCAAGCCTATGCCTTTCGTGTATAGATGGCAGCATGTTTTATTTTTTTCTACTTCTATTTTATTTTATTTTGCATATGTTATTAAGTTTGTGTGTTTTTATTGCGGTTGTGTCAGATGGCAATGCAAGAATGTGGCAAAGGCAGTAGCAGCCTGCATGGCTCGCTGCTGGGGGTAGGCGCGGTGTCGCATGGTAGGGGGGGTTGCGCGGAAGGAGGGTCGATAATAAATAAAAGAAAAAAGTTAAACCTCCTTTCCGTCAGCTTGGGTCCTGCATCTTGACTGCTACTTTTCTCCTGACTCCAACAGAAACAGGAAGCAGGCAGCCTCCCTCCCTTAAGCCAATCACAACACTCCAGTGGAGTGTTGTGAATGGTTGGGATGCCGCCCAGCCAGGGGCTGCAGGGGATGGCATGTTCTCCATGTAGGCTGCAATGCAGCCTACATGGAGAGGTGAAGAGTGTGCATGACTGGTTTGGGCGGCCCGAGAGGCACACAGGAGTCGGCAAACCACTCCTGCTCGGGCAGCGCTGCCCAACCGCCCGCCCCGCCCACCTGCAATGCGCAAAGAAATAGAAAATAGTAATAACCAAAAGTTAGTGCCATTTTAAGTTTTCGCTTTCTCGGACTGCGAGAAAGCAGTGGGGCAACGCTCCTCCGCCCTAGTGCAGGAGCCAGCCCTGGCCAATGGATGGATGAATGATGCATGAGTCCAAAGATGAGTGACAGACTGCATGTGATGACTTATCCAGTGCCTAAACCGATCACCATCAATGACACAAAGGCTTTTTCATTCAGAAGCCAGATCTATTGGCACTGGCAATGTTTGTTTCTCGCTTCAGATCACTATAGGCAGACCTGACGGCTCCTGGTCAGTAGCCTTTTGTTCCTTGTGGGTGCGCGTGGGCGCATGTCCCTAATCAGTCTTGCAATCAATTCAGTCTGTTCCTTTTGGAAATCTACACGCCTTAAAGTAAACATGAACATTATTTCTTACTTTCTCAGCTGTAGGATCCCTCTTGTACTTTGTCAGAGAGCACCTGCGACCTTATTTCACCCTCCTTCACCTGCTTTCACTGGCACCGCTCCAGTCAGACTAGCAGACTGAGTGACAGCTTTCTGTTGTAATCGGCCCGCCTTCTTTTTTCTCTCAGACCTTGAACGACTTCTCATTCTGTGTGCATTTTTCACACTCTGCCTAGTAATGCCACTTTCCCGATCACCTCATTTAACTGCTGCTTGTTGCAGGATTGCGGCCTGGCTCATCAGACCTGTTACAGAGCGGAAAGAACAGGTTATGTCGCCTTCAGTGCCGGATGTGCGCGCACGCGGGCCATTTTACCGCTGGATATTAGAACGTTGACTGTATAGCAATGAAGCTGGAGTGCGCAACAATTCCATTGTTTTGCTTGCGGGCCATTTCGAAGGTTAGTGGTTTGCCGACCCCCTACAAAGGTAGTAAGTCAGTTTAGTCATATGTGAACTATCACAAACGCTTAGATTTATGTTCCTCTATATGAAGCCATAGAGGATGGTATATTTTTATTTTACTTGCCAACAGTTCACGAATGGCAACTATTTCATCTGACTCTGTCTATCCATGTGTAGAATCACAGTCAAACTAAAAGGTTCCCTGTTCTGTGCGAGACCATGTGGTAACATGTTCCCTTTTACATATGCCTCTGTAAACACTTCTGTGGCTCGTAGGCGGTAATCTTGCACCCCGCCCAGCCAGATTGTTTTTATTTATTTTTTATCAGAAAAATAATATTTTAGTATACATACACAAATTATTATTGGAATTTGAAAAATATATATATTATGAGAAATGTTTAAATAATGCTTTAATTTAATCAACGTTCACATCAAAGATCCAAATTATACCCAAAATGGGATGGTAGTTTTTCCAAAATGAGACTGCCTTATTGTATTTTCAAAATACTAACAGAAAACGCAAAACATTTGTCTCGAAAATGGCTAATTTTATTGTTAACAGCAATGGTTTGATGACCGGTGTGAAAAAACTGCTAGTTTTACCATTGATTTAGGGCCAGATGTACGACAGCTCTTAGATACGTATGCGCATTCTAAAAACCATGGGCCCATGTACAAACAGTATTTTGCGAGTCACAAATTTGGAAGGGGCGTTCCCTTGGACAGCAAAGATTAGAATCATGTATTACCCATTCAGTTGTTATCACAAAGAGTTCTCCCCTCATCCACAGTTTATTTAATCTTTTCTATACTGGACATGGCCTTAGAGGAGTGGGTGGAACCTGGGAGAGAACAGTCCCATTGGTAATATATGTAGCAGCCTTAGAAACCCAGCTGTAAACTCTTGGTCAGATAGCTGCAAAACACACAAGAGATGCTCAAGAAATCGAGGAAGAGCAGCACGATAAAGGGGCACATTTAAGAACACTAGCAATCAGAATTAAGTATTGCAACCAAACATGGATAACAAATAACTAGCAAAATAGCACTACCCCTGTAAAGTGACAAACTAAATGTGATTCCTATCTTAATATTATTGGAAAACCCATCCAGAGATAAAGAAAAAGTATTCACAAATCTATCATATTAATCGCTAAACGAAATGGGAGGCAAATGGAGAACCAGGTCTGGTGGACATTGGGGAACACCCAAGTGGAGTAGATTCTGATAAGTACCCAGTGAGAGACACAAGATCGTGATAAAAGATGTTGGCTAGTATCTCAGTATTAGCAGAAGAAGAAATTGAGTTACAGAAATTGTTGGAGAAAGACTGGATGCATTTTCTCCACTCTAGGCCATACAACACATAGAAATCATGCCATTAATACAACATCAGGAGTTAAGGTTCGAGCCAAACCATGCTGAATTCTGTAGGCCAGAAAAGCAGTTTTTAAAAGAAAGGTTGAACGTACCGTCTACCAAAGTAGAGACTGCCCACAGAAATGGAAAAAGATTTGGGGACTTTGGCAAATATATAGAGGGTTCTGAAGGAGACATCTAAATTGGATGGGGTTACCCATTGAAGTTACTGTATCTTATCCATTGACAATTGACAACCTCAAATACACTGGTCGGAAAATCTGTAAACTGATGGTATCACAATGTACAGCTATTGTGTTGTTTGTAATAATAACATGTTTTACAAAAAAAAAAAAGGCTGAGGCTTTGCTGTCACTGCACATCATAGAACCATCCAGAATTGATTGGATGTCACCCATTGTAGTAGTCTAAAACACAGATACATCCATTCTTTGATGCACAGATTTCTGAAAGATCAATGAGGTATATACTTTTGACACGTACCACATGTCGAGAGTAGATGAACTCATTGAGGGCTTATGGCAACTCAATATATCAGTACATTGGGCCTTAACAAAGGGTATTGACTTGTTCCTTCGAGGCACTTAGACATAAAAGATCTTTGTCAACACTCGTTGGACTTTTTCAGTTTAAGATGCTGCCTTTAAGGGCACTTCAATCAATCAATCAATCAATCAATCATATCATTTGTAAAGCGCACTACTCACCCGTGAGGGTCTCAAGGCGCTGGGGTGGGGAATGCTGCTACTGCTCGAAAAGCCAGGTCTTGAGGAGTTTTCTGAAGGTCAGCAGGTCTTGGGTCTGCCGTAGGTGGATGGAGGGGTGTTCCAGGTCTTTGCGGCGAGGTGGGAGAACGGTCTGCCGCCTGAGGTCGCTGTTCGGAAGTGGGGGACTGTAGTGAGGGTGAGGTCGGCAGAGTGGAGCTGGCGGGTGGGGGTGTAGAAGCTGAGTCGTCTGTTGAGGTACGTTGGTCCGGTGTTGTAGAGTGCCTTGTGTGCATGGGTGAGGAGCTTGAAGGTTATCCTCTTGTTGACCGGGAGTCAGTGCAGGTCTCTCAGGTGGGGTGTGATGTGGCTGCGGCGAGGGATGTCGAGGATCAGGCGTGCAGAGGCGTTCTGGATGCGTTGGAGCCGTCTCATGAGTTTGGCCGAGGCTCCTGCGTAGAGGGCATTTCCTGTGCACAACCTACTGCTGACAAGGGCCTGGGTGACTGTTCTTCTTGTTTTAGTGGGGATCCACTTGTAGATCCTATGGAGCACGCGGAGGGTGTTGAAGCAAGAGGAGGAGACGGCGTTGACCTGTTTAGTCATGGAGAGGGTGGAGTCGAGGATGACCCCTAGGTTGCGCGCATGGTCGGTGGGTGTTGGAGCGGTTCCCAGTGCGGTCGGCCACCAGGAGTCGTCCCAGGCCGAAGGGTTGGATCCGAGGATGAAGGCCTGCGTCTTGTCCGAGTTCAGCTTTAGTCGGCTGTTCCTCATCCATTCAGCAACAGCCTTCATTCCTTCGTGAAGGTTGGTTTTGGTAGTGTGGGGGTCCTTGGCGAGGGAGAGTATCAGCTGGGTGTCATCGGCGTAGGAGAGGATGTTGAGGTCGTGCCGATGGGCGACGTGGGCGAGCGGTGCCATGTAGATGTAAAACAGAGTTGGGCTCAGGGATGAGCCCTGGGGTACACCGCAGATGATCTCGGTGGCTTCGGAGCGGAAGGGGGGAAGGCGGACGCTCTGTGTTCTGCCGGAAAATAAGGAGGTGGTCCAGTCCAGGGCCCTCTCTTGGATCCCAGCGTTGTGGAGGCGTGTTCGTAGTGTGTGGTGACAGACCGTGTCGAAGGCGGCTGACAGGTCCAGGAGGATGAGGGCCGTAGTTTCTCAGTTGTCCACTTAGAACTTTCCAACACCTCATGGATCAAGCTTTGTGACCCTTTCAGGATTTTACATCTATATAGTTATTTGACATGGTCATCATTAGTCTCATTTAGAACATGTAGAGATAGTGCTGAAAGTACTAAGGAAATCCAGGCTAACAGCTATTCCAGCCAAATGCCAAATAGCCTCTGCATAGATGCAATATTTGAGGTTTTCAATTGGGAAAGCGGAGTTTCGTTCACAGGTTAAAAACATTGAGGTACTAAATACAATCCACAGGCATAGAAATAAGAAAGGAGTCTCCTCCTTCCTGGTGTTTGTAGGACATTATAGAAGGTTTGTTCCACACTTCTCAATGATATCAGAGCCACTTACATCCTTGATTAAAAAGTAATTTCTCAATTAAATCCCCTGGGGCCAGGAGCAGGAACAGGCAGTTGTCAAATTAAAGGTAGTCTTATCAGCAGATCCAGTTTGTTATGCCTGGATTTTGAAAGGACATTTGTTATACAGACAGGTGCATTCGAACTGGACTTGGGGACGTCTTGTTAAGGGGTTTAAAGATGGAGAGTACCCACATTAGTCAAACGCTGTTGGGTCAGAAGATGGCATATGAGATCACTGAGAAGGAATGTTTGGCTGTTCGATGGGCCAAATAATCCCTAAAATATTATTAGCTAGGGCATTGCTTAAAGGGGATGACAGACCTTGAACTGTTGACCTGGATGACTCAAAACTGGGACAATAACCATCAGCTATAAGCCAGATATTATTTGGTCTGGTGAGTATGTGGAATAGAGGGAGGACAATGTCTTACTTGGGAACCCTCTCTAATTCAGGCAATTGTGGGGAATGGAGACAGAGGAGGGTAGATGCAAAATGGGAGCAGGACCAACCATTACCTGGGAACTATCTATATTTCAGGTAAAATAATTCCCTGCTCACTTTAGAAGATAAAAACACCCGGATTCATGGAGGTAGATTGATGGAAGAGTGGCTGAGATGAGGAATCTGAACCTTGAGTAGTGGTAATGGCTGAAATTCACTTTGATAAAGGACCTAATTGGCAGGCTATGGACTTTTGGCACTGAGTTTCCTTCCAAGTATTGTAATGCTCCCATGGGAAAGGAAGCTATAAGCATAGTTTCCCAGTGTATTGAATGGTATAATTTTCAACCGAAAGGCATTTTGCGTACTGGGCTATCCTTATAAGGCATAATTGGTTCAGTTTCTCATAAACATTACACAAGTTATGCCTACTAGATTTATGCATATGTTTACTATGCGAATGTGTATAAAATAGCCATTGTTCATGTTTGTGAATAATCACAACATCACAGCGTGCCACCTGACAACCCATTCCCAAGCTAAAGCACCTTTTCCAGCACTTCCAACCCACACTTCTGTCTGGAGAAAATCAGGCTACCCGGTAGAATTCCCACAATATTAAGATCTCTCTGCACTTGTAAAAACCTGGAGACACTGCCTCTGTAAATTAAAAAGTGTCACTTGGTGATGCAGATGTAACTTTCTGCACAAGCAGTAATTACTAGGTACACAACTGTTTTAAACAATTGACCTTTTTATCAGATTGTGGTCACTGCTCAATTTGAAATATTTTAAAGTGTTACCCTACAACCATTTTACACAGGTGACCCATATAGCCAGGAAAGATATAATAATAAAAATATATAATAATAATATATAATAATATAAAGCTCATAATAATTTTCTGTTTCCCAGCTGCACATTTCAACTATTGGTGTGAGTATTTGCAAGTGTGGAGAAGCGTGGCTCAATGGTTAGAGCAGCAGACCCTGATGCAGAGGTCTGGCCCGGGACCAGGGTTCAATTCCTGCCTCGGCGGAAAATGAAATTCTATATGGCCAATATGTCCCCTGCGTGTACCCCAACGTGTAGTGTATGTGCATGACAACCATGCATTTTCCCTCTTTGGCCGCCATGATGACGCCTTTGTATTGCGTCCAACGTTAAGCATGTCAGGTATCCAGTCCCACATGAAAGAAACGTTAATTCTGTACTGAGGCCTATGTTGCCAATGTATTTCATGGTGCACGTTAAAAAGCCATTTTCGTGGCTCAGCCAAGCCAGGACCCGAATTCAGGCTCCGAGTCTCCTGATACTATGGAAGCTGCAGTTTAGCCATGTATCCCTGACCTCATACCTACTTCCTGCTCAGCCGAGAGGTGCCTAGTCAGCCTGGCCTGCCAAGACAGTATTTTGCCCACAGTTATCTGCTCAGCTCCACAGAAACACATTCCTGACTAACGAAAGGGATAAACATATTCCGCCTGCAGAAGATAGGGCCCAGCCTTTCTGTCTCCATTCAAGAGATTTACAGAACCCGTTTCCATAGAATGCACAAGGAAATATAAGCACACACTAGCATTTAGAGATGAGCCGCCTTTGCTGCTTTTGCTCCAGCGACCTTTAAGTCAGACAATACATCCTCCAAGCTCAAGATACTAGATAATGCCAGGGGTGCAGGTCGTCCTGACATCCAAGACGCCTCTACTAGCACAAAAGTCAGTTCCTCCCCAGCTTCTCCCCAGTTATACGTCAATTCTACGTCATGACCAGTTTGCGCACACAAGTAGGGTAAAGGTATCTGCTGACCATGTAGACCCCCTCTATGCATCCACCCACCTATGACACACCTATGACTCATCAAGTGAACACCCATGTGCACACCTCCTTGCACGCCTCTTTCACGCCCATGTACACTTATCTCTCTCTTTTCACGTGCTCCATCTGGAGTGCTCCGCCTTCTCTATCCAATTCAATGTATGTTTTAACTATATATAATGTGCTCTATGAATAAAGATTTAGATGACGATCCTTCCTGATCCCTAGTGAAGATGGAACCCGATTCTCCTTTAGCTCGAGCTATTGAATAAAGCCCTTCTGAATCGGACACCACGGACTCTGCCTCTCATTATATGCATAATCCTTGTTAATGTATAGAAACTCTGATAGGGTAATTCATTATTTACCACATTAATCTGGCGCCCGAATAGGGAACAGTCCCCTTCCCCACGCGCCGGTGATGTAGGTCCAGCCCCCTGCCCCCTTCTACAGCCGTGACGGACTTCAAGTGTACACGACAGCGGGACTTCCTGCCTACTCCCTCAGGCCCACGGAGGAGACGGAGACTGTGACCAGGCATCCACACGAGGAGGTGAGGATCGCGGACCATCCCAACCAGAGCCCAAGTCGAGAGAGCAAGGTCCGAGGTATCACGAGGCCCACCTGTTCTGAGGCGCAGCAGTAGCAGTAGCAGCAGCAGTCACGCAATATCGAGTTTCCGAGGCCTTCCAGTTCTGCTTCCCGGTGAGTACCGTTATTGGGAATGCATAGAGACGGGTTCATTTATTTGAGCCCGGTAAAGACGTATCTGGGTACACAGGTACGGTAAAGACGTGTCCATCTCGGTGGACGCGGTAAAGACGTGTCTCTATACGAGACCGGTATAGTTGTGCTGTTCTGCAGTGCATAAAGTAAACAGTTTTTCAGGATTATGTGTTTTCTATGTACTAGTTAGGATGTATCTGTTTTCAATGTTTTAATGTTGTAGTGTGAATGGTTGTTTCCAGTCTATTCTTGTGTATATATTGTGTTCATTCAAGTTAGCTCCAACATGCCACTGTTTTCGAAATTACGTCAGATAGGGACCAGGAAAGGGATACTTGAAGAGGCAGTCCCCGTCCCGCCTAGAGACACTCCTGGCCATTTCATGTATCAAAAGCACGGGTTAGATGCCATACTGTTTTTAGACTTATGGGTAGACTACACGAAGGATCTGGAAGAGATATATAGATGGCCTGCCTCAGGGACATGGGATGCTGATTGTATTATGAGAGTAGAGGAAGCATTATGGAAAAGGAAAGTTAGACCGTCCCAGAAAGATGCCATCGAGTTATGGCGTAAGGAAGCGCATAGGAGAACAGAGAAAGAATTCCACAAAGCGGAGAGAAGTAAAGAAGCAGCAGAAAAAGCTAGAGAAAAAGAGCTAAAGGAAGAAGGTGAGCGGGTCAAGACAGAACAAGCAGATAGAGAAAGAACTGCCCTCATCAAGGGCATGTATCCTGTCCTCGCAGAAGGACCAGTTAGAGTGACCCCGGAAGTACCTAGTAATTTGCCGCCACCACTGATCCCGACTAAAGTATGTAGTCATAAACAGACAGCAGCGGATATTTTTCTCTCCTCCTATCTAGAAGAAGCTGCTCCGGATTATGTTAATGCAGGTTTTCCTCCTCCTCCTGGTAATAATCCTGGTAATAATCCTATTCTCCCTCCGCCCGCATCACAGGATCAACTCACACCAGTAGTAACGATGACAGTAAAAGACGATTCAAGCCAAGGGGCAATGGGAGGGGGGCCCACCACGAGCATACTGCAAACACCACCTCCATCACGAGCATTTCATGAATTAGCATTACAACGAACGCCAAAACTGACAACCACACCTTTTAAACAAAATGTAACGATTGCACCTTGTATATATGATCCCGTACCAGGTGTGGGCCCAATGGCTATGATCTCATTACGATTACGACGTGTTGTAGACTATTTGATCATATTACCAGGCATGAAGGATTATTTAGATAGAATATACCATTTTATTAGAACGGGGGAGGGACCCGAGAGTATTCATGAGGCTATGGCACAAAGAAAAGTGGAGATTCAACGCGCACTCTTACGTTTTTTAATTAATTGTCTGATTAGGGAACAAGACCAGCCAAATAAAGAAGTGACTAAAGGTATGATGGATTGGAGCGATAACATAGCTGCTTGTAAGCATGATAAAATGTCAAAAATAGAATGCATGTATAGGAAAATGCGTCAAGAGATTCTAAACATACACAGGAAAGAGTCAGATGAAAAAGAAGACGACTTAGCATCAGATGAGCCTGAGTCCGAGACAGAGGAAGTGAGTAAAATGGATTACGTAGGTAGAGCAAGACAGTTTGACAGGCCCAAAGGGCTCGACTACAGTAAACATGGACCTCCCATACCAGAAAGATATTCTCTTGAACACCTATTCCAAGCTACTGAGAATGCACTGAAAAGACGAGTAGAGTACGGTAGACCTCATACTATGCATGAACAGGAACTAGCCCGGTCAGCCGTTCAATGGGCGTGTAATTCCAATATATATAATGATGACGTAGTGGCGCAAACCTTTTTAAGCCTTCCCCCGGAAGAACAGCGCTTAACTGGTATTTACATGGTTCAACATCTGATCACGTTGTACGAGAGTCAACGTGCTGATCCCGGTCCCTTATATAAATTACTGGACGATTTACTCCTAGAGAGATGGAGAGGCCTAGGTACCGAATTAATTAATGTCATTCTAGACCAACGACATAAGTACTTGACTTCTCTGACCACACGCATGAATCCTGCCCCACACCACAACAGGAAGAGTTTACACATAGACAGACAGAACCCCCTATGAGAGGTACATCCCGTTAGAAATGCATCGAATGAGCTTCAACGAGTATATGTTTATACACCCTTGACGAAAATAGAAATATTGGAAATGAAAAAATTACTGCCCTGCCATGATAAAGACCCAGGGGGGTTCCATCGTGAATTGAAGGACATTCTCCGGATAGGGGATTACACATACTCTGACATCATTAAATTATTAAAAGTACTGTTGCCAGCAGGCATTTATGAAAAGCTTAAAGAGAAAGAGTGGGAGGTGGGAGAGAAAAAGATAAATTGGACAGAATTGGAAGACGAGGATAGAACACGGCTCCCTGGTGTTGGTCTTGGGGACAAAGCTAAAGCACTACCTGAACTATTGATACAGGTTCTGCCGAGATTATTGGTTACTAAAAAGTAAGATTGGGATGCTATTTCAGCATGTAAACAGAAACCAGATGAAGACACTAGTGATTTTTATTCCAGATTCGAAAAATGCTTTACTATTAATAGTGGCCTTAAGACAAATAGCGAATCATACCCACATCTTTTTGTGAGCAAATTAGTGGAGAATTCCTTACCTCCGATCAAGAATAGAGTACTGAAGGTTGAGAGTACATGGCAAGCAAACAGCCCTTCTCAAATGTTGCAAATGTTACAATACCACCAGAACAGAATTAGAGAAGAACAGGAACATGAAAAGAGACGCATGAAAGATACGAAAATGAAAGTACTAGTTGCACAATCAGTACCAGCTGATGGACATAAAAAGGGCACGGCACCTGTTAAAGGGAACTGTAATTATTGCAAGCAACCAGGTCACTACGTAAATGAATGTGCTGTCCTGAAACACAATATAGCTACAGGCAGGACAAAGGAAAGACCGCGTATTCCCAGACAGAATAGCACCCCGCAGAACACGCAAACGCCACAGAACACGCAACAGACAGTAGCTGTACCGCAACCAATAGCTGCCACACAACACGTCACGCAACAAATGTACCAGTACGCACAGTCAGACTATCCAGAATATCAACAGTACTCATGAAATAGCCTAGAGAGGGAGGTTGGCTTGCCCCTTATTGAAGTTCCTGTAGATCAAGAAGGTCCTTATGTACATAGTCGTGTATTGGGAAAAGACAGAAATGTTTTGATTGACACAGGGGCGAGCAGAACTACCATCAGTCATGACGAGGTTCCAGGGGCACCCCTCTCAGGCTCACAGAATATTTCCCTGGGATTTTCAGGAAAGCCTATTGTTAACGAAGTGTCAAAACCAGTTTCCCTAGGAGTTGGTCCATTGTCCCGTACCACAGACTTATTGCTTACTAATTCATGTCCAGAAAATTTGCTTGGTATAAAGACATTGAAAGAGCTAGGAGCAGTGATTTGTTGTTCTCCAGAAGGAGTGCGATTGTTTTTACGTGATTTTAAAGGACATTATGTGTTGAAAGATTTTGATCCCAGACTCCAGAATGTACCACAGTATTTATGGGCACGAGGTCCGACTGATGTAGGTTACATGCACATTACGCCACACAGAGTCACTCTCAAACCAGGAGTAGTACTGCCACGAATCCGACAATACAAGTTACCACCTGATGCCGTAGTAGCATTACTGAAAATTGTTGACGAACTCATTGCCCAGGGAGTGGTTGTAGAAACTGATTCAAATGTATGTAATTCACCTGTCATCCCTATTCTTAAACGAACTGACCCAAATGCACCACCAGTCTACAGACTAGTGGTTGACCTTCGAGAACTGAACAAATGCATAATACCCCAGTACCCAGTAGTACCAGACATTTCGTCATTACTGACTGCAATTGATTCCGAGGCAACGTTCTTTACTGTAATCGATCTAAAGAACGCCTTCTTTAGTGTCCCAATAAATCCAGAAAGCCAGTAACTTTTCGGATTCTGTTTAAATGGACGCAGCTTCAAATTTACGAGAGCTCCTCAAGGATTCACAGAAAGTCCTAGTATTTATAGTCAGGCCTTGAAAAGACAACTAGACAGTATTCACATGTCTGCCAACACCGCACTGCTCCAATATGTGGACGATATCCTGATCACTGCACGAACAGAAAAAGACTGCGAACATGCATCACTGACAGTCTTATACTTTCTGGCAGACAAGGGACACAAAGTGTCCCCTTCGAAGTTGCAATTCTGTGCACAGCAAGTGGTGTACCTTGGACACTTGCTGTCCAAGAGGGGTAAACAGCCGACACAAGACCGCATTCAGTTAATTGCCAATCTTTCGCAGCCCAAGACACAAAAGGAAGTACGGGCCTTCATTGGCCTCACTTCTTACTGCAGACAATGGATTCCCCAGTATGCATATCTAGCAAAGCCACTCATACAGTTAACAACACAGGAGGCAGCGACTTCGACTGTCCTCCCTTGGACACAAGAACATACACTTGCATTTGAAGAATTGAAAAGAGCTTTATGTCAAGCGCCGGTTTTAGCGACTCCTTGTTACAGCAAGCCTTTTACGCTTTTTGTCACTGAACGAGAAGGTACTGCATTGTCTGTCCTCACACAAGATCAAGCAGGAAAACATAAGCCTTGTGCTTATTTTTCTAGTACATTGGATCCAGTGGCCCAGGCTCTGCCTGCGTGCCTGAAATCAGTTGCAGCAACAGCTCTAGCAATAAGACAGAGTGATTCCATAGTGTTAGGACATCCCCTGACAGTCCAGGTACCACATTCTGTGGAAGTTCTCTTGAACAGGACTCAGACACAACATCTGACTATAGCGAGACTGACTGGATATGAACTGACATTATTCCAGCCACACATAGAGATCAGACGATGCAATATACTGAACCCTGCAACACTTTGCCCTCAAGCACAGCAGACACTGCACCACATGACTGTGTGGAAGTAATTAATACAGTGACGAAGCCAAGACAAGACTTGACAGACATTGCATTACCAGACCCCGACCTGACACTTTATGTGGACGGTTCATGTATGAGAACAAGCACAGGAGAATTAGTGGCCGCCTATGCAGTGACCACTGATACTGAAGTCATAGAGACACAACGAATTGACACACTGTCCGCACAAGCAGCAGAGCTCATTGCTCTGACACAAGCATGCATACGAGCCAAGAACATGAAAGTAAACATATACACAGATTCACAGTACGCTTTCGGAGTCGTTCACGACTTCGGAGTGTTATGGCAGGAGAGAGGTTTCCTGATCTCTCATGGGGCCAAGATTCAGCATGGTCCTCTTATTCAGGCTCTGTTAGAAGATATACACTTGCCAACTGCCATAGCCATCATGAAATGCAAAGCACATACGAAAGTCACAGACACCATTTCCCAGGGTAACGACCTGGCAGATCGAACAGCTAAACTTACAGCCCAGACTCTAACAGACACGACAAAGACAGAAGTACCATCACTGACAAATTGCATGACAGTCAGGGATCCCTCGCAAGATGTACTCGATATACAGACACATGCCACTCCAGATGAGATAAAGAAATGGACTGAACAAGGAGGGGTCCAGACTGACCAGGGGTGGATGACCAAAGGCAAAGGTAAATGGTTTCTTCCTGACTCCATGGTTCAAGTTATCATAAATACAGCAAATAGTCCAGCACACTTAGGAGAAAAGGCTATGTTAGACAGTATACAGAATATCTGGTTCAACAAGCACCTGCGTGCAGCAGCCAAACAGAAAGTGCGTACCTGCATGATCTGTTCCCAGTTCAATCCCGGTAAAGGCATTCCCGTGGAACAAAGTGGATTTCATCCTCCTGACCACCCTTTTGAAGTCCTCCAGATGGATTATATCCAGATGAACAGATGTAGAGGATACAAGTATGTCCTAGTAGTTGTATGTGCACTATCTAGATGGACAGAAGCTTACCCAGTCCCAGATTACACTGCAGTCACCACTGCCAGGCAGTTGGTTCGAGAATTCTTCCTACGATATGGCTTGCCTCGTGTCGTGTATTCAGATAACGGTCAGCCATTCTCGTCTGAATTAATGAAACAAGTATCTCTTCTGTTAGGGTACCAGTGGAAGTTCCATTGCGTACGACACCCAGAGGCAGCAGGCCTCGTTGAGAGACACAATCAGACACTCAAAACAAAGTTAGCGAAAGTCTGTGTAGAAAAAGGCGTGGATTGGATGGTAGCCTTGCCGGTTGCCCTCTTTTACATGCGTATGGTTGCTCATTCCAGAACAGGACTGTCCCCGTACGAGGTGGTTTTTGGTAGACCGCCGAATATGTGGGGTACGCCTATGCCGAAAAAGATCACCGATGTTGACAGTAATATGCTGACAGATTATCTGGCTTCCTTGATGTCTGCACTCCTTTCTTGTCGTTCACAGGTAGCAGCTGCCTTCCCCGACAACACCCAGGTGAAGGAACACTCGATTGTCCCTGCGGACACCGTCTTAGTTCGAAATTTTGATCGTTCAAGTCCTCTCGAGCCCCGCTGGCGCGCACCGAAGCTGGTACTTCTAACAACGAGGACCGCCGTCAAGGTCGAGGGAAGAAAGGGCTGGATTCATGCCCAACACGTGAAGAGATTCCATGGACACGGAACTATAAATGAGATTAAGGACTGCCCAGAAACCAGTGACTCGAAACTCCCTTTGCTAGAAAAGACTCCGCAGCAGGAGTACAAATTAAAACTACGGTCTAGTAAGTCAGACAGCGTTTAATTGTTTAAGTCCCTCTCGGGTGAAGCGGTTAGACAGGTTCCTGACATGTATAAGATCGTAGATCCAAATAGACAGAGAGATAGACAGAGAGACAAACAAGAAAAATACTGCAAATCCTTACGCAGCAGATGCATAGTAACTCTGATCATAATGTTTTTTTTAAGTATATCGATTATATGTATAAGCTTGACGCTACATGTTTTCTTTCCTCCTCTTGGTTCACATATACATTCTTCCTTCAATGATACTGTAGAGCACACATTCAGTGATCTGCCACCCCATGAACTGTCATATAGACTAGCACTGCGCAACAATACCTTTATTCGCATGTTACATCATTCTCACCAGACCAGCAATGTAACGAATTGCTGGGTATGTGGCCGACTCCCACCTTATCAGAAAACGAAGGGAGTTCTGCCCCTCTTTCCTTATCCATTTTCGCACAATGGTTCGTGCGGAGCATGGTTTGCTTTAATGTCATCATTACAAGACAGAAGGTTCACAGAGAATTCCCAGAGTGAATGGACCTGGGGAGATTTGAATATAGTAATGAATAAGGCATGTTTCCCAGACAAGGATGGTTTTCCCCAAAGAAAAGGAACAGATCTAGAAAATGAAGTGTACGACCTAGGAAATGTTTCCCTTAACTTTATGATTCTGAATGTCCTGTCCAAGAAAAGCACAGGTTCACCGTTCATAACAGTCTTACCAGTAAAAGGTGAATTATGCGTTAGAAAGAAAGGCTCAGTGCATTTAGGACACAGTGATTGTAATACTATAGTCGAGTTCAATGATAACGGAAAGTCTACTTCAAAGCTTCCCACCATTCCTATTTCATTTGTGGTCAGACAGCCTATGTACGTCTGCCCTTAGACTGGGGTGGGACGTGTTATATAGCATTTCTACTGCCACCTGTTTTTCTAGCCCCATCCCATTATCATCGAGATTCCAGACTAGTCCATGTTAGACACAAGAGGGAGACCGATTCCCCAGTTGTCGATCAGACTGAGACAGCATTGGAGCAATATAGAGATTTCAATAGAGGATTCTTTTTCTTCATAGGTCCCATCCAGAACAGTAAACTAATACGTAGGCTAACAAGAACTTTGGAAGCAGTAGTAAATGAGACAACTTCTGCCTTAGGAAACTTGACAGAGGAGCAGTCTGCTATGAGACTCGTTGTTCTTCAGAATCGTCTTGTTCTTGACGTCATCCTGGCAGATAGGGGCGGGGCTTGTAGAGTGATCGTCTCCAGTTGTTGCGTGTTTATTCCTAATAACGCGCCATCCGTGTATGCAGCAATAACAAGACTCCATAAGATAGCCCACGAGATACATCAAAATCCAGGCACATGGACTTGGTCCGGTTGGCTCTGGAGTGTAATATCAGCATGGGGATGGAAAGTACTGTCATTCCTAGGAATCATACTACTTGCTATATTCAGTTGCTGTCTCTGTTTACAATGTGGCCCAGCCATTTGCGGCTTGTGTGCCACTGCCTGTATTCCACGTCCACATGTACAAAAGAGAAAAGAAGAGCAAATGATGCTATATGACCATATACAAGGTCTTATGCAAATAGATGTTTCTTGAAGGGAACGTAGGGGACAAGGAGGGAATGAGGAAAATGAAATTCTATATGGCCAATATGTCCCCTGCGTGTACCCCAACGTGTAGTGTATGTGCATGACATCCATGCATTTTCCCTCTTTGGCTGCCATGATGACGCCTTTGTATTGCGTCCAACGTTAAGCATGTCAGGTATCCAGTCCCACATGAAAGAAACGTTAATTCTGTACTGAGGCCTATGTTGCCAATGTATTTCATGGTGCACGTTAAAAAGCCATTTTCGTGGCTCAGCCAAGCCAGGACCTGAATTCAGGCTCCGAGTCTCCTGATACTATGGAAGCTGCAGTTTAGCCATGTATCCCTGACCTCTTACCTACTTCCTGCTCAGCCGAGAGGTGCCTAGTCAGCCTGGCCTGCCAAGACAGTATTTTGCCCACAGTTATCTGCTCAGCTCCACAGAAACACATTCCTGACTAACGAAAGGGATAAACATATTCCGCCTGCAGAAGATAGGGCCCAGCCTTTCTGTCTCCATTCAAGTGATTTACAGAACCCGTTTCCATAGAATGCACAAGGAAATATAAGCACACACTAGCATTTAGAGATGAGCAGCCTTTGCTGCTTTTGCTCCAGCGACCTTTAAGTCAGACAATACATCCTCCAAGCTCAAGATACTAGATAATGCCAGGGGTGCAGGTCGTCCTAACATCCAAGACGCCTCTACTAGCACAAAAGTCAGTTCCTCCCCAGCTTCTCCCCAGTTATACGTCAATTCTACGTCATGACCAGTTTGCACACACAAGTAGGGTAAAGGTATCTGCTGACCATGTAGACCCCCTCTATGCATCCACCCACCTATGACACACCTATGACTCATCAAGTGAACACCCATGTGCACACCTCCTTGCACGCCTCTTTCACGCCCATGTACTCTTATCTCTCTCTTTTCACGTGCTCCATCTGGAGTGCTCCGCCTTCTCTATCCAATTCAATGTATGTTTTAACTATATATAATGTGCTCTGTGAATAAAGATTTAGATGACGATCCTTCCTGATCCCTAGTGGAGATGGAACCCGATTCTCCTTTAGCTCGAGCTATTGAATAAAGCCCTTCTGAATCGGACACCACGGACTCTGCCTCTCATTATATGCATAATCCTTGTTAATGTATAGAAACTCCGATAGGGTAATTCATTATTTACCACATCTTGGACTCAATCTCCCCGGACCTGATAATTCTCACCACGGTGCCTAGTCTAATCATGGATCCCACTCTGTGACTCTGGGCAATAGCTTGCTTAATCTGCACAATGGCCCCAGCAGTGCTTGGATGCCTGGCTTCACTTGGGGTGCCCAGGAGTGGACATCTCATGGGAAAGCCAGGAAGGGTTTCACAGCGGTATGAATACAGCGCTATGAGACCTCTGGGTAGAAGGTGCTATGTAAATACAAACACATTTACAAGTGTACATTACCTTATGTGAATAGCTTAGGGAAACTTTTTGTGATATAGGCCTGTTGTTTCCGGCATTACGTAAATGCTATTTAAGCTTTGTGTAATGGACTGATATCCACCACTTAAATCCTGATCTCATACAAAGCTCAAATTCTGCGGCCTCCCTGGCTCAAATGGCACCTGTTAAATGCCAGCTATGGGAGGTGCAATAACCAGAAGACACAGAATTTGCTGCCAACTCCCCTTGGTGCGCCATAGAATGGCCGATAACGTCCTATCGTATTCCCCCTTCAGAGATATACAAACAGCACAGGTGGACTATTTGCCTGCCCAATTTCTTCATAATTCACCAGTTAAAAACATCTGGCCACAAACCCTGGGGATGTGCAATTTGTGCAAAAGTTACAATACCAAGTGGGTGCAAACATGAGTTTGCATCTGACTTGGTATTGCCCCAGCATTGTGGGCCAAGGCCATATTGTAGCAAGAAGCATAGTCAGCTTCTCCTGCTTGGTTCCTGTGTAATAGGAGTGAAATAAAAGAAGAGTGTTTCTCCCTTTGCCCAATTGGTTCCAGCCACCATCACAGTGGTTCACTGCAGACCATGTGGTGATTTTCCTTCGGTTTGTGATCTGAATTCAAAAAGACGCTTTACTGATTCTTGAATGTCCCTTATGCAGGATCCTAGTTTAGATGCTATCGGGAGCTGGCTGTCCTCCAGGGCTGGCTTTAGGGCGGTGCAATGGTGCGGCAGCACTGAGCTCTGACCTGAGGGGGGGTTGACCTGAGGGGGGTACTGACTTGGGGGGGTGGGGGCGGGGGGGTGTTCTGCATAGCGATAACTTAAGATTTAAAAGAACCTTCTGCAGAGTTCCTTGTGTGTCCAGCTTTCAGGCAGCAATACAAATGTCAAGATAACTCTTGTGATTAATGTTCCTGCTAGAGAGAGAGCTCGGGTTTTTATCTAATGGTAGTTTTTACTCACCATAAAATAGCGCAGAGTGTTGATATGCCTGCTGCAAAGAACACAAATGTATTTTATGTGGATAGCTGAGTAGACTAGTAAAGTCAGCTTTTATCAGTGCTTTAAAACAAATTAATTGAGTGTGATAGAGGCTATGTAGATATGAGGGGTATTTTTGTCAGGTGGTAGTGAGGTAATCCAAGGAGGAGGTCATGGGGAGAGGAGGCAGCAAAAAATATTGTCTCACCATCACCACGACCGCTAAAGCCAGCCCTGCTGTACTCTGAAAGAAACAGTGAGTGGTGGGTATTGGCTGTAGACTCCCCATTACCTAATTTCTCAGGATACTGCCTTGCAACTGTTTGTGACTGAGTATATCGAGGCATATGGACTTCAAAACAGGAAGGAGCACTCTTTAAACTTGGGTATGAAATATATGTTAAAATGCAGTGTTTTAAACTGATGTTCTGAAACACGGTAGACAGCAACCACCCTGCCATTGTTCGATATAACGAGGGAGAAGAGTGATCAAGCGCTGGGCCAACCCACTTAGCACTTTGTTGTTCAATAGACCCTTTTGCACCGACATAGAGTTAAAGGGAGTTAGCATTTAATCCAACAATCTCATTAACATTGCAGCCCTGGCTATACAATAAGGACCAGATATCAGTGTCCATAGTTAAGAAGGTTTATTACAGGTAGCATTCAAGTTAAGGTTGATAAATGTCAATGCCATGCTTTAATGATACAGAATAACAATTGGATAACCCAGCCTTCTAAAGAAGTTCAGGCGTACTTGAATAAGTCAACAAGATGTTCAGTCACAGCAATACAAAAGATCAATAACAGAATTTGATGCTCAGAGAATAATTTCTGGTTCTCTCTTCTGTTCTTGAGGGAAGTGTAAAATCTAGTAAAATATGTCCATAATCAAAAGGATAGTTTAGAACCTTAAAGGATCTAAAAAATCAGGGAAATGCAGAAAAATAGGTCAACCCAGGGAAGTATGGGAAGGATTGGGAAGGTGTCATCATTTCAGAAGCTCGGTCAAGAGTCTTTTTGGAACATTGAAATGAGTATTGGCCTGAGCCACACTCAGCAAGAGCCAAAGAGAACAAGCATAGATTTCTACACATCTCAAAGTTCAAAGGAACGTGATGTAACCTCAGCCAGTGTGAAC
The DNA here is from genome assembly GCF_964263255.1 of Lissotriton vulgaris. Classification (NCBI taxonomy): domain Eukaryota; kingdom Metazoa; phylum Chordata; class Amphibia; order Caudata; family Salamandridae; genus Lissotriton; species Lissotriton vulgaris. The sequence continues at coordinate 912,494,259 of NC_141689.1, forward strand.
ACCAGTTAATACTGTGAAAGTCTCCAAAGCAAGACCCCTCTCTTCGCATAATCGGGGACTCCATTGTCCTTTCCACTCTCACGATGTAAGCTGAAACATTCACCTAATATCACAGGCCAAACCTGGGAACGATATTGTCCTTGATACCTGCAACTCCTCACAATATTAATAAATGGAAACTTTCCTTTGACGCTGTCGCTCTCCTTGTTCCTTGTCAAGATCTTGTTCTCATGTGCTCTCTATTGCTAATACAGTGTTACATCTATTCTCAACTAACAAACCATGTCAAAGTACCTGCAAGAGAAGACACGCAAGCAGAAAATGGAAAGCAGTATTTTATGCAGAAAGACATATGGGCCTAGTCATGGCAAGGTAACTTATTAAATCAAAAGTGCACATTTAATATATGTACGCACATTCAACCACAAATGAATGGAAAATGTCAATACATTAGATTCAGGTTACACGTTGCATACAGATTAAATAACTTGAGTTCATGTATATAAATGTGACTAAGAACTACACTATAAATGCACATATGAACATTAGTGCATACATTACATATGTCCTTCTTGTTTCTAAATTAAATAAATTTTACTAGTGTGAGGATGGTTTTTATTCCATCACCTAAAGAATAAATGTAGATTTGTCCGTAAATCTCTCAAGACCTGGCTATTCAGCCGCCAGGACTAGTCACTGCTCTTGCTTAGCGCCGCTATCTGTCTTCTGTAGCGCCTGGACACCCCTTTGGGGTAGCTGTGCACTTAATAAATGCCTCATTATTATTATTATTATAACCCTTTAAATGCGGGTGAAATTTCCCCACAGTGTGGGAAAATTTCACACGTGCGCAATTAGCCGGCTCCCGGCCGTCCGACGCACATGCCACTCGTGATGTCGGACGGCTGATTGCCATTCGACGCACCCAAATGGTTAATACAGTTAATGTACAAGGGGACATATTTACTAGCAAAGTGGCAGAGTGCCGCATTAAACCAAAAAGGCGAACGCCACGTTCCGTCACTTTTGAAAGAAAGGGATGCGCCGTATTTACAAAAATATGGCGAACCACTGCGTTTTCCCTTTGGCTGGCACTTAAGAAGCACCCTAACTCCAGCGCAGGCATCCTTGCAGGTTGCAGGGGGGATAGTTTTTGTGCAGGAAGGGGTACCTTACTGCACATAAACAATCTTTACATGCAATTTGCTGTTTCTTTGTGCGCTGCAGAATGCAACACACATGGAAAGAGCAAAATACGAAGAGTAATGAAACACTTCTCCTCATATCACCTGTTTGAGACCATGTATTTCCTGGTCTTATCTTTGGCGCTGCTCCATACCTTGCAAATATGGGGCAGCGTCAAAGAGCAATGGGTATTGCAGTGGAATGCCCACCGCAACACCCATTGCCAGCCTCTGTCATGCTAAGAATAGCGCGAAAGGGTGCCTTATTTAGAAGGCAGCGTTAAGCCACATTAAGTGGCTTAACGCCACTGTGTAAATAAGGCGAGGTCCTTATCGCCACAGGAATGTCAAAAAAGTGACATTCCTGTGGTGCTAGGGGCTTGTAAGTATGCCCCACACTGTATATATGAGTCTTTAATCCTACAATGAATACACTTCAATAGTGATGTCAAGTGCAACCCTTACGTTAATGTCGTTAGGACACAGAGTGTGCATGTGCTTAGTGCACATATATATATATATATATAATATATATAAGTATATATATAAGTAGCGTTTATTTTTTCATAAGTCCGCCATAACGCGTTTCACCACCGGAGTGGCTTGATCACATGATATATATATATCATATATATATATATATATATATATATATATATATATATATATGGCTGAAAACATCTTTAAATAGTCAGTTTTGACAAGACGAGACGAACCAATACTGGTGCAAATATTCTTTTATTGCAGCCCAAACACCAAGTCCACCATGACGTGTTTCAGCCCGCGAAGGCCTTGATCACATATATATATATATATATTTATTTATGTATTTTATTTATTTACAGGCAAGGGTGGACCAAAATTACGCTGTTCAAAGAAAAAAACTCCCTACCCTTTTTGCATCATATTTTTAAAACAAACACATCAGGGGCCTCAGAATATAGGCTAGCCTTTCCCATTTTAAAACATATTGAGCCCAAGTCACATGAAATTGGCTATCAGAAGGTATAACTTTTGACTCAATTTACAAAGGTAAACCAATGTGTGGCAATGTCCTTGTGCCTTGATCTAAATCTTTGCCTATGTGCAACTACCTAACTCTTGGCGGAGATGTATAGTACCCCACCTGCTTGATTGAGGGAAGGGAACATGTGCAATTTGAAATACGACAATGCATTTACTACTAGTATCTTTTTGAGGATATACTAAGTGCATATCACCCAAACATTGCATAGCTGCAGATTTCACCTACACTATGCTGAAGTATCAAATAACGAATAGTTCAACAGGAATCACCGAAGAATAAATACATGCCTGACAAACATTACTGCGGGAAACACATAAATAAAGCTCACAACGATGGCACTAAATTCTTTTCCTGTTGCTGCAAGATGTTGTGGAGCCAGATATCACTTACATGGGAGTTGTGTGCCATGGTGTGCCTGTGTGCGTGGTTTGGACATGCAATATTTTATGATGTGCCCCATAATGTGTGAAGAGTAGCATCAACTGTTTATTAGTCAAGTTTTTTTAATTAATTACAATGTATATATTTTTATTTTCTATGCATGTGCAGCTGTTACATTTACATTTTATAATGTGATTTCTGTAGGTGTCTGCCGAGTTTACAGTTACATGATCATTCTTTCTACTTTTTGTTAGATTCATTGTATTGTTATTGTTTTAAAATATTTAGGAATTCTGGTGTCCCTGTGCGTATGCAATGTCAGAATTTATATGAACTTTTGATTTACCTATTTTGTTTAATATTTTTTTTTTAATTTGTACAATGCGGTGTATATGGGTGTCTGGAATGTCTAAAATAAAATGACTATTTTGTTCTATTACTTATTTGTACTTTTTTCAGAAGTTGGGAAGGGAATGTCCTATGCATGGCATACAGGCGTGTTTCCCTGCACTGAGTGACAAACTACTTAGAGATTGGTATGCTGACTTTTTTTAGGTTTTGGTATTATGTAAATCAAGTGTGAGCTCAGAGGCCTCGGTCTGTTCCTGCCATGTGAGGTCCAAGACATGTCCTTTGACCTAAAGGGCCCACAGCAGCTACTCTGAAGGCACTGTGGTTTGTGAATGGCCTCGCGTCTCCCCTCTTGTGCGAATAGAACTCTTCTTGCTGGACTTATGAATGTAACTCTCAAGAGTGATACTAAAAGCCAACAGAGATCGTTGCCTCCATTGGTGGCGCACACAATTTTAACTAGATAGGCGGACTCACTGAATAAAAAAGTTTTAGTCTAGAGATTTGCCTGATCTTTTTTTAATTCCTCATCACCCACCATTCCAACACTACTTTGCACCAATCTATACCTAGGGTCCTATACTGGCACTTCACATACAGCTTTGGAAATAGATCTACGTTAAAGAGGCCCCTTGAGGGTGCCCGTCTTGCCATGCAGTGCCAGCTCGACGAGGTGCAAAGCCCTATGATGAAGCATGACACTGGCAAGAGTGTGTGAGGGCTCTATTTCCAAAAAGGAAATAACCCTCCTGGTTCCAATATATCTGGCCTGTTAGAATACCACACAACCTTCTTCTCCCTTCTTTAACCTGTGTAGGAACTGCATAGCCATCTGCCTACTAAAGAATTTATGCAAAACTTCAAACAGTAAAAAAGTGAAAACAAAACACAAGAAAAATCCACTCCAATTTAGAGAAATAGAGTAGAATTTAATAAATTATTTGAGACCAAAATGACAAAAATCCAATCAGTAGAACCGGAGATATGCAATTTAAAAATGTATATAAATAAAGCACCCGAAAGCACAAAGTACCACTTGTGGTTATCTGCTCGTGCGAGCCTGGGTGAAAGTCACAAGTTCAGGAAGACCGCGATGGAGCATGGGCCTAATACAGTGACCGGGTTAGTCCCTCTGAAAGAGTTACCTTCATAAGTCCAGCGAGAAGAGTTCCATTAGCGACGGAAGGGTGTCACATGGAGAGGGAAAGAGTCACAGGTGGTTGTCACTATAGCGCAAAAAGCATGATGGTTGTCATGAGATGTCATTGGTATAGATTCTTTTTGGTGGTCACCGCTGGCTATCGCGGTTTACCACGAATTGCAGATTTCTTGTTGCCGGGCATCGCTGGCAGTCACTGTGGTGCAGAGAGTTGGGTTCACTGGAGCTTCATGATCCTGGCACAAACAGACTTGGTTGCGGTCGCAAAGAGCCCAAAACCTCAGGATTTCTCCTTTCTTTGAAAAAAACATGGGTCTAGGACATGAGGAAGGGGCACCTGTTGGGGGTCAGAGACCCACTTCGGCAGGACTCAGGCAGTTCTACTTGCAGATCCAGGCAGAAGGTCAGCTGGGGAGATGCAGAGAGGCCTCTGGAGCTTGTTATGTCCACGTGGCTCAGAACAGGAGGTTAGGATATGGGTGCTGGTCCAGTCTTCTTTCTCAGCAAGTCGGGCAGCAGAGTTGCAGGGTAGCATGGTAGCCGTCCTTCTGGCAGCAGAGCAGCATAGAAGTCCTTCTTCTGTAGTATTCACAGGCCCAGAGGTGTACTGAAGAGTTGGGTCTGAGGTTCCAGTATTTATACCTAGTGCCAGCTTTGAAGTAGGAGAAGGTTCTGGAGGTTTCCTCCCCAGAGGTGTTTGGAATTTCCTGCCTACTGCCCTAACCCCAGCTTTTTTGGGTGCACAAAAGACTATAGTCAAATCCTTTGTGAGAGTGCTAAGGCAGAGCTTTTTGATGTGCAAGTATGTTAGGTGAAAATCTCGCCCCCCCCCAATCAAGTCAGAGAAGTCCCAAGCTGCCAACACCTATTACCCCATGTCTCTCTGTCTGGGAGAAATACTCAAAGACGAACTGCCAGCTACACTCAGACATGTGACCCATGACACAGGCTGCAGACACCAACTGGTCAGGACAAGAAAATGGCAACTTTATAAAAGTGGCAGTTTATTTTTTTTTTACTTAGAATCTAACTTCACCATTAAAGAAGGTTTTAAATTACATTTCTTTAGACACCAAACTCGACATTCCAACCTGCTCCCAATCAAATGTTTTCATTTATTAAATGTAATCCATTAACCCAAATGTATCCAATGAGAGAGTCAGGCCTTGCAGTGGTGAAAAATTAATATAAGAGTGGTTCTCTACCAGGACATGAAGAACTTAAGAATCAGATGTCCAACTTTGTACATACACTGCCCCCACCCTATGGGCTGTTAAGGATCTACATATAGATATATATATGGCATTGATACATTCATTAATTGTGACACGACTTATGTTATATATGTTATATCCTGCTCATGTGGCCAAATATATGTGGGTAGCACCATCAGGAGATTGAGGGACAGGATGATGGAACACTTCCGAGCCTGGAAGAATGGTGACACGAGATACCCTATTGCTGCCCACAGTGTACAAAATTATGGAAAACAGAAACAACACCAATTCAGTTATCATGGTATTGATCATGTTGCACCTGACCTGAGGGGGGGCAACAGACAGTTGAAGTTGAGAAGAAGAGAAGTGATCTGGATCATGAAACTGAGGGCAGTAGATAGGGGATTGAATATTGATAATAAATACCAATATTATCTGGGGCAGGATTAACTATGTTGATGTTATATGCCCAACGCGATGGAATGCAATAATGGTATTATTTCTATGTAAAATGTCTGTTTTTTCTTATACTAGGTAGCGTAACTGTTGGGATATACAATTGCTGTAATATATCTATAGACATACAGAAATAATTGGTCCCAACTGATGGTAATCTGCTGCTGATGAGATTTGATGTTATCTCCTAAGTATAGCCAATATTTGTTATTGGGTACAGATAGGTGCCTATGAATAGTATATTGTTGTTCAGTTTGATTACATGTACCATGAGGACTGAAACTTTGCTTGGGTGAGTGATCTACTAATACACCTATATCTATTCTCATTTGTACTTTAATTTACTACTAATACCCTATTACACTGGGTGCTGACATTTATATTTTTCATCTTTATGGTTAGACCATGGGTTACGTATGTGCATTTCAGTATACAGATAAGAGTTTACTGTATAAGTGAACTTGCTCATATATATTTGTATTGAATAAATAGGATCGTTTTGAGATTAGTGCCTCTCCTCATAACCACCACATCATGCTGGCGATAGTCTTGAGACAAATACGAACCTAATTTTAGTGTGATACGAATGACCTGACTACCTACATTTAGTATATATTTGCGTCATATAATACGAATTAGACATAATGGACAATATAATAATTCACGACGATATTATGCTGGCATTAGTCATGTGATAAACACGAACATAATTTCAATATGGCACGAAGGACTTGACTACTTACATTTAAAATACGAATACGTCTTATTCATTAGACGTAGTAGATACTATATATTATCATGATGATCTTTATGGTGTGAATTTCCCACTACAAGATGGCGGCTGTTAATTCGTCTGTTAAATAGATCTTCCAAGATGGCGCTTACACAGAACGCCGACGTACAGCGAGGACACTTGCCGCTGGTACACGGGTATGTAGCTTGTGTGGTTTAGACTACTACCACGACTCACACTCTTTCTTATGATTATCTGTTGCTAGAGTTTACAACAGATTTCTTCGTGTTTTAGGATGAACGTTCCGAGGTTGGATACAACCGAAAACGATTTCCCTACGGTAAGACTAGACCGTGGGGCGTACTGTGTATTAACGTAACGCCCAGGATTTATATATTGACTATCGCTTATTTTGGATATATATTTCATTTGGATATATAGGACCTATGTCATTAATGTGACTACATTTCGAGACAGAGACGCTGTATATTTGGAACGGATTGGATTGGGGACTTGGATATATTGATAAGATACGAGGGTAAGAACTATTAAGATTAATCACTATGGATGTAAATACTAGACATTGGATAGAAGAGTGAATGGTATATATTCTTACTTTACAGTGCCCCACACATAAAGACACGTAGGGTTGAAGTTGGTGAGTTGAGGCTCTTTTCTACTTTTTAGATTTATTGGGTGTACATATAACCTTATGTCGCCTACTATAGTTTTTAATTGTTGTACTTTATTTACCATATTATGAAAAATAATTTCGTAACCCCAGTATATACCGTGGGTTAACGCTATGTATTTATCAAACTGATATGTAGATTTATTATTTAGCGAATTTTGACAATAATATGGTAATTTCTGTTTTTTAGGACGACTTTTGATTTAGACATAGGTATAATATACATGAGGAAATAATTCACAGTATATTTAGGTGAGTCCAATTTATATACCCTAGTTATGGTAATGAAATTAGCATGCGTACTATTTTGGTTTAGCCATACATTGTTATACAGATTATGGTGAACACCATGGTTAATGGTGTAGCCATATATACGTGTTTTACTTAAAAATATGAACTTATAATATCATGCTGACTTCTGACGCGATCATAGGGAGTTGTTGACTACATGACTTTGAGTCGTAATTTTAATGTCTGGTTTTCCTTACTTAGACATTTTGCCAAGTTAACACTGGAGAGGAGGTCATATTTACAGGAGAGGATTGAAAATAGTTTTTCAGGTGAATATCGGCAATTACCTCCTGTTTGGATGTTACTGGGTTATAAGGTAGTCACGAAATCCTAGACTGGTTTATTATCTTTGGTTTCTTGTGTGTGATAATTTCCACTCTTATATTTCTCTCGTACAATGCCTACATAAATGTTGCACATAATAATATTTTCTTGAGGTGAAGGGGACTATACTTATCTCTCCTGAAAACTTTATGATTTGAAGTATTTTAATGGTGGGCAATGTATATTCTTGTTACAGCCCTGAGGAAGTCTATGTGTGAAATTTACACATGACGAAACACGTGTTGGCAACAGTATTATCCTCACTGAAATGATGTATTGAAGATATATATCTGGAACTTTGGAACTTACCTGGAACTTTGGAATACATTTTGAAGACGATCAAGAGACATTGATTTGCTAAACTTTATTTGGAACTGTTGAATTTTGTGGTCTGCTGAATAATTTGGAGCACATGTATAGCTTTTTGGTACACTTGACTGGAGTATACAGTTGAGTGCTCAGAGGTATATTACACTGTTCATTTCTGTGTGAAACAGAAAATTTGGGGTGTCGGATACATGCCCTTCCTCTAGATGCACCACAATTAGATTGAGTATAGAATATACTGTAGTGTTGCTGCCAGTGGGGTGTACCACTGCAGCACACGCCCCCTCCCACTGTCCAGGCATGTGTCGCCCCTCTGGCGTAGAGGGGCCTTGGTATAGCCCTTACGTGAGCACGAACGTGGGTTTAGAAATAAAGAGCCCGGCAGCGCTGGGCGTGGTCAGTTAGCGACTAACCACTACGAGCAACACGTGTGTCCTGTGTCCTTCATTCTAAGGCCCCAGGCCTGTCCTTGACCAGGACACCACATTGGCGACGAGCGGTGGTCTGATCCACCCCCACCGCGTGCAAAGCGCCTTGCACCTGAGCGCCCTGCATCCGGCGCCCCGCTGCCCTGCAGCCCAACGAGTGACCCACTCGCGACGCCACACCCGGTGCCCGGGCTCCATCTGCCCCGACGCGCCTCTCGGACTCACCCTGTCCGCACAGCAGTGGAAGCGGCCCGTTCACTCAGCGACGGCAGCCTGCGCAGCCCTCCGGCAGCTCCGATTTGGCTCCTGCCTGCCTCCGGAGTCCTTCGTCTGCCGCCTCCCTCGACGTGACCGGCGTGTCACGACCAGGTACTTGCTGCAGTGCGCCCTTCGGCCCCGGCGGCCCCTGCACCTCGTGAGTGTGCCCATCGGCCCCAGCGGCCCCTGCTCCTCGGCCTTCGCGCCACTCTCTGCCGGCCTGCCGCGGCCTCCACAGCAATCCCGCGCATGCGCGGTAGACACCCGGCTGAACGCTCCCGCCGGCCCTGCATCTTCCCACGCATTTCGCGTGTCATCGGCCCTGCAGGCCCCTGCCAGATCTTCACGCCTCCACCAAATTAACGCCTGGGTACTGTCCCTCAGTACCACCCCCGTCCCACAAGGGTGGAAGGACTATAGCTGCCCCCCCTGCCTGCCTGGAAAAGCTCAGACACCCTGCTGACTCCTCATTTCCACGCCTGTGCATCGTGGACACCACGCAGCCTCCTTCCTTGCCTGCAAAGAGTGCCCAGTTTCGGCCACCATGGCCACTGTACCTCCCCTGGAGCCATTCTCTGTCACGGGAACACCCCCCTCGCAGGCTACGCGATGGCGCAAATGGGTCGAGCGTTTGGAGAACTATTTCATCGCTGCGGATATCGCAGTGGCGCGGCGTCGTGCCATGCTGCTACACCTAGGAGGGGAGGCCATTCATGACATCTCCAAGGACATCACCGAGGGAGACCCGCCGCACACCTACGCCACCCTGCGAGACGCCATCACGAGATATTTCGAGCCTTTCACGAGCGCAGACTATGAACGGTTCCTGCTCCGGCAAGCTCGCCAGCTCCCTGAAGAGTCCGTAGATGTATTCTACGCGCGTTTGAAGAAGCTAGCCAGCACGTGCAGACTCCCGGACGCGGATGACGAGATTCGCGCCCAATTCATACAAGGGTGTTCATCTCTAAAGCTGAGAGAGAGAGTGCTGGAAACGGACGCTATGCCCATGCGCGACATCCTCGCTTTAGGACGTTCTAAAGAGCTCTCCAAGGCCCGAGCGGCCCACATGGAGCCAGGCCCGGCAGTCAAGGTCAAGACAGAACCAGTGTATGCAGTCAAGTCACAACGTCCAGACAACCGTGCGAGGCCTCAGAAGAAGGACCGACCTCATCAGTCCCAGCCCTCCCGCGACCATTCGTGCATTTGGTGTGGAGGCGCCACCCCACACAAAGGCGCCTGCCCAGCCCAAGGTAAAATCTGCAGCGCATGTGGGAAGGCCAATCACTTCGCAAGCGTCTGCCTGTCATCGCAGCGGAAGAAGCAAAGCGGCCCGCCCAGAAAAGCGCGACAGGTAGCGCCACTACCCAACACGTCCAACAGCAGCGACATGGACGACGACGAGGAAGACGCTGCGTCGGTCCACGTAGTACGCATGCTCAACACCCTAGCGGCCACAGCGTCTAATGAACCAATGTGCACCGTCCATGTCCACAGCCAAGCAGTCAGAGCCCTCATCGACACCGGCGCGACAATAAACCTAATGGCAGCCAGTGTGTACCAGTGCCTGGAGGATGCCCCCACGCTTCACCCCACCAGAGTGCAAGTCTTCGCCTACGGGACTCGGCGCCCATTGCGCCTATGCGGTGTGTTCCGAACAACCGTGTCTCACAACTCCACGCAGCTGCAGACCAAGATTTATGTATCCCATGAAGGCTCAGGGTTCCTCCTCGGCTGCAAGACCGCACGTGAACTGGGTCTCATTCATTTCGCCCTCACAGTACAGGCTCAAGGTTTAGATCACCTGGTCGCAGACCACTCCTCTTTGTTTGAAGGCATTGGATGTCTACGAGGCCCTCCCGTCCGACTCCACATCGACCAGTCCGTGGCCCTGGTAGCCCTCCGGCACAGGCGGATTGCGTTCCACCTCCGACCCAAAGTGGAAGCTGAACTTAAGATGCTAGAACAAGCGGGGATCATCGAGCGAGTGACTGGACCCACCCCGTGGGTATCCCCCATCGTCGTAGCCAAAAAGCCGAAGCAACCCGACGCAGTGAGGATATGTGTGGACATGCGCCTCCCCAACCTGGCCATCAAAAGAGAGCGTCATCTGACTCCAACCATCGACGACATCATCGGGGAGCTCGCAGGATCCAAATGGTTCTCCAAGATGGATCTGCGGTCAGGGTACCATCAAATCCCGCTGCACCCAGACTCGCGCCCAATCACGACTTTCTCCACACATGCCGGCCTGTGGAGGTACACGAGGCTCAACTTCGGCATCTCAAGCGCCGCCGAGGTGTTTCAGAACATCATCCACACCGTCCTCCAAGGCCTCGACGGAGTTCTGAACGTGAGCGACGACATCCTGGTGCATGCCCCGACTCTGGAAGAACACCTCAGACGGCTCCAAGCAGTGTTTAACCGCTTACAAGAGAAAGGGCTGACGCTCCACAAGGCCAAATGCGAGTTCCTGCGAAAGGACATAAGTTTCTTTAGGTACAAGTTCTCCGACCAAGGAGTGGGACCTGACCCCGACAAAGTGAGAGACATCCACAGTGCGCCGGCGCCCACTTCCATAACAGCAGTACGCAGTTTCCTGGGCATGGTGACTTACTGCGGGCGTTTCATAAAGGACCTGTCCGACCTGACGGGACCACTCCGCGACCTCACAAAGTCAAACACCACCTGGAAATGGGGCCCGGAGCAGCAAGAGTCCTTCGAGAACACAAAAGCAGCTTTGTCAGCCGACACGACACTGGCGTACTTCAACCCACGGAACGAGTCGCAACTGTTAGTAGATGCCAGCCCCACCGGTCTGGGCGCCGTCCTGTCACAACGGCAGTCGTGTGGAGAATGGGCCCCCGTGGCATACGCCAGCCGTACCCTCACACCTACGGAACAGCGCTACTCCCAGATTGAGCGGGAGGCCATTGCCATTCTGTGGGGGTGCCGCCATTTCCACATCTACCTCTATGGCCACCCTTTCTCAGTCATCACCGACCACAAACCCCTCATACCGCTCTTCCAAGGTTCGTCCTCCCGACCGCCCCCGAGGATCGAAAAATGGGTGTTGCAGCTGCAAGAGTTCCAGTTCTCCGTGGAGTATCGGCCCGGCACACGTAACCCTGCCGACTACCTGTCCAGACACGCCCGTCCCGTCACAGAGGACGAAGCCGCCGAGGCAGCAGCCACTGAGGAATACGTTCGGCTAGTCATCGAGAGGTCCAAGCCACGTCCCATGTCCCTCGAAGAAGTTTCCAGAGCCACCAAAGACGATGACTGCCTCCAGATCGCGATCCAAGCTGTCGAGTGCGGAGACTGGAAGGCACTCCAGAGCCCCGCGTCTTTTCGCACCCCGGATGCCCAAGCCATTCTGAAAGCCCTGTACCTGGTCCGACACGAGCTGTCGGTCTCCACAGATGGATGTCTCCTGAGAGGTCCCCGCCTGGTACTGCCCAGCAGCCTGACCCACCAAGCCGCCTTACTGGCACACGGATCGCACCAAGGGATCGTCAAATCCAAGAGTAGGCTCCGGAGCAAGGTGTGGTTCCCCGGGCTAGACAGGGCAGTCGAAGAAGTGGTCCATAGGTGTCCAGTGTGTCTTGCAACAAGCCTACCCAATCCTCCGGCGCCTGTGGCCACCGAAGATGGCCCTACATCCCCGTGGGTACGGGTGAGTGCGGACTTCGGCAGTCTTCCTGGGGGCAAGTACATGCTAGTTGTGGTGGACGACTTCTCCCGCTACCCGGAAGTGGAAATCATATCGTCGACAGCAGCCTCAGAGGTGATACCAAAATTTGAGAAAATAATTGCCACCCACGGCCTCATGAAGGAAGTCCGCACAGACAATGGCCCTCCATTCAATGGCAACGAATTCACAGACTACCTCCAGAGCCAAAACGTAAAACACAGACGAATCACGCCAAGATGGCCTCAAGCCAATGGAGAGGTCGAGAGACTAATGAGGACACTTAATAAAACAATACAAATTGCAATCGCCGACGGCCAGTGCCTGGAGTTAGCCATCTACCAATTCCTCCGGGAATACCGTCTGACCCCACATTGCACCACGGGAGTCTCCCCGAGCCGACTCTCATTCAACCGAGTCATGGCAGACACCATCCCACATCACCCAGCATGGGAGCTCGCCCCAAACCCGAGAAACCGGTCCATGGAGCAACGCACCAGAACCAACCAAGAAGCATCCAAGCGGAGAAGAGCGGCGGACAGCCCGATACAAGTCGGGGACAAGGTTCTAGTGAAAGACCGCCACCCCGGAGGAAAGTTCCGCCTGCCCTTTGAGCTACACCCTTGGACTGTCACCGAGATCAAGGGAACCATGATCACTGCTGTCAGGAGTGGGGAGTCTGTCACAAGAAATGTTTCATTTTTCAAGAAAGTACCGGACCCGGACTCTGACCAGGATGAGTGGCACCCAACCCCCCAGATGCCACCATCGGGACCAGCGGAGGCTGGCACCGCGACGGCTCGAGCAGAAGACACCACCCCGACTACTCAAACCACGGAGAGTACAGATGAAGAGTCCACCGTCCACGACAGCGAGAACGCAGATAGGTCACCCCCGGCTACAGGAGGATGCCGGAGCCAAACAAGATACAGCCTGCGTCCGTGCCCGAAACCTTCCCAGAGGTATCGTGACTTTGTGGCACAGTGCTGGCGTTGAGCTGACCGAGATCGCTGACCCCGCCGAGATTAAAGTAAGACTGTTCCTCTTTGTTTATCTTTGAAATGTTATGTTGGCCACTCCTTGAGCAGGAGCTGGTCCAGAGACTTTGAGCGGACTTCTGTTTGCACTCCGCAGTCAAATCTTACAGCACGGTTTTGCTGACCTCATAGACTTTTTGAACTTTGATGTTTCGTTTTCCTGTTCTGTTTTCTTTCATCCCTAGGTAAAGGAGGAATGTAGTGTTGCTGCCAGTGGGGTGTACCACTGCAGCACACGCCCCCTCCCACTGTCCAGGCATGTGTCGCCCCTCTGGCGTAGAGGGGCCTTGGTATAGCCCTTACGTGAGCACGAACGTGGGTTTAGAAATAAAGAGCCCGGCAGCGCTGGGCGTGGTCAGTTAGCGACTAACCACTACGAGCAACACGTGTGTCCTGTGTCCTTCATTCTAAGGCCCCAGGCCTGTCCTTGACCAGGACACCACATATACCTTACCCTGATATAAAGTGAGGAGCGCCCTGAGATTGTTAGTATCCCAATTTTCAAGTTCCTCCCCAGAGGTGTTTGGAATTTCCTGCCTACTGCCCTAACCCCAGCTTTTTTGGGTGCACAAAAGACTAGAGTCAAATCCTTTGTGAGAGTGCTAAGGCAGAGCTTTTTGATGTGCAAGTATGTTAGGTGAAAATCTCGCCCCCCCCCAATCAAGTCAGAGAAGTCCCAAGCTGCCAACACCTATTACCCCATGTCTCTCTGTCTGGGAGAAATACTCAAAGACGAACTGCCAGCCACACTCAGACATGTGACCCATGACACAGGCTGCAGACACCAACTGGTCAGGACAAGAAAATGGCAACTTTATAAAAGTGGCAGTTTATTTTTTTTTTGCTTAGAATCTAACTTCACCATTAAAGAAGGTTTTAAATTACATTTCTTTAGACACCAAACTCGACATTCCAACCTGCTCCCAATCAAATGTTTTCATTTATTAAATGTAATTGCGATTCTCCTATTAACATGACCAGAGAATCTGGATTTCATTAAAGAGACGGAGGCTAGCATTATGCATATAACTTGTAATGCAACTCCAAACAGCCGCATATGTCATAAAGCAATAGTTCCAATGGAACATTACCAACAAAACAATTCTACAAAGTACTAGGCAATCAGCCTCTTTTAAATAAGGAGTAAAGTAAGGAAAAGTCATAATGAGAAATCCAACGATGAAACTTCAAGTAAACCAAGGTAGAAGAAGGCAAGAAATAACTTCAAGATCCTTAGGGAAGTAGTCAGGAACATGAGTTCAGGAGAGGTTATCTGAAACGGAAAGAAGTGTAAATAAAATCTAGATATGAGCAAAGATAAATCCTGAAAAGGAAATGAGAATTAAAGAGAAACAATTCAATAGTTGTAGTATGTTCATTGTAAAGCAAGAATAATATCAAATGCATAAATACATAAAATAGTAACCAAGAACCACCCAGGGAGGGTGGGAGGGATAATGCTAGCCTCAGTGTCTTTAATGTAATCCATTAACCCAAAAGTATCCAATGAGAGAGTCAGGCCTTGCAGTGGTGAAAAATTAATATAAGAGTGTTTCTCTACCAGGACATGAAGAACTTAAGAATCAGATGTCCAACTTTGTACATACACTGCCCCCACCCTATGGGCTGTTAAGGATCTACCTTAGTGGTGACTTATGTGTATTAAAAAGAAAGGTTTAGGCCTGGCAAAAGTTTTATTTTGCCAAGTCGAAATTGCATTTTTAACTACACACACAGTGCTACTTAAGTGGGTGGTGCAATCGGTGCTGCAGGCCGACTAGTAGCATTTAATGAACAGGACATGGGTGCATGCATTACACCCATACTAGTGACTTGCAAGTAAAATAAATGTGGCAATTGGTTGTAAGACAATTTACAATTTTTAAAGGAGGGAGCACAAGTACTTTAGCACTGGTTAGCAGTGGTAAAATGTGCAGATTCCTAAAAGACAATAAAAATGGGTTCAGAAAACAGTTGGGTGAAGGTAAAAAGTTTGAGGATACCTGTTTAGAGAGGACAACGCCCAACAGATAATATGGAGCTTTCTCTTAGGATTTGGAGAGGGTGGGAGATAATTAAAAAGAATTATGTTTTGGACTGCCAGGCTTTTCTTAGTGGAGCAGAAGAGAAAAAAATACATCAGCTCAATCACCCTAAATAGAACAAATATTCAGAAGTACTTAAATTGCCTGCCACATTCTGTGTGGCCATCAGTCTAAAATTTCTACCAGTGGACCCAGCAAGTCTTGCCGGTTGAAATGGTTTGCCTGACTCCAAATACAGTGGGGAAACCAACAGTTTGGCCACAACATGGTAGAGTACAGTGCTGGGGTACTGGTGACAGGGTACCCTGTATGCCAAACTCTGAATAATCCCCAAAGTATATGTTTGCCTAATTGACAGAAATATCAATTGATTAGTACCAAACTCAGAGCTCCACTGCAGTCTGTGGATGCTATGCAGATGAAAGTGGAACTTCAGATTCCACTGCTTTACACAGTGCAGGCCTAAATTGTAAAATGAACTGAACTGTCTCAAATTATTACTGGAAGGAAGTCATGTAATTGCACAACATTTTGTAAGAACAATTTGCTAATGTTTGTTGCTATAGGATTTCCTTTGACTGGAAAGACGTGCCACTTTAGTCAATGAACTAACTACTATAATAATAGTAGTGAATCCATTGTTAGCTGGCAATTCTACTATGAAATCAATTGATACATTATGCTAAGGACATAGTGGATTAGGTAGTTGATGTAAGTATCCTATTGGTGTTCTTCTCTTAGTCTCATTTTTCATAAGTAGTTTCATAGTGTTGTACATCCTTTCTATAGTCTACTGACCAGAAATGTCTTTGAATCATTTACTCAGTGTTAATGATGCCATATTGACCAGAAAAAGGAGAATCTTGAGCTTCATAAAGGACTTGTTGTTGTATTTCAACAGTACATATGTAGGCTCTCACTTTGAACCTAAGTAAACCATCCTTAAAGTGCCTTTGTACATGAACTTATATCCACCGATTAATACATTCGGAAGCCATTTTTCTTGATCTGATCTATGATGTTTGAATTGATCTTATTAAAATAATTTATTAGGTATTCTCAATACAATTTTTTTTAACCACGCTGAGGAATATGAGAATCAAAATAAACGTGTTACGTACTGAGATGTAGTTTGCATCTACAGTTACAACATAGCCGAAACAAATACCTCTATATATCATCAATGATATGCAGCAGTAACATGGGAAGTTTAAACAAGTGCAGACAAACTATTCAAGTAGGAAGACATACCAATTAAAAAAAGCTAAGGGGCTGATTTAGAGTTTGACAAATGGAGTTTACTTTGTTGTGATGGCATTATCTCCGCCATCCTAAGTGACCTCTGCCCACGAAATTTAGAATGGACATTTCTGTACTTTGACAGGAACCACCATCATGGTGGCTCCTACCAGTGTAGGAAAAGTTTGATGGACATTATCATCAGCCATGATGGCCATCAGTTAAAATTGTCACATTTATTTTTTTATTTTTTAAATAAAACTGCCAACATGGCATTTTTTTTAAAACAAACAACTATTGATCTCCACACCCTGGAAGTCTTCTCCTTGGATGTGTGACTCATTTCGTTTTTTTTTTGCAGACAAAAAGGCATTACACCATCCACTCACAATGGGCCGACTGGTGTAATGCCCTTCTCATGACCACCCCTACTCCGTTAGTCTGTCAGAGGCAGTATTCAGTTGACAGAGTCAAAGGAGATTTCAATTGAATAATTAGGTCTTTCCATCTCTAAATACTGCAGACGGACCGAGGATTTGTGGGCAGGGTACTCTGCCACATTTGCAGCAGTGTAGTCTGCCCACCAAACTCTAAATCAGAACCATAGCATATATATAGCAGGATGCACACTATCTCACATCTCAGACAGTTGAGATGCGCTAGAGTAAGTTTCATGAAATGTGCATTCACATTTGTATTTAAGTCGAATTGTGCATGTGGGTGTGATCTTATGGTAGGAACAATCATGTTAGCACATGCCACGTTATCTTCCTCCTAAGTTTGCTGAGGGATCAATTGGTTGGGTGACATTGCAGCAAAATCTCTATCCAAGCAGAGTGGACATACTCTTTTAAATAGTTCCATGGAATAGAAGGCATTCTTTGTAGGAGTGGTTGTACTTTTCCAATATCATATCATACAGATTTTTGCTACAATGAGTGAGGTGGCCATCCATCAATGCCCAGAGGAGAGTCCATCCACGTATTCTAGTAGACAATTTACAAAGGCCAATTGCATAGGTGCGCTAAAAGGTATGAGACCATGGGCCCCATTAGTATGTCGGCCGGATCGCCACCGCCCGCATGACGGTGGCGATCCGCCCAAGATATTCCCTGCCTGCATGTAAATTTCCCCCGCCACATTACCATGGCGGGGGGACCCCGGCAGACGGAAAGACCGTCTACCGGTGTTCTGCCTGGTCGAAGAGTCGACCGGGCAGAAAATCTGTTAATATGGTGGCGGAAAGGCATGCGGTTTTCAGCATTGGGGGCCCGTTGTGGGTCCCCAGATATTCCGGGGGGTGCATAAGAGGGGTACCTACGGTACCTCCCTGCATTTGACAGTACAATGTGGCAGGCACCTGTCATGTTGTGTTCTCAAATGCACAACATTGCATTTTTGGCATTACGACAGGCAGTGCTCTCAGCACCACCCGCCACAATGTCAGAAATGCGGGATGTGCCCGCCAGTGTGGTGGGCTCATCCTAATGGGATGTGCGGGACCTCCACACCCTTAGCGGGTGGTCCCATTTCCCGTGGGTATGGCCGGCAGACAAAGTCCGCCCGCTATACTAATGATCCCCCATATCTTCTAAATGTATTCTCTATCTCTTATGAGTAGGGTATGATTAATGTGCATGCCCAGTGCATGTGGCATAGCGTACCATATTCTTGATCACACCTCTAACAGCGAGAATTGGGATTCAGCCCTGATTTCGCCATGTGTGATGGTGTACCAAAACCATTTATTAAGTTTAAAATGGTGTGCAGACATAATATCAAATTTTAAATATCGAGTTGCACAAATATCGAGATTCAGAAATATCGACAGCAAGAATATCGCAGTCGAGGATATCGACCTACGGTAACTAATATTGATTTTAAAAATATCCAAGTGTTTAATATAATTTGTAAAAATATTGGGGCTGATTCCGGTCTCGTTTGGAAAGGCTCTGAATCAGATTTGTTATTGCCTAAACCGATATGGAGCCCTTGTTCTTGACCGATTTGTTCCCAGTTCCGAACAAGCATGTACAATGCCTGGAAAACCTTAGCGCTGACCGAATCAGTTCCGGAAGGCATACGGAGAGATAGAGCCCTCTGGAGCCAAATCGTACAGCTTTGTGGTGTAGGGTTTCCAAGCGAGCAAGTACGATGAACAATTCGGACAGGCTTTACGATTTGTTTTGCCCGGATCGAAAAGGCTGCCGGGATCAGTCTTTTGGGGCCCGTCGCAGGCTCCGCTTCACCCGGGGCCCTCCGAATCATGTGCATGGAAGTACCCAAGGGTCCGCCCTTTCAGACCATGCACAGTTTGGCAGGAACCGAGGGTTGCCCGCTACAGGGTGCACAATTAAACCCAACCTCCCCTTTTGTCAATGGGAGTCTGTGTATGCGTTCGGCACACAGCTCCCATTGAAGTCAACCGAACCGTATCCGGATACATTCAAATACATCACACTTGTTCTGTCGGACTTCCCTGACACGAGTCGCACAGAGAGCATTCCAGACACACGTCGTTTGATTGCTGTCTGAATGAGATCGAAATCAGCCCAATAGTTGACCGCACCGCATGACGGTGGCGATCCGCCCAAGATATTCCCTGCCTGCATGTACATTTCCCCCGCCACATTACCATGGCGGGGGGACCCCGGCAGACGGAAAGACCTTCTACCGGTGTTCTGCCTGGTCGAAGAGTCGACCGGGCAGAAAATCTGTTAATATGGTGGCGGAAAGGCATGCGGTTTTCAGCATTGGGGGCCCGTTGTGGGTCCCCAGGTATTCTGGGGGGTGCATAAGGGGGGTACCTACGGTACCTCCCTGCATTTGACAGTACAATGTGGCAGGCACCTGTCATGTTGTGTTCTCAAATGCACAACATTGCATTTTTGGCATTACTACAGGCAGTGCTTTCAGCACCACCCGCCACAATGTCAGAAATGCGGGATGTGCCCGCCAGTGTGGTGGGCTCATCCTAATGGGATGTGCAGGACCTCCACACCCTTAGCGGGCGGTCCCATTTCCCGTGGGTATGGCCGGCAGACAAAGTCCGCCCGCTATACTAATGAGCCCCCATATCTTCTAAATGTATTCTCTATCTCTTATGAGTAGGGTATGATTAATGTGCATGCCCAGTGCATGTGGCATAGCGTACCATATTCTTGATCACACCTCTAACAGCGAGAATTTGGATTCAGCCCTGATTTCGCCATGTGTGATGGTGTACCAAAACCATTTATTAAGTTTAAAATGGTGTGCAGACATAATATCAAATTTTAAATATCGAGTTGCACAAATATCGAGATTCAGAAATATCGACAGCAAGAATATCGCAGTCGAGGATATCGACCTACGGTAACTAATATTGATTTTAAAAATATCCAAGTGTTTAATATAATTTGTAAAAATATTGGGGCTGATTCCGGTCTCGTTTGGAAAGGCTCTGAATCAGATTTGTTATTGCCTAAACCGATATGGAGCCCTTGTTCTTGACCGATTTGTTCCCAGTTCCGAACAAGCATGTACAATGCCTGGAAAACCTTAGCGCTGACCGAATCAGTTCCGGAAGGCATACGGAGAGATAGAGCCCTCTGGAGCCAAATCGTACAGCTCTGTGGTGTAGGGTTTCCAAGCGAGCAAGTACGATGAACAATTCGGACAGGCTTTACGATTTGTTTTGCCCGGATCGAAAAGGCTGCCGGGATCAGTCTTTTGGGGCCCGTCGCAGGCTCCGCTTCACCCGGGGCCCTCCGAATCATGTGCATGGAAGTACCCAAGGGTCCGCCCTTTCAGACCATGCACAGTTTGGCAGGAACCGAGGGTTGCCCGCTACAGGGTGCACAATTAAACCCAACCTCCCCTTTTGTCAATGGGAGTCTGTGTATGCGTTCGGCACACAGCTCCCATTGAAGTCAACCGAACCGTATCCGGATACATTCAAATACATCACACTTGTTCTGTCGGACTTCCCTGACACGAGTCGCACAGAGAGCATTCCAGACACACGTCGTTTGTTTGCTGTCTGAATGAGATCGAAATCAGCCCAATAGTTGTTAAAAATATCGATTTTTTTTATTAATGTTCTGTATTTTAGTATATCTTTTAAATGTATGTGATGTATTTTTTTGTATAAGAATTGTTTGTATTTTTAATATATGCGGAACATTTTCGGTAGTTATTAATTGTTTTTATTTGAATTTTGCGTTTTTAGTTCCCGAAGCAGGTGTGGGTTTATAGGGGAATAGGGTGAGAAGTAATTTACTTATATTAAATTAATTGATTATTTTTTATTTATTAATATTTATTTAATTGAGATGTTATAGTGTTAAATGTTTAAAGTAATTTATTATTAGTTAATTAATAGTTGGTTGTTAATAAATAATAATTATGGTAATTGTGTAAATAATTTTAGGTGTGTGTTTTGGTGTTTATAGGTGTAAAGGGTGGGAAGTTTTATTTAGTATAATTCTTTTTATTGAAACATGCATCGGTTCAAATAAATAATACAGAGGGCACAGAAAATGGATAAATAATAACGACTAGCGGAGGAGGAGGATTACATTTCGCCATAAGAGGGGAACATCACGGGGTAAGGGGGACATTTGGTTCAGAGCAATCAGGAGGCATACAGATTTCTCCCCGATATCTATTCCAAGGGCTCCAGATGCACGCCCATTTTTTGGGGCAGCCCCATGCGACATGTACCGTCTTTTCCCTAAACATACACCAGTCAAAATCTCTCTCCCAGGTCTCCAACGTGGGTGGTTTAGCAGCTCCCCGTAATTGTGCAATGTTTCTCTTGGCTATCATGAATCCCAGGGTGGACCATTGTGTCTGGTGAGTGTTAAGATCTGTCGGTTCCCATATGCTGAGGAGGCATTGCCTCAAATCCGGTGAAAGGCGGGTGAGTAGTACAGCAAAAATTACCTCATGTTCCTCGTGCCAGAAAGAGCTGACGAATTTACATTCCCATATAATGTGTAAAAAAGTTCCCAGTTGAACACATCTCTCCTACAATCCCCTTTATCGGTGAACCCCATATGAATCAGGCGTTGCCTGGTTATGTACACACGATGAAGGATTTTTAGCTGTATCAGCCTAAGGCGCGCCGGTATGGCGACCACTCTAGGGGAAGACACCGCCTCTTGCCAGTCTTCATTGTCTATCTCAATCCTGTCTCCAGTCCATTTATCCCTTAATGCCTGTAGGGAATCGGTCATATTGTTTATACGTTTTTTGTATATTAGGGAAATCGTCTTTTCGAGAAGATGGCCAGCTAGCATTCTGCCCTCTAAAGGTGAGGCTTCAGGATGGGTTGTGCCTGTAGGTAAGAGCGTTTGGAGTGAGTGTAGGATTTGGACATAGCGGAAGTATTCTGTGACAGCTAGGTCATATTCAGCATGTAGCGTATTGAAGGATTTAACTCCCCCTTCCCCCCAAAGGTCTTTGATTTGTGTGATGCCAATGAGATCCCATCTGGAGAAGCCTTTTGATCTCCATAGGCTGCCCAGAGATTCAGAATCCCAAAGGGGGGTCGCCAACGTCAGTTTACGTCCCCACCCAAGAGAATTGATTGCGTTGTGCCAAATCTGGACCGAATGCTTGATGGGGCCCGTCAAAATACATTTATTGGGCCGCGAATACGGTGCCCTGTTATAGTTACCTCCGGGGAGGAGGCATTTGTCCATGGCGTAACCTGGGTGGTCGCCTCGTCCATAGGTGCCGTGATTTATAGCGGCCAAGTGTGCCGCCCTGTAATATTTTTTAATGTCCGGAAGGCTTATGCCACCATCGTACCAATTTACAGTCTATTTATTGAAGGCGATACAGGGTTTTCCGGCTCAAAGCAATTCTCTCTGAAGACCTCTATTTCTCTAAAATATTGTGTAGGGACCAGGTCAAGGACATTTTAAGATGCATACAGAAATCGGGGCAAGGACATCATTTTAAACAGGGCTGCTCTGCCCAATAGGGAGAGGGGAAGCGACTTCCAACTTTTGAATTCTTTTTTGAGTCTATGAAGGGGCGGGAGGAGATTTAGGGCATACCTGACTGAGGGATCGTGAGAAATAAAAATGCCTAGGTATTTAAAGCTCGTTGTGTTGAGCTGGATTGGGCAATTTCCAGGGGGAGTAGGAGGATCCCCCCTAAGGGTGAATAATAAGGATTTACCACAATTGACCGTGAATCCAGAGAATCTGCCGAACACTGCCAAGATATCTAGAACTACTATTAGGGATTTCGACGGGGAGGCCAGATAGAGTAAAATGTCGTCAGCGTAGAGTGAGATGCGGTCCTCCCAGCCATGGGAGCATCTCAGCCTTCGTATCATAGTAATTTATTTTTAATTGATGAATTAATAATTGGTTGTTAATTAATATTAATTAATTAATCGGTAATTAGTTATGATAATTGTGTAATTCATTGTAGGTGTGTGTTTTGGTGTTTATAGGGATAAAGGGTGTTAAGTAGTTTATTTATTTTTTATTAATAATTATTTGTTGATTTATATCAATTAAATGAATTAAAAATGTATAATGGCAATTGTGTAATTAATTTTAGGTGTGTGTTGTGATGTTTATAGGGGTAAAGGTTGGGAAGTAATTTTAGTTTAATTAATTAATATATAATTTAATTAATGAATATATAGTTAATTAATGTTAATTATTTGATATTTATTTTGGGTAATTGTTTATTTTTGTTTTGTTGTTTTTACTTTTAAAGGGGTAAAGGGTGGGTATTAAATACATTTGAATTACTTTATAATTAGTTGTTAATAGTAATAGTTCTCCATTTAAAAATAAGTTTGAATTGTGTTTTATTATTTTATAGTTTAATTTAGGTGTGTGTTGCGGACATTATAGAGTTAAAGTTTGTGTAGTTAATTAATATTTATGTTTTATTTAATTAATAATATTTGTTTAATTGATTATTAATTATGTTAATTATGGAAGTCATTTTTTTTTAAATGTTGAAGTGTGTTATTGATGTGGTGTTCTAGGGTAGGAAATAAAATAAATACATTTACGTACCAATTAATGTTTTTGTTTGTAAATATTCTCTAGTTTACACGATTTAAGAAAAATGTATTTAATATTTTATTTTATATAATATTTGTAGGTATGTGTTTTATGTTATTAATATTATAATATATTTTCTTTTTATATGTTTAATATATTTGATTTTTAATTGTAAAATTATTTATTTATTTATTTTTATACATTTATTTATTTTCAGTGTTAAAAAAAATAATTAACTGTTGAGTGTAATTCTGGCCTCTCCGCAATCCAACACTTTCCCTATGGTTGCACTCACTGGAGTGGGAATAATAATTTTTGCCTCTCCCCTATCCAACACTTTCCCTACTGTTGCACTCACTAGACCGGGAATAGTGATTCTTACCCCCCCATCCAACACTTTACCTACTGTTGCACTCACCTCACTTTGTCCCAGTCCCGCACAACAGTTGGTGCTTTGTGCTTTTTAGTGCTATTTTTACCTAAGTCTTTAAAATTGAATATCTCCGGTTCTACAGATTAGAGTTTTGTCATTTTGGTCTTGTTTTATTTATTAAGAAAGTTCTATTTTTCGAACTTGTTGTGGGATTCTTTTTGTGTGATGTTGTCACTGTTTTACTGTATGAGTTGTTGCACAAATACTTTACACATCTGCTCTAAATTAAGCCTGACTATTCTCTGCCAACCTTCTAGTGGTTGAGCATAGGATCATTTAGAGTTTGCATGTGCCTTAACATGATAAGCGTTGTGGTTGCTGCTTGACCAGGGCTCACACCCAAGTCAATCAGTAAGTAACCCACTTTTTTTTACAGAAAATCACTCCACCTACTCTCTTTTGTGGTATAAACACCTCAAAATATAGATCACCTGAGGAAAAAAGGCAGCTATGCACTTGATTCAAGCAAGCAATATATAGCTGACAATTTGGGGTCTGTTGCTTCAAAGCAGTCCCTGTGAGAGGCCGGCAAGGCCACAATGAGAGGCTCTCTAATGAGAGGAAGTGCTTTGGCCTGTAGGAGAGATACTATAGAACAAGGGGAAGGTGGATTGTCTGTTAGAAACCTCACACAATAATACAAGGACAATCCTACTGAAGAATGGCTGCACCACTTGAAAAAGGAAAAGCTGACCTTGAGCTCATTTATTACAGATTAAGCAGAATATGCACTACACAAATTACGCTACCACCATTGTGATACGAGTGAGAAAGTGGGAAGACCCCTTAGCTTTCCAATTAAAACCAGAGTCACAAATGGCAGTTCATCCGTGTGAGACATAGAAGGCACTACTCTTACGCACCCATTGGATATAGTTAACACCTTTGCCCAATTTCTAGCTTCACTCTATAAGTTTGACCGGGATAGGGATATTACAAAAGGCAAATAATACTTTTTTGCCAAATATCCAATCCCTATGCTATCTGAACTAGGGAAGGATTTGCTAGATGGTGAAAGATCCCAAAATGAAATAAGAGAGTCCATATCTGCTCTTCCTAATAATAAGTTGCAAAAGGAGGATGGATACCCAGGTGCATTTTACAAAACTGGGGGCAGCCATATGTTTAAAATGCTACATAGAGACTTCAATGGAGCTTAAGATACGGGGTAACTTCACTCTTTTTTCAACAAAGCAACAATAGCAATGAATCCTAAATTAGACAGATATCATATACAACCTGCTACCTACACACCCATTACACTTTTATACGTGGACGTAAAGATAGTAGCCTAAATGCTGGCAAATAGACTGTGTAAGATTATTCCCAGGTTGATTCATGTTTGACAAAAGGATTTGTCCCAGGCAGACACTCTAGACACCATCTCAGAACCCTTTCGCATTTATTATATAGGAAAAATTACTCTCTAGACCCACAGTAGCCCTGTACCGCAGTGCGGAGAAAGACTTTGATAAAGTGAAGTGGGGAATATCTGTTCATAACTCTCAAAAGCTTCATTATGGGGGACAAATTCATATCAACATTTCCTTTGCTATATGACAACCCTACAAAAAAAGTGGCCTCTGGTGGGTTCCTCTCACAATCATTCTTTTTTTTTCTTTTTCTTTTTATTAACAGTAACGTGTTCAACATTCAAATTGCATATGGGAGATTAATGCGACTACAAAGATCTGACAACAGCATGTTACAGAGTACCTTTCAATGAGACATAGTAACCCACAGAATTCATGGTGTTGGTGGTTCGTCAAGGGAGGAGAACAGGTGGAACACAAATATTTCCCCTACAGGCATTCCATTTGTCCCATATAGCAGTCCATTATTTGGGGCAGCTACATGCAGTGTACACCGCTTTTTCTCTGATCATACACCAGTCCATATCTGCCTTCCAGGCCTCAAACCTTGGTGACACCTCCCCCCCCTCCCCCCCCCCCACACACAACTGTGCAATGTTTCTTTTTAGACCCAGAGTGACCCATAGTTTATCCTTACCACACAATCATTCTTAATAATGAGCGGAACTAGGCAGAGCTACACCTTGTCATACCTTCTGTTTCCTCTCGCCTTGGAACCACTAGCCCTATGGAAGACACACACAACAGTGAGAGGTAAAAGCTCTATTTTACAAAGACGATTTAATGTTAATGCTGACTAACCATGAAACCTCTTTACCCTCTCTATTGTCCCAGATAAGAACATTTTACTCCTTTCACTATCTATGATTAATTGGACAAAGTGTGAATCACTCTCCATCTCTCAATACAATAGAAAGGAAGCAATAAGACCAGTCAATTTCAGATGGGTCACGCATAACCTTAAATATCTGGGAATCCTCTTGAGCACTGCATTTACAGATATGGATGTTGATAATAACTGTCCTCTACACTGCCAAATAAATGTGGACTTCCAAAGGTCGAAGGCACTAAACGTGTCATTCTTGGGACATGTGCAAGTGATCAAAATGAGGATTGCTCCATGCTACAAGTACATCCGAAACATGCTTCCTTTCAAAATTTTCTTGCACATTTTATGGCAAATCGAATGGGACATCACACTTTTCCTGTGGAATGGGTACAGACCCTGTGTTAAGCTTGCAAAGCTGTTTGCGCACATCCTCAATTGGTCTTAAACTCCCACATATTGAGACGTACAACAATACCTAACATCTGTTGCAGATTATCCTCTCTCACACAATTTGACACAATCACCTCTTTGGGTCCAACTGCAGTTATCCACCCCAAGGGCTAACCACTCACATATAACTGCTTTACCTCTTACGCTGGAACTTGACCTTATGATGTTCTCACAACAGACATTCTGGCTGATTGCTCATTTAGGTGCTCCACTCTGGAATACCACTAAGGTAAAAATAAGGGACAAACCATTAGCTTGAGGAAATTGGGGTGGGGGCAATGGATCCTGATGTTCAACTATTAACTTAACGAAAATAAAATCCTCACATTCGAGGAACTGACACAACAATACAGACTTGACAGTAATCAGAAGTGGAGATACCAACTATTCACAAATTAACTTATATATGAGCTAGACAGAGGGGAGTTGTAACAGGCTTAAAGACCACTCTTATTACTGAATTATAGTTCATACCTATACTGAACCCCTTGGGAATCAGGTGGCAAATAACCTCTCAACAGAATACACAGATGAAGCCTGCTCTGACTTGATATATTTACACGATAAGCAAAGGAGAGCGATGTGGCAGAAATACACATATTTTAAATGATTCACTTACAACATCGATGTCATAAATATCAATGTAAAAAATATAGAGTAAAAAATATAGACTACGAGAATATCGACTCCTATATAGTTAAATAGGTAAGTACAATAATATTGACTAAAAATATCAATGTAAAAAATATAGATGTATGACATATTGACTTTTATATAAATAAAAAATAAAATAATATATATTAAATATTAAAATTAATTTTAACAAAATAAAAGACATTTAGGGGTTGATTCCGATACGGGAAAGTAATCCATACGACGATTAGAATTCGTAGCCGTTTCCGTACGAATCGTACAAATCCGTCCGAATCGCGTAGTACGATCCGTAGGTAAAAAATAAGTCTGAATCTTTGTGAACTGTACAAAAAGCAAGGGAACATCCGTACGGAATAGACCCTGAAAGTGAACCGTAAGAATCGTAAACATGCTGTACGACCCGACAAGTACGATCCAGACCCGGGAATCAGAATGCGGTTTGTACGGAAAACGTTGCTTATGAGCTGCGATTCATACCGAAAACTTTGCGTATGACAGACCCACAAAATACAATACGATACGAACCCCCCCTTACTGAAGCGCACGTGTACCCCGTAAAAACGTCGCGTATGAGCGATCCGCAAAATCAAATACAAGACGAACCCACACTGAACGAAGCACAAGTGAACCCCGTAAAAACGTCGCGTATGAGGCAGCCACAAAATCAAATACGAGACGAACCCCCCCTGAACAAAGCGCACTCAAACCCCTAAAACAGCACAAGGATGTAGAAAACGACCGTACCGCGACAACGTCGGGTTGCACACACAAATAAACAGAAGCAAATACAAGTAAACGAGCCCTACTGAACCACGCGGACCCTGTCAAACAGCACAAGGAGGGTGAAAACGACTCACTCAACACCACAAAACACGTCTCCAGTGTACAAACCATGGAAATGTCCTGGCCAGATCCAAACAGGCAAACAGAGGGGTTAACTCAGAAACACCCTTTATAACACACCCACCAAAAATTCAAACTAAGCCCCACCCACAAATTGACCAATAAAAATGGCCCACACACGCAAACCATGATCCTTTGCAACAGACACAATTAGCAAGACACACTGACAACATACCACCAACTGCACACATCCACCTTCACACATACCCCCAATCACATTCTGACCCCCACCCCCTTCACATTCAGACTCACACACCCACATCCATACACACCGTCACCCCTATACCATGTCCGCACGGAAGAATCCAAAGTTCACGAAGAAGGAGATGGAGATCCTTGTAGATGAAGTCATCAGAGTCAAGCCACAGCTGTTTGGCGCATGGTGAGAAAACACAGCTGTGGGACAGGATAGTCAATAGGGTGAATGCTGCTGCACCCATCAGATGCACAAGGAAGGAGTGCCAGGCCAGGTGGTACGATCTGCGGAGGATGATCAAGCGGAAGATGGACGAGGAGTACAAACAGAGCGAGGCCAGCACACTGGAGGTGGTGGTCCCCGCAGACCAGTATAGTACCAGCCCTGGGAGGAGAAAGTGATGGCCCTGCTACCACCGGTGGGAGTATATGGAATTGAAGGAGTCGTAGAGGCTGGTGAGTATACAAACAACTCATGTAACATGGGGCTAATGGCATCCACACCCCAAGTACAAAAGATGCCTGCACCAACCCCCAAGCGCCCACCGACCCACACCTACATCCAAAAACAACGCTAATGCCACCAACATGTGTATGCCCCATTGAGAAAGCAAGGCCATACTATGTCCCATGCTACAGGAAGCACAGACCCTAAAATGGACGTCCGGTATGCTGGGAGGGTGGGAGTCACAAAATGCATTGTGGGACTCCAAATCAGACCCAATCGCATGGGCGTCCGCAGGGGGGGTAAGGGGGGCTCTTGCCCCCCCCCCCCCTCTGGATCGTCAGTGTGTCTGGTGTGGGCCCAGTCAGGGCCAGACCTAGTCCATCATGCTTTTGAAATGGTGACATTGTTCCAGGTGGCAGCCCCCTCCATTGGGTGGGAAGGGTGGAAGGGGGAGGTGGAGAAGGGTGCAAGGGGGAGGGGGAAAAGGGTGCAAGGGGGAGATGGAGCAGGGTACAAGGGGGAGGAGGAGAGGGGTGCAAGGGGGAGGTGGAGCAGGGTACAAGGGGAGGGGGAGAAGGGTGCAAGGGGGAGGGGGAGAAGGGTGCAAGGCGGAGGGGAGAAGTGTGCAAGTCAGAGGGGAGAAGGGTGCAAGGGGGAGGGCGAGAAGTGTGCAAGGCAGAGGGAAGAAGGGTGCAAGGCAGAGGGAAGAAGGGTGCAAGGGGGAGGGGGAGAAGGGTGCAAGGGAGAGGGGGAGTAGGGTGCAAGGCAGAGGGGAGAAGTGTTCAAGGCAGAGGGGAGAAGGGTGCAAGGGGGAGGGTGAGAAGGATGCAAGGCAGAGGGAAGAAGTGTGCTAGGCAATGGGAAGAAGGGTGCAAGGAGAGGGTGAGAAGGGTGCAAGGGGGAGGGGGAGAAGTGTGCAAGGCAGAGGGAAGAAGTATGCAAGGCAGAGGGAAGAAGGGTACAAGGGGGAGCAGGTGAAGGGTACAAGGGGGAGGGGAGAAGTGTGTAATGCAGAGGGGAGAAGGGTGCAAGGGGGAGGGTGAGAAGTGTGCAAGGCAGAGGGAAGAAGTGTGCAAGGCAGAGGGAAGAAGGGTAGAATAGGAGGGGGAGAAGGGTGCAAGGGGGAGGGTGAGAAGGGTGCAAGGGGGAGGGCGAGTAGTGTGCAAGGCAGAGGGAAGAAGTATGCAAGGCAGAGGGAAGAAGGGTACAAGGGGGAGCAGGTGAAGGGTACAAGGGGGAGGGGAGAAGTGTGTAATGCAGAGGGGAGAAGGGTGCAAGGGGGAGGGTGAGAAGTGTGCAAGGCAGAGGGAAGAAGTGTGCAAGGCAGAGGGAAGAAGGGTAGAATAGGAGGGGGAGAAGGGTGCAAGGGGGAGGGGGAGAAGGGTACAAGGGGGAGAGGGAGAAGTGTGCAAGCGGGAGGTGGAGCAGGGTACAAGGGGAGGGGGAGAAGGCTGCAAGGGGGAAGGGGAGAAGGGTGCAAGGTGGAGGGGAGAAGTGTGCAAGCCAGAGAGGAGAAGGGTGTGAGGGGGAGGGCGAGAAGTGTGCAAGGCAGAGGGAAGAAGTGTGCAATGCAGAGGGAAGAAGGGTGCAAGGGGGAGGGCAAGAAGGGTGCAAGGGGGAGGGTGAGATGTGTGCAAGGCAGAGGGGAGAAGTGTGCAAGGGGGAGGGCGAGAAGGGTGCAAGGGTAGGGCGAGAAGTGTCCAAGGCAGAGGGGAGAAGGGTGCAAGGGGGATGGTGATGAAGTTAAAAATGTGCACACCCCTATAAAAATATCTGTGGACTCCCATGCCAATTTCCCTTGTGGTTCTGAAAAGTTTGGACCCTGCTATAATGTATACAGAAGCCCAACACCCGTGTCAGAAAATATCATCATACCATGACGAATTTGGTATCGGCAGACCGGTAATGATCAGGTCATTATGCCTGTGCATTTGCGTCACGATTGAGTGACGCGAACACCCCTAAATCGCACTTCCTGTGTTGAACCCTCAGGTTCCATTTTGTGAGCGGCATCCATCTCGTGGATTGCCCTTACATAGTCATTTGATCCAGGCCGAATTTGATCTGAAAGGACTCGTCCACCTCAGCTGACTTCTCCATGACCTGGCCGAGCTGCCTCCACTGCCTCCAGCCAAACCTGTTTGGGCGGTTCCTCGCCCAGTGGCCGAGTAAGATAGCATCAAGGCACAACATGTCATAAACCATTCACTGCATACAAACCATGCTCTATCATACACACACCTGTCCCTATTTCTTGTTTATGACTAGTTTTACAATGAGGAGGTGCCCGATTTTATTGGGGTTTCATCGGTATCTGATGGGAGTTCTGGGCCTGGCTGGGTAATCCATCACAAACTGGACATACGAAATGTGGGTTTCCCATCATGACTTCGCTTTTTCATTGTTTTGGAAATATGTATATGACCATACTGTAAAGTAAAGAATTATTGCCCGCAGCTAATATTTTTGTATAAAAGGACAAGGCTGGTTCTGTAAAAACGAACAGTCTTCTGAGAATATACAAACCGTGCTGTTGTACTTCTAGGACGCTTGTTACTTGGTTGCAGCCAATAAAACTCGATCCTTGACATCACCTAGAAGACTCCGTGTTTCTGTGGTCCAGAACAGGAAGAACTCAAGAGGTCTTTGGGTGTTTTCCCCTGGCACCACCGGGTTCCTAAAAACCCGGTACTGTCATATGGATACTTCATTACATATATTGCGTTAAGTTAGCATGAGTGTATTACATGTTTAAACAGCCGGTTTGCCTTCGGCTTCAGTTTTGCACACGACACATACTTGTTGTTGTAGCTTTCACCCTAGAAGCGGTGAGGTGGTTTATTTGAGAATAATATGTTATTTCTATGCTATCAGCTTTGCCTGGTACACTTGGTACAACTGTCTGCACACTGAGAGCTGCACACTCTAAGATTAACCTAACACAAGGTTGCTGAGAGGCCTGATCCTCGCACCACATTAGACATAACACAAATAATGTTGATGCCAACATTTTGGGCTCTACGCGGGTTTAAGATAGAGTTACACGGAATGAACGTAGACACTTGGTGCTGCGCATGGAGAGAGCTGGTAGCTGTTGATTCGAACTGCTCCTACTGACATTGAGAGGTATGGGGCCGCCCTGCTAAAGCCCGAATGAGACCTTCTTAGATATAAAATAATATACTAGATAGGGTGCGCGAAATATAGGTGATATCGATTTCTATAGGTTTTGCATTATAACATGCTAGCACCTTTTGCTTACTATGGATTAGTGACTATGCTGCTGACTCTGATTTTTATAATCTGCATTTTGGTATTATACAAGATACTGCGTTTGAGAACTTTGCATTGAATAATAAATATTTCAAACTTGCACTTGTGTTCTTTGACTCCCAGTTTTGGTTTGAAATGATTATATAACGAAAGAGTGTTCATGTGTTCCACGATTCCTGAGGTATTCTAAAGATCATGTTCTGGTTTGTCTAAGACATGGTTCATTCCATAATGATCCATGAGACACTGTAGCTAGCTAGGTAAGGAGATTTCTGACACTGAGATGAGTTTTGGATCATCCTAACTCACTGAGGTTCTAGATCTCTATGCACAGTTCTGTGGGAGAACGGAAACCCTGCTACATGGCGCCCAACGGATTGGTTGGCCGTATTTCATGACACTCGAGTAGTATATCATTCAAACCTTAACACCTTCATTCCCGTTTCCGGTAAACGGTGGTGTCGGAAAAACCTACCTATTTTTGAAATAGGTCTTTTCAAGCTTGAATTCTACTTTAAACGGTTTCTTTGAATTACTACCCAGTTGTGCTACAAAGTGTTCTTTGTTTTTTTTTTTTTTTTTCACTTCCGGTGCTACCATGGCCGTGGACATAGCGCAGCATAGCCGCGTCGCGGTTCGCGACCACTTGCGGGCGTATAATGTCCCGGCGGAAGGTTTGGCTGTGGTTCTAGTGGTGAGTGCGGAACACGCGTACCCATACGAATTGTTTTATTCCTGGGTGACGTTTCCGGAAATAAACGCTAATTCGGGTGTCTATCATTCATACACTGCCTCGGCTGTACCGGCGGCTTATGCTCCGTACAGGGCACTGGAAGTACCTATCGATGCTTGGCAGCACGGAGTTTGGTTTGGTGGCGTCCTACCCCACTCTTTAACGGCTCCGAGGTTAGGTCCGTTGTCCATTCCGGGCACAGCCTGGCCCGCCTTGGGCGGATTTACTCCTCATCCTAATCGCGCCACTTGTAATGTGGGTGATCTGCGGCGTCTGCATGATGTCGCGGTTGACGTGATTAGAGCGCTTGTTCATTACATTGGTCGTAATATACATGGCGCAGCCCCCGCAGGTGCGCAGCTTCGAGCGGAACAGGCTGGTTTGAAAATCAGTCCTGTCTTGGTGAATTCCGTAATGGGCAGAAAGCCAGAAAATAAGGATGATTTTCCTTACTG
Organism: Lissotriton vulgaris; assembly: GCF_964263255.1. Classification (NCBI taxonomy): domain Eukaryota; kingdom Metazoa; phylum Chordata; class Amphibia; order Caudata; family Salamandridae; genus Lissotriton; species Lissotriton vulgaris. The sequence goes on from NC_141689.1 coordinate 912,527,860, forward strand.
GCTTGCCGAGAAATTCGACCAGCTGGAGGCTGTGTTTCCTAATACGACTCCGGGTGAAAAACACCGGATTCTTACGCTTAGTTTACCGAAGGATTTAGCCCCTGAACTTGCTGACTGTGAAACATGGGGTAAGACTTTTGCAGCGGTTTACTCGAGGTTCTTTGGCACACCGACAGTGTCGAACCTGTCTGCGATCCTCAAACGTGTTCAAGATGATCACGGACCTGAGTCGGCGGTTGAGTTGGGTATGCGCCTGAACGGTTCATTTGAGACAGTTTGCGGTATTATCCTTGCCAATGTAAAAGGGGATGCTGTGAACTTTCAGGTGGCCAATGGTCTGGCGTTAATTCCCGATGCCGAGAAACCCCGTCAGCTGGCAAGAATTATTGTGGCGGCTTATAAAACGGTTGGCCGCAATTCTAAGGGTGCAAAGGTTTTTCTTGAAAAAGAAAAGAAGCAGCCCCAGGGACAGTCTTCGGAAACAAGTGGACAGCCCAAGTCCAAAAAACAAAATTGGCCTAAAAAGCAGAATCAGGGTAAGCAACAACAACAACAGACACAGGTTTCGAGTCCGGCGCCTTCACAACCTGCGCAGTCAGAGCGAGTTTATGAATTGCGCGATCGCGCTACGATTAAATCGCCTGAGAGATATCAGGCATCTGACCAACGCTCTCCTCGTTCCTTTCAGGACTCATCGGCTCCGTCAACCGGTGGTGGAGGGGGCGGCAGGGGCAGGGGTGGCCAGCAAGGACGTGGCCAGCCCCGCACACGAAGTGAAGGGGATCAGCGGGATGACTCTACGCCAAAGAGACCGCAGTTTGCCAAGAAGAAAGTCGCTGCCTTAACGGCGCATCGATATGCCCCAGATAGTGAGAACGCGGCTTCGGAATCTGACGTGGGCTCTGACCTTGCTGGACAGCGCGGCGGAGATTACCATAGTGAGAGAGGCCCTCCGTCCACTGTTGAAGGTGACAGCGACTGAGACTTTTATTGTGATTGAAACAGCTGATACACATGTTGCTCCCCCTGAAAGACTTTTTGAAATTGTCCTGTTAATTGAAGGTGACATGCAGCGAACTGTAAAAGGGGTATTTTGGGAGAATCTTTCGGATACGTATGACATTTTGCTTTCGGAGGCTGACTGGCCCCCACCTTTTGTTCTCGCAGCTCCGCGAGGGGAGGAGGTAATCCTCCCCAGTTTCGCGCACACCGTGCCGAGAGTGGAAGCGCTGCATTTTGCAGAAGAGTGGGCTCTGGCGCTTGCGCCGGCTGTGTACCGGAATCAGTGTGGCTGGGATAAATTGTCCCCTAGCCATGAGATTCCGTTACGGTCACAGCCGCAGCCACAACCCCAGTATCCCATACGGCGTGAAGCTAAAGCTTCGGTCGCGGCTATCCTTGAACAATTGGAATATCAAGGTGTAATTGAAACGTGTGTGTCACCGATGAATAATCCCCTTTTTACTGTTAACAAGCCGGACGGATCGTATCGTCTGGTTTTGGATTACCGGCATTTGAACTCGCATTGCCGTAACTGTGCAGTACAGAATACTCACGGCTCTGCCCTAGTGAATAGTCTTGAGCGTAAACGGTTCAAAACCACGCTTGACATTTCCAATGGTTTTTATGCACATAGATTAGATGGTCTAAGTTCCCAATGGACCAGTTTTACGTGCGGCGGCGTACAAAAAAAGTTTAATCGACTCCCAATGGGATATAAAAATAGTCCTGGAGTGTTTTCCGCCCGCATAGTCTCTCTTTTAGAGAGTTTCGATCCAGTTGCATGTTCATATGTGGATGATATTTATCTCACAGACGACGAGCTTTGGGTGCATCTGTGTCGAGTAAACAGCATAATTTGTAACTTTGCAGACATGGGTTACAAGTTTAACTTTGCAAAATCACACATTGCGGAGTACACAGTGTTGTTTCTAGGTTATGAACTTAACCATGAAGGAAAGGGATTGGCTCCTCAGTTCCTGGAGAAGTGCGCGCAGTTGCGCTCTCCGACAACGCTGAAAAAATTACAGTCTTTGCTGGGTTTTTTAAATTTCGGGAGGACATACATTCCGGAATATGCCCAGCGTATCAAGCCTTTATATGCCTTGGTACAACCATCTTTTTCCAAATCATGCTGGCTGCCTGAGCATTCAGCCATTCTGCAGTCCTTGCAGGCTGATATGCTAGCTTCTGACTACTTACAGACTCGTGATAACCAGACCAACCTGGTGATAAGAATTATCCCTGGGACGGTGGGTTTCACGTACCTGACTTTTAATGAAGGGGATACTGTACCTATTGCTTACAAGTCACACTTGTACACTTCGGCTGAACTGCGTTTTTCCACTGTGGAGAAAGTTTTAACGGCTGTGCAGATGGCAATTCTTAAGGAACGTGCCCTGTCACAGGGAAAGCGCATGTTGGTTGTCACCCCGTGTCCAGCCTTGGAGGCGGTCACGAAAGCCAGTGTACCTAATTCTAAAGCTTTGCACCCTCGGTGGATTCAGTGGGCTACATCCTTGACATCTCAGGATGTCACGTTTATTTTTGACGCCGCTTTACGGTCGCAGGAGTATTTACAGTATGAATTTGTTCATCCTGCTCCTTTAGCAATGCGGCCGTTGGAGGATTTCCATTGTATCATTTACACGGATGGTTCGGCGCAGGTTGCGCATGGCTCTAAACACGCCTACGTTTCCGCTTGCGCCATTGTGGTCGGTGCCATGGTGAACGATGAGTTCAAGTCCAGTGTTGTGCACACGCAAACGCTAGGGGACTGCACCGCACAGTTGGCAGAGCTTCGTGCTCTTATGCTTGCATTGGAGTACGCTGATCCTTGTGTGACGACTTTAATCGTAAGTGATTCTTACTACTGTGTCCAGTCTTACAATGAGAACTTGTTCTTTTGGATTCAGAATGATTTTCGTGATTCCAAGGGTAGCACAATAAAACATAAAATGATCTGGGTCCGAGTGGCGGAACTTAAAGAGAAACTGCCGCTCGTGTTTGTGATTCATACTCTCGGTCACCAGCGCGTGGGGGTCCACGCTGTTGGCAACTCGCTTGCTGATGAAGCAGCGAAGTCAGCGGTATCAAAATACTTAGTTGCAGCAGTCACGAGGTCCAAAAGCAAAATAGATGATGACATCTTGGCGGCTGTTGCTGCCACGGCGAAGGGAGGTAAATATCCTGCGGGGTTCCCTTCGAAGTACACATACCACTTAAGTCCCGATAAGGTTCCTTATGTGAAAATTCCTGAAGTTGGAGAGCGTTTAGTTCCCAACTCGGATCGCAGAGCTTCTCTGATTACAGCGGCTCATGAAGGTGTGGCGTCTGCGCATGCGGGCGTCTCAGCCACTATATCTCAGCTACAACAGAGGTTCTGGTGGCGGGGACTGTACAAACAGACGCGCGATTATGTCCTTATGTGTGACATTTGTCAGCAGATCAAGCCTTCTACTGCTGCGCGTCCGCCTCAGACACAGTTGTACATCTCTAATAAACCACTTGGATGTGTTTATTTGGATCACTGCGGTCCTTTTTCTTCTGATACTGCGTATAAATACATCTTAGTAGCAGTTGACTCATGCACACGCTTTGTATGGGTATGGCCGCATCGAAGCGCTGATTCGCGAACTGTCATTAAGGATTTGCGTGTCTTTGTGGGAATCTTTGCTTGTGGTACTTTCCATTCGGACCAGGGTCCGGCTTTCGCCTCTAAGGCGTATAAGGATGCTATGGTTTCGTTGGGAGTACAGGTGAAGTTTTCAAGCCCCTACAGGCCTGAGGGCAATTCTGTAGTAGAAAGAATGAACCGCGACTTAAAGCAATCTTTGACAGCCCGTGTTATAGGCACTGGTAGAAACTGGCTGACCCACCTCTATGGCGTGCAGCGTGCGCTTAATAATCTCCCTAGAAGGTCTCTGGGTGGGCGGACCCCATACGAAATGCTCTTGGGTATCAAGATGTACGTCCCTGACCTTGATGGTGCAGACTGCCAGGCCCAGGCCGCGGCCTTTGACGTAGATGAACATTGCAATGTTTTACAGGATCTACAAAAGACCAGAGACAGTCTTGCAAAGGAACACTTGCCCTCCACATCGGATGATGCGTTGCAGATCCCGGTAGTTGGCTGGCTACCCCAAGTTGGAGAACTGGTTCGAGAGAAGATCGATAACAAGAAAGAGTTTGGTCCCTCATATCGACCGCCGGTTCGAGTCCTTGGAGTGAAGGGCACAAGAACAGTCATTTTACCACCACTTCCAGGTCGTAAAGAAAACAGATTTATTTCTATTGACAATGTCAAGACACACAGGGTGGCCGATTCTTCATAGCATGACACCGGCTGCATCCTGTCCTTCCATGGTGAGGAACTCTGTGCTGGCTATTACATCTGGTACAGATCAGGAGGTGTCCCTCGAGATGCCTGCTTTATCCAGTCCTTTATTAAATACTATTCCTCTTGCTAACATTGATGAGCTGACCTATGCAGATCCTGCTGATTTATCTATGTCCGACCTACATGCCCGTTTGGCTAACCAGTCCAGATTCTCTTTTGACTCTGATTCGGAACTTTCAAAGAAACCATCGACTATTGCAAAATATGCCACGTTGTTTAAAAAACATTTTCTAATTCCACCTTGGACATACGTTTGGCTGATACTATTTTCATTTTATCTTTTTATGTCAATTGGTTTTGTGTTTTATTTTTTCCGCTTGATCGATGGCCATTATGTGATAGAAAGAACAGGAATTCGGTACCTTAATGGAACATTGGCCCCTCTGTCCTCCTCACATTCAGTACACAGACTAAAGAGACTTACATTCAGTACAGATTACTGCTTGGCCAGTCCTTGATGGGATTGTGTGGGATGCGGTTAGGTTTCAGATACATGGCCCCACAGAAGTTATTAATGTTCCTAATGTGCTTAGAGTAAACATGGGAGATGTGATTAAGCAAAATGTTCGTTCTGATGACTGGGATCTTCAGGCTGTAGAAGCATTGTTCTCTGATTTGAAATATTATGCGGCCTTTGATGCTGAGGATTTGTACTTAGATTCTGTCAATTATGGTGATTTGTTTTGTTATCAACATTATGGGAATCATTTCTTACACAAGACAAGTTCCAGGAGGGTTCCTGTGAATTACACTCAGTGGGAACATTGCCCTACTCCCTTACAGGGGAGCTCAAGTACATTTCTGGGAAAATACTCTTATTTTACAGATTTTAATCAATCAAATCCTGAATCGTTTTATTTTAAAGTGAACCAGAAATTCATACCCAAAGTTAGACTTACAGATACAAAATTGCTGTATTCAAAGTCCTTTTTAGATAGGTTATCTGTGGATGGCTATGAGTTATGGAAGGATGCTATTGACCTTAAATCGGTTTGGGGTACCAAAGATTGGCAGGTACAAGGCACTGAGGCTTTGCATCGTGCATGTCTCATCCCGAATCACATGTTGTTTTTAAATTCTACTGTTTCTCAAACAACGTGTTTTGGATTGGCTACATCTAAAAAATTAAATACCCCTACTATCCCTGACTTAGAAGAATATTCAGGTTGGAGTAATTTCACTACAATATCCATCAATGGGATACAAGCACTTTTGCAGAATTCCTCCTTTAATATTTCCCATTTTGATCCGGAGGGGTGGCTTTTGTGGCAAAGAAGCACTGATGCTTGCCAACGTAGGTTTTTGGGTTTGTCTGAAGGTTTTACACACATCAGGCCGGATCCCAGGTTTGAAACGGATCACACTGTTACTACTTATTCAGTAGGCAAATTGTGTCAGAACTGGTTACAACATTCCACTTTGGCTGCAGTTAAGCTGCATCTGTCCCAGTTGAATGAAAATATTGACCTAAATGATTTCATAAAAGGCCCAGCTAGGGGTAGATCTAAACGCTTTCTTTATGCTATATACAATGAGATTTGGAAATTTTCACAAGTTGAGGCAGCTAAACGCCTGAGAGCTATTGATCAAGCAAATTTGGAAAAGGTGCTTGCAGTGGTCGATAACAGTATTAACATGCTTTCTTCCAGAATTTACACATTGGATAATATTGTTTCTTCTGTTGTTGATATTGTACATGATGAAGTGTCCACGTTATACCATGGTCAAAATCAATTGCGTTCTGTAATGCAGTTTGCCTGGACTCTACAGACGATTAAGGCTGGTCGAGTTCCCTGGACCTCATTGAACGTTTCATCCCTTTTCGCCCCTTTTAATCTTACTGAAAAACAACGCATGCTTTCAATGCGTGATGCATCATTTTCTATGTTACATATTGAGAAGCTAGAATCCTTGCCTTTTTCTGTTGCTGAAACCACTACTGCCACGTGGCTTATTCATGGTTTAATTACATTACCATTTCCTTTATATAAATTTACTAACTGTATGCGGTATATTGCTATAGGACGATATGAACCACTAGGCAATGCATTCCTACATGAGGCATGGTCATTACCATACACATACAGATGTCTGAAGGATGGGAAAGAAGTGAATCTTAATGGTGAGGAATGCACACAGTCACCTGACCATTAATTAATATGCAGACACATTCAGTTACACGGTTCTTGTAATCAGGACCGTCCAAATTTAGCATGTGTTTTAAAAGGCACGCCAGTTCCAGCAGTGGTTCCCACATTTACATTATTAGCTAATGGTAGTTATTTGCTTTTAAACAACGAATTATGTTGTGGTTTATTAATTGGTGTGGCATATGTGGTAACTGTATCAGAGCGTGTAGTGTGCTGCAAGAATGTTCTATACCCACCCACGCATGGTTCTTCAGATGTCTCCATCTGGCCACGGATTCCAACCTTGGAAGCAAAATTCAATGGTTTAAGCAGAATAAGGGCCCTTTTGTCTCAAAAACAAGTGACCCTGAGTTCGGCCCGGGAAACTTATGTCCTTCACATAGCCAACACCCGCACAGAGGTGCAGGCGCTTTTAAATACTGATTTGCCGTTTCATTTCTGCGAGCTGGTACACCAGATATTTAATGCTTCTTCAACGACTGGGCTGGCACATTTTTTCAAGTTAGTCAGCAGTGGCCTCGTGACTACGTTTGAAAAGGTTTTTGGTATCATTCCCACGTTTTTCCACACTATTTTTTCGAGTTTGTTTGGTGGATTACCTGTGTTACTGGCTGTAGCCGCAGGCATTCTGTTGGTGTTTTTCTTCATAAAACATGGATGCCCATCCTGCGCAAGACGCCGTTCAACGCCTCCTGACACTGTGCCGTAATCGGATGCTCAATTACTATGGAACATTGCCGCTTGCAGCATTAAGCACGGCCTATAGATTGTCATTTCGGTTCACCGACTTCACGTGTGTCCAACCTGTGTTTCACTGCCTGAGCTGCGAGTTCGATTGGGCCATTGATTTGTGCCTATGCTTGAGAACTGCTCCTGACGTCGATTTTGATCAGCTAATGCGTCCCGTGGTGGCTCACGAGTTGATCTGTTCTGGCGAGAGAGTTATGGCCTTGGCAGCGATAAATGGAGTTCTGGGCCAATGGGAGATTTCTGCAGCGGCGGATGCCTTTCTGACACACAGCGATCTGGTGAACCCACCGAGTTGTCCTCTGACGTTACAGGAGGATCCGATGCTGGAGGAGCACGTATGTTCTTTCCCATTGCTAAATTGGATTGCTGAACTATTTTCGGATGATGGCAGTGATTTCATGCTGGAGGCTGTGGCAACTTTCTTTGCATATACTTTCCAATCGTGAGATGCCTGGGAGCAATGCTTTGTTGTGAAATATGAGTTTCCCCTCGCTGGATTGGAGGGATGGACTATGTTCAGCTGATGGAGAGTACAATCATGTGATGTCGCTGGGGATAACGTCAATGTGGCACATGACTTTGGAAATCGGATACGTGCCTTGTTTTTTCTCTTCCAAACATTTGAATTGATGAAACCTGGTCCTACGTTTCATATTTTTGAGACCTGGTGGATGACTTTTGGTTCAAAAGTTTTGTTTTTATTTTTAGATTTGAGGCCACTGTAGGCATTCATACATATTCATTCATACATATTTTTAGCTTATTTTAGCTCAAGATTATTGAACTTTGCTTTCAATTGTTGTGTCTGATTTAGTATTGCCTTTTCCCTTATGTTTGACGGTGCTCGGACCAATGGGGGGGTGTCATATGGATACTTCATTACATATATTGCGTTAAGTTAGCATGAGTGTATTACATGTTTAAACAGCCGGTTTGCCTTCGGCTTCAGTTTTGCACACGACACATACTTGTTGTTGTAGCTTTCACCCTAGAAGCGGTGAGGTGGTTTATTTGAGAATAATATGTTATTTCTATGCTATCAGCTTTGCCTGGTACACTTGGTACAACTGTCTGCACACTGAGAGCTGCACACTCTAAGATTAACCTAACACAAGGTTGCTGAGAGGCCTGATCCTCGCACCACATTAGACATAACACAAATAATGTTGATGCCAACATTTTGGGCTCTACGCGGGTTTAAGATAGAGTTACACGGAATGAACGTAGACACTTGGTGTGGTGCTGCGCATGGAGAGAGCTGGTAGCTGTTGATGTGAACTGCTCCTACTGACATTGAGAGGTATGGGGCCGCCCTGCTAAAGCCCGAATGAGACCTTCTTAGATATAAAATAATATACTAGATAGGGTGCGCGAAATATAGGTGATATCGATTTCTATAGGTTTTGCATTATAACATGCTAGCACCTTTTGCTTACTATGGATTAGTGACTATGCTGCTGACTCTGATTTTTATAATCTGCATTTTGGTATTATACAAGATACTGCGTTTGAGAACTTTGCATTGAATAATAAATATTTCAAACTTGCACTTGTGTTCTTTGACTCCCAGTTTTGGTTTGAAATGATTATATAACGAAAGAGTGTTCATGTGTTCCACGATTCCTGAGGTATTCTAAAGATCATGTTCTGGTTTGTCTAAGACATGGTTCATTCCATAATGATCCATGAGACACTGTAGCTAGCTAGGTAAGGAGATTTCTGACACTGAGATGAGTTTTGGATCATCCTAACTCACTGAGGTTCTAGATCTCTATGCACAGTTCTGTGGGAGAACGGAAACCCTGCTACAGTACCTCACCCTCATCCCATATGGGCCAGATACACATCCATGCACCATGCTCAATGCACAGGGAGTGGGAAAGTACTGACAAGATAGCTGACACTGGGCCCTGGTGTAGGCAGCACCAGGCCCTCCTGTGACCAGTGCAAACACAAACACCAGGACAACAAGGTCAGATATCTTGGACAGGAACTCACAACCACTGTCATGGCAGCATGCTCCATGGGGGGGACAGCCACAAAACAAGGGAGGCCCAGCTCCAAATCAGACTCCAACTACCAGTAAGGCCTTTCACACACACCCCTTACACAAACATAGCCTCCTGGGACAGGCAATGGAGTGCCCCACTGTCACAATGGCCATGTAACACAACAAATCCAATACAGATCTGCTGAAGAATCCAAGCAAAAAATGCACGGTGCAGATTCACAAGCCCCTTGTGCTTCTTTCACGTCACCCTAGCGTCACCTTTGTGATGCAGCGGCGGCACAAAAGTGGCGCCATGGTGCTGGGTATTTACAAGGTGACGCATCCGGGAGTAGTGTCACGTTCTAAAGCCGTGTGCCAGAAGTAGGTGTTCTGGTGCAGGGGGTGGGTGGTTGTACCAGCACAGCAACGCCTCCCAAAATTGGCAGAGTGAAACTGCAAGATTTTACTTGGTCACTTTTAAGCACATGCTGCGTCAATACTCTGCACATGCTTGAAGCAGGCGTAAGGATTGACGCTGCATTGTGCAGATAGGGCCCCACAGAGCATTGCTGGAGCTGCATTGCACTGGTGACACAACTCCAGCAATGCACCACTTCTAAGGCACATATGCGTGATGCAGCTGTGCCATTTTTCCCCCATGGTGCTCCGCATTTTAAATGTGTGGCAAGCCATGCTGGCATAGCTGTGGTGCACAATGACAGGCGAATCCCTGCTAATATGCAGGGCTGTGCCACATATCAATGACTCCTGAGCACAGATCAATCTGACCCCACAACATACCCATCCACAAGTGAACATTGAGGACAATCCAAAGCATAGACAAGTACCAGGTGGAACAGTGCCAACTACAATGTGTATGAAAAATGGATGTTGCATTAAATGACATTAACATTGTCTGTCTCTCACACCCACTGGGCAACATGCAGAATCTACCCCCAACAATGGGGGAGATGAATCACAGTCCCAGGCTAAGCAGGACCCTGATCCCACCAACAGCGACGCCTCTCACCACTCCACGGATGACCCCGACAAACCAGGCACCTCTGGTGCCCAAACCTGTGCAGCAGCTGGATCAGGAACCTCTGCGCCAACCACCACCACCATTCCTGCCACATCCCAGCAGACATCTCAGAGCCCTGCCCACAGTCAACAACTGAGCCAGTCTGACAATGAGGGACAAGGTTCGCCGGGCACCCAGGAGGTGGCAGACAACACCACCACTGCCATCTCTCAGGGGTCCCGTCGACCCGATGTGCCCACAAGGGCAGGCCAGGCTCGTGTGGGCAGGGATGGTGGGAGTGGCGCCAGGCGGAGGCGAGAACCTGACCAGCCAGCTGGAGGGCCCGGTATGTCTCAACTACGCAACATCATGGAGGCATACCGGCGGGACACCAGGGAGATCAGCCAGGTAGTGGGGACCCTCACAGAGATGAAAAACCTACAGGCCGAGCAACACGCCAGCCAACAACAACACTAAAGACGGATGTAGGCAAGACTGGCTGAGCTCCTGGCGGTGCAAAGGGACATAAGCCATTCACTCTGTCGAATCGCTGACAACATGGAGCACACTCCCTGTGTCACCAGGCAAGAGACTTTGAGGCGAAGACCGCCACCAGGCACAGGGACGGAGGAGGAGGAGGAGGAGGAATAGTCTGACGGAGCATCCCAAGCATCGTCAAGGCCTGCATATGAGGGTCCCCCAAGGAAGGTTGGTCGTCCACGGAAAGGCAGCGGGCCATGCGCATCTCCCAGGTCACCTGGTCTGGCCCCTTCACTTTGTGTGCAATAGCATCACCTCATTGACTGTCCTACTCTCCCACATGGACTTGCTGGTTGCAGTCTGAACAATGATGCCAAGCACTGTGGTCTGGACTCTGTTGACTCAAACTGCAAGGCATCACATCTCCCTCTGTGAACTTTGGATTCCCGGCATTTTTGTACAGCACCTATCACTTACTCATGTTATTATTATTATTTATTATTTTAATTATTTATATAGCGCAGCTGATACCTTGCAGGCTTCCTGGCGCTGGAGAATACTTTACTGAGGAAGAGACCGAAGTATGTAGAGGCGGGGAGGTCTAAGGGAAAAGCCAGGTCTTGATGCACTTCCTAAATGGAAGAAGTTGAGGGATCTGGCGTATGTCAATGGGCAGGCTGTTCCATAATTTGGCAGCTGCGACCCTAAAGGATCTACCCCCAGTTCTGGCTTTATTGTATCTGGGCACCCTTACCAGATACGCCAAGGATGATCGCAGATCTCTGGCGGGAGTATACCACTGAAACAGGGCTTGCAAGGGCCTGGGCCCAAGTCCATGCAAAGCCCTGAATACAATGTTTCACTCACAAGACAGATAAATAAACAAAACAATCACAAGTAAAATTGGTATTGCAGTCATTTAGCATGAGTCAACAGCATAAGTGTGGGGATATGTCAAAGTATGCCAGAGTGTGGAACAAACTCAAGCCATCCATACACTGGGATCTGAGTCTGGTCGAGGACACACATAGGTCACAATGTATCATCAAATACATACATGGAGCGCAATACTCACCCGTGATGGTTTCAAGCTGCTGAGGGGGGTGGGTTTGCCATACTGCTCGGACAGACCGTTTTGGAAGAGTGTTATGAAGGTGTAGAGGTCATGGGTCATTTGGAGGTGCCCAGGGAGGGAGTACCAGGTCTGTTCGGTGAGGTGGGAGAACTATCTCCTGCATGCAGTTGTACTGTGGATGTGATGAATGGTGCCCAGGGCAAGGTTGGCTGGACGGAGTTGTGGCAATGGGGTGTTGGATGGGAGACGTCCATGTTCGTCTTTGGGGTTGGGGTTGAGGAGTGCCTCCTGAGTGTGGCTGAGGAGTCTGAAGGTGATCCTGCAGATGACAGTGAGCCTATTGTAGGTATCTCAGGTGGACGGTCATGTGGCTGTGGCAGGGGATGTTGAGGATGAGGTGTGCGGATGCACCCTGGATGTGCACAAGTCCTCCTGGAGTCTGGCTGTTCTTCCTAGTAGAGGGCGTTGTTGTAGTTGAGTTGGCTGGTGTCGTGGACCTGGGTGACTGTCTGTCTTGCCTAGGAGGGAGTTGCAGCATGAGGTAGAGATTGTGTTGAGTTGCATAGTTATTGTGAGCGAGGAGTGTACGATAAACACCTGCTTGCGTGCGTGGGCACTGTGTGCTGGTGCTCTGCCCAGGCTGGTGTGACACAAGGAGTTGTCCCAGCTGTAAGGGGACAATCCTCAGATGATGACCTCAGTCTTGTTCAAGTCCAGCCCCAGATGGCTGATGTTCCTCCATTCATCAACGCAGCTCATGTCCTTTTGAAGGTTGGATCTGGGGGGGCTGGGTCTCTGGTGAGGGTGAGGAGCAGCTGGGTGTCAATGGCATAGGACATGATGATGAGGTTGTGTGCGCATGTGATGGTGGAGAGGGGGGTCATGGAGACATTGAACATTGTGACACTGAGAGATGAGCCCTGGGGCACGGGCCCGATGACCCCAGTGTACTACTTGCTGAAGGGGGGGAGGCGGACTCCCTGGGCCTCGCTGGTGAGGTAATTTGCGATTTCATCCTGGGCCCTCTCTGGATCCCAGTGTTGGAGATGTGTGATCTGACAGTGTGGTAGCACATGGTGTAGAATGCCATTGAGAGGTCGAGGGGGTGAGAGTGGTGGTCTCACCATTGTTGAGCAGGGTCCAAGATGTCATTGGTGGAGGCAATGAGGGCTGTTGCAGTGGGGTGATGACTGTGGAAGATGGACTGGGGTGGGTTGCCTGGAGGTGTTTGTTTGGAGGGAGATGGTCAGTTGCTCGTTCACTGTCTTCTTGATGACATTTGCTGGGTAGGGAAGCAGAATGATGTTCGTGGCGATCCTGTGGTACTGCCGTCCATTGTTAAAGAAGGGCCTGGTTCTCTGCATGCCTCCAGCTCCCATGGAATGTGGCGTACTCGAAGGAGACATTCATGACGTGCTGGTGGTGGTCTCCAAGGATGGGGTATGCTATGATTGAGATGTTGTGTACGAAGGGTCCTGAGGGAGAGCCGGAGTGGATTGTGTACATGAGCCGGGTGGTGTCTTTGCTGCTGACGGGACTCCAGGAACTGAGGGGGGGTATTTCCTGTGGATAATAGCGCTGTCTGGCTCTGTGTAGCGAGGCTGTCATGTACATCCATGAGCTTGAAGTGGTAGAATGTTGCGAGGGATCCCCTTGGCCTTGCAAGGGTGAGATGTCTTTTGGATGGCGAACTGGGGTTAGATAGTTCACACATGATGCTGATGAGCTCCTTGATGTTGTGTGTGTTGGTGCCTATGCCCTACCTGAAGGATGTCCTCTTGTCCGTGCTGATGATATGGTGATGTCTTTGTGTGGCGGGTTTCAGGGTTGAAAGGTAACTGATGGTTGTTTGTTTCGCAAGGTTTGCACGAGAGTCTGGCTAGACCTGTCCAGTAGGGTCTGCCTTGTCCCAGATGGCTTACCTGTTGTTGTACTTCACAGGAAAGTCTGCCAATGTGGCAAGAGTGTTGGATCAGTCGCTGATCCAGTGTGTGAGGTTGCAGGGTTTGGCGGTGGCGCTGGTTGGAGTGTCTTGGGCGAGGGTGTCACACAGCTCGTCTGTGGTGACTTAGGTCAAGCATCTCTGGGGGATCTGTAGCGGTATGTGGGGCAGTGTGTTGCTTGTTGGAGAACTGGATGCAAATGTTGATGTACCAATAAAGGATGGTGGTGTGGTTGTCCTCCAGCCAGAAGTTGCTGTCCCCCTGCCACATGTAGTCTGTGTAAGTGAGGGCCTGTGACAAGTGTCAAGGTGATGTGTCCCACATACTACCCCATCACACAAGACATGTGTCCACAGGTAATCACACATCGATTGTGCAACAAGATTTGATGCCCTGTGCTATGTCACTGGCTGCCACACCTAGGGCCTGCACATGAAAGTATGCAATGACAAGTACTTGATAGACATCCTTGTGCCAACCGTACCCCTGAATTGGCATCAGCATGTGAGACGCACTGTGGGAATAGCACTGTACCCCTGCGTGTGAAACGCACCATGTAAAACGCACCGTACACCTGCATTGGCATCAGCGTGTGAAACGCACCATGGGAATAGCACCGTACCCCTGCGTGTGAAACGCACCATGCGAAATGCACCATACCCCTGCATTGGTATCAGCGTGTGAGACGCACCGTGGGAATAGCACCGTACCCCTGTGCGTGAAACGCACCGTACCCCTGCATAGGTATCAGCATGTGAAACGCACTGTGTGAAACGCACCGTACCCCTGCATTGGCATCAGCATGTGAGACGCACCGTGGGAATAGCACCGTACCCCTGTGTGTGAAACGCACTGTACCCCTGCATTGGCATCAGCGTGTGAAACGCTCCGTACCCCTGCATTGGCATCAGTGTGTGAAACACACAATGGGAATAGCACCGTACCCATGCATTCGCATCGGCATGTGAAATGCACTGTAGGAAACGCACTGTACCCCTGCATTGGCATCAGCATTTGAAATGCACCATGGGAATAGCACCGTACCCCTGCATTGGCATCAGCATGTGAAACGCACCATAGGAAACGCACCGTACCCCTGCATTGGCATCAGCGTGTGAAACGCACCGTGGGGAACGCACCGTACCCCTGCATTGGCATCAGCGTGTGAAACGCACGGTGGGAAATGCATCGTACCCCTGCATTGGTATCAGCGAGTGAAACCCACTGTGGGAAACGCACCGTACCCCTGCATTGGCATCAGCGTGTGAAACGCACCATGGGAAACGCACTGTACCCCTGCATTGGCATCAGCGTGTGAAATCCACCTTGGGAATAGCACCGTACCCCTGCATGTGAAATGCACCGCACCCCTGCTTTGGCATCAGCGTGTGAAACGCACCGTGTGAAATGGTCCGTACCCCTGCATTGGCATCAGCGTGTGAGACGCACCGTGGGAATAGCACCGTAGCCCAACGTGTGAAACGTACCGTGTGAAATGCACCGTACCCCTGCATTGGCATCAGCATGTGAAACGCACCATGTAAAATGCACCATACCCCTGCATTGGCATCAGCATGTGAAATGCACCTTACCCCTGCATTAGCATCAGCATGTGAAACGCACAATGGGAATAGCACCGTACCCCTGCATTGGCATCAGCGTGTGAAACGCACTGTGAGAAACGCACCGTACCCCTGCATTGGCATCAGCGTGTGAAATGCACCGTGGGAATAGCACCGTACCCTGCATTGGCATCAGCATGTGAAACGCACTGTGGGAAACGCACCGTACCCCTTCATTGGCATGAGCGTGTGAAATGCACTTTGGGGAATGCACTGTACCCCTGCATTGGCATCAGCCTGTGAATCGCACCGTGGGAAACGCACTGTACCCCTGCCTTGGTATCAGCGAGTGAAACGCACCGTGGGAAACACACCGTACCCCTGCCTTGGTATCAGCGAGTGAAACGCACCGTGGGAAACACACCGTACCCCTGCTTTGGCATCAGTGTGTGAAACACACCATGGGAAACGCACCGTACCCTTGCATTGGCATCAGCGTGTGAAACGCACCGTGGGAATAGCACCGTACCCCTGCGTGTGAAACGCACCATGGGAAACGTACCATACCCCTACATTTCAGGCGTGTGTGCGAATCGTATCACTATTGTAATCGTGCCATACGCGAGCGTACCGTACCCCTACATTCTGGGCGTGTGTGCGCATCGTATCACTATTGCAATGGTGCCATACGTGAGCGCGTGAAACGCACCGTACACGTATTTGGATCTCGAAATTACTTAGGGGACACATAGGGGACGAGTAGTAGGCCCTGAATGCATCCTTGGTGTCATGGATACTGAGATTTGAGTGTGTGCTACAGGTGCCCTGCAACAGTCAGTTGGCCCAAAAAATACAATGTTGCAAAATTATTGTCGAGCTGAAGCTCAAATTTTGAATGATGCGAATGTGTGTCAGAGCCGTATGTTTAAAGGGATTGGAGGAAACGTACGATGCGAATGAATCTGACCTATTACTCTGTACTCCTTGAACTGAAAGCCTCTCAGCAGCACTGATTTAAGGCAGCATGAAGCCCTGAGAGGGCACTTGCCTGCACAACATTGGAGTGGACCACACTGCTGCTATCTCTGCATCCTCTGGCATTTCATGGCTCGTACTATGGAGAGGGCCCCAGGCTTCACTGATGAGGAAAACCAGGCCCTGCTGGACAGCCTCCTACCACAGTACAGCAAGCTGTATGGGAGACCAGGGGAACAGGTGAGTGCTGACTCCACAACCTTTGACTGTGCACCTGTTGTGTGAGTGTCACAACAGGCATTTTGTATTGGTGGGACAGACATGCAATGTGGTTTGGAGTACATGTTGGTGTCTCTCATGCACAGCATGATGTAGTTCATGTGTGTTCACTCCTCTCTTGCATTGTGCTTACTGTGACATTTACTACATAGTGAATGACACATTCAGCCATGCCAGACCTTGGTGGCTTTATTTCCAAATGTCCTGAGGTGGTACAGTGGTCCCCCCGGAGTGACAGCTGACTGTACTCACATATGTTTATGGCTTGAGGGGACATGTGGTGAGATTGTCCAAAGGATGTGTACACCCTCATGGACATTTATGTGTGTAAATGTGCCTTGTCATGTGGGTGAGTGTGTATGTGATGTGTTGCACCACTACTGCATGGCGTATGCAGCATCTCTCCCCATCTGATGTGACAAGTAAGCAGTGCTGTGTGCCTGACTTGCAAAGCTAAACATATGGCATTGCCACCATGGAAGGGCTTGCGGTCCTTGCTGTTGGGGGCCTGTAGGGTTGTTGGGGTGCACATGGGGGGTACCTATGGTACCCCCCTGCATTGGCATGGACAAAGTGGCAGTCACCTTGTGCATGCCGATGCACATCGGAATTTTTATCTGTATTTTAACATTCTTTCAACTACTTTGGGGCTTGTCATCTGGAGTATATCAACTAAAGAATTGGTTGCTTCTTTTGCCTACCAACTATTTTTGTTAAGCCCTGATGAAGTTCCTTTTGGCACACAGAAATGAAACGCGTTGGCTGTGCTTCAAGTTATTTATATAACTGAAAATAAAACAAATTACAAAAAATTGAATAAAGAAGATATATGGACTGAATTGGCTCACCAAAAGAATTATTGAGAGCACATCCTAAGATTACAGTTAATTTTGGCAACGAGGGAAGTGATCCAGCATCAGAAAATGGGAACCCCAAACCTGGTAAGAAAAAATGGTTTTCAAATGAAATGGGCCAAAATTGACAAGCTAAAGCTAGTTTCTGGAATCATATCGACTAACCAGGATAATATTCTTAAATGTTCAGAATCTGACGCATTACCAGTAGCATCGGTATCATGCTTTAGAGAACTCCTAGAGAAAGTAAAATTGTCACTTACCCATCATAAATCACCAAACAGTGCAACGGGTAAGCGCTGGTTCGACTCCCACTGCACAAAAACTAGAAAAGCGCTCATTAAAGCCCTGAAAGCCCAACTCAAAAATGCAGACCAAATAAGATTACGTTCTGATTATAAAACTAGCAAGAAGAAAAAAGGAAAGGGCTCTGAGGGATGAGGCCTGGACTGAACTTGACTTTGCAGCAAAAGTAGGAAACAGCTGAGAATTCTGGAAGATAATAAATGCACCCTGTTTTAAAAATCCTAAGGACCCTACACTGGGTACTAACGTAAAAGAAGAAGCATGGGTGGCACATTTTCAAAACATCTTTGCCTTTAGTTCTTCTTCTGTGCTACCCCTACTAATATAAATCCTAATTTAGGATACATTATCGTTCTCACTCGTAGAAGTGAGATGAGGGCTGGCGGCCTGCAGCGCTGGAAAGGCTCCAGGCCCTCATTGGGTCTCAATAGATTTCTTCCAGGAAAACTAAGGGGCATATTATCAAGAAACAGAGATAAAGTTATCGCCACTTTAGCGTCAGAAAACTGCCGCTAAAGCGGCGATAATGGGCTTGATGATATGCCCTTGAGAATTCCAATAGAAGTTCTGGTGATGTTCTGGTGTCAACATGGGCTTCTATTGGAATTCTCAAGGGCATATTACCAAAGCCCATTATCACCGCTTTAGCTGCAGTTTTCTGCCGCTAAAGCGGCAATAATTTTAACTCTGTGCTTGATAATACGCTCCCAGGACCTCTGGGTCCCTCTATTGAACAAGGGCATCTAACCTGGGCTTCTATTGGAATTCTATAACGCATATTAGCAAAACCATTATCTCGCTAAAAAGACGATAATTTTAACAATTTTTTTTTATAATATGCTCCAATGTTTTTAATAACATAGCCATAGCCGGTCCCCCGCCTTCTTAGAAAACTAGCGTAATTGTCCTGATTTATAAAAAAGGGGAGAGAGGATGCCCAAAGAACTATAGGCCAGTTTCCTTGCTGTACACAACAGCCAAGCTTATTGGCTGACTTCTTCTATCTAGGCTGGATGGGTGTGCCCAGGAGAAGAACATCTTAATTCAGGCACAGTATGGGCTCCATCGGGGAAACTGCACCATAGACCAGTGTCTGAATCTATTGTTAACAATAGATAAATATACCAGAGTGAAGGGTGGGAAAATGTATTATGCATTTATAGACCTTTCAGCAGCATTTGACTGTGTGGCCCACTCTAAGCTTTGACAATATTGGAGAACATGGGGATTGAGCCAGCCATAATCAATTTTGTTCGACAACTATACTCAAACGCCACCACATGTTTTCACCATAATAAAAATGCGCATTTGAGATAGCTAGGGGAGGAAGGCATGGATGCGTCCTCACCCAGTTCCTTTTCTCTATCTATACAAACGGTGTGGTGGAAGCCCTTCTGGGTGCATCTCTGAGTATCCCTGTGTTTTATCCACAATTGTTACGAATACTGGCCTACACTGATGATGCGGTGTTGATTTTATGGACGCATTGGATTTGAAAGTCAATCAAACAAAATCATTCGCTATCATAGCAGGGGCTGGCAAACGAGACCAATCCCCTCACTTCCATATGGAATCTGGGAAAATTGAAGTGGTAGACACCTTTCCTTATCGGGGTTATTTTCGATAAAAAACAAACATGGTCAATTCTGGTGGAGGGAAGGGCTCTGGGAATGGAGAGGAGCCTGACAGCTATAAAATCCTTCTCTAACAAGCTGGGCACCAGACCATTAGTTCTAATTAAAAACATCTACCAGGCTAAGACAAAGTCGGCAGCAGTGTCTGCGGCAGGTGTCTGGGGTATGGCATCTATAGACCCGCTACAAATCATTGAAAATGTACTTTT
Organism: Lissotriton vulgaris; assembly: GCF_964263255.1. Taxonomy (NCBI): domain Eukaryota; kingdom Metazoa; phylum Chordata; class Amphibia; order Caudata; family Salamandridae; genus Lissotriton; species Lissotriton vulgaris. Next base: position 912,547,487 of record NC_141689.1, read on the forward strand.
TTAAGTCCCAAGTGTCTCTCCCGTCTTCCTATTCCAAGTATATCCTACAAACTGAACTGGGCCTGGCCTACATCTCGGATTCAATCAGACTAGCCCTGATATATTGTGGTTCTCAATTTGGCGTAGGGATACTGTGAACCTAACGCAAAACATAATAGGAAACTGTCTAAAACTGGAAAACTAATGTAGGATTAGATGGCTGACCTATGTGGAATCAGAGCTGTCTGCTATGGGGCATTTAGCAATTTTTAAGGACCCAACTACATGTAGAAACGTTCTAAAACAGAGGCTGATTAACACATTTATTCTCAGGGCACAATCAGAATGAATGGAAAAGAACTATGATAAACAGCCAGTCTTCGCATATCAATTAAACCGGCCCCTGATAGAGGGAGGTTTTTTCTACCTATCAGACATCAATATAGCACAGCATAAATTCATACTACTGAGATTTCGTATGAACCTGATACCACTGATGCTAGGTTTGTCAGGATCAGCACTCTGCAGGATTCGCTTGCAGTGATAAGCTCCACCTCCGGACCTCCCAAACACCCTGAACGTATAAACACAGGGTATTTGAGCGATACGGTGAGGGAAAAACCCCAACAGGGGAAAACCCAGGGAGGGAAAGGAAGGGACAGCAGGGAAAGGAAGCTGTAAAACAAAATAAACAGATTAGTACACTTCCTAAGTCAACTCTCATTAAAGTCTCACTAAAGTAGGTTGTCACCTGTGCTGTCTATGACTCTAGCATCCAAACAATGGTACTCTCCTTTCCTTCTTTTCCCTACACAACATAAGAAGCACAGTTTGGCATACATAGCATCCATCAACACACTACCCAATGTATGTGCTGCACATAGAAGTAACATAACCCCAGAGTGAGATCACTCAAAGTAAAGTAATCAATATAGCCAATCGAGTCTTGGCCAATATTCTTCTTATTAGAATACCACAGGAAGAAAACGAGATGAACAGTAAATAAAGTGCTGGATCCTATTTTAAAGCAACCGGTATAGATTGCGTCATCTACACCAATTAATGCCTTAAACAATCCTTCAAGGTCCAATGCAAACCAAATACGGTGGGGCGTAGCATACATGCCACTGCCGCCTGCCTTGGCATTTGTAATCCACAACAGTAATATCAAAACAGCATCATATCTTCATGACGGCAATGCGGAGGACTCCCCCTGCACTCCGCCACTTGAATTCGAATAGCCCTTCAATCCAGGAGCTAACAAAAAACAAATAGTTTCTCCCTAGCCAGGGAAGACGAGGAAACAACACGATTCCCCAATGGAGCAAGGACTGTCTCAATGGTACCAAAAACACGAGCGCCTAGCGCTCCTATAAACAAACAGAAGAGCGAGTCAAAATTGTTCTTAACGATACCCAAACGCAGGACGCCTTTCGCAGCAGACGCTCCCCTTGAAACCGCTACTGGGAAATCCGAAGAATGAAAGCAGCCTCTCCCACTGACGAACAACAAATCACGAGCGCTGCAGATTCAGTCTGACCACGCTAAATCCGGTCGGCAGCAAAGGCTCATGGGTATTGTAGTTTCAGGCCCGTTTGACCTGGGAACTGTAGTTTAGGCAGGCGCAATGGCTAAACCCTGACAAGGTTACCCAGAAAAGAGGTTTTAAGCACTAAGATCTGACTCTGTGTCCCTGTGATAACCATTCTACCCAATCTGATTTGCACTTAGTTTTGTTCTGCAGGCTCTATAAGAAAGAAAGGAACAATTACATTGTCCAGATTTTAAACTGTTGCAATTGTAAACAATGTCAGGTTGCACTTTACTTTTTAAAATCTTTGCCTGACTCTTTAGTCTGCTTCTCGGTAACACAATTCCGTGGGCCTGTATGAAAAAGAGGAAAGTGTGGGGCTTATAAGAGGCGTTGGCCTTATAAGAGGCGTGGCATTTTTATCAACCTTTTTATCCATCAATTTGATGAAGTTAATATGACATTTTATATATAGTTTTCATACAACCAAAACTGTATGAAATACCCCAGACTTTGTTTTAGTATATGTTCTTCTTCATAAGACTTTTTAAAAACAATCAGTAGGATATTTGACATGTAATTTTATACATGGACTTTATGTAATATAAATAGGAACTGTTTGTTGATTATTGTACTTTTTATCTGTGCTTTTATGATCTCTATTTAATGGATCAAATAAAGAATCTATTGATTGATTGAAGAATGTTTCTAAATATTTATGATATTTTTATAACATTATAATATGTATTTATTTTAAATATGTTTTATATGAAATAGATTTGTTTTTTTATTAAATATTTATATTTACATTTTTTATTTTGGTTTTTATGATTTATTTTTTTTGCAGAGAATTTCTTGATTTTTATTGTAGTACTAATTGCAGTGGGAATATTAAATTGTTTCCTTCCGCAAAACAACAGTCACTGTTGCACTGACTGGAGTGGGAATAGTACATTTTACCCTTCCACAATCCAACACTTTTCCTACTGTTGCACTCACTGGAGTGGGAATAGGACATTTTACCCTTCCGCAATCCAACACTTTCCCTACTGCTGCATTTATTGGATGGAAATAGTAAATGGTATCCCTCCGCAATCCAACACTTTCCCTACTGTTGCACTGACTGGAGTGGAAATAGTCAATTTTATCCTTCCACACTCCAAGACTTTCCCTACTGTTGAACTGACTGGAGTGAGAATAGTAAATTGTACCCCTCAGCAACCCAACACTTTCCCTACTGTTGCACTCACTGGAGTGGGAACAGTAAGTTTTAGCCCTCCACAATCCAACACTTTCCGTACTGTTGTACTAACTGTAGTGGGACACATTCTTTACTTTTTATAAGTTGTATTGAGAGTAATACTTATGTTAGTTTATATTGTTTAAATATATATTATTATGTTTTTGGTTATTTAAAATTATAATATTTATCATTATTAATGTTCTTAATATTTTATTTATTTTTAGTAAATTATACATTCTTATTTTGTTTGAGTTTTTTATTTGTAAATTAAATGGTTTGTTTATTAAATATTCTGGGGCCTATTACGATTTCAGTCGGAGGAAACTCCGACTGACACTGTGGCAGAAACTGAGCAGACCAAGCTATGGTCGACGGTTCTAACCACCTGATTACAATGCGACTGAACACTGTTGGTCGCATACATCTCATTTCTGTATGGGAGTTTGTGTTAATGCTGTAAACTGGCTATAATACAGGCCCCTATAAAGAAATGGGGGGGGGGGGGTGTAAAACCCTGCACCCTGGAAAAATTTGCTCCCATTGGTGTCCTGGTGATGGAAGTGGATCCCCAGTATTTATCCTCACCTTCACTGCTGGAATTCAAGTCGCTGTGCTGAAAATGGGGCCCGACTTAAGACAAATGACTGAAGCTAGGCATCCCGCACAGAGGTGTATTAGGAAGTGGATATTTTGTTGCCTGAGCAAGCTTTGCACCCCATTAGTTTCTGTCTTGGCAGTTAGAGATTGAAGGCTCAAACTTTATGGAAGGAGCAACAGCCTGATTTTTTGATAATGCATCTGATTTGCCATTATGACAGCTGAAGGTTTTAACAAGATCATACTCTGCAAATAACATAGATCATCTCAATTGTCATGCAGGTAACACTTTAGAAGCCTTAGTAAATATAACATTTAGATGACCTGTACATGTTATGACTGGAGATGTTGCCCGTAAAATGCAATGCATACAATCCTAAAAGCTGCCTTAATAGCTAGGCGTTTCTTGTCTATAATTGTGTAAAATATTTCTGCTTGTGTTATTTTTCAGGACTAATTGACAAGTCTTTAGATTGTTGTCACAGGATTACTCCTGGATTACATTGGAAACATCAGCTTCTCCAAAGTAGTTGTTGGGGTATCCGGATGGCTCAATATAGTTGTTGTCATAAAACATTCTTTAAGAGTCTGAAATAATTTGTTGGCCTCTTTGGACTATCCAAACAAAATTATTTTCTTTAATGCACTGTTTATTTAAGTTATAATCTTGGACAAGAAAGAGGTCAATTGGCAACAGAAATTGTAAGAGCCCAAGAAGCACTGAATGGCTCACTTATTTTGAGGTGCTAGCCAGTCGAGGATGGTTTTGACTTGTTTTTTTTATTTTCCATTTGAAGCCCTTATGGTGAGATAATAAAATCTAAAATCTTCATAATGATTCAAATGTTCTCAACTTTGATATATATTTGACTTTCTCTCCATTTTTGTATCACTAGTCAATCATGATGGGTGTGATCTTGTTCATGATCAAAGAGCATAAGGATGTCATCAATGTATACTATTACCAAAAATGTTGATGTACTTGCAAAGAATTTCATTGTCAAAATGTTGAAATGGAGCAGGAGCACTGTACAATCCTAATATTGTGACTTGGTATTACAAATCCCATATTTCGTACAGAAGGCCGTCTTCCATTCATCTCCTTTCCTTACTCTATTCACATTGTAAGGCCCTTGCAGATCAATTTTAGTAAAAATATTTGCTTCCTTGATTTGATCAAGCTTTAAGGTTATAAAAGGCAAAATATATTTATTCTTGATAGTAATTTGATTCAGTAGTCCAAAGCATATGGCAGTGAATAATTCACCTCCTTTCTTAGGTATGAAGAATAGAGGGGATGTAGCAGTCAACTGAACTCTAATGATCTTTTCTGCTGTATATTTATCTAAATATTTGCAGCATTGTTCCAACTTTTGCTGTTATTGCGTAGATTCTACTGCATGATATAGCTGCCCCAATTTCAAATCAATGTCAGAAGTTGCAACTAAAACCAAACACCGGTCTGATGCAAACATCTCCTATTCAGTCTCGAGATTTTGCCTAACACTCTGAGAAACATCTCATAGAGGACAGTTGTAGTGTACCCTGTTCCGAATGTATTACTGGATTATGGGCGGCAGACGCAAAATGAGTTAAAATTGTGAACCATTCATTAAATCAAAATATTACCTTTATCTATGTGATTGAAAACAGAGCATTGTTAATTCTGGTATGTAATGTGTAGTTGGCCCTGGGGTAGCATTTTACCATACACTGCTTTAACTTGATCAGGATTTGGGTATAGGTTACTCTGACTTATTCTAACTTCTAATCAATAAAATGTCCTACAATGCCTGAATCAGTTAAGGTTGATAAAGGGTTATACTCTCTGATGTGCTTGCTAAATTAAATTTACAATAAAGTGGGCTGTACCTAAAATCTACTGTATTTAATTAAGTTAGCCTTTTCTGGGGTCAAGTCCGGAGAAGAGCTGAGAAGGAAGAACCTGGTTTCCTTGGACCTCTGCTGTTTTTCACTGCCACTAGTGTCTGGGTTTCTTTGGACAGAGTTTAATAAAATGCATATCAGACAAGATAAACATAGATTATTGACTCTACAATGCTCTTTTTCATCCTTTGACAAATGTTGACATTTAGTTGCAATTTACATGGCCTCTGAGTAAGAATGTTTCACATTCTCAGGTGGTGTATCTGAATGTGGGTGATCCCAGAATCTATACCTAAGCTCATATGGTGGTATGAACATACAATGCAGGTAAAAACCACGCATGCCATTACCACACATTTTTCTTACCCTACATTTTTTTTACCACAAATGCCTTTACCACGCATTTAAATGTATTTATGTACATTGTGATTTGCAACTCGCACATTGTGACACAATTTATCGCAATTTGCAAGTCGCAAATCACAATGGTCATACATCTGGTCCCATGTTCCTTAAGCCATCCAGCCTCTAATATCAACTGCTGGAAATAACTATTTTCACAATTATTTTTTGCCCTGCTTTAATTCCATCAACTTAAATCACTGGAAGGAGGTAATGATTTTCTATCAAAAATTCATTGCAGTTCAGTCTTAAGTTGTTCAGTGTTACTGAATAAGGGACTATCCTCTAAATCCAAGGGTAAGGATCAAGTCATGGCGACCCCCATTAAATAAGACAACACAGATACTACTTTTGCCTCATGGATTTAAAAGCAGTACAAGAAATGTCTACTACAGAGAGTCATCAACTGTCCTAGTTGTTGATGATCTCCAGACAAACACTCAGGAGCTTCAAGTGGCGATTGAATGTGTAATGTGTAATGGTACTGCTGATGTAACCATTGGAATGGTACCTACAGACACCGAGGAGGAGGTTTTGGACTGTGATGCAGCTGATATTCCTCTGACAATGGATTTATAACTCCTTGTAATTGATCTAATCAATTAAATACTCCAGTTAATTGCAGAAGTAAGGTTTGATTTACTTTCGAGCTTCAGCCAAATCTTTTTGTGGGGCATTAATTACTAAGCCTATTCCATTACATGAGTAAACATTAGGATCTCTGACACCCGGACAGGGCCTCAGTGTGGGCTTCCCAATCTAATGGACTCACGGTTCCATTGCGGGGGTCTAATGACTCTGATGTTGCTCTGTCCCAACCATCTGTTTGATGAGCAAGGTACAATAAGTCATGCCTGAAGACAGAGGGGGAAATAGGATTGGGAGAAGACACGTGCTGTGTAGCGCCCTTGTCTGAAACTGGTATGGATTATTTTCCTATAAAGCTGTTTCAGTATGTGTAGTACTACATGAAGTAAACAAAGACAACCGCCTCCATCTTCATCAGAAACAGAGAATATTACTGTCGCTGGATTCAGTATTCGAAAGGCTAATTTAAGGAATACATCAGAGATGGAAACATGTTGGGAAGACAAATTGAGGAAACATGTATGAGATCATGCTCTTACATTAATATGCATTGTAACCTGACTACTTTTATTGGCCTCAATAAGGAGTATTGTTTTAGGATAACAGGCGCAATACATTGTGTTAATGTTCCTGACATAAGGCCTAGATGCCCGACAGTCCGATACATATTCCAGAATGTGGGATGAGAATGCCAGAGAATAGAGAAAGAGAATAGAGTGCAATTGTCCTCCATTCCGTGTCTACTGGGAGCCTTTCGTAAGGAAATTACAAACCCATTTTTGGTAACATGATTAGCATGCAATGCTTCTACATTTAAACATTTAGGACTTTAAGAACTTATTTCATCCATTTGCATACAAAAGGTGAAATTTTCCACAATTTTTACTCTCTAACTTAATATTTATAATCATGAAACAATAAGGATAATTAATATAGAAAAAGCTTGCTCGTTAGTTGGTTGTTTCAAAGAAGCTATTCATACTTTACATGCTCCTTTGATTGCCTTATTTTTTTAGCATATTGATCACATTTCATTCCTTGTTGACGAGACCCTGTGTTGCAGCAAAAGATTTTAGCTCTTGATGTCAGTTTTCCGTGTTTTAACATAACCAATAATTCAATCACATTATACTGGTAAAACCCCTCATTTTAACAGAAAATAATTCAAATCCGTAGAACATGCCTTTAGCTGGACTTGGCATTCAAGGGGGCACTGATATGGAAAGGCATCAACCTTAATACCACATCATATGATGGGCAGGGTACCTGGAAGCTATGGCATTTGAATAGCAGGCCAACTTAGGAAAATTACATAATAGAGGACCAACAATGAAGGAACACTGCTAAATTTGCCAGATGTATGGTGCACAGTGTAAACGTGAAAGCCGTCATATATCAAGTAATGCTTTACTGCACATTTGACTATTTCTGGCTTAGGCCCAGGTATTTATCTATCTGATTCCACTGAAGGAACTCCATTCTTTTATCAATGTTTCACTATTAGAGCTCCATGGTCTACAGGCCATTGCACCTAACATATCTCCTATGGTAGGCAAGGTTGGCTAAAAATAGCCACTGTGATGCCATTGTATGGGATACGCTCCTCCCATTGATGCCTATTTTTTACTGTAATATTTCTAATAAGTATATTTTGCTATGTCATTTTTGGGTAAACATGCAATGCTTTTCTAAATTCTATATGGACTAATTTGGTCCCAAGCCGAGCTAATGATATTAATGTAAATCTACTGTCCATTTAAAATAATATTTCCTGAATATATCAGCACTTACTAAAGTATATTTCAGTCATTAGCCAATTTTGTCACTGGCAGCTGAAATAAGTTAAAATGGTATCATGACTGCTGAAGCCATCAACAACTTTAATATGACATACTTCACTGCAAAATGTTTACTTAGCTTACCAGCCTGGATTTGTTTTTACTTAAAAAGGTTGCTCACTCTTTTAGAAGTACCAGATCTCCATTTAAATGCCCATATGGATTTCTGCCAAAACCTCAGCACACTTGTTTGACAAGTTCAGTTAATTTAATTAGTTTATTTCTATAAAAGAACTAAAATGATGCCAACAGTTGGGAGAGTCAGGTGACTCACATAAACACATTACAGCATAACAATGGAATTTCAGGATGAATTGGGGATAAGTAAACAAGCAGGTGATATTAATTTTCCCTTCCATAGTTTAGTTTTATAGACCTTTTAATTTCTTAGGAACGTGCATGTTAAATTGTTATTTTTTGTATTATTGCTAATAAACAATCTTTATTGTGGGCTAATAAAAACCATATTAATTATGATAGTACAAAACATGGCTACTAAATGTATAAAATCTATTTAAAAATACATAGAAAATTCATTCATGTGTGTCCTTCTCTGTTCAACCTTTTTTTTAACTTTCTTTTTATTAAACATATTCATCCACAATCAGTATACATTTAAGAGGAATCAGGTCTACATTTTGGTTACAGGTACATAGTCAATCAGTACAGAGCAACGGTACAGTGTAAAGACAGTTTTCATGGCAAGGGAGCATCATCAGTAACAGCGCTACGCGGGGGTACACAAATGTTTCCTTGGTTGAGGTTCCATGAGTTCCCAATCTGGGACCATTTTTTGGGGCAGCCCTGTGCTACATATACTGTCTATTCCCTAAACATGCACCAATCTAGGTCTGCTTTCTAGGCCTCTGTTTTCGGTGGCTGTAAAGCTCCCCACAATTGTGCAATATTTCCCTTTGCTAACATTAGACCCAGTGTGACCCATTGCTTGCTTTTACTATTCAGGTCCGTCGGTTCCCATACGTTCAGAAGACATCTCCTGGCTTCAGGATGGATGACAAGAGTTAGCACTTCACTAAGGATATCATATATCTTACGCCAGTATGGCTGAATGCGGTGACACTCCCATATTATGTGCAAAAACGTGCCCTTTTGACCACATTGTTGTCTACAATGCCCGCTCTCCACCCTCCCAATGCGGACCAAACATGGCCCAGTGACGTAGACTCTTTGCAGAATTTTTAGTTGTACTAGCCTCAATCTAGCAGAGATTGCCACTTCCCTTGGAGAGGCTATTGCCTCTTGCCATTCTTCGCCATCTAATTCAATGCCATCCCTTTCCCACTTCTGTCTTGTGTGCCTTAGAGGGTCTGTCATATTATTGATCAGTTTCTTGCATGCCAATGTTATGGCTTTCTCTGGCAGGTCACCGTCCAGCATCCAATCTTCAAGTAGTGATGGTTCTGGGGGAGAGGAATCTTTTGATAGGTGTGACTGTAAGGCGAGGTGGACCTGTAGGTATCTAATGTATTCTGAGTTGGCTAGTTCATAATTTTGCTGCAAGGAGACAAACGTAGTCACATCACCTTTCACCCACAAGTCTTCAACTTTTGAGATCCCAATGGGATCTCATTTGTCAAACCCTTTCGATCTCCACAAATTGCCTAGCTTCTCAGTATCCCAAAGGGGAATTGCCAACTTGAGTTTTTAGTCCCATCCCAGACTTTTGTTCGCAGCATGCCAGATCTGGACCGAGTGTTTAGTCAGTCCCGTTAGGGGATACTGCTGGGGTTTTGAATAAAGTGCCCTAGTGTAGTTTCCTCCTGGCAGGAGCCCACTACCCATGGTGTATCCCGGATCATCTGCACGTCTGTAGGTGCCATGATTAATGGCTGTGAGGTGGGCCGCCCAGAAGTACTTTTTTATATCTGGGAGACCTATCCCACTGTAATACCAATTTAAGGTAAGTTTGGTTAATGCTGTACGGGGCTTGTCCGTTCCACATGAAGTCCCTCTGCAGGCCCTCTATTTCTTTGAAGTATGATACCGTAACTAGGTTTAGGGAGTTCTGCAAAGCATACAGAAAGAGCGGCAGGGACATCATTTTGAAAAGAGCCGCTTTACCCAGCAGCGAGAGCGGAAGAGCTTCCCAGCTTGCTATGTCCCATTTCAATCTTTGCAATGGAGGGAGCAGATTGAGGTCGAATCGAAGATTCTAGTCTGGGGTGACAAAAAAACCCCAAGTATTTTAAGTCGTTGCAGGGATTTGTATAGGACAACCCTGGGGCTGGGTAGGAGCATCATTTATTTATTTATTTTATTTTACTGATTTGTAGAGCGCATGGCTGCCCGTGAGCGTCCCAGCGCTAAATGATCATCATTAAGGATGTACAGGAGGGACCTACTCCAGTTAATGGAGAACCCAGAGTACCTTCCAAATATTGCAAAGATGTCCAGGACTGCTGCAATCAATGCTTTTGGGGAGGCTAAGAACAACAGAATGTCATCTGCATATAAGGAAATACAGTCTTCCCATTCTGAAGACCAGCGTTGACCTCTCATCACTGGATCCCTACAAATCCATGTAGCCAGTGGCTCCAGGGCAAGGGCAAACAGGAGAGGAGAAATAGGACAGCCCTGGGGAGTCCACTGACTCAGCTTGAACACGTCTGATTTTTTTGTTGTTCACCACAACCTGTGCCAGTGGCTCCGAATAGAGTAGCCTGACCCATTGATGAAGTTTGGTCCAAACCCCATCTTTGCGAGGACTACAAAGAGGTACGGCCATTCAATGGTGTCAAATGTCACGTTCGCATCTAAGGAGACATGATAGTGGCTATTCTCCCCATGACACCATGGACTCTACGCAGGTTCAACGCAGTGTTTTAATGTGGCATGACTTCTGACTGGTCAGGGTGCACAAGCCCACAGATCACCTTAACCAGGCGGGTCACAAGGAGTTTGGCTAGAATTTTGGGCTCAGCATTGAGTAAGGAGATTGGCCTATAGGAGGCACAGTCAGTCTTTGGCTTACCCTTCTTATGAATGGTGATTATTGTGGCCACCCTTTGGTCCATCTGTAGTATCCCCAGTACCCTGCTCTCTTCAAACATAACATGTGGAGGTACCGAGCTAGTTTATCAGGTCCGAGTTTTTAAAGGTCAATAGGTTGGCCGTTAGGACCTAGGGCCTTTCTGGATTGGAGAGTCCTGCTAGCTTGCGCTATTTCATCATTTGTCAAATCACTCTCCAATAAATTCCTATCTTCCGTTGATAGGACGGGTAGTACTATAGCCTTGATTAGGGCCTGAGAGTCATCTTCATCATATGGTGCATGTGCTTGGTAGACCACACTATAGTGGGCTGCAAATCGATTTGAAATTTCTTGAGGGTCAGTCAGTGATCTACCATCTGTCTCTATCAGTTCGGGGACCAGCATACTAACCCACTCCATTTTATCAAGCCAAGAAATTAGCTTTCCTGCCTTATCTCCTAAGTCATATATTGTGCTCAGCTTTTCCCTCCCCAAAATGTTAGCCCTCTGGCCAATGCTTTATATTCATCTCTTTTGAGTTGTAGTGTGTGCAGCTTCTTTTGTGTAATCCATTCTTCTAATTCTTCCTCCAGCCGAAGGACCTCGTGTTCAGTTGCCACACATTCTTTTAATCTCTGTTTTTGTGCCCCAGCTATCAGTAACAGGGCCTGCCCCTTATTACTGACTTGAATACCTCCCACAAGACATGAGTAGATCCTTCTGAACTCCTGGGTCTCGGAGATACCACAGATTGATGGGAGCAATCCTACCCACCTTCTTCTGTTCCAGAACTATCTTTACCCAAACGAGGGTATGATCGGCTATACCCCTTGCCATGTGCCTAATTCATTGGATGTTTGTTGCCTGAGGTGTGGGGACCAGGATATAATCTAAACAGGAAAGACTGTGGTGTGCCCCTCAATGAAAGGTGTGTTGGATAGTGTCTGGAAGGAAGGTTCTCCATCCATCTACTAGGCCCTAAGCTTCCAGGATATCGGGTAGCCATTGATGGAAAGCCCCAATCTCTTGTGGAGTGTCGGTCCAAGGTGCCTGAAACTACTGAATTGAAGTCTTCATCCACCACCAGAAGACCCTCCGGTAGCGATTGTAGTATTGAGCTCAGATCCTGAAGCATAAAGCTCTGTGGACTAGGTGGTGCATAGATCAACATGAGCGTTAGTGTGGTTCCTTCCCATTGACCCGAGATTCCTATGTATCTACCTCAGTCATCCGACCATGTGAAGCTTAGGGAGAGGGGAAAGGAGTTTTTCAACATCACACATACTCCTCTGGAGCCGGTGGTGAAACCTGCGTGAGCCACCATCTTGCAGCCCCATCTGTTTAATGCCTTACAGGAGTTATCCACCAGGTGTGTTTCTTGGAGCAGGATAATATCTGGGGCTTGTCTTCTAATGTATTGTAGGATTACACTCCATTTGACCTTATCCCCCCAGCCCGTTGACATTCCAGCTCAATATTTTAATACTTTTGTCCCACTGTGTACTCATTAGTCCCTGCACAAGTCATAGATCCCTCTTGATAGTTGCAAATGTGTCTTGTCGAGTCAACAACAATAGCATACAAAAATTCCAAACCCCCCTCCCTGGCATAAAACTGCACATTTATAAAACTATGCAGAGTCGCCCAACAATTGAACTAAAGGGAGTAGTGTGGGGGATGTGGTATTAGCCCCTCCGTCCCTCCCTTTACTACAACAGATGAGTAACCCTCCGAAGAAGGCTGAGTCACAGAAGTGCCACCCTTTTACAATGGAAAACGACCCCCACCAGTCAGTGTGCCATTATTGTTCCTGGATACCTGTTCCCACGGCAGATGTGAACCAGTTGCATTGTGGAGGCAGGGGTCCTTGCAGTTCTGTGGATCAGGTTCACCACCCCGATCTACGCTCCGACTCCGGGTGTTCAAAGAACCACGCCTTACCATCTGCCTCTACCCGGTGTCGAGCAGGTAACAGCATTGCGTACTTCATATCCCATTCTCTGAGCTTCCTTTTGATAGCTAGAACAGATTACCTCTGCTTTTGCACGGCTTCTGTGAAGTCCGAGAAAAAGGTGATCTCAGCATTCTCATAGCGGAGCGGCGGGGCTACCCTGACATTTTAGAATAGCACATCCCTGTCCCGGAAGTTGAGTACCCTTGCCAGTATTGGACGGGGAACTCTGTGCGCTCTCTCGATGACGAACAACTTTCCCAGGCCCTTGGGTTGCAGATACTTGAGGATGAGGTCCTCCATGAAAAGGTCCGGCCCTTCTGCTCTCTCCGACACTCCCAGGATATGTATGTTGCTCCTCCTGAGGCACCCCTCATAGTCATCTAATTTACCTTCAGTGAATTTTCGGAAAGTTTGCAGTTCTCGGAGTTCGTTTTTGTAGGTGTGTGGTATCTTCCACCAAGCTTGCCATCGTAATCTCTAGCTGCTTGACCTTTTCGTTGATTTTTGTGAGGTTTGCCCTTATAAGAGTTACTTCGGACGAGATTGTGTCCATTTTTTTGCTCCAGTGAAGTTTTAACCCCCGTTATTGCTTCCATAACATCTTTCAAGGTGAGGTCTGGTAAGCCTTCTTCTGATCACCCCGTTGGACATATAAAAACCAAATAAAAACTGCACAATCTGCCTATTATCAAGATAAGATTAATGCTGCCGCCAACTCCCCTAGGGAAATGTAATTTTTTTTTAAATCTTTGGTTACTCCCCCTAGCTCTCATAACATATCGTTGGACCCCCAGAAAGGATGCAATGAGCTTGCTAATTTCTTTGCCTTCAAGGTGGCAACTATCTACTCTTCATTCCATCTTATGGAAATCAATTCTCCCTTCCCAACCCCTGCATAGCGTTCTATGTTGGAGTCCTTCCCATTGCTTGATTTTGCTACAGTAGAAAGACTTCTTGGGAATCTTAAATCTGGTTCCCCCTCAGATGTTGCACCCACATCTGTTCTTAAGCTGGCTTCTGCGATTGTTTCCCCAGTTATTAGGGATGTAATCAACTCCTCACTGGCAGCGGGTTTGGTTCCTCCTCTATGGAAGCAAGCTAGAGTCAAGGCACTCGTGAAAAAACCCAGTCTGGATCCTTGCTGCTGGGGTTGGGTAAAATCGCGGAGAAACATGCAAATACGGTATTATCATTGTTCATTGAGACCAACGAAGCCCTGCATCCCACCCAGATGGGGTTTAGAAGAAGGCAGGGCACAGAGACTGCCTTGGTGGCCGTGGTCGAGCAAGCTAGGAAACGTATCGATGCGGGAGGCTGCTCTGCAGTGGTCCTGTTAGACCTCAGCGCAGCCTTCGACACGGTCAATCACCTGCTCTTGATCCAGCGCTTGAGGGAGGTAGGAGTCACAGGGACTGCACTTAACTGGCTCCATTCCTTTCTTACTGACAGAACTTTCGCCGTGTTTGAGGATGAAGCAACCTCTAAACAGATCCCTCTGCAATTTGGCGTTCCCCAGGGATCCTCGCTGAGCCCTACCATGCTTAACATCTACATGAGGCCTTTGACTGACGTGGTTCTTCCCTGGGGATTTCAGTTGGTCACCTACGCAGATGATACGCAGTTGGTTGTTTCCCTCTCACGTACAGATGCAGTTGAGACAGGGATAAATAATCTCTCTCCCTGTCTTACTAAGGTTCTTGCATGGATGGACTCCTCCTTCCTAAAGCTCAATGGGTCAAAGACCGAAATCATGATGTTAGGGTACAAGGCCCCCATTAATCTAGATCCTTGGTGGCCGGAGTACCTGGGCCCCCCTCCTAGCCCGAAAAATCAAATTAAGAGTTTGGATTTATGGTTGGACCCTAGTCCGGGCTTTCAAGTACAGGCACGCAAGATTGCAGCTACATGTTATGGTCTGCTTAGAACTTTAAGGAAGGTCCTGGCCCTGCTTCCCCCCGAGGCTAGACGCCTCCTTGTCCAAACACTCATTCTATCTTGTTTAGACTACGTGAATGCAGTCTATCTGGGTGCACCGCTAGGTACCATCAAAATCCTACAGTCTGTTCAGAATTGTGCGGCCCGATTACTTATGGATGTCCCCAAACGCAGCTCTGCTAAGGCAGCATTGAAAACTCTACATTGGCTGCCGGTGCAGGAAAGGGACTTGTCCAAGGCCATGTGTATGGTCCATAAGTCAACCACTGACAATGGCCCGGCCCTGTTACGCCCCTTGTTTCTTCGTCATCAGATTCCTCGATCTCTCAGATCTAACCATAAAAACCTGCTGATAGTCCCCAGGATCAAACAGAGACGTATGGGTGGCCGACTTTTTTCATTTCATGCAGCCAAATTTTGGAATCAGCTTCCTGATGTATTCGGCTGGAATCTAACCATCTTGCCTTCAGGAAACGGTTGAAGACCTTTCTATTTCAGTGATGGGTGGTTTCCTGTTTTGGTCTAAAGCGCTGGGATGCCTCCGGGTAGCCATGCGCTATACAAGCTGGTACTCATTCATTCATTCATTCATCATCTGTTAACTGCATCAGGGTTGTCTAATCTGAGTAGGCAATGTGCAGTATGGCAAAAACCTGACAAATATCAGGAAAATAGAGGGGCCTAGCAGCAACCTTACTTTAAGCTCTTATTGACAGGAATCTTGTCAGATAGGCATACTTTTTTTTGTTTTGAACTGAATCCAATCTAGGCATCAAGTTGGATCCAAATAATCCTGATCCAATTCAAATGGTACACGATGAGTACAAGGGTGTAAATGGAATTCTCAAGGAGTTGGATAAAGAAAAAAAGGTAATTTTTTTCCAAGACGATATTCTGGTCATGGGTTAGATGAAAGAGGAGCATGATGCAAATCTTTGGATGGTGCTAGGTTTATTAAGTAGAAAAGGTTTAACTGCACAATTTGCCAGATGTAAATTTGCGAGTAACTCTAACATATTTAGGACAATAAATTAGTGGAAGGGGAATAGAAGCAAATGCATCCCTAGTGGATACAATAAAAAATGCCACTGTTCCCTCTAGTGAAGAGGAAATCAGAGTTTTCTTGGGATTAGCTGAATTTTATGCAAAATATGTCATGCAGTTCTCAACCAAAACCTATCCTTTGAGGCAGCCATTTAAAATCAAATCTGAATTTACGCGGTCTGATGAAGGTCATGTTGCATTTTAGTTGATTAAGGATGACGTTTGCATTGCGCCTGCAGGAATTGGATCCTGCCTTGAAACCACAGATGCCAGCTGTAAAGGGTTAGGGGCAGCCCGTACTCAGATTGACAGTAGTGGTAGCAAGCTGGTCATTGCTTTTGCTTCACGTACGATTACCCCAAAGGACGAGAGGTACACTGTTATTGATAAAGAGACCCTCACTTGTGTTTGGAGCATTAGAGAGCCTTTATTTAGAGTTCTCATTTCACTTTTAGAAGTGATCACAGACCTCTAACAAAAGTACTGACTACCAAATGTGTTTTGAAGGCTTCTCCTTGGTTGGCACGTATGTCCTTACAATTGTTAGACTACAACCATATTTCAAGAGTCAAAAATAAAATTGATGATTTTCTAAGGAGTTTGCCCTTTCCCTTGTAAACCAAACCGGAAGAAGAGGTTGGAGACATGGGTGTGGCGGAAATCAATGACTGTATACATGAACATGAATGGTTAGAGGCGACAAAAAAAGATTGTGTATTACAGAAATTAAAAGTTTACATCCTAAAAGGGTTGCCCATCAAGAAGAACTTAAAAGGTAATTTGTGTGTTTATTGAAAATTACGACATGAGCGGCCTGTGGAAGATGGCAAAGTACTGGTAGGGGGTACGGTAATTCCCCTGGAATGTTTAAAAGACTGGTTGTTAGAAATTTGTCATGAGGGTCATCTAGGAATAACTAAAACCAAGTCAAGTGTGAAATTATTATATTGCTGGCCTGGTATTGAGCTACATATAGAAAAGAAGGTGAGGAATTTAATGCTATGCAACAATTCAGAGAAAACCCTCATCACTATGAACCCCTGTTATCTCTTGAAATGCCCAGGAAAGTTTGGGGTTAGACATGTTGTGCCCCATCCAGGTCAGTTTCCAGTGTAAATATATAATTGTGTTGATTGATCATTTTGCAGAGTGGTTGGAAATTGAGATGGTTAACAAGGTTGATGTCCAGCAGTTGTTTGTTTTTTAGATACATTGTTTTTAAGAGAAGAGTTACCCAGAGTAGTTTCTAACTGTTAATGGATCCCAAGTCTGTTTGGAAGTGTTGAAGGAATTTTTAAGAAGAAATGCAGTATTGCACAAGACCACATCTATTTACCACCCAGCTGGCAATGGAGTGTTGAGCGCTTTAACAGAGTGCTCAAAAACACAATACAATTAGCTAAGGAGGCTAAAATGTGTTGGGTGAAGAATGTGTGGCTAACTGTATGGTCATACCAAATAACACCATGTTCTACTGGTTTTAACTCTTTGGAGGTAATAAGGGGTAGGACTCCTTATGGGAATGACAATGTAGGATGGATGAAGTGTTCCAAAAAGATTGAGCGGACCTTCTTAGCAATGAAAGAATCATAAACTTTATTCGATTTGACAAGCAAATCATAAAAGCTCATGAATAACAATTCATTCAATAAACTATGTCACAGAATAGAGGTACATAATTTGAATAAAGTACACACATTCATTAAAAAGATACTAAATCCAATGGACACCATCAGAAGTGCAAACAAATTGGTTAAGAAACGAGATGGCAACACAATGTAGCTATTCCAGTGTACATTTCTTGCCAAAACATTCATAAATACAAAACAATCACATTCCCACCCTGCACAAAAATCTAAGGTGCATATGCAAAAAGAAAAGCATTATAGCATGCGCTATGAATTAATAAACTCATTTATCCATTTTGTATTTGTATTATGAGGGCTCCTCTTCATAAAATTTAAAACAGCAACACAAATATAAAAAGAGTAGAGAGATTGTAAATGACTAAAACCTTCTCTATAAGAACAATGGCGACAAGACCTCGGTATCGAAAGCAAAAATTTGGATCTCAAATTTTTGTACAGTGCACAAAACAAGACAGAGTAGATTGTTTTGCAACATTATTGCATGGGCAGGGTGGAAGCTTGTCATGTAAACCACCTTGATTAGGAAAAGCTACCAGAAAGTGCAGTGTGCTCAAACAAATCTGGTTATATAAAATTCATGTTGAGGCCCCATGAGAGGATATCAATATAGATAATCTGATTGGAAGAAAAACTTACATTGCCCATGCTCAAGGTTCTTCGCTGATTTTTGCTGATTGTTATGTGCACTGGCACTTGAATAATATAAGGACTTTATCAAAGGTTTTGCTTGAGGATCCATACTACAGGGATCATTAAAGAACTCTATTACTCTATTACACCCAGTTCACTTAATGCACATTTCAGATATCCAAGACACGGAGATCCTCTAAGTAATGGCCATTAAACTTCATCGCCCTGCTCTCTCATATACCAGCAATACCCTAATGGCTTTAAGCAGGTATGCCACAACGCTGTGCTCCCATAGGGTAGTGAGTAGCCTGGAGGGACCGTTTTCCTGCAGGGAATGCTTAACACAATTTACCAGCAGCGCTGTAATCACTCTGTGTCAGCCAAGATCTACCTCCTCTGTCCCCACCAAATACCAGACAAAGTCGATCGTCAGTCCTCCTAAAGATTCACCTCTAAACTGCAAGAACCTCTTGTGTAATGTTCGCTCATTAGTACCCATTCTACCCAGGTCTGGGATCTCATAACATCAGAGAACCCACATCTTTGTTTCTTAACGGAGACTTGGCTAAAGCCTCACTCTGTTCCGGCCATAACTATGGGGGTGCCGTTAGGATACAAAATAGTAAGGATGGATCGGCCTATTAAAACTGGAGGTGGATTAGCCATTGTTTTTAAACAGGAAATGGAGGTGGTGGTTACTGAGACTGTATGTAACCCACAAATGGAGCTCCTGATCTTTACTATCAACCCTAATTCTAGGGAAACCAGGAAGGGAGCACTAGTCTATCGACCCCCAGGTCCATCTGGGAATTTCTCCATTCAACTTGTTGAAACGTTGGCCCCCCACATGCAGGTGAATTCTGATTTCATCTTGGTAGGGGATTTTAATGTCCACAGCGAAATAACCACCTGTGAGGAGGCACAGACACTTTTGGCTGATTTGGCTACTCTTGGCTTTCACCAAATAAATCAGGGACCCATGCATTTAGCTGGCCATACTTTGGATCTTGTGTTATATAATTCCACCACTATAAAATGTCTGCCTCCCAGTCAAGTGGACTGGACTGACCACTCCATTATTGAATTCTATACTCGCTCTAACTATGAGGTTAAGGGCATCCAGAGGACTATGGCTGATGTCAGAAGACCCTGGAATAAATTAACACCAGAGAGCTTTAGGGAGAAATACACAGAACCCAATTGGGTCGAATGTGGCAACAATGTCACCACTGCATTAGCCAACTTTAATGAAGCTGTAACCACATCTATTAATTATGTTGTTCCTTTTAGAACATATAAACCACGGCCTGCCCCAAAACAAGAAGTTTGGTTTACAGACGATCTCAGACAACTTAAGCTAATTGCGAGGAAATTAGAAAAACGATGGAGAGTCACACGTAAGGCAGAGGATAAAGAAAATCACAGGACTTCCCTAAAGGACTTACCATAAAGCTATTCGGGCTGCCCGGAAACATCACATAGCAGCCCAATTATCAGCAGCTAGTAAAAATGCTAAAGTCCTCTATCAAATCTTACAGACCTTTATCAAGCCTGCAGCCTGTGAAACAGAGGGGATTGAGTCCCAGGAACTCTGCAACAACATCTCACAGTTCTTTGTTAGAAAAATAGAAGGCATTTACGCTAAGATCCTAGCCTCAAAATCCACCTCCAATAACATGAGAACTGTTGACAGTATGGGTCAGCCACACCTTAGCACAGCAGAAAACAATGCTAGCAAGCTTGTTGAATTCCCCCCTATATCAATGGAGGACATAAGTACTCTAATCACCCAAACTAAGAGTGGATGCCTTTCGGATATCATTCCAGCACGGGTCATGTCACTTCTGAGGGATGATCTGGGTGCCGGAATTCGGCGGGTAGTTAATCTATCCTTGAGGACAGGGGAAGTCCCCCTAGACTGGAAGCGTGCTCTGGTGAGGCCTCTACGGAAGAACAACTCCATTCCTTGGACCGACCTCACAAACTTGAGACCCATCTCTCTCCTCCCTTTTTTAGGGAAGCTCACCGAGAAGTTTGTTAACCGGCACTTATCCAAATACATCGAAAGTGCGGGGGGACTAGATCCCTCCCAATCGGGTTTTAGGCCCAGGCACAGCACTGAGACCGCCTTGCTGTCCGTCGCTGACGATCTTCATATGCTTCAGGATAAGGGTTACTCCGTTATCCTGGTGCTTTTAGATCTGTCAGCGGCGTTTGACACTGTGTCACATGATATCATGACCGCCAGACTAGTTGACATCGGCCTGGGAGGCAAGGCGCTGGCCTGGTTAAGGAGTTTTTTCACCAAACGCACTCAGAGAGTCATACTGGGTCCTTACCAGTCAGAGGAGGTGGAGATCTCAAAGGGGGTGCCACAGGGCTCCTGCTTGAGCCCAACGTTATTTAATATCTACGTGGCACCCCTAGCTAACATCATGAGATCCCACAGGTTTATCCCCGTATCGTATGCAGACGATACACAATTCCTCTTTCCGTTTAAAACCATGACTCCTGAAGTGCGTAACTCCTTTGCCCAGGGGATGAAAGAAGTGGCACATTGGATGGCAGCAAACTTCCTTCAGTGTAACGTCTCTAAGACGGAGGTGATGCTCTTTGGGGAAGCCAAACGTCTGTGGACTCCTGACTGGTGGCCTCATAATCTAGGCCCAGTCCCTGAGCCCAAAGTGGTAGTGAAAGATCTAGGAGTTAAATTGGATCAGGAGCTCGCCCTTAAACACCATGCTACTCAAGTGGTAAGCTCCTGTTTCCATGTTATTGGGCTTCTCCGAAGGGTGTTCCCCCTGTTACCTGATACCACCAGGAAAACATTAGTTCAGTCACTCGTGCTGAGTAGACTGGATTACTGTAATGGTTTACTGCTAGCCACCAATGAGGGGATCATTGCCAGACTACAAGTTGTGCAGAACACGGCTGCACGCCTCGTTCTCAATGCCCCGGCCCGGACTCCCTCAAAACCTCTACTAAATAAACTCCACTGGCTCACTGTGAAACAGAGGGTGATGTTTAAAACATGCTGCATCATCCACAAGTGCCTCACTGGTAAAGGTCCCGATTATTTAACCAAGAAATTCACTCCATACATCCTCTCAAGATCTCTGAGATCTGGAGACCGTGAATTGCTATGTGTCCCCAGATTCTGGAAGACACGACAAGGGGGAAGGGCTCTATCAGTAGCAGGCCCGAAGCTTTGGATTGAACTTCCTTATGAAATCAGATTATGTAAGGAACATTTTCCCTTTAGGAAAAAACTAAAAACTTTCCTGTTTAATTATTAGTTCTGGTTGAGCATCTAACAACATAAGATAGGGCCTTTTGCTTTCTGATGTTGCCAAAGGCGCGGAGATACTCCTCAGGGAGTCGATTCCCAGCGCGGTACAAGTTTGCAAATAAAATAAATAAATAAATTAAAAGACAATCCATAATAATGGATCTTAAGATATCTTGCTCCGGTGTATGCCATATTTTCGCCCATAATAATAAAGGGGCAAGCCCAATACGATCCACAATCTACTCTAAGCCCATTTCAGAGTGGCAAAAGGATGTTGATGTGCTCCTGAGGACCATCAAAAGCTTTCTAATAAAGTTATTTTTCACTAATTCGAAATTTCAACAATTGCTAAAACCACACACTCCAGCTCCATAAGTAGCAATTGAGAGGCATTTAGTTTTGTAGAGTGTGGTCTTTTCTTTGATATATTTACGGCCCAATTTTGCAGCAAAATGAAACAATGCCTCCATGGCTCTAATCATTTGCTACGTCCTACGGGTCAGTAAGGGATCCCAAGATAAGTGGGTGTTAAAAAGAATCCCTAGTACAGTAAAAGATTTGGGGCCAGATGTAGGTAAAGTACATTTACCGATTCTAAAATATCGAATTTTACTGATTCTGTATTTTAGAATCGGCAAAAGAATCGGTAAACATTACCGAATCAGTATTTACCGATTCAGTAAAATGGGGGACACATTCAAGTGTGCCAGGGTGTCACTTTGACACCCTGTTGCACCCCTGAATCGTGCTTGTGTGCAGATGTGGCACACATACATGCCTTAGTTATTTACCACCAACTTATAGTTGGTGGTAAATAACTAATCCTAAAATCGGAAAAGCACTCATTTGAGTGCTCCCTACATTGCAAATTCTGTAATTTACTGATTCCGTTTTTTAAGGAATCGGTAGTTTACTGATTCCTTAAAATCCTTAAAATTTGGTAATTTCGGCCATTACCGACCGGTATTGGGCGACCTACATTTGGCCATTAGACTTTGTTGACTTATGGCCGCTCACCATAAAGTATGATTATTTAAGTCCAAAGAAGACCTAGGGGTCCATTAGGATGGCGGGCGGAAACAGTCCGCCCGCCACCCTAACGGAGATTGGGACCGCCTTCCAAAAGGGCGGGGGTCCCGACAATGGCATTAAGATGCGCCCACCGCAGTGGCGGGCGCATTCCTCAAGTTAATATTGTGGCGGGCGGTGCTCACTGCACCGCCCGCCACAATGTTCACAACAAATGCACGCATTTGCATAACCGAGGCGGCAGGCACCGCGCGGTGCCTGCCGCTGCGATTATGCAAATGCAGGGGGGTACCACAGGTACCCCCCGTGTGCCAGCCCCCTTTGCCCGTCACTCTGGGGGCCCACAGGGGCCCCCCAGAGTGAACACCGCATGCCTTTCCGTGGCGGCATCGCCGCCACGGAAAGGCATTGACAAATGCCTATTCTAATATGGCTGGCGGTGTCTGATAGACACCGCCACCATGTTCTCCCTTTTCCGCCCCGGCCGGGGCGGAAAACAGGCGGGCGGTCTTTCTCACCGCTGCTGTCCCCTCCGCCATCGTAATATGGCGGGGGGGAATGCAGGGAAGGATGTCGGGCGGATTGCCTCCGCCAGGGTGGCGGTGGCCACCGCTACCCTGGCGGAGGCAATCCGCCCGACATCCTAATGGGCCCCCTAGTGTCTACATAGGCATCTTCAGGTCTCTCAAGGCTCAAAGCTGTCCTTGCAAGAAGGACAGAATCATCAGCATAAAGTAATGTTTTGATGAAGTTTAGGCCGATTTTTGGGCAATCTAGACCCTTTTTTAATTAATGGGCCTCTAAGCTATTTTGTATAAACGAGAAATAGGGTCAGTATACAGCCCTGGCGGACTCACTTCAGTGAGGCAATTGAGTATGTTCTCTCATCGACATTGCCGTAGCATATTTTAACTGTAGTATTACAATGTAAAGTCCAGAGCATTGTGTTCCTCCACCCCCATATCTCCAGTCATATGCCACAATCTGTCATGATTGACAGTATCAAATGCACTAGATAAGTTCATGGAGGCCAGATGTAAAGAGCACTTCATGGACATAGTGTATTTACTGACTATCAGTGATAGATTCAGGCACTGTTCCGTTGGGCCCATTCCCCGCCTAAAACCATATTGTGTTTTAGAAAGCACATTATTTGCAAAGGCCCACTCTTCTAGCTGGGCCAAGAGGACCCTACCCAGGACTTTTATGTTGCATCTATTTAAGATGTTGGCCTGTACCAGGCCGGGTCATTCCTGTCTCCTTCCTTGAAGATAGGGACCACTGTAGCGTCTTTCCATGAAGCAGGCAGGGGACCTATGATAGGATCCCTAAAGATATTTGGTAAAATAGATGCCCAGAGTTGGGGTTGTCCTTGAACAAGTCAAGGGGAACATCATCCAGGCCGTGTGCTTTGAGATGGATGCCTTGAGTTTTTGCTGCCCCCACCTCCTTAACAGAAAGGAATTGACTAACCTTCAGGGCTTGTTCCCTATCTTCAATCATAGTGACATCCATATGCTCAGAATTTAAGGCTATTTTTAAAGGGTTAAAGATATGCGAATAGTGTGATACCCAGGTGTCCCTTGATGTCAGGGAATTCATTTTCTGTGTAAAGGTATTTAAGAACACCAGGCGGTTAATGACTTTCCAGAATTTATTTATATCCTTCAAGTCCCTGGCAGCCACCAAATCTGCCCAGGCCTCTGTCCTAAGAACCAACTTTCTCTGGGCTATCACCGCCTTGTATTTCTTTCTCAATGCCCGGACTGTGGCGATTCAAGTTGGAGATTGGGTAAGAGTTAAAAAACCTGGCATTTATGGAAAGGGTGGAGAAAAATTCTTCCAGCCTCTGTGTGTAGAGAAAGTACTGTGCAATTCAGTTTTGTTGAGTGATGGAAAGATTTGGCACTTGGGGCGTATTTCCCAATATAAGGGAGAAAATAGGCATACCAAGTCAAGTTTCACTGTAGTGAATACCCTTTGTTCAGATTGGTTCTTGTGCGATAGCAGTCATAGGGTGTTGACTGAAGATGATGGTGCAGAAGAAAGTAGGAGTGGTGAGAAACGTTTGCAACAAGTGGTTGATAATGGCGACGAGCACCCAGAGATGGAACAATTACCTCAAACTCAGATCCAACCCTAATCTCCTTTTGTTCCAGAAACAGTTAAAAACTCTTCTGTTCCATGTCCACCATTAATGTTTTCCTAGTCAACCCTCTTTTGTTCAGTAAACATACCTTCTATCAGCGCTTGGACGCCCTTGGGCAGCAACCGCGCTTTACAAATACCCATTTCATTTCATTTCATTTCACCTTTTACTTCTAAAGTAAGTGAAGGGGAAAGAATGCGTAGGTTGGATCGAAATATTATTACACAAAATAAATTACAAGATTTTTCCTGCAATTAATTATGCATTTTTTCTTGTAAGTTGTATTGCTTAGTATATATATATATATATATATATATATATATATATATATATATATATATATGTAGTGAACAAGGCGGGAGCAAGCCGCCGAAACGCTTCTAAGCAGCAAATGAGCCATTAAATATCGTTTGGATTATGATTCACGGAGTCAGCGCCTTATTTTGATGGAAAGTTTGGTTTGGTGACAATATAAATATATATATATATATATATATATCGATACACGCTCGCTTAATTCAAAGCTGGTGGTTACTTCACTTGATTTATTGGCAGACCCCCTACCCCATAGAAAGACAAACGCGTTTCGCCGTAAAACGGCTTCCTCATATATCCATCAAATGTTGCCCCTCAAAGACGAGTCCTCACACCAAAATTCAGTGACTGCCTTCTCGACGCTCCCCCTCGATTTTCAATGGTGTACTAGAGCGGGGCATTGTGGTTCTTGTGGTTTGCTAGTAGTCCCCTTCAGTGGGGTTGCAGCAACTCCTGAATTTGATAGGGGAGCCGCCCTCCAGTGGGCCGATGAGCTGAGACTCTCGTTTGCAAGGGGATACAGTCCCAGTTTGAGTGGAGCATGGTGGAACCGTTCCAGATGCCTGCTTCCCCTGATTTTGGGGCGGTGCGTATACTCTACAGCTGGGACTGCCGTTAAATAACCATCAAATGTTGTCCCTCAAAGACGAGTCGGCACACCAAACCGGGTAGGTTACTGTCCATTTATTGCCATTCAAGCAAGCGTTTCAGCGCAGCCTCTGCTCTCCTTTTCACTGCCGACGCGTTTCTGAGAAAACATCCTCCTTCTTCAAAGGCGCTTACGTGATGATGAAGGTCCGCAACGCTGCCACAAGTTCAGATTCAGTGACTGCCTTCTCGGCGCTCCCCCTCGATTTTCTATGGTGTACTCGAGTGGGGCATTGTGGTTCTTGTGGTTTGCTAGTAGTCCCCTTTAGTGGGGTTGCGGCAACTTCTTAATTTGATAGGCGAGCCGCCCTCCGGTGGGCCAAGAGCTGAGACTCTCGTTTGCAAGGTGACACATATACATATATTGTATGTCCTTCTGCAATTAATTATACGTTCTTTCTTGCTTTGTGTGTGTATACATATATAATGTATTTATTATGTATATCTTTTATTTTCATTAGGGGAAGGATGTGTTGTAATTAGAAGTGTATTATCGTGGGCTTAGTGTTATGTAGTAATCTTATCCCTGATTGTCCCTTTAGAGTTCCCTTAGTGTATGGAATCTAGTAGTTAGGATTGTATAAGGTAGAAAAGAATGTTGGAAGGAGAGCTGTGAAGGACATGGCAGTGGTTGGAAGTATGCATCGCACCTTCCTCGCAGGTGTCAAATTACATAATAAAGCATTTCGCTTTACTATTCGTGTGGCCTCCGTTACTACAATGACATGATGGCTTTAAGATGAATTGGTGATATTTCCAGATGTTACGGTTTTCTACATAGGTGGCCTCTATCTATGCTGTGAAATGCCTTCTTCAAATCAATGAAACAGTCAAATAAGTACTTCCATTTGTCTTGGCTTTGTAGAGGAGTGAGAAACATTATCTATTGCACTGATGTCTGTTCTGATACTGTCTGAAACCAGATGATGTTTTGTGTTTCATCCCATATGCTTATCTCCTTGAGCAATGATTGAGCTTAATATTTTGAATCAATGACTAGTTGTATTATTCTGGTTTTGAATATGAACTGACCTTTTGAGTGCGATGCAATAACAATCATCTCCACGAATCAAGGATCAGATCAATACATTTATATAGCAGTAAAATAAAGAGGATGCCCAATACTGCGGGTTTAATTTAAATGCTGCCATTCGCATGCTGTTTGGGCCTGGAGCAGAATCTTTCCTACTGGAATTGATGATTATTAATATTTTACCTGTTCTAGCCAACCTAAATGTTGTGTGGGGCTTCCTGGGAGTTGTCCCGCTCTCTTGGTCTGGGAACTCATTATGAGGCTCATTAGGATGGCTGACGGACCTGTGTCCGTTCGCCAGCCCCGAGGTGGAGGGACCGTCCGCGGGGGCAGTGGTGGTCCCTCCGGTGCAATTAGGATGTGACCGCCACCCTGGCGGTCACATCCTGTATCTTTAACCTTGCGGCGGTTGCTGCTTGAAGCAACACCCGCTGCCAGGTTAAAAAGGCATGTTTTACATTTACATGCACAAAGCGGCAGGCACCGCGCGGTGCCTGCCGCTTTGTGCATGTAAATGCTGGAGGGTACCATAGGTACCTCCATGTGCACCCCCACCCCCGACACCCTGGGGGCCCGCAACGGGCCCCCAAACACCAAAGACCACATGCTTTTCCACGGATGAAGCACCTGCGCGCCAGTGAGAGGTACCGGTCCGGACCTGATATAATGTTTAGCAGCCTACTCCACAAACCCCGAAATAAAAGACTGTGGGGCATATTATCAAGCCTGTGCGCTAAAATTATCGCCGCTTTATCGGCCGAAAACGGCCGATAAAGCGGCGATAATGGGCTTGATAATATGCTCTGTGGAATTCCAATCGAAGCCCATGTTAGATGTCTTCACATCTAACATGTGCTTCGATTGGAATTCCATAGAGCATATTATCAAGCCCATTATCGCCGCTTTATCGGCCGTTTTCGGCCGATAAAGCGGCGATAATTTTAGCGCACAGGCTTGATAATATGCCCCTGTATTCTCTATTGATGTCTTTTAATAAACCAGAAACACGTGTCTAGAGATCAGCACTATCTGCCCCAATCTTGCTGAAATACTCGAAAATATTGGAGCGAGCTACAAGAGACTGCATTTCCCAGAATGCCTGGGGCGTACCTTACCTGAGAGGTCAGCGGTGTGCTCCCAAATCCTGTTGTCTGTTTAAAGTACTTCTGTGAGTCATTGAGCTAACAAGCTCGTGGATTAAGCACCTGCGCGCCAGTGAGAGGTACCAACCTGATATAATGTTTGGCAGCCTACTCAGAAAACCCCAAAATAAAAGACTGTACTCTCTACTGATGACGGTTAATAAACCAGAAAGACATGTCTAGAGATCAGCACTATCTGCGCCAACCTTGGTAAAATACTCGAAAATATCGGTGCGAGCTACAAGAGACTGCATTTCCCAGAATGCCAGTGGCGAACCTTGCCTGAGAGGTCAGCGGTGTGCTCCCACATCCTGTTGTCTATTTAAAGTACTCCCGTGAGTCATTGAGCTGACAAGCTTGTGGATGAAGCACCTGCGCGCCAGTAAGAGGTACCGAACATGATATATTGTTTGGCAGCCTACTCAGCAAACCCCAAAATAAAAGACTGTATTCTCTACTGATGACGGTTAATAAACCAGAAACACGTGTCTAGAGATCAGCACTATTTGCGCCAACCTTGGCAAACTACTCGAAAATATCGGAGCGAACTACAAGAGACTGCATTTCCCAGAATGCCAGGGGCGAACCTTGCCTGAGAGGTCAGCGGTGTGCTCCCACATCCTGTTGTCTATTTAAAGTACTCCCGTGAGTCATTGAGCTGACAAGCTTGTGGATGAAGCACCTGCGTGCAAGTGAGAGGTACCAAACCTGATATAATGTTTGGCCGCCTACTCAGCAAACCCCAAAATAAAAGACTGTATTCGCTACTGATGACGGTTAATAAACCAGAAAACACTTGTCTAGGATGCGCTATCTGCGCCAACCTTGGCGAAATACTCGAAAATATCAGAGCGAGCTACAAGAGACTGCATTTCCCAGAATGCCAGGGGCGAACCTTGCCTGAGAGGTCAGCGGTGTGCTCCCATACCTTGTAGTCTATTTAAAGTACTCTTGTAGTTTTTTACCCCTAGCTCTGCCGACCCCTAGGGAAACCTAGCAAACCTATACATGTTTTTTAAACTAGACACCCAGGGAAATTCAGGATGGGGTGACTTGACTGCCTCTCACCAGGTTCTATTACCCAGAATCCCTTGCAAACCTAAAACATTGACAAAAAGACAAATTTTTCTCAAATTTCTGTGGTGGAAAGTTTTGGAATCTGCGTGGATCCACAAATTTCCATCCACCTCGCGTTCCCCAAAGTCTTAAGAGAAAAATGGTACCTCACTTGTGTAGGTAGGCCTAGTGCCCGCGACAGGAAACAGTGCAAATCGCAAAGTGAACACAGCACAATTTCGCAGCGAAAAATGACCTTTTGTTGGCATATTACCTAGCTGTAGCTTTTTAACCCTAGATCTGCCGGCACGGAGGGAAACCTAGCACACCTATATATTTCTGAAAACTATAGACCCAGGGGAATCCAAAATGTGGTGACATGACTGGCTCACACCAGGTTTTATTACCCAAAATCCCTTGCAAACCTAAAATATTGTTAAAAAAAAGCATTTTCCTCACATTTCTGTGGTGGAAAGTTCTGGAATCTGTGTGGACCCACAAATTTCCACCCACCCCGCTTTCCCCAAAGTCTTCCAAGAAAAATGGTTTCTCACTTGTGTGGGTAGGCCTAGTGGTCGCGACACGAAATGGCGCAAAGCGCAACGTGGACACACCACAATTTCCCAGTGAAAAATTACCCTTTTTTGGCAAATTACCTAGTTGTAATTTTTTAACCCTAGATCTGCTGGTACCTAGAGAAACCTAGCAAACCTATACATTTTTGAAAACTAGACACTCAGGGAAATCCAGGATGGAATGACTTGACTGCCTCTCACTAGGTTCTGTTACCCAGAATCCCTGGCAAACCTAAAATATTGTAAAAAAAAACATTACAACATTATACCCACTTTACTTTAAGGCATGGAGTCCGGCGCTGTATTACACTTTTACGTCTTGGGATACTCCCTCATAAGTTGTTGACATCTAAATGGAACTTTCAAAAGAACATTACTAGTGAATGTGAACTATGTAAAAGAGGAATACAAAATCTAAACCCTGTCTTATTTATATGTCCGAATCCGATAGTAGTTGAGGCCAGAAAGCGCTATTTAAAATTAATATAGTTCAGATACAATAGCTTATCAGTGGAGAGTTTAAGTATGTTATGTAAATCTCCATCAGACTCATTTGTTTGTCATAATCTGTTTACATTTTTTAAATCGTTTTAAAGATTATATTGAAAAATTCATTTTATACTATAAATTTTAAATGTTTTATCAGAAAATAGTTGATTTAGCAGAGACCTAAATCAAATAAATACAATTTAAATTGAAACTGAATTGGGTGGGGGCTGCCCAAAACGGGCATGTTAATCCCGACCCTAATTAAAATTTACCAAAAAAATCCCTGGCGTATAGTGGGCTTTGCGCCCCCCAGGGGGCAGAAAGGCTGTAATTTGTGCGGGGAGAGGTGGGGGGGGTTGGCATGCCCAATTTGGCCAACCCTCACCCTAATTCAGATTTGCCCCAAAAAATCCCTGGCATCTAGTGGGCTTTTTGCCCCCCCCAGGGGGGCAGATTGGGGGTTACTTCCCCCATCTGCCCCCCCAGGAGGGGCAGAAAGACTGATATTTTTCTGGGGGGCATTACCATGCCCTTTTAGGACAGCCCCCACTCCAACGTCAAATAACAAAAAAAATAATCCTGGGGGGCAGAAAGACTGACATTTCTCTCTGGGGGGTGGGGGCATTGCCATGCCTTTTTTTGGGCAGCCCTCACCCCAATGTAAATTAAAAAATATCCCGGATTTCTAGTGAACTTTCTCCCCCCCCCGGGGGGGCAGATTGGGGGCTACTGCCCCATCTGCCCCCTAGGGGGGGCAGAAAGACTACATTTGGCTGGAAAAACATGGGGGAGCGAAGGCTCTTGCCCAAGGGGCAGCTCCCCCCTCCCTGGCGATTGTGGGTGGATCCCTGCTTGGGGATCGCCCTCCTGGGGTGATCCCCAAGCAGGAATCCACTAGGGAAAAGTACTATTAGAAAGGGGAGATTCCCTCCTTTCCAACAATACCTCTCCCAAGTGTTTCGGTGCTCGGGGGGCTGAGATAGCCCCATGAGCACTGAAACACTGAAACTAAGTTTCAGTTTCGTTTTGCTTCAATGACGATAGCACGCCATGTGTGCGATCGTCATTGCAACAAAAATAAACATAGGCCTGGGGAGGTTAGGGGAGCTCTTCCAGACCTCCCTGCAGCGGAGGGATTCTCTGAGCATGTGCTCATGACGGAATAGCTCCGTCATGTGCACAGCAGCACTTGTGCTTCTGACGGAACCATTCCGTCATGAGCACTGAAAGGGTTAAAGAGTCTTATCTTTTATTGTGTAGAATTTCTAAGAAGGTCTCTCACTGCTTATCTTTGAATTGCTTGGCTGTTGAGGCCTCTAGAACATTCCATAAATCATCTTCTTTTTTAATCGCTTAATGTGGCTGCTCATCAGATTTAAATTGAGGTCACCTGTAATGAAGGGCATTGTTTTAGTTTTGTTTGTAAAGAATTTAAATATGGTGCCACATTATTTAACTCTTTTGCACATGATCTATGAACTCGGACTGAGAAATATTCATGATTACTATTTGCTTAAAAATTGAGCAGATTAGTTTAACTTGATCAGAACCGCATATATCTATGGAGTAGCAGAGATTTCTTCAATAACTTTGAGGTTGTTACACCTCCAGCTAGTCTAGATTGATTTGTGTTGCTGCCCTGGTTGCTGGCCAGATGAAACATTCAAAACCAGGGAGATCCATAGGTTCTGAGCTCCAAGTCTTCTGGACCCAAATAATATTAAAGTTGGACAGTGCTTAATTTAGGCAGTGGTTGCTGGTTGGGGAACCGGCACTTATTTTTAAGACTGGCACTTATTTTTCTGCTTAGATATTTACTGAGAGCAAGAGAGGGAAGACTCATAAATTTGTATGAGGGAGGAAAAGAAAGATGGGAAGAATGTCAAAAAAGGACCCTGCAAGAGTGAGAAAGGGACAGGGAGTTGCAGGAGTGAAACAGAGACAGGGAGTATATGTAGTGGATTAAAGAGGCATGAGGTGGATTTTAAGACTAAGTACCTTGGTATTCAGCCCTCGCCATTGATTTGCACTGGCCACCTGTTTCTAAGCAGCGCTTCGAGCACCAGCACTCTTTCTTTTACAAATGAATCCAGATAAATAAACAAGTGCATTATTTTGGGTTATAATGGTTTCCCAGCCTGCTATGTTTCAAGAATAAATCATAAGTGCGGAAATTTTATTCAGTTTTTTAGTTTCTTTATGCCACATATTGTTGCATAGTTACTCTCAATGAATTCATAATTGACTCCTTGCATTACCCACCTTGTTCATATGCAGGGATGCAGACAGATCAATAACTATATATATATGTTGTTGATAGATTTTTATTTGTTAGTTTGCAATGGCTTGCCTTGGATATGGTAATCATGGGAGAGCGTAGTTTTTATGTAACACATTTATGAGCAAAGTGTGATTTACATTGTTAAATAATGTGTGCATAATATTCATATAATTTGCAGTAAGTTACGGCATTTTGCCATTATGAGCCACGCTCGTGTTAACATGCTATCTAACTTTTAAAGTTAGCCACATTTCTATTGCCATTTTGAATGCATTTTATACGTCAAAGGCTAAGAGGCCTACACATTTAATTTCTGTTTGTTTTGCTTGTTAAGTGTTTATTCCACTGCAGATGCTGTGCTTTTCCAAATGCCTTTCTAGCTAGTAAATAGCTTATTTTTATGTATTGGACAACTGATAGTTAGGTTCTCTTCGAAAGAAGGAGAAGATTCTGTAGTGATGTCCCTCTGGGCTCACTTTGGTTCTCCCTTAGTTCAGTGTATTAGATGATTAGGCTGCTTCTGCTTGCACAGCCAACATAATGTTTTTGATTTTGTGACTATTTTAGAGATACAGTGTACATGTTGTTTTATTATTCAGTGACTCTTGTTGGGATTCACTCTGAACATTTTGTGAAAGGTCATCTAGAATACATTACACCATGTTGTACTGTTTCTGCTTGGTTAGTAGCCGCTACTGATGTTTTAGACGTAACACAGTAGCCCAGCTGCAGCTTTTCACCACACTAGTTTTATGATATCAACTGTTTGCCCTTTTGGGGGCAGAGAGGAGAATTCCGGCAGAGAGACCTGTCCTGAAATAAACGCAACTCAGGTAAGAGGTCCGTTGCTAAGCCCAAGTATCACTAATATTTCTCTTTGCTTAAGCCGAGACAGATAGATAATTTGCCATGGTTGGGTTGTTTATTGTTTACAGTTTGTTACTAATGTTGATTACTTTGCTTAGTTGTATTTGCCCACTTATTGCAGCACATCTGCTTCACAATAGTCTATGATAGTTTCAATAAATGTATTGTAATCTTTCATCGTGTCTTCCCTTTGTTTACTAAGGGCATTCATGAGTGAGAGACGAAAGGTGAGATCTGTTTTCATGGTTACTTTGGGGACTAGAGAGACATGTTCTAGGTTTGCCAACCGTCCCCTTTTTTATTTTGACCCAGGTATGCGAATATAAGTTGATGATTGCTCCCAATAGGTTAGGAGGGGCACCCCAAGAATGAGCTGTAATGTTGCAAACTGGTGCTGTGTTTAATAATAATAGTATGTGTTCCTTAGACTAGAGATGAGATGTTTGTTGACTTAGAACTGAGAAGATCTTTTTCACCTCTGCTGATCTCCACTTCCCAATGCAAAGGCGTAATGCCTAGACATTCATATTCTCTCATCAGGAAACTTTATTTGGCTTTCTGAAGCAAACACTTTACTTTAATTGGCTAACCAAATGTGTTTTTCTGTCATATCCCTTCTTAATTTAGAGAAGGGGTTTCCTTTTTGAAACACACTTTTAGCATATTTTGTATTCTTTGTGTAGTTCTAGTTAATGTTCTGAGTTTACTTATCTTGAAATATTGACTTATGGACCATTTAAACCTGTAATAATGATGCTTAAAATCTGAAAAACGTAATGAATTAATGACCTGAGTTTAACTAAAGTTGTGAATAAATCCTTTTAAATTCACTACAATACTCTACTGTTTCTTGTGGAGTCCAGTTGGTCTTCACTGTTTATGGAAATTAATGTAAATGATTGCTCCTAGATCTCTCTCCAAGTTGATTAAAAAGGCCTGTCAACAAGGAGCATGGTTTGCAAGATGATTACACCGATGTTTTAGATTTAGTGATCCCCGCTCAGTCTTCTTTTTTAACAGGATTGGATTGTTCCAGACCTGATACTGTTTCAATACCGCTGGGCATTCAGCCACATTTGACAGCTTCAGAGGATACTGCAGGATTTGAAGTGTAGGATAACACTCAGGCTCTGGATATAATACTAATATGCCCTAATCAACAAACCGATTTTTATATTCTAAGAAAAACGCAGCTTGCTCTTTCTTAACTAGAGCAAATGTTGTGTGTTCCTGCTTTTCACCAGACAACGCCTTGATAAATGCTGCTAAGAGAGGCATTTGTTTTGAGTTTAATTGTTGGAGAGCCGGTACAAGTGTGGTAAAATTCCCTTTGGTTAAAATGTCAAATGGGCTTTTAGAAGAGTATTGTGAATTTAAATAAATTGAAGTGCCATTCACAGGAGAAATTTTAATTGAATCTTGCCTGGAATAATGGATACATAAAATGTAAATTGTTATTAGTATGCCTTCTACATGCTGTGATATCTCCTGTGTTTTCCTTTACGTCCGTACACATTTCTTCTTCTGTTATGCCCTGATTTGGGTTTTCAGGCCTGGAAGACCTGGCAGGTTGGACCTGTGAACATTTTGCCACCATGTGCATGTTTTGTGGTTTACAATTATTAAGAGCGATGCAAATTCACTCCTGTCGAGCTATCAATGGGACACTGAATCAGGGAGGTGCCTCTTTGAAATGCTTATTTTTATGTTTCTGTTAGACATTTCTCTCTCCCCCACCTGGCTATTTATAATCCTCCCTGCTCTGGAGAGATATGTTCATCTTTTTTTCTTGGAAATATATGTTGCCTTGCTCAAGCTCGGATCCCGTTCTGGATACTAGAGGTTTAAACGTTTTGCATTCTACTTTCCCTCAAACTCGGCAACTTGTGGTCGTTCTGGAGGGCGTTATCTCTGAGTTTGTTTTCTGAGGTTTCAGTTAGCTCCTTCTTCCATGCTCCTTTGGAGCTTGGACCACATATCTTTAGGATTGGGTATAAAGGCGTCTGATTTATTGTTGATTTTAAATCTGCAACTCCTTGAGCTAATCCATACTGTTTGTTTAATATCCTCTTATTCTTTTTTTTGATAAACGGGTGACAAACTCTGAATCTTGTGTTGATGGAATTTCAGCTTTATATCTCCAGTTGGACTCTGTTCTGTTTCTGATTCCTTAAATAATGATGCCTTAGGGCTGTTTCTACAAACCACAAGCAGGTGTTTTACAAGTGAATGCATTAAGATTGACGGAAGGTGGTGTATTTCTGCACCCACTGTGATGGTTTTCAGATCATTTGTAAGTAACAATATTTCTATCAAATAACTTTGAGAGCAGCTCTGTTTTCCTTGCTCTTCATTTAATATTTTTCGTTTATTTAAGTCGCATCTGAAATCTTGCACAAAAATATGTTTAGAATAGGTGTATGGATATAAAATATTAATGAATATGAGCCATTGTTTTTCACAGCCTTTCCTTGGAGCTAAATATTTATGGCGTTAAGTAGCTTTCAGTTTTTCCTGAAAAGGATACTTGGATGTCTAGTGTGATGAATAGTTTTGATAAGGCAAAAATAAAACCGTGATGCTGAATCATTCATGGTCTTGTCTCGTGATGAAGGAATTATTATTGCTGACCAGCATAATTTGTAAAAAAAAAAAGAAGTGCCAGGGCTCTCGTCAGGAGGACACTGCAACTTGCGCTACACATTTCCCTTGCTATGCTGCCAATAATAGTAACAACACAACTACTAATCATCACACTCCTACAAGTGTGACAATTCGGACTATTTCAGGCCCCCAAAGCTACAAGAATGCCTTGGGCGGAAAGTAATAGTTATTTTAATGTGTTTTGAATCAATAATTAAATGTTGTTGTGGTCATATCTAAATTAGTCAGCCAGCGCCCCTTGTGGCAGACCGTCACAAGCGCTGGTGTTGACAATTAAGTGCTTGTGCCGAGAGCACTGGAAACTACCGGCTCAAATTAAGCACTGCTGACCATATAAATGAAGAGTAGTCCCACACTAATGATCGATTATTCTTCATCCAGAATTTCTTCTACGGACAGCTTCCGGTCACGTAGGATGTAGATCCTCCACCCTTCATTTGTGCTCTGGGAGCCTGCTACCAGGGTTTGTAATTGTCCGAGCTATGTGCTATGGATGGCATTTTATGATACCAATTTGAGTATTATGGCAACCATATTATACTCTGTGTCATCACCTTTTTCCATAAACACATATGTAAATATATGTTGGCATGCAAAAGATAATTTTGTCAGGGAAAGTGTTTACAATTGGTGCATGGACTAGGTAATGGAAGGCAGAGTAAGTCAAGGGTGAATATGTAATACCTGTTCTCCCACCGCACCTGGATATGGGTGTTACTATATGGAAATGAACCAAACTTCTGTTTGTTATTGCTCCCTTTCATTTTGGTAGGCAGGATTTTAAGGTTAGAATCCTCCATTAGAAACAAGGTTCATCAGCACATAGTTCAAAACGTACAAAAAGATGAACTGCATAATGGTGAGAAATTAAGAAAATAACAAAAAATTGGTATTTAACACTTGATAAGATATTGGTACTTGGCACTACTCTTCACAAGTAAGATATCAGCATCCCAAACATAAAGAAGCACCTGAGAGGTATTTTGCATTATATCATTATGTTATATGCAGTACATAGGTTGGTCCTGTGTAGCTCCTAGGATGACTCAACATATCACACCCTTGGTGTTTTATAAGGGCTACCAATGGGTGCCTTCTGTCACTGCTGCGGGGATCACATATGGTGCTCCTTTTATGGTTTAATAGAGCCTCCAATGGGTGGGCCCTCTGTCAGTTATGGGTGGACTTCTTGTAACCTACTTACTTGGTGATATAACTGCACTACCATGGATGGGCCCTGTGACACTCTCAGGTTGACTCCATATAGGGCTCCTTTGGTGGGTTACCAGCACTTTCAATGGTTGGGCACTCCGTTGCTTCTTGTTGAACTCCCCCAAACTCCACACCCTGGATTTGCTGTGGCTATGTGTTGACGTGCAAGCAAAGGATGCTGGGTACTGGACAGCTCAACTGCATACCCAGCAAGGTGGCGGATCTATGTGGAACCACTTCCTGGAGTGTGATCCTGTCTTTATTGCTTACTGCATTTGTCAACCTTTCATTAGTTTTTAATTACTAATAGAGGGCGCAAAGGGCCCTTAAACCCCGGGCTCATCATTCAAAAGCTAGGAAAACGAGATAGTGCACCAAAATGCAGGCACGAATGATGGTAATATAGGTCACTGGGCCAGGCTGGGACCTTGAAGACCTAAATATGGCACACACCACACAGGTCCTATTTGTAGGAAGACACAAGAGGACCCTAATGCTAAAAGCCTTTCTCTTTATTTTTTCTATACAAATACAGTATGTGGCTACAGGTACTACTCACATTCGTGGACCTACGGAGCACTATTAAGTACCAAGATATGTATGTACTGTTTCCATGCATATTATGTGATATATTTGAGTGGATGATATGAGGACAACATCCTGTGTGAAGTTTAGAGGTGTTCACTTATTTATAGATCATAGCTCCAACTGGACGATCCCGCCATTAAATTCATATTCTCACGGGCTGGACTTGGCATAGAGATAAGGTTAATGGCTAGAATTAACAGCATACATTATGGTGTGTTAGCACGATGCCGGAGATTGGCGCACACAGATCTTCTTAGTGTCCTAGGAGCAATTAGGCTAACTTTTAAAAAATAATTTCAGATATGGTGGATCTGACACCAAGTAGGTGAACATTTTTTGTAATGCATGGTACGTGACTGTAATGCACCTGACACATTTTGGATAAGTGTGTAAGGAGTGTACTCAGGGAGTGAGATTTCCGGTCCTGGTGAAAGCCACAGGGAAGGGTGGCAGAAACATGTAGACCAGATCAAAGAAGAAAGTTAGGACCTCAACTCCCCTCTAAACTTCCCACTTTTTCTTTCCTACATTTTAACCATTCCGACTGGGGCATTTATTAAAACAGTTGCTACCAGCCAGGTATTTTTAACAGAAACCCTCCCTACTATTTCTTCCATATAATCTGATATTATTTATTGCTCCTGTGTAGCCTCATTGGTTGCAGCATGCATCATTCCACAGCGGAATGGGAAGGAACCCAATGATGAAGCAGGCCACCAAGGGGAAACCTAGTGGGCGAGGGTTCTATAAAAAAGCATTTCTGCTTTATTCATAAGAAGGCGGCCTGGATAGTCCATATGATAGAGTAGGGTTCTCTGTGCATAGTATCTGAGTTACAGAGATGGATTAAAAACAAAGTTTTTGGCATGTTCAAACTGCTCATTAACAATAGCATTTGAAAGTATAGCAACAGTAGTTAGCAACCATATATGATAATTTCAATTTGAGTCACTGTATGCTGCCAATGCAGCCAAAATACATTGTGTTACAAATAATTCATCATTAGGGTTCATATTAAAGCAGTATTAAATTTGGTCCAGCAAAGGCCCCAGATTCACTCATGTTTTTGAGGCCACGCCTTGGATGGTATTTGTAAGATTCTAAAGCATGCACCTATCTAAACCTTTCATCTAAAGTGCATCAGTATATCAGTTTTGGCAATATCCCATTTAGCAATCAGCCGACCCAATTTATTCAGTGTTTACATATTCCGGTCATCATCAAGGTCCTCTGCCAGACTGAGGACAGTGATTTAACTGAACTGGTTTATGTGGTGCTGTGTAGTGATGTTTATTTCTCTGGCCAGCATTTTAGTGCCCAGCTAGTTGACCTAGACTATCCTTCTTGGCACCCTTAATTTCTCAAAACGTTCTAGGCTATTGTCAAGACTGATCTATAAAATCGGGAGACATTTTTACAGGTTATCAAATATTAACTTTGCTTTTGCCTTTAGTGGGTTGAAATCCGGTCTTAGCTGAAGTTATTTATAAAAGTGTGATGTGTGCAGCTGGCATTTGGATTACTTTTTGACAAATAATTTCACAGCCCAGTGGAACATTATGTCCACCACTTTACCTATGCCTATGAGCTCCTACACAGTGATGCCAATGGAGCGGTTGAAAAAACTGTGTGGTTTTCACAGGGAAATGAGAGTAGGGACTCTGGAGGATGTTTGAGGTTATGGAAGGTCCTCCAGTTCCAAGGGAGGCCGTGCCTTCTTCTCCAGTGTTGCTGGGAGGGATTGGACAGGGGTATGGGTGTGTGTGCTCTCTCCCTCTACCTCTGCCTTCAAGATTTGTGTTTGTAAATGGTTTTGAACCAGCAGTGTTTTTGGTGTCGGTAATCCCTGGTCCAGAACCAGCAGATAACCTGTAAAAAAGCTGAACAGATACCACTCAGATACTCATAATCAGAACATTCTGTCGTAATTTGACAATGGCCGAGTTAGCGCATAGCTGTGCTACACGTTTTCCCCTTAACTTGACTATACTCAAAACCGCCATTTTGTGTATTACGGCGGCCATTTTAGAGAATGAGCGGCCTCGTGGTCAGCATGCCCTTTAGTCTGTTGTCCGTACTACTGACCACTCGACTTTGCCCAGCAACAGGCTATTTTTAGCAACGGTCAAGCCTGTACATGCGCAGTTCCAACTGACCAGTCACCCCTCAGGAATGTTCCGCCAAAACTGACCAGTGGGGTTGTAACCCCTCCCATGAGTTGGCTGTGTTCCAAAAATGACCATATATGTACATGAACTCTGTAAACCTTGTACCGCCTATCTTTT
Source organism: Lissotriton vulgaris (assembly GCF_964263255.1). NCBI lineage: Eukaryota > Metazoa > Chordata > Amphibia > Caudata > Salamandridae > Lissotriton > Lissotriton vulgaris. Next base: position 912,587,378 of record NC_141689.1, read on the forward strand.
TATTGCTTGTAAATTGTATAAAAGAGGGACTCACACCAACGTTCGGTGTGATACTTCTTGCATTACCGAAGGGTGCTGTAGGAATGTACCACCACCCCATGGGGTCTTAATAAACTTGTTCTTTGTACTTTTCAGTTTCCGTGCCAACAGTTCTTTCAGTGTAAGTGGGTTATCTACGGAGCATGTAGGGGATTGGGAACCCGATACCACAAATTGGCGACCACGAAGGGACTCATCGGCGACTCGGATGCCCGAAGGAGAGGTCGTGACGAAGGTTTGGAAACTCGCCATGGACGCGTACGCTGCCACCGAGTGACCCGAGTCTTGTCACCCACGGTGTTTTTTCCCTTCCTTCCGATCTGACCTTCCAGGTGGCGCCGGTCTCCGACTGAGTTCTTGATCGTCTGCGTTGCTGGATAAGTGCCGTTTGGCTGATTCGATTAAAGACCTTGGCAGTTGGAACCTGGACATTTGATTTGGGTAAGATTTGTGATCAGTAAGGTAGTCTACGGACGCTTACTGAAGTTCTATGATTTGTGATCAGTAAGGTAGTCTACGGACGCTTACTGTAGTTCTATGATTGTGTCTATGATTTGAGTTAGCTAACATTTGTGACTTTGTGACCTTTGAATTATATGTGTAGTGCACTTCACATAGGCAGGCATGTAGAGATGTTTCTCTAATTTTGTTCTTTTTCCTTTGAGCGGCACATTTGTGTGAAGTACTGTAAGTGCCAGTTATATAGTATCACGCTTTCGTGATACTCTTTGAACATGCCTGTTTTAAGCACACTCCGAGGGATGTGCTGTCTTGGAAATGGTACCTCAATTAGGTTAGCGGAATCACAGCCGGCTCCCCCAGAAGGAACTCCAAATCGTGAAATGTACATAAAATTTGGCCTTCCCCCTATAATGTACAGCAAATTATGGCATAAATACACCAAAACAGATCCTGAATTGCAATGGCCACTACATGGGTCGTTTGATTTACGAAAGGTTCTGTTTGTGGAGCAATGTTTGTTTCAGCATAGGTCTAGACAGAATATGTTTGATTGTGTACGAATGTGGGAGAAAGCTGTGCGTGAACGTATGAAACGTGAAGTTGCCTTGGCGGATAAAGAGCAGCGCAAGGCTGGTCGAGATAAGGCTTTACAGCTGGAGGAAAAGGAGGCACAGGAAAAGAAAGAAAGGGAGGAACGGGAACGAAATTTGCAAACGGCCGGTCAATTTCCTATTCGGCGACCGCTCTATCCTGTCCTTACTAATGAAATTGATGATTTTTCATTACTAGATCGATCACCGCCTCCGTACGTCTCTCCTACGGCTCCGACTGCAGAGTCTGACGATGAAGGACAGGATAAGCCGGGAAAAGGGGACAAGTCCAGTGTCAGGTTATCTGCGGAGAAAGCCGCGGATTTGCGTAGTTGGGCTCGTAAATTGAATACAAATTTTGTAACTGTGTCTGAAGTTGTTGCCGAGAGGGGTAAATGGACAGAACGAGAATTGATGTGTTTTTTGACTACTTTGGCTGATGAAGTTGTTACTACCTTTCGTAAATATTCGGATACGTTAGAACCTAAGGCTGTGTCGGTTTATCGTGAGAACCTAGATAAAGGTTTATTTGTTCTTGCAGATGTTGATACATTTTTCAAGCAACTGATCCAGCTGCGGGATGAGACATCCAGATTGCGGGACGAGCGGAAAAAGAATAAGGAGTCCGGGCCGGAGTCCGCTGAGCAGTCTAAGGAGTGTTCTCTCCGGGGTTCAGATAAGAATTCTAACGTGCATGTTATGCCTATGCGTGAAGCTGCACCTTTGTATGTTCCCCCTAAGGGGGATGGTACAGATGAGGATAAAACGTCGAAGGATGCGAAGGGGTATTTTATATATAATTGGGTGTATACGCCTTGGAATAGAGCAGATGTTATGGCGCTTAAAAATTCTTTGCCTGATCTTCGGAAAAATCCGCCCGCATTTTATGAAGGGGTGGAAGGGGCTATTTCGTCCTGTGCCATGACTCTTGTTGATATAGATCTGTTTTTTGGGTTAATTCTTCCTCCTGATATGTGGAGATTGATTCGTAAAAATAATGATGAAACACTGCTCGGGGGAACGTGGAAAGAAATAAATCAGGCTGATTTAGATAGGGCGCCAGCATGTAAGCCATGTGACTTGATTTTAGACCTTCCAGCGGCTATCTTAACTAAACTAAAAACGCTTGTTCCTTCTAAAAAGATTGATTGGACCATGCTAGCTTCGTGCAAACAAAAGTCAGATGAAACGGTGTCAGATTTCTTTACACGCTTCGAAGAAGCATTTCATGATTACAGTGGTCAATCGTTAACAGACGATACGGGTAGGCACTTGTTTGTAGATAAGTACGTGGCTAATCTCCTACCGGAGATTGCGAAGAGATTAAAATCGAGTGAAAGTTCCTGGGCCACGGTGACCCCTGCATCTTTGTTAACTATGGCTCAGTATTATGAGCGGCAGGAATTGGAGGCTAAAGAAAGTATAGATAAGAAAGCGAAGGAGTTGAAAACGAAGGTGATGTTGGCACAGGTTCGTGGAACGCAATCTAGAGGGAATGATAGAGGCAGGCGAGGAGGGGGTAATGCGTCGTACGGGCGTACGGATATAGCGGAGGATCAATGTGCTTATTGTAAGGAGTTTGGGCATTGGGCTGATGATTGTCCGGTACTCCGTGAGCAGCGTAGTCAGCGTGGTCGAGGAGGTGGACGGTCGAGGGGAAGTTACTCGGGGGCGAGAGGCAGCGGAGGTGATCGTAGTAGGTTTGAGGAGAGGAGCCGTGGCCAGGATGAGCGTAATACATTTGATAGACGGAACCAGTATGAGATATCAGAAGGTGAGAATGTGGAGCATCAGGATTATGTTCATGCGTAGGATTGCGTAGGATGGGGTACGGAATCAGTTGAAGTGCCAGTAGATCAGAGTGGTCCATATGTATCAGCGGGCATTTTGGGTTCTACTGATCAGTTTCTAGTCGACACAGGAGCTACTCGTAGCGCTTTGTCTAAAAACTTGGTTCCGAGGGCTCCCCTGTCTGGCGACATGATAACATGTATAGGGTTTGATGGCACACCCACTCCTAGCCCATTATCGAAGCCTCTTGCACTTTGTCTTGATAAATTTTTCAGTTTTGGTCAATTTTTACTGTCACCTTATACCCCGGATAATATTCTGGGCATTGATTTGCTCAAATATTTTCGAGCAACGATACGGTGCGCTCCGGAGGGAGTGCGAGTTATTTTGAATGATAATTATCCAGAGTCAGACAGGTTTTGTACTATACAAGAATGTGAAGCATTAGCTTCTCTCCCTCACACGTTATGGGCAACCTCAGATACGGATGTGGGACAGATGCTTATTCCACCTATTCGCATTACTGTAAAGGAGGGAGTACTTTTGCCACGTGTACCACAGTATAAGATCTCCAGGGAAGGCGAAATTGCTCTGACACATTGTCCAAGATCTGATCATTGCAGGGGTAGTGGAGGAAGTCCCCTATAATGTTTGCAATAGCCCTATTCTTCCAATCCTTAAGAAAGATACTGACGACAAGGTCTATCGATTTATTATTGATTTGAGAGAAATCAACAAAATTGTCATCCCCCAATACCCGGTGGTGTCTGATATCACGACATTGCTCACATTGGTCCCCCCAACGGCGACGACCTTTAGCGTCATCGACCTGAAAAATGCGTTCTTTTCCATCCCCATCCACCCTGATAGCAGATATTTATTTGGCTTTACGCTGAATAATAAATCGTGTAGATTTTGTCGTGTTCCTCAAGGGTATACTGAGAGTCCGAGTATTTACAGCCAGGCTTTAAAAAGACAGCTTGATTCCTTTCAATTGCAATCTTGAGTTGCTCTTATCCAATATGTCGATGACCTTTTGTTAGCTGCAGACACTTATGCACAATGTGAGGAGAGTACGCTTGCTTTGCTTTCCTTTCTGGCTCAGAATAATCACAAAGTTTCAAAGAAAAAGCTCCAATACTGTAGACCCAAGGTGACCTACCTCGGTCATCTTTTGTCTAAGGAGGGGCGTGCATTAACATCGGATCGAATTCAGGCGATTCTAGATACACCAGTCCCCCGCACACAGAGAGATGTACGTGCCTTCATAGGATTAACGTCCTTTTGTAGACAGTGGATCATGGGGTTTTCGCACATTATCAAACCTTTGTTAGCGTTGCTGTCCAAAACTACACCAATGCCCCTTGAATGGACAGATGAATGTCAAAATGCTTTCGAACAATTGAGACAGGCCCTTTGCTCTGCACCCGTGTTAGGTACACCAGACTATTCAAAGATTTTCACATTGTACGTGCACGAGAAAGATGGGTGCGCGTTATCAGTGTTAGTGCAAGCACACGGGGATAAGCAGAGGCCATGCGCGTATTTTTCAGCTATTCTTGACCCTGTAGCACGAGGATTACCTGGGTGTTTTCGAGCAGTTGCAGCAACAGCAGTAGCTATAAGACAGAGTGAGGGAATAGTATTATCACACAAATTGTTGGTGCTAGTTCCCCATGCAGTAGATGCCCTGTTAAATCAAACAAAGACTCAATATCTTACCAGTGCACGTTTAACAGGATATGAGCTTACACTTTTGGCGCCACATATCACACTGAAAAGGTGTGCTACCCTGAACCCTGCCACTTTATTGCCCTATCCGGTTGAGGAGGGTCAGGAAGAAAAACATCATGATTGTGTTTTCCTGACCGAGGAACAGACAAAGGGTCGTGTTGACCTACAGGATATGCCACTTCCAGATGTGGATGGGGAACTGTGGGTTGATGGATCGTGTTTAAGGCTGCCAGATGGTACGACTTCCGCAGCATATGCGATCAAGACACTTAAGACAGTGGTAGAAACAGCATGAATACCACAAAAATCGGCTCAGGCAGCAGAGCTGATAGCTTTGACAAGAGCCTGCGAATTGAGTGCTGGCCTATGTGTGAACATATACACAGACAGCCGGTACGCCTTCGGAGTAGCACATGACTTCGGGCTACTCTGGAGAGAACGTGGGTTTTTAACTTCTCATGGAGTACACATTATGCACGGAGAACTGGTGCGTGATCTCCTAAACGCGTTGCTTTGCCCAAAGAAAGTAGCGATAATTAAATGTAGTGCCCATAAAAAGATCACTGATAAAGTGGGTCAAGGAAATGCTTTTGCCGACAGCATAGCGAGACAAACAGCTGTGTCCCGAACTGACTCCCCCATGTACGTAACAAAATCACAAGCTGAGCGATGGTATGATGCTAGAGCAGAGATACTAGATATCCAAAAATCAGCGACTGAATCAGAACTTGCGGCATGGGCAGCAGATGGGGTGCTAGATGATGAGGGTTGTTGGAGAAGCAAAGACATGGAGAAATGGAAATTGCCTGCAGCTTACTTGCAAGCGATGGTTCAGATGACACACGGATTAGCACATGTGGGAGCTCTTGCGATCACTCGACTGTTATCACGAGTTTGGGAGCATCCTGAGATTGCTAATACTGCCAAGAGAGTAGTGCAGACCTGTCTGATATGTTTACAACACAATCCTGCGAAAGGGACCCATACTCCGAAAGGAGGGTTCGTTCCACCTTCTGCACCATTTGAGGTACTCCAAATGGACTACATTCAGCTTGAGCGCTGCAATAACCTTAAGTATGTCCTAGTGGTGGTGTGCGCTTTTAGCAAATGGGTTGAGGCCTTCCCCACGAAAGATAATACAGCTTTAACAACAGCTAAGGTATTGCTGAAGGAGTACTTCCCTCGCTTTGGAGTTTGCAAAAAGCAATAATGGGCCTCATTTTGTTGGGAAAATTGTGGAGTATGTGCTGAAGGGGTTAGGGATCCAGCAGAAGTTTCATGCTGTGTTCCACCCTCAGTCAGCAGGTCTTGTTGAGCGGTACAATGCTACGTTGAAGCTGAAACTGGCTAAGATTGTGGCGTCCACGTCATTGAAGTGGCCGGATGCCTTACCGCTAGCATTGCTCTCTCTTAGATCAGTGCCCCACTCTCGAACAGGCCTCACACCGTATGAAGTGGTGTTTGGAAGGCCTATGAACATATGGGGAGTGCCTAAGCCGCGATTGATTCATGATGTGCCTTGTATAATGATGAACGATTATTTGGCACGATTAACAAATGATTTGCTTTCTATCCATCAACAGGTTCGAGAAGCGCTCCCTGACAATTCTACTGGAGAGGCTCACAATCTCCGTCCTGGGGATTTTGTGATGGTCAGATCGTTTGAGAGGGCGAATAGCTTGGAACCGAGGTGGCGTGGCCCCGAGCAGGTCCTCCTGGCTACTCGGACAGCTGTACGAGTGACCAACAGAAAGCGGTGGGTGCACTCAACTCACTGCCGTCGTGTTTCTCCGGATCTGGTGAATCCTGTTGTGCTGACTGACTACAAGGAGATTCTGGATAAAGAAAAGAGCCCAGCTGTGACATCGGCCGAAGTCGAGGGAGCCTTCCCGGACCACACTGTTTCTGGACGACAGCGTTACGATCTGCGGCCACGATAAGGAGAAGATTTTTTTGGTTTTCGAGACTGGTTGGTTAACGCTCTGGGGTTTGTGAAAAGGAAGCCGGGAATCTCAAGGGGGGGGGATCAGTTCTGCCAAGCGTAGCGACACCCGTCTTGACCCCGGAGAAGAAAACAACGGCTACCTCGGAGCTCAGCACCGTATTTTTCTTTTTTAGGTATATATTTGAGACATTGAGAACTCTTTGAACTATGGCGTCTTCTGCATCACGAGACAAAAGAATACTTGGTGCCATCCTGTTTGTCTTGACTATTGTGGTGATAGCAGTAATAGCCTGGGTAGTGGAACTTGTGGTGCCTGTACGTGAACATTTGCTGCCGACTACCCCGGCTCTATCTGAACATTTTCACTTCACTTTGCCTTACCATGAAGAACGGCATCGACAGACTTATTTGAACAATAGCTTTATTCAGATTTTGCATCATACTCACAATATGACGAACACTTCAAATTGCTGGGTGTGTGGGATGTTGCCTGGGCATCAGAAGAAGGGAGGCACTCCACTCATTCCACTCCCATTTTCGCATAATGGTTCCTGTAATGCCTGGTACACTCTTCTTTTTACCTTACGATGGCCAACGAAAGGGGGGGTGCTCTTCCGTTTGAATAAAGTTTGTCACCATGACCGAGATGGGTATCCACGAGCTGAGGGTACTCGATTCGAATGGGAAGAGTACCGCCCCGACAATGTGTCTGCACCTCGTGTTTACAGCAATCAAAGGTACATTAATATGTCCAGTACACATGTTATTAATGTCATCACTACTAAGGCAGACCTTTGCATTCGTAATAAAGGCACGATCCCGGTGGGGAAAAGTGAATGTAACACTACACTTACATTTGACAGTCCAAACGGTATATCATTTGTAGCATCCCGAAATACGTACTTTATTTGTGGCAATAAAGGTTACCATCAGCTCCCTTTAGGATGGTTAGGCACATGTTATGTATCGTTTGTGTTGCCCCCTGTATTCATCGCCCCACCAATGTATCATAATGACTATATTCTCTACCATGACTTTGTACTAAATCGTGTTAAACGTGCTGTGGTCTTAGATGACATCGATCAGACTGATACTGCCTTACAGCAATATGTGGACTTTAATTTGGGATTGTTTTCCTTTGTGGGGGCTGCATTGAACAGTCGGAAAATACGACGGCTGACCCGTGTTGTTGAGGCTGTAGCGAATGATACTGCTATTGCATTGGGGAACATAACAGAAGAACTTCAAATTTCTAGGATTGTTACGCTTCAAAATCGCATGGTTCTAGATGTGGTTCTAGCTGACCGTGGGGGGGCATGTAGAATCATCGGAAGTAACTGCTGCGTGTACGTGCCAGATAATTCGCCTTCTGTTTATGATGCCATTTCAAAATTGCACAAAATAGCTGCTGAAATACACCCGGACAATGGAACTTGGACTCTTTCAGGGTGGTGACGATTTTATGTATCATTGTTGGGATACTGTTCCTTGTATGTTTATGTATACAATGTGGCCCAGCTTTATGTTCCATGTGTTTATCGGCCTGCATACCATCAAGACGAGCTCTTGTTCAAAACAAAATGATGCTTCATAAAGAAGTAGCTCAAATAATGTTAATTGATATTGAAGATGAACATCCTGATTACGTCCACTATGAGGTAGCTTCAGCTAAACGCTAAAAGGGTCGTCTGTCGTAATTTGACAATGGCCGAGTTAGCGCTTAGCTGTGCTACACGTTTTCCCCTTAACTTGACTATACTCGAAACCGCCATTTTGTGTATTACGGCGGCCATTTTAGAGAATGAGCGGCCTCGTGGTCAGCATGCCCTTTAGTCCGTTGTCCGTACTACTGACCACTCGACTTTGCCTAGCAACAGGCTATTTTTAGCAACGGTCAAGCCTGTACATGCGCAGTTCCAACTGACCAGTCACCCCTCAGGAATGTTCCGCCAAAACTGACCAGTGGGGTTGTAACCCCCTCCCATGAGTTGGCTGTGTTCCAAAAATGACCATATATGTACATGAACTCTGTAAACCTTGTACCGCCTATCTTTTTATTGCTTGTAAATTGTATAAAAGAGGGACTCACACCAACGTTCGGTGTGATACTTCTTGCATTACCGAAGGGCTGTAGGAATGTACCACCACCCCATGGGGTCTTAATAAACTTGTTCTTTGTACTTTTCAGTTTCCGTGCCAACAGTTCTTTCAGTGTAAGTGGGTTATCTACGGAGCATGTAGGCCTTGGGAACCCAATACCACAATTCCAAGCTTTTTCCAGATGCAGAAAACTGTTTGCATTCTCGGGTGGGGTGTTGGGATTCGGTTTAGGTGGAATTTAATCACCATTCAATCACCATAAAGCATGTGTAAGGGATTCGTACCCTAAATCACCCAGTGTTTTAACTGAACTGCAGGATCTTGTCTTGAGTTGAACAATCACACATGAAGAGCCTTATTATGATGTCAAGTGATGTTGTAAATCGGGACTGACCAACCTCTGGTTGGTGGTCCCGACTGCAGCATTACAATGCGACTGCACATGTTGTGAGCGCATACTTATTTTTCTCATTGGGAGCTTGTGCTGCAGCCATAAAATGACTGTAGCACAAGCTCCCATAGAGGAATGGTAGATTCTGTGTAACCTTGAGGTGCCTCCCACACGGTGCAGGGCTTAACAAGGGGGCACAGTCCCCAACCAGAGGCCTCATGGTTAAGGGGGCCCTCTTAGGGAGCCCCCAAAGTCATTTTCCGACAGGCTTTCCATGTCGGAAAGCCTGACATGGAAAGCCTGTCGTGAATCGACATCGTGATCCCTACCGCAGAAACGCTGCCCATAGGGATTACGGCCAGACTTCTGACTGAGCCCATCAGAATCCAGACGGAATGACCATCTGGTTTCATTTTTGGTCGCCTACATTGCAATGCGGCGGTTGAAAGTGTAACCCAAGATGAGACTGCGGTTGGAGGCTTTCTGGGTCTCATCGTAATGAGACCTTATGTGTTATTAAATGTGTGGCCCAAGAGTACCAATGTATTTTCACTATTCCCAAGCTATCATCATATGGTGATTCATCTTATCAATCTGATGTTTTGGTGAATTGTTTACAACCATCAATAAAGCAGCCAATCTCAAAGATATTGGCTCTTGTAATCAGTATTCTACATCACTGTTTTATTAATCCTTGGTCTAATAACCTAATTAGTCTATAACCTCCAATGGGACCAGAGAACAAAAGGGGGAAGGGAGAGGGACAAATTAGGACACTGTTGGATAACATTAAAGATTAGAAGTATTAGGCAAAGCCAATTGGTCTGGCGTTGGCTGCCATCCATCTGACAAAACATTGCCCCTTAATGCATGTTTGATCAACATCAAGTGCTCCCCATCTCTACACACCTTCTGGAGGAACCTCAAGACCTGGCTCTTCGGCTGACTTGGAGCTGCACCCTCCAAACCCCAGCGCCTTGAGACCCTCAGGGGTGAGTAGCATGGTTCACAAACCCCTGATTGATTGATGCTTGAGTGGGTAGAAGAAAGATGTGAACGGCACCTACCACAGATTAATGGACTATGTCTGGCTGAAACCTCTAAAATTAACTGTGTTATACACATAGTTTTAGTAAAATCAAAAGGTCTTGGCTAACACAGACCTTAAAACGTCATTCAGTCTAGCATTGGCTGCACACCTTTTGCCTTTGCGAGAGAAAGAAAGAAAGAAAGAAAGAGCGAACAAAAGAAAGAAAGAAAGAAAAAAGGAAGGAAGGAAGAAAGAAAGAAAGAAAGAAAGAAGTGAAAGAAAACAGGAAATAAAGAAAGAGAGAATAAAGAGAATGAAAGAGCAAAGAAAATAAATAGAGAAGTAAAGAGAGAAGGTACAAAGGAAAGAAAGAAAGAACAAGTGAAGAAAAAAGAAAGAAGAAAAGAGAGAAGGGTAGAATGGAAGAAAGAAATAGAAGGAAATAGAGAACGAAAGAAGGAGCGAGAGATGAAAAGGAAGAAAGAAGGCAAGAAAGAATGAGAAAGAAAAAGAAAAAAGAATGAAAGAAGGCAAGAAAGAGAAAAAGGAAAGAGAAAGGAAGAAAGAAAAGGAAAGAATGAAGGAAAGAAAGAAACAAGGAAAGAAAGAAAGAAGGAAAGGAAGAAAGATGGAAAGAAAGAAGGAAAGAAAAAAGTTAAAAGAGGGTAACTTAATATAGATCAGATTTAAATGGACAAAATCTGATCTGATATGCCGTGAAATAGCAGCAGTCAGAAAAGCAAAGCACTTCAAAAGGAATTTACAACAGCCTTGGCAGGAGATGGGGTCTGATAAATATGGAATGTGCCTCCGAAGCAGCCTGCTGTTACTTCAGGTTCTAAACACAACGGCAACACTTTAAAAATTATAAAGTAAATACAAAAAAATGCTGGCACTGAAGGGAACTAGATTGTTTGAGGACGTGCTCCTTGTGAGAGGGCAAAATGCAGTCCTCAAAATGGAGTTAGCCAGTGACTTAAGTAGGCTGTCCCACTGCCCTATGTTGTAGTGGGTGGAAGCAAAATGGGAATGACAAAACAACAGAGCAATTGTTGCAGGGAAGTAGCTTAAAGCTCCCATATGTATGTGTATTCTACATATTTTGGTAAAATCAAAAGCTCTTGGCTAACACCAGACCTAAAACCATTCGTACTTTTGCTAAACTACTCAACTACAGCTGTCCATAGGAAAGTACAACTCAGCAGCCCATATCTGCTTCAGTTAAATACAAATGTATGGCATTTCCACCACATTGCCTTTGTCCTTCTGTTGCTTGCTGTACCCCAAAAAGTCATTAGGTGCCTCTAAATGCATGAAGGTGTAAGACTTGCTCTTACAATCCACCTTAAGTTGCACAGGGAGCCAGAGCAAAACATCACTGTTCACAGCGAGAAGCTTCTGTTTTTCATTGTTGGTGGCTTTTTTCCTTTCTTGGGCGGTATTGCTCAACCTGGGGAACAACAACACCTTGCTTCCACTGTATTGTACCTTTTTCTTGTACAAGGCCTTCTATGTGACTGTCTCACTCTGAGCTGGACTGGCAATCTCAAGAAAGATTGTTCCTCAGCACAGAGTTTAAATTCCAGATCTTCTCATGAGTGGCCTTGTACCCTGCAGATTTTTAGTTCAGCCAAACTGTTAGTTCCCATTATGTCAGTCTTCAAAATCTTAAGCAACACTATCCCATTATTGTCTGTTGGAAGAATGGGTGGGGCCCTCATGACTCTGAGCCTTGTAGCCCACCCAGTATTTTCCAGCTCTCCACTTGTTACTTTAAGCACAGCATAGAAGACACTTCACAATTCTTAAACTTCAATTTGCCCTTTAATGCCAACTCTTGACTGTTGGACTTGGCCCTTTTTGCAGGTTCATCCCTGAACTGTTTGCCTTCCTCCTAGCCTTTTTATCTAACATGGTGTGTTGGTGGTTTTAGGTCTCTGGGTACTTTAGCACTGCTGTTCAGTGTAAAGTGCGTGTGCTCTCTGTGGTAAATATGGTAAGATTGGTCTACACCTGTTTGGCACATTTAATTTACCTATTAGTCCCTTGTTAAGTGGTATCTCAGATACCCAGGGCCAGTAAATTAAATACTACTGATGGGCTTGCACCGCTCCATTGTGCCACCCACCAATGTAGCCTTTCAAACCTATCTCAGGCCTCTGCCATTGCAGGGCCTGTGCGCGCAGTGTTACTGCCGCTGTGAAGTGGCACCTAAAGTGTGTGCCCTGTCTGTAACCCCCCTTTTACTGCATGTCAGTCACCCCTAAGGTAGGCCTTAGCTAGCCCTATGGGCAGGGTGCATTGTAGGTGAAAGGTAGGACATGTACCTTAAGTGTGTGACATGTCCTGGTAGTGACAAACAGACATTTTGATTTGTCACTGCTGTGAGGCTGCCCTCCCATAGGAATTTATTGGGGATTCCCTGATAAGTGTTTCAGTGGTAATTCCTGATATGAGAGGAGCAGCGTGGTCAAGTTTGGTATACTTGGAATGGTGATAATAAATGCTACGCAATGGTGTGAGCAGATTTATTATAACTATTTTAGAAATGCCACTTTTAGAAGATATAGAACAAAACAAATGCCAATACTGTTATCCCTACTTCTCTTCTTACTCTTTAATACATGCGAATTGTAACAACATGTACAACCACACTTTGTTGGACAGAATAAATCTCTTTCTTTTTATTTTTTCATTTTAAATTCTTTTGGTTAGTTTTCACCAAATTTATCTTTTCAACCTATATATTCAACATACAAAAATTTCCTTACACAATCATAAAATTACACCTTATACACATTCATATAAGTTCTCATGCTCATCACTGTTTCTTCCATTCAACATTCACTCCCATACATACACAACTTCTGCACACATTATTTACATTTACATTACAATTTACAATATTCACAAAATCACCATAGATAGATATTCTGATAGTTCACATAAATTTGGAGCAAATAATAAACATATTTATGATCTTATGGCTCAACAAATATGGTCTACGCATTTCTAACTTATGATCAATCGTAAGTTCTCTTCAGGACCGAAGCTCCAATGAAGGAAGCTTTTCTCTGATACCTCGACGTTGGACAATTTGCTTTAGCAGTGAAAGGATTTTGAACTCTTAATTTTAAGCGAGGACCTTGTTTAGAGGCCTCTCGTCGTGTATAAAGTTTGGAAATAGCTGGCATTCAATGGCAGCCGTGCATTAGCGAAGCCGAGGCAGGAAATGCTTTCGTCCGTTTCTCGTTTTGCCGCGAGATAGACTTTTAGAAGATAGCATTTCTGTCTGCCTGCCTGATGTGGACTGCTTGTCTGGCTTTGGAGTGCGAGGGGCTAGTGAGGTGTGTGTGGCTCCAGGGAGGGCAGGGTGAGTCAGCGCTAGGCTGTATAGGGCATCTGCATTTGGATTAGTGGGAGGAGTAGTCCCCTGCCCCTGAATAGGTCTGTAACTACCTAGGTGAATGCTGGCTCTGCCCCCTGTGCTGTGTCTGATGACGAGCCCCCACTTGACAAAGGGGAAGTGGAGCCTTGTCAAAAAAGTGCTCCAAAACCCCCCAGAAGCATTTTAGGCTGGTTCCCTCAAGCCCTGTGCCAAGGCAGACAAAGCAAATGTTGGTATACATATTGGGGCTGTGACACATGAAAATGTTGCGCTGTTTATGTGCTTACTGAGGGACGTGCTGCTGCTGGGCCCCAAGTGGAACCGCCATGAGGGACTGCCTCCCTGCTGGAGGGCCCTATGTGATTGCCTACCTGGACCCAACTGAGCCCCCTGGCCTTTAAGGACTCTAGCGCCTCATGAGCGCTATCCTTTTATGGTCAAAGAGAAGAGGAGTGTGTGGGCTCTGCAGGACTGAGGTGCAACTTACGTAGAGGGAATTCAGATGTGGGTATTCCCCCACTTGGATGCGAGAGAAGTGGGAGCCCACCCGACATTTTGTGTTTGCTGTGCGGGGGCCCAACCTGCGTCTTGCCAATCGGAGCGGGAGTCCACCCCTCTTTCATGCATATTTAAAAAGTGGGTGCCCACCTCACATTTAAGCTTTGTTTTAAAGCGGGTGCCCATCCGGCATTGCACAGCTGAGAATAGGAGCCCCCGCTGTGAGCCAAAGCGTGAGCTCGTATTCTTCACCGCCGCGACGGGGAAGTCAGGCGCCAGTGCCTGGTTGAGGGCGGAGTTGCGGCCGGAAGAGTGGTGTCGGAAGGAGGATAGGAGCCAACCCCACATCCCAGTGCGTCCCAGGCCCAGAGAGGATGTCCGGAGAGCCCCGGAAGCCAGGAGAAGCCTGGCTGCGTGCAGAGCTGGACGAGGCATTGAGCTGGTGCCCCTTCCCCTGACCGGAGAAGGAGACCGGAGGAGTCTATGCACAAAGCCCCGGTGAGTGCGGGCTGAAGGGGGAGCCGAGTTGTTGTTCCCTGAGGCACCATGGTGCAGGTGTCACTTTCTTCCCTGCTGACCCGCCCGTTGGCAGGCAGCTGCAACGTGGCGGCAATCTATTGGCCTTGAAAGTCCCAGTGGGGGATTGGGCGCTAATTACACATTACACAGCTGCCCCTAGAGTGAGCGGTACAAAAGGGGTGGTGATGGACGGAGCATCTGAATCAATCAAACACTCACACCCAGTCAAAAGATCTGGGTTTAATCCATCACCGTTCTTTAGCCCACTCTGCCACCCCAGTTCAGACATGGCTATATGCAAATCAGTCTGACCCTGTGCCTCATGGGAACAGTCCAGCCCGAACGGCCAAGCCATGTCTTCCCTGGACCGGAAACAAGCTTCCGAGGACCGGTTTCTGGCATTCCAGCCGTCTTCAGCCCGGCTTTCTTGAATCCAGTGGCAAAGCGAGCAAGGGACTCACGTCTGAGCATACCCTGCCACACTTATGGCGGCCAAAAGCGGTACAAAAGGGGGTGGTAGAGTGGGCTAAAGAACGGTGATGGATTAAACCCAGATCTTTTGACTGGGTGTGAGTGTTTGATTGATTCAGATGCTCCGTCCATCACCACCCCCTTTTGTACCCCTAGAGTGCAACAAGAGGTCCCGGTGGAGGAGGATTTCCAGAGGCCCCATTAGTGCCAGCGCTCATTTTGATTTGCCACAGCTGCAACGCGAGAGAGAGCGGGCAGCTGGAACGTTTGGGCAAAGTTATTTTTGGAGTCTCAGAGTGGGGCTTCCACTGCAGGGTAGTGCCAGTGCAATTTTCCTTTGGGGGCATTTTGGTTGGTGATGAGAAGGGAGTGATATAAACTCCCCCGCCCCCAGCGCCATGCGTACCTTTGTTTTGCTGATTTTGCAGCCCTAGGGCTAATTGAGAAGTCCTATCTTTGCGCCCTGGCATTCTGGACAGAAGGCATTTTGAGCCCAGTGAAAGGCCAATTGGCCTTAGGTCAGTTCAGCGTTTACGCTAAGGTGCGGTGTGCCCTTTATGGGTGTACTGATGGGGCCTAAGGTGATGTATGCACCTGGTCAGTGTACTTTGGTGCACTGCGTTTTATTGCAGAATGTGTTTTATGCTTGTGATGCCTCCAGCGTAATGTGTTTATGCTTAGGAAGTTTATGCACAATGTGTTTTATGCCTAATTGTGATGCCGAGTTGGTGATGCAGCATGAGCAAGGTAAATTATTTCATTTTTTTAATTACTTACCCTACTCCTGTCTGTCGTATGTCGGACTCTACTACCCCCTACCTTACCCCTCTCCCGCCCCGCCCCGCCCCGCCCCGCCTTACTGCCCCGCAGCACTCCCTCGGTGAACCGCCACTGATGATTACTGGATCGAGGTTAATGGAAAGTTAAAACCTCAGAAACATGCAGGTAATTATTTCAGGGTGCTCAGTAAATAAGTGTGCCAATGTGCGCTTGTGTCCCCGTATTTCGCTTGCTTGATATCCTTGTTACTGATTTCAACATCCCAAAATACGCTGTCCACTCTGTGCAATCTGGAGCATATAACTAGAAGCATCAAACGACAACAATTAGTGCCTGTAGATCGTGAATTATGTCACCTAAATTGTATTGTGAGGGTGAACTTATTTGTTCAGGTGCGTGCCGGTCAGCATCCAGCGTCCATATCTGCTGAGTAGTTTGTGCAGCAAGGGAGTAGCCAGCAGAAGCCACTTCGTAGCTCCTGTATTATCTCAGTACACTAGACCTCACACCGCAGTGTCCATTTTGGGACTGAAACTTGCCCATTGATCCCACCAGGTTGATTGCATCACCATACGCATTGGAAACAGTAGGACCAATTAACAATGTTGTCAATGCATATATTTATCCTCCATCAATAAAAGGCAAAGTATTCAATTCAGATATACCATCGTAGAGTATAACCTATACTGTGCTATTGCAGGTTTGAAAGTAAGGATATTGAATGTATGGATGGTGAAGGTGGCCATCACAAGTAAGTCTTTGTGAACCTGGAAGATATGTGATATATAATGACCACATGTATAGAAACATATCAAAGAGCTCCCAAATGGCTTGTGTGTTCCATGATACTTGGTATGTTCTGTGTGTCATCAATTCGTGAATGCATGCAAGCATGTTTTATACAACAGGGGCCCTCATACACTGTACATATTGCAAGGCAATAATGGATCATAGCATCAACAGTCAGTACATGGTGGGCATAAAGGGTTGTCCATGTGACACTACACATACAAAGAAAAGAGCCACCTTATTTGTGTAAGAAAACTGACATTTTATGTTTTCAATTTTGTACAGCAAATTTTATACTCAGGGCATTTGTCCATAAAAAGAAGATCGCTTAGGCTGAGTTTGTACTTTGTGAATTATCTGTTATTGACAAGACCAAGGTGTAATAACTCAATATTAATGAAATATACTGTTTGTTATTTCCTCCTGACCAAGAATGGATTAGGGCTATACTTGATGAGGTTGTTAACATTATTCTCCCCTTTGCTTATATTTATTAGAGATATTTTTGTCTTTTTTGTGTGTCAACATATGTTTTTTCTGTGTGTTTTATGGACTTTTATTTTCTAAAATAAACATTTATAGAGTGAAAAGCTTCTACTGAAAGACCAGCTCACTCTGGCTTCAAGGAATCATGATAGGAGCAACTCTAAAAGACGTCTGCATTAATGTTGACCCTCCTGAGGTAATACCGCAGTAACTGCTCATACTAACTGCTTTTAAGGTATAAAAACCTGTAAGGCCTAACATTGCCTTTTGTGTGCATATTAAAAGAAAGATATATGGGGTGTGGGTCAAAATTTGACTTTGTAGTACGTTTTGGAATGCTATAGTAGTTCTACTACAAAACTTACTACAAAATGATATTCACAAACTGCACTTTGGTAGTAACTTATGTTTTTTAGTAAGTCTACTATCTTTCGGTGTTCACAAACTGCACTTTTGTAGTCGCTTACACTTTTGTTTTAACGTACATTTTTAGGTCTCGCCTGGCGATAGCAGTGCATGCGCTGCTCTCGCCATGGGAGTACCTTTTGAAATCAATTCTCCCAAAGGCACACATGCACGCGTCGGCATGGACAAAGATGGCTGCTCTCGCCTTTTGTTCAAAGCAAACAGCATGCACCTGTCCGTATGGACCGTGGACAGTCCGACGCCATCTTGTGCTAAGCTTTCAATTGTCTTCGCATATGATGGCCACACACGCGTGCATGGCGGCGTGCTTTCGCTTTCCCTCCCTCCCCACTTTAAGTTTACTTTCATTAGCGTAGGGATGTCCACAAGTTTGCGCTTGGCAGCGTGCTTTTACTTTACCTTCCTCCCTCCACCGTAAGTTTACTTTTATTAGCGTAGGGATGCCGGCCTGTGTGCCACACAGTATAACCGTACGGCACTGAGGAGCGTGCCACGGGGGTGAACGGCGGGTGGGGGAGGGGATGGGTACAGAGTACGCGTCCTGGTGTTGTTGCTACACCTCATTCCTCGGCAGCAGCGTAGCGTGCACCTTCCCTACTGCCGGGCACGGGAACGGCATTCTCCATTCATCTGCTTGCCTGCACCGGGGAGGGACCACAGGGGCATGTTGCGACAGGACTGGCATCCACATCCGCAGGGCAGGTGGGAGCAGCGCCCTGCCGGGCCTGAACGAAGTCAGGCTTCCTCAGCCCAGGGCCTGGCAGACACTCTGCTTGACCCTCAGCAGCGACCCACACTAGAGATCAGAGGCTCATGGCAGCATGAGAGGTTACCACGGCCCTGAGGCCCCGGCCACGTGTATGGGACGAACGTGTCACACACCTGGTACCTGAGGCCAAAATCTCACCTGTAATTTATTAATGTTGCATTTGCTTTATCAGCCTGCTCGGTTTCAGTTTATTTAAGAGCCCTGTGTAGTCCTTGAATGCCTTCTTTTCTCCGTCCCCACAGCCCCAAAGTGGAGTGGTGTGGCTCACTGGTTAGAGGCGGCAGACCCGAGAGCAGAGGACGGCCCGGGACCAGGGTTCAATTCCCGACGCGGCAGGGTCAGCGGACTCGATAATTCTCATCTCGGTGCCTAGTCTAACCAGGGATCACACTCGGCAACTCTGGGCATTATCTTGCCTCATCTCCACAACGGCCCCCCACATACGCCGGGGATGCCTGGTTTCACCTTGGAGATACCGAGTAGGGACCATCTCACAGGGAAAGCCAGGACGGGTTCCCCAGCGGTCTACTGTGCAGAGATACTCCTTCGGGAGTCGATTCTAGCGCATTACAAACCCACAATTAATTAATTAATTAGCCCTCTCAACAGATCTTGTTTCAGAACACAGCTCTGACCTCTTTTCACTCCAATAAAGTGCCACATGTTCACCTGCAGCTTCAAAGCTCAGCAGTCTTCTTTCTACTTCCTATTTCTGTCTGCCTCATTTCTTGCCAGTGAGCCCTGCATGCATTTCGTGGAACTCAGTGTGTTCCGCCTTTTCGTTTCCAAACTGCACAAGATGTACTTCCCCCTCCCAGTGTGCACTTTTGCATTGCCCCCCTCCCCTCCTTTGTGGTGCACTGTGGGAATCTTCGTTCCTTCTTATGGAGCACTGTATACGGTGACCAGATTTTGAAAACTAAAACACA
Source organism: Lissotriton vulgaris (assembly GCF_964263255.1). Taxonomy (NCBI): domain Eukaryota; kingdom Metazoa; phylum Chordata; class Amphibia; order Caudata; family Salamandridae; genus Lissotriton; species Lissotriton vulgaris. The sequence continues at coordinate 912,606,515 of NC_141689.1, forward strand.
AGATTTTTTGCAAAAATAGAAGAAGGATGTTGTAACTTATCATTTGGTTCCTTCCACCCCTTCCTGATTCCCCCCTGCCTCCCTCCCACTTGGTATGGTCCGTACTGTCCCCTGAAGGCAGCAGTGGAATGTTGTAGGTTTTTATCCTGTCAAGCCTATGTTCAATAGAACTTAATAAATGTTCTTAAATCTATTAATGTGTGGACCTACATTACTACACTTTTTGGCGACGAGGTAAACGGAGCTGAGCCTGGGTCAGTGAGGTGTCTCTCCCCTGGAAGAGTTTGAGCTTGGACGAGGAGGAGAAAAGATAAAGAAGAGATTTGATGACTTACCCGTTTTGATGAGCCGGTTATATCCTGATGTGAAAGGAGGCTGGTTGCATTTTGAACGGTGATACCACCGCACATCGGATAACATACCACATGAAGAACTGTATACATGAAGAGCCAAAGTGTATTACGGCAGTGGCAAAATTGAGTTTCAAGTTTAAATGGATGTACAGTGAATTCCAAGCAAGAAGTGATATGGGAAGGAGTCGGTAATAATTTTATTGGACTGGGAAAGGATTAAAGGTGAAAGTAAAATCAGATTCAACCTCTGGCGTTTCCGTGCAATTGTTATGGTGCAGGAAAGCAAGACCCAAGACGGAAACAGAGGGAATTGCGCAAGTCTATGAGGTGAGCCTTTGAAGCTGGCGGAGGAGAAGTGAGCTGAGCAGGGAATAAAGTCAAATTTCCAATACCGCAAAAGAAAATGACCCGAGGCAGTGCGCTTAGCGTTCGAGGCATGAGTGAGTGACAGCATTGGGAAGCGGGTATCTCCAAACACCAAGTATTATCAGAGGCGAGTAAATTACAGTCTCAGTGAATTCGGGAATATTCATATATGTTATTGGGAGGAAGATTACCCGCAGGGGACCCAGTTGGATAACGCTGAATCGTAGTGAGCCTTTGAAACAGTGTGAGGAGCGGTGAGCGGAACAGTGTGTGCAGTAAATGTGTGAAACTGAACTGTGGCAGCGCTTTGAAGCTGCGTGAGGAAATTTCAGAGGAACAGAGAGTGTAGCAAACCTCTGGTACCGTGTTTGAAACTTAACTGAGGCAGCACGTTGAAGCTGCATGAAAAAATCTGAGGAATGCAGTAAACCCCTGCTACCGCGCATGAAACAGAACTGAGGCAGCGCGTTGAAGCTGCGTGAGGAGATTTGAGAGGAACAGAGAGTGTGGCAAACCTCTGGTACCGTGTATGAAACTGAACCGAGGCAGCGTGTTGAAGCTGCGTGAGGAAATTTCAGAGGGGCAGGGAGTGCAGTGAACCCCAGTGGCGGCGCTTGATACAGATTTGAGGCAGCGCGTCTAGCGAGAGATACGTAATCTCTTTGGAACTTTGACTTGAGGTTGACAAGGATCGTGAATTTACAGGTGTCATTAGCAAAGCATTTTAAGTGATCTCAGGTAGCCGAGAAGGGAAGCAGGAGGCGGAGCAGGAAACTAGACCTTCTCCTCAGAACTTCGTCGGCCTGAAGGAACTAACGTCTGTTAGGTAGAGTTACTGAGGGGCCATCTTGAGTGTGAAAGACACCATGTGAAGTAACCCGGCCACACTTTCAGAATGTAAAGAAATATACATCTTAGGCGGTAGAAGAAGACAAACGGAAAAAAAAAAAAATAATAATAATATAGTCATTTATCGGACCAGGAACCACAAATTATAGTACGAAAGTCTCTTCTAGACGAGTCTAAATTTAGTGATCAGTGTAAGAGGTACTTCGGAACGTTCCAATTGGGCATTTCACGCACCGTGTGGCACAAGTAAATAATCTACGGAGCTTCATGTGCTGGGAGAGCACGAAGACTGTATCCTTTAAAGTTAAATTTCAGGGAGAGAGTGTAAACTTTGTTGTGTGAGGAGCACACATAAACAGAAAGAAGTCATTGGCACTTGTGAATATAAGGGGCAAAGTAGAGAGTAATTTTCATTAGAAGAGGCAAAATGTGTAATTTACCGCCTCCTGAGCCATTAATGAAAGAAGAGGGAACAAGTATCGCGGATTGGGAAGAGAGGAAGGTTAGGTTTAAAAAACGCATATCATTTTTCATATCCATTTTTGATGAGAAGAAAGAACCTATGAAATTAGAGAAAGAGGCGGAAATATGGACAAACAGTTTGGGAGCTGGAGGATGGCAAGAGAATATTAACAGAGAAAAGAGAAACTTTAAGGGAACTGACAGAAACGGTTGGCAAAAGGTCTTGCATGATTTAGTTGTACACTATAAGCGAGAAGGGAGTGCCAAAGTACAAGGGAACAAAATATACAGAGAAGAGGAAGATAACCAAATGGTGATGAACAAAAGTGAAGCAAAACAGGTGTATACTATCAATAGAGGTGGAGAATTTAAGGGATCTATCGCTGATTCAGAGTCACATAGTACTGTAGTAGACAAATACAGGTGGAAGAGTGAATTGTCATTGACGCTAGGAAATGAATTTGAAGCAGCAGACACGGGTGAAAACTTTATCTTGAGAGGAAACGGAGAGATGGAGTGGTGCTACATGAAGAGAAGTACTAGGTGTAAGATTTATAATGCGGAAGAAGTGGTTGCTGTACCGGAAGGGGAGGAACGAAGGAAATTAAGTACAACGCAAAATCCCAATAGTTCTGAGCCCAGGAGAGGGTTGGCTGTAAACGACAGTAGTCAATTTCTCAGGTTGGAGAGTTTGAGGGTGAACACGTATCCATCCTTAGACATTGAAGCAAGGACAAAAGGGGTTTGGAGGTATAAGGAAAAAAAAGAAGCAGCCATTGTCAAATGCGAAAGAAAGCAGAATACGTCATTTGGAAAGGAGGTTGGAGACAATATAAGGAAAAATTTAGGGAGAATTATCAGTGAACATGATGTTCTGGAAGTAAAAGAATTGGTCTATGAGGTAACGTGTGGGGTTACACATTCCACGAGAGTAGTGGAGGAACTTTGCAAACCAACCCGCCTCAAGGATGAGAAAGCATGGAGCTCTATGGCTCGGCTCAAATACAAACTCAGGTCGAGTGAGAAATCTGTCCTTGACATGGACCTGGAAGGAGAAGTTTGTCAGAGAATGAGTGAGAATCCACCCAAAAACGTACCAAGCCAGCACTCAAAAGGTCCGGTTGGAAGTATCAGGTTGCTCATAGAAGGCTGGAAAGAAGATGTGTTAGGGTTTACAGGAGACAAAGCCACATTCACAAGGCGAACCCAGGGGACGAAGTTGGAGGAAAGTAGAGTCCCTGAAGAGGCATGTACAGAAGGAAGTACGAGAAGCTCAGGCACAGCGTGCCACAAGAGAAATTATGCTGGACCCAACGCTTATGAGGCCAATGAGAAGGAAACCGGTCGTAGGAGCAGGGTTAGAAGCAGTGTAACATGGTCCAGGAAATTTCCGAGGGAAAAAATAAATAAATAAATAAAGAATTCTAAGGGGTTGTCACTCTCAGGCAGGGTGAGGTGGTACGAGAGATTGAGGACTAGAGCACGTCAGCAGAGTAATCGTTCGGGCCGCATGGCTTTTGAGGAGTTAAGGAGAGAGTACTAATAGGCACCCGTACCCTTTGTAACCCACAACATAAACCAAACAGGGAAGTGACTTAAGCCTATAGAAACGGAGGGGGGAGCAAAGTTTCTTGCTCTCAACTTCGTCTATCGCATCTTATTGGTCAGACCAGTCATCCATTCCGTGGAGGAGACAAAGCGTGGCCAGGGACCACACGGAACAAACAATCTTGACTTACAGCAACTCCGCCGCAGAAAGTGGAAGTGGTTATTGCCACACGGATGGGGTTTAGCTAAATGCAGAAAATGACTCGGAGGAATGTAATCTTTTCCCGTGACAACAGGGTCATTCAAATAACAGACTTATGTAGTACAAGTATCGCTGATCTTATCGGACATGCATTTTGTTTGTTTGTTTTTTCATGTTCAAGGAAATGTGTAACATGTGCACTCCTGTCTCCTGGTTTGGGGTCTAGGACTCAGCTTCTTTTCACTCCAAGTGGTAGGGTTTAAGGGGTTTTGGAGTCAGTCTTGGCAGTGTTATGAATAGTATCTTTTAGTAGTAGTTGGGGCATCTAGACCAGGCAGTACCCGTCACCATCAGATGTATCCAGAAGGATAAAGGGGATTTAGTGCCAGCTTCCGGTTGGTAGGAAAGGGGGGCAGAGAATTTATAGTCTCAGGTTACCCCTCACCCTCTCTAGCCTACCTTCCCCGTCCTGGCAAAGACAGTCCTTCTTGTTTTAAGGGGCATCCTGCCAGCTTTGGTAGAGACTATGGGCTTATCCCATCAGGTAGACCCAGGGGTTTATCCTGGGCCAGGGTCTTCCTTTCATGACCCACTGTTGTGCTTCTCTTCGCACACGTTTATACCTCTCCCTCCTTTGTTCACCTGTTTTCCCCTCCCTCTCATCTTCCTTCTCTCTCTCTCTCTGTTTCCTCCCCATCTTCCTGTCTCTCCTGCCCCCCTTTCCCTTCCTTCGTGGTTCCGCTAGGGAGGATGATGTGTTGTAACTTATCATTTGGTTCCTTCCACCCCTTCCTGATTCCCCCTGCCTCCCTCCCACTTGGTATGGTCCGTACTGTCCCCTGAAGGCAGCAGTGGAATGTTGTAGGTTTTTATCCTGTCAAGCTGGGAGCACCTATGTTCAATAGAACTTAATAAATGTTCTTGAATCTATTAATGTGTGGACCTACATTACTACAAAGGACTCCAATGTTAGATCAACCAAGAGGGATAGAATTACAAGGCCCATCAACACAGAAACGCAGACTGCGAGTCACTAAGGAAATAAAACACAATTTGTAAATCCAATATCATACCTATTAATGAAATTGGTTTTTGATATGAGCTGCTAACAATTTCTGCTTTGGGACTCATACCAGCGTGCCTCCCATGTTTTCAGTCCACCCAGTCTCCCAAAGGCATACATGCACGCGTCGGCATCACAAAGATGGCTGCTCTCGCCATTTGTCCAAAGCAAACAGCATGCGCGTGTCCGTACGGACTGTGGACAGTCCGACGCCATCTTTTGCTAAACTTTCCATTGTCATGGTAACTCTTCACGAATGATGTCCACATGTCCCCATGGTGAAGTGAGGCTGGAGCAGGTAGTGTACTCATTTCAAACACGTGTCTGTGCCAATCCTCTGTGCTTGGTCTGGAAGAAACCCAGAGGCATTGAAAGGTGAAGACAGTCTCTGCAAGATACACAAACACACGCTCACTGCATGCAGGAACACAGATTAGACGCATTACTGGTGACAATGGATTGAATGAATGTACTTCTGATTTCACTCTCGGCTCGTCACCTCTCTACTTCCTATCTGTGACACTGCTTTTCACCCACCTGCCTGACTTCCTAGTCTGGTTACTCTCTCATCAGCTTTACTCTCCCTACAACTCCCAAACTCTACTGCCACAGGCGCTACCGTTGAAAATACAGCCTAGCACCCGTAGGCTGCTGAAACCTTGATGTTGGTAAGATTCCAAAATGAGAAAACCCTTAACCTCTAAATAATGGATTAAAAAACAAAACTTGACAATGCAACTTGGGGCGACAACACAAAAAAAAAAGCAAGGTGAAAAGAGGGAGGAAGTAATGGCAAGAGGAAGGGAAATAGGAACAGTACCATAGTTGCTATGGTAAACGGAAGGCGTACTGTGGTACAGGTAGGTTTAGAGGTTTTATGGAATAGATAGGGTGAGGGCACTGGGTAGAGTAGTAGTAGCGGAACTAGGGCACAGGTAAACAGGGTTAGAGATACTTGGTTCTGGGGACGGGGAAGTGGTATGAAGGTATAGGAACTGAGATCTAGCTACAGGCAGAGATACTAGTGTCTAGGTTTAACACGGTTTGGGTGGAGGTATTAGTACAAAGGCAATATGCTAAAGGTAGAGGTAAAAGGGTAGCGGTAGGAGTAGAAAGCAAGCATTTAAAATGCAATTGGTCTTGTCTTTCATTACGTTAAAGCCATTTGCTTTGCTATACAATACCATTAGGAAAGCAAATGGCTTTAACTTAATCAAAGGGGAGGCCTATTGCATTTTCAATGCTTGTTGGAGCATTACAGTGCCAGTAGTTGGCCGTGTGTAGTGCTGGGATTACTACAAAAGTGAAAGTTACTACAAGAGTGCAGTTTGTGAATATCAAAAAGTAGTAAACTTACAAAAGTGTAAACGTACTCAAAAGCGAAAGCTACGATTGTGAATCAGGGCCATTGTGTCCAATACAAAGCTTTCTCACAGGAGAAGTGTTTGTGCATAACCCTGACAATATTGAGCATTACTGCCATGCAATTATCTAGTGGATTTAACTATGTACTTTTACACAAACTCCATAATGATAGGTGGTTGCCATGCCCCTTGGTCAGCAATAGATCTAAGTATCAAAGCCCAGAATCCGATTACTAGGTGCATTCATCTACCAACGGGTTATGATGTTATGTTATGTTATGTTATGTTATGTTATGTTATGTTATGGTGCTTTTGTATAGCGCACGGCTACTCTAAAAGAGTGTCCCGGCGCTTTCCACCTGCATCTCAGAGTAAAAATAACACAACACAGCAAGAACAAAATAAGAAGACAAAAAGAAACGGTAGAAACAGCCTAAAGATTAAAAAGCCAGGTCTTCAGGCTCTTCCTGAACTAGAGCAGATTGGCAGTGCTGCGGAGCGAGAGAGGAAGCGAGTTCCACAGCTGGGGAGCTTTACAGCTGAAAGAGCGCCCTCCCGCACGAGCCTTCCTCACCCGCGGAACCACCGCTTTATAAAGGGATTCCGAGCGCAAGGAACGGGCTGGTCGATAGAAGGCCAGTCTCTGCCGCAAATATCCGGCCCCTGATCCAAACAAGGCCTTGTGCATCAACGTCAGGGATTTGAACTGAATCCGCTTCCGGATGGGCAGCCAATGTAGTGTCTGTAACAGCCCGGAGGCTCGGGCTCGTCTACGCAGGCCGAAAATAGCCCGGGCGGCGGAGTTCTGCACCACCTGTAGGCGCTGAACCAGGTAGTCAGGGAGGCCGAGAAAGAGGGCATTAGCGTAGTCAAGCCTTGATCCAACAAGAGCCTGCACAGTAATCCGCCTGTGCTCCTCAGACAGTAGGGGCAGGAATTTACGGAGCATTTTCAGAATTCCGTAACAGGTGCCAGCCAGACCAAGAATGTGTGTTCTCAGCGACAGCTGGTTGTCCAGCTTGACACCCAGATTTTTTGCCACCAAGGAAGACTGTGCAGGAGGACTCATGTCGGACGGCCACAACTGCTGCCACTCCTGATCGACGACGCAACCAAAGAATAGAACCTCAGACTTACTTGAGTTGGCCCTCAGACTGTTCCGCTGGAACCAGTCGAAGACCACTACAAGACAGTCCCGAGTTCTCTCTCCATCAAACTCCTGGTCTTTACCGCAAGTGAAGAGGAGTTGCGTATCGTCGGCGTAGGAGACGATCTGGGCCCCATATGCCTCCACCACGGCCGCCAGAGGGGACATAAAGATGTTAAACAACGTGGGGCTCAACACAGAGCCCTGTGGAACCCCAACTCCCAGTGGCGGCATCTCGGCAGAACTCTGGGAAACCCAGACCGTCTGGCGGCGGCCTTCAAGGAAAGATGTGAACCATTTGAGCACCGTCCCCCTAAGGCCGATGTCATAAAGCCTAGCTAGAAGCGCCTTATGGGGGACGGTGTCGAAAGCCGCCGACAAGTCTAACATGACCAACATGGCCCTACCGCCGGCATCCAAGGTCTCCCTGATGATCTCAGTGACCTCCAACAAAGCCGTTTCCGTACTAAAATTAGGACGGAAACCGGATTGGGACGGGTGGAGCAGATTGTTAGCTTCCAGAAAGCTCGACAGGACGCCGTGGACGTGTTTTTCAGTAATCTTCGCTAGAGCCGGAAGAAGTGAAATTGGCCTATAATTGGCCAAAGCCTCGGCGTCAAGACCCGTTTTTTTCAGGAGGGGGATCACCATCGCTCTTTTCCAAGAGCTAGGGACCCTCCCCTCCCTCAAGGAGGCATTGAGGATGGGGTTGACCAACGGGTTCACCACAGCCGCCACCCCAGCCAAAAATTTGGCGGGGCAGGGGTCAAGTGGCGAGCCAGATTTAAGATTGGCCAACAGCAGCCTGGACGCATCACTGGAAACAACAGGGAAATCAGACAACACCGCCACAGGCGTGTGCGGAGGTCCGCAGCCCGCCCCAGTGACGCCACTACCATCCTCCGGTGCCTCCACGAAGGAGGCCTGAATCGCCTTGATCTTATTGGTAAAGAAACCGGCAAGATCACATACCCACGCGTCCGGAGAAACTAGTGGGGGCGAATGGGAGCTGGGGGTCGTAAACTTCTTCACAATGGTGAAGATCTCCTTGCAGGAGTTTGCAGATGCCTCGATCCTCCTCGCCAAATATTCCCTCTTAGCTCCCAGGATGTCCCGATGATAGGCCTTCACCGCCGCCCTATGGGCGAGTTTAGCCTCCCCATCATACAGAAGGCGCCAGGTCCTCTCGGCCACCTTACACTGGCTGCGGGCCACACGAAGCGCCTCCGTAAACCACGGTGCAGATTGCTGTGTCGCCGTGGACCTGGGGGCTGCCCTAGGGGCAAGATCGTTCAGCCTATCAGTGAGCCAAAGCTGCAGAGTCTCGGTGTCACTTTCCACGTCACCCGAGAGATGGCATGGGTGATCCACAAGCGCCTGCTCCAGCATGTCGGGCGTAATTCCATGCAACGCTCTCGAGGCCGGTCTAGGCAGCATAGGGGCGCTGTTGTCCAGCTGCACGCTCTCTAACACAGAGAAACTGATCAACCTGTGATCCGTCCAGAGCACCGGCAGGGTTTCGACCTCCATAATCGGGACAGACGAAAACACCTGATCCAGGGTATGCCCCTTCTCATGTGTTGGCCCAGACACGAACGGCATGAGACCCAGCGGGGATGTAATATCCAGCAGTTTGATCGCGTCCGGGTCGTCCTCCGCGTTAAGGTGAAAGTTGAAGTCACCTGCCAGTATGCAGTGCTGTGTAGACAACACCAACTCAGAGACAGCTGTCTGCAGATCTTCCAGGAAGGAACCCACAGGGCCTGGTGGTCTGTAAACCAGCAGCCCCTTCAGAGCCTGGCCCGGGGATAGTCTGAGTGTGAAGGCGAGCGACTCAGCGTTCCCAATGGAATTCAGGGGAAGCACTGAGCAAGAAACGCTCTTTTTCACCACTACCGCCACTCCCCCGCCCCTTCCCTTCACTCTATCCTGCCGGAAGATGTTATACGCCGGAGGAATGGCTGAAAAAACATCCGGATTGGAAGCCTCTCCCAACCAGGTTTCAGTCAACAACAGACATAGGGGATTTACCCTGACAAGAAGATCGTATATATGCAGGGCATGGCATCCTACCGACCTCGTATTGAGCAGCAGGCAGGGATGTTTCACGCCCGCTGTTACAGGGCGAGGGACATTGACACGAGTCCAGGAAGGCGTCCAACCACAGCCCGGGCAACGTCGTTTGCCCTTAAAACGCCCCGGGAAAACGGAGCGGCAGGAGCTAGAGTAGTCCCGCATATCCCGCAACATCGCCGAGGAGTAGCAAATCATATCTGCCTGAAACTCACCGGACCGGCGTCCCCCACCGCCCCGACGCCTCCGGGACGCAGACGGGCGCAGACGGGCGCAGACGGGCGCAGACAGGCAGGACTCCGGCACGACTCAGGCTAAGCGAAGGCGTCCACCTGCGCGTCACGCTGCGCGTGAGGGAGCGACTTTAAATAGGCGCTCCAATCAGCCCTGAGCGCGCGAGTCCGCTCCAAGATGGCGGCCGCCACCGGCTGAGGTGTCCCAAACAAAGATGGCGCCCAAAGTGACCCCCAGGACCCGGACCCACCAAAGTGGTGGTGCTTTACAGGCAGAGAATGATGGGATGATGCACTCTCACATCGTAATTTGGGATGCAATCATTGTATCCAGGCAAAAAACGATAAATCCCTGTTTCTGAGAGAGAAGAGAATGACCTTTTATGTGCATTGGAGCCAGGATCCTCCCAAGGACATTTTCCTACTGATAAAGCAGAGGAACGGACACATGGGCTGAAATTGTAAATATCTGACAGTGAATGTAGGATAGGATATTCTTTAACTAATTTTGTTTGCCTTCACTAGTATCTTTATTATAGTCATATTGATTCGGATCAATTATTTCTACAATAGGTTAGTTTGTAATAAACTCTCACTATTATTATTCTTTGTGTGTATAATACTTTGGGGAAAGCCCTGGAACGGAGTAAGTGCTCGTAATCCCTGCAGGATTTTTGGCAGGAATATTGTCCTTCAAAAGTCTCTCCTACAAATGCATTTAGGTCACAAGCAGCAGTGTTTTTTTTTATATCTCAATTCTTTATTAAAATGGCACATCATTTCCAGATACAAACATCATACACCAGTAATACAGCTATGAAAGAGCAGGCAACTCCAGAACATCATATGAATGAAAACCACTGAAAAGACAGCGATAATTTAATAAATAACTCACAACCAAGTCCCCACCCACCCCCAACAAAGGCGAAGCATACCATGAAGTCATCCGGGGGTAACCAAGAGGAAGGACAAGGGAGAGGGCAATAGTGAAGGGTAAGGGAAGGGGACTCTTAAATCTCGATGCTGGACCTCCCGGAAAACCCCCAGTGAAGCCTCCAACCACTGGAACAACCAAAAGGCATGTGCGAAGTGGGAAACTCACTAAGGCAGCAGTGTTAGAAACGATGTACTTTTTCTCCTAAGGCGGATGGTTATGCAGGTATTTCTGGGGCCTTGGCAAATCTAATCATGTGTACCTCAAATGAGAGTACACAACATTTTAGGATTGTATGGACACTTATGTTTATGTACCTGACTATCAGTTTCTAAGTATTGCATTGCAAATTGTATCATTTCTAAGGTTACCTGGATGATTTCTGAGGGAGATACATTAAGCCTATTTTTAATTACCTTAATGAACTTATTATAATATATCTTGGATAGTGTAGTGAGCCACACGCCCACAACGTAAGCAATCAGACAGACGGGCGTGGGCATACAATATAAATAAAAGGTGCTGTGACCGCTCGGGGTCAGGGAATGGCACCTGTCATCCAATTCAGAGCGTCCTCTGTGAAGGCCCAGGTACTACGTAGGCAGGACCGACACACTGGTGAAGAGTGGGGATCGCCCCTTGCAGCATATCTCACAGCAACGAGCTGGCAGCCATGAGGTCGGTGCCATGAGAGATACATCACTCAGGCAACCGAAGCAAGGTGAGGCAGACTGGCCAGTCCGCTTCATGACACAGGCAGCATCTCGAAAGAGACGTTGTGTTTGAGCTGCAGCACGCAAAGGGAGCGCATTGAGTTTTGGCATGTCTTCATTGGCTGAAGTGTTCCCAGAGGCAATATGAAATGCACTCTTGGGGTGATTGGAGTCCTGAATGTGAGCGATGGCATATGTATATTTTCCAAGATCCTAGAAGATCATCATGTGAGGCTGAGGGCCACCATGCCAACTCGCAATGGTCCACCGAGAATTTAGAGTTGGGACGTCCAGCTTCAACAATACTTTTTTGAGGTTGCTTATTGGCCTGGGGTAAACAACCCAGCTATTTGTTATGTCACCTTTTGACTGAAGATCCGTGCTTGTCACGTGAAGTTGATCCGGCATCAGATGACCTAGTCAGCATGTCCAAATGCTTTGTTGATGACAGAAGTGGTTGAAGCCACCAAGGAAGATACTTGTCTAATGCGAGTAACTGAGGCACTCAAAAGTCACAGGTGGAAGAATTTCCTTCACGGAGCAAAGGAGCTGACAGCAGAAAAACATAGCAACCGCACACTCCTATGGCGATGCAGGAACGAGCTCAGTGAAAGCGAGTAGGGGCTGTTGTTGAGAGTCCATCAAATAGTGACACTGAAGAAGCTGTGGGTTCTTACCATTGAATTGGCTCACCAAAGTTGCAGCGCCTGTATCATCACAGGTTCAAAACCACCTGTAACCCCAGTGACCACTGAAAGTGCTCCCAGGAAGCTGTGGTACTCGGTGAGTCTTGACCTTGGCAGCTTCCCAGACACCAAATTTCCCGCAGTAGAACTAGTGCAGTCCATGGCATTTGAATGTATCAAGCCCGCCATGGAGAGAACATTTGCTTTGCTGGGCACTCCTGAAGAGATCAAAGCAGATAATGCCTGCCTTTTGAAGGTCAGGAGTTTAGAGAGTATCGCCAACAACTCAATGTCTGACATCACTGCATCACCTCTCAATGGCCTCAAGCAAACGGAGAGGTGAAAAGGTTTATGCAGCCACTCAACAAAGCGCTCCGAATAGGGATAGATCAGAGAGTGAACCTGGAATGTTGCCTACACCAGTTTTTGAGGGCATACCCACAGACACCTCATAGCACTACAGGCTGTGCTTCAAGCGACCTGATCATGAAAAGGCCTACTCGTGATTTACTGTCAGCGAGCAATTTCTTGCAATCAGCAATTCCGGATGAGAATGCAGTCCAAGAGAAAAGGAAGGTTACGTGTGACTGGGCTAGTTGAGACAAGACAGCTGTGGAACCAACCTTGAGGATTGGAGACCATCTGGTTATCAGGGATTGCCACCAGGGGTTGAAATTCAGGATCCTGTTTGAGAGTGAACCATGGGAAGTTGTAAGCATCAAAGAAACTATGGTGACAACTAGAAGTGGAAACACAGATGTTTCAAGAAACTATATCCTGGTTTTGGTCCACCAAGATTTTGGTCCTGAAATGCAGTTAGTGGTGTGAACTGGATACCAGTGGGGTAACTCTCCGGCACCAGAGGAAATGAGTGGGAGTGATGCCGGTCGATCGATGGAGGAGATTCCAGGTGAAAACGGCGTGACCCTGCCGTCAGGAGAAAGGAGTAGCCGGGACCATCCATACCATCTGAGGCACAATACACAACCGAGTCAGAGACTCAGGGACTATGGTTGTTGTGCGCGCCAGGGGGCAAAGATAGAAGAATGAAGATATTGGGCCCTAATCAAGTGACTCACACTGGATTTGGTGATGTACTGCTATATTGCAATCTCTCTCTCTTTCTCTTTGTCTCTCTCTCTCTTTGTTGTTTTCATTTCTTTGTTTTTCTCTGTGTGAAAAATTAATTTCCTGAATCATGCCATGGCTAAGAGTCCAAATCGGATTTCTGTTTCATGTATCGGTGAGTACTGTGTAACTGCTGTTGCATTTGTCCAAAGGTTGGATAGGATGTAGTGAGCCACACGAGGTTTGCTACGCACGCACAATATAAATAAAGGTGCTGCAACCACTCAGGGTCAGAGCACGGCACCTAACATCCAATGCATAGCCTCTTCTGTGTTGTGTGTTGTGCCTGTGAGTGTCACTGTGAAGACCCAGATACCGCGTAGGCGGGACCACCAGAGATAGAGCATTTTTCCTGCACCACACACAGCAGGAGGTAAAGAAAGTAAAACAAAATGACAGACTTCTTGCAGGAATTTTGTGTTGCGCTTTAGATGTTGTCTGTTCTTCCTGCCACTCCTATGAAACTGATACCTTTAGTGTTAGTATGTCTCTGATTTATTCATGCATGTTGTAAACTTGACTTTGGGTCTTCTCTGGAGTCACACTCTTTCACTGCAATGATGAGGTCCTAGGTAGATTTCAATAGGCAATCGATATTTTTATTCATACTTTGTATGTATGCATCTCCTATAAAAGGCTGTAACCACTTAAACCACAGAATTGCCTATAAAGTTGGTTCAGGATGTGCAGTTGTTTGAAACTGATATTTGTGGCTGGTTTTGGGGTAGTTTGGTGCAGCAGCTCTACTTCTAGAACGTTATTGTATTTTATTGTTGACTGAATGTGCACAGGTCCTATCCCCCAGCAAAAGTCCCATCCCATTGAGATCCCATGTTTCACCATCGACCGAGTGATAAAACAGTGTTGGTGAACACAAGCCGATAGAATGTCATTTTATCGAACGTTGAAGATGGCATTTGTCAGATAAAGTTAAACAATTTTCAAACTTTCTCCTTGGATCTGAGTTCCAAAAAAAGGGAAATATTTTGACAATTCGCAAAATATTAGGATTTCCAAGTACAACTCCTTAATTTGTTTAATACCGATGTGATGCTGCAATATTTTACTCTGTTTCTCCCTTGCTTCTCTGTACAGATTATTATTAGAAACATAAAATTGCTGAAAAGAGTGGAAGAGGAAGCCATAAAAACAGAAGAATAGACAAATTGCAGGAGAGTCCACTCACATGAGCATGGTGCTGGGAAAGAACGCAGGTTAGGAATAAACAGGAGAGATGGGGAAGCTGCACAAATAGCAGGAGGAAAAAATATAGGGTGCATGGTATGGAAGCAACATGGAGAGCTCGGACGAGGGGAAGCAACATGGAGGGAATGGAGAGAGAAGCAAACAGAGACAGACCAGCACCGAGGGAGGTGGAAGCTAACTGGCACATGCATCATTGTTGGCTTTTGCGATTTCTTAATTGCGATTTTTAAGGAATCGCAATTAAGAAATCGCAAAAGCCTATGCATGAAGAAATCGCTGAAAAATGAGCGATTTTTAAACATTCCTAATTGCGACTCGCAAATTGCGAGTCGCAATTAAGGAATGCCTCCCCTTTCATTCCTTTGGGCATACCTTCACATTCATCAATGCAACATTCTGCTAATTTTGAAATTGCGATAATTACTGAATCGCAATTTAGAATTCGCAGAATGTCATTCATGAAGAAATGCGATAAAAAAAAGCGAATCGCAATCGGCCGCAATTGCAGATTGCGATTTTGCACCAATCGCATAATAATCGCCGAATCACCCGATTTCCAGCCCATTGATGACATAACAACCAGGAAGTAGGCTGTTCCCTCCCTCATTCAGATCACTGAGCTTGAAAGTGGAAGCAGTACTGGGAAGAGCTCCACTACAGTCAACTTGCAGCACCACCGCAGGACATTAACCACCATCAAAATGTCCCAGGGAGCAGCAGGGAGCAGTGCCTCAGGGAGGAAGTGGAAGATAACGTTTTCGGAGCAAGAACTTGAGTTCCTCATTGAGGGGGTCTGTAAGGACCATGCACGCCTGTTTGGCAAGGACTCCCGGAGGGTGCCAGAGGCTGACAAGCACCGCATCTGGCTGTGCATACGCGCCAAAGTCAATTCTGTCAGGGTGACCCAGCGGTTAATAGACAATTTAAAATATAGGTGGTACGACCTCAGAGGGCGTGCCAAAGAGCGAATCGCGGAGAGGCTTGGGGAGCCAGTCAGGGAAAGCAAGCCTGCATGCATGTAGCAACATCTCATGTGCAAGATACATATCATTAATCATGCACCCATTTACATCACAGGTGCTGCAGAACAACCCAGCACCGACAGTGAGGCCCTATATATTGAGGAGTACCCGGAGGACACCGAGGGTGAGGGCCAACCTGAACCACAACCAGGACCATCACAGCCACCTGCAGCAGTGCCACCCCCCCCTCCCATGTGGACACGGCCACCCCTGCCACCACAGGTGCCCAGCAACCACCCCAATTGATACCCGTGGCAGTGGTACAGGCCACACCACCAGCAGCCAGGAGGCAGACGAGGCGCACAGCCGCAGTAAGATCGCAGTCTAGTGGACTGAGGCGCCAGCAGCGTGACGCCTCAACACGCGGGGGCAGGGCTGTCCATGTACGGGATCCTGGCCTGGCCATTGAACGCCGCATGCTGGTGGTACATCAGACACAGGCCCGTCACCTGGCTGCCATTCATCTGCAGCTGCAGAATACCGCGCAAAATGTTGGACAGATGACCGCAGCTGTTCGAGAGAATAGCCAGATCCTGGTATCCCAGCAGGATATCACCCGCCGCCGCCATTGCCAGCTGCTGACCCGCCTATCAGCCTACACCAGGTCAAATTACATCATTGGCAATGGAACCTCACAACTTACCCGCCGGTCCTTTGCAATGCAGGTTCAAATGGTCCAGTGTTGCCAGGACGTTGCAAGGGCACTGGAACAGGTGACAGCAGCAGTGCATAGTCTGCAGCCGACTGCCCATGGTGAACCAGGGGGGGTGATGATGCCAGCGAGGGCACGTCAAGCCAGAGCAGCATGTCCTTGCCGCCGGTGACTGTACGCCGCTGCAGCAGCAGGCCCACTGCATCATCACGGGCCAACACTGTCATTGAGGACTCTGAGAGGGGACTCGGTGCGTCTGGACGGAGGCGTCAGTGATAACTTGCACTCTGTCTGCAGGGCCATGCTGGATCTATAAGCAAGCCCTCTACCCCTGCATAGGGGCGTATGACGCAATACTGTCCTCATGTGAAATCATGGACAACAAAGGCCACATTTTTGTGATTTAACAATAAAAATGTATGGTCTAACATAAATCCAACTCATGTCATTATTACACTTGTCATGCATGAGTGCAGTGTTGAGTGAGGGGAATGGGTGCACTAGAAACAGCTAATAGTGATGTGGTTGCGGCGCCTGTGTCCTTCTGCAGGATTTTCCCTGCGTGCATGATGCACATGTGCAGGTGGGTGGTTGTCCCCTTCCGACTCACTGCCAAAGATCTCAACAGGTATCCTGCGCTTGGTATCAATGTTGTGGAGTATTGCGCACACAGCCACGATGCGGCACAGACCTCAGGCTCGTATTTGATGGCCCCACCAGTCTTGTGAAGTATGCAGAATCGGCTCTTCAAAAGGCCAAATGTCCTCTCAATGCAATTTCTTGTGCGTATGTGTGCAGCATTGTAACGCCGTTGCTGTGGTGTTGCAGGGTTGAGGTCTGGGGTGAGGAGGTACTCACGGAGACCGCAGGCGCTGTCACCTGAATGAAAGAAGCACAGTGCCTGTTCTGCGCAGCTACATGATCACAGTGTACTCTTTGGGGGCATGTGTACTTACCTAGTAGGTGTCCTTCGCCAAAGTCTCCCCTGGCTAGTCGTGTGTGCATGCCGCTGTGCCGGAATATGAAGGAGTCATGTGTGCTTCTGAAGGACCGGGTTTTAGAACCCAGCGGCGTCAGGGAGAACGCCTGATACCTTCGAGTTCCCCTGTCTTGGCAAACAGAGACACAGGATACTTCTTGATGACGTCAAAGACCAAAGTTTATTTTCTGCAACCAGGAACAGAGATCTACGAAGCACAGCACGGGTGGTTCGCTAGAGACTGCACAAATTCAATAAGCGGAGCATGGTCTTTTATGCCACAAATCAAGCCTCAGGCAACATTTCAAATTAGCATTCTGTGCATACAAACTGACCAATGACAGTGTAACATTTCAAAAGTAGCATATGACGACAATCTCAGACAATCCCATTTTCCATTGTCCAGCCCACCAGAAATGACCAAGCAAATTCCAGGTTGCCTGTTCGATCAGGCCGGACAAACCCATCATAAAGCCTTCAACCCAGATCAATGATTATGTCGTAAAGGAAAGGCAGAAACAGATTGGAAAGGAGATAGAAAGGTGGGAGCAGTGTACCATAAACTCGGGCACGTCCTGCTCTTTGATCTTTATCAGGCCAGCTGTTGAACAAGGAACTGGCTCAGCGAGGTCAGCCTCGGGCAAGGAGTCAGTTCGGCCAGGTCACCCAGGAGTCAGCTAAGGCTTACGTGTCTCAAGGACTCGTTCGGCCACAGTCATCGGGCCTATGTTAGGGCAACCACACAAAATGGCTGCCGTATACAAAATGGAACCCGGAGGTTCAAACTAAATCCTTGAATACAGAGTGTTCTCCTATATCGATTCATACGAAAACACTCAGACACGCTACACTCGCCATTTGCGGTCTGCTGACACCAAAATCGTCCATTTCCGACGATCTTTATTGAACGGGTTCGGAACCATCGAACTCAGTTCGAGAACCACGGAACCACACTTCCTGGGTATTGTGCCACTATGTCCGTGATGATAGTCTTAGCGTTGCACACCATCTGGATATTGAGGGAGAGGTAGGACTTGTGGTTGCGGTACATGTATTCCGTTTGTGCTGGTGGGCAGATGTGGATGTGGGTACAGTCAATGCATCCTATTACATGTGGGAATTGCGCAATGTTGTAGAATTGAAGCTTGGTCTCATTCAAGTCCTGTTGGGTGGTCGGGAATGAGATGTAGTGGTGTAACCGGGTCAGCATTGCCTCCAGGAAACTCCTTAGGCAGCGAGACATGGTGCTCTGGGATATCCAACCCTGCAACAGCGACTATCCCCTGGAAGCTTCCGGAGGCCAGTAGGTGCAGGCTGCACAGACCTGGACATGGGTGGGCACGGCATTGGTCCTCCTTGTTGGGTGCTGCATCAGGGGGTCTAGGTCCCGGATCAGCTTGATGATCATTGCCCCATTCAGGCGGTACTTAGAGTAAATTTGCTCCGCTGTTTGGTCCAGAAGGATGATCCGCTGGCGGAATATTCGCTCCTGGATCCTGCGTCTGTTCCGTGCTGCAGCCTGGAGCCTTCGCCACCTGACCACCATGTAGAGTCCTGGCATTGTGAGAGTCCTCATGGTCCTACTGTGTTTCCTTAAGTGTGTTTGATCAGGACAGCACCTGTGGCTAGTTAGCAATTTTTTAGATTTTATTTTTCCTTCATGGTTACCACCTGATTTTGGTTCTCCTTATATTGTGCGTCGCAAATAGCGATTTTCAGCTTTTTTGCAAATAGCGAGTTTTCATGAATTGCGTTTGCGAATATTTAGCGATGTTGCATTATAATTCGCAGAATCCATGGATTCTCGCAATTTCCGATTCGCTATAGGGGTTCCTCCTAGATTCTGCGATTTATTTTGCGAAATCGCTATTTTATTTTTGCGAATATGTAGTTTCTGTGTTTTTCACATCATGAATTGCTTTTTTGCTAATTGCGATCACAATAGCTAATTCGCAGCTATTGCGATCACAATTTTGCTTGATGAATCTCGCTGTTAGAGGCCCATAGGAATGAATGGGAAGACATTCTCAATTTGCGATTCGCAATTAGCGAATCGCAAATTGAGAATGCGATTTCAAGGGTGCAGTGGTGTCCAAAGGATACCCTGTTGCACCCCTGAAATTAATCTGTGCACATATGTTGTGCACACACATACCCTAAGGGCATGTGTGTGCACAACATGAAACTTTGAAAAATGCACAAAAGTGAATTTTTCAAAGTTTTCGCAAATTACCATGAGGTTTAACCTCATGGTAATTTGCTCCCCCTAATTGCAAAATCGCTATTTTTAAAACTTTCATGCATTGCATTTAAGGAATCGCAAAATGCGATTCCTTAAATGCAATCGCAATTTGAGAACTCGCAAATATTTGCGAATTCTCAAATTGCGAGGGCCTTCACCCTTGATGCATCCCAAAAGCTGATTTTGCGATCGCAAATGGCCAATTTTTCCGATTCGCACCGTTTGCGATCGCAAAAAGCTTTGATGCATGTGCCTGTAAGTTGTAAAATATCACATTTCTAGAATGTTATGTATGAATATAAATACGCTGGGCAAAGAGGGAAAACAGAGAGAAGGGGAAATAGCACACATTCTAATGGAGTGCTTTTAGGAAAAGCAAAAAATGTTTCTGAAATGTAGATGCTTGTTGAAGGATAAAAGGAGTCAGTCAGACAAATGGTAAACAGGCTATGTTCCACAGGAGGGACAAATACTAGCTGGACCGGCTAAAACAAATAAAACAATTGAATATAAAGCAAGAAAATAACAGTGACAAAACAATGGGATGAGTTGCTCTCTAGGTCGACATGTCCTCAATAAATCCTTCGCAACCAAACAGCTGCACGGTCTGGTAGGCCAATCAATGAAAAGCAATGGGCAGAGCTACTTTATAGGTCAGCCATCGACATGTCCCCAATAAGTCTTTTGCAATCAGACAGCTGCACTAATTGGCAGCTTTTGATGTGAAAAAAGAATTGTGAGGATCTGAAGGACAAGGAAGACCAGGAAGTAAAGCCTGGGTTGGAGGGGGAGGGGTGAAAGGTAATGGTTTTGACAATTTCTTAATATTAGAACTGTTAGCCTTAGGGTGGGCTTCCTCCAAACCTTTTGCCGTTCTTCTCTTATTTTCGTTGATCTCGTCTTTGCTGGCCTTAAGATTCTACACACTTTAACACTGCTAACCAGTTCTAAAGTGCGTATGCACACTCTTTAAATCTGGTAATATTGGCTTATTCCCAATTGGCATATTTAATTTACTTATAAGTCCCTTGTAAAGTGGTACTATATGTTCCCAGGGCCTGAAAATTAAATGTTACTATTGGGCCTACATCAATTATTTTGCCT
Organism: Lissotriton vulgaris; assembly: GCF_964263255.1. NCBI lineage: Eukaryota > Metazoa > Chordata > Amphibia > Caudata > Salamandridae > Lissotriton > Lissotriton vulgaris. The sequence goes on from NC_141689.1 coordinate 912,626,841, forward strand.
CCCACTTATGTTGCCATTTAAGCCTGTGTGTGCAGTTTTATACTGTCGTTTTGACTAGAGCAAAATGAGCCCTTTGCCAGTCCCAAGACTTCCTTTTTGATACATATAAGTCACCCCTAGGGTAGGCTGAACAGCCAAAAGGGCTGGTTGCAGTGTATTTAAAAGTTGAATATGTTCTTTTTAAGTTTCACATGTTCTATTACTCCTACAGAATAACATTAGAGTTTCCTTATTACATTTAATTAACTCTAACTTCCAAATGGGAACAGGACATGTTTGGTGCCTTTGGAATTGTAATGACAAATTCCTCTTTTATGACATAGTCGGATTTTAAATTACAATTTTTGAAAATTCCACTTTTAGAAAGATATTAGCCATTTAGTACCTGCAGCCTGTCTCTGAGTCACATGACTGGGTGTAGCTGATAGTTGGGCTTTGTGTATTCCTCCTAGACAGCCACACACAATAGAGAGCTTAGGTGAGCCTGGATGGGCCATTACTTGCAGCAAAGGGAGAGCTAATCTGTGCCTTGCCCTACTTACAATCGAATAGGGTGCGTCCTGCCTCCACAGAAAGAGCTGCATACTCCATGTAGTTAGTCTGGAGCCAGGGCAGGGAAGGCAGGAAGCCTGTGAACTTCAAAGGGAACCCCCTAGTAGCTTCTCCCCACTTCAAAGCAAGGCCCAGGTATCAATATGGGATCACCGACACCAATAGCCGATACACGGTAAAGTTAGTCCAAAGTCTAAGTTTAGACCTGCAGTCTAACTTAACACCTGAAGTCTAACTTTACACCTGAAGTCTAAGGGTTTGGTTTAGATCTTGGCACATAGGATACGCCATAACAAATGTGACGGCTATCATGTTCACTGTATTACAAATGCATTATATCCTATGGCACTTGTAATACGGTGGACGAGATATCCGCCACACTTGTGACAGAGTATCCTATCCGCCAAGATTAAAATCAGGCCCAAAGCTTAGACCTGAAGTCTATGTTTAGGCCAAAAGTCAAACTTAGACCAAAAGTCTAACTTTATTGCTTTTTGGTATTCCCAAACGTAAGTTACTACTAGTAACTTTACTACTAGTATTTTTATTAGTAACTTTGCCACTAATATGTTTACTACTTGCTACTAGTAAGTTTACTAATAGTAACTTACCTTTGTGAATACCAAAAAGCAGTAAAGTTGGACTTTTGGTCTAAATTAGACTTTAGTTCTAACCTTTGACTTCATGTGTAAAGTTAGAGTTCAACTGTAAAATTAGACTTCCGGTGTAAAGTTAGACTTTAGGTCTAAACTTAGACTTCAGGTCTAAAGTTGAACCTTTGGTCTAACTTTACCTTTCTGAATCAGGCCCCAAGTCTTCAGTACACATCTGGACCTGTGGACTCTACCAGGAAGAAGGACTGCTATACTGTTGAAAGGACTGCCACTCTTCTGCACTTCTGCCTTACTCTGCTCGCATTCTACCTACTACCCTCTTGCTTAGGTGAGAAGGACTGAACATGCATCTGTTGAACTCAGGACCCCAGAGTGGCTCAAGGGCTAGTTGGCTGGCCTCCAGACTACAGCCTCAGAGGCAGAAGGCTCCAAAATCCTTGAACTCAGCACCTACACTCTGCCATCTGTGAGACCTACTCTGCTAAGTGTTGCCACCTCCGTCCTGGGCCCGTGGAAGTGGACCTGAAGGTGCTCTGCCACTCCATCTGCGGATACAGCAGAACAATTGCATCTCCTCTGCTGTGTGGACTTTCTTGACCTAGAACTTCACATCTCAGCCCGTAGCCCCAATGGAACTGTGGCTGCACAATGCATCTCCGATGCAAGACTTTTCATTGCAAGCTTCTCATCAATCAGGATCCTCAACGATGGCACAGGACCTCGCATCGCATTTCCTTGAAATCGATACATCACCTCAGCTGCGCAATGCATCATCGACACAGGACTCCACAACTCTCCGTTACTAGGATTAAGGTACTCTTGTTCAGCTGGCCTAACGATGTCCCTATAGCTGGCCTGCTCTCCATCGTGGTCGGCCTGAACTTGTGATTTTGTCCCGGTCTAGCGTGACCAGATAGCCACAGTTGGCGCATGGTGCTTTTTAGAGATATTCTTACTCAGATTTTTTACAATTGCATATTTCCGTTCTAATGATTGGATTTTTGTCATTTTGGTCTGATTGTATTTAATACAATCTACTCTATGTTCCTAAACTGGGGTGGGATGCCTTTTGTGGTGTGTTTTCATTTTATTACTGTTTAAAGTGTTGCACAGATACTTTTAACAGCTTAAAACAGAGGAAAAGAAGACTGGGAGAGCTTTGGAAGAAAAGTAAATGCTGCTGGAGAATGAGAGGAGCCTAAAAGCATTGGAGATAAAAGCTAGACAAACCACAGAATGCACCAACCAAGAAGGCAGCTTATCTCTAGTGTCTGATGGTGACAAGATATTTGCATACCCAAAAACCTGGAGCCCAACTAGGTGATGGGAGATGATACTGACAAGTGGCTTGCTGCCCACAAGGTAGTCCTGATGGTAGACAAGATCCCAGAGGAATACTGGGGGTTGGGGGGCCGTGGAAGCATGTTCCCACATTTAGGAGGTATACTTTGCTCACACTAGCAGTAGATAACTAGGCCAAATATGCCCACATGAAAGCCATCCTTGTTGCTAAGTTTCTACTGACCCCTGAGTAATGCCACCAGAGTTCCAGGGACAGAAACAAACTTCCTATCCAGTCCCAGGTATACTTTTTTGATTGCTCTAGTTTTGCATTGAATGGTTGGGTGAGGGGCAGGAAAGTTAATGATAAGGTTGACCTCTACAACCTTATTCTCAAAATTTCTTTTACAAAGCTGCACCAGCACCTGGTGGATAGCAAGCTGACTGATTCCAGGAAGCTTGCTGAGGAGGCTGACATCTGGGTCAGTACCCAGGTGTCAAAGTAGGAAACGGGGGGGGGGGGACTCCCAAAAGGGTGGTCAGGATTTCCACCAGATGAAGGAGGAGGAGATGAAAACAAAAAGAGGTTCTCAAAAGGCCCCAAAATAGTTCATAAGGGAAAGGCTCTTTGGGCCATATGTATGAAACTTAGGTTTTGCGATTCTCAAATAGCAATTTTTTGAGAATCGCTATTTGAGAATCGCAAAATGTTATGCATGTAGGATTTGGAAATAATTTTGTTCATCCTACATTTTCCTTAATTGCGAATCGCAAATTGCAATTCGCAATTTAGGAAGTGAAGTTGGTGGTAATTTGCGATTCCTTAAGGCCAAATTGCACTTTTTCTGTGCTTCTTGCATTGCATTTAAGGAATAGCAATTTGTGATTCCTTTAATGCAATCGTAAAATAAGGAATCGCAAATTTTGCGATTCCTTATTTTGCGAGGCAGTTTTACTTTCATACATGCCATTAAGCCTAATTGCGATCGCAAACGCTGAAATTCTGCGAATTTCGGCGTTTGCGATCGCAATTAGGAATGATACATATGGCCCTTAATCTCAATCAGGCCACCAACAGCAAGTTTCAGGGGACAAAAATAGTGCTACCAGTGCTAACAGCATGGGCACATCAAGGCAAATGCTAAGTGCTCCAAGAGGACACAGCCCCCCAGTGGTGGGCAGTCTCAGGAGTTGGCCCGTGTAGTTCTTGAGGAGGAGATTATCCCAGTCCGTGTGGGGGGCAGCTGAGGTTACCTTAGTGCTCCTGGGTGATGGAGAGATGGTACTTAAGTCCCACATGCCTGCCAATAATTCCAGTTCTAGGCAGTGGGTCACCATCATTGGGCAACCATTGGAGGGTCTGAGAGACACAGGAGCCAGTATGACCACTGTCAGGTGTCATTTGGTGTCCTGAGAGCAGGTGATACGCAATATATTGCACCAGGTTGTAGTATCAAACAATCGTGAGAGCTACTACCTAGTGGCTCTGGTTCCCTTAATAATTCGGGGGGTCTCAGGTTCTCTTAAGGTAGCTGTGAGCCCCACCATGCATGTGGGCTGTTTCCTATTGAATAACTTGGAGCACACTTCCTTGAAGGAGTTGGAGCTTAAGTCACACCTGGAAATGTTGGAGTTACCTGAGTGGGTTATGCGACCACTCGGTCCATGGCTGCCCCAGAGGAGAGTCAAGAGAGCCTGCAGCATGGAAGGATGGCCCAGGCTGCTGTATAGAAGGAGATGGGCAAGTGGTGTTGGAAACCCACCTCTGAAGTTCCCATGGTACTGGTAGAGGGCTCGAATGCCTCCTCCATCGGCAACCAACACACCTCTCTCCACATGTCGGGAGACTCGTCGCAGTCGGCATCCTCCCGCTCCCAGCTGAAGTGGTCCTCGCTCTCAGTGTTTTCAGGCACCCTGTTAGCGTGGTCCTCAGTCTTGGTGTCTTTCACTCTCCCTCTTGATTGGTCCTGCGGTTTGTATCCTCCTCCCTGTGGAGGACAAGGGTAGTCCGCTTTTACTGTCGGAATCGCCTCTCTAACCTTAGTCTGTCTTTCCTTTTTATAAGTCAGGCGTGGAAGGCAGGAAGACGGCGATAAACCATATGGTAAGTAGAAGGGTTTCTGAGGGTCTCACAGAGATATTTTGCCTGCACATTCTTTTCAGGGTTATGCCTTTATTGTTGAATCTCTTAGAAAATTCCTTTGTAAAAGAGTGACGTCTTTTTGGGGTGTGGAGTAGGATAATACTTTTCATAGTTTATATGAGATGATTGTAATGCATCTTCCCTGAAGCCTTTTGATGTGAATTCTAATTGTTCTATTATATCTGATGCATGTTCCATTGGTCTTGGAGATGTTTTAACAGAGTGCCACAACAATAAGGAGCACATCGTTTTTTTTTTTTACAAAGGTGCAGAATTAGATTACAGTACCATTGAATGTGACTTGTGGGCTTGCACATGGGCAGTTAAAAGATTTAAAACATTTTTATGGGGTAATAAACATACCATTGTTACTGACCATGAACCATTAGTATAACTTCAGAGTGGCAATGGTTTGGGTAAAGCGTCTGCTAAATTAATAAAATGCTTGTCACAGCACAGCTTGAGGAGTACTTTATTTAGAATAAACACATTCCTGGTAGGAAAAATCTATGTGCTGATTGTTTATCATGTTTGCCAATTCCTTGTAAAGAACTTGATTTTCAAACTAATGATGATTTGGATGGTGTTGCGGCTGTTGTGATTGATTTGGAGTGGTGTCATGGTGTTATTTTACCTGAAGAATGGTTGCATGAGAGGAAAAAGGATTCTTATTTAATTATGATCAAGAAATTTATGGTCAATGGTTGTTCTTCTGTCAGGTAATTGTACAAATTGATTGTACCTATCTAGCAGGTTGCGGCTGAGTTGACGGAGGAAAATGGTGTGGTTATCAGATAAGGGTGTTTTTTTCCATCTACTGCACTGAAAGAAAGATTAATTGGTAGTTGTCCTGGAGTTGCCGGTATGAAGAAACTGTTGCATAAGTACTATTGGTGTCTGGCTATGGATAGGCAGGTGGATGAGTTTGCCGGTCAGTGTAAACAATTTTAGTGATCATTGGAAATCTGTGAGGGAGTCAGTTCATTTTAATTTATCACCTGAAAGAGACTGGTCCAAGGTGGCTATAGACTTTGCTGGACCTTACTATAAACTTCCTTACAACATAATATTTTTATTTCAAAACCTTTTTATTGGTTTTATGCCCGAACAACAAGATTGCAATTGCAACAAGCATGGTGTCCAAGCTAAGAGTTACAGATATCGAAGAAAATACACACATCTTGTTTCCAAGGTCTTAGCCTCTCTAAACTTCTTACATTAGTGTCCCTATCTGGTTCCTCCAATCGTTCACTTGTAACGTAGCTCAGGTGTGCCCTGCCGTAGGACAATAGTTAATTGACACTTGTGCTCCTTGTCCAAACATTGAACTATAAGAAGATAATACGGAGAAAGGAAAAGAAAAAAGGGGGGTAGAAAAAGAAAACCAACATCTAATCAAGAAAAATATGCATCACGGTGGTTACATAGCGTCTCTGGTCGATTGGTGGTGAGGTTTAGTGGAAGGGACGGGGCACAAGGATAGCTTAACTCCAGTGGCGTAGTGAGCACGGGACCCACGTCTTGGCATACCCTTCCCACATAGGGTGAACAGCAAAACACACAAGATGATGGACGGAATGTTGCACAATGGCAAAACATTCACCCCCAGTCACAGATCTGGGTTTAATCCATCATTATTTTGCTCACCAAGCCACCCCAGTTCAGACATGGCCATATGCAAATCAGTCTTGACCCTGTGCCTCATGGGAACAGTCCAACCTGAACTGCCAAGCCATGTCTTCCCTGGACCGGAATCAAGCATCCTAGGACCGGTTTCTGGCTATTAGCCGTCTTTAGTTGGCTTGAACTGTCTGAAATGAGGTGGTGTGGTGAGCAAAAGAACAATGGATTTAGTCCCAGTTCTCTGTACTGGGATGAATTTATGACATTGTTCTGCATTCTGTCCATCAACTGTTGTTTTTGCATTTGTCCCTCCAATTGTGGCAAAGGTCTCCCAGGAGCCCGCAACCCCTCCAGCATCTGTCCATGGTGTTGGGAAATATTTAATGTAATTTCTGGGGGATATAGGTACCAGTCATACATCATTTTATAGTGGGCCTCTCTCAGATACATATAGGTAATATGTTTGGCAATGTCCTTGTATAGGGAGCCCCATTGTTTCTCCCCCAGGGGAGTGGCGAGGATAGAGTCTCAGAATTTTTGGTGTCTCGGGGTCATCTGTGGGCTCAGTGCCCGGATGAGGGAATACAAGAAGGAGATAGTTCCTTTGGTTGAAGCCCTTAATTGTGCACATTTTTCAATTGGGAGCAGGTCCCTGGTCATGGCTAGCCACACCTGGGGTTGCTGCACCCAGTTTTTGAGCTGAAGGTATTGGTACTTTTCTACAGGATGCAGCTGGATAGCCTTAACACATCCCTCAAAAGTTAGGAGTTCCCATTTTTTGTATAAGTCAGATATCATAAGGCAGGCGCCTGCCCTCCACCCCCTACATGGACCCTCCTGAAGCGACGGGGAAGTCGGGATTGAAGTGAATGGGGGAATAGGGGGATGGAAAGGGTGTCAAGGGCAGTTCCCGGGTGCGTGCATCTCATACATGGAGAGTGGTAGCCGTGGGGTTGCTGGTGTAACAGGCCCCGGTGTTGTTTCTTCTTCCATAAGAGATCCCAGACAGTCCTGCCTGTGATCTGTCGGTCCAAGTGGAGCTAGTGCTTCTCAGATTCCCTGAGGGACCATTCTGGTATCACAGACATTGGGCCGCTCCGTAGTAATCCAGAAATTCCGGAAGGGCCTAACACTCCCCCCTCTACGCAATTTAGGTAATACTGGTGATTAACGGGCCTTCTGTCCCTGCCAGATGAATTTTGTAGTTCACTTTTTCAGTTCTGCAAAGAGTGCCCTGTCCACCAGTACTGGTAACCCTTGGAATAGATATAGCAACCTAGGGAGGACATTCATTTTAAGGGCGTTGTTTCTCCCTATTCATGAGGTGAAAGCAGATCTCCGTCTAATCAAATCAGTTTTAAGCTATCCCAGCAGGGGGTGGGGGGTAGTTGGCCTTATAGGGGTCAGTTACTTTAGGGGTAAGTTTCACCCCCAAATATGTGATTTCTTTGCAGGCGCAGCAAAAAGGGGAGGTCTTGTCTAGCACCCCCATCACCTCTGTAGAACTGACTTTTTGGAGACCCCTCCCCACTAGGAGAGTTAAAGCCAGCTGTGCAGGGGACACCTAGAATCTACGGGTTCTTCTTGCTTGAATCATACATTACCAAAGAGACCAGGACAACCAGCCGTGGAGGGAAGTAAGTTATTTATTAGCTCAAGCTAAGGACAGGGTCCCAGAATGGTACAAAGACAATTCTACGGAGACTGCTGCTTTATTCCGCAGCCTACACATATTTATAGCGCTAGCCACACCCATTTACACAGTACAAGTTCCTTATTCACATAAGTTCCTCATCTGACAAGTTCTTCGTCAGTCTTGTGTGGTGCAATCGTGGCCAGGGGACATCTGTCTCTGATTGCACAATGTACGCAGCCCCGTGCTTCCTTGCCCTACTGGTGTGGTCATGGGGCACAGCCTTGTGCTTCCTCTATCAGTTGGTGTGTTCACAGTGCACAGCCTTGTGCTTCCTCTATCAGTTGGTGTGGTCACAGGGCACAGCCTCATGCTTCCTCTATCAGTTGGTATGGTCACAGAGCACAGCCTCGTGCTTCCTCGTCCACATGGTGTGGTCACGGGGCAGTTGGTCGTGACAGGCTGAGTTGCCAACATTGGACAGGATGTGGCTGAGTGTCTGGCACAACTGGGGGGGGTGAGGCACACAGGCAGCTTCTTGGAATCGGCTCGACCACAAGGAGCGGGGAGGGTTGTGCAAGTTTCAACAGGGACGTGGAAAGCAATTCTTCACCAGGTTGCCGAGCGCATGGCAATATAAAATGGAGTCATGTGGGTCATTTTAAAATACAGTTCAACAGTCCCTCCTTTTGCCATGCAGAGGCAACAATGAACCGTCATCTAGGTCAATGCCCATCATTTCCTGGACCTCTCTCTTGATCATCATCATGGCATTGTGATGGTGTAATTTCATTTGTTTGGGTGTCAAAGAGGTGGCACAGAGCCCACATAGCGCTGGCATGCATTGAACACAGAGGCAGCAAGAGAACAATGCGGCTGCAATGATGGCAACACAAATCATTATCTTCCATCCCCACTGAGATACCATGCTTCAAAACCAGCCGGTTAGTGACCATGAACCCTCATCCTGATGGATGCCGGAAGCAATTTTATGCAGTCTCTGTATTGCTTGATAGACTGTTGGCGTATTGTCAGGTATGTAGATGCAGCAGCTTGTCATGATCAATGTGCAGACTCCCCCACGGTCTGCCAGTATGATGTCAAGTGCCATTCTGTTCTGTAAAGTCATGAGGCGGTCTGCTTGAAGTTCCGCCGTGGTGTTACTGCAGTTGCGTTGATGGTGGCCTCTACCACCCTTGTGAGATGTCGCAGACTGCGACTGTTGACCATAGGGCCCCAAAAGGAGAGGAACCCTTTAGCAAAGTCCCCAAACTCTTGGCCAGCTATGTCTTCAGCATCAATCACACCTTTCTTGTGGATGTGGTGTGTTGCATCAGCTGTGTAGGTGGGGGGAGTAACTACGGAATATAACAGGTGCCGGCCCAAGACTTGGGCAGCAAGGTGTATGCCTTGCTCCCACACACAAAGTACGTATTCATGGAGGACACCAGAGCTGGGAGAGTCGAACCATTGAGCTGGAGCGTGTAGGAACAGTCACTTTGTCCCACCCATACCGTTCCATTGCTTTTCATGCTCAATGGGGTGTGGCCAAAACTTAGGCCAAGGGGCTCAAAGAACCGCACGCTGTCAGAGGTTACCAGCACATGACAGGTAGAAAACTGAAGCCTCAAACCAGCCCTTCCGTCAACAACAGGGATCCTTCTTTTTTGCTCCTTTGCACTAAAATTCTTGTTCTGTGGCAAACAGGGAACCAGCTCCTCCTTCTTCTCTGATGTCCAACGCCGTCTGATGAAGCAAACACAATGCTTTGGAAATGCCATTGATGACGTGCTGGTGATTGCTGCCAGGCTTGCTATTTTCTGGGTCCTGGGACAGTAGGTCCAAGACGTCCGCCCCTCGTCTGTAACTGTCACTGATGGAAATTAGGACTCATCTTTATCACCGTTCTACAGGTTATTATGACTCTTCCTTTTACTCTGGAAGATCCCGCAGAACCTAGTGATGTAGAAAATGTGACACAGTTGTTAGTTTCCTTCAAATTAGTGCAAAAACAATTTATTGTGTTTAACAATGGGACTGCAAGCAGGTGGCCTGCAATCTTCATGGGAGTGGCCAGACGCCATGGGATTACTCTGGTCTAGAATGCACTGTCACTCTCAAAGGATACAAAGACAAAGACAGTACTTCTAGTCTCTTCAATTGGGTACTCTTCATTATCATCACTAACTTCAATGTGAGAGCCTATCATCTGCCATCTGAGGGTAGATAGCTACATGGGAATTCTATCTGAATGTAGGTCCTCACACACAGTGGCATTGTCTAATGAGGTCAACATCTTTTGAATTACTACATCTGTGTGTTCTTACATTCCTCGCCTAGAACATCTCAAAAGGAAAAACATATTATACAGATTATCAGGGACATGTAGATACCTCCCTTTAATAATTTTGCATCAGGTGCACTATGCAATACACAGGCTAATGATCAAAATGTGGAAACAAAAGACAAGGACTAGAGAGTCCTGATATTTCCATGATTAGAACACATCTGATCCCACTGAAACTCAAAACAGCAGGGACAAAAGGGTAAAACAAACTAAAATAGGCATTAAAATAGGTCATTTAAAAAAAAAATAAACGTAAGGTATCCCCTATTGAGGTGGAAAACTTGTCTACTATAGTGAAAGATCTTATTGAGTCAGTTAACCAGTCCATCACTACCCTGATAGTCAGACTGGAAAACAACAAAGTGGGCATGGAGAAAATTCTCGAAAATAAACCTGGTCATACAAAAAGGGAATTATACATAATATGGGGGTCCCTAGTACATCACTGCAGTCTGGGAGTGTGAACTTGAACAATACACCAACAATAATAAAAGGGCTCACTGGTGAAAGGAATACGGGAAAAGGAAATGGGACTAGGACACAGCTAAAATCCCCAATAACGAGGCAAAATGCGACATCGATCGGGGGGGCAGCAAAAGAAAAATCTATAGGAAGAACAAGAAATTACTTCGGTGATAGTCAGGCATGGGACACAATACCAGGAGTATGAGCAATACACAACAGCCAAAGTAGTACGCAGATTTTAACTCTACCACTGGCTGCTACACCATTTACTGTAATCTCAGCTAATGTTCCAGTTCCTTCCCCACGGAAAATGAAACTTGGTTCCCTTTAAGGAACAACGCCATACACTGCACCAGAAGCAGAACAGGATTAACTAGTGTAATATCATGAGAAAAATTAGGTCACCTTTAGCAAGAGCCACAGATTTGTAGTTCATCCTTAGGGTCCAATCAAGGAAAATCAATCTAGGCTGCTTATTTCTTAAAGGAAGGGGCAGTAATGCGACCAACTGCAGGTGACACGTATTTAATCCTGTATAACTCTTTTATTTTTCTTCAATACCATTAGAGCCAAATAGGCATGCACTGGTGAAGTATTGTCTCTCATGTTCACAGCATGAAATATCATATCTGTGGAATTTAGTAACCAGAACAAGTCCAACCAACTGTTACGTAGCAATGGGCATCATCATGACCATCCCTTCACAATACAGGAGAGCTTGCAATAGTATCAAAAGTTGAACTGTCAAAACAATGTAAAAGCAAAAACACAAATAAGATAAAAACACACATGCCAAGCCATCAGGTATACTTCCTGTATACCAAGCGCAGAAAGCATAAACAAATTACAGTAGCGCATGCAAATGAGCGGTGACACACAATACTATCTCATGCACTTTATTCACAGTGAACCTGCAGCTCAAAACCCAATATTCTGGCCTGCTTAATTTGTCAGGTTTAAAATCAATAATAAATTTCCTCACCTTCCTCACCCCCCTTTTTGACAGGAGGTCACCTTAGTGGTGATCGGCTGTCAATACAACTTACTGTGTCGATGATGACACGCAAAAATCCATGAATGATCTGTGGGCAGAAACAAAAATACACAACACACAGAAAAGAGACACTTCACATAACACGTAAAAATATCAACTGTAACTTTTAATCAGGAGACAAAACATAATACATAATAACAAAACACAAAATAGTAAATATATATACTTAACTGTAACCATCTTGTCGACTTTGCAATGACTAAAACATGTAAGCATGTTAAGCCACCTTAATATTGGCTGTCTAAAATTAAGTCAATTGTGCGGGATCAAGGGCCGGATACAGGGGGGGGTATAGGGTGGAGGGGTGTTCAACATGGAGGACATGAGAGGGTCATCCTCTTTGTCCCGGGCCTTTTCGGGAACCTTCTTTGTAATGTAACATCCATCTACCTGCATTCGATGTAATCTATCATGTATTATTATACCTTCTTCTATTCTATGATTATCATGATTCTGGGCCTTCTGAAACACACTCATGCGCATTACTTTAGCTTCACTCTTTTTGAGTTTGATTTCTTTCTGTTTGGACTCCTTGCGCCAAACCCAGAAGGAATTAAACATCGCAGGTCTAGCTTTTCTTTGAAACAACTTCTCCTCTAAATTATCTAATACAGGAGGTTCAAAACTACCATATATTGGCCATTGTTACTCAGCATTACCCTTTGTATACTTATGCCAAAGTGAGCAAAACATAATCGGGCCAACTCCATGTTTAGCATAAACTTCATGATTAGGGGTCCCCTAAGGAGGAATCGGACAAGATTCCTCCAATGTAAATGTAATGTACAGGAATTTATATAGCGCAAATCACTGAGCGGTTTCTAAGCGCTTGCTTAGGGAACCCGTCCTGGTATTCCCCTGTGAGATAACCCTGGCAGGGTATCCGCAAGGTGAAAGCCAGGCATCCCGCCGCGAGGGGCTGTTGTGGAGATTAAGCAAGCTATTGCCCAGAGTCGCAGAGTGTGAACCCGTGAATGGAGTAGGCACCGGAGCGAGAATTGTTGAGTCCATGGACATTTTAGGACTCAAGACCCCGCCAAGCCGGGAATTGAACCCTGGTCCCAGGCTGACCTCTGCTTCCAGGTCTGCCTCCTCTAACCAGTGAGCCACACTTCTCCATTGCGGAGTCCTGTGTAAAATAAGAACAACACCATTTCCGGAACTTACTAAATCCAGGCATCTCTAGACGTGTATTCTGGTTCCAAACATCAAAGGGTAAAATCTAATGTTTACAGCATATAACTGTACTTACCCTTTGGTTTTCGGCTTTTGCAAAAGTCGAACAATACCCAAAACAAAGATACAATTCACCAAAGTAGTGGGCCACTTCCACTCTTACCTGACCATTAATCTTCCATCACACGGAAAGTGTCACAAAGGTCCTGATCTCCCAAAACTAGGAACCAGAACTAGGGCGTCAGTCGGGCCGCAGTCGGGTAGCCCACTGGAGGGAGGAATCAGGCAACCGGAGTCCTTGGGCACACAAAGACAATTTTCAGCCAATGTAGTGGCGCGCCTCCCTTAGAATTCGATCACTGACTCCTGACGACCACCAGGCTCGATGACGACCACCGAAGACGCCACACTTTGGGCGCCAAATTGTAGAACCAGCTTTTTGGAGACCCCTCCCCACTAGGAGAGTCAAAGCCAGCGGTGCAGGGGACACATAGAATCTACGGGTTCTTCTTGCTTGAATCATACATTACCAAAGAGACCACGACAACCAGCCATGGAGGGAAGTAAGTTATTTATTAGTTCGAGCTAAGGACAGGGTCCCAGAAGGGTACAAAGACAATACTACGGAGACTGCTGCTTTACTCCGCAGCCTACAAATATTTATAGCACTAGCCATGCCCATTTGCACAGTACAAGTTCCTTATTCAAATAAGTACCTCATCTGACAAGTTCTTTGTCAGTCTTGTGTGGTGCAATCATGGCCAGGGGACATCTGTCTCTGATTGCACAATGTACGCAGCCCCGTGCTTTCTTGCCCAACTGGTGTGGTCATGGGGCACAGCCTCGTGCTTCCTCTATCAGTTGGTGTGGTCACAGTGCACAGCCTTGTGCTTCCTTTATCAGTTGGTGTGGTCACAGGGCACAGCCTCGTGTTTCCTCTATCAGTTGGTGTGGTCACAGAGCACAGCCTCGTGCTTCCTCGTCCACATGGTGTGGTCACGGGGCAGTTGGTCGTGACAGGCTGAGTTGCCAACAATGGACAGGATGTGGCACAACTGGGGGGGTGAGGCACACAGGCTGCTTCTTGGAATCGGCTCGACCACAAGGAGCGGGGAGGGTTGTGCAAGTTTCAACAGGGACGTGGAAAGCAATTCTTCACCAGGTTGCCGAGAGCATGGCAACACAAAATGGAGTCATGCGGGTCATTTTAAAATACAGTTCAACACCTCTCGACACAGAGCAAGATTGAGCAGGAAAGATATAGAGAGGTTCTCCTTGAATCCTGAGACTATTTCAAAGCACTTGAGCTCCGCCTGAATCGCCAGCAGTGATTTCAGTGGATCCATGACGGGTAGCAGGACATCGTCCGCAAAGAGGGAAATCTTGTGCTGGTCTGAGCCAAATGTCACCCCCCTTAATATTTGGATTTGCCCTGATCCGTTCTGCCAGAGGCTCTATGCTTAGGGCAAAAAGCACGGGTGGAAGCGGGCAACTGTGCCTTGTTCCCCACGAGAGACTAAGAGAATCTGAAGCCACCCCTTTTACCAGGTCTTGGGACCTGGGACAGTAATAGTTTGCCCTTACCATGCCAATAAAGGCTTTACTGAACCCAAAACCTCTCAGCGTTTGAATAAAAAAAGACCAGTCAACCCGATTGAAGGCCTTTTCTGCATCTTGTGTAAGAAGGGCTGCCGGGAAACCTTTTTTTTTGCACTTTTTCTTATGATGTGCACTATTTCGTAGGTTGATGTGGGTCTGATGACCTTTGATAAATCCCAATTGGTCCACGTCTATTATAGATGACAGACCATTTTCAAGGCGACTGGCCAGTATTTTAGAGTATAGCTTAGCATCGAGATTTAGAAGGGCAATGGGCCGATATGAGGTACAGGCTTTGGAGTCCTTCCCCGGTATAGATATGATGCTAACCAGAGCCTCCACCATAGAATCTGTTACCCTCCGAGAAGTTACAATATTGTTAAAAAGAGTCACCAAGTGAGGAGTCAGCTCATGCACGAATGTACAGTGGAATTGAGCACTTAGCCCGTCCGGGCCGTGGGATTTTTGCAGTTTGAGCACGTCAATCGCTCTCTGAACCTTGTCTCTCGAGATGGGGTGGCTTAGTTCTTCGTTCGTAAGGGTCTAAACCTGTGGAAGTTTTAGGAGATCCATGATATCTGTTGTTATTTTGGGCTCTCCAATGGGTCAGCAGTATATACGGTGTGCTAAAATTACCCAAAGGCAATAGCCTTTTCCCTCTTGCTTAAGTGGGAATCGCCCACATCGTCCACAATTTGTTTGACATATTCTTCCAGGTCTGTACAATTCCGGTGCTTGTTGTCGTTCGTGAATGCTAGACCAAATGGGTAGGTCCAACAGTACTTTATTTGGCACTCTCTTAGGACCTCCGTGACCGGTCTAAACTGTTGCCGGCGGACGAGGGTGGCTTGGGCAACAGGTTGGAACAGTGAGTAGGTCATGTTCTGAAATGTGGTTTTGTTGCGACCTCGTGCTTTTTGTAGGACTTTTTCTTTTCCTTTGAAGGAGCTGAATTTTGCTAAAATGTCTCTGGCCATCCTGTTATTTCCTGGGAGCCGCCGTCCAACTCTGTGGACCCTTTCCAGTTGAACCTCCGGACTTCCATCTCCCAGGAGCATGGAGAAGAGCCTCACCATGAATGACTCCAGGTCGGGTCGTTCGCAGCCCTCCTCTAGGCCCCTAACCCTGATAATGTCGCTTCGGGAGCGAATTTCAAGGTCCTTGCACTTGAGTACCGCGGCTCGCAGTTGGGTGTATAGGTCGGCAGATTTCTCTTCAAGGGGTTTCACGTGGTCAGCCAGTTCCTGACATTTGGCCTCACGGTCTAATGTACGAGCCCCCACCGAGTCCACGTCTGCCTGAAGAGCCATCATCTTGCCCCCCATGTCCGCTTTGAATGCGTCGAAAGAGGCCCCAATGTCCGCCTTGATGTCTTCCTGGAACTCCTTCCTGAAGTCCAGCAACAACGTCATCAGGTCCTCCCTTGTTAGTGCCATGTCTCCTTTAGGCTGTGTCCTCTCCTCCTTGTCCGCCCCTGCCCCCGTTGGGATAAAGTAGCTGGAGACTTTGGATGATTGGGACTTTTTGGGTGGCATAAGAAAAAGTGGAGGTCCTGCCAGCAATTTGGCCAGCCCTAGGCTTCTCTATCTTTTATTGGGCCTTCTTCATTATGTGGCAGCTGGCCCCCACATTGGTCAGCTCTTCCCCTCTCTCCTCCCAGAGTGCATAGTCTGCAGTTCTTTTCCATGTTTGCGCCACCAAGGAGATGGGGGGACTCTCTGATGAGCCGGCTCCCTCAGGCTGCTCCCCTCGTGACAGGGATCTGAGGACTCCTGTAGCATGAGACACAGGACCACACTGTACGGACCCTCAGCCCGACCACGAACCCCGACTGCGGTCCCGGGCTCACTGTTCCGGGGCAGCCGCCATCTCTGCTGCCTCAGTCACACTGCCAGGAGTCTTCTTTGCACGGCTTTGTCAGCGGTCTTCGGTCATCAAAGACACGCCCCAGTTCCCCTCTCAGTCGCTCAAGGGTTCCTCCATATCTAGGCTCGAGAGCGCTGCGGGTCAAGCATAGGAATTGTCAAATTCCCCGGGGCCTGGATTGGAGCCGAATGAATTCACGTCTGTTTGGCCATGATGGTTGGCCACCGTCATAATATTTTTAATTGTCATAATGGATTCTTTTTCAAGATGGGTTTCTTATAAGTTTATTAGTACTCTCAATACTGAAAATGTCAAAGGTTTTTTTAAAGAGATGTTTAGTTGGGAAGGTGTACATATGATTCTTGTTGCTGAAAATGGAACACCGTTTGTTTCTGACAGTATGGTTGAGTTCTTGAGATGTAATTGTATTAAACATGAAAAGACTCCATTGTAATTTCCTGCAGCTAAGGGTTTGGTGTAACATTCAAATAGATTTTTAATGGAAGATATTCAAACTGCATTGGCTTGTAAAGGGTATTTAAGAGATAAGGTACGGACTTACGTGTGCACATCACACTCTACCAATGGTGTGTCTTAATTTGTTTTGTTAAGAGGACACGAACATAGTTCCAGACTTACTCCTATTTGTTTGATGTGAAACCTACTGAATCTAAATGTATGGATGTTTACGACAATGGTGTGGCGAATAACACTTGTAGCCCTGCTGAGAGTGATACTGCTCTTGTCAATGACTATAATGTGAGTCTTAATCTTTTTTCTTGGGAGGATGTTAATGAAATGTCTGATGGTGAGGGTCATTTGAAAGAGGTTAGAAGGAATGTTAAGTTACAAGCAAAAATGAAGGATTATGTTTTGTATTAGATCTTTATGTGGTCTCTTCATTTGTATTGTTTGGGGAAGTTCGAATGATTTTTTTAAAGAGGGCTATATTATGATAATGCATTTGCTTTTCTTTTTGTTGGGTAAAGAGAGATGTATGGGGTTTATGTATTTATTGTATGTTCCAATGATTGTTGTAAAAGGTGAATATGGAATGTTGCATATTCCATTAGTTGCCTGTAGGGAATGAGTTCTGGACAGCTGATGGATGTGCATGAATTTTCCTTACTACCTCTTGTGGGCCATATTCCTTTTGGAATAAATCAGCTTTTTACATGCTGTTCCTGCTCTCGGTTTTTGGATTACCCCACACTACACTTGGCCAATCCCACCAAGTTCCCTGCCTTCCTTCGACCCTTCTGTAGCTGTGCTGTCAGCTTTCAGTCAAAATAGGCAAGCAGTGCTGTGCTGACAGGTTCTCTGCCAACCAGGCCTCTAAGACATGACAACAGCCACCAATTTTATTATCAACTATTGCTATGTGATAGCATGGGTTTGAGAACCATGCAGAACAAACCACTAACACCACTGAAAATTGAGGGAGAAATTATCAAACTAAGGGCTAGATGTACAAAGACTTTTTGAGGTCACAAACGGGCCGATTCGCAAAATTGGGTTGTTTGGGGATGCAACAATGCATTTTCAAATGTAAAAAAAACTAATTGCGATTAGGTACCCTGTTACCAAATGGCAATGTAGAATTTCCTAATAATTTTTTGGGAAAGTCTTATTTTTATTAAAGACACGGATGCGAGTATTATGCTTTCTTTTCTTGCATTTATTCAAATAGCAGCCAAGAAAAGATACCAAAACTACAGTTCCCAGAACGGCCAAGCAAATAAACGGCCAATGGGAACACACTAAAACCAAAATATCATGACCAACCAGGTAGAGCAAGTAGGTATAATGTCATAACTGACAGAGAACAGTCCTCTTTTTGCTGGCAAGCAGATCAGATAGAGTCAATAAATAATGGAACAATAGATAAAACAATGCAAAGTGCCAAAGTCCAGGAGCAAAATTCTTGACCAACATCCAACTAGGTTAGTCGAGCAGCAGGAATCACAGTGGGGAAAGCCAAACCGGAAGCAGAGGCATCAAGAATAGGCACAGAACCCATTCCCTGATTATGAACTCGATCACGAAGATGCAGTAGGCAACGCTGGAGTCGCTAAAGGGAAGGGAAAATAAAATTTAAAATTAGAAGTGTTGTGGTGGGATAATACTCACCTCCGTGTCTTTAATAAAATTAAGACTTTCTGCCATAAATTATTAGGAAAATCTACATTTTATGGCAAGACCGGAGGTTCCTATTATGCTTGTTCAAAATATTTCAACAACCAAAGAAACAGCAGAGACTACTGGTTTGCAATAAAACATACGAAATACATTATCATTAGACCAGTCCGCGGATCTCAGAATGTCCACGCACACAAAGCCCTCTACGACCTAGGGCTCGAATACCTCAACACGCGCCTGTCCTTCTACACCCCCACCCGCCAACTTCGATCATCCAATCAAGCCCTCGCCGCAACTCCACGCATCCAAAGATCCACCATGGGAGGAAGATCCTTCTCCTACCTAGCGGCCAAGACTTGGAATTCCCTCCCCTCCCACCTCCGCCTCACACAGAACCACCTCTCCTTCAGAAAACAACTAAAAACTTGGATATTTGATAAGTAAAGCCCCCCCCCTCCCTCAAGTGCCTTGAGACCCTCTGGGGGTGAGTTGTGTGCTATACAAATGTAAACTTGACTTGACTTGACTCCAGACGAGAGCCTGCCCACAAAGCTTTGGGGGCCATGGCTCCCCTGGTGGAATGGGCCCCAAAAACAAAGACGTCAATGCCCGCAAGGGACATGACCCACCGAACTCAACGGGCTATGGTAGCAGAAGATTAGCGAAGTTGAGATTTGCGGAAGGCAATTAGAAGTTGGGAATGAGAGGGCGTTCTGGAATCAACAGTTCTTTGTTCATAAACCTTTAGGCACTGACCTACACATAGTTTAGGATGGGAAGGGAAATATGGGTAAAACACAGAGTTCAAATTAGTCTTAGTACGTTTATTAACTTGAAACAAAACTCCAGTAGGGGAGAACAGGTGAGAGGAAACATTCAGTGCTTTAACATCGGAAACTCGTTTGATTGAAACATTGCAAAGTAGCATGGTAAGCTTGGCAGAGAGCATTTTCAGAGAAAGGGCAGAGTTATCTGGCCAATCAGAAAATAGTTTAAGAACCAAATTTATGTCCCATAAATTAGTATACTTAGCTAACGGAGGTTTGGAAAATTGAACTCCTCATAGAAGGCGCAAATGAGAGGATACACCCCGACCGGTTTGCCATTGATAGGACAGTGATTAAGGGAAATGGCTGACCTATACAAGTTAACCGTTCTATAGGACTTACCTGCACTAGCTTCAGAAGCCAAGAAGTTGACCACATCATTTAGAGGAGCTGAAATGGGATCGATATGCCTCTCCAAACACCAGCTTGACCATAGAGACCAAGCAGACTTGTAGGCTTTGTACCTGGCTCCCAGGCCTTGCTGATAAAGACAGAAGCTTCTCACGAAATGAGGAGGTCAGAAGGGACAGGCTGGAGACCTTCCAAGCGGACAGGATCAAGGAGTTGTCCAGGATGCGATTGTGAGGCAGACCCAAGGGGTTCAAAAGCAGATCGTTGCGGACAGGAAGCAGAACCAGAAAGTCTACCGTCATCTCCAGAAGAGACGGGAACCAGATTTGTGATTGCCAAAAGGGGGCCACTACGACTAGAGAGGTCGATTGGCGGCGAACCTGAGAAAGAACTTGGTTGATCATGAGGAAAGGAGGGGAAGCGTAATTGAGGTGAAGGGACCAGTCTTGGATAAAAGCATTCTTCGCTAATGCTAGGGGTCTGGCCTCCAACTGAAGAAGCAAGGCAATTGGGCGTTGAGGCGAGAAGCAAAGAGATCGACATGAAAAGATCCCCTTTTTTGAGAAAGGGATTGGAAAACGGATGGAAGAAGCTTCCAATCGCTGGAGTCTCAAAGGTAACGATAATGCCAATCTGCTATTGAGTTGAGATCTCCAGGAAGGTACTCTGCTTTGAGAGAAAGTTTGTTTGATAGGCAATACTCCCAAAGACTCTTCGCCAGTTCTGCGAGGGGTTTGGACTTGGTGCCACTGAGATGGTTTATGTAGCGGACCGCAGAAACATTGTCCATGCGAAGGAGAATGGAGCAGCGAACTTTTGTGAGGCTATGGATTGTAAAGGAGCCTGCCAGCATCTTTAAACAATTGATGTGCAATTTCGACTCCTTGCGAGACCATGTACTGTAAAGTCGATATTGGACCACAACGGGCGCCCCAACCCAATAGGCTTGCATCAGATTCTAATACAAGATCTGGGGCCGAAGCGAAGATATTCCGCCCGTTCCAGGCATCTAAATGGTCGATCCAACATTGGAACTTGAGACAAGACTCTGGATCCAACATGAAGAAAATAGTAACGTTCTCAGGGGTCTCACTGATACTTGGTCCTTTTAAACCAACAAAGAAGAAATTGGCACCGAAGCTGTAATATAAAAGTAACATCTTTAATAACCTCAAATGAGGGAGACTACGTCACACAGAAGCCTTAGCAACTGAATGAGGCAGTCTAAGGAGTACAGAAAACTGGGGCGTTATATATGCTTAGGGTTGCATAGTCAGCATAAGACCAAGGGGAGGTCCTGGCACATGTAAGCATGCAAAATAACTAATATGGGCATACAAGATCTGCTTGCTCAACAAAGTGGGAGGAGAGTTACTACTCCATACAGCAGCAAAATAGCCTGACAGTTCCATACTAGGAGCAGGTGCATTCTACTAGCTAGGCCTTTCTGAGCATGTGCAAGGCTCTGAAGAGGGAAACAGCACATGGCGAGCACATGGCTACCTAAAATGGCTTACAAAATACAAAATGGTTTTCAGCTCATGGTAACAAATCCCTGCAATCTTTAACAAACGCAATGAGGTTGGAATAGGCTAGACCTTGGCGGAGGTGACGAATCTTTAGACGTTGAAGGGCTCGATAATGAAGAGGCCTTGGGAAGATAGCCTAGATGGAAGCAGAGAGGAGACCGACGATCCGAGCAAGCGATCTGAGGGAGATCAGAGAAGTTCGAAGAACATGAGACATTTCTGACTTTATGGTTGAGACATTTGACTGTGGGAGCAGCAGAGACGCTGTGGAAGACTCCACGAGAAAACCTAGCTACTCGATGGACTGGGAAGGAATGAGCATAGACTTTTCTGTATTGATAAGAAAACCCAGATCTAGAAGAAGAGATTGTGTGGTATTCAAATCTCACAAGAGATTCTGTTTGTCGGTATTCATGAGTAGAATGTCGTCTAGGTATATGATCAGTCTGATCCCGAGAGATCATAGGTATGACACCACAGGTTTCATGATTTTTGTAAAGCACCATGGTGCTGACGAGAGGCCGAAAGGAAGGGAGCAAAACCGGTAGGTTACGCCTAGGCATTGGAATTGAAGGAACTTGGTGTGAGAATCGTGAATAGGAATGACAAGATGAGCATCTTGCAGATCTAACCTGACCATCCAGTCATTTGGGCGAAGGGTATCTCTTAGATGGATAATAGTTTCCATTTTGAAATGTCGATACACTACGAATTGGTTGAGCCATCTTAGATTTATAACCAGATGCATTTTCTTATTCTTCTTTTGAACAAGGAAAATGGAACTGAGGAAACCTGAGGATCTAGTGGGGCGATGAGAATGGCCTGTTCTTGGAGAAGGTTTTGAATTTCCATTAAAATGAGTTGAGACATGTCTGCCGAAAAGACCAGAGGAGGAGGAAACATTTTTGGGAATGTGGTGCGTAAAACTCTATAAGATAGCCTTGGACTGAGTTTAAAACCCAGGGATCTGCTGTGAGAGTGCGCCATTTGTGAAGGAAGAGTATGAGACGATCCTCTACTGGGGGCAGACCTACCTTGTTGGTTGCTGTTGTTGTGCCAGAACGTCTTCTGTCCATGGCCTCTGTAACCACGACCTCATTGTGGGTAGAATTGGGGTTTATATGTTATGTTATGTTATGTTATGTTAAATTTAATTTCTATAGCGCACGGCTACTTCAACGAAGTGTCCCGGCGCTTTATATTGGCAGCTCATAAAAAGAAAACACAACAGATGAAGACATTCAGAAACAGCAAGATAACATAACCAGAGGGTAAATAGCCAAGTTTTTAGGCCTTTCCTAAAAGACAGCAGATTAGAAGTGCTGCGTAAGGCCAGTGGCAGAGTGTTCCAAAGCTTGGGCGCCCTCAAACTAAACTTATACTCCTGGTAGCCTAAGTTGAAGGAGCCCCTGGAGCCTTGGTTTGGATAGGAGCGGCCGGAGGAGCGACTCCTGCCTCCTCCGGCCCACCCAAAAACCCGAGGGGGAAAACTTTTTTCATGGATAATTGAGCCTTGTCTATAGAGGTGAAGGTAGGGACAAATTTACTGAGGTCCTTGACCAGGGAATCACCAAACAAGAACTAAAACAGCCTTGATGCCAGGATCAAGAGGAGCCAGGTTAGCCAGCTTCGGATCAAGCTTGATAAGCAGTCCTTTTTGGCGCTCGTGAGTGATGGCTGCGTTGGCATTGCCCAGCAAACAGCATGCTCTTTGTACCAACATGGAAATATCTTCTGCATTCAAATCATGCCCTTCCAAATGAGCAGCTTCTGCCAAATCAAAAATGCGAGCCATGGGCCCTACAACATCCAAGAGCTTGTCTTGGCAGGTGGAACATGCTTTATCCACCCCTTTGCGAGGATCTTTGGCAAATTTGGAGAAGAAAGTAAGAAGGGGTTGGTCGATGGAAGGAGCCACAGTAATGTTGGAGGGTAAAGAAGGTTCAGTACATTCAGATTTTAACTTAGAACGGGCTGACTTGTCAAGGGGAAGTCAGAGTCTGGCTGAGATATAATCGCCAACATGAGAGGCCGGGAACCACTCAGTGGAGGTACGGGGGCGAATAGTGGAAGGATCGAACATGGGGGCACCCTCAGGGTCTAAAACTGGCTTAAAAGAAAAAGAGTCAGATTTGAGTTTCTTAGAGGGGGGAAGGAGGATCAGAAACATCAAAAACATCAAGAAAATCATCGTCTGCATCACCCATATCATTGTCTGTGTCCATAATGGTTGAAATTACCAATTTCCTAGGTACCTCAATGTGTTTGGATTTGAATTTCCTTTTACCATCAGTAGTTGACCACCCCTCCTTGGAAGGAGGCCTGGGAGGAACAGAGTCCTCACTCTGGTGAGAAGGAGGTTCGCAAATCAAGCGTGACGTAGTCTTGGGGACATTGGAAGACACGGAGGGTACCAATTTTCTTTTTCTGCTATCCCCCGCAGAATGATCCAAGGCTTTAGACAACAGACTCAGCATTGAATTCTCCATGCCTTTGGAAAAACGTTTCATAGTTGCTTCTACAGCATTCTCCTCTGAACTAATAATAAAGGCATTCAAATCACTTTTGAAAGTTTCACCTTCCTCATTATTCAGGTCGGAAGCCGGAGAGCATCCATTTCCATTGCTGTATAAAGTGTGCTCCACAGAGAGAGGCAAGGGTCAAAGGCTGGAGCAGGGCATTGCTGACAGGAAGGACACCCCCTCAGGGGCGGCGCTGATGGGAGCAAACTCGGCTCTGAGGGCTAGAGAACAGAAGCGTTGTTGAAAGGCAGACGTGTGAGAAAATTGAAGGCGCTACGAAGGCTAGGAGACAAAGCGGGGTTCCGTGAGGCACCAGGGAGACAGCGTCATAGAGCGCAGATGCGTACCACCACAACAAAGGAAAGGAGCGGATATCAGGTCAGTCGTGTGCTGAAGCCGCCGCCCCACGACGCGTTAGACAAGGCAGACAACATGCATGAGCGAGCGAGCTAGAGGGGAAATAACGGCTGAAAATACTATAAGGTACAGAAATGCAGTAACGGCTAATGTCGCTATGAAAATAGGAATAACATACAATGTACCATAGAAGTCACATTAAATTATGTATATAGTAAACACGGAGCGATAAAGAGAAGGCACTTATCTGACTGCGTGCAGCAATGAAAGAGGACTGTCCACAGTCAGTTATAACGTTATACCTACTTGCTCTACCTGGTTGGTCATGAGGTTTTGGTTTTAGTGTGTTCCCATTGGTCGTTTGTTTGCTTAGCCTTCTGGGAACTGTAGTTTTGGTATCTTTTCTTGGCTGCTATCTGAATAAATGCAAGAAAAGAAACAATAATAGGAGCCTCCGGTCTTGCCATAAAATTGGTGTTTGCGAATCGGTATTTGAAAGGTATGTGTTTAGGGCATCCTTTACAAACACCAATTCGCACTAGTATGTACAAATGTTTGGTGACCAAAGTACGGTTGCAAAACATTTGCACTTTACCACGAACTCAAAGTTGGTGATAACCCATTCGCAAATGGGAAATGGTCCCCAGGAGACCCCTTCTTCTTAGAGTTTGAATGAAAACAGTATCTTTTAAGAGCAGGCAGTGGTCCAAGGGAACACTTCCTGCTCTTCATAAATAAAACTTAAATGTAATTTTTTTTTAATTTAAACATGTCTTGTTTTCCTTTAAGGAAAATGGGGTGTGTTTAAAAAAAAAGATTGTCTTATTGAAAAGCAATCACAGACATGGTGGTCTGCTGACCCGAGAAGGCCACCATCCCTATGATGGCAGCGAATGAATCATACTGGGTCACGAATTACAACCCAGCTCATTAATATTCATATTGCGACTCACTACAAATCGCTATTTAGGGAATATGGGCTAAATAACCGCTGTGTACATTGTTAATTGCGATTAACAAATATAGATTTGTGCAAAGATCGCAATTTGGTAATCACTATTACTACAGTACGGACATCAAGCCCTAAATGACTAAAACATTAATTTATATAGGCCACAGTGATTTCAAATTATTAATTGTACAAATCCAGACGTTTATCACAATTGCTAAAAAATAATTGTTGGTTTCCAGCTAGCCCACAGAGGGCCTTTTCCATTCATAGCAGCTGAGCACATTTAAATTAACCAACTGCCAACTAGAACTTTCAGTGCAAATATCAATTCTCTAAAAGCATGGATTCATAAAATAATTAACAGCTAGATTCACGAAGCCAAATTGCGATCGCAATAGCTGCGAAAAAGCAATTGCAATCGCAATTTGATGAAAAGGGATTCAACAAAGAAAATTGCAAAATCGCACACTTTTTCTGCGGATTCGCAATTAAATTCGCAGAATCCAGGAAGAAGACAATCTGCGAATCGGTAATAGCGAGAATGCATGGATTCTGCGAATAAAAGTGCGATATCGCAAAGAAATTGCTATCGCAATTCATGAAAAATCGCAAATAGCGAAAAACCCCAAAATCACATTTTGCGACGCGCAAATTAAGGAGAACCCAAACCAGGTGGTAACCATGAAAAAAAAAAACACACATCTGAAAAAAAGTATTGCAAAGTACCAACAGGTGCTAGCTTTACCAAACACACTTAAGGACATGCAGCTGGAGCCTCAGGACTCACACAATGCCAGGACTCTACATGGTGGTCAGGCGGCGTAGGCTACAGCGAGCAGCACGGAACAGACGACGTATCCAGGAGCGGATATTCCGTCAGCGGGTCACCCTACTGGGCCAAACCAGGGAGCAAATCTACGCAAAGTACCGCCTAAGTGGGGCAATGATAATCAAGCTGATCCGGGACCTAGACCCCCTCCTGCAGCACCCAACAAGGAGGACCAATGCCGTTCCCACACCTGTGCAGGTATTGTGCAGCCTGCTCCTACTGGCCTCCGGAAGCTTCCAGGGAATAGTCGCTGTTGCAGGGGGAATATCCCAGCCCACCATGTCCCGCTGCCTAAGGAGTTTCCTGGAGGCCATGCTGACCCGCCTACACCACTACATATCAATTCCCACCAGCCAACAGGACTTGAACGAAACCAAGCTGCAATTTTACAATGTAGCACAATTTCCACGCATCATAGGATGCATTGACTGTACCCACATCCACATCTACCCACCAGCACAAACAGAATACATGTATCGGAACCGCAAGTCCTACCACTCCCTCAATATACAGATGGTATGCAATGCGAAGACAATCATCACGGACATAGTGGCACAGTACCCGGGGAGCACACATGACTCCTTCATATTCCAGCACAGTGGCATCCACACACGACTGGCCAGGGGAGACCTTGGTGAAGGACACCTACTGGGTAAGTACACATGCCACGCACCAGTACAATGTGATAATGACGCTGCGCTGCACAGGCACTCACCCTCTGCTCCTATCATGCAGGTGACAGCGGCTACGCTCTCCGTGAGTACCTACTCACCCAATACCTCAACCCAGCAACACCACAGCAATGGCGTTACAATGCAGCACACATACGCACAAGAAATTGCATTGAGAGGACATTTGGCCTTTTAAAGAGCAGATTCTGCATACTGCACAAGACTGGTGGGGCCATCAAATACGATCCTGAGGTCTGATGCGCGCATCGTGGCCGTGTGTGCTATCCTACACAACATTGCTATCAAGCGCAGGATACCTGTAGACATCTCAGGCAGTGAGTCAGAAGGGGACAATCGGCCACCTGCACATGTGCGTCACGCACGAGGGGAGAATCCAGCAGAAGGACACAGGCGCCGCAAGCAAATCTGCATGAACTATTTCTAGGGCACCCACTCCCCACACCCATTACTCAACTCATGCATGACAACATTAATAATGACATGAGGCACTGTACGTTATTCAGAATTGTATTTACTGTTACTGCACAATAAACATGGCATTCGGAAAAGTGTGAAAAGATTGACATATTGCGTCATATGTCCAGGTTAGTCTGTATGGCATGCTTGTTGCGTCGGCATGTGGCCTCATTGTAATGATCCACAGTTCAGTGGCATCTCCGGGTAGTTGCCCCTGACCTCCTCTCAACATCCTCCTCCTGATTCTGCCGTGCGGCGGCAGAGGGCCTGCTGCTGCGGCGGGGTGCTACGACCAGTGGTAGGGACTGGCTGCTATGGCTTGATGTTGCCTCACTGTTGTCACCTGCCCCCCCCCCGCCTGGCCATGGCCAGTGGCCTGCATGCCCTGCATGGCTTTTGATATGTTCTCCAGGGCTGTAGCGACGTCCTGGCAGCACTGCACCATTTAGACCTGCATGGCCAGGGATCGTCGCGAGAGCTGGGAGGTGCCGTTCCCAATAATGTGATTTTACCTTGTGTACGCCGACAGTTGTCGGTGTCTGCGGCGATTGACATCCCGCTGCCTGGACATTGCCTGAGTGTTGGCCTTCACAGCTGCTGTCATTTGTGCCACATTACGTGCCGTCTTGTCCAGTTGGAGGTGGATGGCGGCTAGGTGTCGGGCCTGGGTCTGGGGCACACTCAGCATCCTGCGCTCAATAGAGAGCCCACCTGCTCGCACAATTCTGCCCCTGCAAGTGCGGGATGTGTTGGTGCGCGGCTCCCATACCAGACCGCTCGTCTGGCTCCTCACAGCCGCAGGGCGGGGGGTTTGTTGGCGACCTGCTGCTGGTGTTGCAGGCCCCACTGGTGGCTGTGTGCTGCGTGGTGCTACAGCAGCGCCTGTTGTCAAGGGGGTGGCACGGGTCACAGGGGTGGGTGGTGGGATGACCGCTGTTGTGGCAGCTTGCCCTGATGGTCCGGGCTGTGGGGTATGATGTGTATCCCCCTCCGTGTCCTCCGTGTTCTCCTCAATCACCAGGGCCTCGCTGTCTGTGCTGGGGACATCAGCGCCACCTGTGATGTAAAGTGGACGTTGATTAGTGACATGTTCCGTACACAGTTAGGCTTGCTACATGCATGCAGTCTACCATTCCCTGTCTCGCTGCAGGATTGACTCTCACTGGACATGTCCGGCTCTATGGTACAGGATGGTAATTGTGGGCAGACTACATGTCCCACAATGCAATTGCGCTATGGAGCTGTACATTGGCTGCATGATTGGGGTTTGTAATGGGATGCACTGGAGTCGTGGACAATGTTAGGGGACAGGGGGTTGCATTCGCATGGCACTTACCTGGTGTGTCTTGGGTGGGTCGGGTGGAGTCAAGCTGGGTCACACCCACGCAGGCCTGTGGGTTGATGGTCTCCTCCACTTGGTCCTCCAGTGGGGTGTTCGGTGGGACGGTGGGCTCCCCTCCACCTGTCGCCAATTGCTCCCCCAGCCTCTCAGCAATCTTTTCTTTTGCCCGCCCTCTCAAGTCATACCAGCACTTTTTCAGCTCGTCCACCGAGCGCTGGGTCACCCCCACAGCGTTCACTTTGGCGCGGATGCGCAGCCATATGCGTCTTTTGTCCGCCTCTGGTACCCTTCGGGAGTCTTTGCCAAATAGGCGGTTATGATCCTTGGAAACTCCTTCAATTAGGTGTTCGAGTTCCTGCTCAGAAAACTTTATTTTGCTTTTTTTCCCACTGGTGGAAGCTCCAGCTGCATCCTGTGCCATGCTTGCCACTATGGTGTCTCCTGCTGTAGTCCTGTGGGAATGCTGGCGGGAGCTCTGCAACTGCTGTCTGTACTTCAGCCTCTCACTGCTGAATGAGGGTGGGACCTGCCTACTTCCTGGTTGTGATGTCATCACTGTGCTGAGGATGCGACTTCCCGTTTTTGCGATCTCGCAGTTAGCGAGATCGCTATTTGCGATATCGGTAATTGCGAAATCGCAATTTCAACAGGGGTATCAGCGGATTCTGCGATTTTTTACCAATTTCTGGCATCTCGCAATCGGCGATTGCGGCCGCTTGCGAATTGCATTTTTAAATCGCAAAACTTCATGAATGCCGTTCTGCGATTTCTAAATTGCGATTCTCATTTTCTCGCAATTTAAAAATCGCAGAATTGGACATTGATGAATCTGGCTGCATGTCTTTATTGAACCAATCCCTCTGAAGGAGGGCTAGTGAAATAGGAACTGAAATGACATTGAACAAGGTCATGGCCGGGTTCATAATTACATTCTTCTCCAGTATTGAAGATCTGGTACAGCGCTCTATCCAGAACTCTTGTGCTATGGCGCAACTACATACCATACAAGAGGGCAAAGCTTGTATAGATGTCCATCTCCAAGAGGCTGAGTTATTTGTTAATTTCAATGTACACATTTTCATGGGTGCAAAGCACATTCTTAACATCATTCATTCATGGATAAAAACTGAACAGAGTGAAAGACATAATTGATATTGGAATCCTTTTAAGGTGGTTTTCCAAACTTCCTCTGACATGGATAGTCCAAGTTCTTTTCTCAATCTTGATTTATTTTCTGGATACTTGACACATTATTGATCATTTTTTTTTCATTTTTAAGTAGAGTACAGGAGGGGTGTATGGAAGCAAAAGCTGTTTCATTAAATTACTATTGGACAATATTGAAGATAGAAGCGGTTGAATGAGCAGGCAAGTCTCAGATAGTTCTATATTTATTTTTTTGACAGGTGAAAAATAGGGATTTTGTTGCAGAACATGATGTAATAATCTTGCAATAGAAGTTGACAGCATAAATCTCACTTTCCGTGCAGCAGGACTAGCATATGCAGTTCCCTTGAAACCTAAGGAATGACGCATGCCTTTGTAAAGAAATTAAAGTCAATTTGGAATTGACTTATATTAAGCACAACTGGAACAGCTCATGTGATTCTTGAAGTTATTCTTGAAGTCCCGTCCTAGATTTTAACATGTCATCCATAAGAAGATTTTAATGAGGAGCCAGAAAAGTGTTTTATTTCAATTTAAGCCCAATTAAGAGATTCCGAGGCAAGGGGACTTAGCCATTGACTTACAAGGAATATAAATAAGTGACTACTGGTAAAGCCTAACTTGTGGGTACCGTAGACCACCTAGAGCCATAGAAACTTTCATTCTCATACTTGAATTTGGCAAATTAAGAGCAAAATAAGTATATAAAGAATACTAGGCGGAAGATAAATTGTTTTTATTCATATTCTAAACCTGATATACCCCCAGATTCATCAAAGTAACGTTTTGCGAGTCCTTAATAGCGATTTTTAAGGAATCGCTATTAAAGACTCGCAAAACGGGATGCATGTAGAAATCGCAATATTTTTTGCGATTTCTACTGCTTCCTTCTTTGCGATTCGCTAATTGCTAATCGCAAATAATAAATGGGGAGTCATTCCTTATTTGCGATATGCAAATAGCGAATCGCAAATAAGGAAGCGATTTCAAGGGTGCCAGGGTGTTCAAAGGACACCCTGTAGCACCCCTGAAATGGTAATGTACACTGGTGTTGCGCACACACATGTCCGGACATGTGTGTGTAACATACAACTTAGAAAAATGCACTAAAGTGCATTTTTCTAAGTTTTCCCTATTTACCATGTAGTTAGACTTCGAAGTAAATAGCGGCCCCAGATTGCGAATTCACAATTTTACAATAGTTCATGAATTGCATTTAAGGAATCTCAAATTGAGATTCCTTAAATGCAATTAATCGCAATTTAGCGATTTCTATAATTGCGATTTTTGCATTTGGGATGATGAATCCCAAATGCAAAAATAGCGCTCGCAAAGGGCCAGATTCTCAGAGTCTGGCCCTTTGCTAGCCGATTTCGGCTTCATGAATCTTGCTGATAGTGTTTATTTCATCATTTAAAGTCTAATTCCATGCACATTTTTAATTTGGAAAATATAACAGGCAAAAATTTTCAATATTTTAGACAAGGTAATGCCTAGGTACATAATTTTGTTAGCTTCCCACTTTATGTAAAAATTCTTCTGCTTGTGTTTTAATATTGAAATACAAAAGAGTGCAGTTCCTTTGTACAACCTTCCAAATCCTCAGGATCGGTTTGTGGTTTAAGTGGGTCCACCCCTTGATAGGCTCAATTCTGAATGCTGTAATAGCACAGAAGGTTAGGGTGATCAAGTGAGGGAAGGAAAGGATGGAAACAGCGGGGAGGGAGACCTAAAAGGGAAAATACATACCATCAGCTAATTACTTACAGATTCTGTATGTCCAATTTGTGTTTGTCCTGTCTATTTACCTGTAAAGAAAATAACAATTGTTCTGTATCTTTTTTATATGCCAAGAAATGGATTGTTCTTTTTCTGAATTAGTGGTTCTGTTATAAATACACTGAAATAAACATTCAAGGATTACCATATGAAGGTTATTGTTTATCCCTTACGTGATCTATGTGTTATAAATATGCGATTACCCACCAGAACACGAATAGCGCCAAACTTCGCAGGGGAGAATCCCAACCAGACCTCTGAGCACTCCTGTTAATAAATGGCAAGAGATTATGCAATGAATAAAACAAAGAACCACTCTTTGTAATTTGTCCGCACAGGTGATGTTTTTTCCTTACAGTAGTGGCATAATTAAAAAATGAAAGTAAATGCAACAACAGTTTTTACCACTCCTAGTGATGGTTATCAAAGTCTCGTCTATGAGGTCCACAAAGAACCCAGGATTCATAGGTATGCTTATGCTATAGGTACATGAGTGTAGGAGAATCCTTGTCACTCTCCTCTCATCCTGAATGCAACAAAGAAAAGAGGGGAATAACAATCCCCCAAACTGTTAGCACAGATGATCAGCTCTATGCCAAATCCAACAATTGGTGCTTTAAAAAAGTAGAAACCAAAACAAGTAAAAACATTGCAGCACTAAAGGCAGTCCTGAATAGAGAACACTCACCGCCTCTGAAAAATACCTTCCCACAGCGGGAACCGGCAATCTTACCGCAGCCACACAGGAACGCTGGATCCAACTGGAGAGCAAGCCGCGCTGCATCCAGAAGTGTTACAGGAATAAACTGTGCAGGTGTGAACTCGGAAGCATCTTTTGTGCGCTTCCGGTTCACAATGCGCTGACGTAGTACTCCGTGATTAGACGTTGTGACGTGGCAGCATATCTAAGCTTCTGACTTCGGAACGCCACGCAGTTCCTACCACCTGAAGAGCTTCTTCTCTTCTCGCAAGCAAGTGGCCATTGTGGAACACAGGTCTGATCCACACATGGCACGTTACCCAGGCTACTACAAGGTTGCTTCAGTAACGTCATGACACTTTGACACAGATAAAGTATTAATAGTTTGTCAAGTCAGTGGAATACGCTCCAATAGGAGCAAGAGCCCTCGCACACCCCAAAAGGTGGCATGCTTCATCATCTGGGCATGCTCCTCGTTGGGCCGGCGCTGCAGTGCCCAATAGGCACCCACGAAGGGGCTCTTTGCCAGAGATGTTTTGGTTTAATAGTTTGATGAAGTGTGGGTATGTGGGGTGTGAGGTGTGTGTAGTGTGGTGAAAGTGACTTAAAACAGGTATAGTGATTGCTTGGTTTGAGTACATTTTACTAGTGAAGCTCACAACCCTAATTAAAAATACTGATGCTCGTATGGGATACAATGGTCCTAAGGAGCAGTCGTGAATAATTTATAAAATGTGAGGTCAACATATTTCTTGCCTACCATAGCCCAAAAGGGTCTATTGGCAATTCATCAGGACCAGAAAAAAAGTAACCTACACTACTCTGTACGGAGTACAGGAGCACATAACTCCCCCAATGAGTCACAAATGAGCTGCTCGCT
Source organism: Lissotriton vulgaris (assembly GCF_964263255.1). NCBI lineage: Eukaryota > Metazoa > Chordata > Amphibia > Caudata > Salamandridae > Lissotriton > Lissotriton vulgaris. Next base: position 912,659,716 of record NC_141689.1, read on the forward strand.
CTGGTTGTCTTCCGTTTGACCAATACAGACCCAAGATTGGTCAGTGCGAGTTACAAGGCAGAATCATGCTTTGTTTTTATGTTTTGACTGATTACTAGGATTCCCACAACACACCTTTGAACTAGTCATGCAGTAGTGTAGGTTACTTTTTTCTGGTCCACTGACTTGACACACTATTAATACTTAACTGCACACTTCTGTATTTCAGTTACTGCTACAGGGAGCGTGTATGCTGGACCTATCCAAAAGCTCCTGGTTCCTCTTATTTAAACTACATGTTTTGATATTGAATTCAGGCTAGATTTTGTCATTACATATATGCTCCAAGACTGCCTCAATATGTTTTTCTAAGGGAAAGAAGAATCTCAATGAGTTTGATAGATACAAATTTAGATAGATTAGGAATTTGTAATCTCTGGATCCCACTTCAATCCCTTTGATACTTGTGTTGGAATTAATAGCTATGGGCAATGGTTCGAAAGATAAGTTGAACAGTCAGTGGCCTAACTTGACATTTTGCCGCCTGTGGTGGTCCCTGCGGCGGCCACTCCGCGGCCACAGCATTTGTATGTACCTGCGGGGGAGGGTGCTGGCGATTCCTGCAGCAGCTGCTTCGAGATGGCCACATATAAGAGCGGGGGAAGCTCGCCTCCCCAAAAACGTGTGCCCCCCCCGCCTTGCTCCGCCACTGTGAACAGTGACTGTGACAACGGCTGCCCCGGTGTAGTTCCCGTCTATGCTCTAACTGTTTCTGAAAGCAGTCCATTGATGCTAATAGAGGCTATGAAGTTAGAATAAAGTGCTATTATGCTAGAGTAAAAGTTAGGTTCTTCATTTATTCTCTCAAGCAAACATTCAGAATCAGTGTGTTATGTGTTTCCAGTTGAAGTGATACATTGTGGTCATTGATGTCCATGCACAGTTTATCCCTAACACATTCTGTTGACGTTATTTCCGCAGTAAACCACCCAGTGTTTCCATATCTTCCCCTTTAACCCATGGACACTGCTTATTTTCTTACTATTTCACTGTATTCTCAAACAAATGTTTGCAAAAACATGCAATCTGTCTTAGATCATACTAAACATGCCTGCCTACCTCCCTTCTGAATGCAGCATCCTCTCAAAGTTTGTGTTGAGTGCGAGGGTATCTGGTAGTTCCTGAAATGAAGCACTGCATCAAGTTCAAGAAACCTAATCAACATCACACCAACCAGGCCTGACCAAACCATCTGCACTTCTAGGGCTATTTCAATGTGGGCATCATGACTGAGAGTAATAATTCGCTCCCTTGAAATGTATGTGGTGCTGAAGATTCAAGCAAGATTTGCTACTTCACAGAAAACTGGCTGTCCGCCCTCTTTTCAAATCTAACACTCTATCGATGTCAGCAACAAGTTTGAACAATGTGTAGAATACTCCCTTGAAATGTAGCACTGCATTGTCAACAGTTTGGTGTCAAAGCCTCAAGAAAGTTGTCATAACACTTCAGGGCTGTCTAACCCCCTTCATATCCAGGGTTACCTAAATGTTAATATGAAGAGCCCGTAAAATACACATGGAGGACTCTCTTTGATTTTTAAGCTGCAATAGTATGCCCTAGAAATTGGGATTACTCCCAAGTAGTGTTGTTAACAACTCAACTCCTAACGCAGTCTGCTTTTTAGGTCTCACTTGTGTGAGCATGCACTAGCGCATGTGTTCTTACTTGTGAGACTTTTGTGTTGAATAATAGGCTTGGAACCCGTCCATTGCTTACCATTTGTTGGCATCTTTGTCACCCTTCTTTGCGGCCTTCTATTTGGACAGTGCTTGCCAGGTGTCACTTAAATTTCATTCTGTGGCACATGGACCAAGCAAAGATTAATTTAGTTTTTTTAGTGTCCTTCTGCTGTCCATCCACTGCTTGTGCTGTGATTCAGTTACTATTTAGTTTATCCCTCCCACCCTCTGTCTGTGTCCCACCCGTTGTCCATTTTGCTTTTAATCTGTCTCTCCGGCCCTCATGTCTGCTTTTATTTCTCCTTCCCACTCCCCGTCCGTTTTTCTATTATTCATCTCTCCTGTACCAACCCCGTTCTAATTGCTTCTAACTTCCCACCCTCCCCAGTATGTGTTTCTTTTTCCCCACCTCTGTTTCGTCTTCCCCTCACCTGTCCCTGTACCTGTTTCTTCGCTAACCCACCCACCCCATCCCTCTTTTTTCTACCCCCCACTGCGTCCCTGTTTCTACTACCCCTTCGCAACAGACAGAAGGAAAAAAAACACTACAACACAATCATTCTGCTCTACACCCTTCCATTCACTTCCCTAAACCTCTCTTCCGTTGGCCACCCCCACTCCCACCCCATTGCCAAAGGCTGTAGCTCGCCCATAGGCGAGACCTATTGGCTTTGCCTGTGTTTGTGTCACATTGCTATTGTTAAATGTTTTTTCCTTTTCGCAGAAAATAAATGAACTGCAGTCCTTCTTTTACCTTCTTTCACCCTCAATGAAAACCTGATTATAAATTAGAATTTTTGAATTTGAATTTTAAAATATTTGTAGAGCGCACGACTACCAGGCGGTTTCTTGGCGCTAGGGAAGCAGACCCGTGATCAGAGCAGGAAGTGGGCCACTAATGGAGGAAGGCTTGAGAGAAGAGGCAGGTTTTAAGGGCTTTTCGGAACTCTAGATAATGAGGGGAAGACCTAAGGGAGAGAGGAAGAGTATTCCAGAATACAGGGGCAAGGGTGGAGAATTTCATGCCTCCCAGTTTCTTCCTCCTAAATCGAGGAACCGAGAGAAGGAATTGGGAGGAAGAACGCAGCTCTCTACAATGGAGATAGGCCTTGAGTTCAGTATTATTAAATGCAGGGGCCGTATCTGCCCGGGCTTGGAAGGTGATACAGCCCATCTTAAAGAGAGAACGTTCCCGAATTGGAAGCCAGTGTAAGGCTTTGAGTAACGGGGTGACGTGATGGAATTTAGGAAGGTTGTATACACGTCGGGCCGCCTGGTTCTGAACCAGCTGAAGTCGCCGTAACTCGCAGGCAGTAATGCCAGAGTATAGGGCGTTGCCGTAGTCAATACGGGAGATGACCGTGGCTAAGAGGATGATTTTGAGGGCAGGAAGGGAGAAAAAGCGAGAAATCTTTCGGATGGTGCGGAGAGTCATAAAGCAGGAGGAAACAACAGAACTAATCTGGGAGTGCAAGTTGAGATGATTGTTCAATTGTATCCCTAAGGTCTTTACTGAGGAAGAGGGGACAGGAGGTGAACCCAGGGAAGAAGGCCAGAATGAGGGGTTCCAGTGACTGGAGCAACCACCTGTAAGGACCAGTTCGGTTTTATCAGGATTTAACTTCAGGTGGTTGTAACTCATCCAGTCCCTGATGAAAATCATAATGGATTGGAAATTGTGAGTGGAATCTGGGGAAGAGGGCAAATTAAAAATATGCTGGAGGTCATCAGCGTAGTTGTACACCGTGACCTCCATTTGCTGTAATGCAAAAACAAGGGGGAAGATGTACAAATTAAACAACAGACGGGACAGGGAGGAGCCTTGCGGTACCCCACAGTGAACCTTACAGGAGGGTGCAGAAAAGTCGGCCAGATGGATGGCCTGGGTACGGTCCCTCAGGAAGGAGGAAAGCCAAACCAAGGCTGATCCCCTGCTGCCAGCCGCCTTGACACGGGTGAGCAAGATGGAATGGTCTACCGTGTCAAAAGCGGCGGATAAATCAAGAAGGACCAGAGCCTGGAGTTGCTTGGTGTCTATTCCCTCTCTGAGGTTGTCCATGACAAAAAGGACTACCGACTCAGTAGAGTGCCTAGGGCGAAAGCCTGCCTGGCACGGGGCTAGCCTGCCAGTTTCCATCTCAAAGGCACTAAGCACTTGGGTGACGTGTCGCTCCAGTATTTTGCCTAGAAAGGGAAGGAGAGAAATGGGGCGATAGTTAGTCATGGAAGTAGGATCTGCACCAGGTTTCTTTAGGATGGGAATAATAGTGGCAGATTTGTGAGTTTGTGGAACGATGCCCACCTTAGGCACTTTCTCTTGAAGCTCTCAATATGGCCTATCACTATCAGCAGCAGCCATCATGCGCTACGACCTTTGCCCCGGTAGAGAAGCTTGGCCTTTTGCAGCCCAACAAATCAGCACCACTGGCCAATATAACTCGAGCATGTCGAAAACTCGGTAAGTACTCCGAATACCCTGACCATTCGACTTGACTAGTAGTTCAAGCGAGTTTACTTAGAGCAAAGTTATGTTTTTATAGAGTTCTTCTGTACTTGGACGTTTTGTTTTGCTACAATATGTTTTTAACGTAACGCTGAACTGTCTGCCAGAACATTTTTTTTTCTAAAGGAAACATTTGCACATCTCATTTACCTGTCCTCAGACTATTTTTGTTGCGCTTAAATTCTCCCTTATAAGTACTATGGAACAGTTACTTCTTTACAAACAGAGCTTAAAACAACAAAGAAGGAATCAAAGTAAATATACAGCGAGCCTTCGCAGCCCTCTGCACGTCATTAATTGTTGGCTGGCTTCGGTACAACTGTTTTGTTTTAATCGCTCTAGCCTGCAGGCAAATGTTGCCACATCTTTTGTGCTCACTATGTTCTTTTAGGGTGTGGGCCGCACGAGGCCTCCTGCATCAAAATACAACAACCAACTTGACTCCATTTGCAACCCTAACAGGTGAAGAGTGCCAAAGATAGCAGAAGGAAAGTTAATCCAGCAAAAACAGAAAATAAATCTTTCCTTGCTTGCAGCTAACGTTTTATAATGTCCATTCTTTTAGATTAAATGTGCCACCATATAGGGAAAAATCACCTTCAGTTTAACAAAGGACCAAACTGATTAAACAGTTTTGTGTGAAGATTATAGTAACGTTATTACTCATTTACATGTGGCGTTTTCATATTAATGATTCACCAGCGTGACACAATTGTAGAAAATCTGTACAGTAATAAAAGGGTACCTAAATAAAATTCTTTGTCAAATAAAGATCGGAAGTCAAGGGAGCCTTCATTATGGTCCTTCTTTAGTTTCTCTGACATTTGGAGGAATGAAGGACTACAAAGAAGGCACCCTTGCTACTTCACCTTTAGACACAAATTGAGGAATGTTGGATTTTGTGTGCATTTTATATTTTTGTGAATTTTTAACGAAGTGTAAAACGTGGACTAACTTACGAATCTTTACATGCACACTGGGAAGATGCTATTGCCCTTGAAATAAAGTTCCTTTTACATATCAATGTTATTTTTCTGGCTCCTGCTAACTAGGCTTCAGTTTAGGCCTAGACGCCATCTTGTTTAAAATTGATGTCTCCTCCTGCACCTTACACTCTTAATTTTTTCCACAACACACTGTCAAGCAGAGTCTTGCTTGTTTACTTCCATTAACATTCTCCTTGTTTCTCTCCATGAAAACCTTCCATCATGGTCACAATAATGTTTCTTTTCTCAAGGACCTTCTGATAGCTCACTGTATAGTTCACTGTTGTTCTTGGAACTAGTTTGTCCTGCCAATCCATCTCTATATGACATTAGCATAGAGTGGATAGAATGAATATAATCATGAAGTTAACTGTGAACATGCTTGGTGTGCATGTTCAAATCATGTCAGTGTCTGGACACTTTAAAATGTGCTAACATTCGTGCCAAGAATTTTCAATTCTATTAAGGACAGGAGGCGAGGATTATGCTTATCTCAATTTCTTTACTGAAACACAGCAGCCAATCAAAACACAGTAAAGAAAACGAAAACTACATTACCCATAAACCCTGGGTAACCATAGAGTACATAAACAGTATATAAAGAGTCATAGAGGTCACAACTTCCTATTTCTTTGTCCAGAACCATCCAGGAAGAACAACGGTAAATCCAGCAATCCATTAAGGACGTTCCACGCCCACGGAGAAGTCATCAACCGGATGAAGGGACGAAGGAACCTCCCATAGCCACAGGAACAACAGTAGACCAACGAATAGGAGAAATTTGCAACACACCTCATTTAAGGTAGGAGCCTGGAGGAAGTAAAAGACAGAGCCGTAAAGGCCATTCCAAAAGGAAGAAGTACAAAGTTCAAAACTGGGCGGGAAAAGTCATAGAAAAATCAACATAATAGTATAGCAATAATGCAGAAATCAACATAATATAAAGACTGTAAATAAGGGTGGGATAATCCTCGCCTCCTATCCTTAATAGAATTGAAAATTCTTGGCACGAATGTTAGCAAATTTTAAATTCTATATCAGGACGGAGGCTCCGATTATGCTTGTTCAAAGCTTAGCCACCAAAACAGAAGCAACATCAACAATAGGTTCGAAATAAAACGTTTTAAAAACAGATTCCAAAGATTAATCAGCGGCCTTCATGATATCCTGGAGGCCAACCCCCAAGGAAAAAGCGTTAGAAGCCATGGCTCCCCGAGCAGAGTGGGCCCCAAAGACGGAAACTTCAATGCCCGCCTTTAACAAGAACCAAGGCGCCCATTGTGCCAAGGTAGCGGTAGTGACAGGCATAAAAGGCTTTTGCAAAGCTATAAGCAATTGACCCTGCAAATCATGTCGAAAAGGTGCAGTACACACCTTGTAATCCTTAATGCATTGTACCCCACACACAGCTTCGGATTTTTTGGAAAAGAAGGATAAGACACAGAAGACGTGTTACATTTAGTACGGCGAGAAATGGCAAATGAAACACCCTCCGGAGAGAAAGTGCGCCCGGCAAGATCCAGAGCACGAACATCTGACACGCGCTTGCAGGACAACAGGCATAGCAACATAGTCAGTTTGGCCGACAATTGCTTACGAGAAAGCAAGGAATTAGCAGGCCAGGAATTCAAGAAACGCAAAACCACGGAGACATCCCATAAGGCGACATACTTAGGGCAAGTAGGTTTTACCATCCGAATGCCTCTGAGTAATTTGGAAACCAAAGGATGCTCCCCAATAGGTTTACTATCCACAGGAACATGACCAGCAGAAATAGCAGAACGAAAGTTATTTACCGTTCTGTATGCCAAACCAGAAGAAGCAAGAGAAGCAAGAAAATTCAGAACTAAAGTGACATCTGCAGAAGAGGGATCCACTGACCGTTGTGTACACCAATCACACCACCGTTTCCAAGCTGACGCATAACGTTTGTGTGTGTTGGGGGCCCAAGCTTCACCGATAAATCGGGTAGCTTCTGAAGAAAGGCCTGAGACTTGCCAGCGTCCCCCGAAATCCGCCACGCCACAAGACGGAGATGTCCCGAAAGAATGAGGGGGTGAGGCTTCAGCAGAGGGTCCAGCAACAGGTTCCACCTGTTGGGGAGAAAAAGCGGCGGGGAGCAACTCATCTGCAGAAGAACTGGAAACCACGCCTGAGCCCTCCAAGGAGGAGTGATGAGAATGATCTCCCAGAGAAAACGCCTCGTGCGGGCCAGAACCCTGGGAATCATCATGAAGGAAGGAAACGCATAGCACAGGAGAGGCGGCCAAGACTGAAGAAAGGCATCCGTGGCGAGAGCCTCCGGATCTGGACGCCAGCTGTAAAACAGGGGAAGCTGTCTGTTCAGACGAGAGACAAAAAGATCCATGTGGCATAGTCCCAAAGTCCGGGACAAAGTCCGAAACACCCAAGGGTGAAGTCGCCAGTCGCTGTAATCCCGCAGATGGCGAGAGTTCCAATCCCCTATACGATTGTCGCGACCAGGAAGGTACTCAGCAATAATCGTGCTCTGGTGTTGCAGGCACAGATGCCAAAAGTCCTTCGCGATCTCCGACAGGAGTTTGGACTTCGTGCCCCTGAGCTTGTTGACATACCTCACCGCTGAGATGTTGTCCATGCGGAGGATAATACAACAGTTCGTTGCCTGAGGGGAAAGACAACGGATCACGAAAGAGCCCGCAAGAAGCTCTAGACAATTAATGTGGAGGGATAACTCCTCCTGGGACCAACGCCCCCCGTCGTCAGAGAACCGCACCGTTCTCCCCATCCCCAAAGACTCGCATCTGACTCGATAACCACGTCTGCAGTCTTCCCGAACAGCGCACGACCATTCCAAGACTCCATGTGGTCCAGCCACCACAACATTTCCCAGCGAGCATCCTCCGAAAGAGGGATGAGATCGGAGTAACGAAGGCCCTTCTGAAGATGCTTGATTTTGAGGCGCTGAAGAGCGCGATAGTGTCAGGGACCCGGAAAAATGGCTTGGATTGAAGAGGACAACAGACCCACGATCCGAGCCACTGATCGCAAAGAGACCACCTGTTTGGACAAGACCATGCGCAACTCCCGTTTGATCGCTCTGATCTTCTGACCGGGAAGAAGGAGCTGGCAGGCCACCGAATTGATGTGGAACCCGAGAAAGTCCATCTTCTGCGAGGGTTGAAAGTCTGACTTCAGAGGATTGACAAGAAATCCCAGAGATTGTAAGAGTTGCAAATTGCAAATGAAGTTGCAGAAGAAGAGGGCAATGAGCCATCAAAAGAATGTCGTCGAGATAGACAATCAAACGGACTCCACGGGCCCGCAAAGATTCCATCACTGGACGCATGAGCTTCGTAAAGCAACATGGAGCGGAAGAAAGACCGAAAAGGAGGACAGTGTACTCGAACCATTTCCCCAGCCACTGAAACTGAAGGAATCGACGGTGAGGAACATAGATCGGCACAGACAGGTAGGCGTCTTTCAGGTCCAGACGGACCATCCAGTCCCCTTCCTGAAGAAGATCTCGAAGAAGATGGATACCCTCCATCTTGAAATGACGGTATACAACTCCGCTGTTTAAATCTTTGAGGTTGAGGACCAGACGGGAACCTCCCCCTTTTTTCTCCACTAGAAAAAATTTGCTGACGAAGCCGTCTGGATGACGGGAAGAAGGAATGATGGCCTCTTTCGCCAGAAGAGATTCGACTTCCTCAGAGATGAAGTCCTGATCTAGTTGGGAAAAAACAAGGGGTAGCGGAAGGCGGTGTTGGAGAGGGTGTTCGTAAAACTCTAGTTTGAAGCCTTGCACCGTCTCCAACACCCAGGCATTGTGGAGAAAATACTTCAGTCTGCCAACCAAAACAACCTCGGAAGCCAGAATCAAGCTCACCTGAGTTGGAGAAATCTTGACGTCCTCCTTGGGCACCTCCGTAGCCGCCCTTGTTGTAGTTGTTTCTGCCTTTGTGTGAAGGATAGAATCTGGATTTGCCAGATCCATAGTTGTCTTGTCCGCCTCCTCTCTGGGACTGACCACATCTTTGGGTAGGTTGATTACCTCCCCGGCCGGACGAACGTCCCCTTCGTCCGGCCCGTCCAAAAACCGGACGGAAGGCACGACGCAGATTGGATTGCGCTTTGTCAAAGCCACTGAACGTTGCCACAAAGTTAGTCAATTCTTTCAGAAAGGGAGGACCAAAGAGAAACCTTTGCGCCATGGAACCTGATTCTGAAGGGGCGAGATCCGTCAACTTAGGGTCTAACTTCATTCGAATGGAGCGGCGACGCTCGCAGGACAGGGCACAATTTGCATTGCCCAGAATGCAGATGGCCCTCTGAGACCATCCCACTAATTTTTCAGGATCAATCATTGTGTTAGAATTTTTTGCACAATACCCAAGTCCAAAATCTTGGTCAGGGGACCCAAAAGATCCAATTACTTGTCCTGGCAGGACCTCCATGATCTGTCCAGACCTTTTTTCGGGTCTTTGGAATACTTGCACATGTAGGTAACCATAGTCGGATCAACTTCGGGGGTATCCTCCAATTTGTCTGCAAGATCCGGTCGGGGACACTCAAACGCAAGCGTGCGCGAACATCCTTATCAAAAGGCCGACGAATGTGTGACTGCACATAGTCTGCTACCTCAGGGGAGTGAAGCCAGGCAGAAGAATTGGGATGGATAATGTCATCCGGGTCAAAGGTTAACACCTGAGGAATGGAAGGGGCATCTACAAAATTTTCCTTGCGAGCCTTCTTCTTAGGAGGCGGAACCACAGGCTCAGAAGAAGTGTCAGTGGAAGAAGAATCATCAGTCATGGGAGAAACCTGTTGCTCCTTAACAGACGTAGAAGATTTTTTAGAAGTCTTAGAAGAGGACAGATTCTTAGCCAATTTAACAAAAACCGCCATATGAGGATTCTTAGGTGACTTCTTCGAACGTCCCGACTTAGGTAGCCAGCCTTGCTTAGTGGCATACTCAGACAAATGCCTTTTGAGAGGGGCTATAGCATGGTACAAGGCCTGATCCATATACTCAGCACCCTCAGAGCCTGCGGGCTCTTCCTCAGCGTAATAATAATCCTCTTCATCCTCATAATAGTCACCTATTTTAACCTTTAGTAAAGGAAATATGCCCAAGGAGGAGAAGTAAAGATATTAACACCCAAAGGGCAATGCAGGGGGAGTGTACACCCCAAAGCAAGCCAAAATGTAGCAGGAACCAACCTGACAAAATTGCTTAAAATGTGGAGGGAGGGCCTGCTGTCACACTCTAGGCAAAGCCTATTCAAACATTTTACAACCCTAGTCCTATAATAAACCAGGGTGTGAGGGGCCTAACAACAGGCAGGAGGGCAAAGGTTGAAAGCCAAATTTTCTTATCTTCCAAACGGAGTTATGCTCGCAGCGCTCGAAAGTCCTGTCAGAATTCTTTCACACAAGAAGGACTGAAAGCGCAGTTCCACCGTCGGCCGCTGAGGCAAAACAACCGGTGGTACTGCGCATGCGCGGAGCGTGCCTGTCGAAAATGGGAGACGCGCGAGAAGGACGCGCGTCTCTCAGCCCCGCTCCCGCTCCACAGAAATAATTACAGGCGCAGAAAGCAAGCCTGCAACCGGGGGGTGAGCACACGCCCCCGAAGCCAGGCCGAGACCAAGCTGCGTAAGAAAAAACGGCAACAAGGCAAAGCGCACAAAGCAACAGTGCAAGCACAGGAACCGGAGAGGTTCAATTTGCATATAACAACAGCGCAAAAGGCAGGTAACAAAGCGCGCTTAAGTATAACAATTAGAAAGGCACAAATTGTAATAGTAGAGGAAAAAGCATTTAACAGGCTGCCGAGCAGCAAAGAAAGAGGAAGTTGTGACCTCTATGACTCTTTATATACTGTTTATGTACTCTATGGTTACCCAGGGTTTATGGGTAATGTAGTTTTCGTTTTCTTTACTGTTTTTTGATTTGCTGCTGTGTTTTAGTAAAGAAATTGAGATAAGCATAATCGGAGCCTCCGTCCTGACATAGAATTCAAAATTTGCAAACATTCGTGACAAGAATTTTCAATTCTATTAAGGACTAGGAGGCGAGGATTATGCTTAGTCTCATTTCTTTATTGAAATGCTCAGCAGCCAAGTAAAAAAACACATTACCCAGAAACACTTGGGTAATAACCATAGAGTCTTGTTAGTATAAATAGGTGTACAGACAATCCCACTTCCTCTTTCTTTGGTGAGGAGAATCCAGGAAACAGTAAACAATCCAAAAGTCAATGCAATAGCAAAGATCAGTCCATTGAAGGTAACGAAGGGAGACATCCCAAGCAGCCGAAGGCAGAAAACCAGGAGACTTCTTTAGAGAAGATAACAGGCGCTCCTACGAGGAACTGGAGGCGCATCACTTGGGATCAGAACCTGAAAAAAGACACAAAGCCGTAATAGCCATTCCAACAAAATCAGACATATTCCGAAGTAAGGGTGGGAAAAGAAGACAATGCAATATATACTGTTGTAACAGATTAATGCAAAACAATTGTCAGTAACACAATGTACAATCTATGGGTGGGATAATCCTCGCCTCCTAGTCCTTAATAGAATTGAAAATTCTTGTCACGAATGTTTGCAAATTTTGAATTCTATTGCAGGACAGGAGGCTCCGATTATGCTTGTTCAAAGCTCATCCAACACCACAGACGCAACCGTAGGTACAGGTTTAAAGTAAAAAGTCTTAAACACTGAGTCTGTTGACCAATCAGCAGCTTTCATAAGGTCCCCCAAGGTGACCCCCAATGAAAAAGCCTTAGAGGCCATGGCTCCACGAGCTGAATGAGCCCCAAAAACAGAAACATCGATCCCTGCCTCTCCCATAATCCACCGTACCCAGCGAGCCAACGTAGCTGGAGTAACGGGGCGGAAAGGCTTCAGCAATGCAATTAACAGTTGACCATGCATATCAGAACGAATAAGAGAAGTACTCATCTCATAAGCTTTCAGGCATTGGACCACACAAAGGTTGGGATGAGCCGGAAAAGAAGGGTAAGAGATAATCTCAGTATCAGTCTTGGTGCGCCGGGAAAGGCGAAATGTAACCCCTTCAGGAGTAAAACCAGCAAGATCCAATGCGTGAACGTCAGAAATCCGTTTGCAAGAAAGCAAACATAGCAACATGGTAAGCTTGGCCGAAAGTTGCTTGCGCGAAAGCAAGGAATTAACCGGCCAGGCTTCTAAAAATCGCAAAACAACCGAAACGTCCCATAAGGCCACATATTTGGGGCGCGGAGGGACAGCCATACGAACGCCCTTAAGGACCTTGGATACCAAAGGATGTTCCCCTACAGGCTTACCATCAATCGGGACATGACCAGCTGAAATTGCAGAGCGGAAATTATTGATAGTATGGTACGCCAGACCAGAAGCCGGATACAGGGAGGCCAGAAAATTGACAACTAAAGAAACATCCGCTGATGTTGGAGCAGCTTGCCGTTGAGCACACCAGTCACTCCAACGTTTCCAGGAACCCCTGTAACGCTTGTGGGTATTTGGTGCCCAGGCGTTGCTGAGGAGTCTGGTAGCGTCCGAAGAAAGGCCTGACACAGCCCACCGTTCCCCGAAATCCGCCACGTCAGGAGAATGAGAGAGCCTGACTGAACTAGGGGATGCGGATTCTGAAGCGGATCTAACAGGAGTTTCTGCTTCTGAGGCAGAAGAAATGGCAATGCGCAAGTCATTTCCAAAAGAACAGGGAACCAAGGTTGAGCCCGCCACAGAGGAGTGATCAGAATCAGCTCCGCCTGAAAACGTTTCACATATGCCAGAACCCTGGGGATCATCATAAACGGGGGAAACGCATAACACAGGGAGGTCGGCCACGGTTGAAGGAAGGCATCCGTTGCCAGAGCCTCCGGGTCCGGTCTCCAGCTGAAGAACCGGGGAAGTTGTGTATTGAGCCGGGACGCAAAGAGGTCGATCTGACAAGGGCCCCAGGTCCGTAGAAGTTGTCGAAATACACGCGGATGGAGTTTCCAGTCGCTGAAATCCCTCAGGTACCTGGAATTCCAATCCGCCACCACATTGCGACAACCCGGAAGGTACTCCGCAATAACTGTGATCCCGTTGTGTAGACAGTAATGCCAAAACTCCTTGGCGATCTCCGCCAACAACCTCGAACGAGTCCCTCCGAGCTTGTTGATATAACGGACTGCTGATACGTTGTCCATTCGGAGAAGTATACAGCAGCGGGACTGAAGTGGAGACAGACATTTGATCGCGAACGATCCCGCCAGTAACTCCAAACAATTGATGTGGAGACAGCGCTCTTGGGGGGACCATCGGCCCCCCGTCGTGACTGAACCGCAGCGGGCTCCCCAGCCCCATTGACTGGCATCCGACTCGATCACAATCTCCAGAGAAGATCCGAAGAGGGCCCTGCCGTTCCAGGCCTCCATGTGATTCAACCACCACGTCATCTCCGACTTCGCCTCCTCCGACAGAGGGATGCGATCGGAATAGCGAAGGCCCCTCTGAAGATGCTGAATCTTCAAACGCTGCAACGCACGGTAATGCAGCGGAGCCGGAAATATCGCCTGCAGAGAAGACGCTAAAAGCCCTACAACTCGAGCTAATGATCTCAACGACACCGTCGGGCTCGAGACAACAGACTTCAATTCCCGTTTGATGTAACAAACTTTCTGACGAGGTAGCAGAAGTTGACAAGAAAGGGAATTGATTTGAAACCCAAAGAAATCTATCACCTGTGTAGGTTGAAGTACAGATTTGGGAACATTCACCAAAAACCCCAGAGACTGGAGCAGATCTACGGTCCACGTCAGGTGAGACATAAGCTTTATCGGACAATCCGGTAACAGGAGGATGTCGTCCAAATAGATGATCAAGCGAACTCCGCGACTGCGGAGAGATTCCACGACCGGACGCAACAGTTTCGTGAAGCACCACGGTGCTGACGAAAGGCCGAATGGAAGAACCTGATATTGATACCATATCCCCAGCCATTGGAATTGAAGAAAACGGCAATGGGGCGGAAAAATCGGAACCGAGAGGTATGCATCCTTGAGGTCTAGACGGACCATCCAATCCCGTTCTCTCAGGAGATCCCTCAACAGATGGATTCCCTCCATCTTGAAGTGGCGGTAAACCACTCCCGCATTGAAGTCCTTCAGGTTGAGGACCAACCTCGATCCCCCTCCCTTCTTCTCCACAAGGAAGATTGAGTGGGCAAAGCCCTGAGGATGGCGCACCGTTGGCACAATCGCCCCCTTGGCCTCCAGAGACCTGAGTTCCTCTGTGATGAACTCTCGACTTTGGTTTGAGAAATGGAGAGGATAAGGAAGACGGGACTGACGAACAGGATGATAAAACTCTAGCTTGAAGCCCTGAACTGTCTCCAGCACCCATGCATCGCTGGAGATTGATCGCCAGTTCTCTAGGAAAAGGCGAATCCTGCCCCCCAGAACAACACTGCATGCAGGAAGAATGCTCACCTGAAGTGGCGGAATCGTGGTAGCCGCCGGCGGATCCACCAGCACGTCCTTTTTTGAACTGGCCACGGCCTTTTCTTGAGGGATAGAAGTTTGAACGAGGGGTATATCCCGAGTCCTGCTGACCTCCACGCTGGGACTGGTAGCCCTTCTGGGAGGGCTGCTGCTGACCACGGCCGGAGGAACGCCCCCTACTTCTTCCGGCCCTGTTGAAAACCGGACGAAGGGTCCGGCGAAGAGACGCCTGAGCCTTATCCAGGCCGCTGAATGTATTTACAAAGTTGGTCAGCTCCTTCAAAAATGGCTGCCCAAAAAGAAGACCCTGAGCCGCAGCACCCGACTCAGAAGTAGCCAATTCTTGCAGTTTAGGATCCAGTTTTAGCAGAATGGACCTGCGCCTCTCAGCAGAGAGCGCACAGTTGGCATTACCCAACTGGCAAATGGCGCGCTGAGCCCAATTAATCAGCTCATCCGGATCCACCATCCGGTTAGTACTTTTAGCCAGGAAACCGAGGTCCAACATTTTGGTGAGAGGACCCAGGAGATCTAAAACCTTGTCCTGGCAAGCCCGCCAGGACCTATCCAGACCCTTTTTGGGATCTTTCGCAAATTTGCGGAGGTACGTCGTCATAGTGGGATCCACCTCAGGGGTCTCCGCCAGATGATCAGCCAAGTCTGGTCGCGGGCACTCAGACCGGAGACGGGCACGTACCTCCTTTTCAAAGGGCTGGCGTATGTGCTGCTGGACGTATTCCGTCACAGCCTGAGAAGGAAGCCAAGCCGTGGACTGGGGGTGGACAATGTCCGCCGGCTCAAAAGTCAGGACAGGTGGATGCGAAGACGCATCAACAAAATGCTCCTTGCATTTCTTTTTCTTGGGAGGGGGAGGAGCGGGATCCGAGGAAGAGGATGATTGCAGGTCATCGCTCTCATCTTCCTCAACAACAGTGTCAGGTTTGGCAGGGGACAAGGACAGCGCCAATTTCTTGAAGACAGAAGAATGTGGAGTAGCAGGAGAAGATGACGACTTCTTAGCCGCAGGGACCCAACCCTGCTGCTCAGCATATTTAGTCAAGTGCCTTTTGAGAGGCGTGATAGCACGCACTAGTGCCTTTTCATTGAGTGCTGGACTCCACGGTCCAAAGCCTCTACCAAATGTTGCTCCATGGTGTCTGGAGCCTCCTCATCGTACTCTTCTTCATCCTCATAGAAATAATCACTCATGGTTCACAAGTAATGTGAAAATATATGCCCACAAATGAGGAATGTAAGGTATAAACAAGCAAAAGGCTCAAATAAAGGGGGGTGAAAAAACCCTCACAGCAAGCCAAAGCTGTAGAGACTACAGGTCAAAATACGTAGAGAGTGGAGGGAGGGCTCACTGTCACCAAAAAACGTCACCCTAGGCAAAGCCTATGCCAAATTTTACAACCAGTATCCTATTTTAGACACTGGCGTCGACAGGGTCAATCCTGGAGGCTTGTGGGCGGTAACGCCGCAGGGGACGTCCTTCAGAAGATCTCCGGTGAAGAAACAACACGGAGCGCCGGAAACATCAAAACGCGCATGCGCGTTGAACCGGCCGCCTGAACAGGAAGGAGAGCAGCTCGCGCGAACCGCGCGAGGCAGCCCTGACCCCAAGAAACCACTCCACAAAACCAAATAGAACTCAGGCACAAAGCGCCCGACTTCAGGGTGGAGATGCCTCGCACCCAGCCGCGCCGCCACCGAAACGCAACGCGAACGGAATGGCGAAGGCAAGCGCAAGCAGCGCGATACGCGCGGAAAACAAAGCGGCAGAAATGTTAAACAGAAGCCGCGCAAGTAACACAAAGTGCAAGGCAAACAACAATAATAAGGTAAGAAGCACTTAACTGGCTGCGGAGCAGCAAAGAAAGAGGAAGTGGGATTGTCTGTACACCTATTTATACTAACAAGACTCTATGGTTATTACCCAAGTGTTTCTGGGTAATGTGGTTTTTTACTTGGCTGCTGAGCATTTCAATAAAGAAATGAGACTAAGCATAATCGGAGCCTCCTTTCCTGCAATAGAATTAAAGCCACTCCTGGGCTTTTTGGTCTGTACCTAGGCATTTGGAGCTGTGCCTGGGCATTTTGTGTTTTGCCTTGGCGTTTGTTGCAGTTACTGGGTATTTGCAAATTTCTCAAGGCATTTGACACAGTCTGGGCACAGTCTATGCACGGGCACCCAAGGTGTAAATGTATATATTAGATTTTATTTGGGGGTTCTGGCCTTTCTAGGCCATTGCTCAGTGTTTGTTAGCATTTCAGATTGTATCGCTTTAAATACAGGCAGTCATTGATTAGTTTAGGCTGAATTTGTGTATAATTGGGACAGTGAAATTGCCATCACTGTTCTTATGTACGTAAAGGTTGCACATGTGACGTTTCAGGGTTGTGTCCAACACTCGATAACCCATAATATTTTAGCACCCTAGTAAATATATTAGTATTATATAATCTAACCTCATTTGTTTCAAAAAAGCTTATTTACTTTACAAATGTGCACTTATTGTAGGTTATTATTAATTTCCGTGTAACCACTTCCTATGATGTCATCGGCACTCGCAGTCCATGGGATGTCAATTCCGGTGATGCCATTGTTCGGCGAAAGGGTGCATGATATTACTTCCGGGGTACCGCTGGTTTTTTGTCAACAGACATTCATGGGCCAAGCAAGCTCTGCAGCCGTGATAAAACGATGTATAGTGGAAGCAGGGACAGCCGCTTGCCGCTGCCCTGAAGCCAGTGTGAGGAGTTCAGACGAGGATAGGCTTTGCCGCCAGTGTGAGACGGTATAGAGTCGGAGAGTGAGAGAGCTCTGCAGTGATTGTGAGCCATGGAAAGTTGAAGCGAGGTCACAGTCTGCAGCTACAGTGAAACAGCACGAGCTGAGGCGAGGCGATGCTGCTCTGCAGCTGATGTAAAACACTACCGATAAAAAGATAACATTAAAAAGTGTCTAGCCCGTTCACATACCACTTTTAGCAGCTGAAGACCCAGATTAGTCTCTGTTTTCTACAAAAAAAATCTAAAACATGATTCTTTTCAGAGAAGAGCTAAAGGAAAGGCTCTGTAGTCACCTTGGAAGGGTTGCCAGGCTCCTGGTGGGAAACAGATAATTGCTAAAAATAAAGAGCGGCAATTAGGAACACATGCTCCGGCTGCGAGGGATTCAAACGAACCAGGGTGTTCCCACGGGCTATCCGTTACAATAAAAACTGTTTTGTAAATAATGACGCTGACCTTTTCACAGATATATTTGGATAGACGTCTGGGGTAAGTTGGCTGAAAGCAGCACCGGGTCGCTCTTTGCCCCATCACTCAGATATACCAAATGCATCAAGGTTTCGCCCTGACCAGAGTGTCTTGCTCGCCTCACTTTCAAACGAGCAGCATTAAGGAAATGATTGATTTGAACACATATTTATGTCAGTTCAATGTTTTAGGCTTTTAAAGAAATAAATATTAAGAAAAAATATGGGCTTTTGGATTCACAATTCTACATTCACATCCTGAAGGAATTAAAATTGTTACTGGCATGGTTACAGATTAGAGTTTTCATATGACAACATATTTCTAAGTCAAATACATTTTCTAATGGAATTGTCATCATGATTGGGTCAGCGTCAGGGTCTCTCAGTTTCTAATAGTAAATGAATTACCTTCAGTGGAGCTGTTTGGGCTGTTACACTTCCCTAATAAATGTATTTTTTAATAGTTGGGTACAGGAGCTTTTGAGTCGGATGTGGTAAGGTTTCTGTTGGATTTCACCTGTAATTTTTAAATACTCACTCAGGCAAAAGCACAAACACACGGGTCTCTGTTTTGAAGGTGGCGACTTCTCCACTAGGCGGAGGAGCGTTGCCCCACTGCTTTTTAGCAGTGTAAATAAAGGAAACATAAAATGGTAATAACTGGTTGTTATTATCATTTCATGTTTCCCTGCTGTGGCAGCTCTGCAGGCGGGGCGGGCTGCTCTCAGAGCAGGGTGGGGAGGAGTAGTTTCCCGCTCCAAGTGCGCATAAATGCTTGGCCGGCCCTCTTGGGCCAGCCAAACAATCATGGGCACTTTTCATGTTCTCCATGCAGGCTGAATTACAGCCTGGGTGGAGAAAATGCACAGGTCCCCAGTCCTTGGCTGAGCGCTGAACCACAGCGCACAGACCAATCACAACACTGCATTGCTTTGTTGTGATTTTCTATGGGGAGCGGGGGAGCCTGGGAACCAGCTGCTCCCTGCTTCCCTGTTCCAGCCTGAAGAGACGACGGAAGAGAGATGAGGAGAGAAGCGGCAATCAGGTACGTGTTTTTAAACCCCCCTACCACTGATCTGTGCTGGCCCCAACTTGTTTTGAAGGTCTTAAAACGTGGTTATTTGACAAAATACTGTGTTTTAAGTACCCCCTCACAATCCGCACTCCTTGCCCTTTTCACTGGCCCTTAAGCCCCCCATGCATTGCTTCTCAAATAATGATTAACATGATATGCCAGCATGATTGTCAGAAAATCTGAAGCTCACATCCCCCCATACTTACTGACCAAGCTTCCCCCCTGCTAATAGTCACTTATATTATGTCTGTGGGGGGCCTATTGCATTGCTCTGCATTTTTGACACACGGTGCAGCTCGGAAGCAAGTCACATGACTGACAGCCTATCCTACTAGGTGCCAAAGGTGGCTGGTGGTTTAGGGGATGTGACCAGGAGGATGATGATTCCGTAGTGCTAATCAGTAGAACCACATGACTGTGGGAGTGAGCAGGCTTCAGGATGTTGCTAAGGGCTCACCAATCCTGGGTATTTTGAGAGCTCCTTCCAATAAGAGCATGTGATACTAAAGCCCACTTTTTAACAGTGACAATGTATATTCCTTGGTATTGAAAGCTAGAGGAAGGGTGCTTGGAGCACATGTGTTTTCAGTGTTCCTTGTTAGCGCTTGACTTGTGGAGGGAAGTTTCTTTTTTCCTAGAAGCACTAATACAAAGAATTATAGATGGTTAACAGTGAAGTATGGGGATGCTTTTCACCGAGGGGCTCTGAGTGACATCAAATAGATGACGAGAGTGAAGCTCGAGTTGTCTCTAATGTCACTCAGAACTTTGAGTTAAAAAACATATCCGTAATTGACTTTTTAACCATCTATAACTTTATGTTATGTATGGCACCACAAATAATCTGCTCCTTCTTTCAACTGCTATGCAGTAACATAGCATCAATGGGGGAGCAATAAATAACATGGCCTCTGTTATTTATCCCTATCCCAAATGTTTAAAAAAACGTACCTGTCATCCTTGGCCAATCTCCACCACCTTCCCTAACTTCCTTCCCCCTCCTGCAACTGTGCTTTCTGCGTTCAGTCGAAGCGGACAAGCAGCGCTGCACTGCACTGCACTGATAGGCTCTCAGGGAGCCCTGTCAGCCTGGGCTGGAAGGCCTTTATGACATCACAACAGTGGGTATACAGCTTAGTTTACTATTGCTATGTTATAGCAGTAGATTATGAGATTCCAAAAATGAAGTAAACGATAGAGGTTCTCTGTGAGAGCTATACATAACAGTATATCATTAGCAGTCATAATGTTGTCATTGGCAATCTCCAGTTTGTCTTGCTTTTGTAGCCCTGGTTTGGTTTACTCAACACAGCATTTACCACTATGTTACTGTCCATCCTCCCTGTTGACACTCTTACTTAGGACTCTGTTTAGCGATATTCTGTAAAGAGCTGACACATTCCCTAGTCTGTTTGCTTGTATACTGTAGGGAAAACTCCACAGTGGATCCATACCCTGTCCCCTAAGAGCTAAATGCGTCATAATTACCATGGCTCAACTTACATGCAAAGTACACATATGTACTCATTCTGTTCAACACTCTCTCAGCTCTGGCGGCTTCCAGACACTACATCTGATCTTCCCTGTTTATTGCAGGCAGGCTAAGCCAGACAGAACCCACCACTCTAGTCAGGGCAAGTCAGATACACACCAAGGTAACCTGTGCTCACCCTTTGGTAGCTTGTTGCAGAGCAGGCAGGCTTATTCTCAGAGGCAATGAGTAAAGTGTTTGTGCAAAACACACTCACAGTAACACAATAAATCCCCCACAAAAGAGACTCTACACAAGGAGTATATAAAGTATCTCATTATATTATAACCACAATAATGCCAAAAATACATAAATCACATAAGTAGTGCAATAAAAGGGAAAGGTCCATATGTTACAAGCAACATGAAACATATGTATACTTTTCGAAAGATTCTGATCTCACTTTTATATGCAGGTAACCTCCAAATGCTTTCCAAGGTACATAAATATTGACCAGTTGCAAAGCGCAAAGAGTTATAAGCACAGAGAAATGCTCACTTCTAAAAGTGGCATTTCTAAAATAGTAATGTGAAATCCAACTATACCAGTAAGTAGGATTTATCACTACTATTCTAAACATACTAAAAATGGCAATGCCACTCCTTTATGATCAGGAGTTACCACTTAAAGTATATTAGGGAATTCCCAATGCTAGGAATAGGCTTCATAGCAGTGAAAAATGAAATAGGCTGATTGTCACTTCGTGGGCATGTAAAACTTAAATGTACATGTCCTACCTTGTACTTACACAGCACCCTGCCCAAAGGGCTCCCTGGGGCCTACCTTAGGGGTGACCTATGTGTAATAAAATGGGAGGTTAAGGCAGTGGTGGCCGAAACAAACAAAAAGTGGTGGGGCCGGTGGATCGCGGGAAGGGGAGCACACTTACCTGAAGCTGCCGGGTGCCTCGTGCCTCTGTGCTCCTCTGCTTCCTGGTCCCAGGGAGTCTGTGCTTTGAAATACAGCTGGGGTTGGAGAAACTTAACTGTGCATGTCTGTTTGGCAGGCCTAAGATGGCCAGCCAAACATACATGCACACTTAAAAGTGCACCTACCACTCCATTCCTCCCCCCTCCCATGGCCCAGCCCGCCCTCCCAACACATACTGGCTCAGCCAGCGACTGAAAAATAAAATGATAATAAAATATGGTTATATTTTTCAGCTGTTGGCTTTCAGCCTATGTGGCAACGCTCCTCAGCCAATGCAGGGGAACTGTCGCTGGTTTAAGGCTTGGCAAATAATTTGAAATGCCAAGTTGATGTGGATGTAAACTGGATGCCTAGGCCCTGCAGTGGCAGGCCTGAGACAGGTTTAAAAGACTGCTTCTGTGTATGACACAAGTAGTGCTACAAACCCACTAGTAATATTTGAAGTACAGGCCCTGGATACATGGTATACCACTTTACAAAGGGACTTACAAGTAAATGAAATATGCCAAGCAGGTGTAACCCAGTCATACCATGTTTAGGGAGAGAGCACATACACTTCAGCACTGGTTAGCAGTGGTAAAGTGGCCAGAGTCCTAAACACAACGAAAAGAAGGTCAGAAAAATAGGTGGGGGAAGGCAAAAAGTTTGGGTGTAGTCCTGTAGAAAGGTCCCGGTGCAACAGTGTTTTACACCCTCTCTGAGTATCAGCTAAGTAGGGTTTAGCCAACATCTGTACTTGTGAGCTGGTGTGGTGTATTTCCCCCTGTTGCTCCTCTTTCTTGGGTCCTGATGTGTGTGGCATGTCCTAATAGTGAATTACAGCCATTTTCGTTTTTCACTATTTCACGTATTTCACCTGTTCTTCATAGGCCAGAATGGGCTGTTAGAGTTATTACATTTTATAATCCTAACTGACTCAGAGAACATGGTAGAAATTCGAGTTTAGTATGCCCGAACTCAGAATGATAAAATACATCTTTTAGTGAAATTGGTTTTAACATTCTGTGTTTGAAAATACCACTTTTAGAAAGTAGGTATTTGCTTGTCTAACTATCCAAAGCCTGCCTCGGCTAGGTTGTGTATTCCTTGTCTGGTTTTGTGAGTGACAGGGCTGGGGGATTCCAAAAGACAGGATGAGTCACCCAGTGGTGAATAGAGAGATCTGCATCTAGATGGGAGGGAGGAGTTGCACCTGAACCTTGAATAGGACTGTGATGCTTGGGGGATTGGCCTGCAGTGGTCGCCTTACTGCCAAAGGAAGGAGAAAGGAACTTTGTGTACTTTGCTTTTAACTTGTGAAGGATCTCCAATGGCTTGGAAAAGAGCTTGCCACCTGCTGAAGTCTCAGGGACAAATGCAAAAACCACAGTTGATGGACAGAATGCAGAGCAATGTCATACATTCACCCCAGTACAGAGATCTGGGCCCAAATCCATCGTTTTTTTGCACTCCATACCACCCCAGTTCAGACATGGCCATATGCAAATCAGTCTGACCCTGTGCCTCATGGGAACAGTCCAGCCCGAACTGCCAAGCCATGCCTTCCCTGGACCGGAAACAAGCTTCCAAGGACCGGTTGTCTGAACTGGGGTGGCAGAGTGGGCTAAAGAACGGTGATGGATTAAACCCAGATCTTTTGACTGGGTGTGAGTGTTTGATTGATTCAGATGCTCCGTCCATCACCACCCCTTTTTGTACCGCTTTTGGCCGCCGTAAGTGTGGCAGGGTATGCTCAGACGTGAGTCCCTTGCTCACTTTGCCACTGGATTCAAGCAAGCCGGGCTGAAGACGGCTGGAATGCCAGAAACCGGTCCTCGGAAGCTTGTTTACGGTCCAGGCAAGACATGGCTTGGCAGTTCGGGCTGGACTGTTCCCATGAGGCACAGGGTCAGACTGATTTGCATATAGCCATGTCTGAACTGGGGTGGCAGAGTGGGCTAAAGAACGGTGATGGATTAAATCCAGATCTTTTGACTGGGTGTGAGTGTTTGATTGATTCAGATGCTCTGTCCATCACCACCTCCTTTTGTACCGAAGTCTCAGGGACAACAGACTTCAACCCCCAGCTCCCCAGAGTTCTTTTGGAAGTGCCTGCTGCTGTTTTGGGCCTTCTGAGGAACTGCGTGTCGCAAGCAGCTGGAAGCGCGACTCAACGAGAAGAAGCGTGTCGCTGTCGCTGTGCCTGCCGTCGCAACTCCGAAGGAGGGTGTCGCCGCTGGAACTGTCGCACTGCACCGCATCGGAGAGAAGCATGCCGCAACGAAGAGGAAGCGTGTCAACGTCGCTGCAGCTGCCGTCGCAACTCCAAAGCAGGGTGTCGGCGCTGTAGCTGTCGCACTGCATCGCATCAAGAGAAGAGCCTCGCAACGAGGTCGGAGCGTGTCGCCATTGCTGTGCCTGCCGTCGCAACTCCGAAGGAGGGTGTTGCTGCTGGAACTGTTGCACTGCACCGCATTGAAGAAGAGCACCTGGCACCCCTGAGAAGTGCGCCGCCGTCGGAGCTGCTGCCGTGCATCGTGGATGTTACCTCTGTAGTTATTGCATTGAGCGGAAGCTTCACGTATCGTGGGAGAAGAGTGTCGCCCCTGGAGCTGCTGCCGTCGCATCGCGGAACAAAGGGGTCGCCGCTGCAGTCCCCGCATCGAACCGAGAACTTCTCGCATCCCCGAGAAGTGTGCCGCATCTGGAAGATCTTCACGTCTTTATTTCTTTGTATCTGAACTTTGCCGCATTTCCCTCGCTGTGACATTGCTTGTCGTTGAAGCGCAACGCAACCTAAGGTACATTGGCGCAAAGTGTTGCATCTAAGAACTGAACTGAACTGAGCTTAATCTACCATCTTAAAGGAACAGTATTGTGTATTTTCGTTGTTTATGGTCTTGTGGTAACTCTATATAAAGTATACTTATTTTTGATATAAAACCTGTGTGGTGTCCATTTGTAGTGTTGTCACTGGATTACTGTAAGTGGTCACAAATGCTTAACACACTGCCTCTGAGATAAGCCTGTCTGCTCGTGCCAAGCTACCAAGGGGGTGAGCAGGGGTTATTTTAGGAGTGTAATCCTCTTATCCTGACTAAAGTCAAGGGTCCCTATTTGTCACAAGTACCTACCTGTGCCAACTAGAGACCCCCAAATCTAACATCCCCCAAAAGAAGAACCATAACGCATTTGACATTGACTATGGGCAGTGTCTATAGAAAGAACCACCGATAATGTATTCAGACCTTTTACTGTGGTGACTCCATGGGGTTGGTAGGCCTTGCTGACGACTCACTGCATGTCTCCAAATTACTGCTGATTTAAGAAACTGCAGGTCCTGGTCTGCCAACTCCTCTACATTCTCTGTGCCATGTGCCTAATGAAAACAATATGCTTAACACAGAAAGCCAGAATAATGTTCCCCCTGGTGGCTCAAGGAACCCTAATTTGGGCATTCAAGCTCTTGAGTTGCCTTAGGTTTGGTCTTTACTGTCAGTCTGGCACCCTCACTTCTCTGGTCCCTCGCATCACCTCTTTCATGAGGCTGGACCCTTCAAGTGTAAGGATCACTTTCATTAGGCATGATATCAGGTCTCCTCCAGCCATGCTGGGTTTGACAGCGTAGAGGATCCACAGGCTGCCACACGTGCAGTGAGCACATGTGTGCTCCGACTTCTTCAGAGACTAGCTCACCTTTTCAACTTACAGCAGCGCCTACAAGAAAAAGCTCCCAGTCCCTCAAGACTCCTTTACATATGTGACCAACCAATCAGGCAACAGCTATACGCGCAGTCATCCAGGAAGCAATCACCACATCAGTTTTGGTTTTATTTTTCCTTCTTGGATGAGACACATTTTTAGCTGTCTCCAGTGCTGGCCTTGTGCTCAGCTATGAATGCACCTGTTTCTTTCCCCTCGCTCCCATGTGTACTCACATATGACGTACACCATTATTGCCACATTGGAAGAAACCGATATTAACCTGTAGTCTTTTCCCCATGGGACACAAAAGTATATCATAGAAAACCGGTGTGAATAAATTGAGACAGAACACCCAGAAATCTGTAGATACTTATTCAGGTATTTAAATCCTAGTATGTTGAGAACTGAAAATAAGAGGGATCTGTTCTGGTGCAGCTAGGATTTGATCTGCTTCATCTTTAAATGTTTCTTTCTAATACACACGTTTTTAGGAAATGCAAACGCATACGCTTTCCCAACCCTTATATTTAGTCAGGCTTTTTAACCGCTTTTTTTTCTGTATGACCATCATTTATTCCTGTGTTTGCAAACAGGATATCGTTGTTTATCGAGTTAGTTGACGTTTTGCATTCAAGGTCTTCCGGAATCGTGCAGATGCTCTTCACCAATATAAACCCTAGTCCAGGAGCAAGACTACTGCTATGGGACAAAGGCCTACGCAACTTACATAGGAAGAAAGACCTACGCAACGTACGTAGGAAGAAAGACCTACGCAACGTACGTAGGAAGATCACAAAAGTACAACAAAGTGGCAGTTATTGTGTTTCATGACATAAGCAGGAAATCTCGTCTGCGCAAACTATATTATTGAACACAACATTTATTACACCAATACATATGGAAATTCGAGCTCCACCATAACCACGTCTGATCAAAAAGTAAAATAAACAAAATTATGCCACACCCACACCCATCACTAACACATTACTGTTCAGTCAACCACGCATCCCCTCATGCGTGGTGGACAGGCACTCATGCCAAAAATATTGAAATCTGTGCAACGTGTGAGTCACCTCCCACACAAAGCTGAGCAGTCAAGTTGGCAGTCAATCTGCCGATCACGCATATTGCCACACACTGAAACATGAGCAGATTTTACTTTTATTTTAATGGTTGTGACATCTCCCAGTGCTTCAGCCCTGATATCCATGACGCAGAAGGCTTGGATATGCACGTGCTGATATAATGAACCAAACAAACTTGTAGCACACAGAAGACATTTAATATCCATAAAATATCTTGCTGGTGGTACCACGGTACGCTATAATGCAAATAATCACTTATCTGATATCAGGTAGCTACCTGGTGAAGAATTAGCCACAGATATCGCCGTTTTAAACAATTTTAACCATTCACTTCAGCAGTGCAGGTTCCAATGGCATGACCAGGCAAAAGGACAATGCCACACAAGGGCACCAGCTATCACATTCAGCAAGTAAACATTAACCAGACACTTGGCCACTGTGTCTATGCCTATGCTGGAAGGGAGTGGTTCACGACCCTTTGCAAACCCAGAATGCCTCAATTGGACACTCTCACAGCATCACCGCATGCTTTCCTTCCTGCTGGTTTATCTGTGGTTTAGATATTCAGGTGTGAGGAATAGTGTGCTCTGCCAAGCCAGCATTTGCGTTACTATGCTTTTGTTGTTAACTCACTTGTAGTCTTCGATTTCCTTGTTAATCGTGGCCAGAAACAATATTTTTATCTTCACTGGGCATGGACTTTCTTTCACTTGAGGCAATGTCGCTTCTCTTTGCTTGAAGTGATGTTTACTGGAGCAGTTACATTGGGTTGTTTGTTTTAGTGATTTTCTGTGATTACGTGATTGTGGCTATAATCGTTTTGTTTGATTGGACCCAAAGATTATGATGCAAAGCACGAAAAAATTAAGTGTGGGCTGAAAATCCGTTCCCCCTGCGCAATTTGTGATTTTTGGGCAATTTCACGGGCCGCGAATCGCGCATACTTGTCAAAAAATTTGCAATTTGCAAGCTGGTGGATTTTTTTGCTTGGTCGCGCTTCAAAAATACAATCTTGCACGCGCGGCGTTGACTTACCGTGATTCTGAGTTCGCCGAGTTGTTTTTCCTCCCGGTTTGCGTGCGCTGTGCCATTTTTGATTTGACTACGTGATCGCACAAGACTTTTCGACCGCGAGTACGTCATAGCGGCCCGCCATCTTGCACTGTGAAAGTTAATGAGCACAAATACGTCATAAGGGCCCACAATCACGCACCGCGCGAGAAAACTATTGCGAACACGTAGATGCGCCGCGCAGCTGACATCCGGCGAGAGATTTGAACAGCTCACTTTCCAGAACTTGCAAAAAATTGCAATTCTGCACAAGAAATCTACTGCAGGCAGCATAAACCTTCTGAAAATGATGATTTGGATCAGAATAACTCTGGCTGCACTTTTTGTGCAAGGAGTCCATTTTTGGGGGGTGGGAGGAAGGAACTGCCCCAGAGTTTCCAACTTCCTGTTCCTGTCTAGCAGGCTCCTCCCAGTGCTTTGTCCA
Source organism: Lissotriton vulgaris (assembly GCF_964263255.1). Classification (NCBI taxonomy): domain Eukaryota; kingdom Metazoa; phylum Chordata; class Amphibia; order Caudata; family Salamandridae; genus Lissotriton; species Lissotriton vulgaris. Next base: position 912,687,470 of record NC_141689.1, read on the forward strand.
TGACCTGGTCACTTTTCATTTGGATCTGGAGCTGGAAGGATTACTTTTTGTGGCTGGTACTGGATATTTGTATTTGAGGACTTTTTGTTTGGATCACTTTTGGATTACTTTTGGATTTGAGATTTTACAAGTAAGTTGGTGTTGTTTGGGGCATTGCAGTTGCTGCAACTACAATTTTTAAACTTTTTCACAACTTAAAAAAAAAAATATTGTGGGTAGCACACGCACAGTATCCAGTAGGCCCAGGGTTAGTCATGGGTGCATGATACAACTGTTTCTGTGAGTTTTGTTGAACTTAAATATCATTTATGTCATGGAATTGAATAGCTCACTGTTATATGTGGATTTTTAAAAAAATGTGGGGTGCGTGTAAAGGCACACTAGCCAGTAGGCCCAGGGGTACTCAGTGGTATATGGACTAAGGCTTTCTGTGAGGTCGCTTGAATTTAAACATCATTTAGGGCATGGATGACATTGGATTGGGGTGATTTTTGTATATATTTCTATTTTTTGGGTGTTGTTGGGGCCTGGCCATGTGGGTGGGGGCCATTTTTAGGTCTGGTCCAGGGCCTGGCCATGTGGGTGGGGGTTAAGGGGCCATTTTGAAGCCAGGCAGTGTGCTTTGTGCCATAGGCGTGCACCCAGTCTGCCCTGCTTTCTTTCATCCATTATGCCCAGGGCTACTCAGTGGTGCATGGACAAGGCTTTCTGTGGGAGGTTTCTTGAATATTTTAAACATCATTTAGGGCATGGATGGCATTGGATTGGAGTGATTTTTGTGTGTTTTTCGCTTTGTTGGGGCCTGGCCATGTGGGTGGGGTGCATTTTGAGGCCTGGTCCAGGCAGGGCCTGGCCATGTGGGTGGGGGTCAAGGGGCCATTTTGAAACCAGGCAGTGTGCTTTTTGCCATAGGCCTGCACCCAGTCTGCCCTGCTTTCATCCATTATGTCCAGGGGTACTCAGTGGTGCATGGACCAAGGCTTTCTGTGGGGTCTCTTTAATTTAAACATCATTTAGGGTATGGATGGCATTGGATTGAGGTGATTTTTATGTGTTTTTCGCTTTTTCGGGTGTTGTCAGGGCCTGTCCATGTGGGTGGGGGCCATTTTGAGGCCTGGTCCAGGCAGGGCCTGGCCTTGTGGGTGGGGGTCAAGGGGCCATTTTGAAGCCAGGCAGTGTGCTTTGTCCCTTAGGCCTGCACCCAGTTTGCCCTGCTTTCATCCATTATGCCCAGGGGTACTCAGTGGTGCATGGACCAAGGCTTTCTGTGGGGTCTCTTGAATTTAAACATCATTTCGGGCATAGATGGTATTGGATTGGGGTGATATTGTGTGTTTTTCGCTTTTTGGGGTGTTGTTGGGGCCTGGCCACGTGGGTGGGGGCCATTTTGAGGCCTGGTCCAGGCAGGGCCTGGCCATGTGGGTGGGGGTCAAGGGGCCATTTTGAAGCCAGGCAGTGTGCTTTCTGCCATAGGCCTGCACCCAGTCTGCCCTGCTTTCATCTATTATGCCCAGGGGTACTCAGTGGTGCACGGACCAAGGCTTTCTGTGGGGTCTTTTGAATTTAAACATAATTTAGGGCATGGATGGCATTGGATTGGGGTGATTTGTGTGTGTTTTCTGCGTTTTTGGGGTGTTGTTGGGGCCTGGCCAAGTGGGTGGGGGCCATTTTGAGGCCTGTTCCAGGCAGGGCATGGCCATGTAGGTGGGGGTCAAGGGGCCATTTTGAAGGCAGGCAGTGTGCTTTGTGCCATAGGCCTGCACCCAGTCTGCCCTGCTTTCACCCATTATGCCCAGGGGTACTCAGTGGTGCATGGACCAAGGCTTTCTGTGGGGTCTCTTGAACTCAAACATCATTTAGGGGCATGGATGACATTGGATTGGGGTGATTTGTGTGTGTTTTCTGCGTTTTTGGGGTGTAGTTGGGGCCTGGCCAAGTGGGTGGGGGCCATTTTGAGGCCTGGTCCAGGCAGGGCATGGCCACGTAGGTGGGGGTCAAGGGGCCATTTTGAAGGCAGGCAGTGTGCTTTGTGCCATAGGCCTGCACCCAGTCTGCCCTGCTTTCATCCATTATGCCCAGGGGTACTCAGTGGTACATGGACCAAGACTTTCTGTGGGGTCTCTTGAATTTAAACATCATTTAGGGAATGGTTGGCAATGGATTGGGGAGATTTTAGTGTGTTTTTCGCTTTTTTGGGGTGTTGTTGGGGCCTGGCCATGTGGGTGGGGGCCATTTTGAGGCCTGGTCCAAGCAGAGCCTGGCCATGTGGGTGGGGGTCAAGGGGCCATTTTGAAGCCAGGCAGTGTGCTTTGTGCCCTAGGCCTGCACCCAGTCTGCCCTGCTTTCCTCCATTATGCCCAGGGGTACTCAGTGGTGCATGAAACAACTCTCTCTGTGTGGTCTCTCTTCTATTAATGTAAACATCCATTTTTGATTAGAAATAATTGCAATTTTTATTTTTGGTCTTTCCATTTTTGGGTGTGTTGTAATAATAATAAATGCCTAGTTGCAAATATTAATTGAAGCACGACATATGCAACATTTATTTAACTGATGTTCCTCTGGCTTCCTTGCTTTTAGGTGCACAAAGAGAACCACAAATCATCCATCGTTCATCATCAGTGCCAGGAAGAAGTCCTGCTGCGGTGTGTGCAGCACAACGTCACGTGACGTCACGTGTGGCCACAGACAACTCTGCAACTTGTGCAACTACGGCCTGCTGTTCTTCTGACATCTTAAGAAGATGGGCCCAAAAGAAAGATAGCCGTAGCTCCTCTACCAAGAAAGTTGCCAGTGCCACTGCCAGTAAGAAGGAGCAGAAGAAGCAAGTGGCGCCACTTACCAAGGAGACTGGTGTGCCCACAGACACTTTTTTTGGGAAACAAAAAACTACGCCTGCAGCAGCTGTGTCCACTGCAGACCAAGCTGGGAGCAGCACCCCAGCTTCATTGGTCTCAGTGCCACCACCACGCCAAGGTAGGCCCAAGGCCATGAGTGTCTCAGAGGCAGCCACTTTAATTGCTCAATCACCATCGTCCAGTGATGTTGGCGTTGACTCATCGCAAGAAAGTAGCATCCAATCAATGCAGGGTGTAACTCACCTGATGAGTGTTCAACCACAGCCGCAACGACAACAACAGGTGCAACAAGGAGAGGCGCAAGGAGAGGCGCAAGGAGAGGCGCAAGTAGAGGCGCAAGTAGAGGCACAAGTATTGGCGCAGGTAGAGGTGCAAGTAGAGGTGCATGGAGAGGCACATGGAGAGGCGCATGGAGAGACCCAACTGCCCACAATGCTTGTTCCTCCAGAAGTAGGGGCATAACAGGAAATCGAGATTCAAGCGGAGGTATCATCCGAGTAAGCCCCTCCTCCTGATGATCCATTGTCTTCCAGATCCCCAGCAAGAAAACGGTCAAGGTGGGCTAGTACAAGTTCTTCTTCAAGCCCCCTTCCTTCTGATGATCTTGATCTTGACTGGAACCCACCAATGCAGTCTGAGAGGGAGGCACGCCATGAGCCGACAAAGGTAGCTAAACCTAAAAGGAAAGTTCCCGCAAGGCATGGGTGATGACGACGAACAAGAAGTAGAAGTGGTGGATTCTGCTGCTGATGAACAGTCTGACAATGACGACCCAGTCATCACAGTTGTCACTCCAGCCCCAGCGGGCATGCAGCAGACAGACATTTTTACCCTATCCCGAATTGCTGCTGAGCGGGATGTGGGCGGCGTGGCACTGGTACCACCACCAACACAGGTAACTACTACACCAACGAGACCTACAGCTGCCATATTTTCTCTTCAGAAGGGTCGGCAGGGACCTCCATCCAGCTCGACCTCCATTACCTCAAGTAGTGGTGCTCTAACTGTAAGTGCACAACAGAGACAAATTCGACCACGCCCATCCTCCACTTCATCTGGCACTGAAAGTAGCACCTCCACCACCACCACCAGACATCTCAACTCCCCAGTTTGGGACTTCTTTAGTGTTAGCAAAAAGGCGGAAAACCTAGTTGTTTGTTCGATTTGTAAAACTGTAGTTAGTCGGGGTAAGCTTGGTACCAACTATGGTACCGGAGGCCAGAGATGTCAATTCCAAAAACACCACACTATCCAGTGGGAGGCGCACCTACGTAAGATCCGGGAAGCCAAAAGTACAGATCCAAATGTAGACATTGATATTGCATCTGATGACGAAGAGGAGATGATTGTTTAGGGGGGCGGTGAACAACAGAGAGACATTTTTTCTGGTACACACAGAACCCCTGGCAGCAGCACTGCAGTGGTAGCGCCCACACCCTCCTCTACCCCAATAACATCAAGGAGGCACAGTAGTCTGGTAGAGACACCAATGCGAAAAAGTACATCAATGAGCCTAAGTGGGTTGAAGAGGTCTGCATCCTCATCACATATGAAAATGGTCCAGACCACCATTAAAAGCATGTTTTGGTCGGAGGCGCCATTGGAACGCAACCACCCAACGGCACGTCTTTATAATGCAATGCTGGCCAAAATGTTAGCGCTGGATATTCTCCCTTTTTCTTTCGTAGAAGGGGAGGGTTTTCGACAATTTGTGGAAACAGTCTGTCCTAAATGAAAGGTTCCTAGCTGGTCCTATTTTGCCAGAGTTGCAGTTCCAGCACTACATCAAGATGTGCTGGAGGTGATTAGGGCAGCTTTGCAGAAGAGTCCTGTTCACACTATCCACCTGACAACAGACATGAGGACCAGTTGCCAAGCCCTTGATTACATGTGCATCACTGCACACTGGGTCTCTTTTGCAGGGGTTAGAGAAAAGATGTCTGCAGGTGTTGTTGACACTGCCACAATTTTTCAAGCTAGTAGGAAACATGCACTAGTAGCCATGTTTGCCATGGAGAAATCTCATACTGCAGTAAACATTTTGGAGGAGTTTAACAGTAAGGTCTTTGATATAGCTACATCCAAGAAAGCGCATGATTGGTTATGTTTCCACGGATAATGGCAGTAATATAGTTAGGGCCATGAATGATGGTGGCTATTTCAGAGTGCCGTGTTTGGCACACAGTATTAACATTGTTGTTTAAGATTTCTTGAAAAAAGAAAACACAGTCAGCAAGTTACTGACCACCTGCCGAAGAATCTGCAAACATTTCAGCCATTTTAAGGCCCGGAAGCAGCTGAGGAAACTTCAACATGAACGTAGAGTGCCAGTCAGAGGACTCATCCAGGAGGTGGTAACACGTTGGAACTCAACCTTCTACATGCTTGAGCGTCTGTCTGAGCAGTGCTTGGTAATCAATGAGTATGTCTTTGCACTGGGTTCTTCTATGAAAGACATGAGACTAGAGATGGATGAATGGGACCTAGTTAAAAGAGTGACAGACATGCTTCATCCTTTTGAGGTCTTAAGGCATGAAGTCAGCAGGGAGGACTGTACTTTGGGCAAAGCTATCCCATTGTTGTGCATGCTAGAGCACCAACTGAAGGTGGTGTCTTCAACGTTCAAAGATAATACTGACAAGCAAGATGCATATCCATTGGCGGAGCGCTTATTAACCCGACTAGTTGACAATGAAAGGCTTAAAAAAATACATACAGAACAACATTACATTTGTGCCACTATTCTGGATCCAGGGTACAAAAAGGCACAGGCCAGCAAAACATTCATTCCTTTGTTATGATGTTACAAAGTACAAACATTGGCTAGCTCTGTCAGCCACTCGGTTAGAAAAAGAGGGGCAGGAAATTGAAGGAACCGGCAGAAGTACTACTGAATCAGCAGGCCATCCGGCGTCAAGGTCTACTTCTGTGGCCGAAAGCAGTCAATTTCCATCACAGCTGTTACCTACACCAGCAACCGTATCATCATCCTCACCTGCACCAGGCCCAGTCATAATATTGTCGGAAGCGGATTGGATAACTCATCAAGGGTTGGCTCGTTCCAGTGCTGATGCAAAGAGGCCACAGATGGTACGCAAAGTGGAGCAGCCCTGGATGACCTTGAGTGGATGGTGCAGGCCTATCTGGATGACCCAATAGAGGTCTACATTGATCACAACCCATTGCTGTATTGGTTTGGGAAAAGGGGTCAATGGCCACTGATCACCAAGCTGGCTCTAAATTATTTGTCTTGCCCACTCGCAAGCCTGTCTTCTGAACGTGTTTTCAGTGCTGCTGATGCCATTGTAACTTCAAAAAGGACCCGCCTCTCGCCCAAAAATGTGGAGAGGTTAACAATGATCAAGATGAATCAGCACTTCATACCACCAGATTACAAAATATGTGAATCCACGCAGGAAGATGAGGACACCGACTTAGGTGACGGAAGTTCTTCACTGTTAGCTGACCAACTCCTGTCTCAATTCACATAGTTTGAGGACGAGCTCTACTTCCCTGACACCTAGTCCTGAAACTGATTTTCTTTTTTTCTGTCCTGACTCCTTATTCACTTTTACTCCTGTGTGTCTTTCTTTTTTTTGCAACTTTTACCACAACAAAACTCTAATCACAACAAATCTATCAGCAGCACTGTCTTCATCTTATTTCCTTTCCTTATTGAAGGTGCCGCTGTCTGCAATCCTGAGGTTCACAAGTTCACAACTCAGTCATGCTCCTCTATCCTCCTCCTCCAGACTCCTCCTCCAGACTCCCCCTATCCATTTCCCTCAAGGCAGATGGCTGGATTACGCAGAATGAAGAAACTGTCGCTTCGTAGACGAGTCCCCTCAAAAGAAGTGGGACTGGAATTACTGACTATATGCTGATTGCTGACAGTTACTCCTGAAATTGACACTAGAGGCTGCCCTGTGGGCCTTCCCTTAAGCACAAGATGCGGACAAAAAGTGGAACAGGTAGTGAAGAATGAGATGGCATGCCGTGGACAGCACTGGCTGTCTGGCTCTGATGAAAGCAATTGCTGTTTGTTTGTTGTGCATGAAATGAATCATCATATGTCTTCTGTTATTATTTAATCTTCTACACACTAAATGTAACTCAAGTCTACTCTGTTCTTTTTACCTTGTTTAATTCAAATTGTACTTCTCCTGCAGGGGTCACTACGTTGCATTTTTAATATGCAAAATGTCCTTGGACTCACTGTGTGTGTAGACTGCGACTGCATGAACAGCATTGAGTTTGCCAATATACCATGATGATGATGAGTCTTGATGATCAAAGTTACATAATATCTTTTTTCTTTACAGTCACTCACTGGGATGGATGGATCATCATCATCGGTTTACGGAAGAACTATGGCCATTTCGTGAGTGGCAAACAGGTAAACCAGTCAACAACAACTACAGCAGAACTACATGTCTGTCCAGTTGTGGTATGGAGTGGTCGAGCCAGTGTAGTGTTATGCCAGAGTCCAGACAGCAGTTCATGTAAAATTGCGGCTATGTGGCTTGCTGCATACAATTAGATATGCTTTGTTTGTCTGTGTCAAAGAGGTATGCTACATCAAGTTGCTTCACTCAGTGGTGCCTGCCTTGACCGTCTGCATGGCCCTGGCCTGCTGTGTGCTAATTACTATCCTTGAAAAGGAGACTCAGAGTACGCCCTTTAGAAATGATGCTTGTATGTAATACTGTCGCCTCTGAAACTGAAAGTGTTATTTCTGCACTACACACCGTACCTTATATTTTTTTCTCCGTGGTGTTTTAATATCACTTCCTGTTTTTCTATCAACAATTACAGGCCGGCTTTTACCCTGTACGATGGAAAAACGATTAACTCAGGTTTACCATTAGCGATCCGCAATTCCGCATACACCAGGCAGGCAGTGGACAGTGTGTCTGGTCACCAAGATTGATTGACGGAGCGTCAGATGGAATGGAGGAGTACCGCAAATAAGAGGAATGGTTGGATGTATGCAACTTCCCAAATTGAACAGGACAACTACAACATACAGTTACAGTATCCTCTTCACTTCTCCTTATGTTTTAAATAATGTTATTGTTGTGAACTATGAGTGTGACTGTGTGCGTTTGTTTGCTCTCTGCTTCAAATTCACCCCTCCAGCTATTTGAAAAGTTTCTTTGCTATTTTTAAAACTAATTTAATGTGCTAATAAGTTTTTATTCTCTCTGAGGGCAGATAGGCAAGTGAAATTGCGTAATTACTGCAGCCCTGTACTGTCAAATTGTTTCTTCATAGTTAGTAAGTTGTAGTAAGTACTACTTTTCAGTAACCTAACCATCCATTTAGCAAACAACTTTATGTATGCAGTAGTGCACTTCCTTTATGTCCCTTAAAAGATTTATGGATATCTTTGTATCCAAAGATTTGTTTTTCTTCATTTGTTGTTTGTCCAAGCTGTTTTTTTCCCCTCTCTCCACAAACCTTTCCCAAAAAACCCCATTCCCATCCAATTTTCAAACCCTAACTCTCTTCCCCCGGGCTGTGTGGTTTTCATTGAGGTGTGACTAAATTACAACAATAATTCCACACAATTGCTGGGCTGGATAAGGTCATAGCAACAGAAAATCAATTTCAAGGCTGGTGAAGGAATCCAAGGAAATATTCTTACTATGTACTGTACTATCTATCGTACTGTTCTAATGCTACGGTCAGGCCACTCAATGCTTCATTTCTTTTTTTTTCATATGCTGCTACTGCCAGTGTGTACCACTACTACTTCGAAATGAAATGAAATGAAATGAAAACGGGATTTCTAAAGCGCATGGCTGCCCGGAGGCGTCCCAGCGCTGGGATTGCACTAACAACTGAGGGGGGAAACGGAAAGAGGGAAGGGTGTGCGCGGTTTATTGTGGGAAAAGGTGAGTTTTAAGTAACTTGCGGAATTTGTTGTGATTAAGTTCAGCGCCCACAGCAATGACATTTCATCTGTCCAGGATTCCATAGCCAACCTTAATCGCCTTTTGCCATGCACCCAGCCCTGTGCCTAGCCCTATTCTCAAACACGAATCACAGGTAAGGTAAGCATTTTGGGGGAGGAAGAATAATGGAGTAGGAGGAGAGGAGAGACTGAAGGTAGTACTAGTAAAGTAGTAGGACAGTTGAATTCACTAACTCTGTCAGTGGCACTTTTGTATAAATTTGGGTGGTTAGACAATTTGAATCAACCAGCCAGTTAAGTTTCAGGAAAACAAACGTACAGTTAACCCCCCCCCCCCCCACCTCCCCCACAAAACAGTAAAAAAACGCGCATGCTATGTTTACGTAGAAATATATAATTATTGGAGCCCTAACAAAAATAAACTATCCCACTAGAAGACCCGACCCACCCCCCTACCTAACCCCCACGAATGTCCATGAAATCAAAGTCCCCAAAGTCCAAAAACCCCAACGCCCAATTCCCACCCCCCCAAAAGTCTTTAAAAAAGGGGCAAGGGACAATCTCTCCTCTACTTCTGCCGGCGGTGTACTTTGGCCAGGTGGTCATGATGCTCTCTGCGGAGGTCCTTGAGCAGGGTTTTCAGCCTCGCCATCTCCTGCTCAAGGTTGGACACTCTGAGGGTCAAGCGGTGCAGACGATCCTTGCACCTGCTGTGGCGGGCAGCTGATTTTTTTGCTGCTTGGTGGTGGCTGCGGGACCACGGCTCCGTACCGCTGAAGGCTTGCGCTGACTGGATGACCCAGGGTGGGCAGAGGATGATGCAGCTGTCGTGGATGTTGGTGTCAACTGCGACTGCGTTTCTTCCTCCTCCTGGGCCACCAGCCACCGATATTCGGCGACAATTGCCTCCAGCTTCCGTTGCCGGGCCCGTCTAGCCAACTCCTTTCTTGTTAGTTTGGAAGGAGCATCTATAGAAAGAAAAACATACTGTAAGCAATGCTCTTTAAGATTAACACAAAATAATTCAGCAGAAAGTTGTGTCACAGTAGCACTAGCAACTTGCAAGCACAGTACATAACCTTTGTGGCACGTATCTATCTAACCTCCCACTTCGTTGCCCTCTGCTCTAACATTAGTGGGAGTTTCAGGAATTCTACTAGCACTATATGAACTCACTACATTAGACTCAGACAGTACACCAGTCTTCTTCTTCTTGTTTAGCAAAATTGGTACGTAAACTTGTGGAAGCCGGCATAATGCCAGCGCAGTCAACTTGCACCCGAGAAAAACAGACGCAAGCCATGATGACACATACTTGCGTTACTGTACCAGTCCAGTACATGCAGGTGGTAAAGCTCTTACTTTTCTATTACGGGTGGCACTGACCATACTCTTTTAAAAGGGCTACTGCTTAATTAATTTAACTTTCACCCTGCACTTCCCCTGACTACTAATAAAGGAAAATGAAGAAGATAAATAATATGATCATCTATCCCGTCACAGGATATTTGCTTATATATGGGATGAATTTAGGTACTTCGTTTTTTATTGAGTAAACACAGATAGGCCACACATGAATGACAGAGTTGTAATACAATAATTAAGAGAGGTAGTGAGTGGTCCCCGTAATCGCCGGATATATGCTGTGCTTGCAAATTACTGTTACTAGTCATGGTAGTATTCTGAAAAATTACAACTTCTTTTCCTCTGCTTTGCTACTCTTGCACGGACGTGCGGTGTTACATGCTCTTCAAAGTAACACTTCATCCTGTGGCCATCTACTCTGTCTACATACACCTATGCTATCTATGAGGAAGATAGTGCTATGATCCAGGCATCCATCCATTCAAAGTAAACGTCAATCATTCTTCTTAATGTCTCAACTGGACAAACCTTACTTTTTCTCACGGAAAAACAACCTTTTTATTTTATTTTGGAAACCGCCAGCCATGCATCCGTGCTTGACTTGCATTTGAATTTGAACCAAAGGATATATTGCGCACACATACAGTTTCTGTTTCACCCACCCAGGCAGTCCTCTTTCCTTTCTCCTTCCACCCATCCTTGCTTCAGCCTTCAACCGGCCATGCATCATATTCCCAGCCACCTCGGGCAGCATTCAAAACCACGTATCATTCTTTGCCAGTCATTACTTTTAACTCGCTTGTCCTTCCTTACACCCTTCTTTCCCTTTTCGTTCATTCCATCCATCATGTTCATCTCTGATCTGACTTGGCTTCTAGATAAAACTTTCACAGCTGAGTTGAAGTTAAATTTAGAGGAGGCCATTGGTTACTCATCAACTCCAGCCGCTAATGCTATTGCTAATGAGAAGTCAAGGGTGAATGTCTTCTACCTGGTTGACAAAAACTTAGTTCTAAATTAGTAAGTCTTCTTAACAGTAGAGTGTACTTGTACTGTACAACATATACACCGCTGCAGAGAGCCCACTCTGCAGTCTGCAATCTCAATAAGTAAGAAATATAATAGCTTACCACTGCCCACCACTACTGTGGCCTCCCCCACAGCAGTAGGGGAGGCCTGTTCCTGTTGGCTGTCGCACCGCATCCGCCCATGGAGTGCCCACCTCCGCGCTGGCCCCGGCACTGGTGTTTGGCTGTGCCGATGGTGTTACACCTAGAAAATACATTTAATATTTTTAGATGCCATATACACCACTCCCTATTTTGTCTAGGAATGAAAAAATGTTACTAGTACCACATAAACAAATTTAATAATTTGGGACTCTCTAGTCTAAACTACAAATTTCCTGTCCTTCAGGGAAGGGTGTTTTTTTATTTATGCTTAGCCATAACATGTGACGCTACACTTTTTGGCACAACTGATGAATGCTTGCTTTTTAACACGCACCATTTTTCTCATAACAGCCAGAAGCTTCCCTTCTACGAACAAGAGCAAGATCATCATCATATCATCTTGGTCGGAGTCGTCAACGATTCATCCCCACCAAGACTTTACCCAGGTGAGGGCTTTCCCACAATTAATGTGTGAAATCAGCCACTTTTCAGACGTTCACCGTTTGTTATATGACATTGATTTTAATAAATGGTTTTATATAATACACAACGGAAATGTAATATACAGAGTACACACAGAGCTAGTTGTTTTACTTTTAATAAAGCTTTAAAACTTACATAGACTCTGTGGGTTTTGGTCATGAGTGAGTGAGTAAAAGGGTTTGCAATTTGCAAGCATGAGTCCGTGGCTCTGAGAGGTCGGGACTCTTATTCCGTAGTCTTATGTTCTGGGTTGTATAATCATTGGGGATCATTGCTGCATTCAGGAGCTAAATGACTCTGACACACTAGCTAGTCAGTAAGGAGATTGGGGGTTCAACTTCTGTTATGACTGAGGTATGTGGAAAGTCTAACTGTGCCTAATATAATTTATGCCCTATTTCTTGTCCATAGTTCTGTTTGTGCAGAATAGTCCCTGCAACAGTAGTAGTATGGATTGTCCTCCTATCCAATCAAAAAGTAAACTAGTATCTTATTCTTGAAACAGGGAAAACCAAGTTACTCAAGCACTCTCTAAGAAATTAATTATCTGGAAATTTTCCGTGAAGTATTGATTTTCAAGGTTTTTACACCAACATCAACAATAAGTTCATTTGTAGTTAGAGGGCTTCAAAATATGGATCCAAAACAGTCGTTGTAGTTCAAAATCTTTATTTTCAAAACACATTAAGAGTTTTCCAGCTTTGCACCGCCGACACGTGTTTCGCCTACTCAGAGGCTTTTTCAAGGCAATAATATTTCTTATCAGGTGTGACGGTCGGGAAGATCTTAGTTAGCGAAGGATGCAAATTTGTGGTGTTGAAAATAGGAATCCTATTACATGTAGTGATCACGATGGAGTGTTCCTAGGATTAGAGTCACCTTTGTAAATTCGTAATGTATAGCCCCACGTTGTATTTTCTTATATTGTGGACAGTCATAAAAATATGTCTTCGTTGAATAGTGCGACTTGCTGCGTGGAGATTAATCACATGTTCACATAGTCAGTTTCATTGGACCTTGATAAGTCTTGTAGATGTCATCATCGAGGGCGAATCTCCACCGCTAAGCGCCAAAAACACCACAAATTTGCATCCTTGGCTAACTAAGATCTTCCCGACCGTCACACCTGATAAGAAATATTATTGCCTTGAAAAAGCCTCTGAGTAGGCGAAACACGTGTCGGCGGTGCAAAGCTGGAAAACTCTTAATGTGTTTTGAAAATAAAGATTTTGAACTACAACGACTGTTTTGGATCCATATTTTGAAGCCCTCTAACTACAAATGAACTTATTGTTGATGTTGGTGTAAAAACCTTGAAAATCAATACTTCACGGAAAATTTCCAGATAATTAATTTCTTAGAGAGTGCTTGAGTAACTTGGTTTTCCCTGTTTCTTGATACTAGCATTTAGTTGCTTTGTTCAACACCCTTGGTGGTGGGTGTTTCAGCAGGTTCTCAGTGCACCTCTTCATATATTTCGCGTACAACTTGTTCATTGGGGATAGATATTAACGGAAGGTGCGGACGTTTTCTCTTTTTGAGAAACACTACCACCAATATTGTTGTTTAAATAGTATCTTATTCTTGGTGGCCATTGACATTTTATTGTTGGGAATTGACAAAGCATAAACATTTAGAAGACTTCGATAGACATTATGGACAACCCAGAGGACTGCACTCTGTGCACAGAGCTATTGCTGAATAGAATAGGAGTTTTGTTTAACACCTTTTGCCAACTGTGCAAGCTTAGCTAGCTACTCAGACAGACTAATAATAATCTAGCAGTACCACAGAGAGTCATAGTAGAGGCAGGATAAGAATTTAGAAACCGTCTACAAGACGATCAAAGACGATTTAGGAAAAAATAGAATTATGAGGAACGTTTGAAAAAAATAGGTGCTGTAAAAGATAGGGAAATATAATTATTAATAACAGGAAAACTTACTGGGGCCAGCAGAGGAGCCCTCAGCGGACCTATCCTGGCCTTCCTGTTGTTATTCCTGCTCCACAGGCGCCGCTACCTCCACCTCTGTCCTCTTGCCCCTGTGGGGATCTGATGTACATGAAAGAAAGACAAAAACATGGATGATTGTTGGCAACCAAATGATACATTTCCAAAAAAAAAACAATAACAAATTATTTCGGGGAAAAAGACAACAATTGCACTATATTGACCTATCTGGTGTGGTCTACTAAGATATTTGTATTGCTGGGTTCGCGGACCGTCTACTTGGAAAGTTATGTAACTCACTAAACCAACTACAAAAAAGGTTCTACTGGGACTGGCAGGCTTCACTCCGCAGCACGCGAAGTGACAGACACAGTCCGTCATGATTGCAGACCACTAAAATGTTTCCTACTAAATAACCAGTCATAATATACTCAACTATCAATCCACCACCACTATCTCTTCTTAGTGGCAGGAGTACAAAGGAAGGACTGGACTTGAGTCTCTAGTGTTTAGCATTACGCAGTTCTGTAAAGTACACTGATACATGATCTTCACGCAGGCCAAATGAACACAAAATTGAAAACAAGTAAGCATAGTAGCACCGCCAGTGAGCAGGCGAGCACCTGCAATCACAGAAGATTTTGAAACATAATTTACATGCAATGTAATCGGCAGCATTCTTGCTCTTCGGAAAAAATAAATTACAATATCATAACACAGAGCAGAAGGAAACAAAGTAGTGATTAAATACTAGCTACTACTACTTACCAAGGCCCGGGATCTAGACTCCAAGCAGGTCGAGCAGGTCTTGCTCCCAGTCCAGGATGTCGGACCACCGGTGCGTCGCCTGGTTGTAGGTGCGCCAGACCCCAGACTCCCGATACATGGCCCGGCACACATTCCCCCATAGCTGGCGACGCTCCCGGAGCCCATACCCGGCACCGGGCCTGCAGCGACGGTCTTGGGGAGGTGGCGCTGGACGAAGAAAACCAGTGCGGCCACCTCCACTGCGCTAAAGATCTCCCGGGCTACTACTGTATCCCCCCTTAAGCACCCACAAGGGAGCCGGGAAGAACATCAAGGAGAAGGGTCCCGCACCCCGTACCCGGCTCCCTTGTGGGTGACTTTGCCATGGTCCTGGACAGGAAAGGAAAATAAAATAGGAAAGAAAGAATAGGGAAAAAGTAAGTAAAAGAAAAGAGTTAAAAAAAAGTAGTTTTAAGTAACCAAAAGTAGAAAAAACACAAAATAGTAGATGTAGAAAAATAAAGAGATAGATAATGAGTAAAAAAAATAAAACAAAGTTCAAAGAAACAAAGGATTGCAAAGATTAAGGGAGGGTTGAAAAAGCATGCCCAAAACCATAGCAATGAATGAAAAACAAGATGGCCGCACCCATTTGGACCCATTTGGACCGCCTGGTTAAGTTCGCGCAAGCACGCAAAACGGACGCGAACACGAAATTGCGACCCGCACTTAGGAAATGCACAACGCGAGCATGCAACTGGCTCCCGGAAACGGAAATACGCAACGCGAACACTGAAAACAAGATATCCGCGCCCATGTACGACCGCATGGGTAACTTTGCGGCCGCCGCGCTGAAAAAAACCCCACAAACACGCAAAGCGCCCCGCGAACACGCAAAAATAAAAAAATTCACACAAATTCACGGATTTTGCGGACCGCAAATTCGCTTTTGCGTGAATTCGCGTAGCGCGAATTCGCAAATATCTCCCATACTTAGAAAAAATATGGCTGTGGCGGAATTTTTACTGACAGCATCTCTGGAACCCCCCCACAATACTTCTTTATTCAATATTTAGTAAATATGTTATGAATGTGGCAATAATCAAGATGTTGCAACAGAATGGTATGCGACTCGCTTCATAAGCTATAAACAAGCATTTGTAAAGCCAACAGGTCTTGCCCATGGGAGGCTATTGGTTTTGGCAATGTGTTTTATGCCTGTTGTAAACCAGTGTGGCAGCAGTTCAGTATGGCTAAAAGTTAGTGATGTGATGTGGGGTGGGGTAGATTAGGGTAGAATGGGGTCGCTGGAGTAACTTGGATTGGGGAAGGTTGGGGTGGAGTGGGGTAAAGTGGGGTACAATGGGGTAGATTGAAGTGGGGTAGAGTAAATGTAGACGTACTTGTAAAGCGCACTGATACTCCAGAGTGTCCTGGCGCTGTACTCATACTGCCAGGGAACCCTTCCTGGTTTTTCCCCATGAAATTTCCACTCCTGGGCATCCCCAGCGCTATTGGGGGCCGTTGTGGAGACTAAGCAAGCTATTGCCCAGAGTTGCAGCGTGGGACCCATGATTAGAATAGGCACTGAGGCGAGAAATCAGGTCCGAGGAATTATGTGCCTAAGATCCGCCAAGACCAGCCAAGGCGGGAATTGAACCCTGGTCCCTGGCCAGACCTCTGCACCAGGGTCTGCCGCTCTAACCATTGAGCCACACTTGAGGTAGACTGGAGTGGGTAGATTGGATTGATAGTGGGGTTGATTGCAGTGGAGGTGATGGGGGTAAACTTGAGTGCAGTGGAGTAGATTGAAGTAGAGTGGAGTGGGGTAAATTGGGGTGGGGTAGGTTGGAGTGGGTTGGAAGTGGATCGGAGTGGGGTACATTGGGGTAGAGTAGAGTGGAGTCAATTGGGGTGGGGTGAGTTAGATTTGGTTGGAGTGGGGTGAATTGGAGTTGAGTGGGGGTAGATTGGAGTGGAGTAGATTGGAGTGGGGCAGATTGGAGTGGAGTGGGGATAGATTGGTGTGGGGTGGATTGGAGAGGGGTGGATTGGAGAGGGGTGGACTGGATTGGGGTGGATTAGAACGGGGTGGATTATAGCAGGTGGGGTGGAATGGCGATAGGTGATTGGAACAGGGTAGATTGGAGCGGATGGATTGGAGTCGGTGTGTAGTGCCTGGCAATATTTTATGACAGAACTCTTTTGGCTTCTAGCGGACTCCGTAGAGCTATGATGTAGGTGTCAGAGCCCAATGTCATTAAAGCTTGTTTTAGAATGACGAGTTAGCAGTTACACACATCAAAATCCAGATGTATAATACTAAGTTCATTGTGTGGAGTGGTCATAGGCAGGTACCCTGGCTAGGGAGAAGCTATAAATGGGGACGTGATAGGGGATAAGTAACCCAAAGAATGACTATGCTCTCCCAGAGAGTTTGCAATGGTCCAAGCATACTGTTTGTGCGTGCACCGTGTGTGTGCCGCAGTCAAAGAATGGAATCAACACTTCATGCACTTAGAGTCAAAGCGCAACTCTAGCCGCTGCAAAGCAAGTAAAGATAACAGAAGTGTTGCAAAGAATTTATACATTGGTGGTCGAGAACCTGTTGACCAAGCCATCCAGAAAGGTCCCACGATGCCACGCAAGATGAAAGTGTAAAATATTTAGAGTGTTAATGTTGAAACCATATTCAACTTGGTTGAGGACTTACAGCCACTGGCAATCATAACTTATAAAATTACAATGTGAACAGAAGCGCTGCAAGGTGGAGATCAATCAGGTGTTACATTATGTAAATTGACATTTAGATGAAAATAAAAAATTACTTACTGAACATCCTGAAGAGCGTCATCTTACTACCGCATTTGGTGAAGCTGGCTCAAGGAGAAGTATTCGGGGTTTTTCTTGCGGAGCCGTCCCTATCCAGAGAGATCCATTAAAAAAAGTTTCAGAGTGGGGCTCAGAACAACTTCACAGGTCTTCGGAAAATAAGAAGCAGAGAACGACTCTCGGAATAGTGACATTTTTTTAAATGGCTGCAAAGAAAGTCACATTTCTAGCTCTCATTATAGATAAGTCAGAGGCCATCACGTTGCAAGGTCGCACAGACGAGTTGCAAACACCAATTCACAAGGATTTCACCCGCGGTGTCAGTAAGTTCCACACAGTTCTTCAATTCTGCTACGTTCCTGAAAACCACCCCCACACCTTTCGATATCGCAAAAAAGCTAAATATTGTCGATAGAAGTCAGCTTGGCTAGAGACATTAGATGACTTCAATGATGCACTTGAAGAGACTGATAACTACTTAAAGATTATCAAGTATCTCAACAATCCTGCTGGTGAGAAAAACACAAAGAAAATGCCGCAAACTGATAAAGAAACCACATATTGTCAGATTAAAGAAACGCAGAATCTAAAGTTCAATCTAGTCCCAAACTTTGATTTTGAACAATACATTTTCAGTCAAGAACTTCAAAAAGTTGGTAAAACCACTGAAGAGTTTGTGAGAGATTTGATATGCTCATCAAACACTTTAAGTTCAATTAATTTAATGATGAGGAAGTGATGCAACTTAGAGTTATTGAGGGATGCTTGTCAGATTCATTCAGACGACGAATGCTGACAGAAACTCTTAGGGGCAGATTTATGATGCCCTTGCACCGCAATTGCGTCACTTTATTTGACGCAACTGCGGCGCAAACAATGCGCCCTATTTACAAAGTGACGCATCTAGGAGATGCGTCACGTTGTAAAGCCCTGCGCCATAAGGAGGCGTTTCTGCGCAGGGGGGGTCGTTCCTGTGCAGGAACGCCTCCTGAAAGTGGCTGAGTGAAATCTATGAGATTTCACTCAGTCACTTTCAGGCCAATGCTGCGCCAAAACCCTGCGCCTGCTTGAAGCAGGCGTAGGTCTTGATGCAGCATTGTGTAGATAGGGCACCCCCGAGCCTTGCTGGAGCTGCGTCACGCTTGCGACGCAACTCCAGCAATGCGCCACATTTCCGGCACAGATGCGTCACGCATCTGTGCCGTTTTTGCACCATGGTGCGCCGCATTATAAATGCGGCGCACCATGGGTGGCGGAGCTGTGGCGCACTGTGACGAACATTAACTGGCGCATCTCTGGGGATGCGCCAGTTAACATAAATCTGCCCCTTAGTCTGGATCGAGTGTTGATGGATGCCAGAGCTGAGGAGCATTCTAAAAGACAAGCAGCTGACATGGAGGCCAGAGGTGCCCAGAGTGAATCAGTCACGAGTATAAAAAATAAGCCAAAGCAAAACATTGAAGGACACAAAGTGCTGTCTACCAGTAAGAAGAAGTTATGTTTTAGATGTGAATTTTCATTTCCGCACAAAGGTAAATGTCCTGCCATTGGACAAATATGTAAAGGCTGTAGGAAAGAGAACCATTACGTAACGGATGGTAAAGCGAAGGAAAAAGTGAGTGCATCACAGTGCAAAGACAAAGTACCGCTAGTACATTCCAGAAGTAAACCTTTGATGCAGCCCTATTAGGCCAAGCGATGACACCATTGAGGCAAATTGATACTGAACAAAGCTGATTGTCATCTAAATATTTGCTAAACAGTTTGTCCACCTCCATATCAAGTGAAAGTGAGTAAGGTGGTTGCTCCATGTCAATGTTTAAATCTGAGAAACGTGCGTGTGTCGGACTGGCTGCATGTGAGGAAAAACGTCAGTCAAAGAAAAGTCAACATGCTAAAGTCAAACAAACATTGTCTGAAAGTTACATTGAAAATAAATGATTGCTCGGTACCTTTCATCATCGACAGAGGTGCATCGCAAAACATAATGCCTCAATCAATATATCTGCTTCCTCCATGGAGCGATGTAGATACATATGGTTATTCCACATTGTTTGCAGAGAAGCAAGACATTTTAACTGGGCTTTAGCACCACCTTGGATCAGTTCCTCCATCCTTTACCCCACTCCCACTGCCTTAATGCAGTAGTATGGCAGACATCAGATCTTATCGAAAAAGAATAGGAGCCTGCTGAGAAAGATTCTTCTTTCAGGGCTGAGGACAAAATACCACCCTTAGCAGTGTAGGTAAGGAAATTAGTTAAGAGCCTCCTTGGCTTCTGTCGTCCAGTGTTCCTCTTAAATGGATCTCAATGCACCCGCTGGATTTCAGAAGAGAGGTTGATATCTGACCGATTTTTTTAAGGCTGTATCTTGTAGCAGAGAAATCACAAAGGCCTTAATATCTGAGCCTTCCGCATTCCCAAAAATATTAATGAGTCTGAGATTGTTCCTCTGAGTGTGATTTTCAAGACGTTTCAGATCCTCTTTTATTTCCTTGTTTTGACGAGTTAACCGATTTACCTCTTCAGACGTCTTGTCCATAGCTTGTTTCATTATAGGAATTTCCGGCTCCAAAGCCTCAGTTCTCACAGAAACCTCCTCAAGTTTTTGGGTTAAAACAGCACAGGAAGCATGTATTGCAACCTGATTCTGCTCAGAGTTTGAAAACCTACTTTGCATTTCCTCCTTGAAGGCCAGAAGGACGTCCACCGATGATTCTGAACTCACCTGAGAAGGATGACTAGCGGCAAGGGTTGACTGTACAGGTTCTAAGAGTTCCTCCTGTCCAACATGGAGATCATCTCTGCATACCTCTGCTACCTCTATGGCCTGATACTGATCTGATGTACAGATAGGAGTTTGGGTTAGTGTTATATTTCGTGGACCCAGTTCGTAAGGTAGCCTTACAGTCCGAGCCTCCAGCAGGAATAGCCAGTAGGGATCCCTGTGTCGAAACTCTGGGTTGAACCTACAAATGACTCCATTCCGGAAGAGCAAGGAACTCGAACCCCTCCTTTTAGAACAACAACTGGGGAAGCAAGGACCTTCTAGAAGGATTTTATGGAGGGGGTGACCTTCACCTTTGGTTGAACAGCCTTCTTTCCTCTGCTCCTACTCCTGGGGCTCTTACCGGTCGTAGCAGTGGCAGATGTTATTTTCTCAGCCTTCTCTCCTAAGCCTTTCTTAAATGGTTCTGGAGAATTACTGGGACCCTTGGTCGTGATATTTGTATCAGTCACAGGAGGCAAATCTTCCAGCCCCAGAAAAGGCCTTATAAGGCCCTCCAGTTCGAAGAGTATATCTACACACTTTACTGATTCATAAAGACGGTCTATTCTGTGTGATCTTACCCTTCTCCATATGCTGGAAGGCGAGCCCCCCACTTGTCCCTCTGGGTCCTTCTGCAGTCTTCCTTGCAAAGCCCCTGTTATGTAGTGTTGAAAAAATCTCTTCAGTGTTATTAAAATAGGGGTGTGTGGGACCAACCTGATCAATAAAAGCTCTCATATGACCCCCCACCCCTCGGTGGACAGATCTTACTGCAGTTCACCTCCGGGCTTGTCTTCCCTGTGTGTCCCTGGGCAGAGTGTAGCCTCCTGCAGATTTCGAGCACACAGAGAGCGTCCTGGCTGGTGCTGGCTTTTCCCCCAAAGGCCCGGAAAAGAAAGATTGCGACCCGACAGCAGCGCAGCTCCCAGGCCACTCCCTCCCAGCAGGGGACACATTGCCAAGCTGGTGGCAGAGTACAGACGCCGCCCGACTCTGGAACCATTAGGGGGAAGTGCGGCTGCCTCCCCACACTCCCCTGCTTCAGCAGGAAAAGGAGGAAGAAAGAATAAGCTTAAAAACTGTCCTTGGTGAGTAGAGGTCGAGGCGGGGGCGGTAGGGTGGTTTAGCAAGAGAGTCCCTCTCAGCAAGTCAGCATGCCGACCGAAGACCAGCGGCCGTTTTATCGTCAGCCGCCATGTTCCCCCCAATATATATATTTATTGATTTGTAAAAAACATACATTTTTTCATTTAACAGCGGGCTAGATATAGTGTCTTGCCTAGAGCTATGACGTAGGTGCGAGAGCGCGTCATAAATTCCATGTATGACATGGTGATTGGCAAGCAGCCCGTGTAAATTCCATGTATGACATGGTGATTGGCAGGTAACCCGACTCAGAAGATGCTATATGGTCGATTGGAGAAGTGGTGTGGATGGGGTAGATTTGGGTTGAGTGGACTGGGTTGGATTGGAGTAGAGTGGGGTAGATTGGGGTACATTGAAGTGGAGTGGAATACATTGGGGTGGGGTAGATATGAGTGGGGTAGATTGAGGTAGATTGAGGTAGAGTGGAGGAGATTAAAGTGGAGTGAGGTAGACTGGAGTGGGGTAGATTGGGTATATTAGAGTAGGGTAGATTGGAAAGGAGTGGAGTAGATTGGGGTGGAGTAGGGTAGATTGGGGTGAGTTGGACTGGAGTATTTTGGGGTGGGGTAGACTGCAGTGTGGTAGAGTGGAGTAGATTGGAGTAAATTGGGGTGGGAGAGATTGGAGTTTGGTAGCTTAGAGTGGAGTGGAATGAGGTAGATTGGAGTGGGGTACATTATGTGGATTGGTGTGTTGTAGATTGCGTGGATTGGAGTGGGGTAGGTTGGAATGATGCTGGATAGATTGTGGTCAGTTGAAGTGGGGTAGAGTGGAGTGGGGTAGATTAGAGTGGAGATTAGAGTAGAGTGGGATAGATTTGAGTGGGGTGGATTAGGGTGGAGTGGAGTGAGATAGATTTGAGTTAAGGGAGGTAGATTGGGTGGGTTAGATTGGGTAGATTAGAGTTGGTTAGATTGGGGTAGATTGGAGTCGAGAGAGGTAGATTGAAGTTGAGTGGAGAAAACTTGAGTGGAGTGGAGTGGAGTGGCATGGGGTAAATTGGAGTGGCATGGGGAGATTAGAGTGGAGTAGATTGGAGTGGGGTAGTGTGGAGTAGAGTGAGGTAAGTGGCCCAATAGAGTAGCGTGATGTGTCTTAAAGAGGAGTGTAGTAGAATGGAGAGGTATGGCATAGAGGGGCAGGGCATAGAGTAGAGCATAACGTTGTATAGTAGAGCGGTCTAAATTTGAGTGGCGTAGTGTTAAGTATGCATGGTGTAGTAGCACACTGCCATTAAAGATAACACATTTCCAATTGAAATGATCATTACATTCGCACAGACATACAGAAAAATAATGTGTGGAAATGTCATCATCTAGTGTATTGATGTGCGATGATCGTATTAAAATATTTGTTTCCACCACACTTCATAATTTAAAAAAAAAGTGCTTTACATCTACTTTCCTAATTTGGATGTATTCTTAAATATCAGCAGTTCATTTTTGTTGTGTGCTAGAAAAAATTAACATTCTACAACCTGTCCTCTCACATGGGTACTCAACAGGATGGGTTGTCGTACGAATTCTCTCACTTTGAAGTCAGCAAAATAAAAATAAACACCAAGCTTCCTCAGAGTAAAAATCCTGACATTTGACCTCTGTCTTTGAAATGCCCAGCAAATGTGATTAGTTATGGAAAAAATTTAAAGGCCTATTTACAGAAATCAAGTACTCGGAAGGATACAGTAAACAAGGTATGCTCATGGGAGGGATTAACATCTGCTGCACAGACTAAAACAAATAAAACCAGCAAATAGAAGCAAGCAAATGAGAGCTGCAAACAACAAAGCCAATAGTAAGCAATGGGCAAAATGCATTCCAAAGGAAGCTTTCAGAATGTCCACAAGAAGCTGTAAGCAAACTAGACAGATGTGCTGTCTAGTAGGCTTCGACCTGAAAAGAGCATTTTGTGATTCTTAGCATCAGGTTATGTGGACACATTAACTCATCGCATACTTTCTTCAGCATTTGGGATGTAGGTTCATGATATTCTGGCTCAGACACTTAGGGTTTGAGAAGGGCTAGCAGTCAGGGAGTTTTTTTTTTAATCAAAAAGAGCCTAATGATTGAAATGACATCACTAGACTGTTATCCGGTGCACTCCTGAGCGGAATGAGCACTCTTGCAGTGTTTTGTTCTTGTATACATCAATTAATGTTGCTTCACTATAGACTGTGCTACGAAAGTACAGCTGCATGCAGATGACACCAAGATCAGTTCTTGGAATTTGAAAACACATACTGTGGGAACCCATAAATTAGGGGTCAAAGTGTGGTAGAGGACCTGCGCTGGGAGCGGGCACCCTCATTGACAACCTGCATGCATAGTGCTGCGAGTAATTTAGAATATTCTAGAAAAGGTATACTGGAAGTGTTTCCCGCTTGAGAACTGTATTTCTTACAAACAGGCATGCGAGGTGTTTGGCCTGGGATGGGGCCAATACCTTTAGCTTGCATGCCTCATGAATCTAGCAAGGGAAACTTGGCTCAGATTCCCCCAAGGGTTCCTATGCTGTAGCCCCCCCCCCCACCCCCACCCCCCCAAGGGCACAGGCCGCTTGGGATGCGGATCTCTTGGCTCCCATGGATGATGGGGCTTGGAAGTCTGCCCTGACCCAAACAGTATCCTGTAATGCATGTTTTAAATTAATACACTTTAATTATCTGCACCACATCTATATGACCCCGGCGAGACTGGGGACTGTGATGACACCTGCCCTAGGTGTGGGGTGGAGGGGGCAGACTTTTTGCACTTAACCTGGTGGTGCCCCAAGGTGCAGAGATTCTGGACGCTAGTAGTGGAGTGGGTGAGAGAGGGGACCGGCCTTCGGATCGAGGCCACCCTATTCCACTGCCTACTGGGGCAGGTTCCAAGGCCTAAGGCACACAAGATGGCCTACAAATTGTTGAAATATCTCACGGTTCTAGCGTGACATAGTATTGCCATTGTGTGGATGGGTAGGCGCCCTCCCTTGAAGACTGATTGATGGAGAGACGTGCAAGAATAATCGATTGCTGAAGAAGTACACGCGAAGGCTAGCAGGAGGGATGAGAAGCTGGCTAAGGATCTCATGACATGGAGGGCACTCTGTAGGGACCTCCTAACAACAGAAAGGGTTGAGAGCGAATAGAATGACTCAGAGGTGGCCAACAGTGAGTCGGAACATGATTAATGGGACATCCTCCGAGGTAATCATCCCCAGGCCTCTAGTTTTGAAACTATGTAGGACTGTCCTGTTGTCTCTTTTGCCATTATGTAAACTGCTGTGGTTGGTCTCTCGCTTTCCGCTCGCCGGACAATGTGCACCCATTGTGTTCTTATTGCAAAATAAAAAAAAAGGTTATAAAAAAAAAGTGAGGCAGAGGAAAGGGATTGGGGTCATGAGGGGAGTAGTTTGAAAAGCAGAGTGGAAACCTATACATTTATTTTTAAAACATCAGCACTATAGAAATTGCCAACAGGGACATATGTGAAAGTAATCTCTTCTATATTACTTAATTGTTCACAATGGCTGCAGTTTAAAATATCTAACAGGGTTAAGACACATGCTGCAGAGATCATTGTGTGCCCAGCAATTTTCAGTGGATTATAACAGCAGTAAGATAACTCTAGCGTTTAACACAGTTCTGGGAGAGTTCTGTGTTTTGTCCAGTCACAGTTTTGACTCATAAAGTGGCATGATTATTTAATGTGCCTGTTGCAAAGCACATCGTGTAATATGCAGATCACAGGTTTATTTTTTATTGAGATAGGTAAGTTGCTTACTGCTTTTTACACTGAGATCATTTTGTTAGCTCCAGTTCATAAGTTGCAAGCAAAGTAATTCAGCACAGTGGTCAAGTCAAAACAATATTTATTCGGTATGAGCCATAAAAGACGGTTAAAA
This sequence comes from Lissotriton vulgaris, assembly GCF_964263255.1. Lineage (NCBI taxonomy): Eukaryota > Metazoa > Chordata > Amphibia > Caudata > Salamandridae > Lissotriton > Lissotriton vulgaris. The sequence continues at coordinate 912,712,597 of NC_141689.1, forward strand.
AAAGTCAATACATAAAATTATTACAATTTGATGTTACAATCATTATTATTATTACAATGTAAAAGATCATATTGAGCAATATTCACAAGACGTAAAAATGCAAGTGCAAAACGTGTGGAACAGCTGTAAGCATACGAAATACCTCATAGATTGCATATCGACGACATTAGGTCCCTGCTCGACAACGGGGAAACAGCTGCCCTCATCCTCCTGGACCTCTCATCAGCCTTCAACACCGTATGCCACCGCACCCTGATACAGTGGCTCAGCAACACCGGAATCCAAGGAACGGCCTTGGGGTGGATCATCTCGTTTCTTGCCGGAAGAACCCAGAGAGTCCGTCTCCCACCGTTCCAATTCGTGGCCACCGAAATCATCTGCGGCGTCCCGCAAGGATCCTCGCTCAGCCCCACCCTCTTCAACGTCTACATGACCCCCCTCGCAGCCATCGCATGCCAACACAACCTTAACATCAGCACCTACGCCAACGACACCCAGCTGATCCTCTCCCTCACCAAAGACCCCGCCACCGCCAGCCTCCAGGAAGGAATGAAAGACGTTGCGGAATGGATGAAGCTCAGTCGTCTGAAACTGAACTCAGACAAGACGGAAGTCCTCATCCCGGGACCATCCCCTTCTGCCTGGGACGACTCCTGGTGGCCCCCTGCCCTGGGCACTGCACCCAAGCCAACGGACCATGCACGCCACCTGGGCTTCATCCTGGACTCCTCCCTCATGATGACTAAGCAAGTCAACGCCATCTTGTCTTCCTGCTTCAACACCCTGCGAATGCTCCGAAAGATCTTCCGGTGGATCCCCACTGAAACCAGGAAGACGGTCACCCAGGCCCTTGTCGCCAGCCGTCTGGATTACGGGAACACCCTCTACGCTGGAACCACAGCCAAACTCCAGAAAAGACTCCAACGCATACAGAACGCCTCAGCAAGACTCATCCTGGACATCCCCCATCACAGCCACATCTCCGCCCATCTGAAAGACCTGCACTGGCTCCCCGTCAGCAAGAGGATCAGGTTCAGACTCCTCACCCACGCACACAAGGCTCTTCACGACATGGGTCCCAAATACCTCAACAGCCGCCTCACATTCTACACACCCACCCGCCAGCTCCGATCCGCCAGCCTCGCCCTCGCCACCGTCCCACGAATTCGCAAAGCCACCGCCGGAGGAAGATCCTTCTCCTACCTGGCGGCCAAGACCTGGAACTCCCTCCCCACCCACCTACGGCTGACCCAGGACCATCTCTCCTTCAGGAAACAACTCAAGACCTGGCTGTTCGAGCAGTAGCGACTCCCCCCCCTTCCAGCGCCTTGATACCCTTATGGGTGAGTAGCGCGCTTTACAAGTTTGTTTGATTGATTGATTGATAAAAACTAATATTTTGAGTTGTAATATGATAAGTGACTCGATTTTAGTCATGTTGCATAATTGCCATGTGGTACTATTATTATAGATCCAGAGATTCATAACGTTTTTTTGCTACTAATACTCTCTTAATAAAATTTAATACCGCATAGCAGATATTCAAAGAGGACAATTTCTGTAAAAATTGCATACCAGCCCAGTAATGGCTATTTTCCTTAAGCAATACAAGAAATAATGACATGTGCTGTGTTTCTCAATATAATTACAATGACAAGGAGATATTTACCTGCATTAAGGAGCTGAATGCGAAATTTAAGTGATGGGTTTAGATCCTTATTGTCTTTTTCTCAATTTGTTGTTATTCTAACATTACAATGAAGGGTTCCTTTTGGTAAGAAATAAGGGGCCAGATGAATCAAGGGTTTTCCTGTTGACAAACCGCTTGCGAACGGGAAAAAGCCTTTTGGGAAGTATCATCCCAAAAGGCATTCTCAAAATAGGTAATCGTAATTTTTGCGATTAACTATTATGCAAATGCATTTAGGGAATCGCAATTTTCGGTTCCTTAAATGCAATGCAGGAAGCAAGAAAAAATTGCGACCTGGCTTTAAGGAATCGCAAATTACCACCAACTTCTAGTTGGTAGTAATTTGCTAATTCCTTTAAAAATGCACTTTTTAGCATTTTAGCATTTTTTCAAGTGGCATGTGGCACACATACATGCACTTAGCGCATGTTTATGCACCACATGTGCACACATGCATATTTCAGGGGTGCAACGGGGTGTCTTTTTGGCACCCGGCACCCTTGAAATTGGATGCGCAATTTGCGAGTACTTATTTGGAACTCGCAATTTGCGAATGCAATCCTTTTCATTCCTATGGGCCTCTAGACCCATAGGAATGAATGGGAAGATATTTCTTAATAGCGAATTACAATTTGCGATTTGCTATTAAGGAATATGTAGGATTCTCAATTTTTTTTGCAAATCCTACATACATCTCATTTTACGATTGTTAAATAGCGAATCGTTAAAATTCACTATTTATGAATCGCAAAAGCAATTCTTGATACATCCGGCCTAAAGTCTTTTCAATACAGACAACAACTATCGATGTTTTGGTCCAGCTTGGAAGTGGAAATAAGAAAGCCCCTTCCCACCTGTATGTTTCTGCTCCAAACGGCATGCACACAACATGGAGGCGCTGCTGAAATGTGTCCTTGGTTGAAAAATTACACCAGGACAAATTCACCATGTTTCCCTGAGTTGGTTAGATCATGGATCAAACCAGTATTAGCTGGTGGAACCGGGATCCGGCACGATGCATGAGAATACAATACAGTTTTCCCCTTTCCCAGTTTGTGGCTGTTTTCATGTGATGTTTTATTTTTACATAAAGCTGTACCATACTGTTTTATTCAACTGAATTGTTCAATTTCTGCTGGCCCCACACCCTGTTGCAACACATCATCTGTATATTTAAGGGTTGAGTTTGTCCTGTGCAATGCAAATCTTTTTGGGGGGAGTGCTACCATGCATGATATCTTTAAGCATAAAGTAGATTTGGTATGAGAATTGGATTGCCAGTCTCTTCTGCTCTGCTTTGCATTGTTCACCATTGCTGAGACTCACACAAGCTACTAAACTGTTGTGATTTTCATCCAGAGAGTCTGGTGGAGATCCTACATAAGAACTCTGTGGTTTCTTTGATGTTTATTCTGAGTGGATAAATAAGGTGACATGGTGAATTTAATGATATTTTGTTGTATGTGGACAAATGGTGAATTTGGAAAAGGCTGGTGTGGAGGTAGGACTTAAAGCAAACATCTAAAAGGTGATGGTAGGTATCAGAACCCCTTTTGGAGTGCCACAGGGCACACTCTCAGTAGTAAGCCTGTTTGAGCAGCCCAAGGCTTCCTCGGCAGGAGTGTGTGTGGGGGGGGGGGGGCGGGGAGGGGGGTGTAGGGGGGTGCTGAGGATAGAGATAAGTAAACACGGCTTACAACTCAAAATGCACGCAGCAACAGTTATATCATTGTATAGCCAAATATTCACTTTTGTTTAAAAACAAGCATTGGCTTAGCCAATAGGTCTCGCTTTTGGGCCCTTATAAGTGTTTAGGCAGAGCTATTGACTTTGCCAATGTGTTTAAGCTGTGCTATAGAGAAGTGTGGCTGCTGTGCAGTATGCTCAAAAGTTGTAATAAAAAAGTGCCAGAAGCATTGTTGTTACCTTATATTTGATCAAGAAGGCATTATGTTCAACAGAATGACCATATAAAAAAATGTATGCACAATAAAACATTTCCTCATTTTTCTTTTGGTCTTGCAATGCTGGCAACTTGTTTTTGCCTATTCCAATGGTTGTTTGTTAAAGTTTTTTTTTGAGGGGGCATAAACAATTGGAGGTTGAAGGTTGTGAACTAGTACCTGTATTATAACACTATCAGCGGCCAGACGTTAGGGGAGAATCAACAGATGGCAGATTCCGAGAGCAGGCTGAGGTGCTGTTGAGTGATGTTGAGGTGGTAGTGGCGGTGGTGACTGGTGCTGAAACAATGCTGAGGTGATGCTGAATGATACTTAGGTTTTGCTGAGTGATGATGATGTGGTGGTGTACTATTGGAAAGGCGATGCTGAGTGATACTGATGTGGTGTTGAGTGATGTTGTGGTGGGTCTGAGTGATGCCGTGGTGGTGCTGAGTGATGCTGTGGTGGTGCTGAGTCATGCTGTGGTGGTACATAGTGATGCTGTGGTGGTGCTGAGTGATGCTGTGGTGGTACTGAGTGATGCTACGTTGTCCGTGAGTGATGCTTTGGTGGTGCTGAGTGATGCTGTGGTGGCGCAAAGTGTTGCTGTGGTAGCGCTGAGTGATGCTGTTGTGGCAGCGCTGAGTGATGCTGTTGTGGCGTTGAGTGATGCTGTGGTGGCGCTGAATGAAGCTGTGGTGTACCGGAGTGATGCTGTGCTCGCCCTGAGTGATGCTGTGCTGGCCCTGAGTGATGCTGTGCTGGCCCTGAGTGATGCTGTGGTGGCCCTGAGTGATGCTGTGCTGGCCCTGAGTGATGCTGTGCTCGCCCTGAGTGATGCTGTGGTGGCCCTGAGTGAGGCTGTGGTGGTGCTGAGTGATGCTGTGGTGGCGCTGACTGATGCTGTGGTGGTGCTGAGTGATGCTGTGGTGGTGCTGACTGATGCTGTGGTGGCGCTGAGTGATATTGTTGTGTCCCAGAGTGATAGAGGGGTAGGAGAGGGTTAGAGGGGTAGAAGAGGAGTAGAAGAGGGGCAGAGGGGTAGTAGAGGGGTAGAGGAATAGTAGAGAGAGGGGTAAAAGAGGGGTAGAGGGGTAGAAGGGTAGCAGTATACAAATCTTGGTTAAATGCCCGTCGTCCCTGGCACCAGCTCCCCAAAGTCATTTGAATCAAAGTCGAGTGACTTACGGGGATATTGCTCGTAAAGTAAAGTCTTGCCATTATTCCAGAGTGGAAGGCCTCTCCAAGGCACGCCCCTCCACCCCCTTGCACACCCGCCACATTCATCACTCCACCCCCTCCGCTTATGGAAAGGGGTCCAGGCGGATGGGGCGTGGGGAGGACTTTAGGCAAAGAGTACAGTCGACTCTACAGTGAGCAATATGTACTGCTTTGGTTTAAGCGCGGCAATGATCATTTATTATAACTATATATAATACTGTGCAGTTACAAGCGACAGGATGGCCGTGCGCATTTATCTGCTGCAAAAATGATTTTTCTGCACACTTGTCCGCTGCGTCAACCATTGGAGTGCACATGTATCTACTGTATTAACGATGCGGCTGCGCATTCATCTGCAACAATTATTTTGCTGTTCACGTATTCTGTAAAACAGATGGTTGTTTGTCTGTTTATTTATCTGCTGTGCCACTAGTGATTTAATTGCACATTTATCTGCTATTAGAGTAATTGAGCTATGCAAGTATTTGTGAAAGTAATCTTTTAGGTGCACATTTATAGGTCGCAGTAGTCTGTATTCGCAGTATTTTTATTTGCGGCTCACCGTCTCAACAGTGCAACTCTGCATATTTGAATTGAAACAGAACATACCAGCATGTGCACGTGGATGGCGCAACACATGAACAAAAGAATGTCATATGGATGTACACAAGATGCTAAACGCGACAAAAATGTCACTGAGTCACGCTTTCATCAAGAGTCTGAGCAGTGAGAGGGGCTGGAGAACAGTGCGTTTGAGAGCGTGTTTACCTCAAAGTCCGTGACCTGGAGCTGCCTCGGGCTGTGTTTAGTAGTAATGAAAGGCCTTGTGGGTGTTGCTGTTGTAAGGGGAGATGTCTGGTGCTCAGGAGGGAACACCAATGTGATGAATTCAAACAACACTGCGTTTTGGATGAAGAACCCTTAGCCTGCTGATAACACAGAGGCTGCTTAGGGAGGAAGCCCAGCAGATGGACTAGCATGCAGTGGAGGCGGCATTTATGGCCTTGTTGGGCACGGGTGAGGGTTGGTTATGCAGGCCCTCAGCACTAGTGCGTTTACCCAGACATTGTCTGGTGGGGGACGAAATTTGGTCGAATACTAGGACGTTGGACTGGCAGTAATGAGGTGGAAAGGTGGTTGAGTAGCCCCGTAGATAATATTTATTTGGGCTCACTCAGCATTCAATAGCACGCCACCAATTATTAACATTCATTTTTGCATGCAAGTGGGAGGAGGTGCTTGTGTTGGGGAAAGAGATGAGGCAGCGTCATCACTCAGCAAAGAGCTGATTCAAGAACCCAAAGGAGGAGATCGTTCGTGCCTGCAGACTCCCCTACTGTAATGGGCTGTAGGGAAATCTGTGCACCCCTGAGGTTTTGGTATTCATGCACCTGGATAGCTGGTGTTTTTGACCTCTGGCCGTATTGGGTATACCATACAAGCCCTAAATTCATGCTCAATCGGTGCATCCGTGCTTTACTTTACCATGGTTAAAGGTAAAGCGACGGTGCCGTGATTGCTGCAAAACTAAAGAAATAGAAAAAAACATCTATTTCTTTACTTTTGCAGCAATCGCGGCACCGGTGCTTTACTTTTAACATGGTTAAAGGTAAAGCGCGGTGCCACGATTATAGCAAAAGTAAAGAAATAGATGTTTTTTTTCTATTTCTTTAGTTTTGCAGCAATAGCAGCAACAGCGCTTTACCTTTAGCCATGTTAAAGTAAAGAACGGATGCCGCGATTGCACAAAAGTAAAGAAATAGAAAAAAACATCTATTTCTTTACTTTTGCTACAACCGCGGCACCGGTACTTTACTTTTAACATGGTTAAAGGTAAAGCGCAGGTGCCGCAATTATAGCAAAAGTAAAGATGAAACTGACGTAAGTAATTGCACGCCCTGCTGCAGTATAGAGAGGCAGTGGGGAGTGGAAGCAAGACGGAGAGAGGCACGCAATGCTTAATGAGCTTTGACAGAAACCCACATGGCGGCTGCGCGCGTGCAGGCGCATGCAAGCTTGAGGCTCAGAAAAAGCCGGTGGTAGCACTTTCAAAAGCAGCTTACTAAATTTCTCGCAGAGCAACGCATGTGTTGGCTCAGCGAGACCTACAAAACAGAGAAGCCGTTTATTTCAACCTCATACCATACAAAGGAAAAAAAAGATACGTTTCATTCACCACATGTGAACTCTCTCAGGGCAATTAAAATTATGCATTCACCTCATGTCTACTGCTGATCTAGATATATCTAGCCTGGCTGAAGAATGGTGACATACCCTGAAACCGTTCCCAGGATACTTTTTTCCAGTCCAGGGAGGACCTGGCCCGGCAGTTCGGTCTGGACTGTTCCCATGGGGCACAGAGTCAAGACTGATTTGCATATTTCTGGGTCCAAACTGGGGTGGCGTAGTGGGCAAAAGAACAATCGATTTAACCCAGATCTTTTGACTGGGGGAGAATGGTTGCATTGTCAGCATTCCGTACATCATTAGTTTGCTGTAGATCTAGATATGTCAGTCAGGGTCGGCTATTATGCCTCCATCATTGACACCTTAGTACGTGTCCTCCAATATCCAGCTCCTGTGGTGCACTTCCACGCGTCTTGCAAATAGCATATCTATGGCTATTGGAGGACACGTACTAAGGTATCAACGATGGAGGCACAATAGCTGACCCTGACTGGCATATATAGATCAGCAGCAGTAGACATGAGGATACGATGCACTTAAGGAACGGGGTTCGCAAACGTGGAAATAGAGAAACAAAATGCCCTATTTAGTGGATGCATAATTTTAATTCCCCTAAGGAAGTTCACATGTGGTGAACAAAACGTGTTGGTTGTCTTTTGCTGTCACCAATGAAAATAAAGACGTTTTGGTTATATGCCAATTGGAACTGGGCTTCTATCTGAATGGGCTCTAACTTTGCTGTGCACCACCATCTGTGTATTTTATAATTACATGGTATGGTGCCACTATGTGCTTCAGCTACTTAACTTCTGCTGAATGTAGTAGCCTTCCACCACAATTAGGGCACCCCTCCTGGTCCACAAGGCCCTTTTCCGTGAGCCAGGCCAAGGTCATGTCACACATGCATGATCTGTGTTTGCCTATGACAACAAAAATCAGTATTAGGGATCCAGACATCAGTACAGTTGGGCATTTAGGGTAGGAGGGCACGTCCATCACCTTGCATAGGACTTTTCCATCGCAACAGGAGAAATATTTGCAATACGTCTTACCACTGGGAATCGCTCGAGGTAGCATTTTAACCCAAACATAGAAAGCGGTCCAACTAGAAACAGCTAAAATGAAATTGATAATAAAACACTCTAGAAGGAGTGTGGTAAACCAATACTGGATTATCATGTTGCTGGTTCGCCACAACTGCTGCATTAATACTATGAAGTATAGAGCACTATCAATTAGGTATAACAATGTCTTTGAGTGTTTATAATGTAAAATGTAATGACTACTGAAACTTGAATTCAAGTTAAGTCTTTGTAAGCATTACCCTAAACCTGCCATTCCATCATGCCTGGGTTTCCATTGATTGCTTTAACGTTGATGATGTATTGTTTACACTAGGAGAGCACACTGACCCTTTATTGTTTTTTGTTTGTACTAAGATATGGTAGACAATGATTTTTAATGATCACACTGTCAGACCACAGAGTTATCTGCAAGTTGAATAAGTGCACATTATAAATGAAAACTGTAATCAGACACATGGTATGTATGTTTAGCATGTTTAGAAAAAAAATGTGTTATTGAAATGAGGACCAGTTTTAGTTTGACAAACCAGCGCTGAAAAAACAATGTCTTAGAGCACATATATTTAAGCCATATTAAATACATTTGAACGACACATGGTCTTTCAAAAGTATTAGCAGGCAGTCCTTTAAATGTCAGAAATATATCAAGTAAAAATAAAACGCCGATTTTGTTGACTTTAATCACAAGGACAGTCAATGCAGCATTTGATAATTTGGAAACTGAGCTCATGGATTATAAAAAAATGCTGAACAATATGTGTCTGCAATAGGCAACTTGGCCAAAAACAAAAGAAACACCAGGTTCCTGAGAAAAGTTAGTAAGGCACATTATGTTGAGATGAAGACATAGGAAATAAGTATTGGCAAAGCCAGTAGGTCTGGTGTTGGCCACTAGCCTTTTGGATTTGTCAATGCTTGTTTTGTTATCGTTTTTGCAAAACTTTATTGTGAGGAAAGCTGCAGGACCCTCATCAATCAAGAAAAACAGTGCTTAAAAGCAAAAATATGTGTTGGTCTCAAAAAGCACATTTTGCTATAGTAGTCTGTTGCACTTAAGACAACATGGGTGTGCTCCATTTGATTAATCTCTTCTGATCCTTATGCATCACCTTGTACATTTTTTATAGTCTGCGTTCAAGAGGGATATTGGTCTGTATGCATCACAGTTAGTAGGCTCTTTGCCATGTTTCAGAATAAGCGTGAATGTCGTTCCATGATTCTGGTAATTGCATGCCCTTTTAGAGGATCTCTCTAATCATTGCTGTCAGGAAAGGAGTTAAGGCTTCTCCTAAGATCTCATATAGCTCTGCTGGTATCTCTTCCAGCCCTGCAGATTTTCCTCTCTTAGATGTTCTGTATGGCTATCTTAACTCCTTTATTTGTTATTTCCTGGTTAAGAATATCTTTCTGCTCTAGATCTAGAGATTTAACAGAGTCGGCTGACCAGACATTCACCTCATCTTCTGAAACCCTATCTTCTTCAGAATAGAGATCCCGAATATACTCTGTGAATGCCTCCTCCAACTCCAATTCACTAGTTAACATGGCATCTGACTGCCCTACCTTGATTCCATTAATACGGTTTCTATTTTGATCCGTCTTAATCTTCGATGCTAAAAAAGTGAGTCAATTTACTTGCATCTGATTTTTTTTAAATCCAGATTTGTAGGATTTCTTCCATTTGAATTTTCAGTACCAACAATCTCTCTTCTATCAAAATATTACTGTCATTGGCCATATTTCTACTCCTTTTTATCTCTAGATTTTTCATATCTCCCTCTAGTCTCCCTATTTTGAGCCTAAATTGTTTATGTCTATAGCTAAGTACGCTTGTGATCTTGCCCCTAATAAAGGCTTTCAGCTTATTCCATATTACCCCCACCGGGGCGGAGCTGCTATTCATTTGAAAGAATTCACTTACTTCTATTTCCAGGACATCCATTATTGCTGTCTCTGCTAAAATAGTACGGTCTAAGGTCCACCTCCTTTTCATAGGCCGGCTAGTATTCTTAATTGTTATTACTGCCGCTAAATGGTCTGAAAGATGTGCTGTTATATATTCAATATCTGAAAGATCTTCCTTGAGGCTCCGCTTTACCAGGAAATAATTGATCCTTGATTCATGTCCATATTTCTTATTATGAAACGAGGCACCCTGCAAAGCTCAAGCCCTCTTTCTCCATAAACCACAAAGAGCGTATTGGCTCATCATAGGTCTTAGAAAAGCAAGGGATTTAGGGTGGGTAGAACCCTGCTTTTACTAGATTTGTCCAACTGTAAATCCATAATGATGTTAAAATCCCCTGCCATTATAATGGGGCCGGGTAAGTACAACGGGTAGTTAAACACAGCCTTTAGTGGGTCACAGTCATCATGGTTTGGCCTTATCAACCCTCTTATTCAGTAACCATATGCTCCCACCTTATTATTTCACTACTATTGCCACCCCTCCTATGTTGGTGGTCTGCTCTGTGCACACCATCTGCTGCACCCGTCTTTCTTTTTGAAACAATTTTGTGTACTCCTCCTTTACCAGGTGTCTTTCTTGTCAAATCAGAATTTGTGCTGGAGAATCTCTAAGATACTATAATATCCAATCTCTTCTACCCCTCGTACGTAACCCGTTGACATTCCATGTTAATATCCCAGTTTTCATCTTCCTACAATACTTTCCCAATTCCTGAACTGAGCATCGCAGCATGTAATATTTGCCTTCTGTGTCTTTGAGGTGTTCATGTTATTTTTTTTTTTTTTTCCCACATTCTCCCCACCCAGTGCACCCTCCCTTGCTCCCCCCTCCACTTCCCCTTGGAAAACCCACCCATACTTCCTACTGGACCTGATGTTAGTCCCATTTTCATCCTAGCCCACTGTTACACACCACCACCGAACCCCTAAACAAAAAAGGAACTCATATTGCCCCCCGAGGGTCCTCTCCTAGCCCATCGTACATCAATCAAAAAATCATTTTGTTATTATACATAACTCTGAGAGATACTGTGAATTTGAGCTGCACCAATGCCCCAACTTTTCTGAACTCCTCTATGCGCTTTCCCAGTTCCCACTGACTATCCAGGGTAACCCGGTCCAGGTCTGATCTAATCTCAAATGAGAAATCCTCCCCCCTTAGAGTCTTCAACTTTATTGTACCCAAAAGTATTTTTTTCTTTCAGAGTGTTTGTCTGTAAATTAAGCAGGATCTTCTGTGGCTCCACTCTATTTGGGTTATTTCTAAAGGGGTCTCTGTGTTCCTGTTGGATATCTTTTTGTAACCTCGCTGTCGTCAATCTGGAGCCCTTCTTTATTAACCCACAAATTATTTCAAGTTGTCCCCTTCCCCACTCTCCGGGGCATTCAATATGCTCTGATTATTCTTCCTCAAATTATTTTCAAGCTGTTCCACCTTCTCCTGCAGTTCTTTTTCTCCCCATTGTAATGCTTGAATCTCCTTTTTGCTATCATTTAAGTCCTTTTTTAACTCCCCAACATTAGTCACTAGTATCTGTGTTCTTGCTGTCAGAGAGTCTATTTTTTCTCTAGAGCCTCACAGAAATTACGTATCTCATCCTGATTCACCAATACTGCGAAACCTTTTCTGATGTCCCCAGAGAGTGAGGAGAACATAATCTCCAATGAACCCCCTGTAGCCCCTGCATCTTCCGTCTTGTCTCCAAGATCATTTAGGCATCAATCCAAAGAAGATTTTCCCCCATTTTTGTCCAGTGTATTAGCGCCCATCTGGCCTCACCCTTCTCATCTCCACCTTCATCTACTGCTATTGGATGTATGACGTTACAACGCATACTTTTACAACGCCTACCTTTACAACGCGGTTTTTACCACGCATACCACTACAACGCATAATGCTTTTAGGTGCTGGATAGTGAATAGTTTAATTTACTATTCCAACTCCAGTCCCCGTGGATAGTAGGGAAGGTTATTGGATAGTAAACTAACCTATTCTCTATCCTAGAGCGCCCCCCAGAGCAATGCGTTGTAATAGTTTGCTTGGTAAAAGTTGCGTTGTAATGGTAGGCCGTTGTAAAAGTTTCGTTGTATAGGTTGTATACCACTGCTATTTCTTGATGTGGCTTTCCTGGGCAGCTTATACCCCCCCCCCCTCTGCGGCCATCTCAAACCCTCCCGGGCTCTTTTCCGCAATAATTACCACAGGTGGGCGAACTTTGAAAAAGGTCCTCAAGGAGGGGGTCATTTTTATTTTCCGATTTGAAATTTAGTTTCTTTACTCCCCATGCCTTTTGTGTTTCCTTATAGGTTTTTCTGTTCAATCTATGACTTTGTGGGACAAACTCTTATATACTGGTCACAGGTGTAGGAGTCCCGCCATCAAGGGGGGGTTCCCCAACCTGCTCGGGGCTCAGTTCTTGATCCCACCCCTTCCTCCAGGTCACTAATTCTCTCCCTTTGCCTCCTAGTCCTGAGTATAGTCGATATATATCAGATATCCAATATTATGCTTGGGTTTTTCAGATTACTAACTCTAGAATACTTTTTAAAACACAGGATGGCTCAGATGTGGGAGTTATGTTTCTCGCAATTATAAAAGAAAGCAGGATGGCACAGATGGTTTTCTCTTTAAGTTTCATGACCCAAAATATTTTTTAAAGTTCAAGGTAAAAATACCACAAGCATTTGCTAGAATGTGGCATGTGATAAGAAGGCGGTCTAAACTTCACCATTACTATTTCTCAGCCCCAATCTGGGATTCTTTAGGGACACCAGAATGCCTTAAGCAAAAACTGGCATTATTAATAAGAAATGTGGGGGTTCTTGTCTGGGGTGTGATCACGCAGGATGGACAGCTAATTTCATGGAACAAGATAAAAGATCTCTTGGGGGACAAAATCTCACATTTTAAATATATGGAATTGAAAAGTTGGGAATGGGGTCGGAAGTCACCACTGGGTGTTGGAAATGACTTGGAAGAGCAACTTGCCGGAAAACCTCTTGGAGAGAAAGAAGTCTCTTTTTGGTATTGGAGATTACAAGAAACCGTGGACAGAGGATTTACTCGGCAGAAGACGTATGGGGAAGATGCTTGCCGAGGGGTGATTTACAAAATATGTGGCAAGTATCGATGCATACACTTTATTCCATTGCCAATTCTGCTTTTAAAAAAGAAATCACCTCTTTTCACTTCATAGGGCATATATAACACCTGAGAAGCTGTCAAAACTGGGAAAAGGAAAACTAAGGAAAACTAAGAGTCTATGCAAAGTGGCTTGGAAAAGGCGACGGATGTACAAACACATGTTCCATCAGTGTCTAGAGATAAAGAGATTTTGGTAGGAAGTAGAATCGACACTCTCAGGTATTTTGGGGATACAAATAAAGGTAAGCCTTTCACAAATTATTTTTGGCGGGAAGGAAGGTGTAACCGTAGCTGTTCGAGATATTTTGTTCTATGCAGTATTACTTGCTAGAAGAGAAATATGCGGCAATTGGGTACGAGAAACCTCACCTCAGCATTTAGAGTGGTTAGAGTCCATGTTTTATATGTTGAGGATGGACTTGTTGGGAAATGGATCCAAGAAGAAAAAAAGATTCTGGGGTATGTTACAGAATTGGGCTGGGGTTAATCAAAATTAATGAATTGGTGAAAAGATAACAAGAGGAACTCTCTGTCCAATGATTACACCTGCATAAATCTCTGTCTTATTGTTGCAGGTGCCCGCACTACACTTTATGCAGCTGGCATGAGATTGGACGTTCTGAGAGAGATGTACTGGAAGGAGGATAGTGTCTTAACCAAATGCCTCCCACCCTCCAGGGGGTTTATGGTCGCTCTCTTGCAGTGAAAAGGCAAGGGTACAAGTCATTAAAACCTGAGGGGAATTGGATTTTTAAAAAAAGAAAAAAATGGGTGTCTTCCTTGTGAATCCCATCACTCGCAGTGCAATTAGCTAAAGGCTGCAGTAAGATGACTTATTGCCACATGCTATATGCTTAAGTGGGCTGTAGAAACATGTGAATAACAGAATATTATACCAATAGATAAAGAAGGCTGACTGAAAACCCCTATATATATAAGTATGTATGTATTTATTTTTAGTAAAATCACAAGGTCTGTGCTCTCCAGATCTCTGCACCCAACTGTTCATATTCTTAAGCAGCAACATCACCATTACTCTACACCATGCAAAACTCAGATCCCTGGCTCAGTCTCAACCTCCCACCCTGCACTCATATTCCTCCACATGTCAAAGAGATCGAATGGCTCCCAATCTACAAACAAACACACTTCAAACTTCTCATGCACACTACAAACCCATACACAATATTGGCCCACCTACCACAACACCCCCATAAACTTTCACAAACCTACCAGACATCTCTGCTCTGCTGGACTCCTACTAGTACTCGCCTAATACGCAGAACTAGGTCTGGCTTTAGTGCCTTCGGCTACCTTGCGACTACAGCCTGGAAAGAACTAACCCTGCACGTCAGAGTCACCTCCTCAGTTCATAAATTCTGCAAGAAACTGAAAACCTGGCTCTTCACCTAGCTCTGGCTTAGCCCATACAGCCTGTGTTTCAGCGCCAGGATACCCTCTCGGGTGAGTTGTGCATTATACAAATACACATAACATAACATCAGACCAAATAATGTCTGCTGCAATAATACAGACCTGTCTTATAAACTGGCACACACAGTCATTTAGCTGACAGGAGTTGAAGGTTGACAATATATTTTTAATAAAGAAGCCATTTAATTCCAGCTTCATTGCTGCATTCCCAGAGTATATGTTTTTCAAACAACATATACATGCAATGAACACGCTTCTATTGAGAGTTTATATTCCTCTCAAAAGCAGCCTTAAGCGACCTGTAAATTAGTCATTAAAATGTGCTGTTTCTATTTTTTTATGTAATGGTTTGGATACTATTTGCACATAAATCCATTAACTTAAAAAAAATAGAAGCAGCATTTTTTATTTACACAACGCAGTTATGTAGTGTAGTTCCTATTTTCCCAATAGGCTCTGCGCATTGGAATAACATAAACGATAGTTTAGACGTAGGACTGAGGTCAACTAGGTCTCTATCGAATATGTTAGACTTAATTTAGGTTTGCCAGCTAGCTCAGAGGTCACTAAAAACTTTCTCGAATGAACAGGGAGGAGTGAACTTCCCTGCTTAGATAAGAAGGGATTCAGCTTCTGACAACCGCATAAACATGACAACTTTGCTCCCCCAGAATAAGGAGTATATCTCCAGAGTCGTGTGAAAACAATAGATAGCAATTTCACTCAGTCAATTCTGCATACTTAGTTTCACCAGAGTGCAGAGAAATAGAGAGACGGGCGTTTTCAATAAAAGGTGTTATTTTTGAGCAGTCTTCTTTCTCATGCAAGAGAAATGAATTGCCACAATTGCAATACTTGTTATAAAGTAAAGTGCGTACAGTAAAAGGAGTATTATGAAATAATACTGTAAAAGCATTGATATGGTTTCTGAGCCATATGATACTTAAAAGGTATAAAATATATACAGTTACATACAATGATAAAAGTTTGACTAAACGTACTCAACTGGTGCTTCTAAATACGCCTACCCCGGTGTACCTAACCTAAGCCTAGTACGTGGGAAGGAGTAAATGAGCTGCAGTTTAAGTTAAGTTAGTTTTAGCCAATAATCTCACTCAAGAATTCTCTAAGGGTCTAATCAGCTCCGTACCTTGGTATTAGAATGGAGGAGGTCTTGTATCTCTCTCTCAGGACTCGATCTCCCAGTAACCCCCAAGGGTGACTGGAAACACTGGAGCTGGATTTTCTCGGCAGGAGAAAAAGACAGCGTCTTTCTCAGTGCGTCAAATGGGAGGGACGGCTTCCTTCGGCACTCGCATCAGCTGGGCTTCGGATAAGTAGATAGCCGCTCTGCTCCACACCACTGTGTGTTGCTTAAGGCAAACGCTGGTATATTTATACCTGGAAGGTGTCGTGTTTGACGTCAATAAAAGATGTCACTAAGAACTGGCCGTTCTTTCAGTGCTCGCAGGAGTTCTAGGACAAATCAAAACAAAAGCATGGGGAATTCCCAGGGTGCTGGAGGTTTGGTTTGTTGAAAGAACTTGTTGTGCTCTCTAGGAGTCTAAGGAAGTAGCCTTGCCATATTTGGTTTGCATTGGCTATTACTAAATATGGATTTGATTCTTATGCCTTTATAAGGGTATGATTTGTTATAACCACATAAGGGCATAAATCAGGAATATTTAATTAGGGTCCTAAATAAGATCACAACAGTTAAAAGGGACATTTGAAAAGTAGTAGCTACGGGGGCAAGATGGCGTCCGAGTCGGACGTGTGAGTTTGTTGCTCCTGCCTGACCCCATAGAGATAAGGCAATGCGGCGAGAAGACTGAAATTTTCTTAATTTTTTAGTTAAAAACCTCCGTTACTGCTGCACTGGATTCTTAGGATGATACAAGGAATAGTATTTACCTGGGCGTGGCAGCGGTTTGGTCAGCGGCTTGGACAGCAAGCACGCAACGTTTGGTTACTGCCCCTGATCAGATACCTAACTCAGCGCACCTGGTCGAAGGTGGTTTCCCGCTCGAAGCAAGACAGAGCGGCTTTCGATACTACGGTGCCTGGAGCTGCGGCGTTAAGCACAGAGAGAGGTGCTTCTAGCAGACTGGTTGAGATGCGGCTGAAGGGAAGGAGAGCGCGAGGACAGGGCGCTACAGCTGAAGCGGTTAACGGAGCTGAAACGGCGGGGAAAACGCCAGAAGCTACGGTGGTGAATACGGCTGAGATTGACATTGCTGGAATAACTCCCGCCCCTCCGCCTCCCACAGTGAGTATGAGCTGTGCAGTGCTAGAGACATTAAAGGGGAGAGAGGGGGAGTTAAGTGTGCGGAGAAAGATACCAGGAATGTTCACCGCTTTGAAAACGAAAGCGGTGGATACAATTGTTTCAAAAGACTCAAATGATTCTAATATTCAACAAACAACTGCTGTAGAAATGGAGGTTCCGATGACCGTGTCTGGGGAAAAGGCTTCCGACTCCAGCCAGGCTCCGAGTTCAATAGCGGTAGCTTTGGGAAGTGAGAAAGGGTCTGTGGCAGATTTTAATACACTTGTGAGCGCTGGAACAGACTTGAATGTAACAGAAATGACTGCACAAATGCAGGCACAAGTACAAGTACAAGCGAATAAAGGGCTTCTATGTGAAGTGCCACATGAGAAAGCGGGCAGTGCTGAGCTGACTTGTCCAATGGCTGGAGATACTGATTCTGCAGATTTCTTTTCTCTATCAGAGCATTCTATGTCTTCATCTGAAAGCTTGGTTGAACTGTATGCGACTCGTATGAGTATGGAGGATGAGGGCCCGGACGATGAGATAGAAGAAGAACCTGGCTGCAGTCTTCACAGTAGTCCGGATGAGAATATGGATAAAGAGTCTACTGGCGCAAGCACTGTTCGGAGGCTCAGATTGGACAAAAATGATAAAGAGCTTTCCTTAGAAGGCACAGTTAACAGAAATAAAGATGGGGAGTGCTCTGAGGATATATCATTAGATCTGATATATCAGACCATGATGCTACATAGGGAAGAGAATCGAGAAGACAGTATGAAGGTTCAAAACTCTTGCAAGAAATTACAAAACTCGGTCAGGAGGCTGGTCAAGTCACATAATGAGTTTGTCACTAGAGCAACTGAAGCTGAAGCGCGTATATCCTCATTGGAAGATGAGATGGTTCAACAGCGGAAAACTATTGAAACACATCTAGCAAATAAAGAAGATATCAATTGGAAACTCACAGACATTGAAAATAGAGCCCGTAGAAACAATCTAAGATTTTTGCAAATTGAAGAAGGGAAAGAAGGCTCTGACACACGAGGATTCATAGTTTCATTGCTAAAATCTGCTATGCCACAGACTGAGAGATGGGATTGGGACAGGGAGGTTGAAAGGGCCCATCGATTTCCGTTCAGGGCGAATCTTAGAGATAAAAACCTCGTGCAATTCTAGTGGCGTTTAACAGCTCTCAAGCTAGGGAGGAGATTTTTTTAAAGGCTCGCCCTGATAAAAATTGTAAAGGTCTTGATTGTGAATTCTTTGTTAGACCTGATTTGTGCAAGCAGTCTGTTGAATTACGGTGGCAGTTCAGACAACTTATAGCTCAGTTTCAAGGCAAAGGTGCGCAGGCGTATTTGATGTTTCCTGCAAAACTCAAAGTTATACAAAAAGAACGCACCAGATTTCTTACCACTGAGTCTGCCGCCAAGGAATTTTTGCTTTCAATCTGATATTGGGCTGTGAGATGTAAAATGTCTAAATAACTTTGGATTTCTGGTGTTATATTGCTGGCAGTATTGATTTGTAGTTTATTAGGCAAATGTCTAAATAATTTGGATTTCTGGGGTTCTCTCGCCGGCAGTATTGATTTGTAGTTTAATCATGGGATTGTGAAAACTCTGTTGGGGGGCGGCAGGGGAGGGGGGACAAACTCTCATCACAGGACCATTGGTCCTAAAGCCTCAGCGAAGGGGGGGGGAGCAGGGGGGGGAGAGAGGGGGGGGGGCTTTTTTTGGGGGGGTAAAGGCACGGGTGGGTGTAATTAAAAGGGGGAAAAAATTTGGAACACGACTAGTGAGTGCTGAAAAAATAGACACAAGATACAATGAGCAGAAATTGGACTTAAACATGTTATCATATAATTTTTCTTTAGTACAAAGTTGGGTTAAATCACCTTGGATAAAACGTTTGAATTTAATATGGCGGGAAATTGCTTAAGGATTTGCTCTCTGAATGTATCCGGTTTAAATAATTTAATAAAAAGACATAAAGTGGCAGCGGAGTTAAAATATATTCAACCTGATGTGGTTTGCATACAAGAGACGCATATCCCATGGAGTAAGAGGGATCTCTTGAAGGATCTAGGCTATAGATTAGTATCAGTCTCCAAACAATCGAGTATGATACGTGGGGTGGCTATTTCGGTTAGAGACACCTCAGTTACTGTTGGGCGCAAGTTGGAAGACAAGAAAGGACGCTGGGTCATTGCTGAGTTAAAGTTTGGAAACAGACAGGTTACGTTAGTCTCTGTATATGGGGCAAATCTGGATGACCCCGAGCCTTTGATAGAGATCAATTTGGAGCTTGTTAATTTTCAACACCCGATAGTGATCTGTGGTGATATCAATATTAATTTGAGCACTAGTGTACTAGGAGATCCACAAACAATCTATAAGGGTCGCAAGCCCAAGGTTTATATTGCCCTTAAGAATTTATTAGAAGATCATGGGTTGGTGGATACTTGGGGGGTGCTAAGAAATAAAGACTCTGGATATACATTCTATTCTTATCCACACAAGAAATTAGTAAGATTAGATTATTTTTTTTTACCCCGAAATTTGATTGAAGGCACAAATATTAGAATCTACCCCCGAATTTCTTCGGACCATTCCCCATTAGTGGTAGACATACATCACTTACCCAAAAGGAAGATACAAGCTAGTTTTTCATATGATCGTAAACTGGGTGTAAATGCTGAATTTATTACACACATGCAGGGTTGGATCCAAACCTTTTTTGATGAAAATCGTGGTACGGCTAGCATCCCCGTTGTTTGGGATACATTTAAAGCAGGGTTTAGGGGAGAATGTATTAATTTTGCATTTGGCCAGCGCAAGAAATTAAAAAGGGAACTGGATACGTTATATGAAGTGCTGAGAAACGCGGAGATTTCTTTAACCAGAAAAATTGCTTTGGGTAATGTTGATTTGACTGAAGAGGAGAATGGGGTTATTAAAGCTAGGTCTAATATCTTGGGATTCTGGGATAAAGAAATTGCTAGAAAGTTTTTAACCTCTAAAATGACAAGCCATGAATTCGGTGAATGAATAGGCCGGATCTTGGCGACTAAAATCCGAATGAAACATTCCGCTGAATATATAAAGGCAATGGAAGATTCTCATGGCAATTTACATTACGATCAAGAAAGAATATTGGGAATTTTCCAAACTTATTATGCACAACTTTATGCGAGGGAAGACATTACAGCGCCTGATGATCAATGGTATGATAGGATGTTCACAGACTTGAAAATATTAGACCCTGGAATAGCCGATGAACTAGACCAACCGATAACTTTGGGGGAAGTGGAAATTGCAGTGAACAGTTTAGCATTGGGTAAGGCTGCAGGGCCCGATAGGCTGCCTGCTGAAATGTATAAACGTTTTATGCATAACATCAAGGATGAGCTACACCGGGTAATTTTAGCTGCTCAAGGTGGCAATCCCCCTGCTACATGGGCCGAAGCAACAATTGTAGTGTTCTGTAAAAAAGATAAACCTACTGATAGGGTAGGGTCCTATAGACCTATATCCCTGTTGAATGTGGACAATAAGATCTATTCAAAGATATTGGCTAATCGACTGTCCGGGGTAGTGTCATCTTTAGTGTCCAGATATCAACACGGGTTTATTCCTAAAAGGAGCACTACTGAACACATCAATAAAGTTATCACCCTGTTTGATTTGGCTGCGGTTAACAAAAGAAAATTAGCGCTTTTTCTATTAGACGCAGAAAAAGCGTTCGATAGGGTGGCATGGGAGTATCTATGGACCTTAATGGAAAAAATGGGTTTTGGTCAGAGATATATTAAGGCCATCAAAACACTCTATCTCCAACCCAACGATAAGATATCCACTTTGGGCGGACTCTCCGATGTGATTAATATTACAAGAGGGACCCGTCAAGGCTGCCCATGTTCCCCCCTTTTATTTGCATTATATATTAACCCTTTTATTGAGTTACTAAGTCAGAATAGGTTGATCCCCCCCTTTATAGTTGCTGAGTTTTCTTTTTCTGTCTTCGCATATGCGGACGACATAGCAGTAGTGACGGATAGCCCGGAAACTGCCAGTTTGGAAATTGAGAAGCTAGCCAAAGAATTCGGCAGGATAACGGGATATAAACTTAATGCTTCCAAAACACTAATACTCTGTTCCGGTGCCATAACTTGGGGGGATGAAAGGGTGGTTGATGAAGTTACATACTTAGGAATACGTATTAAAACGGACATGGATGAGTTGGTTAATGGTAACTGGAGTAATGTTTTCCATAAAATCAAAACTTCCTTGGAGAAATGGGAGCGGCTATATTTGACTATTATTGGTAGGACTAACGTCATCAAAAGGAATGTTCTTCCAAAAATTCTTTATTTATTCCGATCGATACCCCTGGATTTTCCGAAACCTAAATTACAGGCGTTACAATCTCTTTGCGGTAAATTTATTTGGAGTCCCGGAAAACCCAGACGGGCAATGAAACATCTTACCTTACCAATTGAAAGGGGCGGATTGGGGGGTACCTGATTTTTTCTTGTATTATGTAGTATGTTTTTTGTTAAAAATGAGATTTTTGTTAATAAGAGATGCCAAGGAGGACATGCATAATTATCCCTCTATATTTGAGATTTTGATGGGGTCACAAACTAAACAAGTGTTTTTCAATTAAATTGATGGCAATTATTACAAAAGGACACGATTCAAGGTTCTTATAGGTGCTCATAAAGTTTGGAAATGGGTGGCCCGTCTCATTGATGTAAGGAAAGTCTCATATTACACTCCATATTGCTCGGTTGGTTTTTTACCCATGATATTCTCGGATGGAGTGGCTCGGAAATTGCAAAAAAAAGGGGTATTCAGGTTGGGAGATTTTTTTTCGAATGCAGGAGAGTGTAAATCGTTCTCAGAAATGAGTGAAGAATTTGGGTTGTCCAGGGATTTTTTCTTTAAGTTCTTACAGATACGAGATTATTTTAACAGATACAAAATTTCTTTAAGGGAGCATAAAATCATAGAAGGTATAACACAACAAGTTAAGATAGGTGTTCTCTATCGCATGTTTTGAGAAGAAAAAACTGATGATTTGGACAAAATACAAGGAAAATGGAGGGAACTACTGGGAGACAATGATATTGAAGTCGGAAATCTGATTTTGATGTCTAAAGATGTACTGATGTCCGCTAATTTAAAAGCGCAATTTTTTAAAAGCCTCTTTGATTTATACTATACACCGGTTTGAATGTTAAAGTGGGGAAGAGGTCATGATGGCAAATGTTTTCGTTGTAAAATGGATAATGCAGACTGTATACATATTTTTTTTTCTTGTCCTATATTAGGCAAATTTATTCAAGATATTGAAAAGTTTGTCTCCATTATCCTAAAGGTTAATCTAAAAATTACTCCTTCAATGATGATTTTAGGAAAGACTCCTGAGGATGGTCAAAATAAGGAATTTACTGGTTGTCGACAGTTTATTTTTGTTATAATGACAGTCGCCAGATTATGTATTGCGGCAGAATGGCTTCAAGAAAAACCTCCATTATTTGAACAATGGCAAGCTCGGTTATATAAATTGTATAAGTTAGAGTGGAGTCTTTTTTCGTTATCTGAATCAAGAAGGAAAAAAAGATTGGGATTGAAAATTTGGGGGGCTTTTTCTGATTTTTATGAGACTTAAGTACTAATGATGTGGTTATAGTTACGTGTATCTCCTATTGTGTAGCTTTTTCCTTTTCTTATTTGTAAGTTGTATTTCAGTATGCGCGCTCGTATTTTCCATTTAGCCAAGGTTGGAAATTTGTTTTGAATTATGAATTATGTACTATGTGATGGTTATCTTGTGTATCTTGTATGTTCATGGTTCTTTCTTTTTGACGTGTTCCAATAAAAAAAAAAAAAAAAATGAAAAGTAGTAGCCAAGGTTACATGCTGTTTATTTGAAAAATATTTCACTTTGAATAGGTTCTAAGATTGATTACTCAATTGGGTTCCCTAATTGATTATTCTGTGTGATTTACAGTAGGTTTAAATACCATTGTTTACGTAAGTGTTTGACAGTGCACACATGTTGCGAGGGGGTGGCTCATAGTCGGGTATTCTTACTTAGGGTCGCAAAAATTCTAGGGCTGGCTCTAACAATATTTAACCTGCATTTTAAAATTCGAACACGAGTATCTGAAGTTAGATTAAAAAAATGATTCAGCTTCTCCAAAGTGTAATTGGGATAAAATTCAGACATTTCTAGTTACAATATATTTCTATCAGGGAGAATGAGGTCAGTGCAACCCCAAAGGTTCTTAAAAGAAAGACTATCTCACCATCATCCTTAAAGCTACAAGGTACAGTTGTAGGTTATGTACAACATAGGGCCCTGGTTAACAAAGACAAGTTGTAATTTTGTAATTATGCTGTTTGTTGTAATTTGTTTGTGATGTGATGGATTGTTTTAGACTGTCATTGTTTTGTGTTTTGTTGTTGAATCCTAGTTGACCTTTTTGTGTAATTGTTGTATTGTGCTGTTGTATTGAGTTGGTTTTAATTTTTATTTGTTGTTATGGTAAATTGGTCTGTTATTATTGTCAAATAAAGTGGTTTGCTGTGTTGTGCACTGTTGTGATGTTTTCCATTTTTGTTCTTGTTTGTGCTTTTTTCTTCTTTTGTGTCAGCGTGCTGTTGTTGCACTGTCTTGTTGTGTCATTGTGGTGTTGGGTTATTATTTTGCTGGGCTGTTTTTCTGTTCTGTTGCTGTATGTTATATATTTTCCTTTGCAGAATATCACAAATGCTGCTCCATTTTGAGCTTAAATTAACGCATGACATTAGAGATGCCTTAATAAACATGTGGACACTTATTTGTACCCGCATTACGAACTTCTTTTGAACCATATGACATCTTGGGTTATGTCGCAGTTTGTGACTTGGCCCACTCACAATGCGGGTCACACCATGTACACCATTTTTTCAAACACTCAAATTTCTGTACTTAATATTAGTCCCCTGACTTAGTCCGACCGTCCTCTCATTCGCTTCCATTGATCACTGGACCTCGGCCCTCACGGACGCAGATTTTGCTCTTCCCTACTGCATCTTAATTGGGTCACTGCCTCTTCTGCAGAGTTTAAACTTGCCTTTAGCAAGCACTCTCTGCCTTTGATGGGAGACATGGAGGCCGAAGTCAGATCAGTCGATTACTGGCTAACACAGGTAGCTAACCACAGTGCACCTATTAAACACAGAGATGTGGATTTCTCAGTCAGAATAACTTTAGTGAGGAGCTTAAAGTGCTTTGTAAGCACTGTAAATAAATGGAAAGGGATTGCAGGCATTATTACCTTTCTAATGACAAAGTGCTCTATACGAAGGCTTTACACATCTACCATCGTGCATTTAAGAAAGTTCAGTATGACTTTTACAGATCAGATTGACATGTCTCAAAACAAGTACCGGAAGATATTTAACATTGTGAAAAGGTTTACACACCTAGAGACCTTGCTTCAGCCTTTAACACCTTCTCTTAATTTATGTACTTCATTGTCCAACTTCTTTGACACTAAATTCCAAAACATCATGGATGCTTTACATCTCACGGTCCCCGCCTCCATGAGGATCAGTCAGCACACGGCACTGAAGGTAGAAATAGAGCCCTCTCATGGCCTATTGATACAGACGTTTGCCTTGATTTCAGGCCTGGAGTGCCTGCAAATCAGGGTCACCAGATGACCCCTGTCCTCCTCACATTCGCACCACCAAATGTAAGACCATCAACCTTGCTCAATACCAGCTTCTAAATTAGTCTATTTGTTTGGCCACAGTGCACATGGTTGGAAGCAAACCAAGTTGATTCTATGTCAGGACTGGAGGCTTCGGATTATGATTTTCCTTCTTCGCTCTTTCTGTAGTACAAAACTCACAGCAGCCTAGAAAAGCTCAACAAATGCTTATATGTCCCAGAACAAGGGGAAAAAGCATTAAACCAAGATAAAATGCAGTTTTCCAGTAATCTGACAACAAATCCCATCAATCCATTAGGGTAGTGTCTAACATTAGTCCTGTGACAGTGTCCATGAAAGCTAGATAGGTCGTCCCTCCTGTGCCATCTTACTCTTTCTTCGTTGCTTTGCAGCCAGTTGTTTTTTTCCTTTCTCCACTATCGAGTCATGGATATGTTTATTTGTTATTTACATCAGTCTTTTGCTCTGTGGGGGGCTTTGTGATGCTTTATATACAGTGACATTGTGTTGTATTGCCTTCCCGGGGCCCGTTACATCACGAGAACGTTCTTCGTTCCTTACGCGATCGCCCTGTCATTGCGGTGCCTGTCTGACCGCTAGGGGGAGCTGTGGCATCTCGTTGCTCCTCAGCGCGTTTTCTCCTCACAAAGAGGGGCCCTGCTGAGAAGCGGGACGTGCCAGAGCCTTACCATGCCACCTCACCTGAACGCCCGGGAGTACCGGATCTGTACTTGCCCCCTCATTGTCTTACGACCCACGCGGAGTCGGTACAGTGGTTCTAACCGCGATAAACACCTGCGGGTGATTCTTTCAGCACTATTCAGCAATTTTGACCGCGTTAGGCCTGCAGGCAGTTAAGCGGTTTCAGAGTGTCTGTGGCAGCGCACTGTGAGGCGGTTAAGATCCAGTATCGTGGAGAGGGTCTGCGCGCTTGTAGGCCGGTGCTGCCTTGATCTCCTGTTTTCAACTGGCCCGGAAAGTTAGCTGGCCGCAGCCTGCCCACTACCGGCGCTGTTATACACAGCCTTCCCTCTGCCCCATATACATATTTGGCTATTGCCTGAGACTGTAGTTTACACTGGTAGGCATGGAGAAGGAGGGATACTACGAGGAAGAGGAATCTCATCAGTACCTTAATGATGAGTTCTACAGTACGGTGGACAGCTCTATCGACCGTCTATGGACCCCTGTGTCACGGAGATGGTAGGCCCCTTGGAGGAGCGACTGTCCACCCGTATTGTAGAAGAGTGCGCAAAGTTGGCGCAAGCCCTTTTAGGAGCGCCGGTCAATGCCCCATCTCCCATACAGGAGGAACCCCCTCCCCCTAAGTAACCCTGCAGGGAGGGGGACTCCGCGGGAATGCAGGGTGTGGACAGAGATGCCTTTGAGCATTTGCACAATCCTTTTTTCGCTAAGGCGAACACTTCCACCCCTGCACCATCGCCGGGCCCTGAACCGTCAGTGTCTCTGGGTACGGCACCCTCATCCCCTGGGAAGGTGTCATCGGCAGACACGGACGACGATGAGGGGTCAGTGCATCCTTGGCGTCCGTCCGGCTCCGCCGCAGAGTTGCCACAGGCCAGTTCGGGCATGTTGGACCCGGATGAAATAATCCATCCGCGGTCTGCAGCTTGGACCTCTGGGGACAAGGTGGTGAAGTTTGTGGAGGGACGCCTCCGCAAACCCTTGGAGAAGGAGGCGAGGAGTTGTCTGCGAGGAGAGTGCCCATGGCCCACGTTTGAAGGGAAGGTGGCTCTGACACCAGAGTTAGACTCCAAAATGGCCACCTTACTTACGAAGTTCGTGAACGATCCCCGCAAAGGCATTGACCATTCCTAGCGCTCCTCAGGATAAGTTGCTGGATGCAATAGGGCCTATTACTAAAATCCTTGATATGGCGGAGGAAGCAAAGGTGACTGGTTCCGCCATCTCCCCAGACGTTCTGTCGAATTGGGCGCAAAGGATGGTCATCTTCTTAGGGAACGCCAATTGCGCCCTCTCATCGATGATCGCTCCTGATCAAGTTAGACCCGAAATTGGGTGACTTGGCTTCCTTGGAGGCAGGGGCGGTGGCCCAAGGGGGTCTCTTCGAAGACCCCTTCATCAAGGTATTGGGTAAATTTGTTGCAACCTTTACTTCCCTGGTCAAGGCCCAGTCCAGTATAAAAAGGGTGTTCCAGCAACGTTTCTCTCAAGGGGCCGGTCGCGGTAGGGGCCGCGTGACCGGCCGTGGCAGTCAAAATGTTACTAACAAGGGTCAAGGCTCCAGGCGGGATCAATACAACACCTCTGTCAACTACACAAATTTCTATCCCACCAGAGGACAGCGCTTCAGAGGTCGAGGTGGCTTCAGGAATAACTCCGGCAACAACAATTCCAACGGTAAGTGTTATCCCTGCAGACCGGGTTCGAATTGGCGGCCAGCTAGCAGCCTTCCCAGAGGCTTGGGCAGCAGTTACTGCAGACGCATGGGTCTTACAGACTATTCGCGGCTTCCACATAGAGTTTTCAGTTCATCCTCACCAGGCAAGACCCCCGCGCCCTATAGTTTTTTCAATGACCGATACGCAGTTGATCGACGAAGAGGTCTCGGAGCTGCTCCGCAAAGGGGCCATTTGTCGGCATCCCTCAGGTTTCCTCAGCAACATTTTCCTTGTGGAAAATGTTGCTGAGGAAAAAATATATAAATATGAATTACTTAGTATTAAATTACTTCCCACCCTATACCCCTGTAAACCCCCAACTCACACCTAAAATAAAAAACACACAATTAAATAGTTAATTATCAAATAAATATCTAATATTAATTAACAATTAATTATTAATTAAAATTAAATTACTTCCTACCCTCTACCCCATAAACCCCACAACCCACACATAAAGTTAAATTTAATTTTTGTTATTCTATTAACCTAATTTATTATCAAATAATTAATGAATATGAATGAACAAGTAATTATTAATAACAATTATAAATACTGCCCACCCTATATCCCTAACCCACACATACAATGTAATTTTTTAAATTTCACTATTAATATAATTAATTAGTAATTAAAGGAATAATATTAATTGAAAATTAATCATTAATTCATTATAATTAAATTACTTCCCACCCTGAGGCCCTAAAAATTCACAACCTGCTACAGTACTAAACATAACAGAAATTACTTACATTTAATTTAATACCTACTAAAATGTTTACAAATACATTAAAAAGCATAAACAATAAATATACAAAACATTGCATCATATGCATTTAAAATATATGCCAAAATACATAACAATATTTAAAAAACAAAATTAAAAGCAACTATATTTTTGTAAACCATATTAATAACTTGGATATTTTTAAAATCGATATTACTTACCTTAAAATTGATATTCTTGACAATGATATTCTTGCTGACAATATGTCCATGTCACAATATTTTTGACTCAAAATTTGTGCATGTCGATATTTTGTACTCAATATTTTGTCTCAGCACCGTCTATCTTGTATGCAAGATCCAATGACTGGATCACTTTGTAATAGGTGCCAGTGAGTTGTCAAGATCCCCCTCATTTCCTGGTGTTGCATACTATAGCTCGTGATGGGGCAAATCACATGGTCATCTCCCTCCTGTCCTTTCTTTTCTTTAAAGTGGAGTTGTTCCCTAGTTAGGTCGAGCCTAGCTATTGCGTAAGAAATCGCTATGCGAGAGATGTAGAAGGGGCACCAGAAAATGCTGCCAAAGACCTTTGGAATTCGGTTTATGGCCAGTGCATGTGAGGCATTCAAGCACGAAGCTGGCATCTGGCATCGGACTTGAAAGCAGCAGACTGCTTTCGCCAGCTCGCGCTCGGCCTCACTTCCTACTCCACCTCTTACAACAATTAGTGTGGCTCACTGGTTAGAGGAGGCAGACCTGGAAGCAGAGGTCAGCCCGGGACCAGGGTTCAATTCCTTGCTCGGTGGGGTCTTGAGTCCTAAAATGTCCATGGACTCGACAATTCTTGCTCCGGTGCCTACTCGATTCACGGGTTCACACTCTGCGACTCTGGGTAATAGCTTGCTTAATCTCCATAACGGCCCCTCGCGGCGGGATGCCTGGCTTTCACCTTGCGGATACGCTGCCGGGGTTATCTCACAGGGGAATACCAGGACGGGTTCCTTAAGCAAGCGCTTAGAAACCGGTTGGTGATTTGCGCTATATAAATTACTGTACATTTACAATTAACTTTCGTTATCGCTCACACTCCATATGCTCGTTCCCTCCCACCCTTTCTTTGATGTCTGCTTTTCTTGTTTACAAATGAACCTCTGCGCAGGGTACTCTCTCTCTCTCTTTCTCATACACTCTCTCTTTTAAAGAAAATTACTACTTCTCTAGAACACAGATCTGTGCTTGGCAGAACCGCGTTTCTCTGTGCACACAGTGCCTTGTTCATGCTTGTTAATCCTCGTCGCCAGCCGTAGCTTCTCTGTTGATTGCAGGTCAGTAATAGGGCGATGTTCCCAGACCCGTGTCGCCGTATGTTATGGGAACATTCGTGACCGAGCAGGAACTGTTACAAAGCACTGGCTCTCTCTAGACTTTTACATCACTTGGACATTCACGTGGCACGTGCATTAAATCACACGAGCGGGGCTCTGGTGGCAAGGCGCCATTGCATTTACTTCTGAAAATCAAATTTACAACCGGTGTGAGGAGTCAGGCTGCCCGAAAGCACTCCTAATCCCCTGAACATGTCATACTGTAATGCCTCGATTATTTACTGGCATCTCATTACTCTGATTTATTGTTCCCCACCCCAGCCCTTACCCAATCACAATGGGAGTCTATCTGACGAGGCAGGCGCTCAGCTGCACCTTCTTTAAAACCTAAATGTAGCATCTTGCTTTTCATAAGCCCCTCCCACAGCTGAGCAGTGCCTGCATAGTCTTTGATTGGCTACAAAACTCCAAACAGTGAGTTGGAGCAATTAGATCAACAGCAAGAATTACAGCATTTTTTCATCGTAATCTTAGTCTTCCCATCCCATACATAATCATGTGTATTTTAATGTAATATTATTATCGATCTTCTATCCAAAGCACTTTAAATAGAACATATTGCATACATATTTAACAATACTCAATAAAAGTTGGTAGTCAATTTTCTGACCTCTGGGGGGGTAGAGTGGGATTTGCCGGGATAAAAACTTTCTAGTTAATCACAGCCCTCGACAGGAAGTGCTCAGCTAACTGACCCATCCAGCTAGCCAGAATTTACTTGCCAAGTGCTAGCTAGCCAATTTGTTTACGTAAATCATCAGAAACACTAGAAAGCCATAACATACGTGATTTATTGAAACTGATATAAGAAGACTATAAGAGGTCAAGGTAACCTGCTGCACTATGTAGCCAAACCCCAGTGCATGAGGTTCACCCACCTCTGGGCAGTCATGCATGATAGAAGTAGAACAAGACACCCAGGGCGCTACATTGCATATCTGCAACATAGCTCTTTGAAGCCATGGCCCAGGTAGTCGACATGGCTCTGGATGAATGACCCTAAATTCCCACTGGGTGTGCTAGATTAGACACATTGTAGGCAGGATGGTTTGTTAAGCGCCTGCCCATGGACATGCAGCTGAGATGGTTATAATAACTTGGCCGAGCTGTCTAACCCTTTAAGTGTTCTGAAGTGGGAAAAACCCATATATTATTAAGTGCTGATAAACAATCTAATACTTGGTGTGCCTTGTTTTATTATTGAATATGTTACTTTATGCATTTGTTATAAAAGGAGAACCTAGGAAAAGTATTTGCAATACCTAGCAAGACTATTATAAATGTCTAAATGTTGAAGGTTCTATTGTGCTAGGATGTTGTGCACTGGCGTGGTCCAGTCCCCAACATACACCCCGTTGCCAAGACGTGAAATAAACATCGCACATATACAGTACTTATAATTCTTGACGCTACACAAATACAGCAAGGATTGAATTTAGTAGTTTGTAACTTTCTTGGACAAATTCAATCATTATTTCCTACCTACGGAAGGTAGAGAGAGCCCAACGTGGATGTCATCTTTAATCAATACAACATACACTCCAAATACCACCGAGTGCCACATAATTACATGCCACATAATTACACTGCACTCAATGCAACATACACTCCAAATACCACTCAGTGCCACATAATTACACGCCACATAATTACACTCTACTGAATGTAACACACACTCCACACAATACCACTCAGTGCCACATAATTATATGCTACATAACTACACTGCACTCAATGCAACATACACTCCGAACAATACCCCTCAGTGTCACATAATTACACGCCACACAATTACACTCTACTGAATACAACATATACTCCACACAATACCACTCAGTGCCACATAATTATATGCTACATAACTACACTGCCATCAACGCAACATACACTCCAAATACCACTCAGTGCCACATAATTACAGTGCGCTCAATGCAACATACACTCCAAATACCACTCAGTGCCACATAATTAAACGCCACATAATTACACTGCACTCAATGCAACATAAACTCCAAATACCACTCAGTGCCACATAATTACACACCACATAATTACACTGGACTCAATGCAACATACACTCAAAATACCACTCAGTGCCACACAATTACACGCCACATAATTACACTGCACTCAATGCAACATACACTCCAAATCCCACTCAGTGCCACATAATTACATACAACATAATTACACTCTACTGAATGCAACACACACTACACACAATACCACTCAGTGCACCATATATGTATATGCTACATAATTACAATGAAACATACACTCCAAACCACTCAGTGCCACATAATTACACGCAATTACACTCTACTGAATACAACATACACTCCTCATAATACCACTAAGTGCCAAATACCACTCAGTGCCACACAATTACACGCCACATAATTACACTGCACTCAATGCAACATACACTCCAAATCCCACTCAGTGCCACATATTTATATGCTACATAATTACAATGCTACATACACTCCAAACAATACCACTCAGTGCCACATAATTACACGCCACACAATTACACTCTACTGAATACAACATACACTCCTCATAATACCACTCAGTGCCACATAATTATATGCTGCATCTTTACACTGCGCTCAACGCAACATACACTCCAAATATCACTCAGTGCCACATAATTACATGCCACATAATTACACTATCTATCTATCTATGTATCTATCTATGTATCTATCTATGTATGTATCTATCTATCTATCTATCTATCTATCTATCTATCTATCTATCTATCTATCTATCTATCGCCCTCACTCTATCTATCTATCGCCCTCACTCTATCTATCTATCGCCCCTCACTCTATCAATCTATCAATCTATCGCCTTCACTCTATCTATCACACTCACTCTATCTATCGCCAACACTCTATCTATCTATCGCCCTCGCTCTAGCTATTGCCCTCACTCTATCTGTCTATTGCCCCACACTCTATCTATCTATCACCCTCACTCTATCTATCGCCCTCACTCTATCTATCTATCTATCTATCTATCTATCTATCTATCTATCTATCTATCTATCTATCTATCTATCTATCTATCTATCTATCTATCAATCTATCTCCCTCACTCTATCTAATTATCCTCCTCACTCTATCTATCGCCCTCACTCTATCTATCGCCCTCACTCTATCTATCTGTCTGTGTATCACTCTCACTCTATCGCTTCACTCTATCTATCGATTGCCCTCACTCTATCTATCTATATGTCTATCTATCTATCGCCCTCACTCTATCTATCTTTCTATCGCCGTCACTCTATATATCTATCGCCCTCCCTCTATCTATCGCCCTCCCTCTATCTATCTATTGCCCTCACTCTATCTATCGCACTCTATCTATCTATCGCACTCTATCTATCTATCGCACCACCACAGCATCACTCAGCACAACCACAGCATCACTCAGGGGCACCACAACATCACTATACACTACCACAGCATCACTGAACGCCACAGCATCACTCAGTGCCACCACAGCATCAATCTGTGCCACCATTCAACAACAACTGGTTCAAATATGTTCTCTCAATGTTTCAAGCTTTATTACAAATGTCACAAAAAGATGTTAATATTTCACTTCTGTTCTTGGATTTTCATCACAATAAAATACACTGAACATAATCTTCACAAAAGTTATTTACAAATGTTTAAGCTATTGCCATTCTAAATTACAATAACTTTTATTTAAGTATTAATTATTTAAAAAAAATTAAAAGCTATTGTTATTGGTAATATGAATACATCTAAGTCACGTAAATACAACACGTATTGCATTAATAATGCTATAGGTGTCACATTTGCGAAAGTTATAACTATTGGCATTGTAAATGACAAAGCTATCAATTTCGCTATTTTCAAAACCAACACATAAATAAAAAATGTGTCATTTACAATAACAATAGCTCGAACTTTCCTAATGCTTGTTTTTAGATTGTTTTTTGTTCTCACTCCCTCTACTACCTCTGGACTGTATCCCCTGATAATTGATAGAAACTGTATTTGATGTTTACTGATACTCGAGGTAAAGTGTAAAATTCAGATCGTTAATGTTCAGCTTGTGAACAAACGTTTGTGCCTTCTGTTCAGAGCCTTGCCATATGGCGAATAGTGTCTAGGAAATGTGACCAAGGAACAATATTGTCAGCCTGTTCCTGTCCAAACTCTTGCACCAGTATACCTGCGCAGTCATTCACAATATAAAATGACAGACCTACTTTCTTTGTTACCACATTCAATAATCAATAAAGCAAGCCTGTTGGCTTTAACATGAAAATATATTAACATGATGTGATCTCTGCCCAGAGAGACCCATCAAATAATTTAGGAAGACTCGAAGTGTACATGAACCTTAAGTCTCCCATTAGAGATATCAAGCATTTTCTGGCACCAGACCAAGAAAACTGACATATGTATTAGACACCTTCTTCTTGCATGTGTCAGACATATCACAATGTAAAACACCTTCCTATTGTATTTCTCTTACAGGGGCCTTCCAGATTAATCAAAATACAAATCACATACCCTAAAGAAAGATCGCAGATACAAACTAACCCTATATACACCTGCAACTGCCCTATATGGCCCTACTGGAAATTATGAGGTTTTGACAATCAAAAAGTTGAAGTATTCGGGCTTTGTCATGTTTGTTCGTGCACAAGCTAACAAAACTGATTTTTTTTTAAGTCTACAGGATTTGTCAAGTCATTCACTGTATAAAATGAGAGACCTTCTGCCTTTGACCCATTAAACAATTTAGGCAGCCCTAAAGTATACATTGACATGAACTTTAACTCTCCTTCTGGAAACACCAATCATTTACTGTAGTCAGAGCTAAAAATAGGGATATATGGAATTTGAGGGTACTACTGTCTGGATGCAGACTCCTTTATCTGGTGACGCTCAAGATTCTGTTACACACTATTGCATGTTTTATTCCCCCAATGTTGTTATTGAAATATCATGAAGCATAATTATTGGGACAAAGTCCCAATAATCAAAACAAGGAGTACAAACGCGAGTGAACTAAACATGCAAAATCAGTTATTCCCTTTTCCAACATTAAAGGAGACCCACCTAAACCTCCTTGCCGCCTATCATTCCCTCCTGTAACATATAGTCTGCTCATTCCCCATAGCTGGTTATTCCTCATTAGTCACAAAGTGTGGTTCCACCCTCCTAGGCTTCTCCGGTCAAAGTCATGATGTCACTCTGCAGTTGTCAAAGCAGAAAGTGCTGAAGAAGAGTCATGGACCCTACCGCAATACTGCAGTCTGGATTGAAATTAAGAAAATCAAACCAGCTGGGAGAGGAATTTGCAATAGACACCAAAGGATACCATGGACTGGGGAGGCGGAATCGCAAAAGGGATGCATTGGAACAATGACTCACCCCATGATACCTTTGGCCTAGAATTGAGGTCCCCTTCACCTGAACCGAGTGCTGCTTGAGTAGTGTGGATTATATTTAATTTCCCTGGCTATACTGCATAAAAGATCACAGATTTTCCAACTATGATATACTTGTTGGCTCCGCCCCCAAGTAGTTTGCCTTTGTTAGATGGATACCGTGGGAAAAAGCAACATACTCCTATCTAGAAAGGAAACCTCAGCACACATAACTGCTATTGGGAATACATTCAATGTATTATCACTTGCTACTGATGATGTTCAAAGGTGGGTGCATGGACTTCCACTATAATTGCCCTTTCTTTAGCTTTCACATTCAAATCTCTTTCTTCTCTTTGTCTTCCTTTCCCTCTTTTTTTCTCATTGACTCTTGGACCCGCTCGCATGGTATCAAATTACTGGGGATTATGTGAGGGGATTGCTTTTAAGGATGAAAGGATGCCAGTGGTTGTTCAGATTGGACATGGATTCCTGAATGAGGCAGATGAGATCCAACAAAAGAATATTTCCTTTTTTTATATTCGACACCAGAGTACAGGTGGTTAGGACTGGTCGGGCTTTGGCCCAGGTCTTTGTGAAGGGAATCCCCTTGACCTATGGCAAATGTCCAGGTCATGACTTGCTTGTCAATGGATAAAACTTCCTAGAGGAAGAACTCACTGACAGGGTACTCTCAACAGCTCTAAGTCAGCTCCAGAGTGGGAAAGACGCCAGGTCCAAGCTGGTTCCCCATGGAGTTCTTTACACATATCTCAGAAAAAGTTTTGACCGCAATTTGGGCTATGCTAGAAGTATCACTGACTATTTGAGAGCTACTGCCTGACCTAAGAACATGTGATGCACGAACTGTGCAGGCGACCGGAGCTGTGCTCCTACTTCTCCCTGATCCCCCCATTAACATCAAAGCCAAGATTATTGTGAACATATTGGCTGACTGACTGGTCTAATTAATAGACTCAATGTTCCTCCCAGACTAGGGTGGGCTCATGGCCTGTCACTTTACTAGACAATATCTGGTGCCTTCATAACATCTTCTCATTGTCAGTCTGCCTAGATGGTTCCCTGCCCCTACTTAGAAAAAGCTTTCAACTCAGTAAGATGGTGTACGATATTAGGTTATTGGATGAGGGGGCAAAACCCTACTCAAGCAGTAACCACAATCTTTTTTCAGGATGAAGTCACAAGCAAACCCCAAATAAACATGTGCTCAAACCCCTGGTAGCTTGGCACATAGCAGTCAGGCTTAACTTAGAGGTAACATGTAAAGAATTTAGGCAGCACTTCAAACATTAATAAAGTAAAAATACAATGAAAAATCCCACAACAATTTAGACAAATAAAGAACAATCTAATAAATACAACAAGAACACAAAACAGAAATCCAATCAGTAGATCACATGACCACGAAAGCAATATCCATGACATATCATAAGATCTTTAATAATATGCCCGATCCCATGCAAAGGCTCCGAGAAAAATGGCAGGGGGAGGTGGCGGACCTAGATGATTCCAACTGACAGGAAGCATTGGCTTCACCCAAAGAGGTGGCGATCGCATCCAAACTACGCCTTGTACAGCTGAAGATCCTTCACAGACTCTACTACACTAGAATCATATAAAATAGGGAAAACTGACAATCAACTCTGCCTGCGGCAGTGTGGGGCTCCCAGTACCTTCTTTCATACACTCTGGTAACGTCCCGCAGTAGTGCTATATTGGAAGTCTGTCATGTTCATCATTACGAAAGTCAGCTGGAGCCCAGTTCCTCCAGAACCCACACACTGCCTTTTGAATATTTGGGAGGCAACGAACCTTAATTCCACAGCGCAGACTTGGGCGACACTAGGAAAGATGTTAGCCAAAAGAAACATTGCTAAACACTTAGGTGTACTCACCACCCCCACAATAGCGGAATGGTATAAAGATATGGACATGGACATGGTGGTGGAAAAGACAGTATATGTGCACAGGGGTTGTCCTAAAAAATGGATAAGACTATGGGGAGGTTGGAACACCTACAGGGGAGGGCTGTGTGCATTGCTGACGGTGAATCAAGAATCGGAAACAAATTCATGAGAGCAAGACATTAAATATGTAATTGTGTGGGCATATGGACCAGCGTATAATGTGTACGAGAATAAGATAATTAACAGATGGGAGTTGTATTGAACAATTGCTCAATGTTTCATGTGTAACTTGATGCTGTAACTGTACCTCTAAATGTGAATAAAAAGACTTAAAAAAATAATCCATTCAGTAGAACCCGAGATATGCAATTTTAAAGACTTAAGTGGAAATATTAATAAAAAGCCTAAAGAGCCACTCCCGGCTATCTTGTTGTGCGAGACAGAAAAAAATCTCACAAGTTCCGGCTGACCAAGATGGAGCACGGGTCAGATACTTGAACCAGGTTAGTCCTGTTGAAAGTTACCTTCTCAGTCCAGCTCAAAGAGTCCCATTTGCGGTGAAGGGGGGTCACAAGGAGCAAGAAAGTTTCCTGGACAGTTGTCGATGTATCACGAAGAGCAGGCCTGCAGTCATAAATGGCTGTTGCTGTAGCGCAAAGATCCTAATGTCGTCGCAAAGAGTCGGGTCATAGCTTTGCGGTGGCACTCCCTGCGAGCGGTGAATCCGGGAAGAACGTGAAGAATCTGGTTTGTGTTGTCTGCCAGTGCAAGCAACAAGGTTTTGGCACCAACGAGCCCATTCCCGGTCACAAAGAGCTACAAAACTTCAATTCACCTCCACCATGGCCATGTGAAAGGTACAGGACCTGAGGGGCACCACTTGGGTGTCAGAGGCTGGCTCAGCTGGATCTGGGTGCTGGTTTTGGTGGTTGGGAGTATGTTATACCCCTATGGCTCTGAACAAGAGGGCAGCAGACTAGCCCTGGAGTCACTCTGGGAGTCCTGGGTTCAGGTGCTGGCTCGATCCCTCTTACTCTGGCAGGGGGCAGTGGGGCAGCAGGGTAGCAAGGCAGAAGTCCAGAAGGGCAGCAAGCCAGCAGTCCAGCAAGGCAGTAGTTCAGTTTGACAGCAGTCTAGCAGAGTGACAGGCCTTTCTGGCAGTCTCCACAGGTCCAGAAGTGTACTGAAGAGTTGGTGTCTGAGGTTCAATATTCATACCAGGTGCCTCCTTTGAAGTGGCAGAAGCTTCTAGAAGTTTTCCTTTGAAGTGCAAAGGTTTCCAGTCTCCCCAGCCCTGGCTCCAGGCTAAATGCAGGGGTTATGCAGCACTTTGTGTGGAGGAGGGACACAGCCCGTTCAAGTGTAAGTAAGGCTGTCCCTAGCTCCACCCTCCCATCCTGCCAGTGATGGCCATCCAGGCACAACTAAGCTTTCTTTTGTGTGTACAGGGTCAGACTGGCCTATAGGTCAATCGGACAGTGCCGTATGAGCTGGTCTCACAGGTCGGCATGTGGCCGGTGTTTGGCTGTTTGTGGGCCAGCTCTATGGTCTGTAGGGCCACTTTTTTACAGTTGATTTCCCTGATATTAGAACTAATATTGACTGCAGCAAGTTCAAATCCATACAATCTTCCATACCTTGCAAAACACTTATATAGCATGTCTTTGCAAGTTAAAAAAAAAATTTCTTTGAAAACATTGGACACATTTTTAGCTTTCGAATTCACAAATGGCATCACTTTTTTGTTGTTGCTTGGGACTATAGTCTGTTCCAGCCCGACCCGGTGTGTGTAGCTCTCTAAGAGGAATGCACACAGCCCAATTGTCGGCTACACCCAGGCATATGAGCCAGTGACAGGCTGCAGGCACCAAATTGCTGAGGCAGAAAAATGGCAGCTTTCTTAAAGTGACATTTTCAGAATTGTTATTAAAAATCCGGCTTTAACATAAGAGAGGACTTTTCATTACAAATCGAAAGACACCAAACATGAATTGATTAACTGTTCCAATTTGGAAGTTAGAGTTTATCAAATGTAATAAGGTAACTCCTATGTTATCCTCAGGGAGATGTAGGCCTTGCAGTAGTGAAAAACACATTTAAAAGTTTTTTACTACCAGGACATGTAAAACCTAAAAGTAATTGTCCTGCTTTCTAAATACATTGTACACTACCCCTGTGGGCCTTCTTAGGGCCTACCCTAGGGGTGATTTGTATGTAATAAAAATGCAGATTTGGACCTGGCAAATGTTTATTTTACCAGGCCAAAATGGCAGTTAAAAACTGCACACCCAGGCTGCAATGGGAGGCCTGAGACATGTTTAAAGGGCTACTTAAGTGAGTGGCACAATCAATGTGCTGAACCAAGCATTTCCTTTTCAGGCCTTGGGGAGTTGTAGTACCACTTTACTAGGGACGTCTACGTAACTTAACTAGGCCAATTGGGTGTAATTCAGTTTTACCATGTTTTAGGGAGAGTGCACATGTACTTTAGCACTGGTTGGCTGTGGTAAACTGCACAGAGTCCTAAGGCCAACCAAAACGAATTCAGCCAAAAAAGTAGAGGGTAATGGTAAAAAGTTTGGGGGTGGCCCTGCAGAGAGAGCCAGATCCAACACTTCCTTTGCACTTCTAGGGAAGCTGAATATGGCCCCAAGTCCAAGGAGAGGTGATGCGTCTGTTTCTGGACACGTGACCTTGGTTCCTTACTGCTGGGCACCGTTGGTGAGGAATATGGCACACAGGTGCGATGTGTCGAAAATCCAGACGTGCTGGGTATATGTGGCAGTGGCAAAACAGGTGCTGCACCAATTTCTTCAGCTGCACAGCAGGGCCTGCGTCGGAGTGGGCGTTTCATACGCCAGAGACTTGGTGCTCAGGACTTGGGCTATGGCAATCTTTTAGCTGCACTACAGGCGCTGCTTTGATTCTTCTGCCACCTCGCGGTGATGCTTTTTTGTTTTTTAAGCGCACTGTATTGTTGCAGCAGGAAAAGCAGGTGCTGAAGGTTGATGCATGGACTTTCTTGTACCTTTGCAGCAAATCCACATCCAAGGGCCCAAAATTAGATTTGGCACCGCTTGGCAGGTCAGAACTCCCAGCAGAGGAGTTCAGGGGCTGCAGGTGAAATGTCTTAAATGGCCCTAAGTCTTCTTAACAGGAGACAAGCACATG
Organism: Lissotriton vulgaris; assembly: GCF_964263255.1. Classification (NCBI taxonomy): domain Eukaryota; kingdom Metazoa; phylum Chordata; class Amphibia; order Caudata; family Salamandridae; genus Lissotriton; species Lissotriton vulgaris. The sequence continues at coordinate 912,752,326 of NC_141689.1, forward strand.
CAAGCCCTTGTAGAACCAGAAAGCAAAGTCCGGTCCTTTCACTGCCCAAGTCAGAAGCAGCAAGCAGTAGGCCTGCATAGCACACCAGCAAGCAGAGTAGCAGTTCTGCTCCTACAGCTTCTTCAGCTCTTCTTCTTTGCAGAATCTCCTCTTCGTCCAGAAGTGTACTATAAATGTGAGATCCCAGGTCCAATACTTATACTCCTTTCTGCCTTTGAAGTAGGCATACTTCAAAGGACAGTCTTTGTAGTGCACAAATCCTGCCTTGCCCTGATCTTGCTCCAGACACACTCAAGGGGGGTGAAGATAGTGTTGTGTGAGGACAGGCACAGCCCTATTCGGGTGTCAGTGACAACTCCTCCCACCACTTTAGCTCAAGAAGACCCATCAGCCTGGTGATGGGCCATCAGGATATGCAGGGGACACCTCAGCTCCCTTTGTGTGACTCTCTTTAGCATGGGTACTCACAAACATTTTCCCAGGGGCCAATAAGTTTGATCTGTGATATGACCGGGGTCTGCATTGATGCCAGTGGGTGACAGGTGGGTGGAGGGAGTGGGCAGTAAAGTGGGTATAGGGGAAGCAATGCATATATGTCTAGTGGCTGAGTTGCACAATGGGAAATCAGAAAATCTGGGGTTAATCCAAGCTTCCCCACTTTATCAAATTGTGTGATCCTAGACAATTGTTTTATTTCTCTTTTCCTCCTTTTTCTTCATTATCACAAATAAGAGGACCGAAGGGAAGAATTGATGTTTCGAAATTCATGTTTGAAAACTATCACTTTTAAAATAATACTTCTCAATATAATCTAATATGTGATATAATCTGATGTATTAATGTGAAAAGGTTCTGCATGTTAAATACACTTTTTGAATTTTGGAGAGAATCATATTCTCACACACCTAAAGATGAGCAGTGGAGAACTTCCTAGTTACTTCCTTCCTTTAACACACACTAACATTTAAATAGATGCTTGACTGTTTATTACTTATCTTTTTGTTGTTAGTGCTGAGACGAGTAAAGAGCAGCTCACACCAGGGTGCTGCATGTAAAGGTCGGGAGGGCCATATGCAGCCCCCGGGCTGTACTTTGAGTAACAGTGGTCTATAGTGAATGCACAAGCAGCCCAACTGTCTATCTGAACTAGGCATGGAATCCACAGGCAGGCAAAGGCACAGAATGGTAAAGCAAGAAAATGGTCACTTTCTAAAGTGGCATTTTGAAACACACAATTTAGAAACCAATTTCACAGAAATATGTGTTTTTAAAATCTGAGTTCATGGTACCCAAACTCCAAATCTCTATCTCTTCCCAATTTAAAGTTACACTTGCAAAATGTTACAAGGTAGCTCCAATGATAACATATAGGAGAGATAGTCCTTGCAACAGTGAAATTCGAAAGTAGCAGTATTTCACCATCAGGACCTGTAGAACACACTAGTACATGTTCTGCCATTTAAATACCCTGTGCCCTGCCCATGGGGCTATCTTAGGCCTATCTTAGGGGTGCCTAATATGTAGAGAAAAGGTTGGTTTGGCCTTGCAAGTTTCTGAATCCTTACTAGATATCTTCTGGCGAAAAGTCTCTAAAGACATAACATGCATTATTTGTGGTTGCAGCATGTAGCGGTTCATAATGTATTGAAAGTAACCATGATGAGATAAACCCAATGCATTTCGGGACTGCTCCCACCGTCAGAGGGTTTTCAGTTTACTGCATGTAATGGTCTCTATATACTCCCCCGCATAACATAACATAATAACCTTATGTTCAGTGGAGACCTGTACAAACGCCGCCACCGCCGAGAGTCAGGAAAACTTACCAGAGGGCTAGAGGACGCTGCCCATATCGCCGCCACCGCCGCCAAGAGTCAGAATACACCAGACTCCGCGCCGCCGCTCCGGGAGACTGCAAATCCCGGCAGGCACCGCGGCGGCGCGTCGGAGTGACGCGGAAGCGCCCTGAGAGCGCCAACGACCACGCATAAAGGCGGAGCACCCCCGCGTCGCGGGACGCGAGCGGGACGCCCGGGGCGAAGCCCGGGCAAAGGGCGGGCCCTCTACGGCCCTCATCGGCAGGAGGAGGCAGGGGCAGGGCCAGAAACCCTGTCAGAAGTACAAGAGGCAATCAACGGACCAAGTAAGACTGTATTGTTTTTAACAGCCCCACGTTTATTCTCAGCTGCCTAGGCTCAGCGCTATTTTAGCTATAATGTCGAAAAAGAACCAAGTACCACAAGCTAATAACATGAAGAATTATTTGGTTCAGACTGTGGAAAAAATCAACTCTAAAAGGAGAGAATCATTGGGTCTTAGTCAGTCACCTGACCTACGTTGCTTATCCCCCTCCTTAACCCCATCACCGGAGGACATAGTCTCTTTACAGACTTTCCCTGATGCCAGCTTCATGTGTCCCACAACACTGGAATCCGGCCCCGTGACCAGTAACGTACCATCCGGATCTGGTTCCGAGGTTCTCCTAGTGGACCTTGGGAATCAAGTGGTCAGTGATGAGGACCAGGAAATTCTTGCATCCCCCACTGATGATGACACCTCTATCACTGAACTTCCTTCCCGCTCGGATTCCGGGAAAAATAAAAACCCACCTAGGCGGGGTGGTCTAAGATCTGGGACTAGGAGGAAGAGGGTAAATACCCCAAAAGCTCCTCCCAAGGAGACTCGAGGGGGGCGTGCAAAGTCTACTAATACTTTTGATGAGGACTTATTCGATAGACTCACTGAGTTAATTGATTTGAAAATTAAAACCATCGTCAAGCCTTTGCTCTCTAAAATTGATAAACTTCAATCCGAGATTAAAAAGTTGGGAGGGCAGATGAACAAACTAACTGAGGGAGTTGACTGTGTTATGACAGCTGGGGCAAATATGGGTAATAGCAGAAGGCAGGATGACGACCAAGAGAGGGCGATTCCAGTTGTAGCCCCTAGTAATTCACCACCCCAACTTCTTGACCAACCCATTAGCAGTTCTGGTACTAGCAGAGGGGAGGGCTCTTTAACGGTTGAGATACCCCCTGCTCAAGACCAACCAACTGACCCACTTCAATTTATAGTTGAAGCCTCCCCTGTCGTCCTAGTTCTGGCGAACGTTCCACCATTAGAAGCTGGTACTGAGGAATCCTCATGCTCCCTGTCTAATAAAGCCCTACAGTGGCTAACAACAAATATGAGATTAGCTCCAGGGGGTGGGCGGCAGCTGGCCCAGGAAATTAAAACAGCCAAAAGGGTCTCATGGCTGGGCAATCGCCCTAAAAAATTCAAGGGGGATTGTGTAGCAGTAAGTTTTACTCACACAGGGGTGTTACCTAACATCCTAGTCAACTTACTCCCACCACAACGCAGGCAGGGTTCTGTTGTACCATTGACACTTAAATTCTTTTATGGTGAACAACAGAATGTCACATACCCTAAAACACCAGCTTTTGCCTGGGATTCTAACCCTGATACACACCAGAGATGGGGTTTTGAACACACTCGCAACACTGTGAATCATTCAGTACCCCAAGGGTTTCAGAATCCTTTTGCTCAACCCCTCTTACTGTCCAACCGCTTTGCACCCCTTTCATTTTTAGACCACAATGATTGACTTCAGTCAGAACAACCTGTAAAGCCTAGGACCAATGTGCCTGTTTTTAGTATCCTTACCTGGAATATTGCCGGCATTAAGACAAAGGCAGATAACGCAACTTGGTTAAACTTTATATCCAAGTATGACATTATCGCCTTTCAGGAAACCTGGGACACTAACAACACCTTTTCTCTTGATGGCTTTAGCTACTTTAGTATTCCTGCCGTGGCTAGCTCAGCAGGAAGGGCTAAGGGGGGCTTGATTAGCCTGTTTAAACTTGATATTAAGGGATGCCTCAAGTTACTAGCCTCAGGTTCAGAACATTGCCTTATCGTTGAATTGTCTCGTGCTGAGTCTCCTAATATTTTGTTTATTAATTTTTATAATTCCAATGCTGCCGACTGCACGTCATATAGTCTCGGTAGATTGGATGATTTCTTGTCAGTCTACAGTGAGGATGTTAATGTATTCGAAATTATTTTTTTAGGGGATTTTAATATACATCCTTGTTTACTATCATGTGTTTGTGATGACGTAGACTCCCCCCCGAACAGTGCAATGGTTCATCTGGCGCACAACAAGCAGGGGGACTGTCTAGAAAATTTTCTTGCTAGATGGAACCTATATGAATCTAGTTGTGGGGAGGGGGAGGTCAGGGCCCCTACTTTTAAGGGCTCAGACAATGGCTCTATCATTGATTAAATTTTTATCTCTGCATGTTTTTTATCCAATGTTTTTATGTATAGAACTGTGATATCTGCTTTTAGTGACCACAACCCAGTTTCTCTGGACATAGGAGAGGGTGAACTATTAGGACGCATCCATGGTTCAACTTTAATGGATGGACCACTCAAAGTTAAGGACCAAAGACGCAGACTCAAATGGGATAGTATAACCCCAGAACCGTTCATTCAGGAAGTTTTGTTAGAGGCTGAGGAAGAGGTTGGGGTTTGCTTATCGAATGATGCTAATGATGGGGATGTTATTCTCGCATTTACTAACATATGCTGTAAGATAAACGGTAGGCTCTCTGTGATCAGTAAGACCAAGACTAAACCTCTTAAAAGATGGTTTGATCACAGTTGTTCCCTAGCACATTCTGTGCTGCTTAACGCCCTTAAATCCGATCCAAAGGATCGCGACCTTATTAGGATTAGTAGGGCCTTATACAAAAAAGCTATTGCAGCCAGAAAGAAAGAGCTTAAAAACGAAGCTTGGGCGCAACTTACAGACCCAGCCATATTAAAAAATAGTGGGGAGTTCTGGAGAATTGTTAATCAACCCCTTCTTACAGGCGAGGATAACTCCCCCCTGGAAGCAAATATCCCAGATCAGGACTGGATCCAACACTTTAGAGACATATACTCAGGCCAGTCTCTAGCCAAGAATAGTGCTCATGAAGAGTCTACTACTATACTGGGTAACCACCTGCACTTTGAAGTTGAGGATATTTTAGATGCCATTAGTCGCACTCTGACAAAAAAGGCACCGGGACCGGATGGTGTTCCGGCTGATGCCTTTAAATGCTTCCCCAACTTCTGGTCAAGACTGCTTTGCAGGGTTTTTAACGCCTTAAACCGTGACAACATTCCGGAGTCCTGGAAAACTTCAACTATTATCCCGGTTTTTAAAAAAGGCAATAGGCAGGACCCTGCATGCTATAGGCCCATTTCATTGATAGACTCCTCAGTCAAGATCTTAGGGAGAGTCCTATTAGCAAAACTGAATATATGGGCCACCGAGAATAACATCTTGAGCAATGTGCAATACGGGTTTAGACCTAAGAGAAGCACCCTGGACCAGTGCCTCAATCTCCACCTACTGATTGAGAAATACACCAGAGCTAAGGATGGGTCCATGTACCTAGGGTTCATGGACCTCTCCTCTGCATTCGATATGGTCAATAGATCCAAGCTCTGGGGTAAACTGGTTGAGATGGGTCTGGACAGATCTATAGTCAACTTACTGTCCGACCTTCATTCTGGCCTGTCTGCTAAAGTTAGAGTCTCCACTGATGGAAGATGTACCGAAGTGTTTGCTTCTGAAAGAGGTGTCCGTCAGGGATGCATCTTGGCACCTTTACTGTTCACGTTGTATGTGAATGCCTTAGAGCCTGCTCTAAGAGGGGTCACTTGCGATATTCCACGTGCAGGGGAACAGGGTATTCCAGTTCTCCTGTACGCGGATGACGCGGTGCTTCTGGCGCGAACAGGAGTGGGGCTACAACGGCTGTTGGATGCTTTCGAATCCTTCATGGGTTCCTTAGACCTGAAAATTAATGCAAAAAAATCCCAGGTCATGTTTATGGGTCAGGCTTCTAGGAAATCCCTCCACAAAACCTTTTTCTGCGGAAGGGAAAAACTTGTTCGGGTTACTACTTTTCCCTACCTGGGGATCACCTTTGATGAGAAAGGTAGCTGGGGCCCTCATGTAAAAAGTAGAGTAGCTACACTGGCTAGAACTTCCGCGGCCCTTCATGGCTTTTCAAAAAGACTAGGGGGCAGGCCTTTTGAAGCTATTAGCAAAATATACAAAGCCAAATGTATTTCTGTAGCTTCATACGGGAGCTCCCTTTGGGGGTATAAAAGAGTTGATCCCATTCAGACCGCGGAAAACAGATTTTTTAGATCAGTTTTGGGCGTCCCGCAGTCAACCCCATCTTATACTGTCCACCAGGAGCTAGGAGAAGGCTTCATTAGCGATTTGGTTAGAATAGCCCCATTAATCGCATGGCTCAAGTTGTGGCTCAATCCTGAAATTCCCCTAAACCATTCCATAATAAGGGACTGTTTGACCCTGGACAATGCACACAGGATTGGATGGTTAAAGTACATTAAGGACAGTTTTTGTAGGTTGGGGAGGCCTGAATTATACACAGCCACTGACTCCATAACACCCAATGACATTGTCCTCACCAAGGCTGCTATGAAGGACCTTCTTTCCTTGGAGAGGGAGGAAGTCGAGCTAAAGAAACCCTGTGTTAGGGCCAGCCTCCTGCTGGCTATACCTAGTGGTCCTGACAACTACCTCAATGTGGTGACTAATCCTTATCATAGGTTCATTTTAACCCGTTTTAGACTTAACCTAATTCATTTTAACTTGGGTTTTTACTCCGAGTGGAGTACCCCTGAAAAGGCCCCGCCATGTCCTTGTGATCTTTTTTCAGAACAGAGCACAATGCACTTTATAATGTTCTGTAGCCATTATAATGATGCCCGGAGGCAGTTTCTCGTTCCTATACTTAAGGAAGCGGGATTTATTCTGGTTCGACCTGCTCTTATTTACCTACAAATGCTGCAAACTCCCAGGATCATGTTTTTCGTGGCAAATTTCCTGGTAAGAGCAATAAGAAGCAGGAATACCAGACTTAAGAGCGCAGACCCGTTTATTAACTAGTCGGGCTGATGGCAACTTCAGGTTAACGAATTTTAGATCACAGTGTGTCAGGTCTTGTAGTTACCATAGTAGAATATTTATGCGGGGATCATCCCTTGGGATATTGCACTTTATTATGCACTTTATTATTAATGCACTTTAATACCACGCAATTACAAAGTCTTAATGATTTGCAACATGGTACATTGATTTTTATTTGAAATGTTCTTTTTTAATGTTCTAACTGTTTTTAACTGTTTTTAATTGCTTTTTTTATTCATGCTACTTGTTGTCTGTGTTTTTTATGCCATTGTCTTTGTATGATATTAAGTTATCGCAATAAAGAACTTTGACTGACTGACAGTGAATACTGATATGAAACTGCCATCAGAGTAAACACAAAAATGATCATTATGCAACGACACCTGAAAACCTTCTGCTGGGTAAATGTGCCAAATTCCACGTGTTCCATGAAAAAGGAAAATGAGCCCCATTGGTGTGAGTATATAGAGACTAATACGGGCACTAAACCAAAAAACCAAGTAAAAAAAAAACTCTGACAATAGTAAACTACCTCAAAACTCACTGCGCATTCATCATAAAGAGAACCGGGACGGGAACACCATGTCTCTCAATAAAACTCAAGCTGTGCCCGCTACTTACAACACTAATATATCAAACAAGATTCTATAAAATAATGTGACAATCAACCCACTACTCTGGACTCTGAAACATAACATGCAAGTAACAGAAAAAGTGCTCAATTTACTTGCAATAAAAAAACTAACTGCAAAAGGTTCGCCCATCAGAGAATGCTCCCCAAACAAAACAAGCATTTGCTATGCAATAGGTCTCACATTATTAAAGTTTAAGATATTGGCATTGCTAAATAATGGAACACCAATAGCTCAAACTTTAATAATGTGAGACCTATCACATTGCAAATGCTTGTTTAAATTATTTTTATTCCCCCTTTGTTATCCTTACCACTCTATATCCTTACCCACCCCTAAACCTTTATCTATCTATCTATCTATCTATCTATCTATCTATCTATCTATCTATCTATCTATCTATCTATCTATCTATCTATCTATCTATCTATCTATCTATCTATCTATCTGTCTATCTATGCACGCACACACACATACTTATCTTAAATACACTGACCTTGCATTGTAAATGCATGCGCGGTAAAGATAAATATGTGGTACAGGCATGTGTGATAAAAGCATTGCATTGTAAAACCAATGTGTGGTAAATGATGCATGGTAACGGCATTGCGTAGTAATGCCAACGTTATAAAGGCTGTTTCCACCATTTAACAGCTACCATGCCCTGTTTATCCAATACCTACAATGGCTATCCTACCTTGTGAGTCTATAACCTATTATAGCTGCCCAACCCTGTGCACCTATAATACAACAGATACCTCACCCTGTGTTCTATAACCAATTCTTGGATTTGAATGATTCTTTCTTTCGTATGGACGACTTGTTACTGATTTCCATGCATCAGGGTCTGTCTTTGTCCATTGTATTTCATTTGTGACTTCTAAAGTGCATGTACACCTACTAGGTATGATAGCTCCAAAGATGGCTACAGCTAAAGCCACAAGCACTGGCACTTTTCAGATCTTTTTGTTATATTGTGGAATGAGTGTAAAGCACGCGATTGCCCCCCAATGTTTGCTACAGTCCTCTTCTTACTCTCTATGATTGAAAGAGTGGTCATGTGGTTTGATGACATGTAGTCATTGTTGGAGCACCCTGATCAGTTAATTCCCTGTCGGATAATTGATCAAGCACCAGAGTCCTCAACCTGCTGAGCCCTCACCATGACAAAAAAGGTAAACATCAAGAAACGTGGTGGCCAGCATTGGCCCGCAATATCCGCATCCCTGTCAGAGTTTCAGAACATCCACACGAGATAATATAACATTAATTTAGATAGTCAGTGCTTTCTCGAAAGTGTACCATTAATCGGAATACTTAGTCTAGAAAATCAGTGGATATCCTAAATAAATATCTCAAGCATCCACTCTTCCTGGATCGAAATTGGGTGCTCCTAATTTAGAGCCCCCTAAACTGCTGAGGCCTGCCAACTGAAAAGAAATTGTGGTATGCCTGAGTGGGGGTTGGAGTGTTCTCCGAGACTCACGTGGGCTGGGTTGGACTGCATTATGGCACAAAGCCAGAGAACATAAAATGTGAGGGAACCATTAAGCCCACACTTCTTAAGTACAACACTATTTCTTTTATGCTGTTGGAACAGTATTCCATCATTTATGGCTTACATGTGACATTATAGCAAAAGGTTTGAGCTATTGGTGTTGCATTATTTAGCAACTCCAATAGCTCAAACTTTAATAAAGCGAGACCTATTGCATTGCAAATGCTTGTTGAATTATGCCTCTTGTTTATTACTAGCATCCATACGAAGTAAGAACGCGTAGGAAGGATTTGTATTTGTATCTCTATGTATTTATTTGTGTATATGGTTTGAGTATTTTTTTGTTATAAAAAAGATAAAATATATATTTTGGCAGCTACTCTTGTAGTTGGTATCCAAGTTATATGAAAAAAAGAAAAGAAGTGTAGAGCTCTAAGACTCGGTGATGGGGATTAATTTGATTTTCCCCTTTAGAAATAAAGGTTTATTTGTTCCTTTGCATCATTGTCTGCTTCCACAACTGGACACCCAATGCGGCTCGATGGTGACCTATTGTGCCATGCTCTGGACACAGCAAGCTCACCCGTGTGTTGGGGTGCTAACGTACATTCTGCGGTTGTCTGGACACCTCACACCCAGCTGTGGTGTCGGGTGATGACCCACATTCTGCTGTGCTCCGGACACCGCACACTCACCCATGGTGTTGGGGTGAAGCCACACATTCTGCTATGCTCTAGCCATCGCACGCGCCCACCCGTGGTTTTGGGTGGTGACACACATTCTGCTGTGCCATGTACACCGCACACCAACCCGTGGAGTCACCCATTCATCAATGCTCTGGGTGGTGACATACATTCTACTGTGCTCTGGGGGTTGACACATTCTGGTGTGCTCTGGACACTCTCACGCACCACCCTTGGTGTCGGGTTGGTGACACACATTCTGCTGTGCTCTGGGTGGTGACACATTTTTGTGTGCTCTGGACACTGCACGCACCACCCTTGGTGTTGGGGTGGTGACACACATTCTGGTGTGCTCTGGACACTGTACGCCCACCTGTGGTGTCGGGTGGTGACACACATTCTACTCTGCTGGACATGGCACACGCCCACCCCTGGTGTGGCGAGGGTGGCACAGATTCTGCCATGCTCTGGACACCGCACGCCCACACGCCGTGTTGGTATGGTGACGCACATTCTGCCGTGCACTGGACTCCTCACGCCCACCCATGTGGTGACACACATTCATCCATGCTCTGGACACTGCATGCCCACCCATGGTGTTGGGGTGGTTACACACATTTTGTGGTTATCTAGACACTGCATGTGTCCATCTGTGGTGTAGGGGTGGTTACTAGCATTCTGCCGTGCTCCGGACATCGCACACCCACCTGTGATGTTGGGCTGGTGATGCACTTATATTTTTTTCCTCAATTTTTTGTCATTCTAAAGGATGTTTAAGGGATTCCTTTAGGTAGTAATAAAGATGTTGTATTCTGAGTTTGTGCTTTTCCTTTAAGATTGTCATTCTTTTTGGAACTCTGTCGTTATGGTGTTCTACCTTCTAGCTTGTCAGGGCAGTTGCCTGCTAGCTCAGAAGGGGACACCAGCTTATCTCTGTTTATCATAATAAATATCCTATTTCATATTTATAACCAGTTGTGGTCATTCAAGCTTCCCCTACAACAATTGGTGATTAATTCCTAGCTAGGAAGATTGCAGAGAATGAAGCGGATTTAAGCTGGTGTGGAGAACCACGCGTGATAGTCTTCGAGACTTGGAAGTATTCTTGGACAATTTTTTTTTTTTTTATACAAGGTGGAATTGTACCCGATTTGTCATGATGTGTCACCTATCTAGTTTTTGCTGCTTAACTCAACGCAAGAAGAAACGTTTTTAATTGGTAGATGAAGAGTATCATCGATTTCCACGAAGAGAACGGTATAATCGATTTCCAGTTATACTTCAAAATGTGTTGCAGTGGACTTCGCTACAATCTTTGACCATTGATTGAATCTGTGAGTTTTCACTTGCTTATACTATTTTGCACACTGTTGGAAGCCTGTTGGTGGCATCGTTACTCCACTTGCGACATTTGAAACTGCTTAAACTGACTCACCACTTGTAGCGCGAGCCTCCTTCTTCATCTCGGGTTTGTTACAGACACTGAACGTCACGTCTGATGACATCGATTTTACGCGTCTCATTGCAGTGATGCGTTACGCTTGGCAGCAACACTGTGAAAGGACTACCAATATTCTATTTGTACGTAGTGACATACCAACGTGCGGCCATTTTGTGTTTTCAGTGTTTCCTAGCAACCCGATTCATTTTATCGGTGTTTGGGACGAAAGTTGCTACTACTGAATTGTTTGGAGAACGACACGCCGGAGAATACTTTGGGTTAACGACTTCGAAGTAACAACCATAAACAAGTTGGTATTATTCTGTTACTTTATATTATTCATTTTTATTTTTAGTCGTTTTTACCAAGTTCATACCAGTTTTGTGTCTCAAACTAAAGGAAGCACTGATTCAAAAGGAGAAGAACTTATTGTGATATTTTGTTTTCCTCTTAATACAAGACTAATATTTATTTTCAAGTGAAAGGAAAAAGAGTAAATGATCAAACATGGAAAGTCACAATGTGGTAATGCCACCACCGTTCTTGCAAGATAATGGTGATCCTCCAATTGAATGGGAGGAGTGGATTGAAATTTTCGAAAATTACATTGAAGCTGTAGATGGGAAAGACTTCAGTGCTGTAAGGAAAAAGGCTTTGCTATTGAGCACTTTAGGCAAAGAAGGTCAACACGCATTTAAATTTCTACCTCAAGGCACTAATGCTGATGGAAGGGTTATTTCAAATGTTTATACTGAAGCCAAGGAACATTTAAAAAAACAATATTCAAAAGAGGTAAATATTGTAATGGCAAGACACAAGTTCTATACTCAACCTCAGAAACAGGAAGAGACAGTCAATCAATTTGTCACACGGCTTAGAGAGTTGTCCCTGAGGTGCAATTTTAGGAACATCAGAGATGAAATGATACGAGATCAACTCATCGTACAGTGCAAGAATAAGAAGATGCAGGAGAAACTGTGGGCTGTGAAGAATCCCTCATTACAAGATGCAATAGAAATTGCAAAAGATGTGGAAGAATCCAGTACTTGTATGAAAGAGATGGAATGTAAAGACGATTCAAAAGAGTCTGTTTCGTGTGTAGAACACCTGGAGGGGTTGCAGCTGTTGGTAGTAAAAAAAGATATGAGAAGACTGATAAGAATGTAGGAAGGATGTCTAATTTCAATTCTTATGGTTCTGCCTCATATAGAAACAGAGACAGAGTGTGCACGAGATGTGGAAGTACATATCATTCTGCTGATTATAAGAAGTGTTTTGCTTTAGATAAAGAATGTAGGAAGTGTGGCAGGAGAGGTCACTTTAGAAAAATGTGAAAATTTAGTAGAAGAGGGAAAGTAGCTGTGATACAAGAGGAAAGGGTGTGTGCTAATGTGGGCACTAGTGTGGAAGGTGCTAAGAAAATTTTGTGTGTAACAAATGACGATTCTGACAAGGAGTCAGGCAGAAGAGTTAGACCAAAAGCAACTTTTATTATTGCTGGTGTTGAGACTGAGTTGATGGTTGATTCAGGGTCATTCTGGACAATCATACCTGAATGTTTGTTTAAAGAGAAATGGCCGAATGTTGTTTTGGAACCTAAAGATATCAATCCAGGTGGGTATCAAGGGAAGAAGATTGAGATAATTGGATATATGGTTTTGGATATAATATTTAGGAGCAGATCTGTTAAAGGGAAAGTGTATGTGGCACAGTCTGGACCACCAATTTTAGGTTGGAGCCACCAATACGACTTACATATCATAATTACCTAAAGAGCAAAGGATAAAGTCATGGTTGTGGAAGAGGTGACTACAGAATCGATTGTTGATGGAATGGCTGATCTGTTTAAGGAAGAGATTGGGGAGTTGAAGGGGTACGTGCATAAGATTATGCTTAAGCCTGATGCCATCCCGGCACAACACAAAGTCAGGAAGGTTCCCATAATAGCCAGGGAAGAAGTTAAGAAGTTGTTGAGTGAAATGTTAGAGCAAGGGGTGATTGAGCAGATTGAGATGTCAAGCTGGATTTTGCCAGTAGTGATCACGACGAAATCTGATGGCAAGTACAGGTTCTGTGTTGATTTACGCAGTTTGAATAGGAATATTGTTGTGGATAATTTCCCTCTGCCCAACATTAATGAATTGTTTTTGCTATTGAAAGGAGGAAGAATATTCACAAAATTAGATGTACGCAGTGCGTATCATCAAATCAAACTTCATGATGATTCAAAACCGTTGACAGCATTTATTACGAGTGAGGGTGTGTTTCAATTTACTCGTATGCCTTTTGGCTTGGCTTCGGCCGCTGGGGTTTTTCAACGTATGATGGGGTCAGTTCTTGGTGGAATACGGAATGTCGTTTACTTTCAAGATGACGTATTGTTGTTTGGAAAGGACAAAGACGAACATGATTTAATTCTCAAAGAAGTGTTGGTGAAAATGGAGCATGCTGGATTGACTTTGAAAAAAGAGAAATGTAAGTTTGCAGTAGAAGAAGTAGAGTACTTAGGTTACACTTTGTCGGCTGAGGGAGTCAAGCCCAAGCATGACTTGTTGGAGTCCATACGAAAAGCGCCATCACCAGAGGACAGAGATCAGTTGAGATCTTTTCTTGGTCTCATAGAATATTACGCAAAGTATGTGCGTAATTTTGCAGACAAGACAGAGAAAATAAGGGTGTTACTCAGGAAGGGTTGCAGGTTCAGATGGGGCGAAGAGGAAGAGAGTGTGTTTTTAGGTATCAAGGAGGAGATTTGTGGAGCTGGGATTATAATGCCTTTTGATACTAGTTTGGATTCTGTTTTGACCGTGGATGTGAGTGCAGTAGGTTTATGTGCTGTCCTTGAGCAAGTGCACTCTTGTGGTACTAAGACGGTAGCTTTTGCATCTAGGTCCCTCACTAGTTCAGAGAGGAATTATTCTATTATCGAGAGGGAGGCACTTGCTGCGGCTTGGGGTTGTGAGTACTTTAGGATGTATCTGTGGGGGAAGAAATTAAAGTTGGAAACTGATCACCAACCTTTGGTTAAGATATTATCACCGGGTGGAGCAGGGAAAGGTTCGGCGAGGTTAGCCAGATTGGCAGCGAGATTACAGGAATTCCTGTATAGGGTTGATTATATTCCTGGGTGGAAGAATAATCCAGCAGATGGATTATCTAGGCTTCCTTTGCCTTGGAATGAGGTGGATCAATCTGGTGTAGAGTCATTTTTGCATGAGGGTTCTGTTGCCGCCATTGGAGATGTAGTGGAATTTTGCTCTGGAGCAATTAGCAGGGAACAATGGAATGAGTGTATGGCAAAAGATGAAGTTTTACGCAAAGTTAAAGACTTGATAGTTAAGGGTGCTAGGCGTGAAAGTATACGTTGGAGGTTGCTGTTAGGCACATTTGGGAAGGTTTTAGATGAATTGTCAGTTTTGGATAAAGATGGGTATATAGTGATGAAAGGAGAGAAATTTATTCCACCCAGTGATTTGAGATTTGTATTATTCAAGTTGGCACACAAGGGCCATTTAGGTCAATCGCTTACCAAGACAAGGCTGAGAGAATACTTTTGGTGGCCAGCTATGGACAGTAATGTTTCTGATTGGGTCGAGAGATGTATGGATTGTTTAGAATCTGAAAAAAGGTTGAAAGTGGGCAGTCAGGTCTCTCATGGGTCTATAGGGGATCCAAAATCCCAGTGGCATTCTGTCTGTATGGATTTTATTGGGCCATTTAATGGTTTGAGTAGTGAGTTGAAGTTTGCTCTGGTACTAGTTGATGTAACTTCAAAATGGCTTATTGTAAAGTTTAGCAGAGAGATACAACAACAACAAGGTCTACTATAGCTTTGCTTAAAGAGATATTTAGAGAGGAAGGATATCCGGTTCGTTTAATCACTGATAATGGTACCCAATTAACTTCAGATGAGATGGTGAAGTTTTTGAGTGGTTGTGGGATTGCACATTCCAGAACATTTAGGGGACCCTTTAGAGTTAAGTCTGTTCACAATAGGTTTGTGACTTTGGAAAATGGCGAACATTGGAATCTTAGAAGGGTAGCCCTGTACCAAAAACATGTTGCTGGTGGGTTTTCGGGTTCCTGTGTGAGGGGAATGGATGTAGTTGATAGAAGTTCAATTGAATGTAATGAGCTTGTTCCCTCAAGTAGAAGGAGCAGAAGACCACCTTCTTACCTTCATGATTATTATTGTGGGGATGTGTAGTAATTCTCTTCTTTCTTTGTTTCTTCTTTTATTTTACGCCATTTTATTATAACTTACTTTTACAGTTTAAAGAGATGAAGAGAAGAGGATATGTTGTATTCTGAGTTTGTGCTTTTCCTTTAAGATTGTCATTCCTTTTGGAACTCTGTCTTTATGGTGTTCTACCTTCTAGCTTGTCGGGGCAGTTGCCTGCTAGCTCGGAAGGGGGCACCAGCTTATCTCTGTTTATCATAATAAATATCCTATTTCATATTTATAACCAGTTGTGGTCATTCAAGCTTCCCCTACAACAAAAGACTTATTAGAAAGTGCTAAATACATGGTAGTGTAATCACTCGTGAAAACATCTATATATATATATATATATATATATATATATATATATATATATATATATATATATATATATATATATATATATATATATATAATATATGTATATATATATATCCTTCATAAAGTGCATGCATCTCTCTTTCAAACAGAGCATGGAAAACGAAAACATTTGCCACACATTTAAAGTTTAGTTCCAGCAGAGCTTGATTTGTGACAGTGACGACAGGTGACGAGCAATAAAACTCTGTGCGCACCATTTCTTGGGTCTGTGTCCGTTAATAGATATGTGTGCTACCGTCCATCTCCCTCGCTGAACCACTTACTGCTTTCCCTGCCTTAACGCACGACTCCCTGGAGCACCTCATTGGGAGAGTGAAGTCAGGGTCCTCAATGGATCCCTGCCCGCCCAAAACTTTTAAGCTAGCATTTGTAAGCATCAAAAATGAGGTACTTGCACTCCTTAATCGATCCCTGGCAATAGGGCAGGTGCCCTCCAATTTCAAGGAAGCACACATTATTCCACTCTTAAAAAAACCTGGGGCTAGCACAAAAGATCTGAACATTTTTAGGCCAATTTCGCAACAACCATTCTTGGCCAAAGTTCTTGAGCAACATGTTCTAAAATCACTGACTGACCACATTGACAATAACTATCTCCTGCAACCAAATCAGGCAGGTTTCAGGGCTCACCATAGCACGGAGCTAGCGATGCTATCGGTCCTGGATGAACTTAGACTTAGGGCCGATAGGAAAAAACCTTGTTCCCTGGTTCTACTAGACCTGTCCGCTGCATTTGATACAGTCAACCATGACCAACTAATGTCGCGGATTTTGGAGCTGGGGATCCAGGGCACAGCACTGGCTTGGCTGACTTCCTTCCTTGGAAAGCGGTCACAGAGAAAACAACTGAATGATCTCGTATCTGAGCCAGGATCACTCTCATGTGGTGTACCTCAGGGGTCGGCATTATCTCCACTTCTCTTTAATGTCTATCTCCAGCCATTGATAATGGCTTTAAATCACCTGGAGTGTCAAATTTATTACTATGCCGATGACACCCAAATAATTATTCAGATAACCAATACATTCCCTGCCCAGCTACGTTTTCAAAATATATTAAAATTCACGGTGAACTAGATGTCGGCTAATTCTCTGAAAATAAACCCAGACAAAACGGAAGTATTGGCCGTCACCTCAGACTCCCACCCTTGGCAGGAGCTCTTCTGGCCGCAATAACTGGGTATACCTCCAGAACCCGCTAAGGTGGTCAAAAGTCTAGGGATCAAAATTGATGCTAAGCTCACCATGACCCAGCAAGTCTCGGCTGTGGTGGGTACATGCACGGGATTGTTGAGACAATTGCGCAAACTTGGCCCCATCTTGACATTTAACACATTACGAACTGCAGTCTCTGCCTTGATATTAGCTGGCCTCGACTATGGCAACGCCCTATACGTTGGTCTCCTGGAGAATCTTATGTCAAGACTCCAGGTGGTATTGAATGATGCCGTAAGGCTTATCTTCAAAGCCCCTAGGCGTGCACATGCATCGCCCCTTCTTGACCCCTTCCCTGCTCATGACGAGCTCAGCTCGTCATGAGGCACAGTGGAGCTGTGCTTATGACGAGCTGACCTTGTCATGAACAAGTATAGATCTTACTTTCCAGCACAGGAGGGGAAAACCACCAGCAGCCAAGGTGTTAAACAGTTGCATTGGCTTCCTGTTAAACAGAGAGCAAAATTCAAAGGCCTCTGTATTGCTCATTAATCCCTTTATGGCCGAGCTCCTCTTTACATCAAGGACCGCCTCATCAAATACATCCCTAGTAGGGCACTACGGTCCACGGATGCTAGCCTCCTGGCTTGCCCTAGGTTTAACCTGTCCACAAAAGGCGGCAGAGCATTTTCATCCTTGATCCTGTCCATCTGGAACAACTTACCAGAGAGTCTGCAGAAGGAACACAACCTCCTTCCATTCAGGAAAAAAATTAAAAACTGTCCTGTTTGCAGAAGCGTGGATATAACCCACTCTCTTGGTTAGGTAAGATCTCTCTGGCAGCGCTTAGCGACTTGTAGTTGATAATGCGCTTAACAAATGCCAACTAACATAACATAGAGGCCTGTGAAGAGCGGAAAATTGCGATATATATATATATATCTATACTAATATAATAAAGAGAGAGCCCAAACCTTTGAGGCGGGTAATCTCAGGAACCACAGCACCAATCAAAACACCCAATACAGCGTTGGAAAGGGCAGTTGCAGCAGAAGGACATAGGCTATGCAGACGTCCACCATATACATTTAAAAGGTAAAAGAACCGTGCCAGCAAAGTAGTCCCTTGTGGGCATGTCTGCGTTGTGCTGGGGGTGTGACAAACGCTGGGGGCGTGTGGTACGTTCCGCCCTTCATGCCATGTCTCATATCGTGTGCTAATCCCACCCTGCTCCCTTTAAATACCCCTGCACCCCATAATCATAACCCACCCTTACTCCTTAAAATACCCCAACACCCTTAAACACTAACCCATCTTAACCCTATAAATATACCCTGAACCCCAAAACCCAAACCTATCCCTAAACCCTAAAAATACCCCTGTACCCCAAAACCCAAACCTAGCCCTGAACCCTATAAATACCCCTGTACCTCAAAACCCAAACCTACCCCTGAACCCTAAAAATACCCCTGTACCCCAAAACCCAAACCTAGCCCTGAACCCTAAAAATACCCCTGTACCCCAAAACCCAAACCTAGCCCTGAACCCTAAAAATACCACTGTACCCCAAAACCTAAACCTACCCCTGAACCCTAAAAATACCCCTGTACCCCAAAACCCAAACCTACCCCTGAATCCTAAAAATGCACCTGTACCCCTAAACACAAACCTAGCCCTGAACCCTAAAAATAGCCCTGTACCCCAAAACCCAAACATACCCCAAACCCTAAAATACCCCTGTACCCCCAAACCCAAACCTAGCCCTGAACCCTAAAAATACCCATGTACCCCAAAACCCAAACCTAGCCCTGAACCCTTAAAATACCCCTGACCCCAAAACCCAAACCTACCCCTGAACCCTAAAAATACCACTATACCCCAAAACCCAAACCTAGCCCTGAACACTAAAAATACCCATGTACCCCAAAATCCATACCTATCCTTAAACCCTAAAACTACCCCTGTACCCCATAACCCAAACTATATCTGAACCCTTAAAATACCCAAACACCCCAAAACATATACCTCAGTACCCAAAAACATATACCCCTATACCCATACTTACCTTATCCAAACATTAAAAAAAAACATGCTTTAAATTTTGTTGTAAATGTATGCGTGGTAAAAGCATATAAAATGTAATGCCATTCGTTATAATGGCATTGCGGAGTCATGGTACTTTCGTAATGAAAGTATGCGGAGTGAGGGTATGCGGAAAGAAAGTTGCGGAATAATGGGTGTTTACCCTCCCCTGGTAAGTACAACATACTCATATTTTTCACCACCCATTTGAAAAATGCACAGGTCTCTCTCATTGATGGCCAGCACCGACATACACTTTTAGACACACCTCCCGCCACAAGTTCTAGAATTGCGAACTTTAGAGCTGGGAAGCTACGTTCGTATCTCGGCATCAGCTCAACATCCTGTGATTTCAGGCAAATCGCTTTGTCTCCCCGTGCCTACCACAAATGAATGTGTTCTTCTGTAATGTAAATTGTGCTCATGCATGTTGTCGAGTTCGCGCTATATAATATTGCAAGGAAAAATAAAGTAGGGAAACTCGAGTTCACACACTACTGAACACGCACTCTTAAGTGCATCAGCAGTGCCCTGTGAATCAAAGCGTTTCACAGGCCTGTCACAGATAAGAAATGCTATCAAAATGAAATCCTACAAAACAATATACTACTGGCCGGCAGCAATTTATACCCTGACAACCTTGGGAAGGGCTGCTAGTATATATATATATATATATATATATATATATATATATATATATATATATATATATATATATATATATATATACAAAGAAAGAGTTGCCTCCGAATGAGATCACACGCAGTTTAAATATCCCACCCATAATGGGCGTATGCGCAGGTGTGTCTTGGTACTCTTCCTCCCAAAATAGCAATTCAAACCCCAGTGGGCATGCTTGGAGCAGTTTTTGTTGCAAACTGTGTCTATCTACCAACTCAGATCGGCTTGCGCATACGCCCATTATGAGCGGGAAATTTAAATTGTGCGTGATTTTCCTCAAACTGCTCTCTTCTCCTTCCAGTGACCAAGGACGATGGAATGCCCGAAACGCGTCTGGCTATGAAATTGGTGCTTGGAAAAGCTGGTTATGATGCTGTGTTGCCTCTCTGATTAAAAGGACTTCAAACTTACCGGGTGTGGCAATCTCATTTGGAGGCAACTCTTTCTTTGTATATATGTATTCCAGGAACTTCGTTGTATCCACCGCTGTAGTCAGGATAAAAAACGAACCGGACCCAGTCAGGTAATTTTGCCAGATATTTATTTGTGCATTTCTCTCTCCGCCATGACGCGTTTCGGGCCCTTGAGCTCTTGATCACATGACGTAGTTAGCCAATCACCAGATTTTTAAAGTGCATTGTCAGGTCATCTAACCACCGGGCCTGAGGACATAGAAAACATACTGCTGCCTAATTTCAGTATCGTCCGCTGCGAGGGTTAGCATGCCAATAAATTATTTACAAAAACAATGTTGTTTAAAAAACTGTTGCCCCTCATAAAATCTTACCACCAATCCCACCCCCCACATAAAACCACATCTTTTATGCTATTTCTTTTTTTTTTTTTTTTTTTTTGTGTCCTCATATTTGCCCTTGGAAACCAAACAATAACGATCAGTTTAGAGGGGATTACTGAGACACTGACCCAGATTAACTGAGGGGGACTTTCTTGGATCCTACCGGGGTATCCCGCAGTCCCAAGCATCAACACCTCAATGATCGAATAATGGTACCAACTGGACTAGCGTACTGCTCAATACAACCCAGATTGTGACCGATGTCGCCCTAGTTGGGTATGTATAAAAGGCGAGGATCGAGTAAACGACCCCACAGGCAGCGAAATCATAGGACATGGGGAAAAAAAAAAAAAAAAAAAAACCCCATTACCAATTCAAAAGCAGCCAAAATCTTCTCTTGTGTTGGTTACCTTCCCTAGCCATGTCTAATTTAGACATCTGTAGCATTGCTGCACGCCAATCGGTAAAGAGAGGGGGTGTCTTATCTTTCCACCGTCTGCATATTTCTCTTCTGGCTAGCAGGCAGCTATAGAAAACCAATTTTTTACACATGCCGTCTAGCTCTGGTATAATGCCAAAGAAAATTAGCATGGGACTAGGGTTAACATGCGAGCCTATTGCTAACGAGAGAGAAGCACAGATTTCATTCCAAAATAATGATATAAACGGACACTCAAAAAACATATGAATATCTGATGCTGCTACCAAGCCACATCTAGGGCATGCCACTTGATCATTATTGGGGAACTTTGATAGACGTAATGGAGAGTAATACACCCTATGCAGAGTAAACAGATGGTTGCGACGGAGCCAAGATGGTTTAACGATCTCACCCAAAATCCTAAATGATTTTATCCATAGGCCCTCCACGTCAATGTCAGATATAAAGGTTTTCCAAAGCGAAAGGGGTAACAGAAACTCGCCATCAGTCTCGTCTAGAATAAGATTGTACCAAAATGTAATTTCTTTTTTAAAAGGTGGTTTATCCATCAGGTGGGTTAGAAGATTACTCTCGATACCTATTTTAAACCTACCCCTTCCTTGGCTATAGGCCTGTGACCAACTCTGCATTTGGAGATATTTAAATCGTGAAAAACGAGTTCCTATAGTTAGGCTCAACGTCTCCCATGTGAGTAAAGTTCCTTCAACAAATAGATCCCCCCATGATGAAAGTCCGGCTGCCCTAATTGGGAGAGCTAAACTATCTAAGAGCCAAGACGGTGTACCTGGGGAGTCCCAAAGGGGGGCCCTACTAGAATAGTAATCCAATTTGAGTGTTCGTCTTAGACTAGCCCATGTTCTAGCCAGGTCCCTTAAAACCTTTAGTTTGACCTTCTTGAAATATTTAGGGTCGCCAAATTTTAATAGAAAATTCGTCAGCCCGATTTTTTCCCCCCTTAAAAGTGCTGAAAATAGCTTCCCACATCCAGCATTATTAGGGGTCTTTAAGAGCATCCTGGTATGTGAGAGTTGGAAGGCCCAGCCATAGAGTTGCAAGTCTGGTGCTGCAAGACCTCCTTTTTCTCGACGACGTCTAATCTTCTTCCAAGATAGTCTAGGCGTATGACTGTTCCATATAAATCTATTTATTTCAGTTTGAAGTTTGGCAATCAAGGATGAATCAAAAAAAAGAGGGATTGTATTGAATAGGTATGTGATCTTGGGCAAAATGGACATTTTGACGAGGTTAGACCTGCCTATTAGAGAGATAGGGAGAGCAGACCATAATCTCATCGATCTTCGAGCCGCCTTAGCTACTTCAGCAAAGTTTAGGGGGACAATCTTATTGATATCAGTGTAGATGTTTAACCCAAGATATCTGAGGGTAGAGCTGGGCTGTACTCCTACAGTCGGTACAGGATGATTCCAAACCATGATATCAGTTTTGGATGCATTGACTTCGTATCCGGATATAGCCCCGAATTCTTCCGCTATAGATATAACGGTAGGAAAGGACGAGTTCAGCTCGGATGAAAAAATAAGAACATCATCCGCATACAATGCTACTTTCTTCTCCCATCCTTCAAAAATAAAAGGTTTTATATTAAGGTTATCCCAAATTAACTGAGCAAAAGGTTCAATATACAAGTCAAACAAGAGTGGTGAGAGAGGACACCCCTGACGAGTTCCACGCGAGATGTTAAATGGCTCAGTAAGTTCACCGTTAACAAGTAGTGAGGCAGAAGGGCTTTTATATAGTAACTTAATAGCTCGCCTAAAGTTATCACCTAAGTTAAATTTACTCAACACTTCCTCTAGGTAAACCCAGTTTACCCTATCAAAAGCTTTTGTTGCATCAAGGGTAAAGACTGCTAAAGGTAAAGATGCTGATGTGGCCATGTCTATTGCTCCAATAAGGTCGTAAGTCAATTCATAGAGTTGCCTTCCTTTTACAAATCCCTTCTGATTGGCATGTAAGATGTTGTTTGCAACTTCCCCCAATCTGTTTGCGAGGACCGATGTAAAGAGTTTATAATCTGTACAAAGAATTGAGATCGGCCTGTATGACCCACAGCTAGTTGTGGGTTTACCGGGTTTTAAAATCAAGGTTATAGAGGCCCTATCCCAGGATGCAGGAGGTAAGGCACCATCGACTAAGATACTGTTAAAGAGGTCTGTTAGATGGGCAAGAATTATAGGGGACAAAAATTTATATATTTCAGAAGGTAGCCCATCGGGACCTGCAGCTTTATTTTTTTTACTTTTAGAGATGGCAAGGTTTACTTCCTCCTGTGTAAAAGGGCGGTTTAAGAAAACCCTTTGTTCTGAATTTAAGGATGGTAGAGATATACCAGTTAGCCAGTCCCTTGCTTGACTAGGTTGTACCCTCTTATCCTCTTGATATATATCCGTAAAGAAACTTTTAAAAGCTCCACTGATTTCCTCATCTGTAGAAAATAGAACTCCATCTTTACAAATGGAACTAACATTATTTCGGACCCTATCTGTCTTAGCCTTCCAGGCCAGGAGCTTCCCGGCACCTTCCCCATATTCAAAGTGGGCCAACTTACTAGCCTCCCATCTCTCTAAGACCCGAGCATTTAGAACTGAGGAGAGATCTCCTTTCAAGACCTTTAATTTATCTTGCAGCTCCACTAGTGGGGACCCTAGATTTAGATCGATCTCTTCTTGAAGGCCTGCAATCCCTAATTCAAGCGAGGCTACTGCATCCCTGTAGGTCTTATTTTTATATGAGGATAAGTTGGTTAAATAACCCCTTAGCGTGGCTTTAAAGGCATCCCAGGTGATCCCGGGTGAGGCAGTCCCCTGATTAATCACCCAAAAGGACTTAGATTCCTGTATTAATGCTTCTACCATATTGGATGAGGCTAGAATTGATCTATCAAAAGACCAATTTCTTAAAGAGGGCCTAGAAACAGCGTCAAGCTCCAGAAGGATGGCAGTGTGGTCAGAAAGATGAAAAGGTAAATGAGAGATTGATTTTACCTGTTTAACTAAAATATGGCTAATCAATATAAAATCTATCCGAGACTGGTGGTGAAATTTAAAGTTCTTAAATGTCACCCCCCTTTGAGACCCATGGAGTTTCCTCCAAATATCAATGTAATTCAATGCTTTCATGTTATTTAATAAATACATCCTAGTTTTGGATAGGGATTTAGCCCTATTGGAGGGTGACTTGTCCAATACTGGGTCCAATACTATGTTATAATCGGCAGCCAAAATAACAGGTTCTGGGAATAGGTACAAGTGAGAAAAAAGTGTGGTTAAAACAGATGGATCGTCCTGGTTAGGGCCATAATACCCTACTATCGTGAATGCTGAGCCCAAAGCAATAACAGAGGCTATTGCCCATCTACCATAAGGGTCTACCTGTTTAGAAATTAGCCTTGCCTTGATAGATTTTTTAAAAAGAATGGCCACCCCCCTAATGTGTGAAGTTTGTGAAGTAATGACCCCAAAGTCTATCCATTTGTTCTTACAGAGCAGATTTTGCATTTCAATCTCTGCCAAGTGTGTCTCCTGGAGCACTAATACTTGTGCAACCGAATCTCGTAAATATTGCATGATAATGTTCCTTCTTGGGGTAGTGCGGAGACCATTAGTGTTCCAGGATAAAATGCGTATATTATGCATTATACTGAAACTGAGTTACCAGAACCAGGGGCCAATACTGCCAATCTATGAATACTAAATTGTACATATTCATAACTTTCCCCTCCAAGAACTGTTTTAAAGGACATTTAAGAGGACAATTTTTGCTTTTTCCCCGCCCCCTACCACCCCTCCCCCCCCAGACCCCCCACCCGTGGGAAACCCCTACTCTATCTATCTGGATAACCAGAGAGATAGCACCCTGCTATGAACCCCCGCCACCATCGAAAAAGTACCAAAATTTGGAGGGAAGACCTAAAGAGATCAAAAGGTGGGAAAGAGAATCATGAAAAAATATAATATTATTTCCCAGTTTGAGAAGAACCTTTTGACAGGAGATAGAAGTTTTTTTTTTTTTTTTTTTTTAATTTTTCCTCCTTTCCTTTCTTCTTACCCCCATTTTTTTTTTTTTTTTTCTCTTTATCTTTTTTTTTTTTTTTTTTTCTCCTTTTTTTTTTTTCTTCTTTTTACACGTATGCTTTTCACTGTATACTATATACCTCCCATAGTATTATATTATTGTATATTATTTTGTATTTAGAGTGTTTAGTCTCCTTATCTCAATACAAGGAATGGAAACTTAAACCCTTTACAAGATAATCTAAGCAAGCCTCAAAGACTCGACTGAGATCAGACAAGGGAAATAAAAAAGTAACTAGTATATACAGAGAAGCAGATAGTATAAGAAAGTAGACCGAAACTACTTAGGAGACTCCGACCTTCTACCCATACTTAAGAGAAATTCATCTGCGGCCTGCACTGATCTTATATTGTGCATTGTGTTTTTATACATTACTCTTAGTGCCGCAGGGAAGACCAGCTGGGCTACGGCCCCCTGACTCCTGAACGCTTCCAACCTCTTACCCAGCTCCCACTGCCTATCCAGCGTTATCCTAGACAGGTCTGATCTGATCTGAAAGTTGAACCCCTTAGCATTAACCACCTTCTGTTTCAATGCTGTATTCAGAATGGTTTCTTTAAGAGAGTAGGTAAGAAAGTTGACCAAAACTTTTCTGGGTTTGGTTCTCTGAGGATTCTTTCGAAAAGGCTCTCTATGAATGCGCTGGATATCCAGAGCTATTTCTTGCTCAGAGAAGTCCAGTCTTAACGCTTCTTTTAACAGGGAAACCACGAATTGTTTGATGTCAGAGCCCTCTTTCTCCTCGGGAATATTCAGAATTCGTAGATTGTTCCTCCGAGCGTGATTTTCCAAAGTCTCCATCCTATCGGACAAACTCTGGTTTTCCTGTCTGAGGTTTGTTAGTTCAGTTTTTGTGGCGTTCAGGTTAATATTTACTTCCGTGACAGAATCTTCAAGTGTTTCCGTTCTAGTGGTAAGATCCCCTAGCTTACTGTCCAGTGATTGACAGTAACATCGGATATCGGCTTGATTGGATGCGGAAGTCTCAAACCCCTTTTTAATATCTGCCGCCAGAGATGTAAACATTGTCTGGAAAGAGGCCTGCAGTGTGGACACGAGATCACTATTCAAGGCCTGGGTGGTATCCTGGAAAGAGCTAGGATCTTCCTGGTTCCTAGTAGAGGCCTTAGAGCCAGTTTCTAGAAGGATTGACTGCAGGCTTAGCCCTGCTGCTATGCTCGGGGGGGCAAGCGGTAGTGGTGGAGCTAAGGGATTGAACAGAACCAATGAAGACACAGAAGGCACTGAAGGCATAGCCTGCTCCAAATTAGAAGGGATCTGACAATCGACTAGCCCCACTTGACTAACCTCTCCTAATGTAGGGGAGAGAAGTTGATCGTCGTTGGTTTCCATGCCCTTATCAGTGTTATTATGGATAACCATATTGCTGTTTGTAAGGGTGTTTGTACTCGCTGCGCCCTCCAAATCCTCCATATCCGCAATAGGGGAACCTAACACCAATTTAGCAGCTCTCCGAATTTCAAAAGCAGTATCACCTTCGTTTCCTAACCGCAGTACTTGGGGAACCACTTTAAAGTAGGAACGCAGTGAGGGGGTTATTTTGGAGGTAGAGACCAAGGTCTTTGATTTAGTTTTGGCTATTTTGGCTGTTTTAGGGGTAAATGAACGCTTTGCCTTAACCTGACCTGTTAAGTAGGTTGATAGTTTTTTATTCTCAATTCCAGCTGTATTCGTGACAGTAACAGTGTCAGCGTCAGCGTCAATAACAGCATGAAGTCCCTTTAACCCTGGACCCCTCACACCATCAATTGTGCAGTCCAGATCCTCAACATCAATAATAGTGGTGGCTGTAATAACTTCAGAGGCGGGGGGAGTATCTTTTGGTACCAAGTTTTGGGGAATAGGTGATTTACACACTTCTTTTGAAATAATGGAGGCACATTTCTTCCTTAAAGCTGCTTTCACCTTTCCTTTCCCCCTCCCTTTGCCCCCTCTGCCCCCTCTGGTGGTTTCCTTCGTGTTAGCTGTAACCCCTTCAGAAAACAAGGTAGCTGGATTACACCCACTGGTCCCTTCCCCACCGTTACCAGCGATACCTCTGACACCTTTTTTGCAGCGCCGGCTGTATTGCGTGTGCTGTGGATTCTGCTTTACTTGATGAAAATCCTCGTCCAGATTCTCCCCTTCGCGTTGGTCAGCCTGCTCCCAAAACGCTACCATGGAAGCATGTTGCCTCGGCAGAGTGTCGCGTACTCGACGACCTCTCCTGAGCTCCAGGGTGGCTCTGATCCAAATCAATCCCCCCGCCAGCAAATGCGGGGGTCCCTGCACCGGCTGCCCAGAGTCGCCTGCCGGGATCGAAGATGGTACTACCGCTACAGTGGAACGTCTTACACCGGTCCGCTCCGCTGCCGCTGCTAGGGGAGCTGCTGCACTAGTCTCCTCCCCCAGGCACATAGGCTGTAAAGGAATGGCGGAGAGACACCTCCGCTGTTGGAAAGCTGCAGAACCTGAAAAACTCGCAAAAACGAGCGGCCACCTCGAGGAAAAAAAAAAAGCAGAGAACATCAGCTGATCCAGACCGCGCTGTCGGCAGTTCAGCTTCAGCGGTAAGGTCTAACCCTCGGGATCATTGCTTACGACGGGAGTCCAAAAGCAGAGAGCTGCCGCGGCTCAACCTGCCGCCGCCATGTTTCCCCCCACTCTATCGGACTCTGTAATATTATAACACATTTCAACTGGGTTCCTCTGTATACAACAACACAACATGTGCAAATATCCGCAAATAAATAAATATCATTTAAAACAATAAATATTCATATATATCTAAAATTTAAGATACTTATTTGATATTGTATATTTAATTCATTATTTGTGCAAACCTGCTTCTATGTGCAAACTTTGCATTCAGATAAGTGCATGCGTGTTCAAAGGATGTGGGGTTGTGGGTGGTAGTTTTAATTCTGCCCAAGTGGGCTCTCTTCTTACGATATCAAAATAACTGCTTCCTGACTGCCCTTACAACGTGGTAGAACCTTGGTGCAATTTAATCGGAGTAAACAAAAATAGGAGGAAAAAAAAACAAAATTGTGAATGATCTTAAGGATCCTGCATATTTATATTTATTGTTTTAAAAAGACAATCTAATGCAACGATGACTCCCTTTCTCAGTTTCTTGCCTCTTATTTCTCGAACATTATCTACTAGCGTAGCTCAGCTTGGTCCCTTAAAGGCACGTGTGCAAGTCTTCGGTGGCGTTTAACCCATTCGGTGTCTTGGAATTAAGCTCGATGATGTACTTGGTCTCCAGTACTCTTAGACGGGCCTCCCTATCCCCCCCTCTACGGAGTGGTGGGACCATGTCTATGGCAAAATAGCTCAAGCACCCCAGATCACCATTGTGGCAGGAGTTGATAGGCCTCGCCACTGGGTAGGCCTACCCACATATTGCAGGCCACACGCACACTCCAGCACATACACGACAAACTCAGATTTACACGTGATCTTTTTGGTGATGGGTAAAGGTAACTCACTTAATGGGGTCATGTATGTTGTTTTATTCTTCCCCATTTTGCACGCCTTGCATATGGCGCACTTTATGAAGCCCTTACTTGTCTGCAGCCAGTTATTGCTTACAACCTCAGGGCTGCTCTTCACCAGCATATCACTCATAGACCTTGCACAGCTGTACGTGATTGCCGGTTTATCCGCAAGAGATCTACCAATAACGGGGTCCCCCTTGATGATGGGCCAGTTTCTACAGATTATATTCTGTAGCTGCCTATGTTGTCGGCTGTATGCTGTTATTAGCCTAGGCTGGCCCGTTTCGCTACTTCCCTTCTCTTGGGTTTCCCTTGGTTCACCCTCTTGATTCTGGTAATCTGTATGCTTGTTGGCTCTCATCATAGCTTTCTCCACTAAAGACACCGAATAGCCCCTCTCCAGGAACCTCTCTTTGCTACTGTTTTTAGCTTGGGAACATGTCTCTTCCGTGCTACAGATTCTCCTGATCGTCAGCATCTCCCCATAGGGGATGCTTCGGATCAGGTGGGCTGGGTGATGGCTTGACTCGTGTAAAACTGTGTTGCCCACTGTCTCCTTGCGGTGCAACCTAGTCTCCAACTTGCCTCCCTCAATGTACACCTCAACGTCCAAAAAATTA
The DNA here is from genome assembly GCF_964263255.1 of Lissotriton vulgaris. NCBI lineage: Eukaryota > Metazoa > Chordata > Amphibia > Caudata > Salamandridae > Lissotriton > Lissotriton vulgaris. Next base: position 912,781,563 of record NC_141689.1, read on the forward strand.
ACCATGTTTTTGCTAATCTGACCAGTGAAGCTTAAATTCAAATTATTGACATTTACATCAGCAATGAATTTCTCTGCCTCAATTTCCGACCCCCTCCACACTATGAAGTGGTTGTCAATGAACCTGTGCCATGTTATTATGTTGTTTAACATCACATCTGTGAAGGCGGTCCCTAGGACCTGCTCTTCCCATAGCCCCATGTGCAAGCACATGTAGCTAGGGGAGAAGCAGGCCCCCATCGCCACTCCTCTCAACTGCTGGAATATTTGACTTTGAAGCAGAAAATAATAGTTGGTAAGGCAAACCTCTATCATTTCACTGATCATTGCATTATGCTCTAACATAGAAGACGGTCTGCTGCGCAGGAAGTGTCCCACTGCCCGCAACCCGTCCCCATGGTTAATACTGGTATATAGTGTGGTCACATCGAGTGTGATCAGTAAATAGTTGTCCTGCCACACTACTGTTTTGATCTTCTCCAGAAAGTCACCTGTGTCCCTCAAATATGAGGGCAAAGCTTTTACATGTTCTTGAAGAAAATGGTCGATGTACCGGGAAGTATTTTCAAATATCCCCCGAAATGATCGGCCTCCCCGGTGGTTTGGTCAGATCTTTATGTACTTTGGGGATCAAGTAAAATATCGGAATCACCGGGTAATTGGTTTTCAGGAACTTTAGCTCATCCCCACTCAGAAGCCCTTCGCTCTTCCAGGCATGTAATTTGGAGTTGAAATTATTCGATGCTGACTTTACGGTTGGCCAATCACTCCTGCCATAACACTGTCTATCGGTTAGGTATTTTAAAGCCTTCTCCATGTAAAGATGCCTGGGCCAAAGGACAATGTGGCCCCCTTTGTCCGATTGTCTGATGATCACCTTGCTCTCACTCTGTAGTTTTTTCATCAGACTCCCATAGGCACTATTCCCCTTCTGGTTTTTATTGTCATTGGTCATTGATACCCTGTGTAGGTTCGTAATTTCTGACGTTACCAATTCATTAAAAACATCAATGTTATCATGAACTAGCACTGGATTAAACGTTGACTTTGGTCTGAAGTGCGTTGCCCCCGGGGCGTTAGTTCTCAATGGTATATCAGCATCAATGATGTCATCCGTGCTACCTTTCCTGTATAGTTCCTGTAGGTCACAGTGGAGCTCATATTCCCCCGCTCCCCCTGCGCCGCTATTAGTGGGTGTTTTTCGAGTTTTGTTTTTATTCAGAAGGTAAAGTTTTCTCAATTTTAATTTTCTAATGTACTTAAACAGATCCATCCTTGTTCGGGCATAATTGAAATTACTGGGTGGGCAGTATGTTAAACCTAGTGACAGTGTGTTAATTTCCCCCGGGCTCAAATGCATATCTGTGAAGTTGATAACTGTCATTGCATTTCTTACTTGTCTCTTTATCGGCGGTTCCACCTCTTCTGATTTTTCTTTTTCGGCGCCTGGTTTTCCGCGTTGCTTTGCTTTCCTGCATTGCCTGCGCCTCCTGCACTTGAGGTTGTGCCTTTGGTTTGCTTGGAGCCTGTGGTATGGGATCTTAGCGTTTGTCTGCGGTCGTGTCTCAGGCATTCCACCTCCTGGGCCAATGACCATTTTGTAAACCCCAATCGCTCACTCACTGCTCGCTGTTCATTCTCTGAGTCGCTTCCATGTATATATGTATATATATATATATATATGTATATATATATATATATATATATGCAACAGCAACTCCCACCACTTCCACTCGTGGCCGCGAGGAAGGAGAGACAGACCACAGTTTCCAGGCAAGTTGTTTTATTAGAACCTTCACATCCAACAACGGCATATGATGCATTTCGGGCTGGCAACAGCCCTTGATCACATGAAATGTATATATGTATATATCCTTCATAAAGTGCATGCATCTCTCTTTCAACCAGAGCATAGAAAATGAAAACATTTGCCACACATTTAAAGTTTAGTTCTAGCAGAGGTTGATTTGTGCCGGTGGGTGCAGGTGAGACAAGGCAGCACTTATTTTTGGGAACCAGCACGTATTTTCCCTCAAAAATGAGATAAAGGGATAGGGAGTGTCTTGTGCTGGTTCAGAGAGTCATGAGCTGGAATCAAAATTATGCAGCCTTGGTGTTCTTCGCCCTGACCTTCAAAATCTTCTGAACATAACTCTGAACCCAGGCACTTAGGGGCTGATGAGGATGGTGTCAGTTGGACCACTGGCAGCCTGTCCTAGGTGGTCCGACCACCGACAGCCCTTTGGTCCGACCGCTGTAGTACGATGCTGACGATTGGACCTATAGCTGTTGGACTCCATACCGCCACCTCCCCCCAGGATTATAGACCGCAACATGGTGCATGGCACACAGTGCATGGAAGTTCAGGAATCTCTGCATGGCGTCTGCATGTGCTGCAGGCCTTTTCCATGACCGCAGAATGCCTGCAATGAATTTCCAAATGCCAGCCCGGCGGTCACATCATGATACAGCTGTCAGACCGTCCACATATTTGTCGGTGTTCTCCTGACCCCCTCAATTGCAGCCGGCGGTACAACTGACCAGCATGGCACTGATGCCCATATTCTTTTACAAATTAAGCACAGCATTCAAGCATGTGTGCAGTGGCAAGCTGACTGTTTTTGTTTCTCGTACAGTACTGGCATCAGGGTGTTCAAATTCAGCTAGCCCTCAGTTAGGATTAGACTCGTACAAAAGTAGTTATAATAGCCCTGTAAGTGAGGTATTTGTTTTGAATTCATTTGAACTGTAAGTTAGAGGCTTCCCTCATCTCCTGAAAGTTGGTAGTTTGAACATAAATCGGCGAAGAGCAGGTGTCCATGAATGCTATGAATTTGCAAACATCCCGAGAAGCCACAGAACCCCGCGCCTCGCTCTTCAATCGTTCGAGTTTTTATACGGCATATCCCGTTGCAGCATTGTACTGCCAAAAGGGAGATCTTCATATCAAGAAGGCTTCCTTGTTGATTAATTTTCGCGAACGAAATCTAACTTCACGAGATTTCTATAAAACGATTTGATGAGGGAGTGCTGATACCCAGTAAACCAGACCAGGATTCTGACTGGCCTCAAAATAAACAGGAATCACTAATAAAGAATATAAAATACGACGGCCTTCTCTATTATCCAGACTGATTTTAGATTAAAAATATATCCTTCAGATGAAGTCTTTAAGTCAACTCTCTAACAAGAACACATGATATGCCATGGATGGCTTTTGATAAGTAATAAAAGCACCACTGCCATTAACTTGGAGTAATGACCCACGGCTACATGTGCTTTCTGAAATATTAGTTTCTTATTCAGATCACCGTTGCATAAAAGACAAGACTCCATTGGTGATTACTTTACTCCTCGGTGCCTTTGCTAAATTGTGATACACGTGGATAATCCAGAAGAAGGCGCTGGTCGCCAAAACGCGCGTAGAGAATTAACTCGTTGATGCCACTTTTGAAAATATGCTTTTTTATATGTTTTAAATTGTGTATTGAATGTTTTCTGTTCAAATTGTGCTGATTACTTAATAAGAAATTTCTTCTTTTAAAATTATATGATTTGAATTGCATATTTGTCTGTGCCCCTTTTTATTTGGTAAGCAATAAAAATTGATTTTAGACCTACTTACATCCCTTTCTTTCCTTTTGTTTACTTCATTGAAACAGAAATAGTCTGTAGTTTAAGTGCCTTGGTTGTTACTTTTCACACTATTAATCCCTGACCTAGGACTTGCAGTATCTATATTCTCAGGGGGTCCTTGATATTTACACGTCATGAATGCTATGATTACTTTTGGTAATCCCCATTACTCTTAGTCCTACTCGTCCTTGACCCAGTCATCACTCATGAGGCATACCAAAGCAATACCCAACTCCAAAGAAAAATCCCAAGGGGGCACCAGGGAACGAACAGAAGGGGAAGAGAGAGAGAAATTCTGAAAGAGGCGAGAAACCAACAAGCTATCCGAAGGTAGAAAGGAATCCGAACCCTGGAACGCACGGATAGAAGACCATTGGCCCCGCAAGGTAGACAAAGCAAAGTGCTTCTGAAAGCCATCCAGGAAACACTGAAGAACAGAAGACACAGGGCAAGAGGTGGGAGACAGACCAAAGGAGGAACACCACCTTGAAAAAGAAGACCAGTGATTCGAATAGGAAGCCAAGGTAGACTGCCTACGAGAGGCCTGGATCACAGAAATGATGTGATAGGGAAGACCACGGACCCCAAGAGACAACCGTTCAACCTCCAGACCTCCAAGGTGAGAGGAACCAGAAGGTGGGACTGGGACCTCAGAGGAGAGGGGTAGCGGGGCAGAAGCCAAGGAGGGCCCACCGCTAGGCCCAGCAACAGAGGAAACCAAGACCTCCTAGGTCAGTGTGGAAGAACAGCCACCACCCTAGCCCCCTCCCGCTGAACCTTCAGCAAGAAGGCAGGAATCAGAGGAAAGAGAGGAAAGGCATAAAGAAACCAAGGAGGCCACCGGAGAGACAAGGCATCCACTCCCCAGGCGCCCTCCTCCGGAGACCTGGAGCAGAACAGTGGAACAAGGGAATTGGAACGGGAGGCAAACAGATCCACATCCGGAGTCCCGAACCTCTGGCAAAGCAACCCAAAGGTCCGGGGAGCCAGACACAGGGACAGAGACGAAGGGAAGCTCCGGCTCAATGAATCCGCCACCACCTTGTCCACACCCCGAATGTGCTGAGCAGACAGGGCCAGAAGATGTTTCTCCACCCAGTCCGAAATGGAGCAGGCCATCAGATTCAGGGATGAACTGCGGGTTCCGTCCTGGTGATTGATATAGGCCACAGGCACCGTATTGTCCGATCTCAACAGGACCTGGCAACCTTTCAGATGAAACAGGAAGAAACAAATCACCCTCTCCACGGCAACAACTCCCTTCAGTTGGATGACCTGCGCGACTCCGACGGGAGCCAGCGAGCCTGCACCGCCCAATGATCCAGAGTCGCACCACAGCCCGATGCGCTGGCATCAGTCGTCACAACCAGAGGAGGAGGCAGATGGATACACATCCCCTTGGAAAGGTGGGAAGAATCCAGCCACAACTGGAGAGCAGCCACAAGGTCCAGAGACACATGCACAGGAACAGGATAGTCCAAGACAGGAATGGGGACCCACCTCTACACATGCCACAGCAGAGGGCGCAGATGAACCCTGCCCCAGGGCACGGTAAACACAGACGCAGCCATGTGACACTGAACTTCCAGCCACTGCAGGAGAGGAGACGCAGGCTGGGACAACAACTTCCCCAACAACGACTGAAGGCGAGACCAGGCGTCCGGCAGGAACACCTTGTCCAGTACAGAATCGAACACAGCTCCGATGAAGGTTTTCCGGGCGGCAGGCACAAGGTGACACTTCGGCAAGTTGATCAAGAACCCGTGTTCCCTGAGCATAGTCATGGTCAAGAGAAGGTGGCGAGACATGACCTCTAGAGACGGAGCCTGAACCAACCAGTCGTCCAGATATGGGAACACGGACACCCCCAGGAGATGGAGATGGAGCCACCACCTTGGTGAAGACCCGGGGTACAGACCGAAGACCAAACGGAAAGACGCAGAACTGCCAGTGCTGACCCTCCAGGCAGAAGCCCAGGAAACGCTGATCTCCTACAGCCACTGGGACGTGAAGATACGCATCCTGGACATCGAGAGTGGAGAACACCCAACTTGACTGGATCAGCTGATCACCTTCTGGAGAGTTTCCATCTTGAACTGGACCTTTTTCACAAACAAGTTCAGACCTCGAAGGTTGATGACCACCCGGAAACCCCCCATGATTTCGGCACCACAAAGATGATGGAGTATATGCACATCCCCAGCTCCTTCTCCGGAACAGGGACAACCGCAAGCTTGCTGACCAAACGACGAACCCCTCCCAACAAGGCCAGATGGTGGGAGGCATCCCGAGGAGATGGGGTCACCACCACCCTTTAGTGGGGATGACAGGAACTCGATCCGGTAACCCCAGGACAAAACATCCAGTACCCATCTGTCAGAGATCGTCAATCGCCAAACAGGAAGGAACATACAAAGTCTCCCACCAACCACAGGTGGACCACCAGCGAGAACGACCTACTGGACGGCATAGTCAGGAACGATGCGGGCCAGACCTAGCACCCCGCTGGGATTTCTTCGGAAACTTCCGCGGATCAACCGGCCAGGCTGACTCCTGAAGGAGGATTGTTGAAACCTGGAAGGCTGGCGGAAAGACCTGGCACCAGAGAAGGAGGAACCCCCACGGGCGGAAGGTCACAAAAAGACAAAGAATGCGTGCGTTCTTTAAAGACCTTATGCAGCTTCTTCTCAAGAGAGTCACCAAACAGACGGGTACCAGTGAAAGGAAGCCTCAAAGCCATGGAACGTTGGGTCGCGTCCGTCTTCCAATCCCACAGCAACAGGTTCCGACGGGCAGCAATAGAGGAACCTCAGGACATCGCAGAAGCCCTCACTGAATCAAAAGCGATGTCCGACAGGAATACTGCCTGGCGCTCAATGGACTCCAGTAACTCCGGACAGCTGCCACTCTCCTGCATCATAGAAAACAGGGACTTGAAATCAGTCAGCAAAGACTGGGCAACATAGGCCCCATAAACACCAGAGCGAATACCAAGGTGAGAGGCAGCATAAGACTTCTTCAGAGCCGAATCACCCTTCTTATCCACACGATCCTTCAGAATGTTATCATCCGCCATGGAAGGACGACCCACAAGACTGGCCACAACGCAGTCCATGGCACAGAATCAGGCAAGGAGTCCGCCATATCCAGCAAAGGATACAACTTGGACATAAACCTGGGCATAGCGATATGATCCGGGTCCTTCCACTCTTTCAGCAGCACATTAGACACAAAAGGGTGCACCGGCAAAGAAGAGGCAACAGGCTTCCTAAATTGCGGCAAGAGCGTATCCTGAGAGGAGCTGGGTGCAGAATCATCAGGAAACCCCATATTAACCCTTCGGAAAGTATGTCAGGCAAGAGATCCCTGGAAATGTACTTAACCTGAAGCTCAACAGCAGCGAGAGAAGACCCATCAGACTCATCAGAGGAGGAAATATCCTAATAAAAGGCAGCAGCACCAGAAAGACCATCAGCAGCCTTCTTGTGCGCCTTAAGGTCAGAAAGTGTCTCCAGGATAAGGCGCTATATCCGATCATCATCCTTCCTGGCACGCTTCATAGGAGCAGTGGATTCCCCACTGGACCCAGGGGAAGAGGAAGGCACAGGAGAGGAATGATTCCTCTTGCGATGGTGCTTACCCATAATCAACTCACACTGGTTCAAAGTAACAGCAGCAATAGAAGCAGGAATACCACAAATAGAAAACACTGCCCCTAGCGCATAGATAAAGGGCGAAACCCAACCAATTAACCCCCCATGGAGGAAGAATTGCAGAGTTCGAAAGAATTCAAAAAATGATCTATCCGCCAATCGGAAATACCGAAAGAGGCAAGCCCCGCCATCGGCCACTCATCATTCAGGCCGAAATGAAACTATGCGAGAGGAAGGGGGTGGCACCAAAGCGAACCCACGGCCAAACAGTCAGCGCAGGTCGTCAAACAACATCACCGCAGGAAATCGCCTCTAAAGACACGGGCGCCGGAGCCCTCCCAGGCGCCCGTCTAATAAACGTAAAACTGCTCACACACCGTAAAGTAATTGAAACAGGGTAACCCTTCGCAAGCGTGAGCAATCGAACGAGGCCAGCCACCGTCACTCCACAAATGAGCTGACACCGAGGCCCCTCGAGCACAGCACGGCATGCTGGCGAGGGGCACACACCCAGAAGAGGGGGAAAGCGAGGGGAAGCGCGCCCAAGAGACGGCCAAGTGCTACAGCCCCACACGCCTACCTGCGCCATCCGTGCAGCTGGACCGTCTCACAGAACTCCGCCACCAGAAGGACCTCCAGCGTCATGAACAAACCGGGTAGGATGAAACAGGGAGACCCACGGAGCCACACAGCACAGGTCTCCCTAGGCCAGGAGGAGACATGGAAGCCCAGCAGCCCAACTTCAAAGAATCCGACGACGGTCCACGGGAGCCTCCCAGAGCCCAGCCGAGGAGGATCCACAGGACAAACGAAGCAGGTAAGTGGCCGGCACTCACCCCAGCGTCTCCCATCAAGTAAACCACCGACAGGAAACAAAACAGGATGTGCTTCTAGTGGGTAGGAGTGATATAGCACCTGGCAGGAGGGGGGGTGGAGCCTAAAAGTGGTTCCTGTTTTGTTTCCTCTCTTGTGGGATACCTCATGAGTGATGGCTGGGTCGAGGACGAGGAACGTAGAGGTAATGTGTCCTGGTGTCAGCAAATTGCACTTGGTCAAAGCTGCACATTTTATTTTGACCTGCTCAGATCAGATACCATATCTGGCTCCATAATCGCTCCAAGATATGGGATCCAGATGGATCCCTCTCATTTCCAGTGCTGGGCATGCAACTGGAATGTCACCTGGATACCTGATCCCAATGAAAGGCGTTTCTGCAAGCCCGACAAGCGGGACTCCTGAATGATGCAGTGACATATTGCATACCTTATTGTGTGCTTTGCCAATCATTTTATCTTCTGTGATGCTCAGAAACCAGTGCCCATATAAAGTATGACAAGGGCACATACCAGAACTGGCGCCGTTTGTTTGACTAAGAAATCTGCATTTTGGGGGCGTGGCCACGGTGGCGAACGAAATGGCCGCTCTGCCGTGAAGCTCCTCCGTGCGGACTCCCAGCGGCAGCGAGCGAGATGTGATCCGTTACTCCTGTCGCCCCCAACCACAAGGAGCCGACTCCTGATGTCCACTGGAACAGCTGGGCGAAGTTTCCACACCATGGGAGCAACCTAGAGCTGCTTACACGGCGGACGGGATTCGAGGCCTCCGGACCTCGGCGCCATCTTCCCTTCTGCGCTGGTGCGCCGGGTGACTGCTGCTCGGCCCTCGGCCGCCGTGAGTCCTTTCCCGCTGCTCCCATCGCTGGGCTCACGCGGGCACCTCCCTTCCTTCGCGGCTCCCGTTTTTGTGAGGCGCTTGGCTCCCGGCACGCGACAGCGGCCTTTGGCCTAAGGGAGCGCCGGGGCCGGGGCCTCGATTTCGGGCCCATGCGGGCATTCAGGTGGTGGCTGTGGGGCTTGGCCGGGGGCGGTGGGGGTTGGGCGCGTTGCGGCTGGGAGCTCCGGCGGCGGGCTCCGGCGACACACAGCGGCCCCGCCTAACGCTAGCCTGCTTGGAGACCGTGTTTCGCCACTTTCCTCCGGTGCGGTCGCCGTGAGAGGGTTGCTCCATGCCTAACGAAGCTGGGTGTGGTGCGGAGACTGTGAAACTGAGGGTCCCGCATTAAGATTGTTGTGCTGGCTGTTCCCGACCATGGTTTTCAGGAATTCGCACACGCAGACTGGGTCCTGCCTTCATTCCTCTGTCAACGCCGGGCCTGCCCACACTCTGGTGGCTTCGGTGGTAAGGCTGCCATCTGGTACATTGGTCCCTGCCCTCTGACTTGCTGCCCGACACTTTCACTATTGTTACTGCGGCTTTGGCTTCTCCACTCGGCCTTGGGGATGGGGAAAAGGGATCCTGCACAAAGGAAGCTAAGCTTCGACAAAACACCCCTCCTCACCGCTGACCCCCCGCATGGCGCGGCCTCTGATGCTCACGGCCTACCGGCCGGTGGCGATGCTGCGTACATGATGGCCGCCATGATGGGGGAAATGCGCGCTGGCTTCAAGGCCTTGGATACTCGCTTTGACAGCCTGGAGAAAAAACTGTCGGACATTTGTTCCACGGTGCAAGCCCATGACCGCCGCCTCGACTTAGCGGAGTCCAGAATATCAGATGTGGAGGGCGGGTCCGCTAAAACACTGAAACGGCTGGAACATGTCGAGAAAATTCTTAAGGATGTGGCCATTAAGAATGAGGATTTGGAAGCGGGAAGCCGGAGAAATAATATTCGTATCCTTGGTGTGGCGGAGACAACTGCCATGGGCCGGTTTGATACCTTTGTAGAACGCCTCCTCATTGAACTGTTCGGAAAGGACACCTTCACGGCTAGCTTTGTAGTAGAACGGGCGCATAGGTCACTGGGGCCAAGGCCGCGCACGGGGCAATCGCCCCGTCTCATTATTGCCAGGATTATGAACTTTCGGGACCGCGACGCTGCGCTCCGAGATGGGTGAAGTGCAGTGGCAGGGAAGCAGGCTGTCTTTCTTTCCGGACTACACACTCATGGTACAAGAGGCATGAGGGAAATACACTAGTGTCAAAACCGCCCTCCGCAATCATTGCTCAAAATACAGCATGCTCTATCCGGCACGGCTGAAAGTAGAGGTGAACGGCCGATTCCACATCTTTGACTCCCTGGCAGAGGCCCAAGATTTCTGTCATGGCTACAAAAAGCAACCGGGCTCAGCTCCCGGCTCTAGGCCTCACTCTCCTCAATCTGACTCGCAGGCCAGTGCTGACTTGTTCGCTGAGACTGGCCCAGGCTGATCATCCAATGGTACTCTATGCAGGGATCCTTATATATGGTGGATGACGGTTCGGCTCTGTTGGGTTTAATTACATGCCAGTATCTTGTATGACGCTCTGCTGGGTCGCCCGCATGGGGTGGCGTTGCTTCCCCTTATGGCGAATGCCTGTTTGTTCCGATTTTATGGGGGTTTGTTATCTTTCAGTTTGCAGATACGTTCTACTATTATGTATATTTTGCTATTTGTGTTCTGCACAGCTGTTCAGAGCTTGTTTGGGTTCTGCCTCTCCAGGGGTGTTGGGAGGCTGGGTGGTGGGTGGGGGACGGGGTGTATGTTTTTTAAGTGGCAAATTTTATTTTTGTTGGATTGCGAGACTTATGGTATCGGCTTGTCTGTTGACCGCTCACTGATTGCTGTCACTGATTTAACTATATGGCCAGGATAGGTCTGCAGTCTGGTCCTTCCAGGCTAAAATTGATGTCATGGAATGTTCGTGGCTTGAACACCACTCGCAAACGTAAACAGGTTCTGCAATATGCTGACCGCTATAAGGTGGATATCCTCTTCCTGCAAGAGACCCACCTGGTACAGGCGGACACCGCTTCACTGGCTAGGGGTTGGGGTACCCATAGAGTGTTTTTGACTTATAGTAGGTATGCACAGGGGTTGCAATTCTTGTCCACAAATGTATACCCTTTGTATTTACAGACAGTAAGGTGGATGGAGAAGGTAGATATGCGATACTTTCTGGTGTGTTGTATGGGTACAAGATTGCCTTGGTGGGGGTCTATGGACCTAATACTGACTCCCCGCCCTGTTTCCATGACCTGCATATAACACTGCTCCACTCAAACATAGAGCTGCTGGCGTTAGGGGGCGACTTCAACCTCTTGATGGACCCTGGCAGAGATAGCACGTCTTCCTCCCCAGATCGCAAGCCACTTGCCCGCGCGGCGGTAGCGGCTATTTGCTCACACTTCTCGCTGCTAGACATAGAGGCCAGACTACACGCTCATTCCCCAGCTTTTACTCACCACTCCAGCTTCCACAACACCAGCACCAGACTTGATTATTGGCTACTCTCTCCAGGCTTGGCGGGATGGGTGGTTGATCTTTGCACACTTCTGCGCACTCTTTCTGACCACTCTCCAGTGGTGTTGACTCTGGCGGTTCCGAGGATGGGCGGGTATGAACGGCAATGGCGTTTCCCAGGAAGAGCCCTAGCAGACCCGGTCTTTACTGAGGAGATCCGTACTGCCATTGAGGATTATTTTGACATCAACACTGGCTCTGTGACCACTTGGGCCACGTTGTGGGAGGGGTTCAAGGCCACCATTAGGGGTGTCTGCATCACCAAACATGTGGGGGCATTACGTGAGATTCGCGCTACTCTGAGCCGAGTAGAGGTGGAGCTATTGACGGTAGAAAGCGAGATTCTCGCTGAACCCTCACCGAGACGTGAAGCTAAGCGTCTCGAGCTGCTTCTAGAGTTCAGGGAAACCACAGACAGAGAGTTGTGGTGTCTGGGCAAATACCACTCGGCACGCTGATATGGTGACGGGGATCAGCCGGGCAAATTATTGGCTCAGCTGCTCCGCCCACCGCAACAAGCTGCATACATCACTGACATAATTGACGCACAAGACTCGCACCATTTTTCCACCCCCGATATTTGTGATACTTTTTTGGCTTACTACCGCCACCTATACACATCTGCCCTTCCGGGGGATCGCCGGGACCCGGGGTCGTATATTAATGAAATTGCCATGGTATACTTGGATAAATACATGCAGGACTTTCTGGCCCATCCCATCACACCGGACTCTATAATTGAAGCCATTGACTCCTTGAGGGGTTCTTCGGCGCCTGGTCTTGATGGCTTCACGGCCGACTTTTACAAAGAATACAAGGAGGAATTGGTACCCAGACTTGTCGAGGTGTATGCTGAGGCTCTGGAGTCAGGTGTTCTCTCCCCCACGCTCTGAGAGGCGGTCATTGTCTTGCTGCCCAAACCGGGTCGCGACCCCTCCATGTGTAGCTCCTATCGTCTGCTGTCGCTCCTTAATCTCGATTATAAGATTTTGGCCAAAGTCCTGGCGATGCGGCTAGCGCTGCTGGTGGATACCATTGTTTCACCGGCCCAGTCCGGCTTTGTCCCACACAGGTCTACCTCCCTGAATCTCCGTACACTTTTTTCGGTCCTACACAGCATCAACCCCTCCACTCTGGCGGCCGCGGTGTTCTTAGACACCGAAAAAGCATTCGACACTCTGGAGTGGCCCTTTTTTTTAGAAGTGATGCGGAGGATGGGCATGCCCGCAATGTTTGTAGCCAAGGTGGAGCTGCTGTATACGGCACCCACGGCTCGCATTCGCTTAAATGGTACCATTACTGAAAATTTCACACTCTCCAGAGGCACCCGGCAGGGGTGCCCCCTATCCCCACTCCTTTTCATCCTTGCTATGGACCCCCTAGTGAGACACTTTCAGGAGAAACATCTCCAAAGGGGTCTCCAATTCCGCACCGGCCCTCTCTTAGTCTAGCTTCATGCGGACGATAGGGTCCTGTATGTCCGTACCACGGAGGCCAACCTGCAACCCTTGTTGTCGGAAATCGCTAGATTTAGCGAATACTTGGGCCTCAAAGTGAACTGGCATAAATCACAACTGTTTCCGCTCACCCCTGCTACCACACGGTGGCCTTGCTCCCTCCCACTGGAGTGGTGCGAGGACTCTGTTAAATACCTTGGGATCCACATACACCTTGACACAGTGTCCATTATTCATCTTAACTGCGGACAAGCCCTGGATTTTTTGGAGGACAATATGGACAGGTGGCTACGTCTCCCTCTGTCTATGGCTGGCCGGATCGCCATCATCAAGATGGTAGTCCTCCCCCGGTTTTTGTACCTTTTCAATAACATCCCGATCCCTCTCACCAAGGTTTTTTCACACAACTACGCATTGCCCTGTTACGGCTGGTGTGGGGCGGTAAAACCCCCCACGTAGCCTGGCGCACACTTACGCTACCGTATGAGAGGGGTGGATTTGGGGTTCCAGATTTTTATCTCTACTACTTGGTTGCACAGTGTTCGTACGCTCATTCTTGGTTCCATCCGGATGACAGAATCCCATATTTGAGACCGGAGGCTGATGCGGCGCTCCCAGTGTCACTAAATGCAGTCCTCCCCAAGGGTCTCCCAAGGGACCCACATGACATACACCCGCTGTCCACAACGGCCTGGGCTTGGGACAGGATTAGACTCATTCTACACATCGACAAACTGTACTCCTCTGCTCTTCCTTTACCCAACCCGCACTGGTTCCCCATCACCGGCGAATCGGTAGTCCGTCGTTCGCTGTCTAAATTCCAGAAACTCACGATCGGCGACTTGTTCCCAGATGGTCATGCTTTCTCTCTGACAGAGGACCCCCGCTTCACCGACCGAACATTCATGGATGCCTTTGTTCTCACGAGACTCCGCGCGATGTTACGAGCTGAATTCCCCACATTCCCCCTTCCACCTGAAGACAATCCCGCACTTACATTCCTTATACAAAACAAATCAGGGGCGCATGTGGTGTCCAGACTCTATAAATTGTGCTTGTCCTCTCTTCCAACGTCAGACGAGGTGGTGCGCGCTGCATGGGAGCATGATCTGGGTACACAGATTTCTGACGACCAATGGGAGGCATGTTGTGCTATGACCAGGGATGTTTCCATGAATAGTAGACACAAGCTGATACACTTTAAATTCCTGCGTAGGATGTATCACACACCGGCGCTTGCTCACAGAACCGATGCCAATAGGCCCCAAGTCTGCCCCAAATGTAACGCCCCGCAGGCGGACTTCGCACATCTGTCTTGGACTTGCCCGAGGTTACACACTTACTGGATAGAGGTCCACCGGGTTTTGGGAGACATGCTGGGACTGCCGTTAACTGTTACACCTAAAATTGAGCTGCTGGGCTATGTTGCAAATTTCCTCCGCCAGCTTCGCAAATTGGCGTCCATTTGCTTCCTCTTGGCCAAAAGGGAGGTGGCACTGCTCTGGTCCGCGAGACGCGCCCCGACGATCACTGCATGGCTTGGGAGTGTGGCATACTGTAATGTGAATAGTGTGGAATTTTCGGAACAACTTCCAACTTCTTCCCGCCCAACTGACATTTGGGGTCCATATCTCCAATACATTGCGAAACTGGCTCAGGACGCACCATCCCAGTCACTTCATCCTATCACGCCAACTGGGGTGGGCTAGAATAAGAGCGACCCATACACCGCACTTGACAATGCATAGCTGCTCGGGCGGCTTGCTTTTGCCCCTGGCTACACGAAGCTGGGTGCATGTCGTCTGGTGGTACCTTGTCCTGCGTAACAACTGCTGTGTCTTGACTGATATTCATGGGGATTTTGTTTTGCTTGTTCAGTCCACTGCCACCCTTTTGTTAATACTTACCTGAGCTGGGTATATCTGGCCGCCCATTCCGGGGCTGTGGGGTGCTTGGTGGCGTTTGCTGGGTCTGGGCTGATGATGTTGCCCATGGTGGTAGTTGACACATCGCGAGCCGGCTGGCTGTTTTGGTCTTGCAATCTCGTAGATATGATTTTAGTTTTTTTTCACTTTGCTTTCAACTTCTGTGATGTTCATTATGTTTTTATGGGTTTCTGTTGCTTTATTAAAAAATATGTTCCTTGTATCATTCTCAATGCCCAAATACGCAATCCTACTGTGTACACCAGTGTTTTACGTGCAATGTTATATATGGCATCTGATATCCTTTTGTACTTGATATGTCATTAGTTTTTAGTTTTTACCAATGTGGATTGCCTCATTCGCTTCAATAAAGTGTTTAATAAAAAAAAAAAGAATTCTGCATTTTGATGGAAAAGCAACACACGTGACATCACCTGTTGTTCTCATTACACACCCCACGTGGGTTCTGGTGCTTCTCTACTGTGCCATTAGGAAACACTGGGTTTTGTGTAAATGGCTAGTGAAACAAATTCAGAGTTGCCGTGGATGTTACTTGTCAGAGGTAGAAAATGGCAAATATAAAAAAATAATTCTTGTTCAGGCAACCAACATCGCATAGAAGCAATGCACTCATACAGCATAGACACACATATTTTTTCCTCAATGAGTGTAAGATTGCCTTTCCTGGAAAGCAGTAAATTAAGTGCACCCAATTGACTATTTTTCAATTCAATTCAATTCAATTCTGTCTTTATTCAATCTCATCACATAGATCATAAAAGATACACAAATTAAAAGTAATCCCATAGTTTGAGAAGGAAGCGTATACAAAGCACATACAAATACTAAAACACATACGATATTAAAAAACAATCAAAATACACCATAAAATTATACCTAGTTTAAAATTCATCACTGTTGGGAATTACCGTGCTAAAATTCATCACCATTAGTAATTACAGTATATTGTTTGAAAGCAGAGGCAGGGGGAAAGTGTGAGAGAAGCACCAGTAACAAACAACATTGCATCAATTAGAATGGCATAATCTTTCTCAATACTAAAGTGCATTTCAAGGAAGATAACCAGATAAATATATCATAATTGTTTTACAACTAACATGATAGCTTGTTAAAACGCCATACGCTTTCTCTGTGCTAAAATGCATTTCAACATCAGCCAACCCGGTAACATGTCATGATCATTTAGTTGCTGAAGATAGAACGGGGCAGCTTTGTATTAAGAACGTACGCCTACGTAACAGGGGCAATACAAATTCCCTAGTGTAAGGTAGGTAATACCCACAGAAAATGACAAAGGCAATAAGGACAGAGGCGATTTCTCATCACAAGGGCAAATACATATATCAGAAGAGGAGTATTGCCCTAGCAGAAAACATAAGATCCAATGACTCGTACCCAGTCTAAATCTTGTCAGCATTGTTTGTTTACGGACATTGTGTACAAAAAGGAAATAAAGTGCTGTCCCTTCTATCATCTTGATTACACAGTAATCTCTCACAGCTGGCTTTACCACTTTAACTGCCTCCCTAGAGGCCTGTTTGTGCTTTAACAGACAATCCTGAATCCGCATGTTATATTTTTTTGCTATTTCATCTGGGTTCTTAAACATATATTCACAAGCCAGAGACAAAAGAGTATCCCTACTGCACTTTAGCAACAGAATTTTTATTCTATGTTCACAGGATAGGCAGTGTCTTATAATTGCCTGATTAATCTCCGCTTAACTATTTAACCATATTGAACACCAGAGAGTCAGGGGGGCTAGAAAAATAAGGTCTTGTACATAGTCCAACCCTAATTCTTGGTGCAAGAAAAAATGTGGAGTAAATAGTGGAGCGCCCAGCAGGCAAAGATAACACTTATCCTCACCCGACCTCTCTGAAGCCCAAAATCCCCATGCCATATGTCACAGTTGGTGCACACTTCCATTTATCAAACTTCCAGAATTGGGGCAACCGGTTTTCTGCCAATACATGCAGCCAGGGAAAAGGTCATACATACTGCAAGGGAAAAAAAACTATCCTGCTTCTGAAGCAGGAAGACCATGTGCCTCCCTCGTCAAAATCCAGGCCCAAGTACAGAAAGGAGCTCCCCCTACCCAGTTTCTTCCCTTCAATACTTATGGTGCGGGTTTTAGTGTTTCTAGGAGCACACATCATTGTAAAAGTCTTCATAAAAAATTGTCTCTAAATCAAGCCCCTTCATAAAGATCAAACTTTGAAATTAGAATCTTGAGGCTATTGGCCATCCTAGCGAGAAGTACTGTATCATCCACATATAATATTGTGGGCTCAGTATTTCACCCAACCTGGCGTATACCTACTCCAGCTGTAGCCAATACTCTTTCTAGAATATTGATAGAGCAGGAAAAGAATGGGGCAATAACACATCCTTCGCGTACTCCTTGTTTAACTTTAAACGATGGTGTACACTCATGGACATTTCCATACCTAACCAAGGCCGAAAGATCCTGATGAAGGAGTCTTGCAAAATAGGCCAAATCCTCCTGTAGACCGATGGATACCAGGGTAGCCCACAATTTGGTACAAAAGGGGGTGGTGATGGACGGAGCATCTGAATCAATCAAATACTCACACCCAGTCAACAGATCTGGGTTTAATCCATCACCGTTCTTTAGCCCACTCTGCCACACCAGTTCAGACATGGCCATATGCAAATCAGTCTGACCCTGTGCCTCATGAGAACAGTCCAGCCCGAACTGCCAAGCCATGCCTTCGCTGGACCGGAAACAAGCTTCCGAGGACCG
Organism: Lissotriton vulgaris; assembly: GCF_964263255.1. Lineage (NCBI taxonomy): Eukaryota > Metazoa > Chordata > Amphibia > Caudata > Salamandridae > Lissotriton > Lissotriton vulgaris. The sequence goes on from NC_141689.1 coordinate 912,799,301, forward strand.
GTTGGTTATCACAGGGCTCAAAACCCGGGATCTTTAAACAGGTTGTGAGGAACTCCGTCTGGGCCTGGAACCTTCTTTCATGAGCTGTTATGAATGTCTTTAATGACCTTGTCAACACAAAAATGGAAATCACCACTGACTAACACATCATCATTGATAGAATAGACAACAAAAAAATTATCTTTCTACACTTCGGCTGTAAGGTCTGCAGTTACTTTATCTGGGGATGACACAGGGGACGAGTCAGGTCACACCGCCTTCCAAAAAGCCTGGGGATCTTTTTACTGGCAAGCAACAACAATTGCCTCTCATTTCTCACCCTTCTTGGTTGTCTTCCTTTTTTTATACAGCCAGAGTGGAAACCTTTCTACAGGCTGAAATTGTGCTTGGATCTCTTGGTACCTGCTTTAAAGCACCACTCAGTCTGTTATTAGCTACCCTGCAAAACTCTGTCAAACCAAGATTTATGTTGGAGGAAAACTCTACCCACTGGTCTGGTAAAAATACCTTTAATACATGTCAAACGTTTGACAAGACTGTCTATTACAGTTGCAGGTCCTTGTGATTCAGCAATACAAGAGTTCACTAGAACCTTACTATGGCTGGCAACGTGATTCATAACCAGTTTTATGACAGCAGAGCACCAGTCTACCCTGCGCCCGGCATCCTTAGTAGTTAACAACTGTTGTCTCTCAGGGGGAACTATTATCTGTGTGACTAACGGATTGTGATTACTATAAGCCAACACAAGGACCTCACCCCCCATGATCTAAGGAGACAGACTCTGCGACCTAAAAATATAATCTAATATGGACCCATGCCTTTCCCTGTATAACTGGGATTACTGTGGGAGAGAATTTCTTTACCACATTTTCTAGATCACGGAGCACCAGCAGTGAGTATAATAAAGGCCCCCTGGCCTCCATGTCATTCAAATTGACATCCGTTGATGATGAGCCAAAAATAGATTGTGACAGGGGAAATAAGCTCCCAGTTTGGCATTAAAGTCGCCTGACAGCAGGAGATTATTTCCACCATCAAAGCTTTATTTCGATATACAAAATATCATAAAAGCACTTAGAAATATAAAACCACAGTTCATATACATTACATTTTTAAAAAAGTACATTACAATAAAACCATTCATATATCAATAAATAGTTTAAGAACATATTAAACATTAGCAGCTTTGTGAGTTATATATTTTTTTTAAATTCCAGCTAATACTAAGGTCATCTAGTAGCCTTCGATCTAATCAGCCAAGCCCAGCTCAGAAATTTGGCCACCCCACACACTAAGGTTGTACTAGTGCCAGCCTTAAGTATTCTGAGTGCAGAGGAATGATCCCTGGTTCCAAGCAGTAAACACACTGGTTTTAGCCATTTCTGTCTGGGTTTTACATAGGCTGGGCATACAAAGAAGACATGAGGGATGTTTTCAGTAACACCTTCACAGATTGGGCAGTCAGGTGAGGTTTGATGCGGGGGCTTCCACTTACACGTATAATCACGGAGGGGGAGGTTTCCCAACCTAAACTGGATGAAAAGGGATCTGTCTCTTGGTTTCTTAATGAAATCCAAGTAAGGCTCCAAACGAGGCTTTATGCTGCATGAACGCCTCAATCAGCCTGCCTTGGTTTGGGTCCCTTAATTCTTTTTCATCAACCCATTTCCAGTAGGCTCGTTTAGTTTCATCCTTGGATAGAGAAACCTCAGACTCCCAATCGGTTGGCAGGCCAGATTCAAGCAAGAGTTTCTTTATATTGCGAATCCAGCTAATTTTGTGAGCACCATAAAGGTTCATAACTTCTTTCAAGCCATCTAAATACTTTGAGAGCTCGGGGGTCCGCCATAACCTGGCCCAGTATAGAAGAGGACGTGACCTGGCTAAATCCTTAATGGAACGGCGACCCAAATCACTCAGTAATGGTTTGATGGGGGTACCCCTTGGTAGCGATGTCAGCTCCCTAAAAAACTTGTTCTCAGAGGTAGTCAGGGCGTCAACACAATCAAAGCCCCACAGCTCTGCGCCATAAAGGGCGCAGCCTACAGCTTTTGCAGCATAAATATCCAAGGCAGGAGCGATGGGCTTAAAGATGGATGTGCGATGTTCTCGCCCTAATGCTCCGACTACCCTTTTGTGATTTAATACCATTTTATCTATGTGAGGTTGCCACTTTAAATTATGTGAGATTCTAATACCCAGGTAATCAAATTCATTTACGCGTTCCAGTGACACCCCATCTAAGGAGAGGGTGGATCTGGAAGCCTTACTTGGGTTAAAATAAAGGAGTTTGGTTTTTGAGGTATTTATGACCAGGCCCCTCCGCTCACAATACAGACAGAAACGATCCAGCAGCCTTTGCAGACCCACAGGGTTTTTGAAACCAACAGCGTGTCGTCAGCAAAAAGGAGGGTGGGCACTTTTTCACCCGCCAAGACTGGGGCATAAGCGTTTATTTCGAGCAGAAAGGAGACCACACCATTCACAAATAGCGTGAAGAGTGTTGGGGCTAACACGCAGCCCTGACGTACCCCTCGATTCACAGGTGTTATGTCAGTTTTCTGCTCTTGAGATCCCCATCTAATGCGTGCATAGTTACATCATGCATGCGTGCCAGAAGATTTAGAATTGGTAGAGGAATCCCCATCTCCTCCAATATCAAACAAAGGTGTTCACGGGGAACCAAGTCAAAGGCGGTCTTTAAATTAATAAATGCCAAATAAAGACCGCCTTTGCCAATGGTGACCACCTTCCAATGAAGGAGTAGCAGCCTAAAAGCTTGATCAACCGTGCCTGTGCATGCCCTGAAACCTGCCTGAAAGGGTGAGATGATGTTGTTCTCCTCTGCCCAGGAGAGGATTCTCTCCAGGAGGACCCTACCAACCAATTTCTGCCCAGCGTCTATAAGACTAATTGGGCGATAGTTGGCGGGATCCTCCCTATGGCCCTTCTTGTAGATAGGGACCACCTCAGCCGCCTTCCATGAATTGGGGACAGGTGAACCTGCTAATAGTGCATTTGTCAGATTTGTGAATTAAACGGCCCAACCATCAGGGTTAGCTTTAAAAAGGTCACCCGGCACACCGTCCTGCCCAGGGGCTTTAGCAGATACAATTTAAGCTATTGCCGTCAGAACCTCTTTTTTTTCAACTCTAATGGGAGCAGCCTGCTGAGAACCATCATCCAGTGCACCGCTCAAATGCCCTGGGGCTCCAGACAGTGCATTACCACCATAGAGTTTACTAAAGTGTTCAAACCAATCACTGTCTGTGATATGATTGGGAATTATTTCTACCTCTTCTAGCACGCCAATCAAATATGACAAACCCTGTAAGTATTGATTCTCCTTATTAGAAAAATCATCATTATAAAAATTCAACATGTGCACTTTAGATTAAAAAACTTTACCACATTTGTATCAGATGCAATAAGAGAGATTGAACAGCCAATATGAACCTTAAACAAGGCCGCCAATCCTTCTTGGCGCGACCCGCTGGAGAGAGTAAGGCTGGGAGGTTGAAGCACATATATCCGTCAAAAACAGCCTCTTTAACATCCCAGTTCTCCTGCATAAATATGATGTCATATTTATAATGATAGATTTCTAATCCTCATTATGTATTTTCATGGCTAAGCCGGTGACATTCCAAATAACAAAGCTAACAGTGGGGCTATTCTCATCCACCAATTCTGCTTGCACACTCACCCTATGGATTGTATAAGATAACAATGGATTTGAGGATGTTCCTATGACATGTTTCAAATGCCTCCTACACTGCGATTGTGATATCGAGATGGTGGTAGTAATACAAATCACCCTGAAGTCTCTGGACACCCTTGCTATAGCCCCATTGCCACTCTCCTGCATGAGATGTAAATCGTAATCTTCAAACCCTGTCAGGACTGTAAAGCTCTTTTGGAGGGGCAGTGACAAACTCCTATTAGATTGGAGGAGGGTCTGAGGCCCATGAGACCTAGATAAAATCGGGGCCAAGAGCCTGTAAAAGAAGCACAAGGGCTAAATCCTGATCGGGCTAGGTTTAACCAAGCTAGACTCTAGCATGTGCCAGGACTGCACCCGCAACAAGGGGGTTAATGATTATTAAATCACCATGAAACTGCTTTCCCAGACATCCAATCCCACCCACCCGCCGAGCCAGAAAAATCTCATTGTAGAAGTCCCACTGTCGATGGACGTTGGAATTCAATCAATGTATTGCTTTATTCATAAGACCTCTTGTGGGTTCAATCTGGTCAGGAGGCAGACTAGGAACATTGGCTAGCACGACACTATATGGACACGATGCAGGTGGTAGATCAATCAAAGGGAGGGATCCTCGCGGTGTGCTGCTACTATCAACCTGATCTATGGGGAGGTCTAGTACAGTCTCTACTACAGTCCTCTGTGAAAGTTAGGGTGTAAACTAAGTGCAGCTGATATTATAGGACCAGACGAAGGACTGGTTCTGTATCCAAGGTAGTCTGTAGTTTCTGAGAGGACCCCTCCCAAATGTTTCCCAATTTGATTCAATTACGTCCAGGGGGTCAAAACGCAGGTGTAGTTTCACATCCAGCAATTAGCTGAACTGCACACTCATACAATCCCAAGGATCAACATTTTGGTATAGGATCTTTCGCATGTTCGACTGATGCAGCAGGTTTTGCAGTACGACCTGGCAATGGGTTTTACGACCTTTTTCCTGCACTTTACTAAGAGGCCTGTGTTTAAATCTGAGCCTGGTACTAAGGTTAGAGATTTATCCAGGGAGCGGGGTTTAACGAAGACCCATTCTCTACACCTGGCCCCTCATCCGCGGCTTGCTGACCAGCCCTGGTATCCCCCTTTGCCCCAAACAAACGCAAGGGCTTTCCCTGAGAGATGAACTTGATGACACGACTGAGTGCGCCAATGTGGCAGAGGGATCATTGCTTTGTGAAAAAATGGTAACCTCTAGTTGGGATAATGACTGCAGATCTAAATAGTGAGCTGTGAAAGACGTCGCTCAGCAAGTTTGATCTCATTAGACTCCAAGTCCAGTGCCCTCAACAAAAATCTATCAATTGTGATGCGCGAGGATGGCTGTTGCAGTGTTGTTGAGCACCCGGAACAGCCTTTTTCTTGCCTATATTCACCACAAACCGAGCACAACACACATAAATGGCCAATGCGTTCAGTAAATCAGACTTGCAGTACCTTTGTGGACGACAGGAGAAAAAAGATGATAAGCCAAGAAATTGGGCCTGATCCAGTCTCTGCCAGTCTATGACGGTCCTATAGGGGCCCATCTTGGCCCGGTTATTGACCGGGCACGCTGCAGGAGGTCGTAGGCACTTTTCAGCACGTGGCCAGCTCCTATTCCCTAGGGCTATGCAGGGGAATGTAGTCCCACTCCTGCAGGCTGCCGAACACCTCAGCAAGCCAGATCTGATTTCCTTCCAGTTTCTAATCGAAACACGCAGGTTGTATGTTGAAATGCTAACAACTGAGCAGTGTGCACTGGGGTCCTGAGAGTTGAAACTACACTTTACCAGACACAAAAAACATAGAGTGATCCTTTGTGCATCCCAAACTTTTAGTACATTTCTAGTTGGCTCACAATGTTTCGGCGCTGGAAGATGGCGGCCCAAGCAGGGCAGGGGTAGCACCCACGTGCCCCTGGACGGTGAGCCTGAGCCAAAAAGTGTGTAGTCAAAGGGCAGCCTCCCTGGGGGCCGCCCGAGCCGCGCCACTCCTTTGCAGCAATTGGCTATGTTTCAGCCACTCTGTTCTGGCTGTCCACAGTTATGTCACTGCCGCTGCTCCAGCAGCCAACAGTGAACCCAGGATGCTGGGATCCGGAGGAAGTGAGGGTCGCCGATCAGTCTTCTCCTGGGGTACTTTGTGCTATACTGGAAGGATAAGGGAGGGTGAGGTTTAGTTAGGGAACGAGGCAGGAGTTAGGCAGGCCTATAAAGGTGTCAGGAGAGGAGTATTCCTGACACCAGTGCACCACCGGGAGGGAAGGGTTTATAAAACTTTGTTTAGTTAGGACCCATTACTTTAATTGGGCCTAGTCAGCGTGCGAAAGTTAAAAAACAAATGTAGCGAGTGTCAACCCCCTTTTTTCTTACGTAGTAAGATCCCTGTTTTTTTTAAGCCTACCTGGCTCCGGGATGTCCGCACCGGAATGGCGGAACCCAACAATGAAGCGGTCTGTGCTGAGCTCTTGGTGCTGGGCAGGGGCGGGACGACTGGACCTGTTCTGGCCTGCTGTCTTGGACCAGGCATGGGTAGGAATGTGTTGCCCGATGTGCTCTGCGTCAGGTGGGGTTATGGCGGTGGTGGCGGCATTCTTGCCGGAGCTGCCACCTGCTGGGAAAATGACCGGAGGCGGGCCCAAAGAATGAAGCTACAGGGGCCAAGCATGGAGGCAGAAGGAAGAGCCTGGTGAGGGCGGGGCTGCCCAACACAGAGCCAGCGCTTCAGAGTGCAAGCGCCGGCACCGACACGCTCCAGAATGAGTCCCCAGGGGGAGCGGGCTGCTAGACCTGTCAAGGAGCACCCCCCCCCCGAGCAGGGAGGCATGTAGAGTTCATGTGGCACCGAGCAATCTGGGCCCGACAATAAACAGATCCAGATTGGCTGGGGCCCAGGTTGTCTCCCAAGTATTAGAGCCACAGGTCTTGATGGGAGGAATGGGGCCAGAAGGACACAGAAAGAGGGGTTGGGCACCTGCCCCTTATGTTGCCCAGATGGGAAGGTTTGGATCTTGAAGCGCTTATATAGGAGCAGCGCTGCAACATTCAAGAGACAGAGCAGAAGTGGGCCAGGATGTGTGAGGCTAAAGACTGTGCTGCTGCGGAATCCCTGGAGTGGGGGTGGGGGGAGAGAGAGATAGGGGGTCAGTCAGGCATGGGCCAGTGGGTCTGGGTAGCTGATGGGCAGACCCTCGGTAAGTGGTCAGGGACAGCCGGCCTGGCAGTGAGGCCCGATGGTGCACAGGACCCCCCAGGTTGGAGCATCCTGAGGGTGGGAGAGCAAGACCAGCGAATGAGGCCGGTAGGAAGGCAGCAATGCTAGCGGAGTGCATGACAGACTGAACACTGGTCCGAAGCAGTAGGAGGTCCGCGGCGGCCTACCCTCCGGCGAGGGCGCGTGCAAGTGGTCCAGCGGCAAAGGTTGACTCAAGAGGAAGGATATAGCTCTTCAAGGAAAGAAGAACTGATGCAGGAGCCTGTGTGTGTTACATTTGAAGGGAGGCTGACCTGGTGCCGGATTATGAGGATGAGAGTGATGAATGGGAAGCGGGAGAAGTACGAGAATATGAGGATGAGGTCTCAGGGTGCTCCGGGACAGTGAGGAAGACAATGGACAGAATTGGTTTCTTACAGGTGGCAAGTGCGGCCAAGGAGAAGGTGAAACCCACAGTTCAACAGAGCAACAGCAGCTTCGACAAAGACAATGCGCCACAGCTGGCTCTCAGGTAATGGGGACTGGTGGACGGCATGGGAAGGGGGAGATTCGAGTTTGAAAGGGAATAACTGCAGGTCTGTTGGAGTGGGTGAAGGGGGTCATACAAGACCCGGGGATGGCAGCCACCGGTGCAATAGGCACATGTGACAGACAAGGTGGCAGATGGCACAAAGTGTTTGGTACGTGCCATTGTCCAGACGGATACCATTGATGAAGCAGAGTGCAAAGAGGGGAGATAGCAGATGACAAACATCACCCAAAATTTCCATACATGGGCCTGGAAATGGCATGTCATTCTGTCAGACAAAACAGAAAACATGATTTGGAAACATAAATATATTGAAGGTTTTAAACTGCTCTATAGGGAGATACAAGCTAAGGAGGGTTCTAAAGAGGAAGACTGGGAGTTGACGAGGAGGCCAAGGGTGCCTGTTAAGATGGAGAGCTGGACCTCCGCCTTCTTAATTTATACCAGCATCTACTGTGAGCAGCATCCGGACAGGGCAATTGCATTTCTGAAATACATGAATATTATACATAAGGCACAGGTGCATTTTGGGGGGTATGCTTGGCTGAGCTACGAAAAAGAATTTAGAGCTAGGTCAGCATAAACCCAGATAAACCTTAGGGGGAGGTTGATTCAGAGCTCTGGATGCAGGGGATGTCATCCACACAATCCTCGGCGTCCACTCATATGGCCAGCGGACTACCAGTAACCTGCTAGTCCTTTCATTCGCACCCCGCTCCAAACGGAGTGGGGGTTCTGATTTTGGTTCTGGAGGGCCTGGTTTCACTACAAGGCTGGCAGGTCCTACCACGGGGGCCTGCTGGAACTTTAACAAAGGATTTTGCTCCAGGCATCTATGCACGTTTAAACACGAATACTCCAAGTTTGAGGGGAAGGCACCCACTTACGCAGTGTTTTACCCTGGCCACACCAGCTGAAAACCACTAGAGGACGGGGGCAGTCTGGGCTGAAGGGCCCCTACCCTAGTTAGAATTGAGGCAATGGGCCCTTGGCTCTCAGTCTATCTCGACCAGGCGGCATTGCGGCTAAGGTGGGGATTCAACAAGGGTTTCCGGATGGGATACCAGGGTTCAAGGAGGCACAGAATGGCAGACAACCAGAAGTCAGCTAATGAGCTTCTGCAGGTAGTAGCAACTAAACTGAAGAAAGTAGTTGAGGAGGGTAGAATTGCTGTTCCATTTATGTATTTGCAACTGGAGAACTTGATCATTTCGCCTTTGGGTGTGGTGCCAAAAAAGGAGCTAGGGGAGTTCAGGATGATTCACTATCTACCGTGGCCAGAAGAGGGCTTTGTCAATGATTTCATTGCAGAGGAGGACTCAAGGGTGCTGTACGCCTCAGTGGATGATGCCATCCGCCTTTTTGCAGGTGTGTGGTCTGGGAGCAGAACTGGCACAGTGTGCTGTCAAGTCGGCCTTTCGCTTATTGCCTATCCACCCAGTAGATTTTTGCTGCTAGGAATGCAATTTGGAGGTGCCATCTAGGTGGATAAAGTCCTGCCAATGGACTGCACAATTTCCTGCGCCCTGTTTGAAATGTTCAGCACATTTTTGCAGTGGGTATTCACAAAGAGCAGTGGTCACCGAGGGGTGTCTCATTACCTGGATGATTTTTTGTTCGTAGGGAATGGAGCCTCTGGGGATTGTGCAAGGGCCTTACAACATTTTGAAGGCCTCACACAGGCTTTTGGGGTGTCATTGACACCGTAGAAGACGGACAGAACTAGTTGCAGGCTGACCTTTTTGGGAATCGAACTGGACTTGGAGCCGAAGCTGCTGGGTTTTCTGAACTTTGCATGCAGGGTGGTGAGAGCAGGCGCCTGACCATGGCCATGTCAGGGGCAGTGTTGCCGCACCACAGGGTGAGGGTTTCCTTAGGGGTCAGAGAAGATATGGCAGTGTGGCAACAATTCTTGGTTGATTTCAATGGTGTGTCATTGGATTTTGTGGAAGAGAACATGGCCTGGCAGGTACAGATTTTTTCAGCTGTGGCAGGATCTCTGGGTTTTGTTCTGTTTTGGGATGGGCAATGGTGCGTGGAGAAATGGCCACCACACTAGGTGCTGCAGGACCGGAGCATTGCATTTCTGGAATTTTTTCCACTACTGGTGGCATTGGCCCTTTGGGGTGATGAACTGAGAAACCCGGTAGTGCTTTTCCATGTGGACAACATGACTGTGGTAGAACTGGTGAATAGACAAAAGAAGAAGGATTTGAGGGTTTTGCGGCTGTTGCGTAGGTTCATGCTGGTGTGTTTGCTGCTTAATGTTGTCTTTAGAGCTAAACATGTACCGGGGGCCAACAATGATACCGCTTATGCATTGTCTCGTTCGCAGTGGCAGGGATTCCCCAGACTGGCACCCAGAGCAGAGGACTACAAGACCAATCTGCAGGACGACATCTGGGCCTGGGGGAAGGATGAGTGGTAGGCCTGGTCGAGAAGTCATTGGCGGAGTTCACAAAGAAGAGCTACAGACTGGCGTCGTCAGAGTTCTGGGACTTTGTGGGCAAAGAGCCTTATGCGTCAGGACATGGAGCAGGATGTTCGGAATGTTGTTTTACATTGCATGGATTAGGGTGCATCTCATACGACCATTGCGGGCAAGTTAGCCGGAATCTCCTTCTACGGCAAGCTGTATTTAGGTTTTGACCCAGCTCAGGATTCAATTTTGAGCAAAATGTTGAAGGGATGGGGAAGGGAATGAGGGAGGGGATGGGGCGCCCCGAGGGAGGCCATTATGTTTGAGTTGTTGCAGGAGTTGTTGGGGGTTATGCCTGTATGCTGTTGTGACACATTTGAGGTGTTGAAGTTTCAACTATGCATGATTTGGATGTTTTGGGGGTTTCCGAGTTTCGGAATTGTAAGGGACAGCCCGGCAGGTGGGGGTGTTGGGTGATGAGGTGAGCCTAGACCGGGGGAGGCTGGGAATTTGGTTGAGTCGCAATAAGATGGATCAGACAGGCAAAGGGAGTTGGGTGTGGTTGATGGAGAGTGGTTGCAGAGACGTGTGCCCAGTACGGGAATTGAAAGACATTTAGGTCCATACCGGGTAGGCCAAGATCTGGTGTTTTTTGCCATGCTGCAGGTAGACATGTGACGGTTTTCCAGTTGTTGGTGGTGCTGTGCTTGGCTTTACGCAAGGCAGGCAGGGAACTAGGGAATTTTGGCATTCATTCTTTTCGGATGGGTCCTGGGTTAGGATTCAACAGATTGGGAGATGGAGGTCCAATGTTGCGAAAGTTATATGCGCAAATAGGTGGGGAAGAGGGGGGAAGAAGATGGCTTGGGGGGGATTTCTAGGTCTTATCGCTTTCTCTTTATATTGCAGGATGTGTGAGCGGGCCAGGAACCAAAACTTTTAACTGGATCGTGGGACATTCCTTCGTACATTGGGTAGCCAATTATGCGGCCCATCAAGTGAATGGGCGTAATCTGGGCTTGAAGAACAGCCACCATGAGGTGATTTGGTGGGGTAAAGGGAGAAGCAATGGGGCTGCTCCTTCAATGGTTGACGAAGTTGGTACCGCAGAGGGGCTGCCTGAACATGATTTTTATACATCTAGGAGGGAATGACCTTGTGTGTTTGTCGGTACTGATGTTGCTGCAACACATGCAGAGGGATCTGGAGGCGATAAAGAGGAATTTTTTCTGGAACATGTGTGATTTGGACTGAGTATGTACCTCGCAGAGTATGGAGGGGGGCTGTCAAGTACACAGCTATTGAAAAGGCTTGCAGGAAATTGAATAAGGCCATGAGGGTGTTTTGCCAGGCTACACACATCAAGGTGGTTGCGCACATGGGTCTTAAGGAGGAACAGTCGGTTTAGTTCAGAGATGATGGGGTGCACCTTTCGTGGCTGTGGAATGCATATCATATGATGGAATTGCGGGATGCGGTAGCAAGTTGTGGGACGAGTCCATATGTTGCCACAAGGAGTACTGAAGATGGGCGAAAGGTGCCTGACCAAAAACCAGAGGAAGCTACCACTATAAGTTTTTACAGGGAGGGGGTGTATGGAGAACTTTAAAAAACCTGGTCCCTGTCTTGTACTATTATATAAAACACTTTTTTATATAACCAACAGGAAAATCACTTGCTAAATGTTGGAATAGGCTAGCCAGCATTTAAGCGAAACAAGCAGACTTAAAAATCCTTCTTTGGGTCACTGTACATATTGCAAACACATCTAGAAATTATGTTAAAAAACTTTTTATTCAGAAAAATGAATCATGTGCCTGGGGCCTCCCTAATGGTTACAATCTAATTCAAAGATTAAAAACACTTGAACGACTTCAATACAAGAAATTAAAACAAACAGTAAAAAACAGTCGACGTGGCGTTTCGGTGTGCAGTTGTTTCCACCTTCATCAGGACGTTACAGTTTCATTATTAGGATCTAGAATCGAAAAACCATACTTTTAGCGTACTAACATTGCTTGCGGACCCTATCTAATTCTCTGCTTGTGAACTTTATTGTTTCTAGGCCAGTTGTTGCGGTGGCCTGAGCTCATTATTAGAGCCTTTGTTTTGATGTAGACTAGATAGTAAATCTAAAGATTAAAAATGCTTAAAAAAATTATGCCCTTTATAGTATATCGTGTTAATAATAGATCTTTAAGTTCATACCTTATTTAATCTAGTAGGCTTTGTTTTGTCGATTTCATAGTCCTCGGTATGCTGTGTCACTTCAATGATAGTTTCGAAGTATTTGCCTTATACAAGGGCAAAAAAGTTTTTATAATTAAAAACTCATTCAAACATAATTCGCCAACAAACACAAAGATAGCGCATTGTTGATATGGTACCTCTTTATGTAGGCACTCCCTTGTTGGTTAACGTTGGAGCCACCGTCTTATGGTATGTAGAGGGTCAAATGGATTTTAGGCTAAAAACATAAAGTAATATAGAATAAGCTTCTGGCCAGAATGTACTATTGGACAGCCTATTCCCCCTATCTAGTAACATAATATGAATCTTGCTTACTGCGATTTCAGTATTATTGGTACACTCTCTTTGTGTGATTCGTTGGTTAGAGTTGGTCTGTTCATCCATTTAGACCTCAGTTGCTGAAATAAATAGAGTAACAACGAGGGGTTCAAAGATTCACTCTTCTACTTTTTATCTTGCGATTGAGTTCTCAGAGTTTAACTAATTACTCAAAGACCGCAGCGCTCTGTATGTTGTATTTAATTATATGTTACCATGATTGATTGGGCACTCATTTTGCATCTATATTGAAAAGGGCCGCTACGCACACATTGTACAGGCTGCTACCCGTTTCGAATATATATTCTTCGTTATGTAGCCAATTTTGATCCTATTAAGTATTTATAGATTATGAATGGAGTCATCATAGACGTACGCGCCAATGTCCATAAAAGCGTCATTCTACGCTTTATCTCAAGGTTTTTAACAGCGGCCACCTCTCGCTCAGGAGCTCCTAACACGGACAATAAATAGCACGTGCTAAGGGAAGTGTCTCTGTCCAAGACTTCCGAGTGAGATGTTGGAGCAGGGAGGCCGCGAAAGAGTTTTGAGGTATGTAACGGGATACCATATGTATTAGAATGCAGCCGTGTAATACATGTTTAACATTAAGCAAGATAGAGTGGCCGCTGTTAAAAACCTTGAGATAAAGCGTAGAATGCCGCTATAGAACGTGATCTGTAGCATCCGTCAGGAGATCGGAAGGCTGCGGACACGGGGAGGGCAACATTTTTATAGGAAACGCAATCATGACCAGTTAGCCGAATTTCCAAACGCTCATATATCTTGTATCGCTTTTATGGCCATTGGCTCGTACGTCTATGATGACTCCATTCATAATCTATAAATACTTAATAGGATCAAAATTGGTTACATAACGTAGAATATATATTCGAAACGGGTGGCAGCCTGCACAATGTGTGCGTAGAGGCCCTTTTCAATATAGATGCAAAATGGGTGCCCAATCAATCATGGTAACATATAATTAAATACAACATACAGAGCTCTGCGGTCTTTGAGTAATTAGTTAAACTCTAAGAACTGAATCGCAAGATAAAAAGTAGAGGAGTGAATTTTTGAACCCCTCGTTGTTACTCTATTTATTTCAGCAACTGAGGTCTAAATGGATGAACAGACCAACTCTAACCAATGAATCACACAAAGAGAGTGTACCAATAATACTGAAATCGCGGTAAGCAAGATTCAAATTATGTTACTAGATAGAGGGAATAGGCTGTCCAATAGTACATTCTGGACAGAAGCTTATTCTATATTACTTTATGTTTTTAGCCTAAAATCCATTTGACCCTCTACATACCATAATACGGTGGATCCAACGTTAACCAAAAAGGGAGTGCCTACATAAAGAGGTACCATATCAACAATGCACTATCTTTGTATTTGTTGGCGAATTATGTTTGAATGAGTTTTTAATTACAAAAATTCCTTTGCCCATGTATAAGGCAAATACTTTGAAACTATAATTGAATTGACACAGTGAAGCATACCGAGGACTAAGAAATTGACAAAACATAGCCTAGTAGATTTAATAAGGTATGAACTTTTAGATCTATTATTAGCATGATATACTATAAAGGGTATAATTTTTTTAAGCCTTTTTAATCTTTAGATTTACTACCTAGTCTACATCAAAACAAAGGCTCTAATAATGAGTGCAGGCCACCGCAACAACTGGCCTAGAAACAATAAAGTTCACAAGCAGAGAATTAGATAGGGTCCGCAAGCAATGTTAGTACGCTAAAGTATTGTTTTTCATTTCTAGATTTTAATAATGAAACTGTAACGTCCTGATGAAGGTGGAAACAACTGCACACCAAAACGCTGCGTCAACTGTTTTTTTATATGTTTGTTTTAATTTCTTGTATTGAAGTCATTCAAGTGTTTTTAATCTTTGAATTAAATTGTAATCATTAGGAAGGCCCCAGGCACATGATTCATTTTTCTGAATAAAAAGTTTTTTAACATAATTTCTAGATGTGTTTGCAATATGTACAGTGACCCAAAGAAGTATTTTTAAGTCTGTTTGTTTCGCTTAAATGTTGGCTAGCCTATTCCAATATTTAGCAGGTGATTTTCCTGTTGTTTATATAAAAAAGTGTTTTATATAATAGTACAAGACAGGGACCAGGTTTTTTAAAGTTCTGCATACACCCCTGAAAGGTGCATGAGACATAGGGGGGGTGGGGGCAGGTAACTGCCCTACGAGGTTCCCTGGCTGGCAGTACTTTGGAGGGGTGGTGAGTCACATATGGGCGGATTCACCCCTTAAAGGGGAGGGGTGAACACATGACTGATGCCAGGGTGCGGGATGCAATGAGCAATTAAAGAAATTCAGGAGAGGATGCTTTGGAGGGCAAGTGAAGGTGAGAATGGGGATATGATAGGAGGTCAGAGAGTGAAAGGGGAGGAGTGAAGAGGATAAGATGTTGTTCGAGAATGGTGAAAGGAAAATGAAACTGGAGTTTATGTTAAAGAATCTATGGTTGCATTGGTGTAATGTTTAATAATGTTTAATAAAGTTTAAGTGTTTTTGCAACCGTATCCTAATAAATGGCCTTTTACGCTTAAGTGACAGCATGGAGTGTGGTTATTGCACGAGACTCTCAAGTGATGCGGACCCAGCAATGGCAGCAACTTCGGGAGCGTCACTCCGTAGGGCTATCACCAATCCAAACCCCGTCACCGCAACCTCTATCACTGGGCCCCGGTCCCTTGCCTTCCTCCGAGCAGCAATCAGGGCGCCAGCAAATGTGCTAGTTCAATTTTTTTTCATTTAATCCAGTTATGATGTATTGCTTTTTAGACATTTTATCATGTGTCCAGCAGAAAAAGCAAGAAGTTTGTACTAGTTAAAAACAGTTCAAAAGTGGAAACGTTTAGACACAAGCAACCACCAAAAAGAAGCAACTAAACAGGATTTTATTTTTCGGGCTGTTCATTATCTGGGAAAAAAATCCAACCAACTGCCAATGGATCCAGTACAAACTGATCTACTGTGATTTAAAATGGGATAAAACACTCATTCAACGAAGCCCTAGGACCTGACAGTGCCCTTTATAATTTTTATTTCTTTATAAAATATCAGTGCTGAAATATTTGCAGAACAGACATCAACTGTGAATCCCCCAATTATGCAATATCCCTTCCTCCGTATTTGCATTAGGTAATCTTTTTAAAGGAGTCATAAACAAAACACACTGCTCGACTGCAGTCTAAGCACACCAAGAAAAGCCCAGAAAGCAATGCAATCCTTGACCTTGTTCTAGGAAATGGCTACAAATCATTCCAAACCCTGGCCCTGACAGTCAGAACTCAATCTGTCAACATTCCGTGTGTAAATTAACCCCTGAGGGGGTAAGGGTCATGTCCTCCCGCGTAGTGAGGTAAACACAGCTAGCTTTGTGTGCCGAGCAGTGGTTGGCTGACTTATACAGTACTAAGAAAATCCTTTCTTGTAAATTAAAGCCGTGTGAACTCAGGGAGGCACAAACAACCTTGCAGCTGCTGCTGAGTCACGTTGCTGACGGGGGTGTGTGTTAAAATAAGTCAACTGAACTCGTTAACCTAGTCAGTTGGGGCAGGAGGGGTTCTTGGCTATTTTTGTAATCCTACATTCTTGATGGTGCCAACCTTGCTCCGTGGTTGCGACTTAGTTAAAATGTAAACATCATACGAAAAATATGGTATTTTGGAAATCATAAAACAATACCGATTCTTGTGGAAAACTATTCTGCTGAAGGGTTTTTACTGCGCTGTTTCCCACAACCAGCGAGGAATTTCACTTACACGCCAAGTAAGTAACAAGAAAATTAAAGAATAGAACGCGTGCGGATCCAGGGTGCTGCCAAAACCCTTTAAACTTTAAAATGTCGCAGTATCTTTTCACATATACCTTCCGACTCGAAAAAAATATGCTTTTGAAAAAAGCAAGAACATGTTACACGGTAAAAATATGATAGACACAAACAAAATACTGGGATTCCAGGAGGTTGTATGTTGGAATGCTTTGTAGTAACCCAACGATGGAAATACATATGCAGTGCAAGGGAAATAAGGTGCACAAGATCAGCTCAGTGAGGGACATGCTTTCCACGACTTCATTTCACGTGGTATGAGAACCATGGGCCTTATTTATGAAAAGTGACGCATCGCTGCGTGAAAACAGCGATGCGTCACTTTTCACTGCGCACTCCTTGCGACACCAATGATGCGTCATATTTAATGTATGACGCATCATGTCGCAAGGAGTCACAGATACGTCAGTATTTCTGACGTATCTGTAAGCGCAAAAGTGACGCATTGCTGGAGTGTGTCACAAAAGTGACGCAACTCCAGCAATGCGTCCTTTCACATGTGGAAAGCCCCATGTGAAAGGGCTTGCGTCAGTCTTACGCCTGCTGCGAGGCAGGCGCAAGATTTTGACGCAACAGTGTCCTAAAAGTGACGCAGCAAAATCTCATAGATTTCACTGTGTCACTATTACGAGGCTTTTTGCGGGGGAACGCCCCCTATGCATACATTATACCTGAAGCAGGTATAATGTGGCGCAGGGCTTTAAAAAGTGACGCATCTACCTAGATGCGTCACTTTTTAAATATGGCGCAACAAGGCGCATATTTTACGCCGCTGGTGCGTCACAAAAAGTGACGCACCGGCAGCGCAAAACTGACGCAAGGCCTCATAAATGAGGCCAAATGTTGTCTTGAGAAGACAATGCTTTGACTACCCTGCAATCCCAGAATGCAGATAACAAGAACCCTTCTCTGACTAGAAATTGGGTGGAGGTTTCAAATGTTCTAAGTGTAATAAGCCCATGCTTCCCTTTTCATTATTTCAACATCTGTAAAAGGCGCCATATGTTTTTCACCTCTGAAGACTAGTAAACTGAGTGTCCTGGCCAGTGCTCTAAAGACTTTTGGAATTATTTACACACCAACAGAGTATTCAGCTTTGTTGGAGATGGGGATTCACTAAAAGTGAACTTCTTTTTATGAGAGAGAGAGAGAGAGAGAGAAAAGGATCGAGAAAGATATATATATATGTTTTTATAATATATATTTTTTTCAATTGAGCAAGAAAGGACTATTTGTCAGTGCTTAATCTGTAAAAAAAACATTAGTGACAGGGCCTAAGATATTTCTCAGGAAGCCACTGTAGTTTGCGCCACCCGCTGGCCCTAACAGCGGTTCCAAATGTCAGTGGCAACACTACCTACTCATCATCTCACTCTCACAAATGTAATCATTTGCACTATTCCAGGTCATCAAAACCTGCAAGAATAGCTTGGACGCTGAGGTGCTATTCTTTTTAATTAACATTGAAATGATAAACACTCAGTTCATGCACTCTCTATGAAAATAGACAGTACCACTATGAGGTGGGCAGTCATAAATATGTGCCAGTGTCAAGAAATAAGTGCTGATGCCCAACACGGCAAACACTGGCCCAATTAAGCACTGCTCTTTGTGATCACTTCATTGAATCAACCATTTGGGAAGTTCGGTCTGTGGCCTGCAGAGAAGCAATGCCTCCACAAATTTAGTGGCAAGGTCATGGTGGCTGCTGCAACTGCGCACAAGAGATGTGCTGACTGTCCATCCCCACCTGCTGTGCCTAGCTCTAGAAAAAGGACCCACTTTACCCAGCACCTGAGAGACCTTCCCGGACTCCCCATCCATTAGAAATGCCAATTCAAGCTCCTCACCCACGCCTACAAAGTGCTCCACGACCAAAGCTATAGACAGGAAACAGCATCTGAACTTCCACCAACCAACTAGAAACCTCAGCTCCACTCACTTCACCCTCGCCCCGCCACCGCACATCTGTCATTGCCCCACCGGAGGACGTTCCTTCTGCCAACTACTGCCAAATCCTGGAACACTCTCCCACTGCACCTCTGAACCGCACCACTACCGATAGACTTGTCTTGTCATGTCATGTCATGTCAAAGGTTCTTATATAGCGCCTTTTCACCGAAAGGTCTCAAGGCGCTTGCTTTGGGAACCCCTCCTGGCTTTTCCCTGTGAGATAACCCCTACAGGGCATCCCCAAGGTGAAAGCCAGGCAGTAGTGGAGATTAAGCAAGCTATTGCCCAGAGTTGCAGAGTGTGAACCTATGATTCGAGTAGGCACCGAAGCGAGAATTATCGAGTCCGTGGACACTTGGGCTCAGACCCTGCCGCGTCGGGAATTGAACCCTGGTCCCGGGTCTGACCCCTGCTTCAGGGTCTGCCTGCTCTAACCAGTGAGCCACACTTCTCCACTTCAGGAAGGGACTCAAGACCTGGCTCTTCGACTGAGCTCCCGCAGCACAGTGCCTGGATATTTTGTATAATTTGAGTAACATGAAATTGTGCAAACCATGCAAATAACGTGAGCATAACTGAAAATATTGCACGAGGCTAAGACTACAAGGGGAACATTTGTAAATATATGCTGACTCTGTGAGCCAGGTAGTCATGTTGATGTTTGCCTTCAAGCTGGATCTCTGTGCAGCTGCTAAAGGAGGGATTGAACTAGCAGCAGGAATCTCTGTCCAAAGGAATGAGGAAAAGATTTTTTGTGAAGTGAAGAAGAAGCAGAATACCCTGTGTGCTAAAAACTGCATTAAATCACCCAAAAGCTATACAGCCCAACTACTGTGAGTGCTACTGTAGCATACTACCTTGAAGAGGATTCTGTTAGAGATGAGAAGATTCTGCCAGAAAGATAATCTAATCAAGTCCAAATCAACATTACCAAGAAAAGAGATCTCCTTATTCCATTCATGTCTACCTGAGAGGGAAGTGATTGCTATTATCGAAAAGTTAATGGGTATGAAGGGAAGAGCTCAGAAGCCAACAGTCAAATGCAGAGTGCCTCTGTAACCTCTTTTCTAATTTTATGTTCCCTGAGTCTGATAGGTTGCAAAACTGAATCTGTCCCCCTCAACCTGGCAGATCGCAACATCCTTATTTAAGACTGCAGGCTCCTTAGCCTTGTGCCCAGCAGACATGATCGCTGTCCCTGTGAGTGGCACCTGCACACTATACACAATAGAACATACTCTTGCTGCCCCACTTGAGCTTCACAACTCACCACATGTAAATTCATCAGTCACAGAAACAATATGCCATTTGAAAATGTTTTAGTTGCCTGCTTTTTCAAGTTGGGGAATGGTTGGACACTCTTCTACAAAATCAGGGAAGAATGGAAAATGCATTTTTCAAGAGATGTGCCACCTGTACCATGAATCCACATCCAGTGTAACTCGCTGCATGGACAAATCATCTATGCTGCTTCAATGATTGGTTTTGTCTTATTGGGATTTAATGTTACAGCTTGGAAAATTACTGTGTATGTATTACTGCTCTCACAATATAATACAACATTTTTGTTACACTGACACAGTGACTAGCAACCATTTATTTTGAGATTTAGCATGCTGAAAAACAGGACACCCCTTTCAATAATGAAGATTAAAGAATCAGCCCTAAAACAAGTCTGCTTCCTCTGCTCTCCATCATGAGGCAAATAACTCTGCTTTGACTATCCCACCTCTATCTTCCATGAGTCTGGAAGTTTACGTTCTCAATGCAGTTGGAAAGTATTCTTCCCAGTAAAGGACACAAATCAGTATTCTTTGTGTTGGAAATCCACACTATCAAACATGGGGTCAGAGCAGCTCAAGATGTTCACATAAACTGGTAATGTAATAACTTTATTAGATGGTCTTCAAAGAGGAAAACCATCTTCTTCAAAACGTTTATCCCTCAATTTTTGAAGGTCTGCCTGAATGTAATGGCATGCCTATTCAGAGTTGTGAAAGGAAGGGAAGTCAGGCAAATGTATTCAAACAGCAGGACTGCCAAGAGGTAGAAAACAAACAGATAAAATGAGCAATGTTGTGAAAAAAGGGCAAAAATATGTGGACTGGAAACCATAAAACAGTTGAAAATGGAAATCATTAAACAACAGGTAAAAGCCAAAGATTAATGTTTCCCTGCAGGAGACTATAATGAGGTAAAGTGCCTTTAACAACTGGTATAACCTGAATCAGAGGGCTATCATGCTGTGGGAACATTTCCCCCACTGAGGGTAAACTATTCTTAACTAAACATATTATAATATATATATATTCACTTTAACTTGACTCTTTCTGCTGGTCACCCCTGATGTTTGCCTTCCTTTGCGGATTCCATTTTTGTTGGCTTTTAGGGCACTTTACTCCTGTAATCATAGGTAAAATTAATGTGCTCTCCCTGATAAATATGTAAAAATTGGTACACATCTGATTGATCCATTTAATTTACTTATGCGTCCCCAGTATATGATGATACATGTATCCAGGTCTTGTAACTTAAATCTTACTAATGGGCAGCGTTTTTTTAATAGCATTTTTCCTATTGGGTTTTGCATGTGAATACAGCTTGCAATTGGGCAAAGGCGGGTGCATAGTGTGCGCACATTGTGACATTCCCTTGGCCGTACACTGGAACAACTTGTCCGTACATTTCGAGCTTCCCCTTTATCTTTTAACTCGGCCATACACAGGAACTTGACCATACATTTGAACTTGACCGTCTAGGTCGTCAAATTCCCTCTGTGTGGCGCACGTTGCGCCGTCAGGCCCCAATGCGCTACAGACAACAGTTGCATTATTTGACATCCAGGGCACCGCATACCTCACCGGCCCTCCGAGGTACCTGAAAAACAGGCATCCTCCTCAAGATTGTACCAGTCCATACGTGGTGGGTTTGGGCAGTAGAGTCCAGGACTACGGTCAGGTAAGTCCCTCCTACCCGCCTATCCACTGCACTCGTTGAATATACCCCTTCCAGGGGTCCCTCGAATGGCTGCACCTCCATTGTTGTGCATCCCCCTTTGTTGTAAACGGTCAGCGCTCCGCCTTCGTGAAGCCTTGGCCTTCTGCCGGGTGGGTGGGTGGTCGACGACGTGCCTGCAGCCAGGCTGTGGTCCGAGGGGACAAAGAGAACGAAACCACTGAATCACAGCCTTAAATACCTCTGGTAAGTTTTGTTTCCTATAAGTTTCGTTTCCCTTGCAGCCAGCCCTTCATTTTTTGCCAGCCCCACCTCCTTCTCTGGCTCCCGGAGGAGGCTCAGTCCCGCGGCGCAACTAAGGGCGCCCATCCCCTAGTCGAGGGGGGCGCCTGTTCATGTCCCATCTTTCCCAGGAAATGTATCCGCCCACGGCCTTCGCCTTGTGGTTACGAGCAGCGGCGCACAGTGTGCTATCTGGTTCGGATCAGATTTCAAAGGTTGTTTGTCGTTTAGCTTTCGCGAAGCTGCGCTTGTTCGTTTACCTTTCACGTGGTCACGCTTGTTAAAGCCTCCTCTCCTATTGTTCTTCTTTTTTCAATGGCCGAACCACTTGTGTTTTTGATAGCATGTAAAATATGCCTTATTTTTGTCGTCTCGCACACTGGCACTTAAGTACAGTATCCGAGCATCGCTCGGTTGAATGCCGAGGTTTGTCTATGACTGCAGGGCAGCATGAACTCCAATCGCTGTAGGGGCTGCTCAGCTAAAGTCATCTTTCACTATAGCACAACTATCTCTTCCAAAGACTAACATTGGGCTACCTTATTACACCTAATAAGTGATAGATTCAGTTTGAGAACAGATATAGAAACAGTTCTTCCACTCATTTGAATTGTAATTTAAAATGGTAAAGTTGGATTTTAATATACCTTTCTGAAAATGCCACATATAGAAAGTTAACACAATGAGGTGATGGATGGAGCGCTGAATCTTTTCAAACACTCACCTCCAGTCACAGGCCTGGGTTGAATCCATCATCATTCTTTAGCTCACTTTGCCACCCCAGTTCAGACCCAGCCATATGAAAATCAGTCCTGACCCTGTGCCCCAGATCTATGTACTGGGGTGAATGTTTGACATTGTGCAGCATTCTGTCCATCAATTGTTCTTTTTGCATTTGTCACCCTGAGTGGGACTGATATACCCAGACATGGGTCCTATGCTCTCCATGCCACTGGAATCAAGCTAGCCTAGATGATGAGGAGTGATGCCCCGAAACCGGACCCAGGATGCTTGTTTACAGTCCAGAGAGGACCTGGCCTGGCAGTTCGGGCTGGACTGTTACCTTAGGGAACAGGGTCAAGACTGATTTGCATTTGGCTGTGTCTAAACTGAAATGTCATGGGAAGCAAAAAAACAATGGATTTAGACCCAGATTTCTGTACTGGGGTGAATGTTTGACATTGTGCAGCATTCTGTCCATCAATAGTTCTTTTAGAACATTGCCATTTTTTTCTGCCTAAACTGAATGTGCCTTTCTGTCAGTGTCCATGACTGCGAATGGATCTTCTGAAGTGTGTTGTGTATTCCTTCCCGAGATGGGGACAAAAGGGCCTTGGATGTTACGCATGGTGTCCCTCTCCTGAGCAAGATGGCCTGGGGAGTTGTACTCAGCCTGTCCTTAGCATCAAAGTGTACCCTAAGGGCTGTGCCCACCTGCTTCTTGATTTCTAAAGCTACTTGCCATGCCACTGACAAATACAGCCCTCACAACAGCTGCCTGCCTGCCTTTGTCCTCCTAGATTTATTGGAGCCAAACCCAGGAAAACTGGAAGATTAGACAAAGGAGGCATCCCCACCCATAGGCTAGCACTCGGTATAAGAGTGCCACCCTCAAATCCTTGAATCAGAATGCTCCTGAACCTGTGGAAGATTCAAAAGGAATGCCCTGCTGTCTGAAAAATGAAAACTGGACCTGCTTGCCTTGAACCCAAGATCCCCAGAGGTGATTCCAAGGGTCAATTGTCTGACCTCCTGGTTGTGCTACAGGGACACTACAAACATTCAGAGGCCTTCCTGCAACTGCCCTGCTGACCAGCACCACCTAGATCTGCCTGGGCCCTGTTGCTAGCCTCCTCTGGAGTACGTCCTGATCCCCAAGAGGTGACCATCACGTCATGGACCCATGACTGACATCAGAGTGTCGTCCTCCCACTTCACAACTGTACTCCAGGTGAAAATCCTGATGTCTGGAGCTCTTTGCGAGCGGGCTCCTTTTGGCAGCATCGATCAGTGCGTCTCACACTAATGCACTTCTTGACGCAATATTTATCTGAAACTCAAAGAATGAATTACCCTGGTTCTACTTACTGGGTCTTTATTCTTTGGGTGTCATTTCATTTTTTAAGAATGGGACTATTGTTATAAATTGGTTTGGGATTACTCTGGTGTTATGTTTTCACTTTAGTACTGTTTCAGTGCTGCAATAATACTTTATAGATTGCTTCCAAGTTAAGCCCAACTGCTTCTGTGCCAAGATACCAGAGGTTTAAGCATTGGTTTATTTAGTGACTGTTTCAGGTTCATCCTGACAAGGATTGTGTTTGTTTCTTGAGTGGGACTCTCACCCTTCTCAACTAATTCCCTAATTTCTTACATTGGTGGCAGTGGTGGGCTCTTGTGTTTGAGCAGTGCCACTTATTGATTTGTGTAAAACTAAAAATCCCTTGTGATAATCTGACATCAGAATATTTTTTTTAATTCTCCTTGATTTTGTATTGATCATTATTTTCATTGTTCCAAATTCAATTCCTGCTCATATTTTAGCAACTATGAGATATTGCAAATGTGGAAGGAGAATAGTTTGGTGCCACCCAATTCCCGGTATCCCTGGAATTGGGTGGCAAAGTGGCCCAGAAAAAGGTCATATTAAACAAAAGAAAAGCTCTGGCAGGAATCATTCAAAAGAGTGATAATGTGCATAGCTTCTCATTTGTTACCTCAACATTGAGTAAATCAAACTGGGTAATTAAATCATAATTCTGGAAATGGGCTACACTGGAGTTCTATCAAGGCTTCATTATCATGATGTTAAGAAGGCAACTGGCAATGTAAATGGCATACAAAATGTATTTACGTATCAAAGTCTCCACCCTAACTATATAACAAACACCCCATGCATACAAGTTATGTTGAATAATCACCAAATTATTGCAGAAACTGTAAATTATTGCAAATTTAGAGAATTCAATTTATTGCTTGGTGGTCGATAAACCCACAATGACGGACATAAGAAATGTTATTTAATGGAAAAGGGGGTCCATCACAAGGTAGGAATGCCCAAGTACAAAAGACCTGCCCATCAGGTATTCAAATTAATTGCAGATAATCAATTTTAGCAATGGTCTAGAGTACAATTAACATTTTCTTTAAAATTTCTTGTATGGCGAAAATCTTGGATAAAAAGGGTTGACACGTTTCCGCCTAACATTTTCAGGCATGTTCAGGACAATGCGGAAAAGAACATCATAGCATCTCTGTAGTTCAGTAGGTCTAGAATGGGATTAGTTATTAGCCGGAAGTAGCAAGTGGTGCTGCTGCGTGGTAATCGCTACTTAGGGGCACAAGTGATAGCATGTGGTGGGTCCTTTTGGGTCACAGTCGCAAAGCACAACTCAGCAATAGTAAAAGATCTGCTGCACTGAAGAATCATCGTGTGTGGGCCCAGGGAAATCCACAGAAGTGAAGGACATCCCGGATGCGTGGCAGCAAAGCCTATCATTTCGGATGGAATCTCAGTTTGTGAAACTGGAACAGCGAAAGGGGACTTCAGAAAAGTGACCTAGTCCACAGAAGGCTTGGGTCGCAACTGCAATCCTCAAGTTGGCATGTTGAGGTTTCAAACTGCGCAGTAGATTCATGCTCAGTTGTGCTTTGCGACGGTGACTCAAGAGGGCTGAAAGTGGAAGGCCAAAAGGTGTCAACTCTCTTGTTAGCAATGGGGGTCTCTGGTTGGCAGGTTGTTAAAGTAGAGACCATTCTTCCTAGTCAGAATAAGGGTGGTACACTTCTAAAATAACCCCTGCTCACCCCCTTGGTAGCTTGGCACAAGCTGTCAGGCTTATCTCAGAGGCAGTGTGTAAAGCATTTGCACATAACCAACAGTAATAGAGTGAAAACACTACAAAAGGACACCACACCAGTTGTAGAAAAATATGTAATATTTTATCTGTGCAGCACAGGACCAAAAATGATACAAATCGACCATACAGTTCTTAGAAATATCAATAAGCAAGAATAGACTTCAAATACAGTTCCGTGAAGTCAATAACTCCATCCGGGGCTATCACGGCATCGTGAGCAACACATCCAAACAGTTCGGGCTGACTGCGGTGTCGTGGGCATCTACGGTGTTGGTAAGACCCACAAAACAGTACCTTTAGAAATGTATAGTGTCAGGGGACCTCGCGGAGAGCACTGAAGAGCCGGCATCAGCAGGCTTCAGTTCCGGATGTTGGTACAAGAGTTATCGGGCTCTTGAAGTCGCACGTGTTGCAGCTCAAACTCCGTGTGGCTATAGTCAGGAGCATTGGCATCAGCGGCATCGGGGCTGCGGTGCGAAGTGCAGAGGTGCAGCGTGCCATGTCCTCAGGTCGAGTTGCAGGCAGCGGCTAGGTGACGGTTGTCCAGGTGGATCTGTGTGAGCAGGGCTGTGCAAAGTGGGGCGGTGCTCATTGTTCTGCTAGCAGGTCACGGTACCAGAAGCGTCGTCGTCATAGCTGAGGCACTGTTTTCTGGTGCCGGCATGGGTAAGCCAAGGCTGTGGTGGGGGTGAGTTCTAAAGTCCTGGGGTCGGGCCCCAATATTTATACCACATCTCCTCTTTGTTCCCTTTGTGGCAAGGGTCTCTGGGACTTAGTAGTAAACCAAATAAGCCAAACATGGAAAGACCAATCCATAAATACAATTTACAGTCGGAGCACTTGCACTTTAACACTGAACAGCAGTGAGAAAGAGCTCAGAGGCACTAAACCAACACAACAAAGTCCAACATACCATTGAAAACAGGAGACCAGAAAGCAAAAGACTGGGGAAACACGCCAAAGATGCCAGGACTAACACATGTTCCCTCCAGCTGAAAGTAGGGAGAACAACTGAACCACCTGGGAGTTCTCTTCACTAAGGCGAGAGAACATGAACAGACCATCAGCGTTGGTGTGTTCTATGCCAGGGCGTTGTCCACCGTAAATCCCACTGGGGACAGTCCTTCTGTGAAACACAAAATTTGCAGGTTGACTGCCAGTGTCAGAGCCTGCATCAAATAAGAGGTTTCTAAGATGTTGGCACTAGGGGTGATAGAGCCCTCAAACAGTCCTTGGGCTAGTACAGTGGTCTTGGTCCCAAAGGCTGCTGCACCTGGTACTACTTTTCAACTTCAGTTCTGCGCGGACTACTCTGGGCTTAATGCCATTACCAGGACCGACACGCACCCCAACCCAAGAGCTTATGAGCTCATCGATCCGATGGGAGTTGCTAAGTTCCTCAGTAAGTTTGATTTAATGCCTGGGTACTGGCAGATTGCCTTGACCGAGGGGGCCAAGGAGAGGTCAGCATTCTCAACACCATAGAGGCACTGCCAGTTCCAGGTGATGCCCTTTGGGTTGAAGAATGCTGATGTCACCTTTCAGAGTTGGTCAACCAGGTGTTGGCTGGATTGGAGGATTTCAGTGCCGCCTACCTGAATGGCATTTTCAGTTCCAGCTGGGAAGATCACTTGCACTACCTCTGGGAAATTTTGAAGGCTCTGCAGAGGGCAGGCCTCATGAAAAGGCCAGCAAGAGCCAGATCGGGCAGGAGTGTGTGGTGTACTTAGGGCACCAGGTAGGAAGCGGCCATGTGGCACCACTACAGCCTAAGATCAACAACATTCTGATTTGGGAGCCCCCCAAAACCCAGACAGAGGTGAGAGCTTTTTTAGGTCTCACCGGTTACTATAGAAAATTTGTCAAGGGCTATGGCACCATTGTTGCACCATTAACTGAGCTGACTTCCAGGCAGCAGCCCAGAAAGGTGATCTGGACTGATGCCTGCTAGACAGCTTTTGATGCCCTCAAGGCAACCATGTGCACGGCAACCATGCTCAAGCCACCCGACTTCTCCAAGGAATTCATAGTGCAGACGGACACTTCAGACCATGGTGTGGGAGTGGTGCGCTCACAACTGAACGAAGAGGGCCTAGACCAGCCTGTAGTTTTCCTTAGCAGGAGACTACACCTGAGGGTACAGACGTGGAGTGCCATAGAGCGAGCAGCGTTTGCTGTGGTCTGGGCACGAGACCCTACCTGTTTGTGACTCACTTCCAAGTTCAGACAGACCACAGACCCCTCAGATGGTTAATACAGATGAGGGGTCTAGAACCCATAACTGTTGAGGTGGTCCATCTCCCTACAGGCAGCAGCAAGGTGACGGTCATCGAGTGGCGTCGGTAAGACCAGGGCTGCTGTGCGAAGTGGGGCGGTGCTTGTTGCGATGCTAGCAAGTCACTGTGCAAGCAGTGGCGTCATCGTTGCAGAGTCGCTGTCGTCAGCTGACTAACCGGAGTTAATGGCTCCTGCGTCGGTAGGCCAAGGCTACGGGACGGGTCAGTACGTTGTGTAACTTATGAGTGGTGCCCTCAAACAATGGTGCAGGCAGCAGGGTCGATGTTGCTGTGTAGTGGCGTCATCGGGGATACCAGGGCGGTGGTGTGAAGTGAGGCAGTACTGAGTGTTGTGCCCACAGGTCACTGTGCAAGCAGCACTCAATGACGGTGTCGGGCGGCGGCTTTAGTTAGACCAGGGTTGCAGTGCGAAGTACAGCGGTGCTCTCTGCGGTGCCTTCAGGACACGGAGCCAACAGTGGTGTTGTTGACGGCGGCAGGTGGCTTTTTTTTCTGCTGCAGCACAAAACACACAGTTCCCAGTGCTGGTAGCAGATGAACTTGAAGTATTTGCTCTTCCTGAGACTTCTTGAACAAGGTGCAAGCTCTACCTCTGGAGAAATCCAAACAAAAAAGTTGCAGAAAGTTCAGTCCAGTCCTTTCCCTGCCAAAAACAGACACAGCCACAGCAGGCCAACACAGCAAAGCACACAGCAAAATGGTAGTTCCTCCTCACAGCTTCTACAGCTGTTCTTCTTGGCAAGTTCCTTGATCCAAAAGAGTTCTAAAGTCCTGGGGTCAGGGCCCCAATATTTATACCACATTTCCTTTTTGTTCTTTTTGCTGTGGCAAGGGTCTCTGGGACTTAGTAGTAAACCAAATAAGCCAAACATGGAAACACCAATCCATAAACACAATTTACAGTAGGAGCGCTTGTACTTTTTACACTGAACAGCAGTGAGAAAGTGCATAGAGGCACTAAATCAGCAAAACGAAGTCCAACATACCATTGAAAACATGAGGGCAAAAAACCAAAAGACTGGGAAACACGCCAGAAGATGCCCGGTCTAACACCTCTTTATCTAGGATTTTTGCCATACAAGAAATAATGTCAATTGTACTATTGACCATTAAAATTGATCATCTGCAATTAATTTGTATACCAGACAAGCTCTTCTATTGCATTTAGGTGTTCTTACCTGGTGATGGAACTGCCTTTTCCATTAAATAACTGTTTTTTGTCCATAATTGCAGGTTTATCAACCACCTAGCACTAAACTGAATCCTCTAAAATTGTATCAATTCACAGTTTCTGCAATTGTTTGGTGATTATTCAACATAACTTGTATGTATGGGCGTGTTTATTATATCGTTAGGGTGAAGAGCTGAATAAGTAAATACATTTTGTTTGCTATTTACATTGCCAGTTGCCTTCTTAACTGCATGATAGCGATGACTTGATAGAAATCCTGTGTAGCCCATTTCTAGAATTATGATTTAATTCCCCAGTTTAATTTGCTCAACATTGATGTAACAAATAATACATTACCACTCTTTTGAATCAATTCTTGCTAGAGCGTTTCTTTTGTTTATTCTGCTTTTCGTGTAGCCTAGGCTCTAGAAGGTTATATAGGCTCCTCCCTCATTTTGTATTCTCAGAGGAAGGTCATAGTCTGTCCCCAGATGACCACTGACTGCATCCTGGGAAATAAATTACCACCAGTGTTAGAATAGCTGGATGGGGAGGCCACCCAAGGTGCCCCGAAAGCTCAGGTTTCTCGGGTACTACTCCCAAATGGTCAGTACAGAGGCCCACATGGGGAGCATGGAGTGGGAAGTGGAGACAGTCCACGGTGGGAAGACCAGTGGATCAGGGGTTGCTGGCTCTGACAGAAGAACACCCTAAGACTGACCCGGCTGAGGCCACTTCTGAGTTGGAGGGACTGCCTGTGTTGCGTCAGAGACAGACGACAGGAGATCTGCACCAGCAGACCCCTGCATGGCACAGGCAGAGTTTTATCCTTGAGGGGGGTGATGGTTCCTCCTGGAAGTCCTGGCTTTCCAGGCACCTGTTCGGCATCAGGGTACACACCCTGGCTAGAGCTGCTCAAGTAACTATAACTTGTGCCCTCGCAATGCACTGTTGATACTCTCATATATTACATCACTCATGATCTGTTAAGTGACAGCATTAATGACATCACTAATCACATTTGAAATTACATCATCTATGAAAACACTGTTCATGGCAGTAGCCTAAGTTGTAGTTAACTATAATTGGTGAATTTCATTGGTGTTTTTAGTTTAAAATCCTATGTTGTAACTGACATTGTCACTCAACTATAACTTTAACCTTTTTTTCAGTGACTTCCTAGTTTTTTTCACCAGGCGTAACTATGCCTACCTCCTGAATCCAGGACCTACGCTCAACCTTCCGCAGCTAGGCAACATTCTGCTGCGCACCGCCTGGGCCCTGTGTAGCGGGGGATGACAGCGAAGCCTGGCCTTCACCCAACCCCCTCAATATGAGCAAACACCAATCCCCCACATAAAAAAGAAATGTTTTACTGATCTGCGGGACTTTCTCGAGAGCCGGCGTGGCCCCCTGGACTCCCATGGGATTTCAGGGAACGGCACTGGCCCCTACGAGATTCCCACAGGATTGCAGCGTCCCTAAAATATTTTTTTATTTGACCTCATGGGGGAGGGTCCCTCTACCTCCCTCACAAGGTCCAGGGGGTCAGGGTATCCCTACCCTGGCCTCTTATATCTTATTTAAATTTCAAGATTCTGGGCCTGAGTCCCAGAGTACTGTAATGGTGATTGCAGTGTTTCTCTTCATGTTATGACTAGCCAATCAGTGCGCAAGCTCCTGCTGGACTCACAGGAGCTTTTTGCTCCCATGCCAATCGGATCTCTCTATTATTTGAGGTTGCATGCCCACTGTCTACACTAATGCACTAACTCAGCAAAAAATCTGGTTAAATTAAAGTACATAGTGCTAGTACAAAGAAACCGGGCGCTCGGCTCTGCTCTCAGTCAGCGCATCCCATGATATATCCCCAGGTGCATTATGACTGTTTAGTGTGGTGCACTGTGCAACCTCAAGTGCACTGTCTAGCATAAACTAAACAATCTATGTAAATATTATTTATCTATTTTTAGCTACAAGATGGTAGCGTCCTGAGGAACACACTTCCAACGTGTCGAAACGCGTAGACGAAATCCATTTTCCCTTCACATTATTGGGAATTCTTTTACTTATAAAGAATGATACAAACTCAGTGAATATTGACTGTATAGACTTTTTAATGTATTTTTATTTGTTTCTATGTGATGATTATCCTCATAACACTTTTAATCAGATTTATTAAATACAATCTTTGAATGCTATTTCTGTGCCTTTTTATGTTCATTACATAATTTTTTTACTTTTACCTTGAACCTTGCCAGTACTTGTATTTTGCCTGGGTTGTTACTTTACTTCAAACAACCTCAAGTGAAGCACAGGATCTCTGAACATGGCATTTTATGACTGGGCATGCTATGCATGGTACAGCACAAAGTACAGCCTGGGCTCTGTATCACTGACAATCGCACTTACCCACATTCACATGAGCTACAGACAGAAGAGAACATGCACTAAGTCAGATACGTTTTTTGAGTTATTGTATGTGCTGATGATTGAAAACAGAAATGCACAGACCCCTTCTGTGTCCGCACCACACAAAAAATGGGACCCTGACATGGCCCCTGTTGAACAATACATCCAAGAACACATAAATGCTGCATGATATTGTGCTCTGTAATATTGAGTGCAGATCTTCTATACCATGTGCTGTGCGCCAATAGCGCTTCAAAAAATACAATCTGAGGCCATATGATGATCCAATTCTGTAGGCTGCACTGATGCAGAAGGGGTCTGTTTACTGAACCAAGACTGAATACGACAAATATTCCTGAACCACTTTTAGAAAATATACATTGAAGATTGAAAAAAAAAGATGTATTAGAGAATTTATTGCAAAACACTCTACCTCGGCTATCTGGTTGTAATAAAAATGACATTTTAGTCTTTTTTTAATCCGACGTAATAGCTGAAATCATCCCTAAGCTACCAAATAGCAAATAATGTGCAAGAATCTGATCCCCCTTAGAGTTGTATACATTTTATTTGGCAAACAGATTGATGACTTGGAAATCCTGCCCATCGTCAATTGATAATGGACCAATGGCTAGTTATGTTAAGCCAGGTCAAAAAGATGAGGGAAACCAGTTCTTATAGTCCCATTACTTGATAAATGGCATGTCTAAAATATTTGCAACGAGCCTGGCAGACATGATAGCCAAAAGCACATCCCTATCAATTCATGACTATTAATGTAGCTTTATCTGCAGTAGGCAACTTTACATTATCACATTTTTTTTCAATTGAAACTAATGGATTATTTTCTATGAATAGGTATATTTTAGTCGCAGTATTGTTACTTAACGTCAAGAAAACCTTTTATTTTGTGAATTGCGAAACAATATTCACCATATTGGTGGCATTTAGATACCCAACCCAACTCACCAAGTCAACTGCAACTTGTACAATAAACCTAAAGCTGCAATTCTAGTTAACTCTGAGGACAGGTTCTTTGTAATATTTATGAACACCTGGCCATAAAGATACACTCTGTTTGTAGGATTCAACCCCAAATTCCAAAGTTTCCTAATATCAAATTGTATGCAGGTAATATTGAATTGTATGATATAGTTGACCTAGGAAATATCCAATTTGTATCACACTTAAATGGCAATCTTTTTTTAAATAAGGGCATTATGTATAGCATTTAAAAATGAAAAGCATCTTGTTTAACTGTCAGTATAAATTTACCTGATTAATTAATCAACAGACACATACTCAGTCCAATAGATACATAGGCATACTCATCAATAAGTAAAGTACACCAGCTATCTATAATAGGATGAGTTTAAATAATCTAAATAGCCATCCTTCAACTTTTCGTCTTTTTTTTTAAAGCTCTGGCCTTCCAATAGTCCTTTATGCTACATGTTTCATACAGTGGTAGGGTATTTATGGGATTCCCCAATGTTATTTGTTTTTCAACGCTAAGTCCTTCTATTTTTCACAGTATCCACTGCTACAGAAAATAGTTATTATATTTAACACCCAGTTTCATAACTCAGTTGAGATAAGCAAAGACAGTCCAACGTGTGCTAATTGAGTACATGGTGAATGATTGCATATGTTCTAACCTGCCCAGTACTGAATGATTACCTGAGTTATATTTTTCTTTTCATTAGCTAACCAGAACAAGTGACATCTCTCCTACCCTACTTCGAGGGGCTTGGAACTATTATCCAGCTTTTCAAAGTTTTTATGGATAGAATGGTTGCCAGATCTATTATTATCAAGGAACTTAAATATTTTCACCTATGGTTATATCTTTGTTTAATATCATTGTCTCATAAATTAATTTCTTCTGCTGCACCGTGGAATATGTAGTTTATTAGTACGCTTCATCGTAATAAAAAATCAAATAAACTCTGGATTTAATATGCTAAAGCATGTATACACATGCATAAACAAAGGAATATGCCTGTGTTTATATTGAATACAGGGATTGCCAGCAAGAAGGTGCAGGGCTTGGTAACAAAAAATTGCAAGTACTGCACTCCAGAGAACTTCCACAAATGTATCAAGAGTGAATCTGGTAATAGCACAAGAATTTGGCAAATGTTCTTCAACATGGCTAATACAGGCCCTGTCTCCTTATTCCACACATGGGTAGCACCTTTGTATACCAGGTTATGTGCATTAATAAGCAAGGCCCTGTTTTTTTTTAACTCTTAGTGAACAGCCGCTAATTGTGTGGGAGGCACGGCTGTCGCAGATACTAGTTATTAAAGAAAGAAAAAGGTTGACCAGCAAAAGTACCAATGTGTGAAATAAACACATGTATCCGAACACGGTACACAAATCCCGCTTTTAAATGTGTATAGGAATCCCCAAAGAGTTGTCAAACAATGAAATAACTTGGATAAGCTAACCCGCAGACATTGGGGCGTATAGGTGACTAATTATTCTACATGTTATGATCCACAAATGGAGTTACTATTGTAAGAAAGTGTCTCTTTTTGTATTATCACTCTTCAAATTTGTGTGCAGATGCTGCTGATTTTTAGACCTGCTGATAATGCCCAGTGCATGAGCTCTGACCCTTAAAGACATTGGCTAATCCATGATTGGCATATTTAACTCACCTACAAGTCCCTAACAAGTGGTGCAAAGTATACCCAGTGCTAGTAATTTACATGTCACTAGTTGACTGCAGCACTTATTGTGCCACCACTACAGTGACACAGTGAAAACATGGCATTAGGTCTGCCACTGAGGGCTAGGTGGGCGGCTACCTCAACATGGCAAACTAAACCCCTTTTCCATTGTCAAAACCTTCCTTTTTAAAATGTATAACTCACCCCTAGGGAAGTCTCTATTAGCCAATAAGGCAGGGTTCTATACAGTACAAAAAGCAGGTCATGCTCCTTTCATGTTTTACATGTTCTGACAGTGCAAACTCGAAATTGTCATTTTCACTGTAGCTAGGCTGGTATTCCCATTGGCTAACATGGAGTAACATTAGCCCCATATTAAGAGCTAGCTTAGATTTGATACAACCAAACATAGTACTAAAAGGTATCAAATTAATTGTTACATTAAACCTGACATAATTCCGAAGTCATATTAAAAATAACGTTGAATGCAAAGGTGACTTCAAACGGACACCACTTTCTTGCCCCAAAGTTCTAGCAGCCATTACTGATTAACTTCAGCAGTTGGAACCTCAGATAGCCTGCTGCCCGTCCACACGGAGGTGTGAAGTGTTCCCAGGAAGCAAAACAAAGGGTCCGCTGGAGGGAAGATGTGTGACCTCCTCTTGACAAGATGGCCCAATGGTGGTGAACACACATGGCCAGCTTCAAAGCGGCAACCTCCTCTGGGAAGTGAATGTGAATCATACCTTAGCGTGCCTGCTCCTTTGTGTGAATGTAGACAGGCCAGCATCTCTACCAGAAAGGAAAGACCCATTGCAGAACCGGTTTTCCTAGAGTGGTGGCTAAATATACTGGAAGCACCTCAGTGGTGTGCCTGTAGCTCTGAACCAGGAGAAAAGGGGCCCAACATCTTGAGTTTGGGTACAGAGAGGCACAGTGGAATTGTTTAGTGTCACCCCACAGGAAATGATGACAGAAAAGGTAGGGCTGGCCTGTCTGAATTGTAATTCCAGGCTAGGAAGTCTTCCTGTCACACAAACTCAAATTGGCTTCCAGCCTCACAATAACTGAACTCAGAAAGGACAAAAGAAGGACTGTACCTTCTGAACCTGTGGATGTAAGAAAGGAAGGCTGCACTAAGAAAGTCTGCACCTGCTACACCTGCTGAACTAAGACAGGACTTCAGAAAAAGAAGGGATGTTCCTACTGTCAGCTTCATGGAGAGAGACCCTAAGGGCTGGACTTGCTACCATTCATGCCAAGGACCAGTGAGTAGACTCCAAGGGCTAGTTGACTAGCCTCCTGTGAAACTTTAGGGGGACAAAATCGAAAGAAGCATACACCTGCAAAGTGCCCAGCTCACCACTCTCTACTGGACTTGCCCTGCATCGCCTGGAGTAGACTGTGAGATCCAGTCGAAGCCCCCAAGAGGAGCCTACCACTCGGTCATGGATACTTGCTGGTGCTAGAGTGTACTCTTTCTCCTGACAGAACTGCAACTTGCAAACCAAAGATATTGTTTTTGGGGCACAGAGTGCAAGGCTCATAAACTACTTCTACTTGCCAGTTCGTGGGTTGAACGCCGATGGGGAGCAAGACTTCATCGAACTGCTGGAGATCACCTGTCCATCATCATGCATAGGACTTCCCCCCAACCTAACTGTCAATGACAAAAAGAACCAGAAAGGTTTTTAAGTGCGAAGGTCAAATCGTGACCTCAACTTCCATTGTGTTTGGCTTAAATCTTTGACTTTGCCTTGGAGCCTCACGTTCAAGGCTCATAAAGTACTGCTAAGAGTGAAAAGCAGTGATTTACAAACTTTAAAAAACTTTTTAGAGTGAAAAGCAGTGATTTATGAAAATTTTGCAAAAATCATAGTTCTGGTTGCCTTCATCTGAAGTTTGTCATTTTGGTGTCTATTTAAAGATAAAAATATCTACTAATTCTATAAATGGGGGTCAGATTTTTAGTGTTTTGTGTTTCTTACTTATTGACTGTTTTAGTACTGATAAATGTTTTACACTTGTTTTCCTTAGAGTTAAGCTTGACTGCTCCTTGCCACAGCTACCCAGAGCTTAGCTTTGGTCTGATTAAAAAAATCCTAACGGCACCTGATACAGATTAGTAACATTATTATTTGGTGATGTCTCACAACCACTCCGACTAATGATCCTCTTACCTAACAACTACACTCTGTGCTGAGGAGTTCTATAGTGCATAGAAACTATATTAGAGCACAATGATGTAAAACACTACAGCAAACATTATAAAAAATACGTGAAGTAAAGCAAAGGGGAAAGATTCGATGGACTTTGGCAGGACAACGAGTCCTCTGTGCGGGAAGGATTTGGCAGACTTTTGCCAACTACGAGTCCCAGATTTATTGACGGATATCAGAAGGCAGCCCCCTCAATCTGCCACAACTGCTTTTGGGACATCACTTGGTTTATAGCGCTTACATGCCACCTGCTGTGTGGGAAGCACGTGGGCCGCGCCTGGGGAAAGGGTGAGCCTGTCCTGCACCCATCAGTGCCAGGAAGTGCCAGGGCACGGTCACCTCCCTGTTATGTTGTGGTCCTGGCTAACGTGCCATGGCTGTCTCAAACCAAAGAGCCAGGCTTTAGTTCTCTCGCGCCTGGACTATGGTAACTCATTGTACCTAGGAGCGCCCAAATCCACCATAAGGAAGCTTCAGGTGGTACAGATTTCCGCTGCCGGAATTTTGTCGGGTTCGTCCAGAATGCAGTCAGCCATGCACACTCTAAAGATCTTACACTGGCTACCTAAAGAGGAGAGGATTACCGTTAAAGCTCTATGTACTGCCCACAAGACTATCATGGGTATAGGCCCCCACATTAACCAGTCCCTCGTTACTGCGTAACGATCTAGGAAACTCCTCCAATCGGCGAAACAAAATCTAACCTCCGTGCCAAAAATTCATAGGATGCATAGCGGGGGTCGATCTTTTTCATACGACACAGCTAAACTATGGAACTCCCTTCCCCTGAAACTGCGCTCAGAGACTTCCCACCCTGCCTTCAGGAAGTACCTTAAAACCTGGCTTTTCCAGCGTATCAACTGGTAGCTGCCCCCCTCTGCCTGTTTTTTTGCCGCTTGCGCTGGGATGCCTCTGGGTAGCCATGCACTTAATAAGTGTTAATTGATAATAATAATAATAATAATAATAATAATAACACACCTTAACCTTAAGAACAAACTATGCCATTGCCTAAATAAAAAACATGGACTTTGGCTTTCCAGCGTTGATGATGTTCTATTTGTCAGGAAGGTGGGTTGGATTGGTCCTTCACGTAAGACCTTGTAATGGGACTGTGTAGTTGTCAACTGTAAGCACCCGGCCCTCACTGAATGCCCAATCTTGTCACACGCTCGTCCTGCAAAGGATCTTCTCAGGAATAACAGCATAACAGCCTTAACACTGGACTATTTGTATTGCTACTGTGCTGGACATCAGCCTGCCCAAAGTCTTATACCTTATTGGGCCAGTAACGAGTTTTAAATCTACCAGGAGGGGCCTGGTCTATAGGTCAATGGTTCCTGAGTACAGAACCCCAACTCCATTTTTTCTCACCTCCAACAGATTTAGTGCAATCTCCCACATGGAGGTATTAGACTGACTGAGGCCAGAGGTTAAGGAAACAGTTGTGGTTAATCAAACTGGGACTCTTCAGCCTTAGTGGCACAACCTTCCCATGTGGAATCGATTGCTACCATCCAGACAACGCTAATATCCTGGAACATTGCAATGGGATGGAGATGTGGGGGGGGCTGGTGATCATGGTGCGGATTACTAAACGGTTTACTATTACCCCCATTGTATACAATCACCCAGGGATCCAGATTTTAGGGGTTGTTCACCCCTCCACTTTTCATTTCTTTGTGGAATTGGACTGACAAATTAAGGCAGCCTAGGGTGGTTTGAAATGGAATGTAAGGCCCAAAATTAAACTCTGAGGGATTCCCTAAAGTCCAGACCCCAAGATCGGGATACTATACTTAAAGCCAGACAGCAGTTTAAGTCTACAATTAAAAGGCATAAGGCAGCCATCAAAGAAAAGGCATGGAATGGCCTTGTTACTGCCTGTAAGGATAGGGATCCTAAAACATTCTGGGTGATTGGCAATGATATACAGCATCCAATAAATAAGTGTGAGGATCTGGGCTCTAATATCACTCCCCAGAGTTGAATTGACCACTTTAAGTATATTTATTCATTTGAAGGCCCAACGCCCGATGAGCAGGATGATATTTGTCCCTCTTTCCCCTTAACAATTAGGTTTGACCGTGAGGGGATAACGTAGGCCATCAATGATAGCCCCTCAAGTAAAGCTGGATGGAGTACATAGATACGTATAAAGGTAATATAGATCTGTGGGCACACATTATCACCATCGCTCTCAATGCTGATTTATCCTGTAAGATTCTCATCTCATGGCAGCAAGCTACCATCATTCCAATTTCTAAGAAGGGCCTTATTCAGGACCCTAGCTGCTACATGCCATTCTTACTCCTTGACTCTGTTGTCAAGGTAGTGGGTTGGGTGATTTTTCACAGGATTGAGTGTTGGATCAAGCAGTATGAAGTCCTGAGCAGGGTTCTGTAGGGTTTCTGGGTATATTTGGGGACACAGGAGCAATGCATCAACCTGAACTAATAGTGAGAAAATACACTATTGTGAAAAAGTGCCCGTTATACCCCGCATTTATGGACCTGAGCAGCGCATTCAATACAGTCATCCAATCCAAATTGTGGTTTATCATTTAGCGACTTGGTATCCCACAGGATCTGGTTGACTATTTGCATGCCCTGCATTGCGAGGTTTCGGCCAGGGTGAGGTTTGGTATAGAAGGGGAATGCACTCCCTTATTCTCCCTGACTCGGGGTGTTCTCCAAGGGTGAACACCCCGAGTCAGGGGGAACTGCCACAATTTAGTCAGGATCAAGTCTAATCCTGTGGCGGCGTTATTATATGCTGATGATGCAGTCCTGTCTTCCCACACAGCTAATGGGTTTCTCTACCTATTTGAAAACTTTGTATCCTTTATGGAGAAATTTGACCTAGATACTAACACTACTAAATCACATTCTATGGTCTGCGGCTCGCAGCGCACCAAGGTTAGACCAATAACTATTAAGGGTACTAACATCACCAAAGTCAGCAAATTCCCTTAATTGGGGTGACATTTGTCAATATTACCAGTTTTGTGCTCTGTCTCTCCAACTGACGATCTTGATTTAACAATGCAGTGGGGGCTCATTTTAATATATCCATCAGAGTAGGCAGCAAACCCATTGAACCTTTGTTGGAAATCTACAAATTGAAATACCTACCTGGCCTTACTTATGGGGCTGAAATATGGGGTGTAGCAGTCTTTAGAAGGAGGAAAATGATTTCTGTCAGCAGCTTCTTGATCTAGGAACAGGTAGCTCACTACACTTTTTAGGTCTTGTGCCAAGCGTTGCCGAGCGCAGCGATGCTCGCACAGTCAGAGACCTCATGTAGGGGGTTTGAAAACGGACCTAGGAATCGCAAACGCCTGTGCATGTGCTTTTCCTTTTGGCCCACGCTATTGGCTTTTGCGTGCGTCTTTTTATCAAAGACAGCACGCAATTGGCCAAAGTTGGGCACATTGCTCCGTCCATGGCCTATTGGTGTCTATTACGTGCACCACTGCCATGTGGTTTCACTTATCGTGCCCAGACACGGGTGCGATAATTGAAACCACATAGCTCGCGGGCTTCTTTGTTTTCCAATAGCGATCGTTTTCACTTTTGCGATCGCTTTCCCTACTGCTTGTTATTATTTTCAGATGGCATTGTATTTATTTATAGAACAGTTATCGATAGAACTGTATACGTTTATTTTTATATAAATGAAGGATCCCTTCTTTAATTGTCTTCCCTTCCTCTTTAAATTAGTTTCGTTTTCAAGTGATTGCTATGTTTTTTAATTAATTCCCCTGAGAAGTTACTTCATCTGTAATGAGATGAGAAATAGAGGTAACTAAAAGGTTGCAGAAATTCTTTTTTAACACTGTATCCTCAAAGCCCTATAGCGCCTAAAGGGTAGAGACTGTAGCCACCTCTTCACCCCTGCAGTGCGCTGACTTATCTTTTCCGTCTTCTCAGGGTTTAAAACATCTCTGTCCCTTCAGAAGTGGCTCCTGTCTGTCTTCTCCACAGCACTGTGCCCCACAGCTCCCTAATCCACAGCACGCGGTCGCACAGCACTCCTGTGAGCAGCAGCCATGAGGCTCCCACAAGAGCAGCTGGTGCTGTGCGAGCCGCCCAGACCCTTTTGCCTTCCACGCAGCTCACTTCTCTCTCATGTTTTTTGAGATGCAAATCAGGACGTCTCGGTGCAGCCTCCCCCTGTCCGTGCAAGACCCTGACTTACAGCACAGGTGCGACCGACGTGGCCAGACAGCCAGCCCGCCGGGGGGCGTGCACTAGCTGCATCCGCGCACACTAGTCTGAAGCCCTTTCTTTTAAACACATCTCTATGCACAGGTTTGTGGTACCCGAATGCGGAACACAGCAGGTGCTTGTAAAACACAGCATGGGACGTGCACATTGGATCCGTCTATTACATACATACATAATGTCATGTCGGTGGCTCGGGCCTGGTCGAGGGTTTTGTAACGTCAGAGTGGTGGGAACGCTGAAACTTGTTTCCCACTTTCTCTTTTCATATTACATGACGTCACTTGTTTGGATTTTTACGTTTCTGAATGGAGGAAATAATGTCCCTCTGTCATTTTATCTAGCATGGGGATCATTTTACCGTGCCTCTCCCAGCCTTACGAGGCGCTGACAAACTTTTTAATAGGAGATAAAAGAGAAGTAGCATGTCACTTATGTCGATTTAACGCTGTGCTATGTTATGATATTTTTACATTACGTCTGTATGTTTGCCGTGAGTTGTCATAGTTAGTTATGCATTTATCACATGTTGTATTATGTTATATGCTATGGCTTGCTACAGGTATTTAGATGTTTTGAGTCGCACATGGCTCTGGGCCATTCAATACTCAGACAGTTTTTGTGCAGTGCTATGTTATGCTATGCTGGCACGGCATGCTGCGCCATTTCAACGCCTCCTCGGGATAGTAAGCGCTATATAAATACAGTTACAATTATTTTATATCAGATTATGTTGTGTTTCTGGGCTGTGGCGTACTGTTTGTGTGAGCTCTTCCAGTGCCTTTCCCTGTATCCCAGTGTGCCTGTCTACTAGTGTATGTCTCCCAGTTGCCACGTCTCCCCAGCCTTGTTTCACCTTAGAAGAATGAAGGGCTGAGTTTGCAGCAAGAAGATTTGAACCTTCCACCTAGTTTCCCTTAGTTCATGAAAAAAAGAACATTGACAACGGAAGAATCTTACCAGTTATATCTGTTGTGCAAGTCTATCTACTGGTAAACTGTTTTACAGCATTAATGCACCAGCTGAAGGAGTTACAGCATTTTATGAACTGTGTCCACTTAGCATCTCTTGGCATAACGCTTCTCATGTTGTAAATGCATAAAGACAGCTGTGTAAATTGTTTCTCCCAAATTTGAATCTTTATAAAGCACCTCGAATGGTCAATCTGCCCGCTGCAAAGCAATTGATAATATTTTAGTACACAAAGTACATTCAAACAGTGCTGAGGGGGCAGTGCAGGTGAAACAAGCATTGGCATAGCGAATAGGTCTCGCCTTTGGGACCTTATAAGTGTTTGGTTATCCTGCACAATATCCTTGTTACATGAGGAACTGGGTTTGGCTTACGTCACAAACCTGGTGGGACTGGTTCCCCTTCTTCTTTAGTCCTCTATATGGAGCAACCATGAGGCCTCTTTTAACATGGATGTTATAGTGGAGTGTCTACCTTGTTATTATGGTTTAATCATCCCATGGCTGAAATCTATTCATAAATCAGAGGAGGCTATAGGAAGACCATAGTTATTCTTTAACCAGCGCACCATGCAAAAGGGGGAATCTGCAAAGTTTAAGATCTGTTTCTGAAAGGGGCCTCCAGAAGAGGAGATTGTGATGTGATGAGGCCAAACACGAGAGAATTGATGAGACTACAAATGACCATAGGGGTTGAGCCATACCAATTTTATGTCACGAACATAAGGGAAAAGGCATCATTGACGAAGTTTTGTTTAGGTACAATCTGATGTCGTCTGTGTTTCCCTCTTGGCCAATTTGACCGCAGATCTATTTTGCTTTATCTCTGTGACGAATCAACACCCCAAACACTGGCCCATTTTTTGTATATTTTTGTACGTTTTATGAAGTTCCAAGGCAAAACTTGTTATTGCTGTTACTCAAAAGCCAAGGCTTTAATCAATTTAGCCCTGCTCTGTACTACTTACGGTCCTCATCGGAAGGACCATGCTCTCGAATCATCATGTGTGTGTGTCTCTCTCTCTCTCTCTCTCTCTCTGTAGGCGCATTCTTAAAAAAATGCACTTTATTAGTGCAACTTCTCAGCCTTTTAAGTATCACACACTAAGGTTAAGTGGTCACACTAAATATTTTATGACAATTTGAAACATGTTTTAAACCGTTTTTTATTTATTTTACATGAAAAGTTCGCACAAAATTGTTGACTGTTGTATTATTGTATTTTTAAAATTATTTGTCTGAATATTTATGATTATTTAATCATCGAATAAAAATTACCTTGTCGTTTATACAACTCCTACACATTTTTTGCATAGTTGAATGTCTTTGCACAAAATTCAGAATATTCTCATGTACATAATGCACTTCTGATTCATAATTAATCTGTTTCCAATGTGATTTTGACAAGACGATGACTTTAAATGCACTTTGTAATATACTTTTCAATTTATTTAATTCTATTGCGAGGTTGCACTATTGGTCGCTTTGCACAATATGTACTTTATGCACCTTAGATTTCCAAGGAAAATGCCACTAATTCGATTACAGTGAGATGCTGGTTTGTTATGCAGTGACAAGGATTTGTAACAAATGCACTGTTTTAGTTTGCTGTTGTTTTTATTCTATTATAGATTAATCTTAACCCGATTAAAGATTA
This sequence comes from Lissotriton vulgaris, assembly GCF_964263255.1. Lineage (NCBI taxonomy): Eukaryota > Metazoa > Chordata > Amphibia > Caudata > Salamandridae > Lissotriton > Lissotriton vulgaris. The sequence continues at coordinate 912,842,328 of NC_141689.1, forward strand.
TTTTTATTTTTGTTTGAAACAAAGCTTTCGTAAAACACAAATTTGAAGCATCTTCACATTTTCTCAAATGATTAGATAGTGCGTGAGCATGCAGATTCGCACTATTCAAAAGCTTTTGTTGTTCCACTACATATGTTTATGGTGCTTTTCTGCGCACCCTTGAAAGCGTTACATTATGCCATTTTATGTAACCATATGAGTGCGCACTATGATAAAGAATCCCTCATTTGTAGCTGGCTCTGAGGGGAAGGAGCTCATTATCAGAGTTGATGATTAGCGAGTAGCAGCACCAGACAGAGGGGGCAGCTGGAGTCATCCAGGTCACAAAAAAGCACCCCCAAAGGAAACAGGAAGTGCACCAGTCCCAGGTCAGACCTCATCGGAAGGACCACGCTCATCAGAGAAACCATCTCCAGAAGTACGAGGGTCGACTAGGCAGCAACCAACATGGTACAGGGTTCGCACTACAGGCCTCCAGAGGCCTGACTCGTACATTCATCGTTTCTGCCACCTGAATTAAATCATCACAATTTGAGAATATATGTGTGTATTTCCTAAGAGCTCTAGGCTCTATTGAAATGTGAGCTTTTTGGAAGCAGTGAGCATGATTATTGGACATGAGGAGAGGAGCAGGTCAGATATGGATTTGGCCCTGCGAAATTAGTTACATTTATACTTCGCCCTGTGTGGACAGTTTGTGAGGAGAAGCATTATGTTAACTATGACATTTTTTTCAAACTGACATTTTAAAATTACTCTGAGAATATTAATATATAAATGTAATGTACTCTGTGCAGACATTTTGAAAGGAGGAGCATTACGTTGAGCATGTCATTTATTTAAAATTGAGAAAAACGTACATTCGAAAATAATGTAGAATTATGTCAACCTGTTTTATTTCATTATTAATCTGCATAAAAAATATTTCAAAATAAAATAAAATTTCATTTGGAAGCGTCTCTGCCTTCACATCACCCACCACCAGAGGCAGAACCTTGAGAATAGAATAGGTATGACATCACAGGCCCTGCAATGTGATGTCTCGAGCCCAGGACCCGGGTACGTGCTGGCAGGACGACTTCACTGCGACAGAAACGGAAACCACGATTGGGGACGTTATGTCGGTAGCACGAACCCTTCTTTTCAGGTTTACTGCTGGCTCATTATTAGCTACAGGAGCTGAATCTCGTGAGGAAATAGAATCGTGAACTTGCCTTGTCCTGCTCCCCCTGTTAACACGAAACATGTGGTATCACCCACTGTGTGATGTGTGATGACCCGAATAAAAGGTCTCCATTGTGACGTGCGTTTGGTATAAAAGGCTGGTATCCAAGGACTTGCAGCATTGCAGACAAGGTCACCAGACCGAGCGGACCGAGAGGTGACTGGAGCTGTTGACACCGAGAAGCTGAAAGCTACCGGGCCTGAGCGGGCTCCAAAAAGAATGGATGCAGGGGCTGGGGGCAAGAGAACAAGGCGAGTAAAATGAACCAATTGAAAACGGAATTAAAAACCAAACTGACCTCAAATCTAAACCGAACTCGAAACAAAACCAAAACTAACTTAAAACTGACTTGAAATTCCCATGTATCATAATCCTTAATTTCTTCATCCCTATGCAGGCCCGGACTGGCCGTTGCGGTCACTGGGAAATTCCCTGGTGCGCCGCAAGGGTGTAAAGTACATGTAAGTGTTTTCTTTTGAATGTTAACATGGCACGCTACGGCGCGCTTATGTATTACCTTCTGTCAAGTGTTCTATTAAGCTGCACGCACTTTTGAAGAGAATGTTTCTCTTCAAAAGTGCGTCCCTCGTGTCACACAAGACACAGTTATGCCTTAACTGTATTGCAGTCAGTTTACCCTTGGACTTCACTTTGGCAGGCTGCGCTCCTGTAATCTGCTGTCTTAACTTCAAATAAACTATTATTCAATAGTTTCAACAACTGTTTCCTGCCTCATCTCTACTTCACATTTTGGCGACAAGGACCACGGCGATCCCGGCGATTTCGGCAGCATTTTACCATTTTTGCGCATTCTTTTTTAAAAATACCTGTATTTAATTGTGCGCTTCGCTTCTTCACCTTCATGTTCCGCTACGGAGACTGGAAACCTCGTCATCGCACGACGCTGCGCTGAGCTCTTGGGAATTTATTTACTTTTCTCATTTCTGGCAACTCAATGGTTGATTCGTCGAGCGCTTCATGACGCGTATGACGTCATCTTGCCTACGTCACCACGCTCACGCTCCGGCGGCCATTTTGATTCACTCGTTTAGCTCGTTTCCATGACAACATTTCAACGAGTGATTTTCGAGTGTGTTTTTCTCAGTTTCCAACAGCGAGCGCACCGATTTGAAAAGGTATTTATTTGAAATTTACGAGACTTAAGGCTTTTGTCTATTTATTTTATCTGCATTATATACTGTAATCAGAATTTTAAAAGAACTTTACAAAGCTTCCTATTCATTATTAATTTATCCATTATGGCCACTAGTCAACAAATTGTGTACTTGAATCATTTTTTACCTAACCCTGGTAAACCTAAAGAGTCATGGAAGTTGTGGTTCATAAGTTTTGAAAATTACTTAGTGGCAATTGGAGCAGATGAATACTCTGCAAAAAAGGAAGCTGGCTATTCTATATAGTCATTTGGGAACTGCTGGAAAGGAGATTTTCAACAATCTTCCATTGTCTGAACCTCCACCAGGAAATGGAGATGGATGGAATGTTTTCACAGATGCAGTTTTAAGATTAAATAAAAAAATTATTGAACAGCCCAGTGTTATGATGGAACGCTTCAACTTCATGAAAAGGAAACAACATCAAGATGAGTCTGTCGAGGACTTCATCTCCGTTTTGAGAAATTTGGCTGCAGAATGTAATTTTGGGGCATATCTAGACACTGTTCTCAGAGACCATTTTGTCTACAACTGCTATCACAAAAAGATTCAGGAGAGAATTTTGAGTTGTCGTGACCCCACTTTAAGTGAAGTGTTAGATATGGCCAAGAGCGTTGAAAGGTCGATTGTTTCTTCGAGATACATCACTGATGGAAATCTCCTTCAACATGAAAAGGATGTACAAATTAACGCTGTTCTTCAAAAGAACTCATCATTTAAACCTTTTCAAAAGAAATTTAATTCTTATTGTTTTAGATGTGGTTCAAAAAGTCACCTTAGTAACAGTCCCACATGTCCTGCATTGGGTAAAAAGTGTACTTTTTGTAGCAAAATTGGTCACTTTAATATTGTTTGTAGAAACAGGAAAGCAGTTAGGATCAATAATCTTTCTTCTGTTGAAGATCCTCATGTAAATGTTTCTAATGTTGACATGTCTTCCTTACAATCTCCATTTGATGATCTTCATATCAATTCAATTCAAAATGTTGATTCTAACCAATCTATTCCTGAAAGAAAAATTTTATCTATTGATTTAGTTGAGCTTGATCACCATACTACACGTGTCAAAGACCCCACTTGCTGTGTAATTGTTGATAATGTAAAATTAGACATGATGGCAGATTCGGGGGCACCCGTTACCATCATCTCTGATACTTTATTTGATGAATTTTGGAGTAAGAGTGAAACTTTACGTCCTCTTGACATCATTCCCAAAGCCTATAATGGGAAGAGTATTAATATGTTAGGATATTTTGTTACAAGAATTGAATGTTTGGGTAGGTTTACTACTACGAAAGTCTATATTGCAATTGATGGAAAGCTTATTGTTGGGTGGCAAGACTTGGCTAGAATGGGTTTGAAATTAGTTCCTGGTTCTGATTCACCAGTTCAAATCAATGAGACCTCAATTTTTAATGTAGTTCATGAGGAAAACCTGGAGATTCAAAACTTGATATCTGAATTTCCGGACGTTTTCAAAGATTCTGTGGGCTACATCAAGGATTTTGAGCATCTGATCAGACTGAAACCCAATGCCATTCCTGTCTGCCATAAACTGAGGAATGTTCCTTTGAATGTAAGAGATGAGCTTAAAAAAGTCCTAGACAACTTGGTTTCAGAATGTATTATTGTCCCTACCAATTCTTCTTTATGGGTCAGTCCCATAGTTGTCGTTAAAAAAAAGGATTCCTCGATTAGTTTGTGTGCAGATTTGCGCTCTCTTAATCAAAACATTATTGTGGATTGCCATCTATTACCGAAAATTCAAGAATTGTTGACAGGCATTTCGGAATCTAAAATTTTTTCACTTTTGGACCTCAAGAGTGCGTATCATCAGATCCCTCTCTCGAGGTCCTCCTCTGAGTTTACAACTTTCATAACTCCTTTTGGGGCATTCAAATACCTCCGACTTCCTTTTGGCTTGGCTTCTGCCGCCAGTGTCTTCCAAAAATTTATGGACACAATTTTGCATGACATCCCAAATGTACAAGCTTATCAGGATGATGTTCTGATACATTCAAAAAATAGATCAGAACATATTAAAGTTTTGAGGAAGGTTTTGTCTCGCTTTCAAGAAGTTGGCATAACCTTGGGTGTTAAGAAATGTATATTTATGGTAAAAGAACTGGACTATCTTGGTCACAGTATTTCTGCACACGGTATTAAACCAAAGATTTGTTTAACCAAAGCTATTTCCAATGTTGCTATCCCTAAGGATAAGGATGCTCTGAGGTCATTTCTTGGGCTTGCTGAGTACTATTCACGCTTTATCCAAAATTATTCTCAGTTTGTCCAACCTCTCCCCACCTTACTTAAGAAAGATGTTAAGTTCATTTGGTCCGAGGAAGCTAACCAAGCTTTTGACACGGTGAAAAAGGTCATTGTAGAAGCACCTGCCCTATCCTCATTCAATCCAAGTTTAGAATGTACTATTGCTGTTGACGCTAGCCAAAGGGGTTTAGGTGCAGTGCTAACCCAAAGAAACTCTTGTAGGGAGAATACTGTAGGTTTTGCGTCAAGAGCCTTAAATGTGGCTGAGTCTCATTATAGCACTATTGAAAGAGAAGCCCTTGCCTGTTCCTGTATTTACATAAGGGGTGGTGAGGGACAGAGTCTCTGAATTAAGCAGAAAGCTCTCACCCAGTCAAGAGATCAGGGCTAGATCCAACACCGTTTTTTAGCTCACTGCACCATCCCAGTTTCAGAACCTGGCTGTATGCAAATTAGTCTGTTCCTGTCCCAGTGCATGATGGGAACAGGGCAAACCAAACTACAAAAGCCAATTCTTACACTGGGAAGGAAACAAGCTCCCGGGGACCGGTTTCTGGCATTACAGCCGTCTTCGGCCCGGTTTGCTTGAATCCTGATGGTGCAATGAGCAAGGGTCTCACATCTGAGAATACCCTTCCACGCTTAGGGTGGACAAAAATATTTACATAAGGGGTGGTGAGGGACAGAGTCTCTGAATTAAGCAGAAAGCTCTCACCCAGTCAAGAGATCAGGGCTAGATCCAACACCATTTTTTAGCTCACTGCACCATCCCAGTTTCAGAACCTGGCTGTATGCAAATTAGTCTGTTCCTGTCCCAGTGCATGATGGGAACAGGGCAAACCAAACTACAAAAGCCAATTCTTACACTGGGAAGGAAACAAGCTCCCGGGGACCGGTTTCTGGCATTACAGCCGTCTTCGGCCCGGTTTGCTTGAATCCTGATGGTGCAATGAGCAAGGGTCTCACATCTGAGAATACCCTTCCACGCTTAGGGTGGACAAAAATATTTACATAAGGGGTGGTGAGGGACAGAGTCTCTGAATTAAGCAGAAAGCTCTCACCCAGTCAAGAGATCAGGGCTAGATCCAACACCGTTTTTTAGCTCACTGCACCATCCCAGTTTCAGAACCTGGCTGTATGCAAATTAGTCTGTTCCTGTCCCAGTGCATGATGGGAACAGGGCAAACCAAACTACAAAAGCCAATTCTTACACTGGGAAGGAAACAAGCTCCCGGGGACCGGTTTCTGGCATTACAGCCGTCTTCGGCCCGGTTTGCTTGAATCCTGATGGTGCAATGAGCAAGGGTCTCACATCTGAGAATACCCTTCCACGCTTAGGGTGGACAAAAATATTTACATAAGGGGTGGTGAGGGACAGAGTCTCTGAATTAAGCAGAAAGCTCTCACCCAGTCAAGAGATCAGGGCTAGATCCAACACCGTTTTTTAGCTCACTGCACCATCCCAGTTTCAGAACCTGGCTGTATGCAAATTAGTCTGTTCCTGTCCCAGTGCATGATGGGAACAGGGCAAACCAAACTACTAAAGCCAATTCTTACACTGGGAAGGAAACAAGCTCCCGGGGACCGGTTTCTGGCATTACAGCCGTCTTCGGCCCGGTTTGCTTGAATCCTGATGGTGCAATGAGCAAGGGTCTCACATCTGAGAATACCCTTCCACGCTTAGGGTGGACAAAAATATTTACATAAGGGGTGGTGAGGGAACAGAGTCTCTGAATTAAGCAGAAAGCTCTCACCCAGTCAAGAGATCAGGGCTAGATCCAACACCGTTTTTTAGCTCACTGCACCATCCCAGTTTCAGAACCTGGCTGTATGCAAATTAGTCTGTTCCTGTCCCAGTGCATGATGGGAACAGGGCAAACCAAACTACAAAAGCCAATTCTTACACTGGGAAGGAAACAAGCTCCCGGGGACCGGTTTCTGGCATTACAGCCGTCTTCGGCCCGGTTTGCTTGAATCCTGATGGTGCAATGAGCAAGGGTCTCACATCTGAGAATACCCTTCCACGCTTAGGGTGGACAAAAATATTTACATAAGGGGTGGTGAGGGACAGAGTCTCTGAATTAAGCAGAAAGCTCTCACCCAGTCAAGAGATCAGGGCTAGATCCAACACCGTTTTTTTAGCTCACTGCACCATCCCAGTTTCAGAACCTGGCTGTATGCAAATTAGTCTGTTCCTGTCCCAGTGCATGATGGGAACAGGGCAAACCAAACTACAAAAGCCAATTCTTACACTGGGAAGGAAACAAGCTCCCGGGGACCGGTTTCTGGCATTACAGCCGTCTTCGGCCCGGTTTGCTTGAATCCTGATGGTGCAATGAGCAAGGGTCTCACATCTGAGAATACCCTTCCACGCTTAGGGTGGACAAAAATATTTACATAAGGGGTGGTGAGGGACAGAGTCTCTGAATTAAGCAGAAAGCTCTCACCCAGTCAAGAGATCAGGGCTAGATCCAACACCGTTTTTTAGCTCACTGCACCATCCCAGTTTCAGAACCTGGCTGTATGCAAATTAGTCTGTTCCTGTCCCAGTGCATGATGGGAACAGGGCAAACCAAACTACAAAAGCCAATTCTTACACTGGGAAGGAAACAAGCTCCCGGTAGCTTGTCTCCTTTCTGGTAAAGAATTGGCTTGGTAGTTTAGTCTGCCCTGTTCCCATGATGCACTGGGCCAGGGACAGACTGATTTGCATATAGCCAGGTTCTGAGCTGGGATGGGGCAGTGAGATAAATAACGGTGATGGATCAAGCCCTGATCTTTGGACTGGGTAAGAGTGGTCTGCTCAATTCAGATACTCTGTTCATCACCACCCCCTTTTGTAAATCGATTTTGGCCACTATAGGTGTGGCAGGGTATACTCAGACATGAGTCCCTTTCTCACTGCTCCATCAGGATTCAAGCAAGCCGGGCCGAAGAGGCTGAAATGCCAGAAACCGGTCCCCGGTAGCTTGTCTCCTTTCTGGTAAAGAATTGGCTTGGTAGTTTAGTCTGCCCTGTTCCCATGATGCACTGGGCCAGGGACAGACTGATTTGCATATAGCCAGGTTCTGAGCTGGGATGGGGCAGTGAGATAAATAACGGTGATGGATCAAGCCCTGATCTTTGGACTGGGTAAGAGTGGTCTGCTCAATTCAGATACTCTGTTCATCACCACCCCCTTTTGTAAAGCCTGTTCCTGGGCAATTGAGAAATTTAAAACATTTATCTGGGGATCACACTTCACCCTCCTCAGTGATCACAAGCCCTTACTTCATCTTCTCAATGGTAATGGAACAGGCAAGGCTTCTTCTAGATTAGTTCGCATTTTGTCTAAGCTACATGAGTACAATTTTACAATTAGACACATTTCAGGTGGCAATAATTTGCGAGCTGATGCTCTTTCAAGACTGACTTTAGCTGAAAATGATGCTGAGGATGATTCCTTTGATGACGTTGAATGTGTTGTAGCATCCATAGAGGAGCTGGTTCTTTCACCTTTTTGTATTTCAGAGGCTGATTGGCAGCATAGTTGCTCTGAAGATTCAGTTCTTCTCAATGTTAAGAATCTAATTATTTCTGGTTGGCCAAGACTTCGCTCACTTCCTGCTTCATTGAAGGTCTTTGCTCAAGTGTCTGGTGAACTTACCATTGTAAATGTCATTTTTAGGGGTGATTTATGTGTCCCACCTTTAGGTATTCGGAAAAAACTTTATGACTCTGCTCATCAGGGACACTTTGGCACTGGTAGCACCTCAAGGAAATTGAAGGAACACTTTTGGTGGCCTGGTTTAGATGGGGATGTTTCTAACTGGATTGAGTCTTGTTCTACTTGTTTGGTTTCGGATAAGCATTGGAAGACACCCCTTTTACCTTTGCATACAGTTCCTTTTCCTGTCGAAGCTTGGCAAAAGCTGGCTATTGATTTTTCTGGCTCTTGGGAGGTGTTACCTAGTAATAAACATTTTATTGTTTCACTGGTTGACTACCATTCTAAGTGGTGTGCTTTTGAGTTCGCAGATTCTCCCACTTCTGTTGTTGCCATTGATTTTCTTAGTAACATTTTTCTCTCTGAGGGTCCCCGTAGAGAATTGGTCAGTGACAATGGTTCTCATTTTTGTTCATCCTCTTTCGAGTCGTTTCTTAAGTCATATGATATTAAACATCTTAGAGTGGCACTGTATTCTCCTTCATCCAATGGACTGATAGAGAGAATGAATAGGTTTTTCAAGGAAGGAATACAGACTGCTGTGTCTTCTAATTTGGATGTTGAAAAATTCCTTAGGGGCAAATTATGGTCTTATTTAGTTACCCCTCATAGTACAACTGGTGTTTCCCCTTTCAGACTTCTGAGAAAAAGAAATCCAAATGGGAATGTTTGCCCATCTTGGATAAAAGACTTGAAAGTTAAGGACAACTCTTGCTTAGCTTGCAACGACAAGGAAATTGTTAAAGTAAGTGTTGCTTCTAAGCAATTGATCCAAGAGAAACATTTTTATTCAAAATTTCTTTCTTCTATTCAACCTTTCAATGTGGGAGACTGGGTCATGGTTAAGTTTAATAGCAAGGTTAAGAAAGGTCTATCGACTTTTTCTCTACCTTCCTCAAAGTATCTAAGGGTTCTCTGTTCCTTGATGGGAAGGGGTGGTGGAGTAAGCGTGTCATTGTCAGACTTACCCCTGAACAAGCAAGAAAAATCTCCACTAGTAAATATGTAAATGAATCCTCCTCATGTTCCTTTTTTCCTTTAGGTACTTCTTCTGATGAACATTCACTTGTTTCCTCTCCTTGTTCTCGTTTCTCAGCTCCTAACTCAAATTCTATTGCAGGTTCTAATGTTGAGGAACCAATATGTGATACTACTCTTAACCCTCCTGTTGTTGCAAGTTCTTCTTATGTTTCCTCTGACAGGTGTCACAGAAATTGTTCCCTTCCAACTCGCTTCAAAGATTATTTTCTTTCTTAAAGTTTTGACTTTTTATTTTCCTTTTATTTTATTTTATTTATGTAAATCGGGAGAAGATGTAAAGTACATGTAAGTGTTTTCTTTTGAATGTTAACATGGCACGCTACGGCGCGCTCATGTATTACCTTCTGTCAAGTGTTCTATTAAGCTGCACGCACTTTTGAAGAGAATGTTTCTCTTCAAAAGTGCGTCCCTCGTGTCACACAAGACACAGTTATGCCTTAACTGTATTGCAGTCAGTTTACCCTTGGACTTCACTTTGGCAGGCTGCGCTCCTGTAATCTGCTGTCTTAACTTCAAATAAACTATTATTCAATAGTTTCAACAACTGTTTCCTGCTTCATCTCTACTTCACAAAGGGTGGGGGCCGGTTTTGGGCCCTGGTGGCCGTTTTTGTTACAGGGCCGTTTTTGCAGCATAGCTGCAAAATCGGCCGAAAACCGGCCCCGGCAAAGAGCTTGGTCGCACCCCCCGGGGGCCGGCCGAGCACTTTGCCAGGGCCGGTATTGGTTCTCAGCCCAGTAGCAGGCCGGTTTTGGACTCCTAGGGGGGACCGTTTTTGTTACAGGCCGGTTTTGCATAATCGGCGCCCTGTAACAAAAGCAGCTGCAGTGTTTTACACATGCACCATCCCCTTCCCGCAGCCGGCCTGACTCAATTGCCAGGGCCGGTTTGCATTCCCAGTCAGGCACTGCCCCTATGCTTTTAACTGGCAGCAATTTCTAGCCAGTCCTTCATTTCTCAGCCTAATATTTGCTACAATTACTTCCCTTCCTTTCTCTCCCATCCTCTTTTCCCCTTCCCTTTACACCTCCTTTTCTGCTTCCCTTCTCTCTCCCGTCTGACCCCTTTTCTGGTTTTCAGCTTCAGTAAGTTGTATCAAGTTGTATTAACTGTTAATTCTTTTTAAAGATGGATGTGGCCCAATATTCTCTATATGTATTGGCCTCAATCAAGCATATATAGCAACTGATAAAAAAGGTCTTATCTTATCTTACTCATGGGGCCGGCTATAATTGGTCCTATGAGGGCTCTAGAGCACATTTGCAAAATGATATGAAGAATGATTTAAAAAGTTGTTTATTGGATTTTACTCGTCTCCAGTATGGACAAAACTTAGGCTAACAGTATGGACTAAACTTAGGCTAAAAGAGAAAATGTGAGGCCTAATCACAGACCTGGGGAAGAAATCAATACACGCTTTCTTGTCGTGGTCTTTAACTGTATCAATTCAAAGAGTTTGGTTTATCTTAGTACTGACCATAGCACTTGTACCAGGCTACATTAATTGAGATATCTATTCATCCCTATGTTTAGGAAAACTATTGGATAATTCGCTGGTCGAATATCCCTATGAAAGGATAAGGAGGATACATACCCCTTATGACGCACTGATTTAAGTATTATATCCCCGAGGTAGGTGATGTATCATGCTCCATACTATTGCCACCCCTTCTTATGTAGGGTTATTTACCCATGTAAATATGTCTATATCTTGAGCCGAAAGGCTGAGGCTGGATGAAAGATTTGATGTTTAAAATGTATATGTAATGAATTATTAGGTACTTTCTTAATTTAGAGACCTATTGTATTATCTTGTCAATATGCTGCTAAAGCCTATGAAATTGGTATATGTAATGTTTTCTGTATTCTTGTATTGATGAGCTGTTTAATGTTGGAAGCAATGCTATAATGTGTGTTCAAAGATAGAGTAGGACATTCCATTGTGTTTTTTAGAAAAATGTATTCTTTAAATTTATATTTGATTTGTTTGATTATTTTAATTTGGACCAATCTTATTTAAATTTACAGAACTATTGGGAAACAGATATACTTATACCCTGATGAAGGCGGTCATACTTTGTTCACACCGCCGAAACGCGTCGATGCTCAAGGAGTGAATGTGGATTACATAATTAAGGAAAATTCATAATAATAGTGTTTGAATTTAGTCCTTCTCCTCTAGCTCCTTTTTTAATTGGAATGTTTTTATTTATTATTGTCACGTCCTGTGTGTGTTTCCCAATTTTTAATTAACATGATTTATGTCAATAAATTGTATTAATGTTTTGATCCTATTACAGTGTTTTCACGTTTTTGAATTTTCATTTTTCATTGCTTCTTTGTCATGTTTATGTACTAGTGAGTGTGGTATTTATGTTCATCTGCCCAAAGGTATTTGAGTCAGTGCCTCTGAAGAAGTTGGAAAACGAAACGCGTCAGCCTGACTTTTTGAAGCTGCTGCTGTATTTGCATCCATTTCACAGGCTGCTTTCTACAATGAATAAAAGCTGAAACTCCTTACCTGGCTCGTGGGATCATCTACTTTGCAGGCAAGCTTTGTGTTTGGATATATATATATATATATATATATATATATATATATATATATATATATATATATATATATATATATATATATATATATATATATATATATATATATATATATATATATATATATATATATATATATATATATATATATTTTTTTTTATACACACATACCCAGGAAAACTAAACAGGCACTTCCCTTACAAAGAAGTACAAAGTTTGCATGTCTGCAGCCTTTCTTATTTTTCACCTTCTTCATCTTCTGCTCAACCAACACATTATCCACACATACACACACCTACTTGCTCCCTTTCTTGGCTGGGGTTATCAATCATTCTTCTTTAATTCAATTTCAAAGTACAGGCCCTTTATCAACGCTTTTTAGTAGAACAACTACCCCGGCCGAAGGCACTATGAAATTTGCACACTTGCTCCCTTTCTTGGCTGCACTTATCAATTATTCTTCAATTTCATATTTTGATTCAAAATCAAAGCCCTTTATCAAGCCTTTTTGTTGTAACTACTGTTGCAGGGATTCTGCTCCTACACATAACTGTGCATAAAGACTTATGACCTCAGTGAATTACGGTGTTCCAAACCCCACCTTAGTACCCAAACACCCTAACAGACTAGCAATCAATGACTCATTGGTTCTTCCTCCTATAGCAAAAACACCAATTACTAGTCAACCCACAACGTGCGACTTAGGTTACCTCAGGTAAGGTAGATAACAAGAGCACTCTTTCGTTACATTCTTACACAAGTCCAAAACAAGCACTTAATAAACACACCTGCAACTTTGAAATGTTTATTTCTAACACCGTAATCTCATGCCCAGTACCTTATATAATACAAGCAAACACATAATCAGAAACAAAGTTGTCAGCATTGTTACTATTCCATAAAATACAAAAGGAGAAAGCATCCTATAATGCAAAAGGGAAACAGATTTAAGTTCTACACAAACTGTCAAGATACAAATGTTCTCAAACTGTGTGTAATCATGCCTGCACACTTCATTACTAAACGCGCAAGTATAAGAGATGCCGCAGCTGCATATCTCTTATGGCTTGAATGTGCAAACATCATTCCGAATAACACACACAGTATCCAACATAACCTTGATGTTTCATGCTCTCACTATACACACTAAAGTAGCAAGACAGTCTACAAATGTAGTATATCAAATTATTCTCATATGAAGCAAAATACTTAGCCTTCTCTAAACAATATTGCAAGTGCGTGTTGTGTACAAACCAGAGCAGGAAAACAAAAATGGCGTTTTAGTTTCTAATAAACCCATGCAAACTTAACACTGTGTGAGTGCAAGGCTTAGCCCACGAAACATTTCCTTGACCATAATATAAACGTGGGCAAATTACGAACGCAGACTCCAAGCCTAAAAAGCAGAGTCTAGTTCAATTTTACAAAAAAAAATATTTGATCTTTGATAAAAAGCAGTAACTAAATAATAAAGAATAGGTAGAAAAATCAAAAAGTCTTATTCCACCAGCGTATAAGCACAGTATGTAGCAACAGCCTCCAACAGGGAGTCATTGTTCTCATCTGAAAACATTTTAGCCATCCAATTCAATAGTGGGAATGAACATAACTCCCTAAAATTCCGGGGCATGTCTGTATTTAATAAAGCATACACCTCTGTGTGGGTGTTTGCTACATGAAGGACAAATGTTTCTCTAGCAGATGTAAGAGCGACCTCTTTTTGAGACAATAGCGCTCTTATACAGCTCATTTGGTTGACTCTTCTTTCAAGGTCGGATTCAACGGCCAGATGAAATCATCCAGCTTCCCATACAGAGGCGTAAACACAACTTTTTTATAGCAAACCACACCCTCAGTTACCGTAATCATGTAAGCGATGCCTGCTAACATCGCACAATAAGCCACACAGCTGAATCGGATCTCCAATACGTGACCACTTCTAACTATTCTCATTGCGCGCCCTGTGCTCTGATTTGACAGTGAGAGAGTGATCGCAGCATAGTTTCTACTGCTAATCATTCTCAGCATACGCCACGAATATGTTAAAACTGTGATAATTTTAACACTGGTCCTTGATAATATGCCCCGAATTTTGTAGCGTGCCCTGCATCACACAATGCAATGGAGGGCATGGAACGAAGGGGCATATTATCAACAACATAAGGCGATACATTAACGCTGCTTTTATCAGCAGGAAACTGCTGATAAAGCGGCAATAATGGGCTTGATAATAGGCCCTTGTAAATTCCCATAGCAGCCCAGGTTCTGGTGTTAATCTGGGCTGCTATGGGAATTCACAAGGGCATATTATCAAGGCCAATATCGCCGCTTCATTGGCAGTTTCCTGCCGATAAAACTGGCGATAATGTACGCCTTATGTTGTTGATAATATGGCCCGAAATTCGTTTTATTAATTTAATTGTTTACTTACCTATAATCATCCAGATTCCGTTGTTTATCAACCCCACCCTGCCCCTCCCCTGCCCCGCCTGTCCCACCTCAACTCCCTCCACGGGCTGCGTCTGGGCTTGATAATGCGCCCTTGTTATTTCCCATAGAAGCCCATGTTAACACCAGAACATATGCTTCTATGGGAATTACCAAGGGCGTATTATCAAGACCAATTTTGCCATTTTATCAGCAATTTCCTGCCCATAAAACATCGATAATTTTAACATTGGTCCTTGATAATGTGCCCTCAATGCCATATTATCAGTAAAGAGCGATACATTATCGCCGCTTTTATCAGCAGGAAACTGCAGCTAAAGCGGCGATAATGGGCTTAATAATAGGCCCTTGTAAATTCCCATAGCAGCCCAGGTTCTAGTGTTAACCTGGGCTTCTATGGCAATTCACAAGGATATATTATCAAGACCATTATCACCGTTTACCGGCAGTTTCCTGCCGATAAAAGCGGCGATACTGTATCGCCCTTTATTGATAATATGGCCCATAATCCCTTAATGTACAGAGACGCACAAACTGATATTAAACAAAAAACATAACAGCATGCATTATAGCAAAACACATTTACTACTATAAAACGTTTAACAACGGACAAATATAGGGGCATATTATCACGACAGGCGATAACATTATCGCTGCTTTATCTGCAGTTTTCTACCCATAAAGCAGCAATAATATTATCGCCTGTCTTGATATACCCCAAAATTCCTTAATGTACAGAGATGCACTGAACACACTCCCATACAACTTATCAACTCACCTTTCAAATTGATTTGTAGATTAAAAAGAATACCACTCACACAGTAGATATATTTTTGTACAGAATCTCTCTAGTTTCGTGTTTGCAGCAGCATGTATGTATGTGTCAAATGGAACATTTTCCCTCTCATTTTACACATACATACATATAAATAACCAATTAAAATCCTGCACACATTAATTCAAAACAAAACACACATTGCTATTGATTTAACATTCCAAACCTTTCCAATTGATATAACTTTCTACCCTACCCCCAACAGATCATGCAAAAGTCAACTGTCAACAGAGGTCAAAAGTTCAGCACTGTATAAAACAATGCTCCTCAACAAATTTAGACTATGGATAAGCACTTACTTATAAGTACCAATAAAGCAAAAACGTCTCATTACAAGCAACAAAGCTATAAACACATAAACTTGATAAATATCTTAAAAGATTTATTTTTAATTCATTTTTCTTGCTTACGTACGCTTATTGAACAACTTTCAAAATTCGCACTGTACGCGCACAATAAATATACTGTAAAAAAAATAAATAGCATGCATCACTCATTTTTTACAATCACCGGACACCCCATCCACCAAACCTCAAATATAACGTTCAAGACCATAGGTAGAGCCCCAAATCCACCACGGTACCAGCCGGCTCCCTGCATCATTCGGGTGCCGGAATTGCTTTTGATCAGAGAAACTACCTTACATACTGCTCTCTCAGATGAAAAACAATCTGCTTTCCTACTTCAAAGAGAACTCCCGCCCAACCATAGCAAACAGCAGACTCCCACGAATAGGCACCCTATAACACTACAAGAGCCAACCCTCGGAGACTGTGCTCCCCAGGGCCATCAAAGGCTCAACAAAGGCCATCAAAGATTTTGAACTTGGACATCATTGTAAATCCCTCTAAGCAGTCCTACAGGATCAGGAAGTCCTATAGCAAATACCAAACTTTCCCGATCAAACTACACAATCTACACACATATGCAAATAAATAAAAAATCACATTTATTCCCACATTAAATTCAAAACGAAACACATTTATATTGCTTGAACGTTTGCACCCTTTCCAACTGACAAAACTTTCAACCCTTCCTCCATTCCACAATTTGCCAGTTACCATAGAAACACTTCAGGGAACACCCAACTCAGCACACAGGTGAAAAGTTCATCATACATTGTTGCAAATTAAAACAGCAAGTATGCTTCACTTGAGAATATACCAGCTTATTTTATGTAACGTTCTTTGCTAACACTTATTCTTAACCAATAAAAATCAGCCTTTTAAAACACAGAAACATTCATCGTAGCTTAGTGCAGAATATTCTAGAACAACTAATCAATCCTTTTCTTTTTTCAAAATTGCATGTTGTCCACCATTTTAGAAAAAATCTCACTATTCAAACTGCCACTTCATTTACAGAGACCTTCATAGTGCATCCAGACCTCTCTTCAAGATGCTTACAGTGTGGATTCCCGAAGACCCCATCCCCGGGGCCCAAATCTAACGTTGCAGACAGTGGGAACAGCCACAAGGCCTCCACGATCCCAGCCGGCTCCCCACTTCCTGCGGGAGCCGGCATTGCTATTCCTCACAGAGAGCAGCTTACATGCTTCCATTCTAATTTCAAACATGATTTCAACAGTTTGTTATACATTTTATAAAATAATATAGTAATGCACGCTAAAGCAGAAAAGTCAGCACAATTATGATAGAATACAAAATAGAAAAAATATATATATACTTCTACACTCAACAAACTCGTAGCCAGGGTACACAGTTTAATTTAAAAAACACCCTACCAAAACTAGTTTTTCAAACGCATTGTACAATAAAATGGGTCACAAAATAGGACACATACATGGTAACTCTATAACATCACATAGAAAAAAGAAGGCCACTCTTACGCTACCAGGAAAACACAACAAAACTACAAGGCCCAAACTTCCATTGTAGTGATTTCTTAATTGCAGGTCTAGTTGTCAGATCGACATACACACTTCCTCATGGCTGGTATACAGCCACACCACACCCATTCAGCGCAACACTCACTCACACGTGACCCTATGTATAAAAAAGACGGAGCGCACGTGTTGTATGCCATTTTAGAGTTGTTCCCAAAGCACCGAACGAAGGGCTCACTACCACATGAGTGGCCTCTTTGGTCACTGAGTTAGTGGTGCCCGAAGCACTGAGTGGGTAAAGAACCTGCGATGATGATGATGATGTGAGCACGAGTATGTCATGAGACATAGAGGTATCAAGACTCGGCAACACGTATGAGACTTCTTTGTTGAAGATCGTGACTACATCATGAACAAACTTGTTTCCACAAAAGGTGAGCAGTGACACTTGAGTACGCATCAGAAGGAGTTAAAGGGTTGTAGCTGACTACATACAAAAATGCGACTTAATATTTGAGACAACGCACTCCTATAAAATTTATTAATTTACATATTTAATTTTTTTCCCAATAGCAGTAACGATTTTATAATCGCTGAAATGTCTGGAATATATTCACGCAACTCAGTTTACGAGGACTAATCAAAATGTCCTTTTGTTTCCTTCAGCAAACATCCTTCAGAAGCAACCACGGCCTATAGAGCAACAGCAATGGAATTGTCTGCAACGTATTGAATATACTTTGACATATAGAAGCAGAGTTCAAGTCGAGTGGTGCACTCCAGTGGCCGCACTGTTTATACAAGGTAAGCACAGCAGCCTACATATACAATGCCTTCATAGCAATGCATTAGAAATAAATCGGCATATTTACAATGCCGTTATGCCACTTTTACGTCAGTAACGCAGTAGGCACTTCCATATAGACACCACTTGAAAGCGGCACTATAACAAGTGAAATGTTACAGGTACACTGCACTCGTAAAACTATAGTGTTACCTTTATTTGTGAAAGGAGAGAGGGCCATATTATCAATCCTTGGCGACAAAATTATCGCCACTTTATCGGCAGGAAAGTACCGCTAAAGTGGTGATAATGGGTTTGATAATATGCTCTATGGAATTCAAATCGAAGCTCATGTTAGATGAGAAGGACATCTAACATGAGTTTCGATTGGAATTCCATAGAGCATATTATCAAACCCATTATCACCACTTTAGCGGCACTTTCCTGCCGATAAAGTGGCGATAATTTTGTCACCCAGGCTTGATAATATGGCCCAGAGTGCGTAGTGTACAGCAGCTTCTCTGTAAAATCAGATAGGTTACAACAGTCTGACAAACAGACCCACAACCTTATTACGCCACTTTTGAGTCACTTTTAACATGGGTAAAGTGACGCAAGGAGCTTGTAAATCTACGTCTGACTTTTCAAGAAAAAATCAAAAATCTCAACTCCAGATTCTGCGACACAGTTTTAATGTTGCTTTCTCTCTCTTTCTCTCTCTCACTCTCTGTGACATAATTTCTCTTTCTCTCTTAAACTTATAGACACTGCTCTCTGCTTGGACGTGTAGAAGAATTGTTCAAAAGAAGTTGTGAATTCAACTGCCTGAAGTGTTTGGCCGCAAGGTTTATACAACGGTAAGGACAGAGGCCTAGATCTACAAAGCCTTCATAGCAATGCATTAGAAATAAGTCGGCATAACGGGCATCAGTAACGCAGTAGGCACTTCCATATAGACACCACTTGAATGCAGCAGTATAACAGAACTGAAATGTACGAGGCACACTGCACACGTAAAATCGTAGAGTTACCAAAACTTGTAACGCTTCAGCTCATTTACTCACATCTACATAATTCTAAACTCAAATTTTCTTTTTTGTTTTGCAGATTACCAATCGGACATCTTTTGGAGTCCATTTAACAATTTGTTTATAATATTGTTTGTTGTTAAAGTTATTTTTCTAGTTGCTTCTAATATAGTTATAATTCAGTTTCGTTTACATTTATTGATTTAATAAAAGTTAATAAAAAAAACCTACATACTTCTTTTATTTTGTGGGGGAGGGGTGTGACGGTCCACAATAAAAATAATGTTGAAATACCATAGTAAGATATTTAAGACTAGGATTGAAAACTACTGAGTTCTAAGTAACAGATATAATAAAAATAACGGTGAAAAACTACTAAAATGGCCGTGGACGGAGTACGTAATCAACGTTTGGGGCCTCGACACTACCTTTCAAATAAATATAGAAAAAATATGATTATTAATATATTGCAAAACTACAGCTGCGGATGACACACACGACCCGGGAAAAGAAAGCGACAAATTTACTACCTGAAATAAAGAAAGGTTTGCTTGTTGAACTTGAAGAAAAAGAAAAAAACGTGGGCTTGAAAACGAGTCTGCGCATGCGTAGAGAGTACAACTGCTACACAAAAAAAAGGAAAGTTTTACATACTATAACAGAAATGAAGGGTCATATTATCAACAAAAGGCGATACATTATCGCCGCTTTTATCGGCAGGAAACTGTCAATAAAGTGGCGATAATGGGCTTGATAATAGGTCTAGTAAAATTTCCATAGCAGCCCAAGTTCTGATGTTAACCTGGGCTGCTATGGTTATTCACAAGGGCATATTATCAAGCCCATTATCACTGCTTTATCAGCAGTTTCCTGCCGTTAAAAGGGGCGATAATGTATCGCCTTTTGTTTATAATATGGCCCATTGCTCTTTTTTTTTACCGGTAAACTTAGGTGCATATTATCAAGGACCGGTGTTAAAATTATCGCTGTTTTATTGGCAGGAAACTGCTGATAAAACGGCGATAATGAGCTTGATAATATGGCCTTGTTATTTCCCATAGAAGCTCATGTTAACACCAGAACATAGGCTTCTATGGGAATTAACAAGGACTTATTATCAATCCCACCCTCCCAACATTAATAAAAAATCCCAGACAATGCAGGTACCCAGAGCTGGACGGTCATTTTACACATTACTGCCCTAGAAAGGTGGCGTTCCCCGCTACGTGTACAGGGAGAGAGAGAGAGAGAGAGCTCAAAACATATATATTTTTTAAAAAGACCCGAGAGGTGCCGTTCCCCGAGACTGCGGGGAGTAGGACCGTAACCCCCCGCATACTTCAAAATAAAACCAGCGGAGTGCCGTTCCCCAGTGCTCGGGGCACCTTACAAGCCCCCATTATGCAAAAGAATTGCCCCCGTAATTTGCCCTCCCAGGGACCTAATGAATAAAACGGACGTCTAGTTTTTTTCACCTTTTCCACCGCGTACAAGTACTGCACGAGTACCCCGCCATTTTTTATTTTAAAAAAAAATTTGAGCCTAAAGATCCATATACCACCCCCTGACCAAGACTTTAGGGTCAGAATGTTTCTACCCTGCCTCCTTTCCTTATTTTGCAACTTTATTTTACTGTTTTCTTATGACTCTGCTCTCCCGACAAACAAGATGGCTGCCAACACTTCCTGGTTTGGAGTATTGACAGCCAATCAGCATGCAGCTCCTGCTCGTAATTGTACGTATTTCCGTACACGTACGCCGCAATTTTTCTTTTAAAAATAAATAAATAAAAATAGAGCCTAAACATCCATGTGTGACCCCCTGAGCAAGCCTAGAGGTTCAGAATGTTTCTAGCCTGCCCCCTTCCCTTATTTCTCAACTCTGTTTTACTATTTTCTTGTGACTCGGTTCTACCGAGGCACAAGATGGCCACCAATACTTCGTGGTTTCGAGTGTTGACAGACAGTTCACAGCCAATCAGCATTCAGCTCGCGCTCGTAATTGAACGGATTTCTGTATGAGTGCTGCACTCTGTCTCTAGATGTCGCTATGATTTTACTTGCAATTTTCTCAGATACTACTGAACGGATTTACACCATTTAACAAAAAGCACAATCTGCGAACCGAACTCTACCTTTCTGCCAAATTTCGTGTAATTCCGTTCAGTCGTTCGGGCTGTAGCCCTGGCTAAAGGTCCCTAAGGAAAATTGCATGGGGAAAACACGTTTTGGGACCCCCCCTTTTTTTTCTCAGCCCCCACTTGCCGAATCACCCCCAAACTTTCAGGGAAGGAGCGGAACCGAGCAGGCCATTGTCTTGGAGAAATTCATGAAGATCCACCAACGCCAAAGTTATTCCAAATAGAATGGTGTGGATTTCCTATGGAAACTAGGTCCTAACTATAACTACCTACTGGCGACCGCCAGTAGGTTATATATATATATATATATATATATATATATATATATATATATATATATATATTACATGCCAGTCCTAAACAATCCCAGAGCGCCATCTACTGGCCTCAGAAGGTACATTTAAACAGCATGCATTAGTACGATTGCAGAAATAAATACAGAAAATGTAAAACAGTTATTTATTTTTACAAAATTTTACAACCTATGAAAAAAACAAATCAAACAGACTTAACTTCCTATAACAATAGAAACAACTATTCTCTTCAAGCAGGTCATTGTTTAGACAGGTCATTGTTTAGACTAGATAGTTGTAAATGCATTAGTGGTTGAGGGATCGTGGTTCAGGCCCCTCATTATTAAGTAGTGGTAAAGGTAGTTTCTTCTCAACTCCCTTACCTTCTTCTCCTATCCTGCCTTCCTTTGTCTCTCCTCCTTCTCCTCCTTCTCCTCCTATTCTCTCTTCTCCTGTCCCTTCTACCTCTCTTTAAATATATATATATATAAATGTGTATATATATATATATATATATATATATATATATATATATATATATATATATATATATATATATATATATATATATATATATATATATATATATATATATATCCCAGTACTCCATCCACCTCAGAGGAGAAAATGGCACCGTACACATGTATGAGGCTAGTTTATAATATTGAGGTCTCCCTCAACCCCGCAGTAAAAGAGAGATCCGTTTATCAACCTACTATATATATATTATATATATATATTATATATTACCTACTGGCAGTCGCCAGTAGGTAGTTATAGTTAGGACCTATTACCCATGGGAAAACTGCAACATTCTATTGGCAATAACTTTTGTGTCGATTGATGAATATTCTTGAAATTTTCCAAACTTTTGGCCAGCGCAGTTTCGCTCTTTCCCTGAAAGTTTGGGGGTGATTGGTCAAGCGGAGGCTAAGAAAAAAGGGGGAGCCAAAACGTGTTTTCCCCATGCAATTTCCCGTAGGACCTTTCGACACGGCTACAGCCCGAACGGCTGAACGGAATTACACCACATTTGGCAGAGAGGTAGTCCTTAGTTCCGACTTGTGCCTTTTGCTTATATGGTGTCAATCTGTTCAGTAGCTCTTGAGAAAATGATGGTTAAATGAATTTATATATCTATGGGGCGGTGGATCCGTGTATCTACTTGCGTACCCAAAGCGCAGCCAGCACTCACCCTGCCGTGCACAAGCTGCATGCTGATTCGCTGTCTACAGTCAAAATCAGAAAGTGTTGGCAGCCATCTAAAAAACCCATAACAAACGCTGCAAAATACGAAAAGGGGGAAGGGTAGACACACCCTGACCCCCTAGGCCTGCTCAAGGGGTTTGGAAAAAAAGATGCAATTGTCCCTAGGCCCTGCCCCCTTGCACCACTCTGTAAACGCGCCCCCTGGTGCATTTGCAGAGGGGGAACAAACTCCCCCTGAATACTGGGGGTCCCTGGGGGCCAACTAGCCCACCAGGGACCTCCAGTATGCGCCAGGGGCTGTGTTGCAGAGAGGTGTTCTGAGGCCACGCCCCTTTTTACACCTCTCTGCAATACAGCTCTGTGGCGCTTACTGGAGATACCTGGTGGGCTAGTTGGACCCCAGGGTCCTTCAGGATTTAAGGGGACTTAATCTCCCAACTTAAATTGAGCCATGTGGCCCGTTTGAACAGTGGTGAAGGTAGGGGGCAGGGTCTGATGTGACAAGTGTGCAAATGCGCTCCGTGGCCTTTTTTAAGCAAACGGACCCTCTGGTGCGTTGTAAGTTGGGGGGATTAGGTCCCTTCACTACTGTATTGAAGAATGAGTGGGTGTATGAGTGTCTGAATGGATGATTTAGTAGGTGCATGACTGACTGTATAAGTGTGTGATTAAATGTGACTTTCTGAATGTATGGGTTGGTGACTAATCTGTGTGAATGCCTGTATCAGTCTGTCAGTTGGTATGTAAGTGGCTGCATGGGTTGGTAAGTGGCTCTATGAATGTCTATATGGGTTTTTGATTGATTGTCTGAGTATCTGTATGGGTGCCTGAGTTTCTATGTGTGTGGGTGAGGGGCTGTGTGACTCCCTGCATGGATGTATGAGTGGGTGAATCCCTGGGTGTATGCATTCATGATTGCATCTGTGAGAGGCTGTATGGGTGGGCGAGTGTGTGTATGGCTGTGTTGCTGATTGAATGGATGTCTCGGTGGTACATGTGTGAGTAACTACATATGTAAAAGGCAGTACATGTGAGTGTTGGAGTTTATAAATGACTATATGTGAGAGGGAGTGATTGTGAGAGTGCCTGTATAGACAAGTATGTGCTTGTGTCACAGATTGAATAAGAGAGTAAGTATGTTAGTATACATATGAATAAGTGAGGTGGTGTGTGTATAACTGTATAGGTGAGTAAAGGAGTGTGATTGATTACTTGCATGACTGAATAGGTGTGTGAGCAACTCTATGGGTGAGTGGCAGTATGTGAGTGTCTGTATGGGTGGATGCGTGCATATGATAGAGGCTGTATTAATTAGTAACTGCATACATGAGTCACTAATTTTTTGTGCCCTTCCCCCTCTGTGCCACTTGTTTTTCCCTCGTTTTTGTGCCCTTCTGCCCTCTGTTCCACTCATTTTTTGTGCCCTTCTGCCCCCTGTGCCACTTGTTTTCCCTCGTTTTTGTACCCCTTTTGCCTCTGTTCCACTCGTTTTTTGTGCCCTTCTGCCTTCTGTGCCACTCATTTTCCCTTGTTTTTGTGCCCCTCTTGCCTTCTGTTCCACTCTTTTTTGTGCCCTTCTGCCCTCTGTGCCACTTGTTTTTCCCTCGTTTCTGTGCGCCTTTTGCCCTCTGTTCCACTATTTTTTTGTGCCCTTCTGCCCTCTGTTCCACTTGTTTTTCTGTGCCCTTCTGTCCTCTGTTTTTTCCCTTGTTTTTTGTGCTCCTTTTGCCTTCTGTTCCACTCATTTTTTGTGCCCTACTGCCCTCTGTTCCACTCGTTTTTTTGTGCCCTTCTGCTCTCTGTGCCACTTGTTTTTCCCTCGCTTCGGTGCCCCTTTTTCTTTCTATTACCTTCATTGTCCCTCACCGCCATCGCCGCTGCGTACCCTACGGCCTGCCCCCCTAACGGCCAACTGCTCATTCGCTGCCCATGCCTCCCGCCTCCCAGCTGCTCCTCCCTCCCACCTCCCCATATATGCCGGCTGATGTGTGGCCGCGCAGCTGGCGCACCAAAGGCAGACCTAAGGCAAGTCCGTCAGCGCCCATCCGGGCCCAGACAGCGCCCAGCGCCAGAACCCCTGGCCCCGATGACCGCCGCCACTACGACACCAGCACTCTGCACGCTCTCAACTCTGGACGGAGCCACACCTGCTTCAAGGCCACCCCTAAACGCACACACGGCCCCTTCACCTGCCAGAACTGCAGCTACACCAGCCTCAGAGCCGAAGAACCACCCGCCAAGAAAGACCCCAACCACCTCCGATGCATACTACTGAACACCTGCTCTGCACGCAAGCATGCGTCGAGCTCTGGGACCTGCTCGACAAAACATCCCCGGATGTCGCCTTCCTGACAGAGACCTGGTTTAACGACTCCTCCGCACCTGACATCGCTGTAGCAATCCCAGACGGCTACAAGATCACCTGAAGAGACCACACCAATGGAGTTAGAGGAGGAAACTTCATCGTTCACAAGAACAGCATCAGGCTCTCGACTAGCACCGACGCCGCGCTCAGCACCGCCAAACACATGCATTTCCAGATCCACACAGACCCTAACTCCACCCTCTGAGGCACCCTTGTCTACCGACCCCCTGGACCCTGCCCCCAATTCAGCCACTACTTCGCCAACTTGATCAGCACACACGCCCTGACCTCCACCAACTACATCCTCCTCGGAGACCTGAACTTTCACCTTGAGAACAACAACTACAACAACTCCACAACCCTGATCGATAACCTCGCCAACCTCGGACTAAAGCAACTCGTCCTAACGCCCACCCACTCCGCCGGCCACACACTCAACCCCATCTTCTCCTCAAGCCTGCACGTCTTCGTCAGCCACACCACCGAACTCCTCTGGACCGACCACCGCTGCATCCACTTCGCCTTCCAGAAGTCCGCCACACACCAACGCACCCTACAGATCCCCCACCTCTGCTGGAGCAAAATCACCGAAGACCAACTACACGCAAATCTCGCTCTCAGCCCACCCACTGAACCCTCCAACATCAACGACGTTGCACACAATCTTAGACTCTGGATCGAGGACTGTAACAACACCCTCGCCCCGCTGAAGAAACCCCCACTCAGAGACACCAGCAACAGGGCCAGCTGGTTCACCCCAGAACTCCTACCCTCCAATCAAGCCTGCCAGAAACTAGAGAAGAAATGGCACAGTGAACAAACTCCGGACAGCCACGCAGCACACAAGGACGCCATCCGCAACCACCACCACCTCAACAGGGCGGCCACAAGGACCTCCTTTAAAGACCGCCTCGACAACAACGCACACAGTAGCAAGGATTTCTTCAACATCGTGAAGGAACTCTCCAACCTCAGCTCCAACACCAACGACATCCCGCCGTCGAAAGCCCTGTACGACTCCCTCGCCACCTTCTTCCACCGCAAGATAGCAGACATCCATGACAGCCTTAACACCCAGACTGCCCTAAGAGACAGCATCACAACAGACCCTCCGCACACCATCCACCACGACCCCCTGCTAGCCTGGGCCAGTGACACCATCAAGACCATGCGCACAATCCACTCCGGCTCTCCGTCAGACCCATTCCCGCACCACGTCTTCAACAGAGCAAGCAGCTCCATTGCACCCCACATGCGCAAAGTCATCAATCTCTCCCATGAGACCGCGACCTTCCCAGAGATCTGAAAACATGACAAGATCAATGCCCTACTCAAAAAACCTAAGGCAGACCCAAGAGACCTCAAGAACTTCCGGCCCATCTCTCTGCTCCCTGCTCCCCTTCCCAGCCAAGATCATTGAGAAAACCGTCAACAGACAGCTAACCCGATACCTCGAAGAAAACAGAATCCTGGACCCTTCCCAGTCAGGGTTCGGCAGCAACCACAGCACCGAGACTGCCCCCATCGCCGCCACCAATGACATCAGGACCCTGATGGACAATGGCAAGGCCGCAGTACTCATCCTCCTAGACCTCTCACCTTTGCACACTTGTCAAATCAGGCCTCACCCCCTCCCTTCACCACTGTGCAAACGCGCCTATGACGCGTTCTAAGTTGGAGGATTACGTCCCCTTGAATCCTGAGGGTCCCTGGAGTCCAACTAGCCCTCCTAGTACCTCCAGTAAGTGCCACAGAGGGGGTGCAGCTCCCTCCCCAAGTCTCCTAATGCCCCAGGGACCCCATCACTGCAGCTGAATTAAAATATGAGGCTAGGGGGAGTGCAGCTTCCCCCTCCTTGAGCCTCCTCAGGCCTCAGAAACCCATTCCCCAGGACAGAATTATTTTAAAAAAGGAAGGGCGGCCATACCGGCCCCTTGCCAATATTAGCTAAGGGACCCCATCTCCTGGGGCCTGATACTCCACACTGTCCCACTAGCGCCCACTATGGTGCTGGGTGTGGAGTTGCCCGGCGTTGTGTGACTCCCCTTGCGGCCTCCAAATCTAGCAGAAGTGTAGGTGGCCTGAGTGGACACCTGGACACCCACCAGAAATAAAAAAAAAGAAGTCAGGCTCCTGCCTAGGGAGCAGGCTGGGGCCGTGGAGCCACTGGTGCTCCCCAGGTGTTGACCAACAGAAATGGAGCTGTGGGTGCCCGGGGTGAACATCAAGGCACTCACATAACAAAAAATATGCCAACTCCCACCAGCACTGAAGATGGGTCCCGGCTGGGGAGCCGGGTGGGGCTGCAGGGCCCCTGAAGCTCCCTCTCTGTCACCCAACCACAATTAAACATGTGTCTTGGGTAAGCACCGTGACACCCCCCAAAAAGAAAAAGTGAATAATAAATGACCAGCCGCTTAAGTATTTTTCACTACTCCTTGAAGAAGTGTCCTTAAATGCACTGCAAGGGCTATTTATATTCATTTTGTAGTATGGTGATATCCATAGAAGGAGCAGGAGCACCACCAAGCAACCTCCCAGAAACATTAAAACAACTAATTTTCCTGGTTCATTTAATCCATGATCCTAGGAGATCTTACCATATTTATCAAAATACTACTATCTGGAGGTCTTCAGTAGTAGCACATGGCCCTCTTGGTGTTTTTATGATTATCTTTTGTGTGCTGAAAAATATTTTTAAAAAGACTCCTAGGCATTTTTAACATTTGTCAGCCCACAACATGCGATCATTGAAGCTATGTTCCAAAGAAAGACTCACAGACATGTTGATTTTCATTTTTTTAGTTAAAACTTTATTTAACACTTTCATAATAATTACTGTTACTAAACATGGCATTGTGTGAATTACTGAAGTAATATTGATAACAAATATTGGTAATTTTTGGATAAAGGTGATAGATCTACTTTACATATATTGATATGCTCACCCATTGATGAAGCCAGTATTCTCACTTTTTTATATTTCAGTGCTCTCACTATTTGACAAAGTCAGTATATCTGCCCAAGCACTGCCAGGATATTCAAGACTAGCCACATGCTGTGCATGCCAGAAGGCCGTATGATGTGGGAGGTAGGCACTTGTAGGGGTTTGTGTACAGGGCCCTGCACCCAACTCATGCTGTGCATGGCAAAGGTCGGGCATAGCAGGAGTAGAGTGCTTGCATGGGGTTGGGTGCAGGGCCTGGCCTCAGCCCAGGCCCAGCACCCAACCCAGCTGTGCGCAGTCTGGGGTTGCTTGCCTGCAGGGGTTGGAAGCAAGGAATGGAGACCATGTGCAACAAGTGATTGACTGCCAGGAAGGGGTTGGACACGGCCGAAGGCAGTGCATGGCATGGGGACAGTATTATATATGGTAATAAACATTATGATACAAAACCCTAGAAATTCACTAATAAAAACAAAGGTTTAAGTGAAGTTATAGTTTGGAATTGTAACTATATCTTACTGTACATAAAAAAGCTAAGAAATTCACTGAAAAAAAACAAAGTTTAAAGTAACATTATAGTTTGGTGAAAATGTCAGTGACAATGTAATGTTTTAAACATTCACCAGTCATAGTTACCTCAAGTAGCTATAACTCATGCCCTAAAGTAACTATAACTCGCTCCTTAGCCACGCACTGCTTATGACATCACATATTACAACACTAAAGATATGTTGTATGATATGATTGATAACATCATTGCAACATCTGGAATAAGAGCCAATAGTTATAGTTAGGTCCACTTTTTTTGCCTATAACTTTGACAAATCTTCACAAAGCTTTCCCATAAAATTCCC
The DNA here is from genome assembly GCF_964263255.1 of Lissotriton vulgaris. Lineage (NCBI taxonomy): Eukaryota > Metazoa > Chordata > Amphibia > Caudata > Salamandridae > Lissotriton > Lissotriton vulgaris. Next base: position 912,871,048 of record NC_141689.1, read on the forward strand.
ATCCATTTCAGCTTCTTCTTGGAAAGTTTTGGGGTTATCCATCAAGCAGGGGCTGAGAAAAAGGAGAAGCCCCAAAACGTGTTTTTACCATGCAGTTAAACCACTGAATAGATATACACCAAATCTGGCACAAAGCTAGATCTTCAGAAAGTGAGCTTTTTGTGATTTGTTGCAGATACATTTAGTAGTTTTTGAGAATTTACGTTTTTAAATGTATGTATATATATCAGGACACAGAGGATCCGTGAACCAAACAGATCAAAAGCTAAAATCTGATTGCCTGCCACCACATCAACAATAATGTGGCAGCAGCTATTTTAGGATGCGAAGACTCTGTCCCCTGGTCTACAACATATAGGAGATGCCCTGTCCCTTCAAGGCCTGGTGGGGGTTTCCCCTTGAGCCAACATTTTTATTTTTTATAGGGTCAGCGGATCCCCACTGGAGAGTTGACAAACTCTAATTTTTGAGGAAGGGACTTGCACTCCCCACACACGCCTTTAAGAGGTCCCGGAGACCCATACCCTAGGCTGTATTTAGTTTAGTTTAGTAGCTTGTAGAGTACCTGGCTACTCCAACGGAGTGTCCCCGATCTAGGAATTCTTCCTTCAGGTCGAGTCCAACCCAGTCCGTAGATACCTTAGCACAAGTCTACCTGGGATGACCTAAAAGAACCATGTTTTAAGTTATTTAAATTTATGGGAGGGGCATGAGGCCCTCATCCTCAAGTCTTAAAAAGACCCTAAGTACCTGTTTTTTTTCTGGGGGAGTGGGTGTCAGCCCCCCTCCCCTGCTGAAGATTGGCCCTATGACACCATCATCAGGGACCAATCAAAGCAGTGTCCCAGGGACCACATCCCCTGGGACACTATTGTGTTCCTTGCCAAAGAAGAGTACAAGAGGGGAATATAATTGTATTCCCAGCCTGCACTGTCCCGGGTAGGTATCACAACTTTGTTCCTGCCTGGGCAGGAGCACAGAAAATAAGCTGCACCCACTTATGCAGGAGCAAAGGAGAATTTAGATGGCTCCCACTGGCACACAGGATAGGTGCTGGCTAGGGCCTCAAGATTTCTCCCACATCCCAAATGTTGGCTACATTGTGGCTATCCCGGGAGGGCACTGGGGCACCCATTGTGAGAAAATTACCACCTCCTGATGGTTCCCACAAAGGGTGCTGACAGCGGAACTGACTGGGGCCACAAGACCATTGTTTTTCCCCCTGCGGACCCCAACATTTGTCATGTTGTGAACATTTAGCAGGTTGTGGATGCCCAGAGTGGGCACTTGAACATCCGTAAAAAAGAGAATAATACATAAGTGGCAGGAGTTCTTCATTTATCACTCACTGCTCCAGGGAATGAGAGCACCTTAATACCTTGCAAGGGCTTTTGTATTATAGTTCTTGTTCCTGGTGGTGCCCCTAGAAAGGGCAGGAGAACCACCAAACACTTTTTATAATGTTGTGGAGGGCTGCAGGCTAGGCAGTTGCTCCCAGCGGCATTAAAAAAACCAGAGTAAGTCTCCTGGGTCATTGGCCTGCTGACCCCTCTCGTTCTCCTACAACTGGCTTGAGATTGGCCAGGTTCCGGGCTGCCTGCGGGACTGTTGGCGCGCATTGGTGCCCTGGGGACAATCTTCTACGCTGCGGGGCTCATCGGGTGGAGACGGCCCCTGACTGCGAGACGAGGGCCCAGAGGGGGCTGTAATTAGGAGTGGGGCGAGCGCTTGTGCCCCCCCAGCCTTTGGCCTGCGCGACCTATGTTTATTCGCATACTGCCCAGCAGCCTGTGTGGGACCCCACCCGGATCTGGGGTGCTTACCAGGTGTATGGGATCCTGGTGGCTGCCTCCTGGTCTGTGGCCTGTATTTCCCCCCAGCCAGATCCCTTGGCCGCTCTACACGCATACCTTGGGACTGTATCTCCCTGGCCTTGGTCCTTCTGGTTTCATCTGGAGGGGCGGCTGCCTGCCCAGTGGGGTGAGCTACTCATCCCTGGTCCACTACACGGCCCAAAGTCGCACATTGGGATGGGCAAGGGCGGGCCGGGTGGGGCCGGCCCCATGCAGGGTACCATAGACCAGTTTACCACGGCCACCAGAGGTGCTGTGGGTGGAGATGGGGGCAGCTCAGCTCTGGATAATGCGGCCCTCCTAGCGGCAAGCAACAATGCCCGGGATATGTTGGACGCAAAAATTGGCGCATGGGGTCTGAGGTCTCCTTTCTACGCCAGGATCTCCGCAAAGCAGTAGACGGGATCACCGAGGCAGAAACACGGGTCTCAACAGTGGAAGATTCAGTTCCCTCACTTCAAAAGAAAGTAAATAAACTGGCGGTCGTCACACAGGAACTGGCTTCTAGAGTGGAGGACACGGAGGGCTGCGCCCGGAGGAATAGCCTACGCTTCGTGGGCCTGGCTGAGGGATGTGAAGGTGTCTCCATGACAAACTTTATCACGAAGTGGCTATAAGATGTCCTGCCTCCCGATCTGCTGTCCTCCGCCTTCATAGTAGAGCGGGCGCACAGGGCCCTGACACGGAAGCCCCCTCAAGGTGAGGCCCGAGTCTCGTTATTGCCAAGATCATGAACTACGCCAACAGGGATGCAATTCTGCGATTCGGTAGGACACATAAGGACTGCTTCATATATGAATCTAGCTCTATCATGGTCTTCCCGGACTACATGCGCTTAGTCCAGCACCAAGGCCAATCCTTCATGGCCGCAAAGCGTAGACTTAGAGAATTTAATGTACAATATATGCTGCTGTATCCGGCTCAAAAGCGGGTAATCTATAAGTCTAAGTCCTATTTCTTCGATATCCCAGAGGCGGTCTTTGCATGGTCTGATGAGCGTCCACAGCTCCGAGCAAACTCCCCATCAGCCTTGGAATCAGACTCCTCTCGCAATTCCAGAACTAAGCGGCCATGTCGCATTAAGTCCCAGAATCGGCGAGGCCCGGAATCCTGCAGAGTTTTGCCAAGCTCTGAGCGACCGTCTTGATGGCTCCAGACTGCTCCACTAGCCTAATAATGTTTCGTAGACAACATGTTTATTTAATTCTGTTTTAGTGATGTCGTCCTCTGAGTGGGTGTTGGACCCGCTTTGCGGGCTGCTAGGCCAGGATCGCTTTGCACTTCCCGTTTCCTTAGGTTGAAAGGGTGGGATGGGAACCTTTGGTGTGGTATCCGGGGGCCCCCGTTGGGGGTCCTCTACCTTCTACACCGCGACAGATGCTCCTTGTTTTTGGTAGTGTCTGGTGGGGGGTGAGAGGGTCCGTTTTTCGGAAATGTTGGATTATTTTGTTTATGTATGGTTATCACATGCAGACAGTGCGTTATGTTACATATGGTCTCCTATGCAGATCCCCTTGCATTATACAACTTCTTCCTTGAGCAGGTCAAGTGGGGTCATCAGGTGAGGTACATCCAAGGGAGACTTAATAGTGGTCTCCTGGAATGTTCGGGGATTACTGAAAAAGGTGAAAAGGGGGCTGTCTTGCGACAGGCAAAGAGGTATGGGGCAGACATCATGCTCCTGCAGGAAACCCATTAACTGGGTACAAAGACCCAGTGCCTCACTCGCTTTGGATTCTATTTCATCTACCATGCGGGGTTCACGAGGGGCTCCAGGGGGGTGGCCGTTCATATACACCGTAGAGTCCAGTTCCAATATGTTGCACATAGAGCGGATCCCGGAGGTCGTTTCCTTTTTGTCACAGGCAAGGTACATGGTGAGCAGATCACCGTCGGGAGTATTTATGCCTCTCCCCCTCTGGGTACCTCCTTTGTTGGTAGCTTACTAGGGGTCTGGGGATCCCTTCCGACTGGCGTGACCCTGATGGGGGGCGACTGGAATGCCACAATGAGGCCTCCTGATAGACAGCGCACCTTGGACACCCCTTTATCACAGGGTCCGACCCAACTGTTTACCATGGCATCGACATTAGACTGGGTAGACGTATGGCACACATTTCGCCCTACAGAACTTGACAACACCTATCTGTCTGCGGTCCATGAGTCACAGTCTCAGCTGGATTACTTCTTCATTCCCTGGGTTTTTCTCCATAGATTTTCTCAGGTGCAACATTGACCACGCTGTCTGTCTGACCATTCCCCGTTCATGGTGTGCTTCCACACGAGCTCCCGCAGGCCTCCATTCCATTGGCTTATGTCCCCTTGGCACCTCTGTAGCCCAGCCTATCAGGAAATGTTTAACGCAACGATCATTACATACTTAGCCGACAATGGCCCCTCCGCCCCCTCAAACACGACCCTTTGGGATGCCCTCTAGTCGACCGTCCGGGGTTCCGACATTAGCTATCGCATTCATGAAAAACGCAAATGCCGCAAACGCCGCAAACACCTCAATACCCTAGAAACACACCAGGCGACCCTGTCTGCCCAGCCCAATGCCAATCCTTGTCCCATTGTTCACCATAATCTGCTCCTAGCACAACAAGGACTGCGTCAGTACCTCCTGGGTGAAGCCAAGGAGATCTGGGAGGCATCTCAGCATCGTATATACCAGTGGGGGGACAAGTCAAGTAAAATTCTCCATAGATTGTGCCAAACAGACGGTGCCTCGGCCGTCATGCCTACGATCCGGGGTTCTGATGGGTCAATGTACGCTGCGCCGATGGAGGTAGCAGACGAATTTGCGAGACACTTCACATCCCTCTATGCCCGCAGGGAGCAGATCTCTGCCGAACTTAAAGCAGAGTTTCTCACTAACATTCCGCCCCACCAGGCTCTCAGATTCGGTGCGGGAGACCCTGGAGGCACCAATTACATTAGAGGAACTGTCTGGCGGGCTCACTGCGATCCAGCCGGGCTGCGTCCTGGGCCCCAATGGGTTCCCCAAGGAATTCCTTTGGCCCCACATGACCCTATTGGGGCCTCACTTGTTGGCCACCATCGCGGACGCAACTGACCGAGGAAGTCTGCCAGGAGACTGGTGCCATGCGGAAATAGTGCTTTTTGTCAAACCAAGCAGACGACCTGAGCACCCCTCTTCCTATCCCCGATCTCCCTAATCAATTTCGAACCCAAGTTACTGGAGAAAGTCTTGGCTGACCGCCTTCAGGGGTGCATCACTGATCTGATTCACCCTGACCAGTCGGGCTTTATGCTGCAGAGAGGCACGAGACATAACATCAGACGTGTTCACAATGCCATCGCAGCGGCCCCTATTTTAGGTTGCCTTGCTGCCCTGCTATTAGCAGATATTGACAAGGCATTTTACTCCTTATGCTGGGTCTATCCTTTTCAGCTGCTTGATGTAGTCAACTTCGGGCCCCACTTTCTGACATACATCCGCCTGCTGTTTACGGACTTGACGGCGTCAGTTTGTATTGCTGGACACCGCTCTTGCCCTTTCCCGATTCAGAGGGGTACCCGCCAGGGCTGCCCGCTTTCTCCATTGTTGTTCGCCCCGGCGGTTGAGCCGCTGGCAGCCTGGGTAACAAGCAACCAGGTGCTCAGAGGTTTCGATTTGTCCCACTCACGGTCAGATCATATATCCCCTAGATTCATCAAAGTCCCATTTTGCGAGTCCATAATAGCGATTATTAAGGAATCGCTATTAAGGACTTGCAAAACGGGATTCATGTAGGAATCGCTAAATAAATTGCGATTCCCACACATTCCTTATTTGCGATTAGCAAATTGCTAATCGCAAATAAGGAATAACTCCCCATTCATTCCTATGGGCCTAAAGGCCCATAGGAATGAATGGGGAGTTATTCCTTATTTGCAATTAGCAATTTGCTAATCGCAAATAAGGATGCGATTTCAAGGGTGCTAGGGGTGTCCAAAGGACACCCTGTAGCACCCCTGAAATGTAATCTACATTGGTGTTGCGCACACACATGTCCAAAGGACATGTGTGTGTGCAACATGCAACTTAGAAAAATGCATTTAAAAGCATTTTTCTAAGTTTTTACTATTTACCACGAGATTTGACCTCGCGGTAAATAGCGGCCCGAAATTGCGATTTCACAATTTAAAAATGGTTAATGAATTGCATTTAAGGAATCTCAAATAGAGATTGCTTAAATGTAATTCCTCGCAATTTAGCGAGTTCGCAATTACCGATTTTTGCATTTGGGATGATGAATCCCAAATGCAAAAACTGCGCTCGCAAAGGGCCAGATTCTCAGAATCTGGCCCTTTGCGAGCCGATTTTTCAATGATGAATCTACCTGATATTGTTATACGCTGATGACGTCCGTTTTTTTATGATGGACCCATGGTTATCTGGACCCCCCATCCTAGAAATCCTTAGGGTATTCCGTAGCACCGCCAGCCTTCACACTAACCCCGCCAAATCTGTTCTCTTCCCGGTGTGTGGATATCAAGGCTGCGCACCTGTCCCGGGCCACAGATGGGTTAAATTTATGATTCATTTGAACGATTTGAGTTAGTAATTGTATTAATTTGTTAATAAATCTTCATGGTTTGCAAATCGACTACTCCCTGTTATAATTATGGGGCCTAATGTGCTTCCCTATATTGAATGTATTTGATTTGTCGAGTCACGTCCCAGTCCAGGACTAAAGGTCCATCCGCTTGAGTGCAGCTTGCACTTGAATTTGCGCCAGAAATCTGCCTTATGCAAATCCGCCACATCACAGAACAGACATCAACCTGCAAGAACTAAGATGGGTTGCTCCTTCTGGGAATGTTTTATTATGCTTTATTTCCTCTACTGCACTTATATTGACTTCTCTGCTCACTGGTGTGTTTTGTCTTCGTTGGCATTTACACCCCACTTTGGTATTTGTTCTTTCAAGGAATCCTGTGAAGTGTAGTTTGTTGCTTATCTTGGCTGCTATTTGCATAAAAGTAAGATAACAGCACAGTTTAAATAAATCTATGTCTTTAATGAAAAACAATAGGCCTTTATTTGACCGTTCACAGATTTTCTCTGGGTAATCCTTAGTAATGATGTTTTATAATCATGGATTCCTCATCCACACTGGTTCTTCTAACCTGACGTTGCATTCTTTGCTCACCAACTTGCTTCTGTTTGTCTTTCTCCCCTTCTTCCATCTTTCGGCTTCCTATTCCACTGCACACTTCTATCTACTCCTCACTTCATTTATCATCTTCACCCTTCCCTGTTCTCCCCTTTCTTCCAAGGCCCAGCTTCCTTTTTTCATACTGGCTTCTCCGTCCTCTCTCCTCTCTGCACCTCCACCCTCCCTCCTACTAGGCTGTGCCTGTCCTTCCATCCTCTCCCTCGTTCTACCACCAATTTGCCCTTTACTCTTCTCTCTCTTCATGTGCTGCTTCGTTCTCTGCGCTTTTTCTCGGCCCCTAGGTACTCTCAGGATCTCCTTTAATTTCCTACTCTCTTTCCTTTTCTGTTCTTACGCTCAACTTTTCGTCTTTTCCATTTTTAATTCTTCTTTTATTTCTTCTTGTTTGATATCTGTCCTTTCATTTCTGCCTCCCTACTGTTGAACCATGTAAGATGTACAATAACTAGCCACAAGATGCCACTGTTGCCCAGACAATTGCAAGTGCAAGTTACACACCATGCTGATTACTTATAGCCAACAGGAACCCTTATTTTCTGGTTTCAAGACATTTTCAAACGCAGCATATATATCACTTCTTTATTATATAAGAACGACTTGTTTTCTATTCTATGGCTCAGCGATATTGCTTTACCGCTGTTAGTAATATTGAATATGCTTATGTACTACATTCCGCTTCAGGATGAGCCATGTTTGCATCTTCTTACACATCAAAGGCTTAAGAAGGGAAGGTGCTGATATAAATGCTGGCTTAGTGCAGCTGCGTGGCAATAGAAGTTGCCACTGCTTGCCGTAAACGCAAACCATCTAACCAGTTCTTTTTCACAGTGAAGGGTGTTGTATGGTGCGTACCTTACTGGTGTAATTAGGTACTCATGTTGTCTTTGCATTTTTTTTTCTTTATGCAAGGCCTTGCATAGTGACACCTGTCCACCTTATTCTGTTTCAAATGTTGCAATACTTTTTGATAATACTTGTTTACTAGTATTTGTATTTGTATTTGTATTTAATATATTTATAGAGCGCTAACAATCATCCTGAGTAGGATATCACGGCGCTAAAGTTGGATGCCGAGAGATACGATAACCACGCTGAGTGATGATTTATTCTGATCTAGGGAAGAGTAATGTCTTTAGTTGCGAGAATCCATTACTAAACGTGTATGTGCCTAAATGTCTAATTCTGACTCTCAGTATCCGGATTTGTGGACATCTGGACATGGAAAGTAAAACTGGGGCTATCTGCAAGTATGGTGGATCTTTCCCAGCCATAAGTTTAGGGACAGAGCGTGGGTAGTTGGCAAGGGGGTGGACTTTCACTATGTAGTTAATGTGTAGGTATTTACAAAGTACCGCAAAAGTAGCCCAAAAAACACCAAACCCTCAAAACAGGGTATCTACAACGTATGTGACACTGACAGTACCCATCCGCCAAAGTGTAAATCAGGCCCTAAGAGTTTGGATAATCAGACGGTATGAGTGACAGAATGCTTCCCATTTACTGTCTGAGTTTGTGTAGAGAGGAGTAAGCGCTAGCAGGAAAGGAACGAGCTATATTTTCATTGTTGACCAGGTACAGCATAAGGAGGGTGGGTGAAGTGATGATCAAGGGGTCATCTACTGAAGTGCCTAGATGTTATTATTATATTATATATATATTATGTAGATTAGGATGACATCTTTCCTCATGAAGCACGATATAAGCAGAGTCATAACTAAAAACGTACTTGTAGTGTTATCATAATTAATATATAAGTTTACATTTATAGTTGTTAGGTATTACATTTTTTTTTATATTTTATTTTTTTCAAGTGATGTGAAAAACCTATAAATAAAAAAAAACATTTTTTTTCTAAATAAATAAGTTCTGATAAATTTAATAATGAATTTACATTGCCTCCCTCTTAGTTTATGCAAGCTTTTGTTTCTTCCAAGACTTGTGCTGCTTTTCATGGTTAAAGCTTTCTTTCCAATGTTTGTTGTGTTTAAGTGCCAGTAAGGCAAGTTTCCCTCACATCAAGAGCAGATACACATACACACACACGCACACACAGCATTGCATAGCTACCATTATGTGGACTGGCCTTTGACTGTAAAGAAGTGTGTATTTACTATTCTACCTCCACTCACGCTTTGATACTGGATTCAGTCCTTCGAGCAGGGCTCTTCTCAGTTCTCAGACAGCAGGTTCTGCCCTCTTCTGATCTGATCCAAATAAACAACTGGCTGCATATCTGGAAGAGCACAAGATCCTAGATCCCTCGCAGTTGGGTTTCATAGCACTGCACAGAAAGGAAACTGCACTAGTGGCAGTCACAGACATCATTAGACTCTCATTGAATGCAGGTATTCCGGCAATGCTGGTTCTGATAGTCCTGTCTGCAGCATTCAACATGGTCTCACATTCTATTCAAATCCACAGGCTGCACAATGTGGGTATACATGCAGAGCACTACAGTGACTCAAAGACTTCCTTAGCAATCGTACCCAAACCATCACGTTACACTTCTTCAGTGCCCGCTCTATGCGGGTTAACAGAGGAGTCCCACAGGGTTCCACCCTGCGCCCGACATTGTTTAATGTCTACATGGCCCTGCTCACGCAGATTGTCAGATCCTGTGGGTTCAAGATTGTGTCCTATACTAATGACACCCACCTAGTCATCTCTTCTGGGCATGCTCCTGATCTGGCAAAAACAAGGTTTGTGGTCTGCATGAGGAAAATCTCAGACAACTGTCTCCAGTTAAATGGTGAAAAAACAGAGATAATGCTGTTTGGAAAGGCTTGGCAGTCTTGGTCAGTTGATTGGTGGCATGTTAAATAAGGCCCCGCCCCTTGCCCTACACTGGTAGTAAAAAACCACGGTGTCAAGCTAGATCAGACACTTTCTATGAAGGACCAAATCAGCACCATATGTGGCACCTGTGTTTCCAGTCTGCGGTGCTCAGGAAAACTTTCCCATGGCTCCCTGAATCATCAACAAAAACCCTAGTCCAGGCACTGATTACCAGCCACCCGGATAATGGGAATGCACTGCTAGTAGCAGCAAACAAGTAATTGATGGCCAAACTCCAGGTGGTGCAGAATACCGCAGCCTACCTAATCTGCAACCTCCACTCCTGCTGATCCTCTGCTCCCATTTTGAAAGCCCTTCACAGGCTCCTCATCAGGAAACAGGCTATATTTAAATTATGCTGTTTAACACACAAAGCATTAACTACACAGCTTCCATCAAGCTCTCAGTCTATACCAGCCAACGTGTCTGCTCAGATCATTGGACCAAGCTCTTCTAAAAACCATTCACATTCCCACTGCTAGATTTGGTGGCAGATCCGTCTCCTACCTTGCCCTGTTCCACTGGAACAAGCTTCCTTTGCAAATTCGAATGTGCCAGGACCATTCTACATTCCCAAAACTTGTAAAAAAATAGTCATTTTGATGGATTTCATGCACCTGCCACCATTGGTTGTTAACCCCCAGGTACACCTCTCGGTGTGAGTGGTTCAGTGCTATATCAAATGCCTCTAACATAACATACCATCTTTCAGAGGTGAATCTATTTTTCATTCAATTATAAAGGAAGGCAACACAATCTGGCTAGTTAACAAAGCCTATGCCAGAACCGTCTTGGAGGATTTGGAAGGATACACAAACATGTGACAAACAAATTCAGGCCTAACTGTAGCACAATCAAGAACAACTAAGCCCTAACTTACATAGAGCATAACTCTATAAATAAATCCGGTCCTCTCCTTTTTGCTTGTTTCATAGACTACTCAACAGCCTTCGAATAAGTAGACCGCAACATATTGTGTTCCAAGTTGGAAAAACGGGATATCCCAAAATCTCAGTTGAAAGGTATTATCTCACTGTACACAGAACCTGGGTTCGAATCACGATAGAACAAGGCAACCAGGTCACTCTGTCAATTAAAACAGTGACTGTTCTTAAACAAGGCTTCGTTTTGGCTCTACTTATATTTAGCTTTTATATTGCTGACATTGCCACATCCTCAGCCAAAGCATGATCTTTTCTCCCCAAGATCAGATTGCAATAAATCCATCCACTTAAATATTTGACTAAACGAAGGTGGGGCTTCAGCAAGGATTGGGTGAGCTCCACATTTACAAGCAGCAAAATAAGCTCATAGCCAAGGAAGCTTAAACAAAAATAATGATCTTTGGGAAAAGGAAATATAAAGAAAAACAACACTGGACTACTGAACAAAGGCATTTTATTTCACACTGCTTTACAGAACTATTTGGGCACATTACTCTCTGATAACAGTTCCATGATATCAACTGGCAGATATCAAGAGAAAAGCATCCACCACAACGTTTGCCATCTGTAGAATAAAGGCTAAGGCCCACATTTATTATGTCTTTGTGTTGTTCTTGCGTCACGCAAGGCAAAGGAAGGACATAGTAAAGGCATCAGTAATTGTTAGACCTCCCAGCCTTAGGGTGCTATTCCTTCAAACCTTTTACCTTCACCCTCCTATTTTGCTGAATTTGTTTTTGTTGGCTTTAGGGCTGCTAACCAGTGCTGAGGTGCTTGTGCTCATTCCCTAAAACACGGTCAAATTTGCTTACACCTGATTGGCATATTCAATTTACTTACAAGTGCCTAGTAAAGTGGTATACCATATACCCAGGGCTTGTAAATTAAATGCAATTAATGGACCTGAAGCACCTATTTTGCCACCCACTTGCGTAACCCCTTAAAACATAGCCCAGGCCTGCCATTGCAGGCTAAATGCAGTTTTAAACTGACAATTTGACTTGGCAATATAAACCCCTTGACAAGCCTTAAACTCTCCTTTTATTACATGTAAGACACGCCTAAGTAAGGCTCTAGGTAGTCCATAGGGAAGGGTGCATTGTAATTAAAGGTTGGACTTTTATGGTTTACATGTCCTGGTAGTGAAAACTCCTCAATTCGGTTTTTACTGCTGTGAGGCCTACCTCTCCCATTGGATAGCATTGGGTCCTTTATTACAAGATTGGGTCCCTTATTACATTTAATAAGGTCAAACATTTGATTGGGAATGGTAAACATTTTATGTTTGGTGTCTGCAATTTAAAATCCTCTTTAATGGTAAAGTCGGATTTTAAGTACAAATTTTGAAAAGGCCACTTTTAGAAAGGTGTCGTTTTTCTGCCCTAACTATTAGATATGCTTGCAGCCTGTCACTGGATCACATGTCTGGGTGTAGTTGGCAATTGGACTTTGTTTATTTCTCCTAGTCAGCCACACAATAGAGGGGTTAGGTGTGCCTGAATGGGCCAGCACTTTCAGGATAGGGGGTGGAGCTGGGCACAGCTCCACTTGTATCTGAATAGTCTGTGCTCATCCTTCACACAGAGAGTTGTCACCCCTGCATTTTTTATATAGACGGCCAGCAGCTAGGGCAGGGGAGGCAAAGAAATTCAAGCATTTCAAAAGGAATTCTCCAGAAACATCTCCTGCTTCAAAGAAGGCACCAGGTATGAAAATAGGACCCTTAGGCCCACTCTTTAGTTTACTCTCTGGACCTATGCAAGGATTATCAGAGGGCTGCCTGCTGCTGTCGCCTGCTGTGTACTTCGGAAGACTGCTTTGCTGCACCTGGAAGGACTGCTTTGCTACCTAAAGCCTGACTTCAACTCTCAGAGGACTTTCCTGCTTTTTGAACCCTATTCCACTACTTGAACACAGGACTACCATTGTGACTCCAAGAGCTAATTTACTGACCTCTTGATCAGAGCCTCAGGGTCTAAAAAAGCTCTGACAATGCCTCCTCCTCCACTTCCTGCAGCCATGCTCATCTGAACTTCTACCTCCTCATAGACTTTTCCTTCAATTTATTCTAAGTCCAAAGGTAACCACCAACTGGGCCCAGTCCACTTCTTGTATCCAACTCGCGCTTCATTGCAGTTGGTCATATTTTTTTTACTTTAACCTGGTCTTGTGCAACTAAATGTCCACAGTTGGCTCTTTGATCTTTTAAGCACTAGTTTTTACCTTAACTTTAAAAATGTATTGGTTCTACTTGTTGGAGTCTTGTCATATTGTTGTCAAAAACATTATTAGAATATATTCAATTTTTCTAAAATGGTTTGGGATTTTTCTTTGGTTATGTTTTCACTTTATTCCAGTTTGTGTGCTGCATACACACTTTACATATTGCCTCTAAGTTAAGCCTTACTACTTTTGTACCAAACTACCCGGACACGAATTGTGGCTGTTGCTTGAGGAGCGTTAACACTTTACTCAAACAACAACCTAATTTCTCCCAGTAATGTTTACACAGCAACGCAAGACCTGATTTGCGTGGCCTTGCATGGCTTTGTAAAGAAATGTCATACAAAACAGCTGCTTTCGTTGGGCTATGTTACATTTCAACTTGGGAAGCGTACCATGCACCCACCCATGGACTTTGGCACATTCCCAGATTTACAAAGACTTTCAGCCTTGGGAATGCACCAAAAAATGCTATGCCTTCCCTTGTGAGATGTAATGAGGAAACCCATCTTTATTTCTCCACATTATTTCCTCTTTCCACAAGTACTGCATTTTGCAGCACATGTAAAGAGGAAAATGCCTCTAAGGATTGTTTTAGTGCAGGAGGGCGTCCCTTCTGGCACAAAACAATCCTGCCTGTAAAGGTGCAAGGGTGACTGCATTAGCCGTAGGCTGCACACAGTGCACCATCACAAGGAGAGAGCAGGAATGTTCCATATCTTTGCAAATATGAAGCATTTCTACTCTCTCCCTTTCACGCAATGCATGGCTGCAACTTACTTGCTGCCCTGCGTTGCGTGAAAGTTTAGAAAATGTGTCCCTAAGTTGCTAAGACGCTCAGCAGATGCTATTCTAGTGAGTGATAAAAACCTAGGGGCATATTACCAACAACTAGCGATAATTTTTTGTCTCTAACTTATTTAGAGACAAAAATTATCGCCGCACATCGGCGATTTTTATCGCAGATAAACCTTGCTATTAACAAGGTTTATCGCAAATGCGATAAAAAACGGCCGCAATGCATGAATATCGCTGAAAAGTCAGCGATATTCATGCATTATCGAGCAAATGCTCTTAGCCATGTTATCCACCTCCCATTGGATAACATGGCTAAGAACTGCTCAGGGCAGGTGTTAGCTTTTGGAGATATTCCCGCTTAGCGCGAATATCTCCAAAAGTTGGTAATAGGAGATAGCGATGTTAGCGACTGTTTTCAGTCTCTAACATCTTGGCACGCCCACTTTGCATCTCATTAGTGATAAATATCACTGACATGCAAAGTGGGGCCCAAGATGGTCGCTATCTCCTACTAGCTGTCGCTAACTGGTGTTAGCGGCAGCTAGGTAATAGGGAGATAATTTTATCTCCGCTTTCCTGGCTTTTAAAGCCAAAAAAGCGGAGATAAACCCCCTTGATAATATGCCCCCAAGTTTCATCTGTAGCTCTCATATGCCCAACACGTGTTCCCAATCAGAATTTCCCTACTGCTGCACATACTATAATGCAAAATTCTCAGAAAGTCTTCTTACTACTAAATCATACAAAAAAATCACAGATCAGTTTGGAATTTGGTTTAACAAAGCCGAAACCTTCTTGCAAGTCTGTATAAACAACACTCATCTGCAGTACCCTGAAAGCGAAAGCCGCCACCTTGAAGCATCACCTGCAAGAAATGTTTAAAGTTAAAGATGGCCCCACAAATTCTGGGCCCTCCAACTATGCAAAGCCATTGCAGATCTGGAACACAGTCCTGAATGGATGAACACAGGCTACAAAACAGCTCTCAAAACTATCTCAGGCAACTTCAGCTTATTTCACGTATCACTGACTACACCTCCTTCATTCAATTAAAAAATCGGATTTTAATGGTGACTCGTTGAACTTTTTAACAAGCAACGGTATCTGAGGGAAACAAACAAGCAAAATAGACTGAGCATCATAAGATGCACTTTCTGCTGTTTCCATCAAAATGCTAAATTTGCACAGGAACCATGCCATTGCGGATGGCACAATCATCTGACTAAAACCATATAACATTGTTTTTGCTGCTGTCCTTTGACTAAAATGCAAAGAGGTAAACTTTTAAGACCGATTTATATAAAACGGGGCGGCTTTAGTTGTAAGAATGCCTTCAAGCACTGCTTGAATATTGAGCATGGCACTGAACTCTGTCGAACGGCAAATTCCTATCGATCATTACTGGAGTATCTTGAAATCTTCATCAATTGATCAGTCTTATACTTGAAATTGTATGAGTTTAAATAATTGAACAATACATTTTCTCCTACTACTACTATCATCTCTCACTGGCAAATCTCACTTTCTAGTCATCTGAGCAATTGCTGGTTCGCATCTCGACTATGCCCTTTATCGCACTCTTTCGAAGTATCAGATTCTCAAATATCAACTCATCCAAAATTTTGCAGCCAGACCACTTCGGGAACTACCCGTCATGCCCAGCCTCTAAAGGATCGTCGTTGGCTTTCCATTGCCCAGACTTCTAAATTCCAGGTGTCTGTGCATTTGCCACCAAGCTATCCATTGAAATAGTCCAGATTTTATGTGAAACCTCACACCTCCTTGCCAATTTGCTCATATACTCTGTTCTGCTTCCTTTTGCATTCCTATACTTCCTATGATTGGTTGGCTTAAGACCGGAGGGAACTCATGTTCTTCAACAGCTTCTACTAAAAAGCCGAGAATCCTCTTCCTACTCATCTGTGCCTCATTTCTAACCATCCTGCCTGCAGCAAATTTGTGTAATCCTGGCTCTCCACAGACTAACTATTGTTATTAACTGATCTAATCACCATCACAGAGTCCCACTAGCACCAGGATGCCCCCAAGGGGTAGTTCCGCACTATAAAATATAAACATACTTTTTTTGTCCTGACTGTTTTGGAGGCCTGTGTGTTTCATCTCTTTTAGATATTATCGCTTGAGATTTGACTTACATAAGAGGGTACGTTGTTAGTCAGCTCCATTTCTCATTTCATTTACTCTCACAATCCAAATCCTTTAGGCATGCTTTTTCATTCTCTCTCACTCTTGCTACAGTTTATCAAAATAATAATTTCTTGCATATTAATTCTGCTGATGCTGCTTTAATTTCTCATCTAACTACTTGGTTTAGCTTGTGTGGGAATTACTCATTCTAAACATCTTTTTGGGCCATCACCGACAAGCATGTATTTCTGTTTTGAATTTGTTCTCAAACGCTGTAAGGTTCATTCACCATGTTCCCCTGGCCCTGCAGGTCCTTCTTCTTCTAACCTGTCAGTATGTCATGCATGGGGACTTCCATTCTCGAATTTCTAGATCTAGCGTAACTTTCCCCAATGCCAGTTTTTGTCTTCCTGACCGTCAGAGATGCATGGTGCTTCACCACTAAGCTGTTCCCTAGCCCCAAAGAACAGTCCATTTTGAGATTCATCTATTCTGCGGTAAAATGCTGGATCATCTTTTCCTTAGTCTTACCAACGGACAACGGACTACATTAGCTACCAACTTCAGAGGCTCACAATTACCTCCTCTGCTTTTTCTGCTTCTGACTACTTTCCAGATATGGATGTGGAGCGATCAAACAATAACGAGCTGACCTCGCCATGAGGCACGGTGCTCCGGTGCTCATGACGAGCTCAGCCGTGGAACGCTCACACGCGGGGATAATTCCCCAGCTGTGACGAGCTCAGCTCCTCATGAGCACCGGAGCGCGGTGCCTCATGACATAATGAGCATGGGGGCACTGTGCGTGCCCCCCGCCCCCCAGCACAGCAGGGGAATTACCCTCCCCCCCCCTCTCCCGCAGCGAAGGGATTAACTCACAGCCACCTCCAGGGGCATTTTAAGGATTTTGGGTCCTTGGGCCAAACACATTTTGAGGGGCCCTGTTTCGAACAGCTTTGAATTTATGATCCAATTTCCACCCTCTTTTGGCAGTCACTGACACTGCACACGCAGACTGGTTCAAATTCTAAGTGTTTTATCTAGTATTCAGGGATAGCGGTGTGTGTTTTCGATATTGTAAAACAGCAACACCTCACTAATATTGCAAATAATCTCTGCGACCCACTGCCATTTCTCATATGTGAAGTCCTGTTTTGATCTAAAAGGAGCTTTTTTCATGGATGTTGCATGGTGTTGAAAAACAAACACATTTCTCAACAAAATGTCTGTAACAGACTCCCACACATTACCCGTATTAAAAATAAATTAAAGGATAATGGTATTTAAAACAATCTATGTTTGAAAATCATTCAAGGTCACCATGACACAACTGTGTGGAAAACTAGGCCAGATCTATAAGGGGGGGGGGGCCCTAAAAGGATAGGGGCCTGGGCCAGAACCCACTTTGCCCATGCCTTAAAACGCCTCTGGCCACCTCTTACCATTCATCCTCCTAGTCACACTTTGAATCTTATTTAAATCTCGGCGGATTAAATACTCCATCACAAACGTGACAGATATCCCATCCGCTGTATTACTATCTCCATGGGATATAATAGGATCCTAATACAGCGGACGGGATATCAGTCATGTTTGTGACGAGTATTCCCCTCCACCAAGATCTAAACCGGCCCCTTTGTATTCTCAGACTGATTATGTTCTGGGTGCTCGGGTATTCATGGCCTGGTGGCAGCTACCTTCAACCACAACAGTCTTCTGAGGCAGACTCCCACTATTAGATGTTCCAAGCAACAATGGTGGCCGGCACAGGTAAGCGATTGGGGGCGGTGGGGCGGAGAAGTGCACGACGGTGGGGAAGTCGACAGACGACGGAATAGGTATTCTTTTAATATTTATTTAATTATAGCTATTCCGTCATCTGTCGACGCGCCCCCTCCCACCCCGCCCGCCTCACTGCGTTTACCTGTGCTGGCCGGCGCTGCCAAGCAATCCTCCAGCGAGCTCAGCTACCACTGGCTGTCAGCTTCACAGAGCTATTAACATGGATGCCTCTCTTCCTGCTCAGGCTGCTGGCATCTGTGGTTCTGCTCCTTCCAGTCCTAGCAGTGCCAGGCTTGGCCAAGTCTTTTTAGGTCTCGCCTAGGCAGCGTGCATGCGCTGTCTCTCCGAGACATCTAGTCATCCGTATATCCGTATATCCGTATAGTGAGGGTAATCCTGCCTGCTGCATGCCTGCTTTTTGCAACTGGGTTAATAATGCGTCAATTGGCACTTCCGGCCTCCCTATTGGTTGCAGCTCCGATTCGTCACTTCCGTTTGTATCGGAAGCAGCCCCGACCGACTACAGTGTCAGTGCGCTGCAACTGTAGGTATGTTCTGTTGTTGTGACTACTTGGTATTATGTAGTATGGCGTCCGTTTCACTTGCATAGTTGGGGATGAAAAGGAAAGCGCTGTATTTTCTTGAATAGGAGAGCTGCAGGCTGCAGGACGGTCTCTTCAGCTCTGACATGACACCATGCCTGATGGACTCTCCTTTTCACAGTGATAAATGTTAATGCTTTCTGCAGCTCAGGGTGCATTTGGAGGACAGCCGGAGCTCTTGTATATGCCACGTGTTTTTCAGTACGCATCCTAAGTAGGAAATTACAAATGTGTTAACTTAACACATCTCGGAGTTCCGGATAATTGGGCGCTTGTTTTATTTTAATGTGTTTAAATAGCGTGGGTTATGTTTGAGAATTCCATTGCTGTCTTTGTAAACTCCTACCTCACGTTATATATACACCATGTTTACTATAAACCTCACTAGGTCCGGCTCGAGCCTTACCAAGACAGGGGCAGTTCTTTTATCATGCCGTTCAGCCCACAAGGAATGTTGCACCGGTACCATCTGCTGTTTAATGTGTGGTTTTACAGATACCTTACTATGTACTCGGAACAAGCCATAATGCACACATTCATGAAATGCAAATACATTACTGTCAGAAGGAATCAACAGCCGAGCCCTGTTGGGGAGCTCCGGGCCTCTCGCCTTTCTTTTGGGGATTAGGCGGGGGTGGCGATGGGCGGGGAGCAGAGAGCGCCAGACTGATAGGGTTATTTATGAAACGGTGCCTTGTTCATAGTGCGCGTGCCGGGTGCAGCCAACATGCTGTGCGGCTAGAAGTCGTGGTGGTACTCAGGTGGCAGGGGCTATTGTGTGGCAGGACTTCCACCGACGATAGCTCAGATCATAGCCATTCTTCAAGTTAATTTGGCTTATGGTAACACCGGTTATTTGCTGTACCTAGAAACAACAGAAGAGTGTTGTGAAGTGCTGTAGGAAAACATGTTCTGATTTAATCCGGCGAATGCAGTGGCTGAAATCTTGACATAAAAAATGCCCTGTGCGTCTTTTTTTCAGTGTTGAATTTATCTGCATTACTAACTTTTTGGGGGGAACTGGAACAAGCTTTAGTTTGGGAGAGGACCAGCGCCATAAAGCATTCCAAGTTAGTAATGGTCTGCTTAGAGGAAGAGCATGTGGGAGCACTTAAACTCATTTTGTAATTCTTTACCGTAGTATAATATTAGAGAATGTGTGCGTGCTTCTTTTTTTCAGTGTGGTATTTATCTGTGTTTGGTTTCCTGAGGTTCTTTTTAAACTAATAAACCAAACTACTACTATATACTTCTTTTTATTTCATTAAAATTTCCTTTTCCTCCGTTACTCCTGTGCCCACTCCCCATTGCTCCATTGCTCCTCTCTCTCCCAGTCTTCACTCCTCCACCCTTTCATCCATTGCTCTCTTCCTCCGTTTGCGGGGTTTTATTTAATTATTTTATTAAACGAGGTTGTTTTAAATTTTTTAGGTTTAATTGGTGGCTGTCGTTTACTGCAGGCTCGCTTTGTAGTGCGCTTCTATACCTTTAGGACGAGTTTGCGCTATATAAAACTGCGAGAGAAAAAAATAATTTGCAATGCAAAAGGTCTCACATTAATAAATGTTTAAGCTATTGGTGTTACATTATTATTAGCAACGCCAATAGTCAAACCTTTAGTAATGCGAGACCTATTGCATTGCAAATGCTTGTTTAATGTGCCCTTTCCCTAGGCACCTATCTCTTTGCTTAATCAAATTATACTTGTGATCCTGTCAGAGATCCCCACATCCTCTTTGCCATTATTTTTCTATATTTAATAATGTTAAAAGCAGCTTGTAGTTCAACTTTAAGGCCTCGTTCCCCTCTTCTACAACTGTCCCAAAACATTAGATCCTGCAGACTTCTAGCACAGATCACCTTCAAAGGGGATATGCTGATTTATCGTCATGTCAATATATGAAAATATTGGGAAGCCTTGATATTAGGTGCCGGAGAGAGATATTCGGCATTCACCTAAATTAAGGGGCGTGATTGAAAAACTATGATGCTTGTTTTTTTGCAGATTTATATAGCACAAACTCGACCGAAGGTATTGGAGCGCTTATCACGAGCACCAATTACGTTACACAAGGACACATTCATTTTCTAGGTCTTGCCTAGCTATCGCGTAAGCGATGCTCTGTGAGATATTAAGTAAGGGGCTTCTGAAAGTGCTCCCAAAGGCTGCAGGCGGATTGGGTACAGTGCATGTGTGCCAGGCACGCACACCATTTGTCAGCCTGCGTGATTACTTTCCCGGCCGCTTTGATGTTCTCAGTGAGCCACGCGGCCACTGAGAACATGAAAGCAGCTGCGAAAGTGATGAGGGCAGCCTTCGCCTAATCATTGTCTTAAAATATGCTTGAGTATCAAAAAGAAAGAGTACGCAGTTCCCCTGGATAAAAACCTATTAAGACAGTTGAGACCAAAGTGAGTGAAGGCACACAGGAGGGGGTTCCTCCCTTTCGGAACTAGAGTCCTCACACACCCAGCAAGCTAGGTATCATGATTCATCATATGGGCTCGGCCCTCGCAGGCACCCATAACGGGGCTCTTTAGCAAGGATCTTTTGTTCCTGCCGTATGGTGCTGTGGGTGTGAGGGCCCTAGGGAAAGAAACAGTGGATGGTGTAGATGTGTGCAGGTGGTTAAAAGAGGTTGGGAAGTCCACAACGTACTTTTAATAAAGTGGTAACCCACTTCACTAAAAACAAGGAGAGTGTTTGATTTTCAGGCTTAAGTGTCCGGGAAAGCAGAAACATACTCTATATAATGATGTTCGACATGGTTCATGCTATTAAGTTCAGAGTGATACTATGCATTTCTTCAGGACCAAGTGAAACTATCTACACTAGTGGGTGTTCATACCCTAGTTTTATTTAGTGTGTGCCGGGTGTCGCCTTGCTGAAACCTGGAGAGGATGACATAAACATAGGACAGTAGTGTCATTCAATATGTGCTCACATTGTGTACAAAAACTGACAAAAAGGAAAGGTTGTGAGTATACCTCTCCAACGTGAGTAAATCAAAGGTTAAAAATGCCTGATGACTGGAATCAGGAACAAAGATAGGAAAACAAATTAGAACAATTATCCCCAGGGAAGGGTTAAAATGTAACTCACCCAAGTCACAAGAAGCATCTGCTTCAATTGATTCCCCTGGTGTTAGACACCTCTCTGTAGATGTCCTGCATGGGAACGGAAAATAGATGGGGAGGCCACAAGGGTGGGGTTTGTTTGTGCAATGAAGAGTGACTGAAACTGCACAATGTTCCAGTACTTCAACCCGTCAGTATGGCCAAGGATTCACCCTGATGTAGTAGGGTGCAGTTTAAGGTTACAGCTGCTACAGGGCGGTTTATCACCCAAAGACTCGTGGCAATGCCAAACACAATCCAGGGTAGCAGATGCTCCATTTGCAGATGCCCGGTGCCCTGTGAAAAAAGGGGGTAACCAGCACACTGGCTGTTCAACGGCAAGCCCCCCCATCCAGTAGGCGGGTCCTCGAGCACCACACCAACTGGTGGCTCACTCCTTGGTAACTGGTTTACAGAGCAGCGTGTGTCCGGTAAAACCCCCGTCCTGTGTCAGGCAGTTCCCGAAAACACCAACTACGTCGAGCACCTAGCCTCGCTAAACCTTGAAGACTAAGCCACCTCAAACCCTCCCCACAACGCTTACCTGTCCACGGTGGGACCAACTCTAGGTTCCTACCCCAAGGCCTTCGCTGAGGATCCGGATCAGTGCTGTGCCGTGTACAAGAATGACATTTGTTTCCTTGATTCTTGTTTTATTTATTCAATACATTTTGTATTGACTGTTAAATTTTGCGATCTGTATACATTCATGTTTTTAATATATTCATGTTTTTAATGCACTAATTTTACCAAACTGTCTACTCAAATATATGTAATAAAAATATACATGTGATTTTTAACTTTTGATAACAGCCTCTTTGTCTATATTGTACAAATTGTAAAAATTGTGTTGGGCTTTAGATATAACCTTGTCTTTCAGTAACATTTGTACCACTTGCCTCTCCCGCAATTAACATAATGATATTTGTGAGTACATAGGATAGCGTATTGTTTGCATTACGGGACACTTTTTGCCTCTCTACGTATTTCCCCTGGTCCTAAACAAACCTAGAAAGGGGGCCTCCTTATATTTTTTTAACACATTGAACGGGAGGTTATCCCTCAGGGACTTGGGATGATGGCTCTCATACAGAAGGAGGTTGTTTCTGTAGATTGCTTTTTTGTATAGGATAGTATGGAGGCCAGTGTCAGTAAGCCAGATTCTAAGGTCCAGTAATGGGATGTCACTGTTGGATACAGTACTAGTGAACTTCAAAAAGGGATTTTGTGTATTAATCCACTCACAGAAGAATTTACATGTGTCCGCATTGCCCTTCCACAGTAAGAGGATATCGTCAATAAAACGGTTCCACAGGGTGAGGTTTCCCTTGTATGGATTATTGGGTTTCATAATAACCTCCCTTTCAAAAGTTGCCATGTACAGGCAGGCCACACTAGGGGTGAATGCGCTCCCCATTGATGTACCCTGTGTCTGATGGAAAAGGAGGGCGTTGTACTCAAAAAAGTTCTCAGTGAGGGCTAGAGTGGCACACTTCATAATGAAAGTGATAGGTTTAGGGGATGTCCATTTCTCAGCCAAAAGGCTGAAATATGCTTGCCATTCAAACCCAGCATCCTTAAACATGGCTTGTTTTTTATTGCATCTTAAATGTAATCCTGCGCAGATTGTTTGGGAACTGTACCCGTGTACAACTTATCTCCCATTTACTCTCTATATCTGCTTTTAATTCTACCTAGGTTGTAGTTTATCTCTATTGTACTTCTCCTGTGAATGTCCGGTAACTGTTCTGTTGTAAAGTACTCGAATGCATCCGATCCAAGTCCACAGTAAATAAATTCACTAACAAAACTTCAATTACATGTGTTTGTTAAGCTGGCCATGCACATTCTGAGATCAGCTAATGGAAGCAAGACCGTTTACGTTATTTGGTTGCCTTTTATATTCCTTCCCACCCTTTTCCATCCTCTTTTCTATAACACAGTTTGAAGCTGTCGCTCAAAAGTTAATCAACTAACTGCACGTCTAATTAAACTCAACATGGGAACTAGATTTTTTTTTACTTATTACAACACTGCGTTAGTAACTTGGTATATTTTGTGCATTGATGGACACAGCGACAGGGTGGCAGCAGCGTTCAGGAATGTGGCTATTGCTCGACACTGCGAACAAAGAGCCTTGTGAAAGAATGCAAATGGCGCCTGCCAGGATATGTAAATTCAGGCCATTTTGTTTCTTTCAAAATCCAATGCAACGGGACAAATGTTTTGCAGCCTCGTCCTAGAATTTTTCTTTTTTTTATTTACAGATATGCACCTCCCTCATTCACTAAGGGATGCCTAAATCATAGGCAATCGCCTTGTTTTTGCTCACCTGTAAGATGCATGCACAGATGAAGCTACCATTGAGAAGGTAAGTGCAGTAGTGATCTTGCTATGTTACTACGATGAAAACCTCTACGGTGATACACAACAATCGAAGAAGATTCACCTGAACATAAAACATAATGTCACAATTCTGCAATGTCATAGACTAGTTTTATGGTATGCATTATATAACAAGAACTGGACAGGATACTAAAAATTGGCATAGCACAAATGTAATAGTACCTCTAACGAAAGGCAATTTATACAAATGCGAGTGCGAAAACTACAGCTCTCTATAAAGCCAACTGAAAAAGCAAAGCGTCTGACAAAGGATCTGGTTTGGTGCCATAGAAAAAAAGGCACAAATAAAATAATACTGCAGTACAGGTATACCACTTCACACAAAAACGTTGAAAACTATTAATTGTAACATTATTCTAAAGTTAGCTGCCTCAAAAACAAACAAACAAAACAGGATAGAGTGCCTATTCTAGAAGAGTGTGTATACAGCGAATTACATATATATTGTTATTCTCGTATGATAAACTCCTGCTAAACTGTTAGCTTTTAATTTAATTGAGCACAAATTAAATTTGCTCACGGAATGTGTATATGTGTAGGAACATGAACAATAAAAAGTACCAATCAGAATAATTGTTTTGGGGGGGAGGGTCTATTCTCGGTTTCGAACAGTTAATACAAATCTCATTGTTTGACTCAAAAAATCTTTGTAAAATTACAAAATAGTTCTAAACTGTATTGCCGCTATGGTGGACAGCTAGTTTACTTACAGCTGAGAACCCCGCGCTGCGCTGTACAATCTAGAGCAGCGGCTTTAAAATAGGATTTTCCGATCTGCCCCCCGCCCTCAAGCAGTGCCCACGCAGCACGTGCCACTTTCCTGCCTTCCCCACCAGAAGCCGGGCCAGAGTTTTAGCACTGATGCGGAACCCAAGCATTCATTGCCTCCTGCCTTCATACCCAGTCGCAATCAAACTGAAAGCAAATTATTCCTGTCACCATTTCTGTTCCTCTGCGTTTTTACTGTTTTTAAAGAAAATGTGTGAAGCGCATCTCTCAGTGAATTGTCATAGGAGAGTCATAGGAGAGTTGTCATAGGAGAGTTGTCATTGTTTCCTTATCGCTCAATGTCTGATTACAGATTACCTCTTTCCTGCAACGAGCCAACAGCGCGCTCAGGCTATCCAGGGCAAAGCATCTCTCACCCACACATCTACCCATCCTCTTACCAACTCACACACACAACCACACACAGAACCACACACACAACCACACAACCACACACACACACACACACAGCCACAACCACACACACAACCACACACACACACACAACCACACACACAACCACACACACACAACCACACACACACAACCAGACACATACACACAAACACAACCACACACAACCATATACACACCCAACCACACACACAACCATAAGCACACACAACCAGACACACAACCACACACACAACTACACACACACAACCACAACCAGACACACAACCACAACCAGACACACAACCACACACACAACTGCAACCACACAACCACAACCACACACACAACCACACACACACACACTGCCACAACCATACACACACACACACACACAGAACCACACACAACCACACACAACCACCCGCACAACCACACATACAACCACACACACACAACCACACAACCACACACACACACAACCACACACACAACCACACACACACAACCACACACACACACAACCACAACTACAAACACAACCACACACACAACCTCATCAGTTGTCAGTGCACGCTTTCAACGGGCACAAACACCACCAGCAGTCAGTGCACGCTTTCACTGGGAACAAACATCACCAGCCATCAGTGCACGCTTCCACCAGGCACACACCACCAGACATCAGTCCACGCTTTCATCAGGCACACACACACCACCTGCCATCCGTGCATGCTTTCACCAGGCACACACACCCCACCAGCTGTTAGTGCACGCTTTTACCAGGCACACACACACCACCAGCCTTCAGTGCACGCTCTCACCAGGCACACACCACCAGCCGCCAGTGCACGCTTTCACCAGACACACACACCACCAGTCGTCAGTGTAGGCTTCCACCAGGCACACACACCACCAGCCGGCAGTGCACACTTCCACCAGGCACACACACCACCAGCCATCAGTGCACAATTTCTACAGGCACACACACCACCAGCCGTCAGTGCACACATCAATTGTTAACGCATCCACGATTAACTATTGTAGCAAGCGCAGTTTGGCGCACTTTACTTTTAAACATATTCATCTAAAGCGTAGCATGCCACCATTGCTAAAAAACATAAATACACATTTTTTTTGGCCTACAATTTATAGACTTTTGTTGCAATTGGTGTTGCAATATTTAGCAATGCCAATAGCTCAAACTTAATTAATGCGAGACCTATTGCATTGCAAATGCTTGTTTGGAAAGCAGGGGAGATTTTGGGGCACATGCATCAATCTAGGATTTTGCATTTCCTAAATAGCGAAAATTAAGGAATCGCTATTTAGGAATTGCAAAATCCTATGCATCAAGAAATCCTAAAATTTTTTAGGATTTCTTAAATTTCAGAATTTGCGATTCCTCAATTGCGAATCGCAATTAAGGAATGGCATTACATTGATTCCTATGGGCCTAGAGGCCCATAGGAATCAATGCCGTTTTGCATTTCTTTTTTTAGGAAATCGCAATTTGTTGATGCATTGCAAGGGTGCAGAGGGGGGTCCAAAGGACCCCCCCCTGCACCCCTGAAATGTATTTTAAAGTGCATGTTTCACACACACATGTCCTAAGGACATGTGTGTCTGTAACATGACACTTTTCAAAATGCATTTTTGTGCTTTTTGAAACAATTTCGCAAATTAACACGAGGGTCAACCTCGTGTTAATTTGCACTTCCTATTTCAAAATTCGCATTTTTTTTTAAATGATGCATTGCATTTAAGGAATCGCACAAATGCGATTCCTTAAATGCATTCCCATTTTTAGGAAATGCCAAAAAAAGCGAATTTTGAAAAATTGTTTCATGCATCCCAAAAACGTATTTAGGAAGTGCAAACGGCCGAATTTACCCCTAGATGCATCAACGTTGTCATTTGCGATTCCTTATTTGCGAAAAATAAGGAATCGCAAATAAGGAATCGCAAATGGCAATGCATCATTAATTTCGCTATTTTATTGAGATTCGGTAAAAATCGCAATTTTTACCGGATCGCAATAAAATTGCGAGTTTCAAATAGCGAATTCGCAATTCCCATTCATTCCTATGGGCTGAAATGCCCATAGGAATGAATGGGAATTGCGAATTCGCAATTTGAAATCGGAATTCATCAAAGCCTTTCAAGGGTGGAGAGGGGGGTCCAAAGGACCCCCCCTGCATCTATGAAATGCACTTTTACATGTAAGTTACATACACACATGTCCTAAGGACATGTGTGTCTGTAACTTAACAGTTTAAAAAATGCATTTTTGTGCGTTTTTAAACAGTTTTGCAAATTACCACGAAGTTCAACTTCGTGGTAATTTGCATTTGCAATTTGGAAAATCGCAAATGTTTTGAGAATGATGCATTGCATTTAAGGAATCGCAAATTTGCGATTCCTTAAAAGCAATCGCATTTTTGGAACTCGCAAAAAAAAGCGATTTTCCAAAAATGCTTGATGCATCCCAAAAACCATTTTAGGAAGTGCAAAAGGCCGATTTTTGCGAATCGCACCGTTTGCACTTCCTAAAAAGGTTGATGCATCTAGGCATTACCGATTCGCACCTCCTAAATAGGTTGATGCATGTGCCCCTAAGTGATTTGCCCAGAATAACGAGATGTGGAGTCGACCCTGAGACTCGAACCTTGGTTTCCCAGCTCCAAAGTCGGCAGTCTAGCCCTGAGACCACATCCACTCCCCACGCTTTGTTCACAAATACGTTACAGGACTGGTAATCGCATAATTTTCTTTAATTGTTTTCTCTCTTTAAAAAGGTTTTTTTTTTTAAAGAAAGATTATTACCTATTTTCCCCACTGACACAACTTGTCTTCTTTTTCTGCTTTTTGTACTGAAAGTTATGCATGAGCCAGTTTCATATTCAGATGTTTTAGATTTCAACACGTTTTTGTGTTCTACACGATAGTCGGTTATGTTTACAGCAACCACTGTTTTCCTTATTGTTCTTACATTTAGTACTAGCATTGGCAGCAGCAAAAACGTGCATATAACTAGATTTTTTCTTTTCTATGGGTAACAACGAGGAACACATGCACCATTTATTGTCCCTTTCACGTGTACCGTAAAGAATTTGCTAAGATGGTGTGAACTGAAAGTCACGGCTACTCAGGGCAGTTTTTCAAAGATTCCTTCTAGAAAGTTGCATCTGGAGGTCGTATTTTCTCAACAAGGGACGAGCTCCGATTATGTTTGCAAGGAAGCATGCTGTGAACGTTGAAACACCTTGTACTAATAAAGATTATTTCACAGAAAGTGTCCATCTTTTTTACTGCCAGAACATGTTGATCTCCACAAGATTCTCAGAAAATGGAAACTGGGAGTTCCTCCACCAACCAGCCTGAGTGACCGGCCCAGTGAACTCGCCAGCCAAACACGTGTGTGCTCTATTTGGGATGAAGCTAAAGAGGCCCGCAGCCACGATTTTTTTTTTGGGGAGGGGGCCTGGCCCCCAGTAATGACATGAAGGGAATGGCATGGATTGTGTGCACTGGGTAGTGAGGCTATGGTACTGGAATGTCATAACAAGTATCATTTGTTAGAAATATATTGTTCTAATTATTGTTTACGAAAAGATTGCACCATTGGCGTTAACAAGCTTTAGCAAAGTCAACAGGCCTGGTGTTGGATACCAGCCTTTTGGCTTTGTCAATGCATGTTTTTTAATAGGTTTTGTCAAATTTTATTGAAGAAACTGCCAGGCCCTGGAAAATATACACATAAAAAATGTCTACAAGCAAATCAAAGTTTTGGTCTCAAAAAGCACATATTGTGTGTGTAGTTCCTGCAGTGAAGAGAATTGCTTTTTTTAATATGTGGTCCTTGTGAAACAGCAGAATGCCATCACTCACAGTAAACTCAGCCAATACGGGACTAGGCTGTCGCCTCCAATTCATATTTGAGGAAGCTAGTTGCACTAGTCAAAATGAATGAGATCTAGTTTTAACTCTTCGAGCTTCAAAATAGATTCTGTAGAAAATTAATACACATATTTGCCCAGATGCATGAAGCTAAAAACCGCTCGCAAAGGGGCAGATTCTCAGAATCTGCCCCTTTGAGACCAGTATTTTTGAATTTGGGATGCATCACCTCAAATGCAAAAATCGCAAATTGAGAATTCGCTAATTTGCGATTACTTGCATTTAAGGAATCTCAAAATGAGATTCCTTAAATGCAATGCATTCAAGTTAAAAAAATATCAATTTCGCTAATAGGGCTCGCAAATTACCATGAAGTACAACTTCATGGTAATTTGCCAAAACTTTGAAAAATGCACTAAAATGCATTTTTCAAAGTTTCATGTTGCGCACACACATGCCCTAAGGGCATGTGTGTGCGCAACCTATGTGCACAGATCAATTTCAGGGGTGCAACAGGGTGTCCTGCACCCTTGAAATCGCATCCTCATTTTGCGATTCGCTAATTGCGATTCGCAAATTGAGAATGTCTCCCCATTCATTCCTATGGGCCTCCAGGCCCATAGGAATGAATGGGGAGGTATTCCTTAATTGTGACTCGCAATTTGCGAATCGCAATTAAGGAATTTTAAGAAATCGCTATTTTTAAAGTGATTTCTTCTTGCATAGCATTTTGCTATTCCTTATTAGCGATTCCTTATTTTTCGCTAATAAGGAATCGCAAAATGGATGCTTGATGCATCTGGGGGAATATGTTTAAATGGTACACATCAGTGCACGTTTCCTGCTGGGTTCAGGAACATTATTAGTACTATGCACAACTCTACATAGACCAACCACTTATAGTCATCACTCAGCCCACAGCATCAGTGGCAATAACCTTTAGAAGACAACAGGAATTCTAAGGAAAGGTGTCCAATGTCACAGCACATCGCAACAGACCCAAATATGTTCCCTTCAGCACATTTCAACCCAAATGTCTCCACAATGATATGTATAGCCCTGATCATAATAAGTATAAATAATATGTTATATATCCTAATGTAGTTAAGGAACTTTCCCACTTATAATGTGTTTTGTGTGTCTTCCCCCAATTGCTCTATGACATCAAATGCACTTTTGTTGTTAAAAAAAGCTGAATCTGCTCTTGTAAATTAATGTAATATCCTCCGATATGTCTCGAGCAGGCATTCTGGAGTGTCGACACCTGGGAAAGATTCAGTACACCCACAAATATTTGTTCAATTCATTCCCAAACTATAAACGGATGGAGGGGTAAGCCTGGCAAGTACAGTATTGAATCTGTTTCTAGGGTCGGAATGAAAATGGTAGGAAGTGTAAAGAAATGCATTTCTCAGTTAGGGAAAAAGTTGTTCATGTATAGGCAGAAACGTGACACCCAACTAATGCAGATCACTTTTTCTCATTCACTTTTGTACACTATGTACAATCATATAGTAGAGAATGCAGAAAAGGTTTCCGATAGTATTCTTAGACACCTATGTGAAAACCAGAAATATGAAAATCTTCAATCAAAAAGGGTTTTAACCTACCAGCACATTTTTGAAACTTTGCCATCAGTGTTTGGTGGATAGGAAGTTCTGGCAAACATTGTGTGTTAGATGTATTTATAACATTTAAGTAATTGAATTGCAGTACTACATATGTTAGATCATACTGAAGAGGTCAAGGGTGGAAAGGGACAGTGTAGTACCAGTTATCCCTCCTGCAACTCGTGTCAGGTGCTCCCAGAGCTTGGGGATTTATGCTACCACTGCAACTACTTTAAAGACTTGGGAGGACTACAGTGGGTCTGTTAACCCTTGTTCTAGACCCAGTGCATCATCCAGAAGTCCACCAGAAACAAAACGCCTAGTGTACCTACCAGGGAAGCTAGCCAACATGAGGGACAATGCCACACCAAGAGCAGAGCCATTGCCAATCTTGAAATAAGGAAATGCAGGAAAAAGAAATCAGAAAAGAAGAGAAGGCAAGCTTTATTAATCTATGCATCCATCTGCAACAGACGACCCATTAGCATCCTGACTGCATACCTGTTCCTGGAACGTCCATTCGTTCTCCCCCTTGAAATTCAGGAAGAAAGTGAAGACTCATCTCTTCATAGATCACTATCTCCTCACTTTTAGTTGCCCACCTTCTTTCTGCATCACTGTCACTCTTTTCAACAATGTATCTTGGTTCTTGCCCTTCAGTTTAGCGCTGTTCCTCTGTTTCCCAGCGGTTTGCACTGTCTAAATGCACACATATACATACAATGTTATAACAGATGATCATTTCAAGGAGGGAAATATTTAATGGGCATGGAGATTAAGATAATCCATTAGCCAATCAGCCTGTAGAAAAAAATGTCTCTAAGAAGAGGCCAATGATTGATTTGACATTTATATAAATCATTTCTTTACCTCAAAACTTGAGGTTAGCAATGAGTCTAGGGTTTAAGTGGACCTAGACCTGCATCCAGACATCTGACCACCATTTTTCTATCTGTTCATGCCCTTGATACTCTTTAAAATTGATATTTATGAACTGACTTACTTAATCTATATTGTGTGGAACAGTCTGTGTGTTCCTGAATGTATGTCTTAGCTTCAGTGCGTTGGTTAATGTATATGGGTACTAGGCTTGCTATAGCATCTTTTTAGTTGTATACCCTTCCTAAACATCTATTGTGCCCCGGTTTATAACTCCAACCCCCTCTTTCTCGTGTTCCCTCCTCCTGAAGCCTGTTTTCTTGTCATTTGCCCTTCCTCTAGGACAAGTACACACATACTGTTTATCAACTACTGATTGCTTCCATATTGACAAAAATCATGCAATACATTGGGCGACTTCCTCACTTCCTCACTCTTCTTCCGTTCTTTTCATTCTCCTGTCACATCTAGCACTTTTAAATGTCCTTCCCACATCATAAATCAAGGAACAGTTTGGTCTGTGTGTATTGGTGACTGATTGCTAGGTGGTTTATGTGTATGGGTGTCTGTAGGTCTGTTTGCATGTGTACATGTTTATCTAGTGACCTATGGCCAGGGATGTCTGTAGGTGTTTTCTAATGCCTCTATATTTGCATGCACGTATTACCTATGCAAATGAATGTAAGGGTTTGGTTTTGTATCCTAGCCTACATAAAGTCAAACATATTGGCTTACTCACTGCTTTTTTAAACTGCACTCAACACTGAAATTCCAAATCTTGTAAATATATGATGTTACTGTTACCAAAGTTTAATGAGATTCAGATTATTATTCCAATGGATGAGTTTGCCCAGTTGGGGATTCGAGAGAGAGGACAATTTAGTCATGGAGACATTAGGGGTGGTCTGCTGAAATATTAATTAATGTGGACCTACCCAATGCCAGGTGTGGCGTGGAGGTGCCGGACAGACCACAGAGTGCAAACCACGGAAATGGCCATGTGGAGATCAACTGCTGGTGCATGGAGTGTAGTGGCCAGTGGACACTACCATGTCCCCACATGCTGTGGGGCAGAACACGGAAATGTTGCATATTACGTCCACCCCTGCATTCGCGTACGTAGTGGGTTGAACCTGCGTATGCCAGGCCTGCGTATGGGTGTGAACAAAAAGCCCATCGCACTGGTTGTGGTTCTCATTCGGAATGGACAAGGCACCTGCCAGGGTGGTGCCTCTCAGTCCGCCACGAGTCCTGCACTGAGCGCGCCGGGGCCTGTGTCCCTGTGCACCTGCTGCACCCCGGGCTGCTGGTCCCCAGTCCTGTCATGCCCGCCCCAGCGCACCAACGAGGCTCCGCTCACCTGCCTATACCGGCGTGCGTCAAAGAGGGCCCACCAGATGCCCAATGCAAGCTCCAAGTACCAGTCTCGTGACCTCTGCAGCCTCCGCAGACCATCGCTGGCCCCCCGATGCTGGCCCACATTACTCCTTTCTCCTTTACATACTCCACCGGCGTCCCCTTCAGCCCAGTAGGTCACACATATGGAACTGTGTGCTGAGTCCTGAATGCCAGTGACTCCAAGTCTATGGCAGCGGCCACAGCACCAGGCTCCCTTCGATCAGTGAGGCATAATTCCATATCTCAGGCCTGTGACACTTGGTGTCACTAACCCTGTTCAACACAAGCCGGCGACATGTGGTGCCACTAACCCTGTTCAACGCAAGCCGGTGACACATGGTGCCACTAACCCTGTTCAACGCAAGCCGGCGACACGTGGATGAGGGCCCAGGCCTACCCTGCGGACCAGTAGGTCCCACATCCAGCACATAGTCATGAATCATGAATGGCAGAGTCCACACCAGTGAACACACGGAGAGAAGTAACAAGAAGATGCGACTCAGTCCGGACGGAAGCTGGATCAGAGTCACGTAGGTGATCAAACACTGTCAACAACTGACCTGGTGCCATCAACCCTGTTCACCGCAAGTCCGCGTCCCGTGGTGGTAGGCCCATGCAGGACGCTGTTCATCCAGGGCCACTAACTCTGTGCAGCACAATTCATGGGGCTTTTATGGTTGAATGGTTGTGTCCTTTCAAATGTACACTGTTTTTGATTTCTAACTGCACTAGGCAGCCCTTGCCGTTGCTAGTCCGGCATACATTAGGTCAGCGCAGGGGTGTGCTGATTCAGCAGGGGGAGCAGGGCATGGCTCGGACCTGGCCTTGGGCAGGAAGTGCGGTAAGTGTGACTCTGTGTTGGGGTGTAGTCGCCACCAGGGCCACAGTAGTCAATGTTGCAATGTAGCATGCACCGGGAGGGTGGGCCCACACGTACGGGGACATGTAGGAGCGGGGTCTTTGCACATGTATGCCAAGTGTTATGTGTATTAGTCCTGCAGATGCATGATTCAGTTGCCGGGCCTCATTTGCAGCGCGATCACAGCCAGCCATGGGCTGAACACCTGTGTCCTCCCTGTCCAGTCCATTGGCCTCCTGGCATAGATTGTCTCCCATTATTTAGATTTTTAGTCATGAATTGAAACGTTTGCTTCACAACACTGCACCTGCCTAGTTTCTAAAGGGAGTTGGGTGTAAATCAGACGCATTTCCTCATTGTTGAATTCGGCGAGTAATAGCACCCATTCCTTTTCAATCCAGTTTCAGCACTGCACCCTCACTTCACCTCTCATGTGACAGAGGCTCTTTATCTGCGGCTCTCATTCTACAAGTAATACCAAGGACAACGTGGTCAAAATGAGCATTGGGCTCTTAACTTCGCCATAATAAATAGAAGGTTAAATCAGACCATGCCTAAACACATAGTAACAGAACATAAACAGAATAACATATTCTAATAGAGAGATAGACCTAGACACTGATGAAGAGAAACCTGGTAGGTGCTTTTAAACTCCATTTACCACCTTACACTAATGCACATATCTGCAACACCCATGCTAATGTGCATTGGGCAACCACCACATCATCATGTCCCATACACATCAAACCACAAACAACCTTTTTTCAACCATGTACTATAAAGGACGCTGAGCAACTTGATGCAAAACTTAGCGTTTGATGACCTTGCTAAGGGAACGAGGAGCTATATGAATAATGAACTGAACTATCTAAGAACGTGCTTTCTGCCTCATGAGAGGTATGGCACGCGATATATAAATACCCAATAGAGTTCTACAGTTTCACAGAAATGTATATACAGCTAACCATAAGCATATTTGTGCACCCTATGGTTATGATACTAAACATAAAATTGTACTGCCATCTTGCATATAATGTTAATGTAAGGCCGGGTGGAGTCAGGAATTGAGGTAAGACACGACTACAGCTGAGCCAGAACCAAACCAAGGGTATGTCTTTTCCTTATGTGCTAAAGCATTAGCTGAGCTTTCATAATATTTGTTATGTAAATTACACAACAAACAAAGTAATATGATGAAGATTTCCAAAACGTTTGTTTCTTTAGTCTTTAGAAAGGTTTTAATACAATTAGGTGAAATCACTGCATTTAGTAATTTGTTTTTTAAAGATAAAGCTTCTACATATGAACTTAGAAACATTAAAGAAGAGTTTACTTTGCCCACCACCCATAACCACTGTAAGATGATGCCATGAGGAAGCTAAGAGACAACTCAATTGTAACGTGCCCCCCCCTATGTGGTGCCTATATTGTTATGATAGATGAGCAACATTATAGTGATTAAACCACATATGAGAGAATTCTGTATAAGTCACATCCCGAGCTGAATAAGTTCAAGGTGCTCTCAAATATGAGGATCATGGAAAGTGAGAAACAGTGAAGTAAATTGATTTGCCTAAGATCACACAACTTGGTCAAACTAAGAAGAAAGGATTCAGACCCAAGGTTCCCTAGTTACACTGTGTGTAATTTAGTTTCTGGATTGATATCTTCTTCTTTAGTTTAACACCAAAGGACTGAGCTTTTGTTTACCAGGGATCTCATGGTAAATGAATCAGGCGCAAGACGTCTTTCTTTAAAAAGACAGAAAAAGTTAAGAGAAGACAGGACTCAATATCATCTGAGTCGCAGGTGATATTATAAGTCTCAGCAGTACATTGAGGCTTGTGATGGGGCTGATGTAAGGTAGATGCATTTTCTGCTGGTACAAGCAAGGGAGGGAGGTGGTGCCACATGCTGCAAATGCACCTTGACATCCAGATTTAGTCATCTTTGACACAAGGCAGCACCGCGACAAAGTTGTTGTGCTGCCTTGTGCCAAAGGGGCAGAGTAAATATGTGATATATCTACTAAGATATGGTATAATTGTTCTCTCCCCCAGCATTGGTGCACTTTTGACAGTCAAGTGCCAACACACACATCTTTGCCCAATAGTGCAAGGGTGTGTTCGTTCTCTAAAGCATAGGTTTTGTACACTACAAAAGGTATGCTTCAAGGCATTTTCCTCTTTTTATATGTGCTGTACAATGCAGCACATTTGCAAAGTAGGAAAAATGAGGAGAAATTAGCTAATTTCCTCTTTTACGCCTTTCTTTGAAAGACTGATAAGATTTTGGCACAAATCCCTGCATGGCAATGTTTGTAGATAGGGATTTGCATCAAAACCCATGGGTGGTTGCAAGGGAACACCCATGCACCACCCATAGAAGCTCCCCTGACTCAAAGTAAAGGAAGGTAGTGCATAGCACAGATCTGTGCTCCTTTTGGATACTATCCAATGCAAAACGTAGCCACTGGACTGCTTTTGCATTTTACATTTGACTTTTGAAACCAAAGGACAGTACTTCTTACCTTGTTCTCCTAGGAACTAATTAGTACACTATGTTCAAATAAATAATATGTTATGATCAATTGAATAAACATAAACAGGAGTTGGCTGAGAGATCAGAAATTAGGGTCCTGCTCACAAACTGAATTTTGGTAGTATGTTGGTAGAATTAGACTAGTTCAGGTACTGCTAACGCACTACATACCTGCCAACTTGAACAAAAATCCCATCGTGTGAGGAGGGAGCAGGGCTTTGGAGCAGCCAGGCCTTTTGCAAGAAGTACCTAAGAAGATTGTTTTGCCCCAGCCCGCTCCCAATCCCCTCTTCCAAAAAATACAAAAAGCATTCTGAGGCTGTTGCCAATGGTGCTGGGGTGTTTTCACGCCCCTTAATGGATGTCAGTGGTTCAAAGCCCCGGGAAACGAGCTGAAATCCACTTTCTACAGTGGTTTTCAGCTCGTTTTTGTTCCACTGAGTGATATTGGCTCCTCACTGGGTGACCGTGTGATGTGAGCAGATATTGTATGTCACATGGTGGCAGCGTGTGAGTGGGCAGGTTTGATAATACAAAATGCTAATCACTAACCTAGGTAACGAGGCCTCTGCCTCTGCCACACCTATCTTTTCTTAGCAGAGATCTACACCTGGCTTCAGAGATCCCTACACAAGCTGGCATACATTTTAGTAGTAAATGTGGGAGGGATGCGGGTAATGGCTGAAAAACGGGGAATGATTACAAATAAATAGGAGTTAGGAAGGGGTGACGAGGGATTAAGGGAGGGTTAAGGAAGGGTTTAGGGAAGCAAGTACACCCTTTGTTTGAACAATAGGCCATCCAAAATTTCCACAAGACAATATAAATTTGGAAAAAAATTGACTTTGCTAAATAGGCCAATTCAGCAAAGTCAATGTTTTCCAAATTTATATTGTATTGTGGAAATTTTGGATGGCCTATTGTTCAAACAAAGTTTTTCTGGAATAATGTAAAATAATTTCCATTAGTGAATCTTTTGTTTAGGTTTTTTAGGGAGAGTATGAGTGTGAATGAGAAGGAATGACTGTGGGAATGTGAGAATGTACACAACACAAGTATAAATGAGACACCAGTGGTATGTATGGCAGGGGGAATGATGATGAGAGTCTATGATAGGGCAACATATATTTAGCTTAAAAATAAGGTGTATGCATTATTTTGTGTTAGTTGGAAAATAATAGCTTTTTGATGGATTGAAGTTGTTGTTGGAATTTTTCTATGCAAAAGAATTTTTTGAAAATTGAAAATAAAACAGATTAACTCAAATGGAAAGAGTGGTTTAGAAAGACTTGCGTTATTCTGTCTTTTCTGTTAAATAAAGTTAAAGACAAGTGGCAGCACTGGCATTTCTATTTGTTATTTCTCATTGTAGCGTGGCCTTGCTGCGTTTAAGCCAAACCCTTTTTGGTAACTCTCTCACATCTCAAACGTCAGCAGGGATACATTGGTACATATATAATCATCAAGCACAGTACTGTTGTACAGCACAACAATTTCATTTTGATAACAATGTTCACTATATTATACTGTGTTTATTTATTTTAATCATTCCTGATATCTGTTTTTGGGGTGTGTGATAGCATTTAACAAAACCTTTAAACTACACATGCTCACTTACATTTCAGCAGTGGTCTCATACATCCAGCCCTCAGATGTTTTTTTAAATACTAGGTTTGCCTAAAATCTGCACACCATCAAGTCTGCAAAGGGACTTACACTAAATAACAAAATTTGGATTTACGAATGTACAAAAGAAAAGAAAAGAAAACTACATTGAGATTGATTGAAAGCAGCTCCTTTCACTGTCAGAGGTGGTAAAACATTACAGCTCCAGTTCTGCAAGTCCTCAAGAGCACAATGTTCAATGTTTCAAGCCTACAGCACAATCCTTGCCAGAGTCACCTTATTGATCTCACCCTCAAGACCTCCGACGATCCTTCATGCTCCACCTCTCTATTCATCTCTAAAATCCCTCACCCATTCCCTACCCTTATAGCCCTCCTAGACAACCCCTCTCTCCATGGACTCCTGTGCAGTCCGTTATGCCCCTCTCAGCCCATTGCTCACAGCCAACCCCAGACAGTGAA
Organism: Lissotriton vulgaris; assembly: GCF_964263255.1. Taxonomy (NCBI): domain Eukaryota; kingdom Metazoa; phylum Chordata; class Amphibia; order Caudata; family Salamandridae; genus Lissotriton; species Lissotriton vulgaris. The sequence goes on from NC_141689.1 coordinate 912,909,374, forward strand.
CACCCTCCCCCAGACCATTTCCGCACCGCCCATCTCCAACCTCCCACACACCAATATCTCCCCCTCTGGTTGCCCTCCCAACCCTTTTCTCCACCTAATAGTCTACCCATATGCCTCCCCTCACCTCCCCTCCTTCATCGCCCACTGCCCTAACATCTCCTAAAATCAGATACCAACAACCCACATCTCCACCAATCATGACTGATGAACATAACTGGCCTCTGCTCAACGATCTCCTTACCTCGTTCTCGACCTCTCTTGAAGAATCACCATCCTCTCATCGGATATTTCCCATCTAAGTGTCTCTCTATCCTCCGATTGCTGCTCCTTCCTTTGCCCCTATCAACCCTTCACCCCACACCCTCCTACATACCAAGAAGCAGCTGTCTACCCAGACCCAAATGAACACAATCTCCCATCGATATCTCAGAACTATCCTATCTCTTAGAGAGTTATACAGCTTAAAGTTCCGCCCCCCACCCTCTATTCCCTAAGTGGACTTCCCGATCCCACCAATATCTCAGACTGCAGGCAATCTAACACACACCATCCCATAGTACGTTCTGCCCCTCTTAACTTGATACAAATCCCAACCTCCCTCCCTGAACAGCCTAGCCAGAAAATCAACAACTTCTCCTCCCTGAACTGCATGCCACACAATTGTCGGTCTGCAGTCAAACACTGGCTCGAGATATCGGCCTGGATCCTGGACAATAATCTTCATATCCTAATCCTCACTGAATCGTGGCTCAATGACTCATCTAACCACGCACTAGATTTTCTACTTCCTGCCAATTACTCCATCTTATGTAGAGACCCGGAATATAGACCAGGCGGAGGTCTCGCATTAATGCACAGAAACTCACTGAGATGCAGGATCCTGAAAACGACTCAGGTTCAGTCTTTCAAATGCATGTCGGTGGAAATGCCCACATCTATTACCTCCAGCATCAGACTGAAGGTGATTTACCATCCACCGGGTCATAAAAGTCCCTTCATTGAGAAATGTATGGATCTCTTCACCTCTCAACTGAGCTGCTCTGACAGAACGATTTCCTAGGAGACTTCACAGCCACTGGGGAATCTAGGATAGCAGCCTGGTGGACACCTTTACAGCCTTTCCCAAAGAAATGATCTCCAACAACACTGCTTTAAACCCACACACCACACCACAAAGGCACCATTCCTGTCCTGATAATCTCCAATTCCCCCAATCTACAGTCATACAACCCCATTCCACTTGACTAATCTGACCACATGCAGATCCCATTCTCCCTCTACGGTTCATCCACCAAAACCGCCGGGCAAGACAAGAAAGAGAAAATATGGTTCAGGGACATATCCAACCTTGACACAGAAGCCATGACCACCATGGCCCTTCCTTCCCTAATCTCAACACTCCATCTTGATATTAATGAGGTCACAAAAAAATACAAGTCCTGCATTGAATCCCGTATTGACAAATTTGCTCCCCTGAAGTGCAAATTATCTAGACCAAAACCCTCCAATACTTGATTCAAAATAGAACTTTACAAAGAAAGAAAGCTTATCAGAAAGTGTGAGAAATAATGGGGATTAGCACCCTCTCAACTGAGTATGAATAAGCTTCACATAGCGTGAAAACAGTTCAAAGACTGAATCCTTAGAGCCAAATCCTCTCACTTCAGAGCACTCATGAATTCTGCAAAGAACAGAACAAAGCGCCTGTTCGAGTTTCTAGCACAAAGTACAAACCCCTCCACCACTTCAGCTCTTGAGTCATCAGTGGCCCGCTGCAACAACTTTGTGGACTTCTTTGACAGACAAGTCAGATACATCCATATCTTGCTACACACCAGTAAACCTCCAGAAACTGAGATTCTACTGTGCAGGGCACTTCATTTGTGGTCCCTTTTCTCCCCCATTTCCGAAAGAGACCTACAGCGAACAATCTCCAATGTTAAACATTTGATCCACCTTTAGGATGCCATAACAGGGTCTATCAGCAAATCACTTGCCACACACCTACTCCCCCTATGGAGCAACATGGTAAACTCCTCTTTTTAACAGGACCTATTTGCTGAACGATTAAGTGGGTCAAGCCTCTCCTCTCTTGAAAAACAAATCTCTCGACCCAGAGAACATGGACAACTTCCGCCCAGTCTCGCCACTTCCATTTTTAGGCAGAGTCATTAAAAGTTGTATTGCTTCCTTCTCACGTTACACATTTGAACAAACAACCTCCTAGACTGTCTCCAATCAGGTTTCCGCCAGAGCCACAGTACAGACACTACGATCCTTCAAATAGTCGACAACTCCCTTAGAATCCTCGACTCTGGAAATCCTGCTACTTGGTCCTCCTGGACTTGTCAGCTGCATTTGACACAGTCTACCATCTGGACCTCCGTCACTCTATTGAACAACGCATGGGCTGTGGAGGCACAGTTCTCAATTGGTTCTCCTCTTACCTTAACAACCGCTTTCAAATTGTGAAAATGGGCAACGCGTTCTCGCGAGGCTCGATTCTCTCCCTGACCCTCTTAAACCTTGTTGCAAAGTCATCCTGTGCTCTGGGCACCCCCCAACGTTTTGCTGACTGATATTGGTGGTAACAGACTCTGACTGACCCTGGGCTCTGCCTACCCAGGCCCAGGGCCAGTGCTATGCAGAAAGAGACACATTAGAATACAGTTAAAACACCTACATGCACTAGGGTACACAGTGGTATGGTGGGGTACCCCTGTGATTGGCATGACCTACCTTATGGGCTCGTAGTATCTAATAGGGCAGGGGGATTAAAACTACCTAAAGTCCGTAGTACCCTAGGGCGTGGCAGTGTAGAGGCCAGCAGTTCTTTCTGCACTTGCGTGTGTGCACTGCTGAAGCCTGAGGTCAGTTTAAAAGCAGCCCTGGGTGCCAGGACTGCTTTTAAAAAAAATATTGTGCCCAAACTCGACTTTGGGGTTTGGACGCTAAATAATGGATAACCTACAATGCTTTGGCATATTAGGGACCTTCCAGGGTCTCCCTAGGTGTCCCAGGGGTGGGGGTCAGATATTTATAAGGTACACCCTTATAAAATGAGTTTATATGCCCTGGTTTAAGTGAAATTTCACATTTCACTCCCCACGTTTTGGTAAAGTGCTACTCAAAATTTGACTTTTATCCTAGGAGCACTGTGGAGGGAGGATCTGCAATCTTTCTACAGATTGAGAACCACTAAAGTCTCCCCTAGTTGCATATGAGGTAGGGGTCCTGTAGAAATCAGTGACGTACTTATGAAATATGTTTTTGTAAGCCCTAGTGCTTAAAAAATGGCCCAAGTCATTTTTCCCATTACAAATCCCCTGCTACATAGTCGATGGTAGGAAGTTATTGATTAATAACTCTTGATAGGAGAGGACTAGAAGTGCCATTCAAAGACTTGCCCGAATGATATTAATACATTCACCAATATGATATTGTTGAATTTCTCCTAAAGAGTACATACAAGAATTTATAAGACTTTCTTGGTCTGCCCTGATTGGTCAGAGTTAAGTGGATTAGCCAGGCTGCCTTGAATAGGTGATAAAGAGCCCCAGGGGTCATCCAGCTCTACTGGCAGGGCAATGTGCTGTTCCATAGGAATGCTAGGCCAGGGGAAGGAGTCGTAAACTATTTCCTTCAAACAGGAGGACAGAGTACAGTGTCATTTACAACTCTGAACTTTCTACCTTAGGCAGATGGTAGGATTAAGGAAGATATGAGCAGATGCAGGCGGAGAGTACATTAGCCATCCTAGATGTGTGTTTAGCCAGCTCTTACCTCTTTGCTGGAAAATCAGCCATTGTGGATTTGGAAGATTTTATGCACTCTGGGACAAAAGAATGCCACACTCTACAGTATGTGGTCATATCATTAAGGAGTTACCCTGCTCCCATTGGTCAGGAGTGACCTCCTGCCTGACCCATAGAACTTGGAATAAGTATCTGAGAGGGGCAGATCCCTCTAGATCTGCTGCTTGAAACTTACTGAAGCAAGAAGTACCCTATTGAGAGTCCTTTCATGTGTTAGTGGCCTTATTGCCAGTGGCAGACCTACATTTGCCCCTACCAATAATCCACTTTCCAACAAACCTGTACCAAGAACCACTATATGTGATTCACAGAAATGTTGGGATTATCTTCCACCTCTACGGTGATGACACTCAAATATACATGATCATCTATTCTCCTGAGACCTTGCCTTCCTTTTAATCACGCTCCTAAATATTCAACACTAGATGTCTAATCATCATCTAAAACTCAACCCAACTAAAACTGAATTTCTTTTGATCTCACCCCGAAAGCAAAAACCCGAGAACAGGAATGGATGGCCAACTTTCCCGTCCTGGATGGCTACCCTGCCATTGTCCAGAGTGCTAGATACTTTGGTATCACCCTTGAAAATCATGTAAATCTCCACAGTCACATTACAGCCATGGCCAAAAGTGCACAAAACCAACTTAGGCAGCGGTGGGGCGTCAGATAACTGATCCAGAGACAAGACCTCAAAACAGTGGTGCAGTCTCTCGTCCTCTCCAGGTTAGATTACAGACTCTCCCTTCTCTTAGGCATTCTGAAAGTTCATCTAGGCCCACTGAGATCAACTCTACATGCAGCAGCGCGCTTCATGTTAGGTGTCAAGAAATGCGACCACATTTCCCAGCCCTGCTACCCCTCCAAGGCTTCCCATTGAAGCTCGAGCCCAATTCAAAACCACCTGCATTACCCACAGAGCGCTGCACTCCTCTTCACCCTCCTATCTAAGTGATAAACTGAAAATCTCTGGAGCAAATAGGGGTTCCAGAAATGCCCAATCCCTGATCCTGGAACCCCCCACCTTCAATCAAGAACGGTACATCAGTCCGTCTTTCTCTGGTAGTGTCACAAGTATCTCATTACCTCATTACCTCCCTCTCTTTGCCTGCATCGTCACCTTAAAAATGGACCTCAAAATCCTCTTATTTGACAGACACCTGGGTTAATCACCCTCGACCATACCTAAGTACTCAATCCAGGAGACAAACGACCTCCATTTTGTGTCCATGCCATTTCAATCAATGCTTGAAACGTGTACGTCCCTGTCCAACTGCTGCTTTTGTCTTGGTCGCCGTTACCGATGCAGTATATCTGAACGTAATTATTGTAACTGCAACTTGCTGTACCCTTGTATCATGCTACTGTTGCAAAGTGGTCTGATGCCTTCGCAGTTTATGTGTGTATTGCAGATATTTTTTATCTAATTTACAGGTCACAACTTTTTATCCTAGTAAAATAACTCTGTTGCCTGTTGCAAACACATGCAGTGCACTTGTAAGGCATACGTATATTTTGCCTTCAACTGGACTCAATTAGGGGCAATTATCTGCAGAGCTTCCCTGTTTATTTCTAACGCAAGAATGTCACCTTGGGATGATGTGTGCACTTTATAAATAAAATAAATAAAGAATAAATACACGCCTAGTGTACATGATTAAAAACCTGTGCTGTAAATGCACAAAATATCTTGTCTGAAACCCAAAATTGGAGAACAAGGGGGCATATTACCAACAACTAGCGATAATTCTTGTCTCTAACTTGTTTAGAGACAAAAATTATCGCCACACATCGGCGATTTTTATCGCAGATAAACCTTGATATTAGCAAGGTTTATCGCAAATGCGATAAAAAACGGCCGCAATGCATGAATATCGCTGAAAAGTCAGCGATATTCATGCATTATCGAGCAAATGCTCTTAGCCATGTTATCCACCTCCCATTGGATAACATGGCTAACAACTGCTCAGGGCAGGTGTTAGCTTTTGGAGATATTCGCGCTTAGCGCGAATATCTCCAAAAGTTGGTAATAGGAGATAGCGATGTTAGGGACTGTTTCCAGTCGCTAACATCTTGGCACGCCCACTTTGCATGTCATTAGTGATAAATATCACTGACATGCAAAGCGGAGCCCAAGATGGTCGCTATCTCCTTTTAGCTGTCACTAACTAGTGTTAGCGACAGCTTGGTAATAGGGAGATAATTTTATCTCCGCTTTCTTGGCTTTTAAAGCCAAAAAAGCGGAGATAAACCCCCTTGATAATATGCCCCAGTGTTTATAGAAGGTGAAGTCGCTAAGAGCTGGTATAATGAGGATAATAGTTAGTGACAACCTCCAGACTGCCACTACATGTTGACTACTATTGGTCACAAACTGTTTCCATTTTGAGGTGGGATAAGCAACCGCTGCCGACATCTAAGTGCACTGGGTATACTGGGGAGACACATCTCAAGGATAACACATTTCGTAGAGAGAACTGTGTGTGTGGGATCTCTTGTCCCAGGTTTGACTCATCAGATTGGATTAGTGGATTATTGCGCTGCCTGCAGAGCCCTGCATCTAATTTTCAGGACCGAGGTTTCAAATATATGCTGGCTTGAGCTCATTCGGCTCATTCTGAGCCCCAGAATTCTGAATGCTGCCTTAAATGGGTTTGCATCCAATTTCAGATTCTGAATTAAGTGCAAATTTCACTTGGTCCTGGGGCTTTCACCCAATCAAATTCCTTCACAAATGTCCATGGAGGAATTTACACGTGGAGAACAGCAGGTGAAGGGGAATACTGAATGTTTTAAAACTCTGTAATAGAGAACCCGCATCCCATTTCCCACGCCTTTGAAAAAAAATGCAGTTCACAAACCTTTTAAATCACTAAATTGTCTACTTATTGGTGCAAAGTTACGCCCTAGTTCTCTATTACATCAGAGAGCAGTTAGCAGACTTCGTCAAAGAGCCTGCTGGTGCCACTGACATACTAAACAGTAATTCAGTATCGCGCTCTCTGCTTAATGTACTTGCAGTTGGCAGAAAAGCTGTCTTGTGTGCTTTGCTTATATTTCCTTCAGAGGTATGCTATCTCTATCATGAGTCTCTTTCAGAGACTCATGGGAAGATGAATCCTGGAGTGGGCATAAAGTGGTGGCACCTGTAAAAAGTAGGTATGTGGTGTATGGTACAAACTAGAGCCTGTAAACATGTGTTGGCATAAACTTTAGGGATGACTCCCCACCTTGGTGTGTGCTTCGGTGTGCGTTTGCAGTTGATGTGCTTGTGCAACCCTGCATTAGGAGGGGGCTTGGAAATGGTATACAGCCAGTGCTTAATTTGAGCTGGTGCTTGCTGGTGGCAGCCTCCGGCACTCATTTATGGGGACGGCACTCATTTTTCCTCATCAGACATATACCGAGAGAAAGAGACAGAAATACAAACAAGACGGAAAGATGGAGGATGAGAAAACTGAAAAAAATTTCATAAAAGGAGAAAGCAGGAACCTACAAAAGTGAAATTAAGGCAGGTAGTGGATTAAAGAGGCACTAGATGGAATAAGGAATACCTGCCTTGGTCGTCGGTGCACCAACACTGAATTTCACCGGCTACAGGATTCTGATCAGAGCTTTGAGCACTGGCACTAATTGTTTTACAAATCAAGCACTGTGTCCAGCAAGGTACTTGGGACATTATTGCAACCTTCAGAAATGGAAGGTGTCTTTGCCCTCCTATCTGATCCATCAAATAGCATTTGCATGGTTGGTACCACGTTAGGTGGGGTTGAGGAGGAACCAATTGTCTCTACTGTGTTGCACAGCCAGTCCAATATGGTGGGCATGGCACCTGATTGCTAGAAATACTTTCTAGTTTATGCCTAGAGGTCAGAGTATGATGCCCTAACAACTTTATCATGTTACTTACTCACTCCATGTCCCTCCTACCTTATATGCGTACTCTCCTCCCAGGATTCATCCACCCACAATCCAGTGACTGAGCTATAAGGAAACACATGAGAAAGCATGTTTTTCACAACTTTAAGCTACATGAAGTGTATATGTCAATGGTATATAAGTGTGCCCTGTGACTACATCTTCTACTCTTTTAACGGTGTTAAAAATCACATAAATCAGAGGCAGAACCTTTTACCAATAAGCAGATGATTGAATGAATACAATGCTTCTTTATGTGTGACCATTTGCACACTGTGAAACAGTAATTCACAGTTGATATTCTTTATGGTAAGAATTACATCCAGTGTGCTAGTGCCAATATTTTAACAGCAGTGTTTGTCATGCTAAGAATTGCTGCAAGAATGCAAGGGCCAATATGTTGCCCTGGCTATCTTTATGAGATAATTTTTACATCCAGTATACCAGGGCAATGATAAACTTGCGGACATCGCATCACATTCTCGCTCACACTCACATTAACTCACTCACACTCATTCTCTCACTCACTTTCTCTCTCACTTATTCCTCACTTTTGTAATGCGAGCCGAGTGCTAAGGGTTCAGGTTGGATTTACTAATCAATGCAAACCAGGATTTGCATTGGATACTATCCCAAAGTAATACAAAGTTGCACTATAAGCTTCTGTTTTATGTTTAGGGGGTGTTCCATGGGTAGTGCTAGGCATTCCCATGCAACCACCAATGGGTTGACAGGAATTAGAGTCAAAATCGTACACCACCTCCTCCAGGCAGGTGTAATGAGGAGCCTTCAAACATTGTTTTTTTAAATTTTGGTGTGTGGGTGGCCAAGATGGTGACATAGTGAGACGTGTTTCTGTGTCTCTCCACCTCGCTATAACCTCCCTCCCACCCCCGGGATTGCTAAGCCTCGGCCAGGCAGCGAACATAACTTGGGGAGAGAGAGACCCTCTCACTGCAGAGAGCTCCAGAGCAGGTAAGACGGGCCCCAGCCTCAAGCTGGAGCTGGAGACTTGTGCTGCCCTGAGGCATTGTTTATGGGTGCCGGTCAGAGAGCCAGAATATTCTTTCACACCTAGATAACGATAAGCCACATGAGGGTGTCTGGGTGGAAGGCAGAAGGGAACCTATAGGCGCGAGTCTGGGGCGCCCTGGACTCCTGACATGCCATCGTCAACAAAGAATCTAAGGGTGTTGAACCTCAATGTCAAGGGTTTGAATAACCTGGTCAAGAGGAAGGCAATACTTTCCTATCTCAAACACTCGCGTGCGGACGTATGCCTTCTACAAGAAACACATCTACTGCGCAAGTCCAGAGCCTTTCCATAGCAGTTCTTCTCCTCCATGACACACAAGTTGGCGGTAGTCACAATGCTGTTTTCGCGCTCCTTCCAGGAGAAGGTAAGATAAAGGTGGCGAAGATCAGGGGTCATCTTCTGGGGTACAGAATACACTATGGCCCACACTCCATACTTTTGGGATCTACGCCCCCAACAAGAAGCAGGAGCAGTTCCTACAAGAAGCAATAGGAGAAATTAACGCAACACAGGATAGGTAGGTGATATTTGGAGGTGATTTAAACTTGGTGTTCCATAATGACTTGGATCGCTCCACCCAAGACAGGGGGCAGCAGGGGCAATTAGTGCCAGGGGTCCCCTTGGGTAACAGGAACTGAGTTTGAGGGATCTGTGGTGAGGCCAACATCACGCACACAGATCCTAGGTAAGGCCTGATTACTTTCTTGTTCCAGGGAGTTACAGGTGGTACTATGCTCAGTGGAAATTGAACCCCTGGGCCCTGTCTCACCAATCTGCGGTCCAGCTAGACCTCCCTCTTCTGCCCCAAAGCAGAGAACCCAGAATATGGAATCTATGGGAACCAGTACTACGCTGCCTTGAATCTATCCAACTGGTAGAGAAACCATTAGGGATTACCTGGCAATAAATGAAATTCCCGAAATCTCACTCAAGATGTTATGGGACGCCCTAAAGCCAGTAATCAGAGGCGTATTGATTGCTATATCAGTGGCACACAATAAAGCTAGGTGTAACAAACGGCCACAACTCCAACAACAGGTTCAGGAACTCGAGCGTATCCACCACCCCAAGGGTATGGAGGCAACGAGAGACGGTCAGGAAGCAATTGGCGTACCTTGACCTCAACCACGCTGAACACTTGATTCTACGTCCTAAACACACATTCTACTTGGGAGGGAAAAAGAGCCGGAGAATGAGAGCTAACACACTTAAAGGGCAGCGACAATCCTCGGGTGACACTTCCGAGTTTCCTAAAGGAAGTCGAGAGGTTTGGAGCGGTTTAAGGTCTCTGAATTAATATCACCACATCACAGGCACTAAGGTTACTTTTTCCCAAGCTACGCAGGAACATCTCACGTGGCCATTCTTAATTATCTGGAGAACCAACATTCAGTATTTGAGTATACAACTCACCCCGACCATCCAAGAGACCGTGACCCTCAATTACCAAGAACTAGTGGGCAGAGTGAAGCCAGACTTATCCCGCTGGCAACCATATTTACTTCTGTGGCTGAAGCGAGTTACAGCACTAAAAATGACAGGCCTCTCCAAAATTCTATATATATTGCTGACTTTGCTCCTATGGCCCCACAGGAGAACTCCATCTCTACAGAGAGCTTTCCAGACCTTTGTTTGTCGAATCGGTGCCCTCGTATGAGATTTGAGTTGGCGGACGCCGAGAGAGGGAGATCTGGGTGTCCCAGCCATACTGTACTAATTCCAAGCTACACAGCTCAGATATATGGTGGAGTGGTCGCACTCAGATTCTGAAAAATCTTGGTTATTTATGGACATGGCGCTGGCGGAAACTTCCTAGTGGAAGATCCCTTCTTGTAAAAAGCTGGCCACCCTCCTAACTTATACTTCTCGGCAATCACTGTGTCCATGCTTAGGGATGTGGGATGTGGTGGGGCAAAGAGAAACCTCACGTCCTTCCTCTCCCCATTGACCCCAATAGCGGAGAACCCAGACTTCACACTGGGACTGAACTACAATGTCTTATCTTAGAAGTGTATCAAAGAAAAATTATCCTTTGGACCTAATATCAGGACTCGTAGTCGAATAAACTGATTATGTCAAACAGCACCAAATACTTATTTGATCCAAATAAGGAGGATACCAGACCACTGACGTGACGTACCCGCATGCCTTAAAACCCCAACTAGAAAAAGAAGTTTCATGGTTGGAACAACTAATCTACAAGCCCAACCAATACACGACATCTCCTATTAGGAAGAACTGTTGCAATAACCAAGCTGGTAACCCGTACGCCTATGACTTAGGTCAGCTCCAGGCCAATTATTGAGGCTCGGGCCACCATAGGGATCTTACAAGATACATCCCTCAACATAATTTCTAAACAGACATTAGTGAGGAGGATGGAGGTATCTGCCCCAAACTTCCACTACAAATACAAAACCAGAACTTTGCATGTACTGGGAAAATGTTTTACAGATGATTGCTCTAGTGAATAATTTGGTGCTTGCTGATCAGGAAGGTGATTGGAAGCTGCATGTGAAGACTGTGAAGTCACTGACTACCTAGTTTCGTCAATTTTATTGCATAAACTACCTGAGCTATAGGTCCTGGTATTTAGAAAGAGTGAAGAAGCTAGAGGTGGAAAAACCATACCTGCACAAAAAATTAATCCAAAGACATTTTGTGGTGAAAGACGGAGAGGGACGGTTCAATGCTGTGCCTCCAGATATGAAACTGGAACAGATGATCCAGAAATCACAGAAAAGCTCAAAGGGAATTGTTGGTCAGACACATAAAAGTGAATATGTTGCTCCTTGTTATTTGCAATGTTTTCAGAGACATGACAAATTCAAAATGAATGGAACATCCTTAAACTGCTCCTCAACACTAACTTGTGGGAAAGAGAGAGGAACATTTTCATACACCTGTTGACAGTCCTCTTCATTTCATGCAGCAGCAAGGAAACCCCTTTGAAATGACTGAGCCTGTGCAATGGCACAACTTTATGACCAAACAATATGTGGATAGTGATATAAAGATATGTCTACTAGATTTCTTGGAACTTGGATCAAAACTATTTGCAGAATTGAAGCAGGACAGATTTGTATTGAAAGAGAAAAGGCTGTTTGACTCACTAAAGCTAAACTGCCACACTTTCATTGCCATAGTAAGAATGTTGTCCAACCAGCCACTACAAAACAGGTTACAAAAAACAACTTTTGCAAGCAAATAAAGAGATGAATTTAGCATTAGAAAGGGGTGAATTTATCAAGGACATTCTATAGCATGATCTTCTTCCAACAAACACATTATTTGATGCCGCAATCAAGTTAGTGAAGCACAAACTTGTACAAGAGCTTGAAAAAAACCTTTCACCTGAAGAATTTCAATTTGAAAAGGTGTCCTCATTGAAAACATCTGTTGTTGTGGACTATATGTCACAATTGCGAATGGTCAAGATTTTATCCATGCAAAGCTTCAGAGACGTCGTTCAGACTATTCTAGAGACATCAAAGTCAGTGTGCACCTTGCAAGAACTGCACATTGTCTTTGATAGTTATCTTGAACTATCTGTCAAAGAATGTGAGAGAATCAGACGGATGTCTACAAATAGCCTTGCCTGCATCAAAAATGTGACCCCTATACCTGTACAACTTGATACATTCTGGTCATCAACATCGAACAAGATGAACTTGGAGATTTTAACTTGCCAAAACATTGCTGATGCTTCAGTGAACACTGAATTTCCAATTATTGCAAGTGGAGTGATTGTCAATGAGGAGGTGGTGCCGGTAGAGATATATTCAAAAGGTACAGACTATATTGTTCATGAACTTAACAGCAAACTGGAGGAAGCTGACTATCGTGTTGTGCCACATGTTGAGTGGGCTGTTCGAAATTGTTCCAATTGAGTCATTGTGCTGTTAAATAACACAGATGTTATTATTGTGCTATTTAGATTTATTGCAATGATCATAAGTCAAGGATTGTCAGAGTTATTGGTACGTTATGGAACAGGTGAGAAAAGACACCTAACCCTGCTTCATATTCTGTACAAGAAACTTGACCCTGGGGGGTGTGGCCAGCAGCCAACCAAGATGTCTGCACCGTGAAAAGCTCTGATGATCATCCGCTTATACCCCCAACACTATCCGTTAAATACCCACTACAGCCCACTACACTGTAGCTGGAGGTTCTTGGCACCATGTAGGATATTCTGATGAAGTTTGAGGGGGTGGATTTGGTGCAGGAGCTCGCAGTCGGTGGGTGCTGCCTGATACTGAAGTGGGCCGTAGTGACTGTATGATAGGTGAACACATGGAGAGTGGTGTTCTCCGGTCCCTTCGCTGCATCGGGAAGAGGTGAAAGTGGCGTTGTGTAGGCTTAAGCACCAGAAAGCGAAGAGGCACATATATGGATATGTAGCCACTCTGGGAGAGGAGACTGGTGGGCGGTGTGTGCCGGGAGCACTATCGGGCTGTGCAGACAATTGGGGGCTGTCGGTGATCACCGCACTTGCCGACCAGTCCCAAGTAGGAGGTTACCAGGAAGCAGAGCCCCTCCGGTAAATGCCAAGCAGACTGACTTGAGCCACCTTGATGTTGGGGAGGTGTTGGCAGGGGGCGCTGTGGTGCGCCAGCCGTGGCCCACTGCAGCCATGATCGTGGAAACAATTACATTATGGAACTGGCAGGAGGGCAGCTACAAAAGCAACCGGTAAGGCCTGTAGGGCACAAACTTGATGTATGACCATGATTGGCCAGAAAACTGCCAGCAGTGATCTTGAGCCTAGAAGCTGGCCTGCAAGAAGGGCTTGTACATAGGAGCATTGAACCACCCATGATGATAATAAAGGAGCAGGGCTAATATTAAGGTTGGAGACAGAAGATAAAAGGCACAGTCTCTATGCTGGCCCAAGACAAAATTAATGTTGGGTATTGAAAGACCAGCATTCCCACAGCCGTACAAGAGAAGCGTGACCGGATGGTTGGGAGCCAGATGCACAAGAGACTGGCGACTATGGCAGCGGCTGAGTGGGAGTGAGACCTTCAAGGCGGTTGGCCATTGCGCTAAAAACTGTTGCTCGATGAAAACAAGGCATGTGGCCAAAGGGAGACGAGGGAGGTGGATCCAGTCCACTCGAAAGGTAGGGAGAAAACGGCAACCCACAAAGGTGCAAAGATGTTGCACCAAACAAAACTGGATAAATGTACCCCCCCAAAATGGACACCCTGGAGGAAGAAGGAGAGGAGTAACGTCAGAAGTCAGGGGTGGGAGAAGGCGGCTCACACTACAGATTTCATATTCACGGATTTCGCTCAAAACTTGAAACCAAGATCGACACTGTTGACTTGGATGTATGGCTGATGCACGCTGACCGTTGAAATCTTGGATCCCGAGTAAAAGCCACTGGGGACTCTATAACCACGCTCCAAACGACTACTAAAGAGTTCGAGACACATATGGAACAGCTCCAGGCCACAGCGACTGCCCTTGAAGTGCGACTAGAGGACTATGAGGGGTGTGCACATAGAAACAATGTACCAGAGAAAGCAGAGGATCCATCAACTGATTTCTTTGAGGAGGAACTGGTAACAAAACATTTGGCACCTGTCTAACTATTTTTCTGTGCAGCGTGCCCATCGAGTACCGGGTGACTGCCGCGACCGGGTGCAGCATCCCGTCTCGTGCTGGCGAGGATTTTTTATTTCAGAGATCAAGATACCGTATTGCAAGCTGCCCACTCCGCACCTCCATTATGCTTTGAAAATGCCACGATAACCCTCTTTATAGATTTTCAGTCAAGGTTCAGAACCTAAGGTGTTCATTTCTGGAAGTTAAAAAAACGGATGCATGGGAAAGAACTGAAATACAACGCTGTGCTCTTCCCTTCCAATCTCTGAGTGGTGGAAGAGGGGAAAATGTGGTTTCTCGACTCTCCCGAGGAGGTGTGGGACTGGCTGGATGCCTGAAGTAAGCCGGGAGACAACAGAAATAACTCTCGCCGACGATGGGGTGAGAATGAATCGCACCAATCGGGACGGCAACGTTACGGAGAGACAAAGATCGCCGACAAACGATCTAAGAAGGCCAGCACCTGCCCAATGTGCTGATCCCTCCGGTGGGTGGCGATACAAACCGAGACTGAGATACTTGCACAAGCCACCGTCAATGAAGGACCAGTAGTAGAGTAAAGTGGTGCCCAACACTCTTTGTGACCCTATTGATGAGAGAAAACACTCTGGATTGAAGTGACGTGAGATTCTGGAAATGATATGACACCTTCAATGAAGTTGATTTGAGATCAAATTAATCGTAACTATACCAATGTGCTGTGGTAACACGCACTATATGTCGGGGAGCTCTAACGCATGGGGGTTGGTTGGTCACACTCCCCCTTACTGAGAAATGGGGTACAGGGACTACAGGTACCTTGCAAAGTTGTGGGGGTGGGCAGTTTCGCGTCCACATTGCAGGGAAACAAGGAGGGGGCGGTAGGGGATAGTTTTGTTCTTGGGGAGTTCCAGTTCAGTAGATACACTTCACAGATAGCTAAGACAATGCAAAAGGCCACACACCACAACCACTCAAGAGACACGATACAGGACACTACTCTGACTATCTCTGGAATGTGTAGTGGGTTTTCCACTGACCGATCCACTCAAGTCAGTACAGGGGAGATTGTTGAACCCCACGAGGCGGTCATGCCCTTGATCATATCTCCATACAATCCAGATGCAAGATACCGTAAGTAGAGGAATATCCCCCAGTCAACTTGTGATCCTTTCCTGGAATGTAAATGGATTAGGGGACAAAATTAAAAGCGGAGTGGTATTGCAATATATTATGAGACGAGCACCCGTTATTGTCCTGCTGCAAGAAACCCATATACAGGGTACGTCCTGTTGTGCACTCAACAGAGGGGACTATAAGCGAGCAGCACATGCGGGGTACACCAGAGATTCAAGAGGGGTGGGCATCTTATTATGGAAGTCCCTTCCATTTACGGTTCGGGCTGTGGCGCATGACCCACTCGGGCATTTTGTGACACTGTTGGGGAACTGGAACGGTAGGCTATTACATATTGTGTCGCAATATACACCCCCACTGCTCCATTACCCCATGCTGGCTGAGTTGGGTACCCATCTAGTGAAACTACCACAAGGCGAATTATTGATTGGGGGGTGGGATTGCAATGCAGCCCTAAATGGAGAAATGGATTGTTGGCCAATCAGGCAAAAAGACAGTTCAGGAAACCCTTTCACCTCTAGCAGGGAACGGCCTTCGCCATTTTTCCACACTGCACAACAGCCGGTTTGGATACACACTCCGCCGTTGCGATTTCTTTTCATTACAAGAGAATTGACAGCCCTGATGAGTCACATCAAGTACACGGTGTGATGAAACACGTGTCGGCTGGCGACTATCAATTGTACTGATCAAGATTGAATGATAAATCTTTATCACATGCAAAACCTGGAGTTTGACCCTCCTTTATTCAAATGAATATTGTCCTTACGGTGGGGTTCCGACACCAGAACCCATTTTCCTACAAAACGTGTGCACAGGACTTTGTTCTTATCTGTTTGGTATAGGTCTCCTATATCAGTGCATGGGTTATTAGTTTGGGTTTGTTTCCCCTGACCTGTTTGCACCGTGATACAATTGTATTTACAGATTTACTTACCAGTCATACACGCATGAGCGCACATCTTCCTGTCCATCAATGCAAACACTTTCTCTTTGTCTACACAGTTCAGGAAAGCACTGGCCGAGTTCCTGCCAGTAATTGGTCTTATAGATATGTGGCGTGTACGCAAACCCTCTACCTGACAATATACCTTCCAATTAGGTGTGCATGGAAGTCTGTCTCAAATAGACTATGTGTTCGGGCTGGTAGATCAGCTGTCGCAATTTCAGGAGATGACCCTCCTCCCAAGGGGTATTTCTGATCACTCTCCAATCAGTGTAACCTATGGAGTCGCGCCCCCAGTTCAGTTCAGGTAACTCACATATCACTTAATCCATGGTATCTTAAAATTCCATATATTAAAGAAGACTTATTGAAAACATCAATTCATTCTTTTGAAGAAAATAAGGGGTCGTTCGTTTCACACCAAATCCCGTGGGAGGCCTATAAGGCTGTAATCAGAGGTCAGGGAGTCTCCTTCATTTCTGCTTACAAGAAGGAAAAGATAAGGCAGCTCACGTAAATAAAAGAAGAGATTAGGCAGCTGGAATCAGAACTGCTGCGATTGGATACCTCAGACGGTCAACATAGCCTACAGATTAAGCAGAAGGATTATAGAGACCAAGCCGAGGAGCAAGCCAGAGCGCATTATCGGGCAGCCTTGCACCGACTCTACAAAGTGGGTGATAGAGCAATTAAATTACTGGCATGGGTAGACAGACAGGAGCAGGCCTCGAGGTGGGTCTTCGAAGGCACTTCAGAAGATGGGCAGGGAATTGCAGATACCTTTGCAGCCTATTACCGACAACTGTGTACGTCATCAACTCAAATTATGCAGGTTGAGGCATAAGAACTCCTGTCCACTCTCAATTTATCCACCCTCGATAAGTCAGATAGAGACAGTGTAGAGCTGGAGCTTACAGAAAGCAATTGACACAGGCGATTCAGGCATTGAAAACTGGGAAAGCAATGGGCCCCAATGACCTGCCGATTGAGCTATACAAGGTGACGGCCTCCACAACTGCACCGTATTTATTAAAAATGTTTCAGGAAAGTATCAAAGTGGGGAAACTACTTGAGAACCAGGGACTTGCCAATATGGTCGTGATTCATAAAGATGGCAAGCCTCCAGACGACTGCATGCCATGTGCCATCCAGACCAATCTTTCTGCTTAACATAATGGAAACGGTCCTAGCCAAGATCCTGGCGAATCGTCTGGCCCTGTTGATGCATAAGTTAGTTCACCCTGACCAATCAGGATGTATGCCAAATAGAAATACAGCGCTTAACCTCAGGCAACTCCATGGAGTGCTTGGAAGGGCCGCAAATACTAGGGAAGAGGCGGTTGTAATATCATTAGACGCTAGGAAAGCATTCTGTATGATAGAGTGGCCCTTCCTATTTGCCGTTCTAGAGAGGATGGTCTTTTGGGATGGTTTTGTGGCATGGGTCAGGCTCCTATACTCTTAGCCCCTGGCGCAAGTGGCAGTGAAAGGGGGACGGTCATCAATTTTTAGGCTCCAAAGAGGTGTTGGAGCCTCTTGCTGTATGGATACGGGGCGATCACTTATCAGAGGACTTAAGTTGATTGTGGATTGGGAGGATAGAATCTGCCTCTACGCAGATGATATCCTCCTCTATTTGGCCAAACCTAACTCTTCCTTATAGAGAGTGCTACATATTTTTACCCTGTACCAAAAGCACTGGGGATATACTATAAATTGGGATAAATCTCTTATATATATTTTGTAGGGTGTGAATCCGAGACTTCCTAGAAATTGTGTGGCCCGGGTGGTGACAGAAGGATTTACGTAATTAGGAATCTATGTAACCAGGGACCCAACAGTGTTCCATAGCCGAAATGTAGACCCCCCGCTACGCCGTCTGCAAGAAGACATGCGACATTGGAGGACATTACCTTTGTCACTCTTGGGCAGAGCAGCCCTTTACAAGATTATGGTGCTTCCCCGCTTTATATATGTATTGGAAAATACGTCATACCTAGTCTCCCCGGGATACTTCAAGTCGGCGAAGGCTGAGCCCAGGACACTTCTCTGGGATGGAGGTAATCTGCAGATTGCACTAAACAAACTGACCAGGAGTTGGTACAATGGAGGGGGTCTCGCTCCCAGCGCTACAATTTTACTATTGGGCAATGCAACTCATAGTAGTCAATAGATGGATACAAGTAGCCCACTACGACCTAGCCGACAATATGGACGGGCATTACATGAGACCAGGAGGATACATCGGAGCCATTTATGCCGGGAAGCATGCAGCACCACTCCACACCCTGACATCAACGACAACTAATATATGGCACATAGCGTCAAAGGCGCTGGGTTGGAAAGACAAGATAACCTTAGCTAGCCACTGTGGGATACTAGAGACCTGAGATTACAGTGGAACCAACCGGGCTTTGATAAATGGGACTTGATTGGTCTCTCCAAGGGGAGTGACCTCTGGGTGGGGGGGAGGTTAGACCCTTTCCTGACCTTTAAAAAGACTATGAGTTGGTTCCCATGGAGACCTCCCGATACCTCCAAGTCATACATGCATTGCACCAAGCTATCCTGAGATATGCCGATCTTTCGGCCTCTTCCCCTTTAGAAGATAGGCTCTTATTTTTTTTTAATTGTCTTTATTGGTGTTTTCTCAGGCTCATATAAATACAATCTGCCAGCTTTATTATATAACAACAGTACAGTGACATTTACACATTTGACGCTTGGTGGGGAACCAGTCTATCTAGATGTCAGTGTCATTCAAATGAAGAAAACCATATCTGATCTCATATACATGTCCACTTATATTGTCCATTCTGTAATCAGAAATTTAAAGAAAAACAACAACTGAGGTTCAGTTAATTGTTTTGCCCTGCTATCACACTAGACAATTCACATTAAACACAACTGACTTAATTATACCATGTGCGATGGGGTTTACGTGTGCCAGGGTATCCACTCACATATATACCCTACAGAGGGCAGCGGGGACAGCTGAGGGAGAAGAGGCAGGGAGGGAGGGGAAAAGGGGAGAGACTGAGGAAAAGGAAAAGAGATAAAAATAAAAAGGAGATAGAGAAGGGTCACCAGCACACAAGTAGGAGCAAGCTGCGTTCAATTTGTCCTCCATAAACGTAAGATATTCCTGCCACTACATGGGGTTAGTCTGTGGAGGGTCTCGGGGTGCCCTCAGTGATTGTGACATGTGTTCCGCCACTAGTGCCTTATGGAGGTCCGTTAACCAAATTCGTATGCTGGAGACTTTGCTTGACTTCCAGGACATGGCAATTCTCCGCTTTGCCAATAGCAGAGCCAAATCTAAGAATTTATTAAGGTTTATAGCCCTGCAGATCGTTTGGTGACACCCAGCAGGAAGTGGAGGACTTGCGCTGGAATCGTGGTACCAGTTGCTTCCCCCAGCATTGCTGCAATTATGCTCCAATAGGCCCGAGGCAAGGGCACGACCAGACCATGCGGTGGAACTTTGCATCCGCACCGGCGCACCGTGTGCACCTGTCGACCAAAGTAGGATACATCCGTGCCAGTCTGTGTGGCGTTAAGAATGTGTGGTGCAGGTAATTAAACTGTGTATATTTCAGACGGGCATTCGTGGAAATGCTTTTAGGATAATCTATATTTTGTGCCCACTGTTTATTGCTCATAGTGTTCGAACGCTTGGTGTCCCAGTACTTCTTGAAGCTTCGACAATAAGGTGGCCAGACCAGGCCTTATGGAGCATATAAGGCTGACACTGCATGTCTGCCCTTTCTGTGCATCAGCAAAGTCTGCAATACATGCTAAGTTTCTGGTTCTGTCTTGACATTCCCCCATATTTGATAACATTTCCTCGCTAGTAGATTATGAATCATATAAGTACCTGGTACTATACCGAAGTCTTCCACCTGCCCCTCTAAGCTCTGCAATTGTGTATCCGCAAATAAATCGCCCCTGGTATCTAACCCCCACCTCCGCCCATGTCTCCCGCTCTGGACGGTCGTGACGTGTAAATGTCCCCCGCAGAATTTCAAGCAGCAGCATGGGTGCATATGGAGGTCCCCGAGTTTAGGCATCACGTATCTTAGCCAGCTAAGCCTAGCTTCTGTCATTAGCAGATTGCCTTGCTTTTTCTGTAGCGGAGTAGAAGCACCCGATAGCCATTTTTGAATGGCTTGCGCCTTAAGGGCAATGCCCAGCTTGACATCTCCATCCCCTGACCACTCGCTAGCTATCTCATTGGCCACTGGAGCTGCGCTGCGGCATAATAGTTCTCATAATTTGGTGCCCCCAGTCACCCCTCGGTAATTGGCAGATATAGCTTATGAAGTGCCACCCGAGCCCTAGAACTACCCCATATAGGTGCCACCAATATTACTTCCAAGTCCTTAAATATGCTTCGAGGCAGCTGGTGTGGAAGGGCAGCGAAGAAATAGAGTAGCCTTGGAAGAAGTAACATTTTAGCAATGGCCACTCTTCCCATGGGAGACAGGGGAAGATTGCGCCAAAACAGCAGCATCACACGTGCCCTGGATACCGCCCTAACCAGATTCCCATCTATGACATCCGTGCTAAAGTGGTAGATCTGCTCGCCGAGATACTTGAAGGTATCAGTCAGTCAGTCAATCAAAAATCTTTATTTCGATAAATCAATATCAAAAAAAGGCACGGTACAAAAGAAAACATACAATCACATTAAAAACAAAACATACGTTATACAATATTAAAAAAATATACATCTTTAGATTTAAAAACCACATATCACAGTTTACTAAAAGACAAAACAAAAAGAGCAAAAGATCTTTAAAATCATCACTAAGTTCATAAAAAAGCTATGTCATAAAATGTTTAAAAATCATTGTGCCGCCGTCAACCTAGTTCCTGATATATAGTGATATTTAACTACTAAAGTGCAAGGTGCAAAGCTTTACAATAATGTAGCCAATCTCTCATTCTCCATGAGTCTTTTCTTGGTGCGCACCGCACACATCAAGTAATTGGCTACATGAAAGACAGTGCTGGGGTGATTTAACGTGTAAGAAGGTGAGCAACCCAATATACCCTTGCGGGCTCGGGCAGAGTTTGTTATAATAGAGAATGGCCAGCAAGGGGTTTTGTTTGTTATGTAAATTTTCAGCACTGTTAGGACTTGTTTAAGGGCAATCAAAGTACCTAAACCTGAGATTGATCAGTGGCTGTTCTATTAAATTCAAAAGAAAGAAGTTCCTGAAGCAAGGAACACAGGATGTTACCACACTAACATCATATGTACAATGAATGATTAATAAAACATGAAACCAGGATTTTTGTTTGTCTGAAAGTTATTATTTAAATTCAAGGCAAAAGATATAAATTTCTGTACAAAAAAATGAACATTGACATAGGGCAGGGTACATACATAGATATAATATGGATATTCAAGGTGTTGGTTGCTTTTCCTTTGACATATCCAAAAATTAAGTCCAGACTGCTGAGACACAGTAATTAATTGATTTCAACTACCAATCAGAAGAAAATCAAAAAGCTGACATGAAACAAAATATGCAGAATTGGACTAAACAAGACGACGTTTCGGTCTTTTTTCGAATTTTCTTAAGACCATCATCAGGACAAAATAGTGGTATATACAATTGATGACCCTTTTTTGAATCAAAAGCACGTCAGTTTGGAATTTGTGACGGCACCCGCACCTTCAATTATGGCGTAGAAATCGGGCAAAGAACTAAATCAATTTCGCGTAGCATACACTCGTAGTGAATACAGTGCTGTAGTGGACAGGTTCTGGCGGTTGGTCCAATTTATGTCACTTTTCAAATCGCTCGAGTTTGTTTGGAGTTTTTGGCCACAGAACGTCAAATCGGTACGATCAGGTTTGACGAGTGTATGCTACGCGAAATTGATTTAGTTCTTTGCCCGATTTCTACGCCATAATTGAAGGTGCGGGTGCCGTCACAAATTCCAAACTGACGTGCTTTTGATTAAAAAAAGGGTCATCAATTGTATATACCACTATTTTGTCCTGATGATGGTCTTAAGAAAATTCGAAAAAAGACCGAAACGTCGACTTGTTTAGTCCAATTCTGCATATTTTGTTTCATGTCAGCTTTTTGATTTTCTTCTGATTGGTAGTTGAAATCAATTAATTACTGTGTCTCAGCAGTCTGGACTTAATTTTTGGATATGTCAAAGGAAAAGCAACCAACACCTTGAATATCCATATTATATCTATGTATGTACCCTGCCCTATGTCAATGTTCATTTGTTTGTACAGAAATGTATATCTTTTGCCTTGAATTTAAATAATAACTTTCAGACAAACAAAAATCCTGGTTTCATGTTTTATTAATCATTCATTGTACATATGATGTTGGGGTGATTTAACAGCTGCAAATAGAGAAGTGCTGGTCTAACTTGCAGAAGCCCTGCCTTTTTTAAGATTGGCACAAGATACTTCCTCCTTTCCACTATAAAGTGCCCACAGAACATGGTGAAATGTATAGTATCTTGGAAAGAAAAGCTATCACAAGAACAAGGTGGGAGTTCATCAGGTTTACACCAAGTTGTGTACTGACCTAATATCAGGTGAATCATATTTAGGCGGAAACGAGTTAATAAAAACCTATGAAAGGGGCGGTTAACCAGAGTAAGATAGAATTTTGGGCCTGGAGGGGTTGCAACCAAAAGGTGTGCTCTAACCAAGGGTTTTGTCAGCTCCTTTTCCTCTCTTAATAGGGACAGCCTCAAGAGCATGTCACTTTTGGTTCTAACAATATCATTCCGGGATATAGACTCCGGTGAGGAAAAGAGGTTAGGTCGTCCCAAAGCACTAAAACCATTTTTAACATAGGTTAACCACTTTATTTTGTGGGCGTTGTCAAGTAAAAGACATTCCTTCAAAATGGCCTGGTTTAAGGATAATTCATTATTAAGCCAAATTTTAAGCCACATAATTAAAGGGGCCACTCGGATTTTGTCTGTTATGAAATCGGCCCCCAGTTCAGAATGAACAGAATAAGATGGTGTAGACTGAGGTACAGACAGGACTGACCTAAGAAATTGATTTTCAGAAACCTGAAGACAGTCTATCGATCCATATCCCCATAAGGAACAGCCATAGGTTGCAACAGACACGCACTTAGCGTTGTAGATAGTCATAAGGGCTGGGACTGGCCTAGCCCCCAGCCTTCTGCTGAAACTCAAAATGGCAGAAGATGTTCTTACTAGGGCACTATTTCTGTTTCTTATTTGGGGGCCCCAACTCCCCTTATCTTCAAACATGACTCCTAAATACGGGAATGTCGATACTCTTTGCATTTCTGCTTTACTACAATAGAACGTTTTAACTTTCTTGCAGCGTGAGCCTTTACCCACCATCATAATTTGTGACTTTTTGGCATTTAGTTTAAGATCTAATGAAGTCATAAAAAAGCCAAAGGCGTCTAGTAACCGCTGAAGTCCCAGCCCTGTGCGGGACAAAAGCACCGCATCATCCGCGTACAGGAGGACAGGAACACAAGTCTCCCCTATACGCGGTATGTCCGGTGTTGCAGTCTTTAACTCGGATTCAAGGGCATTGATATAAACTGTAAAGAGCAGGGGTGCCAAAATGCACCCTTGTCTCACACCTCGTTTGGACTTAAAAGGACTAGTACGTCGCCCCCCCGAATCAACCCTGACGGAGGCCTGGAGGTCTGAGTGGAGATCGGCTAGAAGGTTTACAAGTGCCCGATCAAGACCCAAATCGGCAAGGATGTGCCACAATTTTGTACGGTTCACGAGGTCAAAGGCCGAAGATAAGTCCATGAACCCTAAGTATAACGACCCATCTTTTGCCATGGTGTATTTGTCCACTAACATCTGTAGATTAAGGCACTGGTCCATGGTGCCTCGTTTAGTTCTAAAACCGTACTGCAGGTTGGATAAGACCCCTCTATTGTCAAGCCATGCCTGGAGTCTAAGTAGGATGACCCTGCCCATAATTTGTACTGATGAATCAATAAGAGATAATGGGCGGTAACATGCTGGGTCTTCCCTACTTCCCTTCTTAAAGACGGGAATAATTACAGACTCCTTCCAGGAAGCTGGAATACTGTGTCTAGTTATGGCATTAAAAACACCGCACAACACCCTTGACCAAAGCTTTGGGTCTGTTTTAAAGAAATCAGCAGGGACTCCATCCGGCCCTGGGGCCTTGTTTTTTAAGGTCTGATCAATGGCCTTTTCCACTTCAGAGGCCTCAAAAACAACACCCTGCACCTCCTCTGACAGATCATCAACTAAATTGCTCGAATATATTACCTCAAAATGATCGATCCAATCACCATCCGGAATATTTAGTTCAAGGGAAGCTTGATCCTTATCTGAAAAGAAGGGCTGATTGACTACCCTCCAAAAGTCAGCACTATTTTTAACAATCTCAGGGTCAGACAGCTGTGACCAGGCAGATTCCCTGATCTCCTTCTTCCTATTTTCTAAGGCTTTTTTATATAAGGATCTTAATGTAGTTATTAGTGGACGGTCTTTAGGGACAGCTTTAAGGGCCTTGAGCAGAACGGTGTGAGCTCTTGAACATGCATGATCAAACCATTTTTTCTCCCTAGGCTTAGACTTTTTTTTCTTATTTGTCAGGCTGATGTCAATGGTTTTGCAGATATTACCAAAGGCAGACATTACTTGGAGATTTGATGCCCTTATATCCAAACATGTTCACATAATTTTCAGTCCTATCAAGGACGGCGTGAAGAACGTCCTCGGGGACAACGGAAGACCACTTCAGTCTGCGACCCTGGTCCTTTAACACCACATCTTGACTTCTATTCCCACCTAACCCGAACTGATTTAAAAAGACCTCCACTACTACAGGGTTATGGTCGCTAAATACTGAGACCAGTGTACCATAGTGGACCACCCTCTCTAAAATCTGACAAGACATAAATATATAGTCAATTACAGTACCGTTGCCATTACCTTTAAAGGTAGGAGATCTACTGTCAATTTCCCCACAACTAGATTCATACAGATTCCAAGCGTTCAGATAAAATTCAAGGGTCTCCCCCCTAGTAGAGTGCTCAAAGTGTGTTAATAATGAGTACGGTGGCCCTTCTTCTGGGGGACCTGTGCATGACTGATTGCAGGTATGAATATTAAAATCACCTAAAAGAATAACTTCAAACTCTTTTACCTTGGTTCTATAGACTGACCAGAAAGATTCAATGATATCCAAGTTCTGCCTGGTATCATCATTAGGACTAGAATTATAAAAATTAATAAACAAAATATTTGAAAAAGAGGGAGGATTAAATTCAACAATCAAACAGTTTTGGGAACCAGAATTGTGTTGTGTTAACACCCCTTTTAAAGACAATTTAAACAAGATTAACAAGCCCCCTCTTGGTCTACCTGCCCCACCTCTAGTAGCAGGTACAGAAAAATGGGTGTAACCATCCAAAGAAAAACTGTTCTTTAAGTCCCAGGTTTCCTGGAATGCAAGAATGTTGAAGGTCTTCAGTAGTTTAATCCATTCATCAATCCCTACCTTGGCCCTAATTCCGGCAATGTTCCAAGTCATTATTCGACAATGTTCACTTGAGGAGCCCTCGTTGGAAGACAGTCAATCATTATCATTTAAAGATGATAGAGGGGCAAACCGGTTAAACAGGGGCAAAATTGGAAGTGATTGTGGGTTAGGCCTACACAAATTGTAGCAATATGAGTCCATATTGACAAGCGGTTGGTGTTCTTGGGGCATCCCAGGAAAAAAGGCCTGCCTATTTGAGAGGTAGGCAGGAGTCTGATGACCAACATAGGAATTAGGAGTAGGGGTCAAGCTCAGATGGTTATAAAAGTACCCCAACGGGCGCACACTTATATTATCCTCGGTGACCGGTAAGGAGGCCGCCCTTACCAATACAGTTGTGACGTGCTGCGGATGTCTTAAATTTACGATAACACAGTCGCCTCTGCATGATTTTCTTGAGGTGCCAATCCAGTCAACCCTGCGCACTGACACTATGTCATTACAGAAAGCGACGGGAAACCCACAGTATTTATTTAGCCAAGCAATGACTTTATTGCCTAGAGAACTGGTCAACTCTTCCCGGGCTTCAAAAGAGTTTGAGTCTACTGTCGGGACATTTGTTAGGACCACTGTGTATGGTGTACACTCAGGGGGTAAATTAACTGCGGGTTTTTTCCTCCCCGCTGACCCCCCCAAGTTATTATCGCCTGTCTTATTAGCAACTGTTTTCTTCTGTAGGATAGGAGCTATGGTATCAGGCTTTGACAGAGGTAGAGCAGAACTTACAGAGGTAACAGGTGGCCCCGTGGGTGTACCTTTGACCCCCTTGCTGCTATTTGAACCAGGGGCCGCAGCCGTAGCAGCTACTCCAGGTCCAATGATCTGGGGCGATTTAGTCCGTGACAAATGTGTAGACAAGAGGCACCCAAGTCTAGAAACCTCCTTTGAGACTTGGTCTAATTTGTGATCAACCCCCTTCCTGTTCGCTACAGCGCCCTCAGGGGTCTCACTCTGATTTACATTTATGCTGTTTTTAGTAGTTACTTGAGCTGGAGGGGATAAGAGTGTGCTTAATCTGGCTACCTCTTTTGTCACCATATCTACTTTTACCATTAGGGGTTTAATCATTACCTCCAATTTAGTGGTCAACATGCCTGCAAGTTGCTGAAGATGATCACTATTTACAGCATCGTTACCCCCCTCAATACTATTATCTTTCGTTTCCTCCACCCGAACATGCTGAGAGGTTGCAATTTTCTTGGTTTTACGTTGCCCCCTTCGCTTATTAATCAGTCTTCTACAAGCCCTAACTGGACGGCGGGTCAAGGATGGAACAGTAATGGAAGGAGATGACAATACGTCATTACTAACAAGGATGTCCGCCGAAGTGGAAGCAGTGTCAGAATCTGACACTACAAGGGGGAGAACAAATAGGGCTCCCTCATTCACATTCTCAGTATTATCTAAGACAAGAGGGTCAGCTGTAGGCGAGGCGGGGGGGCTAATCCGGCTGAGCGACAAACGTCGATCAGAATTAATCTTTGCGACCATCTTAACCATATAATTATCCAATGTCCCGTCTAAGGCAGGAGTTTTAGCAGAGCGCAATTTTGCCATTTAATCGATAGACAGAGTCAATATACAGATAGAATAAACAAGATGTTAGGCACTCACTACTAGATGATTGAGTCCAAGGTCCAAACTGCCAGGGATCGTGGCCCTGCCCTGCCTCTACCTGCCCCGGACGGCCACAGACGGCCCCGCCCTTGTCCCGGGCTTCTCCCGGCGCGTCCCGCGATGCAGGAGGTGGGTCCGATCTTTAAATGCCACCGGGCGCAAAGGGGGCGTGTCCGAGTGTGGTTGCAGGGGTTTGTGGGCACTGTGGTCTCCCCGCACAGCGGCCGCACCTGTGATGGTTGTAGGCAGCGGCGGCGGGGGAGACAGCTCACGGAGATCACCCGGTCCCAGCAGAAAGGCAAGCAGCATCAATTCAACGCGAGTGAACTCTCCTTAGCGTCGGCAACCAGGGTTCCCGCTCTGTGATGCAATTCAGGGCCCGGGTTGTCACATGATTTTCTCTGTACAGTGCTGTCTAACTGTATGTCCATGTGAAACACCCTCCTCTGAATTGGTGAATAACAAGCTTTTAAACCATACAAGCCTCCTTGTTTCTTGTTCATGTAATGCTGACTGCATACATCATTTAACTGCCTTAAACTGATACCTGTTGGGAATTGTTGCTTTATATATACTCCATACCCATCCCGACGTGGTCTATGGGTTTTACTCCTGTTGTTCTTACACAGAGAATGGGTGGGGGCACACCACAACGAGGCCCTGGTTCGGCTGCAATGGGGCATTCCAGTGCCAGGCTGCGTTCACGCAATGTAGGCCTCTCAGCGCCTATCTCCCGATTATCGTTGGTGGCAATCCGGCTCCGGGGGGTTGGGGGGAGTCCCCTGCCGCAATCTTCACTGCCAGGGCCTCCAGCATCCCAGCCCGTTGGGACCTGAAGTAGGGAGAGGAGGCAAGACGCAGTGCCTCAGACATAGGCCTGGTCTACCTCAGTGGTATTCCAGTGTTTCAGGTGCCACGCTGTTATGTTTGCTATTGACTGTGTTTTAAACTGTTTAAATTGATGTCATTATTTTTATTTTGCTGGGAATAGGACATTGCACTATACTTCATTAGGGAAACGTTTTAAATCCTTTTTAAACAAAACGGGATTGTGTGCTTCAATCTCACCTTATTAGTGGGGACATTCTAACTTGGGCTTTGGTGTTGGGGACTTCTTCAGAGTCTTGTTCTCCTTCCCCGGTCCACCACGGCTTGCCAATTGATGCGGAGGGAAGTGAGGATCTGATTTGGCCACTCCTCCGCATTTCCTGCCTCAGCGCCGCAGGACGTGCTCTAGTCTTTACCGGTCCCAGCTATTTAAGCACATGCTGGCCCGGACGCTCAGCGGACGCCCGCAGCGGGCGTGACGCTGGCGTGGCACTGGCGCGCCAAAGGCAAGCCCGTCTGCGCCTGTCTGTGCCAAGTCTGCGCCTTGTGCCAGGAACTCTGGCCAACTCCCCCCAAACGCCGACAATCGCTGGACCTACCCCTGGGAACTGGTCTTGGACTTACAACCTCAAGAGCAGGGGGCCTGCAGGTTTGTTAACATGCAGGTTATAGAGGATGGTCACAGGTTTCAATGTGTTAACTGTGAGGCGTCTTTTCCACTGGGGTCTGGTCATTATCCTCTTAAGGATGGGTGTGTTGGGCCTAACCTTGTCCCATTGAAAACAATTGTTCACTGGGTATCTTCTTAATGCTCGATCCCTAATTAAGCATGCCATCAAATTCAATGATTTTGTGTCCCGTCAAAATCCCGATTGGGTTTTTATTACAGAAACCTGGGCCAGAGATTGCTCGGGCCCTGATCTAGTGGAAGCCATTCCCTTGGGGTATCCCCTTGTGAGACAGGATAGGGAAGGGAAATTTTGGGGGGGGGGGGGGGGTCTAGGGATAATGTATAAAGATGTCTACTCCTGCTTTACAGAGGGCCTCACCTCTCCTTCAGATCCCTATCAGGCTCTTTATTTTTCCCTGAAGGTTCTTTCGACTGAATGTTTTAGTGGAGTGATTACTTATCAGCCTCCTGGACCGAGAGCCCTGTTTACCCAGAATTTTTAGTAACAGAATAGAGCCCTATTTAGCCTACTCAAAGGTTATGTTTCTGGGGGATTTTAATTTTCACTTAGAGAAAACGGCGTGCCCTGAAAAGCAGGCCTTTTTGGAAGTCATGGAATCTTGTGGTTTTCCACAGTTAGTGAAAAGCTCCACACATACAACAGGACATATCCTTTATGGGATTTTTTCCAATGACCCCAGGGCCATGGTCCTGGATCCTATTCCCCTCTCCTGGTCTGGCCACTCCGCTATTCCCTTTACCCTAATAATGGCAGTACCTCCTTTTGACTCTAGTAGCAGGAATAGGGTGGAATGGAAGAGAAACCTCAGACGGGTTAGTAAGGAGGCTTTTCTTGATAAATTTGGTAATTATTGCCCCTCCTCCCATGTCGATGTTAATGTCGTCTACAATGAGTTTATCAGCTGGCTAATAACAGCTTTGGACTCTCTTGCCCCCCCCTTAAGAAGCATTATGAGGCAAGAAAACGCCCCTCTGACCCTTGTTTCTCCGGGAGAACTGTATTTCTGTGCTTGGAGTGGGAAAGGGATTTTGTCATTTTGCAGCTCGATGGCTAT
This sequence comes from Lissotriton vulgaris, assembly GCF_964263255.1. Classification (NCBI taxonomy): domain Eukaryota; kingdom Metazoa; phylum Chordata; class Amphibia; order Caudata; family Salamandridae; genus Lissotriton; species Lissotriton vulgaris. The sequence goes on from NC_141689.1 coordinate 912,939,580, forward strand.
GGCTTTGTACTAATCATAAGCTTTAAGACTTTTCGGTAGAAATTGTAAAGTACTTTATCCCCTTCTATCTCAGTGAAGGTGGCACTGTGCTCAGATTATGCAAAAAAACTTTGCTGGAAAAATTGACATTTGAGGTGAGTAGATTCATAGTGTCGCTTTGTTGTAGGGTGCTCTATACAGGAGCTACTCCCCACCTAATGTTATTGTTAATGTTACAGAGATTTGTATAGCGCAAGAGCTGCCCAGGCAAAGGGGCGTCCCGGCGCTGTCAGCGGAGCAACTAATACGGAGGGAAAGGCAAAGGCTACACAATGGGAAACAGGTATGTTTTAATGGCCTTCCTTAAAGCCAAGTAGTTGGTGTGGCTCCGAATGTAGATGGCCAGTGAATTCCAGAGGTGGGCTGCCCGGCTGCGGAAGGAACGGCCTCCTGCCCGCACTCTCCAAAACCTTGGAACCCTCACCAAGTGCTAGCCTACTGAGCTGAGCTGACGCGTGGGAACGTAGGGCGTAACTAAGTTAGCCAGGATACTGGGGGTGTTGAGTTTCAGGGCTTTAAAAGTGATGCAGAGGGGCTTAAATTCAATTCTACTGGCCACCGGCAGCCAGTGTAGCTGGTGGATGTTGGCTGACACCGGGCAGGACCTGCGTAGGCCAATCAGGGATCTGGCTGCTGCATTCTGGGCCCGTTGTAGCCGTGCAATCTCTGCCTTATTTGCCCCTAAATAGAGAGAGCAGGCATAATCCAATCTCGACATTATAGCTGCCTAAATAATGGTCTCACGCGTCGGGGGTCTAAAAAGCCCAATTGGGGTCTTAGCCCCCATAAAAGCCCAAAGCAAGTCCCTGCTACCTTTTTAGTTAGAACTTGGTAGCTAAGGGATGAGTCCAGCCATACCTCCAGGTTTTTGATAGCCTGCTTAACACCTTAGCTGCGGCGCAAATATCCCTCCCCAGTGCTGCGCTGTCCATTGGAACTAGTGCTGAATGGACGTCCAATGGTCGTGCGCAGCACTGGGGAGGTAGCGCTCGTGACGACCGTTGGCCGTCGGCAGCGCTTAAGAGGTTAAGAGGTTAAGAGGGGGGGCACTACACAGGCTTTATGGCCACCAGAGTTCGCTCCACAGACCATGGTCCTTCCCCACCAATAACACCTCTGATTTACTGGCATTCAGCTGGAGGCAGTTGGCGGTCATCCACTCAGCGACCACCGCCCGATCGCCCTGAAATTTCAGGGCGTCCCTCTCGGTGTCGCTCGAGAGTGCCACCACCAGCTGAGTGTCGTTGGCGTAGGAGACCATGGTTAGTCCTCTGTTTCTAGCCACTGCAGCCAGCGGTTGGACATAGAGATTGAATAATAGGGGACTGAGGGAGGAACCCTGTGGGACACCATGTTTAATGGAGTGTGTGCCTGAAGCAAAAGGGGGAACAGTAACAACAAATAACCTCTCACTGAGAAACTATGTGAGCCACTTCAAGGCCAGGCCGACAATCCCCGCCTCCTCCAGGCTTTGTAACAGAATGGCATGGGACACTGTGTCAAACGCGGCACTGAGATCCAGAAGTGTTAGACCGGTCAGCCCTAGGCTGGTTTTACCATGTTTTTTTTACCCTTTCGCCTTGTTTTTTCCACCATCCTTTTGTTGGACCTAGGTCTCTGGACGCCTTGCCACTGCCAAACAGTGCTAAGGTGCAGGTGCTCCCTCCCAACAACATGGCTGCCACAGGCCCCTGCTACTGCGGAGTGGCCTTTGTAGACACGCAGTAGTAGTCATGAGCAGGGTGGGACATCATGATACAGTAACACTACCATCCCGCCTTTTTGTTCCATAGCCTAGAATGTAGAACTTCCTAGAACCTTCCAGACCTGGGAGGGGTTACGCTTTGCCGCCTTTAGAGGAGGGTCACCTGACCAAGGGGTATAAGAGAAAAGGAGGGAAACTGAACTAGTCAGTTGGGGCACCACTGGACCTGGGGAAACCTCTGCAGGAGTTTAGGCGGTGGGGCCTAGGGGAGGAACCTACACTACTGGGACTGACTGGGCCTAAGCACTGCTTTTCCAAGTTAGATGAGGGACTCTGCCAGCCTGCTGATCTAGCCCAGCGAGGGGGGAACCCAGGGAACCACCTCTAGTGTGCTAGAGGTAACATTCTGTCTCTGAGCCCACCAATTCAACCCCCCCTCTTCCTTACCGGAGAACCTACACTGAGACCTGCCATTCATCCATAGAGCGGTGTCAAGAAGAAGGGGACCGCCTGCTGGGAGCACTGCTGGGGGATCAACCAGGTAACAGCTCTGCACCATCTAAGCCCTTCCCTGACTGAACTGTGCTGCTGGCGCTGTAATTCCTCCTGTGCTGTCCCCGCACAGTGCTGAACTGCTGCCAGACTGCACCCCCCTGTGATGTGCTCCCCCCAAGCACTGGACTGCCAGAGTCTGCCTTCGTGCCCTAGCGCTGTGCCTACTGGGCGCTTTATTGTTGAAACTGACCTGCCCCTTAACAGCGCTGTGTCCTCCAGGCGCTACAGCACTAGATTCTGCAACCGGCTGCCCTGATCACTGCCGCCGCCTGGTACCTGCGTCTGAGCACTGTGACCCGGAAGGGGCGAGAAGAAGCACCATTTTGCCCGATCACCGCCGTGGCCCCGGACTTGTTTGGCGTTGCTGTTGGACACTGCTGGAGAGTGCGCCTAGGCCCCGTAAATCACCGCCGTGGCCCAGGCTTCTGACTTTCCGCTCCCTGACGTGGTCCCCGAAGCCTAGGGAGGGCCGCCGCGGGGTTACTGCAGGCCGCGCTGGGCCTTGGAAGCCGACGTGGCCATCATCATGTGACAGGGCACCGGCCGCGTCATAGGCCGCGCCCCCAACAACGCCACACAGCTATTGGTGGCAGCAGGCGTGCCTCTGTTGAGCCACTCCCTGATTGGTCCCCGGCCGGCGAGGACGCCAGAGGTGGGCTGCCTGGCTGAGGACGCCAGAAGGCCCGAGGCCGGCTGGGAACACTGGCGAGAGCCCCCAGACTGTGAATACACGCAAGGGCCCCTCGAAGGGCCAAAGAGTAAGGTAACCACCCCCTGGGGGAGGGCGGCAGTCCCAGGAGCAAGCGGGGGCTGCCGTGGAGCCTTGAGCGAACGGAGAGGCGGCCCTGCTACCGCCCCTCCCCGCAGGAGACTGCAGTTGGGCCCTGTTTGACCGGATTTACCCTTTAGAGGTCTGAGGTGGGAGTGACATTGAGTAAAGGCCTCTCCTGAACTGGATGCCCAATCTCTGCCCACAGAGGGTTGCAGTGTCACAACCAGATCCCTTTTGATGCCCATGGTTACAGGGAAAGTAAATGTTGCTCTTGCCATACCCCTGAATAATAGCAGTGTTGCATGTGCATGATCAAATGCTTTTGATGCCTATGTTTATGGGAAATGTTATTGCCTAGCCTGCCCCTACATGATAGCGGGGTATTTACCGAAATATTTGAGAACTGATGTTTGAGAAATGTTTGAAAACCTGAATTGATGCCTAGTATCTAACAGTGAGTTACTTACCTGCACTGAAGAAGTCTAGATAAAAGAGTCTTGTTTTAAACAACTATCTGGTGTGGCGTCATTTTATTGCATGAGCCTCCCTGTCTCAGTGTGAGCGTGTGCTGCACTTCTGCTTTACACCTAGCCTTCGGGTGCCTACCTGCCTCGTGCCAAGCTACTGTGGTGGAATTGCTGACCCCAGTTCTAACAAGAAGGATCAGTGCTGACGTTTTCCCCGGCATCCAAAGAAGACCAAAGGTGTTCTGTCACAGCCAAGAGAGCAGACTCCGTGCTGTGGCCAGGTGGAACACCTTTCTGGGAGGAGTCCAGCGTGTTGTTCTTAGTCAGGAAGTCTGAGAGGTGTGAGTTGACATGCGCCTCGATGATCTTGGCTGCCCAGGGGAGTAGGGAAATGGGGCGATAGTTTTCAGGCTTCTCCGGGTCCAACAGAGGTTTTTTAAGTAAAGGTAGCACCTTGGCATGTTTCCACGCCTTGGGCACAGTTGCAGTGGAAAGCGATATATTAATTACCTGCCTCAAGGAGGGCATAATCGCAGGAAGCACCTTTCTAAATTGCTCTGGCTTAAGAGGATCAGCAGGTGAGCCAGATTTAATTTTCCTGCATAGTGCTTGCAGCTGGTCTGCAGAAATGGGTGTAAAGGACTCCAAGGTATTTGCAATTTGATCACACCCTACAGCTAGAGGGGTGATAGCTGTAGCAGGAAAGGACCTATAGATGTTATCTACCTTCCTAATAAAGAAGGAGGCAGGTCCCCGCATTGCTCATTGGACTGGATTTTCTGCACTGCGTGATTTAAGGCTGGAGAGTATCAAGAATACGCACTTTGCCGGGTTGTCGCTGTTACGGATTTGGTCGGCATAGAACGCTGCACGCACCAATTGAATGGCCCTATGATAACTTTTAACTGCAACTCAATAGGTATCTTTCGCAGTGGTGTTAAAATTTCTTCCCCCTATACGTTCCAGCCTTTTGCGGTCTTTGCTTAGATCGGCTAGATCGCTATTATACCACGGTCTTTTTCTAGCTTTACGGTTCAGTGACCATTTCTCAGGGATAAGGCCATCTAGTGGCTGCCTGATCCAGTCTGTTAAGGCCCTATATGCCTCATTAGGGTCATTAGGAAGGCTAGGGCATGTAGTGGACAGACGTTCCTGGAAAAAATCCCAGTTAAGCTTGTGCCAAGGGCGTTTGAGCGAGGATATCTGGTCCTTGCTCCGAGCGGGAGTTATATCCTGAAGGGAAATGGGGACAAGGTAGTGGTCAGAGCACTCCGTAGGGATGGGGGCAAGAACTATCAGCGAGGGTATATTAGTGAAAACTGGGTCCAACAAGTGGCCAGCTGTGTGGGTAGGGCTTGACACCAGTTGTATTAGCTGCCAGGCTGCCATATCTGCTATGAAATTTGCCACGTCACGGTCGTCTAATTTGTCTAGATGGATATTCAAATCCCCAGTGACTGTGAAGATGGCGGTGTCAACTGCCAGCACACTGACCGCCTCTGCGAGTGCTACCTTAAAATCTGTGGAAGGCCCAGGGGGCCTATAAACCAGAAGCCCTGACATGGTGTAGTTTTGGCTGAATGTGACCTTAAAGAGGACGCATTCACATCCGTGTATAGTCTGTCTAGTAAAGGTGCAGGAGTAGACCGATTTATAAATGACTGCGATGCCCCCTCCTCTGGTCGCCCTATTGAGAGTGAGGATACTATACCCTGCAGAAAGCGCCAGGCCAGGATCCACAATCATATTGTCCGAGAGCCACGTCTCTGTAAGAAAGAGGACATCAGGGGAGGTGTCCTCCAGTAGATCATAAATGTCAGCATGATGTCAGGCTAAAGATCGCTGTTGAGGTTAAAGATCTTGATGGCCTTCTTAGACCGTGGGTGATGACCTCGTGATGTCAGCGTAGAAGTGGCACTATAGCCACAACTCAAACAGCAGATATGCCCCTCAATAGTGTTCCTGCAAAACTGTCTACAGTTGCTCACCCCTTTCCTGAAGGCTAACAGATCCTTTTTGGTATAGGTCGGCCCAGCTTTAGTGAAAGGGGCAGCGTTTCTGGCGTCTGGCGACGGACTGGCACGGACGGGCGCAGACGAGCTTCCCTTTGGTGCGCCACCAGCGTGCCCGCTGGGCACGTCCGCTGCGCGTTCTACTGCACATCCAGTTTTATAGGGCCGGGGCCGCTAGAGCGCCAACCTCCCAAAACTAGAAGTGATGCTATTCTCTCTCCACTCAAACGACTAATGTTGCGTGGACCGGAGAGAATAGCAAAATGCCGGTAGGATCTTACACATACAGTCCACAGTACAACTATACAAGTTTCCAAGAGTGCCCAAAGCGAAATTTAAAAAGTGACAATTTTAAAATATAATGACCACAAAGGTCCGTTAAAATGATCGGAATTGCTCACACACTCACGCACAGTGTATCGCAAGTGCCCTCTTTTTTGATTGCACGTCCGCTAGCTACTCTCCACCTAGGCTTGGGAACTGCCCACAGTTCTCTGTTTCTTTATATATACATATACACACACACACAAAATGTATACATATATTATTATGTCTCCATATGTGCACTTAATTTAGAAGTTTAAAGATAAATAAGTTACATTTGTGTTAATAAAAAGTTAAAGTTCTTGATTATTAGAAAGGTTTACATTAAAAATAAAGGAATACTAATTATTACTCGTTTCATTATTATTAATGTTTTTAAAAGTATTAAAATAAAGTTAAGAATTACACATAGGGATATAAATTTGGCTAAAAGTAGGGGGTTAGGCATGGACCAGGCCACATGCACAGAGCAGGCTCCACGCCCACCCCCGTTGTGCACATCCAAAGGCCAGGCGCCGTGTGTGCTAGAAATTAAACACAATGACATTTGCTGAAAACAAATGAGTGAAATAAAAATTGATCATTTTTGGTTACCATTGCACACTTATCCTGACTACCATGCTCAAAATGCCAGTTTTCCAACAGCATAGTAACAAACAAAAAATAGAATTATTAAGAGAACAAAATGGATGGTGCACATTATGCTGATTTTTGTATGCATTTAAAACAGTAAATGGGGAGTTGCAGTTGTACGGTTGAGCTAGAACTCAATTATTAGCATGTTTGTTCAGTGAATTCCATAGTTTTTTCATATGATTTGCATATGTTCAAGCCCTCACTGCACACAGCATTCAGCCGTGCAAGGTGGGTTTAGGCAGAGGAAGTGGCCTGTGCCCCACCTCCTCTTATAAACAATATTTCTACATATAATATATATGTAATCTTTAATTATATGGAGAAAAATTCATGATAATACAAATGCTGATCAATATTTCTTTATTTTAATACATGTCTCTTTATTGGGTTTATAGGGTTCATGCCTTGGAATGGGTTTATTGTTAAAGGTGAATTTTAGGATTTTGGGTATAAGTCCATATGTCAACTTGTAAGTAGTGTTCTCTCTGAGTAGCCAGTCTGGGTTCTTTATGGACATGCACGCTCTCCAAAATGCAACCCTGATTGAGAACTAAATAGGTTTGGCTGCTGAAATAGCTCTGCCCTCTAATATGCCCACTTACATCTTACAACTCTTTGAGAGGAAATGGGACAGGGAGACACTGAGATGGAAAAGAGAGAGTGAGAAAACAAGAATGATTAGGACTAGAATTAACTGAATCAGAGGGAGATTGAGGAAAGTGACACTACCTATGCAGAGATACTAACCACCTTATGTGTGTCTGACAAGAGAACATGTGAGAAAATCAAAACATGGAAGGACTGTTGTCGGTAATGAGGTGGAAGAAAATAAAGATCACAGCATGGTTTTCATATAACACACAATATGGTAGTTTCAACTTTAAAAACTTGCATCAGATATTGTGACATAAACACAATAGTGTCGCATACACATTTGATAAGACAGAAATTACTTAATGAATCCATCCATGTATGCACCACTAGCCCTGGAGAAATAAGCATTCTTAAGGATATGGTCTTTTATATCATCATTTTGACCATTTGAGTATGCTGTGTATACCCGTTTTCGAAATTGTGGGCATTGACTGATTTCTGATGCCATTAATTTTCTTGTATCTGTTTTTTTTTCTTTTGGAAAGCTGGAATTGGGTTAAATTTTAAGACATACCTAACATAAACCATTAACATGCATGAGTTCATTGCTAGGATACCTTGAGGGGAAATTCAAAGAGAAGATTAAATTTGGCATAAATTGAATCAGGAAAATATAGTACGTATTAATGAGGCAGGTGAGACTGTGTTTTGAAATGTATTTAAAATATGTTTTTACAGTCATACTTCATTTTTATGAAATAGTGAATATATGTGATTGCAACAGTTTTTATCGAAACCAATAAATGTAATTTGAGAAATATACAAGCTGAGCTATGGGACATAGCCAGTGAAATTGTTTTGCCTTCCACTAAAGAGACCCAGAGATAATGTCTCAAATTGGCAAGAGTCGTCACTTTGGGCCTAATTACGATGGTGTTTGGGTGAGCATCCGACCGCCATCACAGTGGGTTGGAAACCTACCGTCATGTCGTCAGCAGTTCCACCCGACAAACTAAGATGCAACCGCCATGTAGGTGGTCGGAAACATCCCCTTTTCTATTGCAGCTTGTGCTGCAGCCTGGAAAAAGAGCCACAGCACAAGTCACAGTGGAATAGGGGATGTTTTAAAACATCCATGCACCATGTGGCAAGCACACAGACTCCTGAACGATCAAGCAGGCTACATATTTAGGGATAACGTTTAAGTTTAATTATGAATCCCTATTGACTACTATTATAGACTCACTAAAAAACTAGAATAGGCTTCCATTAGGGACTATTAGAAGTTGCAATATTATTAAAATGACAATGCTGCCTATATTTAGAGTCTTAACCCCTGATTCTTACCTTTGGTGTTTTAAACTAAAATGGATTTAGCTCTTTCCTGGTTTGCATGGCAGTATAAGAAACCCCGTCGAGCTATTTGATATCTTCAGCATCCTCTTTCTCAGGGAGGATAGGCCCGTCTATGTTTATCATTTTGATCATCTTTCTTGTCTAGGTTTACACAAATGGTGGACTTTAAAACAATGTGTTTCCCATTATGGGCTCTCTATGATGACCTTTCACCATTTAGTGGCTTTTTCGACCATTATATTCTAAATGGACATGTTTTAAGTCCATGGCTGTGTACTTCTACGTATGGTCAACAATTAGGTGATCTCTTGATTTGCAAAAAAAATCATAAATGTACTTCTCTTTGTCATAATCCTTGACTTCCTGAATTTTCAAATGATACTTTTGCTAATTTATCATCTAGCTCTATACTCCGACATGTCAGTCGGTTATTCAGTGGCCTCGGTCACCAGCACTGACCTGCCCTGATGCCGCCCAGACTACTCACTGGGGTGGGACTACATCCACCAGCTTTCCAGGACATCATGTGGGGGCTACTAGGCCCATGAGCTCCAAAAATATCGTTGGAGGTGTGCCACAGCAAGGGTGCCCCCCTCACCAGCCCCGACCTGTCCTGCTGTCGCCTGGACTTTGTCTGTACTCGTTGGGGTGGGGCTATATCTCCCAGCTTTCCAGGCCATTACGTGGGGCTGCTAGGCACCGTAGCACCATAAAATCATCAGAGGCGTCCCGCAGTGCAGGACGCATGCGGTTCGTGCCCAAGTGGACACTGGGCCAGGAGCGGGTCCACTTGTGCCCGTCTGCAGCTGGTCAAGTCTGGGCACCTCTCTTCGATTTCCACCCCTGAAGTGATTCTCGAGCTTGCCTGAGCGTGGTGCTCCACTTTGGAAACGTCAGATCTTACAGTATAACTGTTATGGGGAAACGTAAGTTTGTTTGGGGAAATGCCATTACACACCCCTCTGTCTCCATTGATAACATTCTGGAAGGGTTGTTGGGATTGTCACAAATTAAATTGAAGTGACTAAGTGGAGACTATACTAGGATGGGGATGATCAGTAGCCTAACACTGCTTGCCCCTGTACTTGCACAGATACAGTTGCCAGTGATGTGTGGGATAATGGTAAACCATCAACGTCACAGCCTGTCTCTGCCTCTGTTGCAGCCATTCAGTGCAAAAGAGAGCTAGGTAAGTCAGTGGCTGTTAAAAAAAAACATCCCTCTCATGCTATTCCCAACAACAGCCAATTACTTTCCTGGGTACAGCCTATGCCAGCATCTCAGTCACAACCTCAATTAATTTCCCCTACACAATCCCTTGGTTCTCAGATTAGTGTCATCCCATCTCCTGATCCTTGTCAGCTTGAGATACTTTGTACGAAAGTTAGCAGTATTCTTGAAGAGAAACTTAAGCCATTGACAGAGCACTTGGATCGCCTTGAGACCCGTCTGGGTAGTATTCCCATCCACTCTTCCCTAACAGATACCAGCAAAGAAGACATAAGTGGGGGCCTTCTAGATAATGGTTGTGCTTTGCCTGTTCCTCCCAGCGAGGCGTCATCTAAACAGGGACTAACTTCAAGGGGAGGGGCAGTTAATGCAACTCAATTTAGCCCGTCCGCTTAGCTGAACACCGCAGGAATAAGCGCAATAGTCACTTCTCACATTGATTTGTAGAGGGATCCAATACCATGCAGGAATTCTGAGGCATTCCCAAAAGTCCCCAATTCTGACTCAAGAGTCCCAAGTCAAATCCAATGCGGAACCTGTCACAAGCCAAATAAATTCTTACTGGACTTTGCTAAGAATTTGCGTCATCTAAACAGGGACTAACTTCAAGGGGAGGGGCAGTTAATGCAACTCAATTTAGCCCGTCCGCTTAGCTGAACACCGCAGGAATAAGCGCAATAGTCACTTCTCACATTGATTTGTAGAGGGATCCAATACCATGCAGGAATTCTGAGGCATTCCCAAAAGTCCCCAATTCTGACTCAAGAGTCCCAAGTCAAATCCAATGCGGAACCTGTCACAAGCCAAATAAATTCTTACTGGACTTTCCCCCGCTGTTTGCCTATATATTTTATAGTTTTACCGGAGTGCCACCCCTGAGGGACTCTCAAAGTAAATCCAGGGGGAGCTACTGAATACGTGTATTTATTAGCTAAGGGAGCACTAACAGTTTAACCCTTTGAGGACTAGCAAGATTCTAATGGTGCGGAGGGTGGGTGTCTGATTCGCTCAAAGATATTGATGGAGATTGCATTGTCATTAATTTTTGTAGGCCATAAAGTGTTAGAAATACATTGAGGCAGTAAGAGGTTATTGGTTGTAACAACACAAACATTTTCTCTCTCTGTAGGCTATTTGTATAAACCAGCAGCTTTAAGAACCTCGCTCAGCCCACTTATTTTTGTACACTACAATAGGTTCACCATTTTACATGGCCTCTTTGGGCTGGATTGACTGAGGTTTAAACCAGTAGACAGGGCTGGATCAGCACCTATTACACCTAAAAGAAAGCCCCCTCCCAATGCCCCTCTTTGTTTGGGTAATGTCTCAGGCCATTCAAAATTCTGAGTTGGAACTCAGCTGGCCTACACTCGAGATTTTGATTCCAGATTGGCTTTCTTTCATCAGGCAATACAACATTTTAATGTTTCAGGAAACTTGGGCGACACATGAAATAATTTTGGATGGTTTTGTGCGTCACAATACTTTGCTAACCGCCTCTAGATCAGGTTGTTCATCAGGCAGGCAGGCCATTTGGGTGAACATCTTGGCTTGAGGTTGTGTCAAGTCAATAAAAACCAAAAACAATAACTTTCAGGTAGTGAGGTACAAAAGGAGTCCAATGTTGTATTTGAATAATTTTTATAATAGGATTTATTAATGTTCCTGATACTAAATTTCTCATAATATTCAATTATATATCCTCCTTACAAAATACTGTCAGTGACAGTGGGCAACCAGCAGGCTTTTGATTTCTTTGGTAAGTTTAATGCTAGGCTTAACCCAAAGGCAAACACTTTGTGCACATTTATCAGTTACCTCAAATAACTACACCCACGCCCAATAGTAGTATTGACATGACGGGCTTAGAGCTGATGTTATATCTGGCGTCTCATGACCTCGTTAATGTTATGGACATCGCTGCCCAAAGTGTAGTTTTGCTACCCACTTATAGGGGCAGAGGCTGTGCATCTGAAATCGATTATCTCTTTAGTTCACCTAATTTGGAGGAATTGCTGCTGTTTGGAAATTTTCCTCAAATTACGGGGATCATAATCCCATTGAGGTCACAATCACATGGTCTCTCAAGCCTAATTTGTACAAGAGAATGCAGAGCGCGGGATCTTGAACTTTCTACTGATTACTTAAGATTGAAATGAAGAGCAGTTGCACCTGTCCACTTATTCCATAAAGTGATCAAGGAGAATTTGGTCCTGGTCATGGCTTGTCTAACTGAGCATGACATTACCTTCCCAGCGGTCGTGGCATTTACCCAGCTCAATTCAAATGTTAGGAAAGAGCTAATGAGACCTTCACGCCCTTCAGTTAACGGATCTGGCTGCTATAGTAAAAAATGCTCCGTTGCCAGCACCAATTACGCTTGGCCCTTATGGCCACCCTAGGAACCCACTAGAGGTGGCATTATTACGTGAGAAATATAAAGAAGTCATTGTAGCAAGAAAGAAGAAAGTACTGGACCAACAAAGGGGATCACTAGCCTCAGTGGCAAATAAGAAGAACAATAAACTCTTTTGCTCTGTGGTGAAAAATATGCGACAATTGAATCAGGTATCAACTCCAATTAGCGGTAATATCTCTAAGAGGCCTACGATTCACACTTCAGCAATATCTATGCTGCTATCTCAGCAGAAATTTAATTACCTGCCGTTTCTGCCCATGCGTAAGTGCACCTGACTCTGGATGAGGTTGAAGATGCCATAAGTCAGAGTATTGGAGGTAAGGCCCCTGGCTGGGTTGGGTACCAACAGATCTTATCAAACACAATTGAATTGTAGGCCCCATTATTACTGAACGCTTTTCACAGCCTAACCCATTCCCCTTTACCAAGCACATGGTCAACTTCTATTATTGTTCCTAGTTTTAAAAAGGGTGATCGCTCACAACCTGGTTGCTATAGGCCCATATCCCTAATAAACACTACATAAAAAATTATGGGTGGGTCGTATATAACAGGATAAGGGAATGGGCAGTGGAGAAGTCCATCCTATATCCTTGACAATATTTTTTTAGGACCAAGGTCGGCACAGTCGAGCACTGCCTAAATCATAATTTGCTCATTGGAAAATATACTGTAGTCCAGCAATCTCTGCAAAATTTAGCATTAATGGATTTGGCATGAGCTTTTGACTGTGTTCATTGCTCGAAGCTGTGGTCCAACCTTTTAGCATGGGGGATAGACGAAGCACTGGTGCACGTTTTAGCTCACTTGCACAGGGATATGAAGGCTAGAATTAGAATAAGAATTAAGGGGGAGGTGTCTAAAGATATAGGTATTTTTCGGGGTGTGAGACAAGTTTGTGTTTTAGCTCCACTTTTATTTATTTCATATATCAATATTCTGCACCCCTTTTAACTAACCATCACCCGGAAGTCCCTAAAGTTAAAGGAACTCTTTCACCCTCGCTTTTCTACTCGGACAATACCGTGTTGATGACTCGCACACCAAGGGCACTGCGTCTTTAAGTTCAAGGTAATGTGGATTTTATGGACACGTTAGACCTACATACCAACTTTACAAAATCTTAGATTATGGCCTAAGGCCAGAGAAAGTACAATCTGTCCTCCCTCACTGTGGGCGATTACAGCTTAAAACCCACCAGCACTTTTACTTAACTGGGTTTAGTCTTAACTGTTAATAGATAGATCTTGGATGGTGCCTATTGCCCATTGCAGGAATAAATCTTCTAGGGTGATCGGATCATTGTTCAGCCTACCGCAATGCAGGAGGAGAGGAGCTCTCCTGCACATTTTGTAAAACTTTGAAATGCAATGACTCCCGATAGCTGCATATGGGGCTGAGGTCTTGGGCATCCTTAAATGTAACACTATCCAGGCAGAAGAAAATAGATTTTGGCTAAGGATTCATGTGGCTCCTGTCTCCACCTCTCATTTTATTTGCCATACTGAATGGATTCTGCCCTTTTGTATAAGATTACGTTATTGCCCGTCTCTCTACTATGGGTAGCGTCATTGAAAAACAAGGAGGCAAGTCCCTCAAGAGACATCATCACAGATTGCCGTAGCTGCAACAAAGTCATGAACATTCCCTGGCTAGCAGCGGTGGAAGCTTGTTTGCGCAAGGTTGGCTACCAGCATCTGTTTGAGAATCCTGGGGGGTAATCATGCTATTAGTAAAAAGCAGCTGAAACTAGCCCGGTATACATTTTTTCATGGCGGAATATTGCCCACATATATTAGGAAGTTGAATGTGTGTCCGTTTATTGGAATATTAGAGCAGATAGATGAATTGCAGGGAACCCGACTAAACCATTGGGCTGTTGGGAGCATAGCTATTGTTTTGGTTTAGGGCCGGCACTGTGAAATAAGTGTTATGCTTCCCATTAGGCTTTCAAGTATATGTTGATTCTTTGCCAGTGCAATGGCAGCTCAGTCCAATCCACACCGCATTTTTTTTCTTTCTGCTGTATTTATGCTACGCATACAGAGCACATCTTGCTCCTTTAATTAAGAGGCGTAGCATTACTGATTTTAGGGCAGCATTTAGCATACTGCTTCAACTCAATGATGACGAGTCAATAGCTCACATAGGTGCTTTCCTAAGAACTGCCATCCGATGCCACTTTTCAATGAATACTGACTACATAATCATGTAGTTCTGTCTCAATCACGGTTAATATGTCATGTAATTTCATTATGTATTCTTATAAACTGTTTTAAAGTATTTAGGTTTTTTATTGCTCTTTTTATGCGTTTTATTGAGTAGGTTTGGACTTTTAATGGATACTTTTGAACCCGAATAAAGATGAAATTGAATTGAATTGCATTCAATGGTTCATTTGCTTTTAGTTCACTCATTGATTAGTATTCAGTTTCACCTAGGGAATGCTTCAAGTATTTGCCAATGCAGGGATTTTTTGCAAATACTTTAGAGCCCAAGATAAAGCTTGCGTCCTGCCCTTATACTGACCTCTTTGCTGCAAAAACTGATAAGAAACTTATTGGCAGAACATACAAAATGGTTGTAGCACAACAAGAAAACAATGAGACTCTTAACAAATATATGTTCAGACAAAGGAGGAGAGCCTATCAATAAAGAAAAGATAACTAAAAGTTTTGTATCAGGACATAAGGTTCTCATTGTATCACATATTAAAACACAGCATTAACAGCAGTTAAAGGACATATGCTACACTCCTAGACTTCAAGTATCATTCTCTAGGTAGGATTCTTCAGCCTAGATTTACTAGGACTTTGTGTCACTTATTTAGTAAAGATCTGATTCAAAATCCATTTTGGTATTTACAAAGCCACCCAAATCCTGATTTGTTTGGCTTTGTAAATAAAAGTAATTTTGCATCAGGTATGGGTCATTCCTGTGCATTCACCCATGGATTGTGATGCAAACACATATTTACAAAGACGAATACACATGGACAAGCGCTGAAATGGTGCGCTTACCTGAGGTTGGTGTAATGAGGAGAAATATCTTTATTTCTCCTTGTTATTTCCTCTTTGCATTCTGCAGCAAACATATAATGCGGAAATAACTTCAAATGTTTTGCTACTTGGATCTCTCGGGTATACCCTAACTTACACAGCTTTCATTTTAACTCTCTAACAGACTTAAGCATTTGCGTTTGAGAGACCTTTATGAATCACAGACAGTCTAATTACACTGTTTCTATCTCATTCAATAAACAAACTAGGTATTTGTTCATTGTTAACACTTAACATAAGTAAAACATACAAGAGTCAGAGGCTTCAATTAATTTATTAACTAGATTCATAGTAGCAAGCAGTAGTAAAATGTTAAATCCCATGGGAGTACAAACAGTCCCATGGGACAATGCATGCGTTATCACAGAGACAACAGTGACTTGATCTAGGAAAGATAAATAATTTTAGTTATCACATTGGTATTGTGAAGGAATATTGTGCTAAAATCCAATATGTAGGACATGTGTATATCAACTATATATTCGCGCCACTCAAACTGTAAACAACAGAACTTGTTACTATATGAAAATATTTATAAAATACTGTACACTTCTTCCTTGAATGGCCAGCATATGTAAACAAACAGTTTTCTTTTCAGTCGAAATTTCAAAATAAAATATGATTTAAAGAATTTGATCTGTGAGGGCCCAGCCCTAGCCTTGTTGTTCTGCTTTGTCTGGCATGGTGCATTCGCACTATCTCATTGACTTTCATGGACGACGTACAGTATGTACACCAGGGTAAACACTGCACAAGCGCACAAGGACAGAGTGGAACCATGGTCCTTTGCATAACATGCCAGTTCATCTCTCATACGATCACTGCTCAAATATCACAACACACATCGGCCAATTATACATCGACTCATAAATGTATGGCAGAGGTATTGCATCAAATGTAGTTTGAAACAAAAGAAAATATTCAAATGCAGATTCTGTTTCTAACTCAACGTGTCGGCCAACAGCATAGACATCGAATCACACACTATGCGATCATATGTTGGAATTGTATGATCAGTTACAGCATGGGTATTTTAGGGGAGGTTCATCAATGTATTCATCTCCAGTGTGGTTCTGGCACTGCCTTGTTTTGCAGCAACATTCAATAATACTGCTACTTGGCAGCTATGAAGGTTGCCATATTGCTTATACAACAAGAGGCACATACACTTAACTGACCTTTGGAAGTTTTCAAAACTCAATTGACAGATGGTAAGGCGGTGCAAAATCACAAATAAATGCAAACTGTGTTCTCATTTTTACACATTATTGATTCTAACATGTCTTCCCTCTGGCTGCAGAAAAAACATGATTCACAGATACAAAATTATTTAAAACCATAATTGAGCGTCTGCGGATGATTTTGCAATTCTTCTTACTACACGGATCTAATCTATTCTTTGCTCTTCCAAGTCCAATATAGCCCCACTTTAGATATTTAAGCACATATTTTTCAAAGTAGATCTATAGTAAAACAAAATGTCTCCAAAATATTGCAGGGATGGATTAAGTCACATCCTATGTCTTAACATATTTTGAGGCAGACATCAAATAGTACAAAGTTGAATATTTGCCAGTCAAAACTAGGGCATGTATAGAGGTAAGGATATCTGCAAGCTTTGATCAGATGAAGATTTTAAAAAAATTGGTGACGCAGTTCCTATCAACAGTCAAGGATATCTTTCTTCAGTAATTTCTTTAGTCTCAGCAAACTTTGAACCTAACTTTTCAGTACAAAGTAACACAGACCAACGTTACATATCTCGGAAAGTCTGCTTAATGGTAATTATCCAGTAATAAAATAACCACTCATGTTCGATTCTCTGACATTATTTCAGCAATTATGTTTTGCTTTGGTGACCCTGTAGTATATTCTTGTGCTGACCTCATAGATGATGTGCCTTGGGACATTTGTATTGCAATCAGCTTCAGCAGCAATGGTATATTGCATGATATGGAAGGGGAATCCTCATGATTTTCTTCATTTCTTTTTTTTGTTGATTACTAATGCCCCCTATATTTCGGAAGTAGCTGTTTTCCAAGTGATAAAAATACTTTGCACAAGAAAGAAGGAACAGGTCACTTGTAAATCCAATCAAAAGGGTTTCAGCGATGGTGCTGCAGACACAATGAATATTCTTTAGCTTCTAAAGTTCATCAAGGAAATCAGAAAACAAAACCTCTGGTACAAATTTATATTGCGCTTACTACCCCTGACGAGGTGTTTGTGCATTCCTCTTCATAGAGTTGGTTGCATCTATCGAGTCATTTCTTTATAGCGTCCAAAATGTGGCATTTCAAGTGCTCACTTTATCTCAATAGGCAGCGCTTCAGTCATGCAATCAGACCGGTCTATAGGCTACTGAGGCGAGTCATGAGTGTAATATGGGGGTTCAGCTGAACAGGGTTCTGGCTGATTCATAAAAACTGTTCTTCCGTCTTAGGTGGAGAGGGCATTGATGTTCTTTGAAAGATCTCCGACCGCCTGTGGCCAAAACCAAAGTGGTGGCCATGGATTCAATGTGAAGATAAGCCCAAAAATTTACTGAGAAAATAGTCCAATTTATTCCAAGATAAAAAGGCACTAGAGTTCTTCTTCCACTGGATTATTTTGCAGAGGGGCCCAGCCGGATTGCCACTCTGCAATTGGGTGCAGTAAATGTTATATGTATACCACTGTGAAATTGCAGATGTATTGGCTTGTAGATTCCTCTGGTGGCCAAAACCAGAGCCAGAGTGTCGAATTATTAGGCCACAGGAATGAATGATGGTGACAGAGAAAAAAAAGAGTTTCACATAGCAGTAGAGTGAGCTATTCAAGTCTCCCAAGCACTATATTCAGCTTGGTTTGCTATGGGACGAATACACCTACATTAGTTTCAAATTCATTCAGTTGGAAATTTGTATTTTCGCCGTAAAGTAACTAAAAGTTACCAACTTCTGCACAGCCCTTTTGGATCTGGGTCTGTACAGAAGTGCTGCAATCTAAGTGGTATAATTAACTACATTGAAGAGATTAATTTTTTAACAATAATTCAGTGTTTGTTAAATTCATGACTAACAACGTTGGAATGGTTTAAATTCTGTATATTTGGAACACTAGTGTGGCTGTGGTTTGGTTTGTGCCATAGAAATATGTTTCATTAATAGTAATAACTGATGTATCTCTGTAACCGCACATTAAAAAAGAAGACTATTGAAACTCTTTTACAGATGTGAGCTGGGCAGTATTGTCACACTTCACAAACCCCTGAAGAATGAAGACTGAAGTAACACAACTATTTGTTTATAAATATACTCTTGTTTCACATGTTTTACATTTATATTGCCTATTCAACACCATTGGCTAAAGAAAAGGACCCACAGGTGATAGACGATTAATATTAGTGCGAATGAAAGACGTGTTGATATTGTAGGAGTCAAATTTATTACATATTACATTAACTCCATGTCTGCTCCTATGAGTAACAAAATGTACCTTTTGGGTTTGATTATGAGTTTTGGCAGTGCAGGGGTGGGTGGTACTCAACTGCTGTACCCCCGCACTGTCGAGATTCGCCGCCCACCAGATTACAAGTTACTTGTACTCTGGTGGGTGGGCAGAGTGGTGTTCCCAGGGCAATGACTCTTTTAAAGGCTCGGGTGCCTTTGAAAAAGGCACCACAATGGAAACGTCTCACAAGGTTCCTGCAAGGCATGGACTCGAAAGTCCATGCCGTGCAGGAACTTTTGTGCATGCACACAGGAGGGCACATGTTATACCCCCTTATGTGCATACACAAGCGGAGGAGTCACAGGTGGCCCTGCAGGGCCCCATTCTTTCCTCTCCTCCAAGCTTTACATGGAAGAGAAACTGCCATGTAAACCCTGGAGTAGCGGAAACTCGTAATACGCTTGGTGAGACTGAATCGGTCCCACCAAGCATATTGCAGCCTCTAACCGCCAAACCACCTCCAGGTACCAGCGGTTCCCTAATTGCATCAGCCGTCCCAGGGTGTTTCGACAGCCCAACTCATAATGGGGCTGTCAGATCACCGGTGGGGCTATGGCTGGACCACCACTGCCGCACCATCACGAGTCCAGCAGTGCTCAGACCACCAGACTGGTAATCGGGCCCTTTGTGTGTGTAAAGGTGTAAGATTCGTGGTTCTAAGCCGACTAAGGTTGTGAAAGGGTTTGTTAGAGAAAATGCTACACTATCCATCAGCACATGGGACTGTTCTATTATTGCTTTTCAAGATGGCTGCCCAGCCAGTTCTTGCTTTCAGGTTCGCACACATGTGTGGGCACAGGTGGGCTGCTGTTGTAACTTTTGTCAACAAATGTATTAAACCCAAAAAGTACAACACGATTTTTCTACACTGTGCGCACACTAGAAACTCTTAAAATAAATCTGGAAGTTACAGCACTCAGCAACTAGCTGGGCTTTTAGTTGTGCTGGATTATATATATGCACTCATAACCTCTCTGTTGGCACCGTGTATATATTTATATATAATATATATATATATATATATATATATATATATATTGCAATCAGGCGCAGGACTCTACTTGTAGAGGAACCTTTGGTGCCACAGTATCACTGGTAGCGTTGTTTTGTCATAGGCACACATGTGTTACTTAAAATATCATCACACATACATGGCGTTACTATTTTAGATAAAAACAAGTTTTTCATTGTTGAGGTGCTTGCAATGTTCAACGTTTTTGGGGAGAATTTACAGTGTGTGCTGTAATATATATGTCTCTCATTATCAAAAATATTGAGGGTTTTTTCATTGTATTTTCATTTGCGTTTGTTTTTCAAAATCGATTTGAACAGGTCAAGATTTAGGAGGCTGACTCAAAAATGCTGAAGAAAGCTGACAGTGACATTTGAAGACATACTTGACGGAAACAAGGAAATAGCGAGAAAAAACAACAGTGCCTTACTCTCACGGGGTTACCATGCTTGCGAGTTATCCTCACTCTTCCACAGCACACGTTTCACTGAGGCATTTTCATTCACAACACGTGGTATAAAAATAAATATATAACATTAAACCCTATAATTACATTCATCCTGAGCTTGTTCAAACTGTGCTAAAATGCTCATTTTAATACGAGTAATCATTTTATTTTTCGTACAGAATCTGTTCCCTTTAGATAGCAATACAAAAGGCATCTCTCCCTTTTAGTCCTTCAATTGACATACATTGTGGCACTATATTTTAATACACAAGAGAAGTGTCAACTAGGACGGCCATCTTGTCTTCTTTCCTTCTCCTCCATGATCCCACAGCGAAGGCTCAGCGTCCTCGGTCCCAGAATGTGTTACATGACCACTGGCTGCTGATTGCATTGAAAGATAGTCATGTTTGTCATTGGTCTGCTCAATGTAATGCACATAAAAAGAAACACTGTGGAAATTGTGGAATATTTAATTTACAAGCCTTAGATTTCTTCTACCAAATAACCCCCTAATCTCTATAGACTGCTGGGACATCAACAAATCGTACCACAGGAATCTAGCTGGTAAGCCTACCAAGACTACTCTTCTTGACTCCTTGAGAACCTCTTTCCTTTCTTCAAGTCTATATTAAATGACACCCCTCCCGCCCAACCCGTTCCCTCTTTCCCCACAAGTGCAAATGTCTATTTGGCCAAGAGCCAGTTAATTTGGCCTTTTGGCATGGAAAGTGCGAGCCAACCAGTGGCAGGAATTGACTTCATCTGACTTCTCACTCTGTGAGGATATTTTATCCTGCTGAAAAAAGGAGAGGGGATAGATGTCTGGAAAGACCTCTTTCTGCACGCTTTGAGCGATCTGAGGTCTAGCTGTGCTTACTTTCAAAGCTACGGAAGGCAGGTGTTCGAGAAAGTCTTCTCATGGACAGGTTGTCTCTGCTTTCCGGTCTGGATGACTTGCTCCTCTGGAAGGGATTTCTCAGGCCAGCAGTGCTACGCTGCCTATCAAGCCTGTCACTGATAGAGTAGCTTTTCTTTGTTTGCGCATACATCACATTTGGTTCATCTGCAGAGTAGCTGTTGGCCCGCTCCATTTTGGGAAGTGAAATATTGTTGTATGTTCTCGATGAGTTTGTATCATGGGACATTAATGAGACGGCGGTCGAACGATCTTTGGCATGTTCCTCATTATCCTCGTTATCTGAGCTCGGATGACTGAGCTCGGCTTCTCTTTCTGGATGACAGCAACCAAGGTTCTCAACCTTTTCTGTAACACTTCCTGGGGACGTGGACCTTTCCACAATTGGCAAGGGAGTGCTGCTCACACATCTAGTGTCTATACAGTCTGTAATACTTGTATATTCCGCAGTTTTGACCGCAACTCCTAGGTTGCTGTAATAACTACGGGAGGGAGAAAATACAAAACTTTGAGATTTCACTATTGGGGTTTCCTCGAGAATGAAAGGTGAAGTGGCTAGATAGCGAGTGCTTTTGGAACGCTCTAAGCTATAATATAACGGAGGATCTGTGTCCCATGGGTTTTGGCCACTTGTGATCTGAGCTGATTCCGAAGGATATGCAGTTGTATCCATGGCTGAGGAATCCTCACAGTTCCCATTTCTGCTGAAACATCTCCCGCCAAGCCCAGTAGGAGCAAAACCCCGGTTTACTGGAACAGATGATGGCATTTCTGGTGGCAGAGCCTGATCTACTGATGAAGCTTCAATCATTGAACTGTCAATAGGGTCTAGACCCAAGTGTGTTCCATCCATAGTAGAAACAAAAATGTCTATGCAGGAGGAAGGCCTTCTAGAGTCATGTACAACGGATAAGGAATTGATGGGGGGAGGGGGAGCCTTTGCTTCTTTGGATACAGAGTGCGAACTACTGGCTCGATGCAGACTTAGGGTCCTTTCTTTGAAAAACCCTTCCATCTTCTCTAGCCCAGTCTTATCCCTCATATTCACTGCGTAGAAAGAGTGACTTCTCATACGAGGAACGAGCGTGGGTGAGGTTGGAGAAATTGGTTCTTCCCCTACAGGGTCTATGCTTTCCTGGAGCTTGTAGGCGTTCCCTTCATTGCTGTTGAAGCTACTTTGTCTCACAATATAGGCTGTATCGGTACAGTCAGAGGATGTCCTGGATCGTATTTTATTGGTTTCACCCCTCTCAACACCGGCGAGCCTTTCCATGGCTGTGGCCATTCGACCCAACATTTCCTCCAGCTGAGCCAGCCTGATGTCCACAGTCTGAAGAGACGCCTTCATAAAATGTTCCCGCTCGTTTACTTCCTCCAGACGCATAGACATATTTTCAACCCTGTGAAATACAAAGAGTGAGTTAGTGTCGCAATTTAGTTCTCTCTTAATTACCATTGTAGGAGCATTTTTATCAATTAAAAACAATACTTGATTTTGCTGGTTTTTAGGTTAGCATAACTAGGCCACCATTGATTTTACTGGACCTCAGCTTCCTTGTACTGATTTGCACTTTTACATTCATAGACAAAAGGTATTGCTTTCATTTTCCACGAATGAACTTTAATTTTCACATTAGTAGCTAGAGGTCTTTTCCAGTTCAAAAAAATAAAAGAATTTGATTTAATTTTCATGGTGCCTTAGATGTTGTAAGTAAAATGTATTAATTTGTGTTCCTCATGAAGGAAGGTGTGTTCAGGATATGTGTCACACGAGCAAAAATCCCCAGGCCTATTGCCCAGCCCACAAATGCACTTCATTCATTACTCAAATAGCGTATTTTGTTTTATTTTGTTCAGTAGTGCAATGTCTTTCTGTTGTTTGTTGGGTAAAAAGTGCTTGATTCGTATTCATAATGTAAGGCGTTTTCAAAAAAATTCTTATATCATGTTTCTCCAACGTTGATTGGTTTACCATGTAGAATGTGTGCTGTTGTTGTCCGAATCCTATAAAATGTGCCCTTTTTGCACTGGGGCCCAGACTTTTCTTTTCTTTCCAACAGAGCAGTCCCCATGTCAGACTGTTTTCTGAATCTGTGCTTAGGCTTTTTGCTTTCTCTCTCGATAGCAGATTCCACCTTGGTTTGTCTGCTGATTTATACTTTTATGTTCAAACTGTGCAGGCTCTTCCTAGTCTGTCTAATGGCTTATACTCAGACACTTCTTGACTCTTGAACTGAGCAGATTTATGTTAGTCCTTGCTGAACTATATTTTGGTTCTGGCTATTTACTTGCTTTGAAGTGGGGCCTTATGTTTTGACCTTTTGCAGCTGGCTTTATTTGGAATTATTCACACTGAATCTAACTGAATATTTTTACCTTCTGTAATGATTCTTCATTTTTAATAAACCTTTATGGTTGTGACTTTAAATTTGTCGTTAGAAGGTTTCTTTCATGACAAAGGTCCACCGTCCTGTGGGGCTTCCATTGTCCGATCCTTGATATGAACACTTTTAATTTCTTTTAATTTATTAGTTAAGAGTGTTGACACTATCACCTCACTCCCTCGACATTGGCACATTATGCAATATATTGTGACGGTGATTGCTATGGCTAGCTGCATTGCAGTTACTTCTAAAATGAAAAAAGTCGATATTATGAGATTATTAAAAAAGATTACAAATAATTCCACATTTTAAAATATATATTTGCAAGTAAATGAAATCCTGCATAAAACTGCCAGATTTATAGCACTGCAGCTGTAGTTTATAACACTGCAGCTGTAGTTTGTAGCCCAGCAGCTGTGGTTTATAGCACTGCAGCTGTAGCTTAATATATTTGCCACCTTCCATCAATAATGAGTTCAAACTGTACTTTGGATTATTTTACACTTCATAGTCCCTATTCATTTAGTAGTTTGCCTAACATCTGTCACGTGCCACGTGGAATTAATCCCTCTGGGCTCCAAGCATTGTCACAAGAGTTAGGCAGTGAAGACATTTCAGCAACAGCTAGACCACAGCTCATGTGACTATGCTTGTGGTGAATACCTGTAGTTTTTCACGGGAAACATCCTTAACAACGAAGTGTGAAAAACGACAGACCTGAAGAACGAATCCTGAACAACAACATATAGTCGTTTTTCACGTATCACTGTTGGGTGTACAGGAAGCAGATGCAGTTTGTAATCCTTAATAACTAACAAACACATAGAGGGAGCAGCAAAAAAGAATGTTCAGATATTTTCTTCATGGCATAACACAATGGAAAGTGTAGGTTGTTTGAGAGTGTCAACCCACACTCCATGGACGGCTGACATGGGCAGGTGCCCTGCCTAATGTTACGTTTTTCAAACACTATTATTTTTTTCTTAATAATTCAGAAGCCGTTTGAGGATCTGTTTCAGCTTTGGTATAAATGGGTCTGTAACTTTGGTGTCCATGCCATATGAGGCATAGGTTGGTCGATATTTTCTAAACTTATGAAAGAATAACATTTGGGGGGATGTGCATATGAAATATAGATGTTGGTTTTTACTCTCTACTCCATCATCTCCTATCGGACATATTTCCACGAAATTTGGCAGGAATGAGGGGCATATTATCAAGAACGGCGATAAAATTATCGCCGCTTTAGCGGCAGGAAACTACCGCTAAAGCGGCGATAATGGGCTTGATAATATGTTCTTGTGAATTCCCATAGCAGCCCAGGTTCTGGTGTTAACCTGGGCTGCTATGGGAATTCACAAGGGCTTATTGTCAAGCCCATTATCGCTGTTTTAGCGGCAGTTTCCTGCCGCTAAAGCGGCGATAATGTTATCGCAGTTCTTGATAATATGCCCCAAGGTTTTGCCCAAACACCCTCTGGACATTACCGTCAACCACATCCAATGGTCTTCAGGTTCAGGGCCTGGAGGGTGGCCAGTGCCAGCAAAAGCCAGCTGGGTAAGGTCATGCCCTGTGGGCTCTAGGTAAGGCCATACTATCAAGTACAATACTCACCCCCATGCCCCCCACATCTCACGTTACTTGTCCTTTGGCTAAACCGATCACATTCAATACCTAGGTTTGGCCAGTCCCTGCTCTGAGTGACCCAGCTACCAAAGCAGCTGCAGTGATGTTACCAGCGCCACAGGTGATGTGTGTGAGGTTATAAGCACTACAGTGAGGGGAGTTATGGTTAAACTGATGACTGTACCTTCTGGATGTCAGTGGTTGTTTTAGGTTTTGTAGGCTCACCATAATGTCTTAGTTGCAGTTTTTAGGGAACATTCTATGTTTCCTTATAATAAGTATTATTTTCATTTCTGTATAATAAACAAAAACTTCTTTCTAACAAAGGATTCTCCAATTTTTGGGGGGATTTGCAATAATATACTTTGAAAATGCGGTACAGCACCTTTGGCACAGACTATGTGTCGCAAGAGACTGCTGCACATGTCCTCTGTGCGTACACCTTGGCACTTGCTTAGTATAGTCAACCGAGGCCTGGAATTACAAATTTCATGCCGTTCCATGAATGGAACAAAAGTTAGGAGGGACGTCACATAAGAAGTATGTTCCCATTTTAACTCCCTTTGGAAATTTTGGTTTCACTTACAATCAAAAGCAACAAACCGATTTGTAAAAGATTTCGCTTGACAGTAGAACTTTATTCACACAGCATAGGTTTGTTGGTTTGGTGTAAATCTGTTCAGTATTTTTTGATGTATTTTCATTTGAAAAATATGCCAACTGGGCTTGAAAGGATTAACACTTTTGTATATCTTGTCAGTTGAAAAGCCATTTGATGATTTGCTTATAACGTCTAGCACTGTTTGAAGAATATGCATGAAATCTTGGAAACACAGGGGCACATTCTCGAGAATGTGTGATAACCATCACAAAAGTAACTTAACGCAACTGCCAACATTGCGGTCTATCGTGTGAAAATTACGCCGCGTTAACCAAGCATTCTCAACACGGCGGTACTATGCAATAGTCTCTAGATAATGCATTAAATATCTGCGTTAAAATTAACGCCACGCTGCAAAAATGTGAAATGCAAATGCAAACAATCTTGCGATGAGGTCAATCGCGGTACAAAAAGCAGCGAAAATCAGTGACAGGCCTGCAAATCTCAGGCATCTGGTGGGAAAATGCACTATAAAAACTACAGAAACAACACACCAGAAACAATCCAAAGCATGTAGCAACATGGATGCACCCTGACCGAGCGCAGAGGCCAAAGCAAACCCCCCATCCCCCACAGACCACCAGCAAGGAACAACGGGGACAGGGACGGCCAAGGAGAAGAGGGAGAGGAAGACAGGATGCAGTCCACAGCAAAACCAGATCTGCGTCACGGAGGCGAAAGAACACTACCATCAACTGACCCACAAGTAGACCACCTGGAATGCAGTCGGAGTGTCGAGGAGGCCAAGAGGCGCTGGCATGATGTGACAACCTAAGCCAGGCACAAACCCGCTGCCAACAGCAAGGCTGCAATGGCGACAGGAGGTGGGAGTCCTGCGCCACAGGAGGACCTGGAGGAAACCGAGGCCACAGTCATCAGTGTTGAGATGGTGCAAGGAGTAGGGATTAGGGACACAGCTCGATAACGACCAGGGACTGGGGGGACGGGTGGAGATGGGCACAATGGCACACATGCACAATGAGGTGTAGCACACTGCACACCCACAATTACCCTGGATCATGTCCCTGACCCTGTGGCACACTGCAGCACACACACATAACAAGATCAGCACACCCACATTGACGACAATGTGGTGCAATGCACAAACCCGACACTGCAGAACAGAGGACACAACTGGCTCCACACACGCGCAGAAACATGCCTACTACATCTGACAGAGCTGGAAACTGTGAAATGGAAATGTACGTGTACAACCTCACATCCGTCATCTAGTCCAAATGTTCACGGTCCTGCATCCAAATCCTGCACCTCCCAAAAAGTCACAATGTACATTGTCATACAGTCTGCACGTAAACAAGAACAATGCAACAACATACATGTCAACACAATGTCAACATGCATCTCCCCTTCACATTGCAGAGGGGCACACAACACCTCCAGCAGAGCACAGAATACAATACATCTCTGATGCCGGAGTGGCCACCAGACCTCCGACACTGACGCCCTACAACAGCCTATGGACATCCCATGCAACCCACCACCAGGACCCGGGCAGCCAAGCTACTTAGAGGAGAACACAGACAGGGCCGGACTGAGAACCAAAACCGGCCCTGGCAAAGTGCTCGGCCGGCCCCCTGGGGGTGCAACCAAGCTCTTTGGCGGGGCCGGTTTTCGGACGATTTTGTTACAGGGCCGATTTTGCAGCAATGCTGCAAAGACGGCCCTGTAACAAAAACGGCCCACAGGGCCCAAAACCGGCCCCCACCCTTACGGCGCACCGGGGGATTGTCCGGTGCCCGCAATGGCCAGTCCGGGCCTGAACACAGACCCTGCAACAGACCACACATCAGGAAGCACCCACAAGCACAGCTGGCTCACAACACTTCACCCATCCACACATGGCACTCCAATGCCAGGTGTCAGCACGCCAAAAGGAGGTGGCTGAACAGGTGTGGTGGGGTCCGATCCCATGGAAGGTAAACTAGATCACATATGTTGGTGTCTATTATCCTTCAGGGACCACCTACACCCCACAAAAGAGACCCAAACTGCCATAGAGAGACATGCAGATGCACATTCACAGTACAGAACCACGCCCAGGGGCACGCAAATAGCAGTCACCCCCTGCGTACGACAGCCCAGGCCCCTCCCCTTATGAATTGAGTGGGTGACGACAAAGCTACATGTTGAAGCTCCAACCCGCTGCCTGAGGTGACATGTCTGCGCCCGCTGTACACAGCACAATGTAATGTTGTAGGGCTCACGGCCCTCATGCATACAACAAGACCACAGTGACACACAAAGATATTATGCTGCACTGGCTATGGGCACATGCACCCGGCCCCTTTATTGGCAGGGCCACATGTACAGTGACGCCTGTGCTGGATGTGTGTGGGGTGAGTGTAACCCAGCCCGCACGGAGTGCTTGGTGCTGGCAACAACTTGAACAGTGGACACCAGTACAATGGAAACTGGAAACACCTGCATAACAGAGTCAACTGGTGAGCAACATTGAGGGAGCCGGAGCAAGTACAAAGGTCACCCAACATGCAAACAGAAGTGTCCATGAGTTGCAGTGCAGTGAGGTTGGGGCACTAGAACTGAGCACGCTCATGTGCAGAAAAAGTCTAGGATTGTGTCCCTTCGAGATATTCCTGATGCAGATGCAGTGGGGTGTGTTAGACCTGCATCATCTTCCTCATCAACGTCCCAGGTCTCCCACACTGCTTGAGGTGACATTGCTGAGCAACCTCTCCACAGCCCATAACTCAATCAGTAACGGTCCATGGGTTGCGGTGCACTGAGTCAGTGGCACCTGGAGTGCTGAGCAGGGGATCAGGCAGAACATGGCATCTACGACACGTGCGAGCAACTCCGTCAGTCTGCCAGTACGACCTTTTGGACACTGGCAGTTGGCAGTTGGAGTTGGTCCTGGCGGTGGAGGCATGTGCCTCCTGCGGTGATGTATCGCCCGGGCCGGTCAGGACTCGATTTGATGTGTGAGCCCTAGTAGGCCGCAGTTGATGACGGAGGCAGCGGACAGGGCAGTGCCGCAGACACATGGCATTGATGACCCCAAGGCCATCGCCTCAGAGGCCATCCAATATCTCGGGAGAAGGGGTCCCGGACCTGACCAGCACAGAGTTAGTGGCCCGGATGCACAGTGACCGGCACAGGCACACTGCTATGGGACGTGACTTGCGGTGCCACGCGGACTGGGCGGGTTCTCATCGAAGTCGAAGGAGAATGTGGCGGAGGCTTGTGGGGGACAGTGGAAGGTGTCCTCCAGGGCATGATGCGGAAGGTCTGATGTTATGCAGAAGCAGCAAATGGTGGAGTGGAAAGCGACAGCCTCGTGGCCACCACCAATTCGGTATCAGCTATATTAGGATGAAAACTACCGCCTAGTGTATAAACTCAGACGCCACCAATGTACGACCAGAGAGTGTCCATGAATGTCGGGGAACAGACTTAGTGGCACTGGGGCTGAGAGGGGATGCTGTCTGCGATGATGCTGGTACACTGATAAGAACTCCACCATTGTTAAATTAAGACTCTGTGACCTACTGGATGACAGTGTAGGCCGGAGGCAGCGGTCAGCAGTGGCCCACAGCCACTTGTTGTTGGCTCGCGATGCACAGAGTTAGTGACACCAGGGAGGTTGTCGGTAGTGTTTGATCACCTCAGTAACGATGATCCATTTTCCCGCCAAAATGCAACGTGTCATCCTCTTAAGCCTCTCCTTGAGTGCAATGATATGTACTCTGCCTTTGCATAATAGATGTTCAGTTCCAATTCTGTGACCTACTCGAGTGCAGCGTAGCCCGAGAGCAGTAGTTTGCGTGGTCCCACATAATCTTGTGGTTGTGATGTACCACTAAGGCCTGGTGGCACCACGTCGAAGGGTGTATAGTGACATACACTCAGCCATAATTAATGTGCTCTGCCATGGTGTAATCAAGACTTAGTTCCAAATGTGTGACCGACTTGTCCGCTGTGCCTGCCGGTGGGATACGTCAACGAGTAAGGAGAACTGCGGGCCTGTGTTGCGGCGGCCGTGATTGTCTGAGGTGGATGCCAAGGTCGCAGGCCCCAGGCTTGGAGATTTCACTGGCAAGTGGTGGGCCCTCTTCGACACACGCTGGTGTCGGCAGGTGGGCATTAAGGCCTCGGCGCACAGGGGCGGGCAGGACTGGCTCGGGGACCAGTGTCCTGGGGTGCAGGAGGCGCACAGGATCGCTGGCAACTCCGCTCACTGCGTCATCCTCGTGGGTGAGAGGTGCCGCCATGGCGGAGACGTTGGGCATTCCAGGAGGGGACCCCACCCAGAGTTACTTGCCTTTTATTCACACCCCTATGTTGGCCTGGAGTACCCCGGCCAGCCCCCTCCGCTCACGCTTACGGGGGAACGAAACAAGCTACATTTCCACGTTCCTCCCCACTGGCTGGGGTGACATGGTTGCGTCCACTGTCTACTACACTCCAAATACCAGCGGTGTGTGTCGACATGGATATATGCGTGGTCTGCATACTGCAGACCGTCCAGCACATACACCCACACTTGGCATTGTGTACATTCTCATTCATGGACGCACTTGCCTCCTTCGCACATGCCTGGGCCCCACCTCTTCTGACATCCTGCTATTGTGTGGCTGAGGTGCCATGCCGTTGATGGCAAATGTACATGGCTGGCCCAGGTTCCCACAGTAAGTTTTTCTGTTGATACTGGTGGGTGTGCATGTTGTATGTGAGCTTGTGACGTGTGCATTTCCTGTGTTGTGAGTTCCATGATTGTGGAGTTGAGGTGTGTGGTGTGTTCCTTTGGTATTGGCCAACGAGCAGTGCATTTCCATGGGTGCCATCCTGGTAGCGCAGATTGATGATGGACTGTCGGAAGGTGTAGGGCTCATGCACACTGCCTGGGGGGTTGGTGGCGATGTTGGCGGGGATTCCTCAGTGGTCCTATATTACCTGGACATTGGTGGGATATGTGCGCTTTCTGTTGCGTTAATTGTGGGCAGTGTTGCCAGAGGGCACAAGTAGGATATGTGTGCAGTCAATTACCCCCTGATACGTCCTGGAAGCCAGCTGTGGTGTAGACACCTTGCTTGGTCTCCAGCTGTTCCTGCGCAGTGTGTGGGAAGTATAGATACTGGGGTACCAGCTGATGGTGTCATCCATGACCATTGTGAGGGACTTGGATTGGGCTGACTGTGTGACTCCTCTGACTCGTGCGGATGTTGGTTGGAGAGTACCAGTGGCCAACAGGTGCATCACCACCAGTAGCTTAGTCTGAGGTGGGATGTTGGTTGGCTGCTGTGTTGGTACCCTTAGCTGGTGGCCAATGGTGGTCAGGATGCGGAGGTGGGTTGTCCTGTTGCGCCTGTGGTAAGCAATGACATTCTCTGGTGTTGGGTCTGTGAGGCTGGTGCATTTTTTGGAGGGTCGCTGTCTTTATCTGCAGTGCCTCAGTGTTGGTCCGGTGGGGTTGGTGGGCGTCCGGGGGAATGGGGCGTGGTCCTGGGGGTGGATGTGTAGCCCTCTTGGGTGTGCGAGCCGCATGTTCAGTGGCTCCATGGCATCTTTTGTTCTTTTGTTCCATGGCATCTTTTGTTCTTTTGGGCTGGCCTCCCTTTTGTGGTGCATGCTGTGGTCCAACTGTACACCAGGTCAGAGCAGGTGTTAGTTTCCTGCTGCTAACGCGCCTTATCGCATGTTTTGGGATGATATCGCCGTTCTGGCTGGTAGTTGTGAATGTTGCGGAGTGGTGTCAGTGTCACAGCTTTTTGCACGAGAACACCTACTCTGCATCTCATTAGTGATAGTTGCTGGGGTTGTCTGTGGCAATGTTTTTTGCCGCTGCTATCGACGGTAAACTGGTGCTATGGGCTGTTAGCACCAGCTTGTTAATGGGGTGATAACATTATAGTGACTTTGGCTGCAATGAAGTGCTGTTAACTCGGCAATAGCTAGCTCCTTGAGAATATGCCCACCAGTACGATGTTGAGATTACTTTTGGTATTTTCAAATAAGTGAAGATCTATCAAAGGGGGGGGCAGTCAAAAGGGGGGCAAACAAGTCTTGATTTTCTAATATGTTTGTCAGTGTGTGCTAGATCTGTGCACAATTTGGCAGACGCTTGAAAGGATTCATTTTCTATAAGTATATTACTTTTTATGCCAATCATGGTGTGCTAATAAAGCTTTCCATTGCTTATAATTTTAATGCCGTTTGATGAATCTGCATCAAATATGGCAAGCAGTAACATGGTATTTTAGTTTTTTTATGCTCCAATCCGGAGGGGAGTCCAAAAAGACTGGGAGGGTAAAATATATTTTTGAAATGCTAGTAACTTTGACATAGTTATATGGATTTGCAAAAAATTAGGTAGAGACCTAGCATTTTAGCCTTTTTGTGACCTTTTAGGGTTATACAGATCCATCAAGGGTTAAAAAGGGGGGGGGGGGCAAAGTGTTGATTTGCTGAAAATATTAGCACTGTGTGACTACTATGCACAAACTGTGTAGAGCAAAAACCCCTACAGGATTTAAAAAAGTAAATTCTAGTTTCTGTTTCCCACAAATAACGTTGTCCTCCCTTGACCAATATGCAGAGTCTGTCAGATTTTGTGCATATTTTTAACGCCTGAAATTAAATTGTATGTACAGCTCACATATCAGCAGTGTCACAGCACTGTGAATGTATGATGGTGGATGTGCTGGATTATGGTAGTGGATGTGTGGATGCTAATTATCTGGAATTATGAAGGTGGATGTGTTAGTGTATGATGTTGTGTGTGTTTACATACAGTGTTGGGTGAGTTGATTTTTGAGGGTGGGTGTATTGGTGTATATTGGTGGGTATGCTGACTGTAGATGGTTACTATGTTAAGGTATAAGGTTTGTGGATTTATCATAGGGGCTATGTCAATGTATGGTGCTAGTTTTGTAGCTGTATGGTGGTCACCGTGTTGGGGTCTGTTGGTGGTTCTTCAGATGTATGCATGTATGCATGATGGTGTATGTTTGGATCTATAAAGTTGCTTGTATTAAAGTATGAATGTCGATGGTTTGGTATGGGTGTCGATATATATCATGTTGGGTATTTTTGCTTATGACAGTGGACGTTTTTGTTCAAAATTATGGCCTATGATGTGAGGTGTGTAGACGTACAATAACTGGGTTGTTAATATATTATATTCTTTAAGTGAATGTATGGTGGTGGGTGTGTTGGTGTATGACTGTGGTTCTATTGCTTTATGATGGCGGGTCTATAGATCTATATTGTTTAATGATAATAAATTTACTATTCCCACTCCAATCTGTGCAACAGTAGGGAAAGTGTTGGCCTCAGGAGGGGTACACATTTCTTCTAATCAGTGCTAAAGTGCTTGTGCCCACTTATAAAACATGATAAAACTGGCTTACACCTGATTGGCATATATTGATTTACTTATAAGTCCCTATTAAGTGGTGTACCGTATACAAAGGCATGGTAAATTATGCAATTTTAAACTGCCAATTCGACCTGGCACAATAAACCCTTTGCCAAGCCTAAAACATTATTTTTCATACATATAAGTCAACCTTAACAGTCCATAGGGTAGGTCGCATTGTAATTAAAAAGTTGGACATGTACTTCTATGTTTTACATGCCATGTAGTGTAAAACTACTAAATTCCTTTTTCACTTTTGTGAGGTACTCCAATAGGACAGCATTGGGTTACCTTATTACATTTATTAAGTGATAATTTCTATTTGGGTGCAAGTAATTTCATGTTTGGTATCTAAGGAAATGTGATCTAAAATCCTTTTCAATGGTAAGCTCGGATTTTAAATCACAATTGTTACATTGACACTTTTAGAAAGTTGTCATTTTCCTGTCCTATTTGGTGCCTGCAGCACGATCATGGATCACATAACTGGGTGTAGTTGGCAGTTAGCTTTTGTATATTCCTCCCAGGGAGCCACACAATAGAGGCTGGATGGGCCACCACAGGAAGGATGGTGGGGACAGCCTTGATCACAGCCCAACGCGCAAGTCAATAGG
The DNA here is from genome assembly GCF_964263255.1 of Lissotriton vulgaris. NCBI lineage: Eukaryota > Metazoa > Chordata > Amphibia > Caudata > Salamandridae > Lissotriton > Lissotriton vulgaris. The sequence goes on from NC_141689.1 coordinate 912,973,297, forward strand.
GTGTGCCCTGCCTTCACACAAAGGACTTCACACTTGCCTTTTAGCCTGCAGACAAACTGGGACCAGGGAAGGGATGCAGGAAATGCCAAGTACTTTTGAAAGGGGGACTTCTAGAAACGTCTCCTACTTCCAAGAAAGCACCAGGTATTAAAAGTAGAACGCTCAGACCTACTGGAAGACTCAGAGGAAGGACTGCTTCTCTGCTCTGCTGCAAAAAGGATTGTTCTGCTGCCCCGCTGCTGTGCTGGCCTGCTGCCTGAGTAAGAATGACTGAACCTGCACCTGGAACCCAGACCGACCAGAGTGACACCAAGGTATAGTTGGCTGGCCTCTTGATGAGAGCCTTAGGAATAGAAAAGGCTCCAACCATCTTGATCCCTGCACCTGGATTTGCCTGTTGTGAGTCCTAACCCCCTAAGTGGTACCTCTCCAGTCTAGGACCCTTGGAAGTGGAGATAAAGGTGCTCTGCCAGCCCAGATGTGGTTCCCATCAGAAGCAATGCAAAGCCCTGCTATGCCTTTCCGCATGCCTGCTGGCCTAATCGGAATCTACGCCGAGTGACGCAAAGCCTTGCCGCACAAATGCCAGCTTTACTGGAGACAACGCAGAATGATACAAAGTACTGCAAATAATTGCCACAAAGCTCAATGGAATCAATGTAGAGCCTGACTGCTTTTGTGCCAAGGTACCAAAGTGTTATGCACAGGTTAATTTTGTGTCTTTTGTGGTTCACCCAAACGGACATTGCAGCTGTTGTTTAAGAAGGATTCACACCCTCCTTAAGCAACAACCCAACTTCCCACAGTAACAAATTGAGTATTACACTCTGCAGATCTACTTGTATGGTTTGGACCATACTTTTCTCATGTGTGGTAGTTATTAACTCAAATATGTTCTCTTATCCAGAAACACAAACGGTCACCTTGATGGAATGATATAAAATCATTATAACTAGGATTTCTGAGTAGCCGCTCCTTTGTCAACTGATTTTAAAATCAATAATTTTTATTAGGCGGATAGGACATCTCAGAACACAGCCCAGCTGCCTACATCAACTTGCAGGCAGGGCGAATTCTCACAGTAAGAACACAGCGTCTGGTTCTACACCCCGGAGGGCGACCCCGCATGAATGAAGAGACTCCGTCGCCCCACCTGAGTTGCAACCACCGCTCTTATGAAGGAGAAATCAAAAAAAGAGACAAGAGTAACAAACCCCCCCTCCCTAACCCTGCACCCGTCTGAAACACCCCTCCACCCACCCACCCTCCCACACCCACCTCGCTCCGCATCAGCTTCTCTAAACACCACTTGCCCCTAAGGGTCCGCCCCCTCTGACTGACTGCAATCAACAGCCCTTCAAGTAATCGGCATGGCACCTACAGGCTCCAAAGGAATAAGTTGTATGATTTGCAGATATTTCTGGCATGTCACTTCCAGCAGGTCTTTGGAGAATAGCTGCAAAAACGGATCCCAGAGCTTAGCATACTCAGAGCCCTTCCCATCTATACCCAAAGAGAGTCGCTCCATAGCCAAGGTGTGCCACAGTCGTTGGATTCAATCCCGGGGGTCAGGTATTGCCGGAGAACCCCACTGTGCAAAAAGAACCTGCCTCGCAGCCAGCAAAGCCAATGCAATTTGTCTGCTCCTGAGTGAGCGCAATGGGAAAAATTTAGAATGGGGAAGCCCTAGCAACGTATGTTCAGGCAGCCGTGGAAGTGTAATCTGGAAAGCAGTATCTAGCTCGTCAAGGACTGCGGCCCAGTAACGTTCCAATTTTGGGCGGTGCCATAGAAAGTGGATCAGAGTCCCTGACTTCCCACATCCCCTCCAACAGAGGCCTGACTTCGCAGTATCCCACACCTTGATGTGGGCAGTGGTATAATACCAATATGTTGCTGTTTTGTAGGCTGATTCTGTCCCTGCAGTATTACAAGTCGTGTGGTGCACCCTATAGAACACATGCTCCCATTCTTTGGCGGTCAGAGGACGCCCTAACTCCGTTTCCCAACGGACTTGCGCTTTTGTACGTTGATTCCGTGAGCAGCGCAGAATCATCGCGTAGAGCTCCGAAATAAGGCTCTGGTCATCTTTTTTGCATACCAGCCAGCGTTCAAAGGTCGTTAACGGCCGTGACATGAGGGCTACGTTGGCCGGCTGGGTGACCCAGTAAGCTACCTGCGCGTGGTGGAACGCATCCCCTTTGTGCAACTGAAAGTACTCCGTATGCAATGTGGTGAACGGGATCAGACCGTCTAGGTCGAAGAGCGAGCCCACCCTTTTGCAGCCTTCCTCTCGCCAGCGATGCGCAGCCCGACGGAAAGTCGGGATTGTCTACTATGGGTGTCATTGGGGAGGGGAAGGAAGTCCAGCCCTTACGCAGCGCCAGCTGGTCCCAAGCCTTCAGCGTCGGAGAGGTCACTGGAGAGGAATACAGACCCCATGCTCTGCACTTGCGTGGCAGCCATAACTCCCGCCAGATTTTACATCCGGCCACCGTCTGGTCCATAAAGTTCCAGTGTTTACTGGACAGAGGCCTATTCCACTCTACTATGTATCGAAGACAGGACGTCTGAAAATACGCTGCAAGCAGAGGAAAGCCCAGACCACCAGCCGCCTTCTGGGTAGTAGTCACTGTAAACGCAAAGCGTGGCCTCTTGTTGTTCCATAAGAACTTGTTAAGCAGACCCTGAAGTCTCTGCAACATGCCCGGCGGCGGGCTCAAGGGTAACATCTGAAACAGATAGCGTATACAGGGAAGCACAGTTATTTTGATTGCAGCAAATCTCCCAAACCAAGCCAATTTATGGCGGGACCAGTCGGTGAGGGCCTTGGTAACATGCTCAGTTAGGAGGGGTTAGTTTAAGGATAGGGTTTTAGCTAACGTCGGGGCTAGTCGTAAACCCAAGTACGTGATATCTGATTGTACCCATTGGAAGGTAAAGTCCCTTTGCAGGTCCACTATATCACCATCCGGGACCGAGATGTTGAGAATTTGCGATTTAGAAAAATTTACTTTAAACCCCGCTGCTTTTTAGAAAGCAAGGAGCTCCGCGGACAGAAACCGCAAAGAGGAGTGGGGATTAGTCAGAAGCCAAGATGACATCGTCCGCATACAGACTGACTTTATGGACGTCAGCTCCGAAAACGGATCCCCGATATATCGACATGAGACCGAACGCGCTGGGCGAAAGGCTCCATATAGAGCGCAAATAGTAACGGGGAGAGGGGACACCCCTACCGCATCCCCCTAGTGATGGGAAAGGAGGCAGACCGACACCCATTCACCCGCACCACCGCTGTGGGAGCTGTATAGAGGAACTGAATCCACCGCAGGAAGTTATTGCCTATACCGAAAGCCCTCAGCACCTCAAACATATAGTTCCAGTCAATACGGTCGAATGTTTTCTCCGCGTTGATAGAATGCAATAAGGCCTGCGTCCTAGAGCGGTGTACCAGGTTTAGTTGGAATAAACCCTGCTTGATCAGAGTCGATCACTCCGTCCATCAGAGGGCTAAGACTCGCAGCCAACACTCCTGCAAATAACTTAGCATCAATCTTGAGGAGTGAGATCGGCCTATAAGAGCCGCATTCCGTAGGGTCCTTCCCTGGTTTGAGAATGACCGTTATGGCTGCCTCAGTCATGGAGGGAGTCACCACACCCGTGTCGAGGAAGGAATTATAAAGGCGAGTCAAAAGGGGAGCCAGCTACTTACAATACGTTTTATAAAATATAGCCGAAAAAACGTCTGGCCCAGGTGATTTAGCTAACTTCAGCCGCGCGATGGCCGATATAACTTCCTCTATTCGTATCTCCGAGTCCATTGCTTCTGCCGAAACCTGATCGAGGGGTGTGATACCAGACGATGCAAGATACTCCCTTATGCTCTCAGGCGCCGACTCTTCCTTCCTATAGAGCGATTGATAAAAGTGGCGAAAGGTCTCAACAATGGCCGTGATGTGGGCCCTCGCCCGCGGATCCTTGATTGCTTGAATAGCGTGTAATTGTGTACGCCCGCGCAGCCTGTGCACCAGTATCCTACCCCCTTTATCCCTGCATAGGTAGAATCTGTGTCGCAAGCGCAGTAAGGCATGTTCAGCTTTATCGAGGTCAAGGTGCTTGAGCATACGTCTTTTCATCTCCAGTTCTCTCCACACTCTTGGAGCTCCCGTTCTCTTATGGATCACCTCCAAGCCACACACATCCCCCACCAACTCCGCACGTTTCTCTCTGCGCAGCCTAGAATACGTTGCAGCAAGCGCTATAAAATCTCCCCTTACAACTAACTTCAGAGCTTCCCAGATCGAGGTCAGGGGAGTTTCCTCTACCACATTGTCAGGTAGGTAATGAGTGATAGTATCCCGAATCTTCACCACCACAGAGTCGGAGTGCAACATGGAGTCTCGAAGGTGCCAACCGCCAACGGCGGCCGGACACCACTGAATGAAACCACTACAGATATGAGCGCATGATCGGAAAGGGAGCGCGCGTGATGTCCGCAGCTGATAAGTGAGGCAGAAAAGAGGATGTGGCCAGGAAGTGATCGAGGCGCACGTACGTCTTGTGAGCAGCTGAATAGTAGGTGTAATCGCGCTCTTGGGGGTGCTGGACGCGCCATACATCATGCAACCCACCCTCTGAAAGCCACTGTTTTCCTCCTGGCGACCAAGCACCAGTTTGGTTTGACCACTGCTCCGATCAATCCATCCCCTTTCCATCACAAGATTGAAATCCCCACCCACCAGAATCAGTGCATCTGGAGACGCCAGTACCTGCGCAAGGGCTGCACGCAGAAAGGATTCCTGCTGGACATTGGGAGCATAAATAGACCCTATTGTGAATAGTGACTCGCCCCATTGAACCCGTTCTGCCAGGAACCTCCCTCTGATGTCCACTACTTGGGAGAGCACTTCACAATGCATACGGGCACTAAACAGCAGCGCAACCCCAAGCTTCTTATTAGGGCCCGAGGACCAAAGCTGCAGTAGAAAGTGCTTGTCCGTCATGCGCCGGACATCTTTAGAAAGGAGATGCATTTCCTGTAAGAGGCACACATCAGCATCTACATTCTCCAAGAGGGACAGGATTGCAGCACGTTTCACCAGGCTATTTAGCCCTCGGACATTAAGGCTCACCACTTTCAGATCTCTGGCCATCCTACACTAGGAAAAAGAAGAGAGCTAACACCCATTGATGCGCCTAGGCCAACAAAGCACAACAGGAACGAGACAAGCTTTCGATAATCTCTCCCAGTATCACTGGGAATCGGTGCGGAACCCCCAAGACTCCTACCAGGCCCCCCCTGGCTTATGCAGAGCCCCCAAAACCACCCCCAACTTCCCCCCCCTCACTCCCCCCCTCCCCCAGACACGGAAACCCCAAAAACACAGGACCCAACAATACAGGAAAAAGAAGTAAACAATAGTCTGTTAAACAGGCCCCAAGAGCAGGGGAACATGGCGCCAACCAACCCTTTACCCATTTCCTGATACAGGACTCCTCCCCAGAGAAGGACACAAAAATGCTACTCATCCACTTCCTGTGAACAGTCTCCTCCGGCGCCAGCTACAGACAAAGGTAGGGCCTAACCAAAGATCCGTGCCTCATGTGCCCGTTGGAGCATCCGTCACCAGAGCCACAGATGCAACTGCAGCTCCCCTTTCCAGCAAGCTTACTGATAAGTCAGGTTTCGCCGCAGGAGCCAGCTTGCCGACCCTCTGCCATTCCGCTGAGCGCCGCCGTCGTCTATTGGGAGACCCACCGGTTTCAGACGGGGTAGTGGGTCGATCCAATCCTAAAATGTCAAGGGCCGCGTCTAGCAACCGGGCCTGGATAAGCTTGGTCTTCCATTTGAAAATAAGGCTAAATGGGTGGCCCCAGGAATAGGGAACACCCTGCTCCCTCAGGTAGGTAGTAACAGGCTTAAATTCCCTCCGTTTGAACAGGGTAGAGGCCGCAAGGTCCTGAAACAGCATAGGGCGGTGGTCGCAAAATAGGAGGGGGAGTAAGGTCGCGTGCTTTCCTCAGGATCCTTTCTTTCAGCTGAAAATCATACACATATACTAATATGTCAGGAGGTGGGGCCTTGGGCCCCCGCGGCAGACCCACACGATGCACTCGATCCAACTGAATCTCTGGCAGGTCCTCCTCGTTTAAGATATGCAGAAAAAAATCTCCCACATACTCCCTCAAGTCCGATCCCTCGCCTTTCCATGGAACCACCCGAATCCGAACGTTATTTCGCCAGGACCTGTTTTTGAAGTCCTCGGTATGGGCTTGTAGGTCTAAGTTCTGCTCCATTAGGCATATCACGTCTTGCTGAAGCCGATGTATGTCCTCCGCCGTCCCCAAATCATGCTCCTCCAGCGTCGCAACTCGCTCTCCCACAGCGTCCACATCCCGCCGCATCTCTCTCAAATTAGACGCTAGCTGGGAACGTAACTCCGTGATGTCCTCCTTAATAGCAGAAAACAATTCTAGCATGAAGGCTTTAGTTGCTGGTGCATCGTTGTCATCCCGCCGCAGGGACTTGTCAGCAGTCGGCGAGGCAGTCTGTAGAGCCACTTTCTGTGTTCCGTCTTTCGAGGGTTTGTCCTTCTTGAGCCTGGCCGCTGCCATCACGTCACCTGAGGGGGCCCACGAGTAAGGTGCCCAAGCTATGGAGGGAGCACAAGGCAAAGTCCAGTCCCCCTGCTCAGACCCACCGCCACTGAAGATCCACTCATGCAGAAGCCAGATAGGGCTAAGTTGTCTCGTCCCAGGTGCACTGGTGGTAGGCCTCAGCCAGCAACCCACAAACTTCCTCGCGCCTCGAAGGCCAAGCCAGGGACCCCTGAACTCTCATGGCCACCACCTCACAAAGTCCAGATGGGGAAAAGAGGCACACTGCGGCCGCAGCCCCACTACCTCTCAGATGGTCACCCAGGCCAGCGAGGGTCGGCCCAAAGCGCTCTCCGCAGCCGAGTCACCTGGCCCACAGTGATCAAAGTCCAGCACAATCGCTTTTGCACCCCAAGCGGGAAAAGTCTGGATTCTAGGCGGGAAGCGATAATGTTGCTGAGGGTCCACCGCCTCTCCTCCGGGCGCCGCGCAGCGCTGTGATCAGTGCTAGGGGTGGGGAAAGGGCCCTACCGCCAACTCTGGGCTTCTGCCATGCTCCCCGGGCCGCGGGCCCACTGAGATCCCTGGGCCGCAGTTGAGGGATCACGCGACAGTCCAGGCCGCACAGCCCCCCTCTGGGCCAGGGACACCGCTCCTCCCTTCAGTGCTGGCCGGGAGCCGACCTCCGGTGCCGTCCGCTGGTCTGCAGACCGAATCTCAGGCGGCCTGAGGAGTCCCTCTCCCACTCCTCACCTTCAAAGGCTGTATTGGGGCAAAGAAGAGGAAATCAGTGCCTCCGGCGGGTGCCAGTCAGCTCCAGAGCCCGCGCTCGCTTCTCAGCAGTCCTGGTCATCGTTGTCACCTCCGCCACGGGGACCCAGTGGGGCTCCTCTGCCACTCTGCTTGCGACCGTCGCCCCCTCCGCTCCGGGCTAGGGACGCCCAAATGCTACCCCCGGAGTCCCAGCAACGTCCTCTCCGGCCACACCGCCTCTGCAGGGCAGATCGCTCCGCTCTGGGGCTTACAGGCCGCTGCACTCCGCTGACCACGAGGCCCTCCTGACGTGCCGTTCGCCTGGGCCGCACTGTGCCGCACCTCCGTTTCCCAGCTCCGATTTGGAAAATAGGGTCGCTAATCACTGCCGGACAGCTCCACGGCACAGGACACCGTTGTTTCTGGCGAGGATGGGCACCTTTCAGTGAGATACACAAAGCAATAAAACAAGCTGCGCCGGAGGGACTAAGACGCATGTCCTAATTCGCCGGCATCTTGACCACGCCCCTGTCAACTGGTTTTAGAATGGAACCGACCAGACAATAAGCACTGTGTCTCCAAATCAGTTAGGTATACGTACAAAAAATTAAAAAAAAATATCGAAATGCTGAAATAGTGATTTGGAGATATCGTGATGCACAAATATCATGTGCAGAAATATAATTAGAAAGAATATCTATTTTAAGGTGAGTAACATCGATGTTAAAAATATCTCTCTTGTTAATATTGTTTACAAAAATATCATTGTTAATAATATTGTTTTTAAACTATTTTGATACATTTGAGAACATATTTTAATTGTATATGTTATATATTGTTTGTATAGTTGTTGTTAATGTTTTTTAATATAGTTTGTACATTTTTAGTTGTTATTAAACTAAATGTAATAGTTTCTTGTGATTTTTAGTGCTATAGTGTGTTGTGAGGGTTAGAGGGGTACAGGGTGGGAAGTACATAATTTATCATTCATTAATAATATTTTTTTAAATAATATTATTATTTAATTGATCATTATTTTAATTGTGCAATTAATTTCTTAAATTAAGTTACGTTTTAGGTGCGGGTTGTGGGGTTTGTAGGGGTATAGGCTGGGGAGGAAATTAGTTATAATTAATAAATAATTATTTTCTAATAATTATTAATTATTTAATTAATATGTATGTAAATTGGGTATTTAATTTATTTGTAGGTGTAGAGAGTGTGTAGTAAATTAATGATAAAAATAAATAATTCATGTTAATTATTCAAATGAAAATTAATTATGTAAATTGTGTAATTAGGTTAGTTTCAAAGTTATATATTAGGTGCAGGTTGTTGGGTTTGTATGGGGTAGGGGGTGGGAAGTTAATTAAATAGAATCAATGTATGATGAGTTAATTATTATTAATTGCTTAATTGATAATTAATTATGTTAAATATGTAATTAAGATATTTTTTATTTTTAGATTAGGTGCAGGTTGTTAGGTTTGTAGGGATGAAAGGGTCGAGGTTAATTAAATATAATTGTTTTAATATTGGTTAAGTACTATTAATAATTAATTAATAGATCATTAACTATGTAAAATGGGTAATTATTATAATTTGTAAGATTTATTTTAGGTATGTGTTAGGTTTGTAAAGGTACAGGATAGAAAGTTATTTAAGTAATGATAAATGTACAAATAGTTATGTATTAATTAAAACCAAGCTATTTATTAAATGATGTGTTAATTGTGTTATGCTTTTTAATTGTAAATAACATTATATTTGTTGGTTCTTATGATTGTGAGAATATAGTGTGGTATTTTATTTATATTAATATTATGTGTTTTAATTTTAAATATTTAATAAACATTCTAATAAATAAGTCTTTTCAATTTAAACACAATTACATATATTTTTTTATATTTAAATATTTGTATTTCTTGATGTTTAACATAGTTGTTAAAATATTGTATTTGTTCAAGTGAATTATTCTCTCCCTACTGTTACACAAACTGGAGTGAGAATAGTACATTTCACATCACTGCAATCCAAAACTTTTCTTACTGCTGCACTGATTGGAAAAATAATGGTAATTTGTACCCCTCCTGAGTCTAACGCTTTCCCTACCGTTGCACAGACTGGAGTGGGAATATTAAATTCATTAACATTAAACATTATAGTTCCATAGACTCGCCATCATATAGCCATAGAACCCAGCAAAAAACAAATTCAGCAAAAATAGAAGGGGTGAAGGTAAAACATTTACTAATTGCTACCATGTTCATTTAACTTATGGAAATTGTGCCTGTTTGTATTCTCTGTTTGCAATGGAACCCCATATGTTCTCCAAGTCTTAAAGAGCCAACCATGACACATGAAGTTACAGAAAAAGCTACAAACCTTTCCGACGTGACCCGTATCCGTTCATCATTGGAAGAATTGAACCGGTCATCCTTTTCTCGAAAGTATTCTTCAATGCACTGCTCTTCAAAGTCATGTACTTTCTTAAGCTCATCCTCTGTTATGAAAAGCTCTGTTGTATGACACAAACAAGAAGCAATGTTATGTTAAAAAGCGATTGATCTGCCGCAAGCCTGCCAAATACAATACAATTATCAACATGCGTTCTATTCTACACCTAAATGACGAATTCATTTTTCATGGCCTGACATTTTTCTTTTAACCCCTTAAGCGCTGCCGTCGGCCAACGGTCGTCGCGAGCACTACCTTGCCAGTGCTGCGCACGACCGTAGGCCGATGGGCCAGCGCTCGTTATTCGAACGTTCAGCACTGGGTGCTGAATGTTCGACGCAGCAAAGGGGTTAAAATGGATGCACGTTATTACAATCCATTTGTGCCTGTTTGAGTCATTACCGGCTTTGAGCATTTTATTTATTTGACACATTCCAATTTACATTTGAGTACGATGCAGAGAAGCACAAACCACACCATGTACAAGATCATTCCCAGGAGGCACAGTTCTAACTCCTCTAACAGAATGAACACTTCATGGATACTCCTTCAATTGACCTAATAGTAGATAGGAAAAGAGGCAGATGTTGTGCACAGTACTTTAAGGTTGTTGAAATACTAACAATAATTTGTTTGACAGTTGCACCAGTAAAGAAAAGATAGAACTCGAACAGAACATCTCCTTTTTAGGTCGAGGCATGCAGTATTGAGAATGGCCTGGAAGCTCTGTGTAAGCTCCGCCCACTCTCCAACCATCTTTTTTATTGGCTTAGGTCCTAAATGCTGCCTTCCCATTGGTTTTAGCCTTGTTAGTTGCTCCTCCTGACGGGCATGTCGTAATTTGTATCCTTCCATGGCTATTGGCCCCTTTACTTTAAACACTTTTGTTCCCGTGCCTTCCCCTCTCCCCTCCTGCAGTCAATGACTTCTTGCCCCCCCCCCCCCCATTTCTGTTAATGCCTTTTTGCCTGCCGGCACTCCCGTTTCAAACACAATAGGTCTAGCGTAAATGCAAGTCCCATTGCATTCCAAATGATTGTTTTTAAAGTAGTTCATGCAGAGGAGGAGTAGAGAGCTGGCACAGGATGGCAGAGTATGTGTGCAGAAGCATGCGCAGTCATTTAGATTTTAAATGAGTGCAATGCCCGGTCACTAGTTAGATCGTCCGCATGAGCGCCAAAAGGTCACATTCCTCGGGCTCCTTCGGCTGCCATTACAGAGTGGATACGCACTCTGCACGTCCCACATGCTTCAATTAATTTCGAGAGTCTCCAGCGGACAGGTTATTTTCCTGTTTTTCTCTTGCGGCAGCAATGGATGTAAAGCAGAGAGACTAGCAACAGGTGCTTATTTAGAAAAGTGGTGTGCATGACAAACTTTAAAGGAATGGGGCATGGTTTGCTCCTGAAATGAAGATGAGGGGCGCCACAGGCCACTTGCTTGCTGTGTCTTCGTAGGTTTTGTGCACCCGGGAGGTGCCACGTCAGAATTTGGTCGGACCCTTTAGGCTCCGGGGGATGATAATGGATGCAGCTTAGGGTACCATGCTGCCCACTGCCTGGAACTCATCGTCACATCTTCACGTGATCGAGTCCTGCGGCCCAGACTCGAAAGGATGGTTGGAGAAGTCAGTGGATCAGTCCAATGAGGGGCGGTCTACATTGACCATGCCCCTCTCTTGCAGAGCTGGCGCCCCCTACCCGGCAGCAGGAGTGGAGCAGGGCCCCCTGCTGCTGGTGGACGCCTGGCTCGTCCCACTCTTCTTTGGGCTCATCATGCTGGTGGGCCTGTTGGGCAACTCACTTGTGATATATGTGATCTCCAAGCATTGGTAGATGAGGACGGTCACCAACTCTATATAGGTGCGAGAGCTGGGGGTTCCCTTCCCCTGGCCGCAGCTGTCTGTCATGTTCTAAGACACCTGCCTGCTCGGAGAGACCACCCCAAGATCTCATTGACAAACATCGCACTGTGCCTTGAAGCAAGAAATCTCAATTTTCTGATGAAAAATAGTCATATTAGACGATGCTGCGCGGCTTTGCACTGTCATGCCTTTAATCGGGTGTAAATCTATTCCTTTTGTCATGTGGCACATTTTTTAGTTTTAATTTCCACTTGTTGCGATGCATAAAAAGCACACAGTAATTTTAAAGTTTAAGCAGATGCTGCAAACAACAGACCGCAGAATGGATTCGGCCAATGCGATCTTTGACATGTTTGCCCGGTGGCAGAAAGAGATACAACAATTCTAGCTTCATTTCAAAGTGATTTCGTATGCAAACATTTATCAGAGTGGAAATTGGGCTTACGAAAGATGTACGCTTTGATGGTGCGCCGCCGTTTTTAGCGAGGTTATTGTGGCGCACGTGCCAGAAGGCGTGCCAGTGACAGAAGGGCACCGCACTGCCTTGTGTGACAAATGTAGTCGACACAAGCCCCATATTAATGTTCTCAAGTTTGCACTGATGTATTTAAGCAGATTTAAATTATTTTAGATACAAAGGCCTGAAATAAATGGCTAATTAGTTCTTCAAAGAACGCCTACTTAAACGTGTGACAATAAAACCTCTCAAAAAAAGAATATTTTATCCTGGCCTCTGGCACCGAGGCAGGGTTTTATCAAATCAGCGGTTTGTGTGGCAGAGTGCCATTTGAATAGTGTACTGTTCGTAAACTTATGGTCCACTTGACAGCGCTCTTGCTGTAAATAGTGCAGTTTCACTCCAGCTTTTAGAGTGACTATGGGCCATATGTATCATCAAACTAATTTGCATTTCCTAAATAGCGAATTTTAAGGAATCGCTATTTAGGAAATGCAAAATGGTATGTATGAACAAAATAGCATTTATTTTGCGATTCCTTAAGCTTCCTTAATTGCGAATTCGCATTTTGCGAATTCGCAATTAAGGAATATTTTCCAATGCATTCCTATGGGCCAGGAGGCCCATAGGCATGATTTCCAAATAATTCTCAAATTGCGAATTCGCAAATTGCTAATCACAATTTGAGAATTTTTGCAAGGGTGCAGGGGTGTCTCAAGGACACCCTGCTGCACCCCTGTAAATTACATGTGTGTGCATATGGCGCACATACATGCCCAATGGGCATGTATGTGCGTCATATGCCACCCTCACAAATGCACAATTGTGCATATTTACAAGAAATCGCAAATTACCACCAACTACAAGTTGGTGGTAATTTGCGATTCCTTAACCAAAATTCGCTAGCCAAAAATGCTACATACATAGGCCCACATGCATCAATATGGGCTTTTGCGATTTCTAATTTGCGAAAATTCGGGAATCGCACATTAGAAATAGCAAAAGCCTATGCATGATTTTTCTCGCATTTTTTTGCAATTCGGTAAAAATCGCTATTTTTACCGAATCACGAATGCCCATAGGAATGAATGGGAATTGCGAATTCGCAATTTGAAATCGCAATTCATCAAAGCATTTCAAGGGTGGAGAGGGGGGTCCAAGTGACCCCCCCTGCACCCATGAAATGTACTTTTAAGTATAATTTACATACACACATGTCCTAAGGACATGTGTGTATGTAAATTACCAGTTCAAAAAATGCATTTTTGTGCATTTTTAAACAATTTCGCAAATTACCACGAGGTTCAACTTCGTGGTAATTTGCACTTGCAATTTCAAATTTCGCAATTTGAAATCAGATGATGCATAGCATTTCAGAAATCGCAAAATTGCGATTTCTGAAATGCTATCGCAATTTTAGAAATCGCAAAAAAGATGCAATTTCTAAAATAGCATGATGCATCTCAAAAAGCATTTTTGGAATCGCAAACAGCCGATTTTAAGGAATCGCACCGTTTGCGACTCCAAAAATGCTTGATGCATGTGGGCCATAGCATTTAAGGAATCGCAAAATTGCGCTTCCCTAAATGCTATGGCACAATAAGGAATCGCACAAGTTTGCAATTCCTTATTTTGGGAATGTTTCATACATCCCAAAACATGCAAAAAGGCTGTTTGCGATTCGCAAAGGCCGAAATTCTGCAAATTTCGGCCTTTGCGAATCACAAAAGGCTTTATACATGTGGCCCTTAGACAGCAGCCGAATAGAACGGAGATGTGTTACTGCACCGCAAGAAAATCAATACCGGGTTTTTGCTCATGGTAACCTGCTCTTTTCATTTATGTAGATTTATACGAGACAATCTAGAGTTTTATAGATAGGAGCTTAAATATTATTTGTAAATGCAATTTAGGTGCAGCATTTCATTGTTAAAGCCCAACGAAGGCACTCAACAACTTACAAAAATTACTATTCACTTACACCTAAGCATTTTCTTTTGCCTATGTTGAACAAAGATTGGTCATATAAATCACCATTCAAGTAATATATGATTGGACACACATATTGTATACTCGGCGCTTCGAAGTTGATTCTTAGCGGTATAGACTGTTTGATAAAAACACTATAAATACAATAAATATAGTATACTCCATGTAACCTTGGGCGTTGTAGGAGAAGGGAAATCCTTTAAAGTGTAAGATACTTCCCAGACATAATTTTGTGAATTGTTGAGAATTGCAAACTTGTAAACTTACACAAAAGTAGATATTTTAGCACCCAGGCTAATGTACTGCATAGCAAAATACATATAAGGTCCCAAAGCTGAGACCGATTGCATTTCAAATGCTTGTTGTACTTGCTCTTTCAGCAAGAGAAGTAAAGATCTATCTATATTTCTGTATTATAGGAGATGGCTGGGATTAATAAGCAGTAATTCTTTAATGTATCTGTGGGGACTGTAGTTCAATGATTTTGCTTAACACTGAAAATTGACATTTATTAAGAAAAAGAATGATTAACATAGGTTTACTTTAGTTAACATTAACAGGCTGCATAATTCCACATTATGAAAAGTGAATTTTAAAAGTAGTGCATGAGTATTGTTTCCATTTGCTTTGCTTTTCAGAAAATCATTGTTATTCTGCTGCAGTTATGGTCTGTCTCAGTGGCTGTAGGACTGAAGTAACATTTTCCATATTTTTCTGGTACATAGTGGTGTCTTTTTAAAACTTTACAAGGTTATGAGCCAAATCTCCATTGCAATGTTCAGACTTCAGAACAGTTCATCGTATTAAGTTGCATTTCTTATGCTTCTGGCCAAATAAATTGGACAGAAATGTTTCTTTTAGCTGTTATACTAGAGAGGGCTTGTGATCTGTGGTCCTTTTGTATTAGGGCTTGTTATTATTAATTTGAGTATTGCCATATGTGGTGTGATTACCTAATTTCTTAAACACAAATTATATTATTGCATTTATGAAGGTGTTTGGCCTCTGGTTCTAACTAACTATTTATGTTCTATAATTATTCATTTGACATTTAATTGCATCTGTAGACTGAGAAATGAAAGAACCCTCGTTGTGTTCATTTTTCAGTAATGGTCTTGACTGATTGTTTAAGAACGCCTTTCTTGCGAATTGACCCTCCTTAATGTTAATTGAGTTATAGCGTCAATAAAACCAAACTGACACTGCTTGCTGTTTAGCATGAGTACAGGCTTTTTACAATGAGCTGTACTTTAGCTGGGCTATTTGAAAAAGACTGGGATGGAGTACTTTACGACATGAGCTATATGGTAGGATGCAAATGGATCCATCACATATCTTGGTTTTGCTAGAATAGTGCTTCTGTGTGTTTACATGGATGGTAACCTGGAAATTTGGTGCAATTGCTGTAGGCGAATCCTTTTTATGCAAATAACTGCTAAGCCATCTTCAAACAGAAGCCCAAAGGCATTTATGTAGTACTCCTTCTTTGTCTGGAGTGATACTTCTGGTTGCAGATCGACTAGAGATGCCGGTGACTGATGTGTATAGTTTAGATCTTGTATAAAGACTCTTTATCAAGGTGGTTTCAGTCTTAGTGGACTGAGGGTCGCCTCTTATGATCCATCTGCCCTTATGCTAAGTTCTACTATTCCTCTCTTTATTCTTGACCACAAAGAGGGTTAGCAAGCAGCAGGTGAATGGAGCTAAAGAACTGATCTCTGGAGATTATTTACAAATTTTGCCTGGTCAAATAGAGAAGGAGCCACGAGTTTTTGTCAGACGTTCTTTGCCATTTCCACTGTTTGCTAACAGCCAGAGAATGTGTTTTTTGAAAGAGGAAGAACTGTTTGGCTAACCTCAATGTTATTCCCAATTCCAGTGCTCTCTGTCCCAACCAGGCCAAAGAAAGGATGTTTGCATCTGGGGATGCTACGTTTATTGTTAGTTTTCAAATATATGATGTGCGCGCGAGCACACACACAAACACACCCTCTCTCTTCTCTCTCTCTTTCTCTCTCTCTGAGGGCATCCTGCACTGCTCCAGCACATGATATATATCTGTGGAAAAGTGTGCAGTGCTTTTGCCTGTGCCCTTACTGCTCTTAATATTCTGTCTATGTGAATGAATCTTATACTGCTGTCTCTGTTTCTGAGGGGTCTGGGACTCTACATGACAATGTTGTATTTGTTATTTGAATGCAGAAACCTTACACTGCTGCTGTGCATGCTATCTGTGTGTGAGCCTGTATTCTCAAGTGTGTGTGTGAGTGTGTATGTGTGTAAGCATGCACTGATGCTGCCTGCGTCATTACTGTTCTTTGCCACTGAGAAAAGCTTGCACGTTTGCTGCACTAGTGCTAGTGAAGCTTGGTAAAAGATATTCTCACGCGGCAATAAACAAACAGATTGTCAAGTTTAATATATTGTCATTCTAGTTGCAGTGCTGAAAGAGCTGAAAGGCACTGATCTGAAGAAAGAACTATTCATGCAGATTGCATTGCATTAGTAGAGGAGTTGGTAGAGAAGTTACAGTGTTGTTTAATTCAAAAGCAACCATGGAATTGGAGAATGATTTTTGAAAGAAAATGGGTTATTAGATGAGAGCGGGTGGAAGTCCCACTCAAGCAACAACCACAATTCTTGTCAGGGTGAAATGAAAAAGTCACTAAATTAACAGTTGCTTAACCCTCTGGTAGCTTGTGTGAGGAACTGGGTTATTGGTATTGGTTGAGGGGGTGAAAACTGTTCTGAAGCAACAATTACAATACTTGTTAGGGTGAACCTCAAAAGTCACTAATTTAACTGATTAACCCTCTGGTAGCTTGGCACAAAAGCAATCAGGCTTAACTTAGAGGAAACGTCTAAGGTATTTATGCAGCACCCAAACAGTAATTAAGTAAAAACACAACACAAGAAAGAAATTCCACACCAATGTACAAAGATGGAGTATAATCTATGTTAGAAATAACACTAGTTGGCAGAGGTAGGTACCTTTGTCCAAATAGGGACCCTTGCTTCTAGTCAGGGTAAGGACTATACACTCTTTAGACAACCCCTGCTCACTCCCTTGGTAGCTTGGCACAAGCAGACAGGTTTATCCCAAAGTCAATGTGTAAAATATATGTACCAACACTCACAGTAACACAGTGAAAGCACCACAAAGGGACACTACACCAGTTTAGAAAAATAAAGTATCTTTACCAAAGTGACAAAAATCCAACACACACAGTTAAAACTATGACTTTCAAAAGGTTTCAAGAATTTGTACCATAGAAAACTATGGATGTGTGACTTTTAACCAGAGTACCTGTAGATGTGTCAAAGTTCCAAAAGCCAAACAGCTGTACAGTCGTAAAACAAAGAGATGCGACACTCCTGAGACCATGGGGAGGCGATGCGACAGTTCTGCGACATGCAGAGGACGAGTTGCGTTGAATCCGGTCTGTATGGGGAGTAATGCGTTGATCCTTCATGACGGTTTGCAGGTGATGTCTCTGGAAAGCGTTTCCCACAGGTATGATGCGCGGAAATCGGGGATGCGTCAGCGATCGATGCAGCAGCGTCGTGCGGCGCTGTGTCTGTCCACTTCAGCCGCGACCCCTTGATGCGTCGATTCTTGCAGTAGCGACAGATGTGGTGGTTTCTGCAGCGGGCTGGCGATGCCTGGAAATTCTTCTAGCGCTATGGAGATGTGTCGGGAAAACAGCCGCAAGAAAAGCGATGCGTTGATATCTGTAGTTCTTTGGGTCTCTTCATTCTTCCTGCTCCCCAGACACACAGCAAGGGCAGTACTTCTACTCAGTCTCTCCAGTTCTTCTCCTTGGCAAAGGCTCCTCTTAAATTCCAAGAATGGTCTAAAGTCTGGGGTTTTGGGTCTGATAGTTATACCCCAAAATGCCTTTGTTCTCTTTGTGCAAGGTTCAAACCAGTGAGAGCTTTGGCTCCAGACACACCACCACAGTCGGTGTAGCCAGCATTGTGCAAGACAAGCACAGCTCTATTCAAGTACAGGTGTTACTCCTCCCACCATTCCAAATGCAGATCAGGCATATTTAGCCTAGTGCTGACTAATCCAGACTCCAGACAGAATCTAGAAGTCAGACCTCTGCTCATGAAGCCCTCAGCAGATCCCAGGGACCTCAAGAACTACCGACCCATCTCCCTCCTCCCGTTCGCGGTCAAAGTCACTGAGAAGACCGTCTATGCCCAGCTGACAAGATTCATTGAAGAAAACATCATCCATGACCCCTCCCAATCCGGATTTCACAGCAAGCACAGAGACCGCTCCACTCGCCGCCATAGACGCAATCCGCATGCTCCTCGACCAAGGTCACACCGCGGCCCTGAACCTACTTGACCTCTCTGCAGCGTTTGACACCGTCTCTCACCGTCTCTCACCGCACACTCCCCGCCAGACTCTGCGACGCCGGAATACAGGGACACCCCTCGACTGGATCCGCTCCTTCCTCACCGGCAGAACCAAAAGAATCAGACTGCCACCTTTCCTCTCCGAACCATCGGAAATCAACTGCGGAGTGCCCCACCCTCTTCAACATCTACATGGCCCCCGTGCCTGAACGTGCACTTGTGTAACGTAACCGGAACTCATGTAAAGCGCTCCAATACCTTCAGGTAGAGTTCGCACTATATAAATCTGCAAAAAAACACTGTGCCAGCCTGCCGCAAGCGCTCCTCCTGAGCAGCCCTGCATGCTTATCACATAATCTCTCCATGCCTGAATGCACCCTTATGTAATGTAACCGGAGCTCACGTAAAGCGATCCAATACCTTCAGGCACAGTTCGCGCAATAGAAATCTACATAAAATAAAAACACTGTGCCAGCCTGCCTCAAGCGCTCCTCCCCAGCAGCCCTGCCTGCCGATCACATAATCTCCCCGTGCCTGAACGCGCCCTTGTGTAACGTAACCGGAGCTCAAGTAAAGTGCTCCAATACCTTCAGGTAGAGTTTGCGCTATAAAAATCTGCATTAAAAAAAAGCACAGTGCCAGCCTTCCTCAAGCGCTCTTCCCCTGCAGACCTACCTGCCGATCACATAATCTCCCTGGGCCTCATTTATGAGAAATGACGCATCGCTGCGTGAAAGCAGCGATGCGTCACTTCTCAGTGTGCACTCCTTGCGTCATTCCTGATGCGTCATATTTAATGTATGACGCATAATGTCGCAAGGAGTTACAGATATGTCAGTATTTCTGACGTATCTGTAAGCGCAAGAGTGACGCATTGCTGGAGTGTGTCACAAAAGTGACACAACTCCAGCAATGCGTCCTTTCACATGGGGCAAGCCCGATGTGAAAGGGCCTGCGTCAGTCTTACGCCTGCTGTGAGGCAGGCGCAAGATTTTGACGCAACGGCTTCCTAAAAGTGACGCAGTGAAATCTCATAGATTTCACTGCGTCACTTCTACAACCCTTCCTTGCGTCAATACGCCTCCCTTGCATACATTATACCTGACGCAGGTATAATGTGGCGCAGGGGTTTACAAAGTGACGCATCTACCTAGATGCATCACTTTGTAAATATGGCGCAACATGGCGCATTTTTTACGCCACTGGTGCGTCACAAAAAGTGACGCACTGGCGGCGTAAAAGTGACGCACGGCCTCATAAATGAGGCCCCCTGTGCCTGAATGTGCCCTTGTGTAACGTAACCGGAGCTCATGTAAAGCGCTCCAATACCTTCAGGTAGAGTTCGCACTATAGAAATCTGCTTTAAAAAAAAAACCACTGTGCCAGCCTGCTCAAGTGCTCCTCCCGAGCAGCCCTGCCTGCTGATCACATAATCTCCCCATGCCTGCATGTGCCCTTGTGTAACGTAACCGGAGCTCATGTAAAGCGCTCCAATACATTCAGGTAGAGTTCACGCTATAGAAATCTGCATTAAAAAAAACACTGTGCCAGCCTGCCTGAAGCGCTCCTCCCGAGCAGCCCTGCCTGCCGCGTCACCTGACCTCAGAGAGGGGGGCCGGCTGCGTGTCTGCTGCTGTGGACGAGGATCACACGCCAACAACCACCCTATGGGGGGGGAATCGGCACTTATAAACATCAGTGCAGCTGAAAAAATATGTGTGTCTGTAAACGATCTCAAGAAGTTTACACTCGATCAACATCACATGCTTGGTTAAACAAGTCACATTAAATAGGAACTGAACACATGCACCTCCTACTTCCCCAGCTCCTTCTTACACAATGTACTGCCTTCGCCCATCCCACCCCTCCTCCACAGTCCTTCATTCACCTACTCATCCTACTAAGAAATATACACTTAACGCCACTACCTCTACCACCCGCTGCCATTTCACATGAAGCCCTGAGCCCCGAGTTTTACTCCCCTTCCCCTCTGCAAGCACAATAGGAGCCAAACCTCTGACTGCAACTTCCACCTTTGCTGTCCGGGCTCGGACCCATGCCAGGTCCAGCGCATCGCCATGCATGGAGGAAAGCTCCTCTGCCCAGGACCACTCCATGTGCTCCGCGGAGCACAGTCCTGCACAAGTACACTGCACCTCCAGCCGGTCGCGGGCAGGCAGACAGGCTCTGCACACACACACGGTTGGCCTACCTCATAAGAACAAGTGTGCGTACATATCACCAAGTTATAACAATAATCAGCACACACTTTTTTCTAACTTTAACACAGAGCACAGTGTCCTATAAGCGGGCACTGTGCTCAGTGTTCAAGTAAAAAAAAAAAAAAAAAACACAGCGCGATGTCCCTGAAGTGGAAGTCACAAAAACCAAAATAAATAAGCAAGAGGCAGACTTTTGGCGCGCATGCATACGATGTATAGCATTGCACGCATGCAAGAGTCTAGGTCAGGCAAAATAGAGTGCAAATGCAGCCAGTCAATCAGAGGGGCAAAAAAGCATTTACAAATACAATAGAACTCGTATTTACGCGAGTCCTATTGCATTGTAAATAATTCTGCTGTCGTCCAAGAAGGCAGGGACAGGAGTGGGTAGGGGGGGTTGTGGTGGGCAGAGAATGATGGACTACGGGAGGGAACGGGGAGGCAGGGGAACAAACAGTTTTAAAAGTAAAGGGGCTGATAGCTATGAAAGGAGAAAAATGATGACATGGCCGTCAGGAGGCGGGATTAAGTTGAGGAAAACGAATGAGATAGGTGGAAAGTGGGCAGAGCTTCCCCCACTGCACGGTATACAGCATCTCTCAACGAGACAGCGCAAGTGCTGCCTAGGCGAGACCTAAAAAATAGGAGGAAGAAGTAAAAAGTTTGGGGCTAACCCTGCAAAAAGGGCCTTTCCAACACAAACCCCTTCCAGCCTAAAGCCAGGGTAGATCAATCCATATCTCTCAGGGCTTCCCTGCTTGGGGCGATAGAACATGGAACCTGGCCTGCACAGCAGGTGTCTATTCCCGTTCTACGTCTTCCTGACCCTAGTTGAATCCCTCTATCCATTCTCTCAGGGCCCACTAAGCTGACCCATGGGGAACCCTTCTCCTCAACCTCTGGACCCCATCTGTGCAGCGCCTAAACTTACTTTGCTCACAGATGTGTCCCAACAGGCAGACAGCACCAACATGGCCAACACAGTGGTGTGACCCAGTCCACACCCAGGGTGTGACTCCTGTCCCCCTCCCAGGAGCAACTTTGTCCACCAGGACAGCCAGCCACAGTGGCCGCTGACAGTTGTCAGTGATTAGAGCCAGGCCTCATGCCCTTCAGGCCTCTGTAACCTCTGTGGCGACAGAGAGTGGGGTACAGTAGCCCCAGGTGCCTGGCACCTTTTCTCTACTCTACTCTCCCTCCTGCCAAGTCAGGTATGGCATCCTGACACTGGCCCACCAGCCCAGGGTCTGTACCCTACGACTGGACAGGAGACTGGGATGGGCTCTCCCACACCCGGTCCTCCTCCCTGGGGCTCTGCACCCTCCCACCTGGAGCGGTACCCCAGAAGACAACTTGGTGGGGGAACCATTAGCAGTTGCCCCTTAATCCAGGTCAGGGGGACAACCTGAACCTGGCCCTCCAACCCAGGGTCTGTATCCTTAGGCTGGACCAGTACCTGGCACCCCAGGACTTCCGGGGGAGTACACCAACACCCCCAAGGGAAACACACTCCACATGAATGGTAAGAGAGCCTGCCTGGGCAGGTCTCAAGCCCCCTGTCCACTTGACAGAGCATGAAGATCCCCCAGGCCAGAAGTGGCCTCACCAGGGTCAGTCCTGTGGTGCTCTGACCTCATAGCTGGCAACCCCTTACCCACTGGTCCTCCCCCTCACCCTTTTCTCTGGACTCATGCACCCTCCCCCTGGAGCGGTGCTGCCAGACCCCAGACCTGGTGGAATGCTTGCTACAAGAGCCCCCCCTAGTCCACCTGACACTTTGGGATCCCCCTCAGGAAATGGCCTCCCGGTACAAAGTAGACCTCTGCCTGGTGTTCACTTATGGAACCAACCAGGCCCTGGGACTGTGTTTCCGGTACCTTGGGACACAGCCCACTTCCCCTCCTTCTCCTCTGATACAGGACGTGGGACACTACATCCCTCCCACTACACTGGGACCTTGGCTACCACAAACCTCTCCTAACTCACTAGGGTTGGGGAAAACCTGAGCCACCCTCTTCAGGATCACTCCCAAAAGCTTCTTCAGACCCTCTGGAATCCACCAAAAGGTCTGCCTCCAGTGCAAGCTCACTGGAATCAGAGAAATCACACTCCACCTGGTGTTGGCTTAGCTCTGGAAAACAGGGACTTAAAATATGTTCTCCAATTGAATCACACAGCCCCCACAGTTGTTAACCAAGCTACCCTTTGCCCCACCATCAAGTGCCTCACACAAGTACCCCACACCACTCTCCTGAGATTGGCAAGACAGTGTCTGACTGTCTCTGTCACTCAACCCACACTCTTCTGGGTGGTCTCCACACTCACACATCAGGACTCCTACCATGGGGGAACCCCACTCCTTGCACAACTCTCATCTTCAGTCAGTAGTGTCCCTCCCACCACCAGGAATATGACTCCCTGTGTCAGTTCCCCAATCCACCTCAGGGACACTACACACAACTGGGGCTACCTCATAACCCTGAACCCCTTGGTGTATGTCAACCCCCTCCTTCAAGTAAGGCGCCACATCTCTGGGTGTGTGTACTTCTCACTCAGTACTAGGCACTACATTTATGCTGCCACCATTTGAGCTGGACTCCACTTCCAATCCAGCCAAGCTCACTTCATGAGCTGCACACATTACCTTTTCAGCTAAGAAACTCATGGCCTCAAACCTCTCGAGCTCCACATCTAGCTCCATCAATCTTAATTCATGTGCCAAGGTCAATTTTATTTCTTCCAGAAATAAATCTACTTGCTCTCCTCTGCCATCTTTGCTCTCTCTACGGCAGCTTTTTGGTTCTCCATTTCCTAACTCATGAGCCCTAACCCTTTGGTTTTTCTACAACTCCTCTGGGGAAAACTTCTAGCGGAATGGTTGCTGCCAGCCCTGGAGTGTGCTCTTCCCACAGGCAGATCCTGTGATCTGAAAGCATCCCTTTGAGCATCCTCATCCACCTCTGCACCATCCATCTCCCCAGCACCTTTGGCCTCCCACCAGGCCCTTAATGCCTTCTGTAGCTCCTCCTTTCTGGAGCTGCTCTTCATGGGACATTCAAAATCTTTGCAAAATTGCTTGAGCTGATCTACTCTGTAGGTATGCAAAACCTCAATATCAAACACAAATTCTGCCATCTCACTTGCTGGTTTACCCTTCTGAGACATGATGCGTGGATACTTTAAGGGTCCCTCAAAAATAGAACCAAAAACAAAACACAGTATGTGGTTGCATAGTAGTCTGCACTAAACTAGTGATGTATACCAATCACTGTGTGTCAAGTACAAATACAGGTTTAAAATGTCATTGCTGACCACCAATGTTAGAAACAGGGGTCTCTAATTGGCAATGGTAGGTACTTTTGTACAAATAGGGACCCTTGCGTCTAGTCAGGGTAAGGGGGATACACTCTTTAGATAACCCCTACTCACCCCCTAGGTAGCTTGCACGAGCTGACAGACTTATCCCAAAGGAAATGTGTAAAGTATTTGTACCAAAACACACAGTAATACAGTGATAACACCACCAATGGTCACCACACCAGTTTAGAAAAAGAAAGTATCTTTATCTAAATTAAACAAGACCAAAACTACAAAAATCCAACATACACAGTTAAAAAATATGAGTTTCAAATGGTTTTAAGAATTTGTACCATAAAAAACTATGGGGGCGTGATTTTTCGTCAAAGTTCCAAAAGCCAAACAGCCGCACAGTCAGAAAACAAAGAGATGCAACACTCCTGAGACCTTAGGGAGGCGAAGTGACAGTTCTGTGACATGCAGAGGCCGAATTGCATCGAATCCGGTCTGTATGTGGAGTGATGCATCGATCCTTCATGACGGTTCCGGTTCGCAGGTGATGTGCCAGGAAAGTGTGTTGCAGAGGTATGAAGCATGGAAATCTGGGGATGCGTCGGCGATCGATGTGGGGGCAGCGAACAGTGCTGCGTCAGTCCCCTTCAGCCGCGGCCCCTCGATATGCCGATTCTTGCAGCAGCAACAGACTCTGAGCAGCGATGCGTGGAAATTCTTCTTGCGCCGTGGAGACGTGTCAGGAAAGCAGACGCAAGAAAATCGATGCATCAATAGCAGTAGTTCTTTTAGTCTCTTCTTTCTTCCATCTCCCATACAGCAGCAACAACCTTCAAAGGCCCAAAAATGACACAGGCACCTCTTGGCAGGTCAGAACTCACAGCACCAGAGTTCAGGGGAGCTGGGGAGAAGTCTTTGTGTCCTGAGACTTCAGAACAGGAGACTAGCTCACTTCAGGCACCTGGAGATCTCCTCCAAGCATGGGACATAGCACACAGCAAAGTCCTTCTCCTTTCCTTTGCAGAAACAGCAACTGTAGGCCAACCCCAGAAACACAGGCAGTACTTCTCAGTTTCACCAGCTCTTCTCCTTGGCAAAGGTTCCTCTTGAATTCCAGGAATGACCTAGGGTCTGGGGGTTTGGGTCTGATACTTTTACCCCAAAATGTATTTGTTCTCTCTGTGGAAGGGGCTCTGACCCCAGTTCAAACCAGTTCTGGAGGCACTCTGCAAGTGCACAACAACATCCATTGTCAGTGTGAGCCTTGGCTCCGGACACACAACAGGGGCGGAGTCAGCATTGTGCAAGGCAGGCACAGCCATATTCAGGTATTGGTGCTACTCCTCCCACCACTCCAAATGCAGGTCCGGACTATTTAGCCTAGTGCTGACCCATCCAGACTCCTGGGGCCACAGCACCTCCCCAGCCCCTGCCACTCCAAAGCCAGACAGTCAATTCACAAGCAGGCAGAGGCACACAGGACGGTTGAGCAAGAAAGGAGTCACTTTCTAAAAAGTTGCATTTTCAAACACACAATTTAAAAAACATCTTTACATAAAAAATTGTGTTATTAAATCCTGAGTACAGGGATACTAAACTCAATTTTTCCATCTTATCCCTATGGGAAGTATGCTTGTAAAATGTTACAAAGCATTCCCCATTCTGTCCTATGGGGCTAGATAGCCTTTCTATAGTGAAAAACGAAATTGGCAGTATTTCACTATCAGGACATGTTACACACACCAGTACATGTGCTACCTTTCACATACACTGCACCCTACCCAGGGGGGTACCTTTGGCCTACCATATGGGTGCCCTATATGTAAAAAAAAGGTGCATGCGGGTGCACTTGCCAAGTCAACATAGCAGTTAACAAACGGTCCCCAAAATCCACAAAGACATCAATAACCCTCCTTATAGACTGATTGTCACGACTATAGGATCTGCAACGGAACACATATCTAAATACATTGATCAAGTGCTATGTCCATATGTCTCTAAAATTCCATCTTATATTATAGACACCAAGGATATTATTTCAAAAACAGAAGGCCTCAGTTTTAACAAGCAAGCTGACACATTAGTATCCTTGGACATTGAATCCCTGTATAGCAACATCCCTCAGCTTGAGGCTATTACAGCGGTGGAATGGTTCTTCCTCACTTACAACATAGAGTGCAATGTTTCATTCATTGTTGACCTACTGACGATTGTACTCGATGAAAATACTTTTCGAGTTTAATGGGGACCTTTTTAAACAAGTATAGGGTGTAAGTATGGGGCATCTTGTGCCCTCACAATAGCCAACATCTATATGGCATTTTTTGAGCACCAATTTATCTACAATGAAGTAGCCCCATTTTTCGAGTCAATACATGAATAGTCCAGGTATATCGATGATATACTGTTTATATAGAAGGATGACCACATAAAACTTCAGGAGTTCATACAATGGATTAACCTTTGTGATGTAAATTTGCGGTTCACTGCCAACATTGGCAATGGGCGAATTGAATTTCTAGATATAGAAATCAAAGAAGTTGAATCTACTCTTCAAGTGGATCTCTATACCAAACCCACAGCTAGAAATACGTTATTACACTTCTCTAGCTACCACCCGAAATGCCAATGTGAGAGCATACCCATGGGGTAATTTCTACACGTTCGGCGTAATTGCACAAACTTACATGATTTTGACAAAAGAGGCATCACTATGAAACAAAAATTCATAGATCGAGGGTACCCCAAAAGATTGGTAAGAGAGGCCTACAAAAGGGCCAGATTCTATGATCGGGACCATTTACTTAGAACCAATACTAAGAAAGACTCTCCCCAACTGGTATGAGTGACAAGACACTCGCCATTGAATTAAAAAATTCGACACACGATTAATGCCCAATGGCATATTCTTAACATCAATTCGGAACCAGAAAAGAAACTTCCATGTCCCATGTTTGCCCACAAGCGTAATAAGAACCTCAAAGATTTAATAGTTCACTCAAGAATGCACACTAAACCTCCATTTGTACAATAGACTTTGGGTGGAAGTATATACATATATGTTTAGGCAATCTTTTATCCTCTTTTTTTTGGCTAGTCTTTTCCATTATAAAGTGAATGTGGGAAACTGTCACGATTTTTGTATCCATAGGCCTCTACCTTTTTGTGTATCAAATGTAATTATAACACAATAGTGACACTTCTACTGTTAATGTATCTGATCATCATATATGTATTATTATCCTTTACAGAGCACAAGTTTCAGAGGTGAAACTCCTGATGAAGACAGTGTTTCTGTCGAAACGCGTTTTGAGTCAGCCTTGCACCCGTTTCAACAAAAAGACCTAACAATTTATCATTTATATATTGTGTATCATCTACATCATATCATCTGTGAAAGTCAACTCCATCATTAAAGTTTGTATGTGTGCAGTATATATGGTATTGAATGTAAGCGGTAAGAATGTTGTGCGCCTGTGAAAGTCTCTGTAGCAAATGTTTGTCAATTTTTTTCCAATGTAAATATATGTTTTTATGATACATCTAGTAATCAGATAATATTATTGCACTAATAAATATTTTGTATTTTCCTAAAAGAAACTTGTTTTGAGTGTCACTATTGTGCTTCCCCTAATTATGCCATAGGGGTTTGTTAAGTTTGAAGTAGCCCTAGAATGTTTACATGAAAGTTAACAAACTGCGCAGGCATTGCAGTGGTAGGCCTGAGACACTTTGCAGGGCTACTCATGTGGGTGGCACAATCAGTGCTGCAAGCCTACTAGTAGCATTTGATTTACCAGCCCTGGCACACTCAGGGCACTTTACTAGGGACCTACAGGTAAATCAAATACGCCAATCATGGATAACCAATCACAATAACAATTTACACATGGAGCATATGCACTTTAGCGTTAATCAGCAGTGGTAAAGTGCCCCGAGTCCTATAGCCAACAACAGGTCAGGATAAAATTAGGAGAAAGCAAAAAGTTTGGGCATAACTCTGCAAAACGGACCATTTCCAACTATATATTAAATAAAACAAAACAAAAGTGGCAAAAATCCAATTAGTAGAACCACTGATATGCTATTTCAAAGAATTAGGTAAGTATTGTGCCTAAAAGCACAAAGTGTCATTTGGCAGTGCTAGACCGGGAAAAAGTCACAAGTTCATGTAGACTGAGATGGAGTATGGACTGGATAAAGGTACCAGGTTAGTCCTGCTGCAAATGTTCTCTGCACAAAGTCTGACGTGAAAAGTCCAGTTCACAGTGGAGGAGAGCATCACATATGGTTATCACTAACAGGAAGAGAAGGCCAGGAATCGCCAAAGGTCCACGCTGTTGTGCAAAGATGTTGTTGAGTATCAAGGACTGGCGTTCCTGGAGTCGCGTTGGTGGTCAGAGCAGACTATTGTTGCTGTAGTGCATAGTACAGATCTCGTTTTGTAGTTAGTGGTCACTGTAGTGTGGAAAGTTAGGTTTACCGGAGCTTCTCACTGATGGTCATCAGAGGCAGCAAATTCATGGACATGAAGAGCCCAAATAAATATTTCTCCCTTTCTTCACAGGAGGAGCTCAACTGATGCCAGTCTAGGGTCCAGGACCACCTGGGGAGGCACATAATGGAGATCAGGAGCTCACCCCAGCAGAGACCAGCAGGGCTCAGTCAGCTCCAGGTGCAGCAGGTCACCTGAGGAGTTGCAGGGAGGTCTCTGGAGCTTGTTGTGTCCCTATAGCTCAGAAGAGGAGGTCAGCCACTTGACCCTTGGAGTCATTCTGGTAGCCCTGGGATCAAGCAACAAGGCAGGCCTCAAGCAGCAGGGCAGTCCTCTGAGGGCACAAGGCAAGCCTTAAGCAGGCAGGCAGACCTCTGGTGGCAGCAGGTCAGTCCTCTGAAGTACAAGACAGGTCTTAAGCAACAGGGCAGTCCTCTGACGTACAATGCAGTCCTTCTGGGGCCATTCCCAGGTCCAGGAGGAAACTGAAGAGTTGGTCTGAGTTTCCAGTATTTGTAACTGGAGCCAGCCTTTGATATGGGAGAAATTTCAAGACTTCCCCCACATCTGGCTCTGGAATTCCCTTCCTCCCCTGCTCAGGCTCCAATGGGCCTGAGGGACTATGGACCGTTGTCAAGTTCTTAGTTAGTATGCTGAAGCAACCCCTTTGGAATGTAAGTGGGGCAGGGAATAGCTCCGCCCCTCTCATCCTGCCAGAATGCCCCATCCTGCCAGCACTTAAACCCATTTTCTCACTCCCTGGGAAGGATGCACAAAGGCCAACTGCCATCTACACCCAGTCATGTGACCCTGGACCCAGGCTGCAGAAACCAAGAAAATGGCAACTTTCTAAAAGTGTCATTTTAAGAATTGTGTCTTAAAATCTGACTTTATCATTATATTTTAAATTTTAATTCATTTGAGTGTAAACATTACAATCAACAATATCACTTATTAAATGCAATAAGGTAACTCAACATTATTCTATGGACGAGAAAGGTCTTGCATTAGTGAAAACCTAATCTAATAGTTTTTCACTATCAGAACTTTTAAAACTTAAAAGTACAGATCCAACTTGTTAAATGCACTGCACTCTGCCCTATGCGCTGTTTGGGGCCTACCTTAGGGGTGACTTATATGTATTAAAAAGGAAGGTTGAGGCCTGGCAAAAAGGTTTTATTTAGCAGGTCAAAATTACAGTTTAATATTGCACATACGCTGCAGTGGCAGGACTGAGACATGTTTTGGAGGGCAACTTTAGTGGTTGGCACAATACGCTGTACAGGCCCACAAGTTGCATTCAAGTTGCAGGCCCTAGGTCCATGTAGTGCCACTTTGCTAGGGACGTATTACTAAATTAAAAGTGGAAATTGGGTATAAGCCAATCTTACCCTGATTAAAGGAGCAAGCACAAGCACTCTAACACTGGTTAGCAGAGGGAAAGTGCACAGAGTATTAAGGTCAACAAAAACAAAGTTCAGCTAGCAGAAGGAGGCAAGGCAAAACGTTTGGAGGAAGAACACACCAAAGGCTGACAGGTGAAACAGCTTGGCACAAAGCAGTCAGCTTAACTTAGAAGCCAAGTGTAAAGTATTTATGCAGGACTCAAACAGAAATTACAAGACAAGAAAAATCCCAAACTAATTACCAGAACAACAAAAATCCAATCATTATAACCGGAGATATTGCATCGTAAAGTTTTAGGTAAAATAATGCCAAAAGCAGAAAGCGCAAACAGAAGGTATCTGGTCTTACTGGACCGGGACAAAGCCAACAGTTCATGCTGGGAACAGGGTTGAGTTAGGCCTATTGAGAGTGGCAACTGATTTCCTACGTGCAAGTTCTGTGCAATGTTGCTTTGTGAGTCTTCCCCTTGCTTGGCGTCAGTTCAGGTGAAGCTTTCAGCTGTGCGGTGAGGCTTCGTGGGGATTTGCGTCACTCGGCGTCGGTTACGGTGAATCTTTCAACTGTGTGGCGCGGCTTTGCAGCACTTTGTCTTACACTGTATCAGACCGGATGAAGCTCTCAGCTATGAGTCAAGGCTTTGCAGGACTTTGCGTTGCTCTGAGTCCGTTCCATTGGAGCTCTCAGCTGGGCAGTGAAGCTTGGAGGGGCTTTACGTCATTCTGTGTTGGAACTGGTGCAGCTTTCAGATGAAATTTTCAAAGTGGGACCCTGTGATGCTTTGTGTCATTTGAGGTCAGTTCTGGTGAACTCTTAGGTTTGAAATTACTCAAGTTTGCGGGACCCTGTGTGACTTTGCAACAGATCTGATCTGATACGATGGAACCTCCATTTAGGTAGTGAGGAGTGCTCCCTGATGCCTGCTGAGGACCTAGGACCTGGGGGCACTTTGGAGGATCAGGACTCATTTCATTTCATTTCAAAATCCTTTATTCGGTATTTAAAAAATACCATAAAAGTACAAATTAATACATTTAAAATACAATGATAAAATACAATTCATGACAAGTTACATCGGGGACAATTGGCCAGCAATTGATTCAGCACCGCCCTCTTGAGTTCCTGAGTCTTAAAACAACCTTGATAAAATTCAAAATACATGTCAGTGTCAGAGGATCACTAGCCCTTTGCAAGAATAAAAGGGCAACCTTTGCGTGTCTGAACTTAGCCTGTTTTAAAATTCTTACTAAAAAGCTGCGCCTGGGTAAAGCATAAAATGGACATAATAGTAAAAATTGAAGGGTGTCCTGCAGAGACCTATTGTCGCAGCCGCAGGCAACCTTCGGCTCAACCGTAACAGTAAAAGCTGGTGGATCAGCCAGTAGGTGATGTAAAAGGTTGAGCCTAAAACGGGTCAATAAAAATCTTTCCTGTGCATTATACAAGAGAGCTAGGTAAGGTTCCATTCCTTCCCCTGTCTTTACCATTCTATGGGCACAGACTGTGGGCTTCCTACCTTCCATAGAAGCCCTGCATGAGGCTACCGTGGCCAGAAAAATTATTTTGATTCTCCGTATATCTTGGGGGACAATGACTGTTGGGTTAGTAAACAGGTCCTTACACCCGATTACCTCAAGGGCGGTCTTCACATATTTTAGCCACGGGATACTCATGCCTTTGTCCCTGTCTATACAATCTTTAATGATTTGTCTACTCAAATCTGCCTCCGTGTTCGACCAAATTTTTAACCAGGCCATAAGAGTAGGCGTGGGCGGAAAATCCGTTCCGCTCGCGGATTTTGCGGATTTTCGGGAAATCCGCAATCCGCGAGATTTGCGAATTTCCCGCAAAATCCGCAAATCCGCGAGCAGCGGATTTTGCTCGCACTGCTCGCACTGTTCGCGTGAGTTCGCGCCCCGCGAATAAGTGCAAAATTGCAGAAATACGATCTTGGCAAAACTGAAAGTAACTACTTACCAGGTTCAAAAGTTCAGGCACATCATTAGTAGCCATTTCCTGTAGTGCTTCCTGAGGGGCCCCTCCAGAGTTCATTTGCCAGTTGAAACTATTATGTGACCCTGCTCTGAACCTCAGAATAGTTACACATATGCCACAAAGGTCCTGAATTACAGCTAAGGGAGACAAGCAGGAGCCAGGCTGGAAGTTAAAATCCATTAATCAGCCCCTAATTCATTATTGTCAGTTGGGGCAGGGCAGGTGTTGTAACTAATTTTGCAACAATGAAAGCACTTAGCAAGTGCAAAAGATCACTAATCAGGGCGCACTAAGGAAGCAGGTGCCAGCTAAAAAAATATTCTGTGACACATTAATCAGCCCCAAATTAATTCAGGTCACTTGAGGCAGGGAAGGTGTGCTTTGCTTTGCCGAAAATAATGTACACTGGACAACCAGAGGGTGTAGTGATGAAACAGAGGGTGGCATGGGTGGGCCAGAGGGTGGCATGAGTAGTCAGAGAGTGGCAGTGGTGACAGAGAGTGGCAGTGATGAAGAAGAGTGTCCCAAACAGGCTGGACACGTAGAAACAACAAGTTCGCAAAACTTGCGACCCGACAGGTAAGTTCGCAAATTGCGAAATTGTAAAAACCCTCGCGAACTGGCAGAAACACGGGCGAACACAAAAAAAAAAAAAATCCGCAAATTCGCGGGAATTCGCGGATTTTGCGGATTGCGAATCCGCAAATCCGCAAAATTCGCGGATTGCCAATCCGCAAAATCCGCTCATGCTTACATAAGAGGTCTAGCCTTAATCAGGTCCTCAATATGCACCCTGCCTAAATCCTCATGGATAATGTAGGCGGGTGTGCTTTGTTGGGTCTTGAGTACCTTTCTCAGGAATTTATTCTCTCCTGCCTGAATCTGATTAGTATTTACAAAACCCCAAACTTCAGATCCATATACCACTTTGGAGCAACAGATTGAGCTGTACAGATTCATTACCTGTTCCGGGGACCACCGGCCCAATCTGCGTTCATAGTTCATTATGGACCCAGTAGAGGCCACTAATTTGGAACACCGCTCATCAACTAAAAGTTTAACATTTAAAAATCCGTCAAATAGCATACCCAGGTATGAGAAGGTTTGTACCTGCTCCATTTTGTGCCTGCCTATTTTGTAAGAAAACTTCTTGCAAGGTTTGGATCCGGCCAACATGACATAAGATTTAGTTAAGTTAGCCGATAGGTCTAGTGTGTCCATAAAACTGACGAACCCATCTATCAAGAGCTGAAGACCCTTAGGGGTACGGGCTAAAAGGACCGCATCATCAGCGTACAAAAGCACTGGGACCGAACGAGAACAAACTCTTGGGGTGTCTACTTTCAATGTGCCTAGTACCTGGTCTAGATTATTGATGTACAAGGAGAACAGGAACGGGGTCAGAATACATCCCTGTCTTACCCCACTAGTACAAGGGAAAGATGCCATTGTGCCCCCTTCGAGATTAAAGCGCACTTTAGCAGAAGTATTCCAGTGGAGGGCTCTCAGAGTGTTAACCAGGCCCTGGTCAACTCCTAATCTAGTCATCAGGGCCCACAACTTCTCTCTATTGACATGGTCAAAGGCTGCAGTGAGGTCCATAAATCCAAAATAAACTGCCTCGTTGCTAGCTAAAGTGTATTTGGCCACCAACAGATACAGGTTCAGGCACTGGTCCGTTGTGGATCTTCCTTCCCTGAACCCATACTGTGTGTCAGTAATAATTTGATGTTCATCGGCCCAGTCCATAAGGCGCATTAAAACCACTCGACACAGGACTTTAGCCGTAACATCAATCAGCGATATGTAACGGTAGCACTGGGGGTTGTCTCTATTCCCCTTTTTAAAAATAGGGACAATTGTTGCCATTGACCATGAACGCGGAAGGCCGGTTGCAACGGCCGCAATTAGTACTCTTGTGAGTAAGGGGGCCCACTGGTGGAATGCCGTCTGGGCCTGGGGCTTTATTTTTTGTTAGACCTTTAAGACCCCCTACAATTTCATCCAACGTGAATTCAATTGACGTAACCCACGGGCAGCCTTCCCGTCATCCTGGTTATTCTCGACTGTATAATTATATAAGCTTTTAAAGTGATCAAACCATTGTTCTGGGAGGATGGATGTGCCAACTTCTGGACCATTAGCATCCTGGAAACATGGGTTATTATTTTCCAGAACGCACTGGTGTCCCTTCTGTCAGCTGCGTCCCTTAGGTCTTCCCAAGCTTGTGATTGTAGGGTAAGTTTCCTGTTTTTGATCGCCTTTCTATATGCGCACCTACACTGAGCAATTCACGTCTTATCCCTTGGGGTGGTTTTCAGGCTCACTTTTAGCTCTTCCTGGGCCCTAGAGCAATCTTTATCAAACCATCTAGGGGTGCTGTTAACTTTCCCATGCGGAGTGGACTTTAACAGCCCATCTAGCAGATGCGCCACTGCCTCAAATGCTTTAACCACGGCAGGTCCCTCCACGGATAAATCCAGACACACCCCAATCACCTCGATGCCTTTCTCCATTAGGGATTTATAAAAAACGTCCCCATCCAGTTTTGCCCATCTAAGTCGTCTTCCCTGGTCCGTTACCCTCTCGCTACTAACAGCCACCACGCCTCTCCTTACACATCTGGGGGACAAATCTTTTATATTCAAAACTAAAGGGTTATGATTGCTAAATATGCTCCATTAGATCTTGGCCCCTCTTATCCAGTCCTTAAACAGACTAGATACTACTACGTGATCGATGAAGGAACGGGACCCTCTGCCCTTAAATGTTGGGTTAACCGCACCTCCTCTTTCTGGGACCACCAGGTCGAGTGTGTGCACCAAAGCATGACTTTTCAAAACTCTATCTAGTTCCGTCCCCTCCATAGAATGTTCAAAGTGCGGACCTTTTTCCACCCTACAACGAGACCAATTGCCATTTATTGGTATTAGATTCGGGCACAAGTGGCAATTTAGGTCACCCACTAACACCACACACGGGGCTACTGCTCCATTCTTCAAGGCAATCGCTGCGGTTAGTTTCTTATCTAGCTCGACTATTACAAAACCCTTCCCCTTCACTGCTACTGCATCATACAGGTTAATCAGTATCACATTTAACCTGTATGTGTGAAACCCAAGAGCCTGCATATTATTAGAGTTCCAATTTAGGTTAGTCCACACACCTTCTAACTGCAGATCCACATATATAAGTAACCCTCCCATGGCTCTTCCCGAAGCTGACTTCTGTGCACGGACGGAGAAGCACTTGTACCCCACTAAATAAAAGGGGCTACAGTCCACTGCCCAGGTTTCCTGCAAGCAAATTACCTGGAACCTGGTAATGTACTGCCTCCATTCCTGGTTGTCAAATTTGGATGACAGCCCGGCTATATTCCATGATATCAGACTGAGCCCCTCCTGCATTGATCTCTCCTTAGGGTAGGGTGTAACTGGGTTATGATTGTGTGTCCCTTCATTTTTTTGATCCTCATTCGGCCCAGGCCTGTTGTATAAGACGTCTGGGTCATGAGGCTGCTGAGAGATATAGTCCGATCCCAATGGTTCCTCACTCCATGCCGGCCTAACCTGCCTGCCCTCCAAATTTGCTAGAGCAGGGATAGTTATAATGGGTTCGCCAAGGGTCCTATCCAAGGCCTCCACATCTTTGGTGAATTACATGTTCATTGCCGGGTGATGAGGTGGAAATGTGAGCGGGGAAATCCAGCAGAAGTGGGCTGTTAGAAATTGGGTCACTGCCGTTTGACAGGGGTGTGAGCCCTGCTCAAGCACCAGCCATACTCTTAGTCAGGATAAGGCACAAGCAAACCCCAAATTAACCTGTGCTCAACCCCTTGGTTGCTTTGCACAGAGCAGTCAGGCTTAACTTAGAGGCAATGTATAAAGTATTTGTGCAACACTTCAAACAGTAAAACAGTGAACAAACCACACAAAAAGATCCCATGCCAGGTTAGAAGAGTAGATCTTAATGTAGTACATAGAACAAGACCACAACAACAAAAATCTAATCAGTAGAACTGGAGTTATTGCGTTTTTAAGGAACCAGCTGCATTATAGCGCCTAAAAGCCTAAAGCGATAATCACTGCTATCTAGTCGCACTGGAAAGTTCAGGCCGAATGAAATGTAGCGTGAGTTGGATACAGTACCAGGTTAGTTCTGCTGAAGGTTTGAATTCTCATGTTTTGTGCCAAGAATTCCGATCACATTGGAGAGGGCTGCAGGGAGCAAGGACTCAGAGAACGTCATCAATGGTGTCGGTGTGGAGCAAGGATCATGCCTGGTGTCACGGTTTGCCGGGCTGGAGCATTGTACTAGTGGTCTTTTGCGGTGATTGAAGCTTGCTGTATAAAAGGACGGTTGTGCTGGTTTTTGGTGCAAGCAGCGCAGATCTGGTGCGAACAGCCATGTTTGTGGCCACAAAGAGCCCACAAGTTTGATTTAAAGAGCCCATGAGCCACACCAAGGGTCTAGGACATGAGAGGCACCATTTGGGGGTCAGAAACACACAGGAGATGGGTCAGTACATGTTGGGGAGCCTTTTATATCCCTGAGGCTGAGATCAGGAGGCCAACAGACTATCCGTTTGAGATGGGTTGCAGGTCCAGTTCTTCCTACACAGGGAAGAGGGTAGCAGGTCAGCACAAGAGGGCAGCAGCACCTTCAGAGTGGCAGTCCAGCAGAGTGACAGTCCTTTCATCAGCACAGCTGCCTCTCTTCCTGGCAGTGTGTCCACATGTCCAGAAGTGTACTGAAGAATTGGTGTCTGAGGCCCTTTTTTATACACTGGGGCGCTGGTTCTTCAAGGTGGGAGAAGTGTCTAGACAGTGGCTTTGAAGTGCATAGAATTTCCTGTCTCCCCTGCCCTGGCTTCAAGCTGGCTGCAGTGACAATGCAGGGTTGTTAGGCCCTTTGTGTGGAGGGAGGACACACCCTATTAAATGTAAGTAAGGCTTGGCCAGCTCCTCCTGTCTCCCATCCTGCCAGTGATGGCTCTGCCATTCACATCTAAGCTCTCATTATGTGTGGTTGTCTAGGAGTAATACACAAAGCCCAACTGCCAACTACACCTAGTAATGTGACCAGAGACAGGCAACAGGCACAAAGTAGATAAGGCAAGAAAATTGCAACTCTCTCAAAGTTGCATTTTAAGAAATGCAATTTAAAATCTGACTTCCCCTTGAATTAGGATTTTAAATTAGGATTCGGGAGACATCAAACACAAACTAGTCATCTCTTCCCATTTGGAAATTACACTTATAATATATAATGAGGCAACTCCTATGATCCGATGTGAGAGGTAGGGCTTGCAGACAGTAGTGAAAAACAAATTTTTGAGTTTTTCACTACCAGTACAAGTAAAACTTAAAAGTACATGTCCAACTTGGTACATACACTGCACACTGAAGTTTTGTGCCTGTCAAAAAGTTTATTTTACCAGGTTGAAATGGCAGTGTAAACTGCACACACAAGCTCTGGAATAGCAGGCCTGAGGCGGATTTAATAGTGCTACTTAAGTGGGTGTCACACCCGTGCTGCTGGCCCACTAGTAACATTTAATTTAAAGGCCCTGGGTACATGCAGTGCACATTACTAGGGACTTATATGTAAATATCGCAATTGGGTATAAGCCAATTCTATTATACACAAAAGGCCTTGGTATGACACACACCCAATCTTTTTATGTTGGTTTCAGGGTCCACTTCTTCCATATCTAAGACAGTGCTGTCTGTAGTGTACATCTAATAAGACATTATTGTGTGTGTGTGCCGTAAAAAAAGAGAACAGAAAAGTTCATACCAGTGGGGAATGACAACTAAAACTATTAGGAAAAGGGGGGGGGGGGCATTCCATTATTATTAATAATGACACGCAAGGGAGGTTGGTGTGTCCAAAAATATTTTAAATGATTGGGG
Organism: Lissotriton vulgaris; assembly: GCF_964263255.1. Lineage (NCBI taxonomy): Eukaryota > Metazoa > Chordata > Amphibia > Caudata > Salamandridae > Lissotriton > Lissotriton vulgaris. The sequence continues at coordinate 913,011,125 of NC_141689.1, forward strand.
AGCAAGAGGCTGTTTAAATAGCTAGTCATGTCTTATGGGTCCCTAGAAAAGGACAGCTGGCTACCACCTGGGGCAGAAAATTAAACAAAAACCTCCCTAAAACCTCATGCCTTTGTAAACTATAGACATCGTTTTAAGATGGTGCCTAATGCTCCGCTGAGCCCTCCTCCCTTGTGGACACGCTTGCTTTCTATTACATCTCCGTGCAACAGATTGAATTTCAATAAGGCAGAGATGCAGGGAACGCGGATGTAGTAACCAGGGTCATAGGGGGCACTAGGGCCCTGCACCCGCATGCTAAGAGGGAGAGGAACCAGACACCACTTCCGGTCAGAGAGTGGGGAGGGATTCCTGGACAGCGAGGGCACAGGCACAGACGTGCATGTATGCAGCACAAAGAAAAGACCAATAAAGCTACATATGCAAATGACCTTTCTCTGCGTGGGTTTGTGCAGCAAGAACACGACAACTGGTGACAAAGGTGGCGGGATAACAAGTTATCACAAGAAGCGTGTTGTACCCCCCTACGACATCGACACAGAGTCAGAAGCCCCATCTGGTCCGCCGACCGCCGATAAGCAAAAACAGCAAAGTTTGGATTACCAGGATTCCAGGAATCTAAACCAGGAGTCTAACCTGGTCCATCGGGACAGAAAAGAACAAAGATGCGAAATCAGTGCATTGCTATGCACAGAGCTAACAGTGGACGCCATCCCGGTAGGACTAGGAGCAATCCAAGCACAACACATGCCTAGTAGCGATTCGCCCAGAAAACAGTTGCGTATGCCCGCAAAAGCTTGTCCGACATAGAAAGGGCATACTCCCAGCCAGAGAAGGTAAGCCTAGCAGTGGTATGGGCGTGTGAACACTACCACATGTTCATCTACGGAAAACCATTTACCACCGTCACAGACCATCAGGCCCCAGTGACAATATACGGCAATCCAAATGCAAAGATATCGCCCGCATTGAATGATGTGGCATAAGACTGATGGACTATGACTTCAAGATCATGCACAAGCCAGGGAAGGAACACAACCCGGCTGATTACATGTCACAGCACCCCTTACTGCAGGCACAAGAAAGCGCATCAATGGCTGAGGAATATTTCAATTTTGTGCTAAAACAGAACACCCCTGCGCCAATCACACTAATACAGCTAGAGCAAGAAACAGCAAGGGACGCCACAATGCAGGCAGTCAAAATGATGACACAACAGCAAAGATGGAGGCACATCAACAACAACAGCGCTTTGGGAGAAGGAGTTAACAAGGAAGAAATGCTAGCATTTAAAAAGATAAATGAAGAATTATCAGAAACTGAAAAGGGAATAATAATGAGAGGAACAAGGATAGTCATGCCAGTGCACTACGTCAGCAGACTATAAACTTGACTCATGAATCCCACAGAGGAATGGTAGCAACAAAAAAGATGTTTCGGGAGAAGGTACGGTCCCCTGGGCTAGATAGACTGGTGGAAAACACCATCCTAAATTGCCACATGTGCAAATTAACAGAACGACCAGCAAAACCTGAGCAGCTACAGATGTCGGAGCTTCCAGAGGCAGTGTGGACAACATTGGCAGCAGACTTCTGTGAGCCACTAGACACAAGAAACTACTTGCTCGTGGTCATTGACGAATACTCCAGTTTCCCAATAGTGTGACATGTCTGGTCAACATCAGCGACCGCGAAGTTGCCAATACTGGATGACATATTTGCAGTCTGGGGTTCCCCACAGACCATAAAGACAGACAATGGTCCTCTCTTCTCAGGGGAGGAATTTCGCAAGTTCATGGACTACTTAAGCATTTCCCACCTGAAAAGAACTCCTCTGCGGCCACAAGCGAAAGGCATGGTGGAGAGGTTCATGGGGAACATAAAGAAGGCTGTCCAAAGAGCAAAGTTAGTGCAGATCTCCATAAGAAAGGCACTCTGTGAAAAACTAAGGGACTATTGAAACACTCCCCACAGCTCCACGGGATGATGTCCAGCCGAACTAGTGCTGGGAAGGACAAGTAGAACGAGACTACCACAACCAGAGGCAAAACCGCCACTGAAACACAGCAATATCGCTGTCAGAGACCAGGAGGCGAAGGAAAAGATGAAAACATATGCAGACGCTAGGAGACATACCACTATGTCGCACCTTAAGCAAGGGGACTCAGTGGTGGTGCGTCAGCTGCAAGTGAGAAAATCAGACAGTGCATTTTCAAGAGAACCGCTAAAGATAACAAGTGTCAACGGGTAAATTATTACAGCTGCGCCCGGCCCATACCGGATCACCAGGAATAAGTCTCACTTCAAGGGACTAAAGACCATGGACGGAAACAGGGAGGACACAGCAACAGAGAACAGTGACAGACATGAAAGAGAGGAAGTTATGGACGAGAACGTAAGAAGGACATACAACGGTGAGAGACAAGAAGAGGGATCACAGAAGGGAAAGGAAGGAACGTGTCCAAAAAGAATGAGCAAAAGGCCAACAAGACTGTTTGAAGAAATGTAATGATGGGGATAAGGTCATCATTACTCTCTCTCTCTCTCTCTCTCTCTCTCTCTCTCTTTCTCTCTCTCTCTCTCTCTCTCTCACACTCTATCTCTCTCTCTTCATTTCTTTCGATGGAGGGGGAGATATAGTGACCAGGGTCTGGGGGCAGTAGGACCCTGCACCTGCATGCTGGGAGGGCCAGGAACCAGACACCACTTCCGGTCAGGGAGTGGGGAGGAATTCCTGGACAGTGAGGGCACGGACGTGCATGTATGCAGCACAAAGAAAAGACCAGTAAAGCAACATATGCAACTAACCGGTCTCTTCGTCGGTTTGTGCAGCAAGAACACAACAGCGGTCCCCTTAGAAACAGAGACGCCGACACAGGCAGTAAGTCACAGCAATGCGCATAGGGATAGGAGCATTGAAATGAGGCGCAAATGGTGGGGGAGTGAGTAAGTCGTTATGGATAAGCCCGTACAGGCATAGAATTCCATTCCCCCCTCCCTCTGTATAACCAAAATATGGAAGTTGGCTGGCGACTGTTTTTGCGCTTCTGATGAGGAGCCCCAAATTTACACTTTGCTATTTACACATCAAAACATTTCACAAAAGGAAGTTGCGCCCATATTGGCCTTAAATACCTGCTTTCAATGGTTTGAGGGATGGAAATGTGAACAAGCCTTGGTAAATGGATTAGGTTTCACCTATGTGAATAATAATACGCTGTTTTTTGTTTTAAGTTGTAGCTTGCTGAGTAATTGTGCAATATAAGTTACAGAAAGTCTGTTAAAGTGTTATGACTTGTTTATGAACAAAAAGGCAATATATTGTGCTGTTACTGGTGATATATTGCAGAGTAAATTATAGCAACATATTGAAAAATTGAATGAAAGAGGTAAATAATAGAATTAATTAATGTAATAGCAATATTATGTGTTAAGTGGAGTTCTGACACGTTTTGGCCCTGGCGCCACTGCCCCTGCTGCATCATTGAAATCACGGCCCTAGGGCCTTCTGGACAACTGCACTTGTGACTGATTGTTTAGTAGTAAAATATAGCAATATACTACGTTTAGTGGGGTCTCTAGAGCTTTTGGCCCCATTGCCACTTTACCTGCTGCACCATTCAAATCAAACACCTTATAACTGCAATATAACTTCAATTGTGTCTACCTGTATAGTAGTAAAATATATAGCAATATTAGGTGTTTTGAGGAGCTCATGATAAATGTAGGGCCTGGTGCCACTGCACCTGCAGCACCATTCAAATCATGACCATAATGTGTTGGGAATCACAGCGATATGTATATGAGTGTGTATAGGAGTGTGAACAATATAGATATCACCTAATGCCCTGATATTCTGAAGTAGAGACTGAGTTGAGGCATGGTTGAATGTATACTTTCTATGCTGCAGGCGTAACAGACAGTGTTGAAAAAAAGTGGCTTTGGAAACATTACAGGTTCCTTTCTTGTGGCCTGCTGCTAGGCACTCACCCGGTAAATAGTCCTACTAACCATGCGGTGCAAGCAATGTGCACCGCGTATGAAATATGTCTGTCTTCATGTGGTCTGTTCTCCTTTTAGTTTTCCTACATATTTAGGTCAGTTGCATGTGTGGGTGATATAAGGTCCTCCGGCCCTTAAGCAATTGCCAGGAAAATGTGTATTGGCAAATCAGCCATTCTACTTAATATGGTCTAAACATGGCACTGTGTTTTTAACCATGAGTGTGGGCATTGATAATTAAAGACAAGTGCTTAGTGCCTTCACAACTCATTTTTAACTTTTTCTTGTGAGGAAGAAGCTTCTCCTTCCTCTTTGGGGACCTTGGCAGGTTGTTGAGATGTTTTATTAACACAATACAAGTAGACAGATTACAACACACACACACAGCATTCTTCTAAACTTGTTGGGTGTTAGTTGATTCCCATACATAGGAGAGGTGCGGATGATGATATAGTGAGCAAACTGACAATAACCTGCCAATTGTTCGCTGATGGTTGTTTATGTGAGACACTCTCTATTTTTTCTTCTAAGAGTGTTTTATAGGTGCACTCTACATGCCCCTCACCACCGAATCTTTCTCAGAAGGTTTAGGGATGACCCTGCAGAAAGGGACATTTCGAACAAAGGCTGAGACAGGTTACATTTTTGTGTCCTGTAGCTCAAACAGAAGGCTAGCCAACTGACCCTTGGAGGCACCCTGGGTAGCCTGGCCTTAGGGCAAGTAGGGCCAATCTTAGTATAATTCCTGGCTGCATGATCCTTGTCCTTATAAAGATTCTCAAGCATGACACCATTTCAGTGGCTTCTTAAATTTTAGAGTGAATTGAGTAGTGCTGGCTGCTCTCAATGCCAAGAGGCGGGCAGCGTGAGGAAAACACACCCGAAAAAAGTGATAAAATAATTTTAAAAATCTATAAAACAGTACTTAGCTCTTGCTGCCAGCTGCCCCCTTACTCCTCTGCTCCTGTCTGAATTCCCGATGGCCGTCCATGAGCTGGTGGTGTACACTGGCCAGGCTCCCAGAAGCCATTCCAGATGCTGCTCTCATGCATGAAATACTATCACCAGCATGAAAGAAGCGCCAGGATTGGTCTGTGCGGACTGGTTTGGTACTCAGATAAGACCTGGGAGCCTGGGACTGTTCTCCACCCGACTGTGCAACACAGCTCAGGTTGGAGAAATGCTAAGTGTGCATGTTGGTTTGGCCGTACTAAAACAGACGCCAAACTCACATGCACACTTATTGTGTCCACCACTCTTCCTCCCTTCTGCTGTCCATCAGGTAGGTCCCGCCCCACCTTAACACTTGACTGGCTCTGGGTCAGTGAAAAATAAAATGGTAAAATGAAAATAACATTGTTTTATTATCATTTATTTTTCATGTTTGGCTCTGGTGGCTATCAGCAGTAGGGCGACGCTCCTCTGCCTTAACGGAGGAGCCGCCGCTGGAATTGAGAGCTCCTGTATTTTGCCTTATATTGGTATCCGAGCAGTATTTGATCCTCAAAGTCCTTACTCCACTTGCAGCAACTGTTCAGTGAGCTTTCCTTCTCTCAGGTTTCTTTTTTAACTTTACATAAAGAAAGTGCATTCACATCAAACTATACAAAAGCTTAATCCACTTTTGCCTGCGTGATCTATTCACAAGTAAAATAAGTAAACCTCCTGTGGCAAATTTGCAGGTTGGAAAATGAGACAGGTTTGTCATGTGTTACAACTAATGGCGTTTAACAAAACACCTATGAAACAGACTTTGGTTGCAATCGTTCAGAAGAAATATAATCACCCTCAGCAGAATATGTGATGTTACAATGCGATCAAAATGATCGCGGTATGTAACATCGCAGTTTTTACATTGCAAGTCGTTACAACTACTTGCGCTGGAGGGCGCTGGACTTAGGAATAGTAAGATGTACTATTCCAACACCAGTCTACGTACAGTAGGGAAGGTGTTGGAATAGTAAATCTTACTATTTCTTAGGTTATAGCGCCATACAGCGCAAGTTGATGTAACGACTTGCGTTGTAAATGCATCGCGGTTTAATCACCGCGATGTAAAGGCTTCCCCCCCCCCCCCCTCAGCATATAGTGGCACCTCGCAGAAGTATCTCTCATGAGTTTGGGTAGAATGGCCTCGGGATTCCCTGAATTTACAGAAAATTTTTCAGCAGGTGCACTTTTTTATTTATAAAAATACTGTTTTCCTAACACTCTTTAGCTCAGAAAAAATGCCTGATTTCTGAAGAAGTATGTATGGTTGTCTATTATCACTCTGCCAAGATGTGACTCCAATGGGTGTAACTGTGCTGATTTCTGATATTCCGTATCATCATTGATGAAATGGCAAAAAAAAACATTCGCAGGCCAGGTTTTGTTTTGCTTTTCATCCGCTAAGAATTAATTATTTTTTACCATGGCCTATAAATATTAGTTGGGCTCTCGGACATACATTTCATGTTTGGTTAATATACTGCTGAAAGTATTTATGTAGGCTTTTGTTCAAAATGTGTGGGGCAGGCACTTTTTAGGATTTGTTACCAATTAGAAATACAATCAAACTTTTACAGCTTATTTTTTAGTAATTTACTCCTTTTCAAGATTTATTTTTGCGGCAAAGACAGATTTCAGCCATTGAGAGGAATGGCAGACATTACACCTAAGTGTGGACGACGACGTTCAGAGGTAGGAGACAGACAAGCTATGTAGGGGGAAAGGGGAGCAGCCTGAATGACCATACATTTCCACCACTGTGACTAAGGCACTCAAGGCCATGCTTTTTTGTCGAGGATCTTTAGCTCAGTACATGAATTGCTAAAAGTTTATTTACCCTTGTATTAGAAATGTGTTTAGTGCATCGGGTGCATGAATTGCTTGTAATTTCATGAGTCTCTTTGTTTGAATAACATGATTCTTAAACGTTTTTACTCACTTCGTATCATCATGGGAGTTAAAAGAAATTGCAGAGATAATTTTCCAGGTCCTGAAGTAGGATCTGTGGGAATATATACGCCACACAGAAAGAGAGCGAGAAAAGAAAGTGTTCTGGATGGTCATGAAAAAACCATCCACAATTTCATAACTTTGTTGGTAGTCACAAACATTTTGCATGCCCATGGAAACAAGTACAAGTCTATTCCTCAAAAGGGTGCAGTGAGTGAGTCCTTGCTGGGAATGGAAACACAATAGCCCAAAAATGGAGCTGGGTGTTATGGAAGGGTTTTCTTCACAAGGAAAATGCTAAACTTACAGACTTTCTATTTTACAGACAAAAACATCAGAATAAGGTTAGCAGAAGAGAGTTACTCATGAAAGCCTTCAACTTCGGTAGATTCTCCAGAATACTCCAGGGGATTTTTGAAAACCATCAAAACGTTGGGAATCTAAAATTCTAGCCGTATCTCTATGTTTAAAAAAAATTAGCTTTTTCCGAAGTTCTTAAACTGCTGGAAGATACGTTTGTATAGGTTGACATCCATTAATAACAAATTACAAAAACTGTTAAAATGTATTGCTCCATTTTTTTAATTATTAAATGGGATTATTTTATTTCATTATTCTTATTTTATTTAATTCTAACTCGACATCGACACACTTGGTAGTTCTTACTTAATCCATAGTCTCTCTCCTCTTGGTCGCCTTCCTGTTTTCTCCATCGACAACAAAGGTGTTGACAAATCATGGTGAAGTGGCTGAAAATGATCAAAGGGGGTGGCAGGACAGGCCTTTCATGAAACGTCATGATGAGCTGGTATCTCTGAAATTTCCACACTTGATTTGAAATGGATTTTACTTCAAAGAAAGTGTTGCTGAAATGCAAATTGTAAAATGAATTAGACGATATTTATTGCTGGTAAGGGTTAAGAATCTGAAAAACATGGAAGACAATTAAAATGCCTGAGCAAAATTTAAAGACATAAATACTGAAAACAGTAAAGAATCAAAAACGTTCTTGTTCACCGGGGTCTTTGGATAATGATATGGTATATCTTCAGTCTCATTACCTCTACAATATTACAATTCCCAGTTAGCAGACCTGTTATCAGACGTGTTCCATAAAGTTGCATTGATATTCAAGTAAAGTGTCATGCTGCCATCAAGTTTAGGGTGCATTAGGCAACTACTTTAATAACAATAATAATACCAAGGTTTCATTCCCTTGGGTCCGTGGCCGAAATGCGGACCGACATGGCCGCGTAGTTTTGGAGCTGCGCTGAACTCATCGGAGCGAATGACCATCCCGGAGCCTATATGCCACAAAACAACACGGCGTAGAAGCGTCTGAATTCTACTTAGCACCCGGACTGCGGCGATATCTTTCTGCCATCATTTTGTGATCCTGAGCCGTAGTGCCATCGAAGTGCGTGCAGCGGCCTGCGTGTTCCCATGAAGCCGTGGCCTTAATTACAGCTTACGCGCAGGCCGGAGACAAAGAGCAGGGCATGTGCAAGCTGTGCACCTGCACAGGGCCACCAAACCCCAGGGGCCACCACGCCAATATATATCCTTAATATAATAATCCTCGGAGGATGGATACATATTTGGTTGGCGGCCCCTGGCAGGGATTTGGCGGCCTCCGGCTCTGTTCCACTTCCAAACATCCTGACCCCCCCCTCTTCACTGGCCTCCGCACTCCGCCCCACCCAGACCCCCTCTTCTGGGGCCCCCTACCTACGCTCCCTGCCCAGGGCCACCATGAGCCTAGAGCCGCCCCTGCAAAGAGCGGCACTTCCCATCACCTCGGCACCCCAGCGACCCGACTAGGAGGCACAACATTGAGGCGTATGATGTTAGCGTGTTTGTCCTTCCGGATGCAGATGCCATGGGGCATTTCTAGGTATTGCGGGCTCCCCGCTTGTGCAGAGGACTAGCCCGCATGTCTTTCCTGTGTTCCAGGACACACCACATCCCCTCACGGAGGGTATTCACCTGTTACAACGCATTTTTTACAACGCACTACCACTACAACGCAGGCATTACAACGCATACCATTACAACGCATAGCGCTGGGGGGCGCTCTAGGATAAGAGGTAAGTTTAATTTACTATCCAACACCTTCCCTAGGGTCCACGGGGACTGGAGTTAGAATAGTAAATTATACTTACCACTATCCAGCACCCCAAAGCGCTATGCGTTGTAGTGGTATGCGTTGTGAATACCCCGTTGTAATGGTATGCGGAGTAAAAGTATGCGTTGTAACGACATACATCCCTCAATGAGACATTGCAATATTCCCAGTGGGGCAGATGTAGTAGCGTCTCCCTGCCAGTGCAACTTGGCTCCCACTACTGCTACATTTGTTTCTCTTGTGATCAGGGCACAAGTCCTAAAAAAAGAAGTGGGGGAATGCTGACGTCACAACAGGAAGTGACGTCACAATAGGTGACTTTTACCATAAGACTCATTGCCTCCCCTCGCTCACCCCTTAGATGTGATTGCATCAGAGAAACCAGCGCGTAAGCAGCGTTCTGAATGAGTTCCGATCTCGCCCCAGAGAGGCCAAAGAGTGAATGTGTGGCTCCATTTGCTCCAGTTATCGAGCTCACAGTAAAATAAGTGGGGGGACGCCGTCCACCTGCGTGGTACCCCGACTCGAGCCCTGCTTGTGATCTAGTACACACTACACCCTCTCGTAGAGACATGACAACCTTCTTAGTGGGATATATAGAGGAACGTCTCCCTGCCAGTGCAACTAGGTTCACACTACTGCTGAACTTGCCACAGCACCATGCAAGCTGGATTGAGGATGGCCCCCGCTGTGTGCAGCGATAATCATAGAGTGATACCCAAGTGGGGGGCGAGTCAGCCAGGTGGTCTCTGCTGGTGTAAGCCAGGTGACTCTGCCGTACTATCAAGTTCAGGTTGCAGAAGTAGATTAAGATCACCCCCAATGCAAATGTAGTCAGCTCCTAAGGGAAGCAGCAGTGCATGCAAAGAGTGAGGGCCACAGAGCACGAAGGAAGAGGGAAGTACATCAGAGGGGTCACTGTTCTTGTGGAGATCTACTACTTTCACAGAGTGATTGTGGAGAGACAAGGATTTGTCTGGGTCAGGCCTACTGTACTACGGTTCTTTGCAGTCCGTCCCAAGGCCATGGGGAAGGGAAATCCGAAGCAGCAGAAACTCACTTTTGAAAAAGCAGCCGGAGGCTCTGAATCAACATCTAGTATGATGGCGGAGGGAGGAGATCAGACCACAGCCCCACCACAACCCCACGCACAGGGCAATGATGCACTAATGATAGAACTTAAGGTGGGTTTTCGAGCTCAGGACACTCGCGTTGATACACTAGACAAGCGGCTCGACAACATGGGGGCCAGACTAGATCAGTGCTACAACAGACATAACACAGCTGAAGGTAGAATCTTGGACCTGGAGGATGGCTCTGCCCAGGCTTCTAGATGACTGGAGAGGATGGAAGGCCTATTGAAGAGCATTGCCATAAAGAATGAGGGCCTTGAAGCCGGAGGGAGACGTAACATTGTGCTTGTTATGGGAGTCTCTGAGTCCACAAACACGGGACGATTAGATGGTTTTGTAGAAGGCCTTCTGGTTGACCTATGTGGTCCGGAGCCCTTTACTGCCACTTTTGTAGTCGAACAGGTGCACAGATCTCTTGAGCCACAGCCTAATCCTGGCTAACCACCTTGCCTCATCATGGCACGGCTGCTGAACTTCAGGGATATGGCCTTGCGGCTGGCATGGGAGCGTGGGTCGCTGCAAAGCAGGACTCTTCCATCTCACTGTATCTGGACACTTCACTGCAATGGTCCAGGAGGCCTGTCGGAAATTTGCACCAATCAAAGCCACGCTCCGCAAAACCGGACTAAATTATGAAATGCTGTGCCCTGCGCGACTGAAAGTGACATGGATGGCAGATCAAGGGTTTCGAAAATCCAGCGGCGGTTTAAGAATTCCTAAATGTCCGAGCAAACGCTGGACTGCCAAGAAAATCGCCCACACCTGAACGCTCTCTCTCGATGCCAAACTCTGTCTCCAGTATGGAACTTTTTCCAGCGAGCTGAAGCCCTTAATATTGTGGAATAAGTATTGAGTGCATTTGTTTTGTTTTTCCACTGTTCCTTCCTTATCTAGAGAAATGTATGTTTTTTTGGACTCTGGGCTCTGGTCACAGTGCTCATTCTATTACATGTTTAAATGTTCCGGCGTCGCCTCTCCCCCTGTGCGGTTGCACATGGTTGCTATGTCTATATTTGGAAATTGTGATTTTTGCTTTGGACAATTATGGGGGGTTAGGTTTCCCCGTAAATATCCCTGTAAACTACAGCACCTATTCCAGGGGTACAGCCATACTTATTCACAAGCGGTTGCCCTTTCAGATAAATCTCGTAAATACGGATAGAGCAGATCGTTTCACCCTGGTGATGGGGAAGTTTATGGGTTATAACATTGCTTTATTGGGTATTTACGCACCAAATGTGGATGACCCCAATTTTTTCACTCTTTGCATGCACTGCTGCTTCCCTTAGGAGCTGACTACATTTGCATTGGGGGGGATCTTAATCTACTTCTGCAACCTCAATTTGATAGTACGGCAGAGTCCCCTGCCATGAAACCCCGAGCCAGGGTGCTGGGTGACCTTTGCAACTCTCTTCGTCTAGTGGACATATAGCGCACACATCATTCCACCGACGTGCCGTACACTCACTATTCGGCCCCCCACGACACGTGGACACGGCTGGACTGCTGGCTAGTTTCACATAAAATGGCCCCCTGGTTCTGGTCTATGACCCATTTGCCTCAAATGTACTCCGACCATTCACCAGTCATCATGCGGGTCTGACTGCCTAGACCAGAGGGTGTTGAAAGACAGTGGAGGTTCCCAGGACAGGCTTTAAATAATGTGTTTTTTTAGCTGAATATCGGGAGCCAATAGAGACATACTTTGACCTAAATGTGGGCTCCGACTGCACATGGGCAACCTTGTGGGAGGCATTTAAGGCGTATATCAGGAGTGAATGGATTGCTAAGCACGCAGGGATACTCAAATCACTGCGAAGCACGATTGCTTGCATAGAGGACCGTCTAGGGGTTTTGGACGAAGAACTACTCAATCGCCCAGACCCGGCTAAGCAGGCCAGCCGTTTGCTGCTGCTGACTGAATTCAAGGAAGCCACTGACAGCTAAATACATTTTTTGGGAAAATATGCAACTGCCAGGCGATATGGCGGGGGGACAGACCGGGACGCACACTGGCACAACTGTTGAGGTTTGTGTGGGGAAAGCCAACATCACCTTTATCCACTCTGACAATGGGTAGATTCACACAGACACTGCTGAGATTAGGGACAAATTCCATCAATATTACACAAATTTATATACTACACGCGCGTATGACGAGGCAGACTGCAGAATATACTTAAGTGAAATTGAGATGGCATGGCTAGAGGACTATATGCAGAAGTTTTTAGCAGAACCTTTTTCTAAGGAAGAAATTGTCAACGCCATAGATGCCTTAAATAGTACTATAGCACCAGGACTTGATGGCTTTACAGGCATATTTTATAAACATTATAAAGATATACTCGCCCGTACCTTCTTGAAGTCTATAATGAAGCCCTAGAAAATAAAGTACTGCCTCCCACGCTTCGTGAGGCAGTGATGGTTTTGATGCCCAAACCTGGCAAGGACCCAATGAGCTGCGGTTCCTAAAGACTCCTATCACTTCAGAACTTGGACTATAAAATCCTTGCTAAAATGATTGCTTTGAGGCTGGCATTGCTCTTGGATCATACTTGGTACCTTGTTTACAGTGCTTCACAGAATTGCTCCGGAGGTTCCGGCGGCGGCAGCCCTAATCGATTCCAAAAAGGCATTTGACTCCTTGAAGTGGCCTTTTATATGGGCCTTGATGAGGAAATTAGCCATCCCCAAAGGTTTTATTCACCTTACGGCATTGCTTTGCGCTCTTCCCACAGCTATACTCTGCTTGAAAGGCACCCCATTCACTCTCACACGTGATACCAAGCAGGGTTGCCCCCTGTCTCCCTTACTCTTCATCCTGGCCCTTGACCCTCTGGTCCGCCACTTTCAGGAGAAACATCTCCATAGAGGTATCCAGTTCAAAACAGGTCCTCTCCTTGTCTTGCTATGTAAGGACAACATTGTGTTGTATGTCCGCCGACCACAAGACAATTTGGATCCCCTTATAGGAGAGATTCGTCGCTTTGTGGATATTCGGCACTAGGAGTAAATTGGAGCAATTCAGTGCTCCTTCCCTTGATGACAGGCACTATTCAATGGGAGTGCGAATTCCTGCTGAGGTGGTGTCATGATTCTGTCAGCTATTTGGGTATCTTGATTCATAGGGAGGCTGAACTACGGTCCGGCGATACAATAGCTTGAGGCGCAGGTAGAAAGATGGATAGGGCTGACAGAATTGCACTAATGAAGATGGTGATTCTTCCACAGTTACTATATATGTTTCACAATTTCCCCATTACGCTCCCTGAAAGCTTTTTCAAGACTCTAAGATCACTTCTAATCAGGCTAGCTTGGGGTTGCAAAAGACCTAGGATTCGATGGGAAACCACGACATTACCATATGCAAGGGGAGGACTGAGGTTCCTGGATTTCAGAATGTATTAACTAGTGGCACAGTGTAGTTTTACCTATTCATGGTACCATCCAGATCCGCGTATTCCCTACAGTAAGCCTGAATCAGACCTGGTGCTCCCAACTCTGCTTCATGCCATTCTACCCAGGGGTTTCCTCGTGACCCTAGAGACATTCCAGTCCAACTCCAGCTGGGCATGGCGCAAACTATCGTGTGTGACTGCGAATGCTGCACTGTATTAATCTCAAATTCCCATAGCATATAATCCATGGCTCCCTATCACAGAAATTAGTAGTGCGGGTTCTTAAATCCCATTCTATGGTAAAGTTTGGTGACCTGTTCCCGGATGGGCATTTATTTGATGGTGCCCGGGTGGCACGGGGAGCCGAGCTGACCTTTATGGATCAGTTTATTTTCAACAGGGTGCGCAGGTTGCTAGGTGCTAAAATAACGGAATACCCACTAGAACGGCAATCCTTCGAACCCCTATCCCTGTTAATATCAAACTCCGAAGGGACTCAACTGATTTCTGATTATACAAGATTATACAAGACCACCATGACTTTGATCCCAAGCCACAGTACTAGGGTTTGAACGGCTTGGGAGCGTGATATGGGACATCCTAACCTGGATGACCAGTGGGCCTTTTGCTGTACGCAGATCAGGGAAATCTCCCTTATCAGCAAGCATAAGTTATTACATTTTAAATATCTATGGAGAGCGTATATGATGCCGGTCAAATTGCACACTATTGACCCGTCCCGGCCTCACAATTGCCAAAAGTGTGGCAGCCGTTATGCAGACTTTCCCCACTTGACATGGACTTGCCCCAAGATAGTGGAGTTCTGGGTTGCCCGGAGGTCGCACTCCCGGTATATGTATATAATATGCACAAACAATTGCGCATGTTTATTGCCATAGCGCTACTTCTGACTAAGCGCAAGATAACTCTTAGATGGGGAGCAGACGACTTCCTACAACAGGGGCATGGCTTGCTAGTCTCACATACTGCTACATCAACTGCGAACTGTATGCCACGTTGCTCCCACTCAAGTCCCGACCGAAAGATATCTGGGACCCACTTAAGTTATTCTAACAAAACTTGGAACCTGATGCCCCTAGTTATACTCCTTATGGCATAGTCCCAACTGGTGTGGGTTGAAGTGCAGGCTGATGGACCGAATTGTTTATATGTTTTCAGGTATGTTCTGGAGAAGGTGCAGCCGAACCCTGGGATGACGTTTAACAAGAAGACTAAGTATGTATTGGTCAGAAACTGTATACATTTTTGTGTCGATTCATCATATGTTTTAGCGTATAGCACGGCAAGATAGTACCCAACGTTTATACTGTCAATGTGATTGTATGGGAACAACTGTGGATATTCATTGCTTTCTGTATGTCAAAATGACAAATAAAGTTTAAAAAAAAGGTTTTGTTCCCTTTCCTAGACATAGTACACTTTCATAAAGGCCTACCCATGGCAGAGAGAACCAGTGTTTCATAATGGGTGTTAGACTTATACATCCCCAAAATGAAACTCACTTGAACACAGCTATGAGGAGATTCACAAGCAGGATGTTTGCCACCAAGAGATAACAGGCCATGATAGCAGGAACGATCCAGGCACCAATTTTGCAGGGAGGGAGTTGGACTATTTTGCCATCTTCTCTAGTTTCATTGTATCCACACGGAGCTGTGAAGGAGAAAAGAAGAAAGAAACACGCCAATTGGCATTAGTAAGCTTTATCTTTGTAGACACTGTGGGGCAGATTTACTAAGGACTTGCATTGTCCTTGCAACGCAAGTCCTTATCTCGGATTTATTAAGCTACACAAAGCCACTTTGTGTGGTTTAGTAAATACAGAGTAACGCAGTGCAGCGCATATCACTTCCTTGCACTACTTGCCTCTAGGTGGCATTACATGGGAGGCATTCCCATGCATCCACCATGGATTCTTACGCAATCACAGATTAATTAAGGTAAGTAAACCTGGGATTGAGCCAAAATGGTGTAAATTGTAAATTGATACTTGTATAGCGCACTACTCACCCGCAAGGGTCTCAAGGCGTGTGTGCATCCCAGACCAAGGTGTAATGAGGGGAAATATCCTTATTTCTTCTCCTTATTTCCTTTTTCAATGTGTCATATTCCCCATCACACATAGACAAGAAAAATGCCTTTAAAAATAGTTTTTGTGCAGGAAGGCGTCTCTACCTGCACACAAACAATCCTGCTTGTAACGCAAGACCCCCTTCAGCATGGCGCAATGGTACCTGCGTTGGCGCTAGGCACCACACAGTGCACGGGTACAAGAAGGGAGCAGAAGTGGCACATTTCTGCTCTCTCCACTTCATGAAAGGCAGTGCAACACATTTGCTTGCTTCCCTGCATTGCGTGAAACTTTAGTAAATCTGCCCCTTGGTGTGACTGACATTGACTCATAAAACAATGTAAATACTGAGATGAAAGATTCACAATATATAAATTTGCCATGTTTTAATGAAGCATTAGTTTCTGTTTAGAGATCATGCATATGATAATCTGGGGATGCAAAACTCTGCTGATAGCTAGCACTTTTCATGCAGTTGAATTTGCACAGATCTAGAAATCCTATAAGAATAACACAATATAAAACACTAGAAAAGGGTCCCAGATTAGGACCCCCATGGAATCGAGCTCACAAGGAGTCATACATTATTCCAACTCATGGTATGCAAAAAAAGACAGTTTACACAAAATTGTATTCTTGAGAAACTATTACCTAAGCAGATATCTAACTAATTTTATATTATTTTATAAAGAAATGTGTTCACACTGCGCTTACCTGATGAGGGCTTGTAATAACTAACACATGACGAAAACATTGCCAAGATATTTTTTGACTGATTATGCAGATTTGAAAGGATTACATTTCAGGATGTATGGTTATCTTCAGGAATATTATTATATGAACAACATGACAGGATTGCTATATTTAATTATTTATATATTTAACAGCTGTTAAATCTCAATTAGAAAATATTTACATTGAACCATGAGGGTGATGTAGTTCACATACATTTTATTAAACAAATGTTGTTTAGTTAATAGAAACTACAATGTGAAATATACATACTTTCAGCAGTGTGGGTCAGTAATCGCTCATGTATTTCTAACTGCAATACAGGGCATGTTGGTGCTATTATGCATTCCTAAAGCAAGAGAGCTGCCCAAATGTCTAGTTGTAGGCAAAAGGGCCTAGGAGGTAGGAGGATAAGACTTTGGGGGCAGCACAAGATGACTTGGATGTGTCTAGGAGATTATTGTTAGTAGGGTTTAGGTTCCACACAAGTCGGCTTACAGAGGATAGGTTCTCAGTGAAGTAGTTGTGAGCTTACTCATTTAGGGCCCGATGTAGGTAGGGCTTTACCGATCGGTATCGGCCGAAAATACCGATTTTTGGCCCTTACCGATCGGTAAACAGCCATCGAGATGTAGGGACCCAAAAACAGAACGAATCGGATAGAAAACCGATTCGGAATGTGTACCGAATGTGAAAGAATCCGATACGTACATACCGAAAATCGGATATGGAACGAATCGGAAAAACACCGATTCGGTTACAAAGACCGAATCGGTCCATGTACCGATTCGTTAGTGACACCGAATCGGAAAATCACCGATTCGGTCCTACTACCGATTCGTTAGTGACACCGATTCGGAAAATCACCGATTCGGTCCTACTACCGATTCGTTAGTGACACCGATTCGGAAAATCACCGATTCGGTCCTACTACCGATTCGTTAGTGACACCGAATCGGAAAATCACCGATTCGGTCCATGTACCGAATCGGAAAAAATACCGATTCGGACATGATCCGAATCGGAAAACATGCCGATTCGTATGAATCTCCGATCGGGAAATTCCCCGATTCCGACAGTTGGGGAGATGTAGGGAGGCACAGAAACACCGAAATCGGCTCAAAATCGGTAGAATTCACTCGGTATTTACCATGGATTGCAATCAGGTGGTAACCAACTCCAACCCATATAAACAGTCCCAAAATGCATTGCAACTTGCAGGATGGCAGCTTTCTATGTCATTGCGAGGCGGCTACGGCTACAGCAGGAAGGACAGAGGGAATGGCTAAGAAATGAACAGGTCTACAGACAGAGGATAACCCTGTTCATGCTCACTGAGGCTGAGATCCTACAGAGATACAGGCTGGACTCTGACACCATACTTGAGCTCATCAGGGACCTTAAGCCATACTTGGACCACCACACCCCAAGGGCACACGCCATCCCTGCGCACGTCCAGGTGCTATGCAGCCTACACCTGGTAGCGTCTGGCAGCTATCAAAGTGGAGTAGCAGCAGCAGGAGGGGTGAGCCAGAGCAGCCTGTCAAGGTTCTTCCACATATTCCTTGACGCCATGATAGACAGGATGGACCAATACATCTCATTCCCTGCAACCCACGCAGAACTGCTACAAACCAAAGCGGACTTCTACCAGATGGCACACTTTCCCCAAGTCATCGGTTGCATAGATGGCACGCATATTCCGATTTGCCCACCAGCGGACACCGAATACATATACCGCAATCGGAAATCTACACACACCATCAACGTGCAGGTGATCTGCAATGCCAAGTGCACCATCACAGACCTGGTAGCAAAATTTCCAGGAAGTACCCATGACTCATATATATTCCAACAGAGCGGCATATATGCACGGCTGATGGCTGGCGATTTTGGAGAAGGATACCTCCTAGGTGAGCCACATCATCAGACCCCCATAACACATAGTAGGTAGGTGTAATACATGTATGCATGTGTCTAATGTGACCCCTTTCTCTTCCAGGCGACAGTGCATATGCCCTCCGCTCATTCATACTCACCCCCTACCTCAACCCCTCCACACCCAGCCAAAGGAGGTATAACCGGGCCCACATACGCACCAGGAATGTTGTTGAACGGACCTTTGGCATCTGGAAAAGTAGATTCAGATGCCTGCACAAGAGTGGAGGTGCAAGGCAGTATACCCCCATCACCTGCTGCAAGATCATAGCTGTATGTGCAATGTTACACAACCTTGCGGTCAAGAAGGGCACTGAGGTGGAGCTGTCTGACTACGAGGACTATGACGACGACGAAGCTGTGCCACTGACACAGCCAGCTGGGGTGTGTACGCCATGTGATGGCAGATACAGACGTGAGGAGATCACTGAGAACTATTTCTGACTGAGTACAGATGCAAAGACAGCTAAATGTTGCTTGGAAAAAAAAAGTTTTAATAATGATGCACCACAGTTACAGCACTGATGTGCATCAAATAATGGAGATTGTTAACGAAAATAAAGTCCAGGGTTCTGGTGTGCTCATCCCCCCTTGCCAGCCTATTTTTTGGCCCGCTTTCCAGACCCACTGGGGTGTCCCTCGGCCCCCTCCGAATGGCCAGCAGCATCAGCGGATCGCCTGGTGCTCCTCCTTGGCTCTGAAGCAGCGCTGGCCGGGCTGCTGCGGCTGCTGCTGTCTCCAGCATCACCCAGGTCCAGGGCAGGATTGGAGGCGGCGTTTGATATTAACATGGCCTCCATGGCCGTGGTGATCCTGGCCATCCCCCTAGTCAGCTCAGCTGTATGCTGACTGAGTGCCGATTCCTGATTTGAGCTGCGATGGCACAGCTGTGCGGTCGCCGCTGCAAGGCGGGCCATGGCCCGGTTGAGCACCCGGGCATCCCTCCTGCGCGCAACCTCATGCTCCTCCTGCCTGGCAGAGGAGTGGGTGATGGCAGTGGTCAGCCTGCCCAACCCTGCTGCCACCTCCTTGTTGCTGTCCACAACAGCCTGGAACCCCTTCACCAACTCCCCCATCTGCAGGTTGTGCTGCAGGAGCTGGCGTTGGCAGGCCATGGTGGATTTGGCCTGTTGGCGCTGGATTTTTACCATCTGGCCCTCCAGGCCCAGGAACACACTGCCCTCCCGTGCTGGTGCAGCAGTGGTGGTGGTGGTGGTGGCACGGCGTCTGGCACTGCTGCCTCCGGCCTGCTGAGTGGGCTGGGGTGCCACTGGTGGTGGTGTGGTGCTGGCCGGTCCCGGAGCCCCTGCTCCCACGACAGGTTGGACGGGTGGCAAGGCCACGGTTGTGGCAGGAGCTGTTGTCGGCGGAATGGTCTGCCTTGTAGGGGAGTTGTATGGTGAAAATTGCAAGGGGGGTGAGCTGGGCAGTACTGGGGAGTGCACTGCCTGGAAATCAATCACCAGGACTCCCTCCATTCCAAGGCCTGGGGTGTCTCCTTCCTCATCCTCATCCTCCTCCTCCTCCTCCTGGCCAGGCTGGCTGGTGCTCGGCCCTGCCACTGCAGTATTTGAAGTCGAAGCTCCCTCTGCTGCCACAGTGGTGCTGCCTGATGGTGCCCCTAGGTACAAAGAAGCATTTGTAAACTGAGTGCCGATGTATTACAGTCAGTACAATTATGGCATTCCACATGTCCTTGCATCTCCTTACACCGTGTCACACTGTTTCCTGTCTTGTGATTCTGCACTGACATATTTGGCTAACTTCTGCTGACTACATGTACCATGATGCTTGTCTCTTGTATGTTGGTGACAGTACAGTGCTGGTGTTTGCCTATGCATTGTGTCTAATGGGGAGGTGTCTGGTAGGGTGTGTCATGATGCGCATGCTTCTTACCTGTAGCTGTGGCCATCGCAGTGCTGTCCAGGGTCCCGATCCCTACGATGCTCGCCCTCTCGATGGTGCTGGAGACAATTTCCTCCAGCTCGGTGAGGGGTGGCGCCGGGTTCTTGCCTCCTCCGGTGTGTCCAGCCTGCCTTTGGAGGTCGGCCAGCTTCCTCTTCGTGAGGCTGCGGAGGTCATAAAACCTTTTCTTAAGTTCCTCAATGGACCTGGGGGTGACTCCAGCAGCATTGACCTTCTGGGCGATGTCGGCCCACAATCTCCTCTTGGTGCTGTCTGGCACGTTGAGGGACAGCTTGCCAAAGAGCTGGCGGTGCACCCTCACCACCTCCTCAACCAGCACCTGAAGTTCTGTGGTGGTGAATTTGGGCTTCCTCTTTTGGGAGGACTTCTGGCTTCCTGCCTGATCTGCCATATTCTCCTGCTCCTGCTCAGTCTGCAACCTCCTTCTCCCACTGCTGCTAACTGTGTGTTGGGCTCAGGCAGGCTTTCCAGAAACTTCTAGAAACTTCTTAATTGGCTGCACCTGCCAGGGTTGCCACTCCCTGTTTGGGTGGGGGAGGGGGAGCCACCTCATTGGCTGAATCGCCTATTGCCGATTCGGCTTTTACCGATTCGGTAAAATCCGAATCGGTAAAATCCGAATCGGTATTATCCGAATCGGTAAAAGCCGAATCGGTTCATGCAATGCATTCCTATGGGCTTTTTCGCCATGGGTCTATGATTGCCGATTCGGTTTTTACCGATTCGGCTTTTACCGAATCGGTATTCGCCGAATCGGAAATATCCGATTCGGTGGTAGCCGATTCGGTGTTTTCCGATTCGTTGTTGGCCGATTCGGTAATTTCCGATTCGGACCGCGCTGAATCGGAACGTACCGAATCTCATTACCGATGCCGACCGAATCGGTTTTCAATCGGTATTTTTTTCCTACATCTCGTTTTCCGATTTCAGAATACCGATTCGGCCCGCCTCGGTATTTTGAAATTGGAAAATCGCGTTTACCTACATCGGGCCCTTACTGCTTTGAATCAGAGGGGCGGCGGCCTCCTCCCACTCTAACCTGCCGTCTCGGGGTGGCAATTGCCCCCCCGATCTACAATGTGGCCGTCATGGGGCGGCAATCGGCAGAATCTCGCAATCAACCCCCCACTCTTTAATGTGGCCACCATGGGGTGGCAAACACAAGGACCGCCATGGGCGGCCAAAGCTCTAGCTACGTCACGGCTTACAATAAAAGTTTCAATAGCTTGTATATGGCTCTGTTTTTGACAACGGGATTGGTGGTTAAAAAGTGAAGTAGGAGACTGCCCTTAAAGATTGCACTCATTCTGGTGGCAAGGTTTAGAGCGCTATTGAGTGGGAGAAGACATTTTGAAAAAAGCTGATATATTATTACATTAGTCCAGTTTACTGAGCACTAGTGAGCAGATAATTACTTTGGTTACAGTGAATACAATGTCTATGCAGATCTAGTATAAACTAAGTATTTGATATTGTGCTGTGGTTGCTGTATTAGGCATTCGGAATTCCACTGTGACTGAGAAGTTTAATAGTCTCTGTGATGAATTAGTCAGATGAGGCACACAATAGATTGGTAGATTTAATTATTGGAATGAGTTCGGTGAGCAATGTTTTTACAAAGTGTGAGAATAGATCAATTTATGTTTTTTTAAATTGTATTTATAAAGTTTTATATAGCGCGAACTTGACCCAAGAGGGTATCAGAGCGCTTTACATTTAGGATCATCTGATACAGGAGCATAGTAAGGTACAGTACACATAAATAATGTTTCAATAATTCGTAGAAGGGAGGGAAGGAAGGAGTAATAGCGGGGAGACGAGGAGGAACAATGCCCAATATCCGGCTGGGTAGGTGACGGTCAAGTGGGAAAACAAGGGCCAATTTCCTCATTAGCTGTCAAGCAGCTCCACCGGTCATCAGCCATGTTGCTCAGGTCTCAGCGTTCAGAAAAAAACAGTTTTTAGTTTATTTGATTTGCGAAGGTTATATAGCGCTATCTACACCCGGAGGTATCAGAGCGCATAACCAGGGGAAGGTTGCATTAAAAGGTACATCAAAAGGATTATAAAGCCCTGGCTAGACCCGTAGGTATCAGAGCGCTATAACAGAGGACCATTGCGTGACAAATGACATCAGTTACAATAGCGTAGTAAGGTACAGTAAATAAACATCAAGGTTGAGGGAATTTATTAGAAAGGAGGGGAGGAAGGAGCCATAGCAGAAAGATGAAGAAGAACTGTGTCCAATGTCCGGAGAGACAAATAGAGAGGGAAAGGGGAGAGGTGGAGTGAGAAGGGAGAGGACGAGGGGGAAAACGGAAAAGAGATAAAGGATAAGTCAGCCCAAAGACCGAGTGGGTAGGTGACGGCGAGGGAGATAATCCAAAGCCAGTCTCCTCTATAGCTCTCTACGAAGCTCCAATGGTCATCGGTCTGAAAGCTGGAAAGAAAGGCGACGAGGAGAAATCAGAGCACCAGAAATATGATGAGGGTGGGTGGGCGAGACAAGTAGAAGGGGAGAAACTGGGTCCAAGGTCCGACTGGGCAGGTGACGGTCAGGGCATGAACCAAGGCCGATCTCCTCATTAGCTGAACAGAGCAGCTCCACCGGGCATTGGACAAAATGCTCAGGCTCCGCTGTCAATGTAGAGATCATGTGTACTCCAGGCGAGACAAGTAGAGAGGGAAAGGAGGAAAGGGGGAGTGAGAAGGGAGTGGACGAGGGGGAAGATGGAATAAGAGATAAAGGGAAAAGTCAGCCCAAAGACGGGAAGGGTAGGTGATGGTCAGGGAGGAAATACAAAACCAGTCTCCCCTATAGCTATCTAGGAAGCTCCCAAGGGCATCGGTCAGAAAGATGGAAAGAAAGGAGACAAGTAAAAGGCAGAACGGCAGAAATACGCAGAGGGGGGAGGGCGAGACAGGGAGGAGGGGAGAAACTGTGTCCAGTGTCCGGCTGGGCAGGTGACGGTCAGGGGATGAACCAAGGCCGATCTCCTCAATTAGCTGAACAGAGCAGCTCCACCGGGCGTCGGACAAAATGCTCGAACTCCGCTGTCTGGGTAGGGGTCAGGTGTACTTAGGGGAATGTCAGAATAGTGCGGGAGGGGAGCCATAGTCCGAGAAATATCCAGACTTCCTCTTGAGGTCAGGCACAGTCCTGGAAGGGTTTTGTAAGTAAAAGTAAAAGATCAGCAAGGGGGGAAATAGTCACCACTGTTGCCATGTTGGGGTCGGGGATCCTGTCACCCTTTTCCACACCGTGAGTGTGCAGAGAATGACAGAGGTTAACAGGGAAAGAAGGGTCAGACTCCCAATAGTTCTTAAAAAGGACACTAGATCTCACATTTGCCCTCCATGGGGGGTGGAAGGGGGTCTGACGAGGTTTCTTTGCACCCATTTTAGGGGTGGCCTGATTTTGAAAACAACAGGCAGTTGTCAGGAAAATGAGTGGCATCTCGCTGTTGAATTTGCAGTAATATGTCCCGAGGAGCCACCATTTTAGGGTCAGGCATTTATGGTTACGTGACTGTGTCTCATAGTAAGTACAGTTTTCCACTCAGATGCAATATGCGTTCTACTCACTGTGTCACCAGGTCTTAATAATGGGGGCCTCGTTATCTTCTTGCCTCCGTCTCCAGTAACAGCTGCCCAGTCCATCAAAGGTAACTTCTGTACCGCCAATACACCCCGTAGGCCACCGATTCTGTGGGCACTTGTTATGCTGGACCCTCAGAGCAGTCAATTTACGGCCCTCTCAGAGGCGAGTCCCTCTCACGGTCCTTCCGATGTCTCTGGGGGACACAGATTCAGCCCTCTGCGATCCTAGCAGCCAGGCACGTCTTCCATTGCAGTGTGGGTCTTTAAAAAACTGACTTATTAAGTGACACTGCACAGCGCGCAAACTTACGTTATAGGAAAACCGCTCCGTTGTCGGGGCCTCGATCACAGGCTGACTAAGCCCCGCCCACACCTCATCTCAGCGCGGTAGGGGCATGCAGTGGGTCTCTGAAGGCTCTGCGGGTGCTCCGGTCATCCTGGAATCGGCAGGCACCGCAGTTAGTTCTTCTTCGCGCAGCTGACGGACTGCGCCACCATTTTGGAGGGTCTGAGCTCCGGTGGACTTTCCTAAACAATGCTCCGCAATGCTATCCTATTGTGTTAGTGCCGACTGTATATATAGGGCTTGCCTCGTTTTATAGCTTCAACTTGAGCAGTGGCTATGTACATTCACTGATTAGCACAAATATACCCATTATAGAAGTGATCATGTAGAAATCACAGGGCGTAGTACTTGCAGCTGCGTCCGATCCCGTGTTGTATAATCTTGTAGCTAGCGTGTTGGAGGGTGTTAGTTAGGGAGTTTAGTCAGAAGAAAGTGGTGAAGCTGTAGTGCGGCGCATGAGCTGGCCCACGCTTCTTATGGCGCCACCGGCAGAATTGTATTCCACAAAGTTTTAGCAGACCAGTTAGTGCCTTGTATACAGCCTGCGGACCTCAGCATGGGTTTCCTCTACGATGATATATATGTTCACTTTAGTACCCCAAGGCACACTTCAATAACAGAGGCATCATTAGCCAACTGGGGTATATGGCAGTTTCTAGGCGCTAGAATAAGTTTCATCTGTAGTGGTGGCAATCGGGAGCAGTTGGGCTCTCGTCATGTATACCCCACAGGATGCATACGCGGGCGACGATCTGCAGGGTTTTCTGCCAAGGCGCATGCAGGCCGTGCAGGGAGAGCTCTGTATCCTCCGGCAATCACGACTCGGGCAATGTCTAGTCGCTGTTACTGGCATGCATTTGTAGCAAGGCGCCGTCCGGAGTCCCAAGAGCGTGATGCGCCATGTGGTAGCTGGGGATGCCGTGTTTCGCCAATTGAGAGTCGCGCAGCCCTTGCCTGAATGGTGTAACCTTCACACCAAGCGTGACGGATCAGTGCGCTTTGGTCAAATAGATGCACCTCTGTGTTTCCGCTGGTGAGGTTCTGGATGGTGATGGGTCAGCCTTCGCACATCGCCGCCATTTTCCGTAGCCTTCGACGGATGTCGTGTAAGAGGATGAAATGTTCTACCGCAGGGTAAATAGTAATTGCGCACACTTGTAGCAGCTGGCAGCAGTGCGATGGAGCTTCTAATCTGTCTGTGATAACGTGACAACGAGTGGCTCGGTGGTGTAAGGTTAGTTTCACTTTCACCTAGTTCACTGTGTTCGTCGCCGCCATATTGAATCAGTTGGAAAGCTCAATATGTCTCACCTTCAGAGGCAGTTTTCACCGTAACGGCACACTATTTTGTATATTCAGAATCTGTGTCTCGTCGTGCAGCTATTCCGACGTGACATTCTGTGCTTCTCGCTCATCAAAGGTTGCCAAAAGTGGTAGTTTTTTGTCGGATTATGTCCCCGACCGGCAGAGCAGCACTTTTTTTATCCGGGTTGTGATAATACATATTGTGATCATTTTTATATGGAAGCGCAGAATATAACACTAGTGGATTGGCATTATGAGGAGTTGATAGTATCCAGAGAGGTTGTTTTTTACCCTGCGTGTTGCTCCATAGTAAACAGTACAGATACCTTTTGGTACATCAATTGTTCAGGGACCATACTGTGTAAGAACATCCTTTCTCTAGTCAATAAAAAAGATTCAAGCACTTCGGGAATGAATGCCAGATATGCTGCAGTGAATTATCAAGGGCCGATATGTGCACATCCAAGGTTTTTCTTTCTGTCCAATTGGACTTATTCCAATGTCTACAATGGTACCGATGATGTGGCTCTCGGAATGGTACTGCCTTTGGGCGTTCCATGTAAATATGCTCAACCTAGAACAAGATGGGTAAATAGGACACTAACAAAAGAATTTTGTGAAGGGTAACAGACTTAGAAGTAAACAGCTATGGTAAAGGTATGACATTTGGATACATCCTTTCCTCCATCTTTACATTGGGTGGTACTGCCATGGCCAGGAGTGAGAAAGCTAGAGAATATTTTGGATGTAAGTTTCAGATTCTTTCCAATAGTACAGTGGCAGCCTTGATAGACATTACCACTTAGCTAGAAAGCATGCAGGTGTATTCAGAGCAGACTAGATATGCAGTGGACTTTATCTTGGCAAAGAGTGGCGGTGTATGTGCAAGAATTGGCGACCAGTGTGTTGTTGGTATAGAGAATTTGGGGAAAAACATAACATAACACATTATGGACATCATTGAGAACATCAAGGGGATAGAAAGTGGGAATTGGAGTTGGTCTCTTTTGGGTAATTGGGATTGGATGCTGAAGGAAATAATTCATTTCATAGCAGTATTAATATTTTGTCGCATTCTCATTCAATGCCTCCCCCCTTGTTGTTCCTATTGTGCCACTGTTTAAAAGCCCACAAAGAAAATATCAGCCCATGTTACCAATGCCACCATGATGCTCCAAGTTGATATTGATGGTCCTATGAATATAGATGAGAGAATATTTGATGAATCATCCCTCCTTGCTGTCTCAATTTCTGACGTTGACTGTAAAGTGTGCCAATATATTCACCTTGATTGCATTTCTTATTTTGCGGCTCCATTTGCTTCTGCTGCTGTTATAGTTGCCCCGCACATATGCCTGTTTTCCTCTTTTTGTATAACAATAAATGTTTTAGCTCATGCTAAAAGGAGGGTTTGTTAGATTATGCTTGTTGATGCTCTCTTAATACCATGTATAAGTTAGCATTCACTGCGCCATTTTTTTTTCAGACTTTATTTTGTGTGAGGTTCAAAACTAATCTTTCCCTCTTCCGAGAAATACCCTTTGCTAAGTTTTGTTTCTGTAACGCAGAACTGCTTGTGGCAGTACATAGTTTTCCCTAGATAAAGAACCTCTTCACCTGTCTGGTATTTTGATCGCAGCACAGGATTGGACGGCCTTGTGAGTGTCCTGTGCAAGATATGAGAGTAGAAATCTCTTTTTTGTCTTTCGCTGTGCGGGCACATCTGTTTGGAAGATTCACTGTGGGCATGTTCTTAGTTAACCATGCAATTTACATAATGTATCTTTATGCTTGCTGTTCCTCAGTTACCACTTTAGTACTTTTAAGAGACTGTGCAGATGGAGCCCCGCTGTGAGCGTATACTAATAAACAACTATTTGTGTATATTTTCCACTGTTTCGCTGATTCTTCTTTCGGTATGGAAGGCTGAGAGGGGGTCTGTGGTGACCTGAGTCGCTCTAATCGGGTCACTTCCTTCAGAGGTATGGTCGAGCCATTTGGGTTCCAGTATGCCTCAGTCCACCTCCACATAATTACACCACAAACAGCGATTTACATTGCCTAATTATATATCAGCAATGCCCTCCACTTGGGAACTGGGTGAGACATAACCACACTGCCATTGCCTTGGGGGACTTCACATATTGTCCCGACTTACTGCCTTACATTCTGTTGGCCGTCCATGATGGGGGACCTGCATTGCCTGTCCCAGATGGCCTTGCAAGCATGACTTTACCAGTGACAAAATGGGTTGATCACACACAAAAACCAACTTGCACCTAAGCCTCAGCCTTCACATGCACAACTGCCTTTAAACACTGACCACTCTCTATTGATCCTGCAGGAACCTTTCTAGTGCTAAGGTTCAGCGTCTGAGGTTTTGTACAAGCAAAATATATGGGTCTATTAGGATGGCGGTTGGAAAACCACCCCTACCTCCATGGTAGCGGAAATCAACCGCCCGCCGGTACCGCAGCAAAACCGGAGGTCCTATTAGGTTCAACTGCCCCAAAAATCCGACCGCGGCGGAAAGAGGCAACAAAATAACGCCTGTAGCGGGCAGAGCTGATGGAAAACCATCCGAGATGGTCGGATTCGTGGCGGAAACACACAAAACCACTGCCAGGCCCGCGGAGTAACCGCCCGTTAAATTAGCAATTCCCCGATGTGACAGCGGTACATGCCATTGTTTCTGTCCTCCACGGTCACAAACTGTAATGAATGGGAGGAAGAGCTGAAGCATAGCCACCGCTGCGGACGCTCCATAACAAATATGGCGGTCGAACAAAAAAACTTACAACAAGGCCACCAAGTGAGCACAGCAACTAGCCCTGCCCCCAAAAACAACCAACACACCCCCATGGCAACTACAAAAATACAAATCGCAGCACAACCCACCCAACACACCTGATAGCAACACCCCATATTGACACACCCTCATAGCCGAGTATAAAACCAGCCCCTTCCATGACCACAATCCTTTGCAATACTCCAGAAGTGAAGGGCCAAACACTCCTGAAAGGAGAGGAAAATCAACACACCATCACTACACATACCACACTTATAACCACCACCACTTCCACCTCTGCACCTCTAACCCCTCTGCACATCACAAACCACACACAGCATCCCCACCCCCACCACTTACACACCTGCACCTCTAACCCTTTTGCACATCACACACCATGGTACCTCAGA
Source organism: Lissotriton vulgaris (assembly GCF_964263255.1). Classification (NCBI taxonomy): domain Eukaryota; kingdom Metazoa; phylum Chordata; class Amphibia; order Caudata; family Salamandridae; genus Lissotriton; species Lissotriton vulgaris. The sequence goes on from NC_141689.1 coordinate 913,039,859, forward strand.
AAATGCACACAATCATCAGAGAGTGAGTTGACAGTCATGGTAGATGAGATAATCAGAATATAATCCCAAGTGTTTAGTAACCTGGAGCAACAGACACCATTAGCCACCAGAAATCAAATGTGGGTCAGGATAGTTGACAAGGTCAATGCAGTAGGGACCACCCCACACAACAGTCAGGAAATCATGAAGCAGTGGCATGACCTGAAGAGTTTTGTCAAAAAGAAGAGGAACAAGAACCATGACCTGGCTCAGAGGACTGGCGGTGGGCCTCCCATTCCACCGAAAACATTCACTGGATGGGAGTCGAAGGTGCTTGCCTTACTGAATCCAGAGAGTCTCACTTGAAAAGCTGGGGGAGTGCAGGCTGGTAAGTATCAACAAATGTCTACCATCACACTGCTTTGTACTGTCCAGCACAGCTACAAAGATAACTAGTTGTCACATTGTTTGTATGCACACTACTGTGCATCCTGATATGATGTTGAGGTACATGCATTACTTGTCCATGGTGTGACGTGTCAATACATACCAATGCCCACGTGCATATTTTGTGAATACAAGGACATGTTGCCATGTACTGACTAGCGCAACAACACATTTAAGTGAAGCCTCTTTGTTGATTACTCTGCCGGGTAGACATTACATTTGAGCATGAACTTGACATTGTTATCTTATGCATACCTTTGTCATGTCATTTGCGAATCTCAATTTGTACTACCGACCATGCTTGATTTGTTTTCATATGGTCCTTGCTGCTCAGGCCCCATGGCACTTACACATTGAAAGTTCACATGAGACATATGTAATTGAACAAGCAGCAGACACAAATCTGTTCTACTGAGAGATGATAAAACAATGAAATCAGAAGAATTACTGAACATATAAATGTAAGTAATGTATTGAATTACTCTGTTAAGTACGTTTTGAGTGTTTGAAATATATACCAGGACATATTACTGCTCAATCCAAGTAATTATATTAAAGTTAACTATGATATTTTTCTAATCTAAGGAATCAACACATATCTCAATAGGGATTTTCAGGGCATTATGAAGCTTTCACACACTATCCCCCACATGCATCATTCATACATTTTGCATTTCTTAATTTGCGAAAATTACCGAATCGCAAATTAAGAATTGCAAAATGCTATGCATCATTTTTTTCGGTATTTATTTGTGATTCGGTAAAAATCGCAATTTTTACCGAATCGCAAATAAATACCGAATTCCTAACTGCTTTTTCGCAAATCCCATTGATTCCTATGGGCCGAAAGGCCCATAGGAGTCATTGGGAAGGCATTTACGAATTCGCAATTTGTTGATGCATTCCAAGGGTGCAGGGGGGGTCCAAAGGACCCCCCCCTGCACCCCTGAAATGTATTTGAAAGTGCATGTTTCAAACACACATGTCCTAAGGACATGTGTGACTGTAACATGACAGTGTAAAAAATGCATTTTTTTGCATTTTGAAAGATTTTCGCAAATTAACACGAGGGTCAACCTCGTGTTAATTTGCACTTCCAATTTCAAAATTCGCATTTTTAAAAAAAATGGATGCATTGCATTGAAGGAATCGCACAAATGCGATTCCTTAAATGCATTCGCATTTTTAAGAAATGCAAAAAAATGCGAATATTGAAAAAGTGTTTGATGCATCCCAAAAACGTATTTAGGAAGTGCAAACGGCCGAATTTACCGATTCGCACCGTTTGCACTTCCTAAACACGTTGATGCATGTGGGGGTTAGACCTTTATTTTGAGTTTGGACAATGGGTTATTTCATCACAAATATTATAGATATCCCATCCGCCTAATTACAAGTGCAGCATTTCCTTGTTATAAGGAGGACAGAGTATCAGTTATGCACTCTTCAATTTCTAGGTCCCTGTCAGGGTGGGATATTTCTTTCATATTTATTTGGAATTTTCATAAGGTGCCATAGGTTTCCTTACCGCAACTACAAGGCTCTAGTATAGACAATATTCTGAGAACTAATGGTAGAGGTAAGGTAGTTGCAATCCAATGGAATAAGATGTGTTTAACCTTAGTCACTATTTAGTGATCACTACCTTTGTTGTTAAAGGTCTTCAATAGAATACCCGCCTAACGAAGTCTGTTTTTCCTTAAGCAGAAGATGTTTCGGTTTGTTGTCAAGGTGTTGTTCAAGGCATGGCAAGATGGTGTCTTGGGTCCTGGGCACCCACTGAGTCACTTTCAAATCTTTATGTTATATGAAGGTTTGTTGGTGGACAAGGTGAAAACTGTCCTATCATGGGCTACAAAATGGAATGTACTTGCAAACCCGCATTTACTCCACTAGGACTTTTAAAATGTATCCTGATTTCAAATGGGAGTTGAGAAGTACTTTCCAAGCTGGTTTCACAAACTCACATTTCTGAAGGGCAAAATAGTTAGAAACTTTACAATTTACCAGCGAGCTTTTTTGGGGAGCCTTTCCTAGACCATGATATGGTATTTCAAACATCCTGTCTCCTGGGACAGTGTCAGATTGATCTTGTAGCTGGTTTGCAGATGGGGGGATTTCCTGAGTGCATAAAAATGAATATTGACACCATATATTTATTCTGTTGTGAATAAAGTGTATTGAAAAAGGCACTCATATTTCTTATTTTCTGTGAAGGAGTTGGAAGGGACTCCACATTTGTGGACTGCTTAAAAGAGAGCATTTTCTTTCATCCAATAGCCAGAGTGATCTAGGCATTCCCTAATGTTTATGTGAGATGGCGTGGTTTTGTTGCACTGTTGGAAGCTAGCGAGTAGAAGGGAATAGCTGGCACACTGATTAAATCTAGATATCTACTGAATGCGTATGTCAGGAACAGGCGATTTAGCAGGCAAAATCACATCACTTTCCCCCTATTAGAAACTGAGTTGGTGGTTTACTGCTGTGTGAGCCTTAGTCAAACAGCAGCCACAATCCTAGTCAGTGCAAGACACCAACAAACCACAAATTATTCTGTGTTCACCCTCTGATAGCTTGGCACAGAGCAGTCAGAACTAACTTGAAGGCAATGGGTAAAGTTTTTGTGCAATACTTCAAAGAGTTAAAACAGTGAAAAGAACACACACACAAAATCGCACACCAGGTTTTGGAAAGTAGAGCTTAATTTAATAAATAAAACAGGACCAAAAAGACAAAAATCCAATCAAGGAAAGCGGAGATATTGAATTTCAAACTTTTACGGTAAAATAGCACTAAAAAGCACAATTCGGCAACAAGGGGTATCTAGTAGCGCAGGATAAGGACAAAGTCAGAAATTCAGCTGAGCGCGATGGAGTGTGGGCCAGCTACAGGGACCAGGTTAGGTCCTCTGAGCAAAGTACCTTAAATCTGGGCTGCAAGGTGTTGTGTGGATTAGAGACGAGAAAGTGCCGCGCTGTTGAAGCGAGGCATCGGTTCCAAGATGCGGAGAGGCTGCAGTCAGAAGTCCTGTTGTGTTATCGTCGAGGATCCCATAAATGGGGCTTGCAATGAGAAGTCTGGGTGTCAAGGATGTGGCGCACAGCTGGGGCGATGCATCTGTTCCAAAGAGCTGCAAGGCTACAGTGCTGAGGCCGGCATTGTCATCTAGCTGCCATCACAAGGGATGTTGGAGATGTGGTACACTGTCGGCAATGCAATGGTTACGAAGATGTCAAAGTGATGCAGGCCTTCTGCGCCGGACCCAGTCCATGCAACTGAGATGATGCATCAGTTCTGCTCGAGGATGCACTGCTCAGCTGAGGAGATGCGCTGTTTCTGCTGGTAAGGAACATAGGCCCCCTTCGAAGGGTCCACGACTGGGGTAGCACCAATTGGCAGGGTAGACTCACAGCTGGCAGAGTTCATATGCAGATGCAAGGTTGTTGGAAGCCTGTTATGTCCCTGAGGCTTCAGATCAGGAGGGCAGCCAACTAGCCCTTGGCGTCACTCTTTGTTCTAGGTTCAAGAGATGCAGATCCGATCCTTCTCAACCAGGTAAGAGGGCAGCAGGTCAGACCAGCACAGCAGGAGTCCAACAGAATAGCAGTCTAGCAGAGGGGAAGTCCTTCTTTCTGGCAGATTATCCACAGGTCCAGGAGTGTACTGAAGTGGTGGTGTCTGAGGTCCAATACTTATACCTAGTTGTGTCTTTGAAGTGTGAGAGACTATCAACAGGGGTATGCAGCTCTTTGTGTGTGGACAGGACACAGACTATTCAGGTGTAAGGCTGGGTCCAGCTCCTACCTGCAATCCTGCCAGGACAGCCCTACTCAGTGACACCTAAGCCCCCATTATCTGTGGATGTCTATGGGAAATGCACAAGTCTCAACTGCCACCTGCATCCAGTTACGTGGTCAGAGACAGGTTGCAGGCAGCAAATGGCTAAGGTAGGAAAATGCCAACATTCTAATAGTCTGTTAAAGATTATGGGCTAAACCCTGTGTCCCTCAGAATGTGGGTATGAACAATATAATCTACAGTAAGTTCTGTTGGGTAAGACGATTGTTTAGCAAAATTTAATTAGTAGAAAAACAAGTCTAATTTAAATGACACACAATGGCAAGGAGTAGTCTCATAATTATTAAGACCTTGACAAGAGTCAAAACGCACCACAAATGAAAGATAGACTTTTTGAAGAAGTATATATTACTTATAATGGTTACACTTGTAAATAGCTGTCACATACACAAATGATAGAGCAAACAACACAAAGCTGATGTGAGTTATGTGAGGGAATGTGACATAAACTGCTTATAAGATTTAAACAAAAATAGACATAAATCCAGATGCACAGAAATAGATGTATGTCCGTCCCTTTTTTTAAGTACATGGGTTCTAACAACATTCTTTGAAATACCTTCCGCTTAGTAGAAGGGTGAAGAAACTCGGGGAATGGTAATACTAAAGGACCCTAACAAAAGAGGAATAATACCGCCTTCCTTGGATAAATCAGAGCGAAAACGTCTCTCTATAACTCTAGAAAATGAATTTCAAAACTTGGGGAATGGACAGATAAATGAAGCATTGACGTTTCGACTCAAAGTCGTGCGTAATTAAATGAGCGTCACTGCAGGTCTTCCTCAGGACAGGTATAAAGACTGTAGGCAGCCAATTATAAAAGACTCCTCGAAGCCTGCATGGTGTCTGACTATGAGCTGAATCGAAAACTCAAGTGTCGTCTATAAATCAATTCATGGGTAAATCAACATCATGCCAATTGCAAATTAGATCGCTCTTGGATTAAAGTGCCGAGATTGATCACCAAAGTTCTTTAATAACAAATTACATTCATAGATATATTCTTGGACGACCTGCTGTTAGGGTGACCAACCGTCCGTAAATTTCATGGACAGTCCGTGATTTCGGCCGTCTGTCCGTTGTCCGTGAAGGATCCTTTAACGGACGCCATTTGTCCATAATTTTAACCGGGCACAGCTTCCACCCACCTCCCGTCGGAACTCCGAGGCTGTTCCAAAGCTCAGATACCCAGCAGCATTGGCGAGGGGATGGCCTCACACCTCCAGCCCTTGATGAGCTGTTAAGAGGTGCTCGAAGGTGACAGAGGGAGGGGCTGTTGCTTCAGGAGCAGGGGCTCCTATTCAGATGCAAACAGCCCTGAATGCGTCTCTGCAGTTTAGAAGGGCCGCCGCCTCGCACATTCCCTTTCTGCCAGGGCCCCAAACATCCTAGAACCGGCCCTGATTACCGAGGCAGCATTTGTAAACAAACCTCGGTTCTTCAAACATGCAGCCTATAATGTAATAAAGTCAAAAAATGGCATATGGCCGAGATACCCGCCACCCCCTCTCAACACAATCCCCAAAAGGAGGGAAACCGGAAACAGTTCTTGAAGTTTTTGGAAGTGGGATGGAGTGACCATCCCGGCCGTATTTATTAAAACAAAATTAAAACATTAAACGTTTCATGTTATGTACAATTTCATTACCACATTACGATGTTTGGCTATCCTTAACAGATTCTCTAATACAGAGGTTCTCCTAGCCGAACTAGCATCCTACAAACATTTTCTTGACATATTGAAATTGTACATCCTAACGTTTAAGGGCCAACGGCAAGGTCATAACCGGTGTCAAGATCCCTAACCCGACTTACCCCTCCCACTTGGGAGGGGCGACAGCACGGAGGCGTACCTCAAGTGCAACTACTACCAATTTCCCTTGACTTGACGGGGGCACCTAAAGACTCGACGCCAGTTAAAGGTCGTTCGAATACTCGTGTGAGGTATCTAGAAGGTATCGTAGACCTTATCCCAACCCCACACAACTTACCGCATCTGCCGTCGCAGATGTCACTGGCCCCGGGAAATTCCCCAGGAGGGGGCTGTAACCCCTCCTACAAAGGAAGGGGCCTTGACCGCCTTTTCCTTTACTTCCGGCGACCCATCCTTAGAAGGGACCGCCTCCCCATTGAGGGGCCAATGGCCACCTCTCCCGAGCGCTCCCATCCGTGTTGGGTGACGCCCACTCATAGGGATCTACCAATTAGTGCTCACCGATCATGACCTTACCGCCTACCAAAATAAATACGACAGTGCTGACAAAGACAGTGCTAACAAAACCTAAGAATACATTGGCCACTATGACCGAAAGAGCATGCTTAAAATTCAACACTACATCTGAATCTCTTTAATGGCAAAACGTACTCAAACCGACTATTCTTTATTATACTCAACATCAACATGACTCCACAACCTGTAAACGAAATGGAAGCAAAATTAATCAACTTTATTACAAACAACTGGCTGTCTTCAGGGGCTGGTGGGTGGGTCAAAATTGGCTCTTCGTTCTGTCCCGAGCTCACGTGCAGCGAGGAGGTGCAGCTTCAGGGCACAAGAACAAGAGGATGTCTTCTGGTCTTGCGTCCCTTTTTATCCGTCTTCAGGGCGGGCGTATACCCGCCCCTGCCTGCCCCGAGGGCGTGGCTGGCTGCGTCAGTGTCTAGGCCAGCCCACTCTAGGGCGGGAACGGGCGCGCCCCAGCTACGCCGCTTCGGGCATACCAGCCGAGACGCGCCCCCCGCCCAAAAATGGCTTCCCGGGGGGATCGAGGCACTCTGCCATAAGTTCGGGGGGACCGAGTTGGTCGCCCCTTTCCATATGGCCGAGAAACCCGCCACCCCCTCTCAACACAATCCCCAAAAGGAGGGAAACCGGAAACAGTTCTTGAAGTTTTTGGAAGTGGGATGGAGTGACCATCCCGGCCGTATTTATTAAAACAAAATTAAAACATTAAACGTTTCATGTTATGTACAATTTCATTACCACATTACGATGTTTGGCTATCCTTAACAGATTCTCTAATACAGAGGTTCTCCTAGCCGAACTAGCATCCTACAAACATTTTCTTGACATATTGAAATTGTACATCCTAACGTTTAAGGGCCAACGGCAAGGTCATAACCGGTGTCAAGATCCCTAACCCGACTTACCCCTCCCACTTGGGAGGGGCGACAGCACGGAGGCGTACCTCAAGTGCAACTACTACCAATTTCCCTTGACTTGACGGGGGCACCTAAAGACTCGACGCCAGTTAAAGGTCGTTCGAATACTCGTGTGAGGTATCTAGAAGGTATCGTAGACCTTATCCCAACCCCACACAACTTACCGCATCTGCCGTCGCAGATGTCACTGGCCCCGGGAAATTCCCCAGGAGGGGGCTGTAACCCCTCCTACAAAGGAAGGGGCCTTGACCGCCTTTTCCTTTACTTCCGGCGACCCATCCTTAGAAGGGACCGCCTCCCCATTGAGGGGCCAATGGCCACCTCTCCCGAGCGCTCCCATCCGTGTTGGGTGACGCCCACTCATAGGGATCTACCAATTAGTGCTCACCGATCATGACCTTACCGCCACAGGCCGGATAGTTGACCGGCTATCCGGACCCCCACAAAACTCCTACCTAAAGGTCATGTTTCAACGTTTTTTAACCATGCTAAGAAGTCTCCTATGAGTAACTCATTTCCCACCCGAGACAAATGCACACCATCCCCTAGATACATACTGTCATCATTAATACAACCATGCGAGATAGAATGCAATGTCCTGGAACGGAACAACCTACTCAATTTGTTATTAAGTTTTCTAACAGAATGGTTCAAAGCAGGAATCGAAACAGCCCCCCGCCACACTTTTCGTGGGATCATATGAGACCACGCAATTATGCACCCCGGAACTTTCCTCGCCAACCAACTTACAGTGGAAAGCATTGCCTCCAGGAGAAGTCGTCTACCAGTGGTGACCAAATCATTGCCCCCTAAATGTACTATGACTATAGACGGCGGTGACCTCGTCCGCCCTAACAAACCCTCAAAGAATGCCTGAAACTGGTCAATACAGAGACCGCCCCTTCCGTAGAAGGACACCCTGTACCCGTATTCCCCAGCTACGTGAATCATGTCACCTGCTTTGAATACGTCAGCGGCACGCCTCACGTATGAGTGGCCCACGACCCACACCTCTTTCCTCACAGCCGGTGATGTCTGACCGCTGGCCTGGTGTTGGGTCGACTGCATAGTCCGCCCCGCCTCGAAGGGTTGCGTAACTGAAAACCAAACAAAAGACAAGAAGCGTGAGTACATTATCATGGCTTCACAACATGTGCAACCGCACATACCTCTTATAACAATTGGAGGACCAGCGCCCCACACGTTTCACTTGTTCCACATTGAGACCCCTGGCTGTAGCTTCAGTGGCAGCCCCTATCCGAAAGGAATGGGTCCCAAACTCGCCCGGGTCCAAGCCCGCTGCGGTAATTGACATCGCGAGCACCCGCTGAAACTGAAATTTCGTCAGTGGGGTGGCGTCCGCGTGTCTCAACAATGTCCCTCCCCATGATGTCACTCTTCGTGCTAGGTAGTCTTCTAAACACTTTACCGGACACATGGAGGACCCTGGAATCCTGCGAATGACTATGCAGTCCCCTACCCCACCTTGATCGGTTTTGGACTTGACAAAGGATACAGTCATCGTCTCACCCCAGATCTGAACGTGTTCCCGGCACAAACCCCCCACCGCATCCTGTTTGTTCCTTGCCACCAGCTCACTTATCCTCATCGCCCCGTGAAATGCAAGCGTAAAAGCAGCTCGGAACAAACAGGCCTCGAACTGAGACGAGCATGTGGCGGGGAGTGTGGCCAGCAACTGGGACAACCTATCCAGACCTATCGGGCGCCTCTCATCTACTCTGCGACCCTCAAGGCGTTGCCACCCACGCAGCGCTTTCTGTACCACAAAAGACGCTGTCGGGTCCTGGATATTATGAGCCCTGGCAACAAAGGAAATGGCAGCACGATGCCTCTGGGCTGTAGCCACCGACTTCCCAGCCCTACGCAAGGACATCACAAAATGCACTACCCAATCCTCATGCCCCCAAAACCCCCCTCTCTCAGTCCCCAAAAAGGCTAAATAGGCCCGAAACGCCCCTTCGTATGCCTTCCTCGTCCTTGGTGCTAGACTCTCTCCCACGAGGTAACGAAGTTCGGGGCACCGAGAGACCAGAGAGCTTCGGGAAAGGGTGCCGGCTCTGGGTCCGCTGAGGGAAGGAAACCCGAGAAAGCCTGCATTTGAAAACGAGACAGTGCATCAGCTGCCTGATTCATCACCCCTGGGACATGCTTCGCTCTGAATACCACGTTCAGTTGCATACACAGTAAGACAATTTCTTTAAGCAGCCTTAAAATCATTTTACAACGTGCTGCCTGACTATTGATGCATTCTACAACGGTCATATTGTCAGACCAAAATATGACAGAGTGATTTTTGAATCCATCGGGCCAGGTTCTGAGGGCCACCAAAATGGGAAACAGTTCAAGGAAAGCAATATTACTCGTCAGCCCCTCTTCATGCCACCATGTTGGCCACCTTTGTGCCGACCATTTTGTGCCGAAGATGGCGCCAAAGCCCATGCTTCCCGCTGAATCCGTCCATAGACCAAGCTCTTCAGAGGACAAGGCTGGTTTGTTCCAGACGACTCGACCATTGAAATCCGCCAAAAATGCTAACCAAATACGCATGTCTTGGCGGACCTCAGCCGATAGTCTCGTGCGATGATGACCCTCGTTTAGGCCGACCATCGCCTGGGCAATTGAACGGGAAAAGGGGCGGGCCATTGGGATCACCCTCAGGGCAAAATTCAACTTCCCCACTAATTGCTGCAATTGATGCAGCGTAACTTTAGATGCATTTATACACATTTGCAGGGCTGCCCTGAATTTCGACACTTTGGCAGCTGGTAAACGAAAACAACCCTCACTAGAGTCCAACTCGATCCCCAGAAACTCGAGGCAAGTCGAGGGACCCACAGTTTTACCTGGTGCCAATGGCACGCCAAATCGATCCATTAATACACAAAATTCAGTCAAGGCCCGGGCACATTCGTCATCCCCAGCGGCCCCAAGGAACAGAAAGTCATCAAGGTAATGCATCACATTTCGAAAACCCGTTTCCTTCGTGTAAACCCATTGTAGAAAACTACTGAATTTCTCGAAATATGCACAAGATATAGAGCACCCCATCGGCATACACCTATCCATGTAATACGAACCTTGAAACATGAATCCCAGAAGACGTTGGTCGTCCGGGTGTACCGGGAGCAAACGGAACGCTGACTCGATATCTGCTTTCGCCATCAGCGTCCCGGGCCCCAAGCGATTTAAAATGGCTACGGCCTCATCGAATGATGCGTACCGCACCGAACATACCTCTGGATCAATTGCATCGTTCACAGAAAGGCCATGAGGAGCTGATAAATTGTGGATCAATCTAAACTCACCTGGGTCCTTCTTGGGGACCACCCCTAAAGGAGAACAGACAAAATTCTGCACCGGGGGAACACTAAACGGGCCGGCAACCCGACCTCGGATAACCTCTTTCCGGATCTTATCCTGCACTACAGTCGTATGCTGCAAGACGGAAAGTTGATTTTTGCACGTCCCGACACCCTGAAAGTCCCCCACCGGGATGCGGAAACCATATGAAAAACCGTTCCGCAGCACCCCAGCAGAAGTACGATCTGGGTATTCGCTGAGCCAGGGAATCATCGCCAAGGTATCAATCGGGGTTGGTAAAGGCGCCCCTCGGACTACATTAGACCTGTTTGGCGCCTCCTCTACCCCCATTCTCACCCGTTCTGGCTCTGCATGATGACTCAGGATGGGGTGCCCCGCAACCACTACATTCGTGCTTGAACTTACACGATCCCGGGGGCCTAGTACATTTACCCTTGTTGAAATTGAAACAGAAACCCTTCTTCCCTGCATTGCCGGCGGGTCTCGGATAATCGTCGGTACCCGTACCCGACCGAAAGGGCGTCCCCCCATATTGGCGGGAGGATTCACCAACAGTACTCCCCACCAACGGCATTTTCAACATCCCTGACTCTTTCATTTTATCCCATGTCAAAGAATCATAACAGTCCCAGGTTAAACTTTTGTTATGCTCCATCGCTTTCCTGAAAAGGTTGTCATAACAGAACCATTGGTTACCTTGGTGCGATGTCGAGTACCCCATAATTCGTGACTGATATACTGGAAACTCAGGGAGCAATTCAGGCCTACGTTCCCCCAGAATTAACGTAAAAATTCCCCATGCATTGCCCCAGTTGCCAATATTCTCATTTACTTTAAAGGCGGCCATTTTTGCGCGCCAAACACTTGGATGCATCAGATCCTTTTGACTCTTAACAGTTTCAACCTCATAATGATCAACAAGCAAGGAGAAAATGTTTACATATTCCCCCGCCCAAATCTTCTCCTTTATTGCCAAAGGAACATGTTGCCCCAATTTTTCTCTACGAGAGGGTGCTGACTCATCCCTCGCGATCGGCAATGGCCGCTTACCTGCACCGAACGCTGCTTCCGCCACTCGTGGCTTGTCTATCACCGCAGCCGGCGCGGGTACCTTGGCTGTATCACGTTTCTCGCGCAACTGTTTCATCAGTGCTTGCGCTTCGGCAGCCGTGGCGCCCTCGCTACTGTCCCCCAACCACGCTGCTAACTGTGCCGCCAACTCAGGAGGCATATCCTCAGTGGATGTCGGGGTGACTACGACGGGAATCGGATTCCCCTCCTTCGGTACCGGGGCCGGTACCGGGGCTGGCGCCTCGAGCGGGGAACAGGGGACCGGGACGTCTCCCCCGGCTGGCCCCCTTCTCGGCCTCTTTGGCTTCCCTCCAGCCGGTGGACGCCCCGATCCCTCCTCTCCGTCTCGCTCCGCCAACCGCTTCTTTATTTCGGACATCTCCTTCATGAGGACCCGAACCATCTGGTCAGTCGTCATTCTCTTCGCGCCTTTCTTGGGCATCTTTCAAACGAAGTATCTAGAAGACAAAAAGAAAGATTAAAACGCTCAAAATTGGCTCTTCGTTCTGTCCCGAGCTCACGTGCAGCGAGGAGGTGCAGCTTCAGGGCACAAGAACAAGAGGATGTCTTCTGGTCTTGCGTCCCTTTTTATCCGTCTTCAGGGCGGGCGTATACCCGCCCCTGCCTGCCCCGAGGGCGTGGCTGGCTGCGTCAGTGTCTAGGCCAGCCCACTCTAGGGCGGGAACGGGCGCGCCCCAGCTACGCCGCTTCGGGCATACCAGCCGAGACGCGCCCCCCGCCCAAAAATGGCTTCCCGGGGGGATCGAGGCACTCTGCCATAAGTTCGGGGGGACCGAGTTGGTCGCCCCTTTCCACAATCGCACCCGCACTGATTAACAAAGTATCGAGGACAATCAGTTCAATCAGTTCTCTTGGAGTATCTCCTGTAAGTGCTGTACATCACAGTGGGGGACTGGTGGGATGGCAAAACTAACATTTTGGAAGGAGAGCCTGTCTTCTCGTTGTCTTGTCCAGGAGGGGGTGAGGAGCCCTACCCCACCCTGGAAGAGACCAAGATGATACTAGAATACTGCATGCCCACCCCTGTGCCTACCCTGGTGGATCCTGTTCGCCCTCCTGTGATCGCTCCTGCCCCCCCAGTGAGGGCTCCTGTGCCCCCCATGTGATGGCTCCTGTCCCCTCTACCCCCCCTCCCCCCCCGCCTGTGATGGCTCCTGTCCCCCTCCTGTGGTAGATCCTGTCTCTGCCCTCGGTGGCTTCTGTCTCACTCCTGGAAAGGCTCCCACAGCAAGGGTGAAGTTCTTGTTGGGCCTCTTCTCAGAAAGGCTCAGCTTAAAATTAATATGAAAAGGTGGGCGAGTAAGTGAAGGGATGGGTGGATAGCTGGATGAATGAGTGAAAGGGTGAGTGGATGAATGAAAGATTGAATTGAAAGATAATGAGAGAGGATGGCTGGATTGATGAGTGAGTGGAAGGATGGAAGAGAGAAAAGGTAAATAGCTGGATGTATGGGTGGAAGGGTAGCTAGATGGGTAAAAGGGTGGATGGATCAGTAAAATGATGGCTGGATGAGTGAAAGCGTGGATGGTGAGTGAGTTGATGGATGAGTGAAATGATAGATGATTGATGAACTGATAAGTGCAAGGGTGAATGGATGGACAGATGAGCGAAAGGGTGGATGCAAGGACGGATGAGTGAGTGAAAGGGAGGGTAGATGGACAAAAGGATGAATAGATGAGTGAAGGAGTGAAAGGATAAATGGATGAGAGAAAGGATGGATGTGTGATAGGGTCAATGGATGGATTCATGAGTGGGTGAGTAGATGGGTGGATGGATGGAAGGAAGGATTGCTAAGTGAAAGGGTCGATGGAGAGAGAAAGGGAGGATGGATGGATGACTGAAAGGATGGATGGTTGGAAGGATGAGTGACTGGGTGGATGGATAGTAAGTGAAAGGGTGGCTGGATGGGTGAAAGGGTAAATGGCTGGATGGATGAGTGAATGAATGGATGGATGGGTAGAAGAGAGGATGGATGAGTGTACAGATAGATAGGGTGAAAGGGTGGATGGATGGATGATGGATGAGTGAAAGGATGAATGAAGGGATGGATGAGTGAAATGATAGATGGACGGATACATGATGAATAGGTTTGCAAATGGTTGAATATGTTTGGATATGGCTGGGCTTTCTTATATACTATTGCGCGACCTCTGATGTGTCTTTAAAACTTATCTAATTGTCCTGAAGTTTTGTCCTGAATTTTGACCTACTGTCCTGAATTTGTGTCCTGAATTTTGACCCTTTGTCCTGAATTTTTACAGTCACCGTCCTGAATTTGCACCCATAACAGTTGGTCACCCTACCTGCTGTATTCGATAAAAGACTTTTCTCCCACTTGCTGTCTTTCCATTGTTTCAGTGCAGTGCTGCTCTTATGTGCAGCTTCCTAACTGGTTCCCACAGCAATATGTCACTTCAGTTCTTCGCCATGTAACACCGCCTAAGTTCAGTTTCCTTCCGCTTCCATTCTTTATCTGTTCTTTCTTTCGGAGAGCTCTTTTTTAGTAATAGTTGCAGTGTGGCATGTCGAGGTTTATGTTAAAGTAGAGCACCAAGCACAAGAACCGGGAGCTGCTCGACTTTCTTTCTACTTCTATACCTTTATGTTTCTCAAAGATGTTAAGCTTTTCTATGTTTAATTGTAAAAATTTCACTCTGTTAAAGAGGGCTTTGCAGAGTGTAAACTGGGAGCAAGGGCAAGAGTGTCTATGTCATCATGAGGTAGTGCAGCCGAACGTATGGCCTGTTTATTGAGGGTTGTATCCAAATGTGGGACATGTGAACATATAAAGCAAAGTGTGCTTTGTGCAATGAGCAAGCACAAACATACATGGAAAAACTTGCTTTTAATTTCCAGAGAGAATGCACCTGTGGCCCAGGGCAGTTGTTGAGCACTATGTTTGCTTTGTTTCTTTTTGTCTCTCCCCTTCAGATCTCTTGTCTCCATGGACATGCTTTCTGATGCTATCACCCATGATATTAGGGGGCTGATAGGCTGCAGCTTGAGAGATCTGTGGGGCTGTATGAAGTCCACGACATTCATCATTCTCCAACTTCTTCATCCGGGTACTGCGCCCGCTGCTACCATCGGCCAGCGCAAATCACGTGGCTCTGCCAACTTCTTACACTTGACAAACAAGAGGGCGGGCCTTGCAGAGAACAGAAAAACAAGGCAAAAAAAGAGTACTTTTTTTTGCACTTCAACAAATTAGAAGTTCCTTTTTGATAAACTCCAACTACATTGAGCCCAAGTTCTCTCTGTGTGAGGAGTACTCGCAGAGGTCCACATGCCGCCCCTCGTTTACTACTATGAATGGGAGCCTGGCTAACAGCCTCCGCCGGCTGAGGCGATGTCCCCAGAGGAGGCTTATGGCTACCGGCATGAGCAAAGCCACCATCAGGGGCTGCAAGAAGAGGCAATGCGGCCACCCCACCCTTACTGCAGCAGAGCCACCTCCTGTGGATGGGACGCAGCAGCAACTGAGCATTTAATGTACCATCAGCGGAGTGGGGAGAAGGAGGGGTTGGGGGCGCTGTTCTGACAAAATTTGCCAGGGCCGCTTTGGGCTACCAGTCCAGCCCTGGTGGGAGGTAGTGCATGGAGAGAAAGGGGATAAGGCCAAGATTAAGCAATGCAGACACTGTCTCCTTGGAGATGAACAGTAGACATCCTGAAAGAAGGGAATGATGTTGGCTAATAGTGAACGAATAAGGGGAATGAATACTAGTCTTTCAGTGTTTTGGAAAAGAATGAGAGTTGATAGTTTGGTCACTAGTTTGGTAGAAAGGAGTCAGCTTTTGGCTTCTTCAGAAGTGGAAAGACAACATATTATTTGAAGCATTGATGCTAATTAGCAGAGAGGACAGAATGTTGAGGTGAATATTGTGCTGCAATATGCCCGGGAGAAAAAGCTGTGGGCTAGATTAGTTGGGAGAGGAAAGGTTCCGAGAGAGTTAAAAAGGGGTTCACAGATTTGAGTGCATTGATATGTTCGGCCTGTGTTGCTGGGGGAAAGAGGTAAGGGGAAGGCAAAGGGAGAGTACCGTGGAGAAGTGTAGAAATGTAGTAGTGAATGTTTAAGGTTTTATAAACTGACTGTGCTCCTTCAGAGGATAAAGAAATTGCAAAGGCTTCGGTGAAGAGGCTACAGTGGAATAATGAGGTGTGGGCAATGAGACACCAACTTGTCTATGGTATGGCCCAACTACTGGGTTGGAAATAGAGGAAGACGATTGAGTTTTAGAGGTATCATTACACTCACCAAGAACTGTAATTGGTGCATGGACCTTTTGTCTTATAGTCATCAAGATGCTTGGAAAAGTGGATTGCCTCCATTTCTGGCCAACGTATACATTTGCATTTTGAAGGTGTGGCTTGAAAAAGTGATTCATGGCTGAGGATGAAGAGTAGGGGGAGTGGAAGTACACATGCTATAGCAAAGAGTAAAAGCCAGGTCAAGCATTGCCAGTTAAATAGTTTTATGAGAAGGAGTCTAGATTAGGAGAGCGGCCAATGTGATCTTGCCTAGCCTTACGGAGATTCAGATGTCTTGATATGAGTACTTGTGCTCTTGTTTGATGGTTGATTCTGGCTTTCATAAAGCTTGATTAAAGAGAGGACTTTAACATCAATTCCCATGGAACTGAGTATCCAAACTAGTTTGAAAGCAAAGGGATGATATGCTCTCTTTTTCTTGCTCCACTGATGATTTTGGCTGCAAGTATCTGTATTGATTCCTACAATTGGGTCTTTTGGAACGATTTGAAAAGGAGCGTGGAAGCCTTTCTTGGCTATTAACAAACATGCAGAGGTGTGTTTTACAAAGAGTATGTGAACAGACTGATAGTATCCCAATGGCGCGCCCATATAAGTTAATGTGGGATACTTGCTTTTAAGATCATGATGAATTACAAATCAGCAAGGGTTTGGATAAAATATGCTGGAGGATCTGAAGAATACTTAGCCAACTTTTAGAAACAATATTTAATGTTTAAAGCAAACTGGTTTGTCCTGGTTGTTGAAGGCAGAGGAAGAGTTACAGAGTAACAGTAAATAACATGTTTTTTATCTACCAATCAGGCCATTTAAGATGAGAAACAGAGAGGTTTGGTGCCTATCTACTGGTTACAAAAATCTGATCACAATTTGTGAGTATTATTTTGACAACCAGTATTCAATTTTACAAACGGACATATGTACTAATATGTGGGTTCATAAAATTCTTATTCGGAGGGGAGTATAACCCTGCCTACCTCATGAATATTAATATGGTAGGTCACAAATCGTGACTTATTCCGATTGGTGGTCATCATGAGATGGAAGTCTGCTGGCTTTATCTGACCACCATGTCTGATCTCCTTTCAATAGTGTATGTTTTTCTCAAATTCAGACCATTTTTCTTATAGGAAACGCTACTGCATTTTAAAAATAATGTTTACCTATTTTTTTAGTTTGATGGTTGTCAATGGTCACTTCGTCCACTGTCTACTCTCCAATAATCTGTTTTTTTTACAACCACAAAGGGGAGGAGGTCTCATGGGGATCTTTTCCCTTTTGCAAATGGCTAACCACCTCAACTCCGCAGTTGATAGTTTGTCAATGTTTCACCTGTCGATTTCAGTCGAAAAACATTTCGATTCTGTGGGTTGAATGGAAGCCCACAAGACAACTTTTTCAATACTGAATCAGTATGGGATTGAAATCCCATTGTAGGAGTAGTCAAGTGTTATCAGATTCCTAAACAAAAGATTCGTACATTAAACAATGGGAATCTTGTGGTCTCGTACTCAGAATCAGAGCGTTTACGATTGTAAAAAGTCCTTGTACATCTAGCCCCTCATTCTTTTGAATGTGTGTGGATAATTTTGAGGGTGTGCAGCTGGAAAAATAGAGGATATGACTCAAAGGTTTTGGTTCATCCTGGGTAAACTGTGTTGGGGTAGCTTTAATTTTAAGAAGTGATAGATCGTCTCCCTAGAAAACTGTAAATCTCAAGTTGGTGATACTAGACCATGAAAGACATTTGTAAATGATAAAAGCCAAGCAAAGGCTTAAAATGTATTTGGATGTTCTAGTAGTGGCAAGGAGGCAGGGTGCATTGTTAGAGATTGAGTGCAGTGTTCGAGTGGAGATTTCTAAAATATCTAGTCCCCGCTGTTGGTATAGGTGCTATACTTAGGTTGCAGGGTAAGAGCTTTTGTTTTATGGGACAATATGGTATGTTGAGTGAATGCTCCAAAGTGCATTATCATGCTTATTGATCATTAATTTGAAAGCTCATACATTAAAGTGATGATGAACCTATCACCTATATTTCTAATTAGGTTTATTGAGGATTTGTTTTGCTCAGTTTGACATCTAATGGGTCTAATAGGCTTGGCATAAAATAGAGAAGCCTTTGGCTGCCAAGGATATTGACCAGAACCAGAAACAATTAGTGATTTCATTAGTACAAACAGGGAAAGTGTGACAGTTGCTGGGGGCCTGTTTGATTTAAATAGCAATGAGAACTCAGTTATCTCTTCACTCTGCTACATGTTTTTTTACTTTTTAGGTGATATGTGGGAGAAAATCAAATTATATACTGTGTCTATGGCTGATAAACAAGGCTAAGAAGAAGACTGCGAAGAAGAGAAGTTGAAAAAGGCCAAAGTAGTGTTCTCTCAGAGTAAATCTGTAGGGCTGACGATATTTATTAGGGAGACTGGGTATAAATACAACTGAGTACAGCCAAAAGTGTGAAAGAAGATTTTTTTATCATATGGGACATTTTCCAATGTATGAGCATCACTTTATAGGTGAACCTACACCATAGAAGGTTTATACCCACCAGTAACCTCAGATGTAGCACAGACACATAGACTGCCTGATCGGATTTGTTAAAGAGTATGCGGAATACCGTTCCATGTTAGTCTGAGAAATGGATGCTGCAGAATCTAAAGCAACCGTTTTTTCATATGATTCTTTTTTTCAGATGCTTTTTGGTACTCTTTACCAATTGCTAAGGGGTCCCTTATTGACTGTAAAACAGTCTTTCATGCATTACAATAGAGGGAGAAGGATACATTCAAACACCCAGTAGAAAAATGGTCTGAGTGAAATAACCCTGTGGTTGAACCCAGATGTCTCAAACTAACGACTAAATGTTTTGTAGCAAAATTAGCCAATGTCTAAATGAGGATGACTTAAAGCCATTAAAGTAAGTATAGAATAGAGCATGTATCCGATTAATGGCGTATACTTCATTCAACAAACCTAAAAACAGTGGGTTGTGGGTAGATGTTTTTGCTATTAATATATAACAAATGTATTCTTCAGAAATATGTGCCTTTGATAGTTATAATATTAAAATGTTTGATATTTACAATACCATGGACCACTGATGTAAAATATAGGGAGCTAAGGTGTGTAAATCTCTGTTAAGAAAAAGGTGGGAACCCACAATGAGCAGCGCTCTGCGTTGCCACAAAGTGTAGAGGAGGCTGAAGGTTGGGTAGATACCCCAGAGGTGGTAGACGGTCCCTCATCTACTTTTTCGTGCTTCCTAGGTTTAGTAGGGAACTGAGAGAGTAGAGGGTAAACAAAGCCCCAAGGCCACATGTGATATTGGCAGATGTTTTTGTAACATTTCTCTTTATATCTTCTAGGATATTTCTATTTGCCAACATTCTAATATAAAGCATGGTAAATTCTCAAATCATCGAGAAGGCACATTTTTATAAAACGGTCACTATATTGGATCTGTCCTATTAGTCACTAAAGGAGAAGGTCAGATGGCAGGAACACAGATTTAGAGAGAGTATAGGAACACTGGAACAGACAGGCCTGTTGCAGATGATGATTGTTAAGTCAAACTACAAGGGAAAGGTTTCCTATTATAGGTCTACATCAACCTACACATAGTCATTGACTTTATTAATCAGGCCCTATTATGAAAAAGGCATTTGGAATGAACCCTGCTCTTCTGGCATCCAGCCGTGTTCTACACATATAAAACTATGAAAAGGTGAAGTTTGTTAAGCTGAGTTAGCTAACATGTTTTTCAGTCCAAAGGGATTGCTCCATCCCGGCACTTGCCAGGTATAATGTATGCAGGGTAGGCGTTCCCATGTTAAAAGCCACGTAGAACAGTTGTATGACAGGGGCACACATGGCTAAACAACGCGTGCCTCTAAGAGACACAGCCCCAACAACGAATGTGTCTGAACAACACATTCCTTTAACATGCATGCCTTTACCACGCAATTTTCTGGTAAAGGCATTATTGGTAAAGGGATGTGTGGTTATGATCACACCCCAGCCCCTCCTTCCACAGCCCTAAAACACAGGCACCTGCCCTTTAAACAACCTGACTTTCCCCGCTGAGCCCTAAACTCCACCCCTAAAACCTAAAACAACCTGACTCCCCCCTGCCCATAGCCCTTAAACCCTGGCCCCTGCCCCATAAACAACCTGACCCCTGGCCCTATAAACTATCCCTCATCCCTTAACCTATAACTACCCTGAGCCCCCCTGCCCTGAGCCCTAAACGCAGTCCCCGGCCCTCTAATCAACCTCAACTCCACCTGAGCTCTAAACCCACTCACACCCCTAAAACTACCCCCCCCCCACACCCCTAAAACTACCTTTCAAACCCAGGCCCAGCCACTCTTACCTGTCCGCTGTGAACTTTCCGTCTTGGTGCTTCCTGTTTCTGTTCTTAACATCTATGCAGCTGATCGCCTACTGTTTTAACCACACATATGTGTGGTTAAGGCAAGCACGTTGCACTTGTGGGGAAACAGCACGAGTGGCTCTGCCCGGGTTGTAAAGGCTGTTTCCCAGGTAGAACGAACGCAGTGAAATTTACAACTTTGCACTACATCACGCTAGGACTTGGCTGCATCAAAATCCATTCTCAAACCAGGCACATGGATTGACGTAGGGCTTTTAACATGGGACTCGCCTCTGTGTTCTGATGCATTGCTGGAGTTGCGTCAGTCTTACGACCAACTCAACAATGCGCCACCTTACCACCAAAAGATGTCAGAATTTCTGATGAAGCAGTGAATTCTTGCACCAAGGAGCACAGTATTGTAAATGCAGCGCATCCATGGCGGCGTTAGGGCATTTGCAGCAGGCGCAAAGAAATCGATGCGTCAGTAAATATGCCCCAGAGTTTCTTGTTTAAGGAAATCCAAGGTCACCAAGAGACCTAAACTAACCAGCACAGCAACAAGTGTCCATAATTTGCATTTGGCTGTGGTAACAACAATGAGATCTTTGTCAGTATCACAAGTTGCTAATTTATCAATGTTATCTGTGATTTGGGAGTCTGGCTACAGAGAAATTTTAAGGCATGGCCAAATTGGCTCTGGCCCAGGGCCCCAGCCTTTCATGGATGCCCCTGATAGAGCCTGCTCTTTTCTGCTGAGGGTTTTGCTCTTATGACCTTGAATAATGCTTCAACAAAATTTATTTAAATGCTCTCCCTTTAAATTTTTTCAATGTGAGGTATGTGTGGGAGTCTATAACTAACATATTGCAGCAAAATGTGTTTATGTTTCATATGGCAGAAAAAAACATCTACTTTTTCGCTCAGCTGTGAATTTTCCCATATTCCTTAACTGGTCCTTTTGAAATCAGAGACATCATAACCTAAATACTGTATTGTGATTTTATTCATTTTATATAAATTTTATACTTTGATTGAACATGTTTATCAACTGGTATTAATATGATTAAAATTTTATGTATGACCACATTTGCTGTTTTTATATATTTTCTCTTTTGAATGTGTTTCTATTTTTGATAATAACAAGTTGCCAGCTATTATACTGTTTTTGCCTGGATGTTTTTTCACCATTATTATGTTTCATACGACATCCATAAAAAAAGTTTTTTTTTGAGCAAACCAGGACTTCACATAGGAGACGTGGAGGGTGGGGTCACAGATTATTTACAATAATGTCAGTGAGCTGCTGTTGTTTCACTTTATTGAAAACACAGGTCACCCTCCCTGGATATTGGAGGTAAAGAATTAAGGTCAATGTTCCTGTGTGCAGTGAGGGGCATATTTACAAGAACTTAACACTGCCGTACCGTCACTTTTTTGACGTTATGCTGGCTTTTTTTATCTCCTTATTTACAAGTTGCCGCTAACTCCAGTTAGCTCCAATTTTCCAGTGTGAACAGAAATTTTCAAGAATGCCACTTCTGTTAGCGGGACGTACCGAAAATGAGATGCAAGGTAGGCGTTCCCATGAAAAAACTGCCTCTAAACACACTACATGATATTTACAAGGAATTCCTTGTAGGTTGGTGGCAAAAGCAAATAAACTGCTGCTAAGTCCAGTTAGAGGCAGTTTTGAAGACTAAAACATACCTGGTCTTAAAATTGGTGCAAACACAGGTCAACATATAAGATGTTTGGGTGCTTGGGTGCTGGACATTGCTGCAGGGAATATTGCTGCACTGCCCTGTGACAAAATAAATGGTCAGGAATGCCCCCTATCAATAAAATAGGGTGCATTCCTGGGCCTCATTCCTGAAAAGTGTTGCATCGTAGCGATAAAACTGAGATTGGACACTTCTCACTGCGCCCTCCTTGCGACACCATGGATGCGCCATATTTACTGTACGGCGCTCAATGTTGCAATCAATGACAGATATGTCTGGAATCCTGACTTATTTGTCAGCGATAAAGTGAAGCGTTGCTGCAGTTGTGTTGCAAGCCTGATGCAACACCAGCAATGCACAGGTCAGGCTTATCCCTAAGACACTGCATCACCCTTATGCCTGCCATGAGGCATACGTAAGGTTTTGACGCAGTGGCGTTCTAGAGTTGTCGCAGTTAAATCTTAGAGATTTCACTGCGCCACTCCTAAGAGGCTTTGTTGCATGGGAAAGCCCACCCTACATACATCATACCTGATGCAGGTTTAATGTGGCAATGGGCTTTGCAAGGTCACACATATGCCTAGGTGCTTCATTTTGTAAATAGACGCAACGTGGTGCTAACTTCACGCTGCAACTACGTCAAGAAAATGACACACCGGTAGTGTTAAACTATCGGAAGGGGCTCATGAATAAGCCCTGCTGTCTTTTTCACCTATGTTGGTGCACAATGGCTGCCATACGCCAAAGCAGGCACATTTGCGCCATGGTGCAGTTGTGACTGTGTTGCGGAGTTGATTGATGGTGTGCAGGAAGGACCATCTACCTGCACAAAACCCATCAATTCAGGGTATTTCCTCTTTCTCTGTGTGCTGCAGAATGCTGCACACATAGAAAAAGTGGAAAAAAGAGGAGAAATGAAAACATTTATCCTAGTAGTACAGAACTCCATGCAGAATTCCTAACAGGATATCTAAGAGCTGGAGTCATACCATTAGGACTACGCATCAGGAATGAGCCTGGACTCTTCACGGATGACAAAGAATTTCTAGAGATCTGGATGCACATCGCGAATCGATTGACTTATCCTCATAATCGAGACAGCACAGGAAGTAGCAATATTAGAGCGTAAACAAATAGAAGAATTAGAAACTGCATTAAGCCAAAACACAGCAGTAGAGGATGCTAAAAAGAAGTTAGAGGAGATAGCACTAGAGACAGAAGGTTATCAGGAATATCTAACAAATAAAAAATCACTAAAATTAAGAAAAGATATACAAAAATTTAGTGCAGAATCTGTTTATCCATTTCTCCAGAAAGATTATTATACCAATAAAAGAGAAACAAGATGGGAAAAACCTCAATATCCAAGACAGGTTTATTCTAGAGGAGGAAACAAGAGAATCACTTTCTCAGAAACCTCTGGGTCCAGTGAGAACGAGGAACACAATAATGTACAAGGAGGGAGACCGATTCCCAATCTCCAACAAGATAATCAACATTTTTTAGGAGGTCGCCCATACAGGGGCCAGAGAGGGTATCGGAATTACTCTCGAGAAGAACCCATGAGGAGCCATCCACCTCCAAATCAGGGAACACCCAATTACCTGAAAACACGCTATTGGAGGTGAATGAATTCCCTATAATCAACCTATCAGATAGGGAACTAACTAGTGATGAAAAGGAGGTTTTGAGATTTGGTTATTGCTTTGCGCCTACAGCCCCCCCCCCCCCCCAATAGATTCGAGCTCGAAAAAGATATGAAAAGCCTCTTTAGAAAAGTCAGATTGAATAGATTTTTTTCAGATAAAGTATATCAGCCTGCCCCAGTACAACAGGCTTTAAGCCCCAATCCAGTTTTACTCCCAACTTAAGTCAGGTAGAAAAAAATGTTGAGTTGTTTGAGAGAATTGTGGAAATTGAAATTAAGACAAGTCTTGCTTCACATCAGGGACAAACCAACAATCTCTCTAAAAATCATAGAATAGCTTTGAAACAACTACAAGAATGTGACCAAATAATAATCAAACCGGCGGACAAGGGGGGTGGAGTAGTAGTATTGAGCAGCAATGATTATGACAATAGAATGAGAACTCTTTTGAATGTAACTGAACATTTTATACCAGTTCCATGGAATTCGATTGAGAAATTAAAAAAAGAGGTGGCTCGCTTTTTAAATTATGGCAGGGAAAATGATATGATCAGTGAGGATGAATATAGATTCTTATTCAATACCAACCCAATAATTCCGGCAATATATGGATTGCCCAAAATCCATAAAGCTGTAACAAATCCCCCATTGCGGCCTATTGTCAGTAGTTTAGGGCCACTGTGAGAGCCCCTGAGCAAATATGCGGACTTCTTTTTAAGGCCAATTGTTCAGAAACAGAAGTCATACCTAAAAGATACAGCCCATACCATCTCAATATTCAAAGGACAGAGCTTCGACAAGGTGACCCAGTTTCTGGTCACCTTGGACATCGAAGCTCTGTATACGAATATCCCCCAAGATGACACAATCTACGTTATGTCCTCAATATTGAACGAGGAAGACCTAAAGGGAGGCCATAAAGAGTTCATCCTGGGTTGTATTGAATTAGTATTAAAAAACAACAATATTTTGTTCAAGGAAGAGCTCTTTAAACAGGTGAAGGGTACCAGCATGGGGGCCACATGTGCCCCCAGTCTGGCTTGCCTATATGCAGGCCATTTCGAGCAGAAGCACATCTACAACGAAATGGCACCATACTTTGAGAACGTTTCCCGATGGCACCGTTTCATCGACAATATTATTTTCATCTGGAACGGTGCTAAGGAGGAACTTTTGTTGTTCTTGGAATGGTTAAATATGGGAGTTGAGAATCTAAAATTCACAGCACACTACAGTGATGCCAGCGTGGATTTTCTGGACATTAAAATCAAAGACTCAAACGGTGTGTTAGAAGTTAAGCTTTTTTCAAAGCCAACGGATAAGAACACCTTGCTCCAGTACCAGAGTAACCACCAATGTTCGCAAAAAGAACAATATTCCTTTTGGGGAATTTTTAAGGCTGCGACAAAATTGTAGTAATCTAAATGATTTTTATTACCATGGACAGAAAATTCAGAGAGAGAGGGTACCCGAAAAAACTCGTAAAACAATCCCTGAAACGTGCAACATTTTACGATATGGACCATCTGTTGGATATAAATAAAAAGAAGGATAATGTTCGTAAGTCAGTATTCAGGAGTGAGTAACAAAATAAAAAACATTGTGAACCGGAATTGGAAAATTCTGAATGATGGGCTTACAGCCCCAATACCCAAACCTCTGTTTTCATTTAGGCGGAATCAAACCATTAAGAACGCCTTAGTATAAAGATACAAAAAATCTGAAGGCAGCATTCAAAGCACCCTAAACAATACAAAAGCTATAGGAAATTATAAGTGTGGTTCCTTCTCAATCTGTTCAAACTGTATAGAAACACACATTTTGAAGTTTAATGGACAAACTTGTCCTCCAAAACACTCAATAACTGTAGGAGCAAGAGTGTTATTTACTTACTCATTTGCCCTTGTGGCTATGGGTATGTGGGGGAGACTGGCAGGGAGCTCCGGATAAGACTCCTGGAACACAGGTCATCTATCAAGAATTAAAAAGAAAATGCACCACTGACTGATCATTTTCATAAAAATAACCATGGCTGTAATGATTTCTCCTGGTATATTCTAGAAAAGGTCACCATTAATCATAGGGGTGGCTATTTAGAGGCAGTAAGGAAAACACGTGAACAATGGTTCATGTGTTACCTTAATACGATTGACAAGGGCCTTAATACCAGAGAGGAATGGATGAGGCTAGTAGTTAATCAGTAAGAAGACACCAGATAAATCTATTACTTAGGACAATGTTAAATAGAAAGATGAGAAATACACGAATCTATGAACAACATGAAACAGTCTCGGTTTTATAGGATATATGTAACTAATTTACAATTGAGAGGAAAATAAATTTTAAACTCACAGTAAAAACAAAAGAGGTTAGCAGTGTGCAATAAATAGGTCCTCACGGCATTCCGCGATACGAGTTTAAGAATGACATACAATAGTTTCTATTGACAACATAAAGCGAATTAATTTAATTTAGTGAGGAAAATAAACACCAATTCATAGTAAAAACAAAGGAGAAGGGTAGTTTGTAAAAAACAGGCTTTTGTGGTATTCCGAGACACGCGCTAAATATAGATAAAGAAATGAGGTATAAAGGGAACTATAGGCGCATAACACATAATGCGTACAAATAAGGGGGGTTGCAATCACGGCTAAGGTGAATACGTGGCGTGGTAGCACATCGAGGCTTGGATGCAGTCAGGCCAACCCCGCCTAAGGATTAAGAATGAAAGAGAGGCTTGGAATATCCAGCCAATTAAATGGGTGGGTACTTTATCTTCTGGGCAAAGAGGGCAGAGCTTCCGGAGTATGAGAGGAAGAGCGGGAACTCCAAATAGACGCACCTGGTACTGCTTAATGTGCACCAATGAGATCTCAGGTCAGAAATATATAAATATACTTGCACAAGTGAGCAAAGGTAGCCAGCCTTTTTCTCCATATACATGACCCGAGGGATGACAAAAGATCAGACCTGGGAGTTAGCGCTCGGAATTTTTGAGGTAAGGAGGACTATGTCCAAATGATCAGGATTGCTCGAGTAGAGTAGAGTAGGAGGAGGAGTTTTTTAATAATACAGTGATTCTAACAGTGGAACTGTGTCCGTTTTATTATCTTTCCATTTCAAGACGGACCAGGAGGTACATAGATTAACCACCCCGGAGATTGCAACTAAAAAGGGAAGATCTTATCTACCTGTTTTTTTGTAAGTAGTATATTTACGCATAAAAAGTTGGAGGAAATAAATATTTATAAAGTATTAGTCAACATCTATGTATGTTGTTTCCTTAATTTTCAGCGAGAAAAAAGAAGGAATACATTTTTTAGAACCGCTTATTAGCGGGGTATATAATCCAGCAGGAAGAAGGAGTTTTGGAAACAGTAGCGTAAACTAAAGGAGGTACATTATTGTCCTTATCTTTTGCCCTAGTACACAGAAAGCATAATAGGATCAAGAATTAGAACATCAGAATATGCCATTGTATCTTACTACAGAGTCAGGAAATAAGCAGCAAATGATTGCACTACTTTAAACGCTGCTCATCATAATCCTAGGAAGAAGGGAAGACTACTGCACATATAACATCCGAAAATAAAAAGGTATGTCAAAGATAGAAAGGACTTGCTGTTAATAAAATTAAGGGAGTTTAACAGGTGGAGTAACAACCCAAAAACCTCTCCTGCTGTAGATTAAATTACAAAATAAAAAAATTTAGAAGAGAAGAATATCCAGGAAGAGACGGAAAGACTACAAACAGAAGGTAATGGCTGAAAACAGAAAATACAGGCAAGATACTATTTAACGATAAGGGTATATTGATATAAAAATATTTCATTACAGATCCCACCCGGATGGCCGGAAAAATTAAAAATATAAACTATGAAAATTGGAAGAAGTATTAAGCGAATATGATATAAGGTAAAGACATGAAATCAGTAAGACCTATATCATGGATTGGCCCCTTATGTGTCCCGGAGTGGGAGGCAATAGGAGTCTGATTAAATTTGGACACACATAACCCACTTGTCTAAATGGAAGGGGTAAAGAGAATGAGCATTAAGAGCCCATATACGAGAAATTATAACAACCTGAGAAAATGTTCTGGTGAGATCCAAAAAAGATAAGAACTGAATAGCAAACAGTAGCATAACAAGTTGTTTTACCATGCTGGTACAAATTATAATGAATTATGTATAGACCGTGCAGAACTTGGCTTACAATGGATCTAAATGATGAGTGTCAATAATAATGTGATTGCACTAGATAGGTTTGATTTATTTTATACACAATACTTATTTAAGTATGTCTATTCACAGGATTTTTTCGAAAGTGGCAACCATCCAGTGCCTGGTATAGAAGAGACGTATCTATTCTGTCTTGAAAAAGATGGTCAATTGTAATTAAACCATCGAAACGCGTTGACGCCTAGATTCACATAATCAAGGGATTGAGCTTTATCCATAGATACTAAAATTAGAGTGTGTCCTGGATCAGTCTCCTATAATCAGGTTCCCTGATATGTACATATATGACAAATAGGATTGTCTGTTTTGTTCTCTCCTTTCTCCTTCTTTGATGATTATATATGCATTAGTAACCTTTTTTAGCAAAAATCTGTTTTTTATTGTTCACTTTTAATGTAATGTGGTGCTAATGTACATGTATTTGAATGCATTTGGAATGTACTGTTTTTAAATTTTGCAAATATTCAAATTTTAACAAAAAATAAAGAGGAATCATAGAATTTATTGATTGGTTTTCAAATATTCATTTCTAATATATGGGCTAAATTGGTGTAAATTATACACCAATTTGTTGTGCCAGTTTATGTCACCAAGGGATCTTTTCTTTCTCACTCCCTACCAAACACCACCCTTGAGGTGGTGTTAGATTCGGACGTATTCTCGTAAACCTGGGAATGCGGCAGATTCCTTTGGTTTGGCATGGGAACACCCACAGCAACACCCATTGAACGCCCCTTACACTCTGCATGAAAGGGCACATCTTAACAAGTCCATCAAAAGCCACATAAAGTGGCTTTACGTGGCCTTGTAAACATGCTGTGGCAAGTTGTGCCACCAGAACGTTAAACAAGTGATGTCACAGAATTGCAAGAGTGCAGCTAGGGCCTCATAAATGTGAGCCTTGGATAATAGAAGACCTCCCACAATTCATCCTTGGCAAGGTCAACAATGCCATGGACCTTCTGCCATTGCAGCTCAGGGCTTCAAGGAGACCACCACCCTTTATATGCATCGCTCACCTGAACAATTGCTCTGTTCCCTTTGGGTGACAACTGGACCTGATCCCCTCTAAGTGCTGACCTTGGTACACCGGAACTTCAGCAACAGGAAATTGGAGACCAAGATCCGTAGAAAGTCAGAGACTCTCCGGAGATGTCTGTAACCGCGGAAGAAGGAGAAACGCACAACCTGTCAACATTAAATTAGATTATCTCCCATCTGAGGAGTCACATTCAGGTGCTGCACGGACTCCACACTGAATGACCACGTCGCAGTAGAGCCCATGTCGTTGGGGGAGAGTTCAAGGGAAGTGTTGGGATACTGTCTCTGAGTGCATTTGTGCATCATCGCTGCTGCATGCAGCACCTTCCACCTCTCTTGTATAACCTGCTGCAGATTTAGGGTGGCTTGTAGTTGTGGCGGGGACGCCTACTCCTCCTACGCCTCCCAGTACGACTGGCTTCATGAATGACAGCTTGTTCTGGAGAGTCTTCACTCCCTGTCCGCAGCACCTGACTACCAGTAGATTGCAGTCAGGTCCATACCTGCTCAGTGGCGTCAATGATTTGCATATCAACATCTGAGATCACTCCCAGCCTTTACTGGTAGAGGAGAGAGTATTTGATCCCTAAATCCTGAAGGCATCAGTTAACCACTAGAGACGAGCCCCTCTTCCTCTGCCCCCGTGGCGTAGCCAGGGAAGAAAATAACTGTAGCGTTATCCACTTTCACCTCCCCCAGCTTATGTAACTCCCGCAAGACAGCGTCATGATCCCTGTATGAGGCAGAAGTGTCTAGGACCTGTCCCCGGTGGCGTGTGGCTCATGGCACTCAATGGGCTTGCTCCACAACAGAGTGGAGAGTGCACGTGCTGGCAGTAGGTCACACACTTATGTCTCAGTATATGCCACTGTATCAGCCCTTTCTGCTTCCTCAGGCAGACCCAACACACTCACGTTGTTACACTGGAAGCAGCTCTCCATATCTAACGCTGTTCTTATCAGTGACTTCACATGTCCCATTAGCTGCTGCACAGGGTACGTGGGTATTTTGGCCACTTCTTGCTCAAAGTCGTGTACCTTGTAAGTCAGCTTTTCTGCGCTCTTTGATGAAGTCGACTGTGATTTTGTCTACACAGCCCTCAAAGGAAGTGCCACTTTGTTCGAGGGCGGTATACACTGTGAGTACAGAGTCTAGTTTGAAGTCCAGGCTGTCCACTGTCACCCGCACCGGTGGCCAGCGATTACCAGCGTTCGGTTCACCGACACGGAGGAGTGGCCAAATGTTGATGCCGCCCCTGTCTGCAGGTGGGACATTGCTGCACCAGACGCCAGGTACTATGTACGACATGTGTTGCAGTGCGGCCAGCTGGCCCCTCTCCACCAGCCAGGTATATGCTAGCAGGGATATTTGTTTGGGCGGCACTGATGGAAATCCTCCATACCACCACACAGTCGCCTCCTTCCATCTAACAGTGGCAATCAGATTCCGTGTTCCCCAATGACCTAGTGAGTGATGACAGATCACACTGCATGCCCAATGGCCTGGTCCTGAACTGACACCCGGGCCTCTGGCACTCGCCGCCATCAACGGGCAATATCAGAGACTAGAGCCAGTTAGTGGAGTCCCCCACCAGTCTTATGTGGTACCCTCAGTGATGTAGGTCAGCCGCAGCCCAGGGATTGCTCAGGGCACGGTGTGAGCCACTCACGGGTATTAGGCCTGGGGCCTCCACTGCTCCACGTCCCACCTTATCCTCACCTGGACATTTACACTGGGGCTCAATCTGCTGTGCTCTGTCCAAATCTGTGACTCATCCAGCAGGAGCCTCAGCCAGCTGGGATTTCACAAGCCTCTGTACAGCAGTCGCCACAAAGTCTTCTGGGGAAACCCCTGATGCGGGTGATACAACAGGGCCACCTTAGGCATGAAGTTACAGAGCTCCCACCACACAAGTTCAGCGCAGCTCTAGGGCCTCACCCACCACAGAGTCTAACCAGAACCACATCGCTGTGATGCAGAGAGGCGTGGACCACCATTGGCAATCTCCTTGTGCACCCTGGTGTAATGGTGGCGCTTGTTATGCAATGCAGACATCCCTACGTTGGTGCGCAGGAGTGCCTCTACTGATCACTGCTACAAGGAGCGCCAGGTGGTCTTCTCACAAAGGTCAGCAAAGGGTCTCTCTGTGACCTGCCAGACTCTGCATCCACATAAGGGTGAGTGCTGATGCCTCAATGTCCATTGCCACAGCCCACAGACTTGGGTCGGATGAATCCTGCCTCCACTGTCGGGCTGCAGTGACTCTACGTAGTAAACACAACAATTGCCAGTGCTGGAGAATTTCTTTAAAACAAACTATTCAACTTAACGGCGTGCATCACAAAAGACATGCACACCTGCTTTAGGAATTGCAGTTTTATTTATTTCTTTCGTTATCTAATTTTTGATCTGCATCATTTTTTGATTTTATGCAAGGGAACAAAAAAACTTTCTATATACATATATATACAAACAGCACAAAGTAAACAAGTGATTCGGTATGTACAATGAATAAACAACTTCCATACAACTCATTCATGGCCTTCCATTCATACAAAACATACACTCTGGTCCCAGTGTCAAACAAAATATTATATTCAACCAATGTACAGTCTGTTTTTTATCTATTTCAAGTTAGATTTTGACTTTTCAGACAAAAAAGGAAAACAGAACAATTTTTTCGTGCTCCCCTAAGGGGTTCCTTTAAGGTAGACTCTAGAAGATGACCTGGGACCTAGTCGGTCGACGCGTTTCGAGCCCTGTGGTTGTCAGGGTTCTCTTCAGGACCAAACATTTACTGCAAGGGAAAGGAACAAACTAATGAATGTGGGTTCTAAGGGTTCCCAATCCTATCTCAGCCTACCTCTAATGTGGGTCATAACTCCAATACGGTGTTCCGTGATGCAAAAAAGAGGAAAGGCTAGAACAAGTAGAAAGAGAGGCAATCAGTGCACTACATTTACACTTGCGCATTCAACTAATTTGGGTGGCATAGTGTAGAAAGCCTACCTTTTAAATGAGTCCACTGTGCGGCAGGTAGAATCTGCAAGAAAAAGGGGCAGAGGGGGAAGACGTGAGTGTTTGCTATTTAGCGGATGAAGCTTTGGGCTGTGTCGGTGAAACGCCATTAGCGTTTGCTTACCCGTTAAAGAGTAAAACTCTGCGTTAATAAGTTGGTCGGCTGCTGCTCCAGTCGGAGTCGGTGCACTCGGTAATATTGTGTGGTCAATGCCTAATCTGAAAGAAAACAATACGACACGTATCAGCGAGCCGTTTTTTTATCACATTCTCTCATGTGAAACGGCGGTCGCGGGGGGGCGATGGGTCTCTTGATGGTGGTCTTACCATTAGTTTGATGCCGTTTCGAGTATATGCCGCGCTGGTTCTCACTCCTTCCTCTTCGGTCTGTGGAGACTGAGTGTGGCTTCTACCAACGAAACGCGATGTGGGAGTGGCTAGGCAACCTGAGGATTCTGGGACCTGTAGTCCCCAAGGAATTTTTGAAGATGTTTACGTGCTTGGTCTGTAAATTTCTGACAGTTCGTTAAGCCCATTTACTGCAGCATCATATTTCATTATGAGCATCGCCTCTCTCTGGTTTAGTCTTAATTCAATATTTCCACCTCTTGGGTCATTTTCGATTTTTGAGATTACAGTCCATTTTACCTTGGTTTTGTCATGTTTCATGGTAATCCAGTGGTTGACCAATGGTGCATTTGCTACTTCCCTCCGTATCCTCGATTTATGTTGGGTGATGCGTTGTCTGATTTCTTGCGTGGTTTTACCTATATACAGCTTCGGGCATGGGCATATTATTGCGTACACAACGTTTTTCGTCTTGCAATTTGTAAACGTGTCATGTTTCCAATTAATATTATTAAAAGAAAACACTGACTCTTCAATTGTCTCTTCACAACAAGTGCATGATCCACATTTATGATGTCCAGTGATCGGTGGGAAGCCGAACAAACTTCTCAATGTCGGGACTTCCTCGCTAGGTAGGGCGGCTCTGACAATGTGATTGGCCACACTTTTTTCTTTCTTGTGTGCAAACAGCGGTACTGTTTTCAAGTCTTCATGTAGTCCCTTTATCAGGTGCCAGTTAGATGTGATTAGTTTCTTCAATTGATTTGATGCCGGGCAAAATGTAGACACGCAGACTATCCGTTTCTGTTCCTTTTTTGGCCTTTTCTGTAGGAGAGATTCACGTGGCGTCCACCACGCTCTCTTCAAAGAGTTTTTTAGTAGTTTGTTTGGGTAACCTCGTTGGAGGAGTCTGTCTTTCAGTTGGTGGGCATGTTCGAAATAATCCTCCTTGCGTGAGCAATTCCTTCGTACTCTAAGGAATTGGCCGAAGGGTAAATTTTGCCTCAGGCCGCGTGGGTGATTACTGGAATAGAGTAGTGCTTTGTTCCTATCGGTCGCCTTTCGGAAAAGTGTAGTTGCTAGTCCTCCATCTGATGGTTCTACTTTAACGTCCAAAAAAGTGATTGATCTACTAGATGATGTGCAACTAAACTTAATGTCGTTGCTTCGTGCGTTCAACCAGTTCACAAATTCATTTAGGCTCTCGGGGCTGCCAGTCCAGATGAG
Organism: Lissotriton vulgaris; assembly: GCF_964263255.1. Lineage (NCBI taxonomy): Eukaryota > Metazoa > Chordata > Amphibia > Caudata > Salamandridae > Lissotriton > Lissotriton vulgaris. The sequence goes on from NC_141689.1 coordinate 913,073,639, forward strand.
AAATACATCGTCGATGTATCTCATGTAGTGGGAGATTTGATCTTTAAACGGGTTGTCATTATAAATGAATTTTTGTTCATACAACCCCATGTACAATACTGCTAGCTCAGGGGCAAAAGGACACCCCATAGCTACTCCTTTTACCTGTAAGAAAAATTCTGAGTCAAATATAAAGAAGTTTTTCTGTAGGGCCATTGTTGCCAATTCAACTAGGAAATCGGTTGGTACTTGAAATGGTCTTTCTCGTTGGTCCAGAAAAAATGTTAATGTCTCTATGGCTTGGTCTTGAGGAATTTGTGTGTACAATGAGACAACATCTAATGTCACCATTAGTTGTTGGTTTTGGTCAAATTGTACATTCTCAATTCTTTGAAGGAAGGTGGTTGTATCCTTCAGGTGAGCTGGCACTAATTCGATGAATGGTTTGAGAAAGAAATCTATGTACTTCGCTACTGGCTCAAAAAGGGATTCGCATCCAGATACTATTGGACGTCCGGGTGGATTGCTTTCGTCTTTATGTATTTTGGGGAGAGCGTAAAATACAGGAATTCTGGGGGTTCTATTTTGTAAAAAAGCCAATTCCTTTGGTCCGACAAATCCTTGGTCGTATCCTTTTTGTATGATTGGAAATAGTTGGTTCTGGAATTCAATTGTAGGATTTTTCGTGATACGTCTGTAACAGGTAGTATCGTTTAGTTGTCGGTGGACTTCCGTTTTATATTTATTGACATCCCAGATCACCACTGCACCCCCCTTATCCGCTTGCTTTATGACAACTGATCTGTCATTTTTTAGTGCAAGTAATGCGTCCTTTTCTGTTTTGGGTAAATTATATTTCACGTAGCTTCTTTTTTTCTCAAATGTGGAAATTCCTGATAGAATTGTGCGCTCAAAGGTGATAACTTCTTTAGGTATTTTTGACCCTGCGGGGCAGAACGTAGATTTTTTCTTTAGACCTGACACTTCTAGTTGATGTTCCTCGATGGTGTCCGAAAAAAAGGTTTTCAATCTGATTTTGCGACAGAATTCTAGGACCTCTAGTTTCATTCTGACAAAATCTGTTGGTCTAGATGGAACAAAAGCTAAACCTTTAGTGAGAATCGATGTTTCCGCTTCTGTTAATCTTTTTCCAGATAAGTTAAATATTGGAGGAAGGTTTAATTCTTGTAGAATCGGGATCGTGTCCTCATTTCCCATGGTTGTACAGGGCGTGTACGACCTCTCCCTTTCTGTGGGCCCTGGCCTAAAAAAGGATTCTGATTCTGTTGTTGTCTTTGTTGTTGATCTGATGGGTTACTTTGTCTATTCTGATATGATCTGTTTGAGTTGTTTGCTTCACTCCCTGAGGAGGATGTATCAGAAAATGAAATGAACTTGCGACGGGACCGTCCTTGATTATCCTGTAGGAATCTCCTTGATTCTGAGTTACTATAAAACTCTTTCCTTAAGTACGGGTAGACGGACTCCAGGGAAAAATTCTTCTTATCTAATTCAAATTTGTTGCTTTTTTGAGCTACTGTAAAGTCTTTGAACTCTGCAACTTCTTTTTCTACTTTTTCAAGTAGTGCTTTGGAATCGGTGATCAATTGATTGTCCTGAATTTCTTTCTCCAATGTTGCAATTTCTTCCAATTCCTTGACAGAAATCCTATGCGCTGTTTCTATTGTAAGGACCATCAAATCCCTGCTGCACTTAGTTTCTACGCCGCTAAATCCTTTTTTATACTCCGGGTCATCCGTGAACACTTCTGGGATATTGCGGATTTGGAGGCCGGCAGGGATGGTTCCAGCTCTTAGATGTTGGAGAAGAAAGTGTCCGTGGAGATCAGTCCTAATTTGTTTCTTACGCAGTCGGAGTAATTTCTCTGACTCGTTTTGGGTATTAGCCGCTTGGCTGAGAATGGCCGATGCGAATGGCGGTGGATCCCTTAGTAAGTTTTTTATATGTTCCTCTGTAAAAGCTACTGTGTCCTGTTCAGACATACCACAACTGAACACACGTGCTCGGGGTGGGGGAAGGGGAAGACAGTTCAAGTGGTGATTCGTGTACAAATAACCAGACTAAATAAGACCCAAATGCATATTAACCACTACGTGGATGACAAAGTCAACAAAACTAGGGGGGGGGGTAAAACCCTGTGGCAGCTACTCCTCTGCCCAACAGGACCTCGCGAGTGAAAACCCGCACCACAGTCTAGGAAACCGAAAGGGTCTTGGCTCCTAACTACAGCAAGGCTGAACCAATGTACTACGTAGTAAACACAACAATTGCCAGTGCTGGAGAATTTCTTTAGAACAAACTATTCAACTTAACGGCGTGCATCACAAAAGACATGCACACCTGCTTTAGGAATTGCAGTTTTATTTATTTCTTTCGTTATCTAATTTTTGATCTGCATCATTTTTTGATTTTATGCAAGGGAACAAAAAAACTTTCTATATACATATATATACAAACAGCACAAAGTAAACAAGTGATTCGGTATGTACAATGAATAAACAACTTCCATACAACTCATTCATGGCCTTTCATTCATACAAAACATACACTCTGGTCCCAGTGTCAAACAAAATATTATATTCAACCAATGTACAGTCTGTTTTTTATCTATTTCAAGTTAGATTTTGACTTTTCAGACAAAAAAGGAAAACAGAACAATTTTTTCGTGCTCCCCTAAGGGGTTCCTTTAAGGTAGACTCTAGAAGATGACCTGGGACCTAGTCGGTCGACGCGTTTCGAGCCCTGTGGTTGTCAGGGTTCTCTTCAGGACCAAACATTTACTGCAAGGGAAAGGAACAAACTAATGAATGTGGGTTCTAAGGGTTCCCAATCCTATCTCAGCCTACCTCTAATGTGGGTCATAACTCCAATACGGTGTTCCGTGATGCAAAAAAGAGGAAAGGCTAGAACAAGTAGAAAGAGAGGCAATCAGTGCACTACATTTACACTTGCGCATTCAACTAATTTGGGTGGCATAGTGTAGAAAGCCTACCTTTTAAATGAGTCCGCTGTGCGGCAGGTAGAATCTGCAAGAAAAAGGGGCAGAGGGGGAAGACGTGAGTGTTTGCTATTTAGCGGATGAAGCTTTGGGCTGTGTCGGTGAAACGCCATTAGCGTTTGCTTACCCGTTAAAGAGTAAAACTCCGCGTTAATAAGTTGGTCGGCTGCTGCTCCAGTCGGAGTCGGTGCACTCGGTAATATTGTGTGGTCAATGCCTAATCTGAAAGAAAACAATACGACACGTATCAGCGAGCCGTTTTTTTATCACATTCTCTCATGTGAAACGGCGGTCGCGGGGGGGCGATGGGTCTCTTGATGGTGGTCTTACCATTAGTTTGATGCCGTTTCGAGTATATGCCGCGCTGGTTCTCACTCCTTCCTCTTCGGTCTGTGGAGACTGAGTGTGGCTTCTACCAACGAAACGCGATGTGGGAGTGGCTAGGCAACCTGAGGATTCTGGGACCTGTAGTCCCCAAGGAATTTTTGAAGATGTTTACGTGCTTGGTCTGTAAATTTCTGACAGTTCGTTAAGCCCATTTACTGCAGCATCATATTTCATTATGAGCATCGCCTCTCTCTGGTTTAGTCTTAATTCAATATTTCCACCTCTTGGGTCATTTTCGATTTTTGAGATTACAGTCCATTTTACCTTGGTTTTGTCATGTTTCATGGTAATCCAGTGGTTGACCAATGGTGCATTTGCTACTTCCCTCCGTATCCTCGATTTATGTTGGGTGATGCGTTGTCTGATTTCTTGCGTGGTTTTACCTATATACAGCTTCGGGCATGGGCATATTATTGCGTACACAACGTTTTTCGTCTTGCAATTTGTAAACGTGTCATGTTTCCAATTAATATTATTAAAAGAAAACACTGACTCTTCAATTGTCTCTTCACAACAAGTGCATGATCCACATTTATGATGTCCAGTGATCGGTGGGAAGCCGAACAAACTTCTCAATGTCGGGACTTCCTCGCTAGGTAGGGCGGCTCTGACAATGTGATTGGCCACACTTTTTTCTTTCTTGTGTGCAAACAGCGGTACTGTTTTCAAGTCTTCATGTAGTCCCTTTATCAGGTGCCAGTTAGATGTGATTAGTTTCTTCAATTGATTTGATGCCGGGCAAAATGTAGACACGCAGACTATCCGTTTCTGTTCCTTTTTTGGCCTTTTCTGTAGGAGAGATTCACGTGGCGTCCACCACGCTCTCTTCAAAGAGTTTTTTAGTAGTTTGTTTGGGTAACCTCGTTGGAGGAGTCTGTCTTTCAGTTGGTGGGCATGTTCGAAATAATCCTCCTTGCGTGAGCAATTCCTTCGTACTCTAAGGAATTGGCCGAAGGGTAAATTTTGCCTCAGGCCGCGTGGGTGATTACTGGAATAGAGTAGTGCTTTGTTCCTATCGGTCGCCTTTCGGAAAAGTGTAGTTGCTAGTCCTCCATCTGATGGTTCTACTTTAACGTCCAAAAAAGTGATTGATCTACTAGATGATGTGCAACTAAACTTAATGTCGTTGCTTCGTGCGTTCAACCAGTTCACAAATTCATTTAGGCTCTCGGGGCTGCCAGTCCAGATGAGAAATACATCGTCGATGTATCTCATGTAGTGGGAGATTTGATCTTTAAACGGGTTGTCATTATAAATGAATTTTTGTTCATACAACCCCATGTACAATACTGCTAGCTCAGGGGCAAAAGGACACCCCATAGCTACTCCTTTTACCTGTAAGAAAAATTCTGAGTCAAATATAAAGAAGTTTTTCTGTAGGGCCATTGTTGCCAATTCAACTAGGAAATCGGTTGGTACTTGAAATGGTCTTTCTCGTTGGTCCAGAAAAAATGTTAATGTCTCTATGGCTTGGTCTTGAGGAATTTGAGTGTACAATGAGACAACATCTAATGTCACCATTAGTTGTTGGTTTTGGTCAAATTGTACATTCTCAATTCTTTGAAGGAAGGTGGTTGTATCCTTCAGGTGAGCTGGCACTAATTCAATGAATGGTTTGAGAAAGAAATCTATGTACTTCGCTACTGGCTCAAAAAGGGATTCGCATCCAGATACTATTGGACGTCCGGGTGGATTGCTTTCGTCTTTATGTATTTTGGGGAGAGTGTAAAATACAGGAATTCTGGGGGTTCTATTTTGTAAAAAAGCCAATTCCTTTGGACCGACAAATCCTTGGTCGTATCCTTTTTGTATGATTGGAAATAGTTGGTTCTGGAATTCAATTGTAGGATTTTTCGTGATACGTCTGTAACAGGTAGTATCGTTTAGTTGTCGGTGGACTTCCGTTTTATATTTATTGACATCCCAGATCACCACTGCACCCCCCTTATCCGCTTGCTTTATGACAACTGATCTGTCATTTTTTAGTGCAAGTAATGCGTCCTTTTCTGTTTTGGGTAAATTATATTTCACGTAGCTTCTTTTTTTCTCAAATGTGGAAATTCCTGATAGAATTGTGCGCTCAAAGGTGATAACTTCTTTAGGTATTTTTGACCCTGCGGGGCAGAACGTAGATTTTTTCTTTAGACCTGACACTTCTAGTTGATGTTCCTCGATGGTGTCCGAAAAAAAGGTTTTCAATCTGATTTTGCGACAGAATTCTAGGACCTCTAGTTTCATTCTGACAAAATCTGTTGGTCTAGATGGAACAAAAGCTAAACCTTTAGTGAGAATCGATGTTTCCGCTTCTGTTAATCTTTTTCCAGATAAGTTAAATATTGGAGGAAGGTTTAATTCTTGTAGAATCGGGATCGTGTCCTCATTTCCCATGGTTGTACAGGGCGTGTACGACCTCTCCCTTTCTGTGGGCCCTGGCCTAAAAAAGGATTCTGATTCTGTTGTTGTCTTTGTTGTTGATCTGATGGGTTACTTTGTCTATTCTGATATGATCTGTTTGAGGTGTTTGCTTCACTCCCTGAGGAGGATGTATCAGAAAATGAAATGAACTTGCGACGGGACCGTCCTTGATTATCCTGTAGGAATCTCCTTGATTCTGAGTTACTATAAAACTCTTTCCTTAAGTACGGGTAGACGGACTCCAGGGAAAAATTCTTCTTATCTAATTCAAATTTGTTGCTTTTTTGAGCTACTGTAAAGTCTTTGAACTCTGCAACTTCTTTTTCTACTTTTTCAAGTAGTGCTTTGGAATCGGTGATCAATTGATTGTCCTGAATTTCTTTCTCCAATGTTGCAATTTCTTCCAATTCCTTGACAGAAATCCTATGCGCTGTTTCTATTGTAAGGACCATCAAATCCCTGCTGCACTTAGTTTCTACGCCGCTAAATCCTTTTTTATACTCCGGGTCATCCGTGAACACTACTGGGATATTGCGGATTTGGAGGCCGGCAGGGATGGTTCCAGCTCTTAGATGTTGGAGAAGAAAGTGTCCGTGGAGATCAGTCCTAATTTGTTTCTTACGCAGTCGGAGTAATTTCTCTGACTCGTTTTGGGTATTAGCCGCTTGGCTGAGAATGGCCGATGCGAATGGCGGTGGATCCCTTAGTAAGTTTTTTATATGTTCCTCTGTAAAAGCTACTGTGTCCTGTTCAGACATACCGCAACTGAACACACGTGCTCGGGGTGGGGGAAGGGGAAGACAGTTCAAGTGGTGATTCGTGTACAAATAACCAGACTAAATAAGACCCAAATGCATATTAACCACTACGTGGATGACAAAGTCAACAAAACTAGGGGGGGGGTAAAACCCTGTGGCAGCTACTCCTCTGCCCAACAGGACCTCGCGAGTGAAAACCCGCACCACAGTCTAGGAAACCGAAAGGGTCTTGGCTCCTAACTACAGCAAGGCTGAACCAATGTACTACGTAGTAAACACAACAATTGCCAGTGCTGGAGAATTTCTTTAGAACAAACTATTCAACTTAACGGCGTGCATCACAAAAGACATGCACACCTGCTTTAGGAATTGCAGTTTTATTTATTTCTTTCGTTATCTAATTTTTGATCTGCATCATTTTTTGATTTTATGCAAGGGAACAAAAAAACTTTCTATATACATATATATACAAACAGCACAAAGTAAACAAGTGATTCGGTATGCACAATGAATAAACAACTTCAATACAACTCATTCATGGCCTTCCATTCATACAAAACATACACTCTGGTCCCAGTGTCAAACAAAATATTATATTCAACCAATGTACAGTCTGTTTTTTATCTATTTCAAGTTAGATTTTGACTTTTCAGACAAAAAAGGAAAACAGAACAATTTTTTCGTGCTCCCCTAAGGGGTTCCTTTAAGGTAGACTCTAGAAGATGACCTGGGACCTAGTCGGTCGACGCGTTGCGAGCCCTGTGGTTGTCAGGGTTCTTTTCAGGACCAAACATTTACTGCAAGGGAAAGGAACAAACTAATGAATGTGGGTTCTAAGGAGTTGTATGGAAGTTGTTTATTCATTGTGCATACCGAATCACTTGTTTACTTTGTGCTGTTTGTATATATATGTATATAGAAAGTTTTTTTGTTCCCTTGCATAAAATCAAAAAATGATGCAGATCAAAAATTAGATAACGAAAGAAATAAATAAAACTGCAATTCCTAAAGCAGGTGTGCATGTCTTTTGTGATGCACGCCGTTAAGTTGAATAGTTTGTTCTAAAGAAATTCTCCAGCACTGGCAATTGTTGTGTTTACTACGTAGTACATTGGTTCAGCCTTGCTGTAGTTAGGAGCCAAGACCCTTTCGGTTTCCTAGGCAGTGACTCTACAGCACTGCCAGCTCCCTCTTCGGGTCTCAGGCGCAGGCCCAGCGAGGCCTCTGGGCCTCGGAGACTGTCCGCGCTTCCAGGCATCGGCTGCCATGGTGCCCAAAGAATGGTGCTATTCAAAGTGCTGCATCACTCTTTTTCCCCAACGAAGCACCTCTTTTCATAAATGAGTCCCTGATTCTGCATGTCTTCTTTCCCTCAGCCTCTGGCTGGTCATCCTGGCTGTTGGGGGGTTTGGTAGGGTAGCTGACCTGTGCTGAACTTGGCCCTGGCTGCTCCATTCAGCATTCCATTGTGTTTATTGAATTTTTTTCATTAGAGGTGTATTTATAGGCTGACTAATGAGATTTTTTTGCCGCTAATTGGCCTTTCATTACTTTTCTCTCGCTATCGCTAGCGTCAAATTTTTTATCGCCTTGATGCTAGTGTTTAGCGGCAGTTTTCACTGTGGCTAGTTGATACTATCGCCCAGTAGCGACCTATTGTAAATACGTCGATAACAGGGCAGTAGTTTTCGCGATAGACAGCGTTATGAAAGTTGCAGCTAACTAACGCAAACACTGGTTAGTGGCAATTCTTGAAAATATTCCCATAAGAGACCTGGTCAAAGTGGGCATGAAAGTGCTGAAATCAGATCATCAATTCAAAGCTGTACCAAATAGGTGCCCCCAAAATATATTTGGCCCAGGGCCCCCAAAATCCTTAAGATGTCCGTACCTGGCTGTATGTTTATAACCTAAGTTCACGAATAGCAAGTGTTCAGTGTGAAGCTTTTTTAATCATGCAATCTAAGCATCTTTAATGATCTTTCCTAAAGACAGTGCCCAACTACAAAGACAATGTTACAGTGAGAAAACGGGTTTTATATCATTTAAGAAGCCATCTATTGAAAATACAAAAATAACTGAAATTGTATTGAATTTCTGCAGTACCACGAATAATTATCACACTGACTAATTACAATAAATCTAGAATGGGCCTTTGATGTCTGTTTTAGTTTTGAAACCGACTGTGACCGACTGTGACATCATTCACTGGACGGCCTCTTTATAACAGGTTTCCCAGAGCAGAAATTTGAAGAAAAATCGTCCTTAGACCAGCTCTGTGAGGGTGCACCTACCCTCACAGATGGGCATATGTAGAAGGCCCTATCGCCACCACAACATCACCTATAGTGACGTGGTGGCAATCGGGGCTCCGCCTTCTGTACAAGGCAGCGGCTTAACGCTGCCTTGTACATAAAGCCCCCTTTCACGCTATGGTTAGCGCGAAAGGGGTAGGCAGTGGGTGTTGCTGTGGTCGTTCCAACCATTGTATTGGCTGCATGGACGCTTGACGGACGGACCGCCTTTTTTCTATCAGTGTGTGAGTCATCGAGAGAGGTTGAAGATATTGCTCTTGCAGCCTTCCTACCGCCGCGTCATCGATTGGAGACGCTGTATACATAAACTACGAAGTATCAGCTACGATTATTGGTGCCCCTGTGATTTATAACTTGAGTGGGACCTACGCTTAGTTTCGATCTAGCAATGAATGGACCCTGGAAGTCCCGTCCCTGAGATGTAAGGAATCGATTTGAACGTCCAACTGATATATAGTATGGCTATCATCCTGTATTTTTCTCGCATCATTAACCAGAGCTTATAAGACTATTCTTCAGAGTACTACTCTGACTACAGATTGTGCCCCCGTGTGACAATTAAGTTGGATGGAAAGCACTGTATTATAAAATCAAGAAAAAGATTGTCATACATGGAAATAATGATTTAATGCGCCCTGAAGAAGGAATCCAGGACCAAGAGTTTATTTCCGAAACGCGCGTCGGCGCTTCTTTTGTTTTCTGTTCATGTATATATTGTATGTTTATTCGAAGTCTTTATAGTGTTTACTTTTTAATGTGTTGAGGTTGAAAGATTGGTGAGACTGTCGGTCCGTATGAGGTGTATGAGTGGGTTGACTGGGCTGGTATGTGTGATTGTTTTGCTTTCTGGGGGTGTATGTATATCGTATAAATATGTGTTTATAGAACATTCATAAAATATTAGTTTCATGGTCATGTGATTGTGCTATAATGTTCTAATTTATCAGAAAATTATGTAAATAAAAAAGACAATGTTTTTTCAATATTTTCTGTTTGTGGGACAATGTCATTATTTGAATTGATGTTGGATATATTACCTAAATTTAATTAGATTGCAGTGAGAGGTTTTTGTTCTTGTACTTGCATTTTCCCTGCCCTCCTCTCCTAGTATTTGTTCCCAGGGACCCTCTGTTGTTCTTGTTGTTCTTTTGAACCGTTCCACTGCAACACCCATTCATTTTGATGCTGCCCCTATGTACAAGGGTGGCGTACATAGGAGGCAGCACCATGATTAAGACCAGGGAAAAACGGGTCTTAATGCGAATTTAGAAGAAATGCATTATTTCTCCTTGTTTTTGCTTTTTCCATGTGTGCTGCCTTGTGCAGCACACTTGGAAAAGGCAAAATGCCATTGTTTGTTTGTGTAGGAAGGTGTCCCTTCCTGCACATAAACAAACTTTTTTTTTAAATGCCATTTTGTCACTTTCATGTGTGCTGCATGAAGCAGCACGCATGATAGTGACAGGATGGCATTTCTAGGATTGTTTATGTACAGGAAGGGGCACCGTTCTACACATAAACAATCCTCCCCTGCACGCAGACACCCTTACACTCTGGTGCAAGGGTTCCTGTGTTGGGGCGGGGGGGGGGGGGGGGGGAATGCACAGATGCACCACATTCTTGTAAACATGGTGCAGCCTTGTATTTCAGAAGTGAAGGAGAGAGGTGTTAAGCCAGGAAGGTCACCTTAAATGTTCGGAAATTACTGTGTATTTATTTATTGGATATTATCTTTTTGCAGTAAACGCATTTTTGTTTAAGAAATCAATTGGTATGTTTCAAAAACCATTCACAGTTTAAAACGATTGGGCAATTTCAGTGGCTTCCTATTACATGTCACACTATTTCCTTTTCAGCGTTTACTTTAAATGACGCCCCCAGAGGACCTGACAGGGCAAGATTGAAGGAACAATGTGTTCGTGTGTTTTTCATGACGTGGGTAGACACGGACTGCTGTTGCCAAGGTCACAACGTGCCAATTCACCCCGTACTCACCTGTACGAGTACAGATGTCGTCAAAACACGAGTTATTTGACAAGTTGCCAAACGCACTTCCCAGATAACATCATTATCTTCATATGGACCAAACATTGAAAACGAAGTGACCGCACTATTGAGACAGCGATGTCAGGGTATCATGACATACGTAAGTTCAGCACAGAAGATAAATCATTTCCAAATGGGCAGGGTATGTTGTCTAATTAAAAAATCAGCAATCTGAAAAGTATTCCAATTTTTTTAACAGGTTAGACATGACAAATAACTTCTAAGACATCATCAAATACCATTGATTTGACTAACATATTTTTAGAACTGGCGTTAGCAAAGCCTTGTGATTTTACAAACATTTTATGAATAACATAGGGGCTTTGAGACAACGCTCTTCATTTAATGGCCTGCTAATATGTCATTCACATTTTTCTCCCGCCCTCTTCAGCATACAGCAAGGAGCAATGGGGCAGCTCACTTCAGCCACTGGCTACCTTCATTGTAAGTGATGGCATTCTGTCCTTTCACAAAAGGAGCCCATCCACCCAAAAATTAGTTTCCCTAAGAGCCAGGGGCTGATATGCCAATGTGTGCTTTTTAAGACCAAAAACATGTTTGCCTTAAGCCAATGTTTTTTTGTTTTGGATTGATGATGGCAGCTTCCCCAACTATAAAGGGAGAGGATGTAACCTTAGGGCTAGAGCGGTCGACCTCGAAGCTGGGCAACCGGGTTCAAGTCTAGGCAAGGACGCTCAACATCCTTTGATTCTGGGCAAATCACTTAACATTCCAGTGCCTACCAAAAATGAATGTGTCCTTGTGTAACGAAACTGGTGCTCATGTAAAGCGCTTTGATACCCGAAGTCTCGGGTTTAGTTTGCGCTATATAAAACATACAGTTTTGATAAAACAATGCCAAAACAAAACAAGCATTGACAAAGCAAAAATACGGGTGAACAATGCCAGACTATTGTATTTCCCGATGTTTGTTTTTTATGTTAGAATTGTACTTCTTTTTGTCTGCTGCTCTTTCTTAAGTCTAAATGATGTCATCGTATCAGTAGTTGTATAGTGCATTGCTACCATGTGTATGGTCTTGTAGCGCTGCTGGAATGTGGTGGCCATTTGGCGTGGTTTAGGATTCTCTTGTAGTGAAGTTATTGTGGTCTTGAGACATTGTGAATCACAAGTAAGTACAGATTGCAAAGTTTGATACATTTTTGGTGATGGAGCATTATATGCATGTGCACGTATGCCTGGAGCACCAAGAAGTCACATCGATGGTGAATCAAAGAACATACAAAAACATGGCAAAGTAGGCGACAGCACTAGGTGCTTTGTTTTCATGGCATATATTTACATTTTATTGTGAATTTTGTTTTTAAGATTCATACTTTTCACACTTTATTGCTCCTTATTTTAGAGCACGTTACAGAATTATGGCAGTTATTTCTAAAGCAACTAGATCCTTGTAATGCAATATAATGAATTATGATAGTGTATAATGTCCAGCAACGTTACTTGCAATTTCCATTGTGGGTTGGAAGCAAATCATGCCTTGAATTAGCCCTTGCTGTTGCAAGTTTCCAGAAAGTCCTCATTTTGGTCGAAATAGGAGTTTAAGTTTTTCAGTAAAACCTGCACCTTCAACATTTAGCAGGACACATTTTTCTCGCACAAAACAGGCAAACTTTTTCCGTGGAACAGTGGAATGAGGCAAACCCTGCGGAAATCTTTGCCATACCGTTGATTCTCATGTTTGTTCCTGAGGTTGGCCTCGAAAAATCTTAATAGTGTAGTAGTACTGGAAGCTGTAATTCAAGTACCCAGCAGTATCAGTTATTGTGGGTGTGGTATTGTCATAGTGGATTTTAAGCATTACTTAAAATTAACCCCTGAGATGAGCAATGATGTCAACTCTAAAGTTTAAGGGGCAGATTTATGAGGCCCTTGCGCCACGTTTACGCCGCTGTTGCGTCACGCAAGGCGGCGTAAACGTGGCGCATCCCTACGAACGATTTACAACGTGACGCATCTAGGCAGATGCGTCACGTTGTAAAGCCCTGCGTCGCTTGTGGGCGTTCCGGCGCAGGGTGGGCGTTCCGGGGCAGGTGCGCCTCGCAAAAGTGGCTGAGTGAAATCTATGAGATTTCACTCAGTCACTTTTAAGCCAATGCTGCGTCAAAAACCTGCGCCTGCTTGAAGCAGGCGTAGGTCTTGACGCAGCATTGTTAAAATGGGGCACCCCCGAGCCTTGCTGGAGCTGCGTCGCGCTTGCGACGCAACTCCAGCAATGTGCCACATTTCCGGCACAGATGCGTCACGCATCTGTGCCGTTTTTGCACCATGGTGCGCCGCATTATAAATGCGGCGCACCATGGCTGGCGGAGCTGTGGCGCACTGTGGCACATGTTAACTGGCGCATCCCTGGGGATGCGCCAGTTAACATAAATCTGCCCCTAAGAGTGTTATGTACATCCTGAAGTTCGGAAACTGGAGCTAAATACCTAATTTCTGGATAACGATACATTGAAGGGTGACAAAATCACCTCCTCAAAAGTCTCCTCCTGTAAATCAGGAACTGGATTGCAACTCAAGAAACCGTGAAAATATCACCTCACTGTATTTTACTTGGCTAATGTCCCTTATACCCTTTCTTCACATTTACCGCTTTGAAGCAGCATGCATGCAATGAGCTGCAGGACGTGAGAAACCATTAATAATTAAACACATAAATACATAAGTGCTGTCACAATGGATCCACCCTGCAACACGGAGTTTAAGCCCATTGATATTTGTACTCCTCTGGGAACCCTAGTGAAGACTCCTAATTCCATGAAATTCCAGCAGAAACACAATTATATGTTCTTTTGTAAACCATCTCAACAAGAATTCAGTACACAGAAAGGGAGATTTTTGCCTCATTCCTGGGGGTCGTGCATTCATCTAACTGGTCGCTAAACTCTGGAACCCCCTGCCTATCCGTCTTGGATCAGACAAAAAATTACTGAGCTTTGGGAAACAGTTGAAAACTCATCTTTTTATCCAGGTAGTGCAAAGTCCTCATTTGTCCATCTTGTTCTGTCAGCGCTGGGAAGCCTGTTGTGGGTAGGTGTGCGCTCTTTAAGAGCTTTTTCATTTTAATAATAAGCCCAGGCCAAAGCAGGCACAAGTCATGATAAGTTAAGGTGGGTCCAAAAATTGATATGGTTGCTACAGAGGGTTATTATTCATTTGTTGATGGAGGACCTGGTATTCTGCGGAAGGTCCTCGGATCTTTGAGAAATGGTGGTTCGGAGCAACTGGGATGTCATTCAGATCATGAGACAATGGTGGTAATGTGAACAAAGGATGGTGGGGGACCTGCACAATGCTAGCAGAAACTGGGTGCACTGTACTGGCCGATGGTGCTTCCTGCAGCACAATGTCAACTGTTTAGAGATTCTTCTGCACTGAACAACTGTATATGGGCAGGCACCGTGCAATCTGGTACGCCATCAAAATACCGTCTGGTTGGTTTCGCACTTAACAGTAGAGGTTTAAGGTGTTCCACACATCTCCACTTCCCTTTAAGGCTGATCATCAAGAATAGTGTAAGGATTTTCGGTCTCCATAGCTACAATGGACAAGAGTGTATTTTTAGAGATTCCTTGTCATTCGGCACCACCTAGAATTGGCATGCTAAGGTTGATGCGTCTTCTCGTGCTATGTGAGGGACCGTCTTTTTCGTCATAATATATCACATAGTTTGTCCATCACATCAGGTGTAACAATTACAAATCAAGGTTAACACAAGTAGGCAAGGAAATTAATGGTAGACGTAAAGGAAACATTCTAAAAAAAATAATACAGAAAATTGACTAAGATGAGGCATAAAAAATATAACTTTAGAAAGTAGTGCACATGAAAATGACAAAACTCTAAGGGCCGATGTACGACGCGCAAAATACCGCCCCACAAATTGCTCTACTATACACTCTTAAATGAATCAAAGATTGTTTCATACAAACACAATCTACAATACCGCTAATTAAATCAATGATTACTTGTGCAAGAAATCTATCTGGCCAATCTACAATACTGATAATTAAATCTATGATTACATGAGCAAGAAATCTATCTTTTAAATTACCAAAAGGTGTAACCCAGCATACCCAGAGTACAATCATGCATTTAAGGAGTGCATTACAATGTTGGATTACACCTCATGACCATAATATACAACTTATTAATTATGCCCTCAGTGTCAGACTCTGTCAGAAAATACCAATACGAGCCAACACAATGGAACAATTGAGGAATAAGGGCTGAGCACCCTATTTGACAAACTGTCGTTCTGCCCGCTAGAGTCATGTTGACTACCATACTTCCACGGGTGGCGCCCCACAGGCGCAACTGTGGTAAACCCTAAACTGATGACTTGCCAAAAAAGCGCTTCAAAACCCCGTTAGGGGTTGCAAGCACTATATAAATACAAACCTCTTTCCCTCTTCTATCCTGCCACCTAACCTTCTCTATTCAAATAACTGAATAACATATTCACCACTCAAATTACTTCATATTTCACTATACTAATTTTCAACACTAATCCTTTATGGGTTCCAGAGTAGTGTGCTACTCACCAGAAAAGCGCTTCAACACCCATCAGGGGTAACAGGTGCTATATGAATGCAAAACTTTCTTCCCCTTCTATCCCTCCGCTATCCTTTTCACTCCAAATAATTGACTAATATCCACCACTCAAATTACTTCCATATTTCACCATACTAATTCACCACTAATCCTTTATGGGTTTCCGGATTAGTGTGCCTCAACATCCCGTCAGGGGTAACAAGCGCAATATAAATACAAAACTTTATTTCCTCTTCTATCCTTCTGTTATCCTTCAGAATCCAAATAACTGACTAACCTATCCACCACTTACTTGCCTGTTTCACTATACCAATTCAAAACTAATCCTCTATGGTTCCCGGAGTGCTTCTCGCCAAAAAAGCACTTTGATGCCTTGTCAGGGGTAGTATGGCTAGATAAATGCAATTACAATACAATACAATACATCAAACTGTTCATCCTATGTAAAGTGTACTGTCTGATTATTTTTTTTAATAAATAATCTAGATATCCGAAGAGTTTTCTCCTAGGATATGGTAGTGATTTTTCTATTTATTTTTGTTCAGAACAACCAGAGTTTCCCTTCTGCCGTGGTTGGAAGCTGACTGTCTAGGAGGGTCCTTAAGATAAATAGGAAAACCCATGTTTGAAATCTCAAAGATAAAAGAGATAGTGCTAAAACCACCCTTTGTTCTGCTAAATGTCCCTGCTTCCTAACAGAGAGCTGAACTCTACTAAGTGGGCCTCAGTTAACACCCATTGCCTTTTGGGGGTCTAGCGAGAGCCGTTAACTCTCCTAGCCAAATATTCCGGCTCAGGATGGGAGGTGATAGGTGGCATAACTGGTTTTCTCTTGTTGTCTAGGAAGGTCCTGGCAATGAATACGGAAAGCCCTCCCTTGAATCTCCCAGTCAATAGAGGTAGTGGTTAAATGGTAGTGGATAATTGATTTCAAACCATAATGAATACTTTTAATTGTAACAAAGCACTATGTTGGTAAAAACAGTTAGTGTAATAGTAGCGTTTATGCAGCCGATGGTCCAAATCCTGTTTAATACATTATGAGATATGAAGTATACATTTCATTCTCTTCTTTTAGTTGGCCATGTTATCCTGTACAGAACTTTAGTTAAAGGAGAGGGTAACTTCCTGTTTGAGAAAGGCTGGTACGCTGAAATGCATTATAATCCATGTTGAAGAAAATAACATCTTTGAATCATATGTCCCTGAAGTGCTGACGTTTTGTCTGGTGAGGAGGCAGAATTTTGAAAACTATGATTTATGGCATTTCCTGGACACCGTCATGCAATGAATATATATATATATATATACAAACAAACATAAAAGGCATAATTTCATTTTTCAATATAAATAACAAACCATTAAATATCATGTATCTTTAAAATACTGTTTACACATATATCTCATAAATGTTTTATTATTCACTAACGTTTTCTTTTACATATATTGGCTCTGGGGACAATATAAATATGACGGTGCCAAAGACAGTAACTGAGGCACAAGAAAACAGTAAAATAAAGCTAAGAAACTAGTAAAGGTGGCAAGGTAGAAGCACCCTGACCCCCTTGGCCTGCTCAGAGGGTCCCAAAAGGACCCACAGGGCCCAAAAAAGTATTTAAAAAAACAATTGCCGAATTTGCGCTGGGTACGTGAATCCGGCCGAAACCCCCCCAAAAAAAGAAGCGGGGACTTATGCGCTACGTTATCTATAAGCCCCTGGGTGGGCCAGGTCCCGGAGGCAATGCGCAAATAATTATTGAGGGACTGCCACCTCCCGGGGCTTACATGATTATATGCAGGGGCACGCGGCCCCACTGCAGCCCAGAGAACCGCCACCTCCCCAGGCCTTTTTTTTAAAACTGCATGGGGGGCTCCTTTCCCCCCACACTGCCCCGGGGGCCAACCCCTCCCCAGGGCTACAAGATTGAGATGCAGGGCATATAGACCCCGCAGCACAGAGGTCCGCCACCTCCCGGGGTGACTGCTAAAATCAAAGTGTGGGGGGGCTCAAGCCTCCCCACACTGTCCTGGGGGTATCACCTCCCCGGGGCACAAATTATGCAAATACGGGGGTCTATTGTGAACACATGGGCCCGGGGATCACCACCTTCCCGAGGTTTTAAAGAGTTGGGAGAAATGCAGAAAGAGGCAAGAGAATTGGTGATAGAAGTAAAAGAGGTGTAGAAAGAAGCAAGAGAAGTGCAGAAAGAAGCAAGTGAAATGCAGAAAGAGGCAAGAGGTGCAGAAAGAGGGAAGACAAGTGTAGAAAGAGACAACAGGGGTGCAGAAAGAAGCAAGACAGGCGCAGAAAGAAGCACGGGAAGTGCAGAGTAAAGCAACAGGGGTTCAGAAAGAGGCAAAAGAAGTACAGAAAGAAGCAACAAAGGTGCAGAAGGAGGCAAGACAACTGCAGAAAGAGGCAAGAGAGTTGCAGAAACAGGCAAAAGAGGTACAGAAAGAGGGAACACGGTGCAGACAGAGGCAAGAGAGGTGCAGAAACAGGTAAGAGGGGTGCAGAAAGAGGAAAGAGGGATGCAGACATTTGCATGAGAGGTACAGAAAGAAGCAAGAGCAGTGTAAAAGAACCAACGGAGGTGCAAAAAGAGGCAAGTGAGGTGCAGAATGAGGCAAGAGAACTGCAGAAAGAGGCAAGAGAGTTACGGAAACAGGCAAAGGGGGTGCAGAAAGAGGGAATAGGTGGGCGGACTGGGGCAAGAGAGGTGCAGAAAAAGGGAAGAGGGGTACTGAACAAGACAAGAGGGATGCAGAAATTTGGAACATAGGTGCAGAAATAAGCAAGAGCAGATCAGAAAGAACCAACAGAGGCAGGAGGGGTGCAGAAAGGGTAAGGAGAGGTACACAAAGAGGCAAGAATGGTATAGAAAGAGGCAGAAGGGGTGCAGAAAGAAGGAAGAGACCTGCAGAAAGAAGCAACAGAGGTGCTGAAAGAGGCACAAAGGGTGCATAAAGAGACAAGAGAAGTGCAGATAAAAGCAACGGAGCTACAGAAAGAGGCGAGAGTGGTGAAGAAAGAGGGAAGAGTTGTGTAGAAAGGGGCAAGAGAGTTGCACAAAGAGGGAAGAGGGGTGCAGAAACAGGCAAAAGGGGTCAGAAGGACGTAAGTGAGGTACAGAAAGAGGCATGAGAGGTGCAGAAAGAGCCAAGAGAGTTGCAGAGACAGGCAAGAGAAGTGCTGAGAGGCATGAGAGGTGCAAAAGGAGACATGAGAACTGCAGAAAGAGGCAAGAGAGTTGTAGAAACAGGCAAACAGGGTGCAGAAAGAAGGAACAGGTGGGCAGACTGAGGCAAGAGTGGTACAGAAAGAGGGAAGAGGGTTGCAGAAAGAGGCAACAGGGGTACAGAAAGTAGCAACAGAGGTGCTGAAAGAAACAAGAGCCGTACAGAAAGAGGCATGTGAGGAGCAGAAAGAGGCAAGAGAGGTGCAGAAACAAGCAAGAGAAGTGCAGAAAGAGTCAAGAGAATTGCTGAAAGAAGAAACAGAGGTGTAGAAAGAAGCAAGAGAAGTACAGAAAGAGGCAAGTAAAGTGCGGAAAGAGGCAAGCGAGGTGCAGAAAGAAGAGACAGAAGTGCAAAAAGAGGGAAGAGGGGTGCAGCAAGAGGCAAAAGAAGTGCAGAAGGAAGCAACAGAGTTGCAGAAAGAGGCAAGAAAAGTACAGAAAAAAGGAACAGAGGTGCAGAAAGAGGCAACATGGGTGCAGAAAGAGGGAAGAGGGTAGAGAAAGAGGCAATGGGGTGTAGAAAGAAGCAAGAGAGCTGTAGAATGAAACAAAAGAAGTGTAGAAAGAAGGAACAGAGGTGCAGAGAGAGGCAAGAAAGGTGCAGAAAGAGGGGGAAGGGGTGTAGAAAGGGGCAAGAGAGGTACAGAAAGAAGCAAAAGTGGTGCAGAAAGAGGGATGGAGAAATAGCCAAGAGGGGTGCAGAAAGGAGCAAGGAAAGTACAGAAAGAAACCAATAAAGAGCACAAAGAAGGAACGGGTTGCAGAAAGAGGCAAGACGGATGCAGAAAAAGGGATGAGGGGTGCTGAAAGAGGGGGGAAGAGGGGTGCACAAAGAGGCACCAGGCTTTCAGAAAGAAGGGACATAGGTACAGAAAGAAACAGGATAAGTGTAGAAAGAAGCAACAGAGGTGCTGAAAGAGGGATGAGGGGTGAAAAAATAGGCAAAAGAAGTGCAGAAAGAAGCAAGAGAGATGCACAAAGGGGGAACGGGGTGGAGAAAGTAGCAAAAGGGGTGAGTAAGAAGGAAGAGAGGTGCAGAAAGAAACAAATGAAGAGCAGAAAGAAGGAACAGGTTGCAGAAAGAGGCAAGACGGATGCAGAAAGATGGAAGAGGGATGCAGAAGAAGCATGAGTGGTGCAAAAAGAAGCAAGAGAGGTACAGAAAGAAAAAAGAGTAGTACGGAAAGATGCAATAGAGGTGCAGAAAGAGGCAAGAGGGGTGCAAAAAGAGGGAAGAGGGGTGCAGCAACAAGTAAGAAAATTGCTGAAAGAAGCAAGAGAAGTGCAGCAAGAGGCAAGTGAGGTGCAGAAAGAGGTAAGAGAGGTGGAAAAATGACCAGAGAACTGCAGAAAGAGGCAAGATGGCTGCAACAAAGGGAAGAAGAGTGCAGAAAAAACAAGAGAGGGGCACAAAGAAGCAACAGATGAGCAGAAAGAGGCAAGAGGAGTGCAAAAAGAGGGAAGAGGTGTACAGAAAGAGGCACAAGGGGTCACAAGAAGCAAGAGAGGTGCAGAAAGAAACAGCAGATGTGCAGAAAGAGGGAATAGGGGTGGAGAAAGAGACAATAGAGGTGCAGAAAGAAGCAAGAGAGTTGCAGAAAGAGGGAATAGGGATGGAGAAAGAAGCAATAGAGGTGCAGAAAGTAACAAAAGAAGTGCAGAAAGAACAAACAGATGTGCAGAAAGAAGCAAGAGGAGTGCAAAAATAGAAGAGGGGGGCAGAAAGAGGCACAAGGGGTGCAGAAAGAAGAAAGAGAGGTACAGAAAGATGCAAGATAAGTGCAGAAAGAAGCAACAGAGATGCAGAAGGTGGGAATAGGGGTAGAGAAAGAGGCAAGAGAAGTGCAGAAAGAAGCAACAGACATGCTGAAAGGAGGAAGAGGGGTGGAGAAAGAGGCAAGAGGGATGCACAAAGAAGCAAGAGAGGTGCAGAAAGAGGCAGGAGGGGTGCACAAAGAGGGCACAGATGTACAAAAAGACGCAAGAGAAGTGCAGAGAAAGAAAGAAAGGTGCAGAAAGAAGCAACAGAAATAGAGAAAGAGGCAAGAGAGGTGCAGAAAGAAGCAAGAGTGGCTTGCAGACCATTAGTACAAATTTAACACCCAGTAACGGGTGACCATTCTAGGTTTAAAAAGGATCTTCCACCACGCTGTAACACTTGCCACTGCATTTTTGGTAACGCTTGAGCCATTTGAGCTAGAAACAAGGTTTTTTTTGTTCAAATCTGCAGATTAGGCAGCAGATGATGGATTATGTGGTTAATGCGGAAAATGTATACTAGTGCAAAAGTCGGTGCTGCCAAACAGTCGCATAATTCCAGTGGCCCGGCTCATACTCTGACTAGGTCCAGGAGTGGTCCTCAGTGATTCCTTCTTTTTTTGTCTCATTGAGTTCATAGTTTAGCTTCTATGGAAACGAGGAAGACTAAACCTGGGGTTGCCACTCCACAACACAGACTACCATACCACATAATTGCTCTCCATAACACAGAATTACACTCTACATAATTCCTATACACTAAATACTACATACTTTCTATCCACATAATTTCACTGCACAACATACCACATAATTCCACTACACACAACCTACATCCACTCCACTCCAAGAAAAATTAATAAAACACTTTTAGATTTACTACGCTAATAGCTCTAACTCTTGCAAATGTGAGAGCTATTACATTACAAATGCTTCTTTAGCTGGTAGTCACGTATGCAGAGTGGCGGAGAAAGGGCTCTGGGCCTCCAACCAACACTCAGGAATTCTGCTGCGTAGGTCTTACAGGAGGTAACAGGAGGGCTACTTGGCCGCCAAAGTCCCTCAGGAGTAAAGTGGACTTCATCCCCCAACCAGTACTGTGCCAGGAGGCGCATTTGCAGAGTGGTGGTGAAAGGTGAACGTGGCCTCGGAGGACCTCTTAGCAATCCCACAGTGTGGGATTTACTTGGAGATAACAGGAGGGGTAGTTAGCCCCTAAGGTCAACCTTGGGGGCCAACTAGCCCTCCTATTACCCCCAGTAAGTCCCACACAGCAGGATTATTACGTTCTCATAGCAGGCCACGCCCCCTTTCCCCACCACTCTGCAAACGCACTTACTGGCACGCTCCTGGGTGGGGATTAAAGTCCTCTTCACTGCTGGGGGTCCTTAGAGGCCAACTACCCTACCTGATACCTCCAGTATGCTTCAGATAGTGGTATAGCTGAGAGGTAGACACAGGCCACGCCCCCTTTCTCCAACACTCTGCAAATGCACCTCCTGGCACGTTCTGGGTTGGAAAAATAAGTCCCCTTGAATCTTGAGGGTCCCTGGTGCCAACTAGCCCACCAGGTACCTCCAGTAAGCCCCACACAGCTACATTGCTGGGAGTGGTCCGAGGCACGCCCCCTTTTTACACCACTCTGCAAAGGCGCCTCCAGGCGCACTGTCGCTCAGGTGTTGAAGTCCACTTTAGTCCAGAGGTCCTCAGGACACAAGAGAACCTCATCGCCCCACTAGCAATGCGCCAAGAGGCACGTTTGCAGAGTGGTGTAAAAAGGGGCATGGCCTCAGACCACCTCTCAGTAATCCCAGCTTACTGGAAGTACCTGGTGGGCTAGTTGGCCCCTAAGGACCCTTAGCATTCAAGGGGACTTAATCCCCCAACCCAGAATGTGCCAGGAGGCGCATTTGCAGAGTGGCACAGGGAGGGGACGGGGGCTTATGGCTAGATGCCGGCTTTTCCTTTTTTTTGCCTTTTTAGAAGGGAGCTGTGTGCCCCTCCTTCTTTTAGTATTTTTTGGGCCATGGGGACCCCATCCCCCAGGGCCAGACCCCTTTTTTAATTTTTTTAAACAGGAAGGAGGCCGCACAGCCCCCCTCCTGAGGTCAAATATAACCCAGGGAGGACCGGGACCCCAACCCCTCAGGGCCTGGCCAGCCTTTAAAAACAAAAATATGTACAAGGGAGGGGGACCGCGTGGCAGGAGCCCCCCACACTAATTTAAATTATTGAAGCCCCGGACAGGTGGCAGTCCCCGGAGCTTGGGGGGCCACCAAGGCCCCCGCCCTAAAATTCTGTGTGCCCCTGGGAGGTGGTGGGACCCGGGGCAGTGTGAGGGGCAGGAAGGAGACCTCCACACTTACTTTTCATTTCAATGAAGCCTCAGGGAGGTGGTGGCATGGGGGGAGGAGCCCCCAATGCATTTTAATTAAAAAGCCCTGAGGAGGTGGCGGTACCCCAGGCTGCGGAGGGCCACATGCCCCCCACACCTAATAAGCTAAGCCCCAGGAAGTGGTGCTCCCTGGGCTGAGGGGGCTCCTGCAGGCCCCCGCACCACAATGAAACATTGCCCCCAGGACCTGGCCCATCCGGCGGCTTAATTAAATAGTTTTTTTCAGCCAGATTCATGCACCCAGCACGAATTCGGCCAATTTAAAAAAAGCTTCTTTTGGCCCTGGGGGTCCTTGTGGGACACCCTGAGGAGGCCTAGGGGGTCAGGGTGTATCTACCCTGCCTCCTTTTCTTGTTTTTTATCTTCCTTTTAACTGATTTCTTGTGACTCGGTTTGACAACATATTCTGGTTTGGAGAGTTGGCAGCCAATCAGAATTAAGCCTGTGCTCGGGAGGGTTCACGAATCCTCATTGGTGCTCAGATATATCAATGTTTAATTTTTGAATTTCCCAGCAACCGCTGAACGGATTTATACAATTTGAAAAAAAGCACGCTTTCTGGACCAAGGCCTACCTTTTTGACAAATTTGGTGTACTTCTGTTCAGCAGTTCGGGCTATAGATTTGTCTAAAGTTCCTACGGAAATTAACATGGGGAAAACGTGTTTTGGGACCCCCCTTTTTTCTCGGCCCTCACTTGATGAATCACCCCAAAACTTTCAAAACAGGAGCCGACCTGAGTGAATCATTAGTTTTTGGAAAATTTCGCGAATATTCGTCAAACGGCGCCACATATATTAAACAAGGTCCTAACTATAACTGCCCACTGGCGACCGCCAGTAGATAATATATATATATTTATATATATATATATATATATATATATATATATATATATATATATATATATATATATATATATATATATATATATATTCACTGAAAAAACCATAGGCTTCACACCAGTTATAGTTAGGAATTAGCATTTAAAACACCTATTAAATTCACTGAAAAAAACCCATAGGTTTCAGGCCAGTTATAGTTAGCTGGAAATTTTACTGACTTAAAACAATTGAAATTCCAACGTTATAGTTAGTTGGACTCACTATAACTTGCGCGCCTGCAATGCACTGTTGATGACATCACATATTACATCACTCATGACATGGTCAGTGACATCACTCAGTCTTGCGGCGCGCCCCAGGGTGCGTACCGGTGAGCGTCCCGTTAGCGCTTTTGCCGCGAACGAAAACATCATTGTGACGTAACGCGTAGCCGCGTCCGCGTGATACGCACGGCGTAAATGCACCCGGAAGCACTTGAGCGCATACAATCACGCAACGTAAGCATCCGACACGCTTATGTTACGCACCCCTGGGCGCGCCCCGAGGCGCGTAGCGTAAGCGCGTCGGGTCATGTGACCTAAAAATAACACTTTTTATTGGTTCAGGACAGTTTTGGTTTCCAAATGATGAAAGCCCTGGTCATGTGACCTGAAAATTACTCTTTTCATTGGTTCAGGACAGTTTTGTTTTCCTAATGATGAAAGCCCCCACCTTTTTTCCTCATTCTCACTTTGTACTTTGAGTGAAGAAGACCTGTTTCCAGAGCTATTACTACCTATTTTTACTCAGAAATGGCTACAGTAGCAGCAGCAGCAGGTGCATCTCAGCCACCACCACCACCACCACCACCACCAAGAGGACCACCACAACATCACAGTGGTGGAGATGAAGAAGAGGAGGAGGAGGAGGAGGAGGAGGAGGAGAGGAGGAGGTTCCTGCCTGAAGATACTACCCCATATAAGCCAAAGGAGCACATTATCTAGGAGTTTTTTTCAATCCCAAAGGACCTCAAAAAAGTAAATGCGCCAAAGGTTACTTGTTTAATCTGTGGCACTGTACTTTCCAGGGGGAACCCTAACAAAAAGTACTCTTTTGGCAATAACACCATGATTCGCCACATGCAACGCCTGCACCCTAACAACTATGCTGCGGCAGAGGTCCGAGAAATGACCAGAAACCCTCCCTAATCTTCTCCCAGCACCTCCAAAAGAAAGCAACCCACTCCATTGGGTTAAGAGACAAGGAAGATGGTCCCAAACATACAAACCCAGTTTGAAGAATACAAAATCGTGTGTATTTTTTGTGGTAAAACAATTACCTTTGGTGAGCAAAGCATAAAGCTCATCAACCGTGCTGGTGACAACCACATTTATCAAAAAAACCCTTAATTTTTTCCTGATTTTTTTTGCTCCAGTTGAGCCGTTTACAATTCCCTGTTTTTTGTTTGTCCCCATAAAAATAAAAAAATATATAAAATTGTTCATAAAAGTCAAAAAAAGTACAAAATGTTAAAAAAACAATAAAAAAATATAAAACAACAAAAAGAAAAAAAAACTGTTGTTTCTAGAACTACCTCCAATTTATAAAAAAAGGCTACATTTTTTTAAAACTCTGTAATTCTTTTTTCCCCATGGTACGCTCCCCGGTACGCGGACCGGGCGCTCCCCCCGCAAATCGAAAATGTTTTATTTTTTTTTGCCCCGCAGGGCCCTTTTATGGCCCCCACATCAAACCTAGGGGGTCAGGGGAGGTCTACTCTGCTCCCTTTTGGTCATTTCCCCCTTTGTTTTTGCCACCTCTTGTGTCTCGATCCTACCGAGACACAAGATGGCGGCCGCTCCAGACTGTTTGGAATGTTGACAGACACCCGAGAGCCAGTCATCTTTCCACGCGCGAACTTGCGTAGCGCGCTGGTACGCGCCCCGGTGCGCGTACCGGGGCGCGCTTATAGATATATTTATTTTTTTTAACCTAAATTACTCAAGATCCACTGGAGCACATATCTTGAGACAAAGCAAAGGCACATCGGGCTACCAGTCCCTACAATTTTGGCATGTTTGGTGGAAATCCATTCAGCCGTTCGGGCTAAAAGTGAGTTCAACCGCCCTATGGAAACTAACATGGGGAAAACACGTTTTGGGACCCCCCTTTTATCTCAGCCCCCGCTTAACGAATCCCCCCCAAACCTTCAGGGAAGGAGTGGAGCGTCGCGAGGCAAATTTGAGGAACATTTCAGGCAGATTCCTCAACCGTCGCCAAAGTTATTCCCAATAGAATGTTGCGGATTCCCTATACAAAATAATCCTAACTATAACTACCTACTGGCGACCGCCAGTAGGTAATATATATATATATCTATACTACTATTATAAAGAGAGAACTTGCACCTTTTGGCCAGGTAAACTCGGGAACCACAGCGCCAATCTACACACCTGATACATCTATGAAAATGTCAGGGTGTATAGATGGACATAGGCTATATAAATTAAAAAAAAAAAGTAAATTAAAAAATTAAGTTTGTAAACAAAGTAGTCCCCTGAAAGTAGCACCGGCCGGGACCTAGCGCTAGCCACTATGCGATGTGCGTGATGACGAAGGAGGAGGGTGGTGCAGTGACGAGCGGCTGTGCAGTGAGGAGGGAAAGTGAGTGTAGCGATCGCTACCATCGACAAGGCCAAATGCGAAAGATTCCGTATTTCCAGTCCTTTGCGGAAACACTACAAGTCCCAGAAGGCCATCCGGCGCTGGGGGTTGGCTCAATGGGAGGACGTTATATAAGCTCCACCTTCGGAACACAACGGGGCTTGTCAATCGTGTTCTGTACTTGCTCATAGTGGATGAGCCTTCTCGCTACGAGTAGGATTCTTGAGGACGACGCCGATCAAAAGCCAGCGTGGTCAGTTGTACCCTATTCTGCACTACGCCGATCAAAAGCCAGCGTGGTCATTACCTTGATCTGCACGACGCCGATGAACAGCCAGCGTGGTCAGATATCTGGAGATTCTCTGTTC
Organism: Lissotriton vulgaris; assembly: GCF_964263255.1. Classification (NCBI taxonomy): domain Eukaryota; kingdom Metazoa; phylum Chordata; class Amphibia; order Caudata; family Salamandridae; genus Lissotriton; species Lissotriton vulgaris. The sequence continues at coordinate 913,100,380 of NC_141689.1, forward strand.
CGAGTCATATTCAGTCGTGCAAGTACCCAGAGGAGTTCGGGCTCGCCTCCTATTCTTTTGTATACTTTTTCTGTTCAAAGCGGTATCAAAGCTGCCGCCATTTCTTGTTTACTTTGCGGGGAAAGTCTGTGTTCTCTGTCAGTGGCTACTGACGTTATTTGATAATTGGTCTACTCAATTCCACAAGGAGGATTGTGGATCTTGTAAGCGTTGTGCTTTCCACGCTTGTAGTTCGTAGTCCAGAGAAGTATTTTGTGCTTACGACCTGGTAGGCAGAGGAGTGAAGTTAAATTCTCAGTACTTTTGGTTACACTATCATTTTTGTACTTTGCTTGGAATTCCTTTAAGGATACATGGGGTGGACAAACTGGTGAGTAGGGAAGACAGGGGAAGAATTCAGGGTTCACATAAGTTCAGCTGCAGAACTAATCTCTTGCTCTCTGTCTCCTCCTCTACCTGCAGTGTCCCTGTACCAGTAACCTCATGGTGTAACGACCAGACGATACCAAAAGTGCCTGTTCCCCGATGCCAATCCACCTCCCGGCCCCTATTCGTACAGGCTCAAACAGTGGGTAAATTCCATTGTAGGGGTTTGTGTGGAGCGGAGTTGGAAGGACTATCGTCTATCGTCTCTGCTGGCCATCAGAGTAAGGTTAGTGGCGCTTGCGTATTCTTGCGCTGCTCTCAATCCCGACAGATTGACAAGCCTAAGAATACAGCCCAGCCTAGACGATGGATACGAATGCTATTCTCACCTCCCTGTTGGAGAGCTTTACAGGCCTTCAACAAGAGGTTCAGAACTCCCGGATAGAGAACCAGGCTTTGTATAAAGAGATTTCTGATTTACGCAAAGACGTGTCAGACCTTGCTATGAGAGAGCCTTTGGTGAAACCATTAATTAGACCGGCCACTCTGCAGCCACCTCCTTCCTTCCAACCCGGGGGTTCATTGGCAGCCCCATCCACTTCTACCGAAGCCACTCCGACGGTCCATATAATGCAAAATCATGGGATACCCCTAGCTCCCCCCGAAAGGTTTTACGGGGATCCACGGAAATTCAAAACATTCCTGAATCAATGCCGTCTGCATTTTCTATGCAAACCTATGGTCTTTCAGGACGAAGCTTCCAAAACTGCTTTTCTGATGTCCTATTTGGGGGGGAACGCGTCCAGCTGGACTATCCCTTTATTGGAAAAGGATGACCCTGTTTTACATGATTTATCTGCCTTTTGCATAGAACTCCGGAAATTGTTTGATAGGAAGTCTCACATGTTGTCACTAGATCACGAATTAATGACCTTGAGACAGGGATCCCAAGATCTGTTGTCCTACATCACCACCTTTAACCGCCTTATTGTAGAAACCGATTGGCCGGCTCAGAAACGAATCTCCTTGTTTTACCAAGGACTCAGGGGAGAACTGAAGGATGTATTAGCTCAGGTTGTGCAATTACCTACTTCCTGTGAGGAGTTAATAGATCTGACCGTCCAACTAGATCACCGGTTACTGGAACGAAAAGGGGATAGAAAAGGGGGGGATTATCGATATTCTTACCCCTTATTTAAAACCCGGCAGGGGGTTGAAGAAAAAGCAAAGACACCAGAAGGACCGGAACCCATGCAAATAGGGGGAATACGTGGGCCTCTCACCCGGGAAGAAAGAGACAGGAGACGGAGGCTTAAACTCAGCCTATACTGTGGCAAAGGGGGGCACTTCATTAACGACTGTAGAGCTAGGAATTACGTTCCCGGGAAAAAACCCCTTCCCAGAGGGCAGGCTGCTCTTAGTTCTAGTGAGCCGGCGGAAAACTGACGGTCTTGAATCAGATAGAGACCTCTGATTCGAGACGACCTCAAGATACGGTCTCCCCCTTTGTAGCTAATACCCTACACCCTGCAGTCGCCCATATGAATGTGAATGTTGCACTATGGGTTACCAATCAGAACCCTGTAAGGGTAGATGCCTTGTTAGATTCAGGGGCAACCGGAAACTATATAGACCAGACCTATGCCTTCCGCATGGGTATCCCCTGTGAAAAGAAATCGATACCTGAAACAGTTAAAACAGTGGATGGTACGGTACTAACTTCAGGCCCGGTCACCTACCAGACGCTGGCCCTATTAATGAGATTCGGTGAGGATCACTGTGAGTACATCCAGTTCGACCTGATTGACGCCCCTCAGTTCCGACTCATTCTAGGTATGCCTTGGTTGACACTGCATAATCCGTTGGTGAGCTGGGCTTCCCGTACCGTGAGTATGACATCCGAGTATTGCAAGGAACATTGTCGAGAAGGCATACACCAAGACTTCCCCCTTGTTCCCTCGCTCGCTACCTTCTTAGCAAGCGAATGTACAGTTGATTCCTTTTGTTGTGCCTCCACATTAACAGATGAATACAAGTCCTTTCATGCCTTGTTCGACAAACAAAAGGCTACACAATTACCTCCACATCGCACCTACGATTGTCGGATTGACCTCGTTCCGGGTGCAGACATCCCTTGCAGTAGGGTGTATGCCCTGACAGAAAAAGAAACACTGTATCTCAAAACCTATATAGAGGACAATATAGCGTCTGGGTTCATAAGACACTCCACCTCCCCGGCCTCGTCACCCATGTTCTTCATACCGAAGAAGGATTGCGAGGAATTGAGACCATGTATCGACTACCGAGCCATTAACAGGGTGACCATCAAGAACCGCTATCCTCTTCCCCTAATTCCTGTGTTGATGGATCAGTTGAAAGGTGCTCGCTATTTCACGAAACTTGATCTCCGAGGGGCCTATCATCTGGTCCGCGTGATGAAAGGAGATGAATGGAAGACTGCTTTCAGAACTAAGTTTGGTCTCTACGAATATAGAGTTATGCCCTTTGGCCTCTGCAACGCCCCAGCCGCCTTCCAGTTCTTTATGGACGAAGTGTTACGGGGGTGTTTGGAGACATTTTGCGTGGTCTATATAGACGATATTTTAATCTATTCGGTGTCTCTGTCAGACCACATTACCCATGTGAAAATTGTGTTGGAAAGGCTCCAACAAAATTCCCTGTATGCCAAACTGGAGAAATGCCTTTTTCATGTCCAGCAGGTAGCTTTCTTGGGTTATGTTATTGACGCTCATGGATTTCGAATGGACATGAGTAAGGTGCAGGCCATTATCACATGGAAAACGCCACGGAACGTTAAATCTGTGCGAAGCTTCCTCGGTTTTGCAAATTACTATCGGCGTTTTATACAGGATTTCTCCAAAATCATCCATCCCATCACGTCCCTCTTGAGAAAAAATGTTCCTTTCAAATTGGGAGAGGCGGCCGAAACCTCATTTCAACTACTAAAAGAGAAGTTTACACAAGCTCCCATCCTTCGTCATCCAGACCCCAAAATGCCGTTTGTGTTAGAAACTGACGCTTCTCAGTTTGCTCTGGGTGGTGTCCTGTCCCAACGCCATCCTACCTCGGGTCAACTCCACCCGGTGGCGTACTACTCTAAGAAGCTCACCCCGTGTGAGATAAACTACACGATAACAGACAAAGAGCTCTTAGCCATCAAAAGAGCATGTGAAGAATGGAGGCATTACCTCCTAGGAGCGTTGCATACAGTGGAAATCATCACAGACCATCGCAATCTACTGTTCTTAAAGACGGCGAAGGCTTTGACTCCTCGACAATTGCGATGGACCCTCTTCTTCTCAGTCTTTGATTTTGTGATCAAATATAGACCGGGAACTCGTAACGGAAAAGCTGATGCGCTCTCCAGGTTGGGTGAGGAAGAAGCGGCAACCTCGACAGAACCCCCTTTCATTCTAAAGGGGATCGAACCACCAGAAACAGCTCTCGCCTTGATCACCTCTGAAGATTTTCTGGAGGACGTTAGAGTCGCCCTAACGGACCAGGATATCACTGCTTGGGTGCGGGAAGAGCCCACCAAGCGATGTGAAAAGGATAAACTGGCCTATCATTTCCAGGCCTTATATGTCCCCACCTCTGCGTTGCAACGCAAAGTCCTGGAATGGGCGCATGATTCTGTTCTCGGGGGACACATGGGCATCTACAAGACAATCGCTAACGTGGAACGATCCTTCTGGTGGCCTGGTGTCAGATCTGATACCAAAGAATATGTGAAGAACTGTGCGATCTGTGCCCAGGGGAAAGCCAGTCACATCAAACCACCGGGACTGTTACATCTATTACCGATTCCACCCAAGCCGTGGCACACTCTGTCCATGGACTTTATCGTGGAAATGCCCCCTTGTGAGAAACAGACGGTCGTGCTGGTGGTAGTTGACCATCTTACGAAAATGGGACACTTCATCTCCTTACCTGGTCTGCCTTCCTCCAGTGACTTAGCCAAAGTCTTCCTCCAACACATCGTCCGTCCACACGGATTGCTGAGAGTGGTGATTACGGATAGGGGGACTCAATTCACCTCCCGTTTCTGGAAGGCTCTATGTACCATTTTGCAGATCGATGCTCGTCTCTCATCAAGCTATCATCCGCAAACGGATGGTAAAACGGAACGTCTAAATCAGACGTTGGAGCAATACCTGCGTTGTTTCTCGTTACAGAACGCCACAGATTGGACCATCCTCTTGTGGTTGTCGGAGTTCGCCTACAATAACGCAGTACATACCACCTTGGGATGTTCCCCGTTCTTTTGCCTCTATGGGTTCCATCCAAACATGCTTCCCTTTGAATGGCCGGCTGAATCTTTGGTTCCGGCCATACAGGAACATCATGCTCATCTGCGGGCTATTCTGATCGAGGCTCGGAACAATCTAGAAAAAGCCCAAGCAGCCCAGAAGACGTTCGCAGATAAGAGGCGTACTCCTGAACCCGAATATAAGGTGGGGGACAAGGTGTGGCTTTCTACACGCAACCTGCATCTTAAAGGACTTACGAAGTTGAAGCCTAAGTATGTTGGTCCCTATGGCATTTGTGAGAGGATAAATGCTGTAGCCATGAAACTCTCGTTGCCAGTGTCTTGGATGATTCATCCTGTATTTCATGTATCGCTCCTACGTCCGTGTCTTCCGAGTGTGAGGTTGCCTGATCGTCCTCTTCCGGTGGAAATCGAGGGCCACGAAGAGTATGAAGTGCTTTCTATTCTGGACTCTCGCTTGGTCCGAGGCCGGATCCAATACCTGGTGGATTGGAAAGGATTCGGCCCCGAAGACAGGACCTGGGAACCCTTGGACCATCTTCATTGTCCAGATTTGGTAGAACAATTCCATGAGCGGTTTCCCGGGAAGCCAGGACGTCCGCCGGGACGGCGGTCCACGAGAGGGGGTTCTGTAGCGATCGCTACCATCGACAAGGCCAAATGCAAAAGATTCTGTATTTCCAGTCCTTTGCGGAAACACTACAAGTCCCAGAAGGCCATCCGGCGCTGGGGGTTGGCTCAATGGGAGGACGTTATATAAGCTCCACCTTCTGAACACAACGGGGCTTGTCAATCGTGTTCTGTACTTGCTCATAGTGGATGAGCCTTCTCGCTACGAGTAGGATTCTTGAGGACGACGCCGATCAAAAGCCAGCGTGGTCAGTTGTACCCTATTCTGCACTACGCCAATCAAAAGCCAGCGTGGTCATTACCTTGATCTGCACGACGCCGATGAACAGCCAGCGTGGTCAGATATCTGGAGATTCTCTGTTCCGAGTCATATTCAGTCATGCAAGTACCCAGAGGAGTTCGGGCTCGCCTCCTATTCTTTTGTATACTTTTTCTGTTCAAAGCGGTACCAAAGCTGCCGCCATTTCTTGTTTACTTTGCGGGGAAAGTCTGTGTTCTCTGTCAGTGGCTACTGACGTTATTTGATAATTGGTCTACTCAATTCCACAAGGAGGATTGTGGATCTTGTAAGCGTTGTGCTTTCCACGCTTGTAGTTCGTAGTCCAGAGAAGTATTTTGTGCTTACGACCTGGTAGGCAGAGGAGTGAAGTTAACTTCTCAGTACTTTTGGTTACACTATCATTTTTGTACTTTGCTTGGAATTCCTTTAAGGATACATTGGGTGGACAAACTGGTGAGTAGGGAAGACAGGGGAAGAATTCAGGGTTCACATAAGTTCCGCTGCAGAACTAATCTCTTGCTCTCTGTCTCCTCCTCTACCTGCAGTGTCCCTGTACCAGTAACCTCATGGTGTAACGACCAGACGATACCAAAAGTGCCTGTTCCCCGATGCCAATCCACCTCCCGGCCCCTATTCGTACAGGCTCAAACAGTGGGTAAATTCCATTGTAGGGGTTTGTGTGGAGCGGAGTTGGAAGGACTATCGTCTATCGTCTCTGCTGGCCATCAGAGTAAGGTTAGTGGCGCTTGCGTATTCTTGCGCTGCTCTCAATCCCGACAGTGAGACTGTTTGATGCAGGGGGAGGCAAGAAGGAGGCAGCAGTAAATGAAAATGTCGGAGCGCGAGTGAGTCGGGCGGGAGGGGGGCGCGAGTGAGTCAGGGCGGGAGGGGGGCGCGAGTGAGTCGGGGCGGGAGGGGGGCGGGAGTGAGTCGGGCGGGAGGGTGGCGCGAGTGAGTCAGGGCAGGAGGGGGGCGCGAGTGAGCCGGGCGGGAGGGAGTCGGTGCGGGAGGGAGTCGGTGCGGTAGGGGGTCAGGGCAGGAGCGGGTGTACTGCCCCCAGCCTCTTTCTGCCCCAGGCAACGCTGGGGCGGGCTGCTAGTATATATATATATATATGTATATATATGTATATATATATATATATATATATATATATATATATATATATATATATATATATATATATATATATTCACTGAAAAAAACAAAGATAAAAAATCAAAGGTGAAAATTTCAGTTAAAACATACTGTTTTAAACAAACAAAACGCATATATTCACCAGTTATAGTTATTTCAAGTAACTTATAACTTCTGCACTGCCATGCACAGTGTTCTTACAATAAAAGTAATCTCAAATGTTATAGACTACAGTTAAGTGAAAACGTGAAGATTTCATAGACAATGTAATATATTCAACACAAATGAAATACAGTGGCCATGGGGGTCAGGGCAATCCCCCACAGGCCCAAAGCCTTGGATTGCTGTGAGTGTCCCAAGGCCATGTACTGGCTGTTAGATGGGAGGCTGCACTCTGCGCCCTCCCCTGTAAGACTCACATTGCTCCAGGGATGGGGTCTTTGTGGTCTTATAATGGCTTGGGAAGGAGGGGGACACATGCCCCTTCACCCCAAAACAATAATAGTGCCTGGTCGTATGTGGTCCCCGGGCCATTATTAGAAATTTGACAACGCCCCACTAACCGCCCATGAGCCCCCGGCCATGGCCGGAGACTGCCCCCCCCTTTTTTTACTCCACCCCTGTTGCTTGGCTCCTCTGCAGAACCATGGACCTGTAAAAAACAGTTTTTTGTCCCCACAGGAGGAGGGGTCGCCCTGGAAAGCCTCCACCAGGCCAAGGGAATCAGGGTATGGATAAGTGCTGCAATCACAATCAGTTTTGAAGACATATGCAGGGCAGAACTAGTGTGTGTACAACCACATTATACTGTTTCTCCAACTTCTTTTTCATCAAATTTTGGGTACAGAATAAATATGGTAGAATACCATTATATTAACCTTAAAATAATCTTGCCAGGTCTATGGGAAATTTTAATTTCTCAATATGGGAAATGCTGTTCTTTCAGAAAACTTCATACTTTAATGCTACATACTTATGTTTTTAATATTTTATCTACTTTATGTTTTTAATTTCACCTCCCATTATAACTGATCTGTATTGGTTGTCCACTATTCTTCAAGAGTGTGTGAGAGAGCAAAGTTATATTTTAATAAAACTTGAACAATTGCATTTCATTATGTTAAAAATAAAATTTCAAACCATTTTTAAGACTGAAGCTGTTATAGTATTACCTACAGTGTCAGTGTACTCACCTGAACGAAAAAGAACCTAAGCTTGGCAAAGACCTGACATCTGATTTAGAGATGGGGAGGAAAGTAAAATTTCCTGGATCCCAGTGATTACAATTAATCTGCTGTCTACTGGAGTACCGCTGGTGGAATCAGTGCCCGCACATCGTAGAATGATGTCAGGTGACAGTTTTTGACAGATTTTGGTGTTATTTTAGAATATCATTGTCAGAATTACATTTGGCATAAATATTGTGCCCTAAATATCATTTACACACATATTGCTCCATTTAAATATAAATAAAATATCAAAGATGCATAATGAACTGTAGAAACATAAAATGTATCTTTAATAGTAATTTGTGTTCAAACTTTATCATATCTGATATTTTTAAACACCAATTCACAAGATTTTGCTGCAATTTATAGGGTTGTTTAAATTTTGGTGGGAGACCCGCTGTCCCTCCAGCATGTTAGTTTATAACGTCTGACAACCTGGTGGATGGCCACCTCCAACATTTAGAGATTTGCCCCATGTTGGCCATGGTGGCTCCTGTGAAGACGCAAAGGGCCTGATTCTCAAAGGTGAATGTAAACTTTACAGTAAGTTTACTCTTTTGCAGTATTCACAAACTATGTGTGTAGTTTTACGACTCCGCACTCCCCATACTTATATATGCATAGTTCTCCGCACCCGTAGATTCCACAGCCAGAGCAGAGAACTCAGCATACATAAGTATAGGGAGTGCAGAGTATTTTGTAAATTGGATTTTGTAATGTAACAAAACATACAACAAATTGCAATTTGAGAATCAGGCCCAGAGTTTGCTGAGCAGCCACCATGATTTATGCTACTGCTCAGCCTGAAATTTCAGAGTGAGCTGGGAGCACTTACTAAGTTAGACAAGAGTTTTATAAAGTAAACTTACAAATACTCTGAGCAAACCTTTGTGAATCGAGGACATATAAAGCGGTGAATTGAGTATTAAGCGCATTTTAATGTACATATATAGCTCCTTCTCTCGTTGATTGCCCTATAATCATCCTTCTATTTACAAATGTAGATTTGAATTACTTACACAATGAAAGTACCATGTTTAGCTTATACACTAACCATGTTCAATTTACATACTTTAGTAGGAGAGATCATGCAAAGACCTGCATTGCCACAGGGAGCAGAGTTCTATTTCCACTGAGAGGAAGAAACACATTTCCATGAGAAGAAGAACTGAGCATTTGAAATGAATGGAGTCATGATCAATAAAGGCATGTCAAATAGAACTCAAATACATTCAGTTAGACCCATTCAGTATCAATGTAATGTAAGGTTTATATAAAAGCATGCCTCATAGCATAAGCTGCTTGCTTGGTGATGAAGTCACACCCTTTTAGAGCAGCGTACTTGTTGTGCAGTGCATTTCTCAAATTCTGACAGCTATTTCACACATGTCCATACATGGTGCAAAATATATGCTTCACCAAAATATTTTTATTGCATATTACAATTGAAAAGAGGATCTTGAGTCCAATATGTGTATTTATCTAGAATTATCTTAGAAATGCATTAAATGACTTGCTTATCATATTTGAGAAAGTGCAACCTGTACCCTACTCTAAGTACAGAAAAGTAGCTGATTTAGAACTATAGGGAGAATATGGCTAAAATGTTTGCACTCAAATTATACCACTTTGCACTGTTATTGTCATTCTAGCTTTATGATCAGGGATCAGAAGTATCTACAACTTATTTGCCTAGCCCCACTTCTGTTTTCCCGCTCCTATATTGTTTCTTTCTAGTGCGTTTTGTGGTTAATTCTCAAACATGCTGTGTAGTAATGCAGTTGTTCTGTATGGGGGGATTTGGAGTTGTATTCAATTAGGGTATTCATAGGGAACACATTGACTGCTTTTAATTTGAGACATGGACTTGGTGGTATGGAGTTGAGGAATAGAATAGGTATTGATTAAGGATTGAATGTGTTGTGGGGGGTTGCTTTTAGTCGCTTTGGCATTATATTTTTGTCTGCATTGCTTTATCAAATAAAACTTTAATTGTAAAAAAAGTTGCATTTATTTGGCCAATTAGCTACTTTTACTAATACTAAGAGAGCCTGTTCATGATGTTGACAAGATCGTTAAATTCTCTTGCCATGACCCTTGTAAAGCCTCGAAATTCCCAATTCCGAGGAATGGAAATACAATTGTCCGTCTAAGAGGTCAAGGCTTTTGCAGATCAGGGTCATGTTGCCTCTCTATAATGTCCAGGTGACACTTGTTACTACAATTATTGTTGATGTGGTCACATTTATTCAATACTAAAGGGCAGATTCACAAAAGTTCAGGAAAATGTAATTGATTTAGTATGTATTGGTTATACTTACAAATGATGCAGCTAGAATGTGTGTCTGTGTATTTGGGATCAACATAGCATTTTGTGAATCTGCTTATAAGCATGCATGCCCAACAAGATTCTTGGGGATCCAGCGATATGTGGACATCTTTAATTTAAGCTCTGCCTACACAGCTTTCTTGAGGTTTACTATTGAGTATTTGGTGATTTTTTTTATTTTGGGAGCTGTAGAACAATTTTCCACGGAGGAATATGAAGTACACAAATCACATTTTACTCATAAAAGGGAGCCCAGGTTTAAATTGGAGCATCAAGGTGACTGGCAGTGAGATATCATTGAAAATAAGTAACTTATAGAGATCTGTGGAATTAGTATTTAGTTGTCCATGTATTCAATACAGATCTAGCCACATTCCCCAATCAATAGAAACTTCATTGTAAGGTTCTAAGCTACAATCAGCTCTTTTTGTATGAATCCTGGAGTGACTGGATGCAGCATCAATAAATGGCCACTGGTAGAAGGACAGACAGAGTTCTTGTGCAGGAGTCGGTTTCATTTGAAAGGCACAATTTGTCATAAACTCATTTCAAAACACAAATGTTGAGATGAAAACACAAATATGAGAAGCAAAACACCACATTTTAGTGAGTGTTCTGTTTTAGTTTTCTTCACTAGAGTGCTGTCTTAGAAACTATGTGATTATGTGAAGCTTACAAAAAAGCATACTAGGCTCGCTTTTCTCATTTGTATCCAAAATTAGTAATAATGTGTTGATATGGAATGAACCTCTATTATGCAAATGATTTCCACGAAAATGTGGAAATTTGTTTAGCTGATGTCTCTAGCTTTTGCCCAGATACTGTATTGCATAAATATGTATTCCTGTCTCCATTTGTTTTCCTACTATTTTTATTTGCTTTTTAGGATCAAAACCACAATATTTCTATGAACGTCAACAGAAAGACTAGAATCAGTTTTCACATTAGCACTAAAGTTCCACCAACTTCTTATTAATGTTAGAATGTGTCACCACAAAGTTAGACCAAAGACCAATAAACCTTATTGAAATACTCTCATGATATATTAAAACATTCAGAAGTAAAAATAGAAGATGAACTCCGCAATTTATTTTTTTCCAGCTAACTCTGTGTAGGGCTGGAAATTGACCTGTCTGCAAAAGCATTACAGATCCATAATTGCCTCTTTAAAGTTTCTAAGAAGCAAGGCTTTTGTTATCTCAGACTGAAGATAATCACTAATATGGTATCTAGATTTTTGCACGGTTTGGCCATGTACCATATGTCCTTAGATGGATGCACTCACTTTGAGCCACTAACCAGGTGGACACATTTAGTGTGCCTACTGGAGAAATCTCTGAAGAATGGCACACAAAGCTGACTGCAACCTTACAGGCATGTCCCACACTCTGGGAGGTTGAATGACCTCCTTAAAAGGTACACTGGACTGGCCCCTGCTAACCTGCAGAAACACTAACAAAGGCCATGCTGTCACTGTCTTTGTGAGTGCAGAACGCATGCTATATTATACGTGGATCTCTGAAGTTCCCCAAAAACGTATCTGCAGTTTTCGACCGCCCACATGTGGGATTGTGGCGTTCATAAAATGTGAGAGGAATAAACTTCACTAAAACACACAGTGTTGGTTAAACTATGTGTGTATGCTGTGTGCTGCTGCCTACAGACTAATAGCTAACATTGACTTAGCTCATGCTCCAAATTCAAAACATTTTTATTTAATGTGGCACATTACCCTGGTTTGTATACCTGGCACACAGCAGTGAGGATTGGCACTGGTGCTACCAGGGCCCACACACCCGCCTTGTAATCTCACCCCTGATGGTAAGCCACGTGTATAAGTTATGTAACAACAAAACTATGTCAATGGAGCTGTAAAATTCTCTACTCAAATTATGCAAACTGCAGGTCAATAGAATTTGCTGACTGAGTCTTAATCGTGGGTGCACAGTTTGCCTCAACAATTTTTAATGAGCATAGTACCACAAAGTCAAATTATGCTGTGGGCAGGGTGACTCTGAAACATACATGTATTATTGAGAGAAAGCATCCCAGCCTGCAAATGTTATGTTTGAGGAGCTCAGCCACAATGCTTTTCAGGAGAAGCATCATACATGATTGCATTAAAAATGGCACAGTCCGTTACTTAAGAGAATTAAAGAGAGATTTCACACACTGTGTTTATTCCAGAGAAATATCTAAAAGTTGTGTGACCCTCCCAGCACTACTTGTAACACTCAATGGCTCCTGCTCTCACCTCACTTCCTGTTGCAACTCTTAGTCCTTCTTTCCTGAGCCATTTATTGTCTTTATGGACATGACCTTGTAGGATATTGCTAAGTCAAAATTATGTACCTTCATGGAGGGATACAGAATCATAAAGGGCGTGCTTACGGTCTATCTGGTCAGCAAACACCTCCCCATAGATCATCCAGTAGGGCATGTAGAAGATGTTTTTAGCAAGCTTCCAGGACGGCTCCTCGTTTGGAAAAAGGATCGACTGCCGGGCAACACCGAAACTCATCAAAATTACCAACATGATGATCACAAAATACATCATGTCTATCATCTGAAATTAAAAAGAAATATAAACCACATTAGAGTGTGCTATTTAATAATAGTATTATCATCACATGAATCATTTTTATGATCACAAAATAAAATTATTCAAGATCAAGATTTAGAAACCAGACTACGATGGATTTTCAAACAACTAATATACTTAAAAGAAATACAACTTTTGTTTAGTTCTTTCTACAAAAACAAACTTTAGTTAATGTGCATAGAGGATTCTTTGGCTTCATCCTAGAGAACTATTACTCTCCCACCACATACTATTTGCTGTATGGGGTATCATTCTCTCTTCTATGGGGTGCTTGAATTGAAATGCAGGCGTGTTAGATCTGGCATCCTTAGGGTGGTCTTTCTCCCGCCTTTTTGCCTTTTACCTACTGTTTTGCTGACTATCTTTTTGTTGGCCTTAGGACTCTGAACACTTTACCACTATTAAGTAGTGCTAGAGTGCATATGCTTCTTCCCTACACAGGTTTATGATTTGTGTATATCTGATTGATACATGTAATTTACATATAAGTCCCTTGTAAAGTGGTACCCCCTGCACCCATGGCGTGTAAGTTAATGCTACTAGTGGGCTGCAGCACTGCTTGTGTCACCCACAGAAGTAGCCTTTCAACCCTGTCTCAGTCCTGCCACTGCAGTTCCTGTGTGTGCAGTTTACTGCCACTTCAACTTGGCATTTAAAACTACTTGCCAAGCCTTAAAATCCCCTTTTAATATGAGTCACCCCTAAGGTAGGCCCTAAGTATCCGTGAGAGCAGGATGCTATATAAGTAAAAAGGTAGGACATGTACTTTTATTTTTGGCATGTCCTGGTAGTGACAAACAACCTATTTCATTTTTCACTACCGTGAGGCCAACTCCTCTCATAGGTTAGCATTGGGAATTATCTTATACCTTTTAACTGGTAATTCCAGATCAGAAGGGAGTAGCTTTTTGATGTTTTATATGTTTGGTATGGTATTGATAAATTCTACTTACTTGTGAGGCGGGATTTAACTTTACTATTTTAGAAATGTCACGTTTAGAAAGTGGACAATTCTCTGCACTTACTGCTCTATGTGCCCAACAGTCTGTCTCTAATACATGTCTGGGTTTGGTTGGGTAACATTCCCGCTAGACAGGCACAACACAGGTCACTCAACTGCATTTACTTTCATCTGCATTCTGATGGGTCTTCCTAGGCTGGGAGGGGCTTGTCCTCCACCTGAAAGGTTGTGTTCTTCCCAACACAAGGTACTGATAACCCAAAATCGGTTGCCTGGCAGACAAGCTTGGGTTGAAAGGGATCCTTGGGCAATTCAAAGAACTCCTGTGACGTGTCTTCATAAAGGTACTTTTGGGTACAAGTACTAAGTCTCTGAACCTCTAAAAACGGACACTTTTGGACATGTATCCAGACATCGCTGACTTTAATGTGCACATTACCAGAAGGACTGCTGTGCTGCCATGAGGGACTGCCACTTGGCTAACTGCTATGGCTCTGCTGTGTTGGCCTGTCGCTTGTTGAGCTGCAGGAGGGACTGCCACTGTGCTATCTGCCTTGCTGTGCTGGCCTGCTGCCTGCTACCTCAGCATTGTGCCTATGAGTGTTCTCCAATGACTTGTTAGCTTGCCCCCTGGTCCCCGTAGTTTCAGGGCCATCAAAGACTTCCCTTCCTGGCTCTTTAATATGCTGAAAGAGATGCTCTCTGAGCCCTAGCATCAGGAAGGACTTTGCCATGAAGAAACGAGCACCATCTTGGGTCCGAGCTGACACCACAGAATTGAGGGAAGCCTTTCCAGCATGGCCCCCTTGTCGTCATAACAACCATCACTGGATGGACGCGTCTGCCGAGGCCGTGCTGCAAGCCACAGAGGAGACCAGCGGGACTTCATCGAACCTGCCATAACTGCTCGAAGGCAGCCCCGCCCAGCCTGATGCTGCACCGTTTTTCCCACAGGAGGGTCCCTAGTGCACTGAGAGGTACTGTGATGGCCCAGGGCGACGCGTCAGCCCAATAATTTGTGCACCCCGGTCCCAAGAGACTTGTGGCTAATTATTGGTTTGGGGGTACCTGGGAACTTGCCTGGCACAATATGCATATCTGTTGATCCCTTGCCAAGACCCCTGTTCTTCCCCCAGTCCAGCATGTCCGCAATGAGCATTGCTCATGAGTGCTCTGCCTGCACTCTCCACTGAATACTACCGTAATTACCCTAAGAAGAATGATCGTATTTCTGTTAGCATTGTGATTTTACATGCATACTTGACAACGCTATAACTCGAAAAGTATACAATGTATTTTTAATATTTTGGTCTTATGTTGCTCCTAATACAACGCCTATTTTTTTTATAAACCTGTGTGGAGACTTTTTGTGGTGTATTCATTGCGCTACTGTGTGGGTGTTGTGCACAAAAACTTTACACATTGCCTCTTTAGGTAAGCCTTCCAGCTCTGCGCCAAGCTACGAGAGGGTGAACCCAGGTTATCTCAGTTGTGTATCTAGTCTACCCTGACTAGAGTGGTGGGTTCTGCTTGGCTTGGGTGTATACCTTAGCTAACCAGACAATCTCATTTCTAACGAGGAGGGACTATTTTACATCTAAAAAGTGCATTCACTCTTCACACATTCAATACTTTAAGGTGCACATACACTCATTCGCTATTCACAACAATCCTTTTCAGGAGTTGAATAAGAGCCTGACCTTAAGATCATCAACTTATGATGTCGACTCAGATGAGTCAGATTGGGACTAAGTGGCTTCAAGATGATTGCCAGATCTTACATGAATTAAGCTGGCTGTCTTGGTTTTAGGCCATTCGATCTCCTACCAGTGCTATTTCATTTATCTTTAAAACGCACTATTATGTGACACCTGTGGTGCCCTGTGCATCTGGCAGTGAGTCTTCTGCTGTCTCCAGGTGCTGCTCACACATTCAGCATGCCCCATAGCTCCTTGTGATCCTGAAAACCATTAGAAATGTGGAGCCTGCCTGAAAGATAAACAGGGATTGCTATTCACAATGCTTTGTAAATGGTGCACTTCATAAATGTAAAAATACTTTGTAAATGAAGAAACTGATTTTGAAGATAGTGTGCAAGGGCAAGGAGAGCCAATGGAGTTCCATCAGGATAGGGATGACGTGAACATATTTTTTTCGGTTAGTCCCTAAAGGCAAATTTTTCTTCTTTGCATACAATTTAATTACCACTCAGTCAGTACTGTGTAGACTCTTTGGATCATTAACCATGGGTTCCTCTAACCAGAGTAATAGCCATGGATTGCTCCGCTCTCACTCCTGGGTTTTACTTTATGTGAGTCGCTCATCTGTCACTCCTGAGGAAACTCTTCAGATTTAACATTATTGCCTGTATGCAGTTCATACTTGGGGGTTCCTCTCTATTTCCTATTAACAACATCTCCTTTTGCTGGTTTCTCCTGTGCATAGCAGTGTATTACTCTTCAGTGACCATTGGGTGGATAGTATAGATCACCTTCTTTGGCTGTGTGTCAGTGCATGTCTATAAGTTGCTCCTCTGCCAATGCTAAATGGGCTCTCCTTTAGCATGGCTTCCAGTAGCCTAAATGCTGCAATCTTTTACTTCTTGGTGGGCTCCAAAGAGCATTATCTTGGCTGTCTTTAGTCCAGCTCATTCCTGAGGGTTCTTCCTTTGCAGCTGAAACACAAACAAGAACCTCAACCTTTGCCCTCTAGGACCGTGGGCTAGTACACATACACAGCCATCTCTCACACTACTGCTAGAGATTGTCCCCTACTAATGCTCTCTCTTTTCTCCACACTTATTTCTCTTTTGATGTTGGTGTGCTTGCCCTGCATTCTATTTTGTCTATGTACCCAGTTGTCTATGGCCCCCACTTGACCTTAAGCCAAATAAATTCTGATCATTTGTTTTGTAGGCCCTAATTATTACATCATGTTGTGTCTTTTTTCTGATTGCTTTGTGATACTCCCTTCCTCCTTTTGAGACTTAGTTGTTGTTGCAGATTTTCTCAGTGTGAGCGTACTTCTGCAGGTTTGAACTTTGAATGGACAGACCTTTTTCCAACATGTGTACAGAAATATAGGGACATATTTACAGGGGGATATCGCCACCAGAATGTCACTCTTAGCGAAATTCTGGTGACGATATCCCCTTATTCTTAGTTACAAGGCATGTTAAGCCACTTAATGTGGCTTTACCCCACCTTGTAAATAAGGCCCCCTGTTCTTGCTTCACTTAGAGTGAAAGGGAAGTGCAATTGGTATGCGTTCTGCCACAACATCCGTTTTCGACGCTGCCCCATATTTACAAGGCTGGGGCAGCGCCAAAAAAAGGCAAGGTAATACTTGGTCTTACATTGGCGATACTAGGAGAACTTATTAATTACTACTCGATTTCTGCTTTCTCTGCATTATGCAGAACACATAGAAAGAGTAACTAGCCTTTAAGGATTGTTTATGTGCAGAAAGGTTTTCCCTTCCTGCACATAAACCATCACCCTGGCATAGCTGACACCTTTGCAACATGGCCCAAGCGTGCCTGTACTGGCGCTAGGCACCTTTATTAGCATTAAAACTAGGGAAAAACACAGGGGTGCATAGCATTTTTGAAAATACATCCCTGCATTTTAAAAATGTCGGCACAAGGTGTTACTAATTTTTGAGTAACACTACGCTCTGACATTTTGTTGTAAATATCGCCCATTGTGAGGTAACCAAGCAGGAGAATAAGGCCTGTAAAACCTCAGTTTTACTGCCAGAGTTAGGTTGATTGCTCTCTCTCTAAATGTCTGTACTCATTTCTCTGCATTTCTTTCTTTCTTGCCCTGACTATACCTGCCGGCCCACCTCCCTTCACTATACAGAGAGGAAGCTACAGAGAGACAATTGCCCATGGCCCCATGTTAATATACATCGTTTAATTTATTACATTTTATTACATTTACCATCTGCCATTGCAAAGGAAACAATCACAAAATGTGCAATATTTTTATTGCATCTAGTAAGTTGCTCATTGTGACTGTATTTTCAGTTTTCCGAGTTACTTTCTCAGACAGGAACAATTTTGTGAAATTGGTGTAAATACATGAAACTTGCCTCACTGTCACCTATATTTGGAATAGATTGTGTCCTAGCTTGCCTCTGCCTAAACTGACTATAGAATTTTGTTAGGTATATTGTTGCTAACTACGGTGTTTCAAAATAATTATTCATAAAATGAATCCTTGGTGCATAAATTATAGGAAAACCATTAACAGCTAATATAAATTGAATTGTCAGTTGAGAAATTGGTTATCTTTTTTGCAAAACCGAACAGTTGAAAGAAGGAAGCATCAGGGAAAAAACCTATCATTTGTAGGTGATGAATTAACAGCCGAGTGTTAGAGCCTCACTGTATGAGCTTGTTCAGGTTGGAAGGAACCGAAGACATGCTGGCCCACTCTCTCAAAGATGGCCCTAAATAATGCTGAGCGTCAAAGATTAGGGCATGGCTAGAGTTACTATCTCCATCTTTAAAATCTAGGTGCACACAATGATTTACAAGGATAAACAATTTTCTCTGACAGTATGTGACTGGGCTGTAGGACAGTAGCACAGGCACTGTTCTACTTTCTACAAAGTTCTCTCAAACCAATTGTTACCTCATTCCTTCGGGATTGTAAAGGTGCAACAACTGTATTCTTAAGTAAAACGTAATGTCACCGAAGCCCAGTTCTTAGTAGATATAGCTATCAGTGAATCCAAAGCTGTAAAAGAGAAGTAGGATAAAGTAGAACATCACTGTCACTTTACCTACCCCTAGAGAGTGTGTAAGCAAGAGCCTGATGATTGTACTAGTCAAAAATGGCCGAGCTGTTTTCACAGCAATGTCCTGATTTGTGTGGACTTCCAAGTGGAACAGTAACAGAGTAAAACCAGTGCAGAAGGAGAGGGGAATCGGGACTCCAATAGAAAGAGTCTTGTGTTGGGACTAATACCCTATCAACCCTTATATTCATATAACTCTGCACTACTAGTGTCACTATGCAGATTTGTGATTCTCAACTATTAATTTTGAAGCAAAACGGCTTTTTTGTTTAGCAATAATTTATTTTAAATCAAACATTCCTACCCAGCAGCATGTTTTACTCATGCAGTTCGATGTAGACAGCCTAATTTATTTCAATACAGAAAAATAATTTGCATTGAATTGTTAGCCAATGATTTCTCATTGAGGTGAACATAAAACCCTAGTTACATTGTTGATTAGACCCTTACAATTCTGTACATAAATTGAATTCGGGATTTCCCGTGAGTGAGTGAATCAGAGATGTTGAGTGCAACCAACATAATTTAGTAGGGATCTATCAAACAAGTAACATTTACTTGTCTGCGAGTTGTTCAAGGCATACACTCTACATACACTCTTGTTTCGTTTGCTCCAGGTTAACTGAACCGTATTCTGGAAGAGACAACGGGAACAGGGAAACATATCTCACCATCTTCCCAATCATCATGACATATGGGCCCAGGTACTTGTTCACTCCAAAGATGTCCAGCAGTCGAATGTACCAGTAAATGATGTTGACGCAGTACACAACTCGACCGTAGCTGCTGAGTGGCTGCTCCTGCAGGCGAAGCACCATTCCAAAGGCAAAGAGGAGGATGGAGACCAGGTCAGTGACATTCCAGTACTCCTGGAGCCACACCTTCACCTTCTGCAGCAGCTTTCCAGGCTCTGACATCAAAATCTACAACAGAGAACAGACACTTATTTATATCTGTAACATGCAGAGCGAAAGAGGAGTCGGGAGTACGGTGGGGAAAGATAGTAGATGAAGGGGTGATGGCAAGAATAGAAACAGACTTTGGAGAGAAAGAGGGAGAAACATCATCTGTTCAGAAAAGGAGATGGGCCAGGTTTATTTTGGAGCTTTGCATAAACTTGCCTTCTTTATTAGTGGTTGGTAGGACGTTTCACAACGTTGACCTGTGAGCCCTGGTCTGAAGTAAGGCTATATGTGTGTATGGCTTTGTGTATTAGACTGAGTACCCTGCATTTACTGTAGATTAAATTGGGAACCAACGAAGATTGAAATTCAGATGTGTGTTCTTGAACCCTGAGAGAGAACATAAGGCCCGATGTAGGTGCCCTAATACCAGTCGGAAACGGTCGAATTCGGCCGTTTCCGACCGGTATTACGGTTTTCAGATGTAGGGCATGCATTTACAGAATCAATATTTTACCGATTCTGTATTTACCGATTCTGTAAAATTACCGAATCGGTAAATACAGACTCGGTAAAATACCGATTCTGTAAATGCAGATGTAGCTGACACATGTCAGAGTGCCACAGGGCTTTAAAAATCGGTATTTTACCACCCAATCCAATTGGGTGGTAAAATACCGAATCCAGGTGTGCATGCACATCTGTGCATGCACACCTGTGCCATGTGACACACAGACAAGCCCATAGGGCATGTATGTGTGCCACATGGCACACAAGCCTGTAATTGGGGTGCTAGAGGGTGTCAAAGTGACACCCCCTGCACCCTTGCAAGAATGGGTAATTACCGAATTGGTAAATACCGATTCGGTATTCCACATTGATTCCTATGGGCTTCAAGGCTTGAAGCCCATAGGAATCAATGGGGGATACCGATTCGGTATTTACAGAATCGGTAAATACTGAATCTTACAGATTCGGTATTTACCGAATCTGAATTACCTACATTTCCCCCCCTCTAATTTACCACTTCTTAAATACCGAAT
The DNA here is from genome assembly GCF_964263255.1 of Lissotriton vulgaris. Lineage (NCBI taxonomy): Eukaryota > Metazoa > Chordata > Amphibia > Caudata > Salamandridae > Lissotriton > Lissotriton vulgaris. The sequence continues at coordinate 913,120,956 of NC_141689.1, forward strand.
CGGTATGATTCGGTATTTTAGAAGTGGTAAATTAGATTTAGCTACATCGGGCACCTAGTCCTGTTTCTTTTTTGGGCCCTGACATGAAAGCTGGATGATTAGCTTTTCATTATGATACTGCTGTAGGAGGGGGTTGTGGAATGTAGAGGCCATGTCTTTTAGGTGCCATGTAGAGACCCAGATGACCGGTTGATCAGTCGAACGGGCTTGGTGGAACTCTTCTGAGCAGTGAAATGAAGTTGGCCTTTGCCTAAACAGCCCACCACTGTATTGATCTCTAGAGCATGACGACTTGGACACTAGGTGAACGCGATAGGATCAGGAGGGTGTGACAGGCAGACATGCACCACAGAGACACAGTAGTGTAGAGCTGTATGCAAATCTCAATGGAGCCACTCACTTGGTCCCTCATTGAGCTACTTACTTTCCACCCTTGATGTTGTCACTAAGCACATACAACAACTATTAACACTACTTGACAGACCTCCAAAGATAGGGCTATAATAGGAATGTTTACTAAATTATATAATCACAGACACACGAGGCTATCATAAATAGATCCTACAGGCAATCAATCCATGCAGCTAATAAATTGTGCTGCAAGAGTTGGCACCTATCGCTTCAAACCCAGTGCCTGCTTCTAATGCTCTAAGCTCTGAAAAATTCAAATGGTCCAGGGAGAAAATAAGAACATTTCAGGTGGAAAAAATTAGATGCTATTTAAAGAGCCAGTAGGTGCATTCCAGGTATATTTACATTGGTCCATAAAAATAGCAAACTGACAATCAAGCAGAGAGGACCCCTATCAAAGCAGGCTTTTGTGGCCTATTGGACAGAGGGTAACAACTGTTTCTCTGTTGAGCAAGAGCTCAAATCAACGAGAGCCACAAAAGGAAGTCTTGGAAGAAGGGGTGCAGTAATTACAAATGCTTACACTTGAAGAGAGCAGGCATAATGCGCTGCAGCCACTCCAAAGAAGGTCAAATGTCCCTTAATGCAAAAAGTTTCTGAACAAGCATTTCCAAAGTTTGCCAACTTACTCTACAGGAAAAATATGCAAATACAAATGCAGACGAAAAGTGGTGGAAAAGTTATCCTCTTTCTAGGTCCTTTTTTTTTCCCAAATATTTTTATTGGATTTTTTAAATATTTATTCCCCCCACCTCCCCTGGACAGGTAGACATTCTTTACAGGAAAAAAGAAACAATAACATAAATACATGACAGCATCAATGTTAATTAGTTTTGTGCGTCTCTCCATTGTGTAAGAGCGGTCCAAATTTTCATGCCTCTTTTACGTCGCGATCTGCCTTTTCATTTATATATAGCTATCTCGATGTTATACACGGCTAAAAGCCTGGCTAGCCACTGTTGAAAGGAGGGTATTAGCGGGTCAAGCCAGGCCGAGGCTAGGCATAGCCGCAGAACTGCCATAGCAATGAATATAAAACAGTGACCACTCTCAGGGTTATCTGGATGTTCCAACCCAAGTACTATTGCTTCATGTGACAAAGTAACACTTCTGCAAAGAACTGAGCTTAAGAACCTCTCTATTTCTTGTATTAGTGGTAATAGTACTGGACAAGAGGCAAAAATATGAACAGAATCTGCTTTGGGTAAATTACATCTAGGGCAGCGAGTCCCTTTGCCAGTTCCCCACTTTGCAATTTTATCCGGCGTATAGTAGAGAAAAAAGCAGGTTTTGTAAAATTGCGCTTGAAGTTTGGTGGAAATAAGAATGGTTTGGGATAGCTGATAGGAATATAAAAATCCCTCCTTTGAGATATTAAGTTTGCTTTGCCACTTCATTGCAGTTTTATCTAAATCGTCCGAGAGTGTATCCAGTAGTGACCCATACACCCCGTCTATTGAGTCTTTCTTAGTATGTACGATTATCTCTACTACTGTAGATTTTTCAACGGGTATCCGTGTCCCAAGTTAATGAATTAAGAAATCCCTTATTTGGAGGTACTTGAAAAAGTCCCGCCAATCTAAGTTAAATTCTTCCTTCAATATATTAAAGGATTTAATTCCCTGAATAGAGTAGAAATCCCCTAGTTGTGTTATTCCTAGATTATACCATTTGTTTACATAATTGTCCTTAAAAATTATTGGAGGAAGAATAGGATTATTCAAAACTGGAGTATAATATGAGATTGGTCCTATTCCTAATATTTTCTTTACGGCCTTCCATACTTTAAAAATACTATAAAGTGTCTTAAATTTGACTTTTTTGTGGTAGCTGTCGTGAGTGTGCCTCCAAAAATAACCATAGCTAGAATTCCCCACCAATAGCTGAAAGATTGAAGCGGTGTGTTCATCTGGGTTTTCTCCCCCTCGCAGTAGTTCCTTACTATAGAGCAATACACATGCCCAGTAGTATCTCCTTAAATTGGGAAGAGCTAAACCGCCTCTATTCTTGGAGAGAGTAAGATATTTATACGCCTGGCGGGGTTGTGCATATGACCATATGAATCTAGAAAAGGTACACTCTATCGCTGTGAACCACTGGCTAGAGAACTCTAGACACACAGCCCTAAATTGGTATAGTATTTTGGGAAAGTACACCATTTTAATTGCATTTGCCCTCCCAATGATAGACAAGTGAAGATTATCTAGACGTCGTAAATCCTTTTGTATTGTGTTTAACATTGGCTTAAGGTTTATGTCCACCACCTCATTCAACTTTGAGGAAATTGTAACTCCCAAGTATGTCGCTCCCTTCACCACCTTTAGATAATCCATAGCAATTTTTGAGTTCAGAACGATTTGTGTCTTACTCTCGTTTAGCGCGTAGCCAGAGACCAGCCCAAATTTCCTGGCTTCTTTCTAGGTCTTAATGGCCTAAGCGTTGGTCGTGCCCAATTTTCAATTCATTGGGCCTAATTAACAACAAAGGTTGTAAATTTAGTAACATAGATTTATGCCTTTGTTTTGAGCAAATTTATGACTTTCGTGAATTCACAAAGAATTTAAAGAATAGCACTTTTCAAGGGATAATCACATACATATTGTTGCTCAAATATATGAAGAAATGCTATGGTAATGTGAATTTGCACTTTGTAACTGAACCCATCGATTTTGGCAATGTTGTTTCCTGTTCCCACCCTGTAAATAGTTGTACTCCTACTCTTGACTGGAGAACATGTGTGACAGTTCCCATTGTTGATGTGTGTCTGTCAAAAGATTGTGAATAACCACAACATGTTTGTATTTTGGGGTTGAACTATTTAGCTTACTTCTATTAGCTGATTTGCTTGCATGGACAATTATGACAAATTCTTCTGCGTAAGTTAATCCATTGGCAGGTGCAAATTTATGCTTTGTGAATTCAGTGGATTTGCAGTTTTTCATAGCAACATCTGAATCGATCAGTGGAACTTAGATGCTCAAATATCTTCGAGAATAGTTTTACACAAGAATTTTTTGAGAGGCAACATTTATATCTCAGTTAAATTACAATCAATAGTACGTATTTCACATAGAGTTAAAACTCGTAGCTCTTCATAGTTGAAGTCAATCTTGATCTTTATTTTGTATTTGTTAAGAAAATCGCAGCCAACGCGTTTCAACTAACAAGGCTTCATCATGGCAAGAAAGATATGATGTGCCTCAAAGAAGCATTGGACGAAATGTAATTCTTCACAGACAAAATGTAATGATCAATGATATCCTCATCAATTAGTCTCACAATTGGTACTTCCACTTCAGGTCAGCCATGGGCCCAGCAGAGAAAAACATTTAGCCCTGGCACTGTTTTCACATATATACGACTGCCCCACATGTCTCCGTCATTTAATAATTCTACTACATCTGATCCTCTCCTGATATAAGAAAGTGTCTGCCCACTACACCACGCCATCCTAGGAGTGTTGTAGTGGGCACCGTTGCCAGGAATACTGACTACGAATGCCAGACGCCGTATTGAGACAACCTTCTAAGGACGGCGTGGTGTATTGAAATATCAGGAGGAGATCGGATGTAGTAGAATTATTGAATGACGAAGCAGTTATGTTCAAACTGGCTCCCGACGTATTAAAGTATTCCGAAAATATGACAGTTACAAGGTGGGAAAATGACAACAGAGCTGTTGGAGGCTTGAAAATGCAACAGCTGGTTTAATCAACTGGCATTGAATGCTAGCTGTTCTGACTAGTTCCAGTATAGTAGTATCTATAGCTCATTCTACCCTGACCACACTATTTAAACAAAAAAAGCCCTATCTCCTCTATGGGGTATAACACCCAGCACAATGGCAATGGGATTACTATTTTGTCATGAAACATAGCTGGATTGTAATCAAGGATTGAGGATATGGACTGGGTGGCATTTGTAAGTTCCTAAGAGAGCTATTGTTTTCTGGAGACATGGGCTGTGGACAGTGCTATAGCTGCATTGGTGCCCACAGACTATTTGGGTTTTGCAACTGAGGCATCTAGATTTAGCAGAGGTAGAGCATCTTGGGACTCTCCACTTGGATCTCAACAAAACTGGACTACACAGCAACAAAAGTCTCATCATCTACGACTCCATAATGTATGGTGCATGTAAGACTATCCAAGGTCCCACAAAAAAGCACAATTTAATTGATGTCATAAATGTTTATTAGAGACCAAATCAGTAGGGTGAACCTGTGGACCAAGTAGCACCAGTGTGAAGCACCTTATAATAGTCTGGGATGGCTTCAATATCCATCTGCCCGCAGGCCTATGGGATGGCACGATAAGCAAAAAGGATGCCAGCGGGGCCATCCTGTCGCCAGTTATTGGAGTCTATATATCCTCCTAAGCAGACATGTAGCACTAGGTGTCATTTTAGGTGAAATTACACACCGAATGGCAAAGTCAATTTGACCTTTTTTGGAGTCTTATATTTTGTGTGGTATAGGTATGGAGTTAAGTGAAAGTGTCCAGCAGGCCCTGATTACCCTGCAACAAGCTGGCATGGCCGATTTATTGGTGGCAGGGACCATTCAGCAGGTGGGCATACCTGGTATGGTGCAGCCGCTGTGGAGAACGGTCTGGAGGTGGCGGTCACAGTGATAGCCTGCTCACCCTGTTAAAAAACAAACCAGAAGGCAGTATGCCGCAGGGTAGTATGGTGGGGCCAAGTGCTGCGGGCTGGCCATTGCGGGACCCGGTACCTCGCCGTGCCGGAATTGTGGGAGGGAAGAGGCTGTCCAAGTCAGTAGCTACCCCGGTGGAGTGGCCCTTGTGGTTCAGCTTGTCCCCAGTGCAGAAGGGAGGACCACAAGTGCACTTCGGCAGGTGCGCAGTGCAGGTGCGCAGTGCAGGAGTCTAGTCGGGTTCGGGAGGGAGTGGGGCAGGCGCGAAAGAACACGTCCACTTCTAGTGGAGTTTGTTGGGGAGCTGGCAGGAGGTGCGCTCTCACCTGTGGCCCCGTGGAAGTTTGTGTTTGGTGGGAGAGCGCAGTGATGCCTCTCAGTAGCATATGGGCATTTGATGTGATGACATCAGGGGGCGGGGTTGCTGATGCTCAGGGCTTGCCATTGGACTTGTCTAGCGTGCACAGGCAGGCCCTGAATAATGAAGGAGAGGAGGCTGGGGAGAGGCACCCTGGCCGCACACTGAAACAAATTTAGAGCCTGGCAGTGGGGAAGGGAGGCAGGGAGGTGGGTTTGCCCCAGCTCTTTTGGACAGCAATGTAGTGCTGGTCCCTGCAACGATGAGACAGGTGGTTCTAGATGCCAGGGAAATTTGCACCAGAGTCTTTGGGCAGAGTGGGAGCCCCTTTTCAGGTGGGGAGATAAGAAGCATGGGTTGTTCAGCCCGGGGAGGGTTGAGGGCCAGACCGATCGCAGCAGCCAGAGGGGCCCCCCCTGAGCCCCACAGTAGGCATTTGCTATAAGGGGAAAGGGATCCCTGGAGTGGGGTTTGGGCGGGTTGCCACAATAAGCCTTTTAGTTTTCCCAGACAGGAAATCAGAGTCAGTTGTGTGCCAGTTTGGTGGGTGAGGCAGGTTCTATGGCAGCAGAAGTTTCCAGACAGCCGGGAGGGTCTAGCGTGGCCTGTGGTACCTGGCCTGAAGTCAGAGCTTGTTTCTTTGCAGCCAGCTCTGGGACAACCATGGACTGGGCATCGGAGTGGCAAGGATCTGGATTTGCGTCCGCCTTGCCTGATAGGATCTTTATAAAACTCAATTTGGAGATGGTGGTATTGGTTTCGAAGTGCCTGGTACGAGTGGAGGTGACGTTTGGGATGGTGATGTGGAATTAGATTACAATGAGGATGGGCTGGAAGAGGGGGATATTGCCAATGATGGGGAGTGTTAAAATACCTGGTGGGCGGTGCCGCCTGATGTGCATCATGGGCGCAACAAATCTAAAAGGATGGAAATTCTTCATGTTTTGCAGCAGCCTGTACCTATTGCAGTGTCAGCAAGGGTAGTGTCCATCCAAATGGAGGTGAGGTCGGCATAGGGACGGACAGCTTTGGTGTGGGCCTCGACCTTGAGGCCAAGTAAGAAGCCCTAAATGAAGGGCACTGACATGGGTGTATAAGTGGGGGGTACAGGCTGTGGGACTGAAAGCACAGGCGCACTTGGGGTGTGGCCTGTGGTTATCAAAGGAGAGGTACATAAAGGTTCAAGGTATGGGAATGGAGGGGGCTGCGCCTGAGGGCAGCGCTCAGAGAAAGGGATGAGTGAGAAACTGCAGGAGAAGGTAGTGGAGACTGGGGACAAGGCTGAGGAGAATGCCAAAAGGGAAAAGACATGGACAGCCGCTGGAGCCCCATTTGATGCTGGCAACAAAAGAGCGCATTTGGAAGTGGGAATACATAAAGATTTTCAAGTTATTACATAGGGAAATAAGGGCGAAAGAACGATCCAAGGGGGAGGAATATGAGCTTTCCCGCCGGCCTAAAGTGCTGGTATATATTGAGAACTGCAAAGCGGCTTTTCTTATATACTCAAGTGTATACTGTGAGAATTATCCTGAGCGGTTCATTGCATTGCTCGAATATCTTGATATAGTGAGGAATGCGCAAATTGCTTTCGAGGGAGGTGAGCCTGAGTGCAATATGATGAGGAATTCCAAGCTCAGATGGTGGTGGAAGCAGATTGTATTTGGGGATAGCAGGATAATGAGCTGTTCCTACAGACAATGACTCCTGAGTGGCCCACACCATCTAACTATACTCTGAGTGGTTGCTGGTGATTTATAAGTCCTTTCGAGGGCGTCCCACCCATGCAGGGGTGGGTGCAGCAGGGAGAGGTCAGGCAGGAAGTGGGGGAGCTTGCTGGTCTTACAACAGGGGACAGTGCTTGCGGAAATATTGTAAGTATAGGCATGAGTGTTCCAAGTGACATGGGCGACACATGTTCACACAGTGTGGGCTACCAGGGAGGGCTTTTGGCCAGTAGGGTAGCGCAGGTGGTCAGTGGCAGGGAAGCAGTGACAGAGGCAGAGGTGGACAGACCCTCTGGGCAAAGGCGCATATGCCATGTAAGGTGGAGAGCCTGAGATAGTGGGTTGGGCGGTTCAGAATGAAATAGGAGAGGGAATTGTTGTTACCTGGTTTTGAATTTGCTTTTTGTTTGTTATGAGGGCCCCAGGGTGTGGCGATGGGCGGGCATTCTGCTGTCAGTAAAGAGGCATGAGGAGTTGGTAAGGGGTAAGTTGCTGAAAGAGTTGAGAGAGGCTGGAGGGACCATTTGACGACTGGCCTTTGGCGAATCTGTGGATATTGCTGATTGGGATAGTCCCCAAAAATGAGTCAAGTGAGTTTCGGCTGATTCAACATTTGTCATGGCAGGATGGCCTGTCAGTCAATGATTTCATTCCAGAGGCATGCAGTAGAGAGCATTATGCCTCTGTGGACATGGCTATACAGTTGGTGAATAAATACAGCGGGGTCATGTTGGTGCCAAAGTGTGAGGTAAAATTGGCTTTTCAGTTGTTACTCATCCACCCTGAGGATTGTGAGTTGCTGGGCATTCATGTTGGGGGGGGGGAGTTCTTTGTGGCCAAAGCATTGCAAAGGAGTGTTCAATTTCATGTTCTTTGTTTGAGGTTTTCAGTGCAGAAGATGTTCCTGCATGTGGCAAGAAAGGAGGTCATGACACTATTAGAATGATTTTTTCCTGAGGGGGGCCCCACAAGACTGTCAGGAAGATTTGATGTTGTCTCAGAAGTTGATGCAGGATGTAGGTGTCCCCTTGTCACTGGAGAAGAAGTTGGGGCCCGTGTAGGTGATCATTTTCTTGGGCTTTGAGTGGGACTCCTCGTGAATGGAGATTAGATTGCCGTAGGACAAGAAGGACAAGTGTCTGGATTTTTTGGACAGGATGCTGGCTAAAGAAAAGGTGAAGGTGAAAGACATTCACGACCTTCGCAGTCATCTGAATTTTTGTGTGCAGGGCAGTGAGGGCAGGCAGAAGCTTTTGCCAGTGTTTGGGTTGGTTTTTGGCGGGTATGTGACTCCCACACATCAAGGTGGAGGTGAAGGAGGGTCTGAGAGTGTGGCAAGTTTTCTTGAGTATATGCAAAGGAGTTCGCATGGCTGGAGTGGGTGAGCAAGTTCAGTGGCCGTTTTCTGATTCATTCGGCAGTCATGATTTCGGCCTCTTTTTGCAAGGTCGGTGGTGTGCAGAGGAGTGGCCAGAGGACTGGAAGTGCGGGCGGAGTATAGCCTTCCTAGGGTATTTTCCTTTGGTGGTGGCAGTTTGTCTTTGGGAATTGCATTTTGCTTACAAGACTGTCCTGTTCAATATGGCAGTGGTGAGTATTGGCAATTAGCTCAAGATCCAAAGGTGTGGCAGTTGCTGTGGGCTTTTGTGTGTAATGCTTGTGTGCAAATGTGATTTACAAGGCCAGACACATTCCGGGAGTGAACAATGACTTTGCTGATGCTCTTTCTCATTTTCAGTGGTTGAGATTCTGTGGGCTTGCACTATGGGCCAATGTCAGGAAGACAGTGATGCCGGTTCACTTGTGTACATGGGTGAGAGAACGTGATGCTGCTTATCCTCAGTTCCTTTTGGGACTTGGGTGGGAGGAATATTTGCAGTCCAGGGTGGTGGTGTGACACCAATGGAACAGTGGACAGATGAAATGATGTGGTACATTTAATTATGTTGATGATTGACAAGGGTTTTTTGGCTGTCACCATTGTGAGTAACTTGTCAGGTATAGCTTTTTACAGGAAGTTCTTATGGGGGTACATGCCGTTGGTGGGGGAATTGGGCTGGAAGATTCTGGAGGATTGGGCAAGGGGGTGGGCACTGATTAGAGAATATACATTCTGAAGCAGATTATATTCCTGCTCCGAGCATTTGTCAGGTTGAGTTTAAGACAATCTGTTTTTCTATGATTATGGTGTGGTTGTTTTTTAGGGCATTTAGTGTCACAGTAGTAGGTGATTCTAAGACCAGATTGGGGATTCGTTGGCACAATGTGTGGATGCTTTGTGAGAAGGTACAAGTATGGCTCATCCAGTCAGGCTGGGGCACCTGCATTAAGTTGCAGCTCTATCCAGATGTGTAAGTCTGTCCTTGCGAATGTTGCTTGGGTTTGGGCAGGCAAGCTGCAGGGGTTTGGAAGGTCTTTCGGCATGTCAGCGGGTCACTGCTCATGGCGTTACAGGTTGTGGGAGTTTTGAGAAAGGGTGCACTGGGATTTTGGTGCGCATTCCTTCTGGATTGGGATTGCAATGGAGACAGAGAGCAGGGTTTGGAAGGTGGTTGAAAATCGGCACATTGGGAGGTGGTGGTAAGATTGTTATCAGCACTATTTGCAATTGGGCTGGGTTTTCTACAATTTGCATTACTCCTGCTGTTTTCTCTCCTAGGTTGCATTGTGGGCTCAGGTAGAGGGCACATTGAGGTGTGGATATGCGGGCATTCTTTCATCAAATGGGAGGCTTGGCATGCAGAAACACAGAGAGGTGGCAAACCCCTCAGGTTTATGGACACAGAGGTACAGCTAAAATGGTCTGGAAAGGAGAGCATGCGATGGCATGACCTATTGCCCACACTGAATTTGTTGTCTAAGGGGTGCACCTGTCCTGATGTGTTGCTTCTGCACCCAGAAGAAAACGATTTGGTGCATCAAGGAGGAATTGCAGCAGATCAAACGTTTATGTTTGGGCACCACCATTGTGTGGACTGAGTTTATGCCCATGAGAGCCTAGCGGGGGTGAGGAAACCAGGTGCTGTTGACAGGAGGAGACGGAAAGGCAATAGGCAACTCACAAAATTCTGCAAAGAGGAGGGGTTGGTTTTTCTGGAGCGCCGGGATATTTAATATGAAACAGCTGAGTTTTCTCTTGATGATGGGTTGCATCTGTCAATGTACGGGTGGAGTTGAACCTGATGGAGGTTAGCAATGTGTTGGCAGGATTGCTGCACTTGCCGGTGGGTTTGTAGATAGTTTTCTTGCAGGGGTTGAGGGGACAGAAAAAATCTGTGTTTTTCTGATGGCGGTTGTTTACACAAGTTAAAAGTTATTACAAGAAATGTTGGCCATGTTGAAACTCAGTCGAGTTTGCTGGCTGAGGGAGGGTTCTGAATTGAATTAGAGGACAACAGTGGTGTATGAACTATGGTTGGATGCGGGGAGTTTGAGTGAGAAGGGTTGCAACGGGTTTTTGGTTTGTAAAGGGTAACTTATGGGAGGGGGCTTTGACGATCAGTATGTAAGGTGTAGCTCCTAGGTGATGTTTAATGCTTGTGTGCCTGTTTCGTTAAGGCATCCTTTTCCACACTATTATGTTGTCAGTTGTTCTTAAACGTGCCATCACACCCAATGGGGGTTTTGGGGATGTGGGCAGAATGCCCTACCACCACGGGATATTCAGGCTGGTGGTAGCACCCAAGGATGAATGGCAGCATGATTGGCTAAGGGGAGCGGGCCAATGTTCTTCTTTGGGACAGGACATGTGGCACTATGTGCCATTTTAGGTGAAATTATACACCGGCTGGCAGGGTTGGGTCTACCTTTTTTCCACTCCCTCCCTCCCTATTTCTAGTTTTTTTCTCCGTTTTTTTGTCTCCTTTTAGGGTTTTTTTGAGGCCTGGCTTTTAGGGGAATTTTGTAGTTTTCTATAGTATATTTTTGCGGTTTTCGGTGAACCAGGTGCCCAAGAGTAGGGTGGATTGTTATTTGTCGCTGATGATGATCAGGTGGTTTAGCGGTTATTTACACAAGATGAAAGTTACCACAAGAAACTTCAGACCCAGTTGATGTAGCGGGTGGGAGTTTCTGGTTGAAATAAGAGGACAATAGTGGTGTATGTACGTTGGTTGGATGTGGGAATTTTGTGTGAGGACAGTTGTGATTGGCTTTTTGGTTTGTAAAGGGTTACTTAGGGGAGGGGGAGGAGGACGGATAGTTGTTAAGGTGTGCAGTGAGGCTGGGTTTTGATGATTAGTATGTAAGGTGTAGCGCTTAGGTTATGTTCAATGCTTGTGCACCTGTTTCATTAAAGTGACCTTTTCCACAGTATTATTTTGTCAGTTGTTCTTGGATGCACCATGCCACCGGAACACCAAGCACTTACGTTTTAAATGGTTCGTACGACTGTTCAAGCAGTTTTCGATTTCAACCTGTTTCAAAGAACCTGTCTTCTGTTTCAGAACGGTCAATAGGGAGACATAAACGTCAATTCAAGCTGTATTTGGACTGCCAGTATTGGAACAAGTAGGCATCTGAAAGCCCTACCCCACGTCTCTGAATAACTAGTATTTAATCATGTATACCTATTAGCATTTTTAATCTTACTTTGGCATGATGAAATATCACCAAGGCAAGTTTTGGGAGTATGTCCTATCATTTACAAGTGTGGCACGGCTTTTAACAAAATCCAAATGTTATGGCATATGTGCTAAACAAACAATCAACAACATGATGTGGTATGGGTAAAATAGCATATAGCTGTTAGGAGAGTACATGTGCCAGAGTAGGACTGGGAGAGAGACTACAATTTAGCATGCTACAGGTGTAGAGATTTTCATAGCATACCTGAGGTTTATTAGGAAGTTGATAGGAGTGTGTACACATCTCAAGATGTGCATGCCTAAATATCATTGTTGACCATTGATGCCCTTTTTGACTAGATGAAAAGACCAACTGTACTCACATTATGTGTACGCAAGAGTGCGGATATGGCCAATTCATGCAGTCATCCTTTCTTCATCAGTTCCTAAGTCATACTTCTGAAAGGTAATCAAGCATCTATATCCTTCTTACCCTTTTCCTCTCTTGCCCTCAATTCTTTTTTCTCCACAGTGGTGGAACGAAGAACGCACATATCTTATTTTTCCATCATATCTGAAAAGAATGTGCTTACTTATAGTCAGACAGAACCTGAATGTTCCTTGTCCATTCTTGTTTAAAAATGCACATCTACATATATTCATTTTACCCTTGTATAAATGTATTATTCATTATTATCTTTTCAATGAAAAGGGCAGACATCCTGGTTGTAAATTAAAGACATAAACGTCACTTCAATTGCTTGCTAAATTAGGACAAGCCTTAGTGAGAATCAGGTGAGACAAAATATGTTGACAGTAATGCAAGCAAAATGGACGGTAAATTAGATCTTGATGATTGAATGCTCAACAGTTAAATTGCAGTGTATTCCCTCTATAAAATTAAAAGCTACTTGGGATGTGCTGATATTCTAAATGTTCTTTTCCTCACCGAGCCCACGTTCACATTGATGTCATTAAGGCTAATCATAAGTCGTAAATTAAAAAAAATCAAGTACAGCATATTAATATTCAATCATTTAATTCAGTAATGTCTGAGCTGTAAATTAAAAGGCAGGTTTTTATCACAAGGTGGAGTTCAGTGTGAGGGAAAAATGGACTATAATGTGGTGCAATGTCTCTTGGCTTCAAGTAGATGGTGCTGGCTGAGCAAGAGAGCGATTTTATACTGTGCTCAATGGATATGTCAATTGCAGAGAGCATTCCAAAGGCACGCCACAAGGAGGCAGCAGGGCGTAGATACTGCAGAATCCAGTCATTAAATAAGATGTGAGACGCAGGAGATGTACTAGTGTCTCCATCAGAAGTGCTGCAATTTGATTAGAATTTAAAATCCTCTTTAATTTTAAAGCTGGATATTAAATCACTATTTTCAAAACACCACTTATAGAAAGTTGGCCTTTTTCACTGCCTAAACTAACTGTGCCTTTAAGCCAATGTGCAGGGTCAAATGGATGTTAATGGCTCTACTGTGGTGTGATGTGTATTCCCTTGAGACAGTGGCCAAAAGGACCTTTACTGGAGGAAGGGTGTTCTTCTCCTGAGCAGGATGGCCTGGGGGTCTGTACCAAACGTGTACCTGAGCTTCAATGGGTAGCCTGAGGGCTGCACCCGGCCCTTTTCTGATTTCAAAAGATACCTATCTTATCACTGGCAAATGCAGCTCAGGTATGGGCCTGTCTGTCTTTTGTTTCACTAGACAGACTGGAGCCAAACACAGGGGAAAGGAAGAACCCCACTCACAGGCTGGCACTGGGTATAAAAGTGGCACCCCAGAACCTAAAATCAAAAAACTTCTGATCTTAAAAAATTCAGAAGAAGAACTGCCCTGCTGTCTGAAGAAGGAAGATTGGACCTGCTTGCCTTCAACCCAGGACCCCATATGTGACTTGAAGGTTCAGCTGTCTGATCTCCTGTTTGAGCTACAGGGACAGAACAAGCTTTGACAGGCCTACCCTGCTTTCCAGTTGACCATTCCCAAATGAACCTGGAATGTCCCCTCTGCCTGCCTTCATGAGAAAGAGTCCTGACCCCGCATGTGCTGTCCTCAAGGTTATGGACCATTGGCTGGAGTCCCTGTTCAAATGAAGGTTTCACTGGCTCTGATGCAGCACAGCGAAGGACGACACCGGACATAGCAGCACCTAACAGCTCTTGTCTGCGGCTTCACTGGATCCAATGCAGCACGGCACATCAAAACGCAGAGCCTCACATTGCAACATCTGGCAGCTCTTGATCGGCGGCTTCACTGTCTCTAGCATAGACTGCTGCAGGGCAAAGCATAGCTTTGCATCACAGTACCTCACTACTACTAATTAGTTAGACAATGGACTTGATGAAGCACGAACCAGAGCCTCACATTGTAGCACTGCACAGCTCCACATCAAGGACAAAAGATTCACCTCCTAGCTGGTTGTACCTAATTCTCTACCCAACTGCTGCTCCATTGCTGTCGGACTGAATTTTTGACATTGTCCTGGTCCAGCATTACCAGATACCTGCAGTTGGAGACTCGCACCTATTTGGTGCTATTTTCACCTTAAACTTAAAGAACCAATAACACCACTTTTACTTATTTCTTTTTTGCCATTTCGGTAATAATTAATTTAATAGAATATGTTTCAGAGTTGGTGTGACATTTTCTTGTGTTGTGTTTTCACTTTATTACTGTTTTAGTGCTGCATACATTGTTTACACATTGCTTATAAGTTAATCCTGACTACTTTGTGCCAAGTTGCCAGAGCTAAGCCCTGGTTTATTCAGTGGCTTTTCTAGTTCACTCTGACAAGGATTGTGATGCTTTTTTGAGGTGGGTTCTCACCGCCTCAACTAGTACTCCAATTTTTTACACATCATAAGTTACCTCTAACAACAACAGTTGTGATGATTTCTTTTACACAAAAATAGTGAGAGGTTGATTTTTAGCAGTTTCTTATGAAATTTTCCTTAAAAAGCTGTAGAAGTGTGTGAAATTTCAGCAACACATGTGTAGCTGGACTGAGTCGGACAGGTTTTGGCCACAAGTGATGCCCTAGGTTTGTCCCAATCCTCCACCTATTAAATCCATAGCAATAGTCCTATCATTTTCCTGCTCGAAGATAATCATGCACAGACCATTCTGTAGTGGAAGATTGTAAGACTGCCCTTGCAGTGCTGCATCCTCCTGTGATTAGAGCAAGGTACCGGACAGTAGGTTCATGGGATTCTCAGACAAAACACTGCAGGTGATTGGCTGGTGGGGGTTACCTGCTGCTTGTCATGGTCCCATATAGTGTTGGGGTGAGAAGGCATTTAGTGTCAGGGGCCCAGAGAACATTTTGTGGGTTTTGAGGGAGACAGTCATCGGGTTAGATGATTCTGTGTGCTAGTGCTGATTCTGTGTGCTGGTGCAAGCAAAGCTTCAAGCTTCTGCCAACAACTTTCTCACAAATCCTTATAAATGAAAAAGGAAAACAGAATAAATTTCAACCGAGGAAGAAAACGCAATAGTGCTTTGACCAGTGCGTGATATACACTCAGAAAACTACAACTGTCAGAGGTATTTTTGAATCTCAGTTGGGATCTGTAATACAAGGTGTCATCTTTAGATGTAAATTTCTTTTGTCCTGAAGAAGGTCTTGACGAGTAAAACAAAAAGACCGAAACGTCGACTACAAAGTCCTATTGTATTTTTGTTATTTACTACAGAAGAGACTATCTTCAAGTGAAAATTAGAAGTCTCTCAAATATTTGTTTGACTTTGGACTGATGTACTATAGGAGAAATTGTTTGATTCCTTTTTTTATCTGAATGCATTTTGATCAAATGTAATGATTGATATGTACCCTTATAAAACATTCTTTGCACAATAAGATATATAAAAAGAAATAATAATTTTTTGATAAAAAGATTTCCCGTGTTGCTTTTCTTTCTTCATTCATATGATTGCTCTCTCTCATGTAGAGGCGAAACAAATTATTATCAGATACCAATTAAGTTGGGCCGGATTCATTAATATAAGCAAGAACTAAATTGATTGATTGATTGATTTTGATTGATTTAAAACTTATATAGCGCATACTGTTACCCCACGGGTATACTTGCGCTTCAGACTAAAAACCGAACCACGATGGAATAGGTCACACCTGAAGGAGCAAAGCGAAAGGACTCGGGCTAAGCCTTAGGGAAAAGCCAGGTTTTCAGGTTCCTGCAAAACTCTAGCAGGGTGCTGATCTGTCTAAGGCTCTGGGGAAGTCCATTCCACAGCCGAGCACCAGCCACACTAAATGCCCTTCCCCCTAGCCTGGGTAAGCCTAAATTCAGAAGGAAATTGTCTAGGTAGCCTACCAGAGGACCAGTATAGCACCTCAGTCTTTCCATCGTTGAATTGTATGGAATTCCTTCTAAGCCAGTCAGTTGTCTTCCGCATGCATTGCTGGAACATGTCCAGAGATACTGCGTTATCGCCTTCCAAAGAGAATGCCAGTTGTGTATCGTCCGCATAGTTGACTTAGCAGACTCCGGCCAACTTTATAATGAGGAGCAGGGGCAGCAGGTAAATATTAAATAGAATGGGACTTATCGCAGAACCCTGTGGCACCCCATGTATGACTGATGATTTACTGGCAGTGAATGGAGCTAGTGTTACCACCTGGTGGCGTCCTGCTAGGTAAGATTGTAACCATTGCAGTGTCCGCCCTTTCACTCCTAGCTTCTTTAGTGTTTCCAGTAGGATGAGATAGTTCACCATGTCGAATGCGGCAGACATATCGAGAAGCACTAGCACAGTGGCATTCCCGTTGTCGGCATGCATCCTCAGGTTATCCAACATTGTGACCAGGGCCGTCTCCGTCCCGTGACCAGGGCGGAAACCAAACTGATCTTTGTCAAACAGTGAGTTCTCCTCCAAAAAGCGCGACAGTTCCCTGCTAGATGCTTTTTCGAGGATTTTCAATGGGTAGGGTAGGCGAGAAATAGGCCTAAAGTTAGCCGGTACTGACAGATCCAGGGAAGGCTTTTTAATCAGTGGGGTCACCACCGCCAGTTTCCAATCCTCTGGGACCACTCCTTCCTCCAGGGACTGATTACATATCTGCCTCAACCAGGGAAGAGTGTCTAGGCCAGATGACTTCCCTATTCTGGAGGGGAAGGGATCATTCGGGGAACCTGAGGAAACACTCTCCACCAAACTATCAAATGCAACTTTAGTGAGGGTTTGGAAGTTATTCAAAGATACCCGCTGTTGTTGATCTTCAGCTCCCAACTGTCCAGGATTAAGTTGTTCAGCCTTGTTGTAACATTGAGACAATCCACGACCTTAGCGATCTTATCTTGGAAATGTGTAGCGATTTCATCTCAAAGTTTTTGAGATGCTGCCACTTTATTGTCCATACATTTAGGGGCAGACAGTGCTTTTAAAGAGCGCTTTTGTCCCATTTGATGCGTGAGCAATTGAACTGGCATAGAAATCTGCCTTGGCCTTAAAGATGCTCTCTTTATAGTGCAGCTGTCACCTTCTTAGTTCAATTTTATCTTCCTCCCCATACCCCTTTCTCCATTTCCTCTCCGCCTTTTTGCTGAGCAAGCGAAGCTGTTTCAGCTCCTCATTAAACCAAGGCGCCATTGCCTTCCTCCTATTTTTTATCTTCTTCATGGGAATTGCCTGGTCTAAGATAGCAGATATATAGTTAGTGTAGACTATGTAGTTCTCTTCTACAGTTAACATGGGATCAAAGTATGTGGCCTTAGGATCAAATACTGAGGTTCTGATCTGATCCAATTTCGCCCTTTCCCTACCTATCCTATAGGAGCTTTGCTGGCCTTCACTGTCCATCGAGTGCACCGTCCTGATGCTAAAAGGGACTAAATAGTGGTCTGACCAACTCTGAGACACTATGTTTAGTACCCTCGTTGTGGCCTGATTAGAAAATAGCAGATCAAGGACATGCCCCCTTCATGAGTCGAGCTTTCCACCATCTGAGTAAGATCCAGATTTGTACAAGTGTGTCTTAAATCTCGCAAATGGCTATTAGCCTTCCCATCTTCCCAGAGATTGAAATCTCCAAGAATAATCATTCTGGAGTGAGCCAGCGAAAGATTAGTAATAATATCAAAGAATTTCTGATAATCTGTGGTGCCCCCCGGGAGTCTACAGCATAGCAATCCAGTAAGTTGGTTCCCGCTTAAAGAATATAGTGAGAACCCCATCACATATATACCCTCTACTTGATTAATCTGAAGGAGTCTAAAATTCTGCTCCTCTCTGAAGATTACTCCCACTACCCCTCCTCTGCCCCTGGCTCTAGACTTATGAAGAATTTTATAGCCACTAGGGCAGACAAATCCCAATACAGCAGTGGACTCTACATTCAGCCATGTTTCTGTTGAAAATAGTACATCGAGTCGCATATCCTTAATCAAATCTGAGACCTCTGTAGCGTGTTTCGTGATTGACAGGCTATTAATCAGCCCTCCCATAAGAGTCTTTCCATCAGCTCGAAAGGGGGCCAAGGCAAAAATGCCCTCTGTCTTACCCAGCTCCAAAAGTCGTTCTCTACCATATGTTATCCGTCTTTGGTCGGTTTCCAGACGGGTAGCGATTCCTGCACCGTGTGCCTCCGGGGCGCGGACGGGCGCAGACGGGCTTGCCACTGGTGCGCCTCCGGCTGCGCGCTTGCATTCCCCCCTTTAAGTATGCTGGGCAGTGGGATCCGCCGAGCATCTACAACGACTAGAGTGCCTCCCAAGATGGCGCCTGCCAATGGCCGGGACCCTGCCTCTCCCTCACCCAAGATGGCGCAGTAGCTGCCTAGGAATTCTAATCATGCTAAAATAGCATGTGGTAAGGTAAATTTTTATTGTGCAAGTGAGCGAGTAGTTTTAAAAGGCAATACAATCAGCCAGCAGTTAAAATAATTTCAACAGTGATATTTGTAAAAAACTGCGATTTTAAAACAAGAATGCAAGTTCCTGTCTTTCCTATCAAGTGCAACCTGCAAGATCGCGCTGCAGTTTAGAACCTGAGTTTAAATCCGATTTCTGTCAAATTATCAGTTTAAATAAATTCCCTTGCTGGCAATTTTTGTACTTACTGTATCTGCCCAAGCCCGCAAGGGTATATTGGGTTACCCACCCCTTCTCTACTTTTTTAAGATTTAAAGAGGGTCGTGAGAAGGTAAATGGTGTGTCTATGTATTATAAGAATTCCATGACAGCTGCTTATAATGTATGCAAGAGGGAACTTTATCATATAAATATAATTGTTGTGACCCCAGAGCATTCCTGGAAAGGAACATTCAGGGACTTCTTTTTTTGCAATCTCCTTTTGTTAGTTCTATTTGTATTGCTCTTAACTAGTAACTAAAAAGCAGTCTTTTCTGAGAGCAGCCCTGCTTGGCTTCTGCCTCAAGGGAGTACTTTGAGATGGCATGCTTAGAAGAAAGAGCAAGCCTAATGTAATTTAACATGTCTACTTAACCATATTAAAACCTTCCAAAAGTGGCTGTAAAATATTCTTCTTGTCATTTTAATTAGTTTTGCATTGTAACTAGCTGGGTTCAATGTCACTTAAATTTGCCTCTGGTGAGTTGCCACAATTCCTGAACCTTTTCTTTTTATCTTTCACTAACCTTCTCAGACTCCTCTATCCGGCATTAACATTCCCGATAAGCCACTTTAGCTTGTTAGCTCCGAAAAGTTAAGACTTATCAGGGCCTAATGGCAGGTTTGGTTACACATGTGAATATCTGGATAGCTAGATGTTTCATGTGGAAACGTTAAATATGTGTGTAGCATAGTAACCCAGGAATCCCACATTAATCAAACATCTTTTAATCATTTTCTGAAAAGATGTGCAATAATAGTTGATTTTAAGTCATATTTTTTGCTTTGGCTCATGGTCGAAACTTGTTGATTGATGTAGAGAGCTGAAGTGGAAATGTAATTTCTATACGCTTCATTTACATAATATCGCCATTCACCTACATTTGGAAAACTCAGCAAAATGTACAGTTGCTTTTCAAAGTTTCTTAACTGCCCTTATTCACTTATAGTATGGGATGTAAATATGTTGGAACAATCTTTAACAGCAACCATAGTTTAAGTATTTTGCAGAAACACATACTTCTCTCATCTTCTCTATTCCCAGGGTGAATATATAGGAGATGACAATCCACTCTTGCATCGAAGGCCAGCGATCCATCTTCACGAGCACGATGTAGTTGAACAGCATCAGGTACCCAATGTAAGCCATCTGCATCAGAAAATGGAGTTGGTCAGGCTATACATATACTGGGACATTTTCTTGGAAAAAAGAGGTTCCAGATTTAATAACATTTTGTAACTGCAACACAGCAAGACAACTTGCTGAGCTGCATCAAATGGAGAGAGCAGGAATGTGCCATAAATATAAATATATGGCTCATTCCTGTGTTCTCTCACATGTGCCTGCAAAGCATCAACGCAAGGGTGCCTATGTTACAGCAATGATTGCTTTTGTGTAGGGAGGGACACCTTCGTGCACAAAGACAATCAATCCTCAGAGGCATTTTCCTCTCTCTACCTGTGTGTTGTAGACTGCAGCAGACGTAGAAAGAGGAAATAAACATATTTCTCCTCATTACGCCTCACCTAGGAAGGGTTGGCGTTTTGAAAAATTCCCAGGTTTACTAGTCTTAGTAAATCTGGGTATGCATTAAAACCCATAGGTGGGTGCATGGTAACACCCAAACTCCACCCACAGAATGCCTTCCCCGTGCAGCTGCCTTACGTTATTCCAGATCTACTACGCCACACAGAGCTACAAAAGGTGACCCTGAGTTACACAGTAAATCTTACTTACGGGCTTGTATCGCCTAGTGTATCGCCCAGTGTGATGCAACAGAAACACAATCCCTGGGCCTGGATGCTTTTGCAAAACAAACATTCATGACTAGACTCCCCCATCTCACCAATGATAAAAATTACATTTCAATATAAATGTTCTTCATATTATCCCAGTGGTGGAAGAAATTCCACTATTGGATTATTCTCTGTATTTAGAACCCAACCTGTAGGACCCGCCATTACTATCCAAATGTCAATTAAGATTCATATATGTTCTTATGTTCTAGTGGAGAGGGAATATATACAGCGAATCAACTGAAAGAGAAATTCACACAGATACTATCATAAACACAGACTTTCAGATCCAGAGGATCTGTCCATTTCCTTGCCTAATGGATCATGTTACAATCTTAGGACTACATTTATGAGGATTTGGCACAGGACAGGAATGTGCTGTATCTATGAGATACACAAAAACAAAACAACTGCCAATACTGGAAGTACTTTTTTCTTATTTTTCAAAGATCTGCTATGAATAAAACATGGCAGTCTATTCTTTCTTTTATTGCTGATTTATTATACTTGTTTCTTACTGTCAGAACGCTTTTTCATTTTATCATTTTTTGAAAACCTTTTTGTGCATATACAAAATATACAAATATACAAAATATACAAATTTATACAAGATTTACAATAATAGTCTCATGATTCCTAGACAACACATCCATACCATACCTTTCACACTACAGACACTCAATTAACATTCACACACATGACAAAAGCTACCTCTGAGGTATAGGTCAATGTCAACAAGGAATTATTTATATTGCAGGTAGTTTAGATAAGTTGGGTGAATCACAATTTTTTCAAAGTTCCAATGATTCAAACAATTCAAATTAAGTTATATCTTGATCTAGTCTTTCTAAACTTTTTCATTTGTTGACAAAAAACCACAAAAGATCTACGCGCTTCGAACGCCCTGATTGCGGGGTTCTCCTCAGGATCAACACGATTTCTATGGAAAAAAGATATATGTTCCAAAGTTAGACTACCTTGTTTATCAATGCCCAAATCACTCACTAGAGCAGCCGCCTGCCAGCTTAAACCAACATACCTTATGACTCAAATTCAGGGTGTCTCTCAGGACTGGTGTGGGTGATGTGTTAAATACACTGTAACAGAGACAATACAAATAAACATTACAGGCTGTTCCTGCTATAAGGGAACGGATGCCACCGACTTTAGCTATTAATAAATGCACTAACCTCGCAAGCTACAGAAGATCGCTTGGAGTGCCTGTGGGCAAAAAAGAAAGAAAACCGTGGATGTTTTGTCAGCCTTAGGGTGGAAAGTTCAAAAACTGCCGTAGCCTATTGTTTCAACGACTTACCCGGTATTAGCGTCCGATAGCTTT
Source organism: Lissotriton vulgaris (assembly GCF_964263255.1). Classification (NCBI taxonomy): domain Eukaryota; kingdom Metazoa; phylum Chordata; class Amphibia; order Caudata; family Salamandridae; genus Lissotriton; species Lissotriton vulgaris. The sequence continues at coordinate 913,142,904 of NC_141689.1, forward strand.
ACCGGGGGTGCTTTTTTCGTGCCTTGTTGTTCAAAAGGCCGCCATGTCGCTAGAAAAATGCACTAAATGCACAAAGTCCTGTAAAAAACGGCCCATGATTAAAAAGGCGTCCTGTTTTTTCTTGTATGCTTCATGCAGCTAAAGGCTTCAGATTAAAATTGCCGGCTTCCTTCCAAAACGGAAAGTAAGTCCATAAACTTACTTGTCAGGCTCTGACAGTGTGGCGTCTCCGCGGTGTAGGTAATCAGTCCTTCCGTACGAGTATCTCCCGGTCATTTGACCTGGTTTGCAATTAAAGGGGAAGGTCGCTTTCTCTGTTTAGAACTTTATTAAGGCTTGCAATGCACAGGCAAAATTATATTATTAAGTGAAACATCGTTCACAAGCACTATTCGTTTTCCATGTTGTTCAGAAAACATTAAATGCTATTAGTTGAATACGGGTATTGGCAAGGAGGCAGCACGAATTTTTGATGTTTATCAAAACCAGAGGCATTCTGGTTGTAGTAGTTGTTTATCTATTTGTGGAACCTTAAGGACTAGAATTTGAATCCCCTCGTACACAAGTAGTGGTCAGAAGTTGAAGCCTGATGGCTGACCATATTTATTAATGAAGTAGATCGTAACAGGTTGGACCAACAGGGTTGTGTTTATCAGGTATTACCTCCAAAGATTTCAGAAATCCCATTCAATCCCCTAGTGGCAGTGTTGAATTTCATTATAAGGAAAGCTTCCCGTTGCGCCAACCTCAAATCCAAATTTCCTCCTCTTGGATCATTTTCAATTTTTGAAATGATCGTCCACCGAAGGTCATTTTCATTATGTCCATGTGAGATCCAATGTGGTGTCCAACTATTGCAGGTAGTCCCAACATACCTCTTAATGTCAATTTGGGTTCATGGGGCAAAGCTGCCCTGATAATATGGTTGGCCACACTTTTCTCTTTTTTGAATGCCAAAAGGGGGGGGGTTCATGGAATTCACAGTGTAGGTCTTTGACTAAATGCCAATTTTGCATCACCATCTTGCGTAGTTGGTGTGTGTTGGGGCTAAAAGTAGTAACACAAACAATCCTTTTTTGTTCCTGACGTGTTTTCTTTTTCAGCAATGTTTCCCTTGGTACCCACCAAGCTCTTCTCAGAGAGTTTTTTAGAAGTTTTTTAGGGTAGCCCCTCGCAAGTAGCCGATCCGAGAGTGCATTTGCATGTATAGAATACTCCTCTTTGTTGGAACAATTCCTCTTAATTCTTAAAAACTGCCCGAAGGGTAGATTCTGTTTGAGGCTTCTTGGATGGTGACTTGTATAATGTATGGCTTTGTTCCTATCAGTTGACTTTCGGAATAAGGTTGTTCCCAGGGTACCATCAGTTGCATATACTTTGACATCTAAAAAATTGATTGATTGATTACTCGCCACATGGCTAAATGTAATATCTTTTGTTCTCATGTTGAGCCATGTCAGAAATGCATCCAATTTTTCATGTGATTCCGTCCATATAAAGAAGACGTCGTCAATGTATCGCATATATTTAGTAATATGCTTTGCGTATGGATTGTTGTCATAAATGAAACTATTTTCATATAGCCCCATAAATAGTATGGCTAATTCCGGTGCAAAGGGGCAGCCCATGGCTACCCCTTTAGTCTGAAAAAAGAATTCTGTGTCAAATTAAAAATAGTTTTTCTGCAGTGCAAATTTGGCCAATCGAAGGATATCGTCTGTAGGGACTCTGCTAGGGTGTTCTCTTTGGTCCAGAAAGAATTCCAAGGTTTCCAATGCCTGTTCTTGTGGTATCTGCGTGTATAAGGACACAACATCCATGGTAACCATTAGTTACTTATTTTCATCAAATTCAATCGATATTAGTTGATTGATAAAGGCTGTTGTATCCTTTAGGTGTGCTTGGACTTTAGAAACAAGTGGTTTCAAAAAATGATCAATGTACTTTGACACTGGTTCAATCAGTGAATCGCAACCTGAAATTATTGGACGGACAGGGGTCTTCTTAGGGTCTTTATGTACCTTTGGTAAGACGTAGAATAATGGTGTTCTGGGGTTCTTATTTTGGAGAAAAGATAGTTCTTTTGGTCCAAGAATTCCCAATTCATGGCCTTCTTGGAGGATGTTAAAAAGTTCATTTTGAAGTTCCTTGACCGGGTTATGAGTGATCTTTCTGTAGCAAGTTTGGTCATCTAATTGACTTCTAACTTCCTTCTTGTATTTGTTAATATCCCAGAGGACTACTGCACCACCTTTAATATAAGCGATTTGTCATTTTTTAATGAAACGATGGCATCCTTTTCATTTCTACTCAAATTGAAATTAACAAATTGTTTTCTTTTCTCCAATGCTGTAATGCCTGATAAGATAGCTCTTTCGAAGGTAAGTACATCTTTTGGCGTTTTGTAAGTTGGTGGACAGAAATTAGATTTTGGTCTAAGGCCAGTAGTTTCTGTGTTCATTACTTTCGGCGTCTCCTTGAAGAAAGTTTTTAGACGTATTTTCCTGCAAAACTCTATAGCTTCCAATTTCATTTTAACAAAGTCTGTGGGTCTTACTGGGACAAAAGAAAGTCCCTTCTCAAGGACAGTTATTTCGGAAGGGGACAACTCCCGATCTGATAAGTTGAAGAGAGATGATGTTGTCGCTAGTTCCTGTAGTGCTGGCGTCTGGTTCGCATTTCCCATCGTTGGTTTCTGCGTGACCTTCCTCTTCCCCGCTGTTGGCCTCTGGCTAAAAAAGATTGAGGGTTCTGTTGCTGGTTCTGTTGGTTGCCCCTAGTCACTGAGTTACTCCTTGGATCGCTTGTGTCAGTCTCTCCTCCAGATGAGGAAGAAGTGGTGTCAGAAAAAGTTATAAACTTATTCCTAGATCTTCCCTGGTTGTCTTGGAAAAGGTTGTCTAGGAGCCAAGACCCTGTTCTGTTCCTACGTATCTATGAGATACAACACATACCTTTCCTTTTCCCCTGCGCCAATGCACCATGGGCTGCCATGCACCAACGCAGACACCCTTGCGCCATGGTGCAAGGATGCCTGCATTATGGGGCTGATTGATTTTGTGTAGGATGTGATACCTTCCTGCACAAAATCAATCAGCTTCCTCAATCTATGTGTGCTGCACAATGCAGCACACATAAAATAAAAAAAGGAATAAACATGGAGAAGTGAAAAGATTTCTCCTTGTTGCGCCTCCCTAATGACATCCCTTGGGGGGCCGTTAGATTCTGATGCATTCCCAAGTTTACGATATCTTGTAAATCTGGGAATGTGTCAGTTTCCATGGGTATTGCGTGGGAACACCCACAGCAACACCCATGGAACGCCCCTTTCACGCAGTGTTCTGTGTGAAAGGGGCACATATTTACAAATCCATGGAAAGCCGGGCCTTGTAAATATGCTGGGGCACATTGCGCCATCAGAACATCAACAAAGTACAGTTCTGGTGCCGCAAGGGGCCTCATAAATGAGACCCTTAATGTCTTCCAGCTTTCTCAAGTGAGTTTGCATTATAATGTGTTTAAAATGACCAGGAACAGAGAAACAACAGTTGAGGCGTGCATTATTTTTTGCACCTATGGTCAGATAATGGTATTTGTATATTTAACATTAAAAGGCCTATCTTTTTATGTGTGGAGTCTTTGCTATGAGTGCGGAGACTCCGCTGCCATAAAGATACTACTTGTAAAATTTGTTTGTGATAGCAAAACAACCTAACACTTACACTAAAATGTAAGTTTACCTTTGTGAATGAGGCGCTCTGCACTTACCTCTGCTCTGATTTGTGTATGTATATAATGTGCTAAAGTTAACCAGCATCAATCCAACCTGCCACTTACATGTATGAGGGGACAGGGACTTCTAAAGGATTTCGGGGGCCCAGGGCCAAAAGTAATTTTGGGGCCCCTGTTAGGAAAAGTTTTTGAATCTATGATGCAATTTCAGCTCTATCATGCCCTCTTCTGTCAGGACACTGACAGTGCACAGATGCACTGGTCCACATTATTAATATGTTTACATCGAATATTTAAGGATAGTGAAGTGTGTTTTTAATATTTTAATACAGCAGCAGCTCACTAATATTATTACATATCATTTTTGTGACCTCTGCCCATATTTTCAGATATTAGGTTCTGTTTTGATCTAACTTTGTGTTTGGATATTGGATAGTGTTGAAAAACATGAACATTTCTCTGTAAAATGTCTCTTACAGACTGCCATCCATCACCCACATTAAAAATAAACTACAGGAAAACGGAATGTAAAACAATCTTTTAAAGAATTATTTAATGTCATCAGGGCAAGACTCTCTGCAGAAGAGATCTGGCTCTTTCAAGGGGCCCTTGCCTTAAAACGTCTCCGTGAAGGGGAGTGAAAAGAGGAGCAAATGAAGACAACCCACCATTCAAATGAATTAGTGTCAATGCAAAAGTTAGGAAACCCTCAGTCAAACAAAGAAGAGAAAACGACCTGAGTATAACAAGGTGGAAAAATAGAAGAAAAAGAGGTGCCAGCTCATAACGGATGCCTTCCACTACTCTCAGCATGTGGGAGCGGGAACAAGAATCATCAATTATGCTCTGAGTTGTATGACCAAAAGGACTAAGAGATCAAAGTAGGCACACACCAGTGTAGACCATAAAAACATTATTGCTCACTAACATTATAAAAGCCAAAGAGACAGAGTTCGACATGCTGGGATCATTGGAACTCTGTGGTATGGTCACGAGATCAACTCGTCTCTATCTCCTTATAAGGGCTGTCCCAACCCATAAGCCGAAAGCCATCAAGAGAGCCCTACAAAGTGCTACAGGTGCATTGGGCCATCCCATGAGGGCAGTGACGTAACACTAACGGATGGGGTCCCTCTCTGAAGGATCTGATGGGAGCCCCTGAGGCTCCTGCATCTCGCAGATATTCATAGGCTTTAGGCTGAATGAGTGCTTCCTGAAAGGTGGGGCCTCCCTGCACCACCAGGGTTGCCTGCGCCTGTGTTACACCCCTGCATGAGACAATACACTTCCAACATCACTGCTGTTGCTTCTGGCAACTTGATGTGAAAACAGTCAGAAAAGGAAAACAGTGACACAAGTAATGTGTGGTGCCCTGAAGAGGATTTGTGGGACATCCTAGATGAAAGAGTGAGATCAAAAGCTACAAAGAAACTGTCAAACGCACAGAATGGGGCAAATTCCATCCTCATCCAAAGGTAGAAGAAATTCTTGAATTAAAGTGTATAAAATAGTATATCTTTTTCTGTAACATCAGATCTCTTGCTGTAACTTCGTTGAACTTTTCAGACCATTCGAAATAAATACATTTTTACTAAACCCACGGAGAAATTGAGCTCTCTGCTCTTCCCATATTTCCTTACAACTTACAACAAGTGTTCACATGGAACTTATTTTAGAAACAATTTTGTTTTGCCACAGATTTGGATTCTGTGTTGATTTGCTCAAGAAAAAGCCAGATAGTAGTAGAGCAGAGCATATCTGCCATATGGTATTGCAAAGAAACATTTGAAGTAAAATAGCCCGATTTTTGTCTTTCAATGACCTCAATTGAGTCATCTATTTATTCATTTATACAAATCATGTAGCTGGGAGATGGAGATATGCAGTAAAAGAATATATATTTGACTCTGTACATGTATTTTTTCACAATGCGTAAAATTCAGTAAGTACTGCTGTTTTGAAGAAAAAGAGAAAAAAACATGATATAGAAACTTCAAGTAAATCAACTATAACTAGACATATTGGAAATATGTGACAATGAAGTGACTTAAAATTGAAAGCAGGTTATTGATATATACAAAGATGTCTATATTTTCATTTCTTAATCCATGAAAGATCAGCCATATTGTTCTGTGGTGTCATTGTTGTTCGACTATCCTATAGTGGTGCTCGATCTCTTTACATATAGGAAAGAGGTACAGGTGTCACTCTCATCCAGAGTGCACAGAGAGCTGACTTGCTTTACCATCCGTAGGCCGTGTGAAAGTAATCGGGCCTGCCGACAGTGGCAATAGATACCCACGGATCAATGGTTTACACAAAGAACAACTAATACCTTGGTTCCTTTGGAACAAATTCCTGTATGAACTAAAGATATTAATCATGCCTCCTTCTGCGCACAATTGTCTCTCGGCGTTCTTACCTACATGAGGGAGGATCATTAACCCAGGATATCCCGTGCTCTGTGCACAAGAGGGGAACCACAGTCCACCCCTAGTCCCCAGGTCAACTCTGTCCTGATGAGACCCTCAAATTCCAAGTGGGGTTGAAACATCGTAGACACCACTATAAGATAGTCTAACAATGATAGCACCAGAGAACAATCTGGCTCACCTTTCATTGATTAAGAAATGAAAATTTAGATATCCTTGTATATACGTATAACCTGTTTTCAATTTTATGTCACTTCATTGTCACATATTCTCTATATTTCTGGTTATGGTTGTTTTACTTGTTCGCCATATTCAAAAGAATACAGTGCCTTCCTGTCTTTTGCCCAGCGCTGGTGCCGTGTTGGTTGCCTAGCACCAGCGCAGGCACCTTTGCACTCTGTTACAAGGGTGCCCTGAGTTGTAAGATGTATTGTTTTTGTGCAGAAAACAATCCCCTGAGGCACTTTCTTCTTTTCACGTGAGCAGCAGAATGCAGGACACAGAGAAATAGGAAAAAATGTGGAGAAATAAACATATTTCTCCTCGTTACGCCTCATCCTCGTTACACCTCACCTGGGGAGGCGTAGGTTTTTGGCACATTCCCAGATCTACCACTTCTGGTAAATCTGAGAATGGGTCAGAATCTATGGATATTACATTCATGGACCATCTTCCTGGCCCAGAGTAGGACAGTGCAGCGATTTGTGCAGCGTTACTTTACTTGAGATTTATGAAGCCACTCAGGGTCACACACGGTGGCCTTGCGTACCTTCATAAATCTAATTGTTATGTTGCGTCGCTCTTACACCACGTTGCATTGTGCAAGAGCGATGCAATGGGTTTCGTAAATATGCCCCCCAGTTCATGAATCCTTAATGCTCCTGAACCAGGCTGGCTGTATGTGATTAAGGCCAAATGCTGTTAACATTCGATTGGCCAGACTAACACACATGAAGTTGATGTTGAAGTTGAAGTTGAAGGGTTTTGTAGAGCGCTCTACTACCAAACGGTTTCTTGGCGCTGCAGAAGGGAACTGAACTGAGGAAGGAGGGGGTGTGGGATTAAGAGGAATAGGCAGAGGAGAAAAGATGGGTTTTCAGAGCTGACCGAAAGTCCAGATAGGAGGGAATGGACCTAATTGCCAGAGGGAGTGCATTCCAAAAGAGGGGGGCAAGTGTCGAGAACCTGGAACCACCCGATTTCTTCTTGCGGAAGCGAGGGACGTGGAGAAGAAACTGGGAGGAGGAGCGAAGATTTCTAGCTGAACATAAGCATTGATCTTAGTTCTAATGAATGCTGGAGCAGTACCGGCCAGAGACATAAATATCAGACAGCCCATTTTGAAGAGCGAGCGTTCCCTAATGAGGAGCCAGTGAAGAGTTTTAGGCAGAGGGGTGGTGTGACTCGATTTAGGGAGTCTGTAGATAAGGCGAGCAGCTTGGTTCTGGATAAGCTGCAAGCGACGGCGCTCGTAAGCAGGGATGCCCACATAAAGGGCATTGCCGTAATCTAGGCGGGATAAAATCATTGCCAGGACAATGACTTTGAGGGCTTCAACCGAGAATTAACGAGGGATTAGAGGGACCGACGATGAGAACCAGCTCCGTCTTGTCGGGATTCAATTTTAATTGATTGAGGTTCATCCAGTTGTAGATGAAAGAGAGAGTGGAGTGGACCCTAGAAATTGAATCAGGGGAAGAGGAGAGGTTGAAGATGAGCTGGAGGTCATCAGCGTAATTGAACGCCGTGACCTCCATGTCTTGTACAGCAACAATGAGGGGATGTATGTAAAGGTTAAACAAAAGGGGGGAAAGGGAGGAGCCTTGGGGTACCCCACAAGAGACAGAGCGGATGGGTGCAAGAAAGCCCTCCAATCGAACCGCCTGTGTGCGGTCAGCTAAAAAGGAAGTAAGCCAAGTCAGGGCCGACCCCCGTAGGCCGGCGCCCCTGACACGGTCGAGGAGGATGGAGTGGTCGACCGTGTCAAAGGCGGCGGATAGATCAAGAAGAACTAAAGCCTTGGGGGAGTTGGTGTCGGCGCTGCGCCAGAGCTCATCAACCACCGAGAGGACAACAGATTCCGTAGAGTGAGCAGGCCGGAAACCGGCCTGGTGGTCCGCCAGGAGGTGATGGGCCTCAATGTAGGTCGAGAGTGAGAGGTGATATGGCTCTCCAAGATCTTGCCCAGAAGCGGGAGGAGCGAGATGGGTCTAAAGTTGGAGGGGGCAGTGGGATCAGCACCAGGTTTTTTTATAATAGGGATTATCGTGGCAGATTTGAACGCATCAGGTACAATTCCTGAGGTGATGGAAGTGTTAAGCAGGGTAAGAGGAGGGGCTGGACAGTGGGAGAAGATCTCCCTTAGGATATGTGCAGGGCAAACGTCAGCGGGGGAACCCGTTTTAACTTTTCCCAGGAGAGTACAGAAGACCTCTTCTGTGATCAAGGGAAATTGATCGAGAAAGGAGGGGGGCGGAGGCAACGAAGGGCAAAGGAACAAAGGTGGTGCCAAGGGGATGTTCTGCTTTATAGTGGTGATCTTCTCAATAAAAAAGTCATTGAGGGTGCTGCAGAGGGGTTGGGAGGGAATGGGTCTGGGCGCAACTCTGTCGGAGGCAGCAAGCTCATGCACGATCGTGAAGATCTCCTTAGGTTTGTTAACTGCCTGATGAATTTTCTGGGAAAAATGTTCTAGCTTGGCGGTGAGTATAGCCTTTTTATAGGCATGAAGGAGAGTCAGATAAAGAATCTTAAGGTCAAGGCAGTATGTGCAACGCCACTTGCGCTCAGCCTGCCGAAGTGCTAATTTCTGGGTTTTTAGGGCATTGGAAAACCATCTGTTGGCATCGTGGGGGCGGCGCGTTCGGGCCCGTCTTAGAGGTGCAACTTGATTACAGGCCTCTGAGAGCCAGTTTTCGATAGTGGCTATCTGCCTATTAGGAGGCATGTCTGCCAAGGTGGGGGCGGAGGAGGCTAGAGAATGGCCTAGCGCAGTCAGATCCACCCTGTTCCAGTTGCGAGTGTGGATGTTTTTGGGGAGAGAGGGGTTATTAATCACCCCCAGGGGGGTGGAAAAGGTAATCAGGGAGTGGTCGGACCAGACGCAGGGGGATATGATAGGCATGGAGATAGACAAATTGGCATACCAGACTTGGTCAAGAATGTGCCCATGAGTATGGGTGGGGGAAGAGATGTGAGGGGTAAGGGTGTCGGAGAAATCTTTGGACATAGTGTCTTCACGTGGGTCACCCGGCCAGAGGTTGAAGTCACCCAATAGGAGGACAGCGGAATTGTTAACCACCAGAGTGGCCAGTAAGTCCTGTATGGCTGGAATGAAATGGGGCATGGGTTGGGGGGACGATAGAGGAGCACAAAGGTGAGTTGGATCGCAAGATTAGTCGAGCGTGCCACCAGGAAGTCAATAGATGTAATGGGAGGGTGGGAGAGGAGTTGGAATTGGAGATTAGAGCGTACTATCATAGCCACTCCGCCGCTGGTCTTCCCCTCAGGGTGGTCGGCGCGGAGGGTGTAGTAAGGATCAGGGAGGGAAATAAGGATATCAGGTAGGGAAGCGGCAGTGTACCAGGTTTCCGTAAGAAACAGGATTTCAGGTCTGGTGGTATCAAGGAGGTCAAAGAGCTCTAATTGGTGCTTGCCCGCGGACCGGGTGTTAAGGAGAGCGACTGATGCCGTGGGAGGGTGACTTTCAGGATGCTTAGAACGGGAATGATACGAGGCAGGGCGTGACAGCACCTTGCATGGACCAGAATGCAGGCATGGAGGATTGGCGCGATCAGGCTGGGCAATTTCAAGGGAGTTGATCTGAGCCAAAATAGATGGGCTGATAGGCCAATCGTCGTGGCATTCCGGGAGTTGGTTAGGTGAGTAGGTAAGGAAACAGGCAGGGTGAGGGGCCCCGGGACCGGGCCTGGCACGGACGGGCTTGCCTTTGGCGCGCCTTCGGCGCGCTGCCGGCGCGCCCGCTGCGCGCCGGCGGCATGAATCTTATTTTTTTAAGAGAATACGTCTGCACTGTAGGTTTGTCTGACGGGACTTACAAACACAGCCTGTGATCGAATGTGGGACACGCTTGGGTGGTTGGAACAGAATTTCCAAAACTAGGTAGGTTTTCTGGTCCAGCAAATGCAGATTTCATTTTTAGCATGCTGTGACGGAGTGCATATTGAAATTAGTTTGTAGTTCTGAGGGTATATCCCTCGCACAAGGCATTCTTTGAATTTGAAGGCTAAGCATAAGTAAAAAGAAGTATTGAAACTTGGGTCTTTGTGTTCACTTCACATGGAGACTCAAAGATGGACTTCACTAACACAACCAAAAAAAGAGATACATCTAGCTGTCCCTGCTTGTTATTCACTGCCTAAGATGTGCTCAAGGCTGAGAATAAAAAAAAGTGATGGGATGCATCTCAGAGTTTATTCTGACTACACTACAAAGGTGCAAGCATTCCCATCACATTCTTAAATTGGATTTGGAATCAAAATTGGTAAGAGATTGTCCCCTTGTTTTTTACTTGTGGGGCTGGAGCACATCTTTGAAGGAGAGCTTTAGGTGTTATATTCTAAATCATCTGCTCTTATCAGCTTTTTCAAACACAGAGACAAATAGAAGGAGCCCTTAAGCCAGGTCTGAAATGTGATGACTCTTTGGACCAAAGGAAACTATATGTGAACTGAGGAATGGCTCTTGCTGAGACCACGAGTAACCAGATTCGTACATCAGTTCTCCTCCAGACCAACTAATGTGTCTCTAATATGCTATTCGAATATTTTTAGGACTCTTGACATGTTTACTATTTCCTTCTCTCCGCCAACCGGTTCACAGGGTGCCACTGAAATAAACATTTTTTATTTAAAAATGTAAATCAGACTGAGGAAAACATACTAGGTGCTAATTTTGCAGTTAATGTGGCTAGGAGATTTATTGCGTTTTGCCTACGTTCATAGCAGAAATGCACAACTCAAGCGATCCCTAAGCCAATTAATCACACAGTCCTGCCAGAAATCATGCATCACGTGTGACACTAACACATTTCAGTGTGGTGATCCGCATCACTGCACTCAAATGCATTGTCGCGCATATATAGCGCCTACTGAGTTGTTAAGCAGGAGAGCTAGTAATCATGCACCTCTGAGCTACACTGAAACTGACGCTGGAGGGAGGAGTGGCAGTGTGCCCTGCACTCTGCTCCCGGGGCCATCTCGGAGTCTGCAGCTATGGCTGCTAAGTGTTACAATGTAACGTTTATACTAGGATTCACCACCGGCAGCAGCAGGGCATATTTGCTACATTCCTAACGTCTGTGACTCAGTCAGGAGGTCAGGACGAGTTTTGTAGCACACATGTCCTGCTGCCGTCAACGTCCGGAGTTAAAGTTTTGGCACTGCGGTTAATTTAAATGAATACAAATGTTTGTTCTAGCACCGGAGGGAGCCAACTCACCACACCGGTGCACTGGCGTTTGAGTGAACAGCCCGTGACAGGCCTTGCGCTGGAGTTTTTCAGCACTTAAGGCGCACCAGTCTCTCCACGCAGCTGCTGAACATCAGAAGGCAGAATCGTTGAGGCCATGGCAAGGGCAAAGTGAGTGCAGCCTGGAGTGTGAACACTCTCTTACTTCCCCATGCTTGGCCTTAGCTCTTGGCCGCATTTCCGCTGACTAATGGCAGGACTGACCCCCGCGACCAGCTTTGGGAGCCCCACCCTGAAACAAGACATCTTGGAAATGCTGGGCTCGGGTACAGGTAGAGTGGTGACAGTGAGAGTATGGTGTGGGAATATAGCGGCCAGGGGTGATGGTTAGGTATGGGTCAGGTGTGTGAGTGGTGGCAGGAGGCGACACTTCTAGAGGCTCTGCTTTTCAGAGATTTACTCCACACATTGACCACAGCTCGACCTGATTTAAGAGGTTTGCGTGAATGAGGAAGGGCTTTGCTGCATAGTGACCAAGTGTGTGTTTCTATCCCCTCTTTTACGTTTGCGGTTTATTTCTCAAAACCGCTGGGGGTAATTTAAAACATGTTTCTGACAGTCCTAAATTGTCTGCTATGTTGTATGAGAAATTACTGCTCCGGCCTCAGCCTGTGAGGATAATGCAAAATGGTGTTTGACAGCCTGTCTCCTGCTAGTCAGCTGATACTGTGTGACTCTTAGGCAGCTCAGATGCCTCCGTGTGTAACATGTTCATGTTGGGCCCTCGCATATCCTTCCTGTTGGGCCGGGTCCCACGTGGACAGAGAGACCATTTCTGGTGCTTTGCAGCAGTTTTAAAATCTTCTTGGAGTTTCTTGTTGCTCAAATAGGTGTAAATTCTGATATTTATATGTTTCCCTCGTCTACATTGCTTGATTTTGCTCGCAAGAAAGTGTCACTCATAGTAGTTGAAATGTCACTCATAATTGCACTGACATTATTTAAATGTCACACATAGATATCTGAAACCTTGGCAGCAATGATCACAATTATATACCCTTGCCGTTTCATGTCGAAAAACTTACAGTGTAAAACCAAAATTTCACAATGGGAGCGTTGTAAAACTCGTAGATCTTTCTTCCGAGCGGAATCAGACGGTGCCTGGTGTGGAGCTGAACGTCGTCATCATCTTTCTTTCTCGATGACTCCCCGTTCCCTCGGGTTAACATGGCCTGCAAGAGAGAACACACACAGCACGTTCATTCATTCCTCATGATTCAATGGTATTACACATTTTGCAAAGATGCATCAGGCGCGCTCGTAACAGGAAATGGCTAAACAGGAGCAACTGCCCTCTTCCCGTCAGGACAACACAGGGAATCTTCCCCCCTTCCAGCAATCTTGCAGAGGCCCGCCGCCCGGCTACGGTTACGGGTTGTTTTATCTCTTAAAGCGTCCGACATCTGATCTGATGAACATGTATTTGGCTAAACAGGTACCGTAGTTCACTTCCACCACTGAAATCAACTATTTCTATTCTTTTGAAAGGCGGTGGTGCTTGCTTCAAGTCCCTCTGTTACCTCTAAAATGTGTACCTCAAGGAGACTAGATATTGATCGAGATTCACACACTTCTTCTTTTTTTTCTTTACTGTATGTAACTTCGTTTTGATTATATCCTGCCTGTTATGACTCCCCTAAGGTTTTAGTAAAGACCACCACACTTATGTGAAATGTTTAACGTCTTTGGAGTACTTTTTCCCACCAATAAGCCTGGGCCAGGTATGCCAAAAGGCAGTCTTTTTTATTTAATGTATATAGTGTATTGTTTTATGTTAGTGAATTTATTCTTTTTATTTTATGGCGCATCATTGTTTTACTTTCCTTAAGTACAGTTTGTGTCGGTTTCTCTGTGCTCTCCTTTCATAGACAAGTGTGATTTTCTACTTTTCCTCCCTTTTAATTGTTCTACATTTTTTTCTGTGGTTTCTTTAGCTCCAATTCTCAATTACCAATTGCTAAAGGCTTTTAATGCTCTCGTGTTCCTTCTTTGCTTTCCAGTGATTCTCTCTGGTGTTTTCTCTTTTACCCACCACTCAGTGGCGGCTCCTCTGCTATGGCGGAGGAGCATCACCCCCACTGCTTTTAAGCAGTGAAAATGAAGGAAACATAAAATGATAGCTTTGAGTTATTATCATTTTATGTTACTGTGCTGCCTTGTGGGTGGGCAGAGCTGCTCTGATCTCTAAGCAGGGCAGGGCAGGAGGGGTTTGCCCACTCCTAAGTGCACATGACTGTTTGGCCGGCCCTCTGGGACTGGCCAAACAGCCATGCACACTTTCCCTATTCTCCACGCAGGCTGCATTACAGCCTGCGTGGAGAACATGCCCAGGCCCCCATTCACTTACTGAGCGTCGAACCACGACACTCAGACCAATCACAACGCCACATTGCAGTGTTGTGATTGGTCAGGGGAGCCTGGCTGTGCTTCCTGTTCCTGGAGTCCGAAGGAGGAGAGCAGGAGCAGAGAAGCGGGACCCGGCGGCAAGGTAAGTGTTTATTTTTTTAAACATTTGTTTACATTGCGATCCCCGTGCTCCTGTGCCCGCCCTGCCACCCACAAGGTGTGACGGCCTCCACTGCCACCACTCAAGTTCTTGTGCTTCCTCCCACGCAGACCCACCACGTGTGGATTCATACATCAACTCTCCTTCAGTCAGTTTTCACGTCTAGAACTTTGAGGACCTCATGTATTATATTTTGACACATGGCAGTGCAGCAAGCCTTCCTGCTGTGCTGTCGTGTGTCAAAATAAATGGGCAGGAATGAGTCGTAATGACAAGATATGGCGTATTCATGTCCTTCGTCCATACAGCTGTGCGCCAACACAGACACCCTTGTGCAGAGATGAATATTGTTGTGCAGGAAGGGACACCTTTCGGACCCTCCTGTACAAAAACAATAATTAATGGCGTTTGGCTCCTATTATGTGCACTGCAGAATGCAGAAATAGCAATGAATTAGGAGAAATAAAGGTATTTCTCCTTCTTGCGCCACTCCTATGCCTCCCCTGGGTAAGCGTATGATTCTGACACTTTGTAAATATGGGAATGAGTCAGGTTCCATGGATGTTGCCGTGGAATACCCACTGCAACACAAATGGAATGCTCTTTTCACGCAGAGTAATGTGTGAAAAGGGACCATACTGACAAGGTCATAAAAAGTCACGCAGGGTGACTACATGGGCGTGTAAATATGGGCAGGCACACTGCGCCGCTGGAACATCAAAAAAAGTGGTGCCCCGGCCGCACATTGGGCTTGTAAATAAGCCACTGACTGTTTTTTAGTATTTACTTCCCTTGACCAGTTGTCTCCTTTCCCTACTGTTCACAAATAGTTATTAAAAAAAGTCAAACAAGCGTTGCATTTCTAACTTTTGTGGTTGCTGGCAGAGAGTCCTGGATGCCACTGAAAAGAAAAGAGAAGTGTGGGAGCCTTCTTACCTCAGGGATTTCAAGAATCACGCTGAACTGTGTCTCTGTGCCAGAACAAAGTACTGGGGAAGTGTTTTCCCCAAAGTCGGTGGCACAAAGAAGGGCTTGGGCATACCTATGTCCTCTATCCTCACAATAACTGAGGGGAAGGCATGCATTGTCTACTGCTGGTGAGGCATGTTGACTTTGCAGTACCACTAGTAACCTATAATATACGATCTCTAGAGATTCATAATAATACAGGTGCAGTTTGAAGATAGAGCTCACTTTTAGTAAAAATGTAAAATGTAAACATTCACAGGAAATTAAAATCTCTCATTTATTACATAAACAATATTTAGACTGGAAAATAACATTTAAGTCTGATTTATGGAACTGGTTTCAGTACTTAGTAAATCTGAATGACCCTGAAGAAATAAGTGGGCAGAGTAAAAAGATGACCCTCTTCTTTGGCAATATATACAATACACATGTGTACTAAATACATTTTCACTCAGAAGAGTTTGCTCCAGTCTTTACTGTTCCTGCTGTTGCCATCGAGAAGGAGAGCAACCTGTTGCCATTTCCATTAATTAACGGATGTACACACAAAAAATGAAGATAAGAAGAACATTTAGCAAATCTGCTTGGCCAAATGTCCCACGGTACTTTATGATATGCATTTATGCACACACCACCTCAATGTATCTTTTCATTTAATACCATGGTGCCTTTTTGAGATATCTGGATTCCTGGGACACTATTATTCAGAAATGGGTCTGAACCACATTCATTACAGGCTTTTACAATTCATCCACATTGGCTCGTTGGAGGTGCATAAATGCATGTTAAAGTAAATTCATGTTACTTTATTGTTAGTTCACAGACAGATGTAAGAACAAACCTTCTTCCTGAAATTAAACTCTGTTTTTTAATATACTACATGATTTACATCTTATAATGAGAAGTAATACCTAGTAAATATCAGAAGGAAGAAACACCTGGCCCTGTGTTTATAATACATGCTAAATTCTGGGGAAAGCCTCTCTGTAATCAGAGTCCAACATTGTTGAAATATGAAAAGCATTGGATGTTTCTATATTATCCCTGAGGCACAAGGGCTGCTTGGGAGACCGAGAGCTGTCTGTAGTAGATGTGAACTAGTATTATGCTTACGGGAGAATACATTCTACGAATCCCCATAGCTATCATGTTCGACAACCCTATTTAAAGCTCTGAACAATATTGTTGAGAGCCTACTCAATCAGATATCAATATGTTGTTGTATCGTTCAGTCTCTTCTGCCACGCATGTCCCTCCCACTACAGAAGTTATTAAGTCTCTTAGTAACTATGACAATTATTAAACATTAGGAAGACCATATGCCTACTCAGGAGGAATAGTGACAAAAGAAGAACTACTTTATTCATTGGAAAGACGTTGTTACTAGTGCATTAGATGGGTGATATCAGGGTGCACCAGCGTGACCAGTGGCCGGAAGTGACATTTGCCATTGGATTGAACTGTGGACAAATTCTTGGGGGGAGGCAACGTCATCTGCTGCTCATTTGTCTTGATGCAACATGTTATGGTAGGCAAACCTGTGCGAATACCTTGGAATTCTGATCTCTGTAATCTTATCTTTGGCCCACAGTTTAATGTTGTTGGAGCAAGCAGGTGGTCTTTGTGCCACACAGTCATTGTACAATCCTTCAGATTTTTCAATTTTTGCAGTCTGATTACTGCTTGGAAGTTTCTGGACAACTTCTCCTTATGTATTTCATTCTCGTCATTTCTTTCTTGCCATGCTCTCATTGTGCAATGCTAATGATTTCAGAGACCAGATTACTGAGGAGGCTCTCAGGTGTTCCTAGTGAAAGGCAACTGCTGGAGTGCTTAAGGAGGGGTCTGTCTTAAAATGTATTTTTCAGAATGAATTGGATTTAGAGGATCTTTACACTCTGTTTGGCTTCAGAAACTATCAGTAAAGAAAATTTACTTTTGTGTTTGTATTGCACATAACTGTTCCAGTACGCAAAAGAATAAACAAATATAATAAAAAGTACTGTGTGAATCAAATTGGGTTGAGTAAATTATACCGCCATGGATTTAAAGCTGGAAGACTGTGGATCTTTCCAACACAGGGGAAATATGGGCATGTTTCTTGCCAGGTGATTTTGACAAAGGAGCTGCATTACCACCTCCTTTGTCTTCAGCGTCATAGTATTAACACGAGGTGAGTCCTCACCTAAGAGACAAGCATTACGCTTGCCCTTTGTATAAAATAACTTTTTTAAAGCCTCATTCTCCCCTCTTGGTAATATTATTCTCTCCTGCTAACAGCACATTCTGTAGGCACCAAGCAAAACATAGGATACAAAGAAGAGGGAGATCAGACTCATTGATTTTGACAAGGAAGACTGTACTCATAGTAATGAAGATTATCGATAATTAACAGGGTACTAAACATAGCAAACAATAGAAGGGGATTTCCTTAGTACTCAAAATAGTGATACAATTATGTAGGTGGCCATTTAGAAGTTCTGATGGAAAGGATAAGTGGAAGATATTTGAAAGTCATGTGAGAAAGTAGCTAACATATCTCCTCCAAATTAGAAATGTGTTTGTACCTAAAAGGTTTGGGAACAGGGAAAGGCTGAACCTCTGTAATTGTCTGAACTGCTTTGGATAAAGGTTTTTGAACATAAGAACTGTCAGAGATAGGTTGTGACCACAGTCCTAGTCTTACCCGACAAACACCTCATGCATTTAATATCATAGAATAGGAACACAAAGTTAGTCAGCAAATACATAGTTGAAATGTCCTTAACACATCACAGAGGTCACAGAATGAGTTACACAGAATCGTGCATATTAATCAAAACAACTAATTACAGATGGAGCTTGCACCACAAAAGGCTACGTCACAAGTTTTCCTCCTTGATCTCATTTGTTCCCTATGTATTGTTCCCAGAGAGAGACACATCCACTGAATCAGCATTAGCAGAATATATTTCATATTTATCAAATGGAGCATATTTAAGATCTTATATTGGGATATGCATGTGTATAGAAAGGGTAGTAATCTACAGCCTGAAAACTCATCAGACTGAACAGAAATATTGATTCTCAGAACGGTTGCTTGTGATTCTGGAAAACAAATATTCTTAAGGAAAAATGTTCTGGAGAAACCTTCTACGTGAGTCTGTTAACTCAAATGTTTCATAATGAAAATAGTTTCCAGGATGTTGAATCCATCCTGCTGGATGTCCTTCAGGTTGAAAATGTTTCCTGCACTCATTTTTTCCAGGAACCCTTTGGTTCATTTTCTTCACTGTCTGTCCACTTTTTGTCTTTTTTGTGAAGTAGAAGATCCCACGCTCTTTCTTTTCTGTCTATATTTCATTATCCCTTTTCTGTACCATGATAAGTTCCTCCACCTTTCTCCCTATTTTTTCTTTTGCCATTTCCCACTGCCCCTACCTATATCCTATTACATCTACATATAGCTATATCAGACAAGCTTTATACCTGCCCTTAGCCTTGTGTCTCTATCTCTACATATACCGTAGTGCACCTACCTATACTACAGTACTTCGGCCTATCAAAGTACTCTAGTACTTTTGGCCATGCTGTAATGCTAATAAGTCTACTCCGCCTATAAACTATAATTGATATTCCTACTTCTACCCTAGCATAAACTCAAATACCTCTATCCTAGTCTCTAGCCAAGAACCTCTACTTATATCTACACCCTATTATCGTTACCCCTACCATACAGTAGTATACATTTACCACTACCTATGCATTGGTACTTTTTATCTGTGCCCCTTTTTCTCCTTAAATGTGCTCAATCTATTTCTTATTCCCAACACCCTCTTCTTCTGGTGCCTTTTATTGAAATTCCTCCAATTTCTTATAATGTTTCTCATTTTGAAACTCACCAACTGAGAGTTGCACAAGATTGGGGTTATCGGGCTTGAGGTCTTTAGTATGGTTTGTCTCTGGAAACGGCATTGGGAAATGTGCAGATTGGAGGAATTTGATTAACGATAACATGTATGGGGTGGAGGAATTTCATTAACCATGACATACACGAGGAAGGGAATTGCATCCCCTTCCTGGCCAACCTTCAAACACACCCAGGGTACTCATAGTACTTACTGTATCTAAATGTGAGTAGTCCACCATTCTTGCTGCTTGGAATGTTTCATCTGGTACTCGATTCCAGAACCTCACCACTCCCTGTGTAGAAAAGTGTTGTTTTAAACTGCCCTTCCCTTGAAGTTTATTAGCCCCTCCAGGTATGCGTTGCCACAACACTATTTGTAGCCTTGGAGGTCTTATCATTCCTTGTACGAATTCCAAAATTGTTGTCATAAACACTACATATTGGAACAAAGGTAACTTGAAACAACAACCAACACTCATCTCACCTACATATAGTTTTTGATAAAATCTGTAATTTTGTATCACAGCTTGTTAATAAAAAAATAAATAAAAGATTTTTCATAAATGTTACCAAAGGCAATGATGTGTTTTGTTGCATTATATACGTAGAGAGAACTTCAAGTCCAGCACATGTGAGGAACTGTGTTAAAAACAAGGCAATAGCTGCTTCCCAAATACACTTTTAACACGTTCTAGTATTTTTATTTTTTGTTTGAGCAGAGACTACAAACCATGGTTACTCCCGACCTCCAATAATATTGCTTATAGAACAACACAAGGTAAGTATATACATTGAATTACAGATGGGTAACAGTGAATTGCGGGGTTGTTTTTTATCAAGAGGCTCTGAGTGTCATCAAACAGGCAATAAGAGTGAATTCAGAGTTATCTAGGATGTCACTCAGAACCCCGAGGTGAAAAACATCACCGTAATTGACCTTTTACTCATCTATAATTTTATGTTATGTATGGACCCCAAAATCAGCTGCCTCTGTTTTAAACTGCTTTGCAGGGGTAGGGAAGTAATGAAGGAGTCATACATAAAATAGCCTCTCCAAAACAAAAAAAAATGCTTGTCTGCCCCCCTTATCTCCTTGCCTTCCCTTCCCTATCCTTCCAACGCTGCTCTGACATACCCTCAGCGAGCCCAGCCAGAGTGCCTGGAACTCATTTATGACGTAGCAACAGTGGTTAACAAGTTCTGGTACCCACCATTGCTACATCATATCAGTGACTTACTGGATTTAGAATCGACTTATTCATGCTAATGGATCTCTATGAGGGCCACGCATAACAATACTATTCTTAACACCCTTATACTTATCTTGGAAGGTAAGTATATAATTTGTATTCTTTCCTCCACCCACACTTACCTTTCAATGCAGTGGTTAGGTCTTTAACCTGGATGCATATTTTTGTTATGGGATATGATGAGTGCTATACAATGGGGTTGTGCCCAATGATGAACATGCTCTTCACCAGTCTGTATGCGTAGAGAAGATAGTCTATATGGTCAAGATTATTGGACACATAGAGGTTTATTTTGATGTCTAGTGAATACAGACATTACCATATAGCACAGAATGTACTGTAATATTATAACTGCAATAACGCCATATTTTAGTGTTGTTGTAGCTTGTTATTCTTACCGTTAGTTCCATATCATCATCCTCCTTTTCCTTCACTGGCTTTTCTGGTTCTTCAGTTTCCCTTTCTTGCAGATCCATCTCATTGGCTTGTGACATGTAAGGCATCTCGTCTTTGTTTTTGAACTCTAGGCTGAGGATTGAAGGAGGAAGTAGAATTCCTAGAATTACCTAAACCAATAATAATGATAACAGCAAATTATCTAATAATAGAACATCTAGCAAATATAATTCAGACACTGGTTGTTAGAGATGAACAATACGTACATGATCAATTGTGTTCTGGATCCCAATCCCATTAAGCCTGGCCATGAAAGCCTCCCAAACCCCTCCATTCTTAGAACAGGTTCTGAAGAACCAGACTCCCACCTTATACAACACGTTATCTTCCAATACGGCAGTTCAGAGTTGTGAGACATCCTTCATGATTAGAGCTAACACCAGTTTTAATATGTTGTTGCCTAACCTTCAATTACTTATTTATTTAGTTTAATTCTAAACATTTATTTAAATATTAATTTCACTGCTGCATTTGGTTGCTGTTTCTCTCCAAACTGTCTTTTGCAAGTTCCAATTGTTGTAATGCATATACACTCAAATCAGGAAAAACCTGACCCTTGGTAGAAATGTACCCCAAACTAAAAAATGAGAAGCTCGGACATTCTATTAATTTAAAAAGAGGTATACAAACAGGCAACGTACAACTCAATGAAACGACAACTGGTTCATGTTGCTGGACAAAGCTCCTCAATCAAGTATAGGAAAGCAACCCATACCTTGATTGATCTACATAAAATATACTTTGGTTACGAAAGTAATGTTATAGCATTCAATTCAGACTGAAATGTTGTTAAAGTAATGTAGAGGTTTTCATGCAGGTGGCCAACATTAGGACATTCTCCTATTTCAGGAAAATAATAATTTAAGTTTTTCATATTTGTTTTAGTTCCAGACTACACCACTGCAGAAAACAGCATTGAATCATGTTTGTGATAAGTCAAGTTTATTTATCTTTTGTGTATATTCAAACTTGTCGGTTGGGAACACAACAGCTTGTGCAGACAGTTGTGTGTGTTGAAGTTGTCTGGTAAGACCGGGCCAACTAATTCAAAGTCATAACAGGCTCAATAGTGTTGGAGAATGGCGTTAGAGGAGTCTGTAGTGTCACACAATGCTTGAGTTTCCTAAAAAACGTGGCAGGGGTGTGGTCACAGCAGAAATGGGAAAGAAATTGTGGAAAACCCTCCCCACATTGGTATTGGGATATATTTACACTAAAGGTGAGGACACACATGAGTGGATGGCAAAGATACAATAACAAGCATAATGCACAAGGCATTCTTGAATTTATGAGATTATGGAACAAAGCACTTAGATGATTATATTGTCCTAAAAGGTGAAAAAACATGCCACCTTGAATTGTACCCACCTATATTGTCTCTAGGCAAGTGAATCTCATTAATGCTTCTGTTGCTAACTTACTAGAATCTTATCTACATCACTGCATATTCTATTTTTCAGTCATTCAAGACATGATCCTTATGCTTAATGGAAAATTTCTGAGGTCAATAAGTGGTACCCGGGTCTAAAAGCTGCTATCCCTAGCTTGCCCTTTGGTACCCTCAACACTGACTTTACCTCATTTTCAATTATCATAATGGCAGTAGCAACAACTGAAGTTATACATAGCTCTAAGAGAACAGTTTATTTGCTTTATTTGTATTATCCTTGCTTTTTCCGTAGTTTTCCTGTACCTACAGGAAGAGCTTAACCCTGTGACGTGAACCGAAGTCAAAGGGTTCATAATTTCACTATCACTGGAATTTTTCTGAATAAAAAAAATGTACATGAATTCAATACACTGGTCTAACCGACCTTTTTTGTAACCAGAATCAAAACAAGCAATTGCATGGCATAGCTACTCGCCAAACATAGTAAAAAAACATGTATCTTTCTTTATTCATAGGCTGTCAGATTCAGCAGAGAAGAATGTTGCATGTAGGGAAAGAGATCTAAGTAAAATCAACAGCACAGGGTTCAATGCAGTCATTTTTGGATGATAAAACCCACTGTATTGTAACACTAGCATAGGGGAAAGAAAGTGGTAGTAGATACCTAGTGAAATCTCCCTTTCCAAAAACACCTCACCCGGGGCAGCCCCCTGACCTACTGCATCTCATGTAAAACTACCTGGCCCTCTCTTTTGACTGCTCCCATCAGTGGTCCCCACACCTGCACCATTTAATTCTCAGTTAAAGAAAAAGGGGTAAAACTGTGTCCCTCAGAACCTGGGTATTTAATAGTTAAGCAAAAAGGTGGTTCTGTCGGGTAAGACACATTACTTAGACAATGCTTATTATTGCAAACAAGAACAAATGCTCTCTGGTACACACCTAAATTGAGAAATGAATGCTCAAAATACAAAGTCGTGGGAACAAGAGAATATATTGTGCAAATTATAACAGAATTCATTAATTATGTTTCTGAATTTCTTCATTCAAAAATACCATACAATGCATGATAAGACCGTCAGACAAAGTGCAATAATGTGACTTTTTGGTAAGTAGTGCTCAATGAGTGAAAATATATATAAAGTGTAAAGAGATTTCATATGTACAAATATATACAAGTGTTTCATTGGCCAGATGTTGATTTTCAACCAAGGATTTCTAGTGTTCCTATTGGGATCCTGGTGGTCGTGGACCTATGACATGCGTCGACATTTCAACCCTCATGCGCCCCAGTCGGTGGTCGCGGCGGGTCTTTCTCAAGACAGGAATATGACAGTTTATATTTCAGACCGGCGAGTCTCAGCCTGAATTAAATGCGGCGCAATGGCCAGTTGTATCTGGGTATGTGAAGTCAATCAGTCCCGAACAGAGGTGCTGCGTCCCCCGCGCCAGCAGCATTCGTACTTGGCTCGTACAGCCAAGTACAGCCAAGTAGCTAAGTAGGTTTTAGGGCTCAGGGGTTGTGGGCTGGGGTCGGGGTAGTTTATGGTAGGGGGCAGGGTTTTAGGCCTCAGAGCAGCGGGAAGGGAAGGGGTAGTTTTAAGGGCAGGGCACGCTGTAGGCCTCAGGGCAGGGGGCGAGGTAGGGGGATACGATGTTAGGGCTTATGGCGGGGCATGGGGGTTGTGTTAATGGCAATCTTAACCCTTACCAATCATGCCTTCACAATGAAGTTCCGTGGTAAAGGCATGCAAGATAAATGAATGCTTAGTTAGGACGCATGAGAGGTTCTGCCTGCATGGTAGAGGCACGAGTGGTTTAGCCATGCGTGCCTCTGTCATACAACCATTAGGGACTGGTGGTCTAGAGGTGACAGGTCAAATATAAATAGACAAGTTGTATCATAACAAACGATCCTAAACAACTGTTCTCTCTAACATTATAGTTTGAGACTTGTATATTAAAGCGCATTTGCCCATTTTTTAGTGACTTTAACCAGAAGATCAAGCTGTCCCACGGATCCTACTTCTTGAGGAAACTGGGGACTGGACACCACTGCCACCTTTCTTGGAGGCATGGTGAGAGAGAGGGCTTTCAGTGATGAATTAACCATCAATGTATCAAATATGTAAATGCAAAAAATTGGCTGTCCTGTCTGATGGCCTAAGGGAGTGGGTTTAGTTTTTAGGCCACAGGTGAGGAGGGATGTGACAGAGTCCTTACGCAGCATTTATTCAGCCTTCAATTTATGTCTTTCTTTGTAATGTGATTATAAACATTGTCAGACAGTGGGTTATTAATTTTACAAGCAGGATCCCTTACCAAAGTAATTGACACACTCAGGAGAGATCTCAACACAGTTCTTAGTGAAACTGTGCTCAACCCCCGGATGCTGTGATACAAGCCCCATATAAATGTATGTTAAGTAAATCAGTATCAACAATGTTAAGGTCGAGAAAACAACATAAAGAAATTTCCAAACCAATTAAAAAAATAGAGAATGAGCAAAAAGACACCAAGTTGGGGGGAACAGGAGATGTGAATATTTTAAGCTTCAAGCCAAAAAGCATCCAGAAAAAGTAAAGAGCTTATGTTAATATTCGGCTTGTGATTGACGAGGATTGAAGCATGGTTTCAGGTCAACCTCAAAAGAATGGGGTTCTGGAAAGCCTAGCAGGTCACACTAGTCTCATGTTCAGCGCTTGAGAGCCTATATAATGAATAGTAAATATGGGTATTGCAAATGGGTTCCTTCCATGTGAGTGAGTCTGACTTCTCAAGTCTCAGTCATGGTAGTTACATTAGATTGCACACATTTACCACCAGTGACCACCTTTTAAAATGAGGATTCTGTGACACAGTTACGGTAAGGAGCACTTTCTTGGCTCACATGAACATGTGTGCACATGAGTGTGTGCAAGTGTGCAGGCTGCACTCAAGAGACTATTTTCATGTGTAGCCTGGTAGCTGAACAAGGCTAACATGCCTGAGACAGGCTTAAACTGCAAATTTGACCTGTCAAAATAACCCATTTCAACATGCCTAACTTTTTGTTAGACCTGGCAGCCTTGGCGTGGGTTTTTCCCTGCATTGTTTTGCCTTTGCCTCCTGTATTTTTACCATGTGAGGCATTTTGTTTTGCTGGTCTAGATGCTCTGGGCACTTTGCAACTGCTGTTTTGTGCCAAACTGCAAGTACTCCCTGTAAATTGTTATTGTGGATTGGTGTTTCCATGATTGGTTTATTTGGTTTACTATTAAGTCCCTAGTACAGTGCACCATTGTGTGCAGAGGGCCTCTAAACCAAATGCTGCTAGTGAGCTTGCAGCACTGATTGTGCCACCCACACAAACTGCCTTGCAACAAGGTCTCAGGGCTGCCATTGTGGTGCCTGTGTGCAGTCTTGTTCTGCCATGTCGACCTGTCAAGTGCACCCACTTGCCAGGCCCTAAGCATCCCTTTTCTTACATGTAAGTCACCTCTAAGGTAGGCCCAAGCTACCCCAGTGGGCAGGGTGCAGTGTATGTAAAAGGTAGGACTTGTCCTGATGTGTGTGGCATATCCTGATAGTGAAATACTGACAATTTTGTTTTTTTCACTATTGTAAGTCTGTCTGTCCCATTGGATAGAATGGGGAGCTTGCTCATACGATCTCATGAGAATTACTGCCCGTGGGAATACGATAGGAATAGAACGTTTGATATGCCTGAACTCAGAATATTAAAAGGCATCTTTTAGTGAGGGTGATTTTTTACATTCTGGGTTTCAAAACACCCCTTTTAGAAAGTAGTTATTTTCAGGCCTAACCATCCAGTGTACCTCTGCTAGGATGTGCATTGATGTCTGGCTTTGGAGTGACAGGGGCCGGGGATGTGCATTCTGTTCAGACAGCCACTGGGGGGGTTGAGGTGTGTCCTGCCTTTCCATGGTGAGTCAGGGCTGGACTGAATAGACCTGGGCTGCATTCAGAGTAGGGGGAGGAGATTTCTTTCACACCTGAATGGACCTGGTCTGCCTTGGATAATGCTGTCTCCATTTCCTGCCAGGTAGCTGCACTAGAGAGGACAGAACTGGTTTTGGCTGGGCAGGGGTTATTTTCGAAGAGTATCCCCTTACCCTGACTAGGAAGAAGGGGCCCTACTTGGACAAAGGTACCTACCCCTGCCAACTAGATACCCCCATTCCTAACACCTTTCTTTCAAATATTAATAAGTTATCCTGACTAGACCTTATTGTCCAGAAAGGTAGGGTGCATGATATTTAAAAGTTGTTCATGTCAAAATTAATGTTGAACAAGCTGTCCATTCATGAGGACGCTCTGACCAGCACGCTGGGTTACTTTCTTTTCCCAACGGCTGCGGGACGCCGGCAGACATCTCCAGCGCGGCTCCCCCGGGTTGAAATAAACGGACCCATCGTTACCGTCCAGGTAAGATCCTTATCTCCCTTGAGACTCACGTTAGTCTCCCAGATAGTATTAGTTGTCCATAAGCCACTGAGAACTAAGATGGCTTTATTTTAATAATTTCCCCTACTTCCTTTTTTAGATACCAAAAGGCGGCGTGGTGATACATTCTCCCACGGCCGACACATGACGGCGGATACCACGAGCCGTTTCTCTTAACTAATCCCCGTGAAGACGGCATTAGCACGCTATCTGTGCTCCCGGTAAGGCTATGCGCCAGCAATTAACTTTTCTGTCGGCATCGAATAGAGTTGAATTATCGTTCCGAGTTTTCAATTCTTTCATTCTAAATTGTCCATCTTATATTTTTACTTTCCAGTACTACAACGGACACTACTTTTTATCCTTTGGAAGTGGATACATATAAGACTCCACTGTTCCGATGTCTTTCACTGTAGGTGCTAGAATACAAGGCATCTTTTTCTAATGGGTTTTATCGGTAAGGCTTTTACTTGCATGATGAGCTCTTTATACTTTGATATTTTGTACTTTTGAATATATTACCCATAAATCGATTTGTGGCCCTATCAAAGACTAGTCACTTGTGCACTTGCACCTTTCCAGCCTGTTGGACCGTTAAAGCTTCTTTAATGCACATACAATTACCTAGCGGCCCCCAAACCAAGTCTTTACTAAACTTGCAATACATTCCCCCACTTTCGGAATGGTATTATTATAAGACTAACCCTGCTATTACTGATATTTATCTAGTTTGTTACGTCAATTAAAAGTTCACATCAACAAGAGGTTCATCTTTTACCTTCTGGGTCAAAAGTAGATTATATCTTTTAATGTTTTGATTCACAGCTTTTTAAGCTTGAAGGCCAACCGGTCGGATAGAAAGACATAATTACGTCCGCATCCAAAGGGGCCTTTCCGACGTGAATAGCTAGAGAATATCTGTCTTGGTAAGCATGAGCTATTATATACGCTACACTGTGCAAACATTTGATTTCCATTCTCCAGTATCAGTTGATCCCCTTATTTAGGACTCCTGTGGATGCATACACGCCCACTCAGTCTTTCTTCTCTTAGCATGATCACCTTGATTCCACTGTGGTAAATAGGATAAATGTGTCAGACAAACAGTGAACCTATCCCTGCTATCTCCCCCTTTTTTAGATTAGGATATCATTTTTGTAATTATCTTTTAGAATATGTGTATCATTATTTTGAAAAATCCATTACTGATAGCTCTCTCCTTTATCTTTGTCCATTGCAACATCTTATCTTAGATTATAATTCATGGACATTGACTCATAAAGGAAGACAAGCACTGTTTGTCCCACATCCAGCATTTTGATACCTCGGTAAGTGAGTTCCAACATCCTTAGCCCAGGTTTTTTGAATCATTCAACCCTGACATCCATTGAATCGACCGCCTATGATACTATGAGTTAGAATAGCTATTGTGAGGGCTCGCTATCACCAGCACAGGCGTTAACTAGTTTGACCCCTTTTCTGATGGAAGATTTCTTCCATGTAGATTTACCCATCTATGTGAAGTGTGTGAACATCATCAAGTCTTTGATATATAAATTTCACACTTCATCAAATTGAGAGCTGATCCACCAGACTGGTTGGTTATGAAAACATCATTTCCATACATAATCTTTCCACCACTGGCTGTTCTCATGTTATTATATGTTTTCTCACAATTACCACTGCTCCAATATATGAATGCCAGTTTGTACCTTGTATAGCTATATTCAATTAGCTATATAAGTAGAGAGTTATTGTCATTTAGGCACTACATAGTTTAATTTTTTGTTGTCATTTTCGGTTGTCATATTGTAATATAATTGAGATTGCAATTTTTTTTTTAATAAAATAGTCATATAGATGTCTTTTTTTTCTTCTTTTTTTACTCATGTATTAACCATGTCTTTCAGATACTATTGTGGCTCCTGAAGAAGGCGTTTCCAACAACGCCGAAACGCGCGTCGAATAATATTGTTTGCCACTATTACAAGTTTTTCTATATGTACTCCTCACATAGTACATGATGATTGTTCATTTTTGTTGTTTGTATAACTGATTTATATTATGTATTTTTATCAATTGTTTTTAATGTAAACATTTATATACGTATTAAATGAAATCTAGTTTTTTAATTACCTTGAGGTAATATAAATTTTTATAGTCAATTGTGTCCCCTAACGTGAACCCCACCGTCTCCATGTACGAGCTTAAAGTGCATGTAACTTCCCTCCTCGACCTGCTATGAAGACGCAAATACATTTGCGTCTAACGTTAACATGTCCTCTTTCAGATCCGCCATGAATGGATCGAAAATTCAGTTCCTAAGTATGCCTTGCCAACGTCTTTTTATGGTGCACTTCCATGTTTTTCCTAGTCCTGCAGAGCTAGGCCCTGATTTCTGTCATCGAGCCTTTTCTGTTCTCTGCCTCCTGAAAGCTGTAACGTGGGATGCATCCCTGACCTCTGTCCTACTCCCTGCGCGGCGAGCGGTGCCCGGCTCGGCCTGCTTGCCTGCCAAAGACAGTATTTTGCCTTCAAGTTATCAGTATAGCCGAGTTCAGCTCCTCGAAAACACATTCCAGTCTAGCAGAATAGATAAACATTTCCCCGGCTGCAGAGCAAAGGGCCCGGCCTCTCTGTCTCCATGCAAGTAATTCATTGCTCCTGTTACCATGGTAGGCCCATGGCCCCTCGCATTACACGCAGACACGTAGTCACATATGCACGCATTAATAGTCAGTATAGAGTAGCCTCTGCCCGAGAGACCTTTCCTTCTAGATAATATAGTTCCCCAAACACAAGATATCAGATATGATTTAGGAACGAGTTGATCTGACATGCCAGACTTCTGTCTCTTTCCTCTAGTGCTAAATGTCAAGTCCCCTGCACCCTCCAGCCTTACGTCAGTCACACGTCATGCTGCTGCGCGCGCATCCTTGCTATAGATTTCTGCTGACACTGCAAGATTCCACTAGGTATCCACCCACTTGTGACACCTTCATGTGACGTTTTCTAGCACACACCTCTGTGTACGCCCTAGTGCACGCCTTCTGATTACGTATTGCTACGCACATGTGTTCTTATCTCGTTTCTCTCAGCTGTTACGCCTTCTGTAATTCATCACCATTCTATGCATTAACTATAAAAGTTGTATTCTGTCAATAAAGTATGCTCTATCCCTTCCTGATCCTTTATGGTGAAAGGAACATGATATCCTGGTTCGAACCATTCCATTTTATGGAATAAAACCCATTTTGAAACTCAGCTGCCACGGACTTTGTCTCTTTATTTTCGATTGAGTTAATTTTATTGAACTTTACCGCATAGAAATTCCGACGGTAAATTACTATTTACCACATTAATTTGGCGCCCGAATAGGAACCCCACCCCACGCGCCGGTAGGTGCGTTGCAGGCTTTGCCCCCTGTCCCAGCCAAGACGGACAATTACGCGTACCCGCAGGATTTCCTGTATCTCCCTCAGGCCTACGGAGGTGACGGAGACTGCGATCAGCACCCAGACGAGGCGGTGAGGAGTGCGGAGGATCCCGACCAGAGCCCAGCCAAAGAGAACAAGGTCCGAGGTATCTAGAGGCCCACCAGTTCCGAAGTATCTACGTCACGAGTCGAGTCCAGTCCGGTCCAGTCCAGTCGAGTTTCCGAGGCCTTCCGTTCCGTGCTTCCCGGTGAGTACCGTTGCTGGGGACGCATCTAGACGGGTGCATTACTATGTATCCGGTAAAGACGGGTTTGGGTACACAGACCCGGTCTGCACTGTTTTAGCAGTGTATCTGTACTGTTTAGCAGTATATCAAGACATTCAAGGGTTCGATTTTGTTCTCGTTTTAGAGTTCAAGGGTAGTCAATATGTGTTAAAAAAAATTTTATGTGATTAATGTCGTGGTATGAGTGACTGTTTGATATACATTACTGTGTTTCTGTGTCAAAAGTGTGTTCAGGTTCAAGTAAGTATCAAGTACCGAATATCAAGATGCCATTATTCAGCAAATTAAGACAGATAGGAACTAGGAAAGGGATACTAGAGGAAGCGATTCCTGTCCCACCCAGGGACACTCCTGGAAATTTTATGTACCATAAGCATGGCTTCGAGGCCATACTGTACCTAGATTTATGGGCCGATTATACTAAGAACCTAGAAGAGAAATATAGGTGGCCCGTTACAGGGACATGGGATGCAGATTGCATCATGAGAGTAGAAGAAGCGCTATGGAAAAAGAAAGCCAGACAATCTCAGAAAGATGCCATAGAATTGTGGCGTAAAGAATCGCATAAAAGAACAGAAAAGGAATTCAGAAAAGCAGAGAAACATAGGGAAGATTCAGAAAAAGCCCGAGAAAATGAATTAGTTGAGGAAGGTATACGAGTCAAAGCAGAACAAGTAGACC
Organism: Lissotriton vulgaris; assembly: GCF_964263255.1. Taxonomy (NCBI): domain Eukaryota; kingdom Metazoa; phylum Chordata; class Amphibia; order Caudata; family Salamandridae; genus Lissotriton; species Lissotriton vulgaris. The sequence continues at coordinate 913,173,868 of NC_141689.1, forward strand.
GACAGCGAAATACTCTTGCGAATAGTATGTATCCTCTTTTGGCCGAAGGTTTACCTAAGGCCACTCCGGAGGTACCGAAAGATCTGCCCCCTCCATTAGTTCCGACTAAATTACGCCACAAGACCGCAAAGGACATATTCCTTTCTTCCTATTTAGACGACGTAGCTCCCGCATATACAAATGCACGTGTCCATGCACCACCTGCTGATGGCACCCCGCCCGAGATAATCTACCACTTCCGCAACAACAAACTCCTCCTCCCGTTCCACATCCTGCGCCTATTCCCCCAGCCCTTCCTGCACCTATTATTCCTGGCATTCATCCACTAAATCCTTTTGGACCTGGCACCTCAGGAGGTGCGACAGGAGGTTTTCAAACACCACCACAAACACATCGACTGACTTATAGGGATTTAGCAAGACAACGTACACCTCAAACAGCGAGTTATGACATACTTAAAGAACCTCTCACAGACTGTAGATATGATCCAGTACCCGGTAAAGATGACAGAATGATGCTAGCATCAGTACGTCTACGACGAGTTGCAAACTATTTAATGTTACTACCAGGAATGATTGATCATCTAGACAGAATATATCATTTTGTCCAAACGGGGGAAGGTCCTGAAAGTATTGGCGAGGCCATGGCATACCAGAAAGTTGACACTCAAAGTATGATATTACGTTTCTTCATAAACTGCTTGATAAGAGATCAAGATAGGCCCGGTGTAGACAAGGAAGAGATGAACGCACTTAACAAATGGGGTCAGAATATAGCAGACGGAAAGCATGATAAACAGAGTTGTATAGATAACATGTACAGAAGGATACGAAAGGTAGTAGTAAAAATACACGAAAGAAGACAGCCTGAAAGAGAAATAGATACAGACAAGAATGAATCCTCGGAGGAGGAGGAACAACCAGAGACCACAGCACAAACATTGCAATTACCAGCTAGAGAAATAGAAATGATAGCATATGTAGGTAAGGGAAGACCCTTTAATAATACAATACGTCCGGTACGTCCAGAAAGCAAGAGACTTTTTCAAGCAGCCATGTCAAATCCAAGGACTCCTGAACATTTGTTTCAGGCTACCGATAAAATACTTCAAGATCGAATGGGGTACCATGTACTTAATTCTATGGATGAACAAGAACTAGCCCGGTCCGCCGTACAATGGGCTGACAATTCCAGTACGTATAATGATGATGCAGTAGCTCAGACGTTTTTGAGCCTTTCCCCTGATGAACAAAAATTAGCTAGTGTATACATGATTCAGCATCTCATTACGTTGTTTAAAAGCCAACATTCTGATCCAGGTCCCTTACCGGACATATTAGTAGAACTGCTCTCTAATAGATGGAGAGGCCTAGGTACCGATTTAATTAAAGAAATTCTAGAACATAGACACAAGTATAGTACTTTTCTGAAAACACAGTTTATGTCAGCTCCACCACCCCCAGAAAGAAAAATGTTTTACTTCGACAGACAGAATCCCTTACGAGAAGTACATCCAGTAAGAAAAGATGATGACACACTAGAACGTGTATATGTATATACACCCCTCACTAAAATAGAATTGCTAGAAATGAAGAAACTAGTACCCTGTCACGATAAAGACCCTGCAGGTTTTCACCGAGAAATTAAGGATATGCTACTCATGGGTGACTACACGTACTCAGATATTATGAAAATGTTAAAGGTACTGTTGCCAGCTGGCATTTACGAGAAACTCAAAGAGAAAGAATGGGAGGTGGGAGATAAAAAGATTAATTGGACCGAAATAGAAGACGAGGAAAATGGTCGTACTCCAGGGTTAGGCCTTGGGGAAAAAGCTAAAGCATTACCAGGATTAATTGTACAGGTTTTGCCAAGATTATTGACAACGAAAAAGGAAGACTGGGATGCAATCTCAGCCTGTAAACAGAAACACGATGAAGACACTAGTGATTTTTATTCTAGATTCGAGAAATGTTTTATTATTAATAGCGGCCTGAAACCAAGTAGCGAGTCATACCCGCACCTTTTTGTAACCAAATTAGTTGAGAATTCCCTGCCCCAGGTTAAAAACCGTGTATATAAAGTCGAGAGCACATGGCAAGCAAACACGCCATCCCAAATGTTACAAATGTTACAGTACCACCAAAACCGAATTAGAGAAGAACAAGATCACGAACAAAGGCGTATGAAAGATACGAAAATGAAAATGTTAGTCGCTCAGTCAGTCCCAGCTGACGGTCAGAAAAGGGGTATGACACAGTCTAATAATTCGGCAGCTCCTGTTAAAGGGACATGCAACTACTGTAAACAGCCAGGTCACTATGTAAATGAATGTGCCGTCCTGAAACACAACATATCCACAGGTAAAACTAAAGAGAGACCCAGTCAGCCTAGACAGGACCAGATCCAACATCAGGTCCAGCAACATGTTCCACAGAACACCCAGCCAATGCATGCTCCCCAACAGACAGTACAGACAGTAGCGGCACCACAGCCACAGCCTATTGCCGCGACACAGCAAGTTTCACAACAGATGTACCAGTATGCACAATCTGATGACCCCGATTATCAGCGATACACATGAAACAGCCTAGAGAGGGAAGTTGGCTTGCCTCTTATTGAAATCCCTGTAGATCAAGAGGGTCCTTATGTACATAGTCAAGTTTTAGGAAAGGATAGAAAGTTTCTGATTGACACAGGGGCAAGTCGAACAACGATTAGTCACAATGAGGTTCCAGGGGCACCCCTCTCAGGCTCACAGAATGTTTCCCTTGGTTTTTCAGGACAGCCTATTGTTAATGAAGTATCGAAACCTGTTCCCCTAGCAGTTGGTCCATTGTCACGCACTACAGACTTACTACTCACGAAGTCATGTCCAGAAAACTTGTTAGGTATCAAGACACTGAAGGCTCTAGGAGCGGTAATATGTTGTTCTCCGGAAGGAGTTAGACTATTTCTGCTTGACTTTAAAGGTCACTATGTGTTACGAGATTTTGATGACAGATTGAAAAATGTACCAGACCATTTGTGGGCAAAAGGCCCAACTGATGTAGGATGTATGCACATTACACCATACCGAGTGACACTCAAGCCAGGAGTTGTACTGCCCCGAATCCGACAATACAAGTTACCACCCGATGCTGTAGTGGCTTTACTGGAAATCATTGAAGAGCTCATCGCACAGGGAGTGGTTGTAGAAACTGACTCCAATCTATGTAATTCCCCTATCATTCCGATTCTTAAACGTACTGACCCGAATGCACCACCAGTTTATCGGTTGGTGATTGATCTGCGAGAGCTAAATAAATGCATTGTGCCACAGTACCCTGTGGTCCCTGACATCTCATCCTTATTGACTGCTATTGATTCAGAGGCGACGTTCTTTACTGTAATTGACCTCAAGAACGCCTTCTTCAGTGTCCCCATTGATCCAGAGAGCCAATATCTTTTCGGATTCTGTTTAAATGGCCGAAGCTTCAAATTTGCACGCGCACCTCAAGGATTCACAGAAAGCCCCAGCATCTATAGCCAAGCATTGAAAAGACAACTTGACAGTATTCAAATGCCAGTTAACACTGCCCTGCTGCAGTACGTCGATGATCTACTGATCACCGCTCGTAGCGAACCTGAATGTGAACACGCATCACTGACAGTCTTACATTTTCTGGCTGACAAGGGACACAAGGTTTCCCCTTCAAAGTTACAATTCTGTGTTCAGCAAGTGGTGTACCTTGGGCACTTGCTGTCCAAGAGGGGGAGACAGCTAACACCTGATCGCATCGAGTTAATTGCACACTTACCGCAACCCACGACACAAAAGGAAGTGCGGCCTTCATTGGCCTCACCTCTTACTGCCGGCAATGGATTCCCCAGTACGCATTTCTAGCCAAGCCACTTATACAGTTGACAACACAGGAGGCAGCGACTTTGACTGCCCTCCCTTGGACTCAGGAACACACACAGGCTTTTGAAGAATTAAAGAAAGCATTATGTCAAGCACCAGTTTTAGCAACACCATGTTACAGCAAACCTTTTACACTCTTTGTTACAGAACGTGATGGTACAGCGTTGTCTGTCCTCACACAAGATCAAGCAGGTTCACATAAGCCTTGTGCTTATTTTTCAAGTACATTAGACCCAGTAGCCCAGGCTCTGCCTGCGTGCTTAAAATCAGTAGCAGCAACAGCCTTAGCAATCCGACAAAGTGATTCCATAGTGTTAGGACATCCTCTGACAGTACAAGTTCCACACTCTGTGGAAGTTCTTTTAAACCGAACACAGACTCAGCACTTGACTATAGCACGACTGACAGGTTATGAATTGACATTGTTCCAGCCACACATAGAAATCAGACGCTGTAACATACTCAATCCTGCCACATTGTTACCTTCGAACATTACAGATCCAGCTCCACATGATTGTATAGAGATCATTAATGCAGTAACAAAGCCCCGACGAGACTTGACAGATGTTGCACTGACTAACCCAGACCTGACACTTTACGTGGATGGTTCATGTATGAGAACAAGCACAGGCGAATTAGTGGCCGCATATGCAGTGACCACTGAAACTGAAGTCAAAGAAACACACCTTTTTTCATACATTGTCTGCTCAAGCTGCAGAGCTCATTGCTCTGACCCGAGCCTGTATAATAGCCAAAAACAGGAATGTTAACATATACACAGATTCACGTTATGCATTTGGAGTCGTACACGACTTCGGTGTACTCTGGCAGGAAAGAGGTTTCTTGACCTCTCACGGAGCCAAAATACAACATGGTCCCCTCATTCAAGCACTGTTAGAAGCAATACATCTGCCTTCAGCCATAGCCATCATGAAGTGTAAGGCACATACTAAAGTCACAGACACTATTTCCCAGGGTAACGACCTGGCAGATCAAACCGCTAAACACACAGCTCTGACTCATACACATGCAGCTGACATGACAAAGACAATAGTTCCGACACCGACACATTGCATGACAATTAAGGATCCCACACTAGATGTACTTGACATACAGACACATGCTACTCCAGACGAAATAAAGAAATGGACTGAACTAGGAGGGATCCAGACAGATCAGGGATGGATGACGAAGGGAAAAGCCACATGGTTTCTCCCTGACTGTATGGTTGAAGTTATGATCAACACTGCACACAGTCCAGCACATCTGGGAGAAAAAGCCATGTTAGACAGTTTACAGAATCTCTGGTACAACAAACATTTACGAGCAGCAGCAAAACAGAAAGTGCGTACTTGCATGATCTGTTGTCAGTTCAACCCAGGTAAAAGCATTCCTGTAGAGCAAGGTGGATTCAATCCTCCCGATTACCCTTTTGAAGTCCTCCAGATGGATTATATCCAGATGGAACGATGTCGAGGTTTCAAATATGTCCTCGTAGTTGTTTGTGCACTTTCCCGTTGGACAGAAGCATATCCAGTCCCAGATTACACTGCTCCGACCACTGCCAAGCAGTTGGTTCGTGAATTCTTCCCACGGTACGGTTTGCCTCGTGTCGTGTATTCAGATAACGGCCAGCCATTCTCATCCGAGCTTATGAAGCAGGTTTCACTCCTGCTAGGATATCAGTGGAAATTCCACTGCGTCCGACATCCCGAGGCAGCAGGTCTCGTGGAACGCCACAATCAGACACTGAAAACACGTCTTGCTAAAATCTGTGCCGAGAAAGGGGTCGACTGGATAGTCGCCTTGCCAGTTGCATTGTTTTACATGAGAATGGTTGCACACTGTAGAACAGGGCTATCCCCGTATGAGGTGGTCTTTGGTAAGCCACCGAATATGTGGGGGACGCCTATGCCTCGAAAGATTACTGATGTTGATAGTAACATGTTGACAGATTACCTTGCCTCCTTGATGTCTGCACTACAATCTTGTCGTTCACAGGTAGCTGCAGCCTTTCCCGACAATACCGAGGTGAAGCCGCACGAGATTACACCGGGAAACTTCATTTTTGTACGCAATTTCGACAGGAGAAGTCCGCTGGAGCCCCGCTGGCAGGAGCCGAAGCCCGTCTTATTGACCACGAGGACGGCAGTGAAGTTGGAGGGCCGCAAAGGATGGGTCCACATGAGTCATGTTAAAAAATTTTACGGATCGCCGCCAGAGACTGACTCTTCCTCCCCCTCTAAGGACTGCCCAGATTCCAGTGACTCTAAACTCCCCCTGGTAGAGAAAACTCCTCAACAGGAATATCGTTTAAAGCTGAGGTCTAGCAAGTCAGACAGTTTAATTGTTTAAGTCCTCCCCTAGGTGAATCGGTTAGACAGTTTCTGACATGTACCCGTTAGACCCCAATAGAGAGAGAGATAGACAGAAACAGCTCAAGAAACGAGAATATTGTAAATCTCTTCGTAGTCACTGTATTGTGACATTATTGATTATGTTTTTTCTGAGTCTTAAGATTATTGCTGCAAGTATTCTGCTACACATGTATTTCCCTCTTTCCATACATGCACATTTCTTTTCAAACAGCACTGTCGAGCATACTTTCAGTGAACTACCCCCGCATGAGTTGTCTTACCGACTTGCGCTGCGCAACAATACTTTTATCAGTATGTTACATCATTCTCATCAGACCAGCAATGCTACAAATTGTTGGATATGTGGCCGACTTCCTCCCTATCAGAAATACAAGGGAGTCTTGCCCCTCTTCCCGTACCCGTTCACACATAATGGTTCCTGTGGTGCCTGGTTTAGTTTAATAAATTCTTTAGACTCTGAGTCCATAGTCTATCAAGGCAGTTGGATATGGGGAAATCTGAACACAGTTCTGCATAAAGCATGTTACCCTAACAAGGAGGGTCTTCCACAAAGGACAGGGACCGATCTAGAAAATGAAGTATATGGATTAGGTAATTATACACTCAACCTCATGATTCTGAATGTTCAGTCTGATACAGGACCAGACTTACCCTCTATGTCAGTACTGCCCGTCAAAGGCGAATTATGTGTCAGAAAGAATGGTTCAGTACCTCTAGGTCATAGTAAATGTACTACTGTGATCGAATTCAGTGATAAAGGCAAGTCTACATTCAAAGCTACCCGCCATTCCTATTTCATTTGTGGTCATACAGCCTATATACGTTTGCCACTAGATTGGGATGGGACATGTTACATTGCATTCCTTCTGCCACCTGTTTTTCTAGCTCCACCTGATTATCATAGAAACTCCCGGCTAGTACCTAACAGACACAAGAGAGATCTCCCGCTTATCGACTATACTGAAACGGCATGGGAACGATACACAGATTTCAATAAAGGTTTCTTTCCCTATTTAGGTGCTGTCTTTAATAGTAAATCTATACGTCACTTAACCAGAACCCTCGAAGCAGTAGTGAATGAAACTACTTCCGCCCTAGGTAACTTGACCGAGGAACAGTCTGCTATGAGACTTGTCGTTCTTCAAAATCGTCTCGTCCTTGACGTCATCCTGGCCGATAGGGGCGGGGCCTGTAAAGTCCTCGGATCGAGCTGCTGTGTTTTCATTCCAAATAATGCACCATCAGTATATAAAGCCATTACACGTCTCCATAAGATTGCAAGTCAGATACACCAGAATCCAGGTACCTGGACTTGGTCCGGTTGGTTCTGGAGCGTGTTGTCAGCCTGGGGTTGGAAAGTCCTATCCTTCCTCGGAATAGCCCTTCTCATAGTATTCAGTTGTTGCCTATGTATACAATGTGGGCCGGCGATTTGCGGCTTGTGCGCCACATCCTGTTTTCCTCATCCAAGTCCACGTTCTAAATCCCGTCTAAAAAAGGAAGAGCAAATGATGTTATATGAACAAATAGATGGACTAATGAGGATTGATGTATCATGAAGGGTCCGTAGGGGACAAGGAGGGAATGAGGTAATATAAATTTTTATAGTCAATTGTGTCCCCTAACGTGAACCCCACCGTCTCCATGTACGAGCTTAAAGTGCATGTAACTTCCCTCCTCGACCTGCTATGAAGACGCAAATACATTTGCGTCTAACGTTAACATGTCCTTTTTCAGATCCGCCATGAATGGATCGAAAATTCAGTTCCTAAGTATGCCTTGCCAACGTCTTTTTATGGTGCACTTCCACGTTTTTCCTAGTCCTGCAGAGCTAGGCCCTGATTTCTGTCATCAAGCCTTTTCTGTTCTCTGCCTCCTGAAAGCTGTAACGTGGGATGCATCCCTGACCTCTGTCCTACTCCCTGCGCGGCGAGCGGTGCCCGGCTCGGCCTGCTTGCCTGCCAAAGACAGTATTTTGCCTTCAAGTTATCAGTATAGTCGAGTTCAGCTCCTCGAAAACACATTCCAGTCTAGCAGAATAGATAAACATTTCCCCGGCTGCAGAGCAAAGGGCCCGGCCTCTCTGTCTCCATGCAAGTAATTCATTGCTCCTGTTACCATGGTAGGCCCATGGCCCCTCGCATTACACGCAGACACGTAGTCACATATGCACGCATTAATAGTCAGTATAGAGTAGCCTCTGCCCGAGAGACCTTTCCTTCTAGATAATATAGTTCCCCAAACACAAGATATCAGATATGATTTAGGAACGAGTTGATCTGACATGCCAGACTTCTGTCTCTTTCCTCTAGTGCTAAATGTCAAGTCCCCTGCACCCTCCAGCCTTACGTCAGTCACACGTCATGCTGCTGCGCGCGCATCCTTGCTATAGATTTCTGCTGACACTGCAAGATTCCACTAGGTATCCACCCACTTGTGACACCTTCATGTGACGTTTTCTAGCACACACCTCTGTGTACGCCCTAGTGCACGCCTTCTGATTACGTATTGCTACGCACATGTGTTCTTATCTCGTTTCTCTCAGCTGTTACGCCTTCTGTAATTCATCACCATTCTATGCATTAACTATAAAAGTTGTATTCTGTCAATAAAGTATGCTCTATCCCTTCCTGATCCTTTATGGTGAAAGGAACATGATATCCTGGTTCGAACCATTCCATTTTATGGAATAAAACCCATTTTGAAACTCAGCTGCCACGGACTTTGTCTATTTATTTTCGATTGAGTTATTTTTATTGAACTTTACCGCATAGAAATTCCGACGGCAAATTACTATTTACCACAACCTGGTTGTGTGTTCTTCATGCGATCTCTCCCTTTTCATGTGTTAGTATTATGCTATATTGTTTACATTGAAAATTAATGTTGAACACATCCTTACAGGGAAATATCCCCAAAAGGTAATTTCACTGTAGCAAGGCCGGCTGCTTCCAAAGAGAAAGATTTCCTCCACTTACTCCGCCTTTCCCCCTTCCTTTTTACAACCCTTTTTGAAAATGTCGACCTTTTTCCTGATGATGGCCTGAAATCATTCAGGCTGAAATGTCGTCGACTCCACAGCAAAGAACTTTGGCACTGCTTTGGTCAATTTATTTATTGTTAAAAACCTACACTGTATATAACTATATTGTATCTTTGACAACATTGTTACCTTCATAGTAATTTCGCCGTTCACACTGTTCTTCACCCTTGTGCCACTGCACTGTTAACTATCACTAGCACACCCAGTGCTCACTTGAGTGTTATGGTCATTTGTGCTTTGAGTTGCACTGTAGTGCTGTAATAACTACTTACAAATACAACTCTTCTCCAAATCCCTGCCCTTTGTGGTCTCCCTTTCTTCTTCTCCCTCCCTATGTGATTTATATCACTATATTTGAAATTGCTATGTTTTAATGATTTCCAGTTGAGACATTGTTATTTGTTACACACTGTTTAGTAGCAGCATAGTTTTCAGAGTCATAGTTCATTCAAAATCAAACAGGGAAAAATGAGGAGACCACAACAGAAATTACGTCATTTCTTACAGTCTCAGTCCAAGTCCAGTGACTGTGTATATGCCATCTGCATGTGTTACCTAGATCCTCTTCCAAGTGGAGAATCCAGAGTTGATCAACTGTGGCCTCTGTGCTTAGGAGGAAACTGAATAGAAACGCAACGTATGGGACAAAACTAGCTCAAACAGGAAATGTGCAATTAGCAACATAATCCATTCAATGGATAAGTAGGTCCTTTCTGGATGCACAAAGATATTGCTGCATGCAACTCAAATGCACTCATAGGGACTGACAGGAATGCAGTCTTCCACTGCATGATTCTAGATGTTAGACAATAATGGAAAATATTATGCATGAATAGCACTAATGTTAGGTAATGAATGTTGGAAAATAATTTCTTGCTGCTACCTTTTTCGGATAGCGTTGCAGAAAGGATTCACTTTTTGAAGCTTACAAAATAAAAAATAACTTTCAGCCATCACTTTCATATTTTACCAGGTGAAGGTATAAAATAATAATTTTTATTAATGACTATCCATCCATTCTCTCACTCTCCTTCTCTCCTCTCACTGTTGTCCCTCTCTGATTGCTTTCTCCATCCGTTCTTCCATTTCTATTCCCCTTGAAGCCTCCCTGTGCCTGCTGCAATTAACTTTGGGGCAGCTTGGGAAAGGGACTTAGGCGCCAAGGAGCAGAAACTGGCCTCCAAGGGCTCTAGTACCCGGGGAAAAGACTGGTGAAATACAAGGCCTGTCATGCCGTGCCTGTTCTGGTTCTATCTTTGGAAGTAGGTAAGAGGTTTTTATACAGAATGTGAAAAAGTTCTGTGTGAATAGTCTGACCTACACACAGAAAATATTTCATGAATTGGGAAACGTATGTATTTATGAAATGAATTGGGCAACATGTGCATATTAATGAAGTGGGTTAAACATTGAGAGTACTATAATAGTTATAAGGGCATTGTTAGACCTGGCATCTTTGGTGTGGTTTCCCCTGACTGTTTGCCTCTACCTCCTGTATTTTTGGTGCTGTGATGGATTTCGTTTTTTATGGTTTAGATGCTTTGGGCACTTTGCCACTGCTGATCAGTGTCAAAGTGCAAGTGCTCCCTAGGTACATAGTTATTGTGATTGGTTATCCAAGTTTGGTATATTTGTGTTACCAAGAGGTCCCTAGTAAAGTTCACTGAGTGTGCCAGGGCTGGTGATTCAAATGCTACGAGTGGGCCTGCAGCACTGATTGTGCCCCCCACATGAGTAGCCATAAAATGGTGTCTTAGGCCTGCCACCGCAGTGCCTGTGGGCAGTTGCTAACTGCCCTGCTGACCCAGCCAGTGCCCACACTGACCAGACCTAACCCTTCCCCTTCTATACACATTGGTCACCCCTATGGAAGGCCCAAGGTACCCCCCTGGGCAGGGTGCAGTGTATGTGAAAGGTAGAGCATGTACTAGTGTGTGTGACATGCTCTGATAGTGAATTACAGCAATTTTCGTTTTTCACTATTGAGAGGGCTATCTTGCCCATAGTCTATAATGGGGAATGCTGAGTATAATGTTTACCTGCATATCTTCCCATAGGGGCAAGCTGGAAAATTAAAGTCTGGTATCCCTGAACTCAGAATTTATTAACCTATCTTTTAGGAAGGATGATTTTTAAATCCTGTGTTTGAGAACAGCACTTTTAGAAAGTGGCTGATCTCTTGTCTGACCTTTCTGTATGCCTTGGCGTGTTTGTGAATTCACTGTCTGGTTTGAGAGTGACAGGGGCTGGGAAGCCCCCAGGAGGCTGGCTGAGTCAGCCCTAGGCTGAATAGGTGCATCTGCATCTTGAGTGGTGGTAGGGGATAGCACCTGGGCCTGAATAGGCCTGTGCCTGCCTTCCACAATGCTGGCTCCACCTCCTGCTGTGCTGGGTGGCTGACAACCCTGCCCCTCTCTCTGAAAGGAAAGGAGAAGACAGAAAAACAAAGTGCTCCAGTACTGACCAGAACTGGTTCTGACCAAGCCAAGGCCTCTCTGCCTCTAGAGAACAAAGGAAAGACTGGTACAAAAAGGGCTACCCAGACTACAGAAAATTAGATCATCCTGGAATCAAGAAGGAACCTCTGCCAAGGAGAAAGCTGGAAGACTGAAGAGGAAGGACTGTCCTCCTGTGTGTTTGTGGGCTGACCTGCAGTTGCTTTGCTGCCAAGGAGAGGGGAAGGACTTTGTTGCTGCTTTGTCCCCTTGCTTGAAGAGATCTCCAAGGGCCTGAAGAGAGCTGGCCTCTGTTAAGAAGTCCCAGGAACAAAAGGACTCCCCCCCAGCTCCCCCCCTGAACTCTGCTGAGAGAGTTCTGCCCTTCCTAGAGTGCTGAATCCGATTAAGGGGCCTCTGGAAATTGTGGCCTGCTGTTTGGGAAACTGGACAAGGAGAAACAAAGACAATCTGCAATTTTTCAAGCATCGCTCGCTTGCGGATCGCATCCCCGACAGTGCAAGGAAATTCCCGCCGCCGCGAGGATGGAAATCATCGCAGCGACTGTCATTGCTGGGTGAAATCGCCGCACCGCTTGCTTGCGGACCGCATCACGTCGCTATGAACATCGTCACAGAGCCATCGCATCGAGGGGCCGCGAGAGGCGAAGATCGACACTGCGCCGCGCATCGCCGCCGCACCTGAGATCGTCGCTGTCCTGAAGATCGTTGCATCGTGCCTGTGCGAGATGCTTCCTACCGAACCTGCGCCCCGGAATCCATACAAGGTATCGCATCCCTCCCCATACAGACCGGATTCATCGCAACACGCCCGTTGCGTCCAGCGGGGCTGTCGCATTGCCTCCACAGGGTCTCAGGAGTGACGCATCGCTTGTTTTTCAATGCTGCAGCTTCCATTTGGAACTTTTGTCGCATCTACGGGTATTTTGGGCCAAACGTGACGCAACTGTGGATTATTTTAACGCAAACCCTAGAACTCTTTTAAAATCATATTCTTGAACTGTGTATGTTGGTTTTTTGTAGTTTTGGTCTTGTTTAGTTTAGATTAAAAACATTATTTTTCTGAACTGGTGTGGAGTCCATTTGTGGTGTTTTCACTGTGTTACTGTGAGTGTTGGTAGAAATACTTTACAAATTGCCTTTGATAAGCCTGTCTGCTCGTGCCAAGCTACCAAGGGGGTGAGCAGTGGTTATCTAAAGAGTGTATCCCCCTTACCCTGACTAGAAGCAAGGGTCCCTATTTGGACAGTGGTACCTACCTCTGCCAACTAGAGACCCCCAGATCTAACAGGCATATTTACTAAAATTTCAAGCAACGCAGCTTAGCAAGTGAAGTTGCTGTGCTGCATTGCGTGAAAGTAGAATTGCACCATATTTTCAAAGATATGGTGCAGTTCTGCTCTCTCCTAGTATGGGCACCCTTTGTGTGTGTGCTGTAAAATGCAAGAAACATGCACCAAGGAGAAAAAAATGAGGAGAAATAAAGACATTTCTCCTTGCTATACCAGTCTCAGGTAGGTGTACCATTTTTGGTGCAAATCCATGTTTACAAGTCTTTGTAAATATAGATATGTATCACAATACATCGGGGAATGGAGGAGAGTGCAAATGCAGCACCCATGTAAAGCTTACCTGACACAAGGTACTGCACATTAGGACAAGTCTGTGCTATGCACTTGCCTTGCGTTACATTACATTACAAAGCCACGCAAAGCAACGCAAATCGGGATTTGCGTGGTTTTTTAAACCCCAAAATAGATTTTGCCTTTGGTTGAACAAAAAACAGGACACAACACCAAAACAATTTTAGTACATTGGGGCAGTAACCTTATGACATGACTGGAACGCGTATTGCATGCATAGATCTAATTAATTCAACCCTGAATAAAAAAAGAGGGAACTCTCAGTAGTTTTGAGTCTTTAGAGGGCGGACTCTTTCTGGTCAACATCAATAATTAAAAATTGTTTATCACAAAAAACGTTTAGGCCCTCTGCACTCTATAGTGCTCCAGTCACTGCACAGCAGGCGATGATGCTTTCAGGCACTAGGCAATTATTGATTTTGAAAGGCCAAGCACTGGCACTTTTCATTCGGAATTCCAATAAATGGTGCATTATTTTTACTTCCTGTATTTCTAACAGCCCCGTTCAAATGTTGGTTTCAACTCTTCAAACTCAGGCTGTTCTTTAGGTGCTTAGCAAGTATAACATTTGGTGCTCGGTAAGTACCATCTGCCTTGCATTTGAAACCTGCATTTGAAACCTGCTTATTCTGGAGCTACCACTTTCTTTTAAATTAATATTTTCACCTGTAGGGTGGACAGCCCTATTTGACATTTGACCAAGTGTTTTTAGACAACCTCTTATTAGTTTTGATAACTACTGCCTTTAATTACAATGCACCTCCCTGCACATGCCTTACCTTGCTTTAATTTTCCTGGGTGAACCATTAAACCCAGAGGTGATAAGCCTATTACAGCAGAGTAGCTGCTTGTGCATGTGTCAACCGATGTCACCTATCACCCATCTTAAGTTGGGCACAGGTCTCTGGGTTTACTGGCACAACTGGAAATCTGCAGGGGGGCTGCCAGTCAGGGGCGACTCCTCCATGTGGGCGGAGGAGCGTCGCCCCAGTGCTTTCTCGCAGTGTGAGAAGCAGTAACATAAAATGGTATGAATACCATTTTATGCTACTGCTTCTTACACTGCGAGAAAGCAGAAGGGTTTAGTTGGGGGAGGGCATATGGGCGGTCCTGCAACAGGGCAGGGTAGGAGTGGCATACCCAATGTTGCGGGCCCTGACTGTTTGGTCGGCCCTCTGGGGTTGACCAAAGCAGTCATTCGCACTATGCTATTTTTACGTGTGGGCTGCATGCAGCCTACATAGAGAAAATGGCCTCCCCATAGGCGCCTGGCTGGGTGTCGTCCCCACCAACCACAATGTTGCCATTGCAGCATTGTGATTGGCTTAGGGGAGGAGAGGGAGGCAGCCTGCTTCCTGCAAGGAGCAGAAAAGCAGAGACAACGCTGGACCACATTGGGCCTGCTATAGAACGTTTTTTTTATTTAAACCTTCCCTCACCCCCGCGCGAACCCCCTCCTGCATGACGCCACCCGACTCGCGAGTCATGCCGGTCGCAACTGCTGCCAGTGCAACCGACAACCACATGTTCATGCCGTTTGCTTCTAGTGATGGCCGTAGCAGCTATTGAAGAACACACTGCTGAAATATAAATAAAACTGGTAATTGATTGGCTTTGATAACGACAATGCAATCCCTAAGCCAGATTTCACAAGTGATGCAAGGCCACCGTGCATGGCCCTGTGTGTCTTGGTAGAGCTGGAGTAATGTAAGACAGCACAAGTCATTGCTTTGCATTACTCTGCCCTGGCAAGGTGTTCCTTGGGTGGAACGTGGGTTTCCCAAAACATCTATCCAAAGATTTCGGTGCACTCCCAAATTTACCAACACTGATAATCCTGGAAATGCGTAAAAATGCTATGCCTTCTAAGGGGAGGCGCAACAGGGGAAACGTCTTGATTTCTCCTTGCTGTTACTTCTTTCTAAGTGTGTAGCATTCTGGTGCCCCTTCCTGCACAAAAACAATCCTGTCTACAACGCAGGCACCCTAGGACCAGGGTGAAAGGGTGCCTGTATTGACCTAAGACAGCACATAGTGTGTCAACGCAAGGAGAGGACGGAAATTCACAACGTAGTGTTAAATATGGTACATTCCTGCCAACTCCCTTTCACACAGCACAGTGCAACAAGGTGTCTTGCTGTGTTGTGTTGTGTTGGGTGAAAGTTTGATAAATCTGCCTCCTGATGTGACTTGCTCTATGCAGATGCAGTTTACAAAACGTCACTTGCCTACCAGAGTTCATTAGTCGAAACCATTAATAAGATGTCCTGTAACTATGCTTAAGAGTTACCCCCACACCCTTAGCTGCACTCAGCCACGTGACACAGGGTCAGAAAGTCTGCCAGCTGGGAAAAACAGGGCAGATTGTGACACAGACATGCTTCAAGTTTTGGAAGTTTGCCGGATATGGGTTTTCTTTGTCTTTCACTTTAATAGCAATTTGATCTAACTCAAGGAGGAATGCTCCTTTTTACACATACAAAGGAGTGAGTGGAAACTGAATTTCTTGTGGTGCCCTTCCCCCTGACTGCCCCAATTATGACAAAAAGTGGGATAGGAGATATGAACATGGTTCCCCACCGATACCAGAGAAACAGTCACCCAGGCCCTCGTCACCAGCGGACTGGACTACGGGAACGCCCTCTATGCCGGAACAACCGTCAAACTCCAGAACTGTCTCCAGCGCATACAAAACGCCTCCGCCCAACTCATCCTCAACATTCCACGCCACAGCCATATCTCTACCCACCTGAGAAATCTCCACTGGCTCCCCGTCAGCCAAAGGATCACGTTCAGATTGCTCACCCACGCACACAAAGCACTCCACAACATAGGCCCCGAATACCTCAACAGCCGACTCACGTTCTAGACCCCCACCCGCCAGCTCCGCTCCACCAACCTCACCCTCACCATCATCCCACGGATCCACAGAGCCACCACCGGAGGAAGATCATTCTCCTACCTGGCAGCAAAGACCTGGAACTCCCTCCCCACCCACCTACGACTGACCCAGGACCACCTCAGCTTCAGGAAGCACCTCAAGACCTGGTTCTTCGAGCAGTAGAAGCACCCTGCCCCCAGCGCCTTGAGACCCTAACGGGTGAGTAGCGCGCTCTATAAATTTTTGATTGATTGATTGATTGATTGCATATTTTTGCGGAACTACAGTTAAGTTGTGTAATTTCAGTTGTGTTCAACTGTCTCTTTTAAAACACACTCAGATACATGAACACCAGCATTATGTCAGCAGACCTGTTGCCATAGAAGATTTCCACAGAAAGATCTTTTTCCAGAAGTGAGGAGTGCCAAATCAATGATAATTTCGAGCCCCCTTCCGTTGATTCCCTCTTTTAGCCATGATCAGGGCCAGCTTTAGCACGGTGGTGCCTGGTGCAACAATCTTTTTCATATGTTAGAAATCGGGTCTCTAGTTGGCAGAGGTATGTAGCCTGTCTAAGTAGGGACTACAATCCTAGTCAGAGTAAGCAGTGGTGGCTCCTCCGTAATGGCGGAGGAGCGACGCCCCACTGTCTGGCTCAGAGCCAGCAAACGTAAATGAAAATTATGTTCTTGCATCATTTTAATTTACATTTGCCGGCTTTTAGCCATTAGTGTTGGGAGGGGTTGGGCCTAGATATGGGAGAGGGGAGGAGGAGTGCTAGTGCACTCCACTCCCTAAGTGCTCATGTGTGCTTGACTTGTCGTCTCAGGCTGACCAAAACACACAAGCGCACTTATGTTTTCTACTGCCCGGCTGCATTGAGCAGCTAGGCTGAAGAAACCGCACAGACTCCCTGGTCTGAGCAGGGCATCTGTTTTGCCTGCTCAGACCAATCCTCGCGCTGCTTTGCAGGGTGGGGATTGAACAGGGAGTCTGTCCCAGGAGCTTTTGAGACCAGCAGGGCAGAAGACTAGAGGCGGCACGAGGAGACGGACAGAGGACCGGCTGGCAGAAGCCGAAAGGTAAGTTTTCTAAAATATATTCAATCCCACCCCTCCGTGCAAGGCTTCCGACGCCTCCTTGCTCATGGAATCTGAACAATGCGAGTACCGGCATAAGGTCAGATGTCAGTGAAGGACTATCTCATTTTGTGCTTTGTTGCTGGCTTTTTCAGCAAAGGCATTTAGAAAATGTAAAAGTCATTTTTATAAAAGATGAAAGTCAATTAACGGGAAGTGAAAATATTAATATATCCAAATAAGAACATCTTGTGACCCCACCTGCCCCACCACACTTCATTTATGGTGGCCATAGTTGAGGTTAAGTCACAACACAATCCCAAAGTATCATGTGCTCACTCCTGGTAGCTTGGCACAGAGCAGGCAGGCTTAACGTAGAAGGCATTGTGTAAAGTATTTGTGCAATAACCCATACAATGACACAGTAAATACACCACAAAAGACTCCACCACAGTTTAGAAAAATAGAGAATATTTATCTGAGTAAAACAAGACTAATCCTTTAAGTAGAAGTTGAGCTGTTGAATGCTGAAGAAATAAATGCAATAAAGCACTTAGAAGCAGGTAGCGCTACAAAGATTACTTCAGGTCACGAGGGACAGGTGCAAATACAAAGTTCAGGCTGACAGCGATGGAGGCCGTGCCGGCTAAAGGGACCCACTTGGGCCAGCTGAACACAGTACCTTGGATCCTGGGGCGCAGTCTGCGATGCAAGGCTGGGCGTCGCCTGGCATCAGTTCCGAGAGCTGTCAACTATGCAGCAAGGTTTTTGCAGGACTTTGAGGGGCTTCACCCTGCGTTGCGTCAGATTTGGCAGAAACTCAGCTGCAGAATCCACTTCTGAGGCCCAGAACTCAGAGGGGGCTTTTCAGGCAAGGGTAGGGCCCACAACCTATGGGCCCTTTTGGCCCTATGCCCTTTACTCACAATCAGAATAAGCAGCCTTTTTTAGGGTTTGGCCAAGGAAGGACAAGAGGCAGGAGACAATCCTCTCGGGGAACAGTACAGTGGACTGTACCCCCACAATCGATGGGTCTACGGAGCGGCAAGCAAGTACCACAGGAACATGCGGGGACAAGCGCAGAGACAGTCTGATAATCAACTTAAGCTCCAGAGAGCTCACTCCTACGGAAATCCAAGTGTTGAACCGAGGACTAGGCTTTGTCCAGACCACTACTGGAGATCCTTTTCAGACCAATATTGAGCTTGCTCAGTTTTTCAGGAAGATCAGGCTACATTTTTTCTTCTTGAATTCTGAGAGCCCACCCACTGAATCCAACACGGGCCTAAAAAAGGCCTCAAACTTCACGCCCCTACCTCATACTATTCCAACCAAGGTATTAACCTTTGAGGAAGCAGTTAGACATGACATTCAGACTCTGTTTACCAAGACCAACCAACCATTTATGAACCTTTCAAAGCAAGAACAGCAGGCCTTGTCGGGACTAGCAAAAGATGATGCAGTCATCATTAAGCCTGCAGATAAAGGGGGTGCCACGGTCCTGATGTATACGAGCACCTACAGGCAGGAATGTCTCAGACAACTCAGTGACATAAAATCGTACAGTCCCCTGTCCACTGACCCGACTAAGAGACTTTCTCTGAACATTAAACATCTTACTGAGGAGGCATTGTCAGAAGGCTGGATCACGGCAAACGAAGCCTCTTTCCTCTGTACTCCCAATCCGGTGATGCCATATTTTTATGTGCTCCCGAAAGTTCACAAGAAACAACGACGACCCATAATTTCCGGAATCGGGTCCATTTTGGAACCGCTATCGACATTTGTCGACATCTTTCTGCGACCTCTGGTAAAATTGATGCGAGAATTTTACCTGATATTGAGTTTGACACCAATTTGGATATCCTGGTATCTTTTGATGTAGAGTCCCTCTACAACTCAAAACCACAAAATGAGACACTAGAGGTGGTAGTGTCACTACTACGGGAACAAATTTGGGACTCCATCACTCCAGTTTCCTTCATTATGGAACTTGCCACAATGGCGATGAAAGAAAATTTCTTTCGGTTCGAAGAGACAGTGTTCCTCCAGACATCAGGGACCAGTATGGGCAGTGTTTTTGCCCCATCCCTAGCTAACCTATATGTTCACAAGTTCGAACAAGATTGTGTACTATCATCTACAAACCCCTATTTACCATCGATAAGAGTTTGGAAACGCTACATAGATGATATTCTGGTAGTGTGGCGTGGAACCGAAAACGAACCAAAGGCCTTCCATCTGTGGCTGAACGAGCAAAACATGTTCCTACGCTTTACTATTGAATTCTCAGAAACCACCTTGGCATTCCTGGATCTTCGGATTACGGCCACCATGGGGGGCCTGGAGTCTGAACTGTATAAGAAACCCATGGCACGAAACTCATTGCTTCAATATGACAGCTGTCACCCGAAGGCCCTCAGGGACAATCTTCCCTTTGGGCAGTTTCTGCGTATTCAACGCAACTGTAGCACCAAAGAGGGTTTCCATAAACATGCTGGAGAACTTGAATCGTGTCTTCGTAATAAGAAATATCCTAAGAAACTGATCCGAGACTCCAAAAAAAGAGCTTCAAATAACAAATGTGAATCCCTCCTGGAAGTGACTCTCCCTAAACCAAAGAATGAGAGGATAGCGTTTGTAAACACCTTCAATACGCGATCCAATGCCATCAAGAAAATTGTAAAACTACACTGGAGGATTCTCAATACTGGCCCTGATAATCTTCCTATACCACTATTTGCGTATAAAAGAGGACCAAGTCTTAAAGATCGGCTAGTACACACTAGACCAGGACCAAAGAAAACTCATCAAGTGGGCACTCCATGGGATCTGCCACCGGTCGAGGGCCATCACCCCTGTGGGAATTGTGCTGCATGTGCCCAAACGCCCACTCCACAAGCATCGACATAGGGACTTTTAGACGTTGGGAACAAAAACAGTTCACGAACTGTAATAGTTCCAACCTTATCTATCTCATCAAATGCCCTTGTCCCTTACAATATGTGGGAATGACAACGATAAAAATTAAAGTAAGGATATCGGAACACAAAAGTACGATCCGATGCAAAAAGCAAGCAACCCGCCTCACAAACCACTTCTTAGAGGTAGGACATGCACCTACAGACTTTTCCTGGACCGTTTTAGAACAACCACGGATCCCCCCACATATTGCTGACATTACAAAGCATCTTTTCAAATTGGAGCAGAAATGGGTATATCGCTTGAACACAGACAAAAATGGCCTCAATGAAGATATTCCCTGGACCTCATTATAGGGTGATCCCTGTTTGGCCTCCAGTACCACATCTCCGGGTTGCACTGATAATTAGTTGGACTTTCCGCCCTATATGGCGCCACAATTTATATACTGTCCCTTTGACAACCTGGACAATGCCTACATGCCTTGCTATACTTGAGTGTCTATTG
Organism: Lissotriton vulgaris; assembly: GCF_964263255.1. NCBI lineage: Eukaryota > Metazoa > Chordata > Amphibia > Caudata > Salamandridae > Lissotriton > Lissotriton vulgaris. The sequence goes on from NC_141689.1 coordinate 913,194,680, forward strand.
AGACTACTGTTTTGTCTCAGATATTAGCTGCACACCTAATCTCTGGTGTTCAGCGATAGACTTACTCTCTTATGACTACCTCAATGTCATCGATTATCCACTAAATCGCCTTAATAATCAATGGCTATCAGCACAAACAATACTGACTGACCCACATTTGGTCTCACATATAGACCAATGGTGTTTCTCTTATCGAATCATTTTCCCATAAGGTTCCCCTAATTGGTAACAATCCTGACAAGTGCTTGCTCGTACGTAATGTTATACAAACAACATTACATTGCATAATTCGATGCCAATACGTTTTTATCTTTTTCGCTGACTATCCATGGCGCATACAACAAGATCGAGTTAAACTAGATTTCGTCGCAACTCAGTGCTTTAACTACATTGCCCATGATCCTCCTGACGCGGTACAGACACGCAGCTAGTTACGCGACGGTGGGATCGGCGTATGCGCATTGGTACGATGCCGGGATATTCAACATTTCCGCATCTAGAAAAGCGGTGAGTAAACATCTCCCGGTGCCTCCCCGTACAGCGCAGATGCCTGACTGGGGTATCGATGGATAGGTAGGTGAGCTCACCGCACTACAAGGACTGGAATCTGTATGATCTTCCGAGTGGTTTTCTTTAATTTTTCCAACTGTATTGACTGTGGCATCGGTACTGTGCTGTTACTGAGTCACAGCACCCACGGACTTTTTACTCGGCTATTGGCGGTTTTGAAATCTATATTGGTAATATTTCTGCTGCAGTGTAGTCTACTACGCTTCCGTTTGACATTAATATATTTGTCGTGATTTAGCACTCTCTACAAATAGAATCAAAATAATGTGCTTAAATCAACAGACTATAGCAGCGTCATCACAGGGTTAGTACCTTTTTTCCTGTAGTCTCTGGCGCTCAGATCCTTATTATCAATGGATTTTCAATATCTTCCCACTTGTTGGCACAACATCCTTTTGGTACTTCCAGAATTAAGAACTGATGTAATGTGCCATAGGAGATGTGCATATCTATCGTATAAATCTAATGGTTTATTGCTTGAGATTCGGCGGTCGCTATGAGGTTTTTTCACTGTTATCTTTGTGGTTCATTTTCTTTAACATTAGAGCGGTGCCCCTATTTCCTGAGCTGTGGCCAGGCGAGGAGCGGCGCCGGTCTCTCAAACTCTAGGTGAGTGAGAGGCGCTTGTAAATCAGGAATGGTTGGGAACTGTACTTGTAATATGCAAGTACATAAAAAATGTCAGTTATTGAAACTCATGATGGATAACTTTCACTAAAGTGTTTCTCTCTGTTTTCTTTCATATGTGTCATCCACACTTGATTCTTCTTTGCCTATGACAATCAGCTTCTACTAAACAGGAGCATTGAGAAGGCCTAACCAGGTGATATCCTAAATGTTTGTTTGATTTCTGTTAAGCACACACTCACTTTTTTGAAGCAGTAGCAAAATATAACTTTGGTCCTGAAGAAGCAGGTGATACACACAGTATCTGCAACTGCAGAAACATGTCGACCTTTATATACAGGCAGTAGATATTTGTTTAAACTACTGTTATTTTGCACTCCACGTTTTTTAATCTTGGAAGTGGTTTGCTTTCCATTAAAGTCATTTTTGCACCCACTATCCATTTTTAACCACTCACTTTCACTTATTTTTTGTGCACTGCTTTTCAGTTACCTGTATCTGAGTGTACTGATTGTACGTTGTGGACATACCACTTGCTGAGACTGGCCCAAATGATGACAAACAGGGCGGTCCAGATAGTGTAACTGATGGGATTCCATATCACAGAGTGATGGGTCCAAGCGTATCAAGTAGTGGACACAACATTTTTTTAACACAGAGTTTTGAGTTTCCTTAGACCCACAGTTATTATTTTTGTATACAGAGTCCAGCAGCACCAGCAGAACTGCAGGAATAAATATTTTATGTCCCTGAGATTTTAGAAACAGGTGGCAAGCTAACAAGCCCTTTGAGATTACTTTGGAGGGAAGGCAGAGTTCAGATCTCATTCAGGATAGTCAGAGAGCAGCAGGTCACAGGGCAACAAGCAGGCAGAAGTCCTTCCAGGAAAGCAGACCAGTTGAGTCCTTTGACTGAGATTCAGTGTAGGTCTAGACATGTTTGATTTAGGAGGGTCAGAGACCTGTTACATACACCCAAATATGCTTTTGGTGTGAGGAAAAGTTTAAAGACTGGGTTTGAAGTGCACAAGCACCCCTTTCAGGCCAGTCCTCTCTGCCAGGTCATCTATGGCTATCACAGCCATTTGAGCGGGGTCAGGTCATTACTCCTGGATGTCCCGGTGTGAGCCCCCTTTCCTCCCGTCTGCCCAGGCCGCTCACCGGAGTGGAGATTTATGCAGAGAGTTGTTCAGCTAACCCTGGCCTTCCTGGGTTTATCACTGTGAGGGAGGAATGCACAAAAGGGAACTGCCATCCCATCCAGATTTGTATTGGAAACAGGCTAGAGGTCACATGGGGCAAAGTTAAGAGCAGAAAAATGCCCACTATAAAGCTGCTCCCCAGGGATCCTAAATTACTACTTGGAAGCACATAAGGGAATTCCCAATACTAGTCTATGAGGGTAGTAGTACTCACCCTAGTGAAAAACAAAATAGACCGTTTTTCACTACCAGTCTATGTAAAGTATACAAGCGCATGCTTACATAGCACCTTGCCCTCTGGGTTGCAAAGGGCCTTCCTTAGGGGTGACTTATATGCAATAAAAGGGGTGTTCAGGTAGGTTTACCTGCCAAGTCTATCTCTATGTATATGTAGGTGATTTATAAAGCACAACTGTTACTCTGAGGAGTGTCCTGGTGCTATAGCAAAGGAGCTGTCTGCAGGCAGGAAAGAACAAGTGTCTAAGTGGGGGAAAAGAGCCAGGTCAGTGAACTGCATGCCCAGGCCCTGCCAAGGCAGGCCTGAGACATGGCTTAGGAGGCTACTTACAAGGGTGACACAATCAGTACAGCGGGCCCAAAAGTAGCATGTTATGTACAGTCCCTGGGCACCTGTAGTGTATGTTACCAGGGATTTATAAGCAATTTAAATACGTCAATTGGGTATGATCTAATCCTCCCTTGCTTTAGGGTAGAGAGCACTTTAGCAGTGATTGGCAGCGCTAACATGCACAGAGTCCTAGAGCAAGCAAAGATGGGTACTGAAAACAGAGGGAGGCAGCAAAAATGTTGAGTGACCCCTCCACTGGCCCCCTCCCCCAGCTATCAGTTCCAACAGGCACCCTCCCCCCATGATCTTGTCCTCATATTCCCTCAATAACACCCAAAAAAAAAGTGTCCCTCATCTCGACAGGGCCACTCGCTCACATGCATTTAATTTGTTTTAGAGGCCTAGTAAAGGCTGGAGAAATGTGTTCTCCTCCAACTCAATAAACACATTGATGAGTTCAACCTCCTTGATGCCTTTCAATCTGGTTTCAGAAAAGGCTGTAGCACGGAAACAGCTATGCTCAACGTCTCCTACGACATTCAGAAGGCCCTAGACAAAGGTGATGCCTGCCTACTCATCCTTATTGACCTATCTGCGGCATTCGACACAGTAAACCATCCAGCCCTTTTGGAGACCCTGACGAAACGGTCCAGCATTAATAGCACAGTACTAAAAGGGTTCACCTCCTTCCTTCAACACCGCTCGCAACAAAATAAAATTAACTCCTGTCTCTCAAAGCCAACTAAAGTCACACTTGGGTTCCCGCAAGGCTCGATCCTCTCCCGTCCCTCTTCAATCTCTTCATGGAGCCCCTCACAATCATTTTGAAAAAAGCCGGAGTGAATTACCACCTTTAAGCGGACGACACCCAAATCGATTTCAGGATCAAGTCTCCTAGCGACTTCCAACTCCTCAATACCACCCTAACCGAGATCCAAACTTGGTTCTACGTTAGCCACTTAAAGCTCAACCCAGACAAAACGGAACTAATCCTATTCTCTCCAAAAAGTAACCATCGTCCAATCCAAGAACGGCTCAAGAATCTGGATGCCCTAAACTGCCCCTTTACCCTATCCGACTCAGTTAAGTCTCTAGGCATCACCCTTGACAAGAACTTATCAATGGAGGCCCACATCAAAAACTCTGCAAAAAGTGCTCTTTTCTCTCTAAAACACCTCAATAAACTGAAACCTTTTCTACCCCACGATGACCTCAAGACAGTAGTCCAATTCCTAGTTCTCTCTAAAATCGACTACGGGAACGCCATCCTTACAGGGAATCCAAAAGCTCACCTAGCCCCTCTAAGAGCGGTGCTGAACATGTCCGCTCTACTCGTATCTGGAGTTAAAAGATTTGAACACATCACTCCAGCTCTCAACTGCCTCAATTGGCTTCCCATAGAAGGGAGATGTATCTATAAATTGGTCAGCATCACTCACAAAACCCTTCACTCTCCTGCCCCCAACTACCTAAATAACAAACTGATTAGAGCAGGTCAATCCAGAACACTAAGAAGCTCCAACTCACTACGGATCGTTTTCTGGCAGCGCTCCCAGGTTATGGAACACTCTCCCTGGAGATCTCAGGTGCAACCCCTCCTTCTCCTGTTTCAAAAGGGACCTGAAACTCTATCTCCTAAACAAATACTTTCATGACCAACGTCAACTAACCTAGTCTTCTTTATCCGAGTTGTCTCCTCTCTCCCTGGACATTCAAGGATAGTGGGTGGCCTGACTATATCATTCTCGCTTTTCTTTCATTGCTCTCTCCCCCTCCGCTGCACTGCATATTTATTTCTCATGCTGTACTTTTTTTCTGTGGTTTGCTTTCTTACTGCCGGCCTACTATGTAATGTAATGTCCTACTGCTGTTTACTGTGTGTATGTAAAGCGCTCTGCTACTTACGGGTCAAGCTAGCGCTATATAAAACTTTAAAAATAAAAAAAAACAAATAAATAAATAATCCACTCAGCTAGCCACATAAAATGCAGATCTGTTCTTAGCAGCAGGCATATTAACTCTCTCTGCTACTTTATGGCGAGCCAAAGCTGCTACTAACTCCAATCTCTATCTAGCAGGAACATTAATCAGGAGAGTGATCTTGACATTTTTAATGCTGACTGAAAGCTGGATGCACATGGAACTCAGCAGCAGGTGGATTTTAAATCATAAATTATTACTAAACTCAGTGCCTTGCCCCTGAGGTCAGCGCCCCCCACCCCCTTCATGTCAGCGCCCAGTTCGGTCTCACAGGTCGCATCGCCCTAAAGCCGTCCCTGTTTTTACTGATTGCCTGTTTTTCTTTCACTAATATTACGTCAGTTCTGTCATCGTGATAGTAACTGCTGCCCTCCAGGAACAAACTAAATGTTCCTCTAAAACAGAGCCTGGGCCAGGCGCCCCTGACATCTCTTCATGTCCCACCCCTCTCCACCCTCACACTGTGGGAATAGTGTCACAAGACTGATTTGATTGACAGGCGACAAGAGAGCAATTTTGGGAGAGTGAACTAAGCGGGAGGAAACCAGCTCGTTTGTTGTTTTTGCACACGTATTATTTGCATTTACACAGTTCTATAACTCTACTAAACACTTGCCTGATGTACAGAAATAATGGTAAAAAATAATGCTTTATTTGGAGTAAATTGGATATTTTATTTGTAACCTAAGTCCAACCGTTGTTCCAAGTATTTTCAGTTCATTTAAACTAATGTGTAAATTATATAATACAAAACGAACGTAATAAAATACAACATTGTAAGCAGATTATTTGTTTTTTTCTATGGTAAAATATAGAATTCGATTTTTCTATTGCAAGATTCACTATCACTTTTGAGCGGTGTTTATTGGTACGCAGAGTATTGATATACATATACTAGAGCTAATTGGCTGACAAATCCACTTAACTTCCGACATGTAATCAAAAATTATTAGCGAATATCTTCTCTAGAGTGCTTTAAGCAGCCAATTTTACAGATTATAATACAGACTTTAATTTATCTATGGAACACTTCTGCCATCTAGTGTTCAATAATTTTAGTGTTTTTCTTTCGGTGTAGAGCAAGTCAAGACCTTTTGATTTCACAACATTATGTATAATATACTTATATGTAGTAGCTTTAATCCACCTCTCTTCATCCATTGGTCTTGTTGTGTTATCCACATTTTGTTTCCGCCCACTACAGCATATTGCACAGGGCAGTGTGTCAGCCTGCTTAAGCCACTAGTCAACTTAACTAGTGACTGCATTTTGCTCTTTGACAAGGAGCATATCCACAAACAAGCTAGTGACCTTCAGTGTCAGTATTTTAATTTAAATGTTATTACTACTTCAGTGTTGCCTTTGTGTTTAGAGCCTGATTACACTTCTGATGTAAACACACGGCACATTCCATCTTTATCCGATCCCAACTCCTGCCAATGCTGTTGTAAAATCCTTTTGAAGTGTTTTGCTTTTCTGACCCCTGCTAATTTACAGCATACCAGATTGCACCCATTTGAAACTGTTCTGCATAAAGTTATCTTCTTTTTAATTGTTTCCCTCTCTCCTTCCATCTTTCTTACCTTCTTTCTCTGCTTCTCTCCTTTTTCCTTTCCTAGTCTTTCTTTCTTTCATGTTCTTGTCTTTCTTTCGCTTTCCTTCATTCTTTTATTTTTCTTCGTTCTTGACTTTTTTCCTTCTTTCTTCCCTTCTTTTTCTCTCCTTCTTTCTTACCGTCGTTCTTGTCTATCTTACCTTCTTTCTAGACTGTTTTCTTTCTCGCCTTCCTCTTTCTTTCTTTCTTTCTTTCTTTCTTTCCTTCTTTCTTTCTTTCTTTCTTTCTTTCTTTCTTTCTTTCTTTCTTTCTTTCTTCCTTTCTTTCTTTCTTTCTTTCTTTCTTTCTCAAAGGCAAGAGGCTTGCATCCAATTCCTAACTTCTTTCCTACTTTTTTTCTTGCCTTCTTCCTTTTTTCTTTAATCTTTTCTATTTTTGCTTTCCTTGTTTCTTTCTCTCTCTCTCTCTCTGTCTGCCTTTCCTTCCTTCTTTCTTTCTCAACAGCAACAGGCTTACATCCAATGCTAGACTGATTGACCTTTATAGTTCTGTGTTAGCCAGGACTATGATATTACTAAAATTGTTTGTATAACATAGTTACTTATAGGAATTTCAGCCAGACCTCATCCATTAGTCTGTGGTCAGTGTCACTCACATTTTTCTTCCACCCACTCCAGCACTTATTAAGGGGCAAGGTATCATCCCTCTCCAGCCATTGGCTGACTTCACTACGAGTTACAGCATGCTGCCCATTTAACAAGGAACACATCCACACATAAAGTAGTTCCCTTCAATGTCAGTGAGTACTATGGTAATATGTGGTTTTTTGAGAACAAAAAACTTTTTTACCTCTAGCAAGGTTTTTTTTTTAAAATATATGAATGAGTGCCTGGCTTATTCCACAGCAATAATGTTGTGCAAAAACCATGGTAAAAGAAAACATGAAGGCCTTGTTGCCAACGCATGCCCTATTAATAATTTGCCAATACTTGCTATTCAAGTGAATCCTGTATAGTTATTTGCTAACTAATGCTGGCTAGATGGGTGTTTGTCAGGGGTTTATGTTTGTAACTGTCACACAGAGCTACTGCTAACAAAAAACATAGATGGGTTTTGAAATTGCCTTTCATCTATTGTCTTTTTCCGACTAAGCTCTTTCAGCCACTTAAGTGCTTGCATTGACCTTCAGGATGGACTCCTGTGCAATTATGGCCTGTTCAGTCCGATCCTGCTTATTCTCCCTAATGTGCTAAAGATGCATATGTTAGCACATCAAACCCAGACCTATTGGATTTGCCAATGTTTGATTTAAAGATGGTTGTAGTCAGTAAGTAGATCTGGTATGCTACGTTATGCTTAGAATCTCACCTTTGCCTAGAGCAGTCGGAATAATGTTCAAGAGGTCAAAGCTACTATCAAAATATGGGGTCATAGCACGTTCCCTGATTTCAGGCAAAATGCACACTGTACCCAGAATTATCTAGAATTCGCTTAATAGAACTCGGCCTGCCTGCAGAGGCCACACAGCGCTGCAGCCTGTCTAGCCATTACAGTTCTAGCCACCAGCAAATGTCTCCAGTTCTGGTTTTACATTGGCTGCCTGTCCAACAGAGAATAATGCTGAATCCTGTTTCTGTCATCCCCGAACCCTTGTATAGCAGTGAACTTAATTACCTGGCTAATATGTTTCAACCATGCATCCTTGAACATCATCTGCAGTTTACCCCTAGAGCACCTTGTCAACATAGGCAATTTAAGAAGTCAAAAGTGCTGCCTTCAGTTTAGTGGGCAAAGAGCATTTTAGGGTCGCAATTCTCTCTTATGGCTTCACAAGTGCACTTCAGGTGTTCACGGAAATGATGGCGGTGGTCGCAGCTCATTTTCCGTGGTTTGGGATACCAGTCTTACTTTACCTCAATTACTGGCTTTTGGGAAGGCGGGCCTTCTGCATCCTGGGTAGGTCGAGCGCCCTAACGGCTAGGGCGCTCGACCTTGGACCTGGGGATCTGGGTTCGAGTCTCGGTAACGACGCCAAACACCTCCTGTGATTCTGGGCAAATCACTCAATCTCCCAGTGCCTAAAATGAAAGTGTGTCCTCATGTAACGTAACTGGTGCTATGTAAAGCGCCCTGATACCCGATTCGGTTCGGATCTAGTTCGCGCTATATAAAACTCTGCAAAAAAAAAAAAAAGACATCCGTGCTATTGGAGTTCAAGTAGCTATGTTGTGGAATTCGTGTCACACCAATCAGTGCCACCGAATAAACCAACCAATTAATAGTTACGCTTTTTTTTTAATTCTTTTTTATTGATAAACGAACAGCAGGCTTCACATATCATTCTGAGTGACATGATCAAGTCATTACACATGTGCATTCATCTCGGCATAACAGTTCCCTATATTGTACAAGACCCATATGGATTGTAAAGTCACTATTACGGCCGTACCATGTCCCTAACAGCTGTAAGTTCTCTAATCCTCCCACACTTTCTCCCACTTCCTGGGGCATCCTCTAGCTGCATAGACCACTTGTTCTGCCCTCTGGCACACCAATCCAGATCTGCTTTCCAATCATCGGCTGCCTAGTTAAGCATTTTTGATCCTTTGCCATGGGTGTTCACAGTTGTTAAAGGGCCATCCTACAGGAAAATGTCTCAGCCGAACCACAAGCACAATAAGGTAAAAGGGCAATTAACAGCCAGTGTTGGTGATGTCATGTGGCCAGAACTCTATAACAACCCGTCCTGTCAACATCAGTTTCGCATTCTGGAGCACATCTACACAGCTCCCATACACTTTATGTACACATTATGCTCCAGCTCACAATGTAATTTAACTAAGGTGGGATTAGAACTAAGCAACATGTGGTAGACAATCCCCTCAATTTAACTATAGTGCTTGACTGTTTGGGTCAGTTACAACGTCCATACCAGTGCTGCTATAAATGACTCAAATTCCTTACAACAGCTTCGAAATGCTTACTACATTAACTAAGGGGCATATTACCAACGAGTAGCGATATTTATCGCTAACGAGGCTTTGCAACGATTATTTTTATCGCTAAGCAGCGCCGGAAATTATCGCTGAGATAACTTGCTATTAGCAACGTTTATCTCAGAAGTGATACAAATCCTCATGTTAACTGCCAAATTAGAGATTATCGCTGGAAAACCAACGATAATCTCTCGAAGTTTGGCGTTAGCTTGATGATAGGGGCTCACAAACTCAGCCATGATATCCACCTTCCATAGGATATCATGGCTAAGACAGGAAAATACCAGGTGTAAAAAAAGCAGCGCTAACCGTGGTTAGCACTGCTTTTTTTAATCTCTAACAGGGTTAGCGATATCCTTGATAATAGGAGAAATGTCGCTTAACAACATTTCTCCTATTATTTTTCTCTGGAGCGCCCCCTTTGCATCTCATTAGAGATGCAAGGGAAAGCATAGAGAAAAAGGGTGCTAACATGCAAATTTGCGTGTTAGCACCCTGTTGCTGATAGGGAGATAATTTTATCTCCGCTTTCTTGGCTTTTAAAGCTTAAAAAGCAGAGATAAATCCCTTGAGAAGAGGAGAAGAGTCTAGCCGGTGGCAGGGGCGGACTCTATCTGCTTTGCGCTGTGCTCTACCAATACCACACTGTAAGCGCTGATTGTATAGCGTGTTTTTAACTTTTAGCGATTGTAGGCTAAATCTTAATATTTTTACAGTGTATTTTGTGTGTAAATAATTTGTGACTGCACCTCACCTCTGGGCTGATTCTGAAAGCTTTGGTGATCACGCATTCCGCCTACTCCCGCCCCGGTCCGCCGCGTCCATTTCTGGGCGTTTGATGCGGAGGGTGAGGAGGAGCCCAGCACTTCCTGGATCAGGGCTGCCTGGTCAGCGCTCTAGTTGTGCTGCATGTGTTTAGTATTTAAAAGTGAGGAGGAACGCAGTCGCGGGGTGGAGAAGAGTCTAGCCGGTGGCAGGGGCTGACTCTATCTGCTTTGTGCTGTGCTCTACCAATACCACACTGTAAGCGTTGATTGTATAGCGTGTTTTTAACTTTTAGCGATTGTAGGCTAAATCTTAATATTTTTACAGTGTATTTTGTGTGTAAATAATTTGTGACTGCACCTCACCTCTGGGCTGATTCTGAAAGCTTCGGTGATCACGCATTCCGCCTACTCCCGCCCCGGTCCGCCGCGTCCATTTCTGGGCGTTTGATGCGGAGGGTGAGGAGGAGCCCAGCACTTCCGGGCTCAGGGCTGCCAGGTCAGCGCTCTAGTTGCCCCTACCTCTCTATAAATGTGTGTGGGCCAGCGACCGCGCAGCGGACGCGTGCAGCTGGTGCGCTGGAAGCGAGCTGAAGTCGAGCCAAAGTCAAGCCCGTCTGCGCCCGTCCGCGGCCGGACGGGGCTCGGGGCCATAAATCCTGGTCGTCCAAAGTTCCCCAATGTACGGTATGGTAGATAGGAACTGTTGGATCTTTGTCCCACTGTCGCCTTACCATGTAAACACACTATGGAGGCGATATCGCTGCATAGCTGCTCAGTGTGTCCTTTTACACCTGATGACGTACCGACTAATGAGCCCTCTAAAGGGCAGATAAAGGCGGCACTGATAAACTGCAGATCTCTTAGTAAACATAACATACAAATATATCACTTACTTGAGGATGAGGCACTTGACATCCTGTTTTTTACTGAGACCTGGCTAGGAGAACATTCAGACCCTGACATAATAGAGGCCATGCCACCTGGCTACTCCCTCTCCAGATTGGACAGGAAGGACGGCAGGGGTGGAGGGATTGCAATTGCAATTAAAGCTCCTATGGAATGCTCCATATCTCCCCTGACGATCGATCATTGTGAAGCAGGCTCTTTCACTATTATAATAGGGCCTCAACACTCCCTCTCGGGTATTCTTGTATATAGACCCCCAGGTAGGCTGTATGATTTCACGGCTAGCCTGGTGGAAGCTACAGCACACCTAGCCATAAGAAAGACTAGATTCATGGTGCTTGGAGACATGAATGTTCATTTTGATGATCCCCTCGACAAAGATGCTAAGGACATCAGGTTAGAACTACACTCCCTACAGTTAGACCTAAAAAATCGTGACCCCTCCCATAGACTAGGACACTTGTTGGTACCTATCTTTGGGAACTGGACCGGAGTGCAAGCACAACCTCCGCAACCGGTACCCTGGTCTGATCACTCCTTAATTCCGTTTCATATACGGGTATCTGAGACTGATCCAAAAAAAGATTGTGAACATCGCTACCGGTGTCGGAAATGGAAAAATTTCTCCCTAGACACTTTTATCAAAATACTCGAAACAGGAGGACCTCCAGGAGGTTTAGACTGTGAAACAGCATACAATCGACTACAGAACCGTATTTTAACTGCCCTAGAAAGCACTGCCCCTATTCGAAACATGAAAAAATCCAAGAATGTGAGGAAATCCACCCCGTGGTTTACTCCTGAACTCCAGATAGCTAAATCCGCTTGTAAAAAACTAGAACGGGAATGGCGCACCAACTTCTGCCCGACAATTAAAACTCAATATAAAAAAGCGCAAAAGGATTATAATAAAATGATACGCACTACTAAAGCCTTGCATTATAAAATTCGCATTGGGGAAGCAGAGAACTCTTCGAAAGAGCTTTTTAAAATCTTCAAGGAAATCTCTGTGCTAACTACTGATAATACGTCCCACACTGACTCTGTGGATACATGCAACAAAATTGCCAAATACTTTGCTGGTAAGATAACTGACATCTATGTCAACTTTTCTGGAAACTTGACATCTGGTCATGATTTTATGGAAAATGAAGAAGCTAGTCTCATAGAGTCATGCCTACATTGTTTTTCGGTTTCCCCTCCTGCAATACTCGCGAACATCTGCAAAAGTATCAAGTCTGGCTCCCCCCGTGATCCAGCTCCTCCTAAGGTACTAGGAGCAAGTTTAACAGTATTGGAACCATACTTTAGACATGTGCTCCAAGTCTCCTTTGCATCGGCCTATCTTCCTGAAGAGTGGAAGAAAGCTATTGTACTCACTATTAAAAAGAAACCCAATGTGAGCCAGGACACCCTGGAAAACTTACGACCCATCTCTCTGCTACCTTACCTAGCGAAAGTGGCGGAAAAAATAGCCAATAAACAACTTATGGCCCATCTGGAATCCAATAATGTCCTTCATAGCTCTCAATCTGGCTTTCGGACGGGCTACTCCACAGAGACAGCTCTCTTGAGAGCGACCCAAACTCTACGGGCAGGAGCAGATGAGGGTCATACCATGGCACTTATTATGCTGGACCTCAGTGCCGCGTTTGACACTGTAGCACATTCCATCTTGCTACAGTGTCTAAACAAAGCCGGGGTCACCAAGGCGGCATTGGGTTGGTTGAAAGCGTTCCTGACAGACCGCTGCTTTCAGGTTCAGAGAGGTACCTACCTCTCAGACAGCATAGCCTTAGAACAGGGGGTGCCTCAGGGCTCTGCCCTGAGCCCCACCCTGTTCAATCTTTACATGGCTCAGTTGGCAGATGTGGTTCAATCGTACGGCATAGAATTAGTCTCCTACGCCGACGATACCCAACTGCTTATCTCCCTCTCCCAAGCTCCCACCATAGCAGCTGCCAACTTTAAAACCTGTATGCAGGATCTTGCAGGTTGGATGAACCAACACTGCCTGAAGCTAAATGGCTCTAAAACAGAGGTTTTAGTGATAGGAGGAAAGGATGCTAGCTGGACTAAAGAATGGTGGCCACCCTTTCTTGGTCCTTTACCCACTCCTTGTAAGGAAGCAAAGAACTTGGGTTTTTGGGTTGATCCCAAACTTTCTTTTGATGGTCATGCTCATAAAGTAGTAGGGAAATGCTTCGGGGTTCTGAAGACCCTTAACCGTACTCTGGACCTTCTTCCTCTAGAGGCCAGACAAACCATGACCCAAGCCCTAGTGACCTCCCGAATAGACTACGGCAATGTGCTACTTTTAGGAACAACGGAAAAGAACATCAGGAGATTGCAGGTGCTCCAAAACACGGCAGCACGACTAGTCCTCCGACTACCCAAAAGAGCAGCCTCAAAACCTACCCTGGCCGCTCTACACTGGCTTCCAATAAAAAAGAGGATCTTATTCAAAGCGCTCTTAATGTGCTATAGGATCACCTCGCACAAAGCCCCTCCTTACCTGACAGATCTAGCCATCACCTACGAGCCTAATAGAACTCTACGCTCTAGGGGAACAGGTCTACTTAAAATCCCCCGGATAAAAAAAGCCAGAATGGGAGGCCGCTCCTTTCGTGTGTTGGCAGCCAACAAATGGAACTCTCTTCCATTGAAACGAAATTTAGGAAACTATTAAAGACCTATCTGTATACCCTCTAGTTTTCAGCCTCTCACTATCATCTGCCTCTCTCTCCACAGCGCAGGGACACGCCGGGATGGCGTCACCATGCGCTTTACAAACCCCTTTATTATTATTATTATTGATAATATGCCCCTGAGTTATATCTTCTCTGGACTATGACTGTTGTCTCTGTTGTGGTTTCCAAAACTATTCACTGTGTAGATCCAACATGCAGACAACAGGGTAGTACGTTTGTTCAAGCAAGAATCTACATCACTCCTGAACCCACAGCAGTCTATGTTTCAAAGCATTCTGCGCCTTACATTGGAAAGTGCATGTAAGAGGACCAGAAATACTGCACTGGGGGTTAATCACACATCTTGCTAGCCACCTTCTATGATCAGACAATTCACAAGCAATATGTAACTCTCAACATAGCACTCATATTACCAACTTCTTGAATTGCGGCTCTTCTAGCATGCACCTCCTACTCCAATACTGCCGACCACAACCAACATTACCATGCACCATCCCTGCATGAATTACAACTACCACTGGCAATGTGGCAATGCCTCATTATCAAACCTCACCTCCCTAGGCCTTATCACTCACTCCAACTTACCCATGCTTATCAGTGTATCCGCCAAAGGTGGGCAGACCCCCTCGTGTGAGCAACATGCAACCGCCCTTGCACTAAACACCAAGCATCACTGAAGAAGCATCACCTTGCACAAGGAACCATTATGTACATAAATGAATGCAACCAATCCAAACACATAACTCCCAGGAAATTGTATGCTCAGCAGGGCCAGACTGGGAATGCAAACCAGCTCTGGTGATTCTTCCAGACCGCCGGGGGGAGGGGAGGGAAACAGCCCCCCAACCTTTCGGCCCACGCGGCAAAAATGTATGGTGTCCTCTACGGACAGTCCACCCTGATGCATGGTATAAGGGATGTAGAGTCTCTATTGAAACGTATAATGCACACACCCACACACACATATAAACCCACACACAATTCTCGTCCGCACACACACACAAGCTCTGCCCTGTTCCTTTTTGTTCAAATTCTAGTCATTTGGCGATTCTGACACAGACAGTAAAAGGGGGACTTGGGGGGGGCGGCCGACCACCAGGAGGTTCCCCCCCCCCGGGCTGTTTGGGACGCATTCATGACCATCAGCGCCCATTTTGGGCATTGGGCTGGTTTTTTGTAGCCCAAATGCAGCCCAACGTTTAAATACGTTGGGTTGCCTCTCCCAGCCACCATTTTGTCATTGGTGGCCTGGTGGCTGGGAGTGTAGCATAGGGAAAATGTTGTCAGAGTTTAGGTTAGCGTGTTCGGTGTCTTTTGGCAGTTGGTTTTGTCAGCAGGTTCAGGTACAGGTATATAACAGCGGGGGCGATATGGCAGCGGAAGACGCTCGCGTCATTGAAGCGATTCGCTTGTTGAGCGAAGCGGGTAGGCTGAACCTGGTGTTGGGCGAGGTACCGGGGCCTTCATGCCCAGTGCGGCTGGCATCGTCCGGGGTTGCCGCGGCGGTAGCGGCGTGTATGTCGCCGAAGCGCCCGAAGTTGGTGGCGGCAGGAGAGAGGGGCCGCCCGCGGGGACGGAAGACGGCTCCTCTAAGACGCGGCTCGCTGTTGAAGCCCCTACAGTTTGTGGAGGTAAGCGGGGGGTGCGGCGGGGAGGCGGGTGGTGAGCGGTGATGAGGAGGAGGGCGGATGAATGCAGGAGCCGGTGACCACTATGCTTTCCGAGCGGCGAGCTCTCTCTGCGCCGGGGGAGGTGAGGAGGCGGGGCAGGGCGCGTGGGGGGAAGCGCTCAGAGGCAGCAGGAGCATTCGTTGGAGCCCAGAGTGCGGGGCAGGGGGGGGCGGCGGTGATGGCCGAGGCCCCAGAGTCGGTGGGTGTTTGGCGGCAGGTGGAGCAGGGGGGACCCCCTTTAATGAGCATTACGGAGGAGGACTTAGAAGCCATTAGGAGGGTAGGGAGAGTGGCGACAGGGGAGCCCTCAGTTTCTGGGCCCCCCGTGGTTATGAGGACAATGCAGGGGGATGGTCCTTGGGTGAGGAGTGGGGGAGGGGAGTGGGCAGTGGAGGAAGGGGCATTTTTGGCTGGTGAGGAGCTGTGTTTGGATTTGGCCGGGGGTGAGGGGGATTTTAGGCTGGGTGGAGGGGACGGGGGTGGGAGGGTGTCTGTTAGCCTGCTTCTTTTCCCTTCCCCTTCTCCGCCCAGGCAGCAGGTGGTCTCGGGAGGGGGCAGTTCCTTAGGGGAGGGGGAGTGGGCGCAGGTGGGAGGGTGGGGGGATTCAGGTCTCCGGTCGACGTGCAAGGTCAGGTGATGGAGGGCGGGGAGGGGGGGCCGGTATGCGTGGGTTGTTGGATGCGGAGACGGAACCGGCAGAGGGGGGTCAGGCATGGGAGGGCTTGGATGTGCTCCCGGCGTGGGAGGAAGGGGTGCGGGAGGCGTGGGGGCTGCAGGGGGTGTTTCCCGTAGCCCGGACCCTCGTGGGGGGGCTGGGGTGGCAACAGGCCACATGGGTGAGCGGTCGGGGAGGGGTGGGATGGTGGCGGAGGCGGCAGGTTTCTGCGCCGTTGGTGCAGAATGTACAGGAAGGGAGCGGGGATGAGCTGGGTGGGGCCACCCCCCTCCGGTTCAGGTTCAGGTGAGTAGAAACAGTTTGGAGGGGGAAGGGGTAGGCGGGTGGGGTGGGGGAGAGGGCTGGTACAGGGGCAGAAGTGGCGGTAGGTCAGCAAGTTTGGGTCGTGCTCCCGGCACTCAATTCCAATGTTTTTCTTCACAGGGTAGGGGACGTGGAGCTTCCGCAGACTCGGTAGGGCGTTGTACGGCCCAGCGGCGCCGAGGAGAAGGGATGGCGGAGTCTTGCGCGGCACGTCCTGTACCGGCGGGGGAGCCCGACGCGGCCAGTGCACAAAAGTCGGGCGCGACTTCTCTGGCCCCAACTACCGGCAGGGGCCGACGGCCCGCCGGCATCGTGGATGGACATCTTCAAGTCAGTCAGCGCGATGTGGGGGAGTATCGGCGGGAACAGCCGGCTCCCTCAGTGATGGCATTGTCTGAAGCTAGTGTGCGCAACGTAATGTTGAGCAAGGCCCGGAATGTCAGTTTTGTATAGGAGCCTCTTGAGATGGAGGAAGTCATGGTTTTGGATTACTATGATGACAGCCCAGAGGAAGGGAAGTTAAGAGAGGATGAGGAGGGGGGGTGCCTTCTCACATGTCCTCTAGTGTTTTACAGGCACAGCATGTAGGGCAGCCGGCCACGGCGTTGGGATCCAGGAGAGGCTACGGCCCCGCAGCAGGGGCTCCTCGAGCAGTGGACCCGGTTGGACGTGCGGCTTGGAAGTGGCGTAGGGACGAGCGCCGTTACTTGAGCCAGGTGAGCATGTTGTCCCACGGGCCAGACCAAAGATGGTGTCGGTGGGGACTGGAGGGGATGGGGTTCATAAGGAGCCGGGTTGTAGGCTCCAGGGCAGCCCGCAGATGGTGTCGGTGGGGACTGGAGGGGACTGTGTTGGGGAGGAGCCGGGTGGTAAGCTCCATTAAGGAAAATATGTGAAGGATCAAGCAGTGGGGACGGCGGGGAATGTGTTGCCTGGGTCTCAAGTGGAGGCGGGGATGAATACGGACCCTGATGTGTCAGGTAAAGACCCGGTACCAAGTAAAGAATTGAAGTTTAAAAAACTACCTTACATGGGAGTGACTAAGCCCTTGGGGGCGCATCTGATGCTGGCCACAAAAGAGAGGATCTGGAAGGGTGAATATGTTGAGATTTTGAAGCTCCTGCACAGGGAGGTGCGGTCTAAGGAAGGGTATAAGGAGGAGGAGTATGAGTTGGCCAAGAGACCAAAAGTGCAGCTTCCGATTGAAAATTGGACGGCGGCATTTTCGATATATGCTAGTGTATATTGTGAGACGTTCCCTGAGCGTTGTGTGGCCATCTTTAAGTATATGGACGTCATTCAGAAGGCTCAGATTACGGGGGGTGGATATGCCTGGGCCCAGTATGATGAGGAGTTTAGGGCCAGGATGGCTTGGGATTCTGAGGCGAAATGGGGTGAGTTGGATTCTGATTTGTGGCAGCACACAATGGGGGCGTCTGCTGGGGGTAAAACGATATTCACAGCCAGTGGTTTACCTCTAGTCTACCAGCCCTTTCCAGGGAGGCCCACCCGGGGAAGGGTGGGGTCAGCAGCAGCCTCTTCAGGGGGGTCAGGAGCGTGCTGGGAGTTCAATAAAGGCATGTGCACGCGAGAGTATTGTAAATTTAGGCACGAGTGCTCTCAGTGCGGGAGAAAACACCCTTTGGTCAGATGTTGAGGACTCAAGCCGCAGGGAGGCCAGCATTGGCATCAGACAGGGGGAAATACACCAGGGCCGTCACAGCAGTCACAAGGGAGTAGAGAAGGTAAGGGACCTCAAGGGTCTGGGCCCAAGGGCTCCTACGCCAGTTAAACTGGCGTCCCTGAGGGCTGCTTTGCGTGACTATGAAGCTCTGGGAGCAAAGCAGGTACTGTTGGAGGGTTTTGCAGAGGGTTTCCATCTGGGGTATGAAGGGCCTCGCCAGCGGCGATGTGCAAAGAATTTGAGGTCAGCATTTGAGCCTATGCCAGTAGTCCAGGATAAGTTAGACAAAGAGGTGCGTGAGGGCAGGATGGCGGGTCCGTTTCACGACTGGCCATTGCAGGACTTGATTGTTTCTCCAATTGGTGTGGTGCCCAAGAAGGAAGTCGGGCAGTACAGGCTCATTCAACACCTATTGTGGCCTGAGGGGTCTTCTGACAACCATTTTATTGACGGGGAGGCAGCCTCAGTGTCATATTCCTCAGTTGACGTTGCAATGTCCCTAGCGGGGACCGCGGGCGCAACTGCAGAAATGGCGAAATGCGACATAAAATCTGCATTTCGTCTGCTTCCCGTACATCCAGACGATTGGAGTCTTTTGGGACTCCAGTTTGATGGAAAATGGTACGTGGATAAGGCTTTACCGATGGGCTGTTCGATGTCTTGTGCTCTCTTTGAGTATTTCAGTACTTTTTGCAGTGGCATTTTACACATCACACTAGTTTGGGGCTGATTACTCATTACCTAGATGACTTCTTTTTTGTGGGCTCCCCGGGCACGACGGAATGTCAGTGGGCATTGGACACCTTTCAGGAGTTGATGGAGGAGTTGGGGGTGCCTTTAGCTCCAGAGAAAATCATGGGTCCATGTACAACTATGTCTTTCTTAGGCATTGAAATTGATTCTGTCAGGATGCAGGCGCGTTTGCCGCCGGAAAAGAAAGAGGCCATGTTGGTTCAGCTGGAAGATACGCTGGCAAAGGCCAAGGTGACGGTGAGGGACATTCAGGTTTTGCTGGTACATCTCAATTTTGCCTGCAGAGTGGTGCGAGCTGGGAGGACTTTTTGCAGAAGGTTGGGGCGGGCATTGTCAGGTCACCATTTGCCTCACCATCATGTGCGGTTGTCAGCAGGTGTGAAGGAGGACATGCGGATGTGGAGGGTGTTCCTGCACTCCTTCAATGGTATTCCACTGGTCAGGGAGGAAGAAGTGCCATGGGATGTTCAGATCTTTTCAGATGCGGCAGGCAGTGAGGGTTTTGGTGTGTACTGGCAGGGAAGGTGGTGTGCGGAGAGCTGGTCTGATCGGTGGAAGAATGGGGGACGGAGCATTGCCTTTTTGGAGCTCTTTCCGGTGGTGGTGGCTTTGACTTTGTGGGGCAAGGAACTGGCGCATAAGAGAGTGTTGTTCAGAATTGAAAACATGGCAGTGGTACAAGTTCTCAACAGACAGTCAGCCAGGGACGAACAGGTGTTGAAGCTGCTGCGGGTGTTTGTTCTTGGCTGCTTGAGGCATGACATCGCCTTTAAGGTCCTGCATATTCCTGGTGTGGACAATGACATTGCGGATGCTTTGTCTCGTTCGCAGTGGGGGAGATTCCCTGGGCTGGCCAAGGAGGCGGACAGGACACCGACTACAATGCCGGAACAGCTGTGGTATGTAGGCGATGTAGGGTTGTACAACTGGTGGTAGGTTCGTTGTCGGCTTCTACCCGCGAGGCGTATGCTCTGGCATGGGAGGAATTCTTAGCTTCAGGTGCCCCAGGAGGGGGGAGTTGTGAAAACGCTCTGAAGATGTGATTCAGTTCTTACTTGGTTTGATGGATAAGGGCCTTTCGAAGGTCACGATTTCAGGGAAGTTGGCAGGCATTGCCTTTATGGGTAAGCTGTTGTGGGGCTATGCCCCGTCTGCGGATGAGTTGGGAAAGAGGATGTTGGAAGGTTGGGACAGGGAACGGGGCAGGTCGGACTTGTCTCGCAGGCCGGTGTCGTGGCAGATGTTGGCGCGCTTGCTGGTGGTCCTTCCTGCGGTGTGCAGGGATGTTTTTGAGGTTTGTCTGTTTTCCACGCTCATGGTTTAGATGTTCTATGGGGCGTTTCGAGTTTCGGAGCTGTTGGGTTCTAGGTGGAAGGTTGGGTTACTGTGGCAGGATGTTTTCTTCGCAGAGCAAGGGGTACATATTTAGTTAGCTACTGCGAAAACGGAACAGAGGTGTCGTGGTAAAGGGGTTTGGCTGGAAGCTGCTTCTGCTGGTTCTACATGCCCGTTACATTGGGCAAGGCGCTGGAAAGGTTTGTGTGGTGGGGTGGCTGGCGCGCGGGTGTTTCTTCACACAGATGGAGGCAGAGTGACCGATTATCAGCTGCGCATGGTGATGAGGAAGGAGTTGAAGGAACTGGGCTTGGATGGGGTTCAGTTTGGGACGCATTCGTTCAGGATCGGGACGCTACGGAAGCCAGTAATCGAGGGTGGTCGAGGGGAGACATTATGCAGCTGGGGCGCTGGTCTTCCAATTGTTTTCAGCGCTATGTGCAGAGCGATCCAGATGACACGCTTGCGACCCCCTCCTTTTCATGAGGCTCATTTTTTCTTGTTTCAGGTTCGGTAGCGGGCCCCCTCTCCCCGGCCTTGACTATTTGGATCGTGGGGCATTCGTTTGTTAAGTGGGCCCAGGTGCAAGCTCGAGAGTGCTATTTTGGACAAATGTTGGGGTTCAATGAACGCTTTTTTAATGTTGTTTGGAAAGGCAAGGGGGGCATGTTATGGAGGGAGTTGGTTCTTCTTTGAATTCATGGTTGGTTGGGGGGCAATGTCCAGATGTTTTGTTACTACACTTGGGGGAGAATGATCTTTGTGGGGTGAAAGGGGTGGTGTTGTTGCGGGCCATAAAGAGGGACTTGGCCCTGTTGAAGGAGCAGTGGGCTGGTTGCCATGTTTTGTGGACGGAATTGGTGCCTCGGAGGTCATGGAGGGGTGCGCGTAATCCCAGGGCGATCGATAGAGCGCGCAGGAAAGTTAACTTGTAGGTGTCACGGTTTTGTAGGTCGGTAGGTTTCGGTAGAGTTTGCCACAGGGACATTACGTTTGAAGCGGTGGAGTTTTTCAGGGGCGATGGGGTCCACCTTTCCAGGTTGGGGATGGACTTTCAGTTTTTTCCTGTATCGAGTCCTTTCCTTGCATGTTAGGGCCTTTTTGTTAGTTCTGGTGGCAGGTTAGGTTCTGTGTCGTCGCTGGGAGCAGGTGCTGTATTTGTTTGGTTATGCGGGGATGGGTGGAAGTTTTGCCAGGGTTGGCTGAGTTCTTGGATTGGTTTGTTATTGTGGGGTCTTCGACAGGGATTGTTTGAGCAGGTTTATTGTTAGGGCATTTACAGTGTTTGGGGGTTCGTAAATGGTGAAAGGGCAGGCAGGGGATTGGTGTTTTAATAAATGTTAGTTGGATATGCATATGTGTTGTTTTTTAATTATGATGTATGATGTAATGTTGTAATGCTGAGGTGGGGGCGGGGCTCAAAGATCGGTTAGGGGTGTGGGAGGGGATGCGGGGTGAGTTAGAAGTCATAGTTAGTGAGGTTTAATTTTGTAAGGCTTAGCCGAGGTTTGTATTGTAATGTGCACCTGTTCTAATAAAGCGGCCTTTTTCACACTTAGAAGTTGTCTGTGGTCTTACTCTCCCCACCCCTCCCTCCCAAGGAGTATGAAGGGATGCAAGTCTTACTCCCCCCTCCAACCCTCCCTCCCAAGGAGTATGAAGGGATGCAAGATGCAGTCCCCTGCACTCACCCAGACAGTCTATCATCTGGATCACCCAACAGAGTATATGACCTTTTGTAATGTAAGCATCTGTATGCCAGAAAAGGTATAGTTCCCTCTAAAGTAGCTTCATTGTTATCAATGCTATATCGGAAGCACCCCACGATGCAAGATGTTATAATACTCTCAGGGAGTTAAATGCAGCTATTCCAGACAAATATAATTGGTAGTCAATATAGCATAGCTACAGCAGAAGAAAAACGTTGTGCGTGCTAAACCCCCTCTAATCGTTAGAATAATTACTTAGGAAGTCCCTGGGAAACACTAATTGAATAGCTAATTGGAGATGCAGATATTTCAAGCACAGCTTTCTGCGGGGAGGATGAAAAAGATGAACGTTTATAGAGGTAGATATGGAAATAATGACCTTGGATACAGAGGACACTTGTGATTCTATAGTTAGTTTAGTATTCTTAGACTCACCAACATTTCTGAGTGGATTTCCTGATGGAGATGTGCCCAAGGCACGTACCCAGATTATGGACCTGACCCTCTCTGCAGAGTCACCCACAACTTTTAGCTTTCACTCCTTTTATTTGTTGAACACATTTTTGTTGGCTTTTTAGGACTGCTAACCAGTGCTAAACTTCTAGTGTTCTCTCTGTAAAACATGATAAAATTGACCTACACCTGATTGGCACATTTAATTTGCTTGTATACCCTATTATATGGTACTACATGCACCCACAACCTGTGAATTACATGCTACTAGTAGACCTGCAGCATTCATTTCACCTCCCACTTTAAAACATTGCTTAGGACCAACCACTGCAACCTGGACTGCAGTTTTAAACTTCCATTTCGATCTGACGTTTTACCATTCCTTCCTTTTAAATTCTGATAAGTCACCCCTCTGGTAGGACCTAAATGCTCACAGGGCAGTCTGCATGGCATTTAAAAAGTAAGACTTGTGGGTTTACGTTTCAAATGTCCTAGCAATGAAAAATGTCTAAAGTCATATTTCATTGTTGCAAGACCTATTGCTCCCACTGACTAACACTTAATACATTTAATAAGTGCTAACTTTGAATTGACAGCTGGTCCCTATATCTGAACATTGTAACATCCCCCCGGTCTAGCTTGACCTGATGACTGGGAGCTGGACTTTTTGCTTCTAGGTGCTATTTTTACCTTAAACTTGTATATCTCAAGTTATACTGATTGAAATTTTCTTGTTCTGGAATCATTTGATTTATTAAAATGTACTTTCTTTTTGTAAACAGGTTAGGATTTGTGTGCATTGTGTATTCACTTTATCACTGTTTGTGTGCTGCATTAGAGCTTTCTAAGTTAAGCTTGACTACTTTGCGCCCAGCTACCAGAGAGTTAAGCTCAGTTTAATTCAGCAACGTTTGTGGCTCTCCCTGAGAAGGTTTGA
Organism: Lissotriton vulgaris; assembly: GCF_964263255.1. NCBI lineage: Eukaryota > Metazoa > Chordata > Amphibia > Caudata > Salamandridae > Lissotriton > Lissotriton vulgaris. Next base: position 913,218,081 of record NC_141689.1, read on the forward strand.
GGTTGTTGCCTGAATGGGGCATGCAGGTCCAGAAGGGGGTGCATGAGTTTTCCATGGACACACTGCTACTCACCTTCCACTGACCCGCAGCGATTCACTCAATTGCCACACAGAATAAGTGCTGGTTCAGAGGTCAGTGCTAATCAAAAATCAGTTTCTTGGTGGAAGTGCTAAGTTCATAAGAGAATGCACCAGTGATATGGGCTCCACTATAGTGTGTATGGTGGATGATAATTCACAGGGTGATTCTTCTCTGCCTTAGCTGCACTCTCCTTGTGATGACACTAATTGTAGGAGAGTTTTTTCACAACTAGAGATATGGGTTTTTTTTTTTTTTAAACCTTTATTCAAAAAAGAAGGAGATACATGCGCAGGCCCACAACCATCATGGCTGGCCGCAAAGACAATCAATGAAAACAGGAGAAACTGAAGCCAAGCAGTACAGGATATATCAAAGTATACCAAATGTGGTTGTGGGGCTCGCAAACAGGATGTGAGGTTTTCATTTTAAATTTTAGAGAAAGAGTAGGGGCTGCAACAACAAGGACATCACACCTCACAGGATAGGAGCACAAAGGAGACAGTAGGGAATTACCCCAATTACAGTCGGAGATAGGCTATAACTAAAGCAACTATGCAATCCAGGCAGCCACGGCGATAATACTGGACAACAAACCACGTTACAATAATCCACATTTCTAAAGATCACCCCAGAAAGCCTACCCCCCAAGAACAGAAAAACAGAGGCTTGTCGAGAAGCCGAAAAGGAAAAAGGAAAGGTGCAAGACCAAGAGACAGCCAACCCTACGGAAGAGGAAAGAACCCTCCCAAAGCCGGAAAAGAGCGATTGGGACCATAGAATAAAACAAACTAAAATAAAAAACCTCCCCCCGCACCCGCCACCCTGCACCCCTGTAATGGCTACGGCCTAACCCACTAACAGCGTGCCTGTCGCCCCGGAACTGCCCCACAGAAGGGAAATTATATATGAAGAAGTGGAGGAGGAGAAAAACAAACAAGCCCCCGGACACCTGATACCCCCCGCCGGCGGTGGCCCCCCCAAAGCACAATCATCATCGATAAAGCAAAGAACAGTCAGCATTATCACGGGGAGGACAGTCACCAGGAACCCCCCCCCCCTCCCTCCCACCCCGACCCAGTGAGATATTCAGTGCAGTCCCGGCAAAAATAAACGGAGCAACCCCAGGGAAATAGAAGCAACCCTACAAGCCTCATGAGGAGATCTATTGCCAGAGTCAGAACAGATGCAAACCCAAGGAGCGTCTCAGATGGTCTAAAGCAGTGGCGAGGAGCAAGAAAACCTCAAAGTCAGCCCTGGCCAGTGCGAATCCGTACCGGAGCACATCCCGACCAAGCCACATCCGACCAGAGGCAGTCAAAGCGTCCATGGCGGACCAAGGCAGTGGAGGTGGAACAAAGTCCGGTCTCAAAATGGCGGCATCCGTTATGTAGATGGGCCGGAACAAAGGAAAATGGCGATCCTCTTCGACGAGACCCTGAGACTCGGCAATGAAGAACAGGACATCCAGCGACGACACACCATCGGATAGGAGACTTAGAGGGAAGACCATGTACTGCAACAGATGAAGGGAAGGTGAGGTCGACTCTCCGAGGAGCAAAGTCGGGCCCCCGCTCGGGCCCCTGCAAATGGCCGGTCAAATCGCTCGTCTGGATCACAGACTTCTGTGCAGGCGCTGCAGCGTCCGTAGCCGGTCGCGAGCAGACATCATCCAGTTTCGCCGTCAGGGAGACACATGCGCCGGTGAATTGTGAGCGGAGCGCCCCAATCGCCGCCATTACGGATCTCAACGAATGTGCGCCATCCTTCCCACCCATCCTGGGGTCGAGAGGACGGAGGGGGACACAGTCTCCAGCCCACATCGCCGGGCTCCGGGCACACATTCGGCGATCGCAACAGCAAGGGCGCCCCGCACTGGCACACTCAGGACAGACACCGGCCGCGGGTGCAGCCCGTTAGCCCCCAGACCGGGAAACAAGGGTCAGGCACACAACCCACAGCCACGGTGCAGGAGGATCGCAGCACGTCATGGTGTCTCTTCTCCGGCACCATCCAGCAACGTGGACAAGAGTCAGTAGCGGAAAGAATTATCCAGACCTGGAAGACCGGCCACAATCGCTGTCCCACAGCCGATGTTGATCAGAGCCCTCTCGGGTGAGTCAAAAATCGAGGTCCCGGCGGCAGCCCGGGAGTAGGCCAGAAATGGGACACAACGTAACTTCGTCGCTGAATAGGGTAGGAAATCCGGGAAAGCACCGCTGGCATCAGGCAACCTTCAGACATCCAGGCACAGGGCATGGGTAGAGGATAAACGACAGGATAGACGAGCCGCCGGCGGAGGTCGGCGGAGCCGGGAGCTTATGCGGCCATCTTGGTTCGCGGCGTAGCTCCTCAGATATGGGGGTTTTAAGGTATGTTTGCATGTGTCCAACAGCATTATAAATCTACTCCTACTCTTCCTACAGTATGTTCTTGCATTCTTTTCTAAGGGATTCGCAGCTGTGAACCTACAAGAAGAAACATCTGATCAACCCAGTAAGTAAGGATCACAAATTGTTTATCCTTGACAATATTAACAGAGATTCCATTGGAGAGATGAATATGACACGTGTCATCTTTGCTAGATCTGATAATAGATCGATTCGTATAGGAAGTACCATGCTTTCTACACTCCACCAGCCGGAAATATTTGCAAAAAATATATTTGATTATAGTGGGCAAGGACTGCATTAGTGCTTTTTTTCGGTGAATCTCTACGTGTTTTACGATTCATTTTCCTTAGCCCCACTTTGAAGGTTAAACTCAGGATGTTAGAGCTGACCCTGCCAATAGGAGTTTTCAGGAATGTTGCATGTGGAAGGTAGAATGCGTGATCTTGCAGAAGATTTGCTCTTGCAGTGCTTCACTTTTATCATTAATACTTATGCTTCCTCCTATTGGTGGGACCAATCCAGTGCACCCAACAGTTTGGAGTTGATCCACTGAAAGACCACAAAGAAGTGCCGCAAACAGTCCAGGTCGAGTTAAAACATAGGCGACAATTAAGCATGTTTTTTTTCCATTTAACAGGTGTCTACAGCTCACAGTGGCAGCCACTACGGCAGAAGGTAGAATTTCTCACATCACACATATTCCACCAAAATGGCTTTCTCTCAGGGAAAAAGCAATATGAACCATCAATGTCAATGCCAGTAGGAAAAACTATTAATTGTGGGGCTTGATTGTAGGTTTTGTGTTTGCTTGAAGGCAGCTTGACTACGGTGTTTAAAATGAAAGTATAGGCAGGTACCAGAAAACTTAATGGACCGTTAGTGTAGACACTATGGGGCATATTTGTAAGCCCCTATCGTCGCCATAACACCTCTTTTCTCGAACATTGTGGTGGGGGTAGGGGCTTCGCCTTATTAACAAGGCGGCGTTAAGCCACTTTAAGTGGCTTTACGCCTTCTTGTTAATAAGGCACCCTTTCACGCTATCCTTAGCGTGAAAGGGGAGGGCAATGGGTGTTGTGGTGGGCATTCGACCGCAACACCCATTGATTATGACGCTGCACCATAGGGGCAGCATCATAATTAATGGGTGTTGATGCTGGGTGGCGTAAATATGGGGCAGCACCAAAATTAAGACCAGGGAATACCTGGTCTTACCCATGCGCAGCGATGAGAAATGTTTAATTTCTCCTCGTTTTTGCTGTTTTCATGCGTGCTACGTTGTGCAACACACATAGAAACAGCAAAGCGCTATTGATTCCTGCACATAAGCAAGAATTTAAACAAAATTACATTTTGTAAATTCTATGTGCGCTGCATTAAGCAGTACACATAGAAGTTTCAAAATGCCATTTCAGATTGTTTATGTGCGGGAAGGGGGACCTTCCTGCACATAAACAATGATTTCCCTCAACACAGGCACCCTTGCACTGGTATGGTGCAAAGATGCCTGCGTTGGCGCTAAGCAGCTAAATGAGCACCAGCACAGGGGGAATCACAAGGCTGCACAGTATTCTTGTAAATACGGTGCAGCCCTGCATTTCTGAAGTGGCGGAGCACGGTGTTAAGCCAAGGAGGCTACCACCACATTCCACCACTTCCTTGTAAATATCCCCTATATATATGTGATTGCTATGATTACTTCTATAGAACTCAGGCTATCATTAATAATTCCAGATATCCAGATGAGAGTAAGAATAGGATCCCCCTTCCCCTTCGAAATAGACAAATAATAGACTTGCTACACCTATAGCATAGGTAGAAAAGGCCAAAGCGTAATTAGTGAAGTTAGATTGATAGATAAATGACAGGTATTTATTAGTAAAGTAGGAAAGAGCAGGAAGGAAGTGCAGGTGACAGTAAGAACTAAACTGGTTGAAGAAAAATAAGAAAAGACATATCATTGAGGAAAATAAAGCTAAACACCACATTTGAATATTCTGCAATGTAGAAGCATTAACTAACCTTAAGCCCAGAGTTTTTGCGCATCCTTAGCCGACCCATCCACATGTCGGTGAGAAGCATCTGGCTGCACGTGTGAGCGATGAAGTCCCGGTGCTTGGCTGCGACAGCCAGCTGTAGGCACGTGGCGTTACTCCAGTTCTTCAACTCGTAGGTCAGGAGTTTCATGGCCAGCTGCTCATCCTGTTTGTAGGATTGGTCCAGCAACTCCACCGCCAATTGGCCGAATTCCCTGCAGCAGAGGGCCAATGGGGGGCTCATTAGTCTCAGTGCACTGCTGCACAAAATGCATATTAATGAAATTTTTATAATTTCGTTTTATGCTCAGCCATTTATTAATGAAAAGAAACACCATGTGCCAGAAGCTGCACGTTACTAATGCAGCCCACATAGAAGTAGAAAAGCGGCAATTTCAGATTGTTTTTGTGCAGGAAGGGAACCCTTACTGAACCATAAAAAATTTCCCCATGAAGCAGGCCTTTTTCCACCATGGTGAAAGGGTGCCTGCGCCAGGGCATGACAGCAGTTTGTGGGCCAGTGCAGGTGGAAGCACAGATATTATTGTTGTAAATATGTCGCATTCCTGTGCTTTGAAAGTGACTCAGTGCGGCGCAGCCAAATGGCTTGCAGCACGCACTGAGCCACTTTCTTGTAAATCTGCCCCCTCATGTGTAACCAATCACTAACTAGATTTAGAGGATGCTGCTTTGGACAAGGCAGCCCTGAAAGCACCAGTGTTCTGCAAGAAAGATGTGGAAGAATTTATGCAATTTGCCCAAAGCAATGGCATCAACAGAGTTAAAGCAGCAGTACGCAATGCACAAGCTAACTGCAGGCAGAAATAAGCATTGGAAAAGCCAATAGGTCTTGTGTTTTTTTCTATTTTTTTACAAAATACACATAATGTCTCTCATACATGCCCACATCAACCTTTCTCTTACAGGCACCATCACAAAATTGCCAAATACCCTCTCACACAAGAACATCATGGTAGTGATAGTTTTGGTAACAGTTTTTATGGTGGTAGTAGTGGTGGCGATGGTGGTAGTTTTGGTGGTGATTGTTATCATGGTGGTTAGTGCTGCTGGCGAATGGTGGGGATAGTGCTGGTTTTAGTGGCTGTGCGGGTGATGTTGGCAAACATGAAGATGATTGTTATAGTGATGAGGACTGCAGTATAGAGAGTGGTGGTGTAGTAGTAGTGATGGTGTTGACAATGATGGTGGAGAGGGTAGTGGCAGCAGTTGCAGTAGTGATGATGACGGTCATAGTGGTAACAGTGGTGGTGCTGATGGTAAATTCATATCAATAACTAGCACCTAATATACAAGCATCCCAAAGGTGGCTTAGATCCTGGTTTTTACTCTCTTAATAGTCACAAATCTTAAATGAAGTCATTCAGAATATGAGAATCTTCTACCAATGGAAAATTACAGCTAATTAGTACATTTTTTTAAATTATATATGTATTTTGCTACTCTTGCAAAGCGGGCTACCGTTTTTACCAGGCTATTTCAACCATCTTCCACCCTAGCCCACTGAAGTAACTTGTCTGCGGTCATAATTGCATTTTCCTCACAAGCCAATACCGGATGTATGACGGAACCACACATGCCATTACCACGCATGCCTTTACAATGTGTCAATTACCATGCATATGCCTTTACCACACATGCCTTTACAATGAAAATGTATGTATTTCGAAGGTAATTACACAAACATACATATGCACCTGTGTGTATATATCTATTTATATATACATATATATAAACATACATATATATATATTAACTTATCGACCCCAACCCTTAAACTCACCCACCCTAAACCCTAAAAATACTGTTGCCACCCAAATACCCTTCCTCACCCTAAGCCCCTAAAAATACCCTTGCAATCTAAATACCATCAGCCACCCTAAATCTACCCTTGCCACACAAATACTGTCACCCATCCTAAACCCTAAAAATACCCTAGCCTCCCAATGCCCTCACCCACTCCTAAACCTTGAAAACGCCCTGGCCTATTGATATACGTATAGGTATATATATATGTATGTATGTGTATATATATATATATATATGTATGAATACATACATATATGTACGTATACACATATAAGTGTGTGTGAGTAATATATATATATATATATATATATATATATATATATATATATATATATATTCACTGAAAAAAAACGTTATAGTTAGGAAATGGAATTCTAAAAAAAGTAGAAATTAACTGAAAAAACCCAACGGTTACATAGACATTGTAGTTAGGCTCAAGTTTCACTTGTACAAAACTAAAGAAAGTCAGCAATTATCGTGAGCTGAGCTAACTATAACTTGAGCCCCCGCAATGCACTGCGTATGACCTCACATATTACATCACTCATGACATGGTCAGTGACATCAATGATGACATCACTGATGACATCTCAAATGACATCACTGATGAAATCATTCAGTGACTGTGTGTTTTTAAAACGTTTATGAGTGTTAAATATATATACTAAGGTGTATTGATGAATCATTGGGTGTATGAGTGCCTGTATGGAGGACTCAGTGGTTGTGAGTGACTGATTGTATAAGTGAGTGATTAGGTGTCTCAGTGAATGTATGGGTGAGTGACTAGGTTGCCTGAATTTTGCATCAGTTGGTCAGTTGGTGTCTAAGTGGCTGTATGGGTTTGTGAGTGGGTACGTGAATGTCTGTATGGATGATTCTTTGGTTGTCTATCTGTATGGGTGTATGAATGTCTGTGTGGATGGGTGAGGGGTGTGTGGGTTAGGGAGTGCATCTTTGAGGAGCTGTATGGGTGACTGAGTCTGTGTATGCTGATGTTGGTGAGTGAATGGATGTGTTTCTTGTTAGATGGGTGAGTAACTGCATATGTGAAAGGCAGTGTAGGTGAGTGTTGGAGTATATGAGTGACTGGATGTGTGAGTAAGTGATTGTGAGAGTGGCTGTATGGGTGAGTGTGTGCTTGTGTCACTGTTTGTAGTAGGTTATTATAAAAGGTTAACACCCATAAACCTAAAACAATTACACTCACTTGATGATGTCATCAGTGATGTCATCTGAAATATCAATTGAGATGTCATCAGTTATGTCTTGAGTCACGACACTGACCATGTCATGAGTGATGTAATATGTGAGGTCACAAGCAGTGCATTGCAGGGGTATAAGTTATAGTTAGCTCAAGTAACTATAACAGCTGAATTTCACTGGTTTTGTATGAGTGAAATCTGAGCCTACCTCTAACATCCCTGTAACCTTTGGTTTTTTAAGGGAATTGCTAACTTTTTTATGTTATTTCCTAACTTTAACATCTCTGTAAACTTTGTCTTTTTAAGTGTATTTCTATGTTTTTTAACTACTAGTCATCTTTGCACAGTGGTGGAGAAAGGGGGCTGGACCTCCGACTAGACCTCAGTACTCCTGCTGTATGAGACTTTCCAGAGGTAACAGGAGTGCTTCTTGGCACCCAAGGTCCCTCAGCATCCAAGAGAACTTCATCCTCCAACCAGTAGTGCACAAGGGAGACACATTTGCAGAGTGGTGTAGAAAGGGAGCACGGCCTCTGAAGACCTCTCAGCAATCCTGCTGTGTTGGTTTTACTGGAGGTGACAGGAGGGGTAGTTGGCCCCCAAGGACTCTCAAGAGGCATGGGGCCTTCCTCCCCAACTAGTAGTGTGCCAGGAAGTGTGTTTGCAGAGTGATGGAGAAAGGGAGCGGGGCCTTCGACCAGCTTTCAGGAATCTTGCTGTATGGGACTTACTGGAGTAACAGGAGGGCTTCTTGGCCCCTAAGGTCCCTCAGCATCTAAGAGGACCAACCAGTAGTGGACCAAGAGGTACATTTGCAGAGTGGTGGAGAAGGCGGGCAGGCCACTAACAACCTCTCATCAATCCCACTGTGTGGGATGTACTGGTGGTAACAGAAGATACCAAACTGTCATCACGGGTCTTTATTCCTGACCCAAAATAATCCTAGCTAAGGGCTTGCCGCTGGGCTCACGTCTGAATCCTACCTTGTTTAATATTTATATGGCCCCATTGGCGGAGATCGCAGAGCGTTTGGCTTTGTTATAATATCTTACACAGAAAATACTCAGCTGTTCACTCCTGGCCAGGACCTGGAGGCGGAAAAAGAACAGTTCTCCTGAGGCATGTTAGCCATCGCAGACAAGCTGAATACGAACTATCTCCAGCTTAATGCTAATAAGACCGGGTTATGATGTTTGGCAAAGCCCCTGCCATCTGGACTGATGACTGGTGGCCGCAGCGACTCTGCGCCTCCCCTGTACCCAATCATGCAGTAAAAAATCTGGGGATAAAACTGGACCAAGCCCTAACCATGAGAGATCACATCCTTGTCACCACTGACTTTTGCTACCACTACCCACCACTTCTGAGTAGAAATTTCCCTTACCTTTCTACCACTGCCCAAAGAATGCTGGATTAGGCCTTAGAAATAAGCAGATTCAACTAAGGCAATGCCCTGTTGGCCGATGACAGTGAAACACTTATTTCTAGGCTTCAAGTTGTTCAAAACACTGCAGCAAGGCTTGTGCTCAAGTGCTCAGCGGGCACCTCTTCGGCACCGTTGCTGAAAAAACTACACTGGCTGCCGGCGAGGAAACGTGCATATTTCAAAATCTGTTGCCTCACATATAATGCCTTAAAGGGAAAAGGCTCACTTTATCTGCAGAAAAGAATAAAAGCATATGCCCCCTCGCAATTTAAGATCCAGCTCGAAAGCCCTGCTGTGGATTCCCCGTATCCGTTTAACACACAGTGGCGGCAAGGCTTTCTCCTATCTCAATGCCGTGCACTGCAACAAGCTCCCTCTTCACGTCCGTTCCTGTCCCAGTTATTGTAAATTCAGAAAACAAATAAAGCTCATCCATTCTAATAACACCCACTCTTATTTCTGTCTTTGACCCACAAACAGCGCCGAGATGCCCTGGGTGATTTCCGCGCTATATCAAGTCGATTTAACATAACATAACATAACATAACATAACATAACATAACATAACATAACATAACATAACACGGGGTGAAGTGAATTACAGACTGGGGAATGAAGTGAAAAAAAGCAGAGGAAGAAGTGGCATATTAGAAAGTGAGGTAGCGGGGCAGTGAGAGGAAACAAATTAGTGAGTTAGTAACTCAGCAAGAAGCAAGTAGATGGAGAAGTAAAGTAAGCAAGTAGAAACAAGTAGATGGAGAAGTGAAGTAAGAACATATGGAGGAGAAGGGGAATGAAGTGAAAAGTTAGAGCAAGAGGTGAGAGAAGGGAATAATATGGAGCAGAGGGATGAAAGAATGGAGCAAAGATGGCAGAGAGAATGGGGGAAGAGATATGGAAAGTAAGGTGAGAAGGAAAAAATTGAGAAAAAGGGGAAGAGGAGTGGAAAATGTGTCTAACAGAAGACGGGAGGAAGAAAGGGAATTACAAAATCAAAAGTGGAGAAAAAAGAATGAAGAATGGCATGGAGAAATAGGAGAAGGTATTTCAAATGTGACAGGAAGTAAGGAGCAGAGAGAGAGAGGAAGGAATGAGTAAAACACCAATTGGTCGAAAATTCATCTTTTGGCACCTGCATGACACTCAACTCATAGCCTGGAGAGATAAGTTTCGCCGGAGTGGCAGGGAAAGTACAATTTATTAGCAGTCATAATCTCACCTTTGGGCAGCAGGAACAAAAATAATAATAAAAGACGTAGCCCAAAGTGCATCTGCAACCCGTGACAGACATGAAACACAAACTTAGTTATGCACACTGCAAAATACAGAACACAATAAAATAGGTGCTGATACACATCAGCAGAAGGAAAAAACATGTTTTAACAACTCCATCTGTGTGCTGAACGAGTCCATTCATTTAGTGCAAAGCTGACAATGGATACATTTGCGCACTGCACAGCTCGCACACTGTCTTTTGAGGCAAAAAATGTAAATTGACTTGATGCAGCAGAGCAAGCGAGATAGAGACCATGGGGCAGATTTACAGGGAGTTAACGCCACCAGAACATCACTTATTCCGCAGTTCTGGGGGCGTTAACTCCTTTGCCTTATTTCCAAAGCAGCGCTAAGCCACTTAAGGCTTAACGTCACCTTGTAAATAATGCTCCTATGCACGCAGTACTTTCCACGTGTGCTACATTCTGCAGCACACATAGATAGAGCAGATCGCCTGTAAATATTGTTTATGTGCAGGAAGGTGTTCCTTCCTGCACATAAACAATTGCCCCTGAATTGCAGGCTCCCTAGCAAAATGGCGCTAGGGTACCATTACCAGTTTTGGCATCACACCACGCTCTGCCAGTTTCTTGTAAATATGCCCCCATATTTTTAAAACGTCCAGAATTCTGTTTCAGTTTTAATTAGCAATATAATACAAGCTAAAAAGCCATTCATTTCAGACAAAAAGGGGAATATTAGGATTATAAATCTGCACAGAGCTACAGAAAGCTGTTGTTTTGCATACTCGCATCTCTGAGCTGTTTCACTGACAGACGATACCAAAGGGTATGTTATTTATTGGGTGTGATTAATAGCACCTATTACAAGTTTGAGGGGAATATCATGCAGATTTTGGTGTTCAACACAACAAAATATGCAGGATATGGTTAATGAGCCTTGAGGCATTAATTATTGGATACGTTAAGTGCCCTTTAACATGTTAATATGCGTAATCAGGGGTTTACACATGGGTTTTGTTTTTGTGTTGAAATGCATCCCATTGTCCTCTAAGGAAAACAGACTTCATTACAAACAAAACTTTTTTCAAAAGCAGTCACAGACATGGTGGTCTGCTGACTTCAGCAGGCCACCATCCATGTGATGGCAGGCATTCCAAATTAGTCATAAACTGTGGCCTAGCTCCTTAATATTCATGAGGTAGGTCCCTTTGCAACCCACTAGGAATCACAAGTATGACACAAAGGGCCAGATGTATGACGCATAGTACCAGCATCAAACGGCTCATTGGGCCATTTGTGACCAGTAAAATGCATGTTCAATTGTGCCAACCCTATTTTGCGAGTCAGTAACATATTACAGACTCGCAAAATAGGGTTTGCGAGTCGGTATTAGAAAGGGGTGTGCCAAGTGCGTCCCTTCCTGATAGCGAGTCACACTGGTATGTGGGAATGTTTTCCAACTGTGAATGTGGTCGCAAAACATTTGCATTTTACCACCAATTTCAAATTGGCGGTAAGTCATTTGTAAACGAGAAGGAGTCCCCAAGTGATCCCTTCCTGTTTGTGAATGGTGACAGCAAAAAAAATTCTGAGCAGTCAGTGGTCCAGCAGACCACTGCCCACTCTGAAAAAATGAAAAGGAAACTTTTCATTTTTATTTTTGAAAATCATCCTACTTTCCTTTAAGGAAAACGGGTTGCATTCCTAAAAAACTGCTTAAGTTAAAAAGCAGTCACAGTCATGGTGATCTGCTGACCCCAGCAGGCCACCATCCCTGTGAGTGCCAACCATTCCCTCTGGGTCTAAAATTGCGACCCGCCTCATGAATATTAATGGAGTAGGTCCCTTGCGACGCATTTGGGAATCGCAAACAGTGTCTCAGACACTGTTTTGCAGCTGGTTTTGCAACTTGCAAATTGAGAGCCGCTAAAAAGTGCAATTTGCGAGTCACAGATCAAAGCAAATGTACACTTCAAAGGCAAGCCTTTATACGATTCTCACCATTTCAAAGACACAACTGGGTGTAAATACTGGACCTCAGACACCACCTCTTCAGTACACTGCTGGACCTGTAGCAAAAAGAAGGGTTGCTGTGCTACTGAAAACCTGGCACTCTGCTAGACTGCTGCTCTGAAGGACTGCTGCCCTCTCTGCTGACTGCCCTCTTTCCTTTATGAGAAGGACTGGACCTGCATCTGTTGAACCGAGGACCATCAGAGTGACTCCAAGGCTGGCTTCCTGACTTGAACCTCAAGGACAGAAGATTCCAACATCCTTGACCCCACTGCTGGGAATCTGCCATCTGTGAGTCTACCCTGCCAAGTGTTGTCACCCCAATCCTGTACCCTTGAAAGTTGGCCTAAGGTGATTTGCCAGCCTCAGTGGATCCAGCAGAACCAACACATCTGTTCTGCTGTACACACAACCCAAGCAGAACTGCTGCATTGCCGCTGCTTCATGGATTGGACTCATCACAAAGACCTTCATCAACTCAGCAGCCTCTCCAAAGAACTGCCCCTTCTCAAGGCATCCTCAGCGCAGGCCCTTGCATCCCTTGTCGCAGCCCCACAGCTCATCGAAACTGATGCATCACCCCAACTGCATGACAAATTCTCAGTGCTGGACTTCACATTGCAAGCCCTCATAAATGTGTTCCTCGATGACAATGCAGATCCTCGCATTACAACCTCACTGCATCTTGGAACCAATGCATCACTTCGGCTGCATTCACATCTTCAACATGGATCCTTGCAACACTCCAACACCAGGATTTAAGGTACTGTGTTCAGCGGGCCTAACTGGTTCTCTGTAGCGCCCGTACCCCATTGCGTTCAGCCTGAACTTGTGACTTTGTCCCAGTCTGGTGCAACCATATTTCTCTAGATGGCACAATGTGCTTTTTGGTGCTATTTGTACTAAAATCTTTCAAATTGCATATCTCCGGTTCGACTGATTGAATTGTTGTTGTTATGTTGTACTGTTTGAAGTTTTGCGCAATTATTTTACACATTTCCTCTTAGTTAAGCCTGACTGCTCTCTGCCAAGCAACCAGGGTTTTGAGCCTAGTTTAATTTAGGGTTTAGTGCCTCATAGGTGTTTACTTCACTACCCTGCACCCAACCACCCAGTGTCAACCTGTACTCTTCTGGAGTGAGTCCATACTTCTTGACAAGGGTCTCCTTTACAAGGGGATAACTCATTCTATTCCCCTTCTCTAGAGCAATAAGGGTGTTCTTCCCATCACTAGGCATATGTCCCCAGATGCCCGCTGCCCAAGTCTCCCCAGTAATCATGTGCAGCTTTAGAGCTACTTCATATGCCTCAAACCATCTATGTCATGCCCCACCTCAAAGTCAGGCACCATGTCCTTGGGTATATCAATCCTTCCTTTACCACTGGACGCTGCATGTTTGCCGCCACCATTCCTGCTGGACTCTAACAGCTGTTTGTCTCTCAAGTCCAGCTCTTTAAGACTCAGTTTATGAGTCAACAACATGTTTCTTTCTTCCAAGGCTCTCTCTTTCTCAGCTTTCCTTTGCTATGCCTCCTGGCTAGATTCTTCTTTGCTAAGGACCCTCAGCCTTTCTCGCCTTCGCCAGAGCTATTTTAGCATCAGGTTTGCTCTCCTATGCAGCCAGTTAGGTCAGCTGCAACCTCAGGTCCCTCTCAGTAACTCTGTCCTTCAACTCCTCAGAAGACAGTTTGTGGGAGCAAACACTGCTTCGTGCATAAGGTTCAGAGGGTTTTTCCATCTCTGTGGGCTCACCCTGCTCCTCTAGAGCCATTGGCAAGCAGTTTTCCTCTTCCTCCTCATCCTTCTCAGGATCAGACCCATTTAGTCCTCTTGGGGCATGCCATACCAGAGTTCTAACTCAAAGCTCATATTGGGCATTGCTGTAGGTCCTGCTTAGTGGACCCTTCCTCCACGATCCTCACACTTTCCTTGCAGAAGTCAAAGTCAAAATTTCAGGCCGACCACGATGGAACGCAGGCAGGATACTGTCCAAGATTAGTCCCACTGAAGGTTTAATTTCTCTAATTCTGTGCCAAGTGTCCTGTTTGCGTTGAAGGGGGGCTATGAGGATCAAGAGGAGCATCATGAGAGGTCATTGTCATGGCGCGAAAACCAGGTCATGCCTTGTGAATGGGTGAGCTGTGGTTTTGCTTTGGCAGTATCTCGCAGTCTGTCAATGCTGGTATGCGAAGAGACAGGCTGGCTGCGGCACAGTCCTTCTTCCTAGCAGAGTATCCTTAGGACCAAAAGTATACTGAAGAGTTGGTGTGTGAGGTCACTTTTTTAGGTCAAGCCTAGGCAGCGCGCATGCGCTGCTCTGTGAGACATAATGGGGCAGATTTATGATAACTGGCGCATCCCCAGGGATGCGCCAGTTATTTTGCGTCGCAGCTCCGCCACCCATGGTGTGCCGCATTTACAATGTGGCGCACCATGGTGAAAAAAACGGCACAGATGCGTGACGCATCTGTGCCGTAAAGGTGGTGCATTGCTGGAGTTGCGTCGCAAGCGCGACGCAGCTCCAGCAAGGCTCGGGATGCCCTATCTGTCCAATGCTGCATCAAGCCTTACGCCTGCTTCAAGCAGGCGCAGGGTTTTGACGCAGCATTGGCCTGAAAGTGACTGAGTGAAATCTTATAGATTTCACTCAGCCACTTTTGCGAGGCGCACCTGCCCCGGAATGCCCACCCTGCGCCGAAACGCCCAAATGTGGCGCAGGGCTTTACAACGTGACGCATCTGCCTTGATGCGTCACGTTGTAAATTGGTCGTAGGGATGCGCCACGTTTACGCCGCAGTCGCGTGACACAAACGTGGCGCATTACCAACCAGTGGCGGCTGGTCCATGGGGGCGTTTGGGCGCCGCCCCCCCCTGTTTTCTCGCCGTGCGAGGAGGCAAACAAAGGTAGTTATTACCAATGATAATAACTACCATTTGTTTCTGCCTTGCCTTCTCCGCATGACGAGAAAACAGAAGTTCCTGTGTGGGAGGTGTTACGCGAGGGCAGGGGGGAGCGGCTTGCCCACTGTTCGTAATACTGTCTGTTTGGGCTGCCTGAGAGGCTACCCAAACAGACAGTATTTACACAGTAGGCAAGCCGCTCCCCCCTGCCCTCGCGTAACCCCTCCCACTCTCCCTGCTCTCTGTATGCTGCTGTGCTGCAGCATACAGAGAGAAATGACGTCAGTAGGGGGCAGCCGGCCGAACCTATCACAGCGCTGTGCTGTGGTTGAGGGGAGGGAAGGGAGGCTGCCTGCAGCCTTCCTGCTGCGTCACGACGAGTCAACACCACGGAATTCAAACAGGACGGCGCCGCGGGAGTCAGGACCTGAAGGCGGGAAGCGGAGCCTAAGGTAAGTGCAGGGCCCCGGATCACTGGCGCTGCTTATTCTGCTAAATGATCGGTGTACAGCAGCAGAGGCACTTTTAGGGGTGGGACTGAGGACAGCAAGGCAGCCACCGCGGAAACAGGGCTGGGAGACAATGGAGCAGCGCTCTACAAGGTGAGGCCGTAGGGACTGTGGCGTTGTAGGATAGCAGCGGCGGGTGGAGTTGTCCTCGGGAGTGAGTGACTTCACACTCATTTGAAGAGTACTACCGGCCGTGAGCGGGCACCATGGCGAAGAGCGGCCGGGCGCTGAGGAGGGTGATCACCGGCTTGGCGGAGTGCCCGGCTCCCGGCAGGGTGACGGCTGTGCGGCGCGCCTCCGTTACCGGACATTTACCTTCTTGTGGTATACTGATGAGCAGGTGCTCCGCTTCACAGGCGTTCCTACCTAGTCCTCTTGCCTCGGAAAGAACATTATTCAGCTTTTCTGCACCATTCTCGGACAAAAGAAAAGAGTATGCGGAGAGAAGAATTCTCGGGTATTCCATGCAGGAAATGTATGATGTGGTGGCGATTGTTGATCAGTACAAACATTTTGTGCCCTGGTGTAAAAAATCAGATGTTGTATCGAAGAGAAGTGGCTACCTCAAAGCACAGCTGGAGATCGGATTTGCCCCTGTGGTGGAGAAGTATACATCAGTCGTTACTCTAGTGAGACCACACTTAGTTAAGGCATCCTGCACAGATGGGAAATTGTTTAATCACCTTGAAACAGAATGGCGATTTAGCCCTGGAATCCCGGGGAATCCTAGAACATGCACCTTGGATTTTTCAGTCTCGTTTGAATTCCGGTCATTGATACACTCTCAACTAGCTACCGTATTTTTCGATGAGGTTGTTAAACAGATGGTTGCAGCCTTTGAAAGAAGAGCATCCAAACTCTATGGCCCAGAGACTGTAATCCCGCGTGAATTAATGCATCATGAAGTGCACCACACGTGAAGCTTGACAGAAATACATCCACTTCTAGGAGCAGATTCTGGAGCTTTGATATATCCCCTCCAAAAGATATGCCCAGGGTCAAAGTGCAGCCGCCCTTACGTTCCAAACGCCAGAATAGTGTTTTAACCACTTCTGAGGTGAGGGATTAAGTACAGTGATACAGCGGACCTGAGGTGCGGGAGCAGGGGTGAAGCCACGGTTTACGCAAGAGCAAGTAGAACAAGCCCATGGGATAGTGGTGTCTGGTGTGGTAACTCATTTGAGGTGAGCAGGTGATCCCCATAGTTTTTTCTCAATCGCTACGGTGCTCTATGAAATTCATTTTCCGCCCCACCACTAACAAATGTCACCAGCCGCCACTGTTACCAACATAAATCTGCCCCGTTGTATTTAGAGTATCCGCTAAAGGCACGCCCATCGCTTATGATTGGGTCCTTCCTGTGCCTTTCAAAATGTGTTTCAAATGTGTTTCTTCTGACTGGTGAATTGGCTGATTTGTTCTGCCTTTTGGTGTGTTTGCCTCGCCCTTTTATGTGTGTTATTTCTCCTGAGTGCATTTGTTGTTTTCCAAGGACTATTTTCTTTATGTCTACTTTGCCTTGCCTCAGGATGGGGCAACCGCACTTAAGACGACGCTTAGCTGAGGGTACTTTCAATTTTTACTTTCCTCCCAATGCGACCACACTACAAGGTACCGCGCCCTCTAATATTTGCGAGGCAGTAGTAATGTCCCACTTCTGTGCTAAACTTGTATCATCCCTCAGAGCCAAGACGCCTCGGCATTCGTGCGCTTTATAAGCATACTACTTACTTACTACATACTTACTCATATGAGACTGCACTGAAAGTGCAGCTGACTGATGGCACTTTCATTTTTATTAACTTGTTTTTATTACTTTGGCACCCGCTTCTTGGGTCACCATGCGCATAACTTTATATGCACAGGTGCCATGCTTTATGTTTCTGTACGGAGCCCGGTCTTCTGTTGGCAAAGCCAATAGCTGTAAGTCTCGCAAATGCGAGGCATATTGTAATGCAAATGCTTGTTATACTCTGGTACCGTGGTTCTGGAAGGTGAGAGAAGCTTTAAAACAATGGCTTAGAAGTGCATGGAATTTTCTACCTTCCCTGCCCCGGTTTCAACCTGGCTGTGGGGTCATTAGGCCCTTTGTGTGAAGATAGAGCACAGACTATTCATTTGTAAGTGGGACGGTGCTCAGCTTCGGCCCCCTCATCCTGCCAGCAGATGGACCATCCAGGCACATCTAATCCCTCTATTTTATGACTGTGTGGGAGAAATTCTCAAAGTCTAAGTGTCAGTTACACCCAGTCAGGTGACCCAGGATGGGCTATAGGCACAAAAGGACTAAGGCCAGGAAAATGCCAACTTTTTAAAAGTGGCATTTTCAAAAATGTTACGAAAAATGCAACTTTGCAATTAAATAGGGCTTTTCACCTAAATTTGAAAGACACCAAACATGATAAAGCCACCATCTCCTAATTGGAAATTACAGCCCCATTGTTATCTTATGAAAGGCGACGGCCTCACAGTATTAAATAACAAATGTAGGAGTTTTTCACTACTTGGACATGTAAAACATAAAATTCATGCCCAACCTTTTAATTATACAGTAACCTGCACTCTGATCTACCTAGGACCTACTTTAGGTGTGACTTATACATAATAAAACTGGAGTTTAAGGCTTGGCAAGGGGAATAAAATGCCAAGTCGATATGGCAGTTTAAAACTGCATTCACGCAGCAGTGGCAGGCCTGGGACATGTTTGAAGGTACTACTTCAGTGGGTAGCCCAATCGTAATTCAGTCCCACCGGTACCATTTAAATTGCAGGCCCTGGATATATGGTACACCACTCCACAAGGGACTTACAAATAAATTAAACATGTCAATTGAGTATAAGACAATTTAACCAGGTTTAAAGGAGAAAGCACAAGTACATTAGCACTGGTTAGTAGCAGTAAGTGCACAGAGTCCTAAAGCCAACAAAAAGGAAATCAGCAACGAATGTTGGCAAAACGTTTGGGGGTTACTCTGCAGAGAGGGCCAGGTCCAACTACCATGAAGCCTTACGCTGCACTTTATAAGTAACTTATTCATTGATTCTTACATCAATACTCATATATACAAACAAAGAGGGGTTTTGGGTCAGCCCTCTTCATCCATTTGTCTGTTCAGCTGTCAATCACATTTTATTTCTGCTCACCACAGCCTACAGCATAGGTCAGATGGTGAGTCCACATCAACCACTGGCTTTTGTACTGTACATAGCCACTTAAAATGATGTCCATTTCAGCAGGGGCATTGCTTCAGGTAGGGTGTTTGAGATGTGACCCCCCCAAATAAATCCATTCTTGGATGGGGAGTTGGGTCTGGGGGCGCTGAGTCTTGAGTTGGCTTTGCTATACCTGTGTTGATTTTTCAGATCATTTTCATTTTACCAAAGGCTTTAAGTTGTTCATTTTTTGACTGGAGAAACATACACACACACACAAACACACACACACATACATATAACATACCTATTATTATGAGAATTAGACATTGACCGCAATGAAGTGTGTATTTACCATTCTAAGTCCAAGTGTGCTTTGATAGTAGGGTAGGTTATAAAGCGGACCAATATAAATATAACTGCACTTTTAGTTTTTTGATACACTCGCTGGAAAGTACATAAAACACTATGGGGACTGGCCCTCCTGCTGCACCGGTCTTCACAAAAGTAGTGTTTGTTGGGTTCTGACAAGGTTAGCCCAGGTTATGAGAACCAAGCCGGTCCCCACAGCGTTTGCTTATATATACTCACACACACACATACATATGTGTATTACCTGCATGCAATAACCAGTAGCCAGTTATAGTTAGGACCAAACTTTCCATAGGAAAAGCACTTTTTGTTTTGGCAATAACTTTGGTGCCACTTGATGAATCTTCATGAATGCTCACACATCCCTGTTTTGGTTCAGCAGGTGTGTTGAAAGTTTCGGGATGATCGGTCAAGCTAGAGCAGAGAAAAAAGGGGGGTCCCAAAATTGATTTTTCCCATGTTATGTCTATGGGGATTTTTCATTTTTTGAACACGACTACAGTCTGAATCACTGAACGGATTTACGCCAACTTTTCTCAGAAAGCTAGATGTTGGTCCAGAAAGTGATCTTTTTGTGATTTGGTGTAAATCAAGTCAGTAGTTTCAGAGATATTTAGGTTAAAATATATATCTGGGAGCCCAAAATCCCACTGAAATTTGTTTCAACCAGGGAGTGTTGGCAGCCATCTTGGGACTAGGCTTGAAGCCGAGACCCACAAAGCTACTACTATGTCCAGGGGTGCCCACCCCAGGGGCATAGCTGTTTGCTATGGCTTGGTGGGAGCTTTACCGCTCCCACCAAGCCATAGCAAACTGTGATCCGCTTTCAGCAAGCAGGAGCATTTTGTTCTGGCTTTCCCAAAGAAGATCACAATTGCTTTGAGAGAGAGGGAGCTGCACATTAGCAGCTCCCTCTTTGTCAAAGCAATACCGGCTCCAGCAGGACACGGGAAGCTGGTAGGGACTGCGGGGGCCTTCAGGATCCTCCCACGGTCCCAGTGGAGAGTCAGTACCCTGAAGCCATCCACTTTCAATGTCCAGGTCCCAGAGGATGGGGTACCAGGTCTGAAATAAGCCCAGGGTGGGGGGCATGCAGGCACCCTCCCCTAAAAGAAATACAAATAATAAAGGCTGGGCCCCAGCGGATTGGGTCCCTGGGGACGAAATGGGCCCAGGGAAGGGGGACATGCAGCCCACTTCCATATTAATGCTGGGTTTTGGCCCCAGGGAAGGGGTCCGTGGGTCTGCAATCAGCCTGTGGAGTAGGGCCATGTACCCGCGCTCCCCTAAAAAAAATATTTAAAATAAAAAAGTCTGAGCGCCAGGGGATGGGGTCCCCGGAGCCTAAATCAGCCTGGTAGAGGGTACATGCAGCCCACTTCCCCATTCAAGAAATATCTGGCTGGGGGGCTGAGGTCCCTGAGGTGAAATTGGCCCAGAGAAGGGGGGCCACACAGCCCCCCTTCCAGAGTATTTCTTTTTTAATGTCCGGCTGGCAAGTTGCTGGTTGCCCCTTTTCTCCACCAGTCTGCAAACTCACCTCCTGGTGCACTGTTGGTTGGGAGATGAAGTCCTCTAAGGTTCAGTGGGTCCTTGGGGGCCAACAACCCCTCCTGATTCCTCCAGTAAGTCCCACACAGTGGAATTGCTGAGAGGTCTTACAAGGCCCTGCCCCCTTTCTCCACCACTCTACAAACGCGCCTCCTGGCACACTGTTGGTTGGGGGATGAAGGCTTGGATTCGGAGGGTCCATAAGGGCCAACAAGCTCTCCTGTTCCCTCCAGTAAGTCCACACAGTGGCATTGCTGAGAGGTATTCAGCGGGCACACCCCTTTCTCAACCTCTCTGCAAACGCACCTCCTGGTGCTCTGCTGGCTGGGGATAAAGTCCCTTTGGATGCTGAGGGTCCTTGTGGGCCAACAAGCCCTCCTGTTACCTCCAATAAGTCCCACACAGCCTGATCGCTGAGAGGACTTCGGAGGCCACACCCCCTTTCTCCACCACTCTACAAACATGCCTCTTGGAGCAAGATTGGGGGATTAAGTCCCCTTGGCTCCACATGGTCCTTGGCGGCCAATAAGCCCTCCTGTTACCTCCAGTAAGTCCTACACTGTGGGATTGATGATAGGTCTTTGGAGGCCATGCCCCTTTCTCTACCACTCTGCAAACGCTCCTCCTGGCACACTACTGATAAGGGGATGAAGTCCCCTTGGCTGCTGAGGATCCTTGGGAGCCAACTAGCCATCCTGTTACCTGCAGTAAGCCCTACACAGGGAGATTGCTGAGAGGTTGTCGGAGGTGGCACCCCCTTTCTCCACCACTGTGCAAATGCACCTCCTGGTGTACTGCTGAATGGGGGAGGTAGTCCCCTTGGCTCTAGAGGGTCCTTGGGGGCCAACTACCCCTCCTGTTACCGCCAGTAAGTTCCACAGAGCAGGATTGGTGTGAGGACTTCGGAGGCCATGCCCCGTTTTTCCACCACTCTGCAAACGTGCCTCTTGGCACAATACTGGTTGGGGCATGAAGTCCTTTTGGATGCTGAGAGGCCTTGGGAGCCAAAAATCCCTTCTGTTACCTCCAGTAAGTCCCTTCCAGTGTGATACCTGAGAGCTGGTCGGAGGCCCTGCCCAGGTTCCCCCCCACTCTGCAAACATGACTACAAGTTAAAAGACCCTAGAAATTCACTTAAAAAACCAAAACATTACATGGACGTTATAGTTAGGAAATAGATTTTGAGAAAACTTAGAATTTCAGTGAAAGAACCAAGGGTTACAGGGACATTATAGTTAGGAAATAGAATTTAAAAAAAACGTTGGGTTCACTGAAAAAAACAAAGGTTACAAGGATGTTATAGTTAGGATCAGATTTACCTCATACAAAACCAGTGAAATTCAGCAGTTATAGTTACCTGAGCTTACTATAACCTAAGCCCCTGCAATGCACTGCTTATGACCTCACATATTACATCACTCATGATATGGTCAGTGACATCAATCATAACATCTTAAATGATATCACTGATGATATCATCCATGAAACCACTCACACACCCTCTCACACTCCCATAAAACCTCTTGTACAACCACTCACACACTCATACAACCACTCACATACCCATTCATAGATCCATACCAGCACTCACATACCCACATACTCTTCCACGGATGCACTCACACACCCACTCACTCACTTTTACAGCCACTCACACAACCATTCACTCACCTATAGAGCCACTCATACAATCAGTCACTCACCTGTACAGCCACTCACACAGCCACACACTAACCCACACACCCACTTATTTACCTACACAGTCACTTACACAGACACTCACTCACCCATACAGCCTTTCAACACAACCACTCACTCACCCGTACAAGCCCTAATACACTCAATCGCATACCCACACAGCCACTTACATGCCCATTCACTCATCCATACAGGTACTCACACATCCGTTAACTCAATCATACAGCATTCATACATAAACTCACTCTCCAATACAACCTCTCACACACAAGCAACCTTAACCAAACACCCACTGAAACAACCACTCACTGACCCATACAAGCACTTACACACTGTTACTCACTCACCCATAAAGCCGCTGACACACCCACTTACTAACCAATACAGCCCCTCACACAGCATCTCACTTACCCACACAGCTACTTACACACCCACTTATACACCTATACAGCCCTTCAAACACCTGAACAAACAAGGATACATACAGTCACATAGCCCTCACATAATGCCTTAGAAGCAGAATCACTCAGTAGTAGTGTACCTAGTATAGCAATTTAACTTTTGTAATAGGTTAGTATATATGTTTAACAATCATAAACTCTTAAAAAATACTTACACTCACTGGATGATGTCAACAGTGTTGTAATTTGAGATGTCATTAGTGATGTCACTGACCATGTCATATGTGATGTAATATGTTAGGTGATAAGCAGTGTATTGCATGGGCATAAGTTATTCTTAGCTCAGGTAACTATAACTGCTGAATTTTACTGGTTTTATACAAGGGAAATCTGATCCTAACTATAACATCCTTGTAAACCTTTGTTTTTTCAGTGAATATATACACACACACACACATATATGTAATGTGTGTGTGTGTCTATATACATATATATCCATACTAATATAATAAAGAGAGAGCCCAAACCTTTGAGGCGGGTAATCTCAGGACCCACAGCACCAATCACAACACCCAATACAGCGTTGGAAAGGGCAGTTGCAGCAGAAGGACATAGGCTATGCAGACGCCCACCATATACATATAAAAGGTAAAAGAACCGTGCCAGCAAAGTAGTCCCTTGTGGGCGTGTCTGCGTTGTGCTGTGGGCGTGTGGTATGTTCCCCCCTTCATGCCATGTCTCATATTGTGTGCTAATCCCACCCTGCTCCCTTTAAATGCCCCTGCACCCCATAATCATAACCCACCCTTACTCGTTAAAATACCCCAACACCCTTAAACACTAACCCATCTTAACCCTATAAATATACCCTGTACCACAAAACCCAAACCTATCCCTAAACCCTAAAAATACCCCTGTACCCCAAAACCCAAACCTAGCCCTGAACCCTATAAATACTCCTGTACCTCAAAACCCAAACCTACCCCTGAACAATAAAAATACCACTGTACCCCAAAACCCAAACCTAGCCCTGAACCCTAAAAAAACCACTGTACCCCAAAACCCAAAACTACCCCTGAACCCTAAAATACCCCTGTACCCCAAAACCCAAACCTAGCCCTGAACCCTTAAAATACCCCTGTACCCCAAAACCCAAACCTACCCCATAACCCTAAAATACCCCTGTACTCCAAAACCCAAACCTAGCCATGAACCCTAAAAATACCCCTGTATCCCAAAACCCAAACCTATCCCTGCACCCTTACAATACTCCTGTACCCCAAAACCCAAACCTACCCCTGAACCCTAAAAATACCCCTATACCCCAAAACCCAAACCTAGCCCTGAAACCTAAAAATACCCCTGTACCCCAAAACCCATACCTATCCCTAAACCCTAAAACTACCCCTGTACCTCATAACCCAAAACTATATCTGAACCCTTAAAATACCCAAGCACTCCAAAACATATACCTCAGTACCCCAAAATATATACCCCTATACCCATATTTACCTTAACCAAACATTAAAAAAACATGCTTTTACCTTTCATGCATTTACAACGAATTTTGTTGTAAATGTATGCGTGGTAAAAGCATATAAAATGTAATGCCGTGCGTTATAATGGCATTGCAGAGTCATGGTACTTTAGTAATGAAAGTATGCAGAGTGATGGTATGCGGAAAGAAAGTTGCGGAATAATGGGTGTTTACCCTCCCCCAGTAAGTACATTGGTGGCATGGCGGCCCACATCTCCAGCAACATACTCATGTTTTTTCACCACCCATTTGAAAAATGCACAGATCTCTCTCATTGATGGCCAGCACCGACATACACTTTTAGACACACCTCCCGCCACAAGTTCTAGAATTGAAAACTTTAGAGCTGGGGAGCTACGTTCGAATCTCGGCATCAGCTCAACATCCTGTGATTCCAGGCAAATCGCTTTGTCTCCCCGTGCCTACCACAAATGAATGTGTTCTTCTGTAATGTAACTTGTGCTCCTGCCATGTTGTCGAGTTCACGCTATATAATATTGCAAGGAAAAATAAAGTAGGAAAACTCGAGTTCACACACTACTGAACGCGCACTCTTAAGTGCATCAGCAGTGCACTGTGAATCGGAGCGTTTCACAGGCCTGTCACAGATAAGAAATGCTATCAAAACGAAATCCTACAAAACAATATACTACTGTCCGGCAGCAATTCATACCCGGACAACTTCGGGATGGGCTGCTAGTATATATATATATATATATATATATATATATGACCTCACTTTTAGCCCGAACGGCTGAATGGATTTTCACCAAACTTGGCAAAATTGTAGGGACTGGTAGCCCGATGTGCCTTTGCTATATCTCAAGATATGTGCTCCAGTGGATTTTGAGTAATTTAGGTTCAAAAAAATATATATATCTATAAGCGCGCCCCGGTACACACACCGGGGCGCAAACCAGCGCGCTACGCAAGTTCGCGCGCGGAAAGCTGATTGGCTCTCGGGTGTCTGTAAACATTCCAAACAGTCCGGAGCGGCCGCCATCTTGTGTGACGGTAGGATCGAGACACAAGAGGTGGCAAAAAAAAAGGGGGAAATGACCATAAGGGGTTAGAGTAGACCCCCCTGACCCCCTAGGTTTGATGTGGGGGCTATAAAAGGGCCCCACGGGACAAACAAAAAAAAAATTCGATTTGCGCGGGGGGAGTGCCCGGTACGCAGACCGGGGAGCGTAGCATGGGGAAAACCCAGTTTATTCACAGCGTCACCTCTACGACCCTTTCTTGCGTCAATACGTCCCTTTTGCATACATGCGTCACTTTGTAAATATACCTCAATAAGGTGCATGTTTTACGCTGCTGATGTGTCACAAAAAGTGACGTACCGGTGGCGTAATAGTACAAAGTGACGCATCTACCTAGATGCGTCACTTTGTAAATATGACTCAATAAGGTGCATTTTTAACAGCACTGGTGCGTCACATAAAGTGACATACCGGTGGCGTAAAAGTGACGCATGGCCTCATAAATGAGGCCTTCAGTCTTCTACTCATGCGTCATATTAAATATATGACGTATTATGTCGCAAGTACTTACAGATACGTCAGTATTTCAGACGTATCTGTAAGCGCAAAAGTGATGCATTGCTGGAGTGTGTCACAAAAATGATGCAACTCCAGCAATGCATCCTTTCACATGGGGCCTGGCCCATGTGAAAGGGCCTGCATCAGTCTTACGCCTGCTGTGAAACAGGCGCAAGATTTGGACGCAACAGCGTCATAAAAGTGACGCAGTGATATCTCATAGATTTCACAGCGTCACCTCTACGACTCTTTCTTGCGTCAATACGTCCCTTTTGCATACGTTACACCTGACGTAGGTATAATGTGGCGCAGGGGTTTACAAAGTGACGCATCTACCTAGATGCGTCACTTTGTAAATATGACTGAATAAGGTGCATTTTTTACAGCACTGGTGCGTCACAAAAAGTGACATACCGGTGGCGTAAAAGTGACGCATGGCCTCATAAATGAGGCCTTCAGTCTTCTAGTCATGCGTCATATTAAATATATGACGTATTATGTCGCACGTACTTACAGATAGGTCAGTATTTCAGATGTATCTGTAAGCGCAAAAGTGATGCATTGCTGGAGTGTGTCACAAAAATGATGCAACTCCAGCAATGCATCCTTTCACATGGGGCCAGGACCATGTGAAAGGGCCTGCATCAGTCTTACGCCTGCTGTGAAACAGACGCAAGATTTGGACGCAACAGCGTCATAAAATTGACGCAGAGATATCTCATAGATTTCACTGCGTCACCTCTATGACTCTTTCTTGCGTCAATACGTCCCTTTTGCATACATTACACCTGACGTAGGTATAATGTGACGCATGGCCTCATAAATGAGGCCGTCAGTCTTCTACTCATGCGTCATATTAAATATATGACGTATTATGTCGCAAGAACTTACAGATACGTCAGTATTTCAGATGTATCTGTAAGCGCAAAAGTGATGCATTGCTGGAGTGTGTCACAAAAATGATGCAACTCCAGCAATGCATCTTTTCTTACCCTTCCACACCCCTGTTCCTTTTCTACATTTTCTTTGAATATCTACATTCCCCATGTTCACTCTCCTTCTCCTTACTTTCCTTCCCAACACTCACATTCTTTCAGTCCCCCTACTTCACTTCCTTTCTCCTCTCATACCTTTCTGTTCTTTCTTACTCATTTTCCTTTCCTTTATCAATGCACTCCACATCACTTACTCTTTTTCATTTTTTAAGAATATAGCTCTTTGATGAGAATTGGAGGTAGTTCTGAAAAGAACTTTTTTTTTTCTTCTTTTTTCTTTTTTTAGAACAAAAACAAAAACAAGGAATGGAAACTGCTCAACAGGAGCAAAAAAAAAAAAAAATTAGGGCTGGGAACGGCAGCGATGGTTCTCCAATGCTCGAACCATGAGCAGAACACTTTGCTCCCCATAGCAAAGTAGCTGATCACAGTATCTGCATTTAAGGACGCCTTTGTTAAATGCAGGCTGAATGTTCGGAACCAGCTCTTGTGATCTCCCCCTCACCGATGTTGTTGGTCCTCCGGTTGATGTAGAGGCCCCATCACTGGGAACCTCTTGTGCCAGAGCCCTGACACTTTCCCGGGCAAAATTCTGGGGGTGCCTCCTCTCCACATGGTGAATCATTGTGGAGTTCCCAAAAGAATATTTTTTAGTGGGGTCACCCCGTGACAGGACTGTGTGACAAATCCTGCACTCCACTTTTGGAGCATTTACCTTCTTCTGGTCATCAGGTATGGAAAAAAAATTCCAGATGAAATGTTCTTTGACCTTCGGCTGAGGAGGCTCTTCATCAATGAAATCATTGGAGTCATCTTCACTGCTGGATGGTCTGGCAGCCATGATAATCCAAGATATTCAACAAAGAACCAAGAGCAAAAAGGCAGGTCTTTCAGTCACAAAAGTGAAAGAAGAAGTGAAGGAAATGGGTGGGGATTTCATTCTTTGTAAAAAAAACTGTTAGCAACCAATGAAAAGTGTTATTTTAATGTCACATGACTTGACGCGCTTACGCTGCGCGCACCAAAGCGCTTCCGGGGGCGCTAACGCGGCGCAAACGTAGGCGCTTCCGGGGGTGCATACGCGGCGCGAACGAAGGCGCTTCCGGGGGCGCTTACGCGGCGCGCCTAAGTGACGTTTTGATAGTTTAACGGAAATGCAAAATAATTTTCATTTCCTTATTCAAAAATACTGCTTTTATATGTATGGTACTAAATGTCTTGCGTTATTATTTACTTTTTATTCATATTTTTTTTCACGAACGCAAGTAGCGCTCTGGGTGCTCTTTCCGGAGAGCTTACCGGTGCGCGCACCCAGAGCGCCCCAGGAAAAATGATTAAAGAAAAAATAAAAATGTAAATATTATTATAAAAAATAAGAAATAAATAATTAATACTTACACAAAACAGCAAATTTATAAAAAAATCGTAGGTTAGAAACTCGATATAGAAAGGAATTAGCTTTTAAAAAACCTTTGAAATTCACTGAAAAAACCATAGGTTTCACACCAGTTATAGTTAGGAATTAGCATTTAAAAAACCTATTAAGTTCACTGAAAAAACCATAGGTTTCACACCAGTTATAGTTAGCTGGAAATTTTACTGACTTAAAACCATTGAAATTCCACTTTATAGTTAGTTGGACTCACTATAACTTGCGCGCCTGCAATGCACTGCTGATGACGTCACATATTACAACACTCATGACATGGTCAGTGACATCACTCATGACATCACTGATGACACCATCCTTGTGACAGAGTAACAGACCTCCTTTCAGTGTAATGTAACCCTTGAAACACATATTCAAAAATAGAAACTAAAATGTTCATATAAATAGAGACACCCATACCAGTTACAACAACCAATTCAGTAATACCTCCATCTATATACACATCCACTCATTCGCCAACAGTTCTATATAGTCACTCATACATATACTCACTCATCATATGTAGTGATACACCTATTCATCCTGTTACAGAACGATAGTCATCCAAAAGTTACTCACACACATACACACACATGCAAATAAACTATTGAACATCCATTTATTTGCATATACATCTATACACACACTACCACCTTACTTCTAAGGAAACTTACACACACTTACTCTCTTAAACAAACACTTATAGAAACACATACTTATTTAAACAGCAACTGTTACAATCTCTCACTCTCACATATACTCACTTATAAACATCAATACTCACATATACTAGATTAAAACATATGTCGTTACTGATAAAGACACTAGTGAGACAGTCATTCACTCACTAACACACTCATATACACACTCATCCACCCTTACAATCCTACACATATGCTGTCTTCAAAACACATACAAACAGTGAGTCAGTCATTGATGCATCTATGTGCTAAGTAATACCCCCACCAAACCATACAGACACTCATACTGATACTAAAAAAAACATCTAATAACCCATATACACACACATGTAGGTACTCACCAACCCATGCAGCCACTTATACACAAAGTGAAACACTGATACATATATTTAAATATTTAAACATTACTCGCTAATATATGTATTCACTAAGATACACTTAATAAGCCAGTTAACCAATCAATTTTTTTTAAAAAAACCATCCATTTAGACACTTATTTAAACATTTATTCTTCCATCTACCTTTACATATACATATATAAAACATATTTATTTTTCAGAAAGACACACATTCACTGGATGGTGTCATCAGTGATGTCATGAGTGATGTCACTGACCATGTCATGAGTGATGTAATATGTGACGTCATCAGCAGTGCATTGCAGGCGCGCAAGTTATAGTGAGTCCAACTAACTATAACGTGGAATTTCAATGGTTTTAAGTCAGTAACATTTCCAGCTAACTATAACTGGTGTGAAACCTATCTTTTTGTCAGTGAATTTAATAGGTTTTTTAAATGCTAATTCCTAGCTATAACTGCTGTGAAACCTATGGTTTTTTCAGTGAATATATATATATATAATACAAAGGATGGGATATCATGGTTGGGATGGAGCACCCCATCCACCATACCCTAATTTAAACCCTAAGTTACTTATCATTGTTCCTTTTTTAAATTATTTTGCTAGGATGTAAAACAAACTTCTCAGATGTATTGTGAGTGTTTCAGTTTAATCAATTTACACATAAATTTACGGGCCTACTGCCCATGGTATAGACCGTTAATAAGTTTAGTTATACATTTAAAAAAACTTTATTCCATCAGTTTAATCTAAAAATTAGCATTCCTAGTGCCTCATTACAAGTTTTGCTGAGTGGTAGCACTTTAAAAATATCTCGCCCTGCCAAATTATGAGTTAATCAGTTTTCCTGCAACCCCAATTCGTAGGATTGAGAACATTGCAGGCAGCATGGAACAAGGAGTGCAGACTGAGGAAGTGATTGGCTCGACCCCCTTTAACGCACCAGTGGAAACGTACAGGAGCGGCCATTGACTCTTGATGCCCTCCTTGCAACCACCACCACCCTCCGAGTGACCAACTTAGTATCCCTGCTTCCAATTATCACCTGCATAGTGGGGCTGGCAAATAAATGCGGAAAAGAGACCATTATAGGGGACTGAATGGAGATGTGCATGCAGAAAATGACACAGTAGTGCTGCATTTTATTTGCTATTCCAGGCCCAATAAATCATGATGCATGGGACTTGAAGCGGAGTTTGAGTTGGTAATGATAATACTGACACTGATACCACTGTGTCGAAGCTCTGGGCATCCTGTAATGAGCCCCCAAGTTGGGGAAGATTTTGCTGACATGGAATGGAGGCGATGAACTTTATCCCTGAGTTAGAACATGCTAGTCCTCTCAACAATCCTATGAACAGCTGACAATTGCAGTGACTGCTTTGTTGACTTTGGACTTAAATTGCTATGTGAACCATATATAGGGTTTATCATGCACTAACACTGTTTAAAGAGTCGGCACCACCACTTGCAAACTTTAAGGCTAATGTTTAGAGGCTGGATAGCAAAGATCTTTTTAAACTAGTCAGAGGATGCTCAACGTAGACTTGAAAGTAGAGGACCATTCATTTATTTGTATTCATTACCGGGGATTTATCTTCAGTGCTGAATTTGAGCTGGTGGTTGCAGGTGGGTTCCACCCACTCTCATTTTTGGAGACCTGCACTTATTTTTCCTCATCAGACATTTAAGGAGAGAAAGAGAGGGAAAAACACAAACAAGGGAGGAAGAGGAAGGGAGAGATGGAAAAATTGTCACAAAAGGAGAAAGTAGTAACCTGCAAGTGAGGCGAAATCAAAAATACACAGCCTTTGACTTCGGTCTGTGGACATTTATTAGCACCTGCCTTCTGAGCACCTGTACCCATTTACATACTGAGCTCAGTTTGTCTTACCTTAGGAAGTATTTCCTTCACTTAACTGTACAAAATATTAAATTCCAATAGCTATGCCAAGCTAAAAAGAATTATTGTCTCCACTGGAAGATCATTTGGACACATAGATGACAGCAGACCCTGCGTCCCTTCTAAAAGAAGCATAGCAGCCTTTTGGACTGTTTTCTAATTCACATGGAGACATTTATTGTCAAGCCCTCAGTGACTCCACCCCCCCTTTCAAAAGGATGTTATGTAATCTCATGTTGATTTGTATAGTGCACTAATCACCCAAGAGGGTATCCAGTCACTTGGGCACGTTTGTAGTTGTGTGGTCTCAAATGTGCTTATACGAAGAGCCAGGTCTTCACATTCTTGGAGAAATCAAGAAGTGAGGAGGGGGCTCTGATGTGTTTAGGTAGGTTTTTCCATATCTTGAGTGAGATGAAGGAGAATGAGCAACTTCCAGTTTTGAGTTTGCGGATACTGGGAATTTGTGCAAGTGAGAATAAGGCAGAACATAGTTGTCTGGTGAGTTAGTTAAAGTGTATGCAGCTGTTCAGGAATTCTGGTTGTGTGTTGAGTGCAGCGCTCCTGTCACCTTGTTCCACAAACAATTGATGATTCAGAGAAAGTGTGCACACAACTTGTTCAACATAGTTAAACACAATGATATGGGTAAAAAGGAAAGGGAGCACGAGAGACTAGGATCTGAGCCTGAAAGAGATGTGCTATAGAACTGTGACCAGGTGAGGTTATACGCAGTTCAAGACAGCCAAGGAGTTGAAACTGTAGGTAGTGACCATTGGCAGAGAGGGGGCATTACAGGAGTTTTATACGATAATTCAAATCAAAGAAAACATGTAGTAGTAATGCAACATGGTGGTGTGATAGCATTAATGTATGCAGTCAAAGAATAATTCCAAATCACTATTACATAGTAACATAACATGAGGGAGCCACATCAGCTAACAGCATCCCTACAGTGGACTTGACTATGTGTTGGGGAGAGAGGGGATAATTTAATCAGGGACCTGTGGGGAACTTAGTTAAATCACGAAAATGGTTGGCCTTTTGAGAAGGATAATAGGAGAAATAATGAAGGTATACACCCGTTACAACGCATCTTTTACAACTACCTACTATTACAACGCATCTTTTACAATGCATACCATTACAACGCATTGCGCTGGGGGGCGCTCTAGGATAGGGAATAAGTATAATTTACTATCCAACACCTTCCCTAGTGTCCACGGGGACTGGAGTTAGAATAGTAAATTATACTTACCACTATCCAGCACCTCAAAGCGCTATGCGTTGTAATGGTATGCGTTGTAATGGTCACGTTGTAATAGTAGGTAGTTGTAACGGTATGCGTTGTAACATGGTACATCCAATAATGAATGATATTCGATGTGACAGTCTATGTGTTAGTAAATTGTTTGTCTGGCTTTACAAACACATGCATTATTACAGTTGCATTCTTTTACAGTACAGAGTTGTACTATATAAATATATATAGTTTGCTACTATAATTAAATATATGAGAGTATGCCAACCTGGAGTTATAGTTCAGCTCCTGGGATATATCATCCACCATGTCATTCTCCGACGCCTCGTGGGCCATGGCTTTGCATAGTTTACAGGCAACAAGGGCTTTTGCCATGGCCTCCTCTCCATGTTGCCAGAAAAATAATGCCATCTTCTGGCGCTTCATCAGGACAGCCCAGACCATCAGTTCATGAAAGGGGAAGGGGAAATGATTTATCTCTGGGTCATCCAAATCAATGTCCACTTCTTCTTCTCTTTTCGTCGTTGTCTTCCTTCCTCTCAATAAAGTGATATCCTCCTGCAAAACGTGTAAAAAGACAGTTTTTAGGAAAGCCCTAAATACTCAAAAATAACAATGAACATGTAATTCTGCATTTATGTAGATTTTCCAATGTTTTCAAATAAAAATTACAAATTTGAATTTGCATTTTCACAACTTCACTAATGCTTTTCTTGAACCATACAATTAAGTATAATTACTGCATAAAAAACACGCAGGTTAAGAGGCCTAAAAGAGAAGACCTTGAGATAGAGGTGGACAGTAAAGTATCTTCTGAAAGCCAGATGGTGCCACTTGCAGGTCTGGGGTAGATTGGAAACGACTGTGTAGCTTCATACTGACACTGTTCGTACTCTGAATGTTTTAGCTTTGAAGTGAAGAAAATAAAATAAAAGGGAGAAGGCATATGCATGTATCTACTCATAATGTGTTACAATATCAAGTCCTATAGTCTTTGCAGTCCTGATTTTGCAAGGTCCAGTGGAGCAATGTGCAGATTTCGAATTCACCCACTTTTTTTCATGGCAGCTAATGCAGGGCATGAAGGTCTTGTGATCTCTTTGTTTTAATGATGCAAACAACTCACGTGGTGTTGGCAATTCCTAGTTACTTAAAGTTAAAGTAGTCAATACTTCAAGTGCTGGAGCATGTGCATTGAGGTTTTTTGATACGGCTAATAGCCAGTTGAATTTGCAAGTTTGCTTGTATCACTGAGATGTTTATTTGTTAACCACAGGCTATTTTAGGACTAACGATGACTTTGTGTTGCTCCTCTTTATTTGAGGGTGTGCTCTTATGGGAAATAGTGTTTACAACTCATGCTTTAGATCGCATGCCTTTACAACTTGGTCGTTACAACGACTGTGTTGTTACAACGCAAACCATTACATCGCAAGTCATTACAACGACTTGCTGTAGGGGGCAGAAGGTGTTGGATTTACAATCCAACACCTTCCCTGCTGTTGCACAAACTGGAGTAGCAATAGTAAATTATACTATTCCTAAATCCAGCGCGCCCCTACAGCAAGTCGTTGTAACGACTTGCGCTGTAATGGTTCGCGTTGCAACAACGCGATCGTTGTAACAAACGTGTTGTAATGGCATGCGATCTAAACATGCATTGTAATGTAATGTAATGCAAGGTGCACTTATATAGCGCTGCTGTCACCCCAAGGATATCCTCGCGCTTAGATTACCAAATAGCGAGCATAAGACTGAGATAGGCGAAGACCTAGTCGCTATGGAACAATCTAGTTTTTAGTTCCTTCCTAAAGCGTGACAAGGTGTTTGGTTGTCTAAGCTCTGGAGGTAGTGCATTCCAAAGTCTCGATGTTTGTGAAACTGAAGGATCTGCCACCCATTCGGATTTTCTTGACATGGGGAACACGGACCAGGTTCGCAGAGGAAGAGCGGAGGGATCTAACAGGAAAGTACCATACAAATTTCCTTTGTAGTACTTTAGGCTAAGTATGGGTGGAAAATCCGTTCCGCTCGCGGATTTTGCGGATTTTCGGCAAATTCGCAATCCACGAGATTCGCGCATTTCCCGCAAAATCCGCGAGCGGAACGGATTGGGTCAAAAGTTGAAGCTGACTTTTGTAACTATTTTAGAATGGCGCCGGCAAGCTGCCAGCAAGCTGCCAGCAAGCTGCCAGAGCCATTTTTAAAATAGTTACAAAAGTCAGCTTCAATAGAAAGCACTAATAGATAAAGTAAAGCAGGTGCTCGAGTTGAAGCTCAAATTCAGTTACACAATCATTAATCACCCCAAAATTGGGGTGATTAATGATTGTGTAACTTAATTTGACCTTCAACTCGAGCACCTGCTTTACTTTATCTATTAGTGCTGCCTGCTGAAGCTGACTTTGTAGCTATTTTAGAATGGCGCAGTCCAACATTTGTCACCCTAGCTATTTGGTCAAATGCTGTATCAATGGCAGGTTAGCACTTTCAAGAAACTGAAAAATGTGTCTCAACACATGCTACAACATGGACGATTGAATGGAAGAATGATTGCGAATGCTGGAAGAGCATTCCTTTGTTTATAATATTTCTTTAAAAAAAGACTAATTACATGTTATTGCCAGAGAAGCTTCCACCCACAGTCCATTTTCCTTTTAGAATGTGTTGCACTTAGTTCAAAAGTTCTAAAAACGTAATTATCATGCTCAATGTGCTGTGACGTCACAAGAAGTGATGTCACATGGATCCCTTTCCCAGCCAAAGTTGGAATATATATAATTCTTCACTAGAGCTCTGAATAGGCGTTTTGACAGTGAATGCACTATACAAATAAAATAAATAAAATCACATAGAATGGTTACAATAACATTTTAGATTTCATGTTTAGAAAATCGTTATGCTTTCTACATATAACTTAGTAATTGAGCTTAGAAATGTCTCAAAGTGATAACATTTTAAGTCAAACGCTTGTTATGTAAATGTAAACACTGCCGTATTCACATATCAAATAAATATTTGGTTGAATTCTTTTTAAAAGAGACAAATCTTTGTTGTTAACATGATTGATTTCTGCATGTGTTTCTAGTTCTTGCCTACTAGCAGCTTTAGTTTTCTGTTATCATTGACCTATTTTCAATGTTACAATACACAGCCGTGTTTAGGACAGCCCATTGCTTATAATTGGTTGGCTTTCTTGCCAGTATCATTTGCTTGTATCCTATTTGTTGACTTTCCTTTCTCTTCCTGTATTTGCCCCTCCCTAGAAGTATAGTTTTTTGCCATCCCATTGACTTATTGACTTCTATCCTTCCTGATGGGAGTTCCATAGTTGTGCTTCTCTTTCATTGTTAGACCCCCTCTGGTCTGATCATTAGCCTATTGATCCTACGCTCCAACCAGCCTTATTTACACTTTTCTTTTTTTTTGTAATATTTTTATTTTCTTTGCAAAGGCCTGGCAGCTGCACACTGCTGCTGGGCCACAATCTCCTCGCTGGTGCTACCCTGAACCTTGTATTCCCGATTTTATTTTTATTCTTCGTGAGGGCCTAGCAGCTCCACGTTGCCGCTGCGCCTCTTGCTCATCACTTTTACTCCTCTGTGCCATGCTTTCCCTTACACACTCTTCTTTTAATTTTTCTTTGGGAGAACCGGGCAACTACAGCCTCCTTCCTAGTCGCTCGCTCCTCATTTTTGCTACCATATCCTTTTCTTATCCTCTGCACTTTTTATTTATTTCCTTAAAGCACTAATCCACTTGCACCGATATTTTGGTGCTTGTTCGCTTACGTTTTAGTAATTTAGTTTATTATTCAAGAAGGAATATTGTATTTTTTTTAATGGTAAATGAAACTGACAAAGAGAGAGCCAAAATGGGCACTAGTGTGATACGATGCTTACTCCTACATTTTGACATCATGATGCAGGTGCAAGTCTTTGAGTGTTTTTTTCAGGAAACTGGTTACAAGATGGCTGATCAAGCGTCATGACCTACCGGGAGCCATCTTGGATTTTATTTTCCTCATAAAGAAAAAACCTTCCAAGTTGATCAGAGGTACATCAGTATGCATTATAAAGTACAGTTGGCCATTTTGAGTTTTTTGCTAGCTGATGCTTTACAAACCAGCAGTGGCAAAGCAAAAACCTTAGCCCTTGCATTTTATAGGTAAGACCTATTAATCAGTTAAAGTAGAAATACCTCCCTCATCCCCTCATCAACGTTGAAGAGGAAGAGGTTATAAATACACCTTTAGACCACTTTGCAAATGTATGCAACAGCATATAGTGACTGCATATACCGTAGGCCACTTGTAGATGCAAGGACTTGTCATGTCTTTCCTCAACTTCAGGCTGGAGCAGAAAATGTAACGTCCCAAAAATAGTAGGGGGCCTCCATGCAGCTGCATCCAACCCAAACCTGTTCCATGATTGTGGTTCATTAAATCCTAGACTGATCTCTGTGGCACTGATGTAGCTCAAAATTCATTCTTTCATTTGTAGGGGTGCATCATAGTCTTGAGTAGTTTGCTCCCACATATATATATATATATATTCCTTTGTTCTATTAACCGGAGACAGTAGAAAGTGGACAGTAATAATGTGAACTGTAGTGTATTAGGGACATTTTAAAGACTGGATGGCTTGATTCACAAAAAACTAGGGATACTACCTTTGGTATTGATGTATCATAACTAGAGAAAGTGTCTTGGGACTTCTGCCTTACCTTGAAAGAGAAAAGCATCTTAGAACGAGCTCTGTAGCTATATGAAACCTGACCCAACTGATGTGAAGAGACTTCTTAGGAAGGCTTCATACGCTGACACCTTAACCTTATCCTGCCTTGCAAATGCTATGTAGGGATGTCACGTTAGTGGTAGTGTAGTGACAGATTAACTTCCAATGAAGGGGAATTTGGATGTCTGCTCAATAATCTTTTCTAACCTGCTTCTTAAACTAATCATCCTGTGCATGTTGTACCACCTTAACTTCATCCGTAGATTTGACTTTGTATTAGTTCCAATGTATTTATACACCCTCACTTTGACGTGCCGGTATGCCCAATTATTCTTGGCTTTGTAATAAACAAACTAATCTTAATTGGGAGTCTGTGATCCTTAAGAGTCATAGTAAATTGGAACTGAAATTATTGGTCTGCTACCAAATTCACTCTCTCTAACGCTTTTACACTGATAAAAAGAATCATCGACCTGAGGTTCCAGAGCAGATCTAGAACATGGAACCCATATCCTTCAGCACCAACATTTCAACCATTTTCATCACAGTTAGCTGTGCTCACCCTAACTTAAAACTGCCTTGCATGTGGCGGCTTCTAATGTTACTTAAACACCAGTCATATCCCAAGAGAGTTCCAGAGCATTTTAGGTTGAATCATATTGACATATGTACAGCTGCACATGTAGACAGATATATGACTTGCCGTATTTAACGCCCTATGAAACATTCAATCAATAAACCCATTTAAAATGATTTCATTAGTAACTCTAATAACCCCAGCATTGATTAATAGCAGACCAACCTACAGCAGCCACCCCTAGGCTTTAGCATTTGTGGCGGTCAACTGCACCTGCCTGCCTTTCGACGAAGAGACAAAGCCTCTGTTGCCTGCAAAGCGATTCATCTGAGGTTACTGTCCACGCTTATGACTTTTCCTTTGTTACAATTTTGGAGACATCTCAATTTATCACAAATGCATGCACCACAAAGCTGTTGTGTAATACACACTTATAGAGAGACTTCCCTCACAATGATTACCCAGTGGTTCAAAGAAACAACCATCTGTGTCTACACTCGTGTACAATCAGGGAAAGACAGGTTAACTGCTGTAGTTGTAGAACTCGTTATGCTAATGTCTTATCACACAATGTGATTGGAGGGCATCACGTATGTATATCACTGTGTGATACATCTAAACAAATGAAACAGTTCAACCTGAGAAAAGGTTCTATTTGTTAAAATGGCGCATTTGAAGCGGCAAGGAACTGCCATTCATCTTGTTTCACAGCTTTACTTGAAGCAGAATCGATAACTGGAATTAATAAAACAAGAAGAAAGAGAGGCACGCCACTGTATGGACTCGGGCCTGGAAGGATTGATAATCTGAACACACAGTACCAGTCACAATGCAGTACAACACATTCAAGTGAAGGAGACATATATCTGAACATTGCTTCAAATGGAAACAGATGAAGGCTTTTATCGCCTCAGGACTTGCTGCCTTGTAAATGATACTCGGGACAAGCCGTCCCTTTTTCTAAAACCATATTAAATTCTGCCCTAGGCTTTTTTCCAGAATGGTTATCTAAATTGACTTCCATTTACAGAGTACTGACCGAAGTTTCAGGTCTGTTTTTCACTAGGAGTATTGGCCCAAATATTTGCTCTCAGAATGTCAGCCCAGGATCATTGCACAATATCTCAAAATGTATCCTTTTTAGACAGTGTGTTAGAAAAAGGTAAATACATAAAAGGAAATATAAATTCTGTGGCAGATGGAAACTTGTGCCCGTCTGCAAAACGCCACTATTTCCAATGACGGGCACTACCCTACCTAGGGGGCGTGGTGCCTTTAGTGGCAGCAAAGGGGGGAACACGCTGGGAATCCCTTCCGGGTCAAGAGACCCGGAAGAGGAAGGAGAGGGCCTACAAGCGTGAAAAAACGAGGAAAATTGGTGGGCGGTTTAAAAGGCTGAGGGGCAATAACGTTGTCCTCTTTGTCCACTTGCCTGCGGAGAGGTCGGAGGTCGCGGAAAAGTTACACGCGGGGGCCGCGTTTAGCATTGGCGTTCTGTGTTGAGCATCGGCGGTCGTACGACCTGTTGGCAGGTGAGAGGGCCTCACAGTGATGTACTCATGAACCAGGGGGGGGACTGGGGCCGTGAGCCCTTGCTCTAACACTCTCCGGGAATCCTAGTGCATGCGGATCGCATTAGCGGGCGGGGGGAGGAGAACTTATCCCTATTCCCGTCCTCGTGATTATGGCGCGATGCGAGAGCTTCGTTCAGGGGCGGGGGTCAGCCATAGTGCGGCATGGAACTCTGTGTCACAGTAGCGCCGCGTTGCAGTCTGGTCATCCTACACGCGCTACTGACTTAAGAGGCAAGTCTGGGCTCATTTGTTCGGGGAGGGGCAGCTCTCCGGCACCATCGTGCCTCAGGCACAGGGTGCAGGACAGCCGGGCTAGCGTTTCCTAAGCAGCACGCTGGCCGCTTAAACAGGGATTGGGGCACATTGACACACAGCGCAGCATGCGTAGGCCTGGAGCGTGGAAGTGATCGGCGAGCGTGTGAGGCTTTGTGACTTGCGTGTAGGAGCAAAGAGCGTAAGTATATGGCCATTAGTTTGGGGAATTCTGTTGGTGCAGGGTGGCGTGGATGTTTGCACCGGCTGCATGCAACAAGCATTGGCAAAGACAACAGATTCCTGCTATATAAGTGGCTGAGGGAAAAGCACACTTGTTTCATCTACAGTTAGCACTGGCGACATGTGGGAATATGGACACTTTAAGGGAATATGGCGAGAGTGTGGGGGAAACTGAATAAGGGGTAAAGGTGGGTAAGGGTGAGTATTACCAGCGCCAAGATGACCAAGAAGGGTTTGTGGGGTTATCTGTACGGCTGCATGCGGAGTGGACAACACAGTTGCTGATGCCTTGTCCCTTTTTAAGTCGGCAGATGTTTACACCCGATGGCCGCAAGCAGACAGACAGATGACGAACTTCCCGGAGAGACTATGGATGCTTGGTGCCCCACGGCCCCCGAGTTGATAACTGTGTCATTGGCCCTCAAGACCAAGAGTATGCATGAGAGGTCGTGGCAATCATACCTGACTATCCTAGGGGGGTCAGGGTCTGTAGAGAGGTTCTCACCACAAAGTGTCCTGGAATTCATAGTCCATCAGAAAGGGAGCGGCAGATCGCTAGCTATGGTGAGGAGACAACTTTCGGCAATAGCATTCTACGCGGGCTTAGGGGGGTTGTGGACCCCACAAAAGACCCTAGGGTGAAAAGAGCAATGAGGGGATGGGAGCGCTTAGCACCAGGAGTGAAGGACAGTAGGAGGCCTATAGATGCTAGCAGACTTACAAGTATCTTGGAAGTACTGCCCCGAATCTGCTTTACACCTTACGAGATGCAGTTACTCAGATTGGCATACTCATTAGCGTTTTTTTGGGGCATTTAGGATTTCGGAGTTGTTACCAGCGTCAAAGTCAGACAAGGAGGGGGCATACATTGGGAAGATGTAATTCTGACCAGGGAATCCCTTCAGGTCAGAGTGCAGAGATCTAAGACGGACACGTTGGGTAAGGGAACATGGGTCCAGCTAGGTTCAGTTGCAGGGGTCACCTGTTGCCCGGTAAGCTTGCCCAAGAGTTTTTTCCAGATTAGACCAGGTGGAGGAGACAGCAGGGTATTATTGCATGCCGATGTGGTAGCCCTCTCACCAGATATCAGTTCACTAGGATATGCAAGCGTGCTCTGAAATGTTTCGGGGTGGAAACGGCACATTTTACATCCCACTTGTTCCGTATCGGCGCAGCCACTCCGGCGGCAGCCCTAGGCCTCCCGGAGGAAACCATTAAGAGAGTGGGTCGTTGGAAGTCAACATGTTTTTAAGCCATACGTAAGCCCCCAGTTAACATGAGTCGTCAGTCAATTCTTCTCCACTTGTCCCATCTCCCGCTGATTGTATCCATTTCTAAATTTGATCTAGGTGTACCGTGCCAAAGGGCCCAGATATGCTTGTGTGATCATTCTTTCGTTCGCAGATCAGGGCACTTCTTCAAGAATTCGCGTGAGGACAGAATACAGAATGCAAAGGGAATCGACCACCATTGGGTGGGGGTAGGCTGACATCGCTTAGCGGAGGTGCCAACTGATCTGCGGGGCGCCATGGCCAAGTGCATGCCTGTACCCGATATACTGGTGATCCATTTGGGTGGCAATGATATGATCCCAGCGGGAAGGAGGAATGTAAAGGAGGCACTGTTTTCCGTTCTGTCAGTGGTTAAGAACATGGTTCCTACCACTAAAATACTATGGTCAGAGATGATACCACATCAAGTATGGGCGAAGAGAGCGCCGCCGAAGGCAGTTAACAAATCAGTAAGGAGACTGAACCAGTCAGTGGCAGAAATTTTAAGAAGGTCCAGCATTCATACCATCAGGCACAAGTTAATACAAGTGTCAAGGGCAGATCTGGATGCGTCCAATGCAGGATTGGAGTTGTTTATACAGGCCGTTTTGGGAGCCCTTGCTG
This sequence comes from Lissotriton vulgaris, assembly GCF_964263255.1. NCBI lineage: Eukaryota > Metazoa > Chordata > Amphibia > Caudata > Salamandridae > Lissotriton > Lissotriton vulgaris. Next base: position 913,259,886 of record NC_141689.1, read on the forward strand.
AGGAGCTAGAAGGCGCAGGAGGGGGAGGTCGAGTCCGCCAGTGAGTGCCTCACCCTGTGGCGGGGTCCTGGGCAAGAGAAATGACAGGGACTCCGTTTGTCAGCGGCTGCTTAGCCCCAGAAAAGGGATTGCAGTCTATTGGGGGCTCCGGGCTGGTGGGAGTGGGGGCTGACCTGCTATTGGCTCTGGACTCTCTGGCCCTACCCAGGAAGCCGGCACTCGTCACAAGCAGTGGCAAATTATCTACCTGCGGCTCTGTTGGCCGGGGGTGGTCAGCATAAGGAGAGCAGGGTATCTTGGTTGTGGCCTGCTGGCACAGCCCGAAAGTAAAGCAAAAGGACCTTTGGAGAGACAATTGTAAATACAATGGAAATGTATAACCCTGATATCTTATTTGCGTGTTGTGGTGTTTTTAAATAAAGCAAGAATAAAGGATGGTCACGAGGTTAATAGAAGTGAGGCCAATGGAGAAATTGGCAGTATCTGAAGCTTATAAAGATTACACTGTGAAGACCAAATACTGGGGGGATTCCCAGTGTCTATTACAGCGCTATAGGCCGACCCCTTTACCTTAACCTAGCCAATAGATTTGCTCCTTTGTCTGGCCTAGATGCCTGTGATTGACTGCCACCTGTGGAACTATCAAGAACAGAGAATATCCCTAATCAAATAAGTCGTTATGTGACAGACTCAGGCCATCAGTTAGTGCCAACTAGCGGGTCACAGTGTGTAGAGGATCAGGTACAGACAGAACAGCGTGAGGGATTAAGCCCCAGCACACTGAGGATTTTATCTTGGAACATTGCAGGGTTGCTATCGAAGACTAGCTCCTCTGATTGGTCTAATTTCATGAAGTCCTATGATATTATTGCCTTCCAGGAGAACTGGTAATTGAGAAAAAAAATTCGGCCAGGATATCTGGCATTCAGTAAGCCAGCAATTGCGAGCATTAAAGGGCAACCCTCAGGCAGATAAACTGTGTGGGTTAGGCAACAGGCGGGATACCTGGTAGAAGAACTAGGGACCGATAATCAGGATTTTCTGGCTATTAAAATAACCCCTGAGTATGACCTCGAGTTTATAGTGATAAATGTCTGGGCTAGAGGGCTGGTGGGTCGTAAGGCTTTGCTGACCATCTCCAGCCTAGATACATTCATTACATAATTAAAAGGGTCATATAACTGGATTATCTCAGGGGATTTCAACTGCACGTTCGAGCCACTTGGCTTAGAAGACGGTAGCCTTACTTGTGACGAGGATGCTATTTGGGGTGTTCCGTCGATTATCTCAGGGGATTTCAACTGCACGTTCGAGCCACTTGGCTTAGAAGACGGTAGCCTTACTTGTGACGAGGATGCTATTTGGGGTGTTCCGTCCTAGACATTAGCTCCAATCAAGAAATGGACAGAAGCAGTCCTGCAGTTGAAAAGTTTTACACTGGAGTGGGGGCTTCGGGCTGTCAATGGTAGATCAAAATCAGATAGTAAAGGCAACCCCCCTTATACCAATGGGCTGAGAAGCAGTAGGATAGATTATTTCCTTATTAATTTGGAATTTTGGCAGAGGCTGAGGGACATGGAGGTTCTGAACAGATTGGAGAATAATCATGATATTGTTTTTAGAGGTAAAGTCCAGCCCTCCCTTGAGGGGCACTACGGATATTGTGACAGCAGATGTAATTCTGTTCAACTACTGCCGCAGGTTAAACTGGGCAAAGATCTCTGAGGACGAGGGTACTTTGAATCAGATTAAATCAACACTTGTAGATTCTCATATTGCCCTCTCACAACTTGACCCTAATGAGGTCACTCTTCCTGCCCTCACAATAGCTCATGAGGCCCTGTTTGCTAAGTTGAGAACCTTTTTTATAAAATCGAAAAAAAAGAACCAGTATGTACCCTTAGTCAGCTAAGTGGTATGACAGGGCATGTAGGATAGCCTACAGGGATTTGCCTAAAGCCATAAGGGCAGGTTTAACGCAGGAAGTAAGGAAATTGAGGTCTGATTGTAAGGCAACCCAACAATGGGCCAAGAAGGCCTTCGAAGAAAATAGATGGAGGGACTTGCTAGATGCCAGTAATGGGAAAAATTGGTGTCAATTTTGGCAACGAATTAGGCGGGGTAGTGACAATCCCGGTCCGGCACAAGTCAACAATGTCCCCCCAGAGCTTTGGGTTGCACACTATCAAACCCAATTTTCACCCTTGCAAATAGTCCTAGACAGTATCAATGTGTAGCTCCGGAGTCACTTCTAGCATTTACCATAGGGGATATTGAGCGTGCTCTTGATGGGGTAACTGCAGGTAGGGCCTGTTGGACATATTGTATCCCGGCGGACATATTTAAATCTGACAGGGAGAATTGGATCAAATATATTTTTTATTTTTGAGAATGGCTTGGCCAGAGGTGCCCCCATTCCGGAATCCTGATTCTGTCTAAAACTCAAGAGCCCTCGTCCGTTTTAGTCTTTTTGTAATGACCATGACCTAGCAGTCAATGTTGACAAGACTAAGTTCATGGTCTTACATAAACACAAAAATTAGAGAGCTAGAGTAGAAATGAATAATTTGTCCCTGGAACAAACTGACTTCTTTACGTATTTGGTTGTTACTATGGGCAAAAGGATGAACTGGAAGCCACGTATGGATCTGTTAGCCCTAAGGCACAACCAATTAGCAGGATCCCTTTTAAAAGAACATCGGTTATCCCAAACTAAACCAGTTGCTCCGGCTATAACTATCTACCAAGGGAAGGTCAGAGCCTCAATCATTTAAGGTGCTGTAATTTGGGGCTTCAAAAATCTAGTTTCATTAGTCCAAGCACAGAACAGGTTTCTGAGGGCATTGACCAGCCTTCCACAATCAACACCACTCAGACCACTACTTGCAGATCTGGGTTGTATTTTGTTTGAGGAAGCTGAGGGTTTCAGACCCCTCGCCTATTGGCGAAGACTTTGGACTACCCTGGAGTTAGCTACCTATGCACGAGCAGTCAAGCACATTAGAGAAGCTGACCGATCTAATAAAATCACATGGTTACAAAAGATCAAGGCTACCCTATCTGCTATGGGACTAGCCCACTTGTGGTAGGACCCTGAAGGGAATTTATTCCCTTCAAAAACAGATTTTAAAGCCTTATATAGGGATATGGCCACCCAAAAGTCTTTGTCACTGGTGAACGGTGTTTCCCTAACTGGTCTCTTTCTGGATCACAAAATAGAATACAGGCTGGAGGCCTACTGGGACACCATTACGAGCCCAGGTGACAGGAAACTCTACCACCAATTTAGAGTGGGCTCTCTCTCCCTAAAATCTTTCACAAAAAAATGGGGGATCAATCAAGATACAAAATGTGGTATTTCTGCCCATGTGAGGAAGAGACCTTAAAGCATGTTCTGTTTGTATGCCCTGCATACAAGGGCCCTCGTCTTAAATGGCTGTAGTCAGTTTGTACCATATTAGGAAAAAGATATTCTCAAAACAGCTATGCGTATCCTAAAAACTGATACTAGTAAAGACATAGTTATTGCTATGGCCAAGTTTTGGAGCTGGACTTGGGCCCTTAGAGGATTCGTTTGCAGGGCTCTACGTACCATGATAATGCTGAGTGTACAGTGTTTTTAGTTTCTTTAATGTATTCTGCTCATAAGACTCAAGAGTGCTGCCAAAACCTGTGTAATTTGGACGTAATGTTTTTTTATGGTTTTTTATCTGCTTTTAGGAGGAAAGGATTTATAATGATTTTATTGTTGATATGTGTTTAGAATTTTAAAAGAATTCATGATGAGATGTTTAATATCTTTTTATGAAAAGCCATCATGTATTTTTTTTATTTACTCTTTATTGTGATATGTGTCTTTTATGATTATTCATGATCGAATAAAGATGAATTTGATTTGATTTGATTTGAACTTAAGCCAGATTAAGGTTCGCATAAAAACAATAACATCACGTTTCCAATGTTAGCTTTCCTCAAATGAAACTGGAATCCATCAGGGACTGTGGGCTTTTACCCCTTTCTCTTTTCTCCCTCCTAGGATATTTGTTTTTCATTCAACCGCAGTATTTCATCGAGTCATAGGGGCCTTTCCCCTTTCGTTTCACTGCTATTTGACTAGTAAGTCTCAGAGGAGGAAGGTAAAATGAGGTAAAAATGTCCGTTCCGCTGCGCACAACAATCCCATGCGAAGCACACAAAAATAAAACCTATTTTCTTCATCCTTCGCTGCCATCAGTGTCTCTAGGTGTTGATTTCAGTAGTTCTTGACTGCCTGGAAAGTGCTAATTGCTAATGCAATCAAAGCATAACAATACCCCTGGTGACCAATGCGTTTTTACTGACGCTTGAGTACTTAGGCTTTTTCAGTAAAATACAGAAAAGAAAATGTCCTCGAAGAAAGTGTGACTGCGTTTAAATATCATGTTAGAAAGAAGAAAAATAGAAAATGCCTACCTCCATTCCCAACAGCTTCAACGCTTTTGGCTGTCGAAAAAGCACAGAACATGTACATTACTCACACAACTAAAAACAATATGCACACTTCCTATGAAAATTCCCAATTTTATGTCTGAATAATGATAGAACGAAGATTATTTTCTAAGAGCTACACAGCATCATGCTGAACAACTTTGCTCTGTATCTGAAGGCATTTAATATTGGAGCTCCCAGTTTTATGGCACATATTTTTTACAATTTTGTCTGTATTTATCCATCTTTATTTTGCATTTTAAGAATAGATGAAGTCGTAAAACGGTACATTTTCACACTTATTTACCTGATAACCATGTAAAAATACTTTGATGCCTTTGTATTTTAGCAAATTAAGCAGCCAAGTATAACAAAACACTACACCACAGGGAAATGTTATCAGTGCTATTAGTAATATATGTTAACATACGCCTGTATTTAAGAAAATCACAACCTGTTTTTAACTCCCCAGGCTGTCTATTTGCTCATAAAAGACAGCATGGAGAGTCACTCACAAGAAGCACAATGTTCTATATTTTTTCAGATTTAAACATAAATACAGACAGGAAACACATTGTTTTCTGTATATATTTATAATTAAAAATCAATGAGAACGAAAAACGGTGAACCTTGTTTATAATGTAAACAAACTGACAAGCTGCTTTGCCTGCTTTGCTTCGCACGAATCCCCGCACAAGGCATTGGTAAATAACCCCCTTGAAAAGCAAAAACTGTGTTCAAAGCAGTGAAAATACAAATGCTGTAAAGGCATAACAAGAAGAATGCATGCTTGGAACCGATGTAAACATTCTCATGGACCAACATTTCATCTTAGGAGCCCCATTCTTTTAAATCACTGCTAGGTGCAAGGGTAAATAGTGTTTATCAAGCTTCACATATATCACTAGCATTGGTGTAGACCCCTACTACTCTTTAAAGGAAAAATGTGTGAGAATGAACAAAAGACTAGCAAAATAACAAGAAAGTTGCAGACAGCGGTGTAGTTTGAGACTTCCTTCCCTCAAAATCTTCTTTATGCCATCCATCCTAATGTCCTCTTTCTTACCAGTGGAAGGTATCAAGTATGTGAAGTGGGGTGAGGGAGTCTATAGGCACAGCAAATTGTAGGACAGGAGAGTGATGGATGTCAATGCTGATTCATTGAAGTCTGTTGAAGTACCAATCAGCATGCTGCCATGATTGGTGCCCTATTGTCCCCTCATTGAGCCCTCCTCCTCCCAGTACTAACCTTTTAACACCAACAAAGTCCTACCTTTGTGTTTACCACTATTGCATAAAACCACCACCTGCTTGTTTTCTGCCCTTTGCGACTGCCTATCAGAACGACCAGAATGATGACACTCCAGAGGGTTGGTTATCTTTGATTCTTGCGGCGGAGCATAGGTCAATGGTACAACTGGTATGCACTTTTACCTATCGCATTTCTAGTATGCTTACCATTTTTGATGAGCAAAATGGTTTCTTCTCGTTTCTATCTAGTGCAGCTCACCACCCATGTGCTGAGATGGGGTGGAAGATTCTGCCTGCACTCAAGGGAGCCGTTCGGCTACTCTTGTTGAGATATCCCAGTCTCCCACCACCTGTGTGCTTGCTGGGCAAGGAGGGCAGGGGAAGGCAAACACGCTTTTCCATGGCTTGCTGTGGTAACTAGGGCTGGCAACAGCTCATTTGGAATGGGGGCTCGCAGTGTCATAGAATTATGACAGCAGGATTCTAATGGAGTGTTTGTGTTGGAAATGAAACCAGTGGCCTACCATGAAGAGGATGGCTGAGTTGTCCTTCCTATGCTAAGTTACCTAATAAATCTACTACCTCCATTACTGGCTTCTGACACCTCTTTATGCCTGCAGTTTTAACACTGATGATGGGCTTAAAAAGGAGAAGAGGAAAAGACAGCTCAACATCTTGGCATTTTCAATTTCAGCATTCAACTTTATTACTTCCCTGCGTGGTTCTTCCTGCGTGTTTTGGGGGATGCATGATACTATGTAACAACAATTTGAAGGCACTGCTTTCTGTTTCGGCGAGATTGTGCATCATGCCTGATTTCGGTTGACAATGTGCACATGAAGGCCTCTGGCATCTGCATGAGAGGGATATTGCATAGTACTTGAATCTAGCTGATGGTGTACATGTGAAGGCCCCTGACATCTGCACAAGGTAGAAAGGAAGAGAGACAGAAGTGCTCGTTGTTGTGATGACTAGTGCAACGCCGTTGGGTATTTTGGTGCCATACCGTCAAGTGGGTGCACTGTCATATGAGGCAGACTTCTGTGCTGTGAGCTGGACCAAGATCAATTTGCTGGTACATGTATGCACGCATGGTGGGGTCATGAGCTTCTACAAGCTTAACCTCCCCATAGCTGCCAAGGTTTCACATTGGCATGTGTGACATTTTCATCATTTCAGTGTTATTATGAGTGACATTTCAACCAATATGAGTGACACTTTCTCACAAGCAAAATGAAGTAATGAAGACAAGGGAAACACATAAATATCACAGACTACATCCATTCACGAATGAGAAACCCTACTACAACTTAAGGCAAATACGGGGTAGAAAGGCACAGGGAACTCACAACAAAACGTAGGGACACATGAATGGGGCATAAGGGTATGGGTGAATTGGCACTGACCATTACAAACATGGGCAGAAAGACAGAAACTGAAAAAAATGAGTGATCTTGTGTAATGTAACTTGTGCTTAGTGACACTTACCCCAACAATGCATAGTCTATGTCACTGCCCCCCTCGTTCCACGTTACTGGTGATAGCCCGCACATTGCTCGCTCAGTGGTCTACTTCTCGTGGGTGTGATGCCCCTAGCTCTCCTCTGCAAACGCCAACGACGCTGGTACTTGCCAGGGCTGTCTTGTGTCACTGCTCGCTGATTGATAGCGAACACCAATAGATGGTCAAGGAGCATGGAGGACGGGCACATCTGCGAATAGCAATTGGTAGCGCGGTTCAAGAGGAGAGGACTCGAGGAACTTTCACGGCAGCATTCTCACTTAGCTGCTGCGCTGGACTGCAGTGGCTGCATGGCAGCCAGGCTGCTGGTACCTGGCACCAATCCGCCACGGTCGCGGGCCCCATTAACTTCAAATGGTGCGCAGCAGCACAGTTTAATGACTTTGAGTCACGACCTTAATGAAAGATTCCTGCCGAGTGTCTGGAAATACATACAGGTTGTCAAATGATTTCAGCTGACCCGACTGGGCCATGCTGCAATGCATATCTTCACAACAGCCCTCTGTGGCAGAAGAGTAAAGACCTGGTGCGTGCAGAAGCCATGTTCTTCCGCCTCCCTCGGAATGTCAGATATGACAACCTTCCGACGGGTGGCAGCTGGTTGTGCCACAGAGAGAGGGATATCTGTTCAGTAAAGTGACCCCACTTTGTAGCTATCAGTAGCAGGTAAACGACGGTCTGGAGCATCTCCAAATCTTTATGCCACGGGGCCCTGGCCTAGTCACCAGGCAGAACGCGGTGCAAACTGCAGCAGTGAGTTCCTGCCTGCGCTACCTCAAGGTCAGCTCATTCCACACTTAAATGTACTGCACCCATTTGTGTCACTATGTCGGCTGGTGTAATTTGGTAGACCTGCCAAGTGCCAGCATCGTCATTAACTCATCAGTTAATGACAATGCGTGGTACTTGGCATTAACTCATCAGTTAATGATGATGCGGCCAGGTCAACAAGGTGCAGCCTACAGTGTGTAGCAGGGGGGCAATCGATCTATCATGACCCCAGCTCGCTCTTGCGGCCCCGCAGCGGCGGGCGGCCATGGCACGAGAGAAACTCGAGTCTCGCCTGCACTCAGATTCCCCGCGGCTTCTGCCTACTTCCTAGTTCCTCCACACTTCCGCTGGCACATCCGGATTATCCCCGCCCCCATGGGGTGATGAGAGTTGCAGTATTGACTGCTGAGAGGGCAGCCTGCTCCCCTCCCCCCAACTCCTCCTACCCCCTCCTGTGTGTGATGAGTGTCCCTGAAGCCGCGCGCCGCCTAGCTGGCCCCACACCATTTGCCGCATTCACTGTTTCCAGGAGCAGACAGCTGAGTGTAGAGATACATTGTAGCGCTCTCAGCCACTCTACAGAGCTGAGAGCGCTTTGGTTAACTATTTGCGAACTCGGCTCAGTAACCAGCACCTCTCTCGGAGCAGCAGAGAGGCTGGCGCAGCCGCCGCTAGTGGCGCGCCTGGCACTTGGCAAAAATGCGTGACAATGCAGTCCAGTTTGGTGACGTGGATCACCGCACTGAAATGCGTGAGCGTCACACCTGTTGCGTGACGCTTGGCAGGACTGCCTCCCTCTGATCGCTGCGTATCCGAACTTCAAGGTGGCCATTTTGAAGGATTGAGATCACCCGCATCGACAGCTGTGAGTTTCTAAATGGTGATAGGCACGCCACATATTGTACCTCTCCCAGAATTCATTACTAGTACAGGGTGCTGTGTTTACCGCTATACTCATGCCACGGGGAATACTTTTACAGGCAGCCAGCTCAAAGTACAGAACGGTGATATTCACACCACACTATGTGCCCCACCCGGAAATCAGCTATATATTCCGTGATGCACATGCCACAGTGAGTACTTTGTAAGGCAACCAGCAATAATATACTTTCTATTGGTTTTGGGGATTTTTGGTGCTACTGTGCGTATAGGACAGTGATAGGCATACCTTAACAGCATTATATTTCTCTTGAATCACAGAGTACCTATATTTACACAGTGATAGGCACGCCCTTCTCTAATTCAAAAGTATAATATTGCCCATTTTTTTTAGGGGGAAATTCTACTGTTCAGCAAATTGACTCCCATGCGAAGACTCTCATTTACAAAAGGTATTTTGCCCCAATTGTTGTGCTGGTTTTTGTCTAACATAACTTGTGCCTAATGTTTTTCAACTGAAAACTGTATTTAGCAGCTAAGAGGTTTTAGGGTAGGTAATAAGGCCATAATGTTTTTGTTACAATCCAGAAGTTCACGGCACCTCCGTTTTTCTTCCTGGAAATCCGCCCAATAAATGGGCTAAATAGAAAAACAATGTTTGAGTGCTATGTGAGGGTGTGTGGAGAGGGAAACATCACTTTTGCTTCACTTTCTTGGTTAAGAAGGACAGAAGGTCTTTGATCACCTTCCTGATGTGCCGGTGTGTAAGGCTGTTGATCTGAATGAGTAGGAAACTTGCATAAGGAACATTATTCTTTTTTTTAAAAGAGTGCAAACAGAGGGGGAGTCAATAGAAAACGATGTAACTAAAGATGCATGGCGTCCTCCTGCAAGTTTGTATTTTGTTGCAGGAAAGAATCAGGGATCATTATATGTTAGGGTGTCATATTGAGAAGGTGCACTGTGACTCAGATGAAACCACCCTTGATGAGGTGTCGCTCATTGCTAAAAAGATTGAGCATTCCGTGAAATGTGTGGAGGTGATGAAAAAAGACTCCCCTAAGGATGTGCATGCTGGTGGGCGTGGGAGTAGGAACAAAGAGTCTGTTAAGGATGATGTAAAGAAGAGGGAATATAAACACATGGGGGTTACAAAGAATGAATCTAAGGTGGAGATGAGATATTTCAGGTGTGATAGGACAGGAAATCTTGCTAATGACAGAGCAGGTCCTGGCCCCAAAGCAGTTTGCATTCATTGTAAGAAAAAGGGGCATTTGGAGCCAGTCTGCAGGATGAAGAATGTAAAACAGAAAGTGAATTAAGGAGATGCGAGTGACATTGAGGACAGAGATAGCTCGGATTTTGAATGTGGGCAGATTTTTGTACAGGTCGGAGGCAAAAGTGATAATGACCCTTTAAATTACAAAGAAGTTGATAGTAAAAGAACTAGGGGCCGACTACGATGTTTGTTGGAGTTGCCTCCGACCAACACCGTCGCGGATTCGGGACTGACCGACCTCCAGTTGGCAGTCCCGACCGACCTCCAGTTGGCGGTCCCGACCGCATGATTACGATGCGACCGCACAATGTGCAGTCCCATACTCCCTTTTCTCTATGGGAACTTGTGCTTGTGCTATCTTGTTCATTCTTACTCTTTCTGGACTCAACATCTGTTTTTGTGGCCCATGGCTCTGAGGTTAAAGGGAAAGCAGTATCAAAGAATACTCTGAGTAGATCGATCCATCAGACCATTTTTCAGGTTAACTCTGAGGAAGGTTTGCTGCTTCCAGGTTCTATTCAGGGACGTTCAACTTGAGTGACTTTGACTTCTTGGGCCAAGGTAGCATTGGTTACCTTGATGGAAATATGTAGGGATGTTACATAGTCCTCTACTCACGCATTCATAAAACATTATCAATTAGCTTTCCTCAGCAATGATGTAAATAGAATTTTTTTTGCAGTCAATGGAAGTGCAAATGATTTTTCTTGTGAATTCGTCACTTGTTAATACTGGGATGAGGGGGACTCCATGAGCGGGTCATGAAACGTTTACTTACCAGTATTTTTAATTACTCTGATTAGGAGTCCTCCGAACCCAGTTGCTTCCCTCCCTCCCTATGTTGCCACTTTCATTGTGTTGCTTACTTGTTATAGTGAGAGGAAGTGGGATAGGGAGTTTTATATAATAATGGTAAACATAGAAGAGAGAGTTCTCTATTGATGTTTTAAAAAATTGTTTTACATGTGATGGGCTGTCGTGAAGATGGGAATGCCCCATTTGTTAATGCTGAGCCGAGGAGGACTCCTATTAGGAGTAATGAAGATAACTGGTAAGTAAAAGGTTAATTTGTACCTTTCCACCTGCAGAGAGTAAATCAAAATTATCTTTCAGGGAAATTAATTCTCGAGTCCCTGTGCCATCTGTGCCACAATTCAGCCCAAGAATTGCTTAAAATACATAGAACTGAAAAGGTACAGATGTTTGCGGCACCTCTAATGTGCCACAAGGGTCAGGCTGGTCTACAGTGAATTCTGGCAGTGCCTGAAGGGGTGGTTTGACAGGTCAGTGTGTGGGCCTGTTTTTTGGCCAATGTGGGCCTGTTTTATTGTATATTGTATATTGTATAGTGGGCTGGTTTTCAATGTTGAGTTACCCGATATTAAAATGAATATTGCCTGCAGCAAGCACACATGCATGCAGTGCTCCATACCTTGCAAAACACTGTACAGCATGTCTTTACAAGTTCAAAACTGTGCCAATTTGCAGAATGTCAGCCACTTTCTTTTAGCTTATCTGATTTCCAAATGGGAGCTACTTTTATTTTGCCTGCACACCTATTTTCTCCCACAGTCCAACCTTGTGTACCACCTGGCATCTAGACACATGCTTCAACCATGACAACAGGCATATAGGCAGTTCTTAATTTGAGCTAGTGGTTGCCGGTGGGGGCCACGGCACATATTTTTGGGGACAGCACTTATTTTTTGACTTCAGACATTTCAGAGTGCAAGAAAGGTTACAGCACACAAAGCGGAAAAGAGGAAGAGAAAGATGAAAAAAATGCTGCAAAGGGAGAAGACAAGAAAAGTGAGATAAAGGGGCAGGAAGTAGTGGGCAGAGGATTAAAGAGCAATGAGGAGGATTCAAGACTACGCAGCCATGGTATTCAGTGCACGAACATTTAATTGTTCTTACCATGGGCTTCTGAGTAGAGCTTTGGGCACCAGCGCTCATTCATTTACAAAATATGCAATGCATGTAGGAGATCCGGTACATATGACCTCAGTTTAGAGTAATGCACTACAGAGTCACATACTATTTATCCATCCCACAGACATCCCCACGTATCTCTGACATATTATCGATCCATAAAATATAGAAACATATAGATATAAGGAATTAAATATTGATAACCAAAATATCAACTCCGTATATCTAACTATAAAAAACACAAATATAGAGAACACAAATATCGTTGCTATAAACATTGATTTTAACCTATTTGGAAAACAAAAATATCGGAAACAAAAATACTGTTACCTTTAAATAAACATATATTATGTAAAAAATATTGATTCTCGCAATATTGACTACACTATTATTGCCAAAACAAATTAAATAATCATATAAAAAGATAAAACACTTTTCTGAAAAAAACAAATAATTAAAATAAAACAAAAACTTGTTACAGACATATTTAAATTAAATACAAATATATTTCATCCTCAAAATAGTTACCATTCACCCCAAAAAAGTAAATATCTAAAATATATACAATAACATTCCTCTAAAAATTTGCATTAACAACAATCATTGAACCACCAAAATAAATATATCCGTATATTAGCGGTTCCCATAGATTGACTAGAATGAGAAACAACATTTTAACTATACTAAAACAACCAATAAAATAATATTATGAACAACTTCAACCAATAAAATGAAAAACCAATTAAATCAGCAATATAAAAGGCACACAAATGTAAACCGCTAAATACTTCAAACATAACAAATGCTGTAAGGTGAGGAAACTCTGCCTGATTCTCTCAACAAACCAGAAGAAATATATACATTTCAACAGCTACATAACCAAGTAAATAATATTTATATTTAAAGTAAAATGCACCTTTTTTAAATTAAAAATCTAAATCTAAAATAGCAAATGAATATTAACACACACTCCAACTTTTATCTTGTTATGTAGACATCCTAAAGAAAAAATCAACAACTTAAAAACTTATAAAGTGCCAGAAAATCACAAACTAGCAAAAAGATATAGGAAGGTATACATAAATAAATAACAAATTATAAACTCACCGAATAGCAAACAAAACTAAACCTAACAATCTCAACTTCTTCAACCTATCAACAAAGTATCATTTAAAATGCAATGTAAATTATTTTTCATTCGACAGAAAAGTAACCACCTCCTCCAGATTAGAACACCCCAACAGAAAAGCTGCAACATGGTGTGCAACATCTCAACAGAACATACATGTAGGTATACAAAATAGAAGTAACTGCATTTTTTTTAACATTTTAATAACAAAGTACAAAAGTTAAAATATAATGCATATTTATGTTCTTAAACTACTTACAGATACAATGACAGAGGCCACCAAATTTCTCATTTTACAGAAAGGAAAGCAGCTATTAAATCACTTGGGTTACACCTACAGCCAAGAACGTGCAACATCAGAAACTATAAACTTGAAATATACTAAATATTATTCTAATGTTTGCTATGGGAGGGCTACTATAAAAGATGATGTAATTCATGTAAGAGAGCGCAACCACCTTCTTAAATGTAACAGAAATAGAAGTAAGAAAAATATTGCAAGATGTAAGAGAGGCAAGCATTAGCCTCCAGGACCTCACAAACAAAATCCTGAAAGATATAACACCTAGAGTCCCCAATCACATGACAGAGCAACTACCACCTGTCCCTATTTTAAAAACTGTAATTGCACAATCTAAAAAAGCCACAAGTGATATCACACCAGCTCCAAGAAGATGCCAAGACATACACATCCCTGAACATTTAACAATTACAAATAGGCCATTATTATGACATTGGGGTCTGACTGCGAGGTAGCTGTGTCAGAAGTCTGGAGAATGCTGCCAAGCCGGCGGCATCCCGACTGCCACATTTGAAGTTTAATGCCATGCTGGCAGTGTGCCGGTAGCATTCTTGGGGTGGCGATAAATGAAAAGATTTGAAAATGAACAAAAAACAAATGTATATAAATATGATGTAGCTGATTCTTTTATAATGAAGCAATATTTTATTATTTTTACTTGAAGAATATATGTTTCAAAATGTAAAACTATACAATATTTAAACATTATATACAAATAAAAATAGAAAAAGGTGTGACAAATCTTTATCATTTGGGAAGGTGTTGGAAACTAAACGGGTGACATTTACTACTCCACTCCATTCTAACCATATTGGGGGAAGGTGTTGGTCACTAAATGGGTGACATTTACTATTCCCACTCCAATGCAAACCAGTGTGGCGAAGGTGTTGGACACTAAAGGGGTGGAATTTACTAAACCCACTCCAATCTAAACCAATTTGGGGTAGGTGTTGAACACTAAAGTGGTGATATTTACTATTTCCACCCCAAACTCTAAACATATTAGGGGAAGGTGTTGGTCACTAAAGGGGTGACATTTACTTCAATCTAAACCAATTTGGATAAGGAGTTGGACACTAAAGGGGTGACATCTAATATTTCAACTCCAATCTTAGGGCCTCATTATGAGTTTGGTGGTCCTCCTGTCGGCCCGCCACACCGACAAGAGGACCGACAAGCCCGTAGTGTACCCACCTGCCAGATTACCAGTGTAATCCATGGTGGGCGGGAGGTGCTGCAGTGGTCTCATGACGGTTGTCTGTTAGGCTCATGAGAGAGCCTAACATTCAGACCACCACAGTGAGAGTGCCGACTGCACATTTCTGAGCAGTCTGGCGTACACCATGTTATGCATGCCACACCGTGCAGAAATAGGAGTGCAATTACAGGGGGCACAACCTGTGCACTCCTGCATGCACCCCCTGGGCCAGGAGTGGCAGTGGGTCCTGTTAGGTTCTCTGCAGATTTAGCGATCCTGTGGCAGTCTGACCGCCACACTCAAAATAATGTGGGTGCAGAAGTGGTCAGCCCGCCACCGCCAGTACAGCGGTCCTGTGGACTGCTGAATTCATAAGAAAACCCTTTACCAGTTTGGGAGAGATGTTTGACACTAGAGGGGAGACAGTTACTATCCCCCCTCCAATCTAACCATATTGGGTGAATGTGTTGGTCAATAAAGAGGTGACATTTACTATTGCCACTCCAATCTAACCATACTGGAGGACGGTGTTTGTCAATAAGGGTGTAGCGTTTACTATTGCCACTCCAACCTAAACCAATTTGGGGAAGGTGTTGGACACAAATGGGTGGCATTTACAATTCCGACTCCAATTTAACCATAATGGGGGAAGGTATTGGAGACTCAAGAGTTGAAATTTACATTACAAAACATTTTACATAACATATTACAATATAAAAATGTTACACACACAATCAATATATTCTCACATATTTTGTTTTACATACAATTAACTAAACTAGTATCTAAAACACACTAATCTAAACTTTATGAATATATATTTATATTTTACATTTAAAAATTACTATTTTAAATACTATTAGCAAATAATATATTGCTCAAAATATTTACTGACATTCATAAATTTAAACAAATTACATTAAAATAAATTCATAACCCAAAAGTAAAAATTACAAATGTAAACAAATGTATATACATTTTCTTTTTAAAAAAGTCTCAAATAAATGAATTGAAAATTAAAATTCAGTTTTCTATAAACAAAATTAAACATTTGTATACAATTGTAATTATTTAAAGAAATGTAAAGTTTTTAATTTTAACAAAATATTATACTTAATTATTTTATATGTTTTAAATATGTTATAATATTACATTTCTTCTTATTAAAAACTATGTAATACCTTTATAATATATCTTTATTAACATCATATTAAAATACATAAAAAATATTAATAGAACCACATATATCTGACAATTCTGAATTATTAATTCGCATATAGTTAAAATTATCACCTTACAATTTGAGTTTGAAACATACATTTTTTGAAAATCTCCCCACCCTTAATGCAAAAAAACCCTATATACCACAACTAAAAAAAATATATTTAAAAGTTGTTTATTTACATGATTACAAATAAAAATACATATTAAAATTACTAAAAATACAAAAAATAAACAGATACAATCAAACAAACTACACTACATTACAAACTCATTAACACTTACAAACCATGTTAAATACAGTGATATTTTCTGCATCCATATTTTTAGAATGATATTAAAAACAACAATAAAAACAAAAATGTTACCTTCGATATTCCTATTCATAATATTTTTGATGTCCCGATATTCTGTACACAATATTTTTGTATCAGAGTATTATTTTTCCAATAATATGTCCGAACACTCATCCCCACACCTCTTTTGCGTAGAGTCTGCAAACATGATGCAAGCCTCTTTTCCATGAGGCTCGACTCTGCAGGAGTGCTCAGAGCACTTTCTCCAATAGTTAGATGTTGCTCTGTACCTGATGCTTGAGGCATCCACAACCAGGAGCAGCAATTTGGTAGTATTTCAAAGGCAGGTGAATTCTGGTCAGAAGACTTCACTTGTTGAACGGGCTGGGCGGGGCACCCATAGACTTTTGAAGACGATGAGTGAAGGCTGACATTGTGGTCTGGAGTTTCAGTAGATGGACATGCCGAGAATGTGTTTACTGTGTGCAGAGGCGTACTCACCTATAAGGCAATCTGGCAGTTCCAGTAGGGCTCATCTGATAGGTCTGTGGGACTATTTTTTGTCTGTTTTAAGGTCTGGTGGGCCGGTTTTTGTTATTGATTTTCCTGATATTACCACAGACACTGCCTGCAGCAAGCAAGGGTGGATACAGTTTCCTATATCTGGGAAAACAAGCTTTTCAGATTCTCTTTACAACTTCAAACCACCTGAATTTGCAAACATGGGTCGCTTTTTTACCTACCTGAGTCGCTAATAGGGGACACTTCAATTTCATGCTGGGGTCTATTTTCTGCCTCAGCCTAACCCTCATAGTTAAAAAAACATGCAAGTTCAAGGGAAGTGCACTCCTGAACACAGTGTGGATGCGCCATCTTGGAAGCTAAAGCACAAAGAAACATCTTCAACCCACATGCCTATTTCAAAGCTGTAAGAGTGATCCACGGAGATGGGTGCCTTAAACATCAACTAAAAATCTACTTTGAACAAGACCATAATGAATGGAGAGGGCCAATGTGACCATAATGCCCATCCTGGCAGGCCAGTGCATGCCCCTGCACCAGTCTCTTCTGCTCCTGATCTAGACATGCACATGGGTCCGAAAGTACACTCATGCTGCCCGTCAATTAACACTCTGCACCATTGATGGCAGTCCTCTGATGGGCATTGTGGATGGGTGTATTACCAATTAGTTTGTAGCAACAACTAAAACTGAATTCAGGTTGAAATGCTCCCTGTTTCTCCACTACAAGGGAGAAGCTACATATGAAGAAGCAATTTAATAAAGGAATCTATAAATCAAATAAACTTTGATGAAGTGTCCTGGAATTTAATGAATAAACAAACAAGAAATTCACACATTTATTTGCCTATGTCCAGCAGTGTGCAGAGGTACCAACCCCTGATTTCGATGACCATCTTCTTTATCTTTTACAAAGGTCTTCAGATTTTGCTCAGGAATGGTCTGTCTGACACTCTAGAGTAATTTAAGTTGATAGCGTGTGCTCCTAACCATAGCACTGATATGGATTGGAGGTGAAGGAGCTTATGTAAAAAAAAAATCAACCACTTTGCTCAGTTGTTGGTAGTAGGATTGTAGTACAGGATGCTAAATGAGTCAATTCACAAAGGCATTCTCCCAAGATCCACCTCTCAGACACCCCCAATGACTCCCTCATTTGTATATTCAGTGGTGGCAGTCTTCCAAAGGTAACTGGTATCACTGCCACACACTGGAGCATCAGCTACCTGGAAGATCCCTAGCGTTCCCTTAAGCTTTCCTCTAGCAAGTCCAATGTAATTTTGCACATGCACTTGCAAGAGCGTTAACCATCACAGTCCCAGACAGCATGACTTGAGCTTAACGTGAGGTGGTGGTTGCAGGGGGGGCCCACCGGCACTCATTTTTGGAGACTGGCACTTATTTTTGTTCAATAGACCTTGCCCAGAGCAAATTAGAGAAAGCATACGAGGAGAAAGAAAGAGGAAGGGAAAGGGAAAGATGGAAAAGAATAAGCATGGGCGAATTTTGCGAATCTCGCGTTCGCGAATTTTGCGGATTTGCGAACTCGCAATCCGCAAAATCCGCGAATTCTCGCGAATTTGCGGATTTTTTTTTGTGTTTGCGCGGGTTTCTGCCAGTTCGCGAGGGTTTTGTACAATTTCGCAAATTGCGAACTTACCTGTCGGGTCGCAAGTTTCGCGAACTTGTTGTTTCTACGTGTCCAGCCTGTTTGGGACACTCTTCTTCATCACTGCCACTCTCTGTCACCACTGCCACTCTCTGACTACTCATGCCACCCTCTGGCCCACCCATGCCACCCTCTGTTTCATCACAGCACCCTCTGGTTGTCCAGTCAGTGTACATTATTGTGGCAACGCAAGCACACCTTCCCTGCCTCAAGTGACCTGAATTAATTTGGGGCTGATTAATGTGTCACAGAATATTTTTTTAGCTGGCACCTGCTTCCTTAGTGCTTCCTGATTAGTGATCTTTTGCACTTGCTAAGTGCTTTCATTGTTGCAAAATTAGTTACAACACCTGCCCTGCCCCAACTGACAATAATGAATTAGGGGCTGATTAATGGATTTGAACTTCCAGCCTGGCTCCTGCTTGTCTCCCTTAGCTGTAATTCAGGACCTTTGTGGCATATGTGTAACTATTCTGAGGTTCAGAGCAGGGTCACATAATAGTTGCAACTGGCAACTGAACTCTGGAGGGGCCCCTCAGGAAGCACTACAGGAAATGGCTACTAATGATGAGCCTGAACTTTTGAACCTGGTAAGTAGTTTCAGTTTTGCTAAGATCGTATTTCTGCAATTTTGCACTTATTCGCGGGGCGCAAAGTTGTACTGGGAAGCCGCGAACTCACGCGAACAGTGCGAGCAAAATCCGCTGCTCGCGGATTTGCGGATTTTGCGGGAGATTCGCGAATCTCGCGGATTGCGAATTTACTGAAAATCCGCAAAATCCGCGAGCGAAACGGATTTTCCGCCCATGCTTAGAAAAGAAACGTGCCTAAGAGAGATAGTAACAATGCGAAGAGCCTACAGGAGTAATATAAAGGGGCAGTGACAGTCTGGTGGCAGATTAAAGAGGCATGAAATGGAACCAAGACTACAAAGCCTTGGTATTTGGCACCTCAACCTTCAACAGCCCAGGCTGCCGGCTTCTGAGCAAAACATTCAGCCTGGAGCTTATTCTATTACAAATTAAGCACTGAGCATGACCCCAGTGTTTGTAGACCTTTCCCAAAACGCACTAATCCCGAGGCTTTTATTACCTCTAGAGGAGGTCCTTCGCCCATCTGGCCCATATTACCTGCAACTGACTACCGCTCAACGTATTCTTATTTTATTTGAGGGGGGCCAGCAGTGATTGCGGTACCATGAGCATCTGCTTGGTGTGCAGAAATCCTGCTCCTAAGGCAAGAGTGGGCTGACTTGATTGATGGCTTTCCAGATTGTGACCAATGCTCATTTTTTTACACTGTCCACAATCAGAGGTCAGTGTAAGTTACAATGTGTTGGGCCGTTATGCTGCCAGTGCTTAAGACTTGAAACTTGTTCATGAAGACTTGAAACTGCCATAATAGCAACATTTTAATTTTTGTGACTGCAAAGAACAATCTGCCGTTCCCATAAAAAAGGTAACAGCAGTAGTACAGATTAATTCCAATAATTGTACGAGCCACGGTCGCCCTATTCTTCACCGAAAGGAACAATCATAGTTCATCCAAGTACATGAATGTGGAAAGCACATGTTCAAGGAAGGATGCTAACTTAATTTCCCATTGTAAATTGGTTGTGTAAAAACCCAGTGTCCTGAACTTTTTCGTTAAATTAGAACTTTTTAAATTAGGAATTTTGAAGAGAAAAGTATATTTTTCTTTACTTTATCCTTTAAAATTGTCCAGCCCATGTAAGCTGTTGAGTTCCGGATACTGGTCCTGGCTAATTTTCGTGCTTTGATAAGATGTCATCATGTCAAATATAGGGGTTGCCCAGAAAGAAGCGGTGGGACATTTGGTTTATATCGCCACCAGTTTGGGGTTTTGAATTTTTAGATATAGAAATGTGGTGTGTGGCAAATCAGATCTTCGTCTTGTTAGAGAGGTACATCACTTCCTTGCAATAAGAACACACATTACAGACAACTCAAAGATTCAATTTGGCCCCCACATGGAGGACAGGATTCTATCTCCTCTCAAGATAATGGGCAGCAGAAACTACTGGACAGGGGCCAGATGCTGTTCGCATTCTAATAGCTATAAATACACCCAATACATTGTGTATAAAGGTAACAAAAGCAAAAACAAACATAAATCTATACATAAGGACAGACAACATGTAGTGGTAATTGGCGTTGGAAGACTGGAATCCATGTGTAGAATGTGATCACCGAGGAACAGGGAGAAAAGAAAAGTGCCAAGAGAATAAATTAAAAATGAGTCCTCTAGGAGCGTACATTGGACTAATGGAGCAGAAAGGCAAACACAAATGCTAGTCGGATATCAGGTACGGTAGAAGGTCATTATATAATAAATGACTCTGGGCTTAATTGTGAGTACTTTTGGGCTGCTCCAGAGTTATCACTACTGGGGCTTTGGAAAATCTGGGTAGGTGGAGATAATGGAGATTGCAAGTGGGTTCTTTAGGGTCCAATGAGTAATTGGCACTTCAGTGTTGCCAGAACTCACTTACCAACAGAAGGACTTCATTGAGATGTTGCCAGCTAATACAAGAATACAAAAAAGAGCATTTACCAAAAAGGTACTAATTTGGTAAGGTGAATGGAAGTATGAGGAGACACTGCGCATTACTGAGGGTTCCATTGAAGAAATCATTAAATACTACGTGAAGGTGCATTGGTAGCCATAAATATTAATTATTTGCTTTACTAAACAAACTTCAGACTGTTTGGTGTGACTTGCAGACAACTGACTTTCATGTTTCTAGATAAAATAGTGTTCTTCTTACCCTCTTTGGTCCAAACAAATTGTGATAGAGAGTTCGAAAGCGTTTGCGAGTGTAATTGCATCGATAAGCTCCTCCCATCAAGTACTCAATCACAAGGCCGATGTCAATTAAGCTGATCCTGTAATCTGGAGGTAGGTTTCCCTATCAAACAAATGCACAGATAAACAAACAAGCAAACACACATAAGACAAGGATACTGGTTAGTTCAGAGACTACTAGATATTTTCATTAACTAGTTTAGAGAAAGGAAATGGGAATGCATGGAAAAGAATGAATGTAGTATGCATTGTAAGTAATTCACCTTAAAATAGATCCAACCGAAACCTGGATATTCTCGCTTGGAAAGAAGACATAAGTAAATAAGAAAGTGTAACAAATTGTATTGATAAAAACATGTGTTAGTAAATTTTAAAAAGACAGTTTGTTTCTACAGATGAAAGGAGGTTAGTATTGAAAAAGGGAAACCACTTGGAAAAGGATGCTCTTTCGTCTATTATTAGAACTCTACATTGTAAATATTCTTTCCATTGCTCCCTGTGGCACATAGTTTCTGAGCCATTGTCTGCCTAACTTCTTGAGGATGAAAGATCAGTTCTTTTAACTTCTTTTGCTTATTGACTTTCAAAATCCACTTTCTCTAACGTATTCCACCTTAATATCCACTCCAGAATTTCGTTCTACTACAATATTGTGGAAATATAATGAACCAATATATTATAAAGCTATGTTTATATAAGTCAGTATAGGTTTACTTCAATTAACTCCAAATATATGTACCTTGATGATATCCATATCTTCAAGGTACAGAGATGTGGGGTTAAGAATAGAAAATCTATACTTACCTATATGCACTTACCTTCTCAATATGTTGTTCCTCAATATTTTAGCCATGTTATTTTGGTAGCACAAGTTTTTGTTGTCAATATTTCAACATGAAATCGTCTTTGAACCAAAAGTGGATATTCATCCATTGGAACTTTCTCTTCAGTTATTTTTTAAGCAATCACTCCATGGGAAGTGGTAGTTTATGAAACTATTTTTAACAATGTTTCACTTATTAAAGGAAATACAAGCCTTGGAACGCTAAAGTGACATTGGTGCTAAAGGACTCCTTTTGTTAAAAAATGAAGGGCATCTTTAAAATGTTTTTTCCTTACCTTTTTCTTCCCCTGAGTGTCTTTTGTCTTGCAAGATATGAGATTATTTTACCTTACGGAACATCCGTCACAAAATGGTCTGAGAAATCGATATATCTTATTGTCAGAAAATATTGTGTGAATGTTGTAAAATTAGACAGCAACTAACGCAAAACCCACGTAGTTATAAAGCTGTTAGGGCATTGACATGACAGCTTTCAGTCACAAACGAGGCACACTTCAATTCAATCAAATTCCAACTGAAATTGTTGAGCATACAGTAAGAACTGTCTGTCAACAGTTGAGTTTTACTAGACAACGTACATGGTGAAATCTGTTGGGCCCATTCTTAAAACTATGTTATGCACAAGGCACAATGTTTTAAGAAATCTAGCCCATTACTTGGTAATAAGACACATGGTTTGCGGTTAGTTAGGAATGGTGTCATTGGCTAGCATTCAATATGTCTCACCACAATAGAATAGACCAACATGTTTTTTCCTAAAAATGTGGCATGGGCACAAGTAAAAAAAAGAAAATGCTAAATGTGGCCAATTTGATCACCGGAAATACTGGACCTTGGTCTTTAGAAATTGCTGGCCATGAGAGAGGATAGTAACTCATTTAATGCACAGCACACAACAACAAACTCCTTTTAGAGTTCTGCTTGCTCAGTTCATGGTCCACACACTAGTTGTTCTGTTTTGCAGTTTCTAGAGCCTCATTACGATGGTGGTGGGAACCCCACCGTCAGGCCGTCATTGGCGATCCCACCAGCATCGAACCATGCAACACCCCTTGCCGCATTAGGATGGGGGGCGGATGGTCGGCTGGCGGAGAGACCACCCAACACTAATCCGACGGGCTGCATTAAGATGGCGGGCAGATGGTTGGCGGGCGGAGAGACCGTCAAACACTAGTCCGACGGGCTCAAGAAGCCTATCGAATGGACTGTAATCCCTACAATGGTGGCGGTGTCTGCTCAGGCACCACCGTGGGGATTACAATGTCAGCTTCTGCCAGCCGTTTCATGGTGGTTAACGAACCATGAAAAGGCCGGCAGAAAGTGACTTGGGCCCATAGCGGGCCCCCTTTTACTCCTGGGCCTCCGCTGCAATGTAACTTTATCTCTTTATGGCAATGTTACACTAGGCTTGATCTTGCCTAGAACTGGCCCTCAAGACAAGAAACGTTACTTTCTTCTGCATATTAAAATCATCCGAAAAGATCAGACTGTCAGTAATTTATGTTCAGTAGCAGCTTAGACTCTGGAATACAGCATATTCTGCCTCTGGAGTAGTGGCAGTAAGGATTGCTGACCATTCAAAGTATGTTTGAAAACAGTGCCTCTATCCTTCAATTTACAAATTATGTGGTAATTGTGATGGCTCTTATTTGGGACCGCCCATCTTTAAGGAGGCGGTCCCAGAGGGCAAATTAGGATGCAACTGCCACTCTGGCAGTCGCATTGCCCATGTTTTGTATTGCAGTGGGTGCTGCGTTCTGCAGCAGCCACCGCTATACAACACAGACACCCCACACATATCCCTGCACTGCATGGCAGGCAACATGCGGTACCTACCACATGGTGTAGGGATATGTAGGGGGGCCTTTTACACAAGGTTAGGGAACCTGAATGGGAACCCTAGGAGGGTAGAAAGGTCATCAATGAAGAGGATTGAAGGGATAGGTCCTCCCTGACATATACTCAAAAACACAAATGTTTCCCCCTGGAACGTTGATGGGTCCTTTGGAAACAGTGAAGAAATGGGGGGTGGTCAGTACACCAGGTGGCAACAAACCCACCACTGTGGGTGGGAAGGTAAAGTGACCCTTTTCTTTATGCAACCCTCACTCACTCTAGTAGTGACATTATTCATCATCGGGTTCACCCCAAATCCTAAAGGTGAGGATGGGCTCAACCATATTCCAAGGAGCACATATGAAGAACCACAGGAACTTCAACATCCTCCCATAGAAAATAATTCAGGCAGGTTCTTAAAATTGAATCCTAAATGACATTTGGTTAATTTGATTTCATGTATTTTGCCTTAAAAAAAAAAAAAAAAAATATATATATATATATATATATATATATATATATATATATATATATATATATATATATATATATATATATATATATATATATATATATATATATATATATATATATATATATATATAATAAAGAAAATACATATGGCAAAATGTTGTAATACCCATGCTACTGTTGTTTTATAATAATTACATTAATTTAAGGTAGTACTATATTTACATGTTTCTAATTTTTAATACATTAATAAATATAAAATTTTTCATTATGTGGGATTTTCATACCAAACCTTTAAAACATAATTTTAATATAACATATTTAGATTTATTCAAAATTAAGTGAATAGTGCTGTAGCATGTTTGTATTTTTTACTACATTAAAATACATATATCCTTCATTTATATTATTATTTAACATACAATATTATTACTGTTTTTTTCAAGTTACATTTGTTTTTGTTTAATTTTACTACACTTTACCACAGGAAGGTTTACACCCCATTTGCTGAGAACTCTGCCTATAAGTAAATAGTTACTAGTATTGAATTTCCACTGAAGGAAAAGCCAAGGGATATTGAAAAATGTAACGTTGAAGAGCAGAGTACAAGCCAGCCAAACGGATTAGAGGTAAAGAGATACAAAAATGAATCTTGGGGGAAGTTTCTCATGGCTGGTAGAATCAAACATTAGAAGGAAGCAACTCAATGCTCCACTGGCCGCACAGTTGCTTGATGCCTCTTGGCAGTCAAATTATTCACCGTATTATTATAATCCGATTATTTCCATTGTTAAGCTATTCATCATGTATTTAATCTGAAAACTTCCACCTTTTCCGTTAGTCCACACACGGGTAATTATGCCATTTTCTAGATTCCAATGTACATGCTGTGCCCATCCAGACCTCTTGCATAAACATGACAGATGCAGGGGGTTCATCCAAAACAGCGTTTATTAAAAATTCACTGAACCCCCCCAATTTTGGTAGAATCAAAGACACCTGTGCTTTCTGGCCTGTAGCCAATAATATTAAATCTGCAATTATAAAAACAATTCTGTAATTACCACCATTAGCCCTGAGGACCGGGTAAACCATTTCAAAGGATTATGGCTCTGACAATCCCAATTAGCACTGTGATGAGGAGAAGGTAGTATTTTCCCTAGTCTTGGAGTTTACCTTTGACGAAATTACGGAGGCTACCATTAAGAGCCCATCAAATAAGGCACCAGGGCTGGATGAGGTGCCCATAGACCCGTATAAATCCATAATGAAATTTTGGGCACCCTTGTTGGGCACATTTGTTTTAATACCGTCATCATATCCGGACTCCTAGAGTTTTGGCACACTGCCATCATTGTGCCAATATTTAAAAAGGGCAGCCCTCAATCACCAGGTTGTTTTCAGCCGATATCTTTGCTGGATTCAGCAATGACACTGGCAGGGAGAGCTGTTTTGAAGTGCCTACTAACTTGGGTCAGGGAGATGGACATGCCGTCTGAGGGGCAGTACGGGTTTCGCGAGGGGCTTGGCACGGTGGAGCAATGCCTGAATCTACAAATGCTGATTGGCAAATATACTATCCCACCCAGGGCTCCTTGCCTCATGGAACGGTTCTGCCCCTTCGAAAGAGTGGTAAAATCTAAGTTGTGGGAGATTCTGATTAAAGGTGGATGGCGACTAAGTGGAATTTTTGCAGCCCCTCCATCATGACTTCTCTGTAAAGTATGTCCCTTGTGAATCTTCGGATAGTTTAAAGCTGGGAAGAGGGTAGGCACGGGCTGCATTCTGGCCCCAAATATTGTTCCTCTTGTATATCAATGGTCTAGGCACAACCATGTCTGAAAATGGTTTGGATGCCCATTAATTGCCAATAAAAAGATCCCAGTCCTGCTCTATGTGGACTACACTGTACTACTTTCCAAAAACTCTAATGGGTTAAATATTTTGTTCCAGGAGTTTGTTATTTTTGTGGGGTCTTGGACTTGTCACCAACTGAACCAAAACCTTTATTATGGCGTGCAGTCCTATGCACCACAAGATGCAAGGAGTGCATCTACTGGGTCATCCTGTCAATATTACTCAGGAGGTTTCTTATTTCTGTGTTGTTTTTGAGTAGAGGGGAACTGGGGACCTTTTATTGCCAAAGTGCACCAGAGATTTGTGAGTTCAGCCTTGTATTTCTTTAATTTAGCCTCCTGGATTGGTAAAAAATGGTGGTTCATCCGCTGGAGATGTTCAGAAGGAAGTGTCTCCCCATTCTCATCTATGGGTTGGGTATATGATAATATTCCCATAACAATTTCCTCCAGGGACAATTTAGGCAGCTGCTTTACTGGAGGAGGTTGAAGTACTCCCAAGATCTGCAAGATTATCGTGGAGCACTGGAGGAAGTGGTAACATTGGACAGATCTGGAAAAGGTATGTGGCTATCATATATCCTTAGGTGGCTGGTACAAATCAGATTGAAGGAATATTGGTCTTCCTCAGCTGATACGCTGTATTTGTCTAGAGTTGCACTTAAGGAAGCGTACTGGGATTACGTGTATCTGGGCGAATTCGAGAATGTGACTGAGGGGTCTCTCTCGTCCCGCTTCTTATATTTTACGCCTTTTTCCCAATGAGAGACTTTTTTTAAACTTATCAACCTGTTAACTGAAAAATTCCTTCTTCTTAAATTCCGCTACGGCACTTTAACTTTACTATCACTATAAGCTAAATGGAATCAATTGACCACACTGAGTAATGTATGTCCAGTTTGCCAACAGTCTGACAAATCTTTAGTGCACTTTGTTTTTTTCTGTCCGGGCTATACTTCCCAGGAAATTGTGGATTATTCCTCTATGCAAGCAACTTGGCTGCTGCAAACTCGAGGTTGCCATGCGGCTCCTCCATACAGAATCCAATCAGATAGTTGTTAGTGTGGTATTCAAGTTTCTGTATTGGAGCTGGTCAAATAGAATGTAAACTGACCGCCGGTCTAGGCTGCAGGGCAATTATGGTGTTATATGGCTGCGGACCTTGCATGGCTTCGTAAACCCCATTGGGATACGTGTTTGGCAGCGGTTCTGGCCACTATACAGTGGGAGTTGGTGCTCAAACAGGTAAAGTGAGTGTCTCGCAACCCTCGCCTGTGCAGTTTACCCAGTTTGATTACTTACATCATACTTACCTAACACCACACTGCCTCCATAAGATGTTCCCGGGAGTGGGCCCCTGAAATGGGTATCACGATGCAGGTATGGGTGCAAGTTATGGCCCACATCTCTGCAATAGTGGATTTATAACTGCCTACTGGTCCTCTACTCTGTCTAGAGGGTGTCACCAAGTGCACAGACCGTCCCAAACATGACCTGAAATTGGCTGACCTAGCTGTGGTCCTCTTCAAGCACCTCATAGCTAAGTCACGCAAGGCAGCGCATCCACCCCCTGGATTGACTGCTGGCTTCAGTAAGTGCTTTGATTGGCGACTGCCGAAGCTGACGTCATGGCACATGACTCGCATGCACGAGGGGAGGGGTGCCGCCACCCTACGGGACACCCATGTGCTTAAGCTGCAAGACAAAGTAGATGCCACCACATGATCATTGGCAAGAGAAGTGTCGCTCCAAGGGCATCTGACCCTCATGGGTTTCTTATGGGTTTCTTAGCCCAGTGGCGCCCTGATTAGAGATCAGACTACCCCTGCGCACAGGACGGTACACCGCCCTTAGACGCCCTGAGGTCAGACAGGCAGAGAGAGTGCGCTCATTAGCAGCCATATGAAGATGCCCTTGAAACTACCCCCATGTTTCTTTTCTTTCTGTTATCATACGGATGGTACCTCTGAATCCCCACTGCCGCCCCCACAACTACCCAGATTGTTTACACACGTCTTTGATTGTATTATTGTTGATTACTATTATAAGAACGGATATGTACGTATGGCATTATTTTGGGGCTTGTATAAAGTTAACCCACCTCCCTTGCAGGGAAGCTGAAGCTGAACTGGGGACATTTGATCTACTTATAATATATATAACATGTTTTTTTTCCTAGTCACCTGGTGTCCTGAAGTAATGTTCTTGTTGTGTTATCGATATTGCCCCAAAGGTTAATATGATTACTGCTGTATGTCAAGATATTGATCATTGCTGTACCAATTTGAAAATGTCAATAAATAAATATTTTTAAAAACTGAATAAATATGGAGTTACTACAGCTTTGAATGACATTTTTTGCTATTTTTTTCTTTTTAAATGCGCATTTGGCTTTTTCTTTCTAGCCTTGCTGACACATTGCATAGCACATTTTGATGGTGGTGATGCATTTTGGGAAATCACGAACTAATTAAGGTCTGTGTATACCATCTTCAAAGGTTGCCTCTTGTAGCCTACATTTGACATGTTCTCCATATTTACTGAACATTGATCATATGCAGAATATCTTGGTGTGAGAAAAAGCAATCTTTGAAATTGATGAATAGTGGATGCTTCTAAGAATAGAGAGGAAGGCGTAGACGTTAGTTAATTAACACGAGAACTGAAATGGCTTTGAATATGTGTAATGTTGTAGCAATTTGCGTCGTGCTTGTGGTATACTGTGGCTCGAGTGTAGCATCATGGTTAATGCTACACATTTGCATAAAAAGAAGGCAAGAACCATAAAAGTTGTCCACCAGCATCAGGTGATTAAAGTGATTAAAGTGTCCATCTTTATTCCGCAAGGGCCAGGGACAAATCAGATTTTAGGTGTAAGCAATGACCACGAGCATGATTCATAAATACATTAATTTATTTTTTTTATTTTTATTTTTTTATTAATTTTTATGGCAGAGGTAAATTACACAAACAAATACAATTGCAGCAGTCAAGAAGGAAAAAGAAAACAAATAATTGAAAAAAAAAAAGCAATTATATAGCACCCAATAAAACACTAAGGCACATACAAATTCATTAGGATACTTCTGGAGATGGGAGACCCCCTCTCATATCACATAGTCAAATAACTAACACTTAATACATAGATAGCTTTTTCAAATCCAAGTTTCAATCGGGGACCATAATTTTTGAGCAAAGATCTTTCTTTTCCGCCCCTTAAATTTATAAACCGCCTTTTCCATCCTGTATATATTTAACAGTTTAGATTGCCAATGACTAAAAGTTGGGGGGTCCTTATCTAGCCACCGTGAAGTTATACAAGATCGAAATACTGCCATGGTTATAAATAGAAAACCTTCTTCAGCTGCTGACAACACTTCAGATTCAGTTTGAATTCCAAAAATTATAAGTGCAGATGATAAGATCACATTAATATTCATCACAATATTTAGAAATTCTTGAATTTTAGATACAAATTGCGTCAGTTTCGGACAAAAAAAAAACATATGGTTTAGGTCGGCTGCAAAGAACCCACAACGACTGCAGCATGTGCCCTTTAGTGCGTTCCACTTTGCAAGTTTTGAAGGTGTATAATACAGGTCTAAGGCAGACATAAAATGCTGACTTTTAAGAGAGCCATTAACTAAGACTCTATTACATATCTCAAAAGCCCTAGAAACATCTATTCCCTTGATTCCCAAGCTTTTTTGCCACTTCTCATCATAAAAAACTAAATCATCTTGCATCCTGTCTAGCAGTAGTTGGTATACAACACCAATTCGATTTTTCTTTCTGCAGCTCTCTAGGACATTTTTTGTCTGCATTGAGTCAGTGTGTAATAAATTATTGGTTTCCAGAAAGCTACGAATCTGCAAGAATTTAAAAAAATCACCCCTTATAAGTCCAAATTTTTCCTGTAGTTCTGAGAATGAAACAAGAGATCCATTTTGATATAGTTGCCCCAACACATAAACCTGCGAGACTTGCCATCGAAGCATAGCGGGATCCGCGAAGATCCCAGAAAGAGGACTATTCCCATAAAGCGGCGTGTAATAATTGAGTTTTGGTAAAAGATGAAATTTCTTATTTATTTGTTTCCATATCTGAAAAGCGGATATCATTATCTTAAACTTTGTTTTTTTATAATAGCTCGGTTCAAAAAATTTCACCAGGCATTGTCGCGCCTCCTCCCCCAGCAGCATTTCATATATAGATGGTGTCATGCATGTTTCTAAACTAAAATCATGAAATAATAGAATCCCCATAAGTCTAAGTATGACTGCCCAATAGTAAAGTCGGAAGCTTGGTATTCCCAGGCCACCGCGCAGTTTCGGCAAAATACACCACTTTAGAGACCTTCTGGTACGATGGTAGCCCCATAAAAATCTAGATACCATTCGATCTATTTTATTAAAAAGGGACGAAGGAAAGAAAAGTGGTATAGTGCGAAAAAAATAAAGAAATTTTGGAAAAATCAACATTTTCACCACATTTGTACGGCCATAAAGTGATAAATGCAAATTATTTAGCCTTTCTAAAGTCCTATTTGTAGAAATTAACAAAGGGTCCAAATTAAGCCCAACTATATCCTCCACCTTGGCCGAGATAGTTACTCCAAGGTATGTGCCTATGGGAGCTAGAGCTATACCGGTCGGTTGACCAACAGATGAGTGTAGAATTTGAGTTTTAGAGATGTTGAGCTTATATCCTGATAGTGCACCAAACTCCTGTGCCATTTCTATAATTTTAGGTATAGCTAAAGCAGCATCTAAGGTCACAATGGCAACATCGTCTGCATAGGCAAAAACCTTGTGATCAACATTATGCACTTTTACTGGTGGAATCCCTGTTTCTTTAATAAGTTTGTTCAAATATGGCTCTATATAGAGTGCAAACAGTAAAGGGGAACAGGGACAGCCCTGCCTTGTCCCCCTGGTTATTGAGAAAGAATCAGAGATTTCTATACCTATACGAATCGCTCCTTTAGGACTAAAATAAAGCGCCTGTATGGCCATAATAAATTCTAGCAGAAGACCCTTCCAGGCCAGAACAGACCACAGGAATCTCCAGTCAACCCTGTCAAAAGCCTTTTCAGCATCTAGCAGGATAACCCCGACTGGAGATTCCGTGGCCTGTGCCCAGTCTAACAATGTAATGACACGCCTTATATGATCTGTCGTGTCTCTGTTCTTGATAAAACCATGCTGAGTCTTAGATACTAAATCAGGCATCATATTATTTAATCTATTGGCCAAAAGTTTTGAGAAAATCTTACTGTCTGATGTAATAAGGGATATTGGTCGGTATGAACCTAGTTCTTTGGGATCCTTACCTTTTTTACTAAATACTACAATTGTAGCCATGGACCATGAGCTAGGTGGGTTCCCTTGGAAAGCTTGATGGAATATCTTAAGTAGCTCTGGTTTGAGCATATTCCTATAGGTGCGATAAAATTCAAGAGGGATTTGGTCTGGCCCCATTGCTTTCCCCGCGTCAAGACTAAGAATTGCATTTTCAATCTCCTCCCATGTAATAGGAGCTGATAAAAGAGCTCTATCATCTTCGATCAGCGGTGTATTTTCGATATACCTCAAATAATCCATTGGATCACTAGCTTTATTAATTTCGTTATGGGTGTCGTTATATAATACCTTATAAAAACAGCTAAATGCCTTTAGTATCCCTGCTTTAGTCTCCTGAAATACTCCATCTAAGTCCTTAATTCCCACTATTTCATTTAACGTTGCTTTCTGTCTGAGCCGTTGAGCTAAGATCCTCCCTGTCTGCTCACTGTATTCATAACACTCAGCTCTGTGTTGTTTATATTTAACCGCTACCTGGTCTGCTACATATGAATACAAAATGGACCGCTCAATAACTAAAAGTCGCTGAGCCTCATCAGAGCCTTGCTTGTCTCTAAGGGCAGAAGCTAGATTAACTTCAGCCTCCCGGATTTTATCTAATCTATCTTTAAAATCGGCTTGGCCCTTCTTACGTTTAAAATTGGAATAACTGATTGTTTCCCCCCGCACAATAGACTTAAAAGTATCCCAGACAACTTGTATTGAGGCCGTCCCATTGTTCCGCTCAAAAAAATCCCTAATTATTCCAGCCATAAATTGAAGATATTCTTCATCAAGTAGTAGATTTCTTTGAAATGACCACTGTATATCAGGTCTACCACATTTAGAAGGTAAAAATAATTCCATTATAACTGGATTATGGTCAGAGACCAGTTGTGGTAACACCTCAATCTTCACGTTCTCAATAAACGAAGAAGAAACAAAAAAATAATCTAAGCGGACAAACTTTCGGTGAGGGATCGAAAAAAAGGTATAGCCTGGGTCATTAGCTTGCAATTTATACCATACATCCACTAACCCGTTTCCTAGTACTAATTCTCTTAGAGCTCTATAAGTCCTCATTTTACGACCAGTATATTTCCTCTCAGACCTAATATTCCAATTCGCCTCGATGTGAATATTCAAATCCCCACATAGAATAATAGGCTGAGGCCAAGTTGAAATTTCTGCATTAACAATATTAAAAACTTCGTTATCGTCCAAATTGGGGCCATAGATACAGCAAACCGTAAATTTATGCCCTTCCACGACTAATTCGGCGAGGCCCCATCTACCCCATTTATCTGCTAAAGTTCTAAGACATTTCCCCACCCCTTTCTTCATACAGATTGCAATGCCTCTTTTAACACCCATTTGTTTTGAGGTGACTAGAAGTTCAAGCCCCAGATTTTTTAAAAGGGCTCGTTTATCCCAGGGAACATGAGTTTCTTGTATACACAAAAAATCAACACCTAAAAGCTGTATTATTCTACGAAGAATCCCTACTTTTTTCGGGTCGTTGAGGCCATTGATATTTAAGGTACAACATTTTATTTTCTTATCCATCCTGTAGCACTAACCAGAAAAAAGCAAAAAAATCAGCAAAACGTAATATGTGTCTTAATGTCTGCACACTAGTAACTACCTCTGCCTTACACCCCCACCACCAACCCCATCCCCAACCCCACCACCCCCCTCCCAACCGGAACCCCCCCCCCCCACCCTCCCCATCATATGAGGCTCAGGAACTACCAGTTCCTGTAAAAGATGGAGTACCGCGTCCCCTGCCCTAGAGACCCCCTCCGGAGGTAGAAGGAGAACAATTCATGCATATGCGATATCTGTGAAAACACAAAAGAGAAAAAAGATACACACTAATCTTCTTAGAATAATCTAATACAGCAACATTGCCAGCTCAAAAAATATGCATTATGTCCTAGAGCATCATAGAGTGTCCAAATATTCCTTAGCTTTAACTTCTGTCAGTCAGTCAGTCAAAATGCACTTTATTCGATTTTTGTTAAAATCATAAAAGGCAAGAGAAATACATACATTAAAAACATTTCAAAAATACCCACAATTCATTTTGTTTTTACACAGTGTCCGTAAAAGAGTCACTTAATTAATCACCATGATATATAAAATAAAGTTACAGTTAATATATTGGTTTTTAGTTTAAAACAGTACAGTTCTAGGGATTCTTTTGTTTCTTCCTCTATATGCGGCTGTTAGAAAACTTGCTACACAAAAAGTGACGTGTGCATCCGGTAATCTTTGAAGATAAAGCAAGGCTGGTCTCACTTGTATGAAGCCAAGAATTTTCAGGAGGGGAATTAGATATTTTCTCCTCTCCGTGTTATGAAATGCACAAAAAAACTGAAAATGGAGAGTGTCCTGATTAGAAAACTGGTCACACTCACACGGTGGTGCATGCTCCGGTTTACCCCACGTGGGGAAGGTGCCTAGTGAATAGTGGATCAGGTTCATTCTAAATCTGGTTAGCAAAAATCTGTGCAAGGGTTTAGAAACATATTGCAGGTATGGTTCCATCGAGGGGGAAGAGGACAAAACCAAGTGTGCTCTTACTAATGGTTTGTTAACTTCAGACTCCTCTCTCTCTAAGCGTGTCCTCCCCTGGAATTCCTTCTTGATCCATGCAATGTCTGCTTTCCTAATTATTGACGGTGTTGTATATAGGTCAGGTCTCCCGAGGGCAGTGAATGATGACTTTATGTATCTCAACCAGGGTATGTTCATTGCCCCCTCCCTTGCAGTCACATCTTTAAGAATTGTATGGTTTAAAGACAGCTCAGTATTTAACCAGGTATTGGCCCAAAAAAGTAAAGGGGCCAATTTCAATCCATCTATAATATAGGGTATGCCAACTTCTTCATGTATGGAGTAAGTAGGTGTGGAGTTTGGAACCAACAAGATTCTTCTAATAATCTTATTCTCTACCCTCTGCATACTGTCCAGGTTGGTGTAACCCCACAATGCTGCACCATATGAGGCTATAGAAATGCATTTACTTTTGTAAACTTTTAACACAGCTTCCATTGGTTTAGCCCCTAGTCTTTTAGTGAAATCCATCAGGGCTGCTGTGGACCGGGCTAAAGAAATATGCTTGGCCTTAATTTGCGGGACCCAGGAGCCCTTCTCATCAAACAGGACCCCTAAGTATGGAAAAACAGGGACCCTGGAGAGAACCTCGCCTTTACAGAAAAAAGTTTTTGTGTGTGATTTATTTTTCTGCGGACCCACGATCATTGTGTGCGATTTGGTCACATTGATTTTTAAATCTAATTTAGCCATAAAGGAACCAAAAAGCTCCAAAAGGGTCTGTAGACCAATGCCCGTGCGGGCGATGAGAACAGCATCATCCGCATATAGGAGAGCCGGAATCTGCTTCCCACCTACCCGCGGGACATCAGCGTTGCCTGCTAACAAGAACTTTCCTAGATCATTAATATAAATGGTGAATAAAAGTGGGGCCAAAATGCAGCCTTGTCGGACACCCTTATTTGACCTAAAGCTGTCAGAACATCGCCCTTCCCTGGTTACCCGGACCTTCGCAGTAAGTCCTTGGTGCAAACTTGCTATGAGGGCCACCAAGGAATCCTCGATACCAAGCTCACGGAGTATAGCCCAGAGCTTGGCCCTATTAACCAAGTCGAAGGCCGAGGAGAGGTCCATAAAAGCTAAATATAGTGAGCCCTCCCCGACCACCGTGTACTTAGATATTAGGAGATGTAAATTTGAGCATTGCTCTAAGGTTCCCCGTTTTTCCCTAAAGCCATATTGAATCTCTGCGAGGCCCCCACAGAGCTCCAGGTTTGATCTCAATTTAGTCAATAGTACTCTGCCCAGGATCTTAAAGGCAGAGTCTATTAAATAAATTGGGCGGTAGCATCCCGGATTCTCCCTATCTCCTTTTTTAAAAATGGGTACTATGACAGATGTATTCCAAGTTTCTGGAAAACATCCATCATTTGTTGCCCTAAAAACATTTGTGAGGACTTTAGACCAGGTGGTTGGGGAGTATATAAAAAAGTCTCTCGGGACTCCATCTGGTCCCGGAGCCTTATTCTTCGTGGAGTCCGTTATAGCTTTATATACCTCCTCCTCGCAGAATTCTACTGCCGCTAGCCCACTGGTCAGTCCTATATCGTTTCCATTCACAGAGTCATTACCGCCGTATATGTTTTTAAAATGATCAACCCATTTCTCATCACTGATAATGCAGTCCGAGATAGTGTTAATCTCCCCAGAGAAGAATTGGTTATTTATAATGTCCCAGAATCTCTTACTATTACGTAGTATATCCACGTCAAGCAAGTCATTCCAGGCATTTTTTTTAATTGTGTTTTTCCTATTTTTGATAGCCAATTTATACTCCCGTCTTAATTTAGAGATTAAGGTTTTATCCCTCGGCTTTGCTTTAAGTGCATTTTTCAGGTCTTTATGGGCTTTAGAGCAATTTCTGTCAAACCATTTATGAGGCTTGGGTGGCAAATTGGATTTGGGAACTGTGAGTTCTTTAGCTATTTGTGAGCAAATAGAGTTAAAAGCTAAAACAGTCTCTTTACTAGTGGCATTTTGGTCTAGACAAATACACATGGGTTCCTCTATCTTTGGGCACAGGGAAGCCATGAAGGTTTCCTGGACCACCTTACCCCACTTAAGCCGTCTGCCCTGGTCACTGGGCACCGTCGATGTGCAAGCCCTAGGAGTACCCAGGTGTTTGCTCCATAAGTCACTCCAGTGAACCTGTGCAGAGACTGGATTGTGGTCACTATGTGGGGAGGCAGTTACCTCATATATCCCCATCTTAGAGGTTAAGCCCTTAGAAACAAAAATGAAATCTATCACAGACCCACTTTCAGACCCTTTATAAGTGGGCAAAGATTCGTCACTACCAGTGCTGAGGGGTTCAAACATATTAAGGCTAGCAAGGAAAAATTCAAGCGCCTCCCCCGCTTTGGTGTGAGCAAAGTGCAGATTGCCACTTTCAGTCTGACCCTCCAGGTTGCCTAAGTTACATTTTAAAACACATTTTTGAATGTTAAAATCACCTAAAATTATGAGATCGAAATTAGTGCAAGATTTTTGACTGTAATCGTTAAGAACATTTTCCAAATGATCCACATGGGCTGTGTCTGTTTGTCTAACCCAGGAATTATAGAAATTTGAGACCACTAGGACCCGCCCTGGTGAGATAGTCCACTCTACCATTAAAATGTTTGGGGAACCAGACTCTAGTTGTTTAAACGTCCCTGCCAGTTTAAGTGAGAAGAGGAGAACTAGTCCACCCTTAGCTCTTCCTGCACTACTTGGGGTTGCAGGTATAGTAAAACTTGTGAACCCATCCAACCAGAAAGTTGGTAAGGTGTCCCATGTTTCTTGGAGGGCGATTACGTGGTTGCTGGCTATGAAGTCTACCCATTTGGGATCTGGTCTTTTAGCTCTAGTGCCCGCCACGTTCCAGCTAAGGAACCGACATGGAGTGAGTTCCACCTCCCCTAAGGAAGCTAAAGGCGGTGTCTGAGTATGTGTTGGTTGTTTATTAACTGCAAGCATAGGATCCTCCGCCCTATCTATTTGGGTTTGCAGGGCCGAATGTCTTTGCCCCTCTAGTGTTTCTGCTTGGGCGCCCTTTTCTGTGATCACCTTAGAGGCCTTATCTGTTTGTCAATCCACCCCCTCTAGGCCGTTTAGACAATTAAACCGATTATAAATTGGGAGAAAAGGTGCCGGTCTACCCAAGATTGGCCAGGGATGAGAAGCCTGGTGACGCCCACTACTTCTGACTCTCTCCCATCTATCATGATTTGGGGGTGGGTGATGTGGGCCTGGGGTAATAGGGAAGAAGAAAGACACACGGAGGGTATGGAGGGTAGATTCCCTTGATATATTTTCCCCTTGGCATATATGCGACACCGTACCCCTGTCCCTGAAACTCACCAGAACACAGTCCCCTGTGATGGATTTCCGGGTTCTCCCCACCCATGGAACCCTTCTTACCATTATAATCTCATTGTTAAGGTGTCTCGGGAGGGGTCTATTTTTATTTAGCCACTTAATAACCCTAGTTTTTAGGGCACAAAAATCCTCTACTTCTCCTTCATCAAGTGGCGGGACCCCTGCCATAACTACTGTAAGATCATTAGTCTCGGGGGGTAGGTTGGGGCGACGGGGTCTTGCGGGGGGCATTTTTTGGTGGTCCGGAATGTTATTGTCTATCGTATGTGCCTGAGGTACTGATACAAGGGGGGGGTTAAGCGTGTTAGTATGAAGTGAATTGGTAGCTACAGGATTTGATTTTAGGGATTTTTGGGGGACTACCCCATTTACAGCCTGAGATGGAACTGGCGCTGGGTTATCTACCCTAGGTTTTGACCCTTGCGAGGCAACAGGGGTGGTGATGGGTGCTAAATCGCTTTCCTGTCGACCACCGCGAGTTTTCAGACTTCCCAGTGTGGCTCCAGTATGGTTAGTCTGATCTCGATCTTTTTTACGCTTTCACTGATCGGGAGTAACAGTGACCTTAAGAGAAATTCCAAGTTTCCCAGCGGCACAACAGAGAGGGGGACATTAACACTACTAGTTCCTGCATCTGTGCTCAAGGCGGGAACTATAACTTCCTGCACATTAGATTTAGGGGGTGACACTGCCAGTGGTTTTACTGTGGATACAGAATGTTTTTGAGATTTGCCAAAGTCTAGGTGTAGAGTCTTGGGTTTACTACCACCCTGCACTCCCTTTGCCCTTCTCCTGCGTTTTTTTGGGGGTGGTCCCGGGATTACTTGTGTGGTGACTATTTTCAATTTGGGATGCCTATCTTTATGTGCTGTGGGCGGTTGTGAAGTTAAATCCATAATCCCCCTAACGGGACTGGAACTAATAGGTAGAGCTGTGCTCGTAATTTCAACTGGGGAGGTGTTCGTACCCTCCCTTAACAGGAGTGGAATATCCTCAATTCGAGTTAACTCCTCCCTTAATGTAATAGATTGTTCTCCCATGGGGGTGTTTTTCAAGTTGTCCACTGATCGTCTCCGTTCCGCCCTTAACCTTGACAAATTTCCCTCTTTGTCCACCTCCCCCACAGCCCGTGCAAAATAGTTTTCAAGAGTCCCGCTTTTCACTCCTCCCGGCTTCTGGGGGGTACTCTCCCTTGTCGGTGAGGGCATGATTAAGCTCCGGGAGGGTCAGTCAGTTATGCCTCCCAGGGCGGGTGCAACAAAATAATAAGTCCAGTAAATACCTGCACAAGTGGGAAGCCAAGAGAGTGGGCCCAGCCCGGCCTACTCCGGCCGATGACGGCCTTGGACGGTCCCGCCCTTGTCCCGGGCTTCTCCCGGCGCTACCGCGCGCTACCGCGCAGCGGTGATGGCAATGTCAATTTATGTACAATGTAATGGGAGGGGGAGGAGCAGACAGGGAGAGCGGCCCAGGTGGTCACGATTTGGGCAGGCAGGCGCTCCTGGGAGCTGTAGTCCCGCTCCTGCGCCTGCTCTTCACTCGCAGCCCCGCCTGACAGTCTCCTTCTCCAAACGCTGGTCCCACGTCAGAGGCACAGAATCCACCCAGAGCGAAGCGGGACCCGCGAAGCGGGTACCGCGAGAGGTAGGCTGGTGCTGGTGCAGATGGGCTCTAATGGTCACTCCGTCCTCGCGCTAGCTGCCACAGAAAAAGAAAGGCGTCCCAATGCGAGTCCAGGGCACAGGAGTTTTAAAATCCAAAGGAGGGGGAGGAGCAGACAGGGAGAGCGGCCCAGGTGGTCACGATTTGGGCAGGCAGGCGCTCCTGGGAGCTGTAGTCCCGCTCCTGCGCCTGCTCTTCACTCGCAGCCCCGCCTGACAGTCTCCTTCTCCAAACGCTGGTCCCACGTCAGAGGCACAGAATCCACCCAGAGCGAAGCGGGACCCGCGAAGCGGGTACCGCGAGAGGTAGGCTGGTGCTGGTGCAGATGGGCTCTAATGGTCACTCCGTCCTCGCGCTAGCTGCCACAGAAAAAGAAAGGCGTCCCAATGCGAGTCCAGGGCACAGGAGTTTTAAAATCCAAAGGAGGGGGAGGAGCAGACAGGGAGAGCGGCCCAGGTGGTCACGATTTGGGCAGGCAGGCGCTCCTGGGAGCTGTAGTCCCGCTCTTGCGCCTGCTCTTCACTCGCAGCCCCGCCTGACAGTCTCCTTCTCCAAACGCTGGTCCCACGTCAGAGGCACAGAATCCACCCAGAGCGAAGCGGGACCCGCGAAGCGGGTACCGCGAGAGGTAGGCTGGTGCTGGTGCAGATGGGCTCTAATGGTCACTCCGTCCTCGCGCTAGCTGCCACAGAAAAAGAAAGGCGTCTGAAAAGAAGAATTTCATCTGTCCCTTATATATAGTCTTCAATTTAGCCGGATTTTGCAGAAACACTGTGGCTCCCTTCTTCTGGAAGTCTGGAATAAGTTGACGCAGTTGCCATCGTTGGGACACGGTGGCCTGACAATAATCAGGTCTCACGAAAAATTGACAATTCATGCCTTCGGCTTTTTTATCCGGTCTTGCTAATGAAAAAATTGCTTCCCTGGCAAGAAAATTATTAAAGGAAACCAGAATGGCCCTAGGATATTCTTCTTGACCTTGTCGTGGTTTCCTAATTACAAAAGGAAATCTATGTGCACGCTGCACTTCCTTGGACCAGTCCCAAGTCGTCAGTTCAGGAAAGGCATCCTTTAGTAGCCCAATGATGAAACCCCTGACATCAGCCCCTTCTTTTTTCTCGGGCACACCCAAAAACCGTAAATTATTTCTACGGGCCTGGTTCTCCAAACTTGCCAGCTTATCAGAAATATCATCTCTGTGGGCTTTAATGTTAGCGACCTCTTGCTTTTGCACTATAGTCTCATCCTCGAGAGCAGATATCCTCGCCTCTGCCTCAGTGACTCTCTCAGCTGTCTCTGTGCACAATTTGATAGCTCTGCGAACTGCATTTTTTACCTTTGAGCACGTCGCCTGAGTGCGCTGATTCTCACAAATACATTAATTTATATGATATAGATATCCTGACTCTGTCATTGCCCAGTTCTTTCAGACCTGCTTTGGCCACCCTACGTAGTCATGCACCACCTTGGTAACTGCACAGCATTGCTCTGGTCTCTAATCCCAGTAGAGTTTGTGATTTCAGACAAAATGTGAAACGTCTCAAAGTTTACAAACCGAAAAGCTTAAAAAAGCATTAATCTGTGTGTTTTAGAATATTCCGTATTTCTGAGC
The DNA here is from genome assembly GCF_964263255.1 of Lissotriton vulgaris. Lineage (NCBI taxonomy): Eukaryota > Metazoa > Chordata > Amphibia > Caudata > Salamandridae > Lissotriton > Lissotriton vulgaris. The sequence continues at coordinate 913,300,749 of NC_141689.1, forward strand.
ATGGAAATTCCCCGGTAATTACTTATCCATGGTACTGTTTGCACATTGATTTCCATTGATGGATTAAACATGGCTCTGTTTGCCGAATATATGTTATAAGTGATCAATACATGGATGCGTTTATCAAAGGCGGTGTTTCTGATTGCTGTACATCTGCAGCTCTTACAACCTTGTAAACCATAGCGTTTAAACATAAACGAGTCATTAGCGCAAAAGACAAGAACGACTGCAAACATTTGGACACACTTGCGTGAAATTAATCTTTTTGTCTTTTGAAAACTTCTCTCTTATGACGCCAGTAAGATGCACAATTTGTGTATGTCATCAGTTGTGCTCAACTTTAGTGTCAAACCTCAACAAGTGTGATTCTTGATTAGCGTTCTTGAGGAAAAATACAGGTTCTTAACCCAAAGTGGAACGGGTATGTTTGAAAATGTCCACTAGATGGAGTTATATGTTCATACATAAGCACAGCTAACTTCTGGGCGACTAGTATTTATTACAAGCTTGTGGGGATAAGTGTCTCATGACAAAAAGTCGATAGTGTTGCTGCAGGCAACCTGTGTGTAGTAAAAGTAGCAGTCGATGACATAAAATTGCATTTAAAATATAACACAATGTGATTCGCAAAGGCACGTGTATTTTCATTGATTGCAGAACTCCACCTGGGCCTGATCTCAGACAGCTGAACATCTCTTTGAGTCAGTTACAAATAATATGACTTTCGCAGTGGTATGCTGTTAATATGCTCAAATTGTGTGTTCTATGAAGTGGTGTGTATGGGTTAATTTACTACTACAACGCATCCATTTAACAAGGGACAACTACTACCCATTTACTATAACACATTTATCACTACAATGAGGTAATATTCAACCATTACATGTACAATTTAAAGGACTAAAAGTCGGTAAGTAGTTGGTGGTGTATAGGGGTAGCGTTCAGAAGTGGGTAGCTTATAGAGGTAGTAAGGAGTTTTTAGTGCTCAAAATGGATAGCGGTATGGAGTAGTAAGAGGTTTTTAGTTTTCCGGGATGGGTAATGGTAAGGGGTAGTAAGGAGTTTTTAGGGTTAAGAGACCAGTGGTGTATTGGGGTAGTGGGGAGCTTTCAGGATTCAGGAATGGGTAGCGGTAAGGGGTAGTAATGGGTTTAAGGGTTCAGGGATGGCTAATCGTAAGGGGCAGTAAGGTGTTTTTAAGGGTCAGGGATGAATAGTGTTTAGAGATAGCATGGAGTTTCTAGGGTTCAGGAATGTGCAATGTACAGGGATAGTAAAGAGGTTTTTGGATACAGAGGTGGGTAGTGGCAAGGGGTAGTAAGGATTCTTAGGATTCAGAGATAGGTTGTGTGTAGGGAAAGTTACAGGCTTTTAAAGCTCAGGGATGGATGTTGCTAAATGGTAATATGGAGTTTTAGGGTTCAGTAATGGAAAGTGAATGGGGTCATGAGGGGTTTTAGGGTTCAGGGATTTGTAGTGCAAGGGGTAGTAAGGAGTTTTAGGGTTCAAGGATGGGTAGTGTCAGAGGTGGTGAGAGATTGTAAGGGATTTTTTAGGGTTAAAGAATGGGTAGTAATATGAGTAGTTGTGAGTTTTTAGGGTTCAGCTTGCCTACATCATGACAACATGCGAACGTTTGTGCATGGATGTGTTGTGACAAACCAGCAACCATTATGGTTATTAGGGCGAGCCTCAACAGCACTTGCGCTGTCAGAAAGACCTGTTGCATCTCTTCTGTGTGCTTTGGCACACCTACTGATTGTCATTGGTTCTTTCTTGTGCCATTCTGAAATGCTGGTTTTCTATTGGTCCACTGCTCTCAATTGTCCCTCTTTTGGGTAATTCTTTCAGCTGAGGCGATTTCACTAAGTGATTGTTTTTGTTGGCAACCCCAACCTTCCTCCGCGCACAGCACGTGCGATGGCCCCTCTTCCAGTCTGGGCATTGAAGCCCTGCAGAGCTACACATGGAATGCAAGTTTATTCCATTAAAAATGTGTGGATGTGCACGGAAGCCCTGCATTGAATGAAAATATGAGGTAGACCTTTACGCGCTTTAAATGGCAGTGATTTACTGAAATGACTTTGTTATTGCTGTATAATGGCCATCACAACACATTCTTCGTTTTTGAGTCTCTTTGTAAACACTTCCTAATTTATTGGTAGGCTGGTATGCTGAAGCCCCCTGAGGTCTTTTTAAGTAAAGACGCTTCTAATTGCAAGAACATAGAGCTAAAGAAAGGGCTTAATGGGAGCAAGACATATCCAGCAAAGGTGAGGCAACTGAGAGCCTGAAATACCTGGGAGAGACCAGTGGTCGAAGCAACAGATTGAAGGCGAGTTTAGCCCATGAAAAAATTTGTGGATGTGCACGAAAGGCCTGCATTGTATGAAAATATGAGGTCGACTCATATGTGCTTTATGTTGCAGTTATGTACTAAAATGAATTTCTCATTGCTATATAATTGCATCGCAACACGTTCTTCATGTCCCGTTAAAGCCCCGCCTCCTCCCCTCCTCATTTGTTTCTGTTTTTGAGTCCCATTGTAAAGACGCTGTAATTTATTGCTTGGTTACTCATCTGAAGCCCTGATAGATCTTTTTAAGTTAAGACGCTCCCAATTGCACGCACATAGAGCTAAATAAAATAAAAAAGGGCGTAAAGGAAGCGAGAAATATCCAGTGCAGATGAGAGCCAGAAATCATTTAGGAGACCCTGCAGGACATGGCCTTGGGAAGAAGGTTTAAGAGTTTAAGTTGATGTTTCACTATGCTGGAAATGTGTTGCCATCAGATAAGCAAAGTCAAAAATAAAGACCAGTGGTCGAAGCAAAAGATAGAATCTGAGTTTAGCCCATGAAAAACCTGTGTATGGGCACGGAAGAAGTGTGAATGAAAATGTGAGGTTGACTTTTACATGCTCACGTTGCAGTAATTTACAGAAATTATTTTGTTGCTGCTGTACAAAAGCCAAGACTTCTTAAATGTAAGGCATTTGCCTGAGTAACTTCCATTTGTGCCTTTTTACTTTGAAACATTCAGACAGTACTGAAAATAGTATTGGCTTATATTGTCCTCACAACCGACCTGTCAGGCTACCTATTTCAACATTCCTGCCCAGATAGTGCAAAGAATTGGACACCTAGAGGACAATATAAGCCAATACAGACTCTCATCAGAGATTGTACGCCATTCTAGAGTTCCGTTTTACTCTCAGAACTCATCAAGACCTGACTTAGATTAGTCGTCTTAGAACATCTAGTTCATGCCCTCATCTCTTATGAGTAAACATTTGGTGTAAGGAGCCGTATGGAATTCTTCCTTTGATAATTTACTTGGAAGCATTTTCTTCCAATTTACAAGCCCTGAAGAAGTCCCACTGGGAGGAAACGCGTTGGCTGTGTGGTGCTTATCTTTGAAATAAAGAACTTTGAAAGACAAGGAAACACCATCTTTCGCAATTTATTGACATACAATATTGTGTTTGCTAAATTTTGTGGTGCACCTTTGAGGTTGTTCATATTGAATCTAATTCCCTAGGGAATAGGCACAGTTGCGGTGGGTGCTAGTCAGTGTGCACACAAACCCCAATTGAAATCTTGGGGGAAGATAAATACTTGGGGAGATAGGTGGTTAGGTGCTGCCAGTAAGAAGGGTCCATCGTTAGGCTTCTGTTTTTTAGTACTGAAACTAGTCCTGGAAATAATTCATGGTCTGAGGCAGGTTGACCTTGTGGGAATAGAAGAAATGACATTTTATGGCATTGCTTTTGCTCCTGTGTATTTGTTTCTCGCAATAAATAAAAACCCATCCTATCTATTTTACTTAAGGCATTTCATAAGAGACGGACCCCTCTCCAAATATCAGAGAAGTACCTTTTGTTATTTTATGTTAACTTATGTTACCAGTTATTTGCATTAATGGAACATTCTCTATTTACTTGGTCTCTTTTGGGTGATGGGGGGGAGGGGTGTTATTTACTAATGCAGGCTCTCACATGGTGCAAAGAGGCAACAAGCTTAGTGTCAATTGACACAATTAAAAAGGCCCACAGGCACAGCACAAAGCTGGACACTGATGCTTAAGTTCCAGTGCAATGTTTAGCAACTCTAGGCGCTAGTGCTTTTTGCCTGTTGTGATTTATCTGTGGGAGATTCTACACAGATATTTCCACTCCTGGATTATATTAGGAGCGGGTGGTTGGTTTAGAGTTTGTCAATTACACTAGAATTGCCAGATGAACCCCACAGACCCCTGTTATCCATTCACCATTAACAGTCACTCATCTCACTCAAATGCACACAGATAAAATTGCTCTTGTGCATGCACACACATATAAGAAACACACACATACATTCACGCTACCAAATAGCGCATCACTAAACTTTCACTGGGTTCAGGAGAGTCGCAGATTGCAACTTTCTGTACCCTGATCTTAAGGGGATGACTGCACAAACAGCACCAAAGATGGCCAGGGCCCCGGAAACAGGCCAGGAAAACACTGACGCTGAGCAGACAGCTTTGAGGGCTGAGACATGCTACGTACTCTTAATCCCATTCCGCTTCCCACCTGTTACTCTCATTAGTAAGAAACCAGTTAGATTAAGCCAATTAGAAAAGGAGGCTAAAATGTAGGATAATATGCTTCATAGCCAAAAAAGTATAAGGTCCCAAAGGCGAGACCTATTGCATTGCAAATGCCTGTTTTTACTTTTCTGTTTGACATAGGCAAAGGCAACGGAAGAATAGTAAAGCAAAAATCTGAAAATAAGGAAATGCGAAACAGCAGCCTGATAGATTTTGCTGCTTCTGGACCCCCACAAAAACATTTTTTTAAAACACTCAAAAATGTGTAGGGGGGGGGGCAAACCGAGGTAAGTACATAAATAAATAAAACAAATTACAAAGCGCACTCTGCATCGTCATTTGGCTTTGCAGCGTGCGCAATGTAATTCGTTTGATTTATTTATTTAGTTACTTACCGCGATTCGGCTGTATACTGGAGTTTACTACTCCCCACCCTGACCCGCCCACCGCCTCGCAGCACTCCTTCCAGGAGCCGCTACTGTGTGCACCAAATCCTGAGAGGTGCTATTTTTTAAGAGTGCACATGCACAAAATACCATGGGCTGATACCAACGATGGACAGTCTGCGTAGCCAGACAATGACAGAATGTGCAAAAATCCCTTTTTGTAGATCAATCTTGGATTATGTGAATGCATGTTATGTTTTTGGTGTGTGTGGTGAGCTATGAGGTAGCAATAGCTTCCATCAGGGAGCTCTCACCAGCGAGTGTAAGCTGGCTGTAGGGCAGACCTTAAACGAGAAGATCCCTTTAGATATTGCTAACAAATCAGGATGTATGATCAGTGTATAATATTATTCAGGTGTGACATCCTGTGCATTTAAACTCTTCTAAGGAACAAGGCGTAGGAGAGAAAGTGCAAACTTAATGAATTGAAAAACATGATATATATCTGTGTCCACAGATCATGAATCTACTGTTTGTGAGTACTGCTGCTTTGCACATCTGCGTTGGATTTATGTGTCCATAATGGTTGTTAAAAAGATCTCCACTGATTAACAGTGAAGAGAACAACCCAGAGCGCTGTATATTGTTTGCTCAGGCAGCTGCATGCAGTAATTGAATATTGACTTTCACCACTTTATTATTTTCTGTTCCATAAAGCTGTTGGTTTGTAAAAATTAGTCAAATCTAACATGGGTCAAATGTGAGTTTTGCAAAATAAATAACCCTGTGCCTCAGGTACAGTGATTTAGAATTCAGAAAAGTTTTATCGAATCGCAAAGTAAGTTTAGAAATATATACTGAGTGGAAATTTGTAATGATTGTGTTAAGGATTGTCTTTTCAAAGATGTATATCAATGGTTTAGGACAGTAACTGTGTAACTGCGGTCACTAAACATTGATCTATCACTGACTCTGTAGTTGGCGTTGTAACTGACTCACAAAGCCAAATTGCCCTCTTTCGACCCCATTCCTCTCAGGAATCTTTGTTGCAGCTTCAAGGGGAGTAGGCATTACCTATTTACCTATTTTCAGTGACATTTTCTAAAACTAAAAACTTTTTTCCATTGTAAGGCAGCTCGAGTTTTTTTTAAGTAACTCGAGCTATATGAAAAAAAAGGTTTTCTGTTTTGGAAAGCAATCACAAGGATGGTGGTTCGATATCCCTTGAAGGACACCATCCCTGTGATTTTAGTCCACTCACACGGGACTGTAAATTGAACCTGCCTTATTAATAACCATAACTCAGGTCATTTTGCGACCCTCTACAATACGGTATTTTGTTTTCAGACCTATTTGTACATAGCTCAGTGTCCAAAATCAGATTACATTCTCAAACCAATTGGTGAGAAAAGTGCAAAAACCTTTTGTAAATGTAAACTTTCTACATCAGGCACTTAGAAAAATATATAGAGTTCCACAACTGATCATAAGGGAAATGATTCTGTGAAAACTGATAAAAGTAAGAGTTTAGGTGAGTCGTATTAATATTCTTGAGTTCAAGGGAAACTTAAAGCAATTGTTACTAGCTACAATTAAATTAAAATGATGTTTGCTAATTATCCTGACTGCACAATTAATCACAGTAGACTTAAATGCCTGGGAAGTATAGAACTTGTGGGAGTAAGCAAGAGGGAGAAAGCGATGAATGTTTTCACAGTCCAAGAAGAATGATTTTGAAAATCACATTTGCCTCATGAGAAAGGCTGTCAGCTTTCTTATAAATGTAAAGCTTTGTGTTCTTGAACCTTTAAGACCCTACTTGAGCAAGAAACTGCCTCAGGTTGCTAGTTATGCAAAGCTGCCCAAAAACGTAATTCATTGTGGATTTCAAAGCTAAGAAACTGGGTTGTGTGAGTCTATATCTCTTTATTTTACATTGCTGATTGTGTTGCCTCTGCAAAAGAATATTCGTGAGAAATTGGATTGTTTTTTGAGGGGTGGTGAGCCCTTCTCATGCAGCAGCCACACTCTTTATCAGAGTGAATCATAAAAGTCACTAAATTAACCTGTGCTTAACCCTCTGGAAGCTTGGCACAAAAGCAGTCAGGCGTAACTAAGAGGCAATGCTGAAAGTATTTATGCAGCACAGAAACAGTATTAAAGTGAAAACACAACAAAAGAAAAATCCCACACCAATTTAGAAAGAGAGAAATAGAGTAAAATATAATACATTATTTGCCACCAAAACAACAGAAATCCAATCAGTATAACCGGAGATATGCAATTTCAAAGATTTAAGGTAAGTATATCGCTTAAAAGCACACAGCGCCATTCATGTTTATCTGGTTGTACGAGACCAGTGAAAGTCACACGTTCAGGCTGACTGTGATGGCATGCAGGCCAGATACAGGGACCAGGCTAGTCTCGTTGAACAGTTACTGTCTAAAAGTCTGATACAAAGAGTCCATTTTGCAGAGGAGGTGGCTGCGAAGAGCAGGGAGACCTTTTTGGACAATTGCTACTGTAGCGCAAAGAGCAGGATGGGCGTCACGGATGGTTGTAGCCATTGAGAGAAGATCCTGCCGGGCATTGCAGATGGAGCTTTGTGTTGACAGTCACCAAATGCCCACGGGCTATTGATGCTGTAGCTCGCAGTGCTGTACAGTTGTCAATCATTGTTGCTGGTTTCTGTAGTACAAAGAGTCGGGTCCACCAGAACTTCATGCTGTTGGTCATTGCCAGTGGTGAGATCCCAATGTGAACGGGCCCAATCATGGTTGTGAATAACCCAAAATTCTGAATTTCTCTCTTTTCTTCAGAGGAGTACACTGTGATGCCAACCGAGTGCCTAGGACCTGGGAAGGTACCTCTTGTTGATCATGAAACTCACTCTAGCAGAGGCCTGCAGGGTTCAAACATTTGCTGCAGGCCAGCTTGAAAGTTGCAGAAAGGCCTCTGGAGCTTGTTGTATCCTTGTGGCCAGCTGACCCTTGGAGTCACTGAACCTGGGATGACGGGTGCAGGTCTGCTTCCTTCTCAGAGAACAGGTCTAGCCTCGAACAGCAGGGCAGTTCTCTGGAAGCAAGGCAGTCCTTCTGCTGTGTCCACATGTCCAAGAGTGTACTGAAGAGTGGGTCTCAGGGTTCAATATTTATACCTGGTGCCAGCTGTGAAGTGGGAGAAACATTGAGAAGTCCCCCCCACAGATGGTTCTGGGGTTTGCTTCCTTCCTGCCCTGGTCCCAGGATGTCTGGGGTGACAAAAGGCTAGTGTGAAGTACTTTACGAGTATGCTGAGGCAGCCCCTTTGATATTTATGTGTGGTAGGTGACAGCTCCGCTTCATCCATGCTGTGAGGATGGCTGAGTCCCCCATGGTGACACTCTCTGGAAGGAACTACACCCAGTCATGTGACCCAGGTACAGGCACGAAATGGTTAGGAAACGAAAATGCCAACTCTCTAGAATTTATATTTTGAGAATTAAGACTTAAATTTCGACTTTACCATTAAAAAGAAATGTAAATTGCAATTCTTTTTAGACCAAACATCACATTTCTAACTGTTTCCAAGCAACAGTTATCTCTTAATATATGTAATAAGGTAACATAATGGCATCCTATTCGAGAGGTAGGCCATACAGTAGTGAAACAAGCATTGGCATAGCCAATAGGTCTCGCCTTTGGGACCTTGTAAGTGTATCGCCATGCAACAGGATATTGTGCTGGATAACTTGACACTTATAAGGTCCCAAAGGCGAGACCTATTGGCTATGCCAATGCTTGTTTTGGATGTATGTGGGCCTGGTAAATGGTCTACTGGCTGGTTTTTACAGTTGATTTTCAAAACAAACATTGCTTGCAGCAAGCACAAATTCATGCAGTCTTTCGTACCTCGCAAATCACAAATATAAAATGCCTTTAGTGGTTCAAAAGTTCCCCAATTTACAAAGATTACACATTTATTAGTTATTTGATTTACTAGCGGGGGCACTTTTATTTTGATGCAGGCCTATATTGTGTCCAGTCTGACCTCGACAGAGGGCAGGTGCTTGCCACACAGGCCACCTCCTGTGTGTCGACGGACGTTTCAGCCCTGTTGCAGTTGTGGGTTGTGCAAAGCAAGGCACTAGTCTTCGCTGCCAGTAGTGGCTGCACTGAAGGCACTGGTGAAGCCTAGTTACACATGTAGGATGCACCACCTGCACTCTGAAGCAACGTTTAGGGACCCCGTTGGGGCGGAGTTTAAACTTTTATCCACCTCCATTTACTGCTGCAGTACAAGTTCTCATTTTTGTCAAGAAGATGAATATTATTCGCCCATAATTGTGCTCGGGAGGCCTCGAGGAAGAACACTTTGTTCTTTCTCTTAAAGGGCTTGCTGACCGGAATACAGAGCGATATCGACCTGTGCTTACAGAGTATAAGAAATGGGCTTAATTAACATGGTATGAGATGCTATCGTCGATACGTGCACGTGAGTCTTCTACATACCGGCCAGTATTATCCAATACTCTCTGATAGACATTCAACCCAATTTATCGTCTTTAGCAGGTAACAGCCCCGCCAGCAGCATAGAATGTGGCGTAACAACCAGGGCTGCTGATTTTGGAACTGAGGAAGTGGGTTTGAGTGTCTGCTTGGCTCAGCATGTAAAGCGCTCCAATACCTTCGGGTCGAGTTTGCGCTATATAAATATGCAACAAAAAAAAATGTGTTCTACCTCTTCTTCCTCATATGCCTTTCCATAGGAAACACTTTCATTCATCAGCGCTCCGAAGTAACCTAAACGCAATGTGCGGAGCTGTCTGAAACTACTAACCGGAAAACTAAATTACAATTATTGCATCCCAGTGCGTTACTTGCCTTTCTTTACAAATACCGCAAAAGCTGGCAGCCTCCTTTTAACGTGTACCAACAAAAAGAGAGGCAGGGAGAGTCAGGACACCCTCTTAGTCCCCGGTTATAGTATGCCAACAAAAGAAGAGAGGTCAGTGGTATGACAGCAACCGCATGAACGAGCAGAAAATAGGAGAATAGATATTACCTGACCCAACTTAGGTAGGTAAGAAAGCCCTCACACACCGACCTAGTCGGTGTCATGCTTCATCATCGGGCCCCACCACAAAGGTCGAGTACCTTTTTGGTGTGCTGCGACACCAGATTTACTGTGGAGCGGGTTTCAGGAAATAGGCGTGCAGTGAGAATACTTTAAAAGTGTCTAATGAGTATCAAAATTACTTTAATAATAGATCCCTCAGACACAGATAAAAAGTTATGTGTTAGGAATTTTAGCCAAATAAAAATGGTTTGGTTAATTCCAATTAGTATTAATATCAGTCGGCATGTTTCAGCCTATGAAACGGTGTAAGTTTACCAGGCATTCTTCAGGACTCATGTAGTGTGATAAACCCTGGTGGTATGAGCACCCTAAGGCTCACCCTTACCTAGGGACGTGCAAGTGAAAATATTTTTTAAAAAGTGCAAAAGTGGAAGGAGCAATTGCTCATTACCGGTAACTCCTGGTTTAGGAGGATTTCCGCACTTTTTGGTTAAATGCAAAATGCACCATGGGTCACAGAAGGGGGGTGGAGGCTTACTTGGCACACCGCCCTCAAAGCCCGGCACCCGTGTGGCACCTAGCTATTCCTCAGACTGGACCCTGAAGCCTCCTTTTAACATCATAATGATGTTTTCTGCCATTTATCTCGCTCGCCAGTCCTAGTTTACCTTCTCTTGTGAATATACTTTCTGCTCTGAGTGGCGCTGCTTCGGCTCTGTGCCGGTAGACAATGGAGCCCGATTGACTGAAAGCAAGTCCACATGTTTCTAAATAGAGCTTTTAAAGCTTCTTTGAAGCTGTGATTTAATCAGCCTTCGGTGCAGTAGATATCCTGGTGAGATTTTGAAGTGGCGCTTCCCCACTACCTGGAAAAGGTACAAAATAAAAAAATACCACAGGAAAGTTTGTTAAAGTCATGTGAAGGTCGATGCTGTCTGTGCGTGCCTCGCGCTCAAAGTAAAAAAAAAAAAGTTTGACGAGAGGCAGCAGGGGGAGGGTAGAGAGGAGGGGCCTGCGCCTGTTTCCCTTGCGGGAGCAAGCAGGAACACTCTGTTAATTAGAAACAGATGGTTTGAAAGTTCAGTCCCGCAAGCAAATTGCCAAATGTGCACGTGTTGTCATTGAAAGCAATTCAATGCGTGGACGTTTTTGGGGCCAAAACTAAACAGATTACTAAAGGTCTTTTTCCTACGCAGCACATGCGCACTGCATAGGCGAGACCTAAAAAGAATGTAATCGTTTTTCACTACTAAGACAAGTAAAACTTAAAAGTATATTGCAACTTCTTAAATAAAATGCACTGTTCAGGGCTCACCATAAGAGTGACTAATATGTAATAAAGAGTAAGATTTGGGCCTGGCAAAAGGTTTATTTTGCCAGAGAACTAAACGGCAGAGTAAAACTGCACATAGCCATCAATGGCAGGCCTGAGACTAACCCTGGGCGGAGTTCGCGGAGTTGCACTACGCGAAGTGCAAAAAAACTCCGTCACGCTATGTGAAGCTCCGCAAGTGGCGGAGTACGGTAGAAAAATGCTGTTCGCGGTGATGGCACAGTGCCGAATGCCTGTTTCCACTGTGCAATCATTGCAAACAGCACCATGCTAAGTGCAAGCTTACCTTTTCTGTAGCTCGAGTACATTTTTACTCGAGTGGCAGCTTTCTCAACGTGAACGGGCAGTTTCTCAACGTGAGCATACAAGACTACTCGCAATGAGAAACGTGACCCCCGCATCGAGAAATCTCGACGGGTGGTTTATTTTCCATGCTCGCACTCGCCAACTTGATGTTGACAATCGCGAACGAGGAAAAATCTCGCTGTTAGGTGGATTTTCATTGCTTCCGCTCGCCAACTTGAAGTTGGTGAACGCGAGTGAGGAAAAAAACTCTGCGAGCTCCATGTAACACGGAGTTCGGGAAACTCTGCAAACTTAAATGTGCCAATTGGGTGTAAGCCACTTTTGCCATGTTTAAAGCAGCAAGCTTAAGCCCTTTCGCCCGTCAAGCAGTTGTAAAGTACAGAGAGTCCTAAAAATCAACAAACACAGGTTCAGAAAACAGGAGGGGTGAAGGCAACAAAAGTTTGGGGTGAACCTGCAGAGAGTGGAAAGTCTTACATCATCCCTTTTTCAAGAAAGAGGAAAGAAAAGAAAGATTGATTTTCTCAAGGATATTGGATTGCTGATATCTTTCCTTGGAGCAGATTTATGTTTACATGATTGTGAAAAGAAGGGGACTGTCGAGGGAAATTTGGAAAGTGTATTCGTAAATTGTTACAGAACTATAGAGCGCCTAACATTATCAATTTTTGAATGAGAACAGCAATAACATATTACATTTGTAAGTTATTTAGAAAATTAGGGTCATAAACAATGTTACAAATATTCCCTTGATCATGTTCAGGAGTCATTTGATGTGAGTGATAAAATGGAAGCATTTTAATGTTGTAATAATGATCTTCATATGCCACAGACAAGAACTATTCCCAAAATAAGCAAGTCACATTTGGCTAATTTCAACTTGGAAGAAATTAAGTATGAACATTAAAAACATACACAGCCAAATAAAGAAAGAATGAAGGTTGGCAGGTAATTCAATTTTGAATGTAAAAGCTTTGGAGAATGACGAGCTCCCCCCTGCCCGTAGAAGTGAACCTAGTATTACATAGATGAATTTGTTAATATTGAGTTTCAAGTTTCTGAATCTAATAGCGGAATCCAAGATTTGTGGTGTAACACACATTATTGTCATATTATAAAAAGTTAAGGCATATACCATTGTAGATAATTTGTTGGATGAAATTAGACTAAAAAATCCCATTAAGTCATAGACAACATACTGAGTAAGAGTACATCTGTTTCAGTTTGAACATTTTAAACTGATTTTGATTTGACAGGGGATCAGGCACTTCAGATACATATCTGGGTACCAGTTATTGATGTCCCTACCAAGAAGATTTTCTTAACAAAGTTTTAACCATCAATGCTAAGAAGGCAATAAACCATGCGTCATTGGAATTTTATGACCAGATTAGATTAAAACGTTCTTTTGCTTTTCTTAAGATTTAAGTAACTTGGTAAGGACCTTGCATTACAATCCTAAGAGTTATGTATCAGTACTAACTACAGGGTTTGATGGACAGAGAGGAACAAGACAACAATGCACTTTATCCATCTTGTAGTTTTCTTTGTTCAATGATCCCCTTTTCAGTAACACTGATGAAACAGGGTCAGCAGGATTTTGATTGGTAGAACTTTAATAATAAAATTCATGTGCAGGACAGAGAATTACTATTCCCTTCTTCATAGTATGGCAGGGTTTATGGAAGAAAATTATAAAGAAAATCAATAGATTATATTTAGGCAGTATCACAGAACTAGAGTACCTAGGAAGTGGGAAAAGTTCTTCTTGCAAAACTATAGGTTATTATTCTGTTCAGCGAAGCAAAACGTGGCAGGAGGTCAAAATCATTGGTATACCTAGCATGGTTTTTCTTTTTCACAATCTCCCTCAGTGAATAACCACCTTTTTCAATAAATTTCATTTTCTAATAAATTCTTGTGGATGGGCCTTTATGAACCTAAGAATGTTAATTAGATTTAAATGAAAAGGTTGCCTGAATCACCCTAATATATTAGAATATTATTGGGGACCCTTTCCGCTTTGCGAATGCTTTACCACCTACTTGAAGTACAGATAAAAAAGAGGCGGATGGCGCAATCGCCTAGGGCAAGCCCGTCTGGGCCCGTCCTCGCCCGACCAGGGCCAGGGGTCAGAAACCCTGCTGGTCTCAAGAGGGATCCTATACTGCAAAACAGCTCAATCTATGGAAAGGGGCCACTCAAAGTAAGTGCTCTCACCAACTGGTGCCTGATAGCAACAACAGCTACTTCCTTTACTGTCCTTTTAAATTTTGTCCTAGGACTAGGACTTCTATAGTTACCCCTCCCAACACAGGGCTTAAAATGATTTTACTCAACTGTCGGTCAATCCGGAAACAAGCAATTGAAATTTGGTTATTACTAGAGGAAGACAGCCCGAATGTGTTGTTTTTAACAGAAACGTGGCTCAATAGTAAGGCTAATTCCGCCATTGTTCAAACACTCCCTTTGGCCTATGCTATCCAGAGGCTTGAACGGGAGTCGGGAAGCAATCATCTACAAAAACAAACTTAATTGCTACATATCTGCAGGTCCCCTACCGGACTGTGAAAGCCTCTCATTTGCAATCCGTTTATAACATGTATGTACATTCTCGGGTATTCTGCTCAGTCGTCCTCCGGCTCCCCGTGACCAATTTAATAAGAATCTCTTAGAGATAGCAGCCAATTTTGCGAGCTCTCTTCCCAATTTTACGCTTTTAGGGGACCTACATATCCACTTTGCGGATACCTCACAATCAGCTATACGTGAATTGATTGATGGTTTGGATGCATTTCAATGCGCACAAAAAGTTTGCAGTTCTACCCACTCGGAAGGCCATATATTGGACCCTATCTTTTCCTACCTTGAGAATCTCACGGCTGGGGACTCCATCCGGTGCCCTGGTCCGATCATTTCTTAATTCCATTCACATGGGCCCCGCAGGCTTTCTCTATGTCGGTCTCTAGACCAATATTTGACCCAAATCCTATCACTGCAAATGACAAATTCAGTGGGTGGCTTGAGTCATCAGTGAATATGGTACTTCCAAAAAAGGAACATACAATAAGGCAGGCAGCAAGCGTAACCCTTGGTATTCCCCAAAACTCTGTGAACTCAAGCAGGCATGCAAAAGATCTAAAAGGAAATGGAGGAAGAACTTCTCTCCTAGTCATAAAGAGAACTATAGAGAGGCTATAAAAATCTATAAAGCCGAAATAAAATCCACTCAAGCTCTCTATTATGAAGAGAGAATCACAGCAGCTGCCAATTCTCCACGCGAAATGTTTCTTATCGCGAAAGCTCTGCTCACACCCCCCTCTCCTTCCACTGTATCTGAGGACACTTCAGTTCACTGTAACAAAATGGCAGAGTACTTTTCCAATAACATACAAGTCGTATATGCCTCCTTCCCTCAGGTGATTGCTCAACAAAATGCAGTAGTGAGGGATAATAGGTCTTAAGACAGAGTTGGTTTTATTGAAGAAATCCCCCCTCTTAATCTGACTACTTTGGAAGGTATTTTAAGTAAATGAAAATCTGGCTCCCCTATACACCCGGCCCCTCCCAGTATCTTAAACATAGTCTCAGAAACGCTGTCCCCAACCATTCGTGACCTGATAAATGCCTCATTCTTATCAGGACTTGTCCCCCCTCTGTGGAAGCGGGCAATGGTCAAAGCACTTTAAAAAAAACTACTTTAGACCCGGATGTATGGAGTAATTATCGTCCCATCTCATTACTGCCAGGCATTAGCAAGATAGCAGAGAAGCATGTGAATTCTACACTCTTGGCTTTTCTGGAAAATAAAAATTATCTCCACCCCTCGCAGATGGGGTTTAGACCTCAACAGGGTATGGAAAATGCAATCCTGGCAGTGGTGGAGGAGTCCAGGAAAATTTTAGATGCCGGAAGCTGCACTGCCATCATTCTATTAAATCTTAGCGCAGCCTTCGACACGGTTAACCATCAGCTGTTGATTCAAAGGCTAGGTGAGGTGGGAGTGGCCAAGACTATGCTTAAATGGCTGTACTCTTTTCTGGAGGATCGATTCTTTGATGTTTTTGAAGATGGAATCTCCTCAAAACAGATGCCTCTTAATGGTGGTGTCCCGAAGCCCCACTCTTTTTAATGTTTACTTGAGCTCTCTGGCAGACGTGGTTTTACCTTTTGGAGTCCAGATCGTCACCTATGCTGACGACACCCAGCTGGTTGTCTCTTTCAACCAGCAGGAGCGCACTGGGCCTGGCCTTGCCCTGTGCCTGGAAAAAGTTTCAAGGTGGATGGAAGAGTCATAATATGGTCAAAAACTGAGTTAATGCTCCTTGGTAACCAAGAAAATTTTAATGTAGGACTGTTTTGGACCAGTTGCCTATGAGATTCTAAGGATGATACGTAAAGTCTTCCCTCTGCTACCTTTTCTTGCAAGAAGACTTATGGTTCAAGCACTCATCATCTCCCGGCTTGACTACGCAAATGCCCTATATTTGGGAGCACCTTGCTCCTCCACTAGGAAATTACAAATTGTGCAAAATTGTGCGGCGCGCATGCCCCTGAATATTCCAAAGCGTCTTTCTGCTAAGCCTGCTTTGTGCGTGGCACATAATGCACTTTCAGGCAAGGGATCGCCCGCTATTCGTTCCCTTATTTTGCCGTACCGCCCGAATAGGGCTTTGTGGTCTGAGAGTGAACACCTGGTGGCAGTACCGAGAATCGGAAGGTCACGAAGTGGAAGTCGTCTCTTCTTGTATAATGTTGCCAAACTCCGGAATCACCCCTACAAATCTGTGTTCAAATAAATTATTTGACTTTTCTGAAACAAATTTATACATGACTTTTTCCGTTTTGCTTATGTAGCAAACAGTATCAGCTGCAGTTCTTTTTGTAGGACTGACCATCGTATTTTAGCTCAAGCTGTGGCACTGTATAGTCCTTCTCAGTAAACTGGAGAGAACGCGCATGGCTGCATACACATGACAATGAATATCGTGCTTTCTATGGAAAGGACTGAAATACGAGTGTGAAAAGACTGAAAGTGCATGAAGTAGGCTATCAAGGAAGAGCCAGTAATTTGTCAATGTAACCCAGCTATTAACAAAGAGAATCACCGTTCATATTGACAAAAGGAGAATGACACTTGTCAACCATGTTAGACGGTGTTTAGTTGATTAACCCACGAAAGAAGCTATTGTGCTATACAGTGAAAGTTATAATATATAAAAAGAACAGCTTAAAGAAATTTTTCAAATAGGAATATATAAGATGTGTGGACGGAAAAAGGAATATTGGATTTGAGGCTTCCTTAATTTATGGAAGTTGCTGCCTCAGACAAGAAGCATTTCAGCTAAATAGCATGTCTCCTGCATAGAAAAGTGAAAATCATGAGGCTGTCTTGTTTAGCAGCATGCACCACTGTTAGCAAATTGTAAGAGCTTGGAAAGCATTCTTACTCATACTAAGTAATACCTGTAGGTAGCAGGTATAAACATAAGGCCTTTGCTATGTGGGGTGTAATCAATGATGGTTGGTTGATCTTCCTATAAACTCACACAAGAGCAGGGGGGGCCTCATTAAGTATTGGCCACCCAATCCAACCGTACTACTCCACAATACCTAAACTCTACCTAAACTCACACTATGTACGCGGGTGGTGGAGAAAGAGAAAATTCAAAGATAAAGGGGAAGGGACTGAAAAGCACTCTTGTGTTACGACGAGAACCCACACTCACCTAGAGATGACATGCTTCATCATTGGGTCCCCTCTTCACACTGTACAAGTGTGGGCTACAACTCTCTCGTAAGAGAGGAGCGGAGCTTGTCACTAGCTCGGCAGATATTATTTCTTATATAGGGAGGGAGGGACAGAGTCCAAGAAACAGAAAAATCAAGTGGTTTATAATATCACGTTTTATTCTGGTGCCCCCAATAGATACAACTAAAAACCAAGCTAAGTGAAGAGATGTATGGCTATTCCCCTCATTTAATGGTCAACATGTTTCTGCCTTCAGCGACTACAAAAGTTTGTGTCATTCCTCAGGACCAAGATCTAATGTCACTCTGCTTAATAATTAAAGAAACAAAAAGGACCATGCTTTCACGGTATTGGTCAGTCTCCTCTGGTATGATCCACAAGAATCAACTCCAGCGTATAAAGTCTACTCAACCTTCATCAGTCCTTTCAAGGCGAATCTGAGCTAGGGAGTCTCATAAAGCTGCTTTTCATGGTTGATCTTCCTGTCTGACTCTCGTTGGGAGAGATTGACTGGTTAGGGGCTACTCAAAGTACAATAATATGGTAATGTATATCTGTCTGGTTTACAATTAAGCAATATTATACCAGTAAGAGGCCCCTCACACATTGTTATAGACTGAGTTGTGGTCAGACACCCTGAGATGAAGCCAAGGACCCTACTCCACATGGGTCAATAACTGCTTAGGAGGTTTCCCCTTTGAATAATATTAAGTTTGGCGATCTAAACCATAACATTTGTGGTGTAATTCACATTCTTATATGTACAGTTAGGATACATAGGTAATATCTAATCTTCAGCAGTCTAACTGACCTAAAATGGCCTTTACATTGTCAAAACCGACCTGGCAGATGTCTTCACTATGGGTTGTCAGTGAAAATTAACTCATTTTTTAAAATTAAATCCCTCAAAACAGGGCCGGTTATTACAAGGATACAGAGCACTCTACACCTCCAACTATTTGGCCTGATATCATGGACCCTTTCCCTGATTCTGTAAAAGCAGTATCCAGCTTGGGAACCTATTTCAATTCTGACCTTACGTTGGAACAGCCGTGGCCCCATCTTGTTTCTGGCAGCTTGAATTACTAAGGGAAATTTGCCTGATATTGATAACTTCTTTCACATTCCCATAGTCTCGGCATTAGTATATCCTCTCTTGGACTATGAAAAGGCCAGATACTTAGGACTCCTAGACAAACTGTTAAGACGTTTGCAGGCAGTCCAAAATAGAGGCACTCATCTTATTCCTCACACTTTGCATTGGGACCACATCTCTCCCATATTTTAACTTTTGCATTGGCTGTATATCCTGCTTTTCTTGCTACCATGTTAGATTGCTACCCCCATGCAAGATCTCTTCATCCTCGCAGTCCATTTCTGCTAATTGTTCCAATACCAAGACAAACCTAAATGGCAATAATATGTTGTTTGCATGTACAGCACGCGGTCGGAACAATTTCGTCTGTGAACTTTGCTTCCCTTCCAACATGACCGTTTTGACAAAAGTTTAATATCCTACCTTTTTAATCTGTTGATTTTCCTACCGCTCCTTTGAATTTTTTGCCCAACTATGTTATCATACCATATAAAGCAAAGAAGATTTGTTGTATAAGCACTTACTAAACACAAATTCATGAAGTTTTGTTTTTTTGGTACTACATAGGTTGAAGGTGCCACACAACTGAGTTTTGTTTTGGTGAAATTATAAATGTATCTATTAGGCCACCATGGACTTTCTGTCACAATGATTATGTGCTGTTCGGAAACAAGCGTTGGAAATGTTTTTTTGCCTCTTTCTTAAACCTTTTTTTTAACTCCTCACACTTTACCCCTGTTAACCAGTTATAAGTGCTTGTGCTCCACCCTTTAAACATGGTAAAATTGGCATGCACATTATTGGTACATTTCATTTACTCATAAGTACCTAGTATATGGTACCACCTGTACCTAGGGCAGGTGAATGAAATGCGACAAATGGCTGTAGTACTTACTGTGCCACCCACTGCGGTAGGATGTCCCAGGCCTGCCACTGCAGCCTGGCTGTGCATTTTTTTAAACTGTCATTTCAGCCAGCCAAAAAAAGCTTTTAGTCAAGCCAAAACCTTCCTTTTCAATACTTATGCCACCGCTAAGGTAGGCCTTTAATTCCCAAAGTGCATAGCTGATGGTATTTAAAAAGTTGGACATTGATATTTAATGTTTTACATGTCCTGGCTGTGAAAAACCTCCAGAGTCATTTTTTACTGTGGCTAGGCTGTCTCTCCCATAGGTTAACACTGGCTTACACTAATACCGTTAATAAGTGCTGAATTCAGTTTGGGTATAACTAGAAAAATGGTTCAAAGACTCATTTTAATAGTAAATTAAAATCCAACTTAACAGTCAAGTAGGATTTAATTACTATTTGGGAAATTACACTTTCAGAAAGTTGTTATTTTCCTGCCTAAAACCAACAGGCTTGCCTGCAAGTGCCCAGCTGTCACTTCACCCCTAATGGCGCCCTATGGGGAGATCTTTATTGCTCCTATACAGTGGACAAAGGCCTCTGGATGTGTAGAGGGGGACTCCCCCTTCACAGGATGGCCTGGGGGTGCTTCCCTTCCTGAGCTTCAAAGGATGCCTACCTTCTCACAGGTAGATAAAGCTTACACCTAGGCCTGCCTCTCTTTTGTCACACTAGTCACTCTTGCACTAAACCCAGTGAGATGGGAGGAACTGATCAGAACTGGTTTGCTGAGTGGACAAAGGCTTGCTCTCCACTCATAGGCTGGACCTGGGCATAAATGTGGACTCCACAGACCTCTCCTCAGAGCACTCTTGGACCTGTGAAGAATCAGAAGGACTGCCCTGCTGTCTGAAGATCCTAAAGAAAGATTATACTTGCATACCTTGAACCAAGGACTCCAGACATGACTCCAAAGGTCAGCTGGCCAATCTCCTGTTTGAGATACATGACACAACAAGCTTCCAGAGGCCTCCCTCCTTGCGACTGCCTGGCTGACCAGTTCCAACTGAACCTCTTTTTGACCTCGCTGCTGGTCTCTGCTAGAGTGAGTCCTACCCCTCAAGTGGTGCCCTTCAGGTCGTGGTCTCTTGGCTGTTGTTAGAGTGTACTCCCCCGTCCAAACATTGCAAGAATTTGACCTAGAAACCTTTTGCTACTTTTTAGCCTAGAGAACAATTAGAGAACAGGGTTGCAATTGAAGCCACAGCGGTCAATGTCGAATTGCCAGACTTCCTCAACTTGCTGGTTTGCCCCACTGAAGACAATCCGACTTTCTGAATAGTTTCTAAGTCCTTACATAGAAAAGGCTTAATTGGGATTAATGGTGAGCAGCATCCAATCGAAGGGGCTCGTAGAGAACTTGCAGAGACTCCATATTTAAGGGACATGGTCTTGATTTTGAAGAGTTATTCTGAATGTTGACTCTCTACTAGAAAAGAGGTTAATCTGATGAGTACTGTTTGAGTGGTACCTGTGCAAACGGGAACAGTGTTGAGTAGGATTTGTTGATCAGCCATATGGAAGGCCACTTAAATATCAGGGAGGACCAGCGGGTTATCATTGTCTGTGATCTCGAAGGTTCTTGACAACCTGGATTGGGGTATCTTGTGTGCTGAAATGGGATCAGACACCGGGGGCTGCATTACATATAGTGAGTGCCCTCTGTGCACAACAGGCCGGTTTTCTGCACCCTGCGAGCACTGTCATATACCAGAAGGCGTTGCAGATGCTTATACCTACATTCTGTAATACAGATAGCATCAGTGCACATATTGCACCAGCACAATTTCAAGGGAGAATTCCCATAATTGCATTGGGGAATGACCCCATGCAAATGAGTAAAACACTTTGTCTCTGTGCTAAATTATGGATGTGGGTGCAGAGGCAAAAAAGCTGCCAAGAGGCTTGCTGATTGTATGCTCCAAAAAGGTGGCATACCATCAGTGCATCCCTAATGGTGCCACTCTGGAGTGGCGAAAGGACATCGCATGGACATACCAGACATCCCCCTGCAGGCGAGCGCTGGAGGTCACTGCCCCCGCCTGCAGGGAAATCTCTGTCCCCCTTTGAATTGCAGGATTGTGCTGCCTCCACAGTGAAAGATGGAGCAGCTGCTTTAAGTAGCCACTGCATCTTTCACTAATGACCTTTTTTGCCTGCACTGGGGGCAGTGCATTTATTGTAATATGCTTAAAGGTGCAATGTGGTGCAAGCAGGGACAATGTGCTTATTAGTTAATCGAGGCCCTGATTGATATACCTCCAATAGTAGGCAGCATTTGGTTTGATAGCACAGATTAATGGACACTACTCTTTCCAAGATCTTGCTGAGAAAATGGACATGAGTGATAGGGTGATTGTTTGTGAGGTGAACCTGGTCCACATAAAGACTTCGGGAATGGAAGGATATGTCCTGTTGAAGGTGTTTTGAAAGATCTACTCATCCTGTAGAAGGATTGAAAAGCATTTTATATAAAGATGTCATTCAAGGACATGCTGGTGAGTTATTTAGGAGGTAGAAGTCACTAACGTTGTGAGACTGAAGGCAACGTTGGTAGTTAACTTGTTGATGTAAGAGAATTTTCTAGGCATGTTCATTGGCAAGTTGTGGGGTCATGGTACTGCTAAAGATTATTCAGCTGATCCTTTATTATTTCTGTTGTATTTCGCCCAGCATACATTCAGCATACATTAAAACAGGTTTGATAGCATTGCCTGCATACTTAGTTTATCATGCATGTGTAAATGACAAACCATAATACTGAATTAAATATTACTGGGCTCTCGATTTTTGGATTAACCCTAATCACTGAAGGCTCTAGCAAACCTGTTTGAGATAAATTACATAAACTACTGAAAAACTCAATTCGTATGAGTTCGAAATTGGGCTTCTGGTTGGCAAAGGTATGCACCCTCTATGAGCAGGAACCACAGTCCTAATCAGGGTAAGTGCGGTACGCACTAAAATGGACCTGTACTCACCCTCTGGTAGCTTGGCACAGAGCAGTCAGGCTAAACTTAAGAGGTAATGTGTACATCATTTGTGTACACTCACACACACACACACACACACACACACACACACACACACACACACACACAGACACACACACACAGTAACACAGTGAATACACCATATAAGTACTCCACCCCAGTTTATAAAAATAGTCAATATTTATCTGAGGAAAAGAAGACCAAAGTGGACAAAAATACAACATACACAAGACAAGTTATGAAATTTCCCGGATTAAATCAAAATGCAGTGCTTAGAAGTCAATAGCTTCAACTGGGGCTATCTAGTCACGCATGACCAGGGCAAATCGAAAAAGTTCAGTCTAACTGCGTTGGCCTACAGGCCAGATACAGGAGTCATGCAGACCGAATGACAGTACATCAAATGTGTCGAAGCTTGGGGAGATGCATTGAAAAACAAAGAGGATGTGACCACCTTGTGTTTCCCTCTTTTAGGTGGAATCGTTGACTGGCACCCGTCCAGTGGTATACTGGCACACATTGAGAGGACATTCCTTATTAGGAAGGAGACCTGCAGCCCTAGATAGGAGCAAAAATTGACTTTCTCTTGGTCCTGACGAAGTGACGCCCGATTATGGGGCTCTCAAGGCACTAAACATGTTGATCACACTTGACAAGTAGCTATCTTGTTACTTCAAGACGACATGATAGCACCACTGTTTTTACTTAGTCCTGGTATCCTTTCCCTATAAAGAATTTATTAGGTTACCAGAGCCTATTTTAGTCATCACTCACTCACCACACTCACATATTTCCCTCACTTGCATTCGTCTATATAGCATTTCCAGCTCAAAAGATCTCCGATAAAGAAACTCCCAGGCCCGTCAGGCATTGCAGCGCCGGTCAGACGAGGAGCGCCCAATGACGAAGCATGATACCCTAACAGGAGAGTGAGGGCATCAAGATCTGATTTTAAGATCTTTCTGCAACACATTGGAAAAGCCATCTGGTTCAACTATTCATGACCACTTGTTAAAGGAGGAACTACCCCAATCTTGATAAATAGTGAACCGTCTCCTGGTAGGTTCTAGGGTGTATGACCTCGGCTAAATATCTTGCTCTTCCTTCCTTCTTTTGATTTGAGATGCATGTAGTATTAGGCATATACTCTGCAATACTGTCCTGCTCTCACAGAATTCCATGAATAATTCTAGGAATGTTCGACTGTCTCAGACTCCCAGGATGATTTACACGCATAATTATTTATGCCTTTGGAAAAGTGCAAAGCTAAATATTGCACACAAATGTGACTATAAATTGCATTTGAAACAAGTATCTGTTTCTTTTGCTCATGAACCCATTGTTGTGTTATGTTATGATATGCCACCATCTATGTTGGGAGTGCCCCACAATCTTCCTACCATTTCTACCCTGAAAACAGATCTACACTTGCACTCAACAATAGTGTATTTCTGGCTATTTTTTTATTTTTTTTTTTAAATTATTTTTATTAAGCATTTCCAAGAAGTTTTTCCACATTATCCTGCATATGGTTACAGCACATACCTATTACACAGGTGATTAAATACATTGTTATACATTTTGTGGCGGGGAAAAAAAAATAAAAAAAAATCGTCATACAGATATATACATGTTAAACAGTACCCATACTTATACAACAGTCGCAGGGAACCCAAACAAAATGCAAAAGAATCTTTCTTTCACTGACCTGGGTTTATCCTACTATTTTTCCACATCTTAATAGGTTGCCATATACTATTACCTAATACCTTAGCCCTCCTTCCTTTCCTTTCATAGATTGCTTTTTCTAAATTATATATAGACAGAAGACTTGCAATCCATTCCTGGAATGGGGGGGAGCCTTATTCAGCCAGTTTCTTGCTATGCATATACGGTAAACTGCAAGTGAAACAAAAACAAACTCTACTGGCATAACTTCTGCCGTGCAGGCCACCCCTAGTATAACTAATTCATCAGTGAGTTCAATCCTAAAACTAAGTGATTTGTCAAAAAAATCCTCAATGGCCTTTTTCAGGGTAAACAGTTGTGGGCACTGTGAAAACATATGTATAATATCCGCTTCATTTGAATTACATCGGGGGCATGTTATACCCGACGTGCCACCCCAGTGTGCTATTCTGGCCGGGGTGTGATAAAGTGAAAATACTGTCTTAAAGTGTTGTGATTGGAGAGTCGCCGAACATAACACTCTTCTGCCCAAATCCGAAGATGTCTGGAAAGTTTCTAACCCTGACCCCAATTTTTCAGACCATTTTTGTGCATATTTTGCCCTTTCATCTGTTTTATCTTCTTTCAGTTCCGCATAGAGTTGTCTGATCGTACACTTATTGGTTATTTCTATATATTCCATCATTTTACAGTGTCCCAGTCCTGCCGGGCCACCTTGTTTTTGTGTTAAAAAACTTCTAGTTTGAAGATATTTATAAAAGCTATTGTGTTCTAACCCGAATTTCATTCTTAAGGTCCCAAACTGTAGCATGTTCCCCTGGCTGTCCAACAGATTCCCTATTTTCACTATGCCCTTATTATACCAATCCCTCATGGTGCCATCCCTAAAGATCTCCCTCGGTAGTGAACAGTTTGTGTATAGCCGCGCATAGTTATTAAATCTACCCAAACCAACATTTTTTGACACTCTTTGCCACACCCTGTAGGCTGCCTTCAAGGTCTTAAACTGTGTATGCTTGAAATAAGTGAAGTCTGTTGTGTCATCATCATCATCAAATAAGCTTTATTCGGCGTTTGGCCATAAAAGCAACACAATAAAATACATACAAGTAAAAAAATAACTCAACATAACATTGCCTAGTTAAAAGAAAAATGAGTTAAGACCCAACTAAAAATAGTTTAGCATGTAAGCAGTTCTAAATAAAAACCCCAAAATACACAGAATCCCCCTTTTTCACCCGCTGTTATTGTGATTCGGTGCTCGAGGACCAGGGTAAAAGTCATGGAGGTCCCAAATACGAATGGAGCCATCTCCAAGTTTTGGCTGGATAGATCGCAAGTAGGGGGCAGTGTTCCTGTCCTTAAACCTAACCAGAATCAAGTCCCCCGGAACATTTTTGGGCAGATGACCAAACCACCCCACCCTTCTGACGCTCTGTATCCCACCGTCTAGCAAGGAAGGTAATGGTCTATTGTTTTGGAGCCAAAAAATGGCATTGTTCAGTAGGTCCCGATGCAGTTCACGTTTTCCTGGTCTGAGAGCAGGGACCCCAGAGAGAATGGTGACATATGGGGCTGCTACGGGGGGTAAATCGATGCAATGTCTTCTATCTAGTGCGATCACAGGAGCTCTTTGTGGGGCATGATCGTGAATACGGGTGATATTGTGATCACTTTGGATAGGTGGTGTAACAGGGGAGTCACATGTTTGCAATATCCTGGGTGCGTTGTCCGTAGGCCTTTTGTGGGTATTAGTGGGGGAAGAGCGTATGGGAGTTACAGTGTTTCTAGTCGGTGGGTATGACTGTGCTACCGTTTTTTCAATCCTGCACAGTCTATCTCCCAAATCATTTATTTTAGCAACCAGTGGAGAGAGAGCAGTATCAAGCAGTCGCTCGATTTGGGCCAGAAGAGTCGATTGTAGGGGGGATCGAGACTCAGCCTTATCCACTGGTGATGAGGCTGTACTGGGTCCGGGTACAGAGGGGCTGCATTTATTAGATGGAGGGAGGGTTGTAACGGGGGAAGCCTGGGGGGAGCAGATAGCTTGAGCAGTGTCTCGAGACACTATGGGGGGGGATAGAGCATCCGGGATATAGTGTGTGCCACAGAGGGCATTCAGCTCTTCCCAGATGGACATTGAAGTTGGGTGACTGAATCCAGTTATCCTGGTGACAGCTATAAGCAGTTCAAGGCAATAGGGATGGAAGAAAAGGAGCTTGACTGTACCTTCTCCAAAGCTTGAGCCAAGAGTGGTGGCCCGTCCGGGCGCGATGGTGGCACCTGGGGATTGTGGTTCTGTGTCCCCGGTGGCAGTGGCAGTGACGCTGTGCTATTCAGCCGTTCCCCTCACGGCGCTTCTCCCTGCCAGAATGACAGCCGTTTCCCTCACGGCAGGTAAGTGTTCTGGATTTCGGCCCCCCTCCGAGCGCTCGGCGCTCCTCGCTTAACAGGCGCCTCCGGGCGCGATGGTGGCGTCAGGGACGCGACTCGGCCGCCGGGGCACCTGGGGATTGTGGTTCTGTGTCCCCGGTGGCAGTGGCAGTGACGCTGTGCTATTCAGCCGTTCCCCTCACGGCGCTTCTCCCTGCCAGAATGACAGCCGTTTCCCTCACGGCAGGTAAGTGTTCTGGATTTCGGCCCCCCTCCGAGCGCTCGGCGCTCCTCGCTTAACAGGCGCCTCCGGGCGCGATGGTGGCGTCAGGGACGCGACTCGGCCGCCGGGGCACCTGGGGATTGTGGTTCCGTGTCCCCGGTGGCAGTGGCAGTGACGCTGTGCTATTCAGCCGTTCCCCTCACGGCGCTTCTCCCTGCCAGCGAAGTCTGTTGTGTTTAAAAACCCATTCTCAGCCTCCTCACCCAACAATGTAATATAGACATTATTTGATCCTGCCCCGGTTTCTCTTGTATGCTCTGTACCTCCCCCGCCTATTAGCCCCCGGCAGTACTGTATTACAGCTGCCCAGTAGTAGAGCCTGAAGTCCGGCGCCCCCCAACCACCTTTATCTCTGCCTACCGTTAGGTGTCTATAAGCTCTCCTTGTCTTTCCTTTGGCCCAGATGAATTTATTCAGAATCGCTTCTAGTTTATTAAACCATATATTTTCAAAAAATAATGGGATAGATCTAAACAGATACAAAACTTTTGGGAATGTTACCATTTTAATTACATTAATTCGGCCCATTAAGGTCAGGTGTAAATTATTAATTCTTTCTGTGTCAGTTTTTATTTTTTACAGTAGCGGCCTCATATTTATTTCGACTAGCCTATCTAAGTCAGTTGTAATCTTGACGCCTAAATACGTGACTTCAGTAGCAACTCTTATATCCTGAAAGTTCACCCAGTTATTTTGTATAATCTGTGTTTTCCCTTTGTTCAATGAGTATCCTGCGATAGTGCCAAAGCGTACAGCTTCTTGTTCGATTTCTAAAATAGCCGAGCCAGGTTCCGGGGTAACCACCGTCATCTGCGTAGGCAAGTGTTTTGTACTCATAAGTATGTAATTTGATCGGGAGAATGTTGGAGTTCCCTTCCAATCTTCGCAAGAGAGGGTCAAGGTATAAGGCAAATAACAATGGCGAGGCCGGACAGCCCTGCCTTGTACCGCGTCTTATACGTATACCCTCAGTATACCCTCTGTTTACCCTTACTTTGGCTGTGGGCTCTAAATATAGCGCCTTTATAGCCTTTATAAATCCTGCTCCTAGCCCAAACCATTCCAAAACCTTCCATAAGTACCCCCAGGAGACCCTGTCAAAGGCCTTCTCTGCATCCAAGAAGATGGCCGAGGCAGGGTCTCCTGTGGCACCTGCAGCATCCAATATGGTAACCATCTGTCTTGTATGTTGAGTGGTCCCTTTACCAGGTATAAATCCGTGCTGTGTTGCGACTACCATCCCCTCGATTACTCTGCTTAGTCTTTGAGAGAGAGAGCCTTGGAGTAGATTTTCGCATCCGCATTCATAAGCGTTATCGGCCTATATGAACCGGGATCTAAGTGAGGTTTGGTTTTTTTCAAAATAACAATAATATTTGCTCCGGCCCATGATTTTGGTACATTTTCCCCCCTCTGTGCGTGTCTTAAAATTTCCAGCATATCTACCCCCAGGATGTCCCAAAAGACTCTATAAAATTCCGCCGGGATTTGATCGGGTCCCGCAGCCTTCCCTGAAGGGAGTTTAGTTACTGCCATATGGATTTCCCCCAATGTTAGAGTAGATTCCAGTGTCTCCTTGTCCTCCACACTCAATTCCTTATGGGGGATATCCATTAGGTAGTTCTCTATCTCATCTCCACATCTCCCAAATCTTGATCATATAGTACAGAATAGAACTCCCTGAACACCTCCCTCACATCTTCTACCTTAGTCACAACATTTCCCCCTTTATCCTTAATTTCTTTAATTTCTCCTGCTGCCAGATCTTGTCTAATACGGACTGCTAACATGTGTCCTACCCGTTCATTAAATTCGTAACATTTCTCCTTTTTTGCTAAGTAGTTACTTGCCGCTTTATTTGCCAATTTTTCGCTAGTCTCTGCCCTCTTTAGCTCTATCTCTAATAAAATCTCCTCCAAAGGCCCTTGATTAATAACTGCCTGGATAAGCTGTTGTTCTAGCTCTGTTAAATCCTGTAGCCTATTTGTTAATTCGAGTTTTTCTTTTTTGCTCCTGTGAAGAGTGTAGGCCAATATTTCCCCTCTTATCCCTGCTTTAAATGTATCCCAGACCACTCCTACAGAGGCCGTGCCTCTATTTACCTCCCAGAATTGTCTGATCCACATCTTCATTCTGTTAATATAATCTTCTTCTTTAAGCAGCCCTCTTTCAAAGGTCCAATTATATTCTTTATAGGTAGTATTGCAGTTCTGAGGGATAGTCAGTATCAGTGGATTGTGGTCTGAGAAAACCCTGGGCAACTTTTCTATTTTTAAGTTTGATACTAAAGAACTAGAGACTAAAAAGTAATCTAATCTAGCAATAACTTTATGGGGTGCCGAGTAAAAAGTGCTGCCTGTTCCCGTGGGATTGTATGCTGACCAAATATCCACCAATGCATTATTACCCATTAAATTAATAATAGCTCTTCGAGTTTTCTTTTTGCGGTCTCCCTTCATCCCCCCTCCCGACCAGCTCAGCCCTGATAGCCTGTTAATATTAAAGTCCCCGCAGAAAATTACTGGCTCTGTCCATAGTGCCAGCTCGACATCAAGTGATTCAAATAGCTCAGGTTCATCTTCATTAGAGCCGTATACAGACACAATTGTGTATCGTCCTCCAGCAGTCTCCCCTTCTATCATCACCCATCTCCCTTCCTCGTCCTCCTTCTTTTTCCTGACCACCATAATCCCTTTTTTTGCAACAATTACCACTCCTTTTGTTTTTACATCTTGTTGTGTGTATGCTAATACTTCATACCCTAGTTGATCAATAAGGTATTTATCCTTTCCTCTCACATGTGTCTCCTGGAGGCATATAACATCCAATTTTAATAATCTACACATAGCTGCAACTTTGTGTCTTTTCCCACCATCATTTAAGCCGCAGATATTAATGGTAGCAACTCTTAACGCCATCTGATCTTATAAGTTAATCCCGCAATCATCATCCTCAACATATTTATTGTCACCTGTTTATAGCTACATAACTTCTTAGCTTGTGCTGTACATAACCTTACTTCTATACCGCCCCTTTCCCTCCACCCTCCCTCTCCCGCCCCCCTGTCCCTCCTCCCCTTGCAGACCCCCCCCCCTGTTACAGGCAAATAGGTCAATCATGACCTATGTGTGGCTACACACTGCTGTAGTGTCGCCTCCTTCTCCTACTCCGCCTGCCTGTGTATTCCCATATTCAATATTACTTGAAATATGGAGCCTATACTGGATCAGATTCCCTACTTCTCTTGCCTTTCTGATTCTCTGTGATTTCTGCGAGATACTCGCCTGCTTTTACTTCTGAGAAAAACATTCTGACGCGACCCCCAGTGACAACTTTCAGCTTTAAGGGATACATTAGGTATGCTTCAGAACCCTGACGTTGAAAAGGAGTGATTAGCTGCCTAAGTTTCCATCTTCTTTCTACAGTCGTGTGACAGAAGTCCGGCCTCGTAAAGAATGTAATCCCATCGAATGATTTTTTTTTCTCCGGTCTGGCAGACTCCATAACTTCCTGTCTGGCCAAAAAGTTTCCAAAGAAAACTAACATTGCCCTGGGAAGGGCATTCTGACTATTGTCTCTTGTTTTCTTCTGTGTCAGTGGGAATCTATGCGCTCTCTGGATTTCTAGATCCCATTGCCAATGTGTCTCCGGATATGCACCTTTCAGCAGTTTGATCATAAACCTTCTTGGGTCATTCCCTTCAAGTCCTTCTTCTAAGCCCAGAAATCTCAGGTTATTCCTCCGCTGGCGATTCTCGAAATCCTCCAGCTTCCACTGTAGATCCTCGATCACCTTTCCTTGCTCCACTCTAGACGTCTGCCAGTCTGTGACTTCGTCCTCCAACCTGCCGGTTCTTTCCTCGACCTGTACCACCCTTTCTTCCACCTCTTCATATTTTTTATTCATTTTCCTGATGCTTGCCTGTATTTTTTTAGTATCTTGTCTAGCTCTCCTACTCTCCAGACGAGCTTCTATGTGCATTTGTTTCAGCATGGCAAACATTCCATCCAGAGTCGCTTGGGGTGGCGCTTCGGCTGTATCTTGAGAAATATTTATAGGATGATTGTCAAGGGCATCGCCTAGTTCATGTTCCTGGTACATTTTGGAGGTACTGCCATAGTCCCATAACAATTTCCTATTCGTACTTGATGCAGCTCTATCTATGTCTCTGTCTCTTCTTATCATAGTACGTCTTTTTTTCCTCTGTGTATCTTTACTTCTGTGCTCGCTAAAGTGGGACCCTTCTGATTCTGATCCTAGCGAGAGATCTGTGGTGCTATCTTCTTCCTCTGAGTGCAGCGAGGAATCTGAGCCTTCAGTCACAGAGTAAAATTTTTCTGCCTCGGGGGAGCGTACTCTCCTTCCTTTAACCCCCTTTGATACACGACTTTCTAAACTTTTCATGCTTCCCCAGTTGGATTGAGCTAGGATATTGCTGTCCCCAGGCGTGGGCGCAAGGTTTATCTCCATCAGAGCTTCAAGCATTTGGTCATTATTATTCACATTCATTGCCTCTCCTACCTTCTTCAGCTCTGGTATTGGATCTGCGTCCGCATCTGTAACAGCATCAGCGTCTGGACCCCCGCCAGCCTTCTCAGCAGCCTTCTCTCTCTGTACGGCTCTCTCATGCGGTGTGCACGCCTGGGGCTCCGGTTGCCTGGCAACCGCCGTGCTTGCGTCCTCGCGGCCGAAGTGCTCAGCTTCCGTGTTTGCTTCAGCGCCTGAGACCACGGCGCTTTCCGAGATCAGAATCGCTGGCTGAATTCTACCTGCAAAAGCCTCCGTGACTGTGGGCTGACGTAGATCTTTGCCTGGGACAGGTACATTGTTCGTGTGCTTCGTCGCTCCGCTGTCCGATTGATGGCGCCTCTGTTGTTGTTGCTGTTCTTTAGATGTCGGGGTTCCTGCTTGTGACGTTGCCTTGGGCTCAGCCTTTTCTTTAGTGGTTTTATCTGGCTTCTCTCCTTTCTCTCCTTTCTTAAGTTGTGTCTTTTGGGTGGTAATACTCGCTGCAGCGGTTCGTCTGCTCAACGCTGTCGATTTCGGAATTGCTCCTGTGTGCTGTGCCATCCTTTTAAATGCAGTGAAGCCTTGATTAAGCGTTTTCCTCAGTTGCTCTCCAAGATAGAGTCGTAAGGCTATCAGTGCTTTTTTTAGCGAATCAGTACCTTCATCGCTGCTGCTTATTTCCCAGAAAGTCAGCATATCTTTTCATGACCTTCCAGCCTCATACTCCATGGAGCAGGAGAAGGAGTAAGTGCGACTGCTTCCTACAACAGCTTAGCGGCCATCTTGCCTCCCCGTATTTCTGGCTATTTTGAATGTGTGAGATTACCTGCATCATCCACCAACCCTCATAGCCTATGAAAGCCAAAATGTAATCAAAATTGTTTGATAAAAAAATTATAATCTTTAGTTTTATCACCACCTTAAACACATGTAAGCGCTTGTACCATGTGGTTTGTGGCATGTGTGACAATTTATCAATTTGATTGAGTGTTACACTTTTTCCATTTTTGTTTGCATTGTGTTTGTTTATTGATTATGATGTCTATATTTAGAGTATATTTGATTATTTTAAAAGAACCTAATATAAAGATGAATTCATTATAGCTTGTGCTTATTAGAATGTTTGTATGACACATAATATTTTCCCATGTGGTAAATTAAATTGCCTGTACTCTAGACTAAAATATACGATATAATTTGAAACCGTGATTTCTAGGAGTAAACTGATTTGTAGGTGGGAGTGAATATATTCAGTTCTGGAAGGGGTATAACAAAACACTCCTTTCTTAATCAGAATCAGATGTTGTCCTTATGTGAGCTCAGCATGCAATTTTAAGAACTAATAGATTTTTGATGATTGATGAATGCATGGATTCCCATCGATCTAGGAGTTGTTTTTATTAGTCAACTACCTGCATAGAAATCTTGCATGTACCAGAGAGCGTAAGGGTTAAGGTTGGATTTTTCAATGCAGATTCTGAGATGGTGTCAGTGAAAGTCTGGGGTCTGAACTGAAGGACACTGACAACTGTGTAAAGATTGTTTAATGGGTGTTAGAGAAGCTCGGACAAGGTTTGGGGAAGGGTGTAGATGAAGACAGTGGCATTGGTGAAACACCGCTCCACCAGCTTGAGCTTTGCAACTGGGGTCCAGTTGTGTAGTAGTGCTGCAACATTGACCCCCCAGTAGCAAAAGCAGCAAGAAGGCGTTTCCAGCCCATCGGGGCCAGGCAGTGCATCCCTGGGGGCTGCTCTGAGGAAATTGCCTGGCTGGTTTGAGTTTCCAGTCCGGCCCTGCAGACAGCCTCAGTTCGGTTCGCTCGTTGAGCTGAATACTCTGTATGGGGTTGGTAGTACACTTACCTCTTACCAGCGGCCTACCGGTTTAGAACTACTACCCCCAGTGCGCCCTAAAAGTCTGTTTCAACTCCTGCGAAATACAGTGACAGGGAGTTCTGTCCAGTCAGACCCATTCCTAGCATCCAGGGAACATCCTTTTACAACGCGTCCGTTACAACGCAAGTCGTAACCACGACTTGCGCTGGAGGGCGCTAGAGGATAAAGAATAGTATATTTACTGTTCCAACACCTTCCCTAGTATCCACGGGGACTGGTGTTAGAATAGTAAATTATACTATTCACTATCAGCGCCCCCAACGCAAGTCATTGTAACGACTTGCGTTGTTAAAGACGCGTTGTAAAAGCACACGTTGTGACGGTACGCATCGTACCATCATACATCCCTAGCATCCACGAACAACACGACGCCTTCGTTCTCTTTGGACAGCAAGCATACACACATCTGCCGTTTCTTCTGTACCGTCCTTTAATGAGATGCTTCTGCTGGAGGGTTTCACCTGCGTTTCCTGTAAGCTCACAGCATCGCTAAATTCTAAATAAAAAGTTCCGTGCCATAAATCAAAACTAAAAACTAAAAATGACATTCCAAAACAGACTTTGAAGACTGCATGAAACGAATCAATCGTTTTTTTTTTATTAATAATCCGGAATGTGTTTCGCTTGGTGCAGAAAGAATTAGATCGCCATTTTCTATTGTAAAAACACATTTTTCAACCAATACACTTTATATTGAACTTGGCATGTATGAATGAAAAACATCAAAGGTGCCGTTTTTGACGGATCGTTTTATTTTGGTAAATGTTTCAATCTTTGGTTCATTATTGTAATATTTCTGGGGCACAACTGGGTAATGTTGATCTAAATTATTGATTTTCTTTGTCCAAACTAATGCTAACTAAACCAGTTCATTCTTGTTGTAGCAACTGCCCAGGAGCAAGAAAGGAAGCAATAGAGGGAGAGGAGAGAGAGGGAAGAAGAAAGGAAAGGAGGAAAGAAGGAAAGAAGGAAAGGAGAGAAAGGGAAGGACAGGGGCAGTAGGGGAGGTACGAGGGAGGAAAGGGGCCAATGGGCAGGAGTTAAATGGGGGAAGTTAGGGAGAGATAAATGGAATAGGGAGGGGGATGAGACATGCAGTGATAGAAACAAACATCAGACGTGTAATTGGAGGAGAAAGAAAAGACGAGGATTGAGGAGGCAAGAGAAGAGGGAGGGAAAGTAGGAATAGAGCTAAAAGAAGTAAGGAGACAAGAGAGGTGAAGACACAAGAAGAAAAAGGCAAAAAGAAGAGGAGGGCAATAGGAGGAGAGAGAGACGAAAGGAAAAGCAAGACACAGGGAGGATGAAAGGAGAAAAAAGAGTCAGATTAGAACAAGAGAGAGGTGGGCGAGACTAGAGGATAGCTAGAGGTGGGGTGAATGGATAGCCCTTAAACAGAAATATAGACTTCCTTGTTCACAGCATTTCCGGATTCAGGGCCTAGTGGGGGGTATTTATTCTTTCCGGTTACTCCTCTGGATGAAGACCTAGTTAAAACACCTAGAGGTTACTGTTGAATATTTGGGCTGTTGTTTGCAAGGAGTGATAGAGACAGAGAGTTTGAAGAGAGGGTCCAAGTTTGTGAATGGGTGTGGATATGTGGAATGAGAGATTAAGGGAGGAGCAGAGTTTCAGTAAGCATTATGTCATAGAGTCGCTGTGTATGTGAAATCAGGGAGCTTGATACCCCTGTGGTAACCGTTGCTAGTGTAAGAATGGGTACTGAGGTGATGAGGCAGGAGAAAAGATTGTCATAGACAGGACTGGTGAAAAAAAGTAAATTACACTCATAAGAAAGGAAACAACTTTGATAAGAAGAACCATCATCAAATGCCAATATTGAGTATGTGCTTGTTCCAAGTCAAATAGATTCTAGGCAGTCTTTAATTTGTAAAAAGATAAGTCTAGGTACTCAATAGATTTGTTAAGAGTACTCTCCCCACTTCTGCCCCTAGCACCACCTCTTCTACTACTACCACCACCCTCTTCCATCCTGGAGCGTCATGCCACTGCATATGATACCTGGCCTGAGTTGCGTTCAAGCCCTTCTTCTCGCTAAGGACTTAGAAAGCTCCCACAAAGAATATTTTGTAAAATTGGAAAATGGGCTCCTTCCTGGTAGTAAAGGATAGACAGTTAAGGTGCATTGTGCCACTCACATCTCTGGGTACCAGTGCCACGTTACCTACTGCTCTTAATGATAGTTACACGCTAGAGTGATAGGAAATTTTTGTCTAAGTGAAGTTTTCATTGTTGGTGTCCGAGCACAGCTCCAGGGAAACTGACACTGCTCTTAAAAAAGCAGAGCATAAGTGTAATAAACTCCTTGATGGCAATTTTTATAGTCACAGACTTACTGCTGCTGCCAGTTTCACTGTACTCCAGTGACCTCTAGTGACCTTTATCATTATTCTCTATTCCTTTTAGCTCTTTCTTTTCATTTCTGAGAAGCATTGGCCAACAAATGAGACCACTTGGGTGTCAGAAGTCCCGGGAATCTGTAGGAAACGGCAAGCAGCAAGCAAACTCCCGTGTTTAATAATTGATGGATTCGCCAGCATGGTGCTAAATGAGTCCCAGTCCTCTAAATGATGTGCTGGTGGTGCCCACCGGCAAGCATCGGTATACATTTATGACTGATTCTAGGCGTCACGTAAATACGTGCTGTAATTTAGAAATGTACACTAACGCAGGTTCACATGTTTCCGAAGGTATGCTCTGACAAGACATATCGCGTCACAGCAGTCCTGGCAACAAATGTGATTAATGAGCAGGTTTTGACAGCATGTTTTGCGTGATGCAGATATTTTGAGTTTTATACAGAAAAACCTTTCATTTTTAATCTAGCTGGCAATTTGGATCAAATGTAGTCGCTGTCTGGACTGAGCCATGCATTTTAAATAAAGACAATAGACACTGTCTTGTTGGGATTTCTTTTCTAATCCAAGCTGTTGCTTCTGTCCTGACTCAAAGTACTGAACGAAAGAACAACTTTTTGAATAAACATTTACACGATGCTATTTTTTTTGTACACTTTTACATAAACACCTACTTAAATCTTCAAAATGAAATGAGGTGGGCACTGGACTTCAGGCAAATGGCTAATTACATTTCTTCTAAAATTGCTGCCATGCAATGTATGGGTGGAAATAAGGATCATAATGTTTGATAACGTATAATTACCACAGATAAAAGGACAATCCAAAAGCCACTCAAAGCCGAGAGTGGGAGTATCTTGCTTAGCAAGATAACGTTGCTCCTTCAAAAAGTTAACTTGGGTACTTTTTTGCAATCCGAATTTACTTTCCAAATTCCTATTTAATTATATTTGCTAAACTGAGTTTCAAAACAAACTTGTTCTTGGTGTTCAATCAAACATGATCAGATGTGGGGTTGCTCGAATTTCATTGTACATGGTTGTGACACTTTGAGGTAAATTGCAGTGGCGGCTCCTCAGCTATGGCAGAGGTGCTTCGACTCACCCAAGCACAGAATGATAATAACTTTAAGTGATTATCACTTTATGCTTCCTGCTGCTTTGCGGGTGGGCAGGTGGGCGGGGCTGCTCTGCTCTCGGAGCAGGGCACAGGAGTAGTGGTTTGCCCACTGATAAGTGCTCAGTGACGGTTTGTAAGGCCCTCTCGGGCCACCCAAACCAGTCATGTGCCCTTTCCCCAATTCTCCATGCAGGCTGCATTACAGACTGCATGGAGAACAAGTCCAGGCTCTCATTCCCTTGTTGAGCGTCCAAGCAGGACACTCAAAACCAATCACAACCCTGCATTCCAGTATTGTGATTGGTCAGGGGAACCTGGGTGCCTACCAATCACAATGCTGCATTGCAGCATTGTGATTGGTCAGTGGGTCTTGCTGTGCTTCCGTCAGACACGGAGAAGAGCAGAGACGTGGGACAACTTGCAAAGGTACGTTTATTTTTTTTAAAAATATGCGTGACCCCTGCGTAACCCCACTTCGCGACTCCCTCCTGCGTGACCTGCCCGCCACCAATGAGCCATGCCGGCTGCAAATGGTAAACTGTATGAAGGGCGTCAATGTGGCAGTGTTCCAAAAAAGTGCAGGTGCATTACTGCACTCAGAACCATAGGCCTTCATTACGAGTTTTGGGCTAAGTTTCCATTTCTGTATTTGCACAGGGATCTGTATTACGAGTTGTGTGATTATTAGCACACCCTAGCAGTGTTCCCCCTAATAAAATCTGTAGGATCAAACCTGCTGAAATTTATCAGAGGAAAAGGCCAAGAAAAAAGGTAAAACATGTGGACATTGGTGTGTTAAAAACTGATTCTGCCTATTATACTTCATTTTCTTGTAGAAATCTCGAAATGGGTGGCATTTACCACGCATGGGGAATACCTCACCCTGGGGTAATGGTATTTACCATGTGTGGTGAATACTCGACCCAATTCCTTGTAATGAGAACCATAATCTTTAAAATGTAGCATGGGACTGCCGGAACTGAGGGATGAAATCAACTGTGCATGAACCAGGAAGTGGAGCGTCTCGCAGTGACAGAGTAGCATTTGACCGGCCACCTTTTCCACTGCTCGGGCAATCACTGCCTCTGCTCCCAAGAGGAGGCACCATCCCTGCCTGCATGCTTCTATTGGAATAACATTTATAGGGTCTAGTGATTTAATGTCTGTCATTCCTCTTGTCTTGAGACACTGTGATTCGCGTCTGCAAAGACCTCCATGCCCTCACCAGGACAGTAACCATAACATTTTCCTGCTTCAATAACTACAGAACTGTAACCCGTTTACCACAGTGAACATTCCGCCGTGGTGCAGGCGTTCTAAAGGGTGGGGGGGGCTGTGTCGGCCGACGGTCATGCGCAGCACCAGGGAGGTAGTGCTCGCGTCGGCAAACACGGAACAGGTTAAACTCTTGACATCTTATTTCTAAGCCTTGAAAATGTCCCAAGTCTGAGAGCCAAATGAAGGGGCAGAACAAATGGTGGCTGTTCCCTTTCTAATACTATTATGAAAAACATGTTGTTAGAAGGCCAAGAAATCTCAGAAAGAAGAGAACCTAGTAGAATTAAACAATGAAGAAGAGAATGGAAAGTAACCTCCAGTCTGATCTGGTATTTATCTTCAACTGTATTTTCTTTCCATACTGCATTGGCATTCCTTGTTGATTGCCCCTTTTCTTGTCCACTGAACTTGTGAATATGGAAAAGGAACTGTGTTTGGTGCTTGCATTCTGAGTAAATTCCATTATGAGTAGTTGGGCTAGGAGGCACTCACCTGAGCCAAATGAAGCAAAATCCTCTTGAAGCCTTGGATCATGATTGTGATGACAGAGTTCTGTCTAGTGAGGTAAGTTGGTTGGGAAATGACTATACATTTTTGGAACACCTGACGTGGCCATGAGTCTCCTGTCTTCCTTTCTTACTGAAAGAGAACAGAGAGTGAAGTTGGGCCAGTTTCTTTCTACCCTGAAGCCTGTGCATTGTGGGGTCCCTCAGGGCTCCTCGTTGAGCCCTACTTTATTTAACATCTATGTGACCCCACTTGCCAGGATAGTTAGATCGTTCGGGCTGGAAGTACTTTCATACGCGGATGACACCTAAATAATGGTCTCCCTCTCGCAGCCTGTTAAGGATTCGGCTTCGAACTTCAGGAATTGCATGGAGGCGGTGTCTCAGTGGGTGATTCTGAACTTCCTGAAACTGAACGGGGAGAAGACGGAGATGTTGATCTTCGGGAGCTGTCAGGACATCTGGTCCAATGACTGGTGGACGGCTTCTCTCGGGGATTGCCCTCCCCCCGTCAGTTTGCCAAGAACCTAGGGGTTCTGCTGGAATCCTCGCTCTCCTTTGACCGCCAAGTCAGTAGGACTGTTTCCACCTGCTGTGGCATCATGAAGGTCCTCAGAAAAATTGCTCACTTCCTGTCTCCTGAGGCACGGAATCTGGCCACTGTGGCCTTAGTCTCTTCGAGACTTGACTATTGTAATGCCCTTTACGTGGGCATTAATAAGAGTCTTATCTATCGCCTTCAGATGGTTCAGAACGCTGCTGCAAAGATCATCGTTAACCTCCCCAGGCATACCTCAGCATCAGCAGCACGTAAAAGCCTATATTGGCTTCCCATTCAATCTAGGATCTCCTTCAAGATTCTTTGTCTTGCCTACGGGGCTCTCCATGGTACAGGTGCTGAGGGTCTTAGGTCACTTATACATCCGTATGCTCCTTTTCGATCCCTTCGCTCCTCTAGCAAAAATCTTCTTGAGGTTCCCAAGTTCAATAAGGCCAAATGGGGAGGTAGAGCGTTTTCCATGGTTGCTCCTAGATTGTGGAATTCCCCCCCCCCCCTTTTGAGGCAACCTTCTATGGCACTGTTTCGCAGAGCATTGAAAACCTGTTTTTTCTCTGAAGCGTATCCGTAAGATCTCCCCTAGTCGACTATTCTCCATCTGACCTGCCTATGCGCCTTGACGCCCTTGGGCTAAGTTGCGCTTTATAAGATTCCATTCATTCATTCATTCACTGGTCTGAGTTGGTCACACATCTTTTGAGCCTCCAATCAAAGTGATTGCAGATGGGGGTACGAATGGCCACCGCAGATTTGCACCAAGCCTACCACTGAATAAAAAGTAAGGTGTCCAAGCCACCTAGACACATGGCTGTAGATGTGTTGCGACTACTTGCAAAGGTCATCAAATTCTAACACATGGAAATAGGTACATATCCACAGAAGACAATCATATTTGATTATGACGAGGTAAAATAAAAGGAGTCTTGTGTTGGCCACTCTCAAGAGTTTCCAAAATAAAAATCAAATGTTCATATGGGACACATGTGGAGTTGGATTTAGTGTAAGACAACTGAACTGCGTAAACTGCGAAGAGCTCATATGCCATTCTGTAGAATGGGGATATATTATTTAAGGCTGTATCCTCAATCTCAATTCACTTCTGTTATGTATTTATTTATAAATTCTTTTATGTTTCGTTATGTAGATTTATAGGGCACACAATCACCTGGGAGGGTATCCTGGTGTTAAGCAGGTTTGCGTCTAGCCAAACCTAAGACCTAGTGGACCAACTCAAAAAGCCAGGTCTTCAGCTTCTTGCAGAATTCAAGAAGTTGAGTAGAGCACACTCAAACCTGGAATATCAAGAGAACACCTGGCAAACGTACATTGAACTGGATGGAAGAAAAACAATTCAACAAGTGAAAAAATATAACAGAGTTAAGTTCAGTTTGGTTTGTTCTGATATGGACCCTTGATGAGGCAAGAAGTCGAGAAAGAAGATGAATGTAGGGACAAAAGAAAGTGAGGACAAATCTCAGTTGAGGTAGCTACCAAGTATGAGAAGGACCATTAGGTTTGGTAAGTCATTCAGCATATTGTGTAAGGCATAAGTAAAGAATTGGGTGAACCGATGGTATTGGAAGTAAAAGAAAAATCGAAAGACAAGATGAAATGTGAAACCAAAGATGGCTCATTGGGAAGAATGTCAACAGTGATTTCTGTCAAATGACGATCATTACACCTAGACAGCTTCATGACCTTATTACATAAAGGCAGGTTTATGGCCGAAAAGTGTGCATGGTTGGTAATGATACATTAAGGAGTCTATTAGGATGTAGGGCGGATCACCACCGCCTGCATGGCGGTGGCGATCCGCCCTTCATCCTACCCAGCCCGCCACCCATTTCCCCCGGCATATTAGTATGGCGGGGGGGAGCCTGGTCGACAGAAAGACCATCCGCTGGTGTTCCGCCGGTCGACCAGTCAACCGGGCGGAAAAGGGGCTATATATGGTGGTGGTGTCTGCTAGACACCGCCAACCATATTAGCATGGGAGCGGGAAGCAGCGTTTCCATGGCGGCAATACCGCCACGGAAAGGCATGCAGATTTTGC
The DNA here is from genome assembly GCF_964263255.1 of Lissotriton vulgaris. NCBI lineage: Eukaryota > Metazoa > Chordata > Amphibia > Caudata > Salamandridae > Lissotriton > Lissotriton vulgaris. The sequence goes on from NC_141689.1 coordinate 913,341,810, forward strand.
TTTTGGGGGCCTGTTGTGGACCCCCAGGGTATTGGGGGTGTCGGGGGTGCACATGGGTGGTACCTATGGTACCCCCCTGCATTGTCATGGACATGGTGGCAGGCACCTCGCGGTGCCTGTGACTTTGTGCATCACTATGCACACAGTGCATTCCCAGCATTGTGGCGGGCGGTGCTGTGAGCACCGCCCACTACAATGCTGGTAATGGAGGATGCCCCTGCCATCTGGCGGCGGCATCCTAATCGCCGGTGGGGGACTGCCGCACCACTGGTGGCCAGTCCCAGCACCGCTAGGGTGGCGGGCAGACCGTCCTAATAGGCCCCTAAGTATTAAGAAATGATTTCTCTTCTACGCCCTTTTTTTGTTCTATATAAGCAAACCCAGTTTCATAGACATAGCCTAATATACAGAACATCTGTTTAAGATGTAATATTATTAGCATTAGTTATTTTGGTCAGGGCCAAGAAGCCCTTGCTGGCGTGCATGTGTGCTTTACAAAATTGCATGTTATGTTATGTTATGTTATGTTATGTTACCATATTTGAAGTTATTACATTAAAAAGAAGCATTGAGAAGCAGAGAGAGTGCAGTCTTGATTTTGATCCAGCCCTCTTTAGACAGCTTTAAATTGACTCCCCTATGAGACTTTTTGTCATCAATACACCAGAAAGCAGCATAGAAATTAAAATATAGCAGACTTCAGATCAGCCCTCATCAATCATTGACTTTGATGTGCTTTTCTTGGTCTGCTATTGCTTGAATGGACTGTCTGTCACGGTCATGACGTTTTAAGAATGTTACATTGTCTCATTTGCGTCCCTTTTAGATTTGTACTGACTGGATCATTTAGTCTTTTTGTTAAACCACGGATGCTTGAAACTGAGACCTAGTCTTCCTTCTTTGATGAATTACCTTTGCTGGCAAAATGACAATTACATTGTTGATTAATGCCTTCAATACTTGCTGTTTGGATGCCAGAGGCTTTCATAAAATAATGGTTCAGTGCTAGTCACTTATCACCATTTGAGAGCTGGTTTGTTTTACTTTGTTGTCATGTTAACATGTTGTAGGATATACCTTGTTTTTATTCAGAATTTAAATATGCGGGGACAGGCTTTTTTACAAACGCAAAATATATGCTGGCCCTATTGGCCAAATGATATACTATGCAAAAGTTTGCTGTGTGCTCCTTTCAAGTTCTCCACTTTCAAAGCAAAGCTCATCTCCCCTCTCAATTTCATAACACTCCTTTCTTTTTTTCTCCTACAGAACAGGAGTTTTATGTTTATATGTCTACAAAATTAAGCAATTTACAGCATCAAAAACAATGAACCAATCATCGCAGCATAAAATGTACTTTAATAATAAGAGCACACGGTTCTGCTTCTCATTAAGAATGGTTTGATTTGCAAGCAAGAAATCTAGAAAATGCTTTAATAGTGCAAACCTTTATATGACAAACAAAAATGCAAACCTAATCTACCTATCTACTTACCGTACCTAATTTACTATATACGCTTGCGATACCTACTAGGCCTACCTACAATACCTATCAACCATACTTTACCTAACCTAACATACCTCCCAAAACTATCATATCATATCCACCATACCTATTGACCATAGCCAACATATCATACCTAATCTACCATACTTACCAAACCTACCAGCCAGTTCTACTTACCTACCAGTCCTACCATACTTATCTCCATACCATATAACATTTCTATTAAATATACCTACCTCCACACCTACAATATCTTAAGTACATAGGGCCAGATGCATCAAGCATCCATTTTGCGATTCCTTATTAGCGAAAATTAAGGAATCGCTAATAAGGAATAGCAAAATGGAATGCATCAAGCAATCATAAAAAAAATAGCGATTCCTTAATTGCGACTCGCAAATTGCGAGTCGCAATTAATGAATACCTCCCCATTCATTCCTATGGGCCTAGAGGCCCATAGGAATGAATGGGAAGACAATCTCAATTTGCGAATCGCAATTAGCGATTCGCAAATTGAGATTGCGAGTTCAAGGGTGCAGGGGTGTCCAAAGGACACCCTGTTACACCCCTGAATGTGATCTGTGCACATATGTTGCGCACACACATGCCCTTAGGGCATGTGTGTGCGCAACATGAAACTTTGAAAAATGCACAAAAGTGCATTTTTCAAGGTTTTTGCAAATTACCATGAAGTTGTACTTCATGGTAATTTGCGTGCCCTATTAGCGAATTCGCTATTTTTGATACTTTCATGCATTGCATTTAAGGAATCTCAATTAGAGATTCCTTAAATACAAACAATCGCATTTTAGCGAATTCTCTATTTGCGATATTTGCATTTGTGATGATGCATCCCAATGCAAAAATTGCACTCGCAAAGGGCCAGATTCTGAGAATCTGGCCCTTTTGCGAGCGCATTTCGCTTGATGCATCTGGCCCATAGGGTGCCTAGAATACCACACCTACCTATATGCAATACCTAATACATTATATTTGGCCTACCATACCTACAAGAGCATACCTACCTACTATTTCAAAAACAGCTATCATACGTTATCATACCAATGTAACCTACTATACGTAACCTACCATGCCTATCATAGGTCCAGCGCTACAGTGTGTACATCTTACACCTGCACTGAGGTGGTAGTTTTGTAAAAAAAAAAGGGCCACATTATGTCTAGGAGACCTCAAATAACGGCTTGATGAAGTGCAGACTGCTACAGATAACTCTTGTTTCTAACTCATGGGATGTCCATTAATGGCCTAAAGTACTGCAGACCACAGTGGGAAAGGGCAGATTGCAGTTCCAGAGGAACAATAGTGAGACTTGTTTGCTTTGCCAATGCTGGATTTTGTTATTGACTGCACGCACACAAACGATATTCCTCAATTGCATTTCTATGGTGGACCCAAGAAACGCATCTTCATACACAACAAGAGGTTGGGAGCCGCAGTGAGACCACAGGTACACAAAGATATTCAACAATTTCACTTCAAACTAAGGTGACAGCGGAGGTTGCTCAGCAATGCCTTCCGTCTGTCTTCTGTAAAACAACATATCGCTCATAATACACATATCAATTAATGACAGAGATGTTTGGGACATGTAATCAAAGTGGCAAAATCTGCATGTGGCATTAATTACGGGCAAACAGAATATGCTGCTGTATCGCAAGTGTAAAATCTATGCATACTTCGATACCGCTGCCAGGTCGCACACAAGAGCTTTGACTGTTTACCTACGTACAGGAATATTTTTTTTTTTCTCAGTGTTCGTCTGTGTGACCTACAGACATATTGCCTCAATATAAGTCACAAATGATTGTCACGCGGCTAACTTTGTTAACTTTATTTAAATTGTTGCAGTCCATGGCAGTGTGCCGCATGCAGTCTTAAAGGCAAGTTGGCATAGGGCATGGCATTACTTTGGTCGATATCCTTAGTTTGTTCCTTATGCAACATGAACCCTCATGCACATTTTAATTGTAATGCCTCAGTGCAGTGCCACTCGACATACATGACCTCAAACAGGTCTATCTCCACCACTGCAGGCTCCACGTGAAGACCGCCTGCTCAAAGGACCACATGCACCAATGTGCTTCCCGCGCTTTCACAGTGTTCATAACATCACAAAAGTGTCAAGGAGTGGAACATACGTGTGCACGGTCTCCCAGGAGTGCCTTCTATAAAGCTATTAGGAACGCCTACTTAATTTAACGATGCTTAGATTTTGGTAGCAGACACAAAGGGACAAACGTAGCTTTTTGTTGCCTATCTATATAGCGCCAACTCGACGGAAAGGTGTGGGAGCGCTTTTCATGAGCACCAGTTACGTTACACAAGGACACATTCATATTTGGTAGGCACAAGGAGATTGAGTGATTTGCCCAGGATCACAGAATGTTGAGCCGACGCTGAGAGTCGAATCGGGTCCCAAACTCGAAAGTCGGCAGCTCGGCCTTTAGGCCAAATCCCTTACTCTGGTACACAGAGGCTTCAGTTACTCTATTTTCAAATATACTTAATGTACGAAAGGCAATTTTCGTACAGATTATTGGTTGTTCAAGAAATATTCAAACTGCATGTATATACTCTCACTTAGAAGAGTCCCCTTGCCTGTGTACAATTCATCATATCCTTATGTTGGACAGAAAGGGGTCAAGTTGTATTGGTAAAGGGAAAAACTGCAATTGAAAACGTTGCAGAGGGAGTGACTGAAGCCAAATAAATAATTTGACTCATTGAAGACAAAAATAAATAAATGTGTTGCCCATTTACTGGGAAATATTTTTAACAAGTTGGAAACATTAAAGAAACCCTCAAACGACAGCATAAGTTCACACACGTGACACTACACAAAAATATCTACTGATCTACTAACAAAAATACACCACCGAAAGCTTCTACGACTACGAAGGCAGGTTTCCTAGGGAGGACATGGCGTGTGCATGAACAGTGTGCAGATAACTGTCAAGCAGTAGTTCATACAGAGAGTGATGTCGAAAGTGTGGGAATGGATGGGAAAGGAGATGTTAATGATCTGAAAAGCTCATGCAAAATGGCGGCTGTCTCTACCAACAAGGAACATTTCAGTACATTACCTTGCCGCTTAGCGGCCTGCCTCTTACCTTTTTGACGTCCCTGACCAAATGATACAATGTATTTGAAGGTCCATGCCTCTGAAAGAAAAAAACATAGAAACCATCAAAAGACGCCACTGTCACAAAATACATTTAGGAGAATGAGACAATATGCCACATAATTTCAATGTGCTATCTGCAGTGCCTGGCATGACTTTATCACATCAGCACCGAAAGTTTTGATCAGTACCTGCAGAGAAGGCATGCATCATTAAGCCGCGCTGTTATCATGAACATAAATCAGTTGTTTAGCTACTTTTATGCATATTACCATTTCCCATGTTTACAAAGTGCACAGGTTGATCGTGTCCAAGCTTGGTAATACAGTGCACAAAAATGCAGATTTACAAAAATGAACGAAATACTAAACCCGCGTTGTATCTGCCACTTAATTTACTAATTTGACTAGTAAAAAGCGGACTGTTACTGGCTAAATCCGGGATTACAAGTTTTGAAGGAAAGCCACAACTGCCTGTTTTTACATATTTATATATTTCACCTGCTAAAAGTAGGTCAAAGGTTCATTTGAGAAAAAAAATACAGTAATAAGGAAAACCTGGAGGAATTGGCGCAGAAGCACCCTTTGACAATGTTAGCCTCCATTTTAAGAGAAAAACACGTAATGGGCTAATATTTCCGCAAATATATATGAAGACAACAAGGGGACCCAATCAAGTCAACCAAGGACCTTGGGAGCAGTTACTTTTAGACAACAGTGATCCTTTGGAAGGAAGAAAGTAGAGAACAATAAAATATATACTGAATCGTAGCTATATTTGTTTTGAAATAACCAGCCGGACATAGGTCTGATATTTACTTATAAATCAATTGAGAAGGTGTTATACAAAAATACACAAGGTGGAGCACAAGCCTGTGCCCTACTAATCACATAGATACATACAAACAGGGGGAGAAAAACAGGTGGCTTTTAGGCAAAAGCTTAGGGTTAGTTGCACTTAGGATTATGATAATGTCAAAGTCAAACAAGAGTGAACCGCAACACCTTTACACATTTAGTACACATAATTTAGCTTGTATAAAGTGTTTCAAGAGTGTCGGCGGGGTTTCGATCTGCCTTGAGCGATACGCGGATCATCATCAGGACATAATTACTATGCTTAAAAAGGTAGCCTCAATTGCCTACGGAAGGAAGGGAGGAAAAATACAATAAATCCTGTGTTTGAAAACAACACTTTTAGAAAGTGGCTGTTTTCTTGTCTGACCTTTCTGTGTGCCTTGGCCTGTTTGTGAATTGACTGTCTGGTTTGTGAGTGACAGGGCCTGGGGTGGCTCCCAGAGGCTGAATGAGTCAGCCTTAGGCTGAATAGTTTCATCTGCATCTTGAGTGGTGGGAGGGGATAGCACCTGGGCCTGAATAGGGCTGTGCCTGCCTTCTACAATGCTGGCTCCACCTCCTACTGGGGGGCTGCAGACCCTGCCCTCTATCTCAAAGGAAAGAAGGAGTCAAGTAAACAAAGTGCTCCAGGACTGACCAGAACTGGTTTGGATTAGGCCAAGGCCTCTCTGCTCTCAGAGAACAAAGAGAATATTTGTATAAAAGGGATACCCAGACCTCAGAAAACGAGATCATCCTGGAATCAAGAAGGAACCTTTTCCAAGGAGAAAGCTGGAAGACTGAAGAAGAAGGACTAACCTGCTGTAAGGCTGACCTGCAGTTGCTTTGCTACCAAGGAGAGAGGAAGGTCTTTGTTGTTGCTGTGTCCCCTTGCTTGAAGAGATCTCCAAGGACCTGAGAAGAGTTGGCCTCCTATTAAGAAGTCCCAGGAACAAAAGGACTTCACCCCCAGCTTCCCCCTGAACTCTGCCGTGTGCGTTCTGACCTGCCAAGAGTGCTTGATCCATTTGTGGGGCCTCTGGAGGTTGTTTCCTGCTGTTTTGGGAGCTGGACAAGAAGAAAAGAAGATCTACAATTTGCACGCATGTTAGAAACGGGACCCCTGGCTGGCCAGGGCTCGCGCCAAAGTCAGTCAGAGACCACCATTCCCAAGTCAGGGCAAGGGAGTTGCACACCAAGATAACCCCTGCTCACCCTCTAGGTAACGTGACGCGAGCAGCAAGGCTAATCTCGGAGGCGATGTGTAAAGCGTTTGCGCGCGCACCCAGCAACAACACCCAAAGCCCACCACAAAGGAAACTCCACCCAAGGTTATATAAAAAATAGCCTTTGTATTATAGTAAAACACATTAGATAAAAACACACACTTTACAATGTGCCAACAGGCACAGGCAGAATTTACAGGGGATTATGTACAGGACAGGGCCACCTGGACCACTGTCAGGGGTATGCACTTTTAGAACTAGCACTTGTTGTAATTAGCACTTTGTAGGAGTAATAATACTTGTTGGTATAACACTAGCACATAGAACATATAATGACTGTAGCACCAAAATAGTACATGTAGCACACAACCAGTGATTACTGGTAAAGGGTAAGTACCTCCTACGCAACCCTAACCACCTTAGGATAATCACGCAGGGAACTAGGACCTTACTTAGCAGGACCTATAGAAGGAAACACAATCACTTAAGCATCAAACACATAGCAACGGGAAAGAAGCAAAACACATGAAGCATAAAAACATTCAGAGGTGTAGGTAATAACAATTGCGCAGAAATCACATTGGCAAGTAAATCACAAATTGCGTAAGGTGCACATAGGCACAACACTAGAACTGTCCTTCAGGCCAACTGGCCTCACAAGGGCTGAAATGCCCTTAGTCCAAAATGTCAGGGCAGGCTGCGCAGATAGCCAAGAACACAAACCCAAATGTGGCAATTGCCCACTAAGTGCTGGGCAGCTGAAAACACTGATGGGGCCCACGTTGGAGCCTCGTGGGCTCAAGAACAACAATGGGGCCAAGCACAGCGTGGGAGCCTCGGGGCTCTGACCAACTGACTGTGGGCTGGGGGCCTCGTGGCCCTAAACAAATACAATGTCACCCAAGAGCCTCTCAGGGCTCATAAACAATGTGGGCTGTGAGCCTCTCTGGGCTCTAAAACAACAATGGGGCCCTGGAGCCTCGGGGCTCCGAATTACAAATGCCCCCGGGGAGCCTTCGCGGCTCTAAATCAACAAATGGCCAGGAGGGGCCTCCGTGGCTCTAAATCAACAAATGGCACCTGGAGCCTCTCTGGGCTCCTCAATCAAGTTTCCGGGTCTGAGCCTTGCAGGATCTGCAGAACAAATGCCCCCTGCAACGTCGGAGCCCCGCTCGGGGGGGGGGGGGGGGGGGGGGATTGCGGGTCGAACACAAGATATGCCCCCTGAGCCTCTTGCTCTGGGCTCGTGATCACCCGTGGACTCCTCTGCCGCCCTGAACGGGGGAGCGACCCCGGGGACGCCCGCACTCACCAGCTGTCTGGGGAGGCGGCAGCTCCTCTTGGCATCAGCTCCTCTCCGCTGGGCTTCTCTGGGGGGTGGCGGCGGGGCTCTCTCCTCGGGAGAGCTTTGCAGGAGGACGGCTTCTCTTTCTCTGCAGTGCAGGAGAGCGGGGTGGCCTCTCCTCCGCTTCCTGGTTCTTCTGCCTCCCCTCAGCCAATCCCAGACCGGTGCTGGCGCTGGGCCCAGTCCCAGCGCGGCGCTGCTCGTGTCGCTGCGGGCTGGTTTCTCGGGGGCTGAGGAGTCTCGGGCTTGCGGCGGTGATCTCTCAGCCGGCAATAAAAACGGGTCAAATGCCGGGTGGGTACCGGCGTAGAGCAAGTGAAGCGCTCTCAAGCGCTAGGGTGGAGAATCACAGCGCTCCCAAGCGCTATCAGCAAAATAAAGCGCTCCCAGCGCTATGGGCAAAATATAGCTCCAGCAAAGTTCTGGAGGCAGGCAGGGGGGCAAGGCTGGGCCCAGAGCCAGCTCACTGGGCCTACAGGCAGGGAGGCAGTCCAAGTGGCGGTCTTCCTGGCGCCCAGCAGCAACAGCCCCCCCTCAGCAAAAGGGATCCTGGAAGAGAACAACATTCATGGGGACACAGCCCCTTTTTATACAGGAACATCCTTTGTCTTTGCTCAGGGTGAGGGGAAAAACCAGTCGCAGCTGGTTTGTGAGCACTCTTGATGTGCTCAGCCCCTCACTCTATTCACTGGCAGGGCTAGGGTCATTAGACGCACCACAGGGGGCGGAGCCAGCATTGTGTGGGGAAAGCCCAGCCCTATTTAGGACCCAGGTGCACCCCTCCCTCACATCACTCATGCTAATCTCTCCACTCACCACCGGACAGACCCATCTAGACTCCTGGAGCCAGGCTCACCAGCCAGCTCCACCCAATCACACGCCAGCACCCTTACTGCACACAAACACCAATGTCGAGAAGTGGCACTTCCCCACTAGACGCATACACGCTGCATACATCATTGCGCAGCATTCAATCACACGAGTTCGCACATACCAAACTCGAGCCTGCACTCCTCACACATCAGGAACTAACTTGGACACACACATTCCCCATGCATTCCTATGGGAGGGCAGGCCAGCCTCACTACATGCACGCACTTTACTCTGCGACACAGGGAAAAAGTGCGCAGAGACCAAAAATCACTAACACAGATCACATACTAAAAGCAAAAAGATTAGGGGTGTACCTGCCACAAGGGCCAAGTCCAACACATGCATTGCTCATTTGCGTATCGCATCGTCGACAGTGCGAGAAAATTCCCATTGCCGCGAAGATCATCACAGCGCCTGTTATCGCTGTGAGAAACCGTTGCACCACTTGCTTGCGGCCTGCATCCCGTCGCTCCGAACATCGTTGCAGAGTCAACGCATCGTGGGGCCACGACAGGAGAAGATCAACGCTGCGCCACGCATTGCCACCGCACCGAAGATTGACGTCGCCCCGAAGATCGTCGCATCGTGCCTGTCCACACAAGGTATGGCATCGCCCCCCATACAAACTGGATTCACTGCGACACGCCCGCTGCGTGCAGCGTGGCTGTCGCATCGCCTCCCCAGGATCTCAGGAGTGACGCATCGCTTGTTTTTCGAAGCTGCAGCTGCCGCTAGGAACTTTTTGTCGCATCCACAGGTAGTCTAGGCTAAAAGTGACGCAACTGTGGATTGTTTTGACGCAAACCCTAGAACTCTCTTAAAATCATATTCTTGAACTGTCTATGTTGGATATTTGTTGTTTTGGTCTTGTGTAGTTTAAATAAAGATACTTTATTTCTCTAAACTGGTGTGGAGTCCATTTGTGATGTTTTCACTGTGTTACTTTTAGTGTTGGTACAAATACTTTACACATTGCCTTTAAGAAGCCTGTCTGCTCGTACCAAGCTACCAAGGGGGTGAGCAGGGTTATCCAAAGAGTGTATTCCCCTTACCCTGACTAGAAGCAAGGGTCCTTATTTCGACATTGGTACCTACCACTGCCAACTAGAGACCCCAGATCTAACACTAGCTCTGTCAGCAGGAGCCCAGGATAGACACTGACCAATTTATGCAAAATACCTCTATTATTGCTCAATTCTATCGGTGGTAAAGAATGAGAGTATTGTGTGTGACCTATAGACAATCTTAGTGCCAGGGGATTGTGATCACTCATACTATTCTGCAGAATTCCGAAATTAGCAATCTTTTAACTCCACTGATTTCTGATAGCAATGAAATCAGTCATATAGCGAGGGCTCTTCCATGTAAAAGTGGATTGCGTCAGAACTGTTGTGGCAGTTAAGTCTAGTGTAAGTACTAAGCCATGCCTGCTCACAATCTTGTTGAAGACATCACCACAAGGGTTATGCACAAAATACAAGTAATCTACATTATCATGCCCCAGTGTACGACACAAAGTGTTCCACGAAACTGTACAAAGTCTACTATTGAAATCACACCCCCAGATTACAGCAAAGCACAAGTTACTTACCTTCGGTAACGATATATCTGTAAGAAACAGTAGTTAGTATTAGATTCCTTACCTTAGAATACCCCAGGCGTCAGACCGGATACGGAAAATTTTGCATAGCAGTACCCCTCCGCGTCAGTAGGCATCGTCTGTGGCTCCGCGTCCGTCGTCTGGGTTCTTTCCCCCGGGATGACGTCGTCGGAGTACTAATAAGGCACCCTCGCGCGCTGACGTCAGTTCTTATACACTGCTTTTCCGCGCCAGAAACACAGAGCCATGATAAAAACCAACATTGGTGCCATGAAACTAGGGCCCTGAAAGGGGATGACCTTAACCCTAGATATCGGTTTGCCGAAAGGGGAGGATGGGTGGGGCGGTAAGGAATCTAATACTAACTACTGTTTCTTAAAGATATATTGTTACCGAAGGTAACATCTGAAAGAAACAGGTTAGTATTAGATTCCTTACCTTAGAATGGATACCCCAGCAATCCCAACCCCGGTGGTGGGTCTGCGAACCAATGATCACATCAGAAAGTCCTGGAGAACGGAAAGGCCGAAAAAACCATCTCTCCGGACTTGGCTGTCCTGGCAGTAGTGTCTTGCGAACGTGTGCAGCGAGGCCCACGTAGCTGCCTGACAGATGTCCTGCAAGGGGACTGCCCAACCCAGGGCAGTAGTAGCCGCCGTGGCCCGAGTGGAATGGGCATGTAGGCCCACAGGAGGCTCCTTTTTAGCCAGAGAATAAAAAGCCTTGATGCACAAGACGACCCATCGGGAAATGGTCCGTTTGTGCACCACCCGTCCATTCTTAGCGCCCACGTAACCAACAAATAGTTGGTCATCCACCCGGAACTGGCGTGTGCGATCCAGATAGTATGAGAGAGCACGTTTTGTGTCCAGATGGTGGAGCCTCTCTTCCTCTTTCGAGGGAAGCGGAGGCGGAAAGAAGGTGGGCAAGGTGATGGACTGCCTGATGTGGAAGGCTGTGACCACCTTGGGCATGAAAGAGGGTCCTGTCCACAGAACAACTTTGTCCGGATGGACAGAAAGGAAAGGAGGCTGAGAAGAAAGAGCCTGGAGCTCACTCACTCTCCTGGCAGAGGTGATGGCAACCAGGAATGCAGTCTTAAGAGTAAGGAGACGAAGAGGACAGTTATGAAGTGGCTCAAAGGGAGCGCACATCAGATAGGTCAGAACAAGGTTCAAGTCCCACTGAGGTATCACGAAAGGAACAGGAGGAAACATATGAGTGATGCCCTTCAAGAACCTATTTACAACTGAGGACTTGAACAAAGAGGGCTGATCAGGGAGCCTAAAGAAGGCGGAAATGGCAGCGAGGTAGCCTTTTCGAGTGCCCAGAGCAGAGCCCTGCTGGGCAAGAGAAAGAAGAAAGAGGAGAACCTCAGAAAGGAGGGCAGAAAGCGGATCCACAGCCTTTGCTGTGCACCATGCCACAAATTTGTTCCACCTGCAGGCGTATACCGATTTTGTGGAGGGACGCCTGATGCCAGAATCACATCACAGACTTCAGGAGGCAAGTCAAATGGTCCTCACTGTCACCGCTCAATCTCCATGCATGGAGGTGGAGGCTGGACAGGTTCGGGTGGAGGACCGTCCCCTGCTGCTGCGACAGAAGGTCCTCCTGAAGAGGCAGACGAATCGGGGGATCGACTGACATGCTGAGTAGCTCAGGATACCAGCATCTTCTTGCCCTGTCCGGAGCCACAAGGATGACTTGGGACCGGTCGCGCCTGATCTTCATCAGCACTCTGGGCAGAAGTGGTATCGTCGGAAAGGCGTAAAGCAGACCGCAACTCCACTCACGACAAAAAGGGTCTCTGAGCGAGTACCGCCTTGGAAATTCCAACGCGCAGAACCGATAACATTGCGTGTTCTCTTCTGTGGCGAATAGATTTAACCAAGGCTCTCCCCACTGCTGAAAGAGACCTTGTGCCACGTCCGAGTTCAGACGCCATTCGTGATCCATCATGCACCGACCACTGAGTTTGTCTGCCCTGGCATTCAGGGAACCTGCCAGGTGTTGAACCACCAGGGTCACGCCCTGATGTTCCAGCCACTGCCAGAGGCGTAGAGCCTACTGGCATAGGGTCCACGACCCCACCCCACCCTGTTTGTTGGAGTACCACATGGCGGTGGTGTTGTCCGTGAACACCTGCACTACACTCCCCCGGGCAGAGGGGAGGAATGCCTTCAGTGCAAGCCGGATCGCCCGCAGCTCCAGAAGGTTGATGTGGAGCCGGGACTCCGCCGGAGACCAGAGGCCTCTGATCTCCGCCTCTCCCATGTGGCCCCCCCAGCCCTGGAGGGATGTGTCCGTCACAACTACGTGCTCTGGTTGGGGTAGGGAGAGGGATCTGCCGCTGACCCAATCGCGGTCCGTGAGCCACCACTGCAACTGTCTTGCAGTGCCCTCCAAATTCAACACATGGTCGGGCAAGTTGCCCTGATGCTGGGCCCACTTAAACTTCAGGTCCCACTGCAGAGCCCGCATCCGCCACCTGGCATGATGCACCAGAAGGATGCAGGAGGCCATCAGCCCCAGAAGCCGCAGCGTCAACCTGACCGAGACTCGGGATAATGGCTGAAAGATCGGAATCAGAGCCTGAATAACCCGAACCCACTGTTTGGGAGGATAAACCCGAAACTGCGCTGAGTCTAGAACCGCTCCGATGAAGAGGAACTTCTGAGAGGGACATAGGTGCGACTTCGGCACATTGATGGAGAACCCTAGCAGGTACAGGAGGTCGGCCGTAGTCTGGAGGTGGCTGACGACTGTCTGGGGCGAGCTCGCCTTCAACAACCAGTCGTCGAGGTAGGGAAGACTGAAACCCCTAACCTGCGCAGGTGAGCTGCGACCACTGCCATCACTTTTGTGAACACCTGTGGGGCGCTGGTAAGGCCGAAGGGGAGCACAGTAAACTGAAAGTGCTTGTGGCCTACCGTGAACCGCAGGTAGCTCCGGTGGGCCGGCAGGACGGGGATGTGAAAATATGCGTCCTGCAAGTCCAACTCTACCATCCAGTCTTCTGGGTCCAGGGCAGCTAAGACCTGAGCCAAAGTCAGCATCTTGAACTTCTCCTTCCGGAGGAAGCCGTTGACGTTCCGTAGGTCCAAGATAGGGCGTAGGCCCCCTTTGCCCTTCTTGGGAACCAGAAAGTAGTGGGAGTAACAAAAACACCCTACTTCTGGCCCAAGAATGTGCTTGATGGCCCCCTTGGCCAAGAGGGGCGAAACTTCCTCTTGCAGAAATTGCAAGTGATCCACCAACACGCGGAGGTACTGTGGTGGAATGGCTGGAGGGGTTGCCTCGAAGGGGAGGGAGTAGCCCCTTCGGACGATTTGCAGCACCCACCTGTCCGGTGTGATGGTGCGCCAGTGGAGGAGGTGATGGTGAACCTTGCCCCCCACTGGCGTCAAATGGGCCTGAAAGCTGACACTAGGAAGGCTTTGAGGCGGATGCTGCGGGAGTAGATGTAGACTGGCCGCGCCGTTGTCCCCTGTCACCGCCTCAACGGTAACCACGTCCACCACCGCGTTGAATTTTAGACTGCGGCCCGTGGCTGGCAGGACGTGTGGGGGCGCCCCTCCCATGGCCACGAAAGGAGTGCTGGGCAGAAGGTTGCTGGCACGGGGCCGACAGGCCCAAGGACTTGGCCGTAGCCCTGGAGTCCTTAAAGCGTTCCAGCGCACTATTTGCCTTGCCACCGAAGAGGTGGCTGCCATCGAACGGCATGTCCATAAGGGTGTTCTGGACATCGGGCGAAAAGTTGGCGGACCTCAGCCAGGCGTGGCGGTGAACCGCCACAGACATGGAAATCGCTCTTCCTAGCGAGTCTGTGGTATCCAGTCCACATCTTATTGAATACCGCGCTTCGTCTCTTCCCTCTGTGAGGGCTTGATCGAGTTTCGGGTGGGCTCCCTCCGGGCACTCAGGCAGCACGGCCGCAACCGTATCCCACTGAGAGTGGCACGCGGTGTTGACTGACCGCAACCCCAAACTAAGGGAGGAGAACATCTTCTTGCCGAATTGTTCATACCTCTTGGATTCCCGATCTGGTGGTGCAGTCGGGAATGCGGATTGGGAAGAAGAGGCCTGGATAACCAGGCTCTCTGGGGTGGGGTGGGTAGGCAAGAAACGAGGGTCGCCCGGGGCAGGGCTGTGGCGCCTAGCGACGTTAATATCTACAGGGGGACCTGTAGTGGGCCTGGACCAAGTGCCCAACAGGACGTCCGTGAGAGCCCCATTAAACAGCAGTAGAGGCTCTGGGGAGCTTAACTGCGGTTTAAGGACCTCCGTGAGGATGTTAGACCTCACCGTTGCGACGGGGAGCTCAAGAGCAAAGGCCTTGGCTGCCCTCATCAGCACCACACTATAGGCAGCCCCCTCCTCCGTAGCCACGGTAGGAGGGGAGACAAAACCAGTGTCTGGGGAGATATCCAGGTCACTCGCTTCCCCTAGTTCCTGTGTCCAGTCCTGAAATGACTGGCACTCACGTGCCAGGGGGTCCTCAGACCCCCACAGTCTCCCTCGTCATCCATGTCCTGAAATTCAGGGATAAAGGATGGACCCAGATCTTCGAAGAATTCCTCTGCGGCCGGCTCCGAATGAGGCGTCGAGCGACGCCGCTCCAACGCCAGATCAGACCGTGGGGTGGACCAGGGACAGCGTCGTGCGGGTACGACACCGGGGATGACACCCTAGGGGCCGACGCCGGCGGGGTCTTAAGGTCAACCAGCGGCGACCCAGATCCGGAACTAATTGAGAGAACTGATTGAAGTAGGCATAAGGCCACCATAGTTAATACCAAAGGATCCTTTAAAAACACATAAAATACATTTGTGTACAGAATAGGGTGGGACACCTTTTATCAATATAAAAGTGTCCCAAACAATCTTATGGGGTGTCCTATTTTATTTTCTGGCAGGAGATTTGACTGTGCTGCAAGGCACAGTTGCAACTGCAGTACTTCCGGCTAACACCTACATATGGGAATTCTCATCAACTTGTGATATAATTATCATCAATTCACACAATGAAGATTCACAAAATAAAATATCATTGAGGATCCACAAGGCTGAAAATAGCTCAACTTGGTAAATCACGCTAAATTACATGCACCTCCTCTTGCTAAAGACAGGGCTGAATTTCTCGCTCGATACATAGCTGCATAGATATATGGGGCTTAATTACGATGTCGGCGGAAAGCCACCGACCAGCGGGCGAGGATTTCCGTCCGTCATGGAAAGTTTACAGTCTGACAGCAGTATTAGGATGATGGCGGTCAGAGTTCAAGCTGTGGGGGGGGGGGGAATACAGCATAATCCCTTAATGACTGCGGCTCCGCTGTCCGGATTATGAAAACGCTTTTCCGACATAGAATACTCTAAGAAAGCGACCTATAGTGCCCCCTATACATTCCTGCACTGTGTGGCATGCACCGCCGTACAAGGTGTTTGCGACCACCATGAGGGAGGTTGCATCATAATACCGAGGTCGGAACCGCGGACCTAAGGTCAGGCGTTTCCAGGCGAATACGATTTAGTCTGCCCAACATCGTTATAAGGGCCATAGTTGTCAGGCCGTACCTTCAGTTGATTAGGTCAAGACTGGGGCATAAACACTTGCAGACTGCCAGGTTTAAAGGTTGAACAGTTACCACTTTGTTCTTCGATCTTTACTTTAGAGCAGACTGTCATTAAAGTTTTGTGTCTCATTATGCCATTATGGCAGTATGCTGAAAGAAAAGAAGGAAATATTTCCCTAAATCGTTATAAATTAACAAGATGTCAATTACCAAATGGAAACTAGTAAATCCTTTATGTTTTCTTTATTATTCTTGGGCAGAACATGTTTGTTTGCACTATCAATCTTTTCAAGTGCGAAAGACCAGAATTTTTCACACACAAATTATTTGCTAATTACTAACGTTGGCGACTGATGACAAAATGGAAAATGTATTTTAATCATT
This sequence comes from Lissotriton vulgaris, assembly GCF_964263255.1. NCBI lineage: Eukaryota > Metazoa > Chordata > Amphibia > Caudata > Salamandridae > Lissotriton > Lissotriton vulgaris. The sequence continues at coordinate 913,358,301 of NC_141689.1, forward strand.
GGTTAGTTCTTTCCAGGTCATAAACTCATTTGCAAATGTTTGTACTTTAAAGTCTTTAAATAGGACACTGAAGAGGAAGACACTTCAGGTCATCAAGACTTTTTAGGCTGTCAGTGGATTTCCTTTTGTAGGTATTTTGCACATTTCTTATTCAACCACATTAAACAAGTTGCTAAAGGTTTAGTATCACACGAGGTAACTATATGTTCCATTTTTACATAGTGTGGAAACAGAGAAGCCATTTAAGCATCAAAAAGTAGGCGTACTTTTCAAAAGATCTAAGTACAAGTGGTGCACCACAGCAACTCCTGAAGGGTTTCAGTTGGAGTAAGCAACACTGTGGAGAAGTGTGGCTCAATGATTAGAGCGGCAGACCCTGATGCAGAAGTCTAGCCCAGGACCAGGGTTCAATTCCCCGCCACGGCGGGTCTTGGGCTCAAAATTCCACGGACCTGATAATTCTTACCTCGGTGCCTATTCCTATCATGGAGTCCCACTCTGCAACTCTGGGCAATAGCTTGCTTAATCTCCACAACGGTGCCCATAACGATAAGGATGCCTGGCCTCCACCTTGGGGGTGCCCGGGAGTGGACGCCTCACAGGGAAAGCCAGGATGGGTTCCACAGCGGTCTTCGTACAAGCGCCTTGAGACCCTTGCGGGTGAGTAGTGTGCTATACAAGTATCAATTTACATATACATTACTATAATTTGCTGTAGCTTAATTTCGCAAAATTACAGGAAAAGTATGCACGATAATGCAGAATTATGTGAGGAGAGATAACAAGTATTTTTTGCTATGAACCCAAGGATGCATTTTGCGCTAAGAAAATAGCACTAAATGCAACAGAACGGGAACAGCAGCAGCTGCTTGCACTCACTAAGTTTGTTGTTCCTGTGCTCCCGATGTGAAACTTTTGTGGCAAAATACTCATAATCATGTAATTTTCTGTAACTTTGCATGAAAATATTAACTTGAAATTACACTGATTACTCTGTCGTAATTAGAATTTCACCCAGGTCTAATGTTTAGCACTCTCGTTACAAGCAGCAGGGTTTGTACAAGCACAAAACTGCGTCACAAAAGCCATGTCAGCATTAGAAAACATTGTGCCTTTAAAAGTGGTGGTACCACAATGCTATGCCATTAAAAGTAATCTAGGTTGTGTTACATTAACATTGTCCTATTCTGTTGTTTATGTCTAGATTATGACTACTCCTGAAAGGAGCCACAGTGCTAGAAATCAGTTTTGTCTTGAACATTTGTCAAATCTATGCATTCTAACCATCACTTCTCTGTGGAATCTTCCACCGATTGTTGGCCATTTTAGGTGTGGACAATGCAAGGCCTGTAGCATCTCTATACAAACTAAAGAATTTGAACATAATCAACGGAAAGTCCAGTTAAAATCTCACACCAGCTGCAATACTTCCAACATAATCTATGCGATGATATGTCCATGTAACCTGATTTACATTGGGCAGACTCAACAGAAGGCCAAAATGAGAATCCTCCAGCATATGAGTCGGATTCATTGCGAGGTGCATGGCGCACCACTTGTTGATCATTTCAAATTGGCCGCACATCCCCCTGATAGCTTCCAGTGGGTTGTGTTAGAGAAGGCAATCCTGGGACCCCGTGGGGGTAATATCACCAATATTCTCAATACACGAGAGTTAAAGTGGATGCTTTTCTTTGATTCTATCCAGAATGGCCTTAACGAAAATGACAGCTCCTTCTCTCAATTAGCGACTCTGCCTTAATGTAACTACTCTCAACCCCAGTGATATCCTGACTTCTCTTAACTGATCACCAGGCAGTATGTTGGTCGAGTCTGCTTTATTTTGTGTCAAGATGGCCTTTACCATCATATGATAGGTATGCCATAAGATGACTATAACAAGAATCTTTAATCTATGTGTATATGTGTTTCCCAGCAGATATGCTTTAAGACGTCTCATGACCCTCGCCATATATGTGGTCATCTATAATTACAATGAATTTGGTGGTTAATCCATATTATGATAATAAGTCATTTTTGATCAATCACAATTTGGTCCATTTGTTGTGGTTTTTACCATCTTGTGATAGGTACATCACATTGTTCATTTATTATAAAGTATCATATAATCGATGCAATGATCTATGTTTTTCATGAATTTGCATAACTAGCTAATATGTCTGTGTCTACCTCTACCCTAATACTACAATAGTCAACTATCCGGTACTATTAATATGATCCTTTCATTTTTATGATCATTATGCACTTTGACTTTAAAACTAAACTTTTTTCGAATTGGCTGTGTCCCTGATCAACTATCCTACGGCTGCCAGTAATGCCTTTAGTCTGTTTACTATATCTACACGGACCTCTAGCAGTCACGTGGTTCGGTTGTCTTGGTTACCGCCCCAACAGGAACCAACCGACCGCCATTGCCGTATGCGAGCCGACGAGCAACACAGATTCACTCTGCCTCCGGTAAGCTTCATACCGGTGAGACATGTTCGATACTCCTGCGACCACTCCATGGGGTTACAGAACTTTATCCCGTTCTCTCTCAGCAGATGGTCTTAATTCGCCGTCTTTGATCACGCCACACACGAATCGGGACAAGTTAAGACACAGTCTGCCCTTTGGTAAGCCCTATGCCTGTAAACCATGCATTACACGCTAGTGAAGACCCCTGGGTTTGATTCTTTAAATCCCGTCTTTTCTTTGCAGATGGTTTATCCCAATGTCGTGTGCAATTTTGCTTCAACCTTGAACGCCCATCCTATCCTTATTTTGTGAGTCAATGGTCCCTTTCCTATGTATCGTTTACAAAATCTTCCATCCCTAAAAAAACAGTTCTGTAATTAATGATATGTCGGTTTTCTTATTCTCAGACCCGAGGGCCATTTCACATCGTCATATCATGTAAGTGCTTACTCTATCAGTCCCTAATAACAGATGTATTCGAATGTAAGGGTCCTTACCCATCAATATTTTCTTAATTTTAGGACCTGAAGTTACTCTTCTCATGAAAGAATTCTCCATTCCAACTCCCAACTTGGAGACGAGCAACAATTTTTTGGTATGCCTTGTCCACCATAGTGTGCTTAAGTGATTGTTTTTAATTCCGACTCAATGCACCCTGTCCAATTAAATTAAATTACTTATCGATGTCACTAAATAGGTTGCCTGCCCCGCCCCCGTCCTGATGAACACCCTGAAGCAAGGGTGCAACTAATTCCTGCGATAATTAGAGGGTCCAAACGTCGACAACTGTTTTTTGTTTATCAGCTTCACCCCATCATTTAAAACATTTAATGTGTTATGTGGAGTATGATCTTTATTTAATGATGTGTTGAACCCATGGTCCTTTGTCTGTTTATATTGGAAATTGACATACAGTACAGTCAGGCCATTTGGTTGTTTTTAATTGTCACTATCCCATACCCACACCACCTGCACTATACCACTTCCCTTCCCTCCTGGGGCACTATATATCCTGTGATTGTTCATCTAAATTTATGATAACTAACGTATACCTACATTGTGAATAAATAACAGTGTAGGCTTATCAAGTGCTTCTTTATTCATTTATATTGATTGGTTTGAATTTATTGTTGTTTGCTGGGACCCCTTTCTCTCAGTACTGATATTACACAGGTCCCAGTGACTATGTTTGGGTGAACCCTTTGCTATACCCTACTCCTGAAAGGAGCCACAGTGCTAGAAATCAGTTTTGTCTTGAACATTTGTCAAATCAATGCATTTAAGTGGAAATTGCTGTAAGTGTGAGTAGGGAGGAAACATTCACCATATTTTCAGGAATAAAGATGGAATGACAGTATTAAAATGCTTATTTTGTCTAAAAAGGAATAAAAGATATTCTTATAATGTCCCTATTTCCTATTTATATAACTCAAAGAATGCTCATCAGAGCACTTTGTCAGCTTTTACCCCTGTGTCCCAAGACAAGGTCAGGGCCCTTCTATTAGCTTCCTCCTTTGGCTTGACCTAGGGCTCCCCACAGCCTTTAACCTAGGCTGGGATAAAATTAGTCCCCAACTTTTCAAATTAATTATGACCTCCCTTAAGACAGATTTGCCACCCAGATCTTGGAAAAATGCAGTGAAGGCCCCAGATGAAGAGACTGAATACAGACTCAACTTTTGAGCCAGTTAATTTTATGCCTCTTTGCCACTAGCGACAGAGCGACTAACTCACTATCGTAAACTTACACTTTTGTGTAAGTTTACGATTGTTTGCTATTCACAAAGGGAATGGTGGTTATGACTGTGAGGAGAATGGTGAGAGTGGTTACAACTACATTGTATTGAAACTATCTGGGATTGTAAATAAACATTGTTGTAAAATATGTGTACACACCATATGCATATTTCTTTTATTTACATTGTTTATTTTGTAACACAATCACATTAATATGTATGAAACTTCGGTGGTTTGTATGGGGAAGCATAATCTTTTATTTATGCTCACTGTTTTGTATTTAAATAGTGGCAATGTAACTGATCATGTAACCAATCAGGTGCGAAATGCATCATTTCTTTGACGTTCTGATTTATATTGAACATCACTATGGGTATTTGTAGTGGCTTGTCTTTTCTCATTCCACCAATGCATGGGGCGATACTTTCTTTAAAATTTGGTGGGTAGTCTGGGATTGTGCCTTGTGAAAGAGAAACGTTTACAATCCTTGTCCATGTGGGGATGAGTACATTCTTGATTTCTTTGAAGATGGCCGGGGACAACGGCTCACTGAAATGGTTAGATGGGTTGATATTCTGAAGAATCTTGGAGATGTCATTTGCGGTAAAGGAGCTCCATGATGCATTGTTCTTAGTGTTCAGGCTGATAGGTTTGCACTTTTATGAGAGGCCAAGGGGTGGTGCGGACCCGGGGGATGGTAGGAGAGCCTTCTTGAAGGCGAATCCAATGGTGATGAGTCTTGATTTCCCACTGAAGAAAGCAGCTAGGTCGTTGCATGAGGGTGGGCTGCCTCCTGAGTCAGAGTGGTTTGGACCTACCACCGATTTCTGTTTGACCAGTTCAAAATGTTTCTTGGGGCAGTTAGCAACTTGATCAAGTTGGTGTCTGAAGTAGTCTGCTTTAGCGCTCTTGATTCCTTTGATGTAGAAGCTCCTAACATCTCTAAGGAGTTTTAGTTGGTCCAAGGGGGGTTTGGAACTCCTGGAACGTTCAACTGCCCTACGGTTGCAGCTTTCCGTATTTAAATTGTCGTTGTACCACGGTTTGGATATTTTTGTGGAGGTATTTTTTGATTGGAGTGGAGCAATGTCATCCATGATGTTGGAGATGGTTGAGTTGTAAGAGTTGGTGAGTAACTGAACATCAACCAAGTCAGCTTGGGAGGCGAAGGCTGATTTACAGTGGGCTGCTAGTTCATCAAAGTTTATTGATCTAAGGTCCTTTTTCCAGATCTTTGATTTTGTTGGTTGACCCTTCCTCATTGACACCTCCCTGGTAATATAAAAGTGGATGCAGTGGTGATTGGACCAATCGCAAGGGGTAATGGTATCCAATGTGATGGTCTGTCCTTTCGTGATAATGAGGTCTAGAGTTTCTCCTTTATTATGAGTTAGTTGGTCACAGTGCTGAATAAGTTCTTGATCATTTAAGAATGATTTAAGAGAAGTTACTGCGTGGTCATTGGGGTTAGACCAGTGAAGGTTGAAGTCATCAAGAAAGATTTGGGACACGGCTGAGTTGACATTGCCAGAGATGATTTCCATTAGTTGCTCGATGAAGGGGAGATTGTCTACCAGGGGTGATAAAAAATGTGAAGTTTGCAAACCGGCAGGTTATTACTTGAGATCCTGAGACAAAGGTATTCACAGGAGGAAGGTGAAGAGGACTCCAAGTGAGAAATAAGGAGTGTGCTCCTATGAATACAGGCTAGGCCACCACCCAGCTTCCGAGCTCTGTCTAACCTCATTATATCGTGAGTAGGAGATACTAGGAGGTCTAAGATAGGAATGGAGGTGAGATTTAGCCAAGTTGGAGGATGGTAATGTCTAAGTACTTGTGTTGGATGAGGTCGAAGATATCGGAGGCGTGTTTACTGGCTGACCTGCAATTGAGTAATACACATTTAAGTCATATGCTGTAGGCAATGTGATTTCTGTGCAGAAGTTGTTCATTAAGACATCCAGCCAGACTGAAGGATCTGCCTTTCCTATAATTTCTGCTTCTTTGTGACAAAATACAAAAGAAATCATTTAACTTGGGACATTTGGGGATAATGAGGCATAAATGTGTAGTTTTTTCCAGAGGCCTTTGGTTAAAGTATCAACAAGCCTGTTCACCAAGGGCCTTTCATTTTTTTTTCAATTTATCTGCTTATTTAAAATGTTGCTTTGTCTTCTTTTTTCCTCTTCTAGTCTAGATTTGATGGATACCCCCTGCGTGTCATTATTCCCAATCAGTAACGTTTAACACCAGAACAATAAACAAATGTTTACATATTATAGCAAAGAACTCCATATGTTTTCACTCCCCTCTCTATCGTAAGACCAGGCTATCATCTCTCTCTCTTTCTCTCTCCCTCGCTCTCTCTCTCTCTCTCGCTCTCTCCCTCTCTCTCTCTCTCAGAGCCTTTGCTATGAAGATATTGTCACTTTCTGTGCCTTCCTATTGATTATTGTTTAACACAAATATGCTTTCCTGTGGAGTGCTGTCCATACCTTTACCACCAACTTTCCTATGAAAACAGAAGTTTCTTATATTACTCCAGAGCCTCCCCTGCCAAGTCTCACCTCAGGATATAGTTTTCTGTATCCATGTATCTGTTACACAAGGTTCCTTTCTTGTACTGTATTTAACTCCCTGTCTCTATTAGGATACTAACTTTCCTCACCTCGTTCTGTCTTTGTTGGCTCATGTCTTTGCTTTGATGTGTGCTTGTTAAACATCATTGATAATCATCACCAGTATTTTCATTGAACCATTCATTGATCATTATGCACTCGGGGCTATTAATGCCAATGGGGATGATAGCAGGGTAATTAGATAGAAAGCTAACTTCTGAGGTTGAGATTTTCATTTGGTGCATACACACACCATGGAATCCCTGTTTGTTGATTATAATCTTTATTTCTATAGAAATGCACTCAAATGTTCTAAGGAAATGAAATTGACCCTAAATGGGTAATAGCATAAGTGTGTCATACATGTGCCTTTTATGAATGCACTTCCTATTGAAGGTATATGCCTGTCACAATAGCATAGAGCCTTATTATGATGTCGGTCGGACGAGAGTCTGACCGATACCTTAACGGAATGGAACCGCCTGACTATAGCCATTGGTTCCACCTGCTGAATTAGGATGTGACTGCCCTATGGGCAGTCTGAAACATCCATTTTTCAATAGCAGCTTGTGCGGTGGCTGGACAAGGGCCACAGCACAAGCAGGAATAGAAAAATTCTATTTTCAGACATCCCTGCACTGTTCGGCAGGCACCATGCAGTGCCTGTCAGTGGGGCATCTTAGGTCCCCTCCAGGCCCCATAGCAGAGGGCCAGGTGGTAAGGGGATACTGCTAGGGACTCCCAAAGCCACTTTCCACCTGCCTTTTCATAGTGGGTGGACCACCATGAATGGGCAGGCGGAAAGCGACATCATAATCCCGCCGGTGAAGAGGCTGGCCCTGCCGTCATTATGTGATTATTATTCCGCCCGCCGCCCGATGGGCTCTATGAGCCCCTTGGTAGCGCAGCGGAATTCCCCCGTGGGTTTCCCTCCATGCTGCCTGTATCGTAATAAGGCGATTGAACGGAAACCCGTGTGTCGGGCGGAATGCCTCCGATGAGCTGTCGGATGGCTTTCTGCTCAACATCATAATTAGGGCCATAGTCATTGTTTTTGGTAAAACATGAGAAGGTGAATTCAGTACTCATTATCTGAATTTGAAGAAATTAAGTAATTGAAAAGAAGCTTTTCTACACCCTACCGTATTGTACAGTTCCTCTAGTCTGGAGATGGTAAGGAAACGGTGCATGCTGACTCCATTCTCTATGAGTAGCTTCACAAAGTCAACTCGGTCCAACACCAGTGCATCCAGCATTGCTTGCTCTAGGGAGCCCACCTGCAAATCAAATGGGACAATGTGATTGGTCAGCAAAAATATTGAACAATTGCAATTTGGAGAAACATTTGGGTTTAAGTGCATCTCTTGGATTTGTGAGCTTGTATTTAGTGGGGTTAAATAGCCAGCTCTTTGTCAAGATCTCTCTCAAAAAATATTTTGCATACTTGAAAATCTATATTAGAATGTCAAGCTAGCAAACTCTCCTCCAACTCTTCTATGGTCTACTAAGGGTTCCTCAATATATTAAAGAAATACTCAAACAATGCATTCGACTTTTATGCTATCAACACTAAATTCTATCTAAAAATGTTCTCTACCCCAAAAATTTAAATCACAGCCCAAATGCTAGACGATCCTCAATTCTTGATGCAAAAACATCACCTTAAACTGATCCCTGGTAATACAGAATTCCTTCCATCTCTCTTCCTAGCTGATTGATCCTTGACCAAGAAGGAAAAAAACACACTGTGCTGAACTTTCACAGAGCTATTGTGGAATGCACCAAACCATAGGCATCTTTCTAGGACAAGACTCTGAGCCTTCAGGTGCATATTGACTGCTAGGCCAAAATGGCACAGCATCAGCCCAAAGATTTAAGCGGTAATGAATTTTACATTGTAAATCACTGCAAGTAGGTAAATCACTGCTAGTAAGCATTCCTAAACTACATCTAAACCATTCCAAAGCACGCAGCACCTAGGATGGTTACTAGCGTAAGAAAATGTGATCATTTACTTTGAACTCTGATCACTCTCAAATGGCATTACTTCAAGGGAAGATTTATTCATGGGCTAGCTTTCATTATCAATAAGAAAAGGATTTTCCCAAGAAACAGGTTATATCAGGTGCCTATCATTAGCTAATACACCATTCATCTGGAAACCCCATTTTTTAAGAAGACCAAGGGCCTTATTACGAGTTTGGCAGTCCAATGGACTACCAAATCCATGGTAGTGGACCACCAGACTAGCAGTACAACCAACGCATTAGGACTGTGGAGGTGGCGCAGCGGTCTGAGGACCCTAATATGCTTGCGGTGTAGCTGCAGCACTGCAAAGCATATTAGGAGTTTCCTCACTGCTGCACTTTCATGGTGGTGCGACTGCCATGAGAAGTGTAGCAGTAAGGAAACAAAAGGGGCCCTACAGGACCCACTTGTGCTTCTGCACCATGGGGTAGACGCAGGGGGCACAAGGTGTGCCCCCTGTCTGCATGCACCCCCATGTTCCTGCACGAAATGAAGTGCACAACATTGTGCATGTCAGTCCGTGAGGAAACATGATTTGACGTTCCGATTGAGGTGCCTATTTCAAAGAAACCGCTATGGGAGCACCAAAGAACTTCCCGCCAATTATTTAAAAAGTCGTAATCTGGAGGGCAGGGTGTTTCGGTGGTGTGGGAGGAGGGGCTGCAGCGTGACGGCATGGCTTACACACTGCCAAAGTCTTCAATCAGGCCCATAGACATTAAATCAATCCTTGTCTCACCATCCCATGAGACATCAGGACAGTTCCTTCTCATTGCACCTTCCGAAAAGAAATAAAAGCTCTGCAGTTTGAGCCCACTGCACACCTTGAGGTGTTTCTATCTGTGCCAAGCTTCATTGACTCTTGAAGTTCTGTATGTACTCCTGATTACAAACAACTTTATTTCCCATGCATCATTATGTTATTCTATTTTTTACTTCTTTTTTGTATTACAAATAGCATTCTTGAATGTAACCTCAGTCAGAAATAAAATAAGTAAAAAAGAAATAAAAATCTAATTGGATAACACTGCCAATGGAAACATGTATACTCATGAAGCTAGCATCACAAATGCATAAAAGACAAACATGTTTTTAGTCCCACACATGATAATACTGCAAACAAATATACAGTACATAGAATGCTGCTGAGAAAGGGCATATCTTTTGCAGTGTTACCTAATATGCTGAATGTATTTGACTTGGTTCTCTACATCTTAGATCTACGTGGAATAGTATATCTCCAGTGCAGAAACATATGGCTACTAGAAGTAAAATTCCAAGCAAAAGAATTTGGCGAATTTGATAGAAATAGAGAGTGTCTAATGCATCCATGGACTCCTTTATGATTCAAGGACTGTTGATATCCTCCCCCTCCTTTATGCCACCTATTTGCAGTTTAGGCAGAATAAACTGTCAATCAATTGTGAGTGCATGAAAATGGAAAATTAGTAATTACAAATGTGGGTATTCGTGAACCTTCCAGAGGGGAGCCTCCATAGCCAACGTACTGCTGCATCTTCCCTCATTGCCCCCAATTTGGCTGAGAGGCCACCAAACTCACCCAGGAGATCACTGGACATGAGATCATTAACAGACTTCCTCAGCCTTACGTGGTGGCAGAAAACCAGCTGGCCCAGAGTGAACACCAGGCTATTTGACAATCTAATTCACTGCAGTAAGGGGTGTAATCTGAAAAGCATGAACATCCGCCAGAGGATATCTCCCACCAGCCCCGGATAAAAGTAGTTGACATGGGGAGGTGTACCTGATGTCACATGAAACCGTAGTCCAGGCTTACCCAACTGCAGAGAGGGTTCTTTGGTAAAGAAAAAAAGTCCACCTGGAGATGCACAAAATCTTCATACAGCCATCTATAGTAGACTGCCACACAGGACAAAGTGATGGTGCAGTTGGACTCCTTCCCATGCCAGGATAAAGTGAGTAAGGTAAGGTGGAACTCCTTGCTGGAGAGACAATGGTGCCCAGCAATCATGAAATACAAACACCACAGTCTGAGCCCTGTCTCCTGTTTGTTGTCCTCCCACAAGCAGTTCCCATAAATCAGACCTGTGGCCAAATATATATTTTGTCAGACACCCTAGGGACTATTTGTGGCCCCTACGACATACCTTCTGCATCCCACCCCACTGTTTCTCAAGAGCCAGTTTATGAGTTGTTGAGGTTGTTGGTGGCTGTGTAAAATGCCACCATGCATGCCTTAATCAAGGGATTTGCTGCTCTCCACAATGTATGAGCTTCCCAGCACAGTTGGGTAACCTGCTTTCTCTCCTCTTGCAGGGCATATATGTTACCTTCCACACTCTGATAAATCCCAGCCTGGTGTCTTCATGAGCCCAGCACCTTCTACCTCCCTTGTTCTTACCCCCTATGTGTGATCCCTCCAGAACAGATCTGGTCTTGCTACCCCTGTTAACACAGCCAAGTCTGAATTGGACTCATTGGACTACAAACAGGATAGCAAAGGACATGGTTCCTCAACCTAAGACTACTAGGATAGCACCATATTTGGATTGGGGAGTGTCTTTGTTTTGTATTGGGTTATGCCTTTGTAGGGCATTTTAATTCTCTTTTGGACATTTCATTTCCATTTGGGACAATCTATTTGTAATTTTGGACTCAGGCAGTACATTATTACTTTTCTTAGGGTCCCCAGCCATCTAGCATTCCTCTCTCATCTTCAGACAGCCCACCTCCTTCCTACAGTTTACACTTTGATTTTGTATAAATAAGCATGTGTCCAATTTTAACTTTGTTTTGGTGCTTCTTGTATGTATGGTGTCTGAGAAGGCCTGTTAATAACGATATTCACAGCTGAAGAAGGTTTTTGGGGCACCTTCAGAACTCTTTGTGCCACTTACTATGCTTGAAGTATGCCAACATTTAAAGGTGCAATAAGGGTGGGAAAAGGAATTGCTAGTTTGTGCGAATTTGTGGGTGCTTAACATATTGACAGTGCCACATCCCATTGTACTACCATTGGAGCAGTAAGTTTGGCATCTCCAGCACAGACTTGTGACTTAAGAAAGTCCCGCTAACTGACGGATTCTAAAGTAGTAAGTGCAATCTGCGACCATTATCTGCATGGTGAGAAACGGGATCCGTGATATGGCCTATTAGATGTGTTTGTAATAAAATATTGAATCACCACACTGTCTTAAAATCTTTGTATTTAGCTGCTATTTTGGCAACTAAAATGTGTATTTTCCTTTTTGACAGTTTGCTTATGCCCAACTTCCTTGAGTATCCTGGACAGACGTGGAGAAAACTCCTTCGGTAATGCTCTGCAGTGTGTGGCACGAAATCTGTCGAACATGAGTTATAATGATAGAACATTTGACACTGAATATAAATTAAACTTTGATCACAAATATCACTGCTAGTTCACTCATGTCCTACTCAATGTATGCTAAGCTCATAGAAATCTGACTATTACAGAATTTCCACTCGATTAATCTGTCCGACCAAATCTTACCAACAAACAAATCAATCATTCGTAAAACACCCAGTAAGGCAATGCATCTTAAGTCTTGTTAAAATATTTACATAGGTGCACAGGGCACCGCATACCGTACCGGCCACTGTTGCCCATAAATGAATATCTGGCTGCGTGCAATGTCCACTCTATTCCAGGCTAAGGCAAGGCTAAGTTGATCAGGAGCAGAGGCATTAGCACCTGTTTAACAAAAGGAATAGAGAAAACATGCATCAAACACACATTAAAGTTCATCAGCATCAGAGCCCAACAACAATAAAAACAGTTATTGAACGTGTACTTGAAATTGAAAACAGGTCTATGGGATATCATTAAAAGATGAATGTCCACAGTATGCTCCACATGTCTACACTTCTATTTATCTCTGAAGTATTCACTACAGTATCATTTCATCTGATTGTTTACATTCATATTGTAGTATTTTACACAATGGGATGCTGTAGTTCCCATTTGGTAAGTGTGTGAGACTGTCCTCCAGATTCCCCCTTCTAAGGACATGAGCAACAGAGTTATTTTGCAGTAATCTTCAGTCAGGTCTCAGACCCAAAGTCTTGTGCAGATTGGTCGCAGACATGTAGAACAACAACTGCTTTAAAAAAACTATCGATCTGATCAACTTCAGGTTGGCAGTCGTGTACCTTCATAAAATCACAGTTTAAGTCAAAGTGATACCAAATACCCATGCCACTTACGATATAACACGAATTAATATTAAACATTGATGACAAGCCATTGTAAGATTATTTAAATACACAGCATAGTACTAAACAGTGATTAGTAACAAATACAAACATTAAACTACTGAAAATATAACAACCCAAAGAAATACTATCAATATTATACCAGCACAACACATGCTACTGCTTTGCACTGATGAGAAACCTCCTGCGACTCACTCTGCCCCACAAATATCAGAACACAACATCTGCTTAACATAATTGCATGCTGTATGAGCTTGTCTCTTGTCAAGTGTACTTTCTGTCCATGGTCTCCATCACCAATTCTTTCATTGTCCTGCTCTTGATCTTTTTCTACCCTTTATTCTGGATAGGTTTTTAATCTGGTTGTCCATCTAATTTCCAAAATGGTGCCATGCTTGTTTCAACTTTGGATCCATATATTGTATGACCCTTTAGCTACAGTGTATTGAGATCAGGTAAAAGAAAGGATTCAAGTGTTGCTTTATGGTTTTTGAAGTCCTAGACATATCAGTATACAAGTATTCAGTCAGTTCGGAAAGTCCACATTACGACTGTGCTGTACATCTTTTAAAAGCAAACAGCTGCAATCAACCCATCACAGTGTCGCAACATACCAGGGATACCCTTATCACATACCAGTATTTCCCTTTCTTTGCTGAAAACATTTTACCCATAAACGTTGCTGGTTTTGGAGTGCTGCTTGTCTCTTTGCTGACAGCCAGCCAGCCAGTACCAGTCTCTTGAAATTTTCACGACCTTCATTTTCAAGAGTATGATCAGCCTGGTAGGTACTTCTTTTTGCTCTTGTGCTGAGTGTTGTCTCCCTAATCGCAACTGCATTTAGCTGCCTTGACTCATACTTTCCTAAAATGTATAATCCTACTGATTAAAGAACAGGGGTTGCTTAAATTAAATACACCTAAAGATTTTTTGGAGCTTACACTCTTTTGTACTATGGAAATTCTGCTGAACTGAGATACAGCCCTACTGGCTAGTGTAGACTAGGTTCTGAGATAAACAAAGGGTAAAACAGGGGTGGACACTTGACACAACACTTTAATATTTTTACTAATAATTTTTTATTAAAGGTGTAATTGGTACACTGGCCCTGGTGGTCATAGATGTGCCATATTTGTTATGTCTTTATGCACTGACACACAATACTTGACTTACATACAGATGATACCCTCTGTAAATTGTTCCTTTACCTTGTGATTTACTGTACTCACTAAAAATGAATGGGTAAAAGAGTGTTAAATCAGACAGTCATTTACCCTAAATATTTCTAAACTGGAATTTGTTCACTTGTTTTACTACCTGTGACTGAGATTTAACAACAGACTGAAGTAAAATTCTTAAGTGGCAAAGAGCTGTTACACAAAGAGATGCTACACTCTAGCAAATATATCACACGTTGTGTATTTATGATTTTAAATGTCGGCAATGGTCCTGTCTCAGCATTCCTAAATACAATTTCAACCAAAATGTAAGCATCTGCTTTAAATGGCCCTGTGGTTTAGAAGAATTACAATTTTTGATCTCTCTAGATACTCCAAAAGAACTGACTTTGGAGTATTACTGGTCTCTCAGACTCATGTTGATATCACTGATACAAGAAGAAATATGGGTGAAAAACATTGTTCCAGGGAAGCAGGGCAACATGGTAGCAGTCCTCCTGGCAAAGCAGCACAGCAGTACTTCTGAGAGTTCCACAGATCCAGAGGTGCACTGAAGAGTTGGGTCTGAGGTTCCAGTATTTATACATAGTGCCCACTATGAAGTAGGTGATAGTTCTGAAGGTTTCCACCCTCAGAGGTGTTTGGTACCTCCTTACTTCCAGACCCTGGCCCGAGGTTATCTGGGGTCACAATAGACGAGTGTCAAACCCTTTGTGAGTGGGCTCAGGCAGAGCCTTTGTGATGTGCAAATGTGGTAGATGGCAGCACGCTCCATTCATCAAGTTCAAGTTCAAGTTCAGAAATTTATATAGCGCACTACTCACCCAGAGGGTCTCAAGGCGCTTGGGAAGGCGGGTGCATTTACTTATCGAAAATCCAGGTTTTTAGTTGCTTTCTGAAGGAGAGGTGGTTCTGAGTAAGGCGGAGGTGGGTGGGGAGAGAGTTCCAGGTCTTAGCCGCTAAGTAGGAGAAGGATCTTCATCCCATGGTGGATCTGTGGATGCGCGGAATTGCAGCGAGGGCTTGATTGGATGATCGTAGTTGGCGGGTGGGGGTGTAGAAGGACACTGTCGTGTTGAGGCATTCGGGTCCTAGGTCAAAGAGGGCTTTGTGTGCGTGGGTGAGGAGGCGGAACGGTATTCTTTTGTTGATGGGAAGCCAGTGGAGATCTTCCAGGTGGTCGGAGATGTGAGCATGGCGAGGGATGTCCAGTATGAGTCTGGCTGATGCGTTTTGGATGCGTTGACATTTTTTCTGTAGTTTGGCTGTGGTTCCGGCGTAGAGGGTGTTTCCGTAATCCAGTCGGCTGGTGACCAGTGCGTGGGTGACCATCTTTCTTGTTTCAGTGGGGATCCAGCGGAAGACTTTTTTGAGCATGCGTAGGATGTTGAAGCAGGATGATGAGACGGCATTGGCTTGTCTGGTCATCGAGAGGGAGGAGTCCAGGATGAAGCCCAGGTTGCGTGCGTGATCCGTTGGTGTGGGTGCGGTTCCCAGGGCTGGTGGCCACCAGGAGTCATCGCAGGCCGAGGGTGATGAGCCTAAGATGAGGACTTCCGTTTTGTCCGAGTTCAGTTTTAAGCGGCTGTTCTTCATCCACTCGGCTACTTCTTTCATTCCTTCGTGTAGGTTGGTTTTGGCGGTGTACGGGTCTTTGGTGAGGGAAAGGATCAGCTGGGTGTCGTCTGCATAGGAGATTATGTTGAGGTTGTGTTGGCGCGCGATGGATGCTAGGGGACTCATGTATACGTTGAAGAGGGTGGGACTGAGTAATGATCCTTGAGGTACGCCGCAGATGACTTCGGTGGCCTCTGATTAGAAGGGGGGGGGGCGGACTCTCTGGGTTCTTCCGGCAAGGAACAATATGATCCTTTCCAGTGCTTTTCCTTGTATTCCGACGTTGCTTAGTCGTTGTATGAGGGTGTTGTGGCAGACGGTGTCGAAGGCTGCGGAGAGGTCAAGTAAGATGAGGGCAACTGTTTCTCCGTTGTCCAGTAGCGTACGGATGTCGTCTGTTGCTGCGATGAGGGCGGTTTCGGTGCTGTGTTTGGCTCGGAAGCCGGATTGTGAGGGATCGAGGGATTTGTTGGATTCGAGGAAGGCTGCGAGCTGACTGTTGACGGCTTTCTCAATGACTTTGGCGGGGAATGGGAGGAGCGAGATGGGACGGTAGTTCTTAAGTTCGGAGGGGTCTGCCATGGGTTTCTTCAGAAGGGTGTTGAGTTTGGCATGTTTCCAGATTTCCGGGAAGGTAGCGGAGTTGAGGGAGCAGTTGATGACGTCCTGCCATGGGCCGTTGTTTCACTGTTTGGGAGCAATACACATAGACCAACTGTCAGCTACGCCCAGTCATGCAACCCAGGATACAGACAGCAGACACCAAATGGTGTCTTTTTAAAAGTGGGATTTTCAGAATTGTGAGTTAAAATGTGGCTTTACCATTAAAGAGGGCTTTGAATTACAATTCCTTAGACACCAAACTCAACTTTCCTACCTGCTCCCAATTGAAGGTTTTCACTTATTAAATGTAATAAGTTAACCCAATGGTATCTTTTAGGAGAGGGAGGCCTTGACGAAGTGAAAAACACATTTAGAAGTTTTTCACTACTAGGACATGTAAATGTTTATAGTACATGTCCAACATTTTAAATTCACTGCACCCTGCTCCTTGGCTGTTTAGGGCCTACTGTAGGGGTGTATTAAAAGGTAATTGTTGTAATAAAGATGAACTCTGATTCCAGGTAAGTTCAAACGTCTTAATTTTGTCATCTACTCTCCGCAACTGACAACACATCCAACATTCTAATGTGAACTCCAGTGGAACGTTCCAAAAGGCAGGTAGAGGCAGGCAGAGGGGGAAGGTACCAAGAGGGAGGAGAGGAAGGAAGCACACAGCGGAAGGTGTGGGGGAAAAGGGAAAAGAGATTACAACACATCTCCTTTCGGAGGGAAAGGGAATGAAAGGGGAAGGCTGAAAAGACGGGGAAGGTGAGAGAGTGCAAGGGAACCTCTGAAGGTGCAATACATAATGAGTCAACTTGACTATTCAGGCGGGTATAGGATTTACAAACGGATCTCTTCCCCTGATGGAAGCAAAAGGGGTGACTCCTGTTAACATATCAGGAGAGGTGTGAAATTCCCAAATGCAATCTCTTAACGCTTTATCAACGTCAATGTTATTGGTACACGCTAGCTGAGTGAGATCTTTTATCCAGAGCATTGACATACGAATGGGGTCATTGACTTCATGGCAGTATTCAGTGGATTCCTCAAGCTTGATGCCCAACTCACAAAGGAATGACTTAATTTCCATAGATGAGAATTTGATGTCATTGTTGGTGACTATGCATGCAGGCACACCTTCACATGCAAATGAGTCTCTTAAGAAGTCGATAAGAATTTTTGTCGAGACACATGAAACACATTTGTATTTGATCCAGTGAGACGTGTAGTCCATGAGAACAATAAAAAATCTCTTAGGGTTTCCTGATTGTCCAGTGGGACAGATTATTTCCAATGCCAACTTAGTCCATGGAGTCTGGGGAACTACAGTGGGATTACAAGAGAGATTGCGCATATCGGAACTTGCAGGCCAACTCTTAACCACATCAGTACTTGATACAGTATGAACCATCTCTGGCATGAAATACATTCCCTTGGGAGGTACGTCACAGGCATTTTTATTTACAGTTTGCCCTATTTTAGTGAATGACTCAGAACTAATGTTTACCTCCTTGTTGGTTTCCTCCACTTCCTCAGCTACGAGAACTTGATCTTTATTATTAGGGTCAATTACTATTCCCAACTCTCTTTGATGTTGCCAACCCACCAGGTTAGACACTTTGCTTACCATGTACACTTTGCCCCTTGTAGCTCTTCCTTTAAATGCAATGCAAACATTCATCATCCCTACTAAAGGAATGTTCTCCTCGGCATACCAGGTTCTAGCATCTTGAGACCGGAGGTATCCAAAATGTCATTTATAACATCAATGTTTAGTAAGGTTACAGGGGCGCATGAGTCGGCCAACACATCTATAGGCTTATTATTCACAAAGATGGTACATTTGGGATGTAAGATGGGCCTGAGGTCATTGAATTGTCCAAGAGAACTTTGGTAAGTTTGACTGTCTCTAACTCTTACTTGGAACACATACTTAGGGGCCAAATCCACTTCACTGTGTACTACTTTAACTTGCTGCTTTTCACTGTTGTTGCACACTCTACCCGGGTGCCCCTTTTTGTTACACTTAACATATGTGACATTGCGGGTAGTACAATGCACATCGTTGGCAAGGTGATTGCTGCTGCCACATCTATAGCATTTTAATCTACCCTTTCCCTGGGAGAATGGTTAACCTTGTCTTCTCTGGGTTTGACCTTGAGAACCTCATAATACCTGAAATTGGCCTGTGCATCACAGCTACTACGTACATTGGCAACAAGCTTATTGGGAGTTCTCATCTCCTTGATACACTTGGCAGTATGTTCAACAGAGACTGCTATGCTTACCGCTTTCTTTAAGGTGGGGTTTTTTGCCAGGAGCTTTTCTTGGATGTGACTATTGTTTGTACACCTGACAAGTTGGTCCCTGATGAGTGAATCAGTGAGTTCACCAAAATTGCATAGTTGTGTCAGCCCTCTCAGAGCAGCTATGTAATTAATGACAGATTCCTGTTTACCTTGGATGCGGGTAAAGAACCTATGTCGTTCCAAAACTAAGTTCACCATGTCACCAAAATGTGCTTCTAATTTTAAAAGGGTGACTTTAAACTCATCTGTATCATCCTCATCCTCCTCTAGCTCCGGCCCAGGTAAGGTGTCATAAATCTTCCTACCTTGTATGCCTAGGTTATGCAACAATATATGTTGTTTGCGAACTGCTCAATACCTTTTGCCACCTATGGCAATGAGGTAAGAGGCTAATAAATGTATCCATTCCTTCCAGTGAATTTCTGGTTCTCCAATCTCATTTAAGAATGGGGAAGGTTGGCTCATAGCTTGTCCCCCCATGGTAGTGAATGGAGCTGGCTAGCTAAGCCGCAGCAGGAATACACACTGGTCCGAAGGGTCACACAGTACCTAGCAGCAATCGGGGAACTGAGGGGCTAGAAACAAGAGGTGGGGATCCCACTTTAGATGATAGGATGACCAGTAGTTATAATGAAATTAGCAAGCAGACAGCACTAGCAGACTAATCACCACAGTATAGAATATATTAGATGATAGGATGACCAGTAAATATAATGAAATTAGCAAGCTGACAGCACTAGCAGGCCAATCACCACAGCATATAATAATTACCCCCTACGGAGAGAAAAAATAACAGAATCTGCACTACCAGGCTTGTAACTTGATAACCATACAACTAGCACATTACACAAGAGAGGAATGAAATATACAGAATGAGGCGTATTACCCTGCAATTGAATAAAATGCCCCACAAGTATTGTCAATGCAAATACAGAATTACATAGCGGAAGGTGTGGGGGAAAAGGGTAAAGAGATTACAACAGTAATGTTTAGGGCTGGCAAAAGGTTGATTATGCAGGTTGAATTGGCAGTTCATGCTGCACACAAAGGCTGCAATGGCAGACCTAACATATGTTTAAAAGGCTATTTAAGTGTGCTGCACAATCACTGCTGCAGGCCCACTTGTAGCATTTAATTTACAGGCCCCGGGTACATGTAGTACCACTTTACGAAGGACTTACACTTAAATTAAATGTGCCAATTGGGTGTAAGACTATTTTACCTTGTTTAAAGAAGAAAGCACAAGCCCTTTAGCCCTGGTTAGCACTGGTAAAGTGCACAAAGTCCAGAGGCCAAAAAATACAAGATCAGCAAAAACTAGAGGAGGAAAGCAAAAGGTTTAGGGAAAGATCACCCTTAGACTGTCAGGCCTAACAAGGGTCTTCACCAGTTAAAAATAATTCTGTTGTAGTAGAAAAAGAAAATGTCAGCTAACACAAATGTGTGTTGATGAAATGGAATGATTATGTTATCACATAACTAATGTATGTATATATTCTGGTATATCTCTATATAATGCTATTTGTAAGGAAATAAATTCGTTAAATGCATCCACCTGCTCAAAGTGTAGGGGATAAATGTGTTATATGCTGGCACATTAAATATAGAATACGGCACATACAATGTTTCTCCTTTGCAGCAGGAGAGAGTTTAGTGTGACAGAGAGTTTGAAGATCATCGGGCTGTCAATCTGATGTCTGCTAAGCACTGAAACATTGGTATAACACTTTTGTAATCTAAAACTCCATTGCTTTATTTTTCCTGTATGATAATTTGAAATGCATAAAACATTGAATTATTCCAAAACTCTACAAATGTTGTATTTCATTTAGTCTCTCAGTGGGTTTGCTCTTGTCCACTAATGCTAATACCCCACTAGGCTCATTGTATGATATAAATAGCATCTGAACTGAGACAATGATTTTACTTAGTTCGAAGCATATTGTTCTTGTCTTAGACCGTATTCCTGCTTTCTCTTAGATTTTCAATCTTCTTTCATCCCTTATAAAAATCATTATCAAAAATCATTTGACAAAAACGTTGTTCCTCAAAGGCATAGCATAGCACTAAATATGTTTTGGGCCGTTGGATACTGACCAATTTACACCTGATAAAAAGTGTGTTTATCATTGCTAGGATCACATGGGAATTTTTTAGTTGTCAGTTCCAGGCTTTCTTCCAAAGCCTGATGATTCCTTTGGGGTTCAGGCCAAATGATGTCAACCAATACAGCATATTACTTCATGTATCCAGACATGTTGCAGATAAACATAGAGGGAAATGTTTCCATCATAGTTCTCCTCGATCTGTCTGAACCATTCAATGTGTGAACCATTCTATCATTATGTTGCGGCTGCAGTCAGCCTCCTTATCTAATAATATCACCATAGAGACAGTAACATGCTCACTCATATAACAATGTTATCGGTCATTTCTATGTACATGATATGGGACAATGCACAGGAATTTTCAGCGAGGCTGTCTCGTTGAACCCATTTGGTCCCTGAAGAGATAGTGGCAATTCTGTTACCTTCAGCTAAGCAAGAAAAAAAAAAACTTGGTAACAACACTTCTCCGTCTACACACTCAGGATCTGAAAAAACATCCCCAACGCATCAGAACTTTTCATATATTTCTTTAGTTTAGGAAGAAGCTGAAGACACACCTCTTTAAAGAACACCAGAACATGGTACAGTAAGTAATCTGCCTCTCCTCTCAGAATCCACCCAGATTTACTCTTTTATTGTACCTCTTTAGTTAAACCAGTACAGTGCTTCACTGCCTTTTGGCTAGATGTACGGCAGACCCAGACCTATGGCTGACCCAGGACCATCTCTCCTTCAGGAAACAACTCAAGACCTGGCTATTCGAGCAGTAGCGACTCCCCCCCTCCTTCCAGCGCCTTGAGACCCTAGCGGGTGAGCAGTGCGCTATACAAATCTGTTTGATTGATTGATTGATTTGTATAAATATCACATACATATTCGGATCATACAAAACTGAAGTTAAATTATCTGGCTAAAAGAAATGAAGATCCTATTGAACAGGCACATCTGTCTTTAATGTGCAGTACTATTATTCCTTTAGTGGAGGAAAACACGTGTTTCATTAAGGACACTAAATGAGGCATTTTCATGGCATTGGTTTAATGTTGATACTGTCATCTCAATCATACTTCATGTCTGTCTGGGGTGGGCCTAGAATGCAAGTATTAGGCTGGCAATCAACAGGTGAAAGTTTTTCCCTAACGGGCCAGTTATGTTGAACACATTACTTTGACACAGTAGTAAGGCATCATATAGTCTTATAGACCCCTGCCAAGGACTGTACCAGTTATTGAAGACCCTGAACCTGATTTATAGGCCTGAGCCACAGTGGCGGGCCTATAATGAGGGAGAGGGTCATTTACATTGCTTTAGCCCGAGGCGGAAGGGATTTAACGCTATTAGAACATTGCAACGACTGAGGATTTAGGGCCAAATTTCTTCAAAGAATTGTATCACTCTTGTGCCACACAATGGGAAGCAAGAATGATGCAACTATTTACCCCTTCCACGTGGGGCTAATTCCCCCGCGTTACGGGGGACGCGCGCGCGACACCGCGGTTCTCGTGACGAACCCAGCTCGTCATGCTGCACAGTGGAGCTGTGCTCATGACGAGCTGAGCTTGTCACGACTCCGCCCACTCCCGTAGAACGCCCACACAGGAGGTGAATTAGCCCCGCGTGGGCCAGCTTGTCATGAGCACAGCTTCACTGTGCCCCATGACGAGCTGAGCTCGTCATAAGCACGCAAGTGGTTAAGTTAGATTTATCAAGCCATGCAAGGCCACCTTGCGTGGGTTTGAGTCGCTTGATAAATCTAGAGTAACGCAAATCACTGCATTGTTACTCTGCCCCAGGGAGAAGTTCCATGGGTGGAGCTTGGGTATTTCCACACATTCACCTATGGGTTTTGGTGCATTCCCAGATTTACCATTACGGGTAGACTTGGGAATGTGTCAAAATGCTACACATCCCCAGTGGAGGAATAACAAGGAGAAATAGCTTTATTTCTCCTGGTTTCTTCCTATTTCTATGTGTGCTGCATTCTGCAACAAACATAGTAGGAGAAAGAGGAAAATGCCTTAGGGGATTGCTTTTTGTGCAGAAAGATGTCCCATCTAGCACAAAAACAATCCAGCTTACAACGCAGGCACCCTTGCACCATGGTGCAAGGGTGCCTGCGGTGGCGCTAGGCAACACATTCTTCGTTAGCGCTGGGAAATGACAGGAATGCGCCATATAAGGTGCATTCATTGCCTTTCCCTTTCCCACAGCGCAGCATGGTGGCTTGCTGTGCTGTATGTTTATTTAACAAATATGTCCCTTACCGTTCTAAATTAAAAAGGGAGAAATAAAAAGACAAACATTGGAATGCTGGAGCATAAGTCCCTATACTGGGCAATATTGGGCTGTAACTTCAGTGGAGCTCCCAACATTACAATGGTCTACTATTTATGTTCTGTAAAAAAAAATAGTAAACCATGCTATTTTAAGAATATGGTAAGTAGCCACCAGCACTTGGATGCTGCTCTTTAGAGGTATACAGCACTATTTGCTGTTAATTGCTATCTGAGAGAGGTGGACAAGCCACTGAAGGCTAAAATCTTGTTTGAGCCAAATTGATGGCTCTGACTTTACCGGATGTCCTCTTGGACTTTTTTTAATCAAATATGTTTATTAGCTAATTCACGTAAACAGTGACATTTTTACAATTTTAGCGTACCAATAGATATAGTTACTGAAATCTCACTTTCCTCTTAACTTTTCTCTATGTGAACTTACACATAACATGAACTTCAACCATGTACGCAACTGTTAGATTTAAACTGTTTTCCTTCCACTGTACTATTATAACGTACATGTCACAGCTGAGCTGGGGTGGCAAGAAATAAAAGGAAAAAGAGAACTGGTCTATTCACTTTTACCCTGTCAGAAATTATTCTGCTAACCTGAACAGCAGTCAAATAATATTAATAGAGGCGAAGTGGAATTGTCCATTACACTTCGCCCCTATTAGTTGCCAAAACAAAAAATCATGGCTGAGGCTTGTCCGGTGAGAATCTCAATGTTTTATTTAATGCCTGCCAGGGCATTTCCCTGGTGGACTGGCAGAGTAGGGCCGGTTTCCCTGCTAGTTGGGGCTCTATAGTTGCTGGGAACCAGGCGTACACGTTCCTGCACTTATTATAAAAAAAGAGAGTCCCCACGGGGGAAGTGTGGGGCATATTATCAAGCCTGTGCGCTAAAATTATCGCCGCTTTATCGGCCGAAAACGGCCGATAAAGCGGCGATAATGGGCTTGATAATATGCTCTGTGGAATTCCAATCGAAGCCCATGTTAGATGTCTTCACATCTAACATGTGCTTCGATTGGAATTCCATAGAGCATATTATCAAGCCCATTATCGCCGCTTTATCGGCCGTTTTCGGCCGATAAAGCGGCGATAATTTTAGCGCACAGGCTTGATAATATGCCCCTGTATCCTTTGACTTTAACAGCGATAGCAACGTAAAAAAATGTAAACAGATCTTATTTCAATTATGCGATAAATGCATTAGTTTATTTAAATTATATGCTCAAATGGCACAACATTCTAATTTTTCCTTTTTGTTATTTTTCAGAGAATAAGGGGCTCCTGCAGATTGTCAGCACAGTGAAAGTGAGTAAAGTGTCTAAATAGTGCATTTGTGTTATGTACAAAATATATACATGACGGATTGTGACAATATGTTGTTGCAAAGGGCACTCGTAGTACGAGTGTCATTAGGTAAAATCAAAATGTAAAACCAGTCCACATAGAATTTTTGTCGAATTTTTGACCCCTTAGTACAATTATTTTTAGAACAGGGTCATCATCAGGACAGAATAAGAAGGGGGGACACCCGCTAATCATGGCAAAGAGACCCGAAAATATGGAACTATCACAGGCAACCCAAAGGAAATTCTCAGCACACTGCATTAGAACAACAAAAGACTGCGCTGAATTACCTTTCCCCCACGGTACTTTCTCATGCTCAGTATGAAGTCTCAAAGAATAGTTCATAGGAGACTCAAATCCCCTTGGGATGACAGGGAAAAAGTTTTCATTAAATGCAATAGAAATGTATATAGAGGTCTACACTCTCTCAGGGCATAAAAAAGAAAGGTCTGTGCTCTTTAGGGCATCAATCACTGGCAGCAGACTTCAAATCTTGATACTCTCCCTGATACCGTAGGAGATATGCATTGAAGTGTTGCAGTTAGCCTGCTGTGCTGTAATAAAGACAAGACTGCATTTGGATAAGTACAAAAAACGAATACGGTTGAAGGACCAAAACTCCTGTCGAGTGGACTCACCAATGTTCTAATACTTTCAAAACAATGATTTGCAAAGGCAATAATGCTGTTGCTGGCTGCCTGCGTTCTGGCTTTGTCACTGCTTGCTTTTTTGTCTTTTTAAAAAAAAAAACTTAAGTACAGGTGTAGTTACAGAGCAGTCCCCAGTATAAAAAAGTAGTACTCCCTGACACTGAAGCCACTTTGTGTGTGGATGTGCTCCTAGAAGGAAGGGCACACCTCCATAAGCCAATGCCTGAAGTGGGCTGACCAATTGTTGTGCAGTGTAAGCTGAAGTGGGAGTAAGCAAAACGTGAATGACACAACAACAAACCAATGGACAAAGAGGGTTGGATGAACGGTCATATAACTAAGTATATTATATATAATATTTTACTAAAATCAATAGGTCTGGGTAAACACCAGTCCTTTAAAAATGTTGGTTTTGAAATGTATGCCTTTAAGTTAAAGCAGAAAACAAATTTAAACTATGTGCTGCATATTGTGCACTCTTTGATGTTCATGGAGTGAAACTCCTTACAAGAGTTGGTAACTAATACTATTGCACTGTAAAATGTGTGTTTGAAATGTGCTTGCTGCACATTTTAAAATGCCTCAGTCACTGCTGGATGTAAATTAAACACTATTTCTCAATATTGCGGCCTATGCCTTCAGCCAATCCTGCCTTTTAAGCGGTTTGCATCCTGGGACTTGCAGTTTTGATTTATGTTTAATACGTAGAGGATGAAAATCTCAAATTGCAAAGCGCTGTCTTCAATATAAAACATGATGTGTTCCTCTTTTATTGGAGTATAAATCGAATAAACAGATGTTCTAACATAAGCATTTCCTTTTCCTTTTTATTGTTTCCATATTTTACATGTTATCTATTGCGGATTATGTATTTTATGCGATTTGTGCAGTATCAATATAAAATGTATTTTAATGGCTGGGCTCCTGCTATGGCTCTTAGATCCAAGCCAGGCTCCTTGCTCGGTTTGTTCTCTGTTTTATTTATAGAGTGCCTAAATCCAGCCTTCGTGCGGCTATAGTGGCACAACAATGGGGTGGGAAGATGATAATGCAATCAGACGAGGCGCATTTTTCATTATAAACATGTTATTGATGGCGGGTGCCATCCACGAGAGCAAACTTCCGCACTGTGTAGCGTAGCACATACGTCATTGCATAAACATAAAAGAAATACAAACAGATGAATTGTCTAAGCACACTCCAGATGCATCATCGGTGGCTTGTGAGGCGCTTGTGTTTACAGCAGCTGCAGAGTCTGATCAGATACTCGGGGAGGAGGACGCTGTAGGGACGCACAAGCAGATTTTGACAGATTGCACGCAGCTGGTTAGTTCCAGGGATGCAGCTTCATTTGGGATGATAAATAGCTGTATTGTTTTCTCAGATCGAGAGGCCAAACGTTGCACCATGAATCAGCATGCAGTCAAGCGCTGAGTAAAGTTTCATATTGCTAAATAATTCCACTCAATCTACTGGACACGAAGTACTTCCTCCGTTTAATATGAAATAATAACAGTCTGCTGTTTCCCGTGCCTTGGCAAGAGTAGACCATAAATCACGTTGCAATGAGCAGTTCATGGCAACGCTGATAATACATGTGCCTCTGTCTGCCTGACTGACACAGACACTAACATGTTCCCCAGACAAGCTGTTGGAATTCTTCAAAACAGGTGGCATTTTGGAGGCAGTAAATAGCTCTACAGCACTATACATGTCAGTCTCAACTTTTAATTTAGCATTTGAAGGCAGCGCGCTTTCAAATTAATTTTAATTGGTTTTAAATTACATCTTGCTGGTTGTCAATTAAATGAACATTTATTTTTCTGTGAAGGTAGATTTGCTTTGCCTCGACCTGCTCTGCATTTGCAAAAGCTCTGTGGGTTTCAGTATTTGACCCATACTAAACAGGTGAGAATTCTGAGGCAATTTCGCCCTTTTTCGCTGTTAAACAACTGCCTGCCACTGATTCAAAATTTCATAAAAGAGGGGTTGCAGGCAAAATATCATGCAGCAGGCTAAGTTATTGGTTCTCGCAGAGACACTAGCGAAATGGGTGTGCATTTCTGACTCAGGGGACCTACAATTGCATCTACAGATCTGCACTGTGAGGGCTGTTCAATGTGTTTACCTTAATGGTAAGCACATTACCTTAATGGTAATTGCATTCATATCAGTACATTGCCCATCCCCTGCCAGTGCTCCCCAATGCACAATTTTTTTACTGTGGGCATATGTTTATCCGTGGGGCAACCTTGATTTCTGCAGGCAGAAAAAAATGGTGGTTTCTGCTGATTCCAGTTTTCACTGCAACATTTTGCTCACCACTTTGTATGGGCTCTTGTGACCCTGAGTATCTTGACCAAGCCAAGGGCATAAGAGAGACCGCTGCATGCAGCCCTTAGAGCCCAAGGCTTCCCCACCTTTTAAGGGGCCCTCATCAGCCCAAAGCCTATGAGGTTCCTCAAGACATAGGAGTGTGTTACATAGAGACTTCGGGAGCCAAGCAGTGATAAGTACAGCGTTTATTTAGTGAAGTACAAGGTAATAAAAAAGGGGCTCACACATAGCCTGTTCTCATGCATTAGATGCCCAAAGAGACTGAGCAACCGATGAGTAACTGCAGAGTGGGCCATAAAGCAGTAACTTAAAAGGAAACATCTATTTTAAACAACAAGGGGACCCCAAATAGTATCAGCGAGGGACCTCGGGGAGCTTTATCATATAGAAACAACAGTGGTCCCTGGCAAGGAGACGGATAATCGAAAATGAATATAGACTCAGTCAGTTCTATATTAGCGAAGACATGCCCAGCCGGGCAGAGGTCCTCAAGGTTTATATTTAAATCAAAGTTTGCAAGACACAATAACACCTTCAACAATTCACGTACGTGGGGCACAAGCCTGTACCCAACCACGAGAATACACAGACACAAACAACATACAAAAAGGGCTTGTTTTGTATAGTAAATCATTATGCAAGTATATGGTACACAGTGAGTCGACGACGTTTCGGACCCCCTTACTAAATGATGGGGTCCATCATCAGGACAAAGCAATGGTTGCCTTTTTAAATATAAGCCTCTTTAGCCTAAGGAGAAGAAGGGACGACAAAAAATTACATTAAGTTTAACTAAACGCATAGAAATATGTTAGACTGGAACTTATGACTATTATGCTCACAGATTATTTGAGGTCCAATACGATTCCTTTAGGCCTCCAGGTTCGAAATATACCAGGGGTGTTCACTGACAACCCGAAGTATATTCAAGGATTCAGCAATATAGGGACTACCTGCTCTCGGCACTGGTTAGACCTTGGGATTGAAACCGCTTCTGAGGAACTCAAAAAATTAGATGAGATAATGAAAGATCTAGAGAAGCAAATAACGGAAAAGAACACTAATACTGAGGCGAAGAAACTCCTTGAAAAACTTGATAAAACAGTACTGGAATTTCACAGAATAGAAGAAAATAAGAAGGCCAACCAAGTGAAAAAAGATATTAAATCATTTACTTCTGAACGCGCATACCCCTACCTTCAGAAGGATTTTTACACCAACCGTAACCTCAACCAAAACCAATTCACACCAAGGCCTTGGGGTCGCTTTAATAGAAGGAACACGGTTGTCGGTTTCACTGACTCATCAGCCGAGTCCTCAGACAATTCAGACGGCGGGGAAGGCCCTAGTGGCGGACCGCAACGGCACCAAAACCATTTTTTAGCCAGAGGCCAGCAAGAACCCCCCAAGAAAGGCCGTGTGAAGCAACAAACACGATGGCAGAACCCCCCGGGAGAGCGACAGACCCGGAACAGATTCTACCAATGGTAACAGAGGAGGTAAATACAGAACTTACCATTCCTCTGTTTAATCTGTCAAGCCATGTATTGTCTTCCCATGAAATCTCTGTCCTGAGCAAAGGCTTATCCTTTGTCCCCACTACCTACCCGGACTTCCTTGATTTGCAGTCTGAACTTATGACCTTTTTCCGGAAAATTAGGCTACGTGCCTACTTTGAACTTAAACCAACTGATCCCAAACCTGTGTCCACACCCTTCAGACCACCCTCCAGATTCTCCCCCATGGCGGGCATGATCCCTAAGGAAATCCTAACATTTGAGAAGGTGGTTCTCAAAGAAACCACCGATCTGGCAAAATCTCACATTTTTGTACCGTACAATATTTCCCTAGAAGAGAAATCTGCCATCTCCACACTTAAAAATAATCCCAGTCTAATTATCAAGCCAGCTGATAAGGGTGGAGGAATTGTATTGCAAGACATTGATAACTATAAAGGTGAGTTACTACACCAAGTATCCAATACTGACCACTATTGTAGACTCCCTACTAACCCCACGAAAGAAATCCAAGCCCTAATCAGAATTATCACTACTGAGGCTTTGGATAATGGATACTTGAGTAAACATGAGTATGATTTTCTCAACACTCTTAACCCCAGAACACCAGTAATTTATACTCTGCCCAAAGTACACAAGAGCCTTGACCAACCTCCAGGCCGCCCGATCGTCTCGGGCTGTGGTTCGGTCTTGGAACCCTTGGGCCACTACGTTAATTTTTTCTTAAAAGACTTTGTTCCAGCGACCAGATGTTATATAAAAGACAGCACTCACATGATAAACCTTGTTGAGAACTATCCATTTAATCATAATACAGAGACCCTCTGTACTCTCGATGTCGAATCGTTATATACGAACATCCCCCAGAGAGAGTCACTGTCCGTAATGGAGACTATCCTTGACCAAAGAACTCGTCCTCATAGAGTCCCCACACTTTTCATAATTCAGCTCCTTGAAATTTGCCTTACGCAAAACTTCTTTACGTATGACAATCAGTACTTCCAGCAGGTCCGTGGAACCTCCATGGGAGCTATTTTTGCTCCAACCCTGGCCATTCTGTACATGGACTGGTTGGAATGTAATACGATTCTCGTTGATAGCAATCCATTCTACCAAGGTATTCTTACATGGAGACGTTATATAGACGATGTCTTCATGATATGGGGTAATGACATTGACGCTTTCCCAGCCTTACTACATTGGCTAAACAATAATTGCAGTGGGTTGAAATTCACACTGACTCACAGCAAAACATCTATCCACTTCTTGGATTTAAACATCCAGCATCAGGATGGGTTACTCTATACCTCTTTATACCGCAAACCTACTGAGAAAAACACGCTTCTAAGCTACAATAGCTGTCACCCTAGGGCTCTGAAAGATAGCTTACCTTACTCACAGTTCCTCCGTCTGAGAAGGAATAATTTCCACAAAGAGGATTACTTTCATGAAGCAAGCATTCTAGCTACCAAATTAAGACAAAGAGGCTATCCTCGCCGCCTCATTAAAAACTCTATGAAGCGAGCTTGGTATTGTCCACGTGAGACCCTTTTGGTAAAAAAACCTAAACCTACTACAATTAAACTGGTTTGTGTCACGACTTTTTCCAGTGTCTCCAACAAAGTCACGAAAACCATTAAAAAAAACTGGCATTTTCTAAACTCGGGGCAATTGAACTGGGAACGCCCGCTTTTTGCTTTTAAAAAAAGCAAAAACATTAAAGACCATCTAGTGAGAGCAGCCTTACCATTCCCAACCCCACTAAAAAGAACGATTAATGACCATTGGGCCACGACACCTTTTAGGGGTCATGCTAAATGCGGAACATGTGTGGTATGTGACTTCACTATTGAGAGTAAAGAATTTGTGTACAAGGAAACTAGAAATGTGTTGAAAACATTCACAAACTGCAACAGTTGTAATGTTGTATATGCAATTTTATGCCCTTGTGACCTTATTTATGTGGGGCAAACCAAGCAAAAAGTCAAGCTGCGGATTTCCCAACACCGGAGCAGAGTACGTTGTAGGACTCCTAATGCTCCGTTGGTTGAGCATTTCACCTCCAAGCAGCACACTGAAAATGATATTCGGTTGATGGTGATAAACCAAGTGACAATACCACCAAGAGGAGGTGACCTCAATCTCCTGCTCAACAAAGAGGAGTTAAAGTGGATAATAAGGACAGACAGTTTGAACTCTGGTCTTAACCAGCAAGAGGACTGGACTACACTAATTTAACCTTGCTCTACATGGTCCTCCTTTGAAAGGACTCCAGTGAATGGACAAAACATTTTTTCCTTCGCAGAGATTCCTATGTGCAACCTGTGTACCAATGCACTCTAATTTTAATGATGTTGTTATTTTCGCTATTCTCACTAGTGTTATTGTTTTTTCACAAATGTCACCACTCTGCACTTATTCCTATTCTCGCTGTTATCATTCCCTCTACTTAAGCTTCTTACTCGCTTCACCCAGTATGGCTACCCGGCCTAAGTCCTTCCTTTATTCCCATGCCCTTAACCCAGCCAATGGCCGAGCGTATTATATTAGGTTGCGATCACATGACTTCCACAACCAGGAAATCAAGTGCTGCCGTCTGACCCGGTAAGATCAAGACGCGCTCCTCGCTCGCCTCTATGGCCCCGCTAATCATTCTGCCCAATTGATTTACCAGGCCTTATTCCTCTCCTTACCCGCAGGCCCTCCTGGTTCCAGGACCCCAAGCGCGACTCGGCGCAACCGGTATTACCCGGATCCAAGGTAAGCCCCACTCGGCTTTACTGTAATGTGCCATTGGTTACCTCTACTTGGTTTTTCCCCCCTTTAAAACATATACCCTGTATACAGGTACACGCGGAAACGTGGTATTTTTCCTACCCCGCCCCTGGACCTTAGAACTATTCTTATGCGAATCACTGGTAAGCTGCCTCCTTTTTACCGACCCGCCCGAATACACTAATGGCTAATTCCCGCCTAATCGCTGCTATTCCCTTTCATTTTTTAGATACCCCGAACATTTCAGATAAGCCATCCTACTCTGGTCCTGGTTAAATTATTCATCCTTGCGCTCGCCTGTGAGCTCTCAAACTATATGCCCTTGGTGAGCTCAATATCTCTCTTGTAATATAAGTGTATCACTGCACCTTCCACCACTGTATCTTTTCTCCTTGCAATTCAATCGCACCACTGCGCCGTTTTTTACCTGACCATGCTGTCACCTCTTGGTTCTAATCTTGAGAACTATTCACTTACACTCTTCTTAGGTTGTGCAGAATGGCTGTACTCCACTCACCAAGTCACCATCAGTATGTGTTTGTTCACTCAGTCACATGCTTGCTGACACCATAACGTTAATACCACTCGCTGTCTCCGCCTGGAAATAAGCGAATTAGTTGAATAACCACTTCACAATGTCACTAGCACTATGCGTTTAGTTAAACTTAATGTAATTTTTTCTCGTCCCTTCTTCTCCTTAGGCTAAAGAGGCTTATATTTAAAAAGGCAACCATTGCTTTGTCCGATGACGGACCCATCATTTAGTAAGGGGGTCTGAAACGTCGTCGACTCACTGTGTACCATATACTTGCATAATAATTTACTATACAAAACTACGTAATGGTACCTACAAGAAATTCTCTGTCTAAAATTGGAACTTTACAGAGATTGTTGATTTTGCTTTACAAGCCCTTTTTGTATGTTGTTTGTGTCTGTGTATTCTCGTGGTTGGGTACAGGCTTGTGCCCCACGTACGTGAATTGTTGAAGGTGTTATTGTGTCTTGCAAACTTTGATTTAAATATAAACCTTGAGGACCTCTGCCCGGCTGGGCATGTCTTCGCTAATATAGAACTGACTGAGTCTATATTCATTTTCGATTATCCGTCTCCTTGCCAGGGACCACTGTTGTTAAAAGGAAACATAGCAACTGAAATGCATTTACTTCTGACAAGTGAGCTCATTCCACCAAGCAGGAGCTCACTGACTCATAACATGCACTCTCTTAAAGGTACCACACACTCCATACATTCCTGCAGCGTCTTATGGTACAACGCCTTCCCCTTTTTTGACAAATTAAGCTCAGTAATTCGTATGAAAGAAATATAAAATAAAAATATCTTAAATTAGCATAGGAGCACAATATTTACCATCTCTGCGTCTAATTATTTTTTAAAGACATTTAGTAATCCCTAAATTTAGAAGGCATAGTAGTATTGCTCACACCTCTGGTTTTACAGGATTTAATGCAATCATTAGATTGTTCAGGTACAATGTATGTACCAGGCTGCATTTGTATAAATAACAAATCATCTCAGATTATAAATCTGAGATGACCTTGACTGTCACTTGAATGAATGCTCTTGAGTTGATTTCCACCAAGTTCTTTCAAGAGAGGAATTTGTGCCATCATGCAGTTTTAATTTTGGCTTCCTGGGTCTGGGTAATCTTGACCGCATATTTCTTTCTCCACCAGCCTTTGTCCTTCAGAAAATTTAGATAAACTATTTTTGACCTTAGTGCGATTTTTGTTCAAAACCCAATCCCCTGCTTTCAATGTTAATTCCTTGATATGGTGTGTTTTGTCAAAACGTTCTTTAACCTGACTTTGCATTTCTTCAACTCTGAATGCAAAAGCCTGCAAGTCAGGTGTGCTCTTTTTGCCAACCTCTCTCAGCCAGTCGGGACAAACTGAAGCCTTATAAATCTTTTGCATAACATCATAAATGAGGACATACCTGTGGAGTTACTAGATATAACCAAACTTTCTTCCCGAGAAAAGTTTCTCTCTCAAGACCTATGGTCAAGGCTGCTTGCAATCCCTCTTTTAAGAACGTATTTATGCATTCAATCAAACCATTGGCAGAAGATGAGTAAAGCGCAACTCCTAGATGACTAATGTTAAAACCCTCAATGGAGTCCTTCATGTGCACTGACGTGAAGGGGGTGCCATTGTCTGTAACAATTTATTTGGTGATCATTCTACAACTAACGTTCTTTTTAAAATGTGATTAAAGAGTCAGTTTTGGAAACAGACGTAAAACCAAACTACACCCATTTTGAAAAATAATCAATTAAAATCATCATGTATCTTTTGTTAATAAGCAATAACCCAAACAAACCTGCAATATCAAGTGCCACTTTTTGCAAGGCTTCCTACAGTAAAGGGACCATATGATTGGGTGACTCGAGTACCTTCCAGTGCTTATCAGATACAGAGCAGATAGTGCACTTATCAATAAACTTAGAGGCTTGAGCTTCCAATGCATGGCACTAGTAAAAGTTGCTTTATATATTTGAATGTGCTACTGACTCACAAATGACCTACTTGTTCCTTCTTAATAATATAATCTCTGATAGTTACAAGATGCACACACATATCATTTTGTATTAGCGCCCCTTTAACAATTGATGGGACCTCTGAAATCTGTAAAAATGGTCTCATATTGGCCTCTGCATTTCTTTCCTTGGGTCAACCTGTCATGAACTAGAAAACAGACTGTAACGTGGCATCCTGTTCGAAAGATTCTAACTACTGTTTATGTATGATCACCCCGTCATTCTGCAGTACATCCTCCACAAAAACAAACGCATTCTCATTATCTTGAAGTGTGTTGGATTCTTCACCTCTGATGGATAACCTGGAGACACAGTACGCTCTTAAGTTTTTCCCACTAGGTATGTATTTCACTGTAAAATTCAATTCTTGCAGCTTTGATAAAAATCTGACCCAATGTGATGATGTTTTTTTCTGAACCATTGCTACTCGAACGGGTGGAGCAATGGATTGTGATCTGTGAAAACATCAAATTGAGAACCCCAAATGAAAGTCTTGAACCTTTCCACTGCCCAACAGCATGCCAATGCCTCTTGCTCAATGGTGCTGAATACATCAAATTGGGAAACCCAAATGGAAGTCTTGAACCTTTGCACTGCCCAACAGCATGCCAATGCCACTTGCTCAATGGTGCTGAAATCGGCTTCCTCACTGCTGAGAGAGTGAGAGGCAGAGGCAATGGTGTTTTCTTTGTCCTGACATAACTTGGAAAAAAACAGCTCCCAATCTAACTTGACTGGAATCAAAACTTATGATACACTTTGTGCCTGCTACATATGGAGTTAAACCTGGGGCAGAAATAATGATATTCTTCACTTTCTAAAAACTATCAGACCAGATATATTTTACCCATTTCTGGAGTAAATTAATCAAGGGCTGCACATTAAAAGCATAACCTTGCACAAACCCTGAATAGTATTCGCTGAGCCCGTGAAAGGAGTAACATGCATTTTTGAAACTGGATGGATGTGCATCTTCAATAGCTTTAATCAGAGAAAAGATTGTAGAAATACCATTGGGAGTGATAGATTGTCCTATGTAGTTAATGTTTTCTGCAAATAAATTGCATTTGTCTGTGTGAAGAGTGATACCAAAATCTTTAAATTTAATGCAAACTGTTTCAAGAGTGTGATTATGTTCAGATAAAGATGTTGTGAAAATCAGCACATCATCTTGTAACACTTAAACCCTACCCACAACCTCCAATATGTTATCCATGAGGCGCTGAAAACACTATCTGCTGAAGTCAACACAAAGGGGGTCTTATAAAACTTAAATGGTCCAAAAGGAGTTATGGCTGGGGGTTGGGCTACATGTCGCCCCACACTTCAAAATGTGTGTTAGTACCGGAAGTGTCTATTGGGCTAGGCACTTACTCCAGCAACGCACACATTTTCTAAGAGTAAATGAAAATACATTTGGATGAAACAGGAGTGCATCCGACTTTCTCACTGATCTGTATCATATGTTGCCCTACAGAAAGATTGCACCTACAGAAAGAAAATGGACAAAAGGAACAGAATCATCCACACACACTTGGTTCGTTAAGCCAGTCGGTGTTGGTGAATAGGAAAACGGACCTGAAATATGAGTCAATTACCTAATGCAAATCGGTACACTTTGTATCAAATATTGTTTTCACTGTTAATTATGTTGTTGAATTTTGGTCACAATTAGTACACGTAATGATAATCTCTCGATTCAATCGGGACACATTTATTGCATCATGGGGTATGTAGTAGCTCAACGTGAGGGGAGGTAGAATGCAGTGGTGTATTACGTAACGGAATTTGAAGGGAGGAACAGGATGTGAATGGGATTATAAGGGACGGAAGTAAGGGTGTGCTGAATGACTTTTTGAAGATGTGAGACAGAGGAGGTGAATTTGGTTTTTAAACACCATGGCAGGTATAAATTATTTCCTGTGGGGTATTGAAAAATAGTATGAAGTGATGCTAAAATTTGCAAAAGTTAAAAAGAAAAAATAATGAGTGAGTTCCAGTGAGAGAAGAAAGGGGTTGTGGATGAAGCAAAATCAAGAAAAGTGGTTGTAAATACCAGACGTGAGTGGGAATAATGATTGATAAGTAAAGAAAACAGAGGGAAATTAAGAGCATTGGCAAACAGGTGGAGAGAGATAAAAATGGTGGGGAGGGAAGATTGTAGAAGGGAGACATGAGAGAGAGAAGGTGAGTTTGGAAATAATGGAAGAAGCCACATAGCGAATAGTGATGAAACCATTGTCATTTCAAAAGGAGGGGAGTAGCTTTTTGAGTTATTTAACATAAAGGTTGAACAAGGATACAATCAATTGTGATACAGAATATCTGTTAAGGAATTTAGCCAAGCATGATTAACAGTTTGGAAACAACAGATACAATTGATGTACTGTCTACACTTAAATGTATAACATGCTAATGGAAAATATTTTATTGTTACTATAAATAATGCCTGGAACGAACAATGCACTAGTTGTGTTTCAGTATGAGGCCCTGTTAGGTACTACAGTAAGATATGAAGCTTGGGAAATTGCATAAGCATGTCTGCGTGTGGATTGGACTAAACGCTTGAAAGTTAAAGTTTGAAATTTTAAAATTGGAGAGTTGGAAAACACAGATTACTTGTAGAAAACTTTAATTAACCAACGCGAAAAATATAGCGTGTTACAGCAGTGCGGCTGGGGGTGGGGCTACATGTCGCCCCACACTTCAAAATGTGTGTTAGAACCCGAAGTGTCTTTTGGGCTAGGCACTTACTCCAGCACTGCACACATTTTCTAAGAGTGAATGAAAATACATTTGGATGAAACAGGAGTGCATCCGACTTTCTCACTGATCAGTACCAAAAGGAATTACAGACATGGTTTACTCCTGGGACTTTTCATCTAATAGTATTTGGTGGTAAGCTGATTTGCAATCCAAAAGTGCGAACAATTTAGAATCTCAAATGTTGACAAGTAAGTCTTGAATCTTGAGGGGAGGATGGGTATCAACCACAATGTTCCTGTTGAGGCTGCGCAGATCAGCACACAAGCGAATCTCACCATCCTTTTTGAGCACATTAAAAATAGGACTTACCCATTTTGAGGAGTTGATAATGGTATCTCAAACTAACTTCTCTAATAGCTTTTTCAATTCAGCTCTATCATTTAAGGGGACAGGTTTGGCTTTGTGTGTAACAGGTATAGCATGCCTCTTCAACTTAATGGTGCGCACATACTTCTGAATGAGCCCAATCCTACCAGAATACATTTCAGGAAATCTTCTAACAATATCTTTAGTGGAATTAAAATTATCAGTAGTGAGTGACGATACATTTACTATCCTGACTGGTGGATCAGCACCAGGCACAAGCATAAGAGCACGTTTTGCAAGTCCCTTCCAGCCGACTATATTTCTATCCTTGACTGCAATGTAGAGTTTAGTTGACATTGACCTGCCAAGACAGGACACTGTGTCAATGAAGAACAAAACCATATTAATATCCCTATCACCATAAGATTTAAGATGGGATAATATTAGCCCCCGCTGTTGGTAAAATAAATGATCAGAGATGACAGTAAAAGGGGCACTGGTGTCACACATTGTGTTAATAGGTATTTTGGAACCCAGAGTTACCTGACAAAAAGGTTCCTTAGTGTTGTTAGTAGACAACATTTAATAAATTCACAGGACAGTCAACACTTTGTACTTTAACTTGGTGTTTACCAAATCTGCAAAAACTGTGAAAGTCACCTAATTTCTTGCATTGTTTACCTACTGCTGTACATTGCATATCGTTGCTTAAGTGGTATTTAGATCCACACCTGAAACAAAAAGTGTTAGTATTATGTTGAACATTCTTAAATACTTTATCCTTAATTTGTATAGCATCAGCATGTTCAAAGTATGCTCCAGCATAAAAAATTTGGAGCAGATGTCTGAGTGGATTCCTGAGCCATGATGCGACTGGAGATTATTGAACGTTCAATGCTTTTGGCCAGATCAACAACCTCTGACTATGGGCGGTCTGTGCAACTGAGTAGCCTTTCTTGTAACTTTTTTGAAAAGCAGCTGTACACAACCAGACCTCAAATGTATATGTCAATGGACACTCCAACATTGCATGGAGCAGCTAATGCCTAATGCTGGTCAGAATTCTTCAACAGTTGCATGAGTCTTTGTTTCTTCTTGGAAAAATTCAATTTTTCCAATAGAATGCTAACTTGTTCTGAGAATTTGACTCTGGGGGCATATTTACAAGGCCCCTGCACCAATGGATTGTCACTTTTTTTTAAAACTATGGCGGTGGTCAATGTTGGGCCATATTTACAAGGCCACGCAAAGCCACCTTGCTTGGCTTTTCATGGCCATGTAAAACATGACCAACCACTGCTGGTGCAACACCCTCCCAGGGAGGAAGGGACTTAAAATGGAGCTCCATAGAAATAATGTTAAAATAAATGAATGTATGTAAACTTAAATCTACATTTATTTTAATGCTAATAACATTTAAATATAAATTATAATAAATATTATGAAATTCTATTTGGAAACTGGTACAAGGTGAAGCATCTTTAAGTATTGATGTTGACTTAGATACTGATGAACTACTGCAAGAATACTTAAATAAATCATACTGTGAAGGCAAACACAGTCAAAGCTGAAGTCCACATATTGTCTAAAGTGCTGTAGCAGGCAAGGAAAAAAGCAAATACGTTAGCCAAGACCTTTAGATTTTACTAAAATTATGGGTATAATTGACTTATATAAAGAGTTTTTAAGCCACTTCTCTTGATCCATTGGTCTGTTCTTGTGTCATTGTAATTGCAATTGTATTTATATTGTGCTTACCACCCCTGAAGAGGCATTGAAATGCTTTATGGTGTTAGACTTGGTGTCTTTGATGTGGTTTCCCCTGACATTTTGCCTCTACCGCTTGTATTTTTGATGGTGTGCTGGAATTTGTTTTTGCTGGCTTAGATGCTTTTTGACACTCTGCCACTGTTGATCAGTGTCCAAGTGCAAGTGCTCCCTGTGTAAATTGTTATTTCAATTGGTTCACCCCGATTGGCATATTTGATTTACTGGTAAGTTCCTAGTGCCTAAGTGAAGTAAGAAAACTTTTCTCCAATGCCGTCAGTGATGCTGCTGTGACGCCATGTCCTGTACTGAGGCCAGGGGCACAGGTCGTGAAGTGTATGACGTACCGCCCGGCCTACATCGCAGTCCCGATGCCCATCGATGCCTGTAGGTATCAACATTTCCTGATCCCAGTGCTCGCACCGACTTCATCACCATGAGTGAATGCATCCTGTTATCGCAGTGCCGATAACCACTGAAGGTGACTCCACGTACTCGCCGACTTTGCACTGTCACCAGAATGCCTCACTGCCAATTCAGCCATCTTCCCCTGTCCTGGACTCGAAACGTCACCTCCTTGTGGACTTGACACCTTGCCTCCCCCATGGCAGCCAGAGAGCAGGCTTCGACCTCGGCACCGATGCCTCACCTCCACTATGCCGTGCATTGCCATAGACTTCATTTCCAAGGTACTGTTTGTTTGAGGGTCCATGTGATTCCATGCCCAACACTGCGCTCCTCGTGTTCGGCTCCGCTCTTTGGATTTATTGCTGTCACGATGTCGCAAAAGCCCCAGGTGGAGCTATTTGTTTTCTAAAAGCTCTAGTTTTGCAATAACTGTTTTAAAGTCATATCTGATTTTTTTCATTTTGGGTTTGTTGAGTTTAGATAAAGATACTTTCTTTTCCTAAACTGGTGTGGTGTCCATTTGTGCTTGTATCACTGTAACGCTGTGTGTTTTGAGTACAAATAATTTACACATTGCCTTTGGGATAAGCCTGTCTGCTTGTGCCAAACTACCAATGAGGTGAGCAGGGGTTATCTATAGTGTGTATCCCCTTATCCTGACTAGAAGCAAGGGTCCCTATTTGGACAACTGTACCTACTTCTGCCAACTAGAGACCCCACTTCTAAAATGTGGCGAGTAGCATGCTACTCCGGAACCCAAGATGAGAGATTACCAGTTAGATAATGAGTAATTTCTTTTCTTTTTTGTTTTCTTTCTGCATTACTTGTGTTAAGTTAGTGCTCTTGGTTTCTTGTGTGTTTAGTAGAGTTTGGAGTAGGGATAGAATTATGGGTATGGATTTTAGAAGGGAAGTAGTAAGCTGTTTTTGTAAGTAGTGATCTTAAGTGCCTGTTAATTGTGTGACAGAGGAGGGGTGAGAAAAAGGTCGAAAGGAGGATTATTTATACAAAAAAGCTGAAATTAACTCATACAAACACATATGCATATAATACCTGGTAAGGTTGTTTTGACTGGAGAAAACTCCTCTTTATTAATACCCAGATATGCACAGAAGCAGTATTATTTACAAAGTCTGCAGAGTTGTTTTCTGGACATGTATGCAATTTTCTCATGACATTTCTTAGAGTTATAGTAGCAGCCATCAACTCTTTTATATATGCATCTATAAGCATTTTGACCTTGCTTGCGGCCATACTTTGTGCGGGAACAATTTTGTCAGAGGCCAGCATCTGTTATCATAGTGGAAGGCTTTCCCTTAATGTCAAGGACTACCCCTGACTCTCAGGGAGTGAGTTGCTGCCACAGGCAGACACTGGGGACCTCAAATCCCAGAGCCCTTAGCCGCATCATCAGCTTAAACAGCTCTGCAGCCCCAATGCGGGGGTGAAGCATTTCAACCTTGCTTGTGTCTGTAC
The DNA here is from genome assembly GCF_964263255.1 of Lissotriton vulgaris. NCBI lineage: Eukaryota > Metazoa > Chordata > Amphibia > Caudata > Salamandridae > Lissotriton > Lissotriton vulgaris. The sequence continues at coordinate 913,399,390 of NC_141689.1, forward strand.
TTTGTGTTGGGGAGCATTAAGTCAGAGGCCAGCATCTGTCACCATAGGGGAAGGGTTTCTCTTACTGCCAAGTACTACGTCTGAACTCCTAGTGGGGGAGGGGGGGCGGGGGTGATGCTGCTACTGACAATCGCTGGGGACTTCAACTCCCACAACCCACTGCTGCCGCATCAGCTGCCTGCAATTTGCTTTACTTTCACAGCTCAACAGCCCCTCTGCATGAGGGAAGAACTTAAACCTTGCTTGTGGCAGTGCTTTGTGTCGGGGAGCATTTCATTAGAGGACAGAATCTGTCATCGTAGGGGAAGGGTTTCCCTTACTGGAAAGGACTACACCTGTCTCGTAGGGGGTGAGGATTTTGGCAGGTTTGGTTGCTGGTGGCTGTGCAGGAAGTTTGGCATGCGACCTACGGCAGTGGCGGCACTTTGCAAATATATGCAACATTCCAGTGTGCGCACCAACTTACTGGTACTCTTGCTGGTACGTAGATTCTGTAAAATACCTTTGTAAGTCCTCAGCACTATACAGATTCATGTGATATATTTTCTCATCTGTTGAAGGTGCACAACAGTAGACGAGTGGTCTCTCCATTTTATATGACGGTATGTCCTATTGGGGAAATAAGGTGCAGCTGATTGGACCGAGTATTGTGGATTCCTATTGGATAATCACCAGGAAGTGTTTTTGTGTTTCCAATTTGCTGTTCGCCAGTTGGAAAGGATAATTATACACATTTGGACACATCGCAACCACGTTAAAGAGAAGAGCGAACTTGAACTATTTATTTTTACTGGTTCTTTTTTTGCTGCGCTTATCTATTTAAGAGCTGATATTTCTGTGTAGGTTGTGTGGTGTGAGTGGGTAAGATGCAGTTTGAGCCCCCAGTAAAGTTTCTACCCTACCAAGGCGAACCAGTGATGGCATGGGTAAGATGGAAGGGGTAATTTTTAACTTATATGGCTGCTATCGATGGCTAACGTATGGGAGCAGAAAAAAAAGTATATTATTGCACTGTTTGGTTTCAGAGACCAAGTAGTTTTTAGGAATTTACTGCAAGTGGAAGATGAAGATATACATGTGTACAAGGAAGCATTGCTAAGAACGAAACTCAGATTTAAATTCACTACTAGCATTGCCCATAACAAATTAAAATGTTGTACTGTCAAAAAGGAAAGTGACCTCTTGATGAGTTCCTTACGGCATTAAGAGGGCTTTCCATGACATGTAACTGTAATTTTGGGCCTATGATGGATGAAATGATCAGAGATCAGTTCATAGTACACGTGAAGAGAAAAAAACTACAAGAACAGTTGTGGATTATAGGGTTTCCTAAACTGCAGTATGCGATTGCCACTGTGAAAGCTCTAGAGCAGTCAGAGAAATGGGTATCAGTTGTAAACAAGTATACTCCAAGCAGTGATGATGTGTGCTCGATTTATAAAACTGAGGCCAATCTTTTTAGTGTGAGTAATGCATGTTCTCATAAGAAGAAATATGTGAATTTAACAGCATGTCATAGACGTGGCAGCACCAACCATATTACCTTGTTTGCTCGCTGTCCTGCTTTTGGAAAAGACTCTATAAAATGTGGATGGGTGGGACATTTTGCCTGTGTGTGCAGGGATATCACGAGTAATAATGTATCACAATGAGGTAAAGTGTCTTCTGTAAGAGAAGGTTGGGAGCAAAACATGAAGTGTGAATGTGGTAGGATGGAAAGGTATGGTAAAAGTGTGGTGTTGTCCATTAAAAATGTCAGTACCGATGAGGGAGAGATCAAAGGCCCGTCTAAGTGCATGGTTAAAGTTTTAAATATTGAACTGGAGCTTAAGGCTGTTTCAGGTTGCCCATGGACAATCATCACTAGGAAGTATTTCTTAGAGAGATTACAAATGTATTTTATGTGAATAAGTTGAAAGGCTCGGACAATATTGCTGAGAGCCTTGACCGTACTACGATTGATATCATTGGTGACATTTCTGTTGATTTGGAATTCAAAGGAAGGAGAGCTCAGATCAAAGTTTATGTTGCTGAGAAATGAGTGAATGAACTTAGATAGAAGGATCAATGGAAACTGTGCATTATCCTTAATCCGAGAAGTAGGGAACCGGTTTTGATAGCAGCAGATCAATGTCATGAGGAGTGTATTAGTCACCAATTTCCTAACATTTTCATTGACAAGCTAGGCAAATTGACAGGATATTCTCACAGGATTAAAGTAAAGAAAGGAACTAATCCTCTGAGACAGAGGTTAAGGAATGTTCCTATTCATGTCAGGCAGAAATTGAAAGTGATTATGATTGAGGAAGGAATTTTATATGTTATTATGTTATGTTATTATAGGTCTTCTATAGCGCACGGCTACTCCAAAGGAGTGTCCCGGCGCTTTATGCTCCAGACCTAGGAAAGATACAGACAAAACATAACAGTGAGAAAAATAAAAACAGTCAGAAAACCTAAGACGCATCAGAAAGTCTCTAACGGGTAAAGAGCCAAGTTTTTAAACCCTTCCTGAAAGCAAGTAAGTTGGGCGTGGAACGCAAGGACAAAGGTAAAGAGTTCCACAACTGAGGGGCCACCAGCCTGAATGACCGTCCTCCGATGCGGGCTTTTTTTATTCGGGGGACTACTGCAAGTGCAAGGGACTCCGATCTCAAAGATCGTGCCGGAAGGTAAAAAGCCAGCCTCTTTTGCAGGTATTGAGCTCCCGTAGCATGCAAAGCTTTGTGGGCCAGTGTCATAGCCTTGAATATTATCCGCTTCCGGATGGGGAGCCAGTGTAAGGCTTGCAGTAGACTCGAGGCGCTAGCTCGTCGATGCAGGCCAAAGATGGCTCGAGCGGCAGCATTCTGAGCCACCTGCAGGCGTTGTAGGAGGTATTCCGGGAGGCCAAGATATAAGATGTTAGCATAATCCAATCTGGATCCTATGAGGGCCTGAACAATTGTTCTCCTATGTTCTTCTGAAAGTAACGGAAAGAACTTCCGAAGCATCCTGAGGATGCCGAAACATGTTCCTGTGAGAGTCAGCACCTGGGATTTGAGCGTCAGCCCGTTGTCTATTTTAATTCCCAGGTTCTTGGCTGACTGGGATGAATGGGCTGGGTGGAACATGTTGGCGGGCCGCCACCCTTGCCAATCCGGATCCGATGAGCATCCGAAAAAAAGTATCTCGGATTTGTCTGAGTTGCACTTGAGGCTGTTCAGTTGGAACCAGTTAAAACCAGCCCCAAGGCACTCCCGAATACTTTCGCCATCAAATTCTTCACCCTTCCGGCAGGTAAAGAGAAGCTGGGTGTCATCGGCGTAGGAAACGATCTGGGCCCCGTAGGACTCCACCAATGTCGCCATAGGGGTCATAAAGATGTTAAATAGAGTTGGGCTCAATACTGAGCCCTGAGGAACTCCGACTCCCAAAGGCGACATTTCAGCAGACCCAGGAGAGGCCCAGACCGTTTGTCGGCAGTTGGCTAGAAAGGAACGAAACCAACTGAGCACCGTCCCCCTCAGACCGATGTCATGAAGTCTTACAAGGAGATCCTCGTGGGGGACGGTGTAAGAGGTTGAATCTTCAGAATGGGTTCCACCCATAGTTTTGGCATGAAAAGGGGATCAAACTTTGAGTTTGTGTGTGGACTTGAGAGCACTGAATGCCCACATCATAGTAGATTGTCATCCCCTTCCTAACATAAATGAAGTGGTATGTATGTTGGAAGGGGTTGCAGTTTTCTTCACATTGGATTTAACCCCTTCCATGCTCATGACGAGCTCAGCTCGTCATGAGGCACAGTGGAGCTGTGCTGATGACGAGCTGAGCTCGTCATGAACAATGGAATTCATCATAAAACAGCACAGGAGGGGAAAATGCACAGCAGCGATGTGGTTAAGATCCACCTATCATCAGATAGAGTTGACAGAACACTACGAGCATTACATTACATTTCTAATGCCACTTGGGCTATATCAGTTGAGGAAGATGCTTTTGGTCTAGTCTCAGCAGCATCAGTTTTCCATGCATCATATATTTAAAGACATGCATTCTTTTGTGAAACTGCTTCAAGATAATATACTAATATTTTCTAGGAAGCATCATGAGCATCTAGGTGATTTAGAGAGGTATGTAAAAAATTGAAAGACCATGGGTTGGCTCTTAAGAAAGCTAAAAGCAACCTTTTCCACACATCAGTGGAATATTTGGGTCAGATATTCTCTGGAGAAAGGGTAGTACCTAAAAGGTCTTTGATAGATGCCATCGTAAAAGCTCCTGCACCGGACACCAGAGAAAAATTACTTTCCTTTGCAGGAATGTGTGAATATTATAGTAAATTTATTAAGGATTTGGCGACTAAGACGGAACCTCTACGTGCTTTGATGAGGAAGGATGCAGTGTTTGAGTAAACTGACAAAAAACAACTTGCTTTTCAACAAGTGAAAAATGATATTTTGTGGGCACCCACACTTAAACCGTTTTGTATGGGGAAGGAGTTTGTAATATCGGTGGATGCCCGTATGTATGGATTGGGTGGTATCTTATCCCAGAAGTGTGGAAAGGAAGAATGGAATATGGCATTTGCTTCAAGGGCCTTAAATGAGATGGAAAGGAGTTATGCAGTGATAGAGAAGGAGTTACTAGGGTGTGTTTGGGAGATATAACATTTCTGCAGCTATGTGTAGGAAAATTATTTTCTTCTAAGAACAGATCACAAACCACCTGTTTATATTTTATCCCCAGGGGGCCTCAGGAATGCTACTGCCTGCACTGCGAGGCTCATGATGGCAAGCTTATAGTTTCAAAGTAGTGTATGTGCCGGGGAAAAACAATGTTATGGCAGACTGTCTCTCCAGATTACCATGTAGCGATAAACACAGGAATGAGGTGAAAGAAGTAGAGGATATGATTGCCACTATTAAGGATGTTGGTAAGAAGGAGATTGAAGGGATCGATTAAGTGCTGTGGTTGGAGAGTAGTAAGAAAGATGATTTGTGTCAAAGTTTGAAGCAGTATGTTTTTAAAATATGGCCAAAGAACCGAGATTTGTCTCCTGAGGTTTTGCCATTTTGGAAGATTTCTGATGAGTTAAAATTGAAAGGGGCATTGCTTTTCAAAGATGGTAAGTGTATCTTCCAGCTGGGATGCAGGATGTGATTCTCCAGGTTGCCCATAAACAACATGTGGGTATGTCTTCCATGAAGAGACTCATCAGTTCTAGTTTTTGGTGGTCGAGTTTGGATAGGATGGTGAACCATGTGGTCAGAGAATGTGAGGAGTGTGTGAGTAGTAAAAGGGGTCTTAGAGTTGCCCCATCACCCTTAAAACCTGTAGGTTGGCCAGAGTTTCCTTGGCAGAAGGATGCCATGGGTATTTCAGGACCATTTTATTCCTTGCCACAGCAAGCATGGTTTGCCCTAGTTTTAGTGGATTACCATTATAAATGGACAGAAGTTAATTTTGTCACGAAAATCACAACCAGAGTAGTTGTTGAATTTCTAAAAGGATACCCAGAAGTGTTGATCACTGATAACGGGGTTCAACTCAAGTCTAGCGAAACGGAGGATTTCCTCATACATTGTAGTATTCAACTTGTTACCACAGCGTTTTATGAACCTCAGGGTAATGGTCAGGTTGAGAGGTTCAACCGTGCGCTGAAGGATTGGTTGGTTGGAGCATGTAAGTGTGGTTGCGAATGATAAACGTGTTGAGAGGGAAACTGTGGATGTATCAGATAACGCCACACATTGTCACAGAGGTCAGTCTGTTCAAGCTGCTCAAAGGGAGAAATCCTGCAATAAGTTTGTGTCCATGGTGGTTCAAGAAAAAGTGGGAGAAGAGAAGTGGTGGTGTGGATGTCAAACAAGTGGTCAGAAGAGTGGAGAGTAAGCAAGATAAAATGAAGGAGTGTTATGATGCCAATTAGAGAGTTAAGAAACAGGTGACTGGGCTAAAATCCAGCTACAGGGTATTATAGCAAAATGTATGCCCATATTGAGCAAAGGTTTGATAGTAGTAAAGGTAAACACAAATAGTGTAGTCAAACTGAATGGGAAGGTATGGAATGTCAGACATGTGGCAAAGAGGAAATGGGTTGTAAGGTGGTTGTGGAAGAAGGTAATGAGAAGGATTACATGGTGAAACTTGATACATTTGAAAGGTTTGGTGGTGGTACCACGGAAGAGCATGGCGGGGACAATGTCAGGTTGTAAACTAAAATGGAAGTTTGCCCCTGCGAGTCTGTGGAATCCAGGGTAAAGAAAGCTAACATGATGAGACATGCACTTGATATGTTTAAAGATGTTGCTTCTGTGTGATCTCGTGATCTTTTCCTTGTTTAGGGGCGAGATGTTTTAGATCTTTCTTTATATGCTTTATTTATTGTATATATGTAATTAGATATAGCAAGGATGTTATTGTTTAATTGTTCTTCTTTTTATCCTGTGAATGTACTGTAATTGTGGTTCTTGTAACTATCTGGAATGTAGAATGTTGGTATGGCAGATTTCCAGGTGCTGCCTTAGCGACAGGTCATTTGCTGCTGTGCTACCTAATAAATACTGACTTCTACTATTGGGGACCTTTTTTAATATACAACAGAAGGGTTTCCCTTAGTGCCAAGGACTACGCCTGACTCTCAGGGGTAGAGCCACTGACAGTTGCTGGGGACTTTAACTCCCACAACCCTCTGCCGCATCATCAGCCACCCACTTTTTGCCTTACTTAAACAGCTGCACAGTCCCGCTGCATGGGCAGCGCAGAGGTTGCGCCCGTGCCCTTCAGAGCTGGGAGGAGGCTGGAGTGGGTCCCCCCTCTTCCTGACCATTTCAAGGTACAGTAACTCTAGCCACTGACAACAAGGTCTACTAATGTGCATATGTTTAGCTAGTCTCTGAGCATAAGGAAGGTGCTCCCCCTTACTAACGTTGCTCTGAATCCTCTGTTTGCGTGCTATCTGAGTGGGAGATGGGCACACTCTGTGTTGTCGTTGTTTCTGCTATTTTCCAGCCTTTATTGCTTATTTATGTGCAAACTTTGTAAGTTAGCTGAGACTAGTTGCCAGCACCATGGGCAAACTCAAGGCCTTAGACTAGGTTCAGGGCACCCCAAACTACCAGAAAAACTCAGCAAAGTCAGACTCTTGAAGATATCAACCACCTAATAGAAGAAGCTGAATTAGAAATTGGTACCGGATCCTTCACACTGTATAAATCCATAACCAATAATAGAATGAACCATATTGCCAAGCCACACCCTCCCACTGGGCAATTCCAAAGAGGAAGACCCACAGGAAACTACAGGATGAAACAAAAAACATCTTCTACACGGAGGGGGCTGTGATCCAACACAATCTCAAGTTACTTTGACTGCCCAGCAAACTAAGCCAGTTCCAACACTGCTGCTAATTGCACCAAAGACCTTACTTATACTTTGCTCAGCCAGCCACCACACTCCACTATATTTTCCTGCATTAACCAATACTCACCTCTAGCTGATTCAACTTAAACTATGACACATCCAGAGCCAGTCACTGATTCTATACTCATACTCATTCACACATTGGGAGACATTGCTCTATTGTGCCAGTATACTAAAGAACTTCGAGGGGAGATCGGGGATCCTAAAGTATTGGTCTTACGCTTATCTGACACACTAAACTGAGTACTAATGAAGGTATCCCACATTGTAGACAAACACTTGTGTTCTTTTGATCCAGTGATAGACCAGCCCTTCCCTGGGAAGCAGAACACCAAGAGGGTGGGACCAGGTGCTACCACACGTTCCACTTTTGTGACCCCTCAAGTACGAAAACCCAGAATGATGGGGGGGCTTGACCATGCTGCTGCCCCTAGGCATGCTAGATCACCTTGCTTATCACATCCACCAATTCATTAGGGGTGTGCGGCAAACTCCACTCCACCAGAGGAGGATGCAGAATGTTGGCACTCAGCGTTCCGCTTGGAGCATCAAGTTCAGCAAAACTCCGCCGATCACCTGCAGATCAGAGTTTACCATTGTACGCCGCTCACCCTCGAGTGGATCGATACATCCGTGGCCCAATTTTGTGCAATTCTTGGAGGCCAGGAAAAATGTACAGAAATAGGTGCAAAAAGAAAGTTGATGCATCAGAACAACACAGAGATTGACAAATAATGAAGAGAGAAGCTGCATGGGCCGTTTTCCAATTAAAGTGAATCTCAGAGATGGCCTTCTGGCTGACCAAAGCCGTCCATCTACAACACCTTCCCCCGTGGTCATCTTCATGTCCCCCTTCATTGCTCATTAGGAACTAACTGGAGAAAGAACCTGCAAGACCACAGTGGCAGATAGGGTACTGCCAGTCCCATGCTATGCTTTCCTTATCTTTCTGCAGGGAGTGGACCCAGTCTCCAGGCGTACGTCTATCCATATGCCATTCTTCCCAACAGACGACTGCACGGATTTGGGCACGCAACTTCTAGTACCTGCTGCGACTGCGCCACATATTTCTGCACCCCAGGCAAGTTTGTTCCTTCGCATCTGTAAGGCTGGCATTTATGAAGGCATGGAGGAATTGAGCTGAGGGGCAACGAATAGACGAGCTGGCACTAAATGTGGTGGAGAGTCGCAGTTGGTTCACATCAAGAGACCAAGAGACAAGAGTGGAAGGTCTGACGGGGGCTGGTATGTGTAGCCGTGATTCACACAACACCATTGAAATGTGAGTGTAACAATTCCACCACAGACGTTTAAGCCATGTCTAGTGGTGGGTGGTAAACTCTGCTCCACCGGCGGAGTTCACAGAATTTTGTCACTCCGCACTCCACTTGGAGGGAGGAGTTTGGCAAAAACTCTGCCTATGCTGTGTATCGGAGTGAGACACACAAAATTCCAAAATGCTCATTGGCTGTGGTGGATTCCACACAATCCTCCTTGGTGTCAGCGGGAGTTGCAGCCTCTTTCGGAGTAGGCAGGGCTTGATTGGACTGAGCTTTGCCTCTATGGACCCCTGGAGGACGTGAGGCCAGCTGCATTGCACAATAAGACCAGGATGCCAAATGGGAAAGCTTTGCATGGGGACAGTGATGAGCGATGAGCTGACAGGCAGGAAATGTGGCACGAGGTCAGAACAAGTATAAACATGATTATACATTTCTTCATTTATTCATGTAATTGAATGAGGAGGCGGTATGAACCATGGGCAGTCATATGGCCTTCAGGGCGATGCTTCTGACCTAAGCTGAGGCCTGCCTACTGAGCCCGTGGGGTTGCAGGGAGCAATAAGGCCACTGGCCGCACTGACGTATGGCCCGGTGTTGGAGAGGAGAGGTGATGTGGCTTCTATTGGGCTGCCCATTTGACAAGGATGTCTGCAGCCGGGATTCACATTTGTGTGTGCAGGTCATACCACAACGGCCACTACACCCTTGATGTACTTTCAAAATAGGATGCATTATCCTAACTGACATGCCTTGCCATGGCAGAGCTGCTGTAGGTCACAAGTGATTAGTCTGAGTTTAGTTGATGATAATTAATTACAACTGAAACATTGGTTCTGCTCGGGAAGCTGTACAATTAACACAGTTCACTGACTATCATGCCAGCTGACACAGTCTGAGCTGCAGAGTCCATGTTCTGAATTTTTAAATGCAGTTAAGCCAAGAAGCAGGATTGGGATCACAAGCCTTTGCATGTAGCCCTTAAAAACATTAGTTTAACAGCGAACAAACATCCACAGCTGTGCCGATGCACGCTACTATTATCCCTTGTGCCTTTCAATGGAATCCATTGTGTCAAAACGGTAGTGAATTACTACTTCTTTTTTACCACAAGGGACTTACACCCATCAAACGATATATGGTGTGTTAAGTGGGCTTAGGTTGCTGCCTCAACAGGCACTCTACTTGCCATAAAAGAGGACGTACTATCCTTTTTAGTAGAGATGAGCGTGTGGTCATCAACTTCCGGGAATTAAGGGTCAATTACTGACTTGCTTGATAGACTATTCAATAATATTTCAGAATCCTCGAGTCAGAGGTACCGATGGCCAGAGTGGTGCCTCCTTTCTCCTGAGTTGTTGCCAGATGGGGTGAGGTATTTTCTCCACACTTTTGAGATCTTTCAAAAGACACGAGAATTGAAAGCTGTGAGAACTAAACTGCGGAGTTATACTGTTCCACAGTGTATCTTTATTTGTTTTTTGGATCTTTTTCACACTTGTGTATTTCACATCACGTTGCAGTAGCACTAATATTAATTAGGTCCTGAAGAAAGCATCAGGTGGACCTTTGCCTGTCCATGCTGAAACATGTTGACCGATTGATTAGTTATGGGCAGCTATCTGTTGAAACTGTTCCTTTGCACTGTTTTTAATCTTTGACCGTATCAGACAATAATACATTCTGGGTCTGATTACGCCTCAATTTTAGATTTCACATCACTGTTTGCACTGCACTTTCCCATACACTCTATTAACATATTTGCTCACATCTGTTTTGACATTTGAAAACATCCTTGGGCTCCTCCATCATTAGGGTGGAGTTGAAGCCCTGTAAAAGGAGACCCAGATGATGAAGCATGTCACTTGGAATGGTGAGTGATGGGAATCCACACAATATTTGTATATTCTTTGCATATTTCACTAGAGACTTGGTTTAAGAGTATGTGTGATCCTTTTGACTAGACTTCGGGATATTTTTTGTGTTTTTGCATGTTTCATTTTAGCCAAAATCCAGGAATGAATTACAAATAATTATATAATTTTACCCCTTCAGGCTGGCTTCTACGAGTGAGTGAGCACTATCAACCAGGTCTTTTGTTTTTTTGCTCCTCTACTGGCGGACAGTAATTATCGACAAGGGCAGCATTTTCACTGCCTTGTTGATCTCAAATCAACCTTTGACCTGGTCTCCCATAAGAAGCTTTGGCTTGTACAACATAAATTGGGCATGTCTGTCGATCTCTTATCCCTGATAATCTGACTGCACATGGACAACGTCGCTACGGTGCAATGGGGTGCCAAGGGTGAGCTTACTAATTATTTCACCATTTGCAAATGGTCTGTCAGGGGCGCGTCCTGGCCTCCACCCTTTTCTCCTTGTTCCTCAATGGCGTTGTTCAGTTACTTTCCTCCTGCCCTACTGACATGTTGTCATTGACTGGTTTGAAAATTCCTGTCTTGACGTACGCGACAACTCTTTGTTCATTTAAAAAACTCCTAAGTGGTATGCAACATGTGCTTCTCCACTTTGAGAAATTCTGTAGAGTGCATGGTCTCGTGATAAACACAGACAAGACCAAGAATATGTAGTTTAACCAACATAAATCCTTCAAGGGCACTGTAATGCTCAGGGACAAGCCACTTGAGAGAACCAAGATATTCAACTATTTGGGTGTATTTGCCCAAATTCGGCTTCAAGGTCAGCGCTTACCAAGAAGCTGACTTCAATGGTGCAATTTGTTAGATCTGAAAATCTTGGCGCAGATGTTTTAGTTTCATGCGACTTCAACATGTGGCTAATGTCCAATGTTCCCTTCAATGATAACGCAGCCACACAAAGGCGACTGGGCCAAACCACCGCAGGTTTGCCCCAGGTGGGTCAAAGACGATCCAGGAGGACGGGCCCTTCAAGGTAACTTGGAACATCTTGGTCTAAGAGTCCTCAATAGCCGATTTCATCCTGACAAGCAAACTTGCCTTTCATATTTAACTAACACTGGGGCCTCCTTGATTGATTACTCATTTGTCAGCCTCCCTTTACTGATCCAAATCTCTGCATTTGTCTTCAGTGAAAAAATGGACAGTGACTACATCTCCAAGAGCTTTCCCTTAACCTACGGCTGATGCAATACATCACAGCAGCGGACCAAGGTTTTTAAACCCATATCATCAATTCAAAATGTATGAAGTGTACTTAGAACAGTCTTGCCACTTTGGCCGCAGAAGCCAAGCAACTACTAGTCAACATCTATGAAACAGAGGGAAATCTGATCATCAGCTGGTCAATGTTTTCTGAAAAAACTGGCTGCTTGGTTCACAACACCAACGCAGAGCAAACCCTGGACATCGGCCTCACAAGCAAAAGGGTTGAGTTATACAATAAGGTCTGCAAAACAAAGCATAAAGCGGTTGTGAAGAAAACTCAAAATGTCATCAATGGACCCAAACATAATAAATAAACTAAGAGAGGCTCGTAGACATCTGAAGGCAGCCAAATGGGAACATCGTAGGAACACCTGGAATTTTGGGCTAAACTACTGTATGATATAAGGTCCAACAATTCGCCAAGTTTTGGCACACCATAAAATGCCTAGGGGGCGTGCTTCCCAAGGCAGCAGTCTCTATTATCTTGGAGCTGGAGTGGTACCTCTTTCTATATGACCATTTCAGCGTTCAACAATCGTTAGATCGAAATTTTGAGCAGGTCGAAGACTCAGTGGGAAGCATTGGTCAAACCAATATCTGCGACCAGTAATCCCTCAGGCTCTCCTTCCCAAAGGTCTCAAACCAAAAGCAAATTGTTAAGGGATAAAGGGACGGAGCTCTCGGTCCATGCGGAATACCACCTGCTGTGTACTGGGAGGTCCCACCTTTTTGGGCCACTCAACTTTGACCGCTCTATTTCTCCATAATAGAAAAGAACTCAATCCCGACCTCATGGCATGGATCGATTCTTGCTCCAATTTTTGAAGGCAGCAACAAAAAATCTCCTGAAAATTACTGCATGATCGCCCTGATCGATAAAGACACAAAATACTTAGCATGCGTGCTGCTGCTCTCCCTACAATCATGGGGTGAGACAAATTAAATCATACCACCAAACCAGACTGGATTTACAAGCAACACGGGGACAACAGTAAATCTCATCACGCTTTCCCTTCTGATCAACCAGGTCTCATTCAATACCAGTCCCGTATATATGGGGTTCATAGATTGCAAATCTGCATTCAACACAGGTCGACAGAGGGAAGCTTTGGCTGAAACTTGCCCTGTTCAACATTCCTAACACCCTGCTCAGGGCTTTGCAGCTTTTGCACAATGACACATGAGTCAGGATCAAAATTGGGGATGGATTGCGCCTATCACGCCCATTATTACCACGCAAGGCCTCAAGCAAGTCTGTGTTCTTGGACCTATGCTCTTCAACTCTTTTTTGTCAGACTTCTCCCCAGTCCCCAACTCAGTCAACTCGCATCCACCTAAGCCGGGCGACCTCTGCCTCTCTAACACTCTTTGCAGATGATCTGGTTCTTCTCAGCCATATGACGATTGGTTTACAACGCTTTCTGGATGCAACCGCCATATATTCCGATAGGAACGGTCTGCAGGTAAACAAAAAATAATTAAAAATCCTTGATGTTCGAACTGGAACGAAAAAGCCAACGTGGTCTCTACACTAGGAAAAAATAGATGCCACCAGCTGCCACAAGTATCTAGGCATCCTTTTCAACAATAAAGGCAGTTATGCGATCCACTTGGAGGAACTAAAAAAGAAAGGCACCGCTGTGTCGTTCGCTCTCAGATCAGTATACAAAAAATGTAATGGTCCCTCTTTCACACCAATTCTTCAGGTGGCTCAGGCGAAGGTCAACTCAACCCTAACAAATGGGTGCGAGGCTTTGAAAGGGCAGGATAGTGGCTCATTGGGTAAAAAAGTTGCAAAAATCTATAAAACTGTCTTCCAGCGCGCATTCCACACATCTCCTGCACAAATCAGTCTGGAATTCTGAATCTGCAGACAGGTGCTGGCTTTTGCAATAAGCTGCCATAAGCTTAGGGCCTCCAAAGAAGGTACCCTGGCCCACAACTGATCAATCTAAACACAAATCGCAGGTCGGCGGGACATCACTAACAGACCCGAGTCCCCAGTACACTTGGCTTGACTTGGGACCTACATATCAGCCAATAGGAATTTAAGAGGTTAGCAAAAATTTGTATGTAACGACTCTCTCCAATAGAAGACAGGGCCAGCCTCTTAGCTCGGAACAATGATTGGATGACCCTACGCACCAACAAACAATTAAAACCTTAAAGCTACCTAATTCATACCTATAACGAAAGAACCAAGCTACAGTTTATAAAGCTGAGAATGGGGCTCATCCCCTTATCTTGTCACCTCTCAAAATAGAAAAGAGACATCGCTCTGGAAATGTGTCGCCTCTGTAACCAACACAAGGAGGACATAATACATGTATTGTTCCTGTGCCCCATCCTCCTAGAGGAAAGAAGGGCTCTGCTACAAAAGGGTTGGATCGCAAAAGACATAGGATGTTGCTGAGATCCTATTGATGAAGTTAGAGAAGCTTTATTACTTTTATCCTCGGGTAAAGCTGCGGGCCCGGATAAATTGCCAATTGAGATTTATAAGATTCTTAGCCCCCTACTCAGCCCTTTACTACTAGATCTATTTCTGGGTGTACAGTACGGTGGCATTCCCCCACCTTCTTGGGATGAGGCTAGTATTATAGTATTTCCCAAGAAGGGAAAATCGCCCGAACAGCTAACATCATACCGTCCCATTTCATTGATAAATTCGGACTCTAAATTATATGCCAAAGTGATGGCTCTCAGACTCAGCAGGGTCATTGGGCATCTGGTCTCTCCGTGGCAGCATGGTTTCGTTCCAGGTAAGGGGACAACGGATCATATTCGCCGCACCATCGCTCTGTTCGATGCCATGTTGGTCACGGGGGATCAGATGTCTATGATCCTGCTTGACGCTGAGAAAGCCTTTGACCGTGTCTCATGGAATTTTCTGTGGGTTGCCATGACACGTCTTAATTTCGGCCCTAAATTTCTCAAATCTATAAAATCTATGTATCATCAACCTAAAGCAAAAGTTTTAACTTCAGGATTGGAATCAGATTTTATTAATATAACAAGAGGCACAAGGCAAGGATGTCCCTGTTCTCCTTTGCTTTTTGCCCTTTATATTAATCCTCTTATTTTAAAACTATTAGAAAGTAACAATATTAAGCCAATAGTATATAATCACCATGAGACTAAAGTTTTAGCATATGCTGACGACATCGCGGTACTAACATCCCACCCGATTGAAGCTATGCGCGAAATTGAATTACTCGCACTACAATACGGTAAATATTCGGGTTATTCTTTAAATAGGGGAAAGACCATTGTGCTGTGCACAGACAATACTATCTGTTCAGATTCGAGAAGAGCAAATAATGCGACATATTTGGGAGTGATATTATCTGCTGACATAAAGATATTAGCCAAAAATAACTTTGATCCATTAATAGAAAAAATTAAGATAGATTTGGATAGGGTAAACGGTTTGCATCTTTCCATTATAGGCAGAGTGAATTATTTAAAAATGAATATATTACCGAAATGTCTGTATCTCTTTCGCTCTATTCCTTTATTTATAGATCCTAATATAATTAATTTAATTAATAAGCTTACTTCTAAATTTGTCTGGCAAAATGGGAAGATCAGACGATCTCTACTCTATCTATCCACTCCGCTCAACAGAGGTGGGCTCACTGCTCCAAATTTAACCTTATATTACTGGGCAGCCTTTTTAAAACATCTAAAACCCATGATTCTAGGAACACCCTTAGCCCTTGATACGTCTAACATTAATATACCAACAATTTATGAATTAATGCTAGGGCAAGAAGCGAAAGGCTTGCTGTTAAGAAAAACTGAAAAAGCCTATTATAATCGAACTAAGAGTGAAATTATTAAAAGTGCCTGGCTGATCTGGAATAAGATACTTAAACATACACAAATTGGCAAATTCAACCGATATACGCCCATTTTCCATTCTACCATTACATCTGACCTTGACTTTGAACATACAGCTAAGAAATGGTATAGTCTAGGCATAAAAACAATTAACGAAGTGTGGATGAATGGGCCACAAACTACATTTCAAGATGTTAAAATAAGATTTGGTCTTCCAGAAGGTGATTTTCTTAAATTTGCACAATTACAGGCAAAATTAAAAGCTAAAAAAGAAGCTATTACTCTTCAGAAGAATGATTTAATAGAAGCAAGTCATCTTGCAAAAACCAAGATTGGAACATTATATAATATCTTATTAACTAATGTCAACGATGATCTCGAGAAAACAGAAACTAAATGGATGGTAAAATTAAATAATCCGGACGTTGATATAGATAAATTATTGGAAATGAGCAGCAAATTATTTATGGCTAGTAATTTAAAGGCTCAATTATACAAAACTATTTATGATTTATATTTTACCCCTGCTAAACTTTTTGCATGGGGGAAAGGGGAAAATGATCATTGCCCACGCTGTTCACAAGGCCCAGCGACTTTAATTCACCTTTTTAGTAGCTGCTCCGAGCTACGTTTATTAAAAAATATGATTGCCACATTTTGGGAGAAAGTCTTTCATCGCAAACTTCCAGAGTCCGATACCTTATTTGTGTTGGGATATGATAGCTCGCTAAAGCTGAGTAAATCTGAACAAAGACTGTTATTTATAGGTACAGCTGTATTGAGACTAATCTTGTCCGCACGCTGGAAGGATACTCTTCCTCCTACCTTTCAAATGTGGCTAGCTCGATTTCTCGCAGTTTATTCTTTTGAATCTGCAATTTATGAAACTAGAGGAATTAAAACAAAATTACGTGGTAAAGAATTGTGGAACCCTATATCACTATGGAAAGAGGAGGTTTGTCCTAGTGGAATTGGTTAATGGAAATTTTTTGGCCTCATATATGTCATATGTTATTTTCTGAAATGTGTTGGTTTTTTCCTTTTCTTTTTGAATTTTAACTGTAAACATTCGATGTATCACATTATGCTTGTAATTTGTATTACCCTCTGCTGAATGCTGGTTCAATAAAAAAAAAAAAAAAAAAAAAAAAAAAAGGATGTTGCTGAGATCCTGGCCTGTTCTGATCCCTTGAAAAACATTCTGAACTGTGCCTTGGTCAGATTAATGGATCACTTCTCTAAGAAGGAGGTGACATGTGAACGAGACAGGGAGTCGGGGAATTGAGTTTAGGCTTACTGAACCCAAATTTGAATAACACATCTTTTTAGGGATATGGTTTTCAAAGTGTGCGTTTGAAAACGCCACTTTTAGAAAGTAACAAAAAAACACCACTTGGTCTGGGTACTTAGAAAGTAGGCATTTTCTTGTTTAACCATCCTGTATGCCTCGGCTGTTTTTGTGAATTGACTGTTTGGTTTCAAATGAACTACAAGCAGTGGAGAGTACAAGCCTGGCGGAAATGTTCACTGAATTCAAATCATGCTGTTCCCTGGAAACATATTAAAACACTATAATCGGCCCATTTGACAGGAAGCTTTACATTCAATTTAGAGTAGGATCATTGCCATTATGCTACACATAAAATGGGCATGTGTCCAATTTGCATTGACTCTCTGGAAACCAAACCCCATGTCCTGTTTGTTTGCACTTACTATGTAGGCCCATATAAGAAATAGATCAAACCCATAAGTAAACACATCAGGACTAAAAGCAGTGTTACAGCACTGAGAATTCTAAGATCTTATTCCCGGACCCTGTTTGCATGCTCACCTGCCATGTTCTTGGGTTGAATGTGGTCCTTACGATCAAGGAATCTAGCTTTGAGCCCGACACTAGAACCCCCTGATTTGTAATCTAACATAGACAGTGTAGTTCTTGTTTTATCCCTTTCTATATGCTCTACCATGCTCTACCATGTGTACAACAGCACAAGTACATTACATATTCTGCTTTGTAAATATGATGCACCTAGTATTAAGTGACGACAATCACTCGAAGGTATATGTTGTAAGCAGTTTTATTTATTCATGTATTGCAATGTTAAGGCTCTCATACCACAACGATTTTATTGTAATTTTAATTATTTATATTTTAACTTTTGTCAATAAATGCTTTTACAGCATGACATGTCGAAACAAAGCTTGTTGAAATGAAATTTATCTAAAAGTACATAGATGCAGCAAGGATGACATTGTCTGAGATATACATCTCTTGTGGTGTAATCCTATATGAATATATCTGCTCACAATACAAGGGATTCAGTAATCCCTGTATAAATATCAGTCTCTAATTTCTTTGGCTTGTAACACACCAAGTCACTTTTTATAGAAAAACATCGGAACTTGACTATTATAAATTATTGCATTTGGCTTCTGATGTCAAAATGCCTGCTGCCAGAGCCAGCAGCTGAGGTGAAAGGCAGTTCAGATCACAAAGCATAACTGAAGCAGCTGTTTAAAGGAACGAAAACAGAATGTTGCTTTTCTTTCTTCTGCTTTATTTTTATAGCATACAATGAAAAGAAGAAAGAATATATTTATTTTTTGCACTCCTCAGAATCTTTCTGCATGTTGCTGCACATTCTGAGCCACTGCAGCTTTTTTAACCAAAAAAAGACTTTTATTGAACTGTTTCTAATATCTATTTGCCACAAATATCTGGCAGGTTTTTGATGTGTTTAATTTTGCACTAGAGGTTTTATTTTTATTTTTCACATTAGCAAACATGCTTGCTATTTCATATGAAAGAGCTATGCAACAAGGTTTTAAGTGGTTTGTGGGAAAGGAGATGGTGTGCATGACAAGGTCATCGTAAGTCATCCCCTTGCTTCACACCCCCACAAATAAATTCTGCCTTTGGCCTCGTCTTCTATATGGTGATGGAAGGTTTTTGGATATGAATAATGTTCCCATATCAGAAAATACTTGAATTACTCATGCAAAGTAAAATCAAGGATCTCTAGAGCAACAAGGACTAAGCCTACAGTATTGCTGGACCTAGCCCTCCATTTTCACCTTACCCCTCTGCATCCTTCCTTTAACATCACTACATGATTGAACCCTCTCCTTACCAAATCCAGCTCCTTCTTAAGGTCAAGGCTGAGACTGCTTTTGTCAAATCCCTGAGTAATCTCCAGCAGCAGTTTGGTGAACTCTGGGTACTGGGTCAGGACATCTTCTAATTAACGACACAAAGGAATCTGGCTGCACACGTCTTGTAGGATCATTCACTTTTTATTTCCACCCACTACAGTATACTGCATGTGGCAACTAGTCAGCCTACTTTAGCCGCTGGCTAACTTCACTTTGAGTAACACCAACAATCCCTTTCACAAGGAGCACATCCACACACATGGTTCCGATTAGTGCTAGTGTTTTTGTTTTTATTTGATCAATCCTATAGTATTGCTTTAATTTGTAAAGGCTATGTCATAGCAGGACACTTTTTACCAGATGCAAGCACAGGGCACATTCAGCCTTCATCAGTTCCTATCTCCTGTCAATGCTGTTATACACTCCTTTTGAAGTGGCCTTTTTTATCTGACTGCTGTTTTCTCACACAGTACCAGAAGCTCACATAACCTCTGAATATAAGCTCATGAAGGGGCCCTACCTTTGCAAACCTGTCTATTTGCCATTCTGCTTTTCATTCATCCTATCTTTCTTCCTGTTCTTTCTTCTTTTGTTTCTCTGATGCTTCTTCCTTTCCTTATTTGCTTAATTTTTTCATTCTTTCCTCTTTTTCGTTCTTTCCTTTTTTTCTTTACTATTTCTTCCCTTTTTATGTCTTTGCCTTTCTTCTTTCCTTCCATCTGTCTTTCCTTCTTTCTTTTCTCCATTACTTTTTTCCTTTGCATTTCTGCTTTCTTTCTTTCTTTCTTTCTTTCTTTCTTTCTTTCTTTCTTTCTTTCTTTCTTTCTTTCTTTCTTTCTTTCCTTCCTACCTTCTTTTCTGCCTCCCTTCCTCCATCCCTTTTCTTTCTTTCTTTCTTTCTTTCTTTCTTTTCAAAAGCGAGAGACTAACAGTCAATACTAGACTGATTAGTTTTTTAAAGTCTAAGTTAGTCAAGACCTTCTGATTTCACTAACATTTTATGTATAACATAGTTACCTTTAGGAGGTTACAGACAGATTTCATCCATTGGTATGTGGTTTTGTCATTCACATTTTTCTTCCACTCACTACAGCATGCATCAAGGGGCAATGCATCAGCACACTTCAGCCATTGGTGAATTTTCTATGAGTTACATCCTATGAGCTTTTCCAGTATTTGCTGATTTAATATTACTAATGCTTGAAAAAGTTCCAGATCTACAGATGCAATGTGAGGGAGTGAGGTGGAGAAACATGTTGAATCCCCCTCGCGAAGTAAATTCCTCATAACTGTAACCTTTATTAATTGCGTGATGTGGAAGACATTAACCAACATAGTATAGAATGCACACACAAATACACGTGGTAAAACTAATCTGCTTGCATGGAAAACTGTAATTGACTAATTTAGTAATGTCGTCATATTGTTTACTAATGCAACGTTTAAATTAAGGAAAGGCGGCATGAATGTGCTTTCTGTTCATGTATTTTGTGGCAGAAACCTGAAGACAGGTGAGCGTATTACGCATATGTGTTGCTTATTTTGCTAGGTAATAACTAACAGGGAAACCTTAGTATGGGGGGAGGTAAACAAAAGGGCTAAAATTCAATAACTAACATTTATTTGTGTTTCTTTCTATGATAGTTCCCGTTCTGGCTTGTGAGGCCTAGCTATACAATGGCTGCTGTGCCAAACCACGAATGAAATATTTACAACAAGGGGTGGTGAGGGACAGAGTCTCTGAATTAAGCAGAAAGCTCTCACCCAGTCAAGAGATCAGGGCTAGATCCAACACCGTTTTTTAGCTCACTGCACCATCCCAGTTTCAGAACCTGGCTGTATGCAAATTAGTCTGTTCCTGTCCCAGTGCATGATGGGAACAGGGCAAACCAAACTACAAAAGCCAATTCTTACACTGGGAAGGAAACAAGCTCCCGGGGACCGGTTTCTGGCATTACAGCCGCCTTCGGCCCGGTTTGCTTGAATCCTGATGGTGCAATGAGCAAGGGTCTCACATCTGAGAATACCCTTCCACGCTTAGGGTGGACAAAAATATTTACAACAAGGGGTGGTGAGGGACAGAGTCTCTGAATTAAGCAGAAAGCTCTCACCCAGTCAAGAGATCAGGGCTAGATCCAACACCGTTTTTAGCTCACTGCACCATCCCAGTTTCAGAACCTGGCTGTATGCAAATTAGTCTGTTCCTGTCCCAGTGCATGATGGGAACAGGGCAAACCAAACTACAAAAGCCAATTCTTACACTGGGAAGGAAACAAGCTCCCGGGGACCGGTTTCTGGCATTACAGCCGTCTTCGGCCCGGTTTGCTTGAATCCTGATGGTGCAATGAGCAAGGGTCTCACATCTGAGAATACCCTTCCACGCTTAGGGTGGACAAAAATATTTACAACAAGGGGTGGTGAGGGACAGAGTCTCTGAATAAAGCAGAAAGCTCTCACCCAGTCAAGAGATCAGGGCTAGATCCAACACCGTTTTTTAGCTCACTGCACCATCCCAGTTTCAGAACCTGGCTGTATGCAAACTAGTCTGTTCCTGTCCCAGTGCATGATGGGAACAGGGCAAACCAAACTACAAAAGCCAATTCTTACACTGGGAAGGAAACAAGCTCCCGGGGACCGGTTTCTGGCATTACAGCCGTCTTCGGCCCGGTTTGCTTGAATCCTGATGGTGCAATGAGCAAGGGTCTCACATCTGAGAATACCCTTCCACGCTTAGGGTGGACAAAAATATTTACAACAAGGGGTGGTGAGGGACAGAGTCTCTGAATTAAGCAGAAAGCTCTCACCCAGTCAAGAGATCAGGGCTAGATCCAACACCGTTTTTTAGCTCACTGCACCATCCCAGTTTCAGAACCTGGCTGTATGCAAATTAGTCTGTTCCTGTCCCAGTGCATGATGGGAACAGGGCAAACCAAACTACAAAAGCCAATTCTTACACTGGGAAGGAAACAAGCTCCCGGGGACCACGAATGAAAGACGGAGTGCGCATGGGCACTTTGAACAGAAATGAATGCGAGCTGACTGTGCCTGAGCAAATAGGTTCAAGGACATTATGCCCCGAGAATACAGATGACTGCCAACAATTGTGGATGTCACTATTGTATAACGTGGGAAAGTAGTCTGATATAACGAATTGAGAACGTGACTAGACCGGACATTTTCTTAAACAAAGGACTCTTTAAAATTCAGCTGACACAACGGAAATTGAATATTAGAATGATGAGGTGATGCTTATCTACCCCCAAATTGTCCAATCAGAACTCGAGTTTATGTGGATAGTTAATTTTGTAGATAGATAAAGTTAGTGAAAAAGGTATATAAAGTCATGCTTTTCCTTAAGAAAAAACTCCTCTTCTATTTCCTCCTGAGATGCTGTCGGAGTGCTGATTTTCCTGAGACGTAAGACTTTCTTGAATAAATGTTTTATTTCTTTGAGTGAGAACTGAGCTTTAGATGAGGTTATTAGTTAGGGAAGTTAGGAGAAAATGAATTTTTGGAACTATCTGTCTTTTCCAAATATTTGTGTACTGAAATCTAAATAATAATGTCTATTTCTGAATCTTTAAAATAAATGAAAATGACTATTTGAAATAAAATTCTTCTTTTAAAAAGTTACTTTTGAAATAAAGCGAATTAACCGTTAGACATGCTAGATTTTGCTTTAAATAAAAATTAGATAAATGGAGAATTAAGCTGGTCTTGTATTTTCCTATGCCTAATTTTGTACTAGCAGATTCTGCAACCATAATTGTGGTGTGTCGAAATAAATGTTTCGTTAATAAAAGCCATGGTAAACTCATTTAAACTGCAGGTGTAAATAGTATAAATATTCAGTTTTAGTTTAGACACACCGCTATGATACAGCAGCTCTCCTTTGAATTTCACTGATCCATGAAGTAGGATGGAAGTGTCTTGTGAGTAACTCAGTGTTATGGGCCCCACTGATGAGTAGATGTATGATTTGATACTTCAGGGAAAGGTGATATGGTTTTAGAAATTATTTGTTGGAGTAACGCTGGATCAAATGCAATAAGAAGGTGTGACAGAGAGTTATTATTCTCTAGCTGATCCATGTAACTATTAAACCTATGTTTGTTAAAAGGAATACTTGCACTGTATCTAATGCTATTTATTTATATGTACCTGATACTGTAAATGTATGTTTAGATTCTCTAACCAATTCTTAACTGTGTCATGGTTTAATAGGTATAACATCATTCATTAGAGTTTTATCGAATTATTTTTTATAATGTTTTTCGTAATTTGGTGTATGATAAATGCGAATGTTTATTTCAGCCGTCCATGCACCACGGTGATAAATACATTAGATGACACTATTAAGCACGCATGAGGTAAAAGTATGACTAGCCTCACTTTCCTGACCTACTCCTGTATTCAGTTCCCCTATGGAGCTCATTATGAGGGGGGCTGATATTCCCTCTACCGCCTGAGTTACCACTGAGTCCCTGAGGCACCCTGAGATATGGAGAGTTACAGGGCAGTCGAGAGCAAGGAATCTAGAACAAAGTGCCCATCTCCTGTGGTTATTCTCCCTTTTCTCCAAGTGTATTATAATGGGAGTATTTCAAGGGAGATGTTCGGGACACAAATTGCAGATGTTTATAAAAGTCAACATTTACTCCCCCCTTTCTCGAGCACTCCCTTAGAGGAGTGCGGAATGTAGCTCCTCTAGGTGTAATTAATGAGTGTGGAAACATCTACAGTACTTTGCCGGAATTCCAGCTAGTAAGCGCTACAAGTCCATACCAGTAGAAGAAATGCGCAGCACTATACAAATGCCGATAACGTAATGCATGCAAACCATGTCTGACTTTGCACAGTGTTCAAGATGCTTGCCTTTAGTGATAGGTAAATTGCAATTGTAAGTGGTACGGTCGTGTAATTACCAGGTGGGAAAATGCTTCTTGCTGGAATTTAAGAAGGCAAAATGCCCGGCGTTTTTTTTTACTAAACTGTTCCTGCCTTTTTTATATTCTCCTGGTAGTAGAACATCCAACTGATAACAGCAAAGGGACCAGGGGAAGGCTGTTTCTTTAGTGTGGGCCCTGTTACCTTTGCTGTGCCAGGCAATACCAGCACCTGTAAAGGGGCAGATGCGAGGTGGAAAAAGAGCTCAAAATTTGACCACAGGCTCTGGAATGGGGATCACTTTTTCATTTGAAATGTTTAAAGGACATAAACTATACGTTTTATTGATATTGCCAGATCAAGTACAGTTTGAAGAGCATCACTAAAGACTGGCGCTGTCTTAGTGAACAGTGCAACGACTTGTCTGTGAAGCTAGTTTAGTTTCACCATTCTGACTTATGTACGGGAAATGCCGTGAGAACGAGGCACTAAGTCCCAGGCCACAAAAGATATTGCCATGAATATGTGTGACTAGTAGAATTTCTGTAGTGTCAGGAGAAAGCCATCTACTCACAGAATGACTTTGTGTAAGGGATTCGTGTACAAAATCGTAAGACTATACCAGTAATGGCATTGCCTGCACGGTACAGCAGACGCTCTTGACACTTGCACTATACTTTACTATACTATACTTTTACTAAATGATGTGTAAAATGCCCTTGACAAGAAAGAGGCATGTCTTCCAGGGGAAACATCACTTACAACGCAACTTTTACCACGCAGTGCCTTTACGACGCAGCTTTTACAACGCAAACCATTACAACGTATTGCGCTGGGGGGCGCTCTAGGATAGGGAATAGGTTTAATTTACTGTCCAACACCTTCCCTACTATCCACGGGGACTGGAGTTGGAATAGTAAATTAAACTATTCACTATCCAGCGCCCCAAAGCACAATGCGTTGTAATGGTATGCGTTGTAAAACCCGCGTTGTAAAAGCATGCGATGTAAAAGCATGCGTTGTAATGTCGTACATCCGTCTTCCAGGCATAAGTGTGGTATCTAGTGGCCATACTGTGAATTAACTTCTTCCAAGCAACTCTGTGCCTGTGAAGAACAAAGCCTGTCGTGCACTATATACTGCCTCAGCTCTCTGGATACACAGCTTTGCGTCTTAATATAAGGCACTGCGGATGTATGCCACTTCCGTGACAAGTTAATTAAAAAGGAACTGCATAAAAGCATGTATAACACTGTCCTCGACCTTTCTTTGTAGTTACTTAAATTGGAATTGGTTTTGACGTTAATGCCCCAAGATCCGTGTGGAAATAATGCCTATTTAATTCATCGAGCCACGTCTTGCAGAAGAGATTAAGGATAGCAGGGGTTCATTATTTTTCTTATGTTGATGCTTTTTCAAACCCGGTGCCTGATAGTGTGATCTTCTATAAGCAGCAGGGAAAGGTGGCGTCTGCGAATATTCTGTGTCAGGGAAAGCTTAATTAATGTGCCTATATGTGTTTGTGGCTGTGTGTGTGTGTGTGTGTGTGTGCGTGTGTCTGTTTGTGTGTGTTTATGGGTGCGTATGAGTGCGTATGTGTGCGCATCTTTGGGGAGAGCATGATGGGAAACTGATCCAAAAAAAAGTAGATTGCCTTAAATCATTATATTTATTTTACTCGAGTCAACATTTTGAATTATTAACATAACTGTAAGAAGATTGGGGTGGGAGGGTTGAGTTATGTATTCCTTTACATATTTCGTCAGTTATTGTATCCAGAGTTTTGTGACGGGTCAAAGGCCAGGAGGGACCCAGATAGGATGTGTCAATGGCGACTGACTAGGGCAACTTTCAAGGGCAACAAGCATTTGTGGCTATCCTTCTGAAAGCGGAGGCTCTCTCTCCATCCACACCACTTTATGAAAATTACCCAGGGAATCCCGGACGGACTCTGTAGATCCCTTGCAGTTACCACACATAGTAAGACACACACAGACTCAGTAGCTATACACCTACAACCAGGAATCAGACAGCAGTTTAAACAGACAGCTGCGCAGAACAGATACAATTATACAATGAAGCTAGGAAAAGTATGGAAACACCACAGTTTGGTGCGATCTATCTATAATTTTGCTCCTCAAAATGACAATAGCAGTGTAAGGCAGTATGACAGTCTCTGGTGAGACGTACACGGGGACTTTGTCTGCAGAGCAGTGGAAATATTTTTTGTTTTTAAAAAAGGTTTTGCATAGTGTCATGTTATGCGGTGCTTGTAAAGCACGTAATATACCACTTGGATGGCATCTTTGCTCAGAGGCTTGTTGAATATTCTTATCCCTTGGTGGCCCTCTCTTTTAGAGTGTTAGAAAGGGATGACACAGGGTGGGGTGCATGGATAGGGCAAGAAGGGGTTGGTTGAATGAGTCGTTGTCTTGGAGTTGCTGAGATCTTGGCATCTTGGTTAACTAGTACTATTATGATAGATGAAGGATTTTGTTGAACTGTAGATGGATGTTTACACAGTTGATGGGAAGAGGTAAAGTTTCACTGATTTCATGAAGGAGAGGATGGTGCATCATTCTAGCGGGTTTTGTGGGTTGGTTCGGCACTATGGGAGGCAGGCTGATTTATTGACACAACAGGCAAAACATAATTTTGCTGATTTTGTGATTTCTATTTCTAACAAAAAGCCCGTATTTCTAGCTCTCAGATGTAATTTGAGGCCTTCAGCTGCCCGTTGTTGGTGATGACTTATAAAAATACTGCCCATGAACATAAGTTAACATGCGACAGTTGGGTTTCTTAAATGGGCCGTCCAGTATACCGAAAAAAGAGCAGTTCTTATGATTAGCCCTGCATCGCTAATAAACAGAACCAATAGGCATTCTAGAATGCTCGTTTGTTTGAGGATGTCAGTTGAGGTTTTGCGATCTAGTGTGACATCATTCACTGGATGTCCCTTTTAAGGAGACAAACTTCTTTGAACACTCTATGGGGTATATTCACACGAACATATGATAACTACTGCAAGAGTAGCGTAACGCAACTTTCAGCATCGCAGCCCATCGCAGGAAAATAACCCAGTGACAACATGGAATTCACAATACGGTGGTAGCATGCATTCGTTTGTTGACACCACGGACAATGTCCACGAAACAACCACCTCGACTGAGATAAAATCAAAAACCCTAACGCGACAAAACCTGTGATGGTCAAAAGCGCAATAAGAAAACAGTGACTACCAGTGTGAGGGCAGCAATACTACTGCGCAATGCGGGAAAATAGTACAAGAACAGCACACGGAAAAGGCCACTCAACAAAAATCATTAACAGCGGAGTACAACAAATGCACCCTTGACAACTGCAGAGGACAACATGTACACCACAACATCCAAGCACCATGGAGAAACAGAACCGACAGGCACACCGCACAAAAGAGACCAGTTTCAGACAGAGCAGAGCCTCAGGAGCGACACACCCACCGTGCAGCATACGCACACAATCAGGAGTGCACCCCAGCAGTGACGACATCCCGGGTCAAACAGCCCCCCACTACATTTGAACACAGGACACAACTGGTTCAGCAAATGTGCACAATCTGCCAAATCACATCTGGAACGCAGGGAAACGTAACATCAAAAAGTACAAGTAATAGCTGAGACCTGCAAAAATGTTTTATTCACACATGCATGCATTTGGACATTTTCTACTGTCGCTTGATTGCCATGGACGGTCACAATGTGACATGCTCATGAGAAGTGTCAATGATGGTATTCCTACGGGCCATTACTGCCACTGCTGCAGTCGGATGTGGGCAACCTGTCCCATCACCACCATCATCGGTCGGTACCTCTGGAACTGGGATCAATGGGGCCCTGGTGTGAACACAGATGTTGTGCAACACACAACATGCAATGATCAGCTTGCACACGATGTCCAGGCTGTACAGAAGCTTCCCACCTGTGCCGTCTGGGCACCTGAAACGCGACTTTAACACGCCAAATGTGCATTCAACGATGCATCCTGGTACGTATGTGGGTAGCATTGTACTGCCTCTAGGCGGGTGAGTTTGGATCTCGTAGGGGTGTCATCATCCAAGGGCAGAGTGCATATCCTTGATCACCTGTGACAGTGCAGGGAGAAAAGAGTCCATACTTGGTTCGGCAGAATGTGATGGCAGGTCCACCAATCCAGTGATATCTGTGCTGGCTGTGTGTGGGGTGGGAGTTCGCCACCCCACAGGGAGTAGCTGATGCAGGCAACTACACCACCAGTCTGTATAGGGTGCAGGGGTAGGACAGGAGGACCATGGAGTATTGTGGGCGTGTCTGGTAGGTGTTCATGTAGTTTGACACGTTAAATGTGGTTTGGTCACGTGTGCACCCCCACAGTTGTGCATTGTACTTTTGAGGCATTGTGATGTGTGGTGTGTTGACTTGGTACTTACCAATGAGCAGTTCCGTCCCAAATGTGCCATCCTGGAAGTGCTGGTTGAAGATGGACTGTCGGAAGATGAAGGAATCATGCACACTGCCTGGGTAGTTGGCGACGACATTGGTGAAGAGTCCCCGGTGGTCCTCTATTGCCTGCACATTGATGGAATGCGTGTGCTTTCTGTTGCGGTAGTGGTGTGCAGTATTCTCAGGGGGCACAAGTGGGACATGTGTGCAGTCGATTGCCCCTAACACGGCCGGGAATCCGGCTATAGCAAAGAAGCCTTGCTTTATCTCCAGCTGTTCCTGTGCAGTGTTGTGGAAGTGAAGGTACTGGGGTATGAAGCTGAGGATGGCATCCAGGACAGGTGTGATGAACTTTAAGAGGGCTGGCTGTGAGACCCCTCCGACACTGGCAGTTGTTGGTTGGAAAGTACCAGAGGCCAAGAGGTGCAGCAGAGCCAGCAGCTTTGTCTGCAGAGGGATGTTGGTTCTCCGATGTGTTGGGACCGACAGCCTGTGGGCGATGTGGTTCATGAGTCTGTGAATGGTTGTCCTTTTGAGCCTGTAGTGGGCAATGACTTCCTCAGGCCTTAGGTCTGTGAGAGTGGTGGGGTTTTGGTAGGTCTTCTGTCTTACTCTGCGCTGCCTCTGTGGTGGTCCAGGGGGCGGGTCCCAGTCGAGAGGGTGGTGGCAGTCCTGGGGGTGGTGGCAGTGGGTGTTGTGGCCCAGTTGGGGCTCTGAGCTGCATGAGTAGCTCCATGGCGTCATTTGTTCTTCGGATGTGGCTGTGTGCGGGGCTCCGTTGCCTACTGCAGGTAGTCGTCCGTCTTTACTCCTGCTTGAGGCAGTTGTTAAATACCTGAATTGAATTGAATGGCGATTTATATTGCGCAAGACAATAACCCGCAGGTATCAAGGCGCCTAAAAAATGATCAGAGAATGATCAAAGAAGGAGACAGGGGGCGTTAGGGGGCTCTGGTAGTGATCATCTAATCGACTTCATTTCACCCTCTGAGGCGGAAGCCGGAGGTTCTACTACACTTTTCTTTACTCTCCTTGCCACAGACTGAATTGCTGAGGGTAATCACGTATTTTAGATCGCGTCTTGAGTGACGCTCGTTTTTAAGAGGCGCTTGATTTTAAAGCTTATTTGCACTTGACTTTTCGTCTCCTACCTTCCTCTACCTCCTGGGCCGCTCCCAGCTGAGCATTGACGCTGGGAGCCGGTCCCGGGGAGGCGAGGGCTGCTTAGCGGCCATCTTGGGTGTGGAGTCGCGCTCTCGCGCTCTAGCTGCTACAAAAGGGGGCTCTGGTAGTGATCATCTAATCGACTTCATTTCACCCTCTGAGGCGGAAGCCGGAGGTTCTACTACACTTTTCTTTACTCTCCTTGCCACAGACTGAATTGCTGAGGGTAATCACGTATTTTAGATCGCGTCTTGAGTGACGCTCGTTTTTAAGAGGCGCTTGATTTTAAAGCTTATTTGCACTTGACTTTTCGTCTCCTACCTTCCTCTACCTCCTGGGCCGCTCCCAGCTGAGCATTGACGCTGGGAGCCGGTCCCGGGGTGGCGAGGGCTGCTTAGCGGCCTTCTTGGGTGTGGAGTCGCTCTCTCGCGCTCTAGCTGCTACAAAAGGGGGCTCTGGTAGTGATCATCTAATCGACTTCATTTCACCCTCTGAGGCGGAAGCCGGAGGTTCAACTACACTTTTCTTTACTCTCCTTGCCACAGACTGAATTGCTGAGGGTAATCACGTATTTTAGATCGCGTCTTGAGTGACGCTCGTTTTTAAGAGGCGCTTGATTTTAAAGCTTATTTGCACTTGACTTTTCGTCTCCTACCTTCCTCTACCTCCTGGGCCGCTCCCAGCTGAGCATTGACGCTGGGAGCCGGTCCCGGGGAGGCGAGGGCTGCTTAGCGGCCATCTTGGGTGTGGAGTCGCGCTCTCGCGCTCTAGCTGCTACAAAAGGGGGTACTAGACGCTCCGCGTAGCGGACGCGTTAGCGGATGCGCCGGATGCCCGCCGGAGTCACGCCAGAGTCCAGCCCGTCTGCGCCCGTCCGCGCTGAGGACGCGCTGGACGGCTGGCCTCTGGACTCTGGTAAAATGTTCTCTCTCCCTTGCTGCTACTCTTTTAGCCAAATGCTGGCCCTAAAACCTCGTAAAAGACGCTGCTCACATTCCTATGAACCGGATGACTTTCTGTTCCCATTACGATGTGGCTGTCATTCCACGTCTAGGCCTCTTAACTCTGCCCCCATCCATCCTCTCTTTGAACACCCCGTCATATCTAGTCCTAACACAGTAGGAATAGAGGGCATCTTGGTTAATGCCCGCTCCCTTGTTAAGAACAAGGTTATGTTCAAGGAGATGGTACTGGATAGAACGCCCACGCTAGTGTTTGTGACCGAAACATGGGCCAAGGATTCATCCGACCCTGATCTAATCGAGGCGGTCCCTGAAGGGTACTGCCTGGCCAGACTCGATAGACAGGGGCGAGTGGGAGGGGGGATAGCGATCCTTTACAAAGACCACCTACAATGCCATATTGTTCCCATACCCGATTTTCCTGACAGTTTTCAAGCATGTTATTTTTCAATAAAGGAAGCGCAACGCCCCTTCTTCAACGGTATCTTAGTTTATCGACCTCCCGGCTCGAGAACCCACTTTACGCACAACCTCCTCCAGTCCCTTGAACCCTATTTTGGCCGAGATAACTTCTCCATCATGGGTGATTTTATCTACCACCTAGAACGGCTTGACCTTTCTGATACCTCCTGTCTCACTGAGGCCCTGGAATCATGTGGGCTCACGCAACGTGTTACCGGAGCCACACATCGTGCAGGACACACTTTGGATGGTATCTTTTCCAATGACCCCCGTGCCAAACCACGAACCCAGCGGTGGTACATGTAATAACTCTCCATGGAAGGGAAAAACTGGGGTTTTTTGGAAAATGAGGTTACAATGTGCCTACGTTCCTCTGGGTCAAGATATTTAGAGCCATGCCCCTATTGGCTCTTCTTCAAGACCATGGCAACCTCGCTCCTCGGTACCACTCCTATATGTTCCTCACTGTAAACATGCTAATTGCATGCCATATAATGAACATATATGCATTTACCACTTAATTGATGTTCCTCTACTGCTTTTATATTGGATGTTACTATATTACGTCATGGTTCCTCTGGGTCAAGGGTAGCTTGTTGTCACACTCGTGTCAAGGCATACCCATGTCCAGTGCACCTATCTGGGCTTCTCCGGGGACGGTGGTAAACGTATGTATTTTCAGTATATGGTATGGCATGCAATTAACGTGTTCACAGTGAGGAACACTGCAACCTTGTTTACCCCCCCAAAAAACAGTTTTTATACCATACCTGCTAGTGGCAGGAATAAAGTAGATATGCCTACTTGCTAGGTATTTTTAGATCATACCTTAGCATTGTACTACCTGGCACTCCCCCACTTGTAACATCTCCTTTTCACTGTATAAACACCAATTAGGTGCTCCCATGTAGTCGTAGGTCACAGCACAACCTGATCTGCAACGGATTGGGATGGACCCTATGATGAAGCATGCCACCAAGGGGCAACCCTGGTGGGTGAGGGTTTTATAAGAAAAACAAAGTTTTTCCATTCAATGAAGAGTTATTAAATGTACCACCGCTGGGTCCCTGGTTTGGCATAACAATATTAGTTAGGAGGATAAACCCAGTACATCCTCTTCCTCCCCCTTTTATCTGGTACACTGGCAGTTCCTAAACAGAAACGTTACAGTATTCCTTAATGCATACCAATCGGCTGTCAAAAATACGGGACATTTCATTAGCTAAAATTGGATACCTATAAAAAGATAACGGTTGGAGGGACTGCTGGCCACAGTGCCCAGTGATATTGCCAAAGGGGACTCTTTTAGCTATTACAGGGTGAATCCCACTGGATATTCATACTTCCTACAGCCCAAAGGCCTCAATGAATCTTTAGAACGGTGTACTGTCTCCATACCCTAATGGAGTCTCCTGTACAATTTCAATATTATCAGTGAGATTCTGCGCTTAACAGTGGAGGCCATGGCGTGCACCTATAATGCTTTATGAGGGCTGTTAAAGTATGTTTTAGGTTTAACCATTTCCCCCTCGGCTCTGAGGTGGTTTAGAATCATGTTTGCACTGAAGAAATAATCCTCACACTGGGAATGTTCAATTCTGTGGCAATCTTTTGAAAGCCTCTTTTACCATACACTTCATTGTATATGCCTTAAAACCTTAAGAAGGGGTATTTGTCCCACTCATATTTTGTCAATTTTCCACTGTTGACCAGACATAGAACATTCACACCCTGATTGAACTTGTTAAATATTTCCAAAACTTGTGGATAGTGAATCCAAAGCAACGTGGCTCCAAAGCAACACTGAATTATTTCCCAGCTCTTTGGATAAACGATACCAGTGCAGTTTGGATAAGTGATACATGACATATGTCGGTCCGAGAGTTGGTAAGGCGTTTCCCTTAATGAACATGTAAAAAGAAAACTAATCATCTGTCTCGAGATTTTGTTCACTTACTTTGAGGATGTTGAAGGATATTTTATCACTGCAATTGTTACTAATCAGTTGCGTAAATGTGCTATTTTCAGCATGTTTCTGAACTGTAAGTAACACATGCAGGGTTTAACTGAATTAGGCACTTCCTTAGGATTCTAATGTGAGTAAATTGTGGTTCCAGGCATCATCTGACTTTGGAGAGTATTGAATCATAATAAAACCGGATACATATTCACTAAAAAAATACACTGTTGCACTATAGTTATGTTTAAAAAGGAACAAGCACTGATATACACAAATTATGGTTAAGACAGCAATCCATAACTCGCTCACTAGCCATGCAAAACATGATTTGCACACCCAATTCAATGCTCATGGTTACCCCTATTACGACAGATACAATCACAAATGTCTTAAATGATCTTAGAGATAAGAATACATATCACATTGTCCTTAAAGCTATGAAAGAGAAAACTATGGACATAGTGTTATTTAGTTGTTTCAGCATGCGTTCCAATTAATTATGTTGCACTTTTAGGTGTTTTACTAATTGTTTAAGCACTGCTATACCATAAGCATTGCTTCTCATGTATAAGTTATGGTCAGGGGTTTTTCAGTTTTCATTTGCAACAATAACTGTAATTTGTGATTTTGAAACTTTTTTCTTTAAGCATTTGGTAAGATGTTATGACCAAACTTAACTACAACTTCACTTTAATCTTTGTTTTTTCAATGATATTTAGAATTTTGTGATCATATACCACATGCAACAGTTCCCTGAGCCAACCTTTCCTTGGTAGCCCAACCCTGTTGCACATGGCATTTGACAGTGCACAAGGGGGATTGGCGGAAAGGCTTTCACCCACTGTGCCAAGGCTGAATAACCTCAAATGCACATGGCCTTTGACTTTGCACAGCTGGGGTTAACTGCCCAGGAAATGTTGGGTCAGATCCTGCTTCTAACCCTCTTTGGGTGATCCCACAACTTTAGCATTGGGTGGTGCAAAACCTTTGGCCATACAGAGCGGAGGTCATACAGAGCGGAAGGTAGGTCAGAAGGACAGAATGCCTGGCCCTGTTTTTTATTATTTTAAATTTGTATGATGTTTCTTTGGTGCCCCCCCCCCCACCAGATCGAGTGCGTCATGGGATGTACCCCTACCATCTTGTGGATCCTTCATTCAATCAGTCAATCAGAGAGCTTTGGATCTGAAGCTAAGCATTTAGTTTGTTGACCCAAAATGGACAAGGGGAAAAAGGCTTTTTGATCCAATTGCAGTTAAATATATTTTTTATTTTGGCTTTTGATAGGTGCGTATACCCATATTCAGAGAACATACACAGGCTAACATTCTAGATGTTGCTATTTTACAACGTGTGATCGACAGGTCGGTGCAATTTGAGTCCTACAAAAATTACCTTTCTAACATTAATTTCCCACCAAAGCAAGAAAAGGCACTTCCTTGAGTACATTTCTACGTTTATGTCATGTTTGCTGTACATCTGTTCCAACATTTCTTCTGTAGCTGCATAAAAAACTTCAAATGGAGGTTGACATGGAAAATGTTACTTGAGAAATATCCCCCTTAATTTGACCCCCACACCCTCTCTACAGATCTGCATAAAACTTGCCATGTTGAGACAAAAATATCTAACTTTTTTTTAGAAAGTGTTGTACAGATTTGTCAAACCATGCCAAAGTTATAAGCAAAACAAAAAATGGCTATCAATGGAAAGTTAGACCTAACCATAACTACAGAAGCTCTAATGTCACCTCCAGAAAGTAACCATTGTTTAATAATAGAATTTGCATAAACTGATGTTGCATTAAGTAAGAATGGACTGGTAATCACAAATCTTCAGTGAGATATCCCTTAACAATGGTGGGCCCCCATTTTTTGCTTTGATATATATCCCATGTCTTTATTGAATCTTTTAAGTTCTGAAAATGATTATACAAACTTAAAGTTAGTTCTTCTGTCCTTTTAAAACAGAGGTGTGTTTGATTACTGAAAGTAAGGACTCTTTGCCTTTATCATTACATGGTTTATTGTATCTGCTAACTACTTTCAGATGCAAAAATGATGTTCATGGACTGAACATGGACACCTTAGCAAAATGTGGAACTCGCTTGTGGTAATTGATGGATTACTTTATGGAGAGTCGGAGCAATGCTAATTACCATTGACAGTCTGGTAGGAGGTATTGACTGTGCACAGTAAATACCTCAGATCTTATTATCAGTGTATCTCAAGCGTGGTAAATCTCTCACCACCCTCTTCTTAGCACACTCCTAATTATAGCCTATGCCAGTTGTCTTTGTCAAGAGAAGTCTGAGATGGACAGCAATCTATTGATACTGATCATGCTGTTATAGCTCCTACATTTCAATAGCTAGAAAATGGAAATATATAATATTTTCATTCAACAGCACAATTGTGGGGCATAGAAGGAGAACATTTACTGAAAACCATGCACAGCTTTTCTAGAACAAGGTCTATACATTAATGTACAAATTACCCAATGTGTCGAACATGTATTCTAAGATAAATTATGTAAGCTGTATCCAGCTTTAAATGTGGAGGTCCTGCAGTACTAACCTCTCCATACCCATGTTTCATCACAGCATTTTTTCCTTTGCAGACATGACCTTAACATTCTGGTAAAACCTGCAGTGGTGGCCAGTAATGTGCCACAAGCACACCCACATAGTCACACTCATCTACATGCACACTCATTCACACCCACCATTCACAACCACATACCCACTCACACAGCCATTCACAACACTCACACACAAATACACATACATTCAAACATCCACACATGCACTTATCATTAATTAATAAACTTACTGGGCAGCAGCGGTGACATTGAGTGGCAGGAGGGAACCTTAAGTCATTCCTGGAGCCTTCAGGGAAGGGACTGCTGGGAACCCCTGCAGCCTCCTCTCATTGGTTGACCCTGCCATGGGTCAGCCAATGACAGGAGGACCTTCCCTTACTGGTCATATGGAAAGGGGCGACCACTCGGTCCCCCCGAACGTATGGCAGAGTACCTCGATCCCCCCGGGAAGCCATTTTGGGCGGGAGGCGCGTCTCGGCTGGTATGCCCGAAGCGGCGTAGCCGGGGCGCGCTCTTTCCCGCCCTAGAGTGGGCTGGCCTAGACACTGACGCGGCTGGCCACGCCCTCGGGGCAGGCAGGGGCGGGTTTACGCCCGCCCTGAAGACGGATAAAAAGGGACGCAAGACCGGAAGACATCCTCTTGTTCCTGTGCTCTGAAGCTGCACCTCCTCGCTGCACGTGAGCTCGAGACGGAACGAAGAGCCAATTTTGAGCGTTGTAATCTTTCTTTTGTCTTACAGATACTCTGTCGGAGAAATGCCCAAGAAAGGCGGGAAGAGATTAACGACCGAACAGATGGTTCGGGTCCTCATGAAGGAGATGACCGAGCTGAAGAAGCGGGTGGCGGAGAGAGACGGGGAAGTGGGGCCGGAGCGTCCGTCGGCTGGAGCAGCTCCGGGAGGAAGAGCCAAGAGGCCAAGGAGGGGACCAGCTGGGGGAGACGCCCCGGTTCCCGGTACCCCGCTCGAAGCGCCAACCCCAGTACCAGTAGAGGGGAATCCGATTCCTGTGGTGGTCACCCCGGTGTCCAAAGAGGATATGCCGCCCGAGCTGGCAGCACAACTTGCAGCGTGGTTGGGCGACAGTAGCGAGGGCGCCACGGCTGCCGAGGCCCAGGCGCTGATGAAGCAATTGCGCGAGAAACGGGATGCAGCCAAGACGTCCTCGCCGACTGCAGTAGTTGACAAGCAACAAGGGACGATTGCGACCGCAGATGCAGCGTCCGGTGCAGGTAAGCGGCCATTGCCGATTGCGAGGGATGAGTCAGCACCCTCTCGTAGAGAAAGGTTGGGTCAACATGTGCCTTTGGCAATTAAGGAGAAGATTTGGGCGGGGGAATACGTGAACATCTTCTCGTTGCTTGTTGATCATTATGAGGTGGAGCACGTTAAGGGTCAGAAAGATCTTATGCATCCGAGTGTTTGGCGCGCAAAAATGGCCGCCTTTAAAGTAAATGAGACTATCGGCAATTGGGGCAATGCATGGGGAATTTTTACGTCAATCTTGGGGGAACGTAGGCCCGAGTTGCTTTCCGAGTTGCCGACCTATCAGTCAAGAATCATGGGATACTCGACATCATACCAGGGTAACCATTGGTTCTGCTACGATAATCTTTTTAGAAAGGCAAAAGAGCATAATAAAAGCTTAACCTGGGATTGTTATGATTCTTTGACATGGGATAAAATGAAGGAGACAGGTATGTTGAAAATGCCATTGGTAGGAGGTAATGTTGGCGAGTCCTCCCGCCATTATGGGGGGACGCCCTTTCGGTCAGGTACGAGTACCGACGATTACTCGAGACCTGCCGGCAATACAGGAAAAAAGGGGTTCTGCTTCAATTTCAACAAAGGTAAATGTACCAGGCCCCAGGGGTCGTGTAAATTTAAACATGAATGTAGTGTGTGTGGGTCGTCCCATCCTGAGTCCACGTGCAGAGCCAAAACGGGTGATAACGGGGGGAGAGGAGGCACCAAACAGGTCTAACGTAGTCCGAGGGGCGCCTTTACCTACCCCGATTGATACCTTGGCGATGATTCCCTGGCTCAGTGAATACCCGGATCGTACTTCTGCTGGGGTGCTGCGGAACGGATTTTCGTATGGTTTCCGCATCCCGGTAGGGGACTTTCAGGGTGTGGAGAAGTGTAAAAATCAACTTTCCGTCCTGCAGCATACGACCGTGGTTCAGGAAAAGATCCGGAAAGAGGTTACTCGAGGTCGGGTCGCCGGCCCATTTAGTGTACCCCCGGTACAGAATTTTGTGTGTTCTCCTTTAGGGGTGGTCCCCAAGAAGGACCCGGGTGAGTTTCGACTGATTCATAATTTGTCAGCTCCACGTGGTCTTTCTGTAAACGATGCAATAGACCCAGAAGTGTGTTCGGTGCGGTACGCATCCTTCGATGAGGCCGTAGCCATTTTGAATCGCCTGGGGCCCGGGGCGCTGATGGCGAAGTCAGATATCGAGTCAGCGTTCCGGTTGCTCCCGGTATACCCGGACGATCAGCGTCTCCTAGGTTTTATGTTTCAGGGTTGTTATTACATGGATAAGTGTATGCCGATGGGGTGCTCTATATCTTGTGCCTATTTCGAGAAATTCAGTAGTTTTCTACAATGGGTCTTCACAAAGAAGACGGGTTTCCAACATGTAATGCATTACCTTGATGATTTTCTGTTCCTTGGGGCAGCCGGGGACCTCGAATGTGGCCGGGCCTTGGCCGAATTTTGTGTATTGATGAAGCAGTTCGGTGTGCCATTGGCACCAGGTAAGACGGTGGGTCCTGCGACTTGCCTCGAGTTTCTGGGGATCGAGTTAGACTCCAGAGAAGGTTGTTTTCGTTTGCCAACTGACAAAGTGTGGAAGTTCAGGGCAGCCCTGCAAGCGTGTCTAAATGGATCTAAAGTTACGCTGCATCAATTACAGCAGTTGGTGGGACAGTTGAATTTTGCCCTGAGAGTTATACCGATGGCCCGCCCCTTTTCTCGTTCAATTGCCCAAGCTATGGTCGGCCTAAAGGAGGGCCATCATCGCACGAGACTATCGGCTGAGGTCCGCCAGGACGTGCGTATTTGGTTAGCATTTCTGGCGGACTTTAATGGTCGAGTCATCTGGAACAAACCAGCCGTATCCTCTGAAGAGCTGGGGCTATGGACAGATTCAGCTGGTAGCATAGGTTTTGGTGCCATCTTCGGCACAAAATGGTCGGCACAAAGGTGGCCGACATGGTGGCATGACAATGGTCTGACAAGTAATATTGCTTTCCTGGAACTTTTTCCCATTTTGGTGGCCCTGAGAACCTGGCCAGAAGGGTTCAAAGATCACTCTGTGATATTTTGGTCTGACAATATGACCGTGGTCGAGTGCATCAATAGTCAGGCAGCACGATGTAAACTGATTTTAAGACTGCTCAAAGAAATTGTTTTACTGTGTATGCAACTGAATGTGCTGTTCAGAGCAAAACATGTCCCAGGGGTACTGAATCGGGCGGCTGATGCACTGTCTCGTTTTCATATGCAGGCTTTCTCGGGTTTCCTTCCCTCAGCGGACCCAGAGCCGGCACCCTTCCCCGAAGCTCTCTGGTCTCTCGGTGCCCCGAACTTCGTCACCTCGTGGGAGAGAGTCTAGCACCACGGACGAGGAAAGCATATGAAGGGGCGTTTAGGTCCTATTTAGCCTTTTTGGGGACTGATAGAGAGAGGCTTTGGGGCCACGAGGAATGGGTAGTGAATTTTCTGATGTCCTTACGTAGGGCTGGGAAATCTGTGGCTACGGCCCAGAGGCATCGTGCTGCTATTTCCTTTGTTGCCAGGGCTCATAGTATCCAGGACCCGACAGCGTCTTTCGTTGTACAGAAAGCGCTGCGGGGGTGGCAACGCCTTGAGGGCCGCAGAGTAGATGAGAGGCGCCCGATAGGTTTGGATAGGTTGGCCCAGTTGTTGGCTACACTTCCTGCCACATGTTCCTCTCAGTTTGAGGCGGTGTTGTTCCGAGCCGCTTTTACGCTAGCATTTCACGGGGCGATGCGAGTAAGCGAACTGGTGGCAAGGAACAAACAGGACGTGGCAGGGGGTTTGTGCCAAGAACACGTTCAGATCAGAGGAGAGGCAATGACGGTCTCCTTTGTCAGGTCCAAGACCGATCAAGACGGGATGGGTGACTGCATAATCATACGCAGGATTCCCGGGTCCTCCATGTGCCCGGTAAAGTGTTTAGAAGATTACCTAGCACGAAGGGTGGCATTATGGGGGGGGACCTTGTTGAGACACG
This sequence comes from Lissotriton vulgaris, assembly GCF_964263255.1. Classification (NCBI taxonomy): domain Eukaryota; kingdom Metazoa; phylum Chordata; class Amphibia; order Caudata; family Salamandridae; genus Lissotriton; species Lissotriton vulgaris. The sequence continues at coordinate 913,438,977 of NC_141689.1, forward strand.
CGGACGCCACCCCACTGACGAAGTTTCAGTTTCAGCGGGTGCTTGCGATGTCAATTGCCGCTGCGGGCTTGAACCCGGGCGAGTTTGGGACCCATTCCTTTCGGATAGGGGCTGCTACGGAAGCTACAGCCAGGGGTCTTAATGTTGCACAAGTGAAACGAGTGGGGCGTTGGTCCTCCAATTGTTATAAGAGGTATGTGCGGTTGCACATGTTGTAAAGCTGTAATGACGTACTCACGCCTCTTGTTTTTGTTTGGTTTTCAGTTGCGCAAGCCTACGAGGCGGGGCGGACTATGCAGTCGACCCAACACCGGGCCAGCGGTCAGACATCACCGGCTGTGAAAAAGGAGGTGTGGGTCGTGGGCCACTCATACGTGAGGCGTGCCGCGGACGTATTCAAAGCAGGTGACATGATTCACGTAGCTGGGGAATACGGGTACAGGGTGTCCTTCTACGGAAGAGGCGGTCTCTGTATTGACCAGTTTCAAGCATATTTTGAGGATTTGTTAGGGCGGACAAGGTCACCGCCGTCTATAGTCATAGTGCATTTAGGGGGCAATGATTTGGTCACCACCGGTAGACGACTTCTCCTGGAGGCAATGCTTTCCACTGTAAGTTGGTTGGCGAGGAGAGTTCCGGGGTGCACAATTGCGTGGTCCCATATGATCCCACGAAAGGTGTGGTGGGGGGCTATTTCTATTCCTGCTTTGAATCAGTCTGTTAGAAAGCTTAATAACAAAGTGAGTAGGTTGTTCCGTTCCGGGACATTGCATTCTATTTCGCATGGCTGTATTAATGATGACAGTATGTATTCGGGGGATGGTGTGCATTTGTCTCGGGTGGGGAATGAGTTACTCATAGGAGACTTCTTAGCATGGTTAAAAAACGTTAAAGCATGACCTTTAGGTAGGAGCTTTGTGGGGGGTCCGGATAGCCGGTCAACTATCCGGACCTGTGGCGGTAAGGTCATGATCGGTGAGCAGTAATTGGAAGATCCCTATGAGTGGGCGTCACCCAACACGGATGGGAGCGCTCGGGAGAGGTGGCCTTTGGCCCCTCAACGGGGAGGCGGTCCTGTCTAAGGAGAGGCCGCCGGAAGGAAAGGAAAGGCGGTCAAGGCCCCTTCCTGTGTAGGAGGGGTTACAGCCCCCTCCTGGGGAATTTCCCGGGGCCAGTGACGTCTGCGACGGCAGATGTGGTAAGTTGTGTGGGGTTTGGGGGGAGGTCTACGCTACCTTCTAGATACTCACACGAGTCCTCGAACGACCTTTAAGTGGCGTCGAGTTTATTGGGGCCCCCGTCAAGTCAAGGGAAATTGGTAGTTGCACTTGGGGTACGCCTCAGTGCTGTCGCCCCTCCCAAGTGGGGGGGGTATTTCTGGTTAGGGATCTTGACACCGGTTACGACCTTGCCGTTGGCCCTTAAACGTTAGGATGTACAATTTCATTATTTCAAGAAAATGTTTTGTAGGTTGTTAGTTCGGCTAGGAGAACCTCTGTATTAGAGAATCTGTTAAGGTTAGCCAAACATCGCAATGTGGTTATGAAATTGTACATTAATATGAAACTGTTTAACGTTTAATTTTTTGTTTTAATAAATACGGCCGGGGAGGGTCACTCCCTCCCTCTTCCAAAAACTTCAAGAACTGTTTCCGGTTTCCCTCCTTTGGGGATTGTGTTGAGAGGGGGTGGCGGGTATCTCAGCCATATGGAAAGGGGCGACCACTCGGTCCCCCCGAACGTATGGCAGAGTACCTCGATCCCCCCGGGAAGCCATTTTGGGCGGGAGGCGCGTCTCGGCTGGTATGCCCGAAGCGGCGTAGCCGGGGCGCGCTCTTTCCCGCCCTAGAGTGGGCTGGCCTAGACACTGACGCGGCTGGCCACGCCCTCGGGGCAGGCAGGGGCGGGTTTACGCCCGCCCTGAAGACGGATAAAAAGGGACGCAAGACCGGAAGACATCCTCTTGTTCCTGTGCTCTGAAGCTGCACCTCCTCGCTGCACGTGAGCTCGAGACGGAACGAAGAGCCAATTTTGACCCACCCACCAACCCCTGAGGACAGCCAGTTGTTTTTAAAATAGATCGATAACTCTATTTTCGTTTACAGGTTGTGGTATTATCATGTTGATATTGAGTGTGTAATAAAGTTGGTCGATTTTATGTATGTTTTGTGATTAAAGATATTCGGTTTTAGTGTCCGTTTATAAGCATGCTTATTCGGGTCATAGTGGCCAATGTATTGTTGGTTTAGTCAGCATTGTCGTATTTATTTTGGTCGGGCGGTAAGGTCATGATCGGTGAGCAGTAATTGGAAGATCCCTATGAGTGGGCGTCACCCAACACGGATGGGAGCGCTCGGGAGAGGTGGCCTTTGGCCCCTCAACGGGGAGGCGGTCCCTTCTAAGGATGGGTCGCCGAAAGAAAAGGAAAGGCGGTCAAGGCCCCTTCCTGTGTAGGAGGGGTTACAGCCCCCTCCTGGGGAATTTCCCGGGGCCAGTGACGTCTGCGACGGCAGATGTGGTAAGTTGTGTGGGGTTTGGGGGGAGGTCTACGCTACCTTCTAGATACTCACACGAGTCCTCGAACGACCTTTAAGTGGCGTCGAGTTTATTGGGGCCCCCGTCAAGTCAAGGGAAATTGGTAGTTGCACTTGGGGTACGCCTCAGTGCTGTCGCCCCTCCCAAGTGGGGGGGGTATTTCTGGTTAGGGATCTTGACACCGGTTACGACCTTGCCGTTGGCCCTTAAACGTTAGGATGTACAATTTCATTATTTCAAGAAAATGTTTTGTAGGTTGTTAGTTCGGCTAGGAGAACCTCTGTATTAGAGAATCTGTTAAGGTTAGCCAAACATCGCAATGTGGTTATGAAATTGTACATTAATATGAAACTGTTTAACGTTTAATTTTTTGTTTTAATAAATACGGCCGGGGAGGGTCACTCCCTCCCTCTTCCAAAAACTTCAAGAACTGTTTCCGGTTTCCCTCCTTTGGGGATTGTGTTGAGAGGGGGTGGCAGGTATCTCAGCCATAGAATGTGGTGAAGTCAGTAAAACTTGTTGACAACTCCCTTCCACTCTGTGATGAGGCGTCACTGATGGACAGTTGGCCCTTGGCACTTCAAGGCTTAAAACTGAAGCACCCAGGTATGAGCCTATCAGTGACATACCTACTCATCATGAGAGGGAGGTCCTTGCAGTGCTTTGATGGGCTGGGGAGGTTACACCCATAGGACTGTGAAATCCTCAGCTAGGCAAAGTTTATCTCAGGCATCCAGGTGCCTATGCAATTAGAACACGTACAGCAGCAGCCTGCCTGTCCTGAACATGAAGTGTCCGTCTGACAGACACTCTTCAAGCTTTGAAAAAAGGCGGCCCCTCTGCCCTAAACGATGGGCCACACCTGATAATCTGGCAGGTAAACTAACAACAGGGCTACAAAAAAGTCAGAGGTTGCAGTTGAAACATTATTTGTAGTAGACCGACGTGTATCACGCACACAGCACAATAATTCTGCATTCTGGTTGAATAAAGGATGTTCACACATAGCAAAGTTTAGCACTTCTCTTATAACTAAACAACATACACATCTTTTGTTTAAAGGCTCCGAATAGGCCAGGAGCTGCTATTTGAATATGTACATTTGTGAATATTCATTTTCAACATGACAGTTCAGTATCTCTTTGCTCCAGCTTAGATTCCGAAACAGTTTAGACATTTGTCAGTGTGTTTTGATTGATTCAGTTTTAAAAGGAAAAACCGCAGGGTTCAATCTGATGTTTTTCATACTTTTATTGGCCTGTGCATAAAAATACCAGACATTTCGGCCAATGGTAAACCCAGCAAAGCTCAATCCGCTGTAAACACATCAACGTTTACAGCTCCCCCCTTCAACTTGTATTTCTCTAGGCTCCAGTTTTATGTCTTTGGTTTTCTGTTCCTTAGATTTTGTGAAGACATTTGTGTTCGTCCATATAAACCATTCTTGTTATTATGCTATTCAACATGCATTAGTTTTTTTTTGTAGCACTTGCTATGTTTTTTTGCCCTTATAACAAGTTTGTTTCGCCAATCAGAGCACTTGTTTTCAAACGACAGAGATTTTGTGTGTTATGTCTTTGCAGGCTGAGTGCTATTGAGCACTTTTGACCTTTGTGATCCTTTATTAATTTGCTCACACTGCTTCCACTGCTTAGTTTCTCATTTAAGTATTCCATCTGCTACAGTTCTGTACTGTTGGGGTCCTCATCAGGTTGTGCCATGTTGTTAAAGCTTGATTGTCAAAGTCACTTGTTCATCATTGGATTGGCTACCACAGTTTGGAAACAGGCTCTTGTGTGACCAGTTTAGCTCTCGGCAAACGCAAAAGTTAAATTATGCCGCGTAACCTTTGTAATTTTGTGACTTTCGCATTACACTTGCTACATACAATTCCATGCCTTGAACAGCCAGATTCATGTAAGCGGCTGTTAGTCCCACCTTTGTTTGTTCTACGATAATTTATCACAAACTGCATCTTTCTGGCAGAAATTGATGCAATGACCTGTTTTGCTCTTAAATATAGTACAAAATGATGGATTTGCATTTTGCTTATTCCCCCGTAATGTTGCATAATTTTCCTAACATTTCTCATTAATATATGAAAGCAAATTACATGATTTTTGCACATCCCCAATGAGCTCCAATAAGCAACTCATATGAAACTCTGTTAAAAGAGGTCTCTGATTTAGAGTATTGGAGGTCTCAGGAGACCCCCTTACCTTTAGTTCCTTGTGTCAGCCATCTATAAGCGTCGAGAAGCTGCACGAGCGGCTAGAAGCTGCACCACATGATCAACAAAACCAACCTGGTAACTTAATTCATCACAGAGTATCGGTGGTTGAGACGGTACATGAGGAACTTATCATGTAGCTGCCTATTCCCCTCCATGAGCCTAGTGCCAGCACCTGCAAGCCGCCAACATCTGTCCATTGGGCTGCTCAGCAGTGGCCTGTGTGAGCATGCAAGATGCCTTTCAATCTTGCAATACATTGAAAGCCATCTCATAAATAAAGTATCCACTGTATTTTTACCCATGTACTATAGTTTTGCATTTCAGTGATGTGACCTCGCAACAATTGACTACCCCGTCATATGCATTACTCGCACATGAAATGCTGCCCAATCTGCTAGTAGTTTGACGATTTTGGGCATTTTTGGATGGTCACTAAAATGCCCCTGTTTACTACTTATGTTCCGGGTATAAGTAGGCTGATATATCGCTGGGAATTTATTGCGTTCGAAAAGTTACTCCTAATTATAAGTTTGACCACTATAATAGGGGCGGTAATTAACATGCAGATTTAGGTGCACAATGCACCAAAATCCTAATGTCTCAGTAATTGCAGGGCCTTTTACTCCCAGTGCATTTTTTTAGGTTTCACTTGCCAAGATTTACTGGGGGAAAAACTGCGGGTGTGCAGTGTTCGCCATCAAATTGCATATGTATAGTAATTCGGTAATAAGGGCCATAGGCGAAGGAGAGGAAATTGTTGCAACTTCCAAGCGACATTTAAACATATTCCAGAATGTCTATATATCTCCTTTTTTTACACAGTACTTATATTGCAACAGAGCTGTGTCAGTGCCTTGCATGAAAGCAAACAAAGAAAACAAAGCAAGAGTTTTTCAATATTTTGCAGTTACAGTGATCACTGCAAAGTAAAGAGCGTTTTTTTTTTTTTACACAGGAATGTGACCAGAAGCAGCATGACTCATAAGGCTCACTGGCAAGGAGGGCGAGAGAGTGTAAGTGCAGTGCCGGCTCCGTCACTAAGGCAGAGAAGCATCGCCCCACTGCTTTTTGCAGTGTAAGAAAAGGAAAAATAAAATGATAATAACTCGAGGTTGTTCTGTTGCGGCACCCAAAACAGTCATGCGCACGTACAGTGTTCTCCATGCAGGCTACATTACAACCTGCGTGGAGAACATGCCCACCCCTCCAGCCCCTGGCTGAGCGCCATGTGACGGAACTAAAGACCAATCACAACGCTGCATAGCAGCAATGTGATTGCCTGCAGGAAGGCTGGGAACCCTGGTGCTTCCTGCCTCCTGCTTCCCCCAAGAAGCCAGGAAGAGGACGTCGGAGAGGCGGCGGCTGTTCAGCCGGGATGTAAACGATTTTATTTAACATATTTGACCCCCCCCCCGTCCCTTCACCCCCCCTCCCCCCACCCTGCCCCACTGCTGCTAACAGGTAGCGGCCGCCGCTATGTAAGTGGCACATTCATAAATGCCTGACAGAATCTCTGTAAACAACAGAGCTGGCAATTGGAATCAAGTAAGAACAGGCAAAATCCAAACAAGATAATATTTTTTTTCCTTTTCTGAGAGATGTTAACAACAATTCTTTAAAAAAAAAGACAGATCGTATACCTGAAGTCTGAGATCAACAGTCCCTCTAAACTCTGCACCATTACACGAACAGTAAAACTGTGTCTTTAACCACTTGGCTGCTAAGGCAATATTTTACTCTTCATTGTTTTTCCATTGAAATCAATGAAAAGTGCATGACGAGTTACCCTTGTCATTAGCGGCGAAGAGGTTAAATGTATGTGCTTCTGTACTCCTAATAATTTTATTATTTGTTTCTTTTATTTTATGCAATTCTGTAGTCCTAATAAGTATGTTCATGTTTTAATTTTTCTGTATTTATCTGCAGGTGTTCCTGACTAACTCCTCTTACTTCCAAGCTAGTGCATTTAAATTCAAAAACTCAGTGATTAAATGCAAATGCCAATGAAAAAGTACGCGAGAAAGCAGTTTAAATATGTATGATCTTTTGTACAGTGCATATTGCTTAGAACCGCCCTCTCCAATGAATCAGAAGCTGCGATGAACTCTCGGGCACTTCATAAAGAAAATACCTAAAATCCTCATTAGGTTTGCACAAGGTCAACAGTTCTCAATCAATTTAATTTCTATTAATAAACCTGTGCTGCCAGCCTCCACTTTCCCTAATAGGGGCAGAACAAATTAATTTTCAAAAGTTAGGATTCTAGACAAAGTTACTGGATTGCATGTTGAAGAACTTTCCGTTTGAAATACGATTTTATGGCTGCAAAATTTAAAAATGCGGTAAAGGAAGTTTCTAATTTAAACAAATATTTTGGAATTTTTAAGGCAGGTCTCCAGTCATGACCATTTGTAGGAAGTTTGCAGCAATGTCTCAACAGTGAAACAAAGTCCATGCAGGAGCAATTTGCCGTTAACATCTGGTGGATCTCACTAACAGCATGATTTCAGCATCCCACTTCAATAGAAGTTGCCCACTGGTCAGCAGAATCCTCATACTTTGACAGGCATTCCAAACCATACATACCTGAAGAAAAAGATCCCAGCATGCCAACAAAATGAATACAGACCTCAATAGACCTGCAAGCCCAGTTCAGGAGGGGTCTGGTTACAGACACTGCCCAAGTTCTTTCCAGAGAAGTGTTCTTCAAGTCTGCAGGCAGTATGCAAGCATTCCTTGCACAGTTGAAATAATCTCTTTTGATCTCCTTTTCAAGTCTTGGACACTAAAAGGGTTTGTGCTACACCTCTTAAGGAAATAAGGGGCGCATGCTTCAACATCTGAATTTGCGCTTACCAAATAGCAATTTGTAAGGAATCGCTATTTGGTAATCTCAAAAGCCTATGCATGTAGGAATCGCAAAAAAAATTGTGATTCCTTAACATTACCTAATAGCGATTTTGTAAATAGTGAATCGCTATTAGGTAATGTGACTCCATTCATTCCTATGGCCCTACTGGCCCATAGGAATGAATGGTAATGCATTCGTAAATTGCGATTACCAAATTGGTAATTGCAAATTGCGAATGCAAAGCCAAGGGTGCAAACAAATGCAAGTGTGCACATGTAAAGCACACACATGCCCTAAGGGCATGTGTGTGCTACATGGCACTTTGAAAAATGCATACAAATGCTAGTAAGATTTGGGAAGTTACCATTAAAAGGGGTGGTGCATTCCCACAGCCATAAATACCACGATCTAATAGTCAGCAGGGAAGGAATGTCTTCATTGTCACAGATACCTGCAAAAGTGATGTGGAGTCACATTAGTGGTTTTCTGTTATTTCCTTGGGACTGTATAGTTAAGTGATGACAAGTAACCATCTGAGAAGTTGGCATATCACACCTTCATACGTTATAAAAAGAAATTAATGGTAAAACTATTAAAGCATGATCGCTGGACTGTAAATTTTAACTGAATTAATTTACTATGTATAAATGTGTTTTTAACCACCACTGTTCAGTTTGAAATAAATAGAATGCTTTTACTCCTCACTATGCTGAAAGAGACAATCATTTTAGGATGGGTAGATGTTGTTATAACATAAAGAACACTTTAAAAAATACCTTAGAAAGGTTACTTAGCAGATTAGTACAAAGTTAATACAAAATTGAGGCATGAATAAATAGACACAATTTATTAAAAACATGAATCTTTGCACTATCACCCAGTGCAAGCAAGCATCACTCCTTAGCCCCGGTCGGTAACCTACACAGAAGGGATTATGTCGGTTTAGCCTTGGAGTGGCAAAGAGAGTGAGACCGTGTCTCCTAGATCTTACCCAGGTGATAGTATAAAAATGATACCAGGCGTCATATTTTCATTTTTTCCTAAAAGTATGGAGTAATAGAGCCAAACACAGCTCTAGGATACAAGGTTCTAGTGTTTGACCACCAGAAAAGTGAAACAATCCCCAACAATCCTCACGCCATAGATCTTGGGGACAGTGTGGGGCATCCCTCCTTAAGCTTGTAGGGCTCTGCCAGGGTCATACAGCCATACTAACTTTAGTAATTAGCCGGCCTCTCACTTCAATGCTTTGAAAGTGAATACCAGGGTCTCAAATAGTATTGTCTTATGGACTGGAAGCCAATGCAAGTCCTGAAGGTGAACCAAGAGATGCTCGGGGACTTACAACAGGTGAGGTTCAACAGCTTTCTGCAACAGCTTTCTGCCCTGTTATAAGGAGATGAATTGGATATTTAGACAGCCCCAAATAGAGAGAATTGTCATAATCCAGGCTGGGGTGATAATGCAATTGTCTACGTTTTCGTGCTGGAAACTGGAAGAAAATCTATGATATTCCTTTGAGCTTTCAGAAGCACAAAACAGATTCATTAAACCACTCTAATCTGTGATTGAAAAGAGAGCTCTTTATCAAAAAGATTACCTATATTTCTGGCCTTAGAAGAAGGAACAGGAGACTGACTTTAATTGGACAACCAACAAGATTGAGGCCAGACAGACCAAGGGGCACCAAAAATTAAGATAGCTGTCTTATTGGAGTTGAACTGAAGGCAACATTTTTGCTTTGCATCCATTTGCCAACTGCTGAAGCGATGCTGCAAGAGCACCATTTGCTCATATATGAACAGTACCAACTGTGTATCATTTACTTATGATAACACTGAAAAGTCATTGGATCATACAATCTGCACCAAGGGCGCCAAATGCACAATAAAAAGGTGTGGGGTTAAAGGTGAAGCCTTGAGGGGCACCTTGGTTAAGCTGGTAAGAGGTGGATTTAAAAGAGCTCAGCACAACTTTCTGTGAATGTTCTGAAACAAAACAGTGTACCCATTTAAGGGCAGATCCACAGATTCCTTTACTTGAGTCACTCCAGCAGAGACATATGGAACATGGTGTCTAATGCTGTTGAGAGCCTATGGACTTCACCAGGAGTTAGGCAGCACAAGTTCATCATGGCAGCATAACATGTAGTGATCAGTAGGAGTGAACATGTCCTTTTTGATCTGTGTCACTAGAGTGTGGCCTACAGGTTCACTCAATTTTAAAGGTCTGCTGCTTTGTGCTTAATTTACCCTTGGCCTATATCGGTTTGTTTGTATTGCTGTACAGTGCAGGAGTGCTCTTTCTGTGCTGGGTCTATGTGTGCCTGTGTGCCTTGGTATGGTGCAATACAGGGAGGATGTAGTGCTGTGCAATGCATGTGTGGTAAATGTGCTGGATCTATGAGTTCCTATGAGTGGTACAATACATGAAGGATAGGGTGCTGTGGAGTACATGCATTGCATGCATGTTAAATATATGTGCAGGTTGTATGTGTGCCTAGGAGTGGTACACTACATGAAGAATACAGTGCTGTGCAGTGTGTGTGGGTCATATACATGCACTGGGTGTATGTGTGCATGTGAATGGTACAATAACTGGGAAACCTAGGTCTGCAAGATGACACATGGAGAGGAGATAGAGGAATCCACCAGACAGATTTGTGTATTGCTACTTTGCTGTGAACTGGGTGGGACTCACTGAAGAGGAGCGAGACATGTTTCCCCTGTACACTTCAAAGGGAGCTCTTTGATGCAGTGAGAGGTCACAAGGAAGGCGCATGGGTACATCTCAGGGAGGAGATGGGGCTGATAGGAGAATCATGAAGAGTAAGGCTGGGGTGCTGGGCTGAACTTTTGATACACATATCACTGTGATTGACATTCGGGCATGAACTCCAGTCACTCTCATGACCTTGTTGTGGGGCTACCAGCTTTGAAGTCACTCCTGCTTTGACAGACCACTTTTCAAGAGGAAGAAGAGTCCAGAGGAGTGGGCACTTCAAAATAAACAGACCCCCAACATAAACTTTAAAGACTCAGATCCTAAATCATATTTGGTGTCTGGAAATGAACTATAAGAAGAGGAGCTTGAGGTCTCAAAAATTGCAAACTGCCAAGCAGCCAAACGGGCTGTGTAAGGCGAGTAAGCTCTGCTAAACTTCTGCCTGTCCCAGGACTGGGGGCCAGGTATGCTGGTCTCCCTGCTGGGTGAAGGAATGTTACCCAGGAAATCCAAGACCACCTGCTCTGGAGCCTTGAGCACCAGCGCCTGCTTACTTGCCAAGGCCAATTGTGCCCGTGAGAAAGAGAAGAGCATTAGAGGGAGTGAGGTCAAATGGGGAGACCTGTCGAGGGGACTTCCTCCGTGAGGTGTGAGGGAATGGCCATGTGCAGGGGGAGAGCAGTGACCCTAGGTGTCAGGAGGGGTCGTTGTAAGAAGACTGCCGAGAGGTAAGGGTCATTGCCTGTGTGGAGTAGTGGGCTGTGACTGTGTATACCCGCAGGGGTTGCTGCCAAAGACTTCACTGTGACGATCAGGCTCAAACCCATGTGCTGTGAGGGTACAGTGACCCTGTATGCAATACGGGGTTAGAGGGACCAGCAAGTTGTGTTGCTTGGTTGGAGTTATAGCCCAGAGGATTGAGGCCACTGCGGAACCTGTGCACTGCCCAGAATGAAGGATTTGCACCAGGAACTACATATCATCACCCCCTCCCCATCGCAGGAAGAATCAGGGACTTACCCAGTGAAGATGATGAGCCGTCGAGAACTCCTGTTGCTACAGAGGCGTGACCGCGAGTAAAAACTCACTGATCACTGAGTGCAACTCCCCACGTGGGGCTTTGTGAATTGACTGCTGTCGCTTCAACGCCTATGGAAGGTGTGTGCTCAAGAACTCCAGTCTCTTCGATCCTGTGAGTTGCGGATAAGACTGATTTTGGGCAAGTCAGCCCAAGGGAACTTAATGCTAATTAGAGCTGTGATGCTTGAACCCTATGGACAGTGCTTAATTTGTAAATAAATTAGAGCTAGGGCCCTCCTCATCAGAAGCCCACTACAGCCCACACCATCCATTGCCCCTGCCAGCACTGCCTATGACAGTACAAACACAACTACCAATCATCACACTTCTTCACTTGTGACAATTCAGACCATTCCAAGTCATCCAAAGCTATAATAATGGCATGAGCAGCAGGTATTATTCCTTTTTTAATGAATATTTTCTTATTAAACACAGTTGTTATGCTCATTTCAACAATGGACAGACAGCTACCATGTAGTTGGATGTAACTAATGCCGTTGCTGAGAATTAAGTGCTAGTGCTGAGCACCGGAAGCCACCGGCTCAAATTAAGCACTGTCTCTAACAGGACTTTTGAGACTCAGACTACTAGTGGGACTTATGATGGATGTTGCCTATTGTATCCACTCTTGCTAACGTGAGAAGGTAGTGGTTCAAGGAACCCCCAAGGAAACACTAGAGCCCTGACCTCAGGGGATGTGTATCTGTTTGTTGATGTTGTATTTTTCCTTTGTGAGGGTAAGCGTTAGAAATAAAATACATCTCTTTTTTCATAAAAATGAGTATTTGGCTGGACAATAATTAACTGCTATTGCTGCACGCATTATTATTGCTTCTTTATCCAGACCTCCCCCCAAGGGAGCCTTGGATTGGTAGACCATGTTACTACTGAGTGTGAAGCGTATAAGGGGTACTTGACCCAGTTGCTCTGGATCTATAGTGGGTCAAGCACAAGGATATCAGCAAGGGCCTCAACCCCCATAGTTGGACCCAGTAACCCCTCCCTGCTCGTTCCATGGCCCTTTGAAAGGGGTTCTGACAAAGAGGTTTATTTGATATTGTCCTAAAGATAGCTATAATAGAAGATCTACTGAGGGCTTCTACAATAGTGGCACAATGCATACTGATTTCCAAGAAGAAGGAGCCATTCAAATTTCTAAAGAATTGTTCAAAACCCTACACATGTAATTATGGATGACATCTAGTCCGAGTTTGGCATTTAGCAGGGCCCAGTTCAAGTCATTAATTGTGTCCAAAAACAGGCTTCCTTGCCACAAGGGTCAAGGGAGGAAGCAACTACCTGCTGGCAGCCAGGAGGAGAAAGAAACAAGTTAACTACAGAAAATAATTCCTAAAAAGGATTTATTGATGAGCCTAGTTTCTTAGCATAGAAGGCTGCATGTGTGACCCTTATAGACCTATGGTACTCTTTGAGTGGCAAGACAATAGATTTCTTTAATTTTAGGTCATATGAAATTACCACTTGCGTACTTCAGCTTACCATTTTCTTTTTGCCACTCATAAATCCTCTGTTATCCACGGAGAGCAATGGGTCGTAAGCACCAACCTTCTACTTTTGAGAGGCACAATAGGATCAAGAGAGCCACTGGCTGAAATTGAAGGCATCATCCTCCATATTTTCAGAAAGAGAGGGTGAGAGGATTATTTCAGGGGAGATTGTGAAATTGTCACCTGTAACTCTAGACCACGCTAGGGTGGGGTGGTGAGGCGATAGATTTGAGAATAGTGTAATGCGAAGGGATAGCAAAATGATGCATCCATAACAAATGTAAGGATGGATCTACTTGGAGATAATCATAGTTGGTAAAAGTAAGATCCACAGTGTTACCTCCAGTATGTGTAGGAGACTAAATCAGCTGGAAAATATATAAGCTGGAAAGTGATTCAAGAAAGGTTCTCACATAAAAATTCAAAAGATCATCACAATGAAAAGTAAATCACCAATCAACGTGCAATTAGCACATTGAGTGGGATAGGGTGTCACCCTATCAGGAACCAATGTATGAAAATGTCCAAGAGGTCACAGAAGGCACCAGACCAAGGCGCCTGAGAAAGGACATGAAGGACTAATCTTTAAAAAGAAAATGAAACGTTTAGCTAACCCCAACTTGAGTTCTTTCTCTAATGTGCCCATATACTAATGGCACGAACACTGTATTTAAATATTTACTAATAGACACGGACCTCACTCAACTGACTGTGGAACACAAAGGAGAAAATGACCTGCCATGGGGACAAGCTCAGAACACACAGGGGTTGTTCTTCCCTTCCAGCAGCTCTGCTTTGTTATGAAAGAGATCAGCTCTGCTTTATTGTCTTACTACCTATCTAGCTCCCTGGGAGCAGGTGGAAGGCTCTGCGTGTGCCGTAGTGGGTCCAGTCCATGAATCATACAGTTGATTGTTTCCCTGTTTCTTCGATTGAATGTTATCTTTTCTATCACAAAGATTCCCCTGGGATGGAGAGGGAAGATATCTCAGAGCACAAAGTAGTTTTTGAAATGAAGGATGCAGGGAGACATGACTGTTCCCAGAGCCAGTTGCATTATATTAATAGGCTTTATGGCTTTGCCTTCTTCCTCTGACAGCTTGAGGTAAGATGGTTAGACATGTGCGAGGCGAAAGGTGGAACATTTAAGCTGCTTACTATTTTGCAGTTTCTGCTATGCTTTCTTTCCAATTTACTCAAAAAAGAGGTCCACAACAATGGATGTTGCATGGCACCACTTTCTCTCAATAATTATAGTTGGGCTAAAATTATAAATATATAAATACTGCACCAGACATTCTAGAGTTGGGCTCCTTTCTAGGTTGAAATACAAAGATTATTTATAGGTAAAGGTGCAAACACTGTTTGTATATGCTTGGTTCTTTTGAGTTCTCACGTATTCATTTCAAATTACACTCCTGGATTCTAATACTTTTTTTGTGTTCTTATTTGATAATTACAAATTATCCTTATAGGTTCCCACAGTCAGGGCCGGAAAGGCTTTACATTACACTGGGCATTTCCTTGGGGGGCTGATTTTGAAAGCCCAGGGCCGTTCCTAGTGACTCCGTCATATTCCCCAGGTTCCCAATGTCAATTGCAACAGGCACAAGAGACTCCAAGAGAGCGAGAAGGGGGAGATGGAAGGTAGAGAGAAAGTGACCAGAGAGGGAGAACAAAGATGGAGAGAATGAGATAGAGAGAATAGGAGTGGAAAGAGAGAAACTGCGCAAAGAGACAAAGGGAGTGGGGCTGGTTTTAGCACATTTGCCAGGGCTGTTTTTGGTTCTCCAGTCCGGCCCTGCTCCACAATCTGTCCGTATTTAGTAGTATAATTTCATGAGTTTTTATGGTATGCAAGTTTTCTGATTGCACTTCATGAAGCTTCATCCTAAAAAAAGATACATCGAGTATGTGATGTATGTCATGCAGGCACTACCAACAAACTCAAGATAAAGGATGACTTCCCATTTCTTCATACAAAGAAAATAAGAAGGAGGTACTTCACCACATAAACCCTTCCCACTGATGAGTGCCTCGGCTTTTTTCAAGACTGCAGGAGAATTCATTGGGTCCCAGCACATTGCACCATTAAAGTGCCGCAAATAATGCTTAACAACAGCAGCCAGTGGAAACCTACATTTCTCTTTGTACTAACCGGCCGATGGAGACACATCATTAGAATGTACATAGTGGATAGGTGCTACCCTGAGACAGGCCCGGATTGGCCGTTGAGGGCACCGGGCAATTCCCCGGTGGGCCGCATGGTTGGGGGCCGGTTTTGGGCCCCTGGGGCCGTTTTTGTTACAGGGCCGTTATGCTGCAAAAACGGCCCCGTAACAAAAACGGCCGAAAACCGGCCCTGTTACAGAGCGCGGTCGCACCTCTCCCCCCCTCCCCTCTCCTCCCGGAGGGGGGCCGGCCGAGCACTTTGCCAGGGCCGGTTCTGGTTCCCAGTCCGGCCCTGCCCTGAGATCAGCCCACCACACAATTTGATAAACAACACTCAATGTGAATATTTCCTCAAAGTGTAGATACTAATAGGAGCTCAATTATATTTTTCACAAAGCAGCAGGGGACTCACACAAAGCACGATAAAGACCTAGGGTAGGTGAATAAACCCAGGCCGAGGCACACCAACATTGATAAAAGAGACTCATTGAAGTTTTCTATATGTAGTGGTGGGGAGGAAGCATAGTGTTCGTCTCGCTGTCCCTCCCACGAACTAATGATCCAAGCCCTCTTCCTTCAACTGCTACATGGAGCCTCATGTGAGTATACAACATTACAGATAAAACCCAGGTTCCCCCTGACAAGTATCTGGATGCAGTATGTCACTATTCTGCCCCCTTAAACTGAGTTTTTAAAAGATTTTCATGATACGGGGACCAGGTCCCTGAGCTCTGTAAAAGGATGCACATCATTTTCTTCTGATTTGAGGCCAGCCAATCAGATCCCCAAGAACCGCAAGTCTAATCCCAGTCCAGTGGTACTGAAATTGCCAACAGGAGAATTAGTACCCATGGCCAATTAGAAGGCCTTTTTTAAAATCTACATAGCAGACTCCAGAGGTACTAATTGTCCAGATATACCTAGCCTTTTAATCCTTCAAGCCCAACCCACACTCCTTTTTAAAAGTGCATTTCTCAAAAAGAGCTGAAAAGATTTACGCCAAATCACAGAAATCACCCCTTCTGAGGAAAGCTCTGTGGTATTGCCAAATTTAGTGTAATTCCATTCAGCCATATTTTGTCTATCAGAGAGCAGAGCTTCCTATTGAAACTCGCTTAAAGAATTGGTATGACACTTTCAATGAAGGAGCCAAAGTGAATAAAATGATTTTGGAAAGTTTTGTGCACATTCTTCAACCAGCACCAAGTTATTAAAGAAACAACCTTTCCTATGAAAAATGTCTCTTGAAAGTTACTTGAGACATGTTACACATAGAATGCTTTATACTGGCTTTAAAATAATGGCATTGAATTAGAATTTTTTTTTTAAGAGACAGCAGAAGGTAACAAATATATGCAGCAAGACAGCATGTTTCTAAACTGAATAGCCCACTGGGACATGATGCCCTTAGGATGTAACACAATCAGAATACCCCAACTGAGCACTAATAGGATTGAATTTGAACAGGAGCCACATTATGAGTGAAGCAGAAAGACATGTGCGCTCCAGGAGCCGCATTATTGAAGTGCCCTGAGGGTTTAACAGGCGTTTGTGCCCGCTTTGTGTGCCCCCGGGACACTTAATTACAGAAGGGGCCACAGACGATTGTGCTACGCCTTCTGTAATATCAATAGCACTGATGCACATAAAGCGCCAGTGCTATCTTCAAAGGTCATTCCCTCATTTACATGGGGGGGGGAGGGGGGTAGCCCCATGCAAATGAGGAAAATCTCTCTGCCTCTGTGCCCACGCCATATTACAGACGTGGGCCCAGAGGCACAGAACCTGTCATGGGGCACACTGTCAGTGCCTCCCCTGAATGCAGCCCTCCGGAGGGGGGAAAGGTGGGTCCCATGGACTTCTCAGACTTCCCCTTGCAGTTGGGTGCAGTCACTCACTGCACCCACCTGCAAGGGGATCTCTAATCCCCCTTCAAAGTGCAGGTGAGTTGCCGCCTGCACTGTGATACACGGTGCAGCTTCAAAGCACCGATAACCCACCTGGTCTACTGAAAAGCCGTAACTTGAGAGTGGAAGTTTCGAGCACCGGTTGTAACAGAAGAGTGATTACCTGGCTACCATAGGAGAACCAAACCCATGATCACTTTTTTACTCGGAATGTATCGGACGGTACCTAGATTTCCAAAAGTTGTGTTGCTTGTTAGAAAGGGATATTTTTTACATTGCTTGAGATGAATTTGTGTTTCAGATGTTATTGTTGGCAATGCCCAACGGTTCTAAGAGTGGCTTCAGAATGTCAAATTACCTGGCTAGAATTTTACATTAAGATAGGAATTATGTGGCACTCCTATTCATCTTTATTTTATTATGCAGGCATGTGAATATATGACTTGTGTGCAGTATGCTAATGAGTAGGTGTGTCACAAGAAGAGAAATGCTGGGAAAGATTTTGCCAGTGTCATTAGTAAGGTCGCTGTTAGAAATTGCATAAACTGTGTCAGAAGTGTTGAACCCACACACTCTCAGTGAGTCAATTTAAATCTATTAGAAATTAGATACCATTTTCTAAAACCATGAGAGACTGCCTCAACTCAGTGCGTTTTATAAAGACATTTCAAGATACATACATCAAAATACATAGTACTGATATTTCTACTGAGGACACACATTCATCTTGTAGAGAAATGCCATTACCTTTCAGAAGAGCTGTCAGAATAGCTAAATCAATATCCTGGTGTCCTTCTGATCCCATTCTGAACACTGTTATCTGAAATTTTAGAGACACAGGGATGCCATTAGAGACAGGTATTTAACAAGACCTATTCTAGCAATGCGCCTCAAGCTGAAGTAACTTCAATATAAAATGATGCTTGCTCAACCACATTCACATCACAAGTGACATGTATACAGAACAACATGATTATAGTTGTGTGCCCTATTTGTTCATAACAGCACAGCTAAAACAATGTCTGATGAATAAATACAGGGATCCAGATTGATGTCCTCACTTTCGGTTCTCTATAAAGGAACTCTGCCTTTTTTAGGTATAGAGGGGCATATTATCAAGGGGGTTTATCTCCGCTTTTTTGGCTTTAAAAGCCAAGAAAGCGGAGATAAAATGATCTCCCTATTACCTAGCTGTCGCTAACACCAGTTAGCGACAGCTAGTAGGAGATAGCGACCATCTTGGGCCCCACTTTGCATGTCAGTGATATTTATCACTAATGACATGCAAAGTGGGCGTGCCAAGATGTTAGCGACTGAAAACAGTCGCTAACATCGCTATCTCCTATTACCAACTGAATATCTCCAAAAGCTAACACCTGCCCTGAGCAGTTCTTAGCCATGTTATCCAATGGGAGGTGGATAACATGGCTAAGAGCATTAGCTCCGTAATGCATGAATATCGCTGACTTTTCAGCGATATTCATGCATTGCGGCGATTTTTATCGCATTTGCGATAAACCTTGGTAATACCAAGGTTTATTTGCGGTAAAAACCGCCGCAGCTCAGCGGTAAATTTTTCACGCTAACCAAGCAATAGCGATAATTATCGCTATTGCTTGGTAATATGCCCCAGAATTATTCTCAAATACTGAAAGTTATAATACCTTAACCACAGAAGCCTAACATGAAACACAATACAATTGATAAAGGTGTTGAGAGCCACTAATTATGCTTCACATGGATAGAAACAACGATGTGTTGTAGAATTGTATGGCCTGGTACTATGAACTCAAAATATGAAAATGTATTTCAGAGTTAGAAATCCATAAGTGCAAAATGAAAGCACATGACCAAATCAAAACTTCAGAAATACAACCCTAATAGTTTGATAGTAGTATGAGGGCACTGTTGCATATAAAATTAGGAAATGAAGAACGAAAATAAGTGCAAATCTGAAAAATGTAATTCATGTACTTTCCCACTCATCTGAAAAGCCTAAATATTGGCCATCCCCCATAAAAAATTACTTAGGTGCTTTATTTGACTGTTTGAAGAGAAAACATCTGTGTCTCTTAGAGATAACAATTCGTCAATACCTTTCAATTCAAACTGGTTGGTTAACTGTACTAGTCTGGATGAAGATGCACAGCCTGTTTACAAAGTGGGCTGGCGAAATGGTTTACGGACAGGAGAAAAGATTTGATAAAGTTGAATTTCTTTTAATTTTGGATTATCACTGAATATCTCTCTTACTGATAGATCATTGCTTAAAGGTACTAAATAGTATCTTAGAAACATTTAAAAAAAAATACAAAATAACACACATGCCAGATACGGATTGAGGGTGGATCGAACGAAAATAATGAAAGTTATTTAAGGAAGGTGTGCATACAAACATAAATTGTTTTTGTAATGATTTATTGATTTTCATAAAAATAAAGATGCCCTTTTTTCTCTATGTTTGTGCATATCTTTGTATACTGTGCTAATCCATTAATAGCTTAAAACCTGTGATACTCATTAAGAATAAGTTAAAATATTTCCTTAAATTTGACAACCAATAACATTCGTAATACTTTTGAGATGCACAGTTTTTGGCTGCCCTACTGTGCAGCATTCTCCATCACCACAATCTAGATATTGCAAACATGAAGAATAAATGACTCAGAACAGGTCTCACATGAAATAAACACAATCCTGGACATATGCCAAAGGATCTAGAGCAGAGAGTCATTGGTTTTCACTACATAGAATATGTAGTTTTTTTAGTTACCAATAGTAAAGCTGCTTTACTTTCTCTACTCCACTTGAGGTCTGTTTATGGGGATGCTGTTGCAGCAGTGGGGGTGTCTTTGATGAAGGTGTTTGCGGACATGACAAGCGCCTAAAAAGTCAGAACGGTGTCACTTACTGACCCTATTTAAACTATTTTAACTATCAAGGTGGCCAAAATGAAAACAACTTTACATTTAGTACTGTTTGCAACGTTTGGAAGCTTTGCTAAGTTTGGTAGCACCTAGGGTAGAATTTAGGGGGTGACTTATATGTAAAATAAGGTAGTTTCATCGTTTGAAAGTACCTTTAAATCCAAAGTCAAATTCACATATTATTTCAATTTAAAAGTAGCTTGCAAAGCAGTGCTGACTTTTAAAATGACAGCAGACCACACAGGAGTGCACACTTAATTGCATGAACGTTGCTGGGCCTCTAAACCTACATGCCCTACCAAATACTAGGAGCTTATTGATAGGTTGTCAGTGCCATTTGCAATGACACCTAATTACCATATACCTTTTTAGTCAGAGCAGTGGCCCTATGACTGGGCCTGGTTAGCAAAGTCCAAGGCATATTTAGAGTAAGTTACCACTAGTATCAGTCAAAAGATGGGGGTGATCAGGGCAAAAAGGATGACTTTTCCACACACACATATTAATTCTAATTTACATGATTTTCATTGAAATTCTTGACATTTAGCTTTTCAGATTGTGAACATGTGTCTGTACTTCCTTTCAGGTTGGTTTTGTATAAGGTACTATCCTTTGTAATGCCTAATCTTTAATAATATAATCATTGGGCATTAGGCTCCACAAAACTCCCCACAAAATTCTTTATTGGCTGTGCGCTCCATGAATACTGTTGAGCAAACCTGAAAATAAGATAACCCTAACTAAACTAACCTAACCTAATTTTATCTGTGATTCTGGTGATCATAGTCTTAACCCTACCAACAGAACGCCCCAGACTCTATGAAGAGTGTAAGGGAGAATAAGGGTGACTCAGATTCAGGTCTCTTTTCAAAGAACCTGCAATGCTGGGAGCAACATACTGACCAGACCACATACAACATCAAATGATATAGACCATTTCCAAACAGAAATTATTATTCCTCACTGCATATTAACATGGAAGTCTGCCTTTAAAAATAACCTTACGTCTTGTTTTCCAAATTACAACTTTCAGCGTGGTACATTCAAACCTCAGCATGGCTTCAGAAAGTGATATATCCATATGTGAAAAAATGTGGCTTTGTGTTTTCTGTAGGCAAGAGATGAGATAGAATGTGTGTGATGCAACTAGTAAAAAGTGTGTTAAAAACCTTCAAGTAATTTAGAACGCAGTTTCTCTGTAAGCAGGAGATAAAATGCTCAAGCTGTAGAAAAACTCAAACCATGAACACAAGAATCAAGAAATTGTGAAACATTATAGATATCCCTACCTTCACCATTAGCAGAGGATCACGTAATTCACTACATTATTTTTTATCACAAATATGGTGAGTAGGTATGGTATTCAGTGAGGAAACTGAAATTGTGGACTTAAGGGATCCCTAAGCAGTAACAATTTAACCATCCATGTTTGAACGATCCCACTTATGGTCAGTGTTACACTTCCAAGTGTTTCAAGAACTTGGATATATAAGAATGGAGGGAGCCTGGTGCAGTGTTTTTTTATTTTTTTTAAAAAGTCCTTTGATTGTTTTACTGGTATAAAGATCTAAAATAATTTATTTGGAAGAACAAGTCTAAAGAGTCGTCATGTGATACTTAACTGTGAAAAATTATAATTGCAAAATTGAAATAATTGAGTGGAGATTATACAAATGCCTATGAATATTATGATGATACTTAGAAATGTTAGTATAAACAATTGTTATTTTTACATTTCAGCCCATAAGAAGCAGTTTGTGTCGCTGTGAAACACATGTCTGAAAATGTGTAATCTTGCTAACTATTAACTAGACTGAACTGGACCACTACTGATTGAAATAAATTGGTTGAAAGTTTCCTTTTGGGAATCATGGCCACTGTCGATGTAATTGTACTGAAGCATTTTCATACTGTGATATGAAATATGAATGTTACGATACAACCTTTTTGATAAGACAAATCATAATAAAATACAATTTATGGAAAATGTCCATCTATTTGTGACATTGATGCTTTTTGTAATAGCTCCCTATGAGGAATGATTATTTTGAATTTCAGTGTGTGAGTTTGTGTTTGGATGGATGGGTGTAGAGCAAAAATTGGAACACAGGTTCCACTTCAAAACCCTGTGAATAGATGAAAAAAGGAGCTCCACTGATTCCACAGACCATGATTACAAATTACAATACATAACAAATAATCAACTGAGAAGCAATGCATGCTCGGTGATAAGAGAGTATCACAAGACCAGGTATAAACCCCCTGGTCAAAAGGGGGACTGCATAGTTTCACTGAAGATGGAATATCGCTAAATCTAGAACAAATTTACTGCACTCAAGGAAAATGGCATATGCTCATAAAAGGGGAATGTCACAGGATCAAACAGGGACAACTGACCCACAAATATTTGTTAGTCAAACAATCGATCATCAACAAGAAACACAAGCGAGGGGGCGTGGCTATGCTGCGGAGCATAAGGGACGCGAGTTAGAGCAGCTCCTGCAACACCGGCTCCCTTCCTAAAATCCAACACCGCAAACTGACCCCCCCAATGGGACCGTCAGAACTACTCAGGTCGCCAAAGATCCAAAAAACGCTGCTCCTGGACCAAAGTAATGGTGCTATGGAAGCTGGAAGTCATGGCCTGATTCGGCCTCAAAGCCGGGGCCTAGAGTAAGGAACCGAGGCCATGGTGGACAATCAGATTGCGCCTGCTGACGACAGCGGCTCACGTCCTCGACTGGAATGGGGAGGAGTCTGTGGAGCGCCAGCCCCAATAGTGGACGGAGTGAACAGCGGCAGCAACTACTAAAGTCCAGTGGATGAGTGGGACCATATCATACCTACCCTTTTCCATCCTTTTCTCTCGCACCCCGGCCCGAGCCAGGCGACATAGAAGGCACCGGCAAAGTCACGGGTCTTCCAGATCCGGCCACAAGCAACAGCAGCAATGCTCGCAGGCCCATCACCGGACCACCCCTAAACTGTAGTGTGCGGCTGTCCCAGACTTTCGGGGGGCAGTGTCGCCTCAAGCGACCTACACCATTGAGTGAGGGTCCTTAGGTGGCGGAGGACACAGAAAGAGAGTGACCCTTGTGGAAAGCTGCAGCCAGCCCTGGGAAACAGGAGTGCCCTTGCAACCGACTGCCTCCGGTGGGTAGCTTGTGGTACAAAAGAGACACTTCGCATCAAGGAGTACCCCGTTTCTGCCACTGGCCCGCTGTGTAGGTGTGGCTCCTGACCGCCTCCAGGAATTTCTTCAAATAGTCACAACCAAGAGGGTCGTGAGTTAAGGCAAAGAGGGAATTAAAATCAGTTCGGCCTGCCACTGCGTGCTAGCTGAATAGGCACTACTCTGGGGTGTAACGGGTGACACACTTGCCCCCCCACATCCCCCTCGAAGATCTTCCAGCGTCTTAGGAGACACACAGCATTAGCAACCTGCAGGAGGGATTGAGGGGGACTAAACACCCACAACGGCGAGTTCACGGCCCTGCCAAGAGAAAAAGGCAGTCACAGTCACAATACGATCTAAGGCTATGTCGGGTTCAAGGGGGCCCAAGGTGAATCAACAGAACAAACTTGATAGGTACACCCACCCTAAGTCAGCAACGCCAGAACAGCCATCCAAGGACAAACAGGCAGCTGCAACAGAGGGAGATTTCATGGAAGCAATCTTGCAGGTTTGTTTGCCCTTCGAACAGAGGATGGACACAGTAACAGCGGAGGTGACGCTCATGAGGGCAGACCTGACCAAAATTGGAGAGAAGATCAAGCAGATGGAAATCACTACCTCATGCCTTCTAGATGGTGCTTCGCAAATGCAACATGACATCAAAGAGCTGCAGGACTTCTGAAAATTTGCAGAGGAGAAGCTCAACGACTATGAGGGCAAAACAATGTGCGTATTATTGATGTACCTGAGAGGGTGGAGGGGCAGGCAACCAACCTGTTTGTTGAGGACCTCATACTTAAGCACCTACAACTGAAGAGCTTGTCCAAATTCTTTGTGGTTAAAAGAGCTCACAGAGTACCTAGGGGCATCCCAAACCGGGCGCCCCTCCGCGTCCTTTCCTGGCGAAGCTCTTGAATTTTCGAGACCGAGACATCATACTGCAGCACGCCAGAGGGGCCCCACCTCTCAGGTACCACAATGCAAAAATCACCCTTTTCCCGGACTTTACCCTTCATACAGAGACAAAGACGTTTATTTCTTGCAGTAAAGAAACAATTGAGAGACAAATTAATCAAATACGCAATGATGTTTCCAGCCCGTCTCCGGGTGGAGGCCGATGGTAAAGCCTGGTTTCTCAACCATCCTGAAGAGGCTGCAGACTGGTTGGAGGATTGGAGGGGTGCAAAAGAACAGAACGCTGACTGAAGGTCAACCTTTTTCCGACTAAGGTAGTGGCTGTGCTAAGAAAGTGAGGTGCTCACAATACACATTGATATTTCAGCAGGTCACATCCTGAAACTGGTGGTAGAGTATTTTTGTTTGTTCTGAAACATTAGAGCTTTGCCCTGCCAAAAGCTGTGTGTATCCTACTGTCTGCCAAGGTGAAGAATGGACCACACCCAGAGGGGATTAGCTATAAGTATCCACAGGGGGGGAGGGGAGTGATGGAGTAGCTCATCCGACACACCTCTACTTTTAGTTCCAGGTTGGACGACAGGCACTCTGCATTGTTGTTCAATGGGCAGTTTTAAGACCAGAGTGCAGGGGAGCAGGGGGGGGTGGCAGATAGGTGGTTACTACACTCACAAGTTCAATCGACATTGTTTATCCGAAGAGGTCGAGACACACACACAATCCACGATACCCACAATGATTACACATTGGGACAAGAGTCTTAAGCTCCTGAGTTGGAACGTCAACGGATTGGGTGACAAGGTAAAACGTTCCACAGTCCTACAACACATTAGGAGACACTCCTCAGACGTGGTGCTACTCCAAGAGTCCCACCTGGTTGGCAACACCTGCAAATCACCAAATAGATGGTGCTACAAGCTAGTGGCTCACTCTGGCTTCACCACGGGCTCTAGGGGTTATTGTCCAGCTTAAGCATTCCTTTCCGCTCTCCATACAACACACCGCGACCGACGACTGGGTCGTTACTCCGTGATCTCAGGCAGTGGGAGGGTCAGACGCTCACACTGATGACAGTCTTTTGTTCCACTGGCCTTCAGGGCCGTACCTTCAAGGATTTTGGGACAATCATGCTCTCATTCCCAGAGGGACAGATACTTGTGGGAGGATACTTTAACTCTGTAGTATCGGGTCCCCTGGATCGTCGTCCACTGTGTGACATTGGCTCCACACATAGATGGCTTCTGAACTTTTTAGACACCCTAGGCCTAATGGATGTGTGGAGGACATATCATACAGACAGTAAAGAATACACATTTCACTTGGGTGCACATTACACCTTTTCATGAATAAATTACCTACTGGTGCCCGCATCCCAAATCACAAATATTTGCGATATTAGACACTTGGCTAGGGGGATCTCTGACCACTCCTCAGTGTGGACTCAACTGGTCCTGGGTGAAAAAACAGTAAGAAGCGTTGCAACCATTAACCCATGGTATCTCCGAAACACCTCAGTTAAAAAAGCACTCATGCAGGCCCTAGACCACTACTTCCAGGAGAACGAAGGGTCAGTTGGATCGCCCCAAATAATCTGGGGAGCATTTAAAGTGGTGAAAAGGGGACAGGCGCCGTTGTTATTTGCCGGAGCACGTAAGAAAAAAATCAAAGGACCTCGCCTGCCTACAGAATGAAATCCTCCGCCTGGAGGAGAGACTGGTGAAAATGATACGCAAGGGGAATTCCATAACCTAAAACTCAAAAGAGAAGAATATAAATCTATTGCAGCTGACATGGCCAAAGTTCTAGGGAGGGATAAAGAAGGCAGATTATACGACCAGGGAGACAAGGCCGGGAAACTGATCGCCTGGCTGGACAGGAACGAGAGGGCGAGTAGGTTAGTGCCGGAACTGATGAGTGACTCGGGTGGGAAAATAACAGATCTACAAGCCATAGTCAATAAATTTGCAGACCATTACAAGGGGGTATACCAAAGAAGTTCAGATTTGCCAGAAGAAGATTCACGAGCCCTTTTGTCAGATATCAGCTTGCCCATTCTGTCTGATGAAGAACGGCAAATGCCAGATAGGGCCCTTGTTGAATATGAATTTAGGAGCCTAGTGTAATTTTCCCAATTCATGCCCATATATAGGTATAAATCACCCTATCCTTATATAGGCATAGAAATCATAACCATATTTAGACTTAGCCTATGCAGTCCAAATACGGCATGGCTACTTCCACTAGTTCCGAAAATCCACAACGATTTCTTGGAAAAACCCGCCTTCAGCAGTCAGGGACTTACCCTTGGTTGAATATTGATTTAACCAAGAACTGAGTCTTTGATGACGTTATTATGTCCAACCTTACGTCAAACTCGGCACCTTCAAGTATAAATATGCCCACACTTGCCCAGGCAAACACACAGTGGTTTGGAGCAGTTTGACTATCTACTTGCCCAACACATCTCGTCGAAGCAAGTGCCCAAGGAAGCCGACCCTCCAGCAGACGCACTGAGAGAGACGCTGTCTTTTCTGTTGCTGAGAAATCTAGCTCCAGTGTTTCCAAGCTACCCTTGCGGGTTGTTGGGAAATCGAGTCCTGAGAGAGAGAAACCAGACCTCCTTCATTCTAAAACAAGGTACGGAGCTGATTAGACCCATAGAGAATTCTTGGATAGGTTATTGGCAAAAGAATACTGAAACTAAGCTACACCTCACTTACTTCTTCCTTGTACTAGACCTAGGTTAGGTACACCGAGGTAGGTGTATTTTAGAAGCACCAGTTGAGTACTTTTAGTCTTTATTTATTAATTTACTAGCAGCCCTTCCCGACGTTGTCCGGGTATGAATTGCTGCCGGACAGTAGTATATTGTTTTGTAGGATTTCGTTTTGATAGCATTTCTTATCTGTGACAGGCCTATGAAACGCTCCGATTCACAGTGCACTGCTGATGCACTTAAGAGTGAGCGTTCAGTAGTGTGTGAACTCGAGTTTCCCTACTTTATTTTTCCTTGCAATATTATATAGCGCGAACTCGACAACATGGCATGAGCACAATTTACATTACAGAAAAACACATTCATTTGTGGTAGGCATGGGGAGACAAAGCGATTTGCCTGGAATCACAGGATGTTGAGCTGATGCCGAGATTCGAACGTAGCTCCCCAGCTCTAAAGTTCGCAATTCTTGAACTTGTGGCGGAGGTGAGTCTAAAAGTGTATGTCGGTGCTGACCATCAATGAGAGAGACCTGTGCATTTTTTAAATGGGTGGTGAAAAGGTATGAGTATGTTGCTGGAGATGTGGGTCGCCGTGCCACCAATGTACTTACCGAGGGAGGGTAAACACCCATTATTCCGCAACTTTCTTTCCACATACCATCACTCCGCGTACTTTCATTACGAAAGTACCATGACTCCGCAATGCCATTATAACGCATGGCATTACATTTTATATGCTTTTACCACGCATAAATTTACAACGAAATTCGTTGTAAATGCATGAATGGTAAAAGCATGTTATTTTTAATGTTTGGATAAGGTAAGTATGGGTATAGGGGTATATGTTTTGGGGTACTGAGGTACATTTTTGGGGTGTTTGGGTATTTTAGGGGTTCAGATATAGTTTTAGGTTATGGGGTACAGGGGTAGTTTTAGGGTTTATGGATAGGTATGGGTTTTGGGGTACAGGGGTATTTTTAGGGTTCAAGGCTAGGTTTGGGTTTTGGGGTATAGGGGTATAGGGGTATTTTTAGGGTTCAGGGGTAGGTTTGGGTTTTGGGGTACAGGGGTATTTTGAGGGTTCAGGGCTAGGTTTGGGTTTTGGGGTACAGGAGTATTTGTAGGGTTCAGGGCTAGGTTTGGGTTTTGGGGTACAGGGGTATTTTAGGGTTCAGGGGTAGGTTTGGGTTTTGGGGTACAGGGTTATTTTTAGGGTTCAGGGCTAGGTTCGGGTTTTGGGGTACAGGGGTATTTGTAGGGTTCAGGGCTAGGTTTGGGTTTTGGGGTACAGGGGTATTTTTAGGGTTCAGGGGTAGGTTTAGGTTTGGAGGTACAGGGGTATTTATATGGTTCAGGGCTAGGTTTGTGTTTTGGGGTACAGGGGTATTTTTAGGGTTTAGGGATAGGTTTGGGTTTTGGGGTACAGGGTATATTTATAGGGTTAAGATGGGTTAGTGTTTAAGGGTGTTGAGGTATTTTAAGGAGTAAGGGTGGGTTATGATTATAGGGTGCAGGGGTATTTAAAGGGAGCAGGGTGGGATTCGTTTTTAGGGTGTAAAGGGTAATAAAATAAAATAATAAATTAAAATAATATAAATAATGCAATTTAAAAGAATAAATGTTTTAATTAAATTAAAAAAATGTGTGTATATATATATATATATATATATAAATACACATATATACAAACATAAATTTGATGTTTTAATAATGTACTTTTACAATGTATATGACTTTACCACACATGCATTTGCGTTATAATGGCATGCGTGATAAAGTCATATGCATTGTAAAAGTTTTAGAAATGATGTCTGTGCGGAGTAATAGTCCTGCGTTATAAAAATTGCGGAGTGATGGTATGCGGTATGTTGGTTTGCGAAATATCATCACATATTCCCGGGGGAGGGATAGTCCCTTTCTTGCTATTTCTGTCGAGGCGGGCTTTGTGTCGGGATGTGCGTGGCGCAAGGCCTGTGCGCAACAGAAGTGGAAAATCTCCAGTGTGCGCTTCAGGAGTCACCGGAATTTAAGGAGAGATTACATTTCCTGCACAATGTCCCCTGTTTGCGCTCCTTCTGGCCCTTGGGAATAGCGCCATGCCTGACCTGTCCTCCATACAGTAAAGCAGGTGCACGTCACTGAGAGCGCGGGGCAAGCACACCCGGAGCTGGAATGTACAGAGCTTGTGAAGAAAAAATAATGAAATATTGGGCACAACGCTAGCTTTTTTTCCGTAATCCCACGCCCCATACACGCCCACGTCCCCAGCACACGCCAACAGCACACGATATAAGACATGGCATGAAGGGCGAAACGTACCACATGCCTTCAGCGTTTGTCACGCCTCCAGCACACACCCACAGCACAACGCAGACACGCCCACAAGGGACTACTTTGCTGGCACGGTTCTTTTACCTTTTAAATGTATATGGTGGGCGTCTGCATAACCTATGTCCTTCTGCTGCAACTGCCCTTTTCAACACTGTATTGGGTGTTGTGATTGGTGCTGTGGTTCCTGAGATTACTGGCCTCAAAGGTTTGGGCTCTCTCTTTATTATATTAGTATAGATGTATTCTATGTTATTTTATATGGCTTAAAAACCATTTCATGCTTTTACAGTATTATTTTATAATACTCTTCGTACTGTACGCATTGTACTTTGCAACCAGTATTCCGATTGTAGCAGTTAATTTCCTCTGCATGAGAAAGAAGACTGTTCAATGAAAACTTTTATTGAAAACGCCTCGCTCTTTATTTCTCTGGACCTCTGGTGAAACGAAGCATGCACGATTGACTGAGTGAAATATCTATCTATTGTTTTCGCGAGTCTAGAGGTACATTTCTTATTCTTGAGAAACAAAGTTGTCATGTTTATGCGGTTGTCAGAAACGAATCCCTTCTTGTTTATTCGAGAAAGTTTCTAGTGATCTCTGAGCTAGCTGGCACTCACAATTAAGTCTAATATATTCGATAGAGACCTAGTAGACCTCAGTCCTATGTCAAATCTATAGTATATATTATTTCAATGCGCAGAGTCTAATGGGAATATAGGATCTACACTACATGGCGCCCAACATTTGGTAAGGCGATAATTTAACGCTAGATACTAGAGTAACTCAGTCGTGCTTTTCACAAAGACCCCTTTTTCCCGTAAAATACTCCAATAGACGCCTGGAGTGGGTAAAAGGATATAATATCCGCCAAAAACTGAGTATGACGAAAATCCCCTGTATTAGTTTTTGGTTTATTCAACGTTGAAGGATACAGTGTTCCAAAAATATTGTGCACCTTATCTTTGTTTCCTTGAAACTTGCTCTGCAAAGTTTCGGTCAACAAAATGTCAGAGCGTGACGACAAAAGGGAGAGAGCTGCAGCAGCAGCTCAGGCAGTTTAAGATTACACAAGTCTCCAACAGAATGACCCGGATGCTATACTCATCCCGGTAAATATAAGAAAAACAATCACTATAAAGCTTATAAATAATGGAGTATCATCGAGAGGTGGTAAAGTAATATTTGTTATAGGGTCACATGAATATCGGCAGACAGAGGTATTCTATTCATGGGTTCTGATTCCTGCAGCAAATCCAGTAACACACAAGTTCCACTACTACAAAGTAGAGGAACCTCCAGTGGAATACGTTCCTTACGAGGATGTTGAAATTCCACTAACTTACCAAGAGCATCAGCTCTGGTTTAAAGGCGCCCTACAATATCAAAATCACATTACCAGGCTCGGTCCACTAGGTAGACCAGGAGCAACATGGCCGGTATTAGCCAGCTATACACCATATCCTGCCATTGAACAAATGACAGGTCCAGAATTATTAGCTCAGCTAAAACAGCTAATTAAAATACATAGACAGTTGGTTCAATATGTAATGCGGACTTTAACAGTCCAACCTGCTATAAAGATTCCACAGCACACCCCTCATCAGGGGAACACAAATACAATTACACCACAGACTATACAATCAGTGATTGGTAAATTACTCGCAAAACGGGAACAAATTCCGTTCTGGTTAGCTCAAAAAATTATTCAAATAGAGGTAGTATTTCCCGATAGTAAACCTCATGAGAAACACAGGATTCTGACAATCTGTTTACCAATGGGGATCGCACCACACGTGGAGGCAATGACACTTGTGGTACAGTCTTTGCTTCAAACTACACAAAAACACATGGTGTTCCGTCTATGGCATTAATACCAGACGTCCTAAAACAGATTCAAAATGAATATGGACCAGAACCCACTTTAAATCTTGGTATGAAGTTACTAAAAGATTTCAAACAGGTCTCAGCTATACTATTAACTAACATTAAAGGTGAAGCAGCGTCCGTGGCAATCCGCCAAAAATTAAAAGAAACCGATATAACAGAGCAACCATATGAACTTGCAAGAATTATTGAAAAATCCTACTCAGGAATAGGGATAATTTGAGAAAACCTGATAGATATCTAGATACTGATACACGTTCCTCTAATACCTTTCAGACTTCCTCGCAGAAATCCAAAAGAAGAGGACGATCAGAACAAAAAGAGGAACACGTGAAGTCCAAAGACGAACAGCACGTTACGAAAAATAAGAAGACCCAATTCACCAAAAAAAGGTAGCAAGTCTAAAGATATGACATGCCGAGGATCTTGAGGACACAACTCAAGAACGGGGAGTGGGCCCAGACAATGCTAGACAGTGCAGCAGAAGTCACCATAGCTCGCAAGATCCTGAAGGATCATCTGGAGACAGTGGACTTGAATGAATGCATTCAATTTGAAACTGCTGACACCAGGGTTAGTGTACCTCATAGGTTATATGAAGTAACACTCCGGATGGAGGGGGACATAACTAGTAAAATAAAAGCACTCTTTTGGTAGAAGCTATCTAAGGTTATGACATTCTTCTAGCTGAACAAGACTGATCACCTGAATTTGTCAGGGAGTGCCCACATGGCGAAGAGATAATTATGCCAGCCTTCTCAAATCACATTCCAATTCATAAAAAATACACATATGCCAGAAAATGGGCAGTAGCCCAGGCTCCAGCACGTAGGATGGGATGAGGACTCTCCTCACCATAAAATCCAGTTAAAAAATCAACCTACTGCACAGAGGCAGTATGCAGTTAAGGAAGAAGCTAACAAACAGGTCAGGGAGATCTTAGATCAACTTGAATACCAAGGGGTGAATGAAACATGCACCTCATATATGAACAATCCTTTGTTTCCTGTCTCCAAACCAGAAAATTCATATTGTCTAGTTTTGGACTATAGACATTTAAACACTTGTTGCAAAACTTTTGTAGTACAAAATGCACACAGTGCAGCACTGATGAATAACATTGGTCGCAAAAAATATAAAACCACATTAGATATTTCTAATAGTTTCTTCTGTCAAAACATTGCACCAGAAAGTAGGTACTTGACCGCTTTCTCAATAATGGGGACACAGCGACAATTTTGACGTCTCCCCCAGGGATTCAAGAATAGTCCAGGTTTATTTTCAGCCAGAGTAACAGAGTTACTACAAACGTATGATGATGAGGCATTATCTTATGTCGACTACATCAATCTTACAGATGATGATTTGGACGTACACTTGAAAAGAGGGAACACCATAATACTTGGGTTTGCTTCTGAAGGGTATAAATTAAATTTCAAGAAATCAAGAATTGCCCACCTCAACGCCCTATTCTTAGTCTACGAGTTATCAAGTAAAGGTAAAAGCCTGGCAGCCAACTTTCTAGAGAAATGTGCGCTGCTCCAACCTCCAAAATCACTGAAAAACTTACAGTCAATTCTAGGTTTCCTGAATTTTGGAAGAACATATCTTCAGAATTTCTCAGGAAGGGTTAAACCTTTCTACGAACTAATAAAACCTGATTTCAAATCAACTAATTGGACTCAAAAACACACAGAAATTTTGCGTTCAGTGCAAACAGACATGTTAGCAAAAACACAATTACAGACACGCGACAACGTACGCAACCTTGTGATCCGAATCATCCCAGGGAGATGCGGATTCACATACCTAACCTTTAATGAAGGTGAAAAGTACCAATAGCTTACAAATCGCACTTGTACACACAAGCTGAAATGAAATTCACTTTTACAGAAAAAATTCTGACAGCGGTTCAAACTGCAGTTGCAGGAGAGAGAGCCCTCGCACAGCGTAAACGCATAATGATCGTTACACCTGTACCTGCCTTAGAGGCAGTGGCAAAAGCGAACATTCCAAATGCCAAGGCTTTACATCCAAGATGGATACAATGGGTTAAATCTCTTGCTGCAACAGACGTTGAATACGGTTTTGACCCCTACTTGAAGACACAAGAATTTCTCCAATACGAACAAGAATTTACTCTGCCTATTGAGATTCAGCCTCTAGAACATTACGGATGTATAATCTATACAGACGGATTTGCACAGCCCGCAATTGGGGGTAAACAAGCCTATAGTGCTGCGTGCGCGATTGTTAAAGGTCGCTGGCGCGAAGGTAAATTTAGACCAATGGTCACTAAACCTCAATCACTCTGAGACTGTACAGCTCAGCGAGCTGAACTACAGGCTTTCAAGATGGCGCTTGAAAATACTGATCGCGAATTCCCCACATTCACAGTGTGCGATTCGTATTACTGCGTCTAGTCTTACAATGAATGTCTGGGTTCAAAACGGTTTCAAAGACGCAAGAGGTGGCGCAATCAAGCATAAAATGCTTTGGGAACAAGTAGTTCTATTACAGAAAGAACTCCAAAAGACTGACGTGATCCATACACTGAGTCATCAGCATGATGCCCTTCACGTTGCAGGGAATTCATTGGCTCATGAAGCCGCGAAGGCAGCTGTGCAAATGGCTTCTGTAGCTGCAATCACTCGTTCAAAAACAAAAATAGACAGCGACATAATGCAAGCTGTCACTGCCTCAGTAAAAGACAGTGGTAAAGCACTCCCAAAAGGTTTTCCAGTAAAGTACTCATATATAACTGATATAAATAATGTTCCTTTTGCTCAAATCCCTGGAGTGGGGGTTAGGGCAATCCCAAACATGGAACATAGGTTAGGACTAATCTTAGCAGCACATGCAGGACTCCCCTCTGCACACGCAGTAGTTTCCGCCACAGTATCATTATTATTATTAAAACAGAGATATTGGTGGCCGCGCATGAGGAAACAAACTAGAAACTATGTTCTAGAATGTGAAATCTGCCAAAAAATGAAAGTTTCTACAGTGAAACGCCCTGCGTAGACGCCCCTTCTAATTTCAGATAAACCATTAGCGTGTGTTTACCTGGACCACTGTGGTCCCTTACAAAGGGATGGCAACTATAAATATATCATGGTTGCAGTGGATTGCTGCACAAGATTCATTTGGATTTGGCCTCAGCGCTCGGCTGATGCCCGAACTGTTATAAAAGATGTGCGAGTCTTTATCAGCACATATACAATCGGCACGCTGCATTCTGACCAGGGTCCTCGTTTAGCTCTAGAGCTTACAAGGAGGCCATGGCTAGTTTGGGCTTTGCATTGCGGTACTCAAGTCCATTCCAGCCTGAGGGAAATGCGGTAGTGGAAAGAAAAAAACGGTACATAAAGCAATCTATAACAGCTAGGGTATTAGGTTCGGGTGACGGGTGGGTCAAACATCTAATAAGTGTCCGACATAGTCTTAATACTCTGCCAAGAAATTCTCTGTGTGGAATCACTCCATATTGATTACTATTTGGTACTAGAATGATCATCCAGGATCTTGATCGTCAAACTTCAGTTGTGGAACAAAACCCTTTGATATCAAAGACCGTTTGGCTGTTTTACAGGACTTAAATGAAACAAGAAGAAGTCTGAGCAATACAACACAAAAGCCAACGACCACTGAAGAGAAACCACCTGTCACAGCAAGGCCTGTCTGGATTCCAAAGATTGGGGATCTAGTCAGAGAAAACCAGTACCTGTACTAGCAATCCATGGATCAAGAACAGTGTTACTGCCGCCCCTTGCTGGAAGAAAGGAGAACAGGTCCGTATCCATCGACCTGGTAAAACCACATCATGTGGCCGATAATAAGTAGTAGGCCCAGTGGACTCCCGAGATGTAGCAGACAATCAAATCTTTCTACAATACAAGAGGTTGAAACTGAAAGACTCATCACCTTTGATAAGACTGTAGTGAGAAAAGAAGGGCTTTGCAACAAATCCATGGAACTTGTGCCTCTTGAGACCCAAATAACAGTTCATCAAGAAAATCCCGTCTACAATGATATAGCCTCGGACTATACAAATATGACAAAGGAAGAAGCAGCTCCAACGATTAAAAACCATCAATTGACAGAACTGCCCCTGGCTATTTCATCAACTTTGATACATTTTCTGAGGATCCCAGTGAACCTGAAACTACGCCAGCAAATAAAACTTTCAAAGAAAAAATCACAGAGCTCTTTCATCAGCTTGAAAATACATATCTGGTTTCACCATGGTTTGAATTTTGGATTGTGTTAGGTGTAATTTTTTCTCCTACTTTGGTTCATTCTTCTTTTAAGTTTGGGAAAGATGATGGATGGAAAATACAGTACAATGAACACAGAAAGTAAGAACATCAACTTGCTCCTGAAACCTCACAAATCATCTTATCGTGAGCAAAGAGACCTGTCATCAGTGAACATCACAGCCGTTCCTATACCTGGTGGTATAGCATGGGACACAACTGATCATGACATTTATGGCCCGGTGGAACTGTTGAAGATTCCACACCAGTTTAAGGTTTCTTTGAGTGACTTTGTCTCACTCAGCACATTTTCTGATGATTGGGACTTTGAAACTGTTAATAATATGATGACAGATTTAAAAATGTCAGCTAAATTCACTAAACATGAATACTTAGAAAGTTCATCAGATTATGAACAAATGTATTGTTTTAATCATTATGATCACCATTATTTGCCCAAATCGGCAAATCCTAGAAATGTTTTGACTTACAATCGATGGGAACACTGTCCAACGCCGCCAAAAGGCAGCTCTAAAACATTTTATGAAAAGTTTCCATACTTCTCAGGTTTTAATGTCACAAATCCAGAAACGTTATATTTCAAAAATATGAATAAGACAGGAATGAAAAACATGTTGACCAATACTAAACAAATTTATTCTGCGAACTTTTATGCTCAACTGTCTACATTAGAGTTTAACTTTTGGAAGACAACATTGAGACAAAAACTGTCTGGGGCACAAAAGACTGGCAGGTACAAGGTTTAGAAGCCTTATTCAGAGCCTGCATTATCGCAGAACAAATAATGTTTTTAAATTATACTATTCAACAAACATCTTGTCTTGGCTTGGCTATGATAAAAGAGTTAAACAAACCGTCCATACCTAAGCCCACAACTGACAGTAATAGCACTGCAGATGAGGAGGTAGACGTAAAACAGATTTTACAACAGAACTAATCCTGATTGGAAAAAATGGTTAATCTGGCCAACAGACACGAATAACTGTCAAGATAGATTCCTGAAAAGGGTTCAAAGTAACTAGGCCAGATCCAAGATATTCACATAGACAACATCCAGGGATAGTTACACCATACAGTGTAGGAAAACTATGCCTTGAGTGGCTACAGAAATCCACATTTCCAGAAATTAAACAACACTTAACTTTACTTAAAGAAGGCGTTGTTTTACGAGACTTCCTACTTGGACCTCGTAAACCTCGTCAAAAACTTTTCATATACGCCGGTATATACTCTGCTTATGATGAAGCATGGAAAGTCATGCAAATGGAATCTGCAGAAAGAATACGAGAAATTGATCGTATTCATTTAGAGAAAGCTCTCTCTGTAGTGGACATTGGGTTAACGACTCTGTCCTCCAGAATATATTCTTTGGACAGCATTGTATCCTTTGCCATCGACATAATAGAGCAGGACTTGCTAATGTTACAACATGGCCAGTCTCAATTAAGTTCTATAATGCTGCTAGGCTGGACATTACAAAATCTCGGTTCAGGCTACGTGCCATGGCGTCTAATCAACACCACGTCATTGCTTACTGTCTTTAACCTTACAGATAAAGAAATCTCTTTGGCACAAAGAGGAGCAGACTATACGGTGCTGAGCATAGAAAAACTGGAAAGATTACTATTAACTGTTTCTGAGAAACCAGTAAGGGTGGGCGGAAAATCCGTTTCGCGGGCGAATTTGCGGATTTTCCGCGATTTCGCGATCCGCGAATCTCGCGAAATCGCGGTAAAATCCACGAATCAGCGGGGACGAATTTTCAGCCAAGCAAGGGTTACAGCAGCAGGTGCAAAAGTTGAACCTAATTTCTTTGTAACCTTTTACAAAAGGGTTACAAACAAATTAACTTCAATTTGGACACCTGCTGCTAATTGCTTCCTGGCGCCTCGTTGCCTACTTGCAACTATTCTCTGACCCTGCTCTGACCCTTGAAGCAGGGTCAGAGAATAGTTACAAGTAGGCAAAGAGGCACCTGTCCAAGGAATTAAACCTCATCAGGAAGCACTTACAGATATAAAAAACAGGAAGAAGGGAGAGGATGGCAAATACACCCATTTTGAGTTGTCAGGAGGGGTTAAACTAAAAGAGACCTTTACAGCACAATTTTCATATGCATTTTGCTAAAAATAAAAAGCTGTGTATGTTCTGTAGGGGCAACTCAGGAATCTGGCCCTTCAGAGATCCGGCCTCTCTTTCTTTCTCTCGTTCTCTCTCTCCCTCTCTCTTTCCTTCTCTTTCTCTATCTATCTATCTATCTATCTATCTATCTATCTATCTATCTATCTATCTATCTATCTATCTATCTATCTCTCCCTCTCCCATTAACGACTGCATGGGTAACTTCGCTATGCAAGCGGCTCGCAAAGACGCAAAAAGCCCCGCGAACACGCAAAAAACCGCGCGAACACACAAAAAAACAAAAATTCACACAAATTCGCGAATTTTGCGGATCGCGAATTCGCAAATCCGCAAATTCGCGGATCGCGAATTCGCAAAATTCGCCCATGCTTAGAAACCATTCGTGGAATGAATAATACATGGCACCATCACGATACCAGTGACAATTTTCCAATTTCAGTAATACTTAAAACACATACCAGCGGGCCCTTGTGAAAGGTTGGGTAAAGAATACATTAAGTCGACCTGGAATTTACCATACACACTTAAATACTGGAGTGGGGGAAAGGAGGTATTTCTTAGTGGAAAAAATTGTAAGAACTCGCTAAGCGGTACACTTTTGTGTCAAGGTATTAATTTACACGGAGCCTGCGAGGGTTCTTCAAATAACCTTTATTGCCACCTGCACGGTTCTCCAGCAGCAATGATAGACCCAGTTTTTAGGCAGCTATCCAATGGTAGCTACATAATGTTGAGTGATCACAGCTGTTGTGGAATGATGCCAGGTATAGCCTATCTAGTTAGTGTGTCAGCCAGGGTCACTTGTTGTATGCAAGTATTGTTTCCTAAAAGCAAGACAGACGGGGAGTCACCGTTATGGCCTTCACTGAATATCTCTTCTATACTAATTGATACTTTAAGTAGAATGAAAGCCATTTTGCAAAAAACTGTACCACTGACCTCGTCCAGAGAAACATATGATCTGCAAGTTGCAAGGACTTCTACGGGGATACACGCCCTATTATCAACAAACATTTCCAATACATTTCGCAGAAATGTTAGGTCGTATCTTAAACATGTCTGATACGAGTGGTATTGTACATGTGTTTAAGATGTTTTTTTCTGGACTGTTAGCACCCTTTGAACGAGTCCTAGGCATTTTTCAAAATTTCGTGCACTCTGGGTTCGGCGGCCTGCCTCTTATTTTGGGACTCGTAGCAGGAATTCTATTTTTGTTTCTTCTGCTTCGTTATGGCAAGTGCAGTCACCAGCGATACCCAGACTACCATGGAGAACGCTCTCCTATCCATGCGGTACAGTGGCAGAATTACACAGATTCTTGGCTTGGCTAGTTTAAGAGATCTGAATACCACATGGTTTCTTTCGTTCAGACCAATCTGGCAAGATTGCATCTTACCTACGATGCCAGCTTTGAGGAGATGAATGTGTGTTTGACGTTTGTCTTACACTTCCATCAACACTGCCAACGGATGTTGACGCTTTGCTAGGTCCGGTAACGGCTCATGCATCATGTTGCCCCCATTGGCTGCCAATCCTGATGACGGCATTCATAGAGATCTCACCAGCAACTACAGCTAATGGTGAGGTACGTGGAACAACAGGCACACAGGTACCATCTACTGCGAACATTGCTAATGCGAATGACGCTGACAGCGATGCTTCTCATCTGTGCACAATTGATCTACTTAATGAAGTAGGTCCACTTTCACCTACTGTGGTAGACGATTTCTTTGCCAGCCTAGACGATTTGATGTTTCCTCCTGACACCGAGAATAACTTTTGAAATCTGCACACAGCGTTCCATGAACTCTGAATTCGGCCTTCGTTTTTCAAAAACAAAGCTTCTAACTTTGGAACTCTATTTTTTCTACTATTTTGATTTGACTTTTTCTAAAATTGCACTCTTTTTGGCACAAAGTAATCTGCTTAAAGTAGAACTATTCTTAGAGACAATATTTGACCTTGTCCTCAAAAACAATAACAATCTATATATTCTGCTATGGAATGGTCTCGACCTTTTTCTTCTGTAAACCTAGAGCCATTTCAAAAATGTTAGCATTGCCAATATCATACTATATGCTTAGGATGAAATCATTCCTTTTATATGCGTACTGTACAAATGCTCATTTTTCATGTGCAACCATGTTGAAATGCATTTTTGTGTATTTTGGGTGGGATTGTAAACACATGTTTTAGCACTTATAATTTAGTAATGTTAAACATAATAAAGTGGAGTGGGTGTTGTATATGAATTTAGGACCCTAGAGTAATTTTCCCGATTCATGCTCATATATAGGTATAAATCACCCTATCCTTATACAGGCATAGAAATCATAACCATATTTAGACTTAGCCTATGCAGTCCGAATACGGCATGGCTACTTCCACTAGTTCCGGAAATCCACAACGATTTCTTGGAAAAACCTGCCTTCAGCAGTCAGGAACTTCCCCTTGCTTGAATATTGATTTACCAAGAACTCATGGAGTTTTCAAAGTACTGAGTCTTTGATGACGTTATTATGTCCAACCTTACGTCAAACTCGGCACCTTCAAGGCATAAATATGCCCACACTTGTCCAGGCAAACACACAGTGGTTTGGAGCAGTTCGAATATCTACTTGTCCGACGCAGCTCACCGAAGCAAGTGCCGAAGGAAGCCGACCCTCCAGCAGACGCACTGAGAGAGACGGTGTCTTTTCTCTTGCCGAGAAATCCAGCTCCAGTGTTTCCAAGCTACCCTTGTGGGTTGTTGAGAAATCGAGTCCTGAGAGAGAGATACCAGACCTCCTTCATTCTAAACCAAGGTACAGAACTGATTAGACCCTTAGGGAATTCTTGGATAGGTTCTTCGCAAAAGAATACTGAAACTAAGCTACACCTCACTTACTTCTTCCCTTGTACTAGACCTAGGTTAGGTACACCGGGGTAGGCGTATTTTAGAAGCACCAGTTGAGTACTTTTAGTCTTTATTTATTAATATATGTATTCTATGTTATTTTAAAAAACATATCATGCTTTTACAGCATTATTTTATAATACTCTTCGTACTGTACGCATTGTACTTTGCAACCAGTATTACGATTGTAGCAGGTCATTTCCTCTGCATGAGAAAGAAGACTGTTCAATAAATACTTTTATTGAAAATGCCCGTCTATCTGTGTCTCTTCACCTCTGGTGAAACGAAGCATGCACGATTGACTGAGTGAAATATCTATCTATTGTTTCTGCGACTCTAGAGATACATTTCTTATTCTTGGGAAACAAAGTTGTCATGTTTATGCGGTTGTCAGAAACTAATCCCTTCTTGTTTATTCGAGAACGTTTCTAGTGACCTCTGAGCTAGCTGGCACTCACAATTAAGTCTAATATATTCGATAGAGACCTAGTAGACCTCAGTCCTACGTCAAATCTATAGTCTATATTATTCCAATGCGCAAAGGCCGATTGGGAATATAGGAAATACACTACACCCTCACTAACAACGAAATAGCACAGGTGATAAGGCACCTCCAACCTGGTAAAGCCCTGGGCCCTGATAGACTGCCCATAGACCTATATAAATTAAAACCAGACACAATGGCTCATGATTATGGGCCATGTTTGAGGAGCGTAGGAAACTAGGTCTTCTCCCACAGGAACAGAGGGTTGAAACGTTTGTCACTATCCATAAAGAGGGAAAGCCAAGGGCTAAGTGCTCATCCTACAGGTACATCACCTGAATAAATGCAGAACCCAAAATATTGGCAACATTATTGGCGGGTCGCCTGGAGCAAGTCATAAGCAAGCTGGTACACCCCAACCAGTCCACCTTCATGCCCCACCGTAACACAGCACTAAGATTGCGAAGGCTACATGACAAGCTGGGCAGACTAGACACATTCCAGGAAGACCCAGTGGAGGTAGCACTGGATGCCACGATGGCGTTTGACACCATCGAATGGCAATACCTCTTCGCAGTCTTGGCTAAGATGGGCTTCAGGCCCAGCTTTATTGGATGGGTGAGATTACTCCATTCAGCCCCTCTGGCGCAAGTAGTAGTCTACAATAAGAAATCGGAAACAATCTAGCTGGGCCGCTGGACCCGCCAGGGCTGTCCGTACTTGCCCTTACTCTTCACCCTCTCACTGAAGCCATTAGCGGCATGGATCCGTTGAGATCCAATGATAAGGGGGCTAAAATGGCAGGACTAATGGGAAGACTGTATTTCATTTTATGCAGATGACATCCTACTATACCTTAAGTGGTGATCGCTTCCAGATTGCTCCTACTCCAATTTAAAATCCTACACAGAGTTTATGTTTCAGGGCCCAGGCTAGTACAAATGGGGAGGGTGGCGGACGGAAAGTGTAGGAGACAATGTAGCCTGGTGGGCACCTTTATTCACATAATATGGAAATGTAGGAGTGTGCAAGATTATTAGAAGAAGATTCTTGCTCCCAAAATATTGTAGGGAGAATATCAACTATAAATCTCAGAACGTTAGTTATATAGGTATGTATAGATATACTTTATTAAGTTCGTAATACCTACTGGTGGTTGAAAAGTCATAGTTAGGACCTAGTTACAACAGAAAAAGTGTTTTTGGCTTGCCTGTGTCTTTAGTGTAGTTTGATGAAATTTTCCCCAAAAAAATTTTCCTGGGTGATTCTTGCTGCGCCTAGAAAGTTTCAAGGCGATCCATCAAGTGGGGCCAAAAAAAACGGGCAATCAAAAACATATGTTTCCCATGTTAATTCCCATAGGAATTTTAGGGTAAACATCGTTTACCACGAAGTTTTTACAACGCAGTACATTTACCACGCATCCCTTACAACGCAAGTCGTTACCACGACTTGTGCTGGAGGGCGCTAAAGGACTACAAATAGTAAATTTACTATCCCAACACCTTCCCTAGGGTCCACGGGGACTGGTGTTAGAATAGTAAATTATACTATTCGAAATCCGCGCCCCAACGCAAGTCGTGGTAACGACTTGCGTTGTAAGGGATGCGGTGTAAAGGGATGCGTTGTGACGGTACGCGTTGTACTGTCATACATCCGAATTTTAGACACGACTACAGTCTGAACTGCAGACCGAAATTACACCAAATTTGGCAGAAAAGCAGCTCTTGGTCAGGAATGTGCCCATTTTCTAAATTGGCATAAATACATTCAGTAGTTTTGGAAATATTAACCCCTTCCATGCTGGTGACGAACCCCAGCCGTCATGCACTACAGTGCTCGTGTGCTGATGACGGCTGGGGTTCGTCATGGCCCGCCCGTGTTCTGCCGGCTGCAGCACACGGGGGAAATCGCGGCCGCACGGAAGGGGTTAAGGAAACTCTCAATTTGTACATAAAGGGAAGTGTAACCTCCGAGGATCCAATAGTCTCCCTACACAAATCTGATTTGCTGCCAACACTTTAAACCATGAAGTGTTGGCAGACACCTTAAGACTCAGCTGACTCCCAACAATTTTTTTTTTTAAAAGAGAAGGGGGCAGGATAAGAATACCCTGACCAGCTAGGCCTATTCGGGGGGTCAGAGAGGGAAACCACAAGGGCAAAAAAGCGCTCATG
This sequence comes from Lissotriton vulgaris, assembly GCF_964263255.1. Classification (NCBI taxonomy): domain Eukaryota; kingdom Metazoa; phylum Chordata; class Amphibia; order Caudata; family Salamandridae; genus Lissotriton; species Lissotriton vulgaris. The sequence continues at coordinate 913,481,915 of NC_141689.1, forward strand.
CTCTTCTTTACTAATAGGCCCCATGTGGGCAAGGTCCTGGGGCATGTGGCATTTAAAGGAGGGGATGTATGGACCCTGGGCATATAAATGCCCCAGGGACCACCCCGAAGGGCTTATAAGATTTTGACGGGGGCCTCTCAGGACCCCCTGTGCCCTGGGATAAACCACCTCCCTGGGGCTATTTAATTTATCATGAGGGGCTTTAGGGACAGCCCCAGGCCCCGGGAAAACAACCTCCCCAGGGCCAATTATATTTTTTATATGAAAGGGGGGGCCACGCAGTCCCCCTCCAGGAGCTATAGATGGACCTGGGGACTTCTACCTCCCCAGGGAAGGCTCTACTGCAACAGAGGAGGGGGGCACGCACCCTCCCTCCAGGAGCTACAGATGGACCTGTGAACCGCCACACCACCACCCCAGCGACGGATCCTGCTAGGCCCAGGGTGCCCACCTCTGGTACATAGCAGTTTGCCATAGCAAATACTTTGCTTCCAGCAAGCAAGAGCAGAGACATGCTCTTGGTTGCTGGAAGCGGTGAATTCGTCTGTTTCCCTGCCCGCTATTGAGAGAGCAGAGAGACAGATGAATTGCTTTCAGACACAGGGAGCTGCATGTCTATCAGCCCCCTGTGTCTGAAAGGAATGCCGGCTCCCAAGGAAAGACGGGGAGCTGGTAGGGACTACGGGGGCCTTCAGGCTCCCCGAGGTCCGTATACAGTCTAGGTGTTCCCGGGGGCACCCAGAGAAACATGATAAAGCCACAGGGGATGGGCTGCTTGGGGCTGGAATCGGACTAAGGAGGGGGTCCACACAGCCCCCACCACCATTTCTAAATGACCAACCCCCAGGAAATGGGGTCCCCAGTGCCAAAATAGGCCTGGGGAGGAGGGTTGCACGGTCCCGTTCCCCTATTAAATTATTTTTTCAAAGACCGGGCCCTGGGGATGGGGTCCTCAGGACCCAAAAAAGATCTTTTTATTTTTTTAAACGCAGGCCCTTGGGGAAGTCGCTGGAGTCCCTGCCCCTTTATCAACCTTGCTAAGGGCACTCTTGGCATACTACTTGTTGGTGTATGAAGTCCCCTTGGCTGGTGAGGGTCTTTGGGGGCCAGCAAACCCTCCTGTTTCCTCCAGTAAGCCCTACTCAACAGGATTGCTGAGAGTTCATCAGAGGCCTGCCTCTTTCTCCACAACTCTGCAAAGGCACTTCCTCATGCACTACAGTTTGGAGGATGAAGTCCCCTTGTATGATGAGGGTCCTTGGGGGCCAACAACCACTGTTACCTCTAGTATGTGCCACACAGCAGATTGCTGAGAGCTTGTGGGAGGACATGCCCCCTTTCTCTACCACTCCGCAAACGTGCTGACTTGGTGCACTACTGGCTGGCGGAAGAAGTCCCCTCTGTAGCTAAGGGTTCTTGGTGGGCCAACAACACCTCCACTTACCTCCAGTAAGTATCACACAGCGGGATTGCTGAGAGCTTGTTAGAGGTCCCACCCCTTTCTCTACCACTATGCAAATACACCTCTGGCGCACTAATTGTTGGAAGGTTAAGTTCCCTTGGTTCTGAGGGTCCTTGGGGGCCAACAACCCCTCCTGTAAGTCATCTGCATTCTCTACCATTCTGTACATTTTCCTCCTGGCACAGTACTGGTTGGGAGATGAAGTCCCTTTGGATGTTGAGGGCCCTTGGGAGCCAAGAACCCCTTGTGGTATGTCCAAGAAATCATTATTAAAAAAAGCATAGAAAATCACTGAAGAAACTGAAGGCCACAGGGACATTATAGTTAGGAAATAGAATTATAAAAAACATAAGAATTCACTGTAGTAACCAAAGGTTACAGTGACATTATAGTTAGGAAATCGTTATTAAAAAACATAGAAAATAACTGAAGAAACTGAAGTTTACAGGGACATTATAGTTAGGAAATAGAATTATAAAAACCATAGGAATTCACTGTAGTAACCAAAGGTTACAGGGACGTTGTAGTTAGTTTCACTCATACAAAACCATAGAAATTTAGCAGCTAAAGTTACCTGATCTAACTATAACTTACACCCCAACAATGCACTGTTTATGACCTAACTTATACCTTACCTCTCATACGCCCACTCACACACCCACACAACCACTCACATACCCATTTGCAGACCCATGCAAGTACTCACACTCACACAATCACTCATTCCTCCTCAGTGGTACTCACACACTCACTCACACATACAGCCAATCACACTGTCATTCAAGCACCCATGCAGCCACTCATACAACCATTCACTCACCCACACAGCCATACACTCACCCACTTAGCTACTCACACACAGATTTATTCACATATTCAGCCACTCACAAATACACACACTCCCTCACCCATTCATTCACTCACTCACTTACTCACTCACACACCCATACAGCCTCTTAGCTAACCATGGGCAAAGCACTACGCTACGCTCGCGTAGTTTGCTCTTCTTCACACTTCGCAAATTACACGTAGCACAGAGCAATCACGCGTAGCGTAGCGCAGCAGTCATTTTTTGCTTGCTCGCGGTCCTCAACGTCAAGTTGGCAACCGCGAGCAAGCAAAATGACATCCCGGCGAGACTTTTTCCTTGTTCGCGAACAGCAACATCAAATTACCAATCGAAAGCATGGAAAATAAACCTCCAGGCGAGATTCTCAACCCAGGGAGGTCAGGTTTCTCATTGCGAGTGGTTGTGTATGCTCGCGATGATAAACTACCAGTCCGCGTTGAGAAAGCTGCAGCTCGAGTAAAAATCTACTCAAACGGCAGTAAAAGACAGCTCGCACTGTGCAAGATGCTGTTTTCAATGATTGCACAGTGCGGACAAGCATCCGGAACTGTGCAATCATCGCGAACAGCGCACTACGCAGTTCGCATACTGCTACGCGTAGCTCGCATAGTGTGAAGTACACTTCGCATAGCTACGCGTAGCGCTACTTCGTGAACTACGCCCAGGCTTACTCTTAGCACAGTCACTAGCTCACCCATACAAGCACTCTCACATCCATACAATCACTTACATATCTATTCACACATCCATTCAATCACTCCCATATCTGCCCATTTACATGTAGAGTCCTTTACACAGACAGTCTGTCTCCAATAAAAACTGTTCACATACCAAATCACTTAGCCAAACAAACACTCAAACAGACACTCACCCACCCACACAGCCACTTACAAACCCAGTCACTCACCAATAAAGTAATTCAGAAATGCGCTCATTTACCCATACAGTCACTCACACAGCCACTCACTCACCCATACAGCCACTGACACACCCACTGGCTAAGCAACATACTCACTCACACACCCACTTCTCAACCACACAGCTACTCACATACCTATCTATACACCCATGCAGCCAATCACTCATCCATGAATCGATTTACACACAAACTCATACAACCATCCAGATACGGACTCACATACCCATACCACCACTGACATAACCACTCACACACCTACAGGCCTAGCCAGAAATCTACTCACTCACCCATTCAGCCACTTGCATATCCAGTCACACACTGATACAGACAGTCACACATCCACTCAGATTACACATATTAGAGATAGGATCACTCTTAGTAATACAACTAGTATACTAATCTAACGTTTGTAGTAAGTTGGTATATATGTTTAACACCCATAAACTCTCAAAAACACTGACACTCACATGATGTCATTTGAGATATCATCAGTGATGTCACTGACCATGTCATGAGTGTTGTAATATGTGAGGTCATAAACAGTGCATTGTGGGGTAGTAGGTTATAGTTAGCTTAGGCAACTAAAACTGATGAATTGTAATGATTTTGTATGAGTGAAATTGGAGCCTAACTATAACGTCTCTGTAACCTTTGTTTTTTCAGTTAATATATATATGTACCATAACACCAAATATAAATATATATATATATATATATATATTTAATATAAATTTACATATTTTCAAGGCAAGTGGATTTGTACTTAAGAGTAGTAAATCTATACTTACACTTATCTTCGCAGTATTTAAATATTCTAGCAGTGATATTTGTTTGTGCTTGATAATCTAACATAACATCTCGATGGTCGGCTACCCCTTGAATGCAGCTCTCTCTGTTCTGAGCTACGTGAATGTTTTTGCTCTGATATCCGGGGACTGCCAGTGACTGTAAGGGTACTTAGGCTTGACTTATTATCAAATAACCATGGACAGGGGTTCCGCATGGCGTGAAGGCCCACATGTCTACTGTACCCAGTGCCATATACTGGCCACGCTGCAGCAGCTGGAGACTATTCTGCGTTCTGCTCCACTTCCAAGAGCACAGCAGAAGGAGATTATTGAACGTCTCTTACCATTTTCAAAGGGATGCTCTGAGACAGGAGCTCTGAACTTAACAAACCATGAAATTGCTCTTGGTCTTATTGCTACTGTTTTACATATGAGCCATCAAAACCACTCCTGGCAGGAACTCTGGAGATGTAGCTGTGTATGATGAGGGACAAAGAGCAGTTGTTTTTCCAAATGACTGCAATATTTCAGGTCAGCTGCCTGTTTCAGCAGACAATACATTAGACGTGCTTTAAGCCATCCTCTACTAAAGGTAATATCTTTAAGGTTCTGAAGTTACTGCACAGACAAGTCACAGTAGTTGATTTTGTTGGCTAGGAGCATGCTGTAATTTCTCATATAAACTTCCTCCATTGAATTATTGCCGACATTTTCATTAAGGCCTGACCGAACTAATCAAAATGCTGCCAATAACTATTGTTCTTTGTCGGCATTTTAAGTCCAGTATGCGTATGAATCAATGGCATGAAGGAGCCAGGCGCTAGGTGGATGCATCATTGTTGGCAAGATTGTGAGGTTGGTGGTAATAACTGGATTGCCCACATTCTATCTGAATATTTTGATATTATTTACCATTCCTCTCATTATGTCCTCTCACAGCTCAGCTGAGGGCCATGACTGCATATAATGTAATTAACAGTAGTTAACACAGTTGCTCCTCTGCCCTAATGAGCAGCTACTGAAGATGGACAGCTAATAATCAGATGCATCACCTCACTGCCTAAAAGGCCACCCAGGGATGAAAATTGAATGGTAATAAATGTAATTTATTACCATTTTATTTTCCATCCTCCCATCCTGAACCGAGTGTCAGGACATGGTGGGGCCATTGCTGCTGAGTGGCAGCAGTGAGCTGTGCACTTCAATTTAAAGTGGGCATGTCTTTTTGGCCAGCTGTCTTGCGACAGGAGAATGAAATCCAATTCATTAAACAATGTTACAGGTTACCACACTGGTGGAGCAAAGTAGCACAATAGCTGGCGGTGCCACCATATTTGTCAGAGCTGTCTTTCCCATCATAGAGAATGAAAGGTCCATACAAAAATCCATGCTACCCATCGCAGAAGCTATGGCTTTCCAAATGATGTGAGCAACACTATTCGCATCAGGTTGACGAACTTGGAGCTCCAGATTGCGGAACACATGGTACTCCGAATGGTGGATCCGGAAGGGTAACTCCATGCTTTTGTCTCAGTCAGGTCTGTCTCAGAATTTACAATACTTAGCCCAGTTCATTTTTAAACCAAAGGCATATCGAAATTATTCTACATCCTCTAAAAGTCCTTGCCCTTGAGACCCTAGTTGGAAAAAGGACTGGGTTTGCAGCTGAGACTCCATTTTCTGTATCACTGAACTCTGGCACAAGGTGGTATCAATTACTGTCCCAATATCTTTGACCAGTAGATCAAGATCATGAAATGGATTAGGCTTATCCATAGTCTTACCCCATGTACTCAAGGATGTATGCGATATTGCAGATGTTGCCGAGTCTTGGGCTTGTGCCAGTGCTTGAGTCAGCTCTTGCTGCGTCAACTGAGCACCCCGATGGGCAGTTATGTAGTCAGATTCTTCGGGAGCCGGATCTAGTATCAGGTCCGATGATTGTGTTGTAGAGGCTAAACTAGACCCTGCAGATAAACTATTTTTGATGGCCTTGTAGTTGAGCTTAGGTTTAGAGAGGAAGGTTGTAAAATACTTTTCTTTATGAACAATGGAAATTCCTTCACTTCCTTTAAGCCTTTCTTTAGGCCATCCGCTTCCAGGTTGCCCAGCTGAGCAATAGACAATGAGACAGTGTCTTCTGCTAGTTCTGGTGTAATATCCACCTGCTCAATTGTTAGATCATGCTGTGGGGAGGCAGGGAGTTACTCTTCCTCTGAGCTTTCGAGGATGGTATCCAGATTTGGAGAGCCAAGATTAGGTTCTTTGCTGTTGGCCCAGCGCGCTGCTTTTTTCGCTTGAGCTAGGCGTGTTTTTGCCTTGAGGCAGGCCACAGAGTCTGCTTTATTGACAGCGTTCAAATTTTTCTGAGGTTTTCCCATTTTTTCCCCTTTCTTTTCCTCTTATTTTTCTGCTTTTTCAGTCTTTCTCAGTCTCTGTGCCTCGTTGCTCTATATCCTTATTGTATTGTTGCTTCCTTTATCTCTTTTATGCCACCTTTCTATATTACTGTATGCTTTTTCCCTCCTTTTTCCCCCTTTCTGAGCCCCCTCATGTGGCTGATATCCGTTAAACTGTCGATCTGTGCCTTCCTGCACTTTTCTGTATTATTTCTTCTTTTTTTCACCTCAAAGAGGTTCAGAAAGTATCCCCACTGCTCATTATCTGTTGCCTATTGCCTCTTTTTCACCTCTATAAAGGCAAACATCTGGAGGTCTGGACTGAAGGGGGGACAGCAGGGAGATCAGCCCGGATCCACCCCACCTCAGCTCACGTGGGCAGAATGAGGGAAGAAATGTGCCGCTTCTCTCTCACTGAGGACGCATCACAACTCTCGCAAAGCACCCTTAAGCCTATTAGCCGCTTTGCACACCAGGCGGATGCCTCGTGCTCACCTCCAGCGTCCGTTAAGCCGTCAGTCACCTCACGCGCCAGGCAGATGCCTCGCGCTCACCTACAATGTTTTGCTGAGCCACAAGAAAGCCGACTCCAAGAAGGAGACCCTCCTGTCCTGTGGGCTCCGTCGCTCGCAACTCGCAGCCCGGTCTTTCCTTTTTCAAAAGATGCCTTCCGACGCTTCTCCAGCTGCTGCAGCAAATGCTGAGCCAGGTACGTTCCGCCATTACTGAAGGAGGGAGGGGCTGTGGGTCTGCGGGTCATCTGCGGCTACACGGAGGCGTGGTTCTCCGTAGCCATTGCCCTCTATACTGAGTTCAATGATACCGTAAATGGAGTCTCAGCTGCAAACCAAGTCCTTTTTCCAACTAGGGTCTCAAGGGCAAGGACTTTTAGAGGCTGCATCAGCTCAGGCAGATTCCAAGGCGGAGAGTACGAGTCATGGTATGGGAGATCCGCAAAATAATTCCAGTCAAATTACAGATACTTCGGGTATGTATCAGCTACATATTAAGGATATGCTTACCCTGATATTGGAAGAGGTCCATGAAATAAAAAAGTCTCAGCAATTAGAACTCGCTGCTCTGCACCTAAGATTGGGGAAAATAGAAGAAACAATGACATGTCTCTCCATTGAACTTCAGGAGGCAGAAGCAAGAATTTTGGCTTTGGAGGACCAAATAAATGTGGTGATGGGAGAGGCAAAGGAGGCAGGGAAGAACAAAAGCTACTTGGAGAATAAATTGGAGGAACTTGAAAATCATTCTCGAAGGTCCAATCTCCGGATTGTGGGAGTCCCTGAGGGTATTGAAGGCTCCCAAATCCTCCACTGGATCAACTCATTTATTAAAAAGAATGTTCTTCCGGAATTCGAGGGAGATCTCACTATTACGAGAGCCCGTCGGGTCCCAAGACAACCCTTTCCCAATTCCATGTTACCAAGAACCATTTTATTGAATTTTGCAGATTTCCGTATCACGGAAAGGATCTTGACCAGGGCGATTCAGCAGAGACAGTTTGTTGTAAATGAGACTACCCAGTGCCGTATCTATTCCGACATGACTGCCGCTCGCAGAAGGAAAGAATTTGTTAAAATCCTTCACTTGTTTATGGCCCATGGGGCCCAGGTTTCTATTGCACAACAGTCGAAGTTGAAAGTCCTTGTAAGGGGGAGGAAGTTTCTGGTTATGTATAGTACATAATGCGTTTTTTTTTAGTTAACTTTGGTTTATTTTTGGAAAGGATTTGGGGGGGGGGGGGTCCAGGGGTCAGCGGGGTCACTCAGGGTGTAATTTCATGACACCCAAGAGGGTAGACCGGAGAGGTGAAATGTGGCCAGCCTGGTTGCTAGGGGGCTTTTCCACATTTCAGGGGGATTTCCTCTTCAGGGTGGGGTGGGAGGGTAGTGTGGACTGTGTCAACAGCAGTAAAAAGAGTAAGAGCAAAAGGTACAGATATTACTTAATTAAAAGTCTAAGAGTATTTTGCAAGTGGAAACCTTGATGGAAATTAACAAATGTAAGATCCTATCCGTCAATGCTAATGGAATCCAAAACAAACAAAAATATAGTGCTCTTATCAAATTGTTGATATCTTTGAATCCCCAAGTGGTATTCTTTCAGGAGACACATTTAAAATCAAATTCTCCTAAATTACTTTTACCCAGGTTCTATTCTCATGTATTTTTCGCCTCAGCGGGGTCGGCTCTGAGAGGAGTTGCCATTTATTTTTCTAGAAAATTATCCTGGGAATTTCTACAAGTCCAGGGAGACCCACAGGGGAGATTGCTATGGGTCGTGGCGAGGCTACAGGGGAAAATTATGATTTTTGTAAATTATTATGGTCCGGTTTCAGACGATACTTCCAGGCTGGTCAAAGTCAATGAGCTTTTGAGGGGGGCTCCTGGGCAGCTTATCGTAGGAGCGGATTTTAATTTTATACAGGATTTGAAGAAAGACACTTCAAACAAAAATAAAAAACAACTGACACCAAACACTAAAAGAATTATGGAATTAGATGATCATGAGGATGATGACAAAGAGAAAAACATATGTTTTGCACAACACTTACTATTATAGTTTTGCTCTTTTACCAGTGGCCTAGACACCTGGTGGAAAAGTTACCTCTCTGATCTTTACAAATATTTATAGATTTAGAAGGATAAAATGATGAGTCTGCTCTTTGCGCCAAAGTAATCTTCTACAAATGTCATAGCTCTGTCACCCTTAAGTGACCAATCACCCACTAAAAATAATGCATTATTTTCAGTTGTAAAGGGAATTGCCATACAGTCAAACTTGTTAAAGAATATGGTGTGACTGTTTTCTACATTATTCAAATGACAACATTGCAATAGGGATTGAATTCTCGAAAATTGAGATGGGCGACTTTATTGATTCCTTCTAGTGTGCCACCTTTAGGGTAATGTGTACTTGCTTCTAAAGCACAAAAAATCTTTAAAATCATGAGAATACATCAACAGGAATCAAGAGGAACTATTTTATAGATTGCAAATAATGCAGTGTTCCAGATTTTAGAATGGTGTATTCACTTCACGTAGTCAAGTGGAATGTCTTCTGAACTGAGATATGTTCAACTCATGCTTTGCAAATTCTCTTCTCACTGTATTTATATTTTCACCTGTTCTTTAGCCCCTGTGCTGTAGCTAGAGAAACCCTACGGTACCCTACATATAGGACTGTAGGTGTCACTCAGTTCCTCTGCTGTGCTTCAGCCAGCTCCATAGGCCGTGAACTTTAAATGCCTCAAAATAACTGACATTCCCGTGGCGATAGGGGCCTTGCCTTTTGTACAATGCAGCTTAACGCTGCCTTGTACATCAGGCACTCTTTCACGCTGTGTTTAGCGTGAAAGGAGCGTCCAGTGGGTGTTGTGGTGATCGTTCCACCGCAACACCCATTGTATTTGACGCTTCCCCCTATGTACAAGTGTGGCATACATAGGAGGCAAGGCCAAAATTAAGACCAGGAAAATCCTGGTCTTAAGTAGGAGAAATGCATTATTTCACGTTATTTTTTCCTATTCCATGTGTGCTGCCTTGTGCAGCACACATGGAAAAAGCAAAATGCCATGGTTCGTTTATGTACAGGAAGGTGACCAGCAGCACATACAAAATGGCATTTTAGGATTGTTTATGTGAAGGAATGGACACCTTTCTACACATAAACAATCTTCCCCTGCACACAGACACCTGCCTGCTTTGGCACTAAGTTTTTAAACTTAGTGCCATCTCGGGGGGGAATGCAAGGCTGCGCCATTTTCTTGTAAATAAGGTGCAGGCTTGCATTTCAGAAGCGGGGGAGCGTGTCGTTAAGCCAAGGAGGCTAACGACACGCACCGTCACTTCCTTGTAAATATGCCCTATTGAGTCTTGTGTATGCTTTGTTAGACTCCTGGATATAATGACCTCTATGGTGCCCGAGATTTTTGGGCCTGTTAGTGTCAATGGGAAATGTTTAAAACCTCACCCAACCTTAATCAAGCTTGCAGTTTCTCTTGAGACCATACTTCAAGCCAACCTGTGTTCCTTAGATTTTGATATTTGGGTATTTTATTGGTAGCCTTATTTTTTGTGGCTTAATTTCCTACATCACTCCAAAGAATCGGCATGATGTTAATGAATCAAGCATTCATGCAAGCCACATCTCAGGTGTAAACACCAAAATAGATTTAATAAGATCAATATTAACTAATAGGGAAAATATGGACCAGCAAAGAGATAACAACAAACAATTATCCATCTGTTGCTGCGGGCCCATATTAGAGAAACTGGCAACCCTTCCTGAAATTCTAAAGGACGTCCTAGGGGCTGTAAAACAATGTTGTAACATCAAGCAGCAGAAAAACGCCCAAAAAAGAGCTGATTTAGAGGAAATAACAAAAGGTGCCACACTAATAATAGAAGACATCAGCGACGTCAATGATGAATCAGAGAAAGTGGAGCCCCAGGCTCAACCTGACTTAATAGACCCCGAATAAGGCACTCCACAGAGCTCCTTGAAACCAGTAGTGGTGGTTGCCAACCCAACAAAACGGTAAAGAAAGAGCGCAAGGAAGGCTTGGCTCAAATATAATAAACAGTCAAGCCCAGCCCCGGAAAAAATCTTCCCTTTATTTACAATAAAACCATCCATGGGGAAAAAAAACATTTCACCTGCACGTGGGGCAATACTTCCTGCATCAGATCAACCTCAAGTTATCCAGTCCCTAAAAGCAAAGCAACGGAGCACAACCGATACCCCCATACTTAAAAAATAAGTCCAAGCTTCACAAACGGACAGAGGAGCCTCCCCAGAGGTAAGAGCAAGCCATAAATTCATCCATGAAGTGCAGCAACAAGAAAGAAATGAAGAACCTAACACAGGAGAAGGGCAAGGAAAAACATTGCTTATGTTAGGTAAACGAGAACCCGGGAGCAACAGAGATCCGAGAACACAATTGTGGGATCTCAAACACGAAGAGAGGAAAAAGGGGTCAGAACCAGAAAAGCGGAAAGCCTCTCCGGTCAAGAAGTTTCAGGTACTAACACCCCCAAGGTTCAATACCCAATTAATCCAATCGCAGTTACAATAACTGGAAGGACCCGACACTGTAAGTTACATCATTTGGACCAAGTGGCGGTGCAAACTGGGAGAAGCGCAACTAAAAACCCAGGAACGCCGGAAAAGATTCTAGAGGAGGCAATCTCTGTCCCCACGGAGAGCGAACCCCGACGTAAAAAGGGCACACTACTAATAACAACTTCTGAAGAGGGAAGAAAAGAGATTTCACCTGTCCGTGACAACGTGGAAAATCACCCAGATGAGTTTGAACTTAAATTATCATTTGTCCCTGAATACTCGACCAAAGGAAGACAAGACACCTTAAACAGAGGGAACCTGTTAAGGCTTTTCAATGAAATTCCTGAATTAAAGGAAATTCGTTCTCAAGACCTAATATCGGTAGAATTCAAACAAACAACAAGGATGGGAGGAGAAGAGACACTGACAACCTGGTCCTCTAAGAATATGGTGGAAAAATATCTTCAATGAGCGCAAGGTTCGGAGTCTGGGGAATTGCGCTGAAGGCTCACAAACGCCCAAGGTATCCGCATCCCCTCCTTGAAAATTTAAAAGAGGTGGACACTCTGAGGAAAAGTCACATCACATGCCTACGCAGTGCGCATTCCAACTCACCTGCAATACAATCAAACGAGAACAGGTACAACTCAAGGGAAAGCCATGGAAACATGGAGGCCATGTCTCAGGAAACTAGGGACTGGTCTTGGGTGTCCAAAACACTAAATAATGAGCATTCCTAATGAAGATAAGAAAAGCATCACAGTAGCTAGGGGAACGGCCCCCAAAGCAGAAGACCTATGTCCAGCCAATATAACACTTTGCTCATGGAATGTCCACGGATTTAAAGATATGGGGCAAGACCCTGAAACTTTATTACTCTTCACTCAACAAGACATTATCCTGCTCCAGGAAACCTGGAATTTGGTTCCAACTTCAATTCCCGGATTCATAGAACACCACTGCCCGGCCGAAAGATTTTCTAGTTTTGGGCACCCGAGAGGGGGCCTATGAATATACATTACACATAAGCTGGACTGGTCAACAGAAGAAGTAGACATGGGGGGTATTTGGATCCAAGCGATCAACCTAAGATGTAAACACGCATCTGACGAAGCAAAGTGGCAACTCCTATTAATCAATGTTTACATTCACCCAGAAAGAAAAAAGCAGAAAGGAAAATACAAAATCCTAACGAAATTAATAAAATCAATGCAGAGAAGTCACCAGTACTCCCAAATAATTATTTCAGGTGACTTCAATTGCAATCTCATAGCGAGCACTCAGTTCGGAAGAAAAAGACAAGATATCCAGGGAGCGAGAGTATTCGTGAACTAATTAGAATCTCTTGATTTGGCAATTCTGAACGGAATCACTCGGGGGGACATTCCTGCTGCAGCTACATATCTAAGCGAAAAAGTCTTCTCAACGTTAGATTTTACCATCATTAGTAACAACTTGCTCCCACAAATCGACACATTTAAAATCACTCCACGAGTCGAAAGCGATCATCTTCCCCTCATCCTAAAAATGAACATTAAAGTAAAGCCTGCACAAAAAATCAACTCCATTACACAACCCCCTGAAAATTTCAATCTTCGGAAGATAAAATGGCGGGGAGTGGCACCTCAACCTATTCAGGACTCAGCCAGGGAATTCTTGGGCAAACAGGGCCCTCAAGCAGAAAACGATCGTGTTAACACCTGGGAACAGTTGGCCCAGTTATTAGTCCAAAAATTCCCCGCCACCCTGGGAGGCACTTCAGGAATGGCGATCAAAAGCGAACCCTGGTTCAATCAAGATCTAAGAAAACAAGAAAGAGAGATTGCAAGAGAGGTGAGATTGCAATCTCAAGCAGCAAAAACAGGTTGTAAAACAGAAAATCTGAAGCTGTGCGAACTGAGGGGTAACTACAGGAGGAACCTGAGGAGCGCAAAACTAGCGCATAAAGGCTCCATCTGGTTACAATTATTGACTGCAAGCAAAAAGCCCAATAGCAGTGACTTTTGGGGAATAATAAACAAACTGTCAACTGGCCCAACATTACGACAAGAGGCGGGAATCGGAGTTGATACATGGATTTACCACGTGCAATCTCTGTATAGCAATAGAGCAATGAGACTCGCAGGAAGGCCTCACGGGCGTCATCCAGATCAGGAAGAAATACAATCATTTTCTGCCCGGGAATACGTGGAAGACAGATTATCAAGATCAGAGTCATTTAGCATTGAGCCGGACAGCTTGATTAACGTGAATGAACTAAGAGGCTTTATAGTAAAACTTAAGACCGAGGGAGCGGCAGGTCCAAATGGCCTCCCTAATGCCATTTTTAAGAACGACACAGAGTTTTGGTCTTCCTATCTCACGCCACTCTTCAACGAGATCTATACCCAGACTAATATCCCGGCATCCTGGAGGGGGAATATCATCCACCCCACATTTAAAAAAGGAGACCATCGTAAGCCGGGAAATGATAGACTGATCTCATTGATGGATGTAGAAGCTAAGCTTTATGCTTCTTGCTTGCTAGTCCAGCTGCAAGTCTGGATGGAGGAGAAGAACAGAATCCCCAAGTTCCAGACAGGTTTCAGGCAAGGGATGGGAACCACAACTACTCTCACCATGCTAGCTCTCCTAATTGAAAAAGCGCAAAAAAAGAAATCCCGGCTTTTTGCTTGCTTTGTGGATATTAAATCCGCCTTCGACAGAGTAAGCAGGAGTCACCTCTGGAAGAAACTTAACACCTGGGGCTTGCCAAGCGTAATGCTCAATGCCATAATTTCCCTGTACACGGATACTTGGGCAAGAGTTAAGCTCGGCGACGGGTTCAGCACAACCCTAAGCATCCATATGCATCGAGGCTTGAAACAAGGCTGTGTCTTGGCTCCCAGTCTATTTAACTTGTTCCTATCAGACATTGCACCATACATCGAAAAACCTGATTGCCACCCACCGAACTTGGCGAACGAGTCTGTGGCCATCTTACAAAAAGCAGACGATATTGTTTTGCTGAGCCAAACTCCTATTGGCTTACAAAGACCAATAAACAATTTAGCAGCTTATTTGGACCAGGAACATCTGGAGCTAAACAAAGAAAAAAGAAATCGTTCGCTTAGTGGATCCCAAAAAAACCAAGTTTAAATGGTCGGTCAACGGGGCAGTCGTGGAGGAGCAGCGTTTATATAAATACCTGGGTGTAACAATTGGGCAGGGAACATCGCATAAAGAACATAAATCTGCACTAAAAGCAAAAGCTCAATCACTAATCTATGCATATAGATTACTACACAAAAAAGTGGACAGCCCGAATTACATTTATCTGTTAAAAACTATGGCCGCCCAAATCCAGCCCAGTTTGTCCTACGGCCTGGCTACCTGGTGCGGCAAAGAAGCGCACTTACTGAATGATCTGCAGACAAAGATTTATAAGGCCGATTTTGACCTGCCAAAATCGGCTTCCCCTGCCCAGGTCACACTGGAATTTGGCCTTCAACACCAGAAAGTCCGGGGAATGAGCAGTTTTGTTAAACTTTGTCATAAATTCCGCTCCTCAAACCCGGACACTTTGAATAGATTATGCTGGGACGAAATTAAGCACCAGATAATATTCGAAACACCAAATTCCTGGGGAAGCTTTCTGAGAACATCTCTAGCCGAGCTGGAACTACAAACAGTATGGGACAATGGGGAAGACGGAGTAAGCATTGGCAAAGCAGTAAATATTGCAGCAAAAAAGAAATCCTTGCTGGCAGACAAAAAGGCAATTACCAAGCGCCGGCACAGCTGGACAGTCACTAAGTCCTACAGATCTTTAAGGCCACAAGCATATTTATCTGCCCATTTCAGCTTACATTTAAAAAAGACCTTTATATACTTTCGATTGGGAGTGCATGACTCAAAGGTCCTGTCCCCTTCTTGGAAAAAGGACTTTCAATCGGAGATCTTTCGATTATGTGGCTTTAAACAAGAATCTTTACCCCACTTATTATGTGCCTGTCCAGCTGTTCTGAACCAGAGGAGACAATACTTAAAACTTATTTTTAATGATCTGAACATTCGCTCAAGCAGGCAGGCGGTGATATGCTGGCTGGAGGGCACGTCCACCATCCTGGCTTGCCGGGGGGTCAAATACATGACAATGGTCAACAGGCTCTTACGGCAAGCCGACGGAGAACAAACAAAATAAGTTGGATCAACGCAATCATGCAACAGTTGAATCTCCATATTAATGAAGTGGAAAAAATGGTAACCTACAAAAAGACCCCGCCAGCGGCTGGCACCAAATTATTAGACTTCCCAGAAAATAATAGCTGATCGCTGGGACCTCATTATTATTACTGTCTTCCTTAAGGGGTTTTATACACCATTAAATTTAAATTTAAATGGTCTGTTTAACTCAGACACTCTGTTCATCACCACCCCCTTTTCTAAATCGTGTTTTAAATTCAGCCTCTATCTGTGTTGTATTATGCTGCTAAATTGATAGACCATCTTTTTGATTTTTTTCGATAAGCATTTTGTATGTAAGTACCTTAGCTATGGTATTGTTTTAAAAGTAAGTGTATTTTAACATGAGATTGTAATGTTATTTCCTAAGTTATCTTTTTTCATTTCAGGGGGGAATTGTAATGATTTTAATTAATTAAACAATAAATGAATGACTTGACTTGAATCAAGCACATGTGAGTCTATTCCTTTTCCTAAACCGATGATTTTTGGATTTTAAAATTTTATTTATTTTAGCTCCAAATTCCAGACGACTTTGGTATTAAGTAGTTTATGTGTAAACAAGGATATTTCTATTGAATAATGCTTTTTATATCGTTTTCATTGAATCAACAATTACTTGGGGCTTTTAGGCGAGAATACCTGTCTTACTCTAGGAGCAGGCAACCACTTTGATTGCGATACAAATATGGATGACTAAGCTGTGTTGCTGAGCTTGTCGCTGAATTGAAAATAGTGCTAGGAGTTTATGGATTTCATTTTATTGGCCCTTGAAAGCATATGCTAATGTTTTATACTTTATCTTTATTTGAATGTTGTAACATTGTGTACGTTGAAAATGAAAATCGCAGCCCCATCTTAAATTTCGCGCTCAGTACTAACTCTTTTTTCAGAAATTATTCTTTCAGTTATTTTTTTTTCAAATACGTCATCATTTGGTCGCGTGATTTGAGTTATTTATATACTTGAATTTAGATCACCAAAGCACACTACAAATGGGCATATATTGTAGAAACACGGTACTGCTCAAAAACACTTATCCGTCAATAGTTAGTAAATATATTTGTTTCAAACTCTCTGCTTTCAGAATTCGTTTTAAAATTAATACTCAATAGTAAGTTAATTTATTTGAAAGTAAATTATATTTTAACTCTAAGTCATACATACAGATCGGGTATCTTCCAACATCCTCTCAAACGTTTGCAATGATTTAATGATCAGTTGTAGATTTTACACCGTTATGAGGTAGTTGAGCAGCTTTGGCTTTTAGCAGATTAGAGCTCCCTTCGAACTTCAAATAACAGGTAACACTTGAACATGAATCACCCTTGATTGAGAGGAGATGGATTTGTATCTTACCAGATGAAGTACTCAGAAATACATAGAACTTTCTATGAATGGTAAGCTAAACACCCCCAAAACAGTATTCCTGCTTTTTGTCAAGAGCAACAAATACCAACTAACCCAACCCTGACTCAACAGAATGATGGCCTAGTTCCTTCGAAAGAACCCATTGCTTCCAGAAAGCAACTTCAGAGCTGGTGTCCAATCCCCGGTACTCTTGAATCTGATTGGTACAATGCCTTGCTTCACGGCCCAGAAACCTCACACCGGACCCTGTGAAGGGCATTCTAGGCACGGGCACATCTCATCAATGGCTGAAGGTATTTATGGAACCTCGTTCTGCAGCTCATCTGACTGACTCACTTTTAACGCACCTGCACCCAGGACCCTTTCAGAATGTAAGTGAAGAAGAAAGAAAAAAAAATACAAGACCACACCCATTGTCCATTTAAATGTAATTACTGTGTCAACTTCTCAGACATAAATATCAGACAACATTCCTGTTCAAGACTATATTCAAATGCCGACACATTTTTTTGCATCCCCACAATGAAATGCAATCTACAATTTCAGGCAATATTGCACCTATTTCCCCTTAGGTGAAAACACAGAAAATTTCCAGATTGACATGATGCTTTTTACATGTATTTTCCAGAACCCAGTTGATGGCGTAGCAAAATACACACTCAAGTCTTCTTTTTTACGGTGTAGCTTCGAGGCAGTCAGTACAGCTCTGCTGTGTAACATTTAAATTGCAGATGTGGTCTGCCAACTTCCACAGATGTTGCTTTGATGTAATCTGGCTTTCGGTCTTTGAAACCGACCTTTAAATATGCAGATTGCCACTGCTGATGTAAACTAGTATGTTCAAAAGGATCAGGGCTCACATTTGACACTTACAAAGACAGCTCAACAATTCCAGTGTTTAAAGCCAACACCATACATTAGAAGGTTGCCCTTACATTTGTCAACAAGCCATACTAGCAATTGGTGCATCAGACATCAGGAGAGGTAAAAAATATAATGTAACAAAGTCAACTTTTTAATAACTGAAACAAAATCTTCCCCCTACACGCTTTTCGGTACATTAGGCTCAGCGTCCCCTTACCTTTCGCACAAATTTGGGCATGCTAGAACAGCTCACATGGGGTTTGAGATTTCAGGAAACATTACAATATACTGATTATTTGGGAATTTTAGCCCGAGCAGCAGAGTGGGGGCAGGACTGGAGCACCGTTTCCAGACATCAGTGATGCGTCTCTTTTTGGCTTTCCTGTTATTGGAAAGATTAATTTGCTATGTTCATTTTTAGTGAACGCCTGTTTTATTGTGTTTGTATTTTGAGGTTGAGCTTCATTTAGGTTTTTGGTTAAAATACATGCTGAATGCTGACATTTTTAAGTATCCCTTTTTTGTGTTCATTTTCACAGGAAACACAAATGTCGATACCACAGAGTTAAATTCTGAAAGCCTTTAAACAAAGTAATGTCACATATACCAGAGCTCAGACAGGAACACTAGCGCCACAGTGTCCGCAACCCAATTTCACAAATGACATAAAAAATTGGTGTGGAAAACAAAATTATTCATAAAAATACATAATTTATTAAATGCCATACATTGTCATATACAACAATATCATAAAAAACAATATCATTAAAAACATATTTAAAAACACATTTCCTTTTTGGAGAATACAGTGGTTCAGCAAAAACAGTTGTCAACGCAGCGTTTCGGTTTTGGGTAAAACACCTTCTTCAGGATAGTTTTTCTCAATATAAAATGCGAGAGGTACAGAGGTGCATAGAGACTCTCTCTTCAAATTCTTTGTTTATCGGATAAGAACCATGATCTAGAGGTACCAATCTTATCTTTAGTACAATAGCCTTAGGTAATCAAATTTCCAAGGTATGTTCTTGTACACTGGAGCCACCGTTATCAACAATTAAAAAAAGGTGACTCAATTAAAATTAGGCATGGAGGGAAATTGCTGCATATTTAGCACTTAGGGAGAAAATTACAAAAAACCATTTGATGGACAGAATGTAGATCAATGTCTTACATTCACCCCAGTACAAGGATCTGGGCCTAAATCCATCGTTTTTTGCACTCCACACCACCCTGGGTCAGATAATGGCTTTATGCAAATCAGCTCTGACCCTGTGCCCCATGGGAACAGTCCAGTCCGAACTACAACAGCCATATCTTTCCCAGACTGGAATCAAGCATCCGAGGACCGGACCGGTTTCGAGGTAACACCTCTCATCAGCCCGGCTAGCTTGACTCCAGTGGTGTGGAGGCTCTGGGACCCACGTCTGAGCTACCCCAGTACACTCAGGGAGAAAATTACAAAAAACAATTTGATGGACAGAATGTAGATCAATGTCTTACATTCACCCCAGTACAAGGATCTGGGCCTAAATCCATCGTTTTATGCACTCCATACCACCCTGGGTCAGATAATGGCTTTATGCAAATCAGCTCTGACCCTGTGCCCCATGGGAACAGTCCAGTCCGAACTACAACAGCCATATCTTTCCCAGACCGGAATCAAGCATCCGAGGACCGGACCGGTTTCGAGGTAACAGCTCTCATCAGCCCGGCTAGCTTGACTCCAGTGGTGTGGAGGCTCTGGGACCCACGTCTGAGCTACCCCAGTACACTCAGGGAGAAAATTACAAAAAACAATTTGATGGACAGAATGTAGATCAATGTCTTACATTCACCCCAGTACAAGGATCTGGGCCTAAATCCATCGTTTTTTGCACTCCACACCACCCTGGGTCAGATAATAGCTTTATGCAAATCAGCTCTGACCCTGTGCCCCATGGGAACAGTCCAGTCCGAACTACAACAGCCATATCTTTCCCAGACCGGAATCAAGCATCCGAGGACCGGACCGGTTTCGAGGTAACACCTCTCATCAGCCCGGCTAGCTTGACTCCAGTGGTGTGGAGGCTCTGGGACCCACGTCTGAGCTACCCCAGTACACTCAGGGAGAAAATTACAAAAAACAATTTGATGGACAGAATGTAGATCAATGTCTTACATTCACCCCAGTACAAGGATCTGGGCCTAAATCCATCGTTTTTTGCACTCCACACCACCCTGGGTCAGATAATGGCTTTATGCAAATCAGCTCTGACCCTGTGCCCCATGGGAACAGTCCAGTCCGAACTACAACAGCCATATCTTTCCCAGACCGGAATCAAGCATCCGAGGACCGGGGAAGCACATGGCTTTTGTAGTTCGGACTGGACTGTTCAAATGGGGCAACAGGGTCAGAGCAGATTTGCATATCGCCATTGTCTAACCCAGGGTGGTGTGGAGTGCAAAAAAACGATGGATTTGGGCCCAGATCTTTTGACTGGGGGAGTGTGTGACATTGATCCACATTCGGTCCATCACTTGTTGTTTTTGCAGTTGCCGCCCTAAGTGCGCTGGGGATGCCCAGACGTGGGTCCCAGGCACTCCACACCACTTGGAGTCAAGCTAGCCGGGCTGATGAGAGGTATTACCTCGAAACCGGTCCGGTCCTCGCATGCTTGATTCCGTTCTGGGAAGGACATGGCTTTTGTAGTTCGGACTGGACTGTTTCCATGGGGCAACAGGGTCAGAGCTTATTTGCATATCGCCATTGTCTAACCCAGGGTGGTGTGGAGTGCAAAAAAACGATGGATTTGGGCCCAGATCTTTTGACTGGGGGAGTGTGTGACATTGATCCACATTCGGTCCATCACTTGTTGTTTTTGCAGTTGCCGCCCTAAGTGCGCTGGGGATGCCCAGACGTGGGTCCCAGGCACTCCACACCACTTGGAGTCAAGCTATCCGGGCTGATGAGAGGTGTTACCTCGAAACCGGTCCGGTCCTCGGATGCTTGATTCCGTTCTGGGAAGGACATGGCTTTTGTAGTTCGGACTGGACTGTTCCCATGGGGCAACAGGGTCAGAGCTGATTTGCATATCGCCATTGTCTAACCCAGGGTGGTGTGGAGTGCAAAAAAACGATGGATTTGGGCCCAGATCTTTTGACTGGGGGAGTGTATGACATTGATCCACATTCGGTCCATCACTTGTTGTTTTTGCAGTTGCCGTCCTAAGTGCGCTGGGGATGCCCAGAAGTGGGTCCCAGGCACTCCACACCACTTGGAGTCAAGCTAGCCGGGCTGATGAGAGGTGTTACCTCGAAACCGGTCCGGTCCTCGGATGCTTGATTCCGTTCTGGGAAGGACATGGCTTTTGTAGTTCGGACTGGACTGTTCCCATGGGGCAACAGGGTCAGAGCTGATTTGCATATCGCCATTGTCTAACCCAGGGTGGTGTGGAGTGCAAAAAAACGATGGATTTGGGCCCAGATCTTTTGACTGGGGGAGTGTGTGACATTCATCCACATTCGGTCCATCACTTGTTGTTTTTGCATATTTAGCACTTATCACTTAGAAACCTATAGCGACACTCTGGGACATCTGATCGCAGTCGACAGGGACAAAGTCGGGATGGAGCCCTGCTGAGATACCCCTCATAGTCGGCCTCAGTTGATATTTTACGTCTTCACCAGTCCAGATTCATTGAGGGTTCGCCGGCATGCTTTTCAGGGAGCACCTGGTTAAACTCTGGAATTTGGACCTCTGGAGCTTTTCAGCAGGACAACCCAGCAGATCAGGCTGGCTCACTGTTGAAGATGGCTGGCTTGACTCTTGTGATTGAGTAGGTCCCCTTATGAAGCTTTTTTCCAAAGTTGCTTCAAACTTCTCCAAACTTCTGTAACTTCTTCCCGAAGTTCCATGTGAGGGTCCAAAGTGTCCAAAACACAATCTAAGGGTCTTGTATCTGCAAGATGGTCTTTAAAAGTTTGAGACCACAATTCCGACAATGCACCTGGACAAAACCATTACAAATCCACTGGATGCACTCCAGGCAGGGGATTCTAGTGGTGATGGTCCAGGTGAGCTCTGTTAACCTAAACCTTACATGGAGTCCACTCTTTTTTCCTCTTGAAGCAATGTACATCCAAAGGGATGTAGTTCCAGTTAATGCAACAGGTGCAGTCAGTCAGAATGTAGGGCCTTAGTTTCAAGCAGCAGATCTGGGAGGCTCTGCACCTCTCCCATATTTATTCAGTGGTCTCGGGGTCATGCAGGAGAGCACCCCTGTCCAATGAGGGGCAGAGCAACACCCCAGAGCGTGACCACTTCCTTCAAAGTGTGGCATAATCTCTCAGAAAACACTATTTCTCCAATATTCAGTTTGGCTAAAATGTCAGCAAGAAGAAGTTAAACCAACCTCCAGTATGGCTCATTTTCATAGCTCTCCTCCCCCTACCATCTGCAAATTCCTGCCTTAAGTCTGCCATCTTCCTGGGTCAGAAGGGCCAGTGGGTTGATGGACCTGGCATTGCCTGCATGTCCTATCCCCCTTTTAAGCTTCAAGCTTTACGACCCCCCCGCTCTGGCATTCCTGTATAGCAGAGCTCTCTCCACCAGATAGACTTTCCCTGGGGGATCCACTCTTCACCTCATCAAAGCAGTCTGGCTAATCCTGTTAACTCTGAACAATCGGGGAACAGGAAAGAAAGGCAGAATTTTGGCTTACAGACAGAAACGTCTTAAAAGTTCTTTTCTGTATACTAAAGGATAAAATCAACAACTGTGTATTGTGATTTAGCAATACCATTCTCCTAAGTCCTTGATTTAAATTTAATTTTATTCCCAGCGAAAGTTATGCTTTTCTAAACTATTGCAATGTTATCCTATGGGTCTAGGTATCTACAGTGGGGGCAATTAAATGTGCAATTTCTCCATCACCAGGGCATATAACACATCTTTTATAAAGGCCCTGCTTATAGATTCATAACCCCCCACCCCTGGGACTCCTAGGGACAATGTTAGGGGTTCTGAACATGCAAACATAGCATAGATCCTCACTCCACAGTGTTTCTAGCACCAACGTTGATTTAGGGAGGCACTTTACTACAATGGGGAAAGTAAAGTGTGCACTGTCTCTATCACCAGGGAACATAACACATCTTGTATGAGGTCACTCCTTATAATAGCATGAACCTCCACCCCGGGGGCACCTAGGGAAGATCCTGAGAGTACCTACAATGCCAAATTATTGTAGTATATCCCTTTCTAAGTTTCCCTGCCACCAAAGTCAAGTTTGGGCACAATTTACAATTAGAATCAGTGCTGCAACATAGGGCTGCTTTTAATATGCCCTCAGACTCTCAGCAGCGCACACATTCAAGTACAGAAGGGCCTGCTGGCCTGTAAACTACCATGCTTTACTATATACTAGGAACTTATAGGTAGTGTTAATCCCCCTGTCCCGTTATCTACTAGGGGCTCATAGGGTAGGTCATGCCAATTATAAGTGTACCCTAATATATAGTATACCCTCATGTATGTGTGTGTTTTCACCTTGTTTTCAACATAGCACTGGCCCTGGGCCTAGTTAGACAGAGCCCAGGGATAGTCTGAGTCAGTTACCACCAGTAACCAACTGCTGCATGACCACCAGTTTAGTTTTAGGTCAAGCTGCCTCATGGAAACCAGACATTTACACAGCATGATGCGTTCTTGACCACTGATGGAGATGACCACTGTCTCCTGATATTGCTGCACCTCTCAACTGCCTTTGACACAGTCAACCATCCCACCCTCATATGAACCCTTGAGTCTTGAATGGGATTTATCAGCAATGTCCTTCACTGGTTAACCTCCTGGATTTCTAACTGCCCTCAGTTTGTTCACATGAGCACCTCATGGTCACAAATGACCCCTATCATGTGTGGAGTTCTCCAGAGTCCCACACTGCCTCCAGTTATCTTCACCCTTTAGATGGAGCCGCTTGGAGCATTACAAAAAAAACCAATATGCTGATGATACACAGCTCTACTTCAAAGTCTGCCTGCTTCAGATATCCAGTGCCTCAAACACTGCTTGCATATTATCCAGACATGAGTGTTCATTGCCCACCTGAACTCAACCAAACCAAGACAGAATCCTGTTATATGCCAAGAACAATAAATATACGCTACCATCCTGGCTCAAGGACATGAACCTTGATGCCTTCGATCCCAATCTTTCACCAAATGCCACGTCACTTGGATTTACCCGGTACTCCATTCGCACTCTTAAGGGAAAAAAACTGAAAGAGGGCATGGTACCAGCTGTCTCTTTTAGTGTCAAACCATTTTGTCCAGAAAATGACCTCAGAACTGCTGTGCTCTTGCATCTGAATCTTGCTAATGCACTACTCTGTGTCCTCCCAGATTCCACTCTGGCACCCCTCATGGACATCCTACACACCAGAGCATTACTCAGCAGCTGGCTAAAGAAATGTGATCACATCACCCCCATCCTGATGGAACTCCCCTTGCTGACCCTCAACATATTCAAAACGAGCTGCATAATTTACTAATCTATCATCACCACTACCCTGACTTATTTTGCAGACATGCTCACCAGGACTGGTGTTTCTCGGAACACCTGCAGCAAAGACTCCATCAGACTGCAGACTAAGAAGTGTTAAACAACAAGACAGCAGTCCTTTTCCATCTATGCACCTAAGATTTGCCACAAAATGCCTATATCCACCAGGACTGAGCAAACCCTGCTAAAATTTTGGAAAGAGTTAAAGACTCGCCTCTTTAAAGGCCACTGTATCACAATGCATT
Source organism: Lissotriton vulgaris (assembly GCF_964263255.1). Taxonomy (NCBI): domain Eukaryota; kingdom Metazoa; phylum Chordata; class Amphibia; order Caudata; family Salamandridae; genus Lissotriton; species Lissotriton vulgaris. The sequence goes on from NC_141689.1 coordinate 913,506,654, forward strand.
AACGGTCCGCAACCCAGCTTCCTTTTCTCTTTCTGGTTGAATTAATTTATCATTTGCACAGCTCCACTGCCTTTTGGCTAGGATTTTGCTATAGAAATTATATATATATATCTATACTACTATAATAAAGTAAGAACTTTCAGGCTTTGAGGAGGGTAAACTCAGGAACCACTGTGCCAATCTACACACCCGATACACCGTTGAAATCATCAGGGTGTGTAGATGGTTATAGGCTATATAAATGTCAAAATAAAACGTTATTTACAATATTTATATTGTTTTAAAAAGTAGTCCCCCCCCAAAGCGCCTGCCGCGATGTGCATGCTCACGTCACCACGGGGAGGAGAGGCGTCCGAGGAGCGGCAGACATGGCGCGGGGGAGGAGCGGTGATGTGAGGCCAGCGGCGGTGGGAGCAGTGGAGAGGCGGACATGGCGCGGGGGAGGAGCGGCGGCGGACAGGCGGTGAGGAGCAGAGAGGCGAGGAGCGGTAAACTAAGAAGCGGCGGATCAGGTAAGCCTCCGGGGACAATGTCGGGGCAGGCGGGTGTCGGGCCGCGGTGAGGAGCAGAGAGGCGAGGAGCGGGGTCGGGGCAGGTGGGGGACGGGGTGGGCGGGGGCACGGGCTGCTGGGCAATGTCGGGGCAGGTGGGGGTAGGGGAAGCCTGAATGCTCCCTGACAAGGTCGGGACGGGCTGCTAGTGTATATACTTCCCAATAATCCCGACATTTTATCTGCTACCAAAAGTCCACAAGGACCCATTTAACCCCCCTGGGAGACCCATAATATCTGCGATTGGCAGTGCAACAGAGAATGTATCACGGTATACAGATTTCTTTTTGCAGGAATGGGTAAAGAGTTTGGACTCATATATCAGGGATACAACTGATTTTATTTGTAAATTGTCCCAATTGGAATGGAGAAGTGAGTACCTTTTGATGACATTAGACATTTGCTCCCTGTATACTTCGATTAGGCATTCTGATGGGTTGAAGGCTGCACAATTTTACCTTGACAAGCGCCCCCCACAACATGCAAACCATACTAGAATGCTCATGGGAATGCTGATCACCTGCCTAGAGCAGAATTTCTTCACATTTGATGGCCAGATTTACCAGCAACTAAGGGGTGTGGCCATGGGATCCTGCTTCTCCCCCAGCTTCGCGTGTCTACACATGGGGCTGTGGGAGGAGCAGGTTCTCATGGGGCAGCACAGAAATACGGCCGAGCAACACATTGTTCTCTATCTGAGATACATTGACGATCTCTTCCTCATATGGAGGGGCTCTCAAGATAGTGCAATGGCCTTTATTGATAAGTTAAATGTGAACGAACTGAACTTACAATTCACCTCATCCATCAGTGATGTTTCTGTGAACTTTCTTGATGTTGAGGTATATGTTGAGCACGGACTTATTCAAACCAAACTGCACAGAAAAATAACAGCAGGTAACACCGTGCTGCACGCCTCCAGTAACCACCCCTGCCACCTTATTCGTAGCATCCCCTACGGGGAAATGCTACGCCTCAAGAGAATCTGTAGCACTGAAAGAGAATGCACTCTTGCACAGAGCCTTAGCAAGAAACGATTCCTAGAGAGGGGGTATGGCAACAATATTGTTGATGAAGCAATTAAAAAAACTACTAAGTTCACAAGACAGCAAACTCTAGAACATCATCCAGTCTCTATTACAGAGCAAGGTGAAACACAATGTAGGGCCATTATCACCTACAGTCAGCAGCACGCCGAAATCCGCAGAATATTCACAAGAAATTGGAATCTAATACAAGGGGATCCTGTTATAGGCGGGTTGGTTAAAGGGAGACCTGAAATTACCTTTAGAAAGTCACCCTCACTAGGCAGTGCCCTGGTTAGTAACACTCTTGAGGTCCCAAAGAAATGGTGGGAGAAAATTACAGGTTTTAAGAAATGTCAAACTTGCAAGGCCTGTAAGCATGCAATAAATAAAACCCACTATCAAAGTCCTTTTCAGGATAAGCCTACTAAGATAAAACAAAAGTTAGGGTGCAAAACTGAATTTGTAGTCTACATTTTGTTATGTCCATGTGGTCTACAGTATGTCGGCAGCACTCGGCTGCCGGCACACAAACGCATCCTACAACATCTGAGAGCCATCACGGGGAAGGACCAATCCTATCCTGTTGCCAGACACTTTGAAAGTTTACACAACAGTAATCCAGACCTTTTACAGTATTACCTGATAGATTCAGTCCTGCCCCTCAAACGAGGAGGGGACAGAGATGGCAAGTTGCGCCTCCTGGAAACGCGCTATATATTAGAGCTTAATAGCAAACAGCCAGGAGGGCTCAACAGTAGTGAGGACCTCTACACATGCTTATGAAACAACATCAAGGGTCCACTACTAGTTGTGATACATGTATGCATATCTTAAATACTGATTCGATAACCTGAAAATTCAATATTTTGTCTATTATGATTTTGTTGATTTTTGACACTAGCACTTTATACACTATTTAAAATAACCCTATAGGAGTTTCCATATATTTTGTGCATTGTTCATACTTCTTATTATGGATGACTGATAGATATTATTTGCTCACTTTGGGCATGATCACAAATCACAGTGTAATGTTTACATCCAATCTTTCCCTGACTTGTGTGCAATACCAACTTAATAATGAATTCCATACTGGCTTTTAGACAACACAATTTTATTGTTATAAATGCAATGGTTTTTATAACAGTTTTCCTTTTTTTAAATTAATTTTTTAAGGAAATTAACAATATTTATGCTATGTATATATATTAACTTCATATTTATGACGTGTATATATATTTATGTCTTTTAAGAAAAACTACTTTTTCTAGATATAGACTGCATTATATTTATATTTATGTGTTTGCGTATTTTGCACATCAATATGACCTTCGCACTATAATTTAGTGTGGGAAGCAGGGATCCTTTTGAATGTTTCAAAATAGGGCACTATGCCCAACATTACTTCCTGTATTTCTACTGTGACTTTAAGAATGTATGACTGTGCACTGGTCACATGATCACCCAAACTATATATGTCACCTCCTATTTTCCTTGCATGACATGTGATCAAGCCTCGGCTGAGGCGAAACGCGTCATGACGACTGGTGGGCTGCACATTCACAATAAATTGCACTGAAACTGGAAAACGCGCTTATCTGGTGGCTTTATTCTCCTTTTCCGAGTTGGTCTGTATGCATCGTTTGAACTCTGGAAACTCGTAGAAAATATATATATATATATATATATATATATATATATATATATATATATATATATATATATATATATATATATATATATATATATTACCTACTGGCGGTCGCCAGTAGGTATATATAGTTAGGATTTTTTCTCTATGGGATTTTTGAAAATTCTATGTCTAATAACTTTGGCGTTTGTGGACGGAATTGGCTGAAATTTTCAGGAAAATTGAACATTTTGTTTCTGAGCAGCCCCTGCCAATTTGGGGGGGGGGTTTCATCAAGGGGGGGCCGAGAAAAAAGGGGGGTCCCAAAACGCGATTTTCCCATGTTAATCGGTTGGCCTCACTTTTAGCTCTAACGGCTGAATGGATTTGCACGAAACTTGGCAAAATTGTAGGGACTGTTAGCCCGATGTGCCTTTGCTAGGTCTCAATATATGTGCTCCAGTGGATTTTGAGTAATTTAGGTTCAAAAAAAGATATATATCTGGGCGGAGCCTAACCACACATCTGATCTGATTGGCTGTCAGCACTTCATCCAAGAAGTGTTGGCAGCCATCTTGGGACCAATATACATTAAAAGCACCTCATTAAAAAAGCATTGTAGTTAATAGAGGGTTTTAGGACTTTAGTTACATTATAAATCATTTGTTGATGGTACCATACTCGTTTTAGGAATTGTGGTCGGTTCTAAGGTGATTTTACCATGTGAAAAAACCTTCTGCTGTGATATCATGAATATTGTTTGAAAGAAAACTAATATCTCATGATTTTCCCACAGTGGTTTGGAAGGGGATCTATAAGCTAAACTGAAAGCATATTTTCTGTAAATTCACATTATCTTTCTCAGTCATGTGAAAATGAAGTCTGACATTCTCAGTAAAACATGTACATCCAGCAAGGACAGAGACTGTCAGTTGATTCCTTTGTGTTCTACTGCAGCCTCCTAGAGTGTTCTAAAGAACAACTAGATGCAGTCTCCCAAAATGGCCACCAGAGACAAAAGAGCCCAAATGTAGCCCAAATATCACCCAGATGTAGCCCAAGTATAGCCCAATGACAGAATGTCCCAGAGTGTTCTAAAGAACAACTAGAGCGCTAACAGTCCTACTTATTACAAAGGTATAGCACACCTGAAGCCATCTTGATTGGAATAAAGTGGTAACTCTTAAAACATTTAATTTAAAAAGAAACAACATGAGGGGGTATATTTTGCCATAGAAAGTATGATTAGTGCTGCAGAATGAAAAATTAGGGCACATTTTGAGTGACTTCTCAAATCCTTTTCTATTTCATTAAAACATTCTGACATGCAGTCTCCCAAGATGGCCACCAGAGACAAAAGAGCCCAAATGTAGCCCAAATATCACCCAGATGTAGCCCAAGTATAGCCCAATGACAGAATGTCCCAGAGTGTTCTAAAGAACAACTAGAGCGCTAACAGTCCTACTTATTACAAAGGTATAGCACACCTGGAGCCATCGTGATGGGAATAAAGTGGTAACTCTTAAAACATTTAATTTAAAAAGGAACAAAATGAGGGGGTATATTATGCAATAGAAGGTATTATTAGTGCTGCAGAAAGAAAAATTAGGGCACATTTTGAGTGACTTTTCAAATCCTCTTCTATTTCATTAAAACATTCTGACATGCAGTCTCCCAAAATGGCCACCAGAGACAAAAGAGCCCAAATGTAGCCCAAATATCACCCAGATGTAGCCCAAGTATAGCCCAATGACAGAATGTCCCAGAGTGTTCTAAAGAACAACTAGAGCGCTAACAGTCCTACTTATTACAAAGGTATGGCACACCTGAAGCCATCTTGATTGGAATAAAGTGGTAACTCTTAAAACATTTAATTTAAAAAGGAACAAAATGAGGGTGTATATTTTGCCATATGAATTATGATTAGTGCTGCAGAAAGAAAAATTAGGGCACATTTTGAGTGACTTCTCAAACCCTCTTCAATTTCATTAAAACATTCTGACATACAGTCTCCCAAGATGGCCACCAGAGACAAAAGAGCCTAAATGTAGCCCAAATATCACCCAGATGTACCCCAAGTATAGCCCAATGACAGAATGTCCCAGAGTGTTCTAAAGAACAACTAGAGCGCTAACAGTCTTACTTATGACAAAAGTATGGCACACCAGAAGCCATCTTGATTGGAATGAAGTGGTAAGTCTGAAAACACTCAATTTAAAAAGGAACAACATGAGGGGGTTAATTTTGCCATAGAAAGTATGATTAGTGCTTCAGAAAGAAAAATTAGGGATCATTTTGAGTGACTTCTCAAATCCTCTTCTATTTCATTAAAAGAATTCTGACATGCAGACTGAAACATGCACTTTGAATACCAGCAGCAGACGTCCCTGGTGAGCAGTAGCTTTACTACAGTGATCTAATGTGCAACTAGAGTGCTAACATTCAGAATTTATGGCAAATGTGTGACACATCTGAATGCCTTCTTGATGGAACCAAAGTAAACAAGCATTGAAAATGCAATAGATCTCGCCCTCGTTTAAGTTAAAGCCATTCTGTTTGTAATGAGGTGGCTTTTTAGCTTTGCTTTTATTAGTGTTTTTTCAACTTTCATGTAAATAACATGCATCTGTATGCATATAAGTATATGTATGCATGCATTTATGTTTGTATTTATATAGATATACAGATGATATATGTTTATATATGTATGTATATATATATATTCACTGAAAAAACCATAGGCTATAGACCATATATAGTTAGGAATTAGCATTTATAAAACCTTGAAAATTCACTGAAAAAACCATAGGTTATAGACCATATATAGTTAGGAATTAGCATTTACAAAACCTTGAAAATTCACTGAAAAAACCATAGGTTATAGGCCATATATAGTTAGGAATTCACATTTACAAAACCTTATTTTACTCACACAAAACCATTGAAATTCCATATATAGTTAGTTGCACTAACTATATATCGCGCACCCGCAATCCACTGCTGATGATGTCACATATTACATCATTCATGACATGGTCAGTGACATCACTGATGACATCACTGATGACAACATCCAGTGACTGTATGTTTCTGTAAAGTTAAAATATGTCTTACATATTGAAGAATGAGTGGATGTATAAGTGTCTGGATGAAGGATTTAGTAGGTGCATGACTGACTGTATGAGTGAGTGATTAAATGTGTCTCACTGAGTGCATGGGTTAGTGACTAAACTGTCTTAATTTGTGCATCATTATGTCTTTTGTTCTGTAAACTGTTGCATGTGTTGATAAGTAGCTATATGAGTAACTATATGGGTTATTGATTGGTTGCCCAAGTATTTGTATGGGAGACTGAGTGTGTGTGGGTGGCTGGGAGGTGTATGACTCTGTGCATAGATGTGTGAGCAGTTGATTCACTAGATGTATGGTTTCAAAAGTGCATGCGAAAACAGCTGTATGGGCGGTTGACTGTGTGCATGAGTGTATTGGTGAGTGAATGGGTATCTCAGTGCTACATGTCAAAGTAAGTACATATGTAAAACACAGTACATGTGAGAGTTGACATATATAAATAACTGTGCATAAGAGCCAGTGAATGTGTGAGTGGCTGTATGGATCATTGTGAACTTGTATCAGGGATTGTATAAGAGAGTAAATATGTGTTAGTATATGTTTGAATAAGTAAAGTTTGTATAACTGTATAGTTGAGGAAATGGAGGTGTGATTGATTCTTTGCATGACTGACTAGGTGTGTGAGTAACTCCATGGATGAGTGACAGTCTGTGAGTGTCTGTTTACACTGATTGTATCTAAGGTTATATTAGAGTCTGAAGAGGTTCATCGTATTATCACATGAATGATATCATCAGTGATGTGATCAGTAATGTCAAATGAGATGTCATCAGTGATGTCATCAGTGATGTCATTTGAGATGTCATCAGTGATGTCATTTGAGATGTCATCAGTGATGTCATCAGTAATGTCACTGACCATGTCATGAATGATGTAATATGTGACATCATCAGCAGTGGATTGCGAGTGCAACTAACTATATATGGAATTTCAATGGTTTTGTGTGAGTAAAATAAGGTTTTGTAAATGCGAATTCCTAACTATATATGGTCTATAACCTATGGTTTTTTCAGTGAATATATATATATATATATATATATATATATAACCAACTCATGGACAAGCTCAGTAAAAACCAGGACATAGTAATCAATACATCAGATAAAGGAGGCAACATTGTTATTTGGCCCAAAAAGGATTATATGTTAGAAGCATCCAGACAACTGAGCGATAAAAATTGCTACACAATCAGCAGCGGATTGGAATATAAGAGAGCGCGAGATACCCTAAAACGCATGCTACTATCCTACAAACGAGAACAGTTGATTTCAGCGGATGAATATGGATTTCTACATGTGGACAACCCTGTGATGCCTCACTTATATCTCATTCCCAAAATCCACAAAATGCGCCATCCAACTCCAGGCAGACCAATCATCTCTGCAATTGGAAGTGTGGGGGAAAATGTTTCCCGCTATATTGATTACTTTTTACAAGGACATGTCAAAGGTCTGGCCAGCTACATTAAGGACACGGGCGATTTTCTATCCAAACTCAGTACGATCCAATGGCAAGCAGGGTGGTGCATTATCACATTGGATATTGAATCCCTATATACTTGCATTGAACACAGCAAGGGGATTGAGGCAACGAAACATTTTTTGGGACAGAAAACATGTGAGTACTATGGTCACAACAAAATGCTCAGTGATCTAGTAAGCTGGTGTCTAAATAACAATTTCTTTATGTATGGTAAAGACATTTGGAGGCAGACCAGGGGTGTCGCCATGGGTTCCTGCTTCTCCCCCAGCTACGCGTGTTTACACGTGGGCTGGTGGGAGGAGCGGGACCTTGTGGCCACACCGGGTTTTAATAATGTCCAGTACTGGATGAGATTCATTGATGATGTCTTTTGTATATATAATGGCGACATTACAAGCGCACAACAGTTTGTCAATGCTCTCAACACCAACTCCAGTAATCTTTTCTTCACATCTAATATCAGCAGGGATTCAGCACAATTTTTAGATGTCCAGGTAGACATTAGGGAAAACAACATTGTAACATCATTACACCGGAAACCCACCGCTGGCAACAGCATTTTACATGCCAGCAGTGGTCACCCCAAGCATGTAATTGAAAGTATCCCCTTAGGGGAACTTCTAAGACTGAAACGAATCTGCAATAGTGAAGAAAGATTTGAGGAAGGAGCAAAAGCTATGTTGGAGAGATTGAGGGCCAGGGGCTATAAGGAACTAACACTTTCCAAAGCTCTAACTAAAGCAAAAGAAAGATCTAGAGAGTCCCTTCTTTCACCCAAACTCGTGGACAATGAGAAAACAGAGTCAGTGCCAAGATTGATCATTGCTTATAGCCGGCAACAGAGACAAATCAGGGCAATCATCAATAGGCATTGGCCTATTTTAAAAACTGATGGAGTTTTGAATCCCAGGGTCTCTGATAAACCGGTGGTCACCTTCAAAAGAGCATACAGCATGCACAGCAAATTGGTCAGATCCAGCCCGGAGCTAGTCAGTGGCAGTGACTGGCTCACCAAAAAGGGCTTTTTTAAGTGCAGCTCATGTCGCGCTTGTAAATTTGGGCAAAACACTACCCATTACGACAATCCTTTTTCAGGCGCAAAGGTGGCAATTAGGGGCAATTACAATTGCCGCACGGAGTTTGCTGTATATGTCCTGACATGCACCTGTGGCCTGAGCTATGTAGGTAGCACAAAGGCACAGGTGCATGTGAGGATATTGCAGCATCTCCGGGCAATAGTCAATCATGACTCCACATACCCTGTGGCACGTCATTTCGACATGGTTCATGCCAGGGATCTGGCATGTCTTAAATACTATGTCATTGATGCGGTTCCAATTCTGAAACGAGGAGGAGACAGGGACAAAATCCTCAGAAGATTGGAGACCAAATATATTGTGATGCTGGATAGCAAACAGCCCAATGGACTCAACGCTACTGAGGATTTACACAATTTTTTGTAAATATGGGCAGTTCCATTAGATAAACAATTTTCTGTTCTTCACTCCCCAATACATCCAAATGGAGGAAGTATTCCTGTGTATCAAGTCTTGAACCAGAGTGGCAGCTTATAAATCCATTGGAATGTATTCATATATTCCAATGGGAGACAGCCCATAGAGCGTCTGTTTTGTACAGGCCTATCAATCAATGAAAGTTTACATACAATGTATATATTGCCAACTAGTGAAAAGTTACATATACTGTATATACATGAGTTAAAGTTATTCTGTCACTACCAGCAAAACTCCTTTTCCTAAGTTTTTTCTTTCCGGACTAGCACAGAACATGTAATTATCTCCCTTTTTCATTTAGTCAATTTCTAAATTCAATGCACACCCATCCGCACATCACAAGCACTTTTTGGAGGTGATTTTATCACATCATATGTACATATTTAGGCACTTATAGTTTTTGTAAATATTTGTACATAGGTCTTAATATTTATGATAATGTAAATTCATGAAGGGTGAATTTTAATAAATATTGTAGACTTCAGCTCATGGGCAATACACAATTTAGCTGTCACGTATATATAACATCACATGAATTATAGGTCTTAATTTTCATAATTTTTGATACTGAGATACATGTGTATAAATCTAGGTTTATGCATTTTTAGAATTATTGCATTCAAGCAGTGATTTTTTCAGTAGTTGACATATTTAATAACTCGCTAGTCGGGTGTTTCTGCATTCAAGCAGTCATGATACTATAAAGACTTTTATAGATTGTTGTGCCAAAAACATTTATTGGGAATAAGACCAGGTCCATAATTATATTTATGAACCCTTTTGTTCTTTGTAATTATTACGACTGAATTTTTGATGAATGGGTTAAATGCAAATTCTGTATATATTGTATTGCACTTTATATGCTCCAAATAGTTTATTTGAATTAGCCTCATCTTGATGTATGATTTTAATGTAATTTCAGTCACTTATAGTTACATATATTCCCCGCGTTTTTATTTTTGCGCTCATTTCTATTTCCATGTATTGATCATGTGACACACAAAGGAGGTGTGGCCCCTAGGAAGGGTCAAGGGAAAAAAGCATATAAATTAAATGGCAGACTGTTTACAAGGTGTGTGAACAAGAGTACGTGGTACTCGAAACGCGTCACGTGAAGGGTCGTGAATAAAAAAGATCATCCTGCCTGAAAACGTGGGGTCTGCCTTCTTCTTTCGCCGCGCTGCGCTGTTGGCGTGGAGGTTCGAGGATTGTGCTACATATATATATATATATATATATATATATATATATATATATATATATATATATATATATATATATATATATATATATATATATATATATATATATATATATATATATATATTACCTACTGGCGATAGCCAGTAGGTATATATAGTTAGGACCTAGTTACCATAGGAGATTCCGAACATTCTATTGGAAATAACTTTGGCGCCGATTGAGGGATCTGCCTGTAATGTTCCTTAAATTTGTCTCGCTGCGCTCCGCTCCTTCCCTGAAAGTTTCGGGGGGATTCATCAAGCGGGGGGCGAGAAAAAAGGGGGTTCCCAAAACGTGTTTTCCCCATGTTAATTTTCATAGGGACATTCTGACAAGGCTACAGCTCAAAGGGCTGAACGGAATTACACCAGATTTGGCAAAATGGTAGGGACTGGTATGCAGCAGTGCCTTTTGCATGTTTGGTGAAAATCCCTCCAGTAGTTCTTGAGAAAAGTGAATTTGAAATTTTTCAAATGGCATTTTCTATGGGACCTTTAGACATGGCTACAGCCCGAACGGCTGAACGGAATTACACCAAACTTGGCAGAATGGTAGGGCCTGGTATGCAGATGTGCCTTTGCTACGTTTGGTGAAAATCCCTCCAGTAGTTCTTGAGAAAATTGAATTTGGCATTTTTCATACTGAATTTTCTATGGGACCTTCAGACATGGCTACAGCCCGAACGGCTGAAGGGAATTACACCAAACTTGGCAAAATGGTAGGGACAGGTATGCAATAGTGCCTTTTCTATATTTGGTGAAAATCCCTACAGTAGTTGTTGAGAAAATTGAATTTGAGCAAATTATATATCTATGTGGGCTCACCGTACGCGTACGGTACGCGTACCATACGCGTACGTGCGTGTAACCTTACGTGCGCGAACTAGTTTCTGATTGGCTGGCAGTCGACTGGCAACATTACAAACTGTCCAAACCAGGAAGTGTTGGCCACCATCTTGTTTTTCAGGAGAACTGAGCCCAAAACAAGAGTGGAAAACATAAAAAGGGGGCAGGGTAGAGACCCCCCAACCCTCTAGCCCTTCTCAGGGGGTCCCAAAAAGAGCCACAAGGGCAAAAAAAAAATAATTGAAAAAATTGCGGGGTACGTGCACCGTCCGCATACCCCGCGATTTAAAAAAAATTTTTTTTTTGCTTTGGTGGTCCTTCTGGGACCCCCTGAGAAGGGCTAGGGGGTCTGGGGGTCTCAACCCTGCCCCCTTTTTGTGTTTTCCACTCTTGTTTTGTGCTCTCTTGTGCCTCACTTCTCCTGAGAAACAAGATGGCTGCTCAGGTGGTCCCAGACGGATAATAACATATATAAACGTTATCCGCTAATAGAATTAGCATTTACAAAACCTTTGAAATTTATTGAAAAAAATATAGGTTTCACGCCTGATATAGTTAGGAATTAGCATTTAAAAAACCTTGCAAATTCACTGAAAAAAAAAACCATAGGCTTCAAGCCTTCTATAGTTAGGAATTAGCATTTAAAAAACCTTGCAAATTCACTTAAAAAAACCATAGGTTTCAGGCCTTATATAGTTAGGAATTCGCATTTAAAAAACCTTCCAAATTCATTTAAAAAACCATAGGTTTCAGGCCTTATATAGTTAGGAATTAGCATTTTAAAAACCTTGCAAATTCACTTAAAAACCATAGGTTTTAGGCCTTATATAGTTAGGAATTAGCATTTGAAAAACCATTGACATTGCTCCTATATAGTTAGTTGTACTAACTATATTTTGCGCACCCGCAATCCACTGCTGATGATGTCACATATTACATCATTCATGACATGGTCAGTGACATCACTGATGACATCAATGATGACATCTCAAATGACATCACTGATGACATCACTGATGACATCGCATATATATATATATATATATATATATATATATATATATATATATATATATATGGTCTCCTTCTGAACCAAATTTGCCAAATTTGGTATAATTCCGTTCAGCAGTTCGGGCTGTAGCCAGTTCCAATTTTTCCTATGGAAATTAACATGGGAAAATGTGTTTTGGGACCCCCCTATTTTCTGCCCCCCCCATTGACAAATCCCCCGGAAACTTTAAAGACAGGAGCTGACCGGAGCAGGCCATTAGTTTTGAAAATTTTGCGAAGATTCGTCAAACGACGCCAAAGATATTGGCAAGAGAAAATAATGCTATTTGAATAGAAACAAGGTCCTAACTATAACTACCTACTGGCGACCCCCAGTAGGTAATATATATATATATATATATATATATACACACATATATACATATATATTTACACCAAAGTGATTCCAGCTTAAAGACCACTCCTAGCCGGTGCAGGCAAAGCGGGTGGAATCTAGCTCGTAACTTAATCCAATAACCAAAGAAGATGCTGTACTCCAGGGATATATATTTCAAAGGGTTTTATTCACATCACTTACACCAATGCGTTTCGACACAAGGTCTTCAACACGGTTGGTTAAGTCCAATCTTGATAGCCATTATAGACTGTTATCCCAATTAGCCCATAATTATGCATTCTAGTAAAACAGTAAAAGGTACATTGATTGATAACCTATGCTATTCAATTGAATGAAGACTCTCGGGTATTGGTAATTTATAAGGCAGACCAAAATTCTCCAGCTGAGTAACTTAATATAAAAAAAATCCCTGTACGTAGACCTTGTGTCAAAATGCATTGGTGTTAGTGGTGTTTATAAAAACCTTTGGAATATATATCGCTGGAGAACGGCATCTTCTTTGGTTATAGTATATATATCTTCACTGAAGAAAAATAAGATTAAATTAATGTTATAGTTAGGAGAAATGTTCAGTAACAATGTAACATTTTGAACTGACCCTACTCCAACACAGGCTAAATGTTTCTCATTTAATGTGCACACAAAACAAACAGAATACCTGACCAAGCACATGTGGGAGATGCAACTATTTTGATGACAGTATAATGGTAGCATCAAACTAGAAGAATGGAAATATAAAATATAATCCTATACAGGTACCCAGTCAAATGTCAATACTGTCTTCAGGAATCATAAAATAATAGATTTGGACTTGGGTTCACTGTAACTAAATCAGCACTTCACGCTCTGTTTAATTTAGTTTTTTCAATCATTTTTTGCTTTTTCTCTAATCATTGGAGCTGAAAACAATGCATTACGTTCATCCCTTGTGCAAAGGCATGCTCTACACTTTTAATACATGAATACGTACATGGGCACCTGGCTGACACTGAAAAAAATAAAATATAGGTATAAACACTGCATTCTACTAAATAAAATGAAATTGACGATCCGCAACACAGTGCTTGTCGAAGTGTGTACCTTTTTGAATTTTGAATGACATTACAGGAACACATTTTAGATTCATGCCAGGATTTCCTTTGCAGCGATAGACAAGTATCAAAGTCTGCTGCTGTTAGCATACCAATTTGACAAACAGACTCTCAGGCACCTGTCACAAAAACACAAAATCCCTCAGATGGCGACTACCGAGATGCTGCCTGGAGCAAATTGCATTTTTTAAAGTAGATTTCATGTGATCATTCACATAAAGATATGCCAGCTACACTGTATCTTAGAAGGGGTGCACCCCCAAGGGGAGAACAACAACACTCCAGGTTTCGTTTCTTTTTATTCAGAAAAAAGCAATGTTGGGCTATGATATTCTGTCCTTTCAATGTTTACTTATTAAAGTGTTCTAGCACTGAAATAGGAAACCTGCCAACTTGGAAACATCTGTGTGAAAAAGGAGGTGGAGTCTCTGAGAGGGTGGGTTTGGAGAAGGGGTGGGGCTCTCACTCCATCAGAGGAATGAGGGACATTGAAGGGTGTAGGGTCTGTAGAGGGCTGGACTTTCCTATCTGGACCAAAAGCACAAAATACATCCGAGGCCACCTCCCATGTGAGTCCTGGAGGATGCAAAATCTGTAATGGATTTCAAAAGTGTAGAGTCTGTGCATACTCCCATGAAATCTACCCTGAGAAAGGGTTGACAGCTCACATGGTGCTCACAGTGTAATTTTAGGTTTTAACTAGATGATCGTGCCAAGAGAGCTCATATCATGTGATTGTGAGTTGGTATGTTTAGCACTCACATGGATTTTCTGCTCTGTAAGCATGAATTGTAGCAAAATATGTTTTATGGCATGGGCAAAGTGGGCAATTGCCCAGGGCCCGACCTTCCAAGGGGACCCCTGTTAAAGTGATCTTTCTATTTGAACTCTGTCTATTCTACGTTTCGCTCTTTTTAAACCTCTCTCCCTATGCCTACCTCTACACCTGGCCAAGTTTCTCTTTACCAGTGTCATCCTAAAGATTGTTGAATTCCTGGGCAATACATACTTCAACTGTTGTGACCTTGTTAAAGTTTTACAAATAATTTAGTATTGTTTGGCATCATTTAGGGCATGAATTATCAGGAAATGGGTAGCAAAATGTTAATTTGGACATACTTAAGTTCAATGTCAGGGCACCTATTGTTTAGCCAGTTGTATAACCTCTCAAGTTGTTCGTAGGTACCCTTCTGTTGTGTAGTTCCTATAACAACTTGTACAGGATAACATAGACTCTAGGACTGGTATCAGACTGATTCTTAACACCCTCTCCGGATATGTTGGGCTTCTGCATCAGCTAGTTCACAGTGCCAATAGAATCTCCTCTACCCAGGAGCGAATAGTTCTTGGCAACCATCAATCATGACAACCCTGATCCTTCATAATCGTAGAAACAATATACTACCTTTCGCTCAATCACTTGTGCTTACTAAGACTGTCTCAGAGAGATACACAGAATAAACAGTCTGGGCATTTTCAATAAGTTTGTATTGAACAGTTGTTATTCTGGTGTAAAATAGATGAGCTGCAACAACCATCAGACAGTAACAAAGATAAATGATTAGAAGCGCTATGAAATTAAAAGGATAATAGAGTTCTACCATCTTGCGAGAATCATGAATGCATACGAGTATATTAAATACATGACAATAAAAATGCGCACTCCTAAGGTGAATCCTTAACTAGATGTACCTAAGTGTACCTAGCATGTGTGTAGGTGTTAAGCCAAGAATCCCTCTAGGATAGAGTCAACCCCATTACCTTAAGTGAGAGACTGTGGGACTCCATCTTGGTCCCGGGTTGGATACCCCGCGAGGGATGTTAGACAACTGTGAGCTGGAGTGTCTGCATGCAGAGAGCTCAGCGTCTCGCGTCAGTGTGCCAGCTGGGAAATCCTGATTTCCTTTGACTATCTTAGCAAGATATGATGTATATAAACCCATAGGTCTCCTCGGGGATTCCACCTTGCTGTATTACTTTGTTGGACTTCGGATGATGTCGAGAATGAACTTTGTACATAGATATTATACAAGAGATGTTAGCCCTGCTGTGCTTCCAAGAATCCTCATGCATAATGTATGAGGTTTTTACCAGGGAAAATCCCGCGTTCTGAATGCAGTGTCATAGCTAGGTAAAAGGTCAATCCCTAAGAACCGTTATGTATGTAATGTAGGCTAGAATATAGGTGAAGGCTTAAGATGTTACCTGCGCATATATTAGGTTACCTATATGGAATATAACACTTCTACAGGCACCAGTCATCAATATATCTGAACCATTGAATTATATGGTTGGAATAAGGATTATTGTTGGTGATGTGTTTCTCTTCATACTGTGCCATGTATAATACTGCCATTTCCGGTGCAAATTGACACCCCAAGGCCGTCCCTTTGGTTTGGAATTTGAACTCATTTTCAAACATAAATTCTTGTACTTTCAGTGCCAATTCTGCCAGTTTAAGTATGAATGAAGTGGGCACTTGATGTGGTCTTGGGTGGGCATCCAGATAAATCGCCATTGCTTCTAGGCCATCGTTCTGGGGAATTTGAGTATAGAGTGAAACAACTTTGAACGTCACCAGCCAATGATCATCCAGCTACCATTGGTGCCCATCATTTTTGTTAATAAAATCCATTGTATCTCTCAGGTATGATGGTACTTCCAAGAGGAACGGTTTAAGAAAGATGTCTACATATTGTGAAATAGGCTCCAAACTAAGCCGAATCACATCTGGACACTATCGGGCGGCCAGGTGGATTTTGAGGATCTTTATGAAGTTTAGGCAGGAAGTATATTACAGGGATCCTGGGGTGTGTTTTGACTAGATAGGCAAAGTCCTTTGGGCCTAAAATATCATTATCAAAGCCTTCCTGCAAAACCTGGTGAATCTCTCTCTGGTCATATGATACCCGTTGATACCAGTTCCTATTGTCCAAGTGCTTTTTTCCTTCTGCAATGTAACTGTCTCTGGACATAACAACAACCGCACCTCCCTTGTCTGCTTGCTTCATAACAAGAGATTGATCATTTCCCAAATCCTGTATCGCTTTTTGTCGGTCTCTGGTGATGTCACTTCTGTAATATTGTATTTTATTTGCTATTGGCAGGATAGAAGACATCACTAAATGTTCGAACATTACAAATTCTTTCGGAATTGAATAGGGAGGGGGGCAAATTATAGATTTGAGTTAGAGGCCAGATGGTTCAACTTGGGCATTGTCTTCTTTGTTATGAACAATTTCCTAAAATATTCAAGTGCCTCAATTCTGAGTTTTGCAAAATCTGTGGGCTTCTTGGGTACAAAAGACAGGCCTAATTCTAGAACCTTTTCTTCATCCATAGTTACGGATTTTAAAGATAAATTGACAATTCCTGGGATACTTAGTTCCTGAAGTATTGGCGCCTCGTCTGCATTTCCCATGGTCGGGTTTTGAAACTGACTCGATTTTGTTGTTGGCCTTTCTCTAAAAAAGAGTTTTGTCTATTAAGGTTCAAATTGGTGGACTACTACTTTGGTCGGAGTCACCTGCCGATTCAGATGAAGATGTGTCTGAAAATGTCAAAAATCGATTTTTGGATCTTCCTTGATAATTTACCGGTGCTCGCTTGATTCCGTTCTTGTATAATGGTCTTCTTTTAAAAACGGATAGACAGATTCAAAGTTAGAAGTCTTTTTATCTTTCTCAAACTTATTGATATTCAAATTGATGGTGTGATCCTTGAAAGTGGTGATTTCCTTGTCTATTTTTTCAAGCAGTGTTTTGGCCTCTGCAACTGTTTGATTTTCCTTGATTTTTGTTCTAATGCTGTGGTCTCATCCAGCTGTTTTTGATATATTCTTTGGGCAGTTTCGATGGTATGGACTACAAGGTCTCTGCTGCACATTGTCATAATAAAACAGAATCCTTTTTTATATTCTGGAACATCCATGAAGATTACTAGAATGTTTTTAACTACATGTTCGAACATTACAAATTCTTTCGGTATTGAATAGGGAGGGGGGCAAATTATAGTTTTGAGTTATAGGCCAGATGGTTCAACTTGGGCGTTGTCTTCTTTGTTATGAAAAATTTCTTAAAATATTCAAGAGCCTCAGTTCTGAGTTTTGTAAAATCTGTGGGTTTCTTGGGTACAAAAGACAGGCCTAATTCTAGAACTTTTTCTTCATCCATAGTTACGGATTTTAAAGATAAATTGACAATTCCTGGGTTACTTAGTTCCTGAAGTATTGGCGCCTCGTCTGCATTTCCCATGGTCGGGTTTTGAAACTGACTCGATTTTGTTGTTGGCCTTTCTCTAAAAAAGAGTTTTGTCTATTAAGGTTCAAATTGGTGGACTACTACTTTGGTCGGAGTCACCTGCCGATTCAGATGAAGATGTGTCTGAAAATGTCAAAAAACGATTTTTGGATCTTCCTTGATAATTCACCGGTGCTCGCTTGATTCCGTTCTTGTATAATAGTCTTCTTTTAAAAACGGATAGACCGATTCAATGTTAGAAGTCTTTTTTTCTTTCTCAAACTTATTGATCTTTGAATTGATGGTGTGATCCTTGAAAGTGGTGATTTCCTTGTCTATTTTTTCAAGCAGTGTTTTGGCCTCTGCAACTGTTTGATTTTCCTTGACTTTTGTTCTAATGCTGTGGTCTCATCCAGCTGTTTTTGATATATTCTTTGGGCAGTTTCGATGGTATGGACTACAAGATCTCTATGCACATTGTCATAATGAAACGGAATACTTTTTTATATTCTGGAACATCCATGAAGATTACTAGAATGTTTTTAACTTGAAGGCCCCACGGAATTGTCCCCGCTTTCAAATGTTCGAGTAGTATGTGTCCGTGGAGTTCCCGTTGGATTTGTTTCTTTTTCAATCTTGTGAGATTATCGGCTTCATTTTGTTGTTTTGCTAATAGGATCTCTTTGTCACTTACTTTACTTGTGGCCTATGACCCTCGCAAGTACGTGACTTGCTCCAAATGTCTTATAAATCGGGGGGTTTTGGCCCTTAAAGACAACTACCTTGGGCCTCTAACATCTGTAAACACAATATAACATGAGGTAGTTGGGAAATTCAAATTAGTTTTTACTTATACTTGAGGAACATCATACTTAATAAACATGGCCTAAACATTATTTCAATAGTTTTTGAAACACTTTGTCATCATTTTTAAACATTTAATGCAATGCAGGAAAAGAGAATCCACATTCAATAAGATATACAGTGAATAATTTGTGAAAAGAACATATAAAACGTTTTACAAAAAAATGATAAAACTAAAAACATTTAAACTCAAATAGTTGCATAGACTTGTTCAAAAACAGTCTTCACCATTCCTCCATTTTTGAGGACAGAGCACTCTATTCACAAGGAATGCTGTTGATAAAAGGACATATTGAGGGTCCAGATGTAGCTCATATGGGCGCTAGCAAATAGTTACTTTCAGGAAAACACATTTTTAACATCCTTATTGGTACTCGTTGAACTGGAATCCCCCATTGGCAAGATCTACATTGGTAAGACGGACCAAGAAGTAAGACAACGAATCATTCAGCATAAATAACACATAAAAATGAATACATTAACAGCACCAATGCTCGCCCATTTTAAACAAATGGGAAACACAGAAAAATAATTCAACTGGACAGTGTTACATGCTATTCAAGCTGAACCTCGAGACGGTGACATCGACAATAGATTAGCAAGAAATGAAGCGTATCTAATCACGAAATTGAACACAGTAATGAGAGGTTTGAATGAAATGTCTGAAAAACCTACAGACTGTAACTATTTCAAAATTCATGTCCAGCTTTCAGCACCTGTAGAGTCTAAAATAGGAGACTGCTTTAACACCCAAAAGAACAGACTACTACTCAGTAAGTAGGGTATGTCGAGGTCTGTAAGTTCCGACACACCCCAAAATACATTTGGTTGCCAAGTTATGCAAATAGAGTGCCCAATATCTTGTGGAAGGTAGGGTCCATGAGAGAAACTCCTCCTTTCCTTAAAAGCAGATTCGAAAAACAGAACACCATTGCGAGCCTTTGCAGGAAGACAGCTTGAAGTGGACGGGCAAATAAAAAGTTGTGAGTAAGTTTAAACAAGTTTGCTGCACGAAAATCGTTTAAAAAACAGCATCCAGTAGAGTGCGCCGGCAGGTCCAGCTTGGCAAAGTGAGTCAATGCGTCAAGGTCGACAAACTAACAGAATAGGTACCAACTTGTGTGCATTTAGGAAACAATGTATCATATAGAATGAACCGCTCATTCACACTATAAAGATGGCACGAGAGTTCGCCTGACATTATTGTATGAGAGTTCCAGCAACAATGGGAATTTAATTATGTTGAGAAAATAGCCAACCCTGATTACAGTGTTTTGAAAGTTTTTTCTGTGTCAGCCTAGCATGCTCAAACAAATTTAAAAGTAAACCAAGTGGCTCTATTTGTTTTAGAAATTAGACAGAGAGCCTGGATTCATGGTAAATTCAACTAACTATGATTCTGCCCTCTACACTTGGAATAAGTTTTCAACTAGCGAAAAATCAAGGTAATTCAATTGCTATTATAATGGTTGTGACTTGTCCATAAGAAAAGTATGCAAACTAAAGATAGTGTACTCATGGGGATCCCTGTATTTTCTTACAGTACCAACAAAAGGAATTGAAGGCATGTGATCTAATTTTGTATTAATGTACCACGATTAAAACCGACCTCTAACGGAGTACTTGAGAAATTTCATACCTTCAAGGGAAATGTATGCTAATGCTATCAGATAAAACAAATAGGAGATTGCTGAACATAGAATTACAAAGTTTCCCATTTACCCTTCCAGAACTCACCAAACCTTTGTCCTCAAGAGAACCCGTAGTAGGCCTCTTGGGTTCGAAACGCATAGATGACCAGGGCCAATAGGGAATTCCAGCTCAACGAGTCCCAATATGGATGTAAAAAAATTGTTTTTCCAAAAGTAACTATTTGCTAGCGCCTATAAGAGCTACATGTGGACCCTCAATATGTTCTTGTACCAAGGGCTTTCCTTGTTAAGAGTACTAAAAAATTTAGGAATGGTGAAGACTCTATTTAAACAAGTCTATGCCACTATTTGAGTTTAAATGTTTTTTGTTTTATAACTTTTTGTAAATACTTTTATATGTTGTTCTCACAAATTATTCACTGTATATCTATCAAATTGAATGTGGATTCTCTTTTTCTGCATTGCAGTTAATGTTTAAAAATGTTGGCAAAGTGTTTCAAATACTATTGAATTAATTTTGAGGTCATGTTTATTAAGTATAATGTCCTCGCGTATAAGTAAAAACGTATTTGAATTTCGCAACCACCTCATGTTGTATTACTTTTAGAAAGTTGGCATTTCCGTGCTCCAGCCATTTGGTGCCTGTATCCTGTCTCTAATCATACGACTGGGTGTAGATGGCAGTTGGGATTTGTGCATTCCTCCTAGACAGTCACACTTAATGGGAGCTAAGGTGTGTCTCAATGGGCCATCTTTGGCAGAATGGGATGGAGGAGCTTGGCACACCCTTACATACACCTGAATAGTCTCTGTCCTTTCCACAAGGAAGACACATCCTTATTAAATGGGTGGACATAGAAAAAGAAGCTGCAAGATTATTTGAGTAAGCATCAACATTTGCCAGAAAATGTTCGATGAACAAATTAATATACAAGAAACATAAAAACATGCAAACTCAATTAGAAAATCAAGGCTTTGAATGAGATAAGGAAATGTTTAACAGACTGTGGGGCAGATTTACAAGCCCCCTGCGCCACCAGTACGCCCCTCTACCTCTTGGGGTTGCATGTGGAAATCAAGGTCTTGAGGGGTTTGTACTCATCTAACTCACATAGTGGTGGTTTTCTTGCTCCAGTATGCAAATCCTAATTAATAGATTTTTTACGTAAGGTTGTAAAAAAGGAAAAAAAGCCTTGAAAAACAGTGTTAGTTTGCAAGCATGGCTTCTGGTACTGAGAAAGCACTGCGTAGAAGGAAGATAATAGCTGTAAACCTGAACATCTTAATTTAAGTGTAAACATAAACCTCTTCTTGTTTCTAGGAAGAAGGGAACATCGTTAGAGGAGAATAGATGGTACTATAGCCAGCGCTGCCGACTTTGAAATGGGGGAGCACACTTCGACTGTTGTCACCTCAACATCTTGTAATTCTGGGCAAATCACTTAATTGCCAGTACATATAAAATGAATGAATGTAAACTTGTGTAATGTAACTCCTCATGTAAAGATTTCCAATACCTGTGGATCGAGTTTGTGGTATATAAAACTGTCAACAAATTTTTTTCCAGCTGCCTCTCTGTTCACATCTATACTTGTGTACCTCACTTGGATGTAACTGTTGTTGAAGTGAAGAGATCACGACTGGTCATAAGATGAGATTAGATACCTTTATTGGTATTAAGTGAACAAATAGTGAATAACAGGTGAGCGCCAGGAAACACAGCTGTCAGTCCTCAGGGCAAAGTAATAACTGACTCAGAAGACTAGAACACAACATAACGTACATTCCATGATGCGCTCACCATGAGCCTTAAAGGTACAATAGTAATAACAAGAAGATTAAAAGTAAATAATACAAAAGCACGATATAGCACATCCCCCTCCTATAGCAAGACAAAGGAAACTTTAAAAAACCCCATAAGATAATATAGATGCACCTAAAAATTAAAACAATACGAAATACATTACATGACGTATTCTTTAAGCCAGCTAGGCAAAACTCTTATTCTTTTACCAGATTTAACATCAACAACTTTGGTGGTAATGTTTTCATAACTGGGTTCCATACCATTTATATCACATCCTTCCTCCCCCCCCACCCTCATTGGAAGAAGAAGAAACTCCAGGAACATTGGTTAACTCTGATATTTATAACTGTTCGCTATGCATAGGTACAGAATCAACACATTCCTCACTCGCCATCTGAGATTGTAAGTTACTATTTTCAAAATAATCCTCAATCCATTCAAAATCATTACTGATACTAAGTACTTGATTGTTTTCAACATGATCCTGTATGGGGTAAATAGCAATATTCTTGAGATTTCACACTCTCCCATCTTTTAGTCTCACCGAATTTCTTAAGACCTCAATGACTTGTTGAGGAGATTCAGACCTGCTTACTCATTTGGGAACCTTAAAAGATTTCTTCACTCGAACCCAGTCACCCACATTAATATGAATATTCTTAGCGCCATGGTGTTTATCATAGCAAACGTTATTTTTAGCATGTACCAAATCGAACTCTCTTTTCACATCCATTGGAGACCATTTTTCTACCCTGCCTTTCAAAAGCCAATCTGGGCTAAATTCACACCTAGGTGACCTACCCCTCATAAAAAAAGGGGATAAACCAGTACCCATCTGAGAAGTGATTCTATAAGACAATACAGCTTTCTATACCTGTACTTTCCATTCTAATTGCTTGTTCATAGACGCTTGTATGATACCTTTTATCACTCTATTAAATCTCTCCACTGTACCGTTGCTGCTTGGATTATGTAATGCAGCGGTTTTGTGCATCACCCCACATCTCACAAAATAATCCTGTGCCATCCTTGACAAAAATTGCACTCCATTGTCTGTTAATATACAAACAGGTAGTCCTTCCGACAATGGGCCACTTTGTAAAAAGATCAATAGATACAAAACCAAATTCTTTTGCATTACCAATAGGTCCCATAATGTCAACTGCTATGGTATCCCAAGGAAGACTTAAAATTAAGCCCTCACTCATTGTAGGCCTCAAGGTCTTTAGCATTTTATCAGCTGAGCTACAGATTGAACAACTCTTGACAAAATTCTCAATATCTTTATCAATTCCTGGCCACCAAAATACTCCTTTTACAATCGATTTAGTTCTGACTACACCAAAATGTCCTTCATGGCATAGCTGTAAAACTTTATATCTTAATGAATCAGGGGGATAATCCTATCTCCTCTCAACAACAATTCTCTATCCAGAGATAATTCCATACGTACCTCCTAATAGGCTTTCAAGTTCTCAGAGATGTTACCCTTTTTAGGCCATCCCTTGCAAATATAATCAGCCACTTTCTTCAAAACAACATCTTTATGTAGCTCCTTTGTCCACTGATCCTTGTTAATGGCAGGCACACCAGAATTATGTACAAGTGCAACACAAACATTACCCCAAGGATCATCCACACACTCCTCAAGAGGAGTCGGTAATCTGGATAAGCAATCTGCAACAACATTATCTCTACCAGGTAGATAAACCATCTTATAAATGTACTCTTTCATCCGCATAGATATTCTGGCTAATCTCTCAGAAGCTCCAAAACTACCCTCACTTGAAAGAATGCGGAATAAAGGCCGATG
Source organism: Lissotriton vulgaris (assembly GCF_964263255.1). NCBI lineage: Eukaryota > Metazoa > Chordata > Amphibia > Caudata > Salamandridae > Lissotriton > Lissotriton vulgaris. The sequence continues at coordinate 913,530,951 of NC_141689.1, forward strand.
ATCCGTGCAAATAACTACAGGTTTCCCCCATACAAAAGCCCGAAAATGTTCCAAGGCCCATGCACAAGCCAAAGCTTCCCTCTCTGTGATAGGGTACCTTCCTTCAGCAGGGGATAGTGCTCTAGAAGAAAACAAGATTATTCTTTCTTTGTCTCCATTCCCTCTTTGCGACAAAACAGCCCCCAAACCTTTATCACTTGCATCCATGGTCAGTAAACACTCCAAATTTGGGTCGAAGCTGGCGAAGGCATTCATATTCTGTAAGTCTACTTTAATCTGTGTAAACTCATCCTCACATTCTTTGGACCATACAAACTTTGTATTTTTCTTAAGTAAAGAATGAATATTGTGTACCTTTGATGCAAAATTATTTATAAATTTTGCGCAGTACTCTGCCATACCAAGAAATGCTCTTATTTCCTCCTTAGAAGTGGGAGCCGGAAACCTAATGATATTTTCAGCTAGTGCAGGTTTTGGCTTCACCCCCTCCTCATTAATAATGTGGCCTAAGTATGAAACACTCCTTTGACCGAACTTACATTTCGACAGTTCAACTGTTGAGCCCGCTGATTGTAATGTTTCTAAAACTTGGTTCAATCTGGAGTCATGCTCAATTTTGTTTGCAGCCGCAATCAAAATGTCATCTTGGAAAAATTCCTCTGACTCAGCTCATAACCAGAGCCTGGCTCGGTGTGACCCTGCCAGGCTGGATTAATGACCTTCCTCCCCAAATTGAAGCATCAGAGGCCTATCCCTTCAAGGCAAGTATTCCAAGGGCGAAGGTCTCCTCTCCAAAAGGGAGAGAAGGTAGGCAGAACTGCAGGTTATCCACCACCAGCTGTCACCAGGTGCAGGCACCAAGCAGCTCTGGAGAGAAGGCAGCAAAGGGGGAAGGGGGCTTTTCAGAGACCATGTGTCATGAGACCCCTGGACGACACCATTTTAAACTATCCCGGAGGACTGGGGAAGAAGGAGGGACCAGGGGCAGAGAGGTGATGTGTCGTTGCGGGCTAGGGCAGTGGAGCCTACATGCCACCCCCTCCATCAGGAATAGGAGCTCTCTTTGAGGTGTGGTCTGCTGAGGAAGACTGGTGCTGGAGCCTGGTGCCATGGGCAGTTGGTAGGAAACACCCTGACTGTCCCAGGACACTGAATTGCACCAAAAGGGGAGTCCAGGACCAGTGTGCAGAAGCCTGGACATCTGTGTGCAAGGAGAAGAGAGGCCCAGGAGGAGAGCCAGGTGAAAGGCTGGCACAGAGAGCCAGTGAAGACAACTCCCTGCTGATTTCACACTCCTTGAGACCAGGAGGGAAAGTGCACCCAGTGGCTGCGGTGCACCACCAGGAGCAAGAAAAGGCCAAAATGGAGCAGATTGTCCCCTTGGGGGCTGAGATATGCCCCCCAGAAGGTAGACGATCTTTGACCTCTGGCCTGACCGACAACGAAGCATCTGGACACAGGGAAGTGCTGTTGCGTCCCCCTAGGAAAGGTTAGGGGTCCAGGACCCCCAACTCCAGGCCACGCCGAATTGGGGAGCACCTTCGCACCCTCCGTGAAGAAGCTAAGTCGGGGAGTGCCGTGGCTCTCCCAGTGAAACTGGCCAAGCAGGGTGCCAGGAGCCCACCCGGGCTCCCAAGGAAAACAGTGGCAGGGGAGTGCCGTCGCTCCCCCCCTGTGAAAAGTGGAAGGGGCCCAGGACCTCCAACTCTGGGCCCCGCAGAAAGCGGATGTGTTGGAGCGCCGTCAGCGCCCCGTGAAGGATTGCCCAGGGGACCGGGACCCTATCTCCAGGCCCAAAGTGAAGGAGGAGGATGGGGGAGTGCCACCGCCTCCCCCGCAGCTATGAGAAGGCAGGGGAAGTGCCGTTGCACTCCCCCGAGGTCCAGCCAAACCGGCAGGAGTCTCCATGCCTGCCCACGGGTAGACCAGAAGAGAAATGCCGACTCCTGCGGCAGCACGCGAGGGGCTGGTCAGTCGGGGAGCCGGCTAGGTCAGCTGGGGGTGGGCTCCTTGAGCTGCCCTCCAATATATCTATGAAGCAGGGTGTCCGGGTGGAACCGGGCCCCGATCGAGGCAGGAGCAGCAGGGGTGGGCTCCCCGTGCTCTAATAGCCTCACCTGGATACAAGGGGTCTGGGTGGGACCAGACCCCAACACCTGAAGACAGGGGCCCGGGAGGGACCGGGCCCCCAGCGATGTCTGGATGTGGTGGGAGGCCACCAGCCGGGCAGCACGGCTTTACCCAGAGCAGCGGGAGAGCCGCTGCTCTAATATGCACGGGAAGGAAGAGAATCGGACCATAATGCATAGCAGGGCCAGACTGGCCTGCAAGAAAAGAGGATGGTGCTCTGCATGGAGTGGCCCCAGGAGGATGGAGTCACTGCTAAGTGCCTAAAAAGGTGCAGGGGAGATGCAGGAGCTACACATTCACAGCCAACATGAAAAGGAGAAGTCCCTCCCTAAGTCTCGGGGGGACGTGAAAGAAACAACCCCCCAAGGGCTCAGCTTTGCAGTGGCTTGAACTTCTTTAGCTCGGGTGTGTTAAGGTCTGCACTAAGGTATGGAAGGCTGTGCTGGGGATGTCTGGAGAAGGGCATCCCCTGGAGGTAAAGAACTGCAATTGCACAAGAAGTGCATTTACCAAGTGCATTCACCAACATTATTTCTATTGAGGGACTGAAGGTCACATGTGTAATGTGAAGGCCATCTACAGGTCATTTTCTCAGCTTCCCATCAGGGAGGAAATGCCTACATCTATGGCCCCAAAATCATTGCTAACCATCCCTAGTCCGACCTGGGATGAGTTTCTAGCTCTGACAACAAAAGTCAAATCCGGCTCTCCGGATGATCCTTTGCGACCCGCTCAATTCCGGGAACTTGCTGAATGTTGTTATCCTGCCCTTCATGATCTCATCAATATATCGTTCAGCTCCGGCAGTGTTCCCAAGGCCTGGAAACAGGCTACGGTCATTCCGATCCTTAAGAAACCTACCCTCGATCCGACCAAACCAGAACACTACCGGCCCATTTCCCTTCTTCCTTGGCCAGCCAAGCTAGCGGAAGCTCATGCTAACCGCATTCTATCTGCTTACCTGCAAGAAACGAATCTACTGGATATTTCCCAGAATGGATTCCGTGCAGGTCATAGCACCGAAACAGCTCTCTTGGCTGTGGTGGAACACATAAGGAAGATGTTGGATCAGGGTCAGACGGCGGCACTGATCCTTTTAGATCTCAGTGCCGCTTTCGACACGGTGTCCCATCAGATTTTATTACATCGTCTGATGGAGGCTGGAGTCGGAGAGACGGCACTCGAGTGGTTCCGCTCTTTTCTTAAGGATCGAGGTTTTAAAGTGTCCACCCCCCCTTTTGTTTCTGCGTCACGTCCTATTCTTCAGGGTGTTCCCCAAGGTTCGGCTCTTAGCCCCACTTTATTTAATTTGTATGTTCAGCCTTTGGCGGAGGTAGCCCACAGTTTTGGTCTTTCCTTAGTGTCATACGCCGATGACACGCAGCTGGCGGTGGCACTAAATGGAGACTCCAACATGGACGCCTCCACCTTCCAGTCAGCGTTAAAAGCTGTTTCTGGCTGGATGGCGGACAACCGATTACAACTAAATGCCTCTAAGACCGAGGTCATTATTTTCGGTAAGGAAAGTGGGCTATGGGGAGATCAATGGTGGCCTACTGATCTTGGCCCCGTGCCTACCCCTGTGAGTGAAGTCAGAAACCTTGGGGTGTGGTTCGATGACAAGCTTTCATTTATTTCACACACCAAACGCGTGGCTGGCGTATGTTTTGGTACTTTGCATGGTCTGAGACCCATCTTTAAATTTTTCGATGCTGAGACAAGACAGATTATGGTCCAGGCTCTGGTTCTTACCAGACTGGACTATGCCAACTCTCTGTTTTTGGGCTTAAATCAGGCCGAACTGTCCCGTCTTCAGAGGGTTCAGAACGCGGCGGCTAGGATGCTTGTCGGCCTCCCGAAATTTGTCTCAGCTCGCCAAACCATCCGCAATCTTCATTGGCTTCCGATTGAGCACAGAGTTAAGTTTAAAGCCCTCTGCTTAACTTTTAAAATCCTCAACCTAGCCTCTCCCCCGATCCTTGCACAGACTATTCTGCACTATGCTCCTGCTAGAGCTCTTCGCTCTGCCGGACTAAACCTTGCCATAGTGCCTCGCTTTAAAAGGGCTAGAGTGGGTGGTCGCTCGTTTTCTGTGATGGCGGCTGCTCTTTGGAATTCTCTTCCAGCTCCACTCCGCTCAATTTCTGATCTGCTTCTTTTTAGGAAGACCTTGAAGACTTTTCTCTTCTCCACAGTTTAGTTTGTCTCTTGTCTGGCCTTCTTAATCGTGTTGTGTTATTTAGATCTCCAAGCGCCGGGACGCCTCTTAGCTGCGGCATCCGTGCGCTATATAAAAAACAGTTAACATAACATAACATAACATAAGCAAAGTGGGGTTAGGTTGCTAGACATTCCTGCTAGGGTGTCCAGCTGTATATTCTTAATCCTTTGATAATAACTGTGATGCTTTTTAGGGGCTTTTAATTACAATGAGTTGTAATGGTTATCAGCTATGGTAAGTACTGTCATTTTAAGTGATGCTTAAACATGTATTCTTGCTGCTGAGTTAGGTGAAAAATAACCCAGACAGTTAGCCCCTAAGATGTAGAGGTGTATACTGTATGGTCAGTATGAAATGCTCTGTCAGGGTTATGTATCTCCATGGCAGGTGTGCCCATTTTTAATGCTTGTTGAAATAAAGGGAGTGGGTCTCCACTGGGATGGTGCCAGTGAGCAAGGCCTTCACTCCAGGTTATGGTCAACTTACTGCATTGTTGGCAAGATGATGTGCAAACATGGACGTGGTGGTACTAGACCCCACCCTCCCTGCGGGAGGGGTGGGAATGTTATGCAATGTCACAAAGTAATTTCAACAGCTTATGCATCTTTGTAAATTGTTGCATAGTATTGAGTAGTGTGTGTGTTTAATAAATGTACTCTTCCTTTTATAAAGCAAAGTATAGACTTGACAATCAATCATTGAGTGTTATTTCTGCGTACTGGTAGATGCCAGCGGTTACCAGGAGCAGGTGGGAGATTCCTGCCAGACCTGTACTGGTACCTGCTGGCACGAAAAAAGGCGTGGCTGTGTAAGCTCCAGTGCCTGGCCCTCTCATGTGTCACAGATGTGCCCCTTTCCCTTCCAGCCCCTCCAGCCTAACACCAGACCCCATGCTGGCCGACTGCCCGTCTGGTTTGGGACACTACTTCCTGCACTGGGAAGTTTGCACAAGGCCCAGTTCACCCTGCCTGAGGAGATGTGAGACACCTTATTCCTCCTCCTCCACTACGCTGTGTAAAGTCTTGATTCCTCTCACCCATTACACGTAAAATGCGAAATTCCAGGGCACCTCAAATGCCGTTTTTGAGCACCAGGACTTCATCTTTTTCAAATTGAGCACTGTGCCCAACCAAGGTACAGTGAAAGTAAAAAAGAACAAATTAACCTTATGCACTGAAGGCATCTGATTTTTCTTGATATCTGCTCTTGGTACAAGAGGGTTATATGTGAATGGTTGGCCTGTCTGGAGCGGGGGGTTCATATACATATATATATATATATATATATATATATATATATATATATATATATATATATATATATATATATATATATATATATATATATTTATTTATTTATTTATTACCTACTGGCGGTCGCCAGTAGGTAGTTATAGTTAGGATTTTTTTCAATGCAAAATCTCAAACTTCTATTGTGAATAACTTTGGCGCCGGTTGACGAATCTGCCTGAAAATTTCCTCAAATTTGCCTCGCCGAGCTCCTGTTCTTCCTTGAAAGTTTGGGGGGGATTTGTCAACCGGGAGCCGAGATAAAAGGGGGGTCCCAAAACGTGTTTTCTCCATGTTAATTTCCATAGGGCGGTCGAACTCACTTTTAGCCCGAACGGCTGAATGGATTTCCACCAAACTTGGCAAAATTGTAGGGACTGGTAGCCCGATGTGCCTTTGCTATGTCTCAAGATATGTGCTCCAGTGGATTTTGAGTAATTTAGGGTCAAAAAAATATATATCTAAGGCCGCGCCCCGGTACGCCCACCGGGGAGCGCAGCGGGCACGACACGCGAGGTGCGCATGGAAAGCTGATTGGCTCTCGGGTGTCTGTAAACATTCGAAACAGTCCAGACCGCCCGCCATCTTGTGTCTCGGTAGGATAAAGACACAAGAGGTGGAAAAAAAGGGGGAAATGACCATATGGGGGCAGGGTAGACCCCCCCTGACCCCCTAGGTTTGATGTGGGGGCTATAAAAGGGCCCCGCGGTGCAAAATATATATATATATTTTTTGATTTGCGCAGGGGGAGCGCCCGGTACGCGCACCGGGGAGCGCACCGGGGAGCGGATCGGGGAGCGGCCCATGGGGAAAGAAGAATGACAGAGTTTTTAAAAAATTTAGCCTTTTTTTATAAATTGGAGGTAGTTCTAAAAAGAACAGTTTTTTTTCTTCTTTTAGTTGTTTTATATTTTTTTAGTGTTTTTGGAACATTTTGTACTTTTTTTGGCTTTTATGAACTATTTTATATTTTTTTTGTTATTTTTATGGGGAGAAACGAAAAAACAGGGAATTGAAAATGGCTCAACTGGAGCAACCAAAAAAAATAAGAAAAAATTAGGGTTTTTTGGGGCATTTGTGGTTGTCCCCAGCAAGGATGATGAGCTTACCACAATGAATACATGTTATTCGGAAATCCGCAAACCGTGGCTGAATGCAAGGGATCGTCTCCCTTGCCTCTAAGCATGGGCGGAAAATCCGTTCCGCTCGCGGATTTTGCGGATTTTCGGTAAATTCGCAATCCGCGAACTCCCGCGAATTTACCGAAAATCCGCAAATCCACTGGCGGCGGATTTTTCCGGGGGCAAAAGTTCAAAACTTGCAGCCTGGCCTGTTGTAACTATTTTAGGATGGCGCCGGCAAGCTGCCAGCGCCATCCTAAAATAGTTACTAAGTTAGCTTCAACAGGAAGCTCTAATAGATAAAATAAAGCAGGTGCTCGATTTTATCTATTAGAGCTTCCTGTTGAAGCTAACTTAGTAACTATTTTAGGATGGCGCTGGCAGCTTGCCGGCGCCATCCTAAAATAGTTACAACAGGCCAGGCTAAACTGATCTTTCTCTGACCTTTTATGCACACAAGAGGCATGTGAACTCGCATGGAAGCCCCGCACGTTTGGCCCCGCGCACACACTCGCGGTTTGCACCGTCTTCCCGCCATTCACCCACTATGATGGACAGCTCATTCAAGGGACCCCTGCGTCCTTCGGGGCGATTGCATAGTAACACACACATGGGCGCTCGAACTAGTTGATGCTCAAATTCAGTGACTCATTCATTAGCCCAAAAACAATCATGAGCGTCTTCGAGGCTGGACAGGTGTGCCTCTTCCCAAATCTACCGTGGAAAATCAGCTGTGATGCTGGGTAGAGGGCGGCCTTTGCATGGTCGCTCAAACTAGTTGATGCTCAAAATCAGTGACTCATTCATTAGCCCAAAAACAATCATGAGCGTCTTCGAGGCTGGACAGGTGTGCCTCTTCCCAAATCTACCGTGGAAAGTCAGCTGTGATGCTGGGTAGAGGCCTTTGCATCCTTGACTTTCATGAGCGCAATCCCCGTGCTGTTCCTGTGACCAGGAGCTTCTTTCTCTTCATATTATTGTGTTCGCACGGGTTGCTGCAAGTTCGCACGCGTTTTGTACAATTTCGCAATTTGCGAAATTGTACAAAACCCTCGCGAACTTGCAGAAACCCGTGCGAACATAAAAAAAAAATCCGCAAATTCGCGGATTTTGCGGATTGCGAGTTCGCAAATCCGCAAAATCCGCGAACGCGAGATCCGCAAAATTCGCCCATGCTTACTTGCCTCTGGTCCCGATGGAGTGGGTTGCTTTCTTTTGGAGGTGGTGCTTGAAGATTGGGGAGGGTTACTGGCCAGTTCCCTCATCTCTGCAGCAGAATAGTTGATCGGATACCTGCGCTGCATGTGGCGAATCATGGTGTTGTTTCCAAAAGAGTATTTTTTATTAGGGTTCCCCCTTGAAAGTTCTATGCCACAGATTAGGCAAGTTGCCTTGGCCGCATTGACTTTTTTCTTGCCCTCTGGGATCGAAAAAACTCCCATACAATGTGTGGTCTTGGCTGGTATGGGGTATTGTGTTCTTGCAGCCACCTTCTCCTCCCCTCCTCCTCCTCCTCCTCCTCCTCCTCCTCCTCCTCCTCCTCCTCTTGTTGACCACCAATGTAATCTTGTGGTGGTCCTCTTGGTGGTTGTGGTGGTGGTGGTGGTGCAGATGCTCCAGCTGCTGCTGCTACTGTAGGCATTTCAAAGTACAAAATATACCTCAAAGATTGCAAAACAGGTCTTCCTAAGTCAAAGGACAAAGTCAGAATAAGGAAAAAAGGTGGGGTCTTTCATCATTTGGAAAAAAAAAGGCCTGAACCAATGAGAAGTGTTATTTTCAGGTCACAAGACCAGGGATTTCATCATTATGAAACCAAAACTGTTCTGCACCAATAAAAAGTGTTATTTTCAGGTCACATGACCGACGCGTCGCGTAAGCGTGTCGGATGTTTACGTTGCGCGATCGTATTCGCTCGAGTGCTTCCGGGTGCGCTTACGCCGTGCGTATCACGTGGACGCGGCTACGCGATACGTCATGATGATGTTTTCGTTGGCGGCAATAGCGCTAACAGGGCCCTCTCCGGAGTGCGACCTGGGGCGCTTCAAAAGACTACGCTTTCCGGGGCGCTCACCGCGGCGTGCCCCGGGAGCGCTCCAGGGTAACAAAAAAAATATATATATATACATTAAAAAAATTGTTTTAAATACAAATAAAATATAGGATTCATTCATTTTCAAAAATATTACATTTCATAGCTGTAGACATTTGCTATTAACAAAATTTTGAAATTCAAAGAAAAAAACATAGGTTTGGGGCCTTATATATAGTTAGGAATTAGGATTTAAAAAACCTATGAAATTCACTGAAAAAATCATAGGTTTCACACCAGTTATAGTTAGGAATTAGCATTTAAAAAACCTATGAAATTCACTGAAAAAACCATAGGTTTCACATCCGTTATAGTTAGGAATTAGCATTTAAAAAACCTATTAAATTCACTGAAAAAACCATAGGTTTCACACCAGTTATAGTTAGCTGGAAATTTTACTGACATAAAACCATTGAAATTCCCACGTTATAGTTAGTTGGACTCACTATAACTTGCGCGCCTGCAATGCACTGCTGATGACGTCACATATTACATCACTCATGACATGGTCAGTGACATCACTCATGACATCACTGATGACACCATCCTTGTGACAGAGTTAGAGACCTCCTTTCAGTGTAAGTGTAATGTAACCCTTGAAACACATATTCAAAAATAGAAACTAACATTTTCATAAAAATGGAGATACCCATACCAGTTACAACAACCAATTCAGTAATTCCACCATCTAGATATACATCCACTCATTCACCAACAGTTCTATATAGTCACTCATACATATACTCACTCATCATATGTAGTGATACACCTATACATCCTTTTACACACCGACTATCATCCAAAAGTTACTCACACACATAATCAAACATGCAAATATTGAACATCCATTTATTTGCATATACAGCTATACACACACTCCCACCTTACTTCTAAGGAAACGTACACATACTCTCTTAAACAATCACTTATAGAAACACATACTTATTTAAACAGGAACTCTTACAATCTCTCACTCTCACATATACTCACTTATATACATCAATACTCACATATACTAGATTAAAACATATGTAGTTACTGATAAAGACACTAGTGAGACAGTCATTCACTCACTAACACACACATATACACACTCATCCACCCATACAGTCCTGCACATATGCTGTCTTCAAAAGACATAGAAACAGTGAGTCAATCATTGATGCATCTATGTGTTAAGTAACACCCCCACCAAACCATACAGACACTCATACTGATACTAAAAAAACATCTAATAACCCATATACACACACATGTAGCTACTTACCAACCCATGCAGCCACTTATACACAAAGTGAAACACTGATACAAACATTTAAATATTTAAACAATACTCGCTAACAATAAGCCAGTTAACCAATCCATTTTTTTCTTATAAAACATCCATTAACACCCTTATTTAAACATTTATTCTTCCATCATCCTTTTTCATATACATATATAAAACATATTTATTTTTCAGAAAGACACACATTCACAGGATGGTGTCATCAGTGATGTCATGAGTGATGTCACTGACCATGTCATGAGTGATGTAATATGTGACGTCATCAGCAGTGCATTGCAGGCGCGCAAGTTATAGTGAGTCCAATTAACTATAACATGGGAATTTCAATGGTTTTATGTCAGTAAAATTTCCAGCTAACTATAACTGGTGTGAAACCTATGGTTTTTTCAGTGAATATATATATGATTAGGATGTGCTGTTTAAAGAATTGTACCAACAACAATGCAGAATTAATTTGGCTGTCTCAGACGTTGCTTATATAACTTACAGCAACCTTCTGTCAAAAAGAATTGCTAAAACCTTTGTTTTTAATTTTAAATGGCCTAGTGTGCAGCTTAGAAGGGCCAACAATAAATGCCACAACTTGCATTCGGTCTTCTACCCAATGCGGTGCTTTAGAGTAAACCGTGACCTCACAGCACCCTATTTCTGCCTTTATTGAACGCGATGTAAAATGTGATGTTGACCCTATTGGACGATAAATAATACAAGAGGGCATGTACAGGCTGAAGGCAGGGGTTTGTAGCAACAGAACTTTGGCTGTGCATGGAGGAGGGAAGGGCGGGGCTAAATAACACTGACGACACCATTGATCCTAAAATCACTGCGGCGCCCCCGTGACTAAATGCAAATGAAGGGCTGTGCATAAGGACGGAAGGACAGGGATATTTGGCATGGACACACTGGATCAGAAAGTCGTTGTGGCACATTTAATAAATAAAAGTCAAGGTAAATAGCACCATCACTGTGATTGCAGCGTGGTTAAAGTCAGGAAAGGAAAGGCAGCCATCCGCTTAGCGTGAGAACATTGCTCAAGGTTAAGTGAGCACCAGCGCTGCTCGTGTCCTGCCTGGAGCAGCTGGTAGGAGAAAGTCATTTATTTACAGAGGGGTCGCAGACAGGCCAGATTTGTTTTATTCACACCCACACACATTAGCACCACTTTACAAATTTGCCTGTGAAGCGCTACTCTCTTTTTATCTTCTTTCTTTGCAAAACATTGTTTTCCCATGGTGGGGAAGTGAACCATACCTGGTTGATGGGTGGAGCGGAAAACGTTTAAGGTGATCTTTTTAAGTGTTTTTTCCTTATTTTAGCTTCTAAAATGTGTACAGCAGCTCTGTGTTCAGGAATGTGGTATTTTTGAACCAAACTGCTTAGTTTTGTAAGGACATAAGCAAAGCACATTGAAACGGGTCCCTTCTGGGTCCTGTAGTCATGTCCCTAACTTTTCAGAGAAAATTCACCCACTGATTTCTGAATGATGAGGATACAAGCGTTAAAGTTACCATGTACCTGCTTACATTCACATGCTTTAATTAAACATGCATTCTTATGAGTGTTTGCTTTTTCCAGGATGTTGTTACTTTGTTTTTTCAGGCAGCATATTACTCTTATCTAGTGCATAAGTTGAATTGAGTTACTTCCAGGTGTTTATAGCAGGCACAATTGGGTTGTAGCTGAAGTCAGTGCGATTTTCTCTCAGTGGGGCAGAATGGTGTTCAGTGGAGAAAGGATGTGGCACTCTGGCTAGAGCTGTTGAATTTGAAGCTGGGGAACAAGGCTCAGCCTTTATGACCAGTCCACTCTTATGAGGAAGCACATCCCCATGCTACACCCTAGAAGACACCAATTGATCGTAGAAGCCCAATGGCCATATTACAGAAAGTGCCCCGGGGGTGCAACAGGCATTCGTGCCCGCTTTGCATACCCACGGGGCACTTAGGTATTATAGAAGGGGCCGCAGACACTTGTGCGGTCCCTTGTGTAATACCAGAAGCGCTGGAGCAGTTAAAGCACCAGCGCTACCTCCAGAGAGCATTACCTCATTTGCTTGGGGTGCTATCCCATTCAAATGAGGGGATACCTTAGCCTCCGTGCCCACACTGTATTACAGACATGGGCCGAGAGGCAAAGAAGCTCTCAGGAGGCGCACCTAAAATGTGGCGCACTGTCAGTGCGCGTCCTGAGAGCAGTTCTCTGGAGGGGGAAAGTGGGTCCTATGGACTCCCCAGACATCCCTCTTTGTTTGCTTGGTGCATGAAGATGCAAGATTCATATGCATATTTTTTCCCATTTGGTCTAATTATTTGTGAATGTTAGTTAATATCAATAAAGCATACCTGCAAACTGTGTCTACATGCCTGCATTTCTCAATATTTCTCTTCACAACTATGCGATTGTATACGTTTAACGGGCGTACGGACACGAACAATGGGCGATTTGTTTAGGGTCACAGGAAAGTCCACAAGGTTGTCCCTGTCCCCCCCAGAAATGTAGTGTCTCCTAAGCCCCTGCTCACAGACCACCCAACAGCACTAAAGTTAGGCATTGTACTACTTCTTTGAAACATCGGTAAACAGACGGGGTCAGGTGAGAGTCAGAAAGTTTAGGACACCAGAAGTGTGTATTATGTAACCGATGAAGAAGAGAGGAATCAGGTTCCTAGGAGTAATTGATGAGTGCAGGACGCTGTCTGACACACGAGGACGCCACTCTTAGTATAATGGCATATGTACTGTAGGTCTCATTGGGAAGTATGGCTCATCATTCCACTCTTGTTCCACCTACCTACTGTAGCTCACTCAACAGAGTAAGCAGATTTGAGATTGTTTTATGGCACCCATTGTGACAAATATAGGCTACATGCCAGCATCAGTTTTGTATTGTCTCGAGCAGGCAAACTAAGTTAGATTTGAGTGAAACTGTCTCACGTTTGTTTTGTGAATAAAAACCAAAGTAAGTGATACAAGTCCCATGGGTTGCCTCTCTCAGCAGACTCAATGAGGTCAGAATAAGAGTCATCAAATGAAACTAATTAAATGAATGTAAGATTTTTAGAGCACTCTACTAGTAGAGAAGTGTGGCTCAATGGTTAGAGCAGCAGACCCTGATGCAGGAGTCTTGCCGGCATCAGGGTTCAATTCCCGCCTCGGCAGGTCTTGGGCTCAATTTCCTTGGACCTGATAATTCTTGCCTCTGTGCCTATTCTGATCATGAGTCCCACTCTGCACCTCTGGGCAATAGCTTGCTTAATCTCTACATCAGCCCCAACAACGCTGAGGATGCCTGACTTCACTTTGGGTGTGCCCAGGAGTGGGCTCCTCACAGGGAAAGGATTGGAAGGGTTCCTCGTTGGTATTCCTGCAAGCGCTGAGATGCCTACGGGTAGTCGTGCGCTATATATGTGTGTAATTATCTTTATCCTTTACTACCTGGAGGTGTCTAGGCATTAAGATTTGGAAGGAAAGAAGGCAGAAAGTAAGAAAGAAAGGGCAAGGAAAATCTAAACAGGGGAACAACAGAAATAACCAAGATAGTAGTCCTGTTTGTTAAAGAGCCACGTTTTTAAGGCTTTATGAAAAGTTAGGAGGTTGGATTCCTTCTTTAGTGCTAGTGGCAGAGAATTCCAGAGCCTAGCCGTACCAGCAATGAATCTTCTGCTGCCTCATTTGGCTCTTCTTATAAGATTAGCTGAAGAGGCAGATCGTAGAGATCTATTAGGAACATACTATTGAAAGTACCTTAACTGCCTTACATAGGCATTTAAACATGACCCATTTTTTACGGGAAGTCAGTAGAGTCATGGAAAACCGATTGGTACTTAGGAATCGCAGTGGGAAGCTGAGTAGGCACATTTTGGATAATCTGCTGCTTGGGTAGAAATCTTTTCTGAGGGCTAAATATATAGCGCACTACAGTAATCTGCTTTAGCAAAAATTAGAGCAATTATGACCAACTTTCGTAAGTCCATGGGGATGAAAGGAAAACATTTTCTGAGAGTCTCGAACATAAAGAAGAGGGTAGAGGATGTGGCCTAACTTCTAGGGTGGTCGATCTCAAAAATCTATGGAACCGGGTTCGAGTTGGTCGATGACTCTCAACATCCTATGATTCTGGGCAAATCACTTAATCTCCCTGTGCCTAACAAAAATGAATGTGTCCTTGTGTAACTAAACCGGTGCTCATGTAAAGTGCTCTGATACCTGATACCATCAGGTCAAGTTCGCGCTTTATAATACTACGGAAAAAAAAACAAAGCAGGATGAAGAAATTAATTTCAACGACCCTTCAATTGACAGTTTATTATCATAGTAAACTCCCAGAATTTTATACTTTGATGACTGGGGTGGGAAGCACCCCCAATTCCTGAGACCACCATTTAAGGGACCAAAAAGAGGTGTTCCTCTCGTATAAAAAGACCTCAGTGTTATCCGAGTTAAGTTTTAGAAAATTACTTGCCATCCACCTTCAGACGTGCTGCATGCAGTCATGAAAGTGGGAGTCAGTCTTGTCGGGATTCCCAGACACTAATACCTCGATCTGGGTGTTGTCCGCGTATGACAATTCTGCAAAGCCAAAGGCTTTGATCAGTCTAGCCAGGGGGGTGACTGACGTAAAAGTTGAAAAGGGTAGGACTCAGGGCAGGGCCCTGAGGAACCCCGCATGGGAGGGAGAAAGGTGAGGGCTTCTAAATATTCAGCTCAATGAACTGTTTTGTGTCTGAAAGAAAAAAATGAAGGAGCTTAAGAGCCAAACCCTTAATTCCTAAAGAGGAAAGATGATCAATGAGAAGACTATGGTTCACCGTATCAAATGCTGCAGAGCGATCTATTAAAGTTAAGGCAGTGTTTTCTTCAGCGTGAAGAGCTTGTCTAATCTCTTCTGAGGCAGTGACCAGCACTAATTCTGTGCTATGATGGATTCTAAGCCGATTTGGGTTGGATCTAGAAGTGCATTCTTCTGAATAAAGAGTGTCAGTTCAGTGTTGATGGCTTTCTCCACCAACTTTGTGGGGAAGGGTAGATTTAAGATGGGTCTATGGTTGTTCGGAATGCTGCTATCCAAGTTGGGTTTTTTCAGGAGAGGCATTGTTTTGGAGAATGGCCTGTGGAAAACATCCTATGAAAAATGACTACAGGGTGCCTGGGAATGACATCAGGTGCTAAGTGAAGGATTTTAGGGTGTTAGGGGTCCAAGGGAGCGCCAGATTTAATATGGCTGATTAAAAAAGGAGCCTTCTCTTCCGAAAGAGGGGTAAAAGACAGTAATAAAGTGTCACCATCTTAAGAACACCTCGGCTGAGTGGGAAGCAGACATATTGTTAATTGTCTTGGTAGTGTCAGTGAGGATCAAATTATCCCCTGCCACGTCCAAGCCAATGTCCCTCTCAATGGATGTATTACAGAAGGGGTTATTGCTCAGAAAGGTGTTGTAGAATGCCTTGACCATATTTAAAAACAATTGCTAGCTTATTGCAGAAAGACTTGCCGGCAAACATATTTTTGGGTTCTGGTAACTCACCCAAATTGACCACCATGGTAAAGAGATCCTTAACAATATTTAGGGCAGCTTATATTTTAATCACATTGTAACTGGAAGTAGCTTTGTGCTTGCATAACCTTGTATATCTGAATGACCATCTTATAGACAGTTTTGTCACCAAGATCATACTTAAAGAGCCATTTTCCTTTTAGCCTTCTACACATTTGTTTATAACTTCTGAGGTTCTCATCGAACCAAGGCTCAGAGGGAGTTAGCCTGTTGTTATTGTGAATTTTAAGAGGGGCCAATACTTTAATGCTGGAGTCGAGTGACAGATGATTGGATTCTGTTGTTGCATTTAAGTCTGAGGTAAAATCAGGCCTGAAGTGTGCAAGATGTGTGGAGGGTAGTTCTGAAGTGATTTTGTGCCAGGGAAGACAAGTGGAGTTTACCTTCTGTGAGGAAACTCTCGACTGATTACCTTCCAAGTTTAATTGAAACATCAATGCACTAGTGTATGACCAAAGGAGTGGTAGAATACTAGTGACTTGAATATAGGGGTTGTCTGAGAAAATCCCATTGTTGCATGAATGAGTTGGGGCCTTCACTAGCTGGGTAAGTCCAAGAGGAGTCAATGCTTCCAGAAGATCGGTGTAGTCTTTATCTGCTAATTTCTCTAAATGAAAATTGATATCCCCTAGAATAGTAAAGTTAGGGGAGTTGGCTTTGATATCGCAGAGCGAAGTACTATTTTTTAAGAAAGCTGACCTAGGGCCAGCGGGTTGATAGATAAGAATCCTGTTGAAAGATTAATGGTTAGAGAGAGCAATTTTAAATGCTAGGGCTTCATAGTCAGGGGTAACCGGTAGTGGCTCACACAAGACCTTAAAATGATCCCTTTATATAACCCCTTTTTCTAATTTGGTCTAGTCTGGATATAGGGAATCCTGGGGGGGAGGCGGGCTGCCACATTGAGATCCAGGCCAGAAGAAGCATCTGCCCAGGTCTTAAAGATGAAAGCCAGGTCCAGTGCTTGAGTATCCAGAAACGTCTGCCAAATCTGAAGCGCTATTGATCAGTGACCTAGCATTGATAAGCTTGCTGCTGATTACCCTAGTTTGAGTAGACACAGAGGGGTAGATTTACAAGGCCCTTGCGCCACTTTTGCGGCACTTTATCCATGTTAAAAATGACGCAAAAGTGGCGCAATGGCCTTGTAAATCTGTCCCAGAGCGTTCAGATATGAAGGAGTTAAATGTGGGGATCCTGGTGCTTTTCAGAGACAGATTACAGTATGGGCACACGTTCTCTGATTAAATGTCTGATGGTATCAGCATTGGCCCTGTACAGGTCTTACCTGAGGGCTTCAGAGCATCCAGCTCTTCTCGAAAGTAATGAGAGAAGACCCTTTGATAGGGGACAAAACTGGCAGGAGGCTAGTGCTGAGCTCAGTCTGAGCGCGGACAGGGGCGGACGGGCTTGCCTTAGCACATGCCTTCGGCACTCTGGTGGTGCGCAGCCTGCTCGCGTCCTATTTGCGGACGTGCAGTACATCCATTTTTGTCGCCTGGAGTGTGTTAGGGGTGTGTCGGAAAGTGGTGCCCAGCGCAATTGGGAGCACTAGAAACAGTCAAGGCCAAAACAAAGTGCAGATGAGCAAACTATAACTTATAAAAACAATCGAAAAGCATACAAGCCACCATTCCAATATAGCACTCAGGAATCAGGCACCTCCCAAAACTGCACACTCGTACTGTACGAGGAAACAAAATGAATGGGCACGAAGTATAAGAAGGAGAAAAACTCCTGCCGAGATCATGTGTGGGTACCAGCGGTAGCCCTTCACAATTAAGTTGACAACAACTAACAAAGCTTCCAAAGCATCTTTCACAATGTTAAACATGACCACATTACTCCAATTTTCACAGTTTCTGGAAATGTTGTCTTCCGCCATGTCTAATGCGTCCACTCTTGGAATCTGTGTTAGACCTATGGTGACAGGTTCAAATAATCCTCGCGGGCCCACTTAATATATCATCCTTTCTCGGTTGATATAATGAGTCCCATTGAGTTGAAAAACAATGAACATTTGTTATCAGTCCGAAGGGGTGAAGGTGAGCTTTACAAATCGACATTTTATGTTACTTATCACTTATCAGTATTCTAAACTATGTTTATGAATTACAACAGTGTTTCCTAGTCAGACAACCTAGAGTCGAAATAGAGTTATTGTAAGTGATTTGCATTCCCTTCCCTTTTCATTTGATATCCCAGTATGTTCCAGTATGCGATCTTTTGTTTCCTAGCAAAGTTCCATTGGTGGGCCTACATTCGCAGTGTATCACTTCAAGAACGTAGGCACGTCATTCTCTTAACAGACAATACAACACATTATAGAGACAAAAAAAATATCTGAAAAGTTGTAACCTCTCAAAAAGTGTAGAGGAAATCCTATTTCACGCATGGGTGCCATGAAGAGGTTTAGTTAACCCTTTCGCTGTGGCGGCTATTCCGCCGCAGCGCTAACAGGGCGGGGCGGCCGCGCGGCGGCCGCATGCTGGTGACAGAACCGCTAGGTCACCAGCCGCGGTTGAGCTGTGCTCGTGATGGAGCGGTTCCGTCACGGCCCACCCCGCTCAATAGAACGCGCCGCGCAGGCGCGGCGGCCAGGCCATGACGGAACCGCTCCGTCATCAGCACAGCCCAACCGAAGCTGATGACGGAGCGGTTCCGTCATCAGCATGCAACGGGTTAACACACATATGATGATGAATCACTGTCAACATACAGTACACGCAGGAACCCGTGTACAAAAATAAATAGATTAGCCTTTCTTGGTTATTGGTATTCTGGGTCTCAAGGCAAAATCTGAACTCTCAATTTGTTAAAAAAATAGACATCCAGGCTTACAAACATTTTTACTGTCTGTGTTGCGTCAATGCATCATCCTTAAATTAATAGTCTTTTCAGACCTGTTTTGTTTTCATAAAGAGGGTAACATTTGTCCTCTTGTGACACTTTAGTAAATAATATTGAAGTAAATGAAAATAGCATTTTTTTCAAATGTTCTACAGAAAACTACGCGAACTGGAACACTAATTTAGTACAAATATGAATAATTTTAATAAACACATTAATAGTATTTGAAATCTGCTATATGTGATTAGTTTATTAAGGTTCACAAGTAACCAGAGACGTTTTAAGGCATGGACAATGTGGGGTCAGGCCCATTGACCCAGCCTATCAGAGGGCCCCTTGTACAGCCAGCTCTGCAGAAAGTCTTGGCCTGGTGACATTGAATAATTTTTACACAGATTTTTTCAAATATGGTTTTCCTTTAATTTATTTTTAATGTGAGTGATGTGTGAGAGTCTATTACAGACATTTTGCAGAGAAATGTTGTGTTTATGTTTAATGCAACCTCCACAAAAATAGTTTCTTTCAGAGCAGAACATAACCTCAAATATGAGAAATGGTATGGTGTCACTGAGATTATTTGCAGTAACATTAGTGAGCTTCTGCTGTGTTACAATAGCACTATACCTGAATATTAGATGTAAACACATTTAGAATTCGGATGAGTTTGCCTGTACACTGTCAGTGACCTGGCCAAAGAGGGCATCCATGGGCTGAAATTGCATGAAAAAATTAGAACTGTTCCAAAAACATACCCCAAAATATGCTTAGCCCCGGGCCACTAAAACCATTGAGCTGTCCCTGCATGTAGGCTTGCATTAACAGTAGAAAAAATACCAACATTTCAACTTCGTAGTTGACTTTTCAGGTAGAAGAACGACTACCCCGTCCAACTGCAAAGAAATGTCAAGTGAACATCCCACGGGTCGTCAGACTTAAGTACAAATCACTTCAGGAAGCAACAGTCTTACAACAGAGCTATTTTATAATGCAGCCAATTCACAACCATTTCTTGGGACTAGTCAGAGAACGCCACTATCAAGGGTAATGGTGGTGGAAAGAGAAGCTACTTTAAAGTAATACTGTCAAACCAAAGTAACTGGGGATTTGAGGAGGCACAGCAAAGTAAAAGGTTTCTGTAGCAACTTGTTGGAAAAACAACTTCTTAAATGTGCAGTCATGGATTTCAGGTGTTATTTATTATTTGTATGATATTTAGCATCATTCTTTGGCCAGTTTCTAACTCGTGAGTGATTCTATCACATTACAGTCTCGATTACGAGTGATCCAAAGTGCAGTGAGATAATTATCGAACTTGATCTAACACTGCTGTGTCGGAGTTTGTGGGGTGCCGTAGTCATCACCTATTGCAAGTTTTCTATAAGAGAAATGGATTAACGTTGACGCTATCATAACAAAATGACACGTACCAGTATTTACCGAACATTTTTCCCATAGTAAATATCATCAGGTTTGACTTGACGAGTTGATCTGGGGTTGTGGATTTCAAATTCACCCAGTAATTACCGGATGCAATAAAATCCACATAGCTCATAATTCTAATATATACTGCAACAGGACTTTAATATGTGGAAAGACAGTGTGAGAGAGTAACTGAGAGAGAAAAAGACAGAGACTGTGTTTGTGAGATATAACCTGGGTATGGACAGTGAGTCTGTATGTCAGGGAATGAGAGAGGGCGTGAGTGTGAGGGTTTATGTGTGTGTGTGTGTGTGAGAAAGAAAGAGACACGCATACACAAAGAGTAAGAGAGAAAGACAGGCAAAGTGGTTATGTGAATTTGGTGACATTAAGTGAAAGGGCTACAACCTGTGTGGATCTGGTCCTGTTTGCGTTTACAGGGCTGGCTTTAGGATGGTGCGACTGGTGCAGCAATACCTTGCGATGACCTCAGGGGGTGCTGTCTATAGGAATAACATGCATTGAAAAGCACCCGCTGCAGGGTTCCTTGTGTGTCCAGCAGTTTTCAGCCACATTACAAATGTCAAAATAACTCTGGTGAATAATGTTCCTGCTGGTGAGAGAGCACTGTTTTTCTAGTGACATTATTGACTCATCATAAGGCAGAACAGAGGGTTAACATGCCTGCTTGTAAAGAACCTTTACCATGCAGATCATGGAACTGTATTTTATGTGGATAGCTCCGTGGGTTAGTGGTTTTGTTACAGATATCCTTTTGTTATTTGCAGTTCATAAGTTACAATCCCAATATATCAAAGTGACCTATGAGTTGTCACCACCAAAGAGCTGCATGCAAACTGCATGGTATTTGTTAGAATGTTATGTTTTTTCCACAGTCTTCACTAGCCAAATGTTGCTAAAAAGGGTTAATTTGGGTAGCAAAACATTCTTATTAGTAAAGTCAACCACTGTGATACGTTTTAAATCCTGAGTTCGTGCTTCTCCAGACCTACCACTCTTAGAAGCTACTGTCTACTAGGGCATAGAGTCATTATATCGATGTTTAAATATCGATATGCCATAATATCGATGTTTAAATATCGATGTGCCACAATATCGACCTGCAAGAATATCTTCGACCAGAACATCGACATGCAGGTAAGGCATATCATTTTTGTTAATATCAAAGTTAGTAATATCGTTAGTCAAAATATCGTGGTTAATAATATTGAAATTTATTTTAGTGTTCTGTATTTTAGTATATGTGTTAAAAGTATAGTTTATTTTTCTAATGCATGTTTTAAATTTTTAGAAGTAATTAAGTTATTTTAGCATATTTTAGTTCCGTAGCGGGTTGTGGATTATAGGGAAATAGGGTGGTAAGTCATTTAATTATAAGATATTTATTAATCATTTTTAGAAGATATTAATTTTATAAAAATTAAATATTGTGTTTTAGTTCTGTAGCCGGTTGTGGGTTTATAGGGGAATAGGGTGGGAAGTAATCTAATTATAATTAGTTAATTAATTAATATTTTTGTATTTAATACTTTATATTGTTAATTATTTGTTATTAATTAGTTCTTAATTGGTTATTAATTATTATTTATTAAATATGTTAATTGTGTTATATTTTTTAGTAGAGGGTTGTGGGTTTATAGGGGAGTAGGGTGGGAAGTAATTTAATTATACTTAATTAATTAATAGTTGTATTAATTAATATTTATGCATGTAATAATTTATATTGTCAACTATGTTAACTAATGTGTTATTAAGTGGTTATTAATTATTAATTGGTAAATATATTAATTGTGTAATTTTTATAGGGGCAGGTTCTGGTTCCTTAGGGCAGGCACGGCCCGTGCCGGGCGTTATACTGGGGCCGTGACGCCAGGCAGGGGAGGGTCAGGGTGGGGGGATGTAAAATACGGGATAAGGACCATTAGAGGTAAGTATCAAAAATAATAAATAAAACGAATTACGTTGCCCACTCTGCATCACATTTGGCGATGCAGAGTGGGCAACGAAATTCGTTTTATTTATTATTTTCAATACTTACCTCTAATGGTCCTTATCCCGTATTTTACATCCCCCCACCCTAGCCCTCCCCTGCCTGACGTCACAGCCCCAGTATAACGCCCGGCACGGGCCGTGCCTGCCTTAGGGGAGTAGGGTAGGAGGTAATTTAATAAGAACCAATTAATTAATAATTGTAAAAATTAATATGTATTTCGTTAATATTTTACATTGTACATTGTGTTAAAATATGTTATTAATTAGTTATTAATTGGATAGTAATAATTAATAATTAATTGGTAAATATGTTAATTGTGTGATTATTTTAGGAGTGAGTTGTGGGTTGATAGGGGAGTAGGGTGAGAAGTAATTTAATTTTAATAATATTTGTATTAATTGTTTTATATAATATTTATTTAAAGTTATGTTATGGTGTTACTGGTGTGATATCTCTTATTTTGATGGTTTTTAAATTGCTTAGTTGTTATTAATTAACTAATTAATTGTTAATTAATTTTGGTAATTGTGTATTATTTTACAATATTGGTGGTGTTGTTTATAGGGGAATGTGGTGGGAGGTAAATTATTTTTGACTAATTCATTATTTCATAATTAATGTTAATTATTTTGCAGGAGTGGAAATACTAAATTAATCCCATCCGCTATACAACACTTTCCCTACTGTTGCATTTGCTGGAGTGGGAATAGTAAATTATTCCTCCTACGCTATCCAACACTTTCCCTACTATTACACATGGTGGAGTGGGAATAGTAAATTATTCCCACCCGCTATCCAAAACATTCCCTACTAGTGCACTCACTGGAGTGGGAATAGTAATTTTTACCGTCCTGCTATCCAACACTTCCTCTACTGTTGTACTCTCTGGAGTGGGAATAGTAATTTTATACCCTACGATATCCAACTGTTTCTCTACTGTTATAAATAATGTAGTATAAAATATTGTTTTACAATGAAATATACATTTTTATATTTTAATTTATTATATATATATATTTTTATATTCACGTATATATATGTATTCATAATTTTTATTTTTTCTAACATTTTATAATAAAATAAAATAATTATTTATTAATATGTTTAAGCTAATATATATATATATTTTCAATATGTATGTTTACTTTGTTTATACTACATTTATTCTATATAATTTTTAACTTTTTAAATAATTCTATGTTTTTATGAATTACATTTATTATTTAGTTAATTGTATATTATTTTTAAGACATAAAAAAAAGATATTTTAAACAACGGTATTTTGGTTTCGATATTTTTGTACTTACCTTTGTAGAGATAGAATGTCGATATTCTGTCGATCAATATTCTGTACTCGATATTCTTGTAGGTCGATATTCGGTCCGTCGATATTCTGTCAGTGATCCATCTACTAGTATGGATGGCATGTTATTCCTACATCTTGTAACACTCCTTTTCTAATATAAAATTTTCTTTAGACTGATTTACACATGTATACTTCTTTATTTCTGTAGAAAGTGTGTGTGATGAAAAGTAATCTGATACCCTACACTGGTATAAGTAGTGCTAAAAAACAAATAAAATGTATGTGATATAGGGGGTATTTAGAAAGGAAGGGCACTGTTGGAAGGTGATAGTGAGGGAATCCGTGCAGATGGAGGTCACTGGGGGCCACCAAAAAACAGATTTTTGCATCAGGGGCCAACAGCGCTAAAGCTGACCCTGTGTTTGTGTGTATGTGTGTGTGTTTGTGAGCGTTTGTGTGTGTGTGTGTGTGTGTTGAGTAGAGGATTTCTGTGGCTCCGTGATTCCTCCATGTTCTTGCACTGTGTGGTTTATTCAACAGAACGTTAGGCCATACTTAAAAAATGCTCTAATATTGAACAATATCCTACAATATTTTGATGAGCATTTTCTCAGTGTATTGAGTTGTAGAATTGGCTGCACTAAAGCAGCTCCAAATGGGATTCTATGCATGCTTGTATTTGAGAATATTGACTCTCACAACTATTGTGTTGGAAGAAAGAATATCATGGCATAAATATTATCAACATAAAAATAATTGTGGTAGGTAGGCATTGGTAAATATTACTATTCTAAACCTAACTCCACATTATGTACCTTTAAGGTGTATGTCATCAAGGTGCATGTAAGGGAAGTGAAGTATAGCAAACCTACCCTTATTTATATATACTTACCTTGTCAATATATTGGTGGTCAGTATTTTTGCCAGAATATTTTGAAGCATGATATTTA
Source organism: Lissotriton vulgaris (assembly GCF_964263255.1). Taxonomy (NCBI): domain Eukaryota; kingdom Metazoa; phylum Chordata; class Amphibia; order Caudata; family Salamandridae; genus Lissotriton; species Lissotriton vulgaris. The sequence goes on from NC_141689.1 coordinate 913,555,184, forward strand.
AATCCCTGTATTCCAGTCCAATATCACAATGCATAAACTGTTGAGGTAATTTAATCACACAATTTCATAATGGTATGACACAAATAGAACTCTGAGGTATTCACATACCAACTCCTTTTTCTTCATGCACTCCATGAGGATGATGAAGAGGTGTTGGGCCTGAGTTCGGGTGTAGTTGAAGGTCTTCTGGATTGTGACAAGCAACTGGTCTCTCAATGTTTCATTGATTAGACTGTGAGGAAACAAAGAAAAACAAGTATTTACATTTTAATAGGAAAAGACGTGCGATGGCGATGCAAGAGTCAAAGGCATTCAATCAGTGGTAAAGCATGACTGGGCACATTTCTTCAAAGGCCCTTGATAAAATCCTGCTCGGGTGAGAACATGCTATTTCTAAAGTGGTACTGCTTTAACTTTGGGATATGATTTCAATTCTTGGCCTGCCATCAGCTGGCAGAAAAATATTTTTGTCAGATACCTCAGGAGGATTTTCTAATGGACAAAAAGGCAACAGCTCTAGGTCGGAATTGTTCATATAAGTAAACAAATGTTACACAAAGGTACATTGAATCCGCTCAGAACCAAATGTACCTCATTATTAGCCATTTTTGTAATTTAAACACATGGCTTGTTGGAGCCTTGCTTTTAACTGCATCAATTGCTTATCTATTCTTTGAGATCCAGGGAGTTTTTCATTGTTTTGTTTTGGAACTATTCGAATGGGATTTGCATAAATTGGGGAATCATATTTTAGAAAAATAGCACATTTTGCAATGCCTTTAGCTATGTGCACGGACCCTAACAGATGGATTTTTGACAGGCAGATCTAACTTAGCATCATTCATAAGTGACCTGAAAATCCATCTCTTTGTCTTAAACCAAATTCTTGTATTTGTATTTATATATGCTGCAGTTGATAGAACCCGAATTGCAGCCCGCGAGGGGCTTCTTTGTAATGATAATCAGAGAGCAGTAGTTAGTTGCAGTGAGATGTATTCCAACGGTGCAGATCCCAGGACAGAGCATGGCTTCATGTACTGTCTTTATCTCATAAAGTTTGGCAAAGTGCAAAATATGACAATGTACAAGATAAAAAAACTCTTTAAGTTAGACCCCTTGTCTCAATGTCAAAAATCAAGCTTTTGTTAACAATATTCCTCTATATACATAGTGTAAGAACGTAGACCATAGCTAATCTAGACCACCTGTTTTTTTTATATATATACATAAATATGTATGTGTGTGTGTATATATATATATATTCACTGCAAACAACCATAGGTTTCACACACGTTATAGTTAGGAATTAGCATTTAAAAAACCTTAGAAATTCACTGAAAAAACCATAGGTTTCACACATGTTATAGTTAGCTGGACATTTCACTCATACAAAACCATTGAAATTCCCCCGTTATTGTTAATTCAGCTAACTATAACTCGCGCACCCGCAATGCACTGCTGATAACGTCACATATTACATCACTCATGACATGGTCAGTGACATCACTCATGACATCACTCAAGATATCTCAAATTACATCACTGGTGACATCACTGATGACATCATCCTTGTGAAAGAGTGGCAGACCTCCTCTCAGCCTATATATATACTTATGTGTGTGTGTGTGTGATTACTAAACTTTTTCATTAGGATTAACTGCTTATATATATATATATATATATATATATATATTTATATATATATATATATATATATATATATATATATATATATATATTTATGTGTGTGTGATTACTAAACTTTTTCATTAGGATTGGATAAAATGCTTGGCTGCACGTGCATTATTAATTTCTCATTTTATTTCAACAGCTATTTTATTTTGATAGCAGTATTAATAATGATAAGTTTATGTAGCTAATTATAAACAGCTTTTATTATTCCTTAGAGTTTATTTCTGTTGAGAAAGGAAAAACAAAAGACAATAGAATTCTGATTAGACTGTTGTTTTACATATGTGTATGTAATGCATGCTAATTACCCCTCATCATTTTCTCTCTTCCTGCAAAGAGCTCAGGTCGACTTGTCCTCAGATAAGTTGAAAGAATGAGCACAACAATGTTATGTAAAACCACAGAATCAAATATAGATGAAGGGGAAAGATTGGACATAGAAATGTGAAAGGCGCTACTGCAGCAGACAGAGACTGAACTGACGGTAAAAACAGTACAATCTGTTATTTTTAACCCTTTTACACAACAAAAATGTTGCATGAACCACCCTTCTCAATTTTAAACTGAATTTATGTATCACTCTTACCGAAACTCAAATTGCCGTTGTTACAAACAAGTTCTGCCCATTTATTACGCCAAGATTATGGTGAGTGAGTTTCATTTATTAAATACTATGGGACACATGCATCAAAGTTGTAAATTGCAAATGCCTAATTGCAAATTCTTAAGAATCGCAATTAGGTAATAGCAATTTACAATGCATGAAACTCAAAGAGTTCCAGATTGCGATTTCTAGGGGGTCATTAATATTAATGAGGTAGATCGCAATTTGTAACCCCCTAGGAATCGCAAAAAGCATGGGGATGGTGTCCTGCTGAGGTCAGACCACCATGTCAGTGATTGCTTTTAAATAAAACAATCTTTTTTTTTTTGTAATGAAGCCCGTTTTCCTTAAAGGAAAATGAGATGCTTTACAAAAATTAATAGTAAAGTGTTCTTTTAATTTTTTTTAACCAGGCAGTGGTCCATGGGACTACTGCCTGTTCTTTAAAAATGTTTTTACAACCATTCACAAAGGGGTCCCTTGGTGATCCCTTCTCATTTGGCGAATGGATTATCACCTACTTGAAGTAGGTTGTAATATGCAATTATTTTGCGACTGCATTCATGGTCACAAAACATTGCATACTAGGATTCGGAATTTCGAAGGGACGTCCTAAAAACACACCTTCCAAATATGAATGTGGAGTTAGGTTACCGAATCGCAAATTGGGGTTTACTGGATCTGAAAAGCATTTTTTGCATTCGCAAATCGGCCTGTTGGAGAAGGCAAAAATGCTTGATGCCTGTGTCCCAAAATTCAGATTGGTACCAGCTAGAAAAATATTTCCTACACTTTTGAATTATACTTTAAAATCATCTTTAATGGTGAGATCAGATTAAAATTATTATTCCCTGCCTGAGCTGGTTATAACACTCCCACTGGAAATGCATATTGGAGCCAGGCAGTGCTCAAAAGGCCTGGGTGTAGACGGGGTGGCTTGCACTGACAGGATGGCCGGGGTAGGAGTTGACCCTGCCCTGATTTGACTTGAAACATTCTTCCCCTGCACACACAGAGACATGACACCAGCTTCTTATGCTACTAGCCAGACCAGAGCCAAACCCAGGAAATGGGGTAGGTTAGACGAAGAGGGAATCCCCCACCCACAAGCTAGACTGGCATAAAAGTGGCATCTAAGGACATTAAAGAGAGCAAGACTCCCCCTTGCCACCACAAGTGCAGCTTCCTTCCTGCATGGAGCAGGCAGGGAGAATGCGAGTGCTGGCGCCCACTCCAGCAGACAACAGAGTCCAGCAGGAAACTGGCTGGGCAGCAGGAGTGGGCTTACCACACTGCCCCAACAAAAAGCCCATGGAGTGACTCCAACAACAAAAGAAAAATAGGCCGGAAGCCGCTTACCTGAGTTGCGACTCTCCTGAAGGGGTTCACTATACATACGATTTTCTCACATTGAGGTGGCCCCAGAATAACAGGGACACCACCAAAAGTACTCTGGAGGCTACAGGAAGTGCAGCAGTCCCATTCCAAACTTTTTAAACATTAACGCTATTTCTTCCAGGCACTAAAATGCATTACCTAGGGAGGCTTTTACATTATTTTTTAAAACACTCCTGAGGCACTACAACCTGGGAATGTAGTGGTTCTATAGCTGCATTTTATCTGACTTCGTGTGTTATAGAAAGACACAGACACACTATGTTGGTTTGAAATGCTTTACTGATAAAATATTGTAGACAAGGATTTTGATAAACACTGCTATGATTTATTGACAATAAGTGCATTTGAACATGGTTATTGATTTCAGCTTATACCGGTGATTTTTCAACATGTGGGTATTGGGTTTTCATTGTGTCGATCTTCTGACAAAGTTAATACTTTTGCTTTTCATTTTGATGTGGCGACCTTTGACAAAGCCAATAGACTTGAAATGTTCTTTCTGGTATAGGTGGGGGGGTCCTGTGATTTTAGGTGTCATGACCCATTAGGGGTCAAATGTGATTTCAGAATATCACCAAATGTATTTGTATCTGCCTGATGTATATATTTGTAATATAATGTGTAGTATTTAGTAGTGTGCATGTAATAGACATACTTTTTCAATGAAAAAGCACTAAGAGGACAATCACTTATGGTGTTTTATTATTGCGTACCTGCGAATGGTGATTACTAGCCCACACCATCTCCATCGAGTAGGCTTTGGACCGCTCTGCTAGTGCTACAGTGGGGTGCTTGATTCCCAGTAAGGAGAAATTATAGTCCTAATATTTACATAGGCCTCACATCCTGCACAACTAATATCCCAATTTCTTACAACTGTAAACTCAACAACAAATGTGAGGGCAGAATTATAAAAGGTAATTCCCTGACTGGTTGGGGAGAGTTTTGCATGGCAATAAATCAATATCATTTTGGCCCTGGCCTGTTTCCATTAACTAGCATAAACAGAGGCATTTCTATTTACAAATGGAGTGCATTTGCTTACCATTCTATCATTGGGTACAGAAAAGGTAATCTATCAAGGGTTCAGGAGAATTCCATTCACTCAAGAGGTCTATCAAATGCACTACTTTAATAAAGCAAAATTGTAGCTATTTCCTCAGAGGCTTGTTATTGTTTTATCGTCAATCTTTGCAGTAAAAAGAACTGCGAGTGTAAGCCATAATAGAAGAAAAAGGAAACATTTGTTTCTTCTGTCTAGGACAAGTAATATTTCAAATTATTTAACACCTAACAGCTTACTGAGGGAAATAATGTTGACGTATATGTGCCTTTCCCAAATCCTAAGCTTGTCTTAGTTATATTGGTAATAATATGATCCCCGGATCCTGTAGAGAGGGCTCTGTAGTCCTGATTTAATCAAATTAAATCCTAAAGACTATTCCAGTTCTAAAATAATCACACTTTTGTACACTTTCAGCAACACATTTATCAAAGTGATTCTAAAATGTATTGGACACCCATGACAGGTGGATGTATGTGAGGAGAGTTTGACAATGATTGTGCTTTAACCTGTTATGGATGACTAGTAAATGGGAATTTTTGTGGGAACAATCATTTTATTCGGTGTGTATTGATTCCTCAGAGGCTGCAGGAGTTTGAGCTAATGTAGCCCTGTCATATATTATTTTAGTAAATTTACTTTTTGGAATGTCTATGGAGGTTTTTGGGCCGGTAAGGATTTATACATGTAAAGGTCTTAGACAAGGTTGTATTTTAGCACAAATCCTATTTACTTTACTTATTTGTTACCTTTCCATAACTCTATGAGAGCCTGTTCCTTTCCCTCTGATAATAGGCTTGCATAGACTAAATGTTATGCTCATAACCCTGTCTTAGATTTACCGAACCCCAAGGTATCTAGAAACAAACACATGATCTTAATGAATAATACCTATCTAGCATACTGTGTATAAATACTAACAGAATAAACATCTTGACTTTTGAAATAAAAAAGGGTATGTTGTCTGGAATCTTTTAGAACGAAATATGGAGGTGGTCTATTTAAAATCATACATATTTTGGGGTGATGATGGACAATAAAATGTAATTACAATAACTTTTGACATGCCCGATCAAGGCGAGCTTTGGAGAACTACTTATATACAACAGCCAATTTGATGAACACTCTGTTTTTCCATCACAGTGAGCCTAGGACTCAATAAGAAACTCTTAGGTACTATATGGAGGAGAGATCTATGTAGATTACGTGGTATTCTATAATAAGGTGGTGGGAGGAAAGACGCTGTGAACAGTGTTGGAATTACTCCCAGATAATGCCTTTGCAGCTAGCAAAGTTCAGCTTACTACACACATGATGATTTAAAGAGTGTTGCTTTTTTAGTTCTCTGGTGCAGTCCTAAAAGAGGAATTACTGGTGATTAACTATGATATTATGGTATTCATCAATGAGATGACAAATCATCATTTTGAGAGAAGAATCTAAGAGTCAAACGTTGGACCATTTGAATATGCTATATATCTATAGAAATGATTGCATTGAACAAAGGAACTAAAGTACAATTTACATTCCAGCAAACGAGTTGTGCCACAGATTTATGGAGTAACAAACTGACTGTGTGTTGTATAATATTTTCAAAAGGGGTGGGGGGTTAAAATGGAATGATATTTTGAATTCTGATTCAATTCGATGTTAAAAGATCATTTATGGGGATCAAATCTGGGCAATTTAAACAACTAGGAAAGTGGAAAGCAGCAGGTAGTAATGTGATATTGTGTAATTGCTGGCGAGCTCGGAAGAAAGATCTAAAGCACATTGTTTAATATTTCCACCAAATGCACAATTTTACAGTTACATTCTTAAGAACCTGCATTTAAGCACTATGGAGTTGGAGACTAATGTGTGTATAGCAGTTCACACATTATCATTGAGCTGCGAACATATTTATTTTTAAATACTAGTGCTGAAATATTCTAGGGTTTTTGTTTGCATGGGTATTCTTTGCAGTTCCAGCTTTGAAGTATTGGGAAGACATCCGGTCCTTGACATTTAGAGTTGTGGCTTATAATAGTTCACGAAAAGACTGAGCATGCACTTTGAAAGTTACACAGTTGCACAGTTTTTGGTAGCAAGCCCAATCAGCTACATACAAGGCGTAGCCTTAGGAAGTAATGGTAATATATAATAAAAAGTAATGCACTCTGCACAAGAAGAAAGCTTTTTGAGTGGTGACTCATAGTTGGGTTGAAACCTTCAATTAAGGGGTTGTGGATATTGTTTTCTCCAAATCAGGCACCAGCATTCAAGTTCATATCTATTTCCTAATAATTAACAATGGTGCTCTCGTATATAAGAAGGGTCCACTGCAAATCATTGATTCATCTATACTTTACTTGGGTGCTTCAAACCTGTTAAATTTGTGGCTAGATCAGCAGGTAGTCAGGGTACTGGTTGCAAATAGAGGAGTACTTTATCTGCTTATACGTCAGGCACATGTCTTCGTCTAGTACTGTGTGTCCTTCATGGCACAGGGAAAAAGCCTAAACACATTGTTCCATAATCTAAGCCATAAGCACACTTATCATAAGTAACCTACACTAAAATTACAACATTGTGACGTGACCAAATACTGAGAAATTTGGTTTGGACCATCCAAATAATACATCCTGCTTCCTCCCCAATCTAAGATGGCAGCAATCTCTGTTCTTTGGCAGGGCTATCACTGTCCTTTAACATGATGCCTTCGTTGAGAAAGATTATTGATGAATTAAATATTTGGGAAGGTTTCCACATGACATGCGTGGATTCCTAAGTCTTTTCTTTCACTTGGAAAAACAGTAACCTCATCTTTTAAGTTAATTTGCATTTTGAGGAGAAAGCTATGGATGGAATGATGTGAGCTATCGGTGTCCCCAAGCAGTCTTTTGTGCATTTTAAAAGCTTTAGTCGGGGGAGCTAAAACAAGGAGGTTACTCAAAAAAGCAGATTGAATCCTTGCACCTGGTAATATGAGCCGTTTATTGGAGGAGAATCTAAACAATCCCTTGATTAATCTGTCTGTCAAACTGGATACAGTACAGCAGACCATCTGGAGTCACATATGACTTCTAGGTTTGTGTTGCACTATGTGATTTAAGAGTTGAAGAGAAATGAACCATCTCAGAAGCTTAGGATTTTCTTATTTCACATGTGTAAATTAGTTTATGAGGCAGCAGTGACTTTGGAAAATAACATGGTTGGCAAATAAATCGGCCCTGAAATCCTTCAAAGATCAAGTCAAAGTAAAGCAACCCTTTTCAATCGTGGGCAATTTGTGTTCCCCTACAAAAGGCTCCTACTAATAAATAATACTAATAAATCCTCTTAGTCTTGTGTAGTTGACCCTCACAAAGTAGACTAATCTTTATTTGAATATATCATGGTCGATGTTTTTAAGGCATTTACATCCATAATGTTTATGCTGTAGCTGGGGGCTATTTGGGGTTTACCCAACTATCTCCCTTCTTTGGATTATTATTACAGGAAATCAACCTTTTCTGTGTGTTCACCCTGGAATTGTCACGTTTTGCCTGACCCAATATTTTTGTTGGCTTTAGAAGTCTATGTACTATAAGCCTCCTAACTAGTGGTAAAGTTACTGTGCTCCACCTTTAAACATGTTTAAAGTGGCATGCTCCTAATTGGTATATTTAACTTGCCTATAAGTCCCAAACATTTGGTACAAAATGTACCCAAAGGACTGAAAGCTAAATGCCACTAGTGAACTGCAGCACATATTGTGCCTTCCACTTCAGTGGAAGTGTAAACATGGCTTTAGAGCTACCACTGTAGCCTGGCTGTAACAGTGGAAAACATGCAGTGCAATAAGTCACCCTACGTAAGCCTGTTAGCCCACAAGGTAGGGTGCATGTTATGTAAAAGTGTAACACGTAGAGTCCCTACAGTCACAAGACCCAAAAAGCTATTTTTACTGTGGGAAGCCTAGCTATTCAATGTACAAAAAGTGAGTGTCAGAGTAAAAGACTAATACTCTTATCTTTGGAATGGTACCAGCTAGACAAATAATTTAACAGCAATTTAAATGGTTACTAAAATCCAATTCAATGGTGAAGTTGGAAGTTCAGTAAATATTCAGGAAAACGTACTTTTAGAAAGTTTACCTTTTTCCTACCTGAGGTTTCTTGATGTTTTTTTGCATTAGTTCTCCAGCTTCTCCAGTTGGTGATGAGTCTTCTATTGGCACGAAAATGATGTGCAAAGCCTCCCAGGTCCAAACCATAGTCTGACCTGAGTGGGCAAAGATGACTCCTCTGAGGTCAGAAGAATATGCAGGGTGAGGACTGCGGGCCTCCATTTGACAGCATAGTGTCAAATCATTCTTGACAGTACTGTTCAGCAACATATAACACTTTGGGTACACTTGAAAGGGAGAGAACAGGATGCCAAGACAATTCTTTTGTATCCACTGTCTGGTTGCAGGAGCACCTTGCTTTTGTCCTAGCAGACATCTGTTTCTGGGTTTGTTGTAGGTACAGGGCCTGTCTCAAAGTGGATTTTAGTGTTGGATGTGGGAGGATTCTAGGATTACCTTAGTACATACTCCACATAGACACTCAACCCTCATAGACCTACGTTTAGTGTGGCTGAAGACTTTTGCCATCTTGAAAATCCCCTGACACAGTAAGGCAAAATTAACTTCTGCCAAAGTAGTAAAGGGTTACCTATAAAAACAGTTTCCATGCTGCTTTGGGCATGAGTAGGAAACATTCACACGCACTAGCTAGTGCCAAGTATAAATGTGGAACTTCCAGGCACCCTTTTCAAAACCCTTTCTGGACCTGTGGAAGATAAGAGTAGGAGTGGCCTACTGTCTGTGAACTGAGAGCAGGCTTGAAGGACTGTACCTCTTCTCTCTTGTATCGAGGGAAAAGCAGTGGATGCCAAGTGTCGGTTAGCTGACCTCCAGTGTGGCAACAAGGATACAACAATCTACAATAGGCCCTTTCCTGGAAGTACCCAGCTGACAAGGGACAACTGGACCTGGATTGGACCCTGCCATTGGCTTCTGCCTGGCAACCTATGGGTCTCTAATTGCCTCCCCTAAAGTCCTGGCAGGCTTTAGAAGTGTAGGCTGTGGTGAATAGGAACATAAAAGACTAAGTTAGAAGACTATCATTCACACTTTGTGCTTTTTAGTACTATTTTCCCTAACATTTTTAAAAACTCATATGTACGTTTGTCTTGATTGGATTTTTGAATGTTTGCTGTCATTTTGTTTATTAAATCCTATTATTTTTTACTAAGTTTGGTTTGGTACTTTTATTGTTCTGCATTCTTACTTTATTAGTGTTTTGGTACTGCATATACTTTACACATTGCCCTAAGTTAAGCATGTCTTTTCTGTGCTTTTGCTAACAGGGGTTGTGCTTAGGGTATTATAGTGATTGGAGGATTCACCCTGACAAGAGCTGTGATTATTCTTTGAAGTGGACTGTGTCGTACCCCAAATAACAATCCAGGTTTTTAGAATTATTAAAATATGAATTCTACCGTCTTTGAGTGTTGCATTGTAAGTCCATTTTATATGAAGGGGTCCATACCAGAGAGGATTTTGTCGGTGCTGGCCCTATCTTTCTGATGGACATGGGAGCAGTTGCTTTCCAACTTGAACCACATTTGTCTGAAAGACTGGATGGGGGAGGGTGGTAGCTGATTGGGTACTATTTGTTTTCCATTGAACAGATGCAATACGACTGACACAATTGTACTGTTTGATATATGAAAACCAATAAAATCTATTTTATTATCTGAAAGATTGGATGTTGTCAGACATTTGGAAATTAAATTGGGAGAAATTAACTTAATAAACCTTATCAGCTAGACCAAAACACAGTTCTTAGAGAATCTCTTTGGCCTACCTTAGGGGTGACTAACATGTAAGAAAAAGGAAGGTTAGGACCTGACAAATGGGTGCACTTGCCAGGTCTACATGGCAGTAGCAGACTGCGCACAGGCTCTGCAATGGCAGGCCTGAGTTACATTTATAGACTGCTTATGTGGGTGGCACAATCAGTGCAGCAGCCCATTAGCACCATTTGATTTAGAGGCCGTGAGCACACACAGTGCACTGTTCTAGGGACTAACTAGTAAATCAAATATGCAATCATGGAATCACCAATCCATAACAACAATTTGCAAAGGGAGCATTTGCACTTTGGCACTGAACAGCAGTGGCAAAGTGCCCAAAGCATATAGACCAGCAAAATGGTGTCCAACACACAGCAAAAACACAGGAGGTAAAGGCAAAAATACAGAGAAAACATGCGCCAATGATGCCAGGCCTAAGAAGGAAGAATCTAGTTTTCTTTCCTTCCTTAGAAGCAACCTCCCAGGGCAAGATTCGGCACCTTGTTTCAGTCCTCTGGAGGTGGAACACATGACTAAGATCTACTTTTCTCCAATGGCTAGGACATTTCTTTCTGGTCAATCTTGAAGCCCTAAGGTCCTCAAGGTATGTTTCAATCACTAAGCCTTGTTGGAGTCAGGAGCCCTTCTACGTCTTGTTTCCCTAAAACAGGCAAATAGGAGGTAAGGTCAGCTACCTGACCCTCAAAGAGCAATTCCAGCCCCTGGGTGATAGGCAAAAGTCTGGAATTTTCTTTCCTTCATGAGGACCTTCTTCTTGCCATGTTGCCACCTAACTTTGCAGGACAACCCATCTTCCTTCTGGAAGAGCTCCAGACCGGCATATAACCACTCATCTATTTCAACAAGCTCCCCCCCCCCCCCGTTATGGTCAGAGCTTGTTCGCTCTTCTGTGGGAGGTGGAGCCAAAGGGTCTACCAGCTCTCTGGAACAAATGGGAACAGATCCTGTCAACCCCATGTAGGATAAGAAAGGCAAAAGAAGTAGCATTAATGTTGTGTTTTATTCTGCAAGCAGTCCTGTACCACTCCCATGTGGCTATATCATGCTACGTGGCCAGGTATTAACAACAACCCTGCCTTCCTGAGCCCAGAGGTCAACCCATTGAGATCTGGACAGCAAGGTTGTTCATTCCAGTCAGAATGTGTGTTAGCTTCCGGAAATATGGTGAATGGCAGAAGTGGTTTTAAGCCAGTTCCGGCAATCCAGAATGCATTTTATAAATGTACTTTTCAACTACAATTACCAAAAGTCTGTTTTGACCATTATTTTTATTTTCTTTGCCGTAGGGGATATACATTTTGATTTTACCAAATGAAGATGAAAATAAATATTTTAACTACAACCAGGCCTGGCTCATGGAACATGTAGCTGAACCTTCAAAGATGAAACACCTTTTAGGTATTCAGTCACAATGAGGTACTTGTCCTTACTATATGCTACTGCAGTGCTTTTAATCAGGTTCCCCTAGCCACGGCACTGTAGTGCTCATGGAAGCCAAATATTTTTCTTCTACAGCTGGGTGGTGTGCTACAGCCCATATAGGAGATTTAACTACCTTGCTAAGGGTCATTTTGGAGACTCTCTGAAAGGTATCACCTTGCTCCTACTAATTTCCTTCGTTATAGCAGAGGTACCTAAACTATATGCTTTGACCTCTTCCTATTTATCTAAATTAGGCAACAGACAAGCTGGTCGGTCACTTTTTACAGAGGATTTGGTGACTGTTGATTTAAAACGAATTGGTTTATTCAGGTGTATTGTTCTTTAAATAAACCAGAGATTAACATCTAGTAATCACTGGGAATGTTTTTTGGAAAAGGGAAGTGTAAGCCTTATTTATAGGTAAATAAATAATACGTTGGATATGGTTGCGGAATATCAATATCTAGGCATGACCATCATCTAGTTATGAGCTGGATATTAGATTGACAAAAAACTAAAGTGGTTAATATTTTATATAGTGGCCCTTTTATGCTCCTCATATAACGGCAAATAGTGATAACATTTTACCTGAGGCATTGTGTGTCTATGAAATATTAGCCCCATAGGGCAAAAACATGTTTGCAGCTATGGAAGGTCAAATAATAATAAAAACTCCCTGGGTTTCCCTTCAAAGACAATGTTACAGGCAATCATATTAAAAGTAAGTCCTTTTCCTTGTGCAGATGACCAAGATCTTGACAGTTTTTTTCTAAAATTAAAAGCAAAAAAAACTATTTATACATTGTATTACCTATTTGTCTAGGTGCACTAAGTTTGCATGAAAACATGCATTCTAGCACATACTCTCCAAAAATGAAAACTACTCCTATGGTAGATCACTGGGGGTCCCGCTATGGGGGTCTTTAGTTGTATGAATTGTTCATAACTAAGGACGTGATTACGATGCCAGTCCGACCGCCTGTCAGACCAATGCACTCGGATTCCAACCGCCGAAGCCGGGAATACTCTGTCTGCCATATTACGCTGCAACTGCTGTTACCGCTGAGGTCTCATCGTCGGCAGTGCCCTGTAAGTGGGTACAAATGCACAGGAAACATGCACAGGAAACATGTACAGTTGTACATGCATGAATGACATGTGGGGACATGCCTTGTGCACCATGTACCCCATTGCTGGAGTGTGGTGATATGTGCACAGTTCAGTCAATGGGGATATAGGCCACATGAGGACTTAACCTGGATTCTGGTACTCACTTACTGTGACACTTTCTAAGCCACGCAAAGCCACCTTGCATGGTTCTGCATGGCTTATTAAATCTGGATTAGCACAAGACAGAGCAAACCACTGTCTTGCATTATCCTGCCCTCGGAATGCGTTTCATGGGTGGAGCGTGGTCGTCCCCATGCATCCATCCATGTATTTTTGCAGCATTCCCAGGTGTACTAAGACTAATAAACCTGGGAATGCATCAGAATGCTACATCTTCCCAGGTGAGGCATAACATGGGAAAATAGGTTTATTTCTCCTTGTGTATTCCTCTTTCTATGTGTACTGTATTCTGCAGCACACATACAAAGAAGAAAAAGCCTCAGAGGATTGTTTGTATGCTGAAATTCCCTTCCTGAACTAAAACAATACTGACTGTATTGCAGGCACCCTTGCACCATGATGTAAGGATACCTATGTTGTCACTAGGCTTCACTCAGTGCCTCAGGGAGGGGGCAGGAATGTGCCATAACTTTAGTAGTTATGGCGCTTTCCTACCCTCTACCTGTCATGCAATGCAGCACATCAAGTTGTCTTGTTGTGTTGAGTTATGTGACTTGTGACTAAATCTGCCCTAAAATGTATAGGGATGCTTGTACTAGTCGATTGTATATATTTTTTTTTTATCTTCCTGACAATTTTATTTGACTGTTGTTTCTCAAATGTGAGATTATTAAGTGCTTGCATAGGATACATTTATCTTTTTGGGCATTAAAAAGTTTTAGATATAACTTTTGCTTTGGACAAATATTTGATTAACTTAAAGTAATGTTTATTAATGACTAGTTAATGTATTCTGTGTTTTTTCGTTGGAAAAGGTTTGTGTTTGTAAGCTGTTTGGGTTTTTTGGCTACTTTACTAATAAATATAAATATGTAAATAAATGCTACAGGTTGCTTTTCAGCATGCTCACCCCGCGTAATCAATGGGGCTGTGCAGAGAGCCCTTATCAATATTCAAAAGTTGCCTGTCATTTGCAGGCACAATTGACCACGTACCATTTGTTTAAGCTAGTTCATTTAATGTTCCACCTTACCACCGTACACTTTCACAAAGTTTCAACACCAGCTAGTCAGACCTAAGAAAGATGTAGTCTGAGTTTTGATTTTGGGAGCTTTTTATTCTACCATGACCTTGAGCCTTCCCTTTAGGAGATCTATCTTCCCACCACCACCTTGGCGGATCAGGCAGATCAACAGGTCCTGCCCTCTTTCACAGTCATGGTCAGGTGGTTGTTTATGTGCCCTAGGAACTTTCTGTAGACCAAGTGATGTGGTCTGAAAACATAAATGTCTTCCAGGTATTTAACTCTCAATAACACAGATAACAGGTATAGCAAGGCCAGCAGCATTGGAACAGAAACTCACATACATAACAAGTACCACAAAGAAAGGGGTGGCACAAGTTCCCCGTGCAGAAAGTAGAGTGTAGCTAAAAGCAAGTCAGGAATCTCTTAAACAGGGAAAAGATACCAGACAAGAGCACCAGCACTAACTTTACTTGTAAATACCTTTGCATTACAATCCTGATTGCAAAGGAAAATCCATGAGCAGAATACCTACCGGAGATGAATTTACATACGGAGGATTATCACTGCCTTCACAAATCAGATGAATTTTCATTTCTATCACTTCCAAACCAGACTCCTAATCTTTGTTAGCCTCGCGGGAATTGATATTAAAGTTCTTGAGCGAAAATCTGCTATTAATTTGGAAGTAGTGACATCAAATTAACTACATCCAATCTTACTAGGTTACTGCACAGAGAGAACTCTGCTCAGTACCTGACAGCTATGAAAGAAGCAGCTGCTTTTATACCAGAGAAATGCATTGTAGGTTCTCACAAAGTACCAAACAACATTAAACTCAACAAAACAAAACAACAAAAATTCCCCAACCAATTCTTAGGAAATCAAGAAACTTGGAATATTGCCAATGGGAAATCCGCCACGTTTGTGACGGAGTAACCTGTTTGCTGAACTCTAAATCAGGCCCTTAATAAGCAAAATGTCATAACATTTTTCAAATGGATTAATGAAACCAAGGATATGATGTTCAAAAATGTTTACTGGTTAAAAAACCTGTGAAAACAAAAAGCACCAATCTCACAATGTTCAAGGTAGATCATTGTGCAATTTCAGTCTGACTGCTATGGAGCGAGATTCAGGCAGACCTTGCGGGATACAACAACCAAAATTCTGGTTTTGGAAACCTGTCTTTTTTCTGGAGAAAATGTTTCCAATGGGGCAAGGCAGAACGCTGATCCCTGCAAGGATTCAGAGTGAAACATGGCATTCTTGAGCTGCTTTTGAAAACAGTAGTTTTGGTGTGAAAAGCTCCAGGAGCGCTTCCTGTACTTAACATGTTTATACATGTTCAGTTGAGTTGTGTGGCCCGGTATAGTTCTGCGACCGGACCGAGTATTAGGTTTCTTTTCAGGGAGGAACAGTCCTATTGTAGATGTTGGCTGAGTTTGGACCGGTTGCTTGGATGCTCTGCCTACGGTTACAAGGGTAAAAGATGTACTACAATGCACACACTTAGCAAATACACTATACTGACGTGGAATGTTCGGGGAATTGGCTCTGTACGGAAGCGGCACAGAATACATGCACAGCTACAGTGTCATAAAGCGCAGGTAGGATATCTACAGGAGTCCCATATGGTGGACAGTCTAGTGATAAAGCTCCGTAAGAAATGGAGAGGTCAGATATTTTCCACTACGTACTCAAGCTTTGCGCGAGGAGTCACAATTTGGATTTGACATGGAGTGCCATTTTTAGCGCTGGAGCAGCAGATAGATAAGCAAGGGCGGCACATATTTTTAAGGGGGACGCTGGATGGCCAGCACGTGGTTCTGGGGAACATATACGCTCCTAATTTTGAGCAAGATAAGTACTGGGGAATACTAATTAATGCATTGGCGGGGTGGGAGTTGCGCCCATGGATTATAGGAAGCGATTGCAATACAGTAATGGACGTTACTCTGGAAAGGTCTCACCCACCCATACGCGGAGCAGGAATGTATAAACAAGTGGAAACACTAGGTAGCAGGGCGGAAGGATGAGAAATATGTGACCCATGGAGGATGCAGAATCCTACACATAGAGAATACTCTTTTTATTTATGTTCAGGTGCCTCACATGAGAATAGACAGAATATACTGTTCTAATAGGATTGCGATGCAAGTGTCCAAGGCTACATACTTGGCGAAGACTTTCTCCAAACACAACCCATTGGATTGTGCTTAGATGGGGCAGGATTCCCACCCCGGTTTCAACTTGGCACCTGTGGCCATAATTATTGGAGGATTCAGTGTTCCGAGCTACTATGTCAGACACTATTGACCATTATTTCGCAGAGAATAGTAACACTGCGTCGAAGAGGCTGATTGAGTAGGACGCCATAACTGACACTGAAAAGCGTGCCGCGCTAAAGGAGGCTAGAATCAGCCATGCGGAATTGCTTGAAACTCTCCGGGTTATAGATCACTAAAAATATTCACAGCTGCGCCACACTGAAGCAGATACAACTGGAACATTGCTTGCCAGATTGATCCGGGACACTCCCCCTGTGGTTATCATAAATGAGGTTACTACCTTGGAAGGAGACAAGGCCATTGCCCAGGGGACATAAATGGCGCCTTCCGTCAGTATTACGACAAGCTGTACAGTAAACCTAGTAGCAGCACGGAGGACCAAATGAAGGCTTTTTTCTCCACCCTTCCCTACCCACAGCTCACGGCAGAGGCCCAGAAGGAATTATTGGGGCCCATTACTCAGTCTGAAATTAGAGTAGCCATGAAGGGACTCCGCGTAATAAAACCCCTGGACTGGATGGCCTCCCAGTAGGATTTTATGCTACATATGCTGATTCCCTGGTGCCCCAACTGGAAATATTATACAACACAGCACTAAGAAAAGGGTTCTTTACCTCTTACTACGGTGCAGGCGTTGGCGGTATCACTCCCGAAAGCAGGACGAGACCCTACAGTTATGGCCAGCTATCGCCAGCTGTCATTGCTGACCACAGAGTACAAAATACTCAGTAAGGTGCTGGCCAATAGATTATTGCCCTCCCTGACGAAACCTATCCATATCGACCAGACTGCCTTCCTACCAGCCCGCAGCACGCAACTTAACACTAGGAAGCTCCACTATATCCTGACGGAAGCCCCGAGTAGACATGACCACGCAGGCTGTATATCCTTAGATCTGCGGCAATCGTTTGATTCTATTAACTGGGACTATATGATCCGTGCGCTGGAGAAATTTGGGATAACAGCGGGCTATTATTTTATATTTATTTATTTAAAACATTTGTAAAGCGCGGCTGTCACCTGGCAGGTATCCTGGCGCTGGTAGTTACTCCTGGGTTATTGGGCGGGGGAGGTGATTTATGGAAGGGCGGGCTTAGAGAGGGGGGTGGGGGAAGAGCCATGTTTTGATTCGCTTCCTAAATGGTAGGAGGTGTGGAATTTGGCGAATTTCGGCAGGCAGACTGTTCCAGAGCTTGGCCGCAGCCACTCTGAAGGATCTTCCCCCAGTCCTGGCTTTCTTGCATCTGGGTATTTTCACAAGCCAGGCGGTTGCGGACCTAAGTGTTCTGGTGGGGATGTACCACGAGAACAGACGTTGAAGAGGTCTAGGTCCAGCACCGTGTAGTGCCTTGAAAACCAGGCAAAGGGCTTTGAAGGCGATGCGTTGCTTCAAGGGAAGCCAGTGCAGCTCGGCCAAGGCAGCGGTGGCAGAGGATCTCCTGGTCCAGCCAAGAGCCAGTTTGGCTGCTGCCGACTGAACTCGTTGGAGTCTGTCTAGCAGTGTCACAGGGGATTCAAACAGGAGAGCATTACAATAGTCAAGGCGACTAAGGATAGTGCACCTGACTATCAATGCACGGGCTGAGGATGGTAATAGAGGCAGGATTTTGCGCAGTGAGCGCATAAGGGCTGAGCAGGTGGCGACTGTTCTAGAAACCTGCGTTTCCATACTCAGTTGGTGATTTAGCATGACGCCCAAATTGCGAACAGTGGTAACAGGTAGCGGGTTGTTGGAGTTTTCCGGGGGCCAGAACTCAGTAGGCAGAGGGCGGGATATGCGGCTCGCGGGACAGAACAGAACCTCGGTTTTCGAGGAGTTAAACTGGAGGGAGTTCCGGTGCAACCAGCCTGCGGTGTCTCTTAGGCAGTTATGGAAGGCTTCAAAGGAGATGGAGTCTTCACCCTCCCAAGAGAAAAGGAGCTGGGTATCGTCCACATAGTTTACTGTGGTCATGTTGTGCGATTTGATTAAGACGACCAGTGGCTTCAAGTAAACATTAAAAAGAATCGGACTGATGGAGGAGCCCTGGGGAACACCGTGAGGGACAGGGGAGAAAACCGATTGGAAAGGGGGAAGGGATACAGCCTGTTTTCTGTTACTGAGATAGGAGTGAAACCAGAGCAGGGCCGTACCGTCGACTCCGGCCTCTCTCAGCCTCTCCAGCAGGATCCCATGATTGACAGTATCGAATGCGGCAGACAGGTCTAATAGAATCAGGGCCACCGTTTGGCCCCTGTCTGCACGCATTCGAAGCTCTTCCATGGCAGTGAGCACAGCAGTTTCAGTGCCATGGGCTGGGCGAAAACCAAATTGGGATTCGTCCAGAATATGGTTCTGCTCGAGGTGGGTTGAGAGGCAATTGCTGACCCAACGTTCGATCACCTTCGCCGGAAATGGCAGAAGTGATATGGGACGGAAGTTAGACAAACATTCTGGATTCAGCGTAGGTTTCTTAAGTAGCGGGGTGATAAGCGCTTGTTTCCAGGGGGTGGGAACGCAGCCACAGCTGAGAGATTGATTGCAGATCATCCGCAGGGTGTGGAATAACTCGTGCCCGCAAGCTTTCCAGATTTTCGGGGGCAGAGGATCAAGGGGAGATCCCGAGGTGATGCCCATTGCCAGTTTCTCAAATTCTACTTGAGAGATCAAGGGGAGGGCCAGGAGACTATTCGTAGGAGGGCTTGCTGATCTCGAGAAGTCAGAGTTGGTGGGACCGACTTCGGGAGGGGTAGGGTGGTTATGTGATGGGGGCATTGCCAGGTTATTAATGATGGTCTCGATTTTGTCGGTAAAGAACCGAGCGAGATTGTCGCAGAGGGTCTGAGATGGAGGAATGGAGTTCTTGACACAGTCAGGATGTATAATGTTATCCAGGATCTGAAATATACTTTTTGAGCTGTTAGCAGCGTTAGCTATAGTGGAACAGTAGTATTTCGATTTACACTCTGCAATGGCAGATTTGTAATCACGGAGTGCGTTTTTCCAGAGGGCTTTGTTGTTGTCACAGTATCCGTGTCTCCACTTTCTCTCAGCTTGTTTACAGGCGGATTTGAGGGATTTCAGGGAGTCATTGTACCAGGGAGCAGGTGCTCTACCTTTGGGTTTACAGTGTTTTAGAGGGGCAGCCGAGTCCGTGATAGATGTGATTCTCGGGCTGAAGGAACTGTAATTATTTTCCACCGAGCTGGTAGGAGAGAAACTGTCCTGCACCTCAAAGACTTTGGTAGAGGTGCTGAGTGCTTCTAGAGCTTTCCAGTTTCGGTAAGAGAATTGTGGAGAGTAATTCTTGGGCTTTCTTATTGTGGCGTTGGTGATGAAGAGTTTGATGAGCGAGTGGTCCGTCCAGCTCATGGGCAGAATATCGCCTACTTGCGTAAGATCGGGACTCGAAAAAATGAGGTCGAGACGATTACCTGCAGAGTGGGTGGGGTCCTTTATCTGTTGGTGAAGCCCTACGCTATCACAAGATAACAGAAGGTTGTCTAAGCCTGTATCCAGGCTGCCGTTTGGCCAGAGGTTGAAGTCTCCAAGAATAATAAGTTTATTATGGGAGGTTGCCATGTTAGTGATGATCGTGAGGAGAGCTTGCTGTTGCAGGAGGGAGAAAGCCCCTGGTGGTCTGTAGCAGATAATCACCGTAAAGGTGATTCCTGGGTGGCAGGTTATAGTGAGACCAAGGAGCTCAATTCCAGGTACAGGATCTAAGTCAATGGTGTTTGTTTGCCAAGCGGCTCGGAAGATGACACCAACTCCGCCGCCGCGACCTTTGGGTCTGGGGAGATGTAGAATGTTGAAGTTAAGAGGACAGGCAGATGCTAGGTCGGTCTCACAATTGGCATGTGTCCACGTTTCAGTTAGAAAGAGTACATCTAGCTGGTGTGAGTCTATGAGGAGATTGATTTCAGTGGCATGCTTCGGTAGGGATCTGACATTCAAGAGGCCTCCTACGATTAAGCCCTTGTAGGTAAAGTCAGTTAAGGGAGAAGCAGTCTCTTCAAAGGAGAGCTTACCTTCGTGCGCATACCCTCGTAGATTGAGCAGTGCATCCCTAGTGTAGCATGGGGGTTGAGGGCTGAATTGGGCAGGGTGAGGGGCGCTAGGCGCTTCCTCGTCGCGGACGAGCGCAGACGAGCTTGCCTTAAGCGCGCCTTCGGCGCGCAATCGGCGTGCCCGCTGCGCTCGTCCACTGCGCTTCCGGTATTGACACATGAGTATATAGTGATAGTGAGTGACGTGGGAGGGGGCGTTGCCAGCAAGAGGTGGGCGTGGCTATTGTCTCCCTCGGCGGGCAATGGCGCCAAGAAACGAGTCAATTTCCCTTTCCCTACAGCTAATATTCAGCTGCACCGGGAGTCAGGTCAGTATCAAAGTAGAATTACAAGTGCAAATCGGCAAGGTTTTAAAAGCAGTACAATTTAAAAGCAAATGAACATAAACACCTCCCGGCTTTTCGCCTCAGGAGTATCACGAGCAAAGGAGCAGCGCTAGCGTTCAGCGCGCCCTATTTATCTTTAGCGAAGGGGGCGTGGCCAGCAAGAGGTGGGCGTGGCTATCGTCTCCCTCGGCGGGCAATGGCGCCAAGAAACGAGTCAATTTCCCTTTCCCTACAGCTAATATTCAGCTGCACCGGGAGTCAGGTCAGTATCAAAGAAGAATTACAAGTGCAAATCGGCAAGGTTTTAAAAGCAGTACAATTTAAAAGCAAATGAACATAAACACCTCCCGGCTTTTCGCCTCAGGAGTATCACGAGCAAAGGAGCAGCGCTAGCGGTCAGCGCGCCCTATTTATCTTTAGCGAAGGGGGCGTGGCCAGCAAGAGGTGGGCGTGGCTATCGTCTCCCTCGGCGGGCAATGGCGCCAAGAAACGAGTCAATTTCCCTTCCCCTACAGCTAATATTCAGCTGCACCGGGAGTCAGGTCAGTATCAAAGAAGAATTACAAGTGCAAATCGGCAAGGTTTTAAAAGCAGTACAATTTAAAAGCAAATGAACATAAACACCTCCCGGCTTTTCGCCTCAGGAGTATCAAGAGCAAAGGAGCAGCGCTAGCGTTCAGCGCGCCCTATTTATCTTTAGCGAAGGGGGCGTGGCCAGCAAGAGGTGGGCGTGGCTATCGTCTCCCTCGGCGGGCAATGGCGCCAAGAAACGAGTCAATTTCCCTTTCCCTACAGCTAATATTCAGCTGCACCGGGAGTCAGGTCAGTATCAAAGAAGAATTACAAGTGCAAATCGGCAAGGTTTTAAAAGCAGTACAATTTAAAAGCAAATGAACATAAACACTTCCCGGCTTTTCGCCTCAGGAGTATCACGAGCAAAGGAGCAGCGCTAGCGGTCAGCGCGCCCTATTTATCTTTAGCGAAGGGGGCGTGGCCAGCAAGAGGTGGGCGTGGCTATCGTCTCCCTAGGCGGGCAATGGCGCCAAGAAACGAGTCAATTTCCCTTTCCCTACAGCTAATATTCAGCTGCACCGGGAGTCAGGTCAGTATCAAAGAAGAATTACAAGTGCAAATCGGCAAGGTTTTAAAAGCAGTACAATTTAAAAGCAAATGAACATAAACACCTCCCGGCTATATTGACTGGTTGCGTCTATTATATGATGCTCCTACGGCGAGGGCCCGCACAGGTGGTCACATTTCAGCAGAATACCCGATATATAGAGGTACGAGACAGGGATGCCCCTTTTCACCCCTTATATTCATTCTAGCGCTGGAACCGTTGGCGCTTAAAGTGTGTATGGATCTCACTAACATGGTCATGAAATTAGGCAACAGAACACACCTTTTTTCTGCATACACAGATGATATTATTCTATACCCTAGAGATCTAAGTTTGCCTCTGGACCCGCTATATGAGGTGTTTCATCACTTTGAACAAATCTCAGGCCTTGCAATTAATTCAGCAAAGTCACATGTTTTTGTCCTCAAGGAACATGCAAGCCCCAATGCCCTTAAGTTTGGAGATACAAGACTCTATGTTGCACAACATACATTTAATTACCTGGGTATCCGTGGCTACCGGACACAGATGGATATGTTAGGTGGTAACTTGCATAGGGCGCTCAGAGCCTTACGCTCTAGTGTTGCTTTCTGGACAACATTACCGTTGTCAGTCATGGGTAGGGCGGCTATAGCGAAAATGGTGGTCCTACCGCAGCTGATTTATTACTTCACTAACTTACCTCTTATGATCCTGCACACTACTTTCAAACTGATGAATACCTTACTGATTGACCTAATATGGGGTTCTGGCAGGCGGCGCATTAGTCTTAAGAAACTGCAGCTGGGTACATGTAGGGGTGGATTGAGCGTTCCTGACCTAAAAGCATATTATTATGCATGTCAGTTGCAATGGCTGTCCTAATGGACTGCTGGGAGCAACTGGGAACCTTACATGCCCTGTTGTTGCCCATTACCAAAACCCCAAGGTGTCCCCCCCTCTGCTGCACACTGCAGTACAATGCTGGAAAGCAGCGCTGCAATATACAGGTGCCTCCCCCGCTTATGCAGGCAACATGTAAATGTACATGTATTTATATAGCGCAAATCGCCCACATCGCAGGCATCTATGCGCTTGCTTAGGGAACCCGTCCTGGTATTCCCCTGTGAGATACCCCGGCAGGGTATCCACAAGGTGAAAGCCAGGCATCCCGCCACGAGGGGCCGTTGTGGAGATTAAGCAAGCTATATCCCAGAGTCGCAGAGTGTGAACCCGTGAGTAGAGTAGGCACCGGAGCGAGAATTATCGAGTCCGTGGAATTATTGAGCCCAACCCCCGTCGGGGCAGGGAATTGAACCCTGGTCCAGGGCTGATCTCAGCTTCCGGGTCTGCCGCCTCTAACCCCTGAGCCACACTTCTCCACTACTCCCATTACTGGGAATCCCGCTGACAGACGGCCGCATAACTACACGACGAATAACACAGTGGCTGGAAGTAGGGATCACCACGTTGGCAGAACTGTTTGGAGACGGGACCCTGTTGGACCATGACACTTTTGTAAATTACTACATGCCGCCTTGCTACAATATGTAAAAACTCACTGGGCTGCAGAGACAGGAGCCTCCCACGCATGACCTGGTCAAGATGCTGTAATATATGAGAACAGGTAGCCACCTGATTTAATGGCTATATACAGGGATACAGTCCAATGGTGAAATTGGTCTGACTCCACTGCACGCTGCGTGGGTGGAGGACTTACAGAGAGACTTGGAGGATAAGGAATGGTTGGCTATGGTCAAACATCCCACAAAGATACCCAGGAATGCAAAATTGAAATTTATTCAAAGCATGACTTTACACAGGGCTTACCTCACCCTCCATAAATTGGACAACATTTTCCCACAGACACAGCACTCCTGCCCGAGATGCCTACTGGAGGGGGCTGGCCTCCTGCACATGGTATGGGCATGTCCAATACTACAAGGGTTCTGGGATGCTGTTAGACACATTATTAGTATGACTGCGCACCGTGAGGTACACAATTCAGTGGAGGAATGTATATTAGGCCTGCACAAACACAGGTCCAAGCATAAAGTAAATTATTGATTTGTTGATTTGGCTCTAATTTTAGCAATACGTGCCATCACTATGCAATGGTAGTCGAGGAAGCCACCTATGACTCACGCCTGGTACAGTGAACTGCTCCGTTGGGGCGGTGCACAGGGCGCGCCTTTATGCGGAGAAGAGCTTAGAGGCCTACGAAAGGTACCTATAGCATTGGACTGGGATGTTATGATGGAGGTACTCAAAGCTGTAGACACACACCAGTACAATACCCTTAATGGCACACAGTAGAACATACACTGAGAAGATACTTTCCCGAATTCCACGACCTGAGATGTGTTATTGTAGTGCATAGCTTTATCAAGAGCCTCAAACTGTAGAATACAAAATATGTGTGGAATACTTGAGCAGACATAGGACTGGGGGGTGGGGGGGAGTATGTAAGCAGTTTAGTTTAGTGTTCCTTGTGGTGGTAAGAGCTAACAACATGTTTCACGAGATGGCATGTTTCACGAGGTGGGGTGAGATACGGAGTGTACTAATTATTGGATTTGTCACCGAATCCTTAAATAGACAGGGATGCGATTGCAGAGATGTGTATTTCATGAAGTAATGTTATACCTGCTGTCTGTCTTAGAAATTACCACCCACTGAACAACGTCTTAAAAAGCCTGAAACTTATATGCTGATGTTGTAGATATCTTGCTGCAATGGTAAGATGTATTTTTGCAAAAACATTAAAACAATGTTTAAAAAAAACTATTTTACATTGCTGAAGCCAAGTGCATATGTTAAAAAAATTAAATTACATAATGATATTTGTGTTAGTAAATGCAAACGACACAGATGTTGAGAGACATATCCAACAGTGTACTGATTACAATGGAAGTATTTCAATAGGTGCTTTTGCTGAGCACAGGACTAACTTACTCAATCTTAATGCCCACATCCAGTCCAAGAACTTGGCACCGAGAATGCGAACAGTGGCTGGCAGTCCGACATTAGAGCTTGCAGTGCTGCGGAGCTGCTGCTTGTTCAGAAGGACTTGCTTATGGGTTTCATCCATTTATTGCGTGAGGCCAAATATGTTGGGCAAACAAACAGTATATGGAAAATGGTTTCCTTAGAGTCAATGCATGTGGGACACATACCACCCGATCCATTGGCCCAATTGTTTGTATTGGATTTTAATGGCAGAGAACCTACCCGAAACTGGAGGTAAAGTTTTCTATCAAGTGGGGCTGTTATAATGTCCCAATAGGCTTCCAAGAAACAGCAAGATTTATATTCTAAGAACCTCCCTGTAAGAGTCGTGCTCTCCACTACTCGTACCACATTTAGCGAAATCTCTAGCCAGCAGCGATTTTTCAGTTGTTCTGCTGATTGTATGGGAGTTCCAGTTGGATTGTCCTATAGTTTCTTCATTCCTTTGTTAATCAATGTCTATTGACATGTTGGAACCTATCAGTTTTATGAAATTGATCGTCCTCCATAACATCCCTTAGGGATGTGGCGTATTGGACCAACTGAGGTGTAGAACACAGCCTTCGCCAATACAGTCTTGGACAGAGTCTTGCTTGATTGGCCATCGCCCTCCTGCCTAAATCCAGCGTCAAAGGTTTTAAAGGTGTGCTTTGTGACAATCATGTCACATTCTCCAGAAACCTATTCTCCAAGCTTGTAAGAGTAGGTATTTTTGAGAAGTCTCATCATTCCGAACCTTAAGGGACTGACCCCAAGGCCTTAGCATCATAGATCTGCAGGACTGGACTGATAAGATTGGAGAAGGAACTGCTAATCACTTTGACTCTCGATGTTTGAGGGTCATTATTTCCACTTGGGGTTTCAATTACATATTTGAGGCCAATGTGACACCTAAATAGCTAAAAACCTCAGTTCTCTCAGGAGGCTTATCCCGCAATATTGCACTGCCCTTGAAGGATTTATTCTGTTTGAACGACATGAATTTCGTCTTTGAGGTGTTAATGACAAGACCTCGTGCTCTGCAGAATTCTCTAAACGGAGCAGCGCAAGCTGCAACCCACAAGGGGACTTTAAAGTTAGTAGGGAATTATCCGTGAACATTAATATGGGGATTTTCGAGCCAGTCAGTGACGGGCATCAGTGGGGAGCAGGAAAGTAACTGGTGGCCAAAATATACCCTTTGCACACGCCTTGGCCAATGGGAAAGTGAGTGGGAAGTTTGCCTATGGGCTCCCTGTTTGCACCTGGGCAAAATAATCTTCATGTAATACTTTAATGGAAACAATCAATGGCATCAAAGGGAGTTCTGGGAATGAACCTTGACTCTGGTTTGAAACTGCTTTTCCCACTTTTCTGTTCAATACCAAAATGATCAAGAAATGTCTGAATCCTGTTCCTGTGGGCATATGGAAGATTCTTGCAATTTGTATAATGTCTGCAGTGTTTCCAAATCTCCGCCGGTTAGAACATCTGTTGATGGCCGCATAGGCGTGATCATTATCGCTAAGCCTCTTTACTGTTGTATATGGAGCTTTTTCAATTTGAGTTTCCTTATGAAGCAGTAAAGATCAATGCATGTTTAAGTATAGTCCCACCCCTTTGTAGGACAAAATGTTAGACCTTTTTGGAGAACAGTTATTTCTATAGCACTAAGTTGACGGTCAGATAAATTTACAATGGTGAGATTCTTGACCTTTTCTAGCGATAATAACTCTTCTTGCTCCTGGCAAGCCTTGCCTTTGAAGTTTGATTTGGTATTCAGTCAAAATACTGAGTAAGAAATGTCGACTTACACTAATATCGAGTTTCAAATATCGTGACACAGCAATATAGACAGAAAGAATATCGTGGTGAAGAGGTTCGTCTTTAAGGTAAGAAATATCGATTTTTTAATTAGTGTTATGTTTATATTATAAATGTATGTATGATTTATTTTTTGTATAAGTATTGTCTATGTTTTTTAAAATATGTGTAACATTTTTAGTAGTTATTAATTTTATTTAAATACATTTTTGTATTTTGTAGTTCTATAGCGTGTTGTGGGTTTATAGGGGAATAGGATGGGAAATAATTTAATTATATTAAATGAATTAACATTTTGTATTTATTACTATTTATTTAATTGAGATTCTATAATGTTAAATACGTTTTTTATGTTTTTGGGTATATTTTCGAGGCAGGTTGTGGGGTTTATAGGGGTAAAGGGTGGGAAGTAATTTATTTTTATTTAATTAATATTTAGTTGTTAATTAATATTAATTATGTAATTGACAATTAATTATGGTGATTGTGTAATACATTTTAGGTGTGGGTTGTGGGGTTTATAGTGGTACAGGGTGGGAAGTAATTTATTCTAAATTAATTAATAATTAGTTGTAATTACTATGAATTAATTGACAATTAAATATTTTAGTTGCAGTTTGTGGGGTTTTTATTGCTAAAGGGTGGCAAGTAATCTATTTTTAATTCATTAATAATTAGTTTAGAATTATTATCAATTAATTAATTATTAATTAATTAAGGTAATTGTTTAATTTTGTTTTGTGTGTGGGTTTTCGGTTTATAGGGGTGAAGGGTGGGGAGTACATTGATTTTGCTTACTTTATAATTAGTTGTTAAATACTATTAGTTATTTAATTGATTTATTTTAATTGTGTAATTCATCTTTTTACAATTATTGGTGTAAAGGCTGGGAAGTTAATTGAAAAATAATTATGTTAATTATGCAAAGACTTTTTGTTATTTCGAGGTGGGTTGTGAGTTGTCAGGTGTTATAGGGTTGGAAGTAAATAAACTAAATTTATGTAATAATTAATGGTTTTGTTAATGAATAATTTGTTAATAAAAATATGTATTTGTTCGAAAAGTATTTTTTATTTTAGTCTAATATAATATTTGTATGTATTTGTAATACAAATTTAACATTATAATATGTTTTTATTATTAATATTCAATATATATTTCTGTTTCTCTTTAACATATTTATGTTTTTGTAAAACAAATTATTTTGATGATGATATTTTGTTTGTTTGGAGTGAGAATAGTACATTTTACCCATCCGCAATCCAACACTTTCCCTACTGTTGCACTCATTGGAGTGGGAATAGTAAATTTGACCCCTACGCTATCCAACACTTTCCCTACTGTTGTACTCACCGGAGTGGGAATAGTAATTATTACGCCTTCACTATCCAACACTTTTCCTACTGTTGCAGTCATTAGAGTGGGAATAGTAATTTTTAACACTCCACTATCCAACACTTTCCCTACTGTTGCACTCGCTGGAGTGGGTATAGTAAATTTTACCCCAGTGCTGTCCAACATTTTTTCTGCTGTTGCACTCATTGGAGTGAGAATAGCAATTTTTACTCCTCCGCTATCCAACACGTTCCCTACTGTTGTACACACTGGAGAGCGAATAGTAAATGAATTTCTCCGCTATCCAAGACTTTTCCTACTGTTGCACTCACTGGAGTGGGAATAGTAATTTGTACCCCTCTGCTGTCCAAAATGTTCCATATTGTTGCACACATTGGATTGGGAATAGTAATTTCCCCCCTCCTCTTGCCAATGCTTTCCCTACTGTTGCACTGTGGAGTGGGAAATATACATTCAAACAATACATTATTTAAAAGTCTTTAAACTTACAACATAATTTTTGTAATATGTTTTATGTTACATATAACATATTATGTTATATATATATATATTTGTTTAATTTTTTTTAAATTTTGTAATGTAAAATACATAAGAATTGTCAGTTTAATAATTATTTTAAGGTAAATAAATATATTTAAATCAGTTATCATATATGTGTGTTTGACTTTTTTAAAGTAAGTGTATTTGTTATATTTTCTAAAATGTATGTTAAAAGTAATACATTTTTTTAAATGTAATTTTATTCTTTAATATATTTAATATTTATTAATTTCTTTTAGATATAAAAAGGATATTTTTGCACAACTATTTTTATAACATCAATATTTTTTCCTGATATTTTTGTACTTACCTTTATAAATATAGGATGTTAATACTTTGGACATCTATATTTATAACTCGATATTCTGGTATGGGGATATTTTAGTTGTTGATATTCTGTCAGTGCACCATTTGATTTCCTTCCCCTGGACCCTCACCGGATCTTTATCCTGTGGGTTCCGGGGGCTGTGTTCTTTGCTGATATCTTCTACAGGTTCCCCCTCTGCTAGTACCTGGTCTTGCCACTCCTCTGGCTTTATCTCTTTCCGAAAGATCTGTGTCAAATTCTGATTCTGAGGTGTCCCTTACATTCGTTACTTTGAGATTTCTTGCTTCTTGTAATAATTTGCGGGGAGAATCATATTGCCTGGTAAAGGTCAAAATTCTTCCTGATTCATAATCTCTTTCATCACAGACAAATGTATTCGACTTTCGCTGTTTTATATAATTCTCATATGCTATTAAGCGTGCTTTCATCTGTAACCTAAGCTGCTCGGATAGTTCTTTATCCGAATTTGAAGTAATATTTTCCTCTATTTTCTGACTTTCTTCAAGCATCTTACATCTGATGCTTTTTGCATATTTTATCAATGTCTCCCCATGCCTTTGGTGGAATATGTGGTAAATTCTTCCCATTCTCTCAACAGAGTAGAATCAAGATTTTGATAGGAGGGTATTGTACAGATTCTAAGACCTCTGGGAATCCTGTCCATGTCTAGATATCGCTGTAAAGAGGTGGCCTCCCACCATTTCTTAATTTCTTTCTCATATATTCTCTCTAATGTGACAAACAGTTCAATGGGTGGAGAAGATTGCCCTTTGAGCAAGATACATCGATGACCTCTTTATTATGTGGTATGGCACAATAATCAAAAGGAAGCAATTGTGAAATTCTACTTTGAAAGCTCTGAAGTGTGCTTAAGTATTTATATATACAAAATACGATTCTGCTTGTGATAAAATGGCTGCCACATTTGTAATCACACTATGGACTCTCCAGAATTAAGTCCTTTTTTGTTGTTATTGGCCGATGAAACTGTCTAATAAATTGAGTTTATGTTTATAAGGTGAGGGTTCACATAGGCTTACTGATATTGAAAAAGGCCAGGAGGCCTAAACGCGTTTGTCAGTCTTTTCTTATTGATGGTTGCACACTAAATAAACAATTATTTAAAATACTGAAGCCAGGAGTGCTCAGCATATATGTACTTTTAATTTCTTTTTGTGTCTATTAATATTTTTGATCTTTTAGTAATTTCTTAAAATTGTTATAATATCGTTTTTTCGCATAAAAATATTGATTATGATGGTGGTGGGACTGCCATCATCCTCTTGGTGGTGGTCCCGCTGCCATTGGACCATGGAGGTCCACTCACCGCATTACAATGGCATGCGGATGGTTGGCAGTCGGCCACGCATCCGATGGGCTCAACAACTGTGGCGGTGCCTGCTCAGGCACAGCTATAGGCATTAAAATGCCCCTTTCAGACAGTCATTTCATGGCAGTTAACCCACCATGAAATGGCAGGTGGAAAGGGACGTTGAGGGGCCCTAGCAGGTGCCCTTTCCCCACTTGCTCTAAGTCTTGGGTTCTGGAGGCGTCTATGGTGCCCCACTACATATCCCTGCACTATGTGACAGGCACCATAGTGCAGGGATATGCAAAATGTGTATTTTTGTACTGCTGCTTGTGCTTGCGGCCCACAGCACACACCACAATACAAAACATACACACTGCAACCGCCTTGAAGGTGGTTGCACCGTAATCACCATGACGGGACCGCTGATAGCTATACAGGCGGTCCCATTCCCGACAGGATGGTGGTAGGACGAAAGTCCGACCGCCATCATAATCAGGCACTAAATTGGGCCTACAGTAATCAAACTATTTTTAAATGTTTAGTTTAGTATTAAAAGAAGGTTCTACATTTTTGTTGATTGTATATACATTTGCTAATTGATTTTCATTACTGTTAACATTTAAAATAGAAAGTATTAAAAAATGGTTTTGTTTTTTTAAGTATATTAACATATATATGCATGTATACTTTAAATATATATATATATATATACATGTATATTTATTAAACGTGTCAAAATTAAGTAACAGATTAAAACTATTTTTTTAACTTTATATTATGTTTACCTTATTAACTATTTACAAATAATTTGCTATAAAGTTGATAAGTCTGCGCTCGTCCGCGACTAGACGCGGCCAGGGGCCACATCCCTTGTTAGTAAGAACTCAGCCTCTATTATAACATACTCTAAAGATATACTTATGGCTCTTAAGCTTCCCCAATGCTCGCACGCTATCCCCATGGATGCTCAATTATCCCCCAGCTCCTGCCCTGGCTGCTCCTTCAGCCTTTCAGCACTACCCTCCCTGTTGGCCATTTTGTCTTCCACTTTTCCATGTAAAAACAATCAGGAACACCCTCCTAACACAATGAATTTTATTAACTTAAACTGCAGATCTCTTCCTAAACACTGCAGAAATATTTTTGATCTCCTGGTCTCGTTTCAACTGGACGCTTTGTTTCTGACGGAAACGTGGCTAAATGACCATTCGGGTCCTGACATTGCCGCATCTCTTCCGGACAGCTATACCTATGTTTCCAGGAACAGAGTAAAAAAGGAGGGTGGAGGGATTGCGGTCGTTTTTAAAAAACGTTATTCATGTAAATGGGAGGACTTAGACATTCCCAACTGTGAAGCTGGGTTGTTTAAAATATCCCTATCTGCCAACGTCACGCTGTCTGGTGTCCTCATTTATCGCCCCCCGGGCCCAGCTGGTTCATGGGCGTCCTCACTTGCTGAGCATATAGCTCCACTATTACTGAACTCGGCAAACTTTGTACTCGTCGGAGATTTCAACATTCACTTTAACAACAAAGCTTGTCCCAGTAGCTCTATTCTGTTAGCTGACCTAGCTGCCCTCAACATTAGCCTGCATAATACCGGCCCTACTCGCAAAGCAGGCAATCTACTTGATCCTGTGCTTCCAATCTTGCGGCGGTTGAGTGCAAGCCAGCTTTACCGGTTCCCTGGTCTGACCACTTTCTTGTGGAGTTCTCCATCATTATTGAACCAGGTCTAACTCCTCCAGCTACTCCAGCTACACCTAGACTGACTAGAAACTGGAAAAACTTGGATACGAACAAACTTAATGCTGCCCTCTTGGTCTCTACATCACTTAATGAGGTTAGTTGTCTTGAGCAGTCGGACATCATTAATAACTGGCTTACCTCTGCTGTTAACTCCTGCCTCCCTCTTCGCAAACAGAAATTTAAGTTACATCACCCCCCAGCTAACTGGTTTAATGACCAGCTAAAAATAGCTAAATCCGGCTGCAAACATCTTGAGCGGAAGTGGCGCTCCAATTATGACCCCCCACGCCAAACTAGAATATAAAGCTGCGTTATCCAGCTATCATGCCCTCTGTAAAAATGCTAGAACGGAATATGTGAATCTCTCTATTCTCAATGCTCAGAACCGCCCCAAAGCTCTGTTTAAGGTGGTTCAAGAACTCTCGGGCGCCACTAAGCAACCAAATGCACCCTGCTTAGATGAGACGCAATGTGATGCCTTAGCCGATTTCTTTATCTCAAAAATTGAAAACATTTACTCTGACTTTGGCTCCATTATCCCAGCTGTTTCTACTACTTCCCCTCCCTCGTCTAATTCCCAATGCCCGGAACCAGATTTTTGCATATCAGAATCCGGAATTGCTGCTTGGACTCCCTTGACCCCACTCACTTTACGCAATATTATTAGTACCATTAAATCTGGTTCCCTTCTAGATCCTATCCCCCCTCAAATTTTGTTCACCCTTGATTCCCCTTCACTCAATCTCATTCTGGAGTTACTTAATACCTCACTTAGGGAGGCTAAGGTTCCCCAATCATGGAAACATGCGATGGTTGTACCACTGCTAAAAAAAGTTAATGCTGATCCGAACAATCTGGCTAACTTTCGTCCCATCTCCCTTCTTTCAGTTTTCTCAAAAATCTTGGAGAAGCACATTAATCAACAACTTACTAAATATATCGAAGCCCACACTATTTTACATCCTTCTCAGTCGGGTTTTTGCTCAGGCTTCTCCACTGAATCAACACTATTGGGAGTCTTGGAAACTATTAGGCATCTGGTGGATAGAGGGGAAACCGTGGCACTTATCCTGCTGGACTTAAGTGCCGCATTTGACACGGTTTCCCACTCTATCCTTATTAACACCCTCAGATCTATTGGCATCTCCCATCGTGCCTTAGAATGGGTTACTAGTTTCCTGAGCAATAGGACGTTCCAAGTTTTCTCAGCCTCATCAGCATCCAAAACCCATACATCAGCATACGGGGTTCCGCAGGGTTCCATCTTGAGCCCCCTTCTCTTCAATCTGTACGTGAGACCTTTGGCTACGATTGCGGAGCAAGCGGGGTTCTCCATCTACTCGTATGCTGATGATACTCAGTTAATCTTTTCATTATCCACCAGCCACACATCCCTCCCTTCTTCCCTACGTCTCAGGCTTAGTAAAATCTCTGCTTGGATGTATGAGAATAAATTAAAACCGAATGGAGAGAAAACTGAGCTTCTTCTGTTTGGAACTAATTGTGATCTATGGGGGCCCTCTCACTGGCCTGACCAAATGGGCACCCCTCCCTTGCCCTCCAGAACTGCTCGAAATTTGGGCATCATTTTTGATGACCAATTATCAATGAGGGACCATGTTGTGAAAGTCTGCGCTACGTGTACGGTCATTCTCAAGTGGTTAAAGAAAATCATCTGGATGCTCCCTCTTGACACCCAGAAAACCGTAGTCCAGGCACTAATCACCTCCCGCCTGGACTATGGGAATGTTCTCTTTCTGGGTGCCGGCAAGGAGATTGTCCGGAAATTGCAGACTGTTCAAAACATGGCAGCTCGCCTTCTTGACAAACTCCCTAACAGGTCTTCCATCTCCCCTTTTCTACGTAGCCTTCACTGGCTCCGTATTGAGAGCTGGGTTAAGTTTAAGGCTCTGTGTTTTATACACAGAATCATTGCGGGCAACGCCCCACAATACCTTAAATCTTATATTCTTTCTTATGTTCCTTCCCCTAGTCTTAGATCTTCCTCCCAATTCAAGCTTCTAATTCCAAGGATCAAGAGAGCAAGAATGGGAGGTCGCTCCTTTTCCTTCTTGGGTCCATCCCTGTGGAACTCCCTTCCTCTCGGTCTTCGGACTGAGCCCAACTATCTGAAGTTCCGCAGGGACCTGAAGACATGGCTATTCAACCAGTAATCTGTTGCAATATCATACCTTTGTTGGTCAGCGCCGGGAAACCTTTGGGTAGCTGTGCGCTTAATAAAATTAATAATAATAATAATAAGTAGTTAACAAACAGATATTCTTATCTGTTTCCGACTTATATTCTCTTCACAGTAGTTTTTACACAATATTTTGAATATTCCCATTATAAGTACAGGGACTTTTTTGTCCATGATATTATGTCAGACAAGTGATGCCAGTGCTCGAGGCGCTGAAAGGCATTTTCAAAACTCAGCCCTCTGGCAAAGAGGTAAAGAGTGATCGCAAAAGAGTGTGCAGATGAAAATATAGATACACATTTAAAAACCCTAATATGCTGCAATAATTTCTGCTAACCATGCAAATCCCGGGGAAAAAATGGTTGAGCAGAAAGATGAGGCGCTTACACATTTTTCAAAGAGGGCAGTTGCATGTATTATGAACCTAACTAAAACGTTAATTTTGCGGAAATAATTTCAGGCGTTAATTGCATTCGAATTGTCCCACTGCCATTTGTTTCTTTCTCAAAATTAGGTAGTTGGTTGTATTTATAATACAATGTTCAAAACTGTCCTAATTGTATTGTCCAAAGATGAGCAAAAAGGGTGATTTGTTATTGAACAGGCTGTTTAAAATAATTTAGTAGTACCTGTTGGGAACTTATAGATCACACACAGCAAATCAAAAGAAAAATCAATTATTCTGTCACTTTGGCTAGCCAGGAGAAACACGTTTCCAAACAACCTTAGTCATTAATCAGGAATCTACTAGCAACAAAATCAATCCTCAGCCAAGTCAATACCTAAACTGAAGTGTGAAACAGGGATGTTTGAAATTATTTCTACCAAGTTGGAACACAAATTTAGTCTATATTGAATTAACACTAAAAACACAGGTGGTGCAGTCCTGGAAGGTAATGTTGCTAGACTGCCATGACTTCAACCTTCCTAGAACATTGTTGCTCATAAGGCGTGGTGTGCATTAAGTGTCCGATCCACCCCAAGGCTCTCTTGTAAAAAGCTAAAAGTGAACCCCAGATCAACAGGTCAATGTAGGTGCTTCAGACTCTTAAACTTTGCATTCCATGGCGCAGGAAATGCTCTGATTAGCAGGCTAATGTAGCATTTATTTTTAACTATGGTTACCTGGCTTGGAAATTTCCATGTGCAAGGTGGGACTGACTCCTGCCGGCGTTTATTTAGAGAGCACAGCATGCTTTGAATTCTATAGTTGTGTTGACAATTTTGGTGCTTTCACATGCTTGGCACCTTTTATTTTTTGTGCAGTCAAAATACATGACCTAGTTTTTTCTTGTTTCACAAGCCTCTTTTGCTTATTCATTAAAAAAAATAGTTTATGGGGCTGCTTTAAAAAAATGTTAACCACTAAAGCACACACTAATGCGTGCATGACACAAGTGAGTGTGTCTAAGGAAAGCCTGTCTGGGAACACACACGCCTGCCTGGACTGACAGCAGGGTATGGTACCCTTGACAAAGGAGAAATCTCTTCAGATTAGCCTAAATTCTTAAACACACACTCTTTGGACAGGTCTGCTTCTAGGTTCACAATCTCATTTTAGAACATAATTTGTATATCTTTGTTATTGGCGAGGGCTGACTTAAAGTATGGTCTCATGCAACAGTTGCAGTAAAGGTCTCCCCTGGGTATGTTCCACCCCCGGTCAACAAACAATGGCGGCCAAGCCATTATTTGTAAATCAAATATTTCTGGCTCTAATGTTACGTCTTTCTAGGCATCCGAGACATGAATTCGAACAGCTATGGTAGCCTCTTCTGCTATTCTTTTGCTAGAAGTTCTCTTAGTGGATCACCCCCACCACAAAAGAACCCGCCTCAAATTTCATGTTCTACGTTAAGGAATGCATGACCTGTTCTGCTATCAATTACACCTTCCCTGTTGTGTTAGGTGATTTTAGCCTCCATGTGGACAACACGAATAAGACTAGTCAGATGCTCTTAAACCACATATATGTCTGCTCTCTGTTTCAAATGTTAGATTTCCTAGTCACAAGCAGGGCCAGACTGGCTACCGGGCGTTTCACTGGGTTGGCGGGGTGGGATCGAGGTTCACTGCTGAGAGGGCTGCTTTTGTTGCTGGGGAGCTGCTGGTGCTTCTAAATGAACAATACAAAACAAATAGATTTAAAGCATACTTTTCAAAACATTTGTTTTGCATTGTTTAGTAAGAAAATCCCAGTAGCCAGTCCAGCCTTGGTTTCTGGCTTTACCTTCTTTTCACTCCAGAATGAAAGATTCTTGTACAAAGGTTAGACGGCTCATATGGTCAGAGCATTATTTAATATGATTTATTCTCGCTAGCACTAATAGGTGAGACAATGCTATCAAACCCAAAACGAAATGGAGTAATCTGCAAATAATTATTATGACCTTTTTAAAACTAAACTCAAGCCTCCCCCAACCTATCTGATCCCATATCCAGAGCTATTGATTACTGCTGCTTGTTAGCTGCTCATATCACAAAACAGCACATAGGATTCTCATAAGAATTCTTTATGGCTGATTCTCTTACAGAATACCATGTCATGTATTCATAGAGGCCTTTGTGATTCAGTCCCTTAAAACGTAAAAATCCTACTAGTTCAACCGAGTGAGTTTGGCATTGTAACTATGAAAATAGCAAAAAGGAGGTTTTCATGAAAAGCCAAGCTAGGCTGAGAAATGCATCTAGTACTTGACCAGATTTTGCAGCTTTCGATATGGACCCTCCAGTAA
Organism: Lissotriton vulgaris; assembly: GCF_964263255.1. Taxonomy (NCBI): domain Eukaryota; kingdom Metazoa; phylum Chordata; class Amphibia; order Caudata; family Salamandridae; genus Lissotriton; species Lissotriton vulgaris. The sequence goes on from NC_141689.1 coordinate 913,592,361, forward strand.
AGCGCAAAATATGTGCCCCAATCTCCATTGTTAAATCTAGTGCTAAATCCATTGTTTCTCCAACTGGTCAAAATTCTGTTCAGCAAGTATCTGCCAGCACCAGAATTGTGTCTCAGACTGTTACTCAATCCTCACACTGCTTATTTTGACAATCTCATAGCCAGATATGCTGATGCTTTGACATCCCTCCTGTTATATTCATGATCCTTTAGGGGCTATTGTTGCATTGGGCTTGGAGAGGCTGGGTTATTTTTCTCCTTCAAACTCTTCCACCTGTTAATTGCATGGTGCTCATATGGTAGGGCTGCTAATAATGGGAGTTATTCAGGGAGGCACTGTCACATCGCCATGCTGCGTTTTTCGGCACCTGCTGATACAGCTACACTAAAAGACAGAAGGTACGAGCAAGCAGGCAGTTCCCATGTCCATGAACCCAAGACTGAGGGCCCCATTACTATGGTGGGGAGACTATGTGCGCCTGCCACCGTAACGGAAAACGGGACCAATCGCCAGAGGTGCGGCGGTCCTGCGGGGCCAATTAGGAAGCGACTGCCACCCTTGCAGTCACATCCTGCATCTTTTACATTGTGGCGGGCGGTTCTGTAAGCAGCACCCGACGCAATGTAAAAGTTGCATGTTGTGCATTGGTACACATAAGGTGGCAGGCACCTCGCAGTTTCCGCCCGGCTGGCAATCCAACTGGTAGAAAAGCGGCCGCCGTACCGACTGCCATGCTAATTTGGAGGTGAGTAAATGGGCTTGTGATGGCGGGCGGATTGCCACCACCGCGGGTGGATTGCAACCGCCCGGCCGGCGGTGGCGATCCACCTGCCATTGTAATGCCCCCTAAGTACTTAATCTTTCACCAGTAGCCAGCTCATACACAGCAGTTATGGTGAATGTTTCCCCCCTCTCCCATAACATAACAAAATCTTATGGCCAGCTTAAGAATAAGATAGTACGTTGGCTCCGTTCTAAAATTCTTTTTTACTTCTTGGAGGTCAATAACATCTTGATGGCCCGCATGAGTTGGCTGTTCTAACAAGGGTCTTGAGGGTGACTGCATGGTAATTAATTTCAGATACGGTAGCAAACACAATCTGATGAAAGTACAATTGGGGTCAACCAGGTTATTCCCATTAGGTTTTTATATAGATAGTTATGGAAGACCCACAGGTAAGTCTGTTAACCTCTTTGTGTTTTTTATCCCCACTTCCCAAATGTTATTATTAAAAGACAGGAGGCTCATATAATGCTATCTTTATTGTGATTTAATTATCAGCAGCCAGGCAAGAGAAAAAACACATTACCCATGAAACCTGGTAAAATAACTACAAACAATGACATCATAAAGCACAACCTCGAGACATCGAGCAAAAAGATATTTATCTTGACTGAGAGCAACTAATACTCTTTTCTTGCTGCTCACAGTCAAGATAAGTACCATGCTCACTATATTACTGTAATTATTTGCATGAAAGTATTGTGTAGTGATATTGTGGTTATACAGTGTTTTCACTTCTGTATTGCTTTATTCCTGCATGCGTGCTCGCGACCGTTCTCCGTTCTGCCTCTAGCGTTTTTTTCATTTGGGGGACATTCCAGCCTCGCTCTCACTCATGTTAGGCTGCTTCCCTCTGTGCTGTCTCCCTGAATGTTTTCCTCCTCTCCTAAAGGGCCTGTAGACCGCTTTACGGTAACGTCTCCTTTCTCCTTCAAGGCCTCTCATTGGCGGTCTCTGCGACAACCGGATTATCCATCCCTGTTTCACACACCCACTATTTTACCCAAAGCCACACCCATGTAAACGTTCCTGCTCCTTTAAGGGTAGGCTTCTTTTAACCCTTTCCAATCAAATTTTCAGTCATTAAATTTACCCATTGTTTATGATTAAGTTATTGTTTTATTTTTACTATTTAGTGGTGGCAATTGGTTTTTCCAACCCTTTCACTATTTATAATGACTGAGGAGGATGCAGCCCATACATTTAAAGATAATTTGGAGTCCTTTATTAAGGATTTTGTTCAGCAGGCAGTTTCTGTCTCTATGCTGGACGTGTCAAAAAATGTAGAGGCTTCTATAAGAAAATGCTTTCTTCTACTCCTGAGGTTTCCTCAAAAGAGGGAAAAAACATGCAGCGTCCCTGGTGGGCTTATCAAAGGTGCTTCTTTAAAAACTGATTCTCCCACCGAGAGGTTTATTCTTCAGGTCATCCTTTTATCCCTCTTTATCTTATCTGGATCACTGACAAAATATAGAATACAAAAATATAAAATACTAAAAATATCGAAGTAAAAATATAGAAAGCAAAAATATCGAAGTCCTATCTACAAACAGGTAAGTACAAAAATATCGAATCAAAAATATTGAGAAAAAAAAATTGTTTGTCAAGATATCGAATTTTTTTAAATGTCTTAAAAGTAATTTAAAATTAATTAAATAATAACTATAATTAACTAAAACATACTTAAAAATACGTAAATAACTTTAAAAGTATTAAATAATTAATCTAAGTTAAAAAAAGTAAACATACAATTTAATTTTTAACACATATATATATATTAACATAATATTAATTAATAATATACAATATTTTTACTGTAGGATAGCGGGAGGGTACAATTTACTATTACCACTCCAGTAACTGCAACAGTAGGGTAAACGTTGGATAGTGTAGGGGTAAAAATTACTATTCCCACTCCAATGAGTGCAACAGTAGGGAAAGCGTTGGATAGCGTAGGGGTAAAAATTACTATTCCCACTCCAGAGGGTGCAACAGTAGGGAAGGCCTTGGATAGCGTAGGGGTAAAAATTACTATTCCCACTCCAAAGAGTGCAACAGTAGGGAAAGCGTTGGATAGCGTAGGGGTAAAAATTACTATTCCCACTCCAGTGAGTGCAACAGTAGGGAAAGGGTTGGATAGCGTAGGGGTAAAAATTACTATTCCCACTATAAAACATTAATTAAAAGTAATTAACAATTTAATATTATATAATAATTAATCAATTAAAAATACAAATAAAAATTAATTATTAAAATTCATTACCTATTAATACAAATGAATGACCAATTAACAATTAATTAATTAGCAATTAAAAATTAATTAACAATTAATTCAAAATAAATACCAATAAATAAATTAAAATATTTAATTAATTACAATTAAATTCCTTCCCATCCTATTCCCCTATAAACCCACAACCCGCTACGGAAAATGAATTAATAAAATTAACATAATTATCAATTAATCAATTAAGTAAAATTAATTGCCAATTAAAATTTAATTATTTACCAATTAAAAATTAATTAACGGGGGGCGTGGCCAAGATGGCGGCGGAGTAGGACGCCTTTTCGTGCCGCTCCGGCGCTGATCCAACATAGCAACTAATAGCACGACTTTGGGGGTACCCACGAGCCCCCTACAGCGGCGGAGACGTTCGCCTAGCAGAGCGGCGGACGTTGGCGGGGTCCCCGGAGCGGTGTGACCCCCGGAGCGCCTGCGAGGACGTTCGCAGCCTGCGGCCTGTGAGTCCCCGGGCTTTCCAACCATCGCGGCCCGGCGTGGTCGAGGGGCGGGGCCTTAGATCCGCCTGCAGGCGCTGGAGCAAACGGACGGCTGGGCGGACCGGAGTTGGTCGAGGGAGGCTCTGTCGGCGAGACCCGGCTCATACCCCGCCGCACCTGTGAGAGGATCCCTGGCCAAGTAGCGCCACTTGCACAACCAGGGGCCCACTGCTAACGCCGCCGACTGGTCCCCCACGTGGGTGGCGCCTGTGGCCTGCTTGAACTACCCGAACCTAGGGCCTGCTTGCCGCACGGAGCCGGACGACAACGGGGCACGGGAGTGAATCTACCGCTCATTGGTGGCGGAGGATTGGAGGATCGAGGCGCCAGGTCGCTGGACCCCTGGAGCTCCCGCCTGGGATAAAGGAGACGCTCACAATCGAGTGCCTGGGGCGAGGTGCCCGGAAACGACTGGTGAAGGAAGGAACCGACTAGTGCTTGGCCCGCCTGCAACCCCCGCTGCCTCCTCGGCCACGTGGAGTCGACGCGGGGCGTCATGTCCGCAGTGCAGCGCAAACGAAACCAGGGAAAGGACAAGGCCTCCCAACAACCGGCCTCCCCTGGAGCAAGTGGGTCATCAAGGCAATCTGATGAAGACGCTCCGGTGACGAAGGCCTTCATGTCGGAGCTGTTTGCCTCCATCAAGGAGGACATATCGGAACTCAGGTCGCAGCTCGCCTCCGACCTGCGGGAGGTGCGGAGGGATGTGGACGGCATAGGCGAGAGGGTGGCGACCCTGGAGGACAGGGACTTGAGCGTCGCCACGGATGTTCACATGCTCCAGCAAGACATTATCCGCCTCACCGAGCAGAATTTGGACCTCCAACTGCATACGGAAGACCTTGAAAACCGCTCCCGTAGGAACAACATCCGTATACGGGCGGTGCCCTGGGACGGTGAGGCGGGAGACCTCCGGGGTTACGTGCAGGAGCTGTTCCTCCAGGTCCTAGATGAGGAGGACACGACGGAGATACGGATGGACAGAGTGCACCGGGTGGGCCTGCCGCGGCGAGGGGGGGGTCCTCCCCCCGACATACTGGTGTGCGTCCACGATTTCCAACTCAAGGAGAGAATACTACGGAAGGCCAGGACCATCGACTCATTGCAATTCCGTGGCCATAGTCCCCAGCTGTTCCAGGACTTAGCGGCCTCTACTTTACAGAAACGAAGGGACTTCCGTCCTATCACAGCATTCCTGAAAGAGAGGGGGATTGCCTACTCTTGGGGGCACCCTTTCAGAATAATTTTCAGATGGCAGAACCGCCTGGCCCAAGTACGCACACTTCAGGCGGCTAAAGAGCTCCTGGGACTGGCGGATGTTCCAGCATCGCAGGCCACTGCGGCCTCCCCGTCTCGGCGGCGCCGCCGATCGAACTCTTGGCACAGGGTGGGACGCTCTCCCGCCGGATCCCCTGCGAGACAGCGCCCGGATCTCTCTACCAGCCTGCAGGAACGAGGAGCAGCGGTCGCTTCGGTGGCCTCGGCCACGTTGGCTGCTTCACAGCTCAGCTCTGGGGCGGCGTGAGCCCCAACACGGCGGATTGGCGCCGGGAAGGCTCGGGCCTTCTGATCAAGGGAGTGCAAGTACTCTGGTGGAGACGCCCTTGATTACGGCCAAGGGGAATAGTGGCTGCATTCCCCGGGCCTGTCGCTCGATTGGGGGCTTCCTACGGACTCCGGCCTACTGATCCTGTTGAGTATGGTTTATGCACTTTTTTTTCCACTTTTGTATTATGTTCTGTGTTGGTTCGGGGGGTCTCAGGTTGGGGGACTGTTGGGGGGGGGGGCCGTGACGGCAGGCCTTTTGGGATGAATGTAGAGGATGAGTGGTGGAATGCGCGCCAGGCTGTAGAGGGGCTGAGACTGCGACTGCTCTTGGAACGTTTGGGAGCACGTGGTGGGGGGGAGGGGTGGAAGGTGGGTTGGGCGCCATTTTGTATTTCTGATAGCAAGTTCTTTGGGAGGTGTTTATTATGCCGATTAGTATAGGCACTTGGAATGTCAAGGGCTTGAATTCCCCTCAGAAGAGACAGAAGGTCCTGAAATACCTTGTAGACCATCACCTCGATGTGGTGGGGCTTCAGGAAACCCATTTAGCTCGAAAGGATGAAATGCGGCTCCGACACAGGGCGTACCCCATTGTGTACAGGTCCTCAGCTGTCACGAAGCATCGGGGGGTGGCGTTAATGTTTAAGGCAGCGTTGCATTTTCAACCTGTGGGAGTCCGCACTGATAGAGAAGGACGGTGGTTGATGGTCAAGGGGCACATTCAGGGCAGGTTGTGTACGTTTGTGGTGCTCTACTTGCCTAATTCTGGCCAAAATAAGTACTTGCAGGATCTACTGGAGAAGGTGGGGGACTTTGCGGAAGGACTTGTATTCATGCTGGGTGATTACAACTTGGTTTGGGATGGGGAGATGGACAGCTCTGGGGGTCGGAGGGCGGATACCGGGGTTTTCTCGGGGAGTACACAGAGGGGGGTGGAAGAGATGGGCCTGGTGGATGGCTGGAGGTTTTTTCACCCTGCTGGGAGGGACTACACGTTCTTTTCCCATGTGCACCACTCCTACTCCCGCCTGGACTACGTCTTCCTCAGCCAGTCCCTTAGAGGGAACATCTTAGATGCCGCCATTCTCCCGATTTCTGTTTCGGATCACAGTCTTCTAGTGCTCACGCTTAGATGGTCACCGCCGGACACCGCAAACCGGAAATGGTACTTCCCGGCCTCGGTGGTCCGCGACGATGTATCCCATCAGGCCTTACGTCAGGCCATCCGGGACTTTTTTGGTGGCAATCCTCCCTCGGACACGTCCCTCATGACCACCTGGGACGCCTTTAAGGCGACGGTCAGGGGGACGTGCCTGGGCCTCAACTCCCAATTGAATGCCTTACGTAGGAAGGAGAGGGAAGCGCTGGAGGCAGAGGTACTCGCGCTTGAGAGGGAACACAAAGCTAATCCATCGAGGGTGACCCTACGTCCCCTGACGGCAGTACGGGGCAAGTTGAAGTCTCACTACACGAATAGGGCTGAACTCACACTGTTGCGGCTGGGCTGGCTCTCCTACTCTGGGGGCAACAAGATTGGTAGACACCTTGCCCGGCAATTGAAGGACAAGAGGGAGCGGGAGTACGTAGGTGGGATTAGAGACGTGGCTGGAGTGCTCCAGCACGATGACGGGGCGAAGGCTGATGTCTTTGGCCGCTTCTACGCGGCGTTGTACGCGGGGGAAGAGTTGGACGCGGCTGACCAACGTGCTTTTTTGCAGCGCTTATCGCTTCCGCAGGTGCCAGGGGCCTGGAATGACTTACTTGAGGCTCCGATCACAAGGGAGGAGGTCCTCGCGGCTATTAAAATCTGAAACTACACAAAGCCCCCGGCCCCGACGGGTACACCACTGTCTTTTACCAGACCTATGCAACGGAGGTGTGTGACTTCCTGGTCGCCCTCTTCAACGACATGGCTGGACCTGGGGTGAACTCTGGGACCCTGGCGGAAGCAGTGATCACGGTCCTGCCGAAGCCGGGGAAGGACCCGGAGCGGTGTGCCTCATACCGCCCTATAGCCTTACTCAACATCGACGCCAAGCTCTACTCGGCTATATTAGCGAGCCGCCTGCAAGACCTGCTGCCGTCGATTATCCATGCGGACCAATCGGGCTTCATCAAAGGCCGCCAAACGCATGATAATACCCGGAGGGTCATCCACCTGATAGAGAAGGCGGATAGGTTCCGCATCCCGGCGGTCTTGGTGGGGCTGGACGCGGAGAAGGCTTTCGACCGCGTGGACTGGGGCTTTCTCTTCCACACGTTACGGGCATTCGGGTTTTCCGATCGTTTCATCGCGATGGTAAGAGCTAACTTCTGCAGCCCGCGTTCACGGGTGGCGGTGAACGGCCACTTGTCGGCCTTCTTCCGACACTCGCGGGGCACTAGGCAGGGATGTCCCCTCTCGCCCTTGCTGTTTGCACTCAGCATTGAACCTCTGGCACTGGCAGTCCGGGAGCATGAGGGGGTGAAGGGCATCCCGTTCACTGGGGAACAGCACAAGATCACCCTGTTTGCGGATGATGTCCTCTTGTCGTTGGCCGACCCCGCTGACTCCCTTCCGTGTGTTCGTGATATATTGCTGGAATTTGAGGCGGTGGCCGGCTTCAAGGTCAATTATGGCAAATCGCATGTCCTGAACCTGACCCTGTCTCAGGCCGAGGTGGCACGGGTGAAGGCGACGACGCCGTTGGCCTGGGCCTCGGGCTCCCTGCTATATCTCGGGGTACACCTCACCCCGACGGTGGGCGGTCTCTTTGCGGCCAACTTCCCGCCCCTCATGGCCAGATCACGCGTGGAGCTGGAGAAATGGAAGCCTAAATTCCTGTCCTGGCTGGGACGGGTACATGCTGTCAAAATGGTCCTTCTCCCCAAATATCTATACTTGTTCCAGGCCTTGCCTATTCCACTGCCCTCTACCTTCTTTAGCCAACTTAAATCGATGATGTTGAAATTTATCTGGCAGGGTGGTCGGGCGCGGCTCTCATTTACACTTCTGCGGCGCCTGCGGAATGACGGAGGGGTAGGCCTTCCGGACTTCCACCTCTACTACAAGGCGGCCCAACTTAGAGTTCTGGTGGAGTGGTCGCAGCAGTTCTCTGACAAACACTGGCTGCACATGGACCGGAGTGTGGCAGGCCGGTCCATCTGGGACCTAGCGTGGAAGCCGAAGCGCGACCGTCCGGTAAACGCATACATTAGTACCCCCACGGGGACCACACTGAAAGTGTGGGACACACTAGCCAGTGACGAGAGGTGGACGACCTTCCCATCCCCATTCACTCCCTTGCATTTTAATCCAGAATTTTCCCCGGCACTCACTGAGGGCCCCTTTGACGTCTGGAGGGAGGGGGGATGCCGGGCATTACTTCACTTGTTTCATGGCCCCGACCCCTTGACGTTCGAGAACTGCATGCGGGACTATCAGGTGCCGCCGGGGGAAAGGTATCGGCATTTACAACTGCTACACTGGGCCACTGCACCCACGGTGCGGGATGCAGCGACGAGACCTTTATCCGACTTCGAGGCCTTTCTCCTGAAGACCTCGGCCATGAAGGGGGCTATCTCCTTTTTATATCAGCTGCTGCTCCGCTCGGCCCTTTCCCCTAGACCGCGTTACATGGAGCAGTGGGAGGAGATGGTGGGGAGGGATATCACTGACGGAGAATGGTCGGCGATCTGGAAGGACATGACGCAGTTTAACCATTCCGTACTCTTGAGGGAAGCCCATTACAAAACCCTAACGCAATGGTACATGGTTCCGGCCCGACTTCATCGCATTTTCCCGGCGGCCACGGACAGGTGTTGGAGGGGTTGTGGCCTTCTGGGGGATTTCCGCCACATTTGGTGGGATTGCCCAATCATTAAGCCCTTCTGGGCCGAGATCTTATCGCATATTAAAGACATTTTGCAGTACCCTATCGACGACTCCCCCGAATTCGTTTTGCTGGGGTTGAGGGATCCCGGCCTGGAACACCAATCGCGAGCTGACAAAAAGATCTTATGGCTGTGTCTCGGTGCGGCCAAGCTCACGCTGGCCTCGGCCTGGAAACGTAAGGAGGCCCCGGCGGTTTCCCTTTGGCACTCCAGACTGTGGAGACTTCTGAGTCTCGAGAGAATGGCGGATATCTTTATTGGCAAATATAAAAACTTCAAGCACATATGGGGCCCCTTGGTGTCCTTTCTTTCTGCTGGCTTGCCCTCGGCTGTTTGCCCAGCGTCACTTAGGAATTTGCACTTGTTTCAACTCTAGAGTGTGCTTGGTGTATGAATGAGATTTGCGAGCGGCGCCGTCACGGGGGGGGGGGGGGTTTGTTCTTGGGGGGAGGGTTGGGAGTGGCTTTGGGACAGTTACTTCGCTGAGATGAGGCATACTTGATCGCTGGAGAAACTCTGGACTAGTTGCTGGCTGCACTATTTGAGCTCCCCTTGTCGGGGGATTGCTGCAGGACTGCCGACCTTACCAGCACTGAAGACGTTTTGCTTTACTACCCTGCCTCATCTTCCTTTTCAGCCTTCCCACTGTGTGGGAACTTTCATGCGCCCACTGTGATTCCTTTTGTTGCTTGTTAATTTTTTCTCTGTATGCAAAATAAAAAAATTTACAAAAAAAAAAAAAAATTAATTAACAATTAATTCAAAATAAATACCAATAAATTAATGTAAATAATGAATTAATTATAATTAAATTACTTCCCACTCTATTCCCCTATAAACCCACAACCCGCTACAGAATGAAATTACGCAAAAATGAAATAACATAAAATTCATTACTTAAAATAAATGATAAAATAAATATACACTTTTCACACATATACTAACATACAAAACACTTTAAAAAATTCGATATTATTAAAAATTCGATATATTTAATACCTATATTATATACTTCGATATTTTGACTTTCTATATTTATGAAAATCGATATTAAATTACTTACCTTAAATTCGATATTTTTGTTGACTATATTCTGTCCATTCGATATTTTGTCCATTCTATATTTTCACTTCGATATTAGTGCTATTCTATATTTTTCATTCGATATTTTGTCTGTATACAATCTTATCTATGTAAATGACATTGATGATGATGGTGACGTCCTGAGTGACTCACACAAATTGGATGGATCTTCGAATCCTTTAAATTCTGAGCCTTTCGAGTAAAAGACGCAAAATTACTCCAAATGTTGGTGGTGAAGTGTCACGCAGAATCTAATGACTTATTTGACCATCTTGGGGAGCCCGTGTTTGACCCCTCTTTAATTCAAAACCAAAATTCCCCAGGGTGGTTTCCTTCTGAGCATGTGGCAGAGTATTTTTCTTTCCATCTTCACCATACTCCAGATAAATCCTCTAGGAATAAGTTAAAATCAGAATGTCTGCGTCCTTCCCTCCCCAATGACATTATGGCTAGGCCTGTCATGGGTCCAAACATTCTGATGTTTTTTTTACAAAATTTGGAAAGGATCTGAGGAAAGGGGTTGACAGGGCCTGGCCCAGTCAACAAGGGCAGGATGTTAGACTTGGTTGGTCCCCTTACCAGGATTTTGGATATAACTGGAGAGGCAAGAATTGAGGACACTGAAATTGATCAGAATACCCTTTCCAACTGAGCCCAATGGGCTATCTGCATTTTGGGCAATAATAACAATCACATTTCTCAAGAAAGGCGCAAAAGTTTATTATTGACAATAGAACCCAAACCTAGCAGTCTTTCCACTAAGGAAGAATGTCCACAAGCTAAAGGCCTCCTTTTTGGGGATTCCTTCATTAAGGAGCAAGGGAACTATGTCTCCACATTTGCCACAATTGACAAGACCACGGGGATCAGGTTTTATGTGATCCCCACATAGAAAAAATCTATGTGGGGAGCACTAAGAGGAGGCTCAAAGATAGAATTGCAGAGCACTTTAGGGCACTAAAAAATGGAGACACACGTTACCCAATTGCATCACACCTGGTTCAAAACTTTGAGAATAAGGACCAACATGTCTTCTCTTACCATGGGATTGATCACATAAAACCTGATCCCCGTGGTGGAAACAGATTGCTAACATTAAGAAAACGTGAAGTACTGTGGCTGATTAGATTGAAAGCGGTGGAATGTGGCCTCAATGTCGACCATGAGTTTGAGTTTTACCTAGGAAACTGAAATAACATAAAAGGTACTAGTGTGAAGCTTATAGAGAACAAGTTTGGTGCCAATTTTGTTTCATCCCAACACTGAAAACTCTACAGAATGAGAAAGTATATTGATGTATTAAGTTAGCACATAATTATGACTTGTATATATGGATGTTAGAGCTCAAGGGACAATGAAATGTTAATTAATATTGAACCCACTACCTCTCTTGATTGTTTTTATGCAATGAACACGACAATATGACAAAAATGATAACATGGCAATAGGAAATGGGCTGTGGTTAACCTGAGGACCCCTCCGGTCTCCAGGTTCACGAGTGAGATGAAATGAGAGGAATAAATACAAGAGTCTGTTTAGGAACTTTGACCAATATTACAAAAGGCACTTGAAACGAATATTCCGTCATTATGATCATCGTCCGATATATAGAAGTAAGCGTGAGTAAATATCGGAAGTAGCAGACAACTTAAATTCAATGTGTCCTCTGCTTTCTGCAGATAATGTACACTTAATTTGTCCACAATCTCTGTTGTAAATCACAACAAACGATTATTAACGACAACGAGGGTTCACTAATAAATTATAAATTACGATTTGAATTTAAATATGTGGGAAAGGTCGTACAAATATACAGCGTTAATATCCCATTAGGTATCGACACTAACATCACTTTAATATAAGATAATATCTTGAATATGGATTTTTAGCCTTTAAATATACCCATTCAAAGATGGAGTGCCGACAAACCCTGAGTTTATAGTATATCCACGGGGTTTGCGGTTAACTATAAAAAGACATTTCAAGATGGCGCCCGTACGGAACGCCAAAGTCGGATTACTACGGACATACATAACAGTGAGTGCAGGGATCAGTTTTGATGCTCTATAGACTACAATAGTTAAGTTATACAACTCATAAGTGTACCTCTTTTTTTAGACACGGACTCGTGTGGAGGACACTCGCAATTGAAGAAACAATTAGAGATAAAACTTAAGGGTACACACCAATACTAAACGTGAAAGGTGAGACCTGCATATCGTACTTGTTTACCGACTGTTGTGGCTTTATGGGATATTAAAATATGCTGTCATGCTTCCAACAAAGATTACTGACAGAGATGTTAATTTACTCTAGGAGCTTATACAACTTATACCCGTACTTGGATGTTACATTACTTGAAGCAGAGGATTACAGGGAAACTTAATTACCTAATCGCGCACGACAATTTGTAAGGTGAAAATTACTTCACAATTGGTGAGTTTAAATTATTGGTTGATTTAAATTATACATAATTACACTAGACTGATATGTGTTACTAATGGTGCTATCAAGCAGTGAATATTTAGTATTGACAGCACTATTGATTTACTTATAGGAATTGGTATATACGAAGCAAACCACAGGACTAGGACGAAGTTCCGAATCTATTAGATAGAACTACTTGATGTCACCAATATTCTGACACATCTATCATAAAATAGGTGAGTTAGTGATTTATATTATCACAGGATCGCGAACCAGGCACCTATGGGTGTTATCGGTGACCACAGCCCTATACTCATGACTCATATAAAATTAGAGTCTGTTATTCTTTGAAATGAAAATGGTTTATGCTACAGTATGCTAAGAGCACGATTTTGGTATACATGCTCCTTCTTTTGTTAAATTAAGTTTGTAAATACTTGCAACCTTATATTAGATCATGGCTAAGGCTGAATAATAATTTTCAATTGCTCTTCCTTTTTACGCTGAAAGTGTAGAATATGTATTGCTCTGTAATTATGATTTTTGTAAACTATGACTTATTGTAAATATTTGGGTTGCAGCCCTGAAGAAGTCAATCTGTCCTACACGGACTTGACGAAACATGTGTTGGCTGCGAATTATCATTGATGTGAACTGGATTTGAATTTGAATGAAGATTGGACATTAAATGGAATAGTGAAAACTATATAAAGACTTTTTGATATTGAATGAGTGCTCGGAGGAACGCAGAAACTGTTTGGACCAAATCATATAAAACAGGCTATCGAATGGACAGAGTTCAACCCCACAGGTTTCCTCAGTACTATCTTATTGGTACAGAAAAAACCAAAAGCTTTCATCCTGAAATCAGCTTAAATCTTTTCAACAAATTTGTAGTGTATCATCACTCAAGAGGGAGACTATTCTCTACCTCAGAGACATACTGCTCCAGGATGACTGGCTGGTAAAATTGGATCTTCATGATGCTTTCCTTAGTCTTCCAGTTTACTCTTCACACAGAAAATACTCCAAGTTTCAATGGAGTCCTTCCTCCTTTTTGTTCAAATCTCTTCCTTTCTGCCTCTCCTCAGCTCCTTGGTGTTTAACCAAAATTCTCAAACAGTGGTAGACTTCCTCAGAGCCTAGGGGATCAGACTAATTGGGTACCTCAATAACTTGCTGATCATAGCCCAAGGAAAAAGATTCTTCTCTATCTATTGCATCTTTGCCAGGACCTTTGGCTATGCCTAGGTTAACTCATTAACATCCAAAAGCCATCACTAATTCCTCCTCAGCGTCTGGGGTTCATAGCGTTTCTCATAGATACCCTCTTGGTCTATCCTCCAACTCCCTCAACACAAGGTTTCTCTAATAAAAAGGAAATTCAGCATTCCTTAACCCTCTCTCATTTCTCTCTCAGATCTCTAGCTTGCCCTGGGGGTCCTTTGGTTTCTTCAAATCAAGCAATATTTCCCAGCCTGCTTTATTATCGTGCCCTTCAGAGATTGAAAACATGACTCTTCAGCAAGGGTCTAGTCTATTCAGATCCCATTTCGATTGATCAAGAATCCAGGAAAGAACTTCTCTGGTGGCTGATTCACTTACACGCTTGGAACAGGAGAACGATTTTTTCCGCCACCTCAGATCTTGTCTTAGAGTCTGATGCAAGTCAGCAAGGTGTGGGTACAAGATGTGGTCCCTTTCTGACAGGAGGTACATGGTCTCTGCAGGAGTCATTCTTGCACATCAACAGTTTAGAGATGCTGGCAGGTTCCTTTGCCATCCAGTCCTTCACAAAAAATAGAGAAAAATGCACCATTCTCTGGCCAAGTGAATCTGTCAGAAGTCAGATATGTAAATTATCTTGGCGGTACAAGATCCAAACCTCTGGCAGATCAAGCCAAACAAAATTGGGAGTTCTGTCTTCGGTGGAATCTCTGAGTCAGAGCAGTTTACCTTCCAGGAAATTTGAATATTGCAGTGGATTGCTATTCTAGACATCTTAAAGGCTCAAGCAACTGGCATCTGCATCCTTTAGTGTTCAATCATTTTCCTTCCATCTTTGGCAACATGTCAATTTACCTTTTTGCCGCCCAACTCAATGCCCAACTTTCTTCCTTTTTCAGTTAGAGACCAGACCCTCTGGCGCTAGCAACGGATGCATTTCTTAAGACTTGTCCGCAGTCTCTTCTCTATGCCACCCCCCCTTTCTATTGGTTGCGTGGGTCCTAGCTCAAGCCTGCAGAGAGGTTTCATCACTGGTTCTAATCACCCCATTTTGGCAGGCCCAACCTTGGTACCCAACTCTGTTGGAGCTAGCCTGGGATTACACAGTTTGAGTTGCCCACTTTCCTGATTTGCTCCTCAACCCTCAGGGAACACGTCATAACATGTTTCTAGAGGACTTACTTTTCCTCATCATCTGGAGGATTTCAGGACGTTCTGAAGAACCCCAGGAATTTTGGCAGAGGATACCCACCTCATTGAGCAATCCTGGGCATCTTGCACTTCAAAACTCTACAGGTCAGCCTGGTTTGCCTTGTGTACCTGGTGTATGGCCAGACATTCAGATCCCATTTCAGCAGATGTAACTTTTGTGGTTAATTTCCTAGCTTCTCTGGCTTCTCAAGGGAAAGCCTATCGAACAATTAATACTTACAGATCAGGTATCTCGGCTGAACATCGCAAAGTGGATGGAAGACCCATTGGCGAACACCCCTTGCTTTGTTGCCTGTTGAAGGGAGTAGGATTTGTTAATCCTCCTGCGCCCAAATATAATACCATGTGGGATGTTAATTTGGTGTTGAAAATGTTTATTTCATGGCAAGGCAATTTGAATCTTTCTCTCAAACAGTTTGTAGTAAAATTTGACACTACTCCTGTGATTAATTTCCTTGAAATGTGCTTCCGATGTCAAAACTCTGGAAGTTTCTTCTTTTCACTATTCATCTCTCTGTGTTACTTTTCAGATTCAAAGGCGCCACACATCAAAACCAATTTAACTTCAGTTCACTATACCTTTTTCTCTTCTCAATAAAAGGTATGAATGGGAGATTGTTTAAAAACTTAAATTACATCTGAGATCTCCCTCATCTTCTCACTTACTTATTTCTTTCAAGAAACCCCAGAAACCTGTCTTAGCCCCACTTTAGCTCACTAGGTTAGATGGATTATGTCTTTAGCCAGTATTAATATTGATTCCCTTGGCGCCCATTTAGCCAGAAGGGCAATGGACTCTAAAGCTTTTAGAGCGGGTGCAAGCTTGCACGGCATTCTCAAATCTGCAGATTGGTCAAACATTAGTACAATCAGAGATTTTTACTGTAAACCTATTACCCATGTATCTGATTCTGTTATTGCAATGCTTCAAAGAAGAATAATATGAACCTCCGTTCTTGTAACAAAATTGAGATTTTCCTAGCCTAGGTGTTGGAAAGGCTATTTTTTGTTAAAGAAATGGAGAAAAGTATTATCCCACTACTGTTTCAAATATCCATCCCTGGTTTTGTTTTTTCCTGCAGTTTCAGTGCCATCTTCCAATATTGCTGCTCCAAAGAAATCTTGTTGGATTCTCCTCTGAGTTGGAACTCCCTGTGTCACCACAGGCCTTCTTCTTCCATTCAGAAGATGGTTCCTCACCTCTTTTTGGACTACCTTACAGATCTAGGGAGTATGTTGATTACGTTTGATTTGGTGCTATTGTTCCTTTCCGTGCCTCACCTTGATTCACTCGCTACAAAAAAAGAGGATTTGTTGCTCTCAGTCAAGATAAATATTGTGTTGCTCGACGTCTCATTGTTTGTGCACTGTAACATCCTTGTTTGTAGTTCTTTTACCAGGTTTCCTGGATAATGTAGTAGTTTCTCTTGCTTGGCTGCTGTTAATAAAATCGCAAGAAAAGATTGCACAATACTCGCCTCCGTGTCTTTAATAGAATCTTGCCTTTCTGACACCAAAGCTAGGAAAATTTCAATTCCTACTAAGAATTGTTATGTAATTTTAACTAGCCTTTCTGATATCAATGAACAATTCATTACCCACCCCAAATTCGATCAGGTTAGGTTACTGGCCAATTTCACAGCCTCAGACAATTAATTGTTAGTAAAAGAATGGAGGTTGGCTTAATTAACTGCCCTACCACAATAAAGGTTAGTACTATTAGTAGTGAGAGTATCTTGGGCATTAAACTCTATTTACCAACCGTTTCCACCCCCCAATTTCATTTATGGCAATGCAAATTTTGTCTAAGGTCTCTGCTGATATTTCTAAAAAATACAGGCCAAACGGGGGCCTCTTTAGGTTCTCTCAACATACCTTTATCAGCTCCCAATAACGAGTATCAGGTTCTCTCAACATTCTTTTATCAGCTCTCAATAACTAGTATAAGACACTATTTTTCCACTACTGACTTAACTCCAATGCCTCTGATATTCTCTCAGCCTTGGATCTTAATCACAGTTCTCATACGACCATTCTTCTACATGTTATTTCCTGGAACATGGCTGGTCTTATGAGTAAGTTATCATCTCGAGATTGGCTTAGCCTAGTTACATCAGCCCAGATAATATGTTTAAAAGATACCTAGGCCTTGGATGATAACCACATTGAGGGCTTTTACTCAGTGGTTACTGATGCAACATCTTCTAGATCAAGAAGAGCAAAAGGGAGATTAGTCTTATTACTGTCAACTCTGCTCCTAGTAGACATCACCAAGACCTTTACAGCTTCCCTGCACTACCAATTTGTTCAGAGATCGTTCAGGAAAGGCATTATTCGTTTTCAATTTTTAAAATAATATTTTTTTTCTATTGATAGTGCGGTGCTGACAAAACTAGAGGAAAATCTGTCCAAATTTGTCCCTACAAAGGTGACCCACTACAAGCTCATTGGGCCGGTGACCTTAACATCTCCAAATGTTATGTTACCTCCCAAGGACGCGTGCGTTGTCTCCGATGCACATCCGGCAGATCAGTTACACTACTGCATGATATATATGGCAATGCTCTTAATAGCATATTAATCAGATGCAGTCTAAAAACTCCTGGAAGATGACAGCAGGACTATCTCTGGCCAATTCTATATATTTATAGGAAGGACAGCCAAAACTAATATTGACTGCATCTTATTACCATCTAACTACATTTCTAATTTGGTTACTCATGAAAAAACTCAACTCGGTTACCTAGCATAACTTGTTGGTCATCATCCTATGGCTACAAACCAGTAAGTATTTTTCCCCAACATCACGGGACAGTTTTGGAATATTAGGATCTAATGTGCTATGCTTGAAATTAAAGGGCATCATATCCTGTTGGTTTTTTAAGAGATTAATTGGCAACAATAAACAGGACTTCGAGGCCTTCTTATCTGAGACAGATATTTATAGGGCTATCCATACAGTTTTTTGAAATATTAGTACTTCTTTTAATGCCTTACTTTCACAAGGACCTAGGCCTTGCATGCAGGCCCAGTTGGGCTGGTTTGACCAGCCCTGCTGAAGAGCATCAAAAAAGCTATGATTATCCATTAATGCACTTCCTAGAGATCACCTTTTGGTGGTGGATCTCAGAAAACAATATAAAGATTCACTGTTTGCTAGGGGAAAGGTGCTACAGAGAAGGCTAGGCCCAAGTCTGAGGAAGCTGCTATCACCAATAATTGCATCTTGTTCTAGAAGATGATAAACTGGGCCAAAATAACACTGAGTGAAAGCCTATAACTTTCACTTTAGACAAAATCATAAGGGCCATTGAGAGGAAGGACAGTAGAAAAGCTGCAGGGTCGGATGGTGTCCCAAGTTGACTTGTATAAACATTTTCAGGATTCATGGGCACTGATCCTAACACAAGTTTTGAATGGGGAAGTAAACAAATACATTTCTACAACTTGGGCAGAGTCACTAGTAATCCTGATTTTTAAAAAGGGCTCCAAAGATGTCAACAAATGCTACCGCCTATGCCACTCCTGGACTATGCCACCAAGATTCTGGCCAGCGTAATCTTGGAAAGGGTAGATGACTGGGCTGAAGCCTACAGAGTGCTTACAGAGTCTCAATATGGGTTAAGGAGTGGCTAGGAGATGATAACTAAATGTCAACATGGATCTCCTCAGAGAAACTTCACGAGGGCCAAGCCCGGCAATCTCCACTAATGCTTTGTTGACTTGTCAATTGCCTTTGACTTGGTAAATCACTCAGCCTTGTTGCAGACCTTGTCCTCCTTGGGTGCAGCACCAGAAATTGTGTCTTTACTGTTCCAGCTATAGAGGAACCTATCAGCAAGGGTGCACTACGACCTTAATGAGGAATGTTCCCCTCCATTTATTTTTATTTTTTATTTAGGAAGTTTTATATAGCGATAGCCTGACCGGAAGGTATCGGAGCGCTTCACAACAAGTACAGAGCAGTGCAAAAGAAAGCAAACATAATACAGTAAAGCAAGACATTCAGGGTATGAATCGTAGTAAAGAGGATGCTGACGAGTTCCAAATACAAGGTCCTGACAAACCGCATCGGAGAGAGGAGCAATGTCGCTTTAAACAATCTGAGCTGCTCCTATCTGTTCAATAGGGAGCGGTCGGTGAAAAGGATTTTGAGCTGGCTTTTGAATTTAGGGAAGAAAGGAATAGTTCTGATGTGGGGGGGATAGAGTTCCATATTTTGGGTGCATTTCCGGCAAAGGACCTGACTGCAGTTTTTTGTTTTTAAGCTTTTAGCTGGATAAGAAGTAGGGTATTAGAGCTTCTGAGAGTCCTGTTCCGACCTGCTTTTCTGAGTTTGGACGCCAGATATTCAAGTTTGCCTATGTGAAGGGCTTTGTGTGTGAGGCAGGTTGTTCTAAAGTTCTCCCGCATTTCTATTGGTAGCCACTTGAGTTCTTTTAGTGCAAGAGAGATGTGGTCAATATTCTTTAATCCAGTGACCATTCTGGCGGCCGCATTGAGGGTTGTTTTCAGAGGAGCAAGATGAGTTTTGGCTATTCCTGAGAGGATTGCATTTCCATAGCCCAGTCGTCCAGTCCTGCGCATGTGCATTCCTCACCAGGAATGTGCATGCGCAGGCTCCCGCGCATGCGCAGGTCCAAGAAGGCGGCTAGATGGCCAAGGATGACCCCGTGATAAGGTACGTTTTATTTTAAATCTTATCTTAAGGCTTTTTAATCACATTTAATATTGCGGGCGGGAGGCGGGTGGCGGACGGGGGGCCATTTCCGTTACGCCCCAAGTGTGCAGAGATTTGCCACGTTTCTCCACCTTCATTGCAAAATGCGGAAGGGGAAAATCTCCGCACATTCCGTGGGAGGAACGGGGATGTCCGCCCACCCCTAGTGAGATGAAGGTTTAGAGATTTATTTATTTTATTTATTTATTTATTTTTATTTTAGAAGTTATCTATAGTGCTGGCCAGACCCGAGGGTATCGGAGCACTTTACAGTGGATTTGGAGAAGACAGGTATAGAACGATAAAGCAAAGATAGATTCATACATGTTCAAAGATTAACAAAATTGTATGGTGCCTGTGGGGCGACTTTGAGGTAGCACCTGTAAGGTAGTCAGAGTTGCAGGGTGTGTGCTGTTGAGGTAGAGTTCTGGAATGCACGGTTGAGGTAGAGGATGTTTAGACGGCTCTTGAATTCTGGAAAGGAAGGGGTAGTTCTGATGTCCACAGGCATGAAGCTCCAAATTTTAGGGGTGTTGCCAGCAAAAGAGCGGGCTGCAGTTTTTTGTTTCTGGGTTTTCAGGGGGATGAGTAGGAGGGAGTTTGAACTTCTGAGACTTCTGGATTGACCAGCTTTCTTGAGCTTGGAAGCTAAGTATTCCGGTTTCCCTGGGTGCAAAGCTTTGTGTGTAAGGCAGGCCGTTCTGAAGCTAGCGCGCATTTCCACTGGGAGCCATTTTAAATCTCTGAGTGCGGGAGATATGTGGTTGAATTTCTTTGCACTGGAGACCATTCTGGCAGTTGCATTGAGGGTCATTTTTAGTGGCGCTAGGTGGGATAGGGCTGTGCCGGATAGGGTTGCGATCCCATAGTCCAGTCTGGATAGCACCAGTGCTTGGGTGGCTTGTTTGAGATCTCTCTGCGGAATGTGTGGTTTAATTTTGTTGAGGAGCTTCAGATTGAGGAAGGCGCTCTTAGCGGAGTTCTTGATGTGGTTCGTAATTGATAGTTTGTGATCAAGGGTGATTCCAAGTGATTTTACCAAGTTAGTCAGAGTGAGATTTCCTTTGAGAGCATTGATAGCTTTCAACCATTCAATGATTTGTGAGTTGTCCTCCTTGTTAGAGATGAGGAGGATCTTGGTTTTTCCTTGATTGAGTTTAAGGTGGTCCGTCGCTAGCCAGTCTTGGACTTCTTTGAGAGTGTTGTTGAGTCTAAGAATGTCGTTAAAGGAGGAGGGTTCTATGTAGATCTGTGTGTCATCTGCATAGAGATGGAAAGGGATGTTGACTTTTTTCAATATGGTGGTGAGGGGTACCATATATATGTTGAACAGTTGAGGAGAAAGAACAGATCCTTGGGGGACCCCTCTGGTCACGGGGAGAGGGTCGTATGTGAAGTATTTGATTTTGACTCTTTGGAAGCGGTTCTTAAAGAAGGAGGAGAACCATTGCAGGACCACATCGTCCGCACCTACTCGTTCTCTGATGGCCTTGATGGTGTACCGTGTCAAAGGCCGCTGACAGGTCTAGGAGGATGAGTAGGCAACAATGATCTGAATCAAGGGAGTTGCGGATGTCATCCACTATGTTCAGGATTGCGGTTTCGATGCTATAGCCTTTTCTGAAGCCTGATTGGTTGTGGTCTAGAAGGTTGATGTTGTCGATCTGTTTATTTAGTTGGCGTAGTACACATTTTTCTAGGATTTTGGCTAGGAAGGGCAGATTGGAGACTGGTCTAAAGTTGTTCAGGTCGTTGGAGTCTATGCCTGGTTTCTTCAGAAGTGGTGTAACCTGGCCGACTTTGAGCAGTCAGGGGTGATGCCAGTTTTTAAGGAGCTGTTGATGATTTCACAAGAGAGTGGAGCAAGGGTGCGTTTCAGGTCTTTGCCATTTGGGAGGGGATGGGATGAAGGTTGTGCGATGAGGGTTTGGAGGATGAGATTAGATTGAGGATCTCGGCTTCGTGGATGTGGTCGAAGGAGGACCAAGTGATTGAGGAAGGATCTCTAGAGGTGGTTTCTGTTGCTGTTAGGTTGTTATTGCCATGAGGATGAGGGTTGATGTCAAGAGATTGTTCGATCTTGGCGATTTTTTTCATTGAAGAAGGTGGCGAAGTTATCACATAGGGTTTTAGAGGGCTGGGCATGGATAGTAGATGGCTTGGATATTTGTTTTTTGATGATGTCAAAGAGTTCTCCTGGTCTGTTTTTTGCCTTGTCCAGCGCGTTGCAAAAGAAGTTTGTTATTTCACTATTGATATGTTTCTTGTACCTTCTTCTTACTGATCTGAGTTCCTCGCAACGGCTGGAGGAGGGGTTCTTTCTCCAATGACGTTCTGTGGCTCTGAGATGTCTTCTTTCCTCGTTGATGTCCTTGTTAAACCAGGTCCTCGACGGGGTGTTCCTAGGTTTTTTTTGTTTTAGGGGTGCCAATTGGTCTAGGATGGCGGACGTGGTAGTGTTGTAGTGTGAGGTGAGTTCAGTAGCTGAGAGGCCTTCCACGGAGATTGGCAGGGAGGAGGCTATTCTTTCTTCTAGTTCAATCTTGTTCATTTGTGATAGGTTGCTGGACCATGTAGGGGGGGTTGTGATGGGTGGATGGGACAGGATCTGTTGAGTGAGGTGGAATAGGAATAGGTGATGGTCTGACCAATCTACCGGAAGGATATGGTCTATAGAAATTGCATCATGTTGGGCGATGATGGCGTCCAGGATTGCCCCTTTGTTGTGGGTCTCTTTTGAGCAGTGTTGGGTAAGGTTGTTGGATTGTAGAAGTTCGTTTAGGGGTTTTATTGTGGCACTGTTCTTATTGTTCCAGTGGAGGTTAAGATCACCTAGAATGAGGCTGTTGGATTCTCTGAGAGAGCAATGGGCGATCAGATCTGTTCAGTGAACATGGCGTTGTTACCAGGGGGATGATATAGTAGGTGGCATTGCAGTAGATTGTTGTTGGTTGATTTGATGTTGGTAGTAAGGCATTCAAAGGTGTTGTAATTAAAAGTATCGGTTTCAACCACAGGTTGTTGTTGTGGATAATTGCCACGCCTCCGCCTTTTTGGTCCTTCCTATCTTTATTGATGAAGGAGAAGGCCGGGGGAACAAGCATATCTAGGATAGGTGGGGAAGAGTCGTTTAACCAGGTCTCTGTGATGAATTCTACGTCTATGTTATGGTTGAGAATGGATTCTGCTAGCTCCGTAGAATGTTTAGTGGCAGATCTGCAGTTTATGAGCATGCAGTTGGTCCGGGGAGAGTCTTTTTTTATTGGTTCGGTAGGGATGGTGATGAGGGAGATTGGGAGTCTGGGGGGTTTGGGGGCGAGATGATCATTTCTGAAACTGGTGATTACCTGTATAGTGGACTGAGGGAGGTGGGTGGTGGGGGTTGTGTAAGAGGCGGCCAGCTCGAGTGCCTCTTCCCAGGACATGGCTTTCGTCGCTCTGTTAGGTCTCCGGGCCTGGGACGAGGAGGGGGAGTGTGTGTTGGTAGGGAGTGATGAGTTGGTTGGCCTGGGGGGAGTGTGGGTGTAGGAGAGGTTGGAGTGGGTATTAGGGGGAGGGTTGTGGAGTGTCGAGAGGTTGGTAAGGATAAGATTAAGGCCTTGTATTATAAAGTCGATTTGGTTTTCGATACGGGTGAGGCAGCAGTGTGACCCTTTCTGAGTGGGGAGTTGCTGCTTCTGGGTATTGTCTCTTTGGCTGGGAGACGAGATGCTGTGGTTGTGTTGGCTTTTGGCATTAGTTAGGATGTCTGATTGGGTTGTGGAGTCTGATTGGGTTGTGGTCTGGAGTGAAGGAGTGGGGTGGATGGGTTGCGTTAAGTGGTTATTCTTGAGGGGCAGTAGGGATTGGGGATGGAGGGACTTGAGGCTGGTCTTGCGGTCAGCAGGTGCTGCCAGGGGGGTGTTCAGCATCAGGAGTGCTTCAGGAGTATGGGCTGTGGCGAAGGGAGGGGCCGTGTCTTTGTTTTCGGGCGGATTGGAGAGGGGTAAGGATTGCACATGGGTGACTGTGTTCCCGGGGGATGGTGCCGGGAGAGTGTTCAGCGTTGGGGGCTGGTGACCTTGGTGGGCATCAGGCATGATAGAGTTAGTGTGTAGAGAGGGGAATAGGAGGTCAAAAGCCTCCAGATTGGCGTTGTTGGCTTGGATCAAGACTGTGCCATTGGAGAATATGGTCACTGAAGTGATCCCGTAGTGGGGCATGTGATTCGGGGAGTAGAATGAGAGCTTGCAGCTATGGATCATCTTAGTTGTTTTGGTGATTAGGCGTTTTTCTCTCAGGTTAGAGATCCAATAGCCTGGTCTGGTTGTGTGGAAGATGAGGTCCATTTTTATTTGACCTTTTGAGGGACAGTGGGCTGAAAGAGTGACCAGGGTTTAGTATTGGGAGGGGGAGCGCTACCAAGCACCCCACCCTGTCTGGTATGGGAGGGGGAAGAGCAGTTGGTGAGCAGGGAGCACTCAATCTTGGAGATCTTATCATTGAAGAAGTTGGCGAAGTTGTTGCATCGTTCTTTGGAGGCCTGCCCTAGGGAAATATCTGGTTTGGAGGTTTGCTCTCTAATAATACCGAAGAGTTCCTTAGGTCTGTTTTATGCGCTCTCCAGAGCAGAGCGGAAAAACATAGTTTTTTTATTCTTGATGTGATTATTGTATTTCTTCCGGATAGTTCTGAGTTTGTTGTGATGGCAGGTAGTGGGCAAGCTCCTCCACCATCTTTCTGCGGCTCTTAGTTGTCTCCTTTCTTCATTAGTGTCAGAGTCGAACCAAGATCTGGACGGAATGGCTAGATTTTTTCTTAGTTCCAAGGGTGCTAGTTGGTCAAGAAGGAATACCATATTCGTGTTATAGAGCGAGATGAGGTCAGTTGTGGAGAGATCTTTGTCGGTGGGTAGGAGCAACTTTAGACTATCTTTCATGACGTCCAGGGGGTATGGGTGAGATTTCTTGACAATTTGGGGGGTTCTTGAACAGGAGGCAGGGATAGGACTCTTTGGTTGATGTGGAATAAGATCATGTGATGATCCGACCAGCCCACTGGGAGGATGTTGTCCATTGTGATTGCGTCTTGATGAGCAATGATGACATCCAAGGTCGCTCCTTTGTTGTGAGTTTCTTCAGAGCAGTGTTGGAAAAGGTTATTGTCACAAAGGAGAGTATTGAGAGATTGAATTAGTGTGTTGTTGGCCTTGTTCCAGCGTAAGTTGAGATCATCCAGGATTATGAAGTTAGTGTCTTTGAGAGCACAGTGGGCAAGCAGGTCCGGTAGGTGTTCACCAAAAGTGGGGGAGTTGCCAGGTGGGTGATAGAGAAGGTGACCAACTAAAGGGCGGTTATCCTTAGTCTTTATGGTGAAAGATAGACACTTAAAAGAGCTGTATTTCCATGGGTCTATTACAGCAATGTCAATGTCATCTTTATGGATGATGGCTACACCAACCCCGCGTTCATCTTTTCTATCTTTGTTGATGATGGTGTAACCTGGGGGCACCAGCATGTCTAAACAAGGTGGGAAGATCTCATTTAACCATATCTACGTAATGAACGCAATGTCTAGGTCCTGAGAGAGGATGGCTTCAGCTAATTCCATTGCATGCTTGGGGGCTGATCTGCAGTTAATGAGCATGCAGTTAGTCGCTGGATTACGTTTGTTCAGATGCTTTCCTAATGGGGTTCCTCAGTATGGAGGTGAGGGAGGGCGGGAGTCTTGAGGTTTGCACGAGAGGGAGGTCTCTTCTGAAGCCCGTGATCATTTGAATATTTGCGTTAGGGAAATTGGGAAAGGGGAGTCATAAGTGGAGGCTAGGTCCATAGCTTCCTTAGCGGACATTGCTGCTTTCGTTCTGGATGGTCTTTGTGTTTGGGTCTCCACATCTTTATTAGTGTGTCTCTCAGCTCCAGATGCGGGGGCTTTGATTCTTGTGAAAGATTGTAGTGGGATCACATCGTCAGTTCTAGGGGGCATCAGCAGTCGGTTCCCGCGGGCGGGTGCATTCCCGAATTGGGGGTTTAGGGGGGTAGAGTCAATCCGATAGGAAGCCGTTCGTTAGGAATTTTGGGGCTTTTGACCTTGTCTAGGTTGGAAAGTATTTCATCAAGGCCACTGAATATAATTTCTAGCTGACTTTCTAGTAGATCCAGCCGGTGCGCCAAATTTTCCGGGGCTGGAGGCGTGCAGTTTTGGGTTAGGACATCTCGTGAGGTGGGGGGCAGGGTCAACTTGTGAGGTCTAATGCTGAGTATGCCAGCCAGGATGTCTCTGTTAGCGACCCTCGGTAGGGGGTTTAGTCGTGGGCTCTTCCTAAATGATTCTGTAGGAGTGATGAGGGGGTCAGTAGACCGAGCCAGAGGGATGATGTTGTGCTGTTGAAGAAGATAAGATTGTGGGGGCGATGGGGATTGATCTTCTTTGGGAGATAGAAGGGGGTCAGTAGACCGATCCCGTGGGATGATGGAGTAATGTTGAAGAGGGAAGGATTGAGGGGGCTGTGGGGACGGATCTTCCTTGTCATGATTCAAGGGGACGGAGGAGTGGGAGGAGTTTCTGGGGGAGGCTGGGAGGTTTCATCAGGGGAGAGGAAGTAGATAATTGCTTCTCCTGAAGGGGCAGGTTGATCAGGGAGGGGGGCTGGGGTGGAGCACTACAAAGAGAGTGTAGATGTGCGGAACAAAGAGTAGGGAAGAGGGAGTCAAAGGCCTCTCGTTGTTGGCCTGTATCAGAACTGTGCCATTTGTGTAAATGGTCACTGAAGTATTACCTTTTCTTTTTGCCTGGTTGGGGAGAGAGGTCGTCAGTTTACAGCTATGTGAGGTGGTCGTTGTTTTAGATATGTGAAGTTGCATTCTTAGAGTAGTGTTCCAGGTATCAGGTCTATCTGTGTGGAAGATGAGATCCATCTTTACCTGCCCTTTGCAGGAGCAGTGGTTCGTGTCTACAAATAGCGTTTTTTAGTGTTGTCTAATTAGAATATGTTTGTGATTTCTTCTCGCTTTTGGAGAGAGATTAGGGGGGAAGCTAATAGCGAAGGCATTCGTGCCATGCGGTTTCATGTGGATCGACATATGAGGCTCGACGGAAACTGGCGTGCCAGGTGGCATTATTGCATATTATGTAGGCGGGACGGGACGAGCTATTGATGCGGGGCAGGACCACCTTGGTCTGGTAGTATTGACTGGGGAAGACTGCCTACTACGAATGTTTGGTGGGCACTTAAGGTTTCACCCTACTATGGGAGCCGTGATTGAGGGGGCACAGAGCAGACTAATGTATAAGGGTGGTTGCTGAAGGGGGGAGAAAGCGTCATGGAGCAGGTAGTGGACTAAGGTATAAGCATCGTTGGAGCAGGCGGAGGGTAGTCCTTGTTGTTCGCCATCGTAGGGTCCGGCAATCTCTAGGCTTCGGAAGGCTGGTCTAATTTGTCATTAAGACAGGAAATGTGGAGATCGGGTCGCGCTTGGTTAGGCATCCTGGGTATGCCCTTAGGCTGCATGGGCATTTGGCTTGGCGACCTGAGTGTAGTCTTAAACCTGGCGGCGAATTAAGTGACACTTTCTTAATGCTGAGGTGGATTGGCGTCAGCCATTTTCAGATCAGGCATAGTCCGGAGCGTGACCAAGCTCACTTTTTGCTTTCTATTGGGCAGATCTCAGGGGCCGCTTTCATCTGTTTGAGTGTCCCAGTGAGTGTGGGTCGCGCCTTCGAATTAATAAGTGAGTCAAAAGGGGCCAGGGACAGCTTCAAGTGATCTCCAATGATCACTCAAGGTCCCAAACGGTGGCCATTTTAGGGCCAGGCATCCCTATCCGAGCCGCTCCTGCGAGGGATTCCGGCTCTTTACAAAGCTTCTGTCAGGGTAAAGCAGGGAACTCACTGTGAAGGGCAAGGGAGTTGGAGCCGCGCTACAGCTTCAGCAGGAACAGCCTGTTAGGTAGAGGTGTGTGCTGGTGCCCTTCCTGTTCTCCTTGTTTATAAACAGATTGGACAGATTTCTCCAGGTTGTGTCTGCTAATTCAGCACAAGTAGAAGGAAGGGTTCCCAGTCCTCCTTCATGTGGGCGATGCTATAATATTGTCAAGAACCGCTAAATGTCTGCAATGTTTAATGGATTGCTTGTCTGAATTTATGAAGTTGAGGGAACTTTCAATTAACCTGAAGAAAACAAATACGATATTCAATGGAGAGGGTTTGTGTAAGTCACAGAGTCACCATATTAACAGTACAAAGATCGCAAGGGTCACATCATTCTCCTATCGGGGCATTCTTCTTACGACTAGTGGTTCCTGGATTAAGCACATTGAAAACAGCCGGTTAAAATTGGTGTAGGTCTGCGAGGGCATCTCTAGTGATGCCTCCATATTGGGCTGTGAACCAATCAGGGAAATGGTTTCAATGTATAGCCTCTTATGGCTGTGGCTTAAAGGCTATGCCAATCACACTATCTTGCAAACAAAAGAGAATATGTTATTATGATGACTTTTCACTGTTCCCAAATCTATACCACAGACATAGCACATAGGGAATCTGGGTTGCAAAACCTGGATGACCCATTATCCATGAAACCTGTACAGTTGTGGCATTTAATTTGGTGTAAAGAGAAGACCGTATTCACCAAATCAATCAAATTAGATTGTTTATAACTGGATAAGGCGTTGAGAATTCCATGGCTCTCGTGTATTTCCAAAGAGCTGGTTCAGCTCATTGACTCTTTGTTCCTAGATAGACCACACTGTATACTGTATAGAAGCTTATGCTACTCAATAAAAAGAATGGCATTAGACAAGACATTGGCTTTCCTAGTCCATCTGTGGCTGCGTTTCTTTCGGTGACCATAACAAGGGGCCTCAGCAGTATCTGTCAATCACACATAACATCCAACATCATTTTGTACTAACACAACTACGTATGGGTTCAGCACATGCACTGGTGTCCTACCAAGAAATAAATCAATGGCTGGTGGAGGCAGTAAAATGCCCTTGTGATGGGTGATCATCCCAATCTGCCTTGGACTTGATTTTATTATGCGGTTATTACACTGATACTACCAAATTTTATCTTAAAACAATATTTTTAGGCTATTCAATCAGGAAGCTTATTTGTTTTTATGTTCCTTGGAGGACTCAAATACATGTTTCGGAGTTGCCTCTTTTATATGAAGTTCCATCCGTATTAGGAAATACATGACCCTTAAGTAATATATTTTCCCTTTTGTTAGCGACTTATGGATTTCTATAGCCTTAGTTTTCATTTTTTTAGAATTTGTAATAACAGGTTAGTCACTTTATTTCAGATTAATATAGCAGACCATAGTTAGAGGGTTTTTATGTTGAATATAGAGGTTTTCCTACTTGTCTCTTACTTTTGAAAAAAAAGGAATTTATAGGATTGGCTAATTAGACTAAGAAGCGCCACCAGGGGTTCTTGCACCCTACACTTTATGGCTGACCTTACAGCTTTAGTTAGACATGCAACAAGCATAGTTGTGTTGCCCTCTGTTGGTCTTCCTGCATAATTTATTCTGCACCTTCGTCATCTTGTACATTATACTTTACTATACATCATCACTACTTTTTTGACTACATAAGCAAGCTGTGTTGTATTTACAATTACTGTTCCTACTAACTATTTGTACTCAGTGGATAGATATACATTGGTCGCATGGCCCCTAGAGTATCTCAATGGATTGGTAGGTATGAAACATTTTACATTTGACATTTCATGTTTTTTTTTAAACCTATTTTATTGAAGTACCTCACAGGCCATTGCCTGACACAAATCATTTCCATACAGGATGATGACATATTACCAAACAAGGAATAATTTTTGGGGACATTTTGTATACATAACAAACATGAAAAACAAAACTTTAGGCAGACTGTCTCGCCCCACCCATAGTGGCAAGCATTTTTAGATACATATACATGTTAACACCTTGGCTGCTGCGCGAATTCCTCCGCAGTGCTAAGATTCTAATCAGTGGACGTGGTTCGGACGGCCCCCGGCCGTCGTGCGCACACGCCACCGTGACTCATGACGGCTAGGGATCGTCATGAGCACGGAAGGGGTTAAAAAAAGAAAAATACACTATCGTATAATATGGTCATTAACATACATTTTATACTGTTTTAATCATTTTTTTTTCTTTTACTTTTTAACTTATTGGTCCAGATGTCCGACCGTAGCATTTTGCGACTCACAAATTGCGCTCAGTTGCGACTCACAAATGCTATGACACAGTTTGTGATTCCCAATGGGGTTACAAATTGCATGCCTCGTGAATATTAATGAGGCACTCGCAATTTGCGACCCCATTGGGAATGGCTGACCCTCCCAGGTATGATGGCCTGCTGGGCTCAGCAAACCGCCATGTCTAGGACCGCTTTTACATAAAGCAGTTTTTAAAGAAAAAATGCAGCCTGTTTTCCTTAAATGAAAACAGGATGCATTTAAAAAAAGAAAAATGAAACGTTTTTGTTTCATTTTTTAAGGGCAGGTAATGGTCCCTAGGACCCCTGCCAGGAAAATAAAATAAATAAGTAAATAAAACTGCTTACCTTGTGCTCACCTAATCGCCAACAACTCCATGTCCCGTTATTTATTTATTTTCCCTAACCCTTCGTATGTTGACTTCCCGCCCCACCGCTCTTACCTGGAGAGGCCGCGCCTGTGTACATTTGTTGTGTGGCGTTTTGTTGTGCTAGTCTTTTAGTGCTGCATTATTGAATGTGAATTTGTTTTGTTGTCTTGCATTCTGTTTTGATGTGACGTGCCTTGTTATGTTTTAATTGTGGCATTATATTGCTCTTTCTTAAGTTTAGAGTTTTACTTAAGTAATTTCAATAAATGTTGTTATATTTCCAGCCAAAAGCCGCCCATGCCTGGAAAATTCCTGTGACAAGCAACCATCCTCAGGTGGTAAAATAGCAACTCCTAAACCACTAAGGACACCGGTCATTTCAAAACTGTAACCACCGGCAACAGGGTCGGCTTTAGGCAGCGGTCTTCAATCTGTGGGGCGCGACCCCCAGGGGGGTCGTGGAGTCCTGGGAAGGGGGTCGCAGATTCTGCAGTTCTGCAGAGTGCAGTTCAGGCGTTGGGCTGAAGGTGCTCACGGCGGAGGCCTAATTCACACCGAGGTGTGAAAAACATCAACGCCTCATTAACAAGTAAAAGGTCTTTTAAAGACCTGTCAAGTACTTGGGTGTGACTGTGTGTGTGTCCCTGAAGCTGTTACAGCCGGGCTCACATACACGAGCTGGGGCGAGCTGGGGGGGGGGGGGGAGCTGGGGGAGTGGCTGTAGTGTAGCCCTTTCTGTTCAATGGATATTGCGCACCTGGAGCTGTGGGTCCCGTGACACGTCCCCCGCCCCCCAGAAGGGAGGCACAGAGATGCCCTCCCATGAGCGGGAAAGAAGAATGAAGACGATGCAGAGATACCGATTCCCCCCCCCCCTCCCCCCCATGAGAGAGGCACAGAAAAGGTGGGTGGATGGATGGATGAAAGGCTGAAGGATGGATGGATGTGTGAAAAGGTGGGTGGATGAATGATGAGTGGATGGATGAATGAAAGGGTGGATGGATGAAGGATGTATGTATGGATGGGAGGATGAAAGGGTGGATGGATGTATGAATGGATAAAAGGTTGCATGGATGAAGGATGGATGTGTGAAAAGGTGGGTGGATGAATGATGGGTGGATGGAAGGAAGGATGGATGGGTAAAGGATGGGTGAATGGATGGATGATGGATGTATGGATGGATGGATGTGTGAAAAGGTGGGTGGATGAATGATGAGTGGATGGATGAATGAAAGGGTGGATGGAGGAATGATGGATGTATGGATGGAAGGATGAAAGGGTGGGTGGATGAAGGATAGATTGGTGAAGGATAGATGTATAGATGGAAGAATGAAAGGGTGGACAGATGAAGGATGGATGGATGAAAGGGTGGATGGATGGATGTGTGAAAAGGTGGGGGGATGAATGATGGGTAGATGGATGGATGAAAGGGTGGGTGGATGGATGGATGGATGGATAGGTGAAGGATGGATGGGAGGATGAAAGGGTGGGTGGGTGAAGGATGGGAAGATGAAAGGGTGGATGGATGTATGAATGGATAAAAGGTTGCATGGATGAATGATGGATGGATGTGTGAAAAGGTGGGTGGATGAATGATGGGTGGATGGAAGGAAGGGTGGAGGGGTAAAGGATGGATGTATAGATGGAAGGATGAAAGGGTGGATGGATGAAGGATGGATGGATGGAAGGATGAAAGGGTGGATGGATGGATGTGTGAAAGTGTGGGTGGATGAATGATGGAGGGATGTGATGAGGTCTAACAGGCACATTTATGGTTGTCAAAAGTTGATGATGAGGAGTACCAGTTTCTAGAAACTTTTGTTGGAAGGGGGTCCTTACGCCTAAAAAGGTTTTACAAGGGGGTCTCGGCATCAAAAAGATTGAAGACCTCTGGCTTTAGGGC
Organism: Lissotriton vulgaris; assembly: GCF_964263255.1. Lineage (NCBI taxonomy): Eukaryota > Metazoa > Chordata > Amphibia > Caudata > Salamandridae > Lissotriton > Lissotriton vulgaris. The sequence continues at coordinate 913,624,492 of NC_141689.1, forward strand.
AGTGTAACTTGTGGAGGGGGCGCTGACCTCAGAGGGGGCGCTGTGTTTAACAATAATTTATGATTGGAGAGATGAGGGCAAGTTTTGCATGGTGGTAGTGAGAGAATCCTTGGAGGCGGTCATGAGGTGTGGGGTCATAAAAAATGATTGTTGCACAGGGAGCCGCCAGCACTAAAGTTGACTGCCAGTGCTTACTTTATGAGATACGGTTCATAGGATTACGGTCCAACCCATCCACAACGTCCTCATTATGAATGTCCACCTTTTTCCTGATAGCCAGTAACTCCTGATGCATGCCCAATCAGCGTTACCGGTGGGACTTGCAACTCCCTGACCGTCTTCATTGGGAATACACATTTAGGCTTTTGACACTGTTGAAAGCAGCCGAAATCTCATTATGAAACACTCTGGGAAAGCATGCGAATGTCGTGTGGAAAGTGAAAGCACAGATTCCCAGAATTTATTCCCCAAAAGCGGGTAATCCCTGTTATTTTCTCCTCCGTGGAATTATCTGGACTTCTGGTAACAATAACTGCAGGTGTGGGAAAGAAACAGGGATTATTCTCTTGTCACTTGTAACGACTACTTTAGAACTGGAATCCATTTAATCCTTTCTCAAATATTAAAGTTAGCATAACTGGCACCCAGCACAGCCAGTGAACTTTTCCTCTCATAAAAGCAACATAGTAATCTGGATATAAAGGAGCAAAGTGCTTGTAGAGTCTGTAACTTGAGACTCATATTGTGAAAAGTGGCAAACGTGTTATTTGTAGTTTCTCACCGAAACATCTTGCAAGCTGGAAAATATTTACTGTTCTGTGCACAGGCTGTCTGTGTGTTTGGTAAGTAGGCCAAGAGTTAGAAAACCTCGGCCATCTGCCACTAACAGCTTGATGAGATTTTTGTTGCAAAGCATTGCTCTTGTACAATATTCACGGAGTGACAAGTGGCAGGTGGTTTCTATGTTATGCAGATATGACAAATGATGCAGAGCAAGTACAGGATTGTGTATGACAATTAACATCCTGTCACTACCTCAAAAAGTAGCTGAAGTTCCATATTGTCATTTGTGCTTGTGAAGATTACAGGGAAGTTATGTATAATTGAATATTTCCTGATACACTTGACACAGAAGACGCACCAGGGTCTTGGCTCCGAACCCTGAAGTGAAGTGTTTACTTCTTGCAATGGAACCGAGAGGAAAAACACTATGTAAAAGAGGTTGAAGACGTCTCCAGATGTGTGCTATTGTCTCGTGTAGACTAGGGTGGAATCTGCTAATAATGGATGAGGACAGGGGCCAAAACACAAGACCAAATGCAGCTTTAACAGAGAATTCGCATGCAGGTCAGGTTATATCGCATTCTCGTTCTGTGCAATGATGGGCTTTGGATTCTATATATACAATAGGCAATGGATAATTTGTGAAAAAAATAAGTGGCTGGGCTCTCGTCAGGAGGCAGCTTGCAACAGCCCATTGCACCTATTAGTGGTGAAGGGATGGGGTTTAATGGCCAGAGCTGCGTCCTTGGAGCGGTGGAACCAGGTTCAAGTCTCAGCGTAGACTCAACATCCTGTGATTCTGGGCAAATCACTTAATCTCCCTGTGTCTACAAAATATGAATGTGTCCTTAACTGGTCCTCATGAAAAGCACTCTAATATCTTTGTGTTAAGTTCGCACTATAAGCGCCGGTGTTGACGATTAAGTGATAATGCAGAGCACTGGAAGCCTCCAGCTCAAATTAAGCACTGACATTAGGCGGCGGCATTGATACAACATCAATGCTGAAATAAGAGGTGCTTCCATTTATTTGTTTCCTTAGTGAGTGTTTTTACATGGCACATCTAGGGAGCGAGAGGAAAACAGCACTTTATACAGAACACAAGTATAGAGTGTGTCGTGTACTGGTCGGGCCTACAGGCTAACAAATTAGAGACCACACGTCGTTGCATTAGTGGTCAGTACACTGCCTGCCACGCCCAGGGCCCTGGGCTCTGTATTAGTTCTAGAACGTGCCCTCCGTATCTACTTTGGGCTGAACCATTAGACTCACGCCTGAGGGGAGGAAAGAACATCAAGGCAATACTAGGTGTGGGCCATAGTAGTTGCGCCCACCTAGTGCAACACTACATTCCTCCTTTACCCTGAAGTGAAAAACAGAATAAACATAACATCACATATCAACACTTCCAATCATAGTCTCTGAGAATTGCAAATGCAAAAGGAACAGTCTTACTTTTACGACGGCTGAGGTACAGCTCGAACTCTCTCAACGTCTGCAGCGGGCCACAAAGTCATAGTACTTCTGGGATGGCTTTGGACAGGGGCGCAGATTGTACCTGCTCTGGCTGCGCTCGCCTGACGGGATTGGAGCCAGTTCTTCAGAGTCTTTGGCCTCAGCAGTTCCTGGGTGGCTTTGGGCCACTTGCGACTCTTGCCTGCTCCTGGCTGGTGTAGCTGAGTCTGCTTCTGGGACTTCCTTTTCGCTGGGAGCTTCCTCTTCCTCTGTTTCTCGTGGGCCTTGGGTCGGTCTTGTGTATTGCTATGCATAGTCGGGGAACTCATCATCTTCTCAATTCGAGATTCTTTTAAAGAATGACACATTTCTGGTGACTTTCTCTCTCCCTTTCATCGCCGTGATCATGGTTCCATTGACATTGGTGACAGTCCATGGGTCTAACTCGAAAGGGAGGCGGAACTTCCCTCCGGGATGGCGATCTTTCACCAGCACGCAGTCGCCTACTTGAATGGGGCTGTCCGCTGCTCTTCTTCTCCGTGATGCTTCTCTGTTGGATTTTGTTCGCTGTTCCATGGACCGGTTGCATGGAGTTGGAGCCGATGCCCACATGGGATGGTGTGGGAGAGTGTCCTCAACTGCCCTATTGAAACATAGGCGGCTTGGAGGAATCCCTGTGGTGCAATGGGTTGTCAGTCGGTATTCTCTTAAAAACTGGAAGAGGGCTAGTTCTAGGTTCTGGCCATCTGTCATTGCAATCTAGATAGTCTTATTTAGAGTTCTCATCAGTCTCTCGACTTCTCCATTGGCTTGAGGCCATCTTGGGGTTATCTTCTGGTGTTTGATGCGGTGTGATTGTAGGTACTCAGCTAGTTCACAGCCGTTGAAGGGGGGTCCATTGTCGGTGCGTAGTTCTTCCATTAGGCCATGGGTTGCAAAGATCTTTTCCAGCTTAGGGATCACTTCAGATGCTGCAGTGGAGGGCAGGATCTCGATTTCTGGGTACCTTGAGAAGTCATCAACTACCACGAACATGTATTTCCCTCCAGGAAGACTACCAAAGTCTGCGCTGGCGCGCACCCACGGAGCTGTCGGCCCTTCCTCTGTGATCACGGGCGCTGGGGGGTTAGGCAGGCCAGTTGCTAGGCATACAGGACATCGTCGGATGACTTCTTCCACTTTCTTGTCAAGTCCCGGGAACCAGAGTTTTCTCCGGATGCGATTTTTTGATTTTACGATGCCCTGGTGTGCTCCATGGGCCAAAAGGACTACTTGCTGTGTGAGACTGTCGGGCAGCACCAGGCGGGGGCCTCTCAGGAGACATCCTTCCGGGGAGATAGACAACTCGCTACGAACTTGGCGGAGTGCTCTCAGTGTTGCCTGGGCCTCCAGGGTGTGGAATGATGCTGGGCTCTGGAGTGGTTTCCAGTTTCCCGATTGTATAGCCTGGATGGCGATTTGTAGGCAGTCGTCGTCCTTGGTAGCTTGTGTCACATCTGCTAGGGAGATCGGCAGAGGTCTCGATCACTCTATGATCATTCTGACGTATTCCTCCGTGGCGTCGGCTTCCGCTGCTTCTGCTTCAGTGACCGGGCGGGCGTGCCTCGACAGGTAGTTGGCCGGGTTTCTGGTGCCTGGCCGATACTCCACCGTAAACTGGATTTCCTGGAGCTGGAGCACCCACTTCTCGATGCGAGGGGGAGGTCGTGAAGATGATCCTTGGAACAGTGCGATGAGGGGTTTGTGGTCTGTGATCACCACAAACGGGTGCCCGTATAAGTAGATGTGGAAATGCCGGCACCCCCACAAGATGGCAATGGCCTCCCTCTCAATCTGCGAGTATCGTTGCTCTGTTGCTGGTTCTGCTCGCGTATGCGATGGGGGCCCATTCTCCGCATGGTTGTAGTTGAGTCAGGACGGCTCCTAGGCCAGTCGGGCTGGCATCCACTACGAGCTGTGATTCGTTACGAGGGTCGAAGTAGGCCAGGGTCGTGTCTGCCGAGAGTGCCGCCTTGGTTTTCTGGAAGGCTTCTTGTTGTTCGGGCCCCCACTCCCAGGTGGCTGTGGATTTCGTGAGGTCACGGAGGGGGCCGGTGAGGTCCGACTGGTCTTTTATGAAGCGGCCGCAGTAAGTGACCATCCCAAGAAAACTGCGGATGGCGGTCACTGAGGTCGGGAGCCTCATGGATGTCTTTGACCTTGTCAGGGTCCGGACCTACGCCCTGGTCGGAGAATCTGTATCCGAAGAAACTGATGTCTTTTCGTAAGAACTCGCACTTTTCCCTGTGGAGGGTTAGACCCCGCTCTTGTAGCCTGGCGAAGACGGCTTGGAGGCGTCGGATGTGTTCTTCCAGGGTCGCTGCATGGACCAAAATATCGTCACTCACATTTAGCACGCCATCTAGCCCTTGCAGGACATTCTGAATGATGTTCTGAAACACCTCAGCTGCGCTTGATATCCCAAAATTGAGTCTGGTGTATCTCCACAGGCACGCATGAGTGGAGAAGGTCGTTATCCGGCGTGAGTCTGGGTGTAGTGGGATTTGGTGGTATCCTGACCTCAGGTCCATCTTCGAAAACCACCTTGAGCCTGATAACTCTCCGATGATGTCGTCTATTGTTGGCATCAGATGGCGCTCCCTCTTGATTGCGAGGTTCGGGATGCGCATGTCCACGCAGATTCGCACGGCATCCGGTTGCTTCTGTTTCTTGGCTATGCCGATGGGCGATACCCATGGAGTGGGCCCGCTTACCCTTTCAATGATCCCGGCTCTTTCGAGCACCCGCAGCTCGGCTTCCACCTTGGGTCGTAGGTGGAACGCGATGAGTCGGTGCTGGAGGGCCACTGGGGCGACCGAGTGATCTATGTGGAGGTGAATGGCGGGGCCTCTCAAGCAGCCAATCCCTTCGAACAGCGATGTGTGTTGGAGCACTAGATGGTCGAGGCTGTGGGCCTGGACTGTGAAGGCGAAGTGTATTAGTCCAAGGTCTTGGGCGGTTCTGCACCCAAGCAGGAATCCAGATCCCTCCTGGGACACGTAGACTTTGGTGAGTAGTTGATTGGAGTCGTGTGACAACGCCGTTCGGAAGACTCCACACAGGCGTAGGGGCCGACTGGTGCCGTAGGCGTATACCTGCACTCTCGTGGGGTGGAGCACTGGTAGAGTGTCTAATGTCCGATACACGCTAGCCACCATTAGGTTGATCGTAGCACCAGTGTCAATTAGGGCCGCCACCGCTTGATCTTGTACGTTTACGGTGCACATAGGTTCTGTGGATGGCGTGGCTGCTAGGGTGTTGAGCATTCGTACCACGTGGACGGAGGCTGCGTCTGCATCATCATCGTCCATGTCGCTGTTGGTGGAGGCGTTTGGCAGCGGTTCTATCTGTCTCACTCTCCGGGGCAGGCCACTGGGCTTTTTCCTCTGAGTTGATAGGCACACGCTAGCGAAATGGTTGGCCTTCCCACAGGCGCTGCAGATCTTCCCTTGTGCCGGGCATGCTCCGTTGTGGGGTGTTGCTCCTCCACACCATACACAGGCGCGGTCGTGGGATGAAGGAAGTGGGCCTTGTCTTCCTGGCCGGGTTTGTTTCGTGCGAGTGTCAGTCGCACCGGTTTTGATGGCGCACACTGGTTCTACTTTGACTGCTACCGTGGGTTTTGGTTCCATATGCGCAGCTCTGGCTTTTGATAGTTCCTTAGATTGCCCTAACGCCAGGATGTCGCGCATGGGCATGTTGTCTGTTTCCAGGACCCTTTCTCGCAGTTTTGATGACGCACAGCCTTGTATGAATTGGGCGCGAATCTCGTCATCGGCGTCCGGGAGGGTGCATGTGCTGGCCAGCTTCTTAAGCCTCGCATAGAATACGTCTACCGACTCTTCTGGGAGCTGGCGGGCCTGGCAGAGTAGAAACCTCTCGTAATCGGCACTGGCGAAGGGTTCAAAGTATTCCGTTATGGCGTAGCGTAGCGTGGTGTAGTTCCGGGGCGGGCCTCCTCCCACCACGTCCTTCGAGATGTTGTGTATAGCTTCCCCTCCCAGGTGCAAGAGCATTGCTCGCCGCCGCTCGACTGCGATGTCCGCCGCCACAAAGTAGTTCTCCAGGCGTTCTACCCATTTCCTCCACCGAGCAGCTTGAGACGGAGGCGTGCCCGTGACCGCAAAGGGCTCTAGCAGTGGCACGGCGGCCATGGCCATTGGGGAGGGTGGAGGGCTCGTCAGCTAGAGGTGCCTTGTCGCCAGAGGGCCAGGAGTCCAGGAGCACGCTGGGGGCACCTTCAGACGACTTCAGGCAGCAGTGGAGGGTTCTGGCAGCGTTGCACGCGAGATGCGTGGGATACAGCAGGGTCTCCGCATGCGGGATGCGTGGGAAATGGCAGGGGCTGTAGCGGTGCACGCGGGATGCGTGAGGAAGCGCACGCCGGAGGAGCGCGGCAGGCCCGGTGGGCTGGCGCGAGGCTGGGGGCCGGGAGTAGGCATGTGCAGGAGCGCGGCTGGGGCGCTGAGGCGGTGGACACGCACCTAAGGCCGCGAGGCCGATTCCGCTGGTCGTAGGCGGCAGGGCCGCTCGCAGGCAGGCTTCGTTTGTTTGGACCCACCCGCCTAGAGTGCCTGGAACCGCCGGTGAGTCTTGGAGGCAGGGTGTTGGAGCGGCGCGGCTGGGCCGCCGCTCGACGAGGCTGGGTGCAGGGGAGGCCGGGAACACTCCGCCGGCAGGGTGCGCCGAGCACGCAGAGCGGGGCACACTGCAGGGGCCACAGGAGCAGGCTCGCCCAGTACAGAGGGGCGGAGTGTGGCACACGATGGGGTGGCAAGACCTCCTCGTCGCCAGTGTCGTGTACTGGTCGGGCCTACAGGCTAACAAATTAGAGATCGCACGTCGTTGCATTAGTGGTCAGTACACTGCCTGCCACGCCCAGGGCCCTGGGCTCTTTATTAGTTCTAGAACGTGCCCTCCGTATCTACGTCGGGCTGAACCATTAGACTCATGCCTGAGGGGAGGAAAGAACATCAAGGCAATACTAGGTGTGGGCCATAGTGGTTGCGCCCACCTAGTGCAACACTACAGAGTGTAACAGAGAGAGATCATAAGCACTACAAGATGAGGGCCAGCAATTCAAAGATGAGGGCCAGCAATACAAAGATGAGGGAGTTATCCTCTTACATGGTGTGTCAATGTATATTTTATAAGGAGCAGATAGCTGATGAGTTGCAAACCCTGTCCAAGTTATGAAATTCCAAACAGTTCCGACAGAAATGTCGAGCTATGGACTCTAAAAATAAGAGAAGTTACTCATAGGTAGGGGAGACAGGTGGGTTTCGATCAGGAAGTCCTTAAGGTCTCTTCCAAATGCATGAAAGTATGTCAAAGTCTGGATAGCAGTAGGAATTGAATTCCACCTTGGGAACACAGTTGGAGAAAGACGGGTTCAGGATATGCTTTTTATTGACTACTATAGTGTCCAGCCAATGAGTTTCATAGCTGCACATTTGACTAGTACTTCCAGAGTTCTTCAATTTCTTGGTTGGAGGAGTAATAATCTGGAGAATGGGAGCAGCCGCTACAGGTAAGAGCGGTGGGGCGGGGGTAGGGGTGGGAGTTGACATACAGCAGGGTAGTGAAAATAAAATAAATAAATAGATAAAACCGCTTACCTTGTGCTCGCCTAATCGCCGACAACTCCATGTCCCATTATTTATTTATTTATTTGTTTTCCCTATCCTGTCGTATGTTGACTTCCTGCCCCACCGCTCTTACCTGGCGAGGCTGCGCCTGTGTACATTTGTTGTTTGGCGTTTTATTGTGCTAGTCTTTTAGTGCTGCATTATTGAATGTGAATTTGTTTTGTTGTCTTGCATTCTGTTTTGATGTGACGTGCCTTGTTATGTTTTAATTGTGGCATTATATTGCTCTTTCTTAAGTTTAGATTTTTACTTAAGTAATTTTAATAAATGTTGTTATATTTCCAGCCAAAAGCAGCACATGCCTTGAAAGTTCCTGTGACAAGCAACCATCCTCAGGTGGTAAAATAGCAACTCCTAAACCACTAAGGACACCAGTCATTTCAAAACTGTAACCACCGGCAACAGGGTCGGCTGTAGGGCAGTGTAACTTGTGGAGGGGGCGCTGACCTCAGAGGGGGCGCTGTGTTTAACAATAATTTATGATTGGAGAGATGAGGGGCACTTTTGCACGGTGGTAATGAGAGAATCCTAGGTGGCAGTCATGAGGTGTGGGGGCATAAAAAATGATTGTTGCACTGGGAGCCGCTAGCGCTAAAGTTGACTACCAGTGCTTACTTTATGAGATACGGTTCAGAGTGAAAGAGTTTGTGAACTATGCATTCAAATATGAATTTAGATCTGCCCACAAATGGGAGACATCTCAAGGTCAGAACAACAGGGCTAATACATTTAAAGAGGCCAGTCTTCAAAATAAGCTAAGCAGCTGCGTGAAAGGTGGTTTAAAGTGGGTCAAGACGGATTTTGGGAATGTCAGTATGGTATTCAACTCTTGACAATATCAAGTTTTGGACTATATCTTTGACCTGTTAGCTGCATGTACTGTAGCTATCAACAACCTTTTTATGCTTTCCCGACTTGCATACTGCTTGGACTGTGGCTATTCATCTTGATATCACACAGGTAGGGATTGGTTCATCTCTCATAATATGCAACTCTGCAGTTTCCATATTACAATTTGTCCTTAAGAAGCTTGTGTTCTTTACTGATAGATACATATAGATACCTTTTTCGCTCACACATTAAAGGAATGTTTTTCGACCACTAGATGCTCTGAAACATGCACATATTATCTCTGGTATGTGTTTTGCAATCATACCTCTTTAACACCAACATTGGGTTTTCGTTCTGCGCACCCTCTCACTTGTGCCATGGGGATCTCCTATAGTTGTCCTACCCTTAGACCTTGTGAATATCTTGCTATCAGGGACATGCAATCTACATCCCAAATGGCCTCTGCTACTTTGGGTGGCACATCTTTCATGATGGAACTGTTCATTGATTGGAACACATTTCTGATGCACCATTCCTACATGAATCCGGGTTCTATATTTGGGAGCACTGTTTTCCCGGCCTTTTTGCCAGCACAAAAGGTGTCTATCTTGCTCTTTCTTGCTCAACAAGGTTTCTACCACTACCACAATCTAGATTCTCGTTTATAAATTCTCGTTTTTTATATCATTATTATGGGTTGTCCCTGTATTTTCTGTATTGTAACCATGTGTCACACCATTTTGTTGTTCATAGGTGTATGTAAATGTATAGTATGTTTGTGTAGCTCGTTTAAAAAAAAAAAATATATATATATATATATATATATATATATATATATATATATATATATATATATATATATATATATATATATATATATATATATATATGCATATATATATATATATTTATCTAACTTGCATCCCTGAAGAAGTCCAATGTTTTACTGGATGAAACGAGTTGGATGATGTTTTTATGAATATGTCATGATACAACAATAAAAGAAGAAACGCAATTGGATTGTGCAAGAATTTGTCATTTCAAAATTGTGATATACTTTACTGTGAAATTTTACTTTTTTGTTTCTTATGTGGTGCAGCTCCTTATTTTGCACATGTTTATTGCTTTTCCCTACTTTGCACTGATTTGTGTTAAGGGAGCGTCCCATGGGTGGTACATGGGTGTTTCAATGCAACCACCAATGGTTTCCGAAGCAAGCCCTATCTACAAGCATTTGTAGACATTTTTCCAAAATATAAGCCTCTTTACGGCAGACACAAAGATGGAGAAACATATATTTTTCCTTACCTTTGTAACTTTGCGCATCTGCTGTACAGCACACATACAGAGCGGGAAAAGTTTTAAAGTAAATCTAAATAAATATTTTGTACTGGAAAGTTATCTTGCCTGTACAAAACCTGTAATAGAATCACACAGACACCTTTGAACTATACTGCAAATGTGTGTGTGTGTGTGTGTGTGTGTGTTTGTGTGGCACCAGAGAGCCAGGAAGAGTGCCAGTGGTTGGGAAGAGTTCTTTCACACTATATTAGAGGTTAGTGCAGTGCAGGGTATCTTCCATTCCGATAGAGAGCCCACAGAACTTGGTGCCACTTTCCAATGTCTTTTCAGACTTTTTTTGCTTCACAGCTGCTCCCTGGCCAAAATACAACTTGGGACTCTGCTTTTTTTGGGCAGAGTTAATAAGTCAGTAGGAATTTGCCATTTGGCTGACTAATCTTTTGGTCCAGGACTGAACTTGTGAATCTGTTTTCTATTTTTTTTTTAAATCAATTGATTTACCCATTTTTATCACTTTACTAGATCAAGCCTGGTCCATTTCTTTTACTCAACAGGGAATGCTATGTTTTTAGACATCATTTTATGAAACTAGCACATGGTTACTATCACTCACACATTTTCTACACAATTTTTAAGCACCGTACCATTCAATTGCAGCTCGCCGCTTTCCTCGAAGCCAACAAATCCCTCGACTCCTCACAATCCTGCTTCCGAGCAAAACACAGCACTGAGACCGCCCTCATCGCAGCAACAGACGACATCCGATCTCTACTGGACAATGGAGACACAGTCGCCCTCATCCTACTCGATCTCTCTGCAGCCTTCGACACAGTCTGCCACAGCACCCTTTTACAACGCCTCAGAAACATCGGAATACAAGGAAAAGCACTTGAATGGATCACCTCGTTCCTCACCGGAAGGACCCAGAGAGTCCGCCTTCCACCATTCAAGTCCGAGGCCACTGAAGTCATCTGTGGCGTACCACAAGGATCCTCACTCAGCCCCACCCTCTTCAACGTATACATGAGCCCCCTTGCGGCCATCGCTCGCCAACACAATCTCAACATCATCTCCTACGCGGATGACACTCAACTGATCCTTTCCCTCACCAATGACCCCAGCACCGCCAAAACCAACCTACACGAAGGAATGAAAGAAGTTGCCGAATGGATGAAACACAGCCGTCTGAAACTGAACTCAGATAAAACAGAAGTCCTCATCTTCGGTACATCCCCCTCTGCATGGGACGACTCTTGGTGGCCGGAAGCCCTTGGAAAAGCACCCATCCCGACAAACCACGCACGGAACCTAGGCGTTATCCTGGATTCTTCACTTTCAATGAACAGACAAGTCAGCGCCGTATCCTCATCCTGCTTCAACATTCTTCGCATGCTCAAAAAAACATTTCGCTGGATCCCCACCGAAACCAGAAAAACAGTCACCCATGCTCTGGTCATGAGCCGACTGGACTACGGAAACACCCTCTACGCAGGTACTACCGCTAAACTCCAGAAGAAACTCCAACGAATCCAAAACGCCTCAGCCAGGATCATATTAGACATCCCGCGTAACGAACACATCTCTGGTCACCTGAAAGACCTCCACTGGCTACCCGTCAATAAGAGGATCACTTTCCGACTGCTAACCCACGCACACAAATCACTCTACGACATCGGACCAGAATGCCTCAACTCACGACTATCCTTCTACACCCCCTCCCGCCAACTACGTTCCTCCAGCCAAGCCCTCGCCACTGTACCTCGCATCAACAAGACCACCATGGGAGGCAGATCCTTCTCATACCTGGCAGCTAAAACATGGAACTCACTCCCCAATTACCTTCGCCTCACCCAAAACCACCTAGCATTCAGAAAGCAACTTAAAACGTGGATATTTGACAAGTAATCCTCCTCCCCTCCCTAAGCGCCTTGAGACCCTCTGGGTATGTAGTGCGCTATATAAATTCTTTGACTTGACTTGACTTGACCTTCCCATTGGTTGTGCTCACTATCTCACCTGTCGTTATTTATACATACAGGTGTACTTTCGATTCTTAGTTGTCTACTCATTTAGAGACATCTCAGGGGATTTCAGATTTCACAAATGCAATTAGTCCTGAGGCTGGTCTTGCGTATTTAACACTATACAAAATGTTGACACAGGTAGACTACTCTGTTATATGATTTCCATTAGAAAATGTAGGACTGCATATTAGGACAACAGGGGTCATATTATACATACTGCATATTTCCTTTGATTGCAATAGGGCACACCTTTTAAAATGTGTGCCCGGCACATAAAAGGAAAATGCATCATATTAGGGTGAATGCGTTGCTCCCAGGGCAGCCACGAACTTGCGTTACCCTTGAAGCAGCACATTCATGTGAAAGATGGAGCAGCTGCTTTGCAGGTGCTCCATGTTTTCACAGTGCAGGCAGCAACCATCCTGGACTTTTGAAGGGTATTAGAGATTCCCTTGTAGGCAGGTGCAGTGAGTGACTGTACCAGCCTGCAAGGGGATGTCTGGGGGGGTCCCAGACCCCCTTACCCACCTCCATAGGGCTGATATCAGGGGGCACACTAACAGTGCGCCTCCTGAGAGCTTCTTTGCCCCTGTGCCTGCATCTGTAATACGGCGTGGTTGCAGAGGCAAAGGAGTTTCCTCATGAGGAAGTACTGGCGCTATATGTGCACCAACACTTTCAGTATTACAGAAGGGGATTAACAAACATCTGTGGCCCCTTTTGTAATACCAAAGTACCCCGGCATGCACAAAGTAGGCAAAAACGCCCTCTGCACCCTGGGTGCACTTCTATATTATGGTCCCTGGACATCAGAGTTCAGGGTATCAGTCCATCTCACCATCAGAGACTGTTGCCCCAACTCCCGGCTAGCTCACAGTGCCCCACCCAAGGCCTTAACTTTTCTGGGGTAGCAAGTGATTTTGGCAACCTAGAACATGATACTCTGATCCCCAGGGTAATCGAGAAAGCAGATCTTACCCCATTCGTTAATTACACATGCATGCCCTTGGTAAACATAAGATACAAAGGGAAGTTTTCAATATATTTATTGCAACAACTGTATCCTTGCATAGAGAGAATGAGCTGCAATTGTGAGGCAGATAAAACAAAGCAAAGTAACCAGCATTATGAACACGGTGAAGAGAATACACAGTCTAACATGGCAGTCTGATTTATATATATCTCCCTACCTAGCACTACCCCTAATCTGAGGGCATTGTGGGTGTACCCTTTTTCCCGATCCCTTAGGTCAGCCCGAGACCCCATAATTGGATTTATTTATTTATTTTTAGAGTTTTCTATAGCGCGAACTTGAACCGATTAGGTTATCAGAGCGCTTTACATAACACCAGTTCCGTTACATGTTATCACAGCAGTTTGCATAGAATCAGTTACGTTGCACATTTCAGGATCTTGAACCGATTAGGTTATCAAAGCGCTTTACATAAGACAGCATTCGATGTCCAGTGCCCTCCTCCGCCGTGTAGCGGGGGACCACTTCCAGCCCTCCGAAGTCGTCGAGCTGTCGGGACTAGGCTCCTGGAATTTCAGCTGCCCCTTTGCAACTAATTTGTTTGAAGTCATGACGGATACACATGGATATACTCTAAAAGTCACATCTACTGTATATACTAGTGATTAGAGTTATCTCTATATACATAGGGAGGGGATAAGACTGGTTTTAAAGTCACATCACCAAGGGAGGGACAGAGAAGGGCAGGAAAGTGAGACAAACCAGAGAGGGAAGCAGATAGTCACAAGTAGGCATCAGGAGAGACAATAGAGAGGTCACTAGGACAGAGAGGGGGAGGTGAGAGATCGCTAAAAAGGCGGAGTAGAAAGGTAGAAGAAGAAGTGAGTCATAGAGAGAAAATGGCGGGGAACACAGAGGTCCAAGTCTGAAAGTCCAGGAAGAGTGCTGCAAGTCCGGGGGGAGAAAGGCAGTCCAAAGCAACGGTTGGGTGATTACCCTCGTGTGTTAATTATGTCCTTGCTGCAGAGAGAGAAAATCCCTTTAGGTTTGTCCCTGGAAGCGCGTGATTGGTCTTAGAGACCCGTCTTTTTTGAGGATTAGGAAGTATAGAGAGTATACTCCTGTCCCTTGCTGATGTTTTGGAACCTTCTCTATGGAATGCTTTTGTAACAGTGATAGTACTTCTTCTTTTAACAATGTCAGATGGTCTTGACTCATTGGACGCTGTTTGGGGGGGATGTTTGGTGGGGTAGCTGTGAGTTCTAGGCAATAACCATGTTGGATAATTTGTCTCACCCACTTGCCTGATGTGATGTTTTCCCAGACAGGTAGGAACTGTGATAGACGTCCCCCGAACGGTGTTATGTGGTCTGGGGGGAGTTGTATTAAGTCACTGTTTTGGGGTTGGGGAGTTGCGGTTGTTATTATTTCCGCGACCTCTACCCTTGTTGTTGTTACCTCTGTAACTGCCTCTTGAATTACCTCTGGGTGATGTTGGTGTAAAAGAGGTGGATGACTTCATTAGATTGGCAATCTCTCTTTGCAGGATCAGGATGGGAGATCAGCATTGTCAGAGCTGCATGTCGAACACTGTATTTGTTCCAGAACTGTTGTGGCTGGAGTGTCCCCTCTGACCCATAAAAGGACAGAGCACTGTTTATATGATATTACTACTGTGTCTGAGCAAGGGTCTCCTAAATAAGGCCCGCGGGCCATATCCAGCCCACTACAAGATTTTATCTGGCCCGCAGCAAGTCATTTAGTTGAGGTAGTTCTTCCAACTATGTTAGAGTCAGGCACAACAGGCATGATGCAGGGTGAAGAGCAGGAATACCGGTGAACACTGCAATCCAGGAACAGGACCTGACCAAGAAATGACCGCCACTCAAGATAAATACGCGCACATAGACCATTGGAATCGTATTTGGATGATTTGCACCCCCTGTAATCCTGTGATCGTTGCTAGGCTGTACTGTACCATTATTGGAAGAATACAGTGATGCACACAATGAATTGATATTCTCAGATTAGGAATTTAACATGTATTTGATTCTCAGAGAAGGCGTAAATTAGGACACTACTATAGCAGTATGTCAAATCACAGCTAATTATTAATTTGCCCTTTCAGCAAAACTTCATGAATGGGCCAGAATTACACTTTGAGTGAACTCTCCCTGTTGGCACACCCTTACAGAATGTCTGCAGCTTTCAGGGCGGATACTAACTGGCACCTGCCTAGGGGCAAGCTTGAGGCCAGTGCATTAGTGAAAGGAGGGTCATCTCATTGGTCCGTTTTAACTGTAAGCAGGAGAGCCAACTTCTTATCAAAGGGGGAATGCATCCCCCACAGGAGGGTTCAGCGAGTGACTGCATCCTCTAGCAGGGTGTGTGCCAGTGGTGCTACTGGGACCCTTGTATCCCTCAATACTCATGGTTAGAAGGTGCACTGACTGTGCCACCTGATACGTGGCACACAATCAGTAACCCTTCTGACAGCGTTCCTGCCTCTGCGTCGGTGTCTGCTATGTGGGTAAAAGATCCCCTCAATTGAATGAGAGCATAGCCAGTAAGCTTCTTCTGTAATACCAAAGTGTCTTGAAGGAGCAAAAGGCGGGCACAAATGCTTGTTGTGCGCCTTGAGCATATTGTATTATATTGCTTCTGGAGTGTGTATCTGAATCCATATTATTACAGGTAAAATTATATTCTTCTTATAACGATGTGAATTAAAATAGTTAACCCCTTTGATGCTGATGACGAGCTCAGCTCGTCATCAGCTACAGCGCTCGTATGCTGAGGACGAGCTGAGCTTTTCATGTAACGCGGTATTTTCAAAAACGCCGCACACAGCGGGAAAAGCCGCCGCAGCGATGCGGGTAAATGGCTGACAAGTACGCAAATGCTCGAGTTCAGCTAATATGTAAATTCTCTTTGCTTCACTTCCAAATTCAGAACACATTGCACAATGCTTAGACGTATATGATGATTATCTCTGTTTCAGCAACAATACATACATTGACAATTTCCTTACATGCTGGTTTCTGTACCTTGAAGCTACTAGCCATTCAAAATCACTTTGTCTGCAGTAAGTTAAATGAAAATATAATAACGTACCCGCCCTCTTCTGAATATTTATGTCCGAAGGCAAGGATGTCTGATGCCCGTCCACTACCATCGCACACCACGACAGGCACCGGTGGGCTGTCGCGCAGATACTCCAAGACAATAGAGATGACATTGGGTCCTCCTTCCACAATGAGGGCCACAACTGGAACCCCCTGCCCGATTCCTGTACAATAGGAAATGAAAGCGAAACAAGAGACAGAACGAAATTACCACGTTTACTAGGACAGTTCGACAGAATACTTAAGAATCAGACTTCATTTACGACTTGTACATTAACCAAGGTGACATGTTATTCTGCATTAAACAATAGAACATATGTTCTTTTTTTGGTTCACCAAGAGATGTCAGTTATTTTGGTATTTCAATAAGATGGACATTAATTCACATTGTTGACCAATGTATTATAACTTAGTAGACACCATTGGAGGCTGATCAATCCCAGATCCATGGACTGTGCACTACTCGTTGGACGCGAGCACATACATATGTGAACCGGTGATCCCTTGGGCAAACTGAAAGATTATTGCTTTGCCCAATTATAGTACAATCTTATTTCGTTGTGCTCACTTTTGCATATACGATTCACTTTCTTGTTAGCACTTCACAAATTGTGTAAGTAAAGCACTGATCTGTAAACACGTTACAGGTTTTTGATATTGTGGATTGTTAAACTGCAATAAATGGATTTCCTGATTTTCCAAATGCATATTTTTAAAAAAACATCAGAATACAAATATTTCAATAAAATAAATCATTTATAAGCTGCATTTGGGTATCTTTATTATGGTTGTGTTATTTAATACTGGTTAGTATAAGTGTGTTATTCCAATGGCTATTTTGTGCATTATTATCCAAGTATATTTATTTGTCTTGTTTTCTACAGATTAACATTCCTTCTTTACAGATTTACATTTTGGTGTACATGGTACTCCATTTGTTTTGGAGAAGAAATCTGCTCAGCCTCTTTTAAGAAATCCATTGCTCACTTATCCAAGGGATGCTAACTTCAGTAGTATTTTGTTCAGGGACTAACCAAAGAATACTAGAAAAGACCTGAGACCAGAAACTCAATACTGTTTCCTGTTAAAGAACCTTTTCTGCTTTTAGTGGCAGCTCCCCCATTTGAGCAGAGGAGCATCACCCCACAGGCCAGAGCTGAAAAATAAAATGGTGATAAAGTTTATTTTATTACCATTATATTTTCAGCAACCAACCTGTCCTGAGCTGAGTGATAGGACAGGGTGGAGCTGGTGCTGCCGAATGGCAGCAGGGAGCTATGCACTTTAAAATGCGCATGCCTCTTTGGCCTGCCTTCTTGGGACTGCCAGCCAGACATGCTTATTTTGAAGATCCCTCAACCTATCTGTCTTTGACAGCTGGGTTAGAGAAAGTGCAAGCCTCCGGTGCTCTTAGTAGTATTAATAGAGCCTGCTCTATCCAATTCTAACACTGCGCTCATACTGGTGAGAGCCGCACCAGGATTGGTTAGTGCAGTTTCCTGGTCCCGTGTTGGAGCCAGCCTGGAAAAGAGATGACTGGTGGAAGAGGACGTCATGTCTCGGCTTAAGTTAAGTGTTTTTTTATTCCTTTTGTCCTCACCCGGGAAAGGTAAGGTCTCTGTTTGCCATGAGAAAGCTGCCGCTTGAATAAAAAATCCACTTGAGGGACAGCAAATCGAACTCTGGTGTGTGGTGTCATTTGCGCTGATTTTCCCATGCGGAACAAACACCCGGTGCTAAAAATCTTCTTGAACAGCGTGGCATGGTGATTTCTGCCCATTTGTGGAACTCTGTGGAATCTTGCAGACTTTTCATATAACTCCTTAGAATTCCTTGGAGTGAAACTCAGCAAATTCTGGCCACACCTAGTTGA
This sequence comes from Lissotriton vulgaris, assembly GCF_964263255.1. NCBI lineage: Eukaryota > Metazoa > Chordata > Amphibia > Caudata > Salamandridae > Lissotriton > Lissotriton vulgaris. The sequence continues at coordinate 913,642,545 of NC_141689.1, forward strand.
GACCCCCTTGATGTGCATTCCTATCGATCGCTATTGTTATGGAAGACAGATTGCAAAATACACAGGAAGGTACTGGCTAATAGACTCGTCTCAGTAATCAACACCCTGATTCACCTTGACCAAAACAGGCTTATTCCAGGGAGAAGCACATTCCTAAGACTCTGGCGGGTATTCTCCATATTGGAGCTAATGCCAAAGAATGGTACACTCCTGGTGGCTCTTTCCCAAGATATCGGGAAAGCTTTTGACACAATGGGATGGCTCTACCTGATGGGGGGTGCTGAAAAGTATGGGGTTTGGCCAGGAGATCAGACAGTGGATTATGCTTATATTCTCCGGCCAATCGCCTGGGTTTGCAGGGGTAGGGATATCTCTGACCAGTTTCCCATAGGCTGTGACAAAAGGCGGGGTTCCCACTCTTCCCCTTGATGTGTGCACTTGCTATGGAGTCTCTCGCAGTTCTGTTCAGGAGCAAAAACCCGGAATGGGGGATATTGTACTATGGCACCTGTATGCAACCATGAATTATTTGTTTACAGTCATTTAGAGTTTCTTTGATGAAGAAACTCTCCAAAAAGGTGAGACTTTCCGTTTATCAATCAATCAACTTTTATCGCGTGATTTCTTAAAACCATTACAATTATAATACAATCTATCAAAATATTTCAAAATAAGACCATATTTAAAATTCGCTGTGATAAAACAATTAGAGCCGAATATTCGAAGTTCAAGACCTTGTTTATGTGGTAACATGTACAACTTCATTAATCTCAGTTTTTGCAGGTGGTCTGTTAGGAACGAAAGAAGGGTAATTAAAAAGTTTTCAGTATTTTGCATGGCAAAGTTGCTGGTAGCTGCCAGTTTCCCGTTTTTCCTCTGGTTTGGCCAGTTCGGGTGCTGCATAGCTCCAGGTAGCTGCAACGAGAGGTACTGAATCTGAAGTGCCATGGTGCCAAGGGCAATGAGTCTTAAGAATATCGTGTGGTGGCCCCACCTTTTGGCTGCCAGTTGGAGTTTAGCATTTTTCCTGCCTTGTTTAGAAATTAGACAAGGCGGCAGGCTAGTAGGGTATCTTCGCCTTCGAAGCCTCTTATTCCCGTTTTTTTTAATGCAGGTTTTAACATGCATCTGCGCTCCTTATCCAATCTCCTGCACATGCATAATAGATGTATATTGTCCTCTTATGAATCCCTGCATAGTCGGCAGTTGTTTGTTGCTTGTAAGCGTTTCCACGGGGGAAGATGGTACAGTGACGGAAGAATGCCCAGCCTTAGATGTAGGTATTTCTCCATGGTTGACCACATGAACGCAGCGCCTAAGTATTGTTGAGGGGTGCCTCTAGTGTAGCTCTGAAGGACAATCCAACCATGAGCCCTTTTCTTTAACGCCGCTTTGTCCTCCACTAGAGAGATGATTTTTAACTGCTTTGTTTACAAGCTCTTTGAATGTGTTATGCGATCCAGTATTGTCCCAGAGATTTCATAGAGCCGGGGTGCCTATTGAATTTTGTAGATAAATTGTGGCTGCGCTACCTTTTTTTATTTCAAGCACCTCCCAGAGGTAGGAATTCTTACTTGTCAGATCCGCTCCCTTTATTTTATGTCAGCATTTGACATAGGCACCCTTTCGCCCTATTTGTTGGTTCCTTAGACTGAATTCTAGTCCTATTTGTGCCGGAGATGTATTTTTAGGAAGGTTGAATATAATTCTCATTGCCCTGGATACTGTGCTGTCCAAGATCTGAGTGTCACCTCCTCATAGACATTCGCTTCCGTAGGTGATAGCAGGTAGGAGTTTAGCTCGAATCACCTGAAGCAAGGGGGTGAAGCTGGGTCCCCCTGTTTTTAATTTGAGATTTGTTAGGGCTACCGCCGTTGCGCTGCCTCTCCTTTCTATTGCTTCGTTCTATTGCTGCAATGTGCCTTTACTATCATCTATTACATGCAGATACTTGTATTCTCCAACGGTTTCCAATGGGGATCCTCCTAGTTGCCAGCTCTAGCTGTTTGTAGACCTCTTCAAGTTTATTCCCATCACCTTTGTTTTATCCAGGTTTATACTTAATCCATTTGTAGCCGCGTAGATGTATGTGTGTCAATTAGATGTTGTAGACCAATCGGCGTGCTGCTAATTAGGGCAATGTCGTCGGCGTATAATAAGTTTGATAGGTTATAACCTTAGGAGCGTGAGAGCTGCAGCTTATATAGCTCGGGGTGAGGTCTGACATAAATAGGTTAAACAAGGTCGGGGCAGGACACATCCTTGTTTGAGGCTCTTAGTTGTCTGTACTTTTCTCGACAGGCAGTCACCGGCTCCCAGCTTGATTTGCACCCACGTGTCAGGTAAAGCAAAATCAGCTGAGACAGTAAAGCTGATGGAATTTCTCTTTTTGGTAACTTGTCCCACAATTTATTCCTATTGATGGTATCGAAGGCAAATGTAAAATCGATGAAGCATATGAAGAGTGGATGGTTGGCAGTTTTTGCAGCATCTATTATAAGCGTAAAGGCAAGTATATTTGTTGTTGTTCCAAGAAAGAACCCTAAGCCCCCATCCCCTAAACCCCCGGTTGCCCAACAGGATGCCGATGCACCCAGCAAACCAGTCGGACCAAAGAGACCAATCCATCTTCCCCCAGAAGCAAGCCCCTACACCGTGATCCTTACAGGGGTACCAGAATTGGAGGAACACATGAGTGAACCCACCTGGTCATTGAAAAATAAAGTTATGCAGTGGCTTCAGATCAATAGACCCCTTCCTTCATACTGCAAAAGTAGACTGTCCATGGTACGAAGAGTCCCCTGGATAGGGGATACAAGGAAAAGAATAAAAGGGGACTGCATCATCATTAACTTTGACAACCCTGAGACAGTGAGTTACATATGTTCCTGGTCAACCCTGGAGAGAAGGGGAAGCATAGACACTAACCGTCTGTCCTTCTTTTACCCCCCGAGGTTTCCACGTGAACAGGATTTCCCCCAAAACTGGGACCAATCACCAGGCTGGAGCTGGTCTCAAGTAGAAAGGCGTAATAGGAGGAGGGACTGGGACTACCAGCCCTGGAACCCCAGTAGAGATCAACCTTATGCAGAGGGGTGGAGAGGGGCTCCAACTAGTAACTATTTTTCTACCCTCGAAATGGTTGATTGACCACTAAACAACCATTTATCGGCAAACATTAATTTTATGACACCCTGGTCTCCTGTTAGCCCAGGGCTGTCGTCAAGTAAATACGGGCTCCCTATCCCTTCCCAACCCCCCTTGGTCCCTCCAAACCCGGCTTCGCCGTATGGCCCTTCTGGGTTGGAAAGACTACAAACTGATGATTCACAGATTTCTCTTTTACTCTTAACACCCGCACGAAATCCTTCACACTGTTCCTCACAGCATTCCATTGAGGATAATCACCTCTCCATCTTATCCTGGAATATAGCCGGGCTCTCAAACAAATTAGGCGACCCCACTTTCCTGAACTATATACATACTTTCGACATCTTAGCGTTTCAGGAATGTTGGGATTTGACACCCGTAAATTTGGATGGCTACAGTACACATTTCACTCCTTCCACCCAATCCCATAGAGGCAGACCCTCCGGAGGCCTTTGTCTATATGTCTCGAACAGATTAAATGTATCACTAGAACGCGTTGTCCTCCCGCAAACTGATCATAGCTCAAAGTCTTTTGGTCGCCTACTTCAGGCCTTTATAATGTCCGGGAAAGAGATCGTCAACTCTCTCATCATTAATTTATACAATGGTGCTCAGAGGGACGACCAAACAAAATGTATGGAGTTTCTCTCTAAATTAATAAAGAAGGGCATGGGAGGGTCTTCTTCAGACAGGCGCCTGATTATATTAGGTGACTTCAATTGTCATATATGCCCATATAGTGGAACCAGAGTCTGTGACCAAAGAGCCCCAAATGGAGAACACACTACCCACTTCGAACATTCAACCACGGGAACCCATTTGAACAACTTACTACATGAGTGGGACCTGGGTTTCTTTAATGATTTAACTTCTCCTCCGACTGACTTCCTACCCACATTCCATGGAAGGGGCTCGCTCACGATAATAGACTTTTTCCTCCTGTCTCACAGTCACCATGGAGACGCCTTAGAATTCAACAGAGAGGAGCTGGTTCTGAGCGATCACTACCCCATCAGTATTAAAATATATTCCCCCTCCTGTGGTACTAAGCCCAGGAGCAACCTGGAAAATCTTCATTCACATACCATTTCACTTTCATCTAGAAATGGATACACCATAAAATGGGCTAAACTCGACACCTCGAAGTTTGTTGAAAACTTGATCAAATCGGGTCCTGACCTCTTTCTGACTTGTTTGGAACTTCCACCTAATCCATCAGAAATTATTTCTGCCTTCGACCAAATCGCGTCATTAATTAGAAAAAATCTGACCCGTAATAATAACAACAAAAACAATGCTGTCAAGAATCAAGGTTGGTTTGATCATGAGTGCTCAAACACTCGCGACATCCTGAAGGCCAGCCTTAACAAAACTCCAAAAAACCAGATGGAAATCAGATCCGCCCGTGCCGCATACAAACGGGCAATTAAGAACAGGAAAAAGGTTCTAAAAAATGCGGCCTGGGAAGCCCTGCTGAAAGCCAGTACTTTAAGAGACAACACGGCATTCTGGAGGGAGGTGAATGCCCCCTTTTTTAATGATAGGACTACTTACTGTATAGAAATTGCTATCTCTGAAGATGTCTGGACAAACCATTTTACAGAACTGTACAAACTAGATGACCGAATTGAACCAATGGAGAACAATGAATCGCTAACCAACAACCTAGAGTCGTTTCCACTCTCCATCTACTTCAATCACCCGGAAGTGGAAATGGCCATCGTCGAAAGCTCAAATGCCAAAGCGCCCGGCCCAGATGGAATCCCTATAGATCTATTCAAAGATAACATCCAATTATGGGCACCCATTCTTACCAACGTTCTTAATTCGTATGCCCAGAAAGGATTCCCCACAACATGGCAAGAAGCGATCATAATACCCATTTTCAAAAAAGGCGAAAGAACGGACCCAAAATGTTATAGACCCATTTCATTACTGGACTCCATGATGAAGGTGGCCGGGAGAGTCCTTTTGAATCAACTACAGACATGGGAACAGGAGAATAACATTTTATCTAAATTTCAATATGGGTTCGTTTCTGGTCTCGGGACAGTGGAACAATGTTTAAATCTAGCCCTGATCATTGACAAACATGTGTTGGCAAAAAGAGGCAACATTTACATGACCTTTGTGGACTTAAGCTCTGCTTTTGACTGTCTTAATCATAGCCTACTTTGGTCTACCCTCACTAACATGGGCGTTGACCCTAACATTTTATCTTTCATCAAAGAACTCTATCGAGGAGCCGGGGCCAAGGTCCGTTACGGGAAGGATGGAGCTTGTACAAATAAGTTCCCTATCAGAAAGGGGGTCAGGCAGGGCTGTATCCTTGCCCCCTTTCTTTTTAATCTGTACATCAACAGCGTCGCCGACTGCCTGGCCAAATTAGATGTGGATTATCCTAAAATAAAAGGCCATGCAGTTCCCATTCTTTTATACGCGGACGACGCCGTGATTATGTCCAGGACCCAACTAGGCCTTCAAAAAGCGCTGACCGCTTTTTCTACTTTTATGGATATGAGAGGTCTTAAGATCAATGTAAGTAAAACCTTTACAATGTGTTGCAGTACCAAAAAGAACATTTCCTGCAATACGTACATTGATGCAAATAAGATCTGTCTCACAAAAACTTTCACCTATCTAGGTATACTTTTTAGCAGCACTGGCACCTGGAAGAATGCTGTACACACCCGAAACCTGGCTTTTATTAGACAAATTGGAGCCTTAATGAAATTTGCGGTCAAACTAGGAGGGAAACCAGTTAAAATTCTGTTGGACATATTCGCTGCCAAATGTATCTCAACCGCAACATATGGAGCAGGTATCTGGGGCCTGGCGGATTGCGGTGAGATCCAAACCAGTGAGAACTCGTTTCTAAGATTTTTGCTGGCTGTCCCTCGATCAATCTCTACTACAGTCTGCCATAACGAGTTAGCACGAGTATATATTTCAGACATAATCAAAACTGCGCCTATCCTGCTATGGCACAAAATCTGGTGCTCGGAAAAAACGGTGTTAAACCAGGACATAATCAAGGACTGTATGGCCTTAACCAACACAAGAAAGATACCTTGGCTCGTCTATGTACAGAAATTCTTAACCTCCCTGGATTTAGCTGATATGTATACTAACCCCACAACGTGTCAAAAGATTTCTAAAAAGGACCTCAAGGCTCGCTGCCTAGGCTTGCTTTCAGATAGGCGTTCTTATCTCGAAGGCAACAAAGCATCGATTGCCAATCACAACCTCCTACTGTACGATGACGGCATCCCATCTTACCTTTCCCCGCTCACCACTCCCTATACGAGAATGTTGTTGACAAGGATGAGGATGGATTGTTTCTTCCGCCTACTAACCTTTCCCACTGTAAACGATTGGTCACCTACCCCGGTGGTCTGTCCTTGTGACAATGTTTCCAAGCAGTCCAACATTCACGTTATCCTATTTTGCAAATTTTATGACTATGGTAGACGGAAATATCTTTCTCCGCTCCTCAAACACTGGGGCCTAAGACAGTGCCGACCAGCCTTACTTAAGCTATATATGCTCGAAGATGAACTCACAATCAATGCAGCTAGTAGCTTTTTGAAATATGCAGTAAGGTGTAGAGCATCCATGAACTAACTGTCTTCGCCCCCCATCAGCTAAACTTTGCACAATTTTGCACAAATCTAACTCCTTTTAACATGTTTTTAACAAGTAGTATGTCTTTTTGATTGTAGTTCATATTCATTTTTATGCTGTATCATATGTGCTTTTATGATTTTCTCTGAAAAAATCGAATAAAGCTTTATTGACTTGACTTGTTGTTGTTCCAGTGTGTTTACAGAAGCCAGTCTGATTGATAGGGATTACTGCATTTTTGGCAGCCCAATTCGTAAAATCATGCCATAAAAGGCCAGCGTAATATTTGGCGTTGTTGTTCATTAAAGCCACGAGCCTGTAGTTTTCTGCTTCGTTTTTGCTGCCTTTCTTGTGGATTGGGGATATTATTGAACCCTTCCATGACTTTGGAATTGTTTCTGCTTCTAAAATATGTTTGTAAAGTGGCAGTAGTGCTGCTGCCAAAATTCTCCCTGTATGTAGAGTCCATGCTCCTTTACCTGTGCGACCTGCAGCGATCTGTCCTGCCTGTGATGGATGTGTTGGAGGGTTTTGGAAACGTGTCTGGGTTGCGAGTTAATCCATCCAAAACGTGCCTGGCCCACTCAGGAAACTGACTGACGCTGAGTGAGTGGGAATAGTGGACTTTGATCTGGAGTGGAAATATGACATGTTTATTTATTTAGGAGTTCACGTATTCCACACTAACAGTGATCACATTCAAAGGAATTTGACCAAAGTGGTGACCAACACCAGTCGTTCAGTGGGATTTTGGAAGACCCTACCCCTTTCTCCACTGGGAAGAGTGGCTAATGCAGAAAATACTGGTGCTACCAAGGCTGCTGTACCACTTCTCGGCTTTACAACTGGTGCTCCCCAGGGATATTTTTAGGGGCCTGGATAGCATGCTGATGAATCTGATATGGGGAAAGGGCAGAAAGTGAATAGAGCTTTATAGGCTGTACAGCCCCCCAGATATGGGTGGGTTGAGGTCATTGAATTACTACTTATATTATGCAGTGGCCCAGTTACAGTGGCCCATGAGATAGCTCTTGATTGGCCCCAACCCTGAGAGAGCAGTCATTCTGTGGGGGCAACATGGCAGCTCGCTGCTGACCTGGTTGATGGGACACTTACTGGGGACACATCTGTGAATAAATTGGCATGGATGGAGAATCACTATTGGCATAGGTATGTGCTCTCTGGGCTACCCTCCATGCCCTACTCTCCGAGCCTGCTGCTGTGGACACTGCCGGCCTTCCATCAAATAAACCTCCACCACAAAACAAAGTACTGGCCTGAATGCTGGCAAACCACATTGGGGCCTATGTACAAACACACACACATAAGATCATGTTCTCATTTCAGGAAGTGACTGGCAATTATGGAATTGTTCTTGGACACTTCTTGACGTATAGTGCATTGACATATGCAATCAAACAGACATGGAAGCACGACTAGGCTGAACCGCAACTCTGACACCCTGAGGAACTTATTAGAACATGAGGAGAGTAGAAAGGGGGTCACCTTACTGTATAATGCACTGCTGGAAGGGCAGCTCAGTGGATACCCGGATGCGAGGGATAGGTGAAACAAAATTGTAGGATGGGAACTGATGGGCAAACAATGGGAGACCACTCTGGAACATGTCAAACCGGTGTCTAGAATTCTGAAACTCAGGTACATGCACTTTAATAACATATTCAGATGTACCTTGCCCGGCTCTATTTGGACATATGTTTCCAGGCACAATGCTAAAATGCCCCAAATACGACTCACAAGAAGTGGACTTCCAACTTACCATTTGGTCCTGTCTCTAGATTACACAATATTGAGACACTGTGGTGGCGCCTGTGGCTGAACTCATGATTAAACCACTTGCGAAACATCCAGCACAATGCCTATTAGGACTAATACCTCGCACTAAACTAACTAAATGTGTAGTAAATTTTATGTCTCTGGCATATACTGTAGCCAAGAGGCAGATTGCAATGGCATGGAAGTCACCAGCAGCGCCACACCTACGCAGGTGGTTGTGAAATTTCCATAGATGGGCAACAGCGGAGACTGATGCTTGGGCTAAACTTCATGCTCAGGGTCAAAATGGATGACAGCCCTCCCTGAAGCATGGACACGGGATAGTCCCAGTTTACTGGGGTTTTAGGTACATGGGATGCAAAAGAATGGGCCACCCAGGTCTAACCAGCATGGGGGCAGTTTTATTATGTGCTAACAGCGGTTATCGCCGCTCCTAAGGGCTATCCTTGGTGCACAGACAAGAGGGGAGCACGTGCACATGTGGAGGGTCATATGCATATTGGACACAATGCGACTGTGTGGAACATACAGGGCTCATACACAATACATGTACTGTATCACACAGATAAAATATAATGAGTAAAGATGTGGCTGAGGGTGTCTACTATGTTTTTTAAAAAAGTTTACAACTGTTATTCCATTGGGGATGAGTAGTGGCATTATTCCACTATTGTCCTCCTCGGTTTATCTGCTCAATATACATATTGTGAGTGTACTCCTACATCTTGCGCAAACTCTTGACAAATACGTTACATGGTTTTTTGATTGTTTACACATGCAAGGAGACTGCCAAAATCAAATATGTATAATGTATTTACCCTTGTGTCAATCCTCACTTTTCTACATCATTGCCTTTTCTGTTGTACATGAACAGTAATAAAGAGATACTGGAACAAAAAAATAGGTATACATTCATAATATTGATTTGTTTACATCGATACATTAATGCAAATAAATAAGAGGCTTATCCTTTTATTCCTCCCTGGTGATAGTCCATGCTTTTTTGTCTGATTGGGAGGGTGGCGCTGGATGAACCTACGACTTGAGAGAGACATGTGACCATCTTGAATTTGATCACATAGGGAGTCAGGCGCCTACACTGACTATGTTTGGTTTTTGAGACTGACTTGTACAAATACATTACACACAGGATGTACGGTTACATGCCAGTCCGCTTGCACTTGGCTTCATGCACTTTTAAATATGAGTCTCAAGTGTGATACTTATTCTGCATGCACTGTTTGTAATTCTTATTACATAGTTGTCTTGATCAATCACGCCATTACATTGGACACATTTTATTTTTACCACCCCTGGGGATCAATGTGATTACACAGTTTTGAAAATGGCCCTTTCTGCAGTATCACCCCCAAGCTTTTTGCCTTCCTCCTTCCCTTTTTGCTGAATTCGTTTTTGTTGGCTTTAGGATTCAGGGCACTTTACCACTCTATCCAGTGCTAAAGTGCATATGCTCTGTATTTTAAACACAGTAACATTGGCTTATCCACAATTGGCATATTTACTTTACTTATAAGCCCTTAGCAAAGTGCACTATATATACCCAGGGCCTATAAATGCAATGCTACAAATGGGCCTACACCACTGATTGTGCCACCCACTGAGAAGCCCTTGAAACATGGCTCAGGCCTGCCTTTGCGGAGCCTGTGTATGCAGTTTTAAATTGTCATTTTGACCTCATAAGTTAATCTACTTTCTAGGCCCAAACCTTCCTTTGTATTACATGTGAGTCATCCCTAAGGTAGGCCCTAGGAAGCCCCATGGGCAGAGTGCAGTGTATTTAAAAAGTAGGACATGCACTTTTAAGATTTAGAGGTCCTGGTAGTGAAATACTCTTAAATGGGTTTTTCACTATAGGATAACATTGGGATTACCTTAAACATATTTTAAGTGTAATATCCAATTGAGAGCAGATAGAAATTTGGAATTTGGTGTGGGCTCACAATTTAAAATCACAACTCATGGTGAAGTCGAATTTTAAATTGTTAGCCTGAAAATGTCACTGTTAGAATGTTAGCATTTTCTACTTTACATATTTTGTGCCTCTATCTGTCTCTGAATACACAGGGATAGCTGGGCTTTGTGTATTCCCTCTAGACAGTCACACAAAGGAAGCTGGGATGCGACATGTGCATCCTGGTGGCCCTTCACCAGCCTGATGGGCCTACCTGAGGTAGATTGAGAGGGAGGAGCTGACACTTGGACATGAATAAGGCTGTGCTTGTCCCCACACAAAGAGCTGCATACTGCCCTGTAGTGTGTTTGGAGCCAGGGAAGGAAGCGCAGGGACCTCTTTGATGTCTCCCCCACTTCAATGGCACATTTGGGTATAAGTACTAGACCCTTGACACCCCAAATCAGTTCACTTTTGAGTCCTGAGGAGACTCTGCCAAGAAGAGGAGCTGCACTACCAGGGGAAACTGCCACTTTGCTAATTGCTCTGCTGTATTGGCCTGCTGCTTGCTGATTGCTGTGCTTCCAGGATGGACTGCCACTTTGCAAATTGATCTGATGTGCTGACCCGCTGCCTGCTGCCTCTTGTAGTGAGAAGGACTGAACCCACTTTACAACCACTTGCAACCTGAATTAACTCCAAGGCCTTGTTGACTTGCCCCCTGTTCTTAGAAGTCTCAGGGTCATCATAGACTTCTTTGACGTTTATCACACTGTTGCAGAAGCTGTCCTGTGAGAACTAGCACCTCAGCAGCACAAAAGAACAGTCCCCAGTGGTGACAGCACGCTTGCCCGATCTCCAGATGGGCTCAGCTCTCCGAGTGCTACTTCAACAAAGGACCAGTGCTTCAGGAGCGAAAGAGGCAGAGTCCTGATCGACAGCCTTCTTGCACCAAAGTGTAACAAGGACAGCGTCGATTCCTGCCTATGATCCTGTGGGTAGACTGCTGCAGCACCACAAGAAAGCAGACCACTAAGTCTCACTGCCCCACCCCCGCTTGAAGGAGGAGAATGTGACTTCCAAACTTCATTCTCCGAGGTCACTAACACAAGCAGGTCAATTGCGAACCCCCTTGCCTCACCTGACAGGTACTGTGCACAAGAGACCCATGAGGTCTCAGGAGCTGCTCTACACAGCCACATGGGCTGTTGTGTTTACCTGGAGGTACCAGACCTGAGAGTTCAGCTATACACAGCCCAGCATGACCTTTTTCAAAAGCACTATCTGCTTATCATCCAATTGCTTAGAACTTTGCCAAGTCCCCGGTGGTACCGTAAAACCCTAATTAGAAGCGCACAGTAGCTTTCAACGTTGCACTGACCTGCATGCTTGAAATACCTATATCCTGACAAGTGTTAATTGGATTTTTGTCATTTATGGTTTTATTTGAATCCAATACATATCCTTTATTTTTCTAAACTAGTGTGGAGTCTATTTGTTCTGTTTTCACTGTGTTACTGAACCATTGTGTTGCATAAATACTTTACACATTGCCTCTTCAGTTAAGCCTGACTGCTCTCTGCCAAGCTACCAGAGGGTGAGCACAGGTTAATTTAGGATGTTTATCTGACTTACTCTGACTAAGGTGGTGGTCCCAACTTCGACAGGGTGCTTTCCTCTGTCAACTAGAGAACCCATTTCTAACAATGGTCTACTGTTTGTAGATAGCAGGGATTATCTGTGAGGAATCCTCTTCCTGTGCTTCAGTGTCATTGAGACACGACACAGTAAAACAGTGACAGCACAGTTCCTGGCCAATTTGATATTGTAAGTAGTCTTTGGGGCAGCATCTTTTGGTGCTCAGAGGCTTTGAATAAAACAAGATTGCAACTGAAGTTTGTTGTTAATTTGTTGCAGAATAAATAAGGAAAACCTGTAGCAACAGAAGATCATTGCGTTTAACTCTCCCTTCTGATTTATTCATCTGTATTGAACTGGTTCTCCTGCCCTTCACTTCGACCAAGACACATTACTTTGAAATAGTTACCATGCTTTAATTTATTGATTCATTCTTGTAAGTAACCAGTGGGTGTACACTGGTTGGAGTTGAAACTTTGTGCCAGTAAATAAACAATGAGGCAGTAATTGAATGGTATTTATTGCCAGATTTGTTTCAGCTAAGACACAAATATTCCTATATGTAGCAACAGATGGTGATGTGGGAATGACACTGATTTTGTTTTTACTGGTTAGTTTGTCTCCTTTCTATATTACGTGAAGGCTGCAACTTCAAATAGGTATTGTGTATGAAGAATGCATTTTTGGTGCTAGTGTCTACCCAGATAAGGGCAGGGGGCACAAATATGTTATGAGCAATTGAATATAACATAGAGAAAGAATTACATTAATCAATATTCACACGTTAGCTAATCATGTGACTGCATTAATTTCACTGTTGTGCACTGGTAGCTATTTGACTTTTTGGTGTGAAAGTGAATATATGGACTTCCTTCTCAGTTATAGCATAGAAACAGATTTCTTTCTCCAACACACACATAGAGGGTCCTGAGATTGCAAGAAAAAAGAGGCTCATTGCATTTGTTTTAGTTAACCATTGAATGAACGTCAACATGGTGGCAGCCCTTACCTTAGATCAAACACATAGTATAATGCAGCAAACGAGTCCCACTGTTATAGTTATTTTGATTACCTAGATCCAGGTGAGTGTTTTGGTGGCTCCTTGTTATATACCATCCTAACAATAAGGCACTATCCGGTACACATTCAACACCAGCTAAACAGCAGGAGATGAATTGTTCTGGACCAGCCAGTTGAGCTTCTAAAATGTGTAGCAGCCTTTCCTATCCACTAGGTGTGTAATTTGTTCCATGATGCGATAAAAGGAGCAGGTAATATATGTCCTGCTATCTGTAAATGATCCGATTTTCATCAAGGACAATTTTCAGAAGATGCTTTCGGTAGTCTGAATCCAACCTGAAGTCTTTCTTACTTCAGGCACACGTTTATGAAACCAGCTCCCAGCTGATGACATTGCTGTCACACACATTAAGTTCAGGGAGAAATGATGTCCAGTATATTAACATAAGATCAGTAGGAGTTTTAGGAAAATAAAGCCGATGCCTGTAATCATCCCTTAAGAAATGTAACATATATTCTGGAGTGCTATAAAATATAGTGAACATGTTTTACAAAGGAAACAACTGCTGACTCCTCAATTTTTGTTTATTAAGATATCTCTTGTGACTTATTTCCCCTCTGAGATTGTGGTAATTTGACTATTTTGAATACTCCTGATCCAAATACTAATCACAAATAGGTTTTCCTTATTTATTCTGTAACAAATTAACAACAAACTTCAGTTGCAATAAGATCAGCTGTGGGGGTAACCCCCATGTAAATACACAATATTTACTATTTCATTTGAGGCAATAATTTTTTTACTTCTCACATTCTGAATGCAATTGTATTTATATAAATCATCTCTTTTTCTATGCATAACATTATGTTACTCATATATTTATTTTGAAATAGTCGTAATAGAATTTCTAACTTTTGCAATGCAGGAGGTAATACTATTATACCTATTCTCCAATAGAATTAATGGAAATACAATCCTTTGCAATATTTTTGTTTACTAATCTTTGTGCTCCTTATGAGCTATATATTGTACAAAGTCTTAACTTTCCATAGCAGATAAAAGCACCTCTATTATATGAATCAGATTTAATGTAAATACAATCATTTGTCTTGCAAAGTTACGATTTTTGTTCTCTGTCACAACTAGAGCATGATAAGCCAACAAATATTTCACTAGCTGTGAGTAAACTAGAAATAATAAGCTACTGTGAATCAATGTGAGGAACTACTATTCCCTGTAGGACTTTAAATTAAAAGGCGAAACATGCCACAATATCATGCAGGACTAATGATTGAAAAAACTTGGTGTTGGATTGTTGTATATGTGAAAGCTGATTATTATTTACGACCACCAAAAACTGAGCATTGCCTAGAACTATCATACTCATAATATTAATGTTTTATTTTCATTTACCACAATAACGCATTTTCATGTAGGTGTCTCATTACTGCCTCTATCCTGTGCTATCCAATGTGCTAGATTGCGCTTGGCTCATTGAGATTGCATATCCCCTATAAAGCAAATAAGTGTGAATGAGGATTAGGATTTCAGTATGCCAGTGAGGCACATTCAGAGAGCCTGAGTTGGTCTTATCCACACCATGGGCCAAGTAGTGAAGTAGTGTGGCTCACTGGTTAGAGGCGGCACACCCGAGAGCAGAGGACGGCCCGGGACCAGGGTTCGATTCCCGGCGCGGCAGGTTTCTGGACCAGGGTCAGCGGACTCGATAATTCTCTCGCCTCAGTGCCCACTCTGATCAGCGATCACACTCGGCAACTCTGGGCATTAGCTTGCCTCATCTTCACTAACGGCCCCACCAGACTGCCGGGGATGCCTGGTCTCACCCTGGAGATACCCATTAAGGGACCATCTCTCAGGGAAGCCAGGAAGGGTTTCGCAGCGGTCGAAGCGCCTTGGGACCCTCCGGGTAAGTAGTGCGCTATATAAATGCCTATACATTTACATTTACAGATGTATCAAAGGTTTTTACCCATTCTGTGTCTATGGGAAAATGTGTTTGTACATATGGCCCTATATTACCAGACCTTCTACGGAGCCACTTCCTCCCTCTTTGATGCAATGGTACTTTTGTGTCTCTCCTGGATCAACTGATGCAGAGCTCACACTTCTGGGACATAAACATACCTCACTCAACCCATCAAGGCTTTGTAAGGGAAACCTAGCCAGTGTTCCTAAATCATTCCCAATGGTTCTTTATTCTGTACCATATCCTGCTCTTTATATTAGAAATATGAAAATGTATGTTCTTTCAGGTTTGCTTAAGATTTCAACACTGCAGTCAGGCTTTTTTCTAAGACTGATAAGATGCCCAAGATATTCAAGATCTCAGGCAGCATGTGAAAAAAATAAATGCACAAATACATTGTTTCTTACTCTTTGAGGCTCTATATGGAGGTCTTCCACTTTCTCCTCCCAAGATCTTTTAAAGATCAAATTCCTCCAAGCAAATTCAGTGAGAGCATCCACCTCTGGGGTCTGCTCAATGTGACTCAGCAGCAAGGATTCTCTGGTCTTCATAATGCTTGACTTTTCCAAGTCTCACCAGCATGGGTTCCTAATTAGTTCCAAAGTTCCCCTATGGCAAATTTCCTCAAACACTAAATTCCACAAGAACAAGCTTTGTGGGAGGAGCCACCAGTTAAGTGTCCAGTTTGTTCCTTCGAAAAATGAGGTTCTTCAACAATTAGTCTTACTCATGAGTGCCTAAGAAATAAGAGAGACCTAAAACTTGGTATTGCAACAGCAATTCGGCCAAGCAAAAAATCTACAAATGTATGGATGAAGTAGGAGCCAGCATGGTTTCCCATATAGATTGCTTTTTTACTTTTCAAGGTCATAACACTAGTAAGCATGAGGCTCTAGCAAAAAGGCGCTCATAATGTGTCCATTGCAAACACTCCTTGTCACACTGTTTGTCAGATATCTGTTGTGATACCTCCGCCACTGCCTAAGCTTGCTGGAGGCATACAGAAAACAGTGTGAATGTGAATTGGGCTGAGTGTACATGCTCAGCAAGTCACGCTTTCCCCAGTTGTGTATTGTGCAGGGCCTACACCATACCGTAAGAGTGTGCACATGAATTGCCATGCTGTATTAGCGAAAAACACAAACCAGGCAGATGAATGTGAATTGGGGAGTGCAGAGAAGGCACAACCAGAGTAGGGTGTCTCACAAGGTAAATCAAAAAGTCTTAATTTTCTTCCATGTGTATGAGAATCTGTGTAAGCTCACAAGAGTCTCTGTGAGTTTATATGTGTATGCATGTCTTGTTTCTTGAAAGTGTCCCTATGCATGTCGGATACTGAAGCCCCCCACCTGCCCATAATGTATATAGTTCTGTAATCTATATCATGCATGTGGTGGCCATCAACGGCAGGATTTGGAAAGGAAAATCAGCCCTGGCGATTCCACTGAATGGCCGGGGGGGGCTACAGAGAGAAGTGCCAGCGGGAGGGATTAGTACTAGCGTCAAGCACCACTGCTGCTTTTGTTGCAGGAGGCCGATATTGCAGCACTGCGAAAAACCACTCCATAACAAAACCGGCCCCCACCACCTCCAGCCCACCGGGAAAATGCCCAGTGCCCGCTACAGCCAGTCTGGCCCTGTGGCTATCTGTGGAATAATAGGCTCTACTCATAGCACAAGGATGCTTTCTTGATGTGATGGTACCTGTTTTACTGGCCACACAACGGTATGCTTTTCACTGCTCCGTGGGCTTTAATGTTCACATTTACTATTTACTTTAAGCAGGTGGGAGCTGTGAGCTTGGGGAAGGTGCTGGGCGGGGATTGAGGAAGGCTGTTGAGAGGGGTAGGGGGAGGTGAAAAAGATCTCCTGGCATAGGGCGCATTTAGCACATAGAATAGCAGAAAACAAACTTGACAGCGATGAGGATAGAGGCTTGTCTGCTATAAAATGTAAAATCAGGTCCGGTGTTCCAGCACCTGGGAAATCGGGTGGGGGTATACTACTCCACCTGGTATTAGATGGATTGGTAATTCTACTCTGGCCCGCTTGTAATCAGGGCCATTGCGGGCTTCCTGGGAATAAGATGGAAATGACAAGATGATGTTTGAGCCCCAAAAATGCACTTTGTCAAACGAAAAATTGGCACTGTGGGGTAAACATTGTGTTTTCTTTATGAAAATGACAAGTTTTTGTTTTTGGAAACTGGGTGCATATTTCCTAAATGAAAAGTTTATATTTCATAGCGAAACTTATATTTTCATAAACTGACATTCTGGTGTTTGGGGACAAAATACTGCTTTTCCAAACATATATTTGAAGCTGTATTTGAGTGATAACATACAGGCTATTGTCGAAATATCCCCATAACCTCAACAAATATGGCGGCAGTATGAGGGTGTGAAATCTCTCAAGGTGTGCGGTTTGCTGTCTTTAAGTGTGAGATGTATTTAATATTTTATTTTTAGTCTGAAAGTTGATACACCTTGTTAAATTACATTTTCTGGAGTGCTTCTGCCACCTATGGCTTTCTAGACATTTCTTATTGCTGTTGTGTTACAAAGTGCACAACTTTGACATAATTTCTCAAAACCTTCCTGTGGAAGGCCAGGCTTGTGTGACCCACACTGAATGTTTTGGAACATTTTGTGAGAAGTTCTACCGAAAATATGGCTCTTTTGCATGTGTATGTACATAAAGTGCTATACAAGATATTTTGTTACATGTTTCCTAAATGGTTTCAGTTATTGAATGCTCACAAAATATAATGGAATGAGTTGGGGTCTCCGCCTTGGGCTACTCTGCACAGTTTCAGATTGGAATTTATACCCATCACTTTGAAAGACCACCCACTGCCAGAAAGTACCGAGTTGATATCTGAATATGTGAATGTAGAGAGAATCCAATGATGGCGTGATGGATTGCGAGGCATTCTGAAGCAGTGGCAAACTGCAAAGTAGCTCAGTCATCTAAAACAAATATATTGTGCTAATAGAGTACGAATTTGGCAATTTCTGACGTTTGACTGCTACCCTCATGTAGATTTTTCTGAAACAGTTTCCCACATTTTGACACTTTAGTCCATGAAACTAACTGCACGTTAGCAGATGATTAGGAGTAAAAGATTTATACATTTGTCTCAATCTATTGTAGCAAATGCTGGTAACTCGGTGTTCAGCACAGAATGCCATTGAAAATCACACTCTTTCTCATCGATGTTTCTATATTTGTAGCCAAATTTCATCTAGGTAAAGGGCTTGCCAACTCTTTCAAGGTTCCGGAATTTGAGCAGATTCGACTTTTTAAACAAGACATCTATTTTATTTTATTGCACTGAGCTGTGTCACACTGGCCTGTGAAAATGCCCCACTTTATAGCACGGGGTCAGTCTCCATGTAGAGTTTTATTCAGTGTCCCAGTCTGAACGTTTCTCCCATGAAGTCCTGTTTAATAGCAGATTTTCCACACCCACCTTCAGTTGATCACTGATAATTCTGCGGAAGAAGTTCTGAGAAATGTTGTACACAAACTTTTGAATAATTTAGTGCTACAGGTGGGGAGTTTTAATCACAAGCCGGTGTGATCCAGCTCAATACTATGATATAAAATAAAATAGATATGTTGTTTACAAAGCTGCTTCTGCTCAAACTTCTGTTCCTTAATAGAATTGACAAACATTTGGTATGTACAAACTATGAGATTAATGTTACTAGTAGTAAAATTACTAGTAGTAAAATTACATTTGTAGTTTGTGAATACCGATACAGTAGTAAAGTCACTACAGCAAGTGTACACTAACACAAAAGTGTACATTTACTTTTGTGAATCAGGCCCACATGTCTGATTCACAGAGGTAAACTTACACTTTTGTGTAAATTTACAATTGTTTGCTATGCACAAAAGTATTTTATGAGAAGTATCTTCACAAGTGTGTAGTTTTCGCACATAGAAAGATAGGACGGTTCTTTCTGTTTATGAACAAAGAATGTGAAGCTGTGAAGATCCTACTCGTAAAATACTTTTGCAAATCTGGTGCAATGAGTGTAATTTTACTACTGGTAATTTTACTAGTAGTAGCACTACTCCTGTAGTTTGTAAATACCAAAAAAAGTAGCAAAGTTACTATAGCAAGTGTAAACTTGCACAAAAGTGTAAATTTACCTTTGTGAATCAGGTCCTATATGTTTATTACTGACTTACATGTTGTATAATCAGATATTGGATTTATTTAACACCAGTTTTACGTCAGCCAATAAAGAAAGAAAACATAGGGCCTTGTTTAGATTTTGGCAGACATCAAAGCATGCCTGATATCCAGCCCATAGATTAAACGCGGCATAGGATACAATGCACTTGCAATACGATGGACAGGACCTCCCTCGCGCTTTTGATGGATTATCTTGTTCACCAAACTCTAAATATGGCACTTAACCTGATAAAAGTGAAAATAGGTTAAATGTCTGATGGATCTGTCTCAACAATTAATCTTATCGATCTAATATATTGTTTTCCGAGTCCGGATAATCAGACGATGTTGTCTTTTTTAAAGCACAGATGGCTGCTTTGCTGCCAAGATGCCCCTATCACATCCCACCATGTGATAAACTCTGCATATTACACATGCGGGGATGCCAAATATCAAAGCAATTGATAAAGTGATTTGTGTATTTCACTGGCATACCTAAAGCATTTACTGATTTTTCGGTAGTTTGACTACTGCACTGTGTCCCTTTTTGTAAATACGAGGTGCTTGTCTTGCAGGTATATCAGTATTATGCTACATTCTGAAACATTAAGTAAACTTGGAGGCCATTGTTGAATACACTATTTCATAACAATGTTTCTATTAATCTTTTGCAAACAAATTTTTTTGTTCTGTTGGGTACCTGCCACCTACAAAAAAATCTGTCTCGTAGATGTCTTTTGTCAACTGTGGCGATGAAGGAAGAGGTGATGAAATAAAGTGCTTATGATATCAGGGAACATTAAGGGATATCACAAATAGCCACTAGTTTTGTGGAAAGAAAAAAGAAAAATATGCAATGGGGAAAGAGGTATTTCTGAATTCTAGCAGTACATCATTGGCACATACCTTTACTGGTGGTCTTTGATTTGCAGGAGAGTGAGCTCAACAGGCCATGGGTTTGCAATGCTATAGATTTACTGTGACTGCAGCAGGGACATTGTTAATAACAACGCTTCTGTGATGTGGGAAACATGGGCTTGAATTCTAACTTATGCCTTGGGCTTGTTTTGCTGAGTAGAGTACTGTAAGTATGAAATATGGTACATCATCTCTGAGGTCAACATAGCTAAGATCTCTTCTCGATCAGACATTTAAAGGTGGTCTTGCGAAAAAGAGTAGGATTGTAGGTCATGATGCTGGTCATGTAAAACACTTACTCACCCAGGGTATTTTGGAACCTCTGAGACTAACTTGGTGCCAACATGTTCATTGCTTGTGTTAGTTGTCAAGTTGGTTGTCACAGTGTAACATTTAAACAGTAAAATAAGATGATATTTTCACTATGAAGGGAACACACAGAGATGTCTGTGTCCAACTTTTCCGATACTGTGGAATTCTGACCAAATTGACTGAGCTTAATGAGGATTAGACATAACTACAGCATCGCTAGCTTGAAATTGGTGAAAACTAAACACAACAGTGGAACCCATACCGAGGGTTGCACCTATCCTGTTATCTCCACTATTCTTGTGACAAAGGCAATAGCCATATGTATGTGATGTGCACACAGTTTATTCACCCACTGCCAAGGTGCGGTCCTAAAAGGACTATATGATTCCAAACAAAAGCCAACTGGTGTACCAAATTATGTTCCTACAATAGGATAATCAAAAAAGTATATCTACAATTCAATTTCCAAGATGTGTTTTCAAATCTTCTTTTTATTATTCAAATGCATTTGCATGTGCATCGAGGAACAGACAACGTTTTTCGTCCAATACATTGGACTTCTTCTCTGGGTTGTAAGTTAACAAACACATATATATCTATACTACTATTATAAAGAGAGAACTGTGTCCTTTGAGCCAGGTAAACTCGAAAAGTACACCACCAATCGCAACACCCAATACAGCGTTGGAAAGGGGAGGTCCAGTAGATGGACATAGGCTATATAAAAAAAAAAATATATACCTTATTTATAAAATTTACAATAAAAAAAGTAGTCCCTTTGAAGTAGCGCCGGTCGTGTGCGCTAACCACATACGTGCTGACATCATCATCGGAAGACGGTAGCGCGAGGAAGAGCGGCAGACAGGACCGCGGGGAGGAGCGGCGGACAACAGCGCGGGGAGGAGCGGAGAACTTAGCCACACTGGAGCGGCCTGAGGTACGTGAACCGCAGGAAGGAGCGTTGAAGTAAGGAGGACTGGACTGCAGCGGCGGCGGACAACATTGCGGGGAGGAGCAGAGAACTTAGCCACACTGAAGCGGCCTGAGGTACGTGAACCGCAGGTAGGAGCGGTGAAGTAAGGCGGACTGGAGCGGGATGACAGGTAAACTTTAGCGCTGCAGCGGGGCGTGTATACTGGCTTTGCTCGTTTTCAGCGTCGGATGCGTGGCCACAGTGTTAGGGAGCAGGGCGTGTGTGGATGATTGGGGGCACTGAAGGTGGCGGTGAACTTGGGCTGAGGAGGTGGTTGGGGCCTGGGTTTCGGCGACTGGGAGCAAGCCTGATTGACCCCGGACAACGTGGGAATGAAAGTGAGCCTGGGGTTAAGCAGAGTTAAGAATAAGCACCAGCGCACAAAACTCTGCTTAAAAGTACGGGACCAGTGCAATTACATGTCGGCGGGTGGAATACCAGCAAGCCTGATTGCCCCCGGACAACGTTGGGGCGGGCTGCTAGTATATATATATATGTGTATATATATATATATATATAGATAGAGATATTTATATATATAGATATATATATAGATATATATAGATATACACACATATACATATACATATAAAAAAGTTACATATATAAAACAAGACTGAAAGCATAAAAACACCCTCATGTGACATACCAACACAGATACGTACAATAAGACTACAGTCATTTAAAAATGTTTAGTGGAAAATCTATTCCACTCTGAACATTGGTAGACCATCAAGACAAAGAGGAAACAAACACCAATATTACATTTTTTCTATATCTATTAACAAACCTTGATTATCACTATACAATAATGAAGCAATCAATCGTACCACATACAAATAGGCACAGATTAGAAAGTGCAATGTGAGCATATAGGACATTCCCAAGGTGCAAAACACCTTCATGTTAAAGAGTAATGAAGTGTCAGTAAGCTCCTGTGTCAGGACGTAGTAACACCCAAAATCCCATTATGGAAAAATAGAAAATAAAAGAAGAATGAAAGAGAGAATAGTCAAACAGGCATATTGCTGTGAATATCCCAATGCAATAAGGTGAATATTGCAGGAAGAATAAGACTTCGCAGCATGGAACACTAGATAATCCCCACCAACCACCTCAATAAAGAGTGGGGTGTCCCAGTTATCTAGTGTTCCCTAGCAGGGCCCCCATCCCTCCACGGCACCTGTGGTGCTCCCAAACATCCATGCACCGTGTGTTAAGCACCACATGGTGCATAGCACAAGGTGTATGGATGTTTTTTACATGCCCTTTACCATTGCGGTTGTGCTGAGGCCCCTTTCCGACCTATGCCGTAATAGTAAAGGGAATGTTTCTGAATGCCGTCCTGGCGGTCGCATCTTAATACGGCAGATGGGACCTCCGACTCCTTGTCGCGAGGACCCATTACCTCAACAATGTCGGTCGGACGCAGCTTTTTTGGCTGTAGTAACTATAGAAGGGCAGTTTGTGACTAGAAATGGGGTTACTCTTTTATAGGTGGGTGTTTGTGCTTTCCTGAATGCAGCCCCAGCCCTCCCTAAACCCATCTTGACTCCTTCCTTAAGTGCCTAATTTGTGCCAGGTTCGCTGGTGTTTAGCAACAGCACTTATTTGTAAAGAACAGTACTTATTTATGACAGTCTACCATTTGCTGTGCTGCCTGTATATTTTTTAGCAGAAATTGCAGTGGGTCCAGGTCATATTTATAGCGTAAGATGGACAGGAATGGTCGAAATGTCACACTTGTATTGTGTCATGATTAGTATTTGGCAGTGCTGGCAGAGATAGTAGGTAGGGCCATCCACTGCGGCTTTCTTAGAAAGAACGAGGGCCCTGGTATTAGACATTTTATCAAATTAAGCACTACCTTTCCCTCTTTAGTCGTATTCCCCATTTTCCAGCCACTCGCCTCTGTCCCTCCCATATGTACCACTAAAACATATACTTACATGTGTGGAGATCTCTGCAGTCAGAGTGCCTAAGATAGGAGACGCGTAGGCTGAGAGCACTGCACATAGGTATGTGAATAGCATTGTGTAGGATGTTACTAGTACTTCTTCAGTACTACTAAATGAACTACAAAATACAGGTTGTGAATAGAACCCATGGCCATGCACAAGTACTCCTCCCATAGAAACTAATAGAGGTGTGTACTTAAAATAAAAACAATACACAAGGAAGGGACAAGGGGGCTTTTTGGGAAGGTCCAGCATAAATGCCCCTGAGCAAGTATAAAGAAAAGGTTATGCTGTTCCTATGGGATGAGAGTCAGAAGAAAGGGAATCTAAGCCAACCAGACCAAAGTGGTTCAAAGTTGGGAATCCATGTATTAGATTATAATGCCCTCACACACCCAATAGGGTGTCATGCTTCATCATTGGGCTGCTCCTCGTCAGGTTGGGGGTGCAATACCGGACGGGCTTCCTATAGTAGGGGCACTTTAGCGGAGATCTTTTTCCAAAAGACGCAAGGTGAAGTGGGGGTGAGGCTAAGGGTGGGCGGGCGGCTACGCTCCGTGCACGGAGTGTGCGTAGTGCCGGCTTCTACGCATTTTGCGTAGCAGGTATAGAATCCGGCACTACGCACGCTCCGCAGATGGAGCGTAGCTGGCCACCACCCGCCTCCCTCCCGCCCTCCCTAAATACTTTACATTAGGAGTGTAAAAGAATTAAAAAGCACTTACCTTGCCCGCCGCTGCCCGCCGCGTCCCCGGGGCTCGCTATCTCCATTCTGCCATCTTGTGTACTAATGCGCATGCGCAGGCGGCCGCGCATGCGCATTTCTCACGAAAAAATGCGCATGCGCGGCCGCCCGCGCATGCGCATTATGACACAAGACGGCAGCAATGAAGATAGCGAGCCCCGGGGACGCGGCGGGCAGCGGCGGGCAGCGGCGGGCAAGCTAAGTGCCTTTTAATTCTTTTACACTCCTAATTTAAAGTATTTAGGGAGGGCGGGAGGGAGGCCTGCGGTGCGTAGTGGGGCTACGCGGAGTGCGGAGGTGGGCGTAGTTTCTCGCTCACTTCACGTAGCTCCGCGAAGCCCCACTATGCCCACTACGCCCAGGGTTAGGTGAGGCGCCAAGTGTGTGTAGATTAATGTTTTGAGTGAATCTAAAATACGGTTGGGAGTACCAGTGACAACAACTTTTAATCAATGATTCTCCTACCCTAAGTAAAAACAAGTAATAAGGCGCTAGGCTAAGCTTATGTCTTAGGTTAAGCGTACTTATTGGTGACAGGTCAACATGTTTCTCGCTCAGTGTATATTCTATGGGCGATTCATCAGGACCAGAAAAGAAATCTAATCTACAACTAAAAATGGTGACGTGGATGCATACTCAAATCAACCATACAACTACACACACTTGGCCCCTCACCCCCACTTCACCCTTTCTTCTGATTCTCATCCCATAGGAACAGCATAACCTTTTCTTTATACTTAAAATAAAAAACCCACAGGAAATAATGGTAGAAATACATTATATTATTTAAAAATAGAAACAAAATTAATTTAATATTTAAAAACTATCTGTAAATACTACATATTTTTATTTGATTCTAGTAATTAAATTACTTTCAATTAAGGTTATACGTTGTTTTTAGGAATTTTTGATGCATCATGAAAAAAACTGTTTTTTCTTCTCAAGGGATTTTTATTAATTTAAACCAGAAAAATAACAATATTTTAATTTGATATATTCAAAATTTTTCTTTTATTTTAAAATTAAGTTAATAATGCTGTAATTGTATTTATATTGTTCTACATCTAAAATAAATATATAAAATTAGCATCAATATTTAACATAAAATATTTTTTCTAATTTTACTACATTTAGTAACTAAACATGCATAAATTAGGCTCCACACCTGGAATTCCGGGAGTGCGGGCATGTAAGTCTACATTTTTACATAACTTTACATTTGTACATGGTGAAGAACCTAAAGAAGGAAAGTTACTCCAAAGTGTAAGAGTATATGTTCACATACTGATGTGTAAATTTACCTTTGTGAATAGCCCTGGTAATCTCTAATTCTCCAAATCAGTAAACTCAGCCAATCATATTATGACAACTGATAAAAGCTGTTTCCATCTAATTCAAACCTTTGAAGACCACTGAGCTGCTTAACCTGTGTGATAATAGCTCTATGCAACCGTTTACTTTAAAGAACTCCCCTCCCTCTACCATGATGAACACAATACACAAGATAACTTACAGCACCCATTTAAAAAAAAAACATCATCCAACAAAGGTACTGGAAACCTACTACTGGCACAGCCCTAGCCTCCCATTACACAGCAAGGCCATGAGAAGGGAGATGGGCATCTAACTGCAAAAAACCAGAGAATTCAACCTCCTTCTCCATGATCATCACCCAGGATTCTAGCCTAAGAGGGGCGCTGAATCAGCCCTAGCCAGCTTTAGGAAAGTGCACCTTCTTTTCAGGGAAGAGTTCAAACAACAACCCTTACCCTCTTTGACATTTTCAAAAGTTATGATACTGATGACCATACAACACAGCTGTAAATCAAGAACAATGGGCCAGCATATCCAGAACACCACTCTCATGGAGCCAATGATTTCTCCCCAACTGCAGTCAAAAGATTAAAATGTGTTTCAGTCATGTTACCACATGCCCTTAGGAATTGACCAAGGATCTTTTCTCTCTTTACTAGTAAACAAGTATGCCTTCCCTTGTTTTCCGACCTGTAATATGTGAACTTCAAATGTTTGTAAAAGACTCACAAATCCACTTCTGGCTAGGCACAAAATTAGGCATTTCAGCCAACATTACCTCATGCTTAGACTGTGTGCTCCACTGCATGAAGGAACATTTCTTCTCAATGAATGGAGCAAAAACTGAGGTTCCTGCAATGGGGGCAACGACCCTCACTTGTACTGGCCCCAAGGTCTTGAACCCTCTCCACTAATCTCCTTTAGGGTAAGCAATGTGAACAATTATTGACTGGACTTATTAGGATTCCTGAAATCAACACATTATTTAAGAGTATCCTTTAGCTATGAAAAATACTATCACTACTCAAGATCAATCACCCAGATGAGCTGACGAGGGCCTTTCTCAATGCATCCCTGGTCTACTGTACAACCATTTTCACAGGCCCTTTCCAATAAAGTAATATCAAAGTTACAAAGGTTACAGAATCAGGCAGCCAGAAGGTGCCTAACCCTCTTCCAGTATGACCACATCAGAGCTGCACCACTCTGCCCTTCATAATCCTTTTCAGTTAGCACAACATTTTTATTAATTTCAAATATTTAAAAATGTAACATTGTAAGGCATTGTGTGTCTTTTGTAAAGATACGAATGGGCGTATGTTGCACAGTACAGATATGAAACACTTTGACAGTTCTTTCATTTTCACATTTGACAGAACAAACTCGCTTGACATTTAGAAACCCAAACAAGCTTCATTTTGTGCAAACCTCTTAGAAAAGTGGGTCTCAGATGTTCATAGTGATGGGCTGCGGCCCTGAGATAAATAAAGCAGGAGCACCAACAGTATTTGGAATAAAACCCGTGAGTCACATTAAGTCTATGAAATTTACCCTGGGGCGCAATGTTTCTTCTAAAGTACGAGAGGGCGCTATTCCAACCGAATATGCACAAAATTATATTCGCACAGGCATCCCAGGTTGTTAGTGCTTTAGGTTCGGTTCTATAATACTGTAAGCATATTATTTATTTCATAACAACCTTTTGTTCATATATTTTTTAGTGGCTCCAATTTAGGGTCTCTGACAAGATTTAGTGGGTGCTTTCGCCTATCTCCAGTGCCAGGTGACGGTGGGCAGAGACATTTTCTCTTTATGGTGCATTACAAAATTCCCATTGAAATCGCATTAACATATTGTGTGTTTCTGAATATGAAAGCATGCGTGATATTCTTGACCGAGAACAAAACATGGCGTTTTATTGTCAACTATTGACACCAGCAGTAGTCTGCAGTTTTCTTACCACATCTGGGAGTACCTCCTGAACACAGTGATGGAAGCGCATCAGTGCCATACACACTGTGCACAGAAAGGTCTGGTGTAGTATCCACCCTGCCAGAATTGCTCATTTGATGGAGGAGTAGAGAAGCCATCGATGACAGTTGAACGTCCCTTTACCTTCCCAGCCCCATTTATTTATACTTAGGCATAGGATGACAAAGGGAAGCCCACAGGCCACATCAACAGAGGCTGGAGGCAAGGGGGCCTCGAATCGGCATTCCTTCCGCTGTATCCTCCGGAAATCGTTGTGATGAATGGAACACCAAACAGGACCACGCCTCATCCCTGTGTACATTGACATTTGATATTTCGCCAGCACACCCTCAACACTTTTAGATATGCTCAGATCATGCACACCAACACCGCACATATGCGCAAACACATTGCATTTCCTTAACGCATTACCTGGCAGTTTTCAATGAATGAGTGTGAGAAGCTGTTAGGTACCATCTGATCAATTACAGCAGGAAGCAAACAAGTTGGTTTGTGCTGATTAAATGCTGGACGAATTGTTGTCATTGCAGTAAATCTGTTCTTCTTGAATCACTAAGACTGATATACTATTATTAAGCTTCTTATTTGTAAAGGATAAAGAACAGTGTGTAAAAGTGCTTAGGAGTTGGCTAGGTAAAAAACTGAGGTCCTGATCTAGATCTTGGGGGACAGGTTACTCCGTCACAACGGTAACAGTTTATCCCGTCCACCAAAATATAACTCCCATTATATCCTATGGGATATACATTTTGGTGGATGGGATATCCATCAGCATTGTGACACAGTAACCCATTCGCTGAGACCTAAATCAGGCCCAGAGCTAGAAGAGTTGAAACTGTTTCCAGTGGAGTACAATTCAGAGCTATATGGCTGACAAAGTCTCATAACCTCATATGTGGGCTGCAGAAAAGTGACACTTGGGCCGATTCAAAGGCCATGATTTCGACTTGGTCTGAGTAATTGATGCAATTTGTCATACATGATAAGTAACAAAACCATGGGTTGCATTGTTTATACGTTGCAGTAAATAGCATCCTTTCTGGGGTTCTGAGGTATAAAATGGATGTTTGTGCTTACTGCACTAACATCTTCATGGTAGAGTTAAAAGATTGACGTTTTCCTTTATTACATTCTGGCAAGTTTGACCTGTTGAAATTTAATGAAGTATGAGGATGGATTACTTTACTTGGAAATATCAGGTTGTGGTAAATACCACTTAACAGATGTGTAGAAAAGTAAGACATCCACACAGTTGTAAGTGTCATGCTCCAAGTCAGTACTTTATTGAGAACACCCCAGGCAGAAGCAGCTGCTCTAGGATCCCAAAGCCAACTGACTCAAAGCAAGACACAAGCAAAGAACAATGACACATCAAGGATTCTCAGCATAATAACACATAGGCAAATAAGAAAGGAATAAACAAAACAAGCATTGGTAACTAACAACTGTGAAAATACCACAACATGTGCATGCTGCTGCTTGTTCAGAGGTGGAGAAACTCCAAGAAACAAGGAACCGGAGCCTTAAACTAAAATAGAACACTTCACCCATACGTTTACCACCTTGCATGGGTGCAGGATTTCCAATTTAAAGTATATACTAAGGTTTATAAGAGTACATATGGAAAACTGCCACAGCCGCTTGCTCTGTGCATGAACCCAGCCTTGCTCAGATAGAACAGAACTAGAAGGTAAAGGCGTATGATTAACTCAGAGACCAGCACATCTTGAATCCAAATGACCAGCACTGTTTTATACCTTAGACTTAAACGACCACATAATATACTGCTACACTATTCCAAACATTACCACTTTGCCATTAACACTGTTATTACACGCCCATTCCTTTGTGACAGCAAGCCTTAAAAAAGTACAAATAGGGTGAGGTACATATTGGATGGGAAGAACTGTTTGAAAACAAAAACTCATGCTACATGAATCAGTCTTTTGTGACAAATTCATCCTATTGTAAATCTCAAATAATTGATTTTCTGTTCAAAAGATTCTTTTACAATAGCTTTGAGATACCTGTGGTCATGGCATTTCTGAAATCTGTGAATTCAATTCTTATAAGTAAATATACGGGCTTAGGTTTGCTTGTTTGAAAATCAGGCAATAGGTGAAAATGCACCATGCTTTATTCCTACTTGAACAAATCCATACCCCTAAACCCCACTTGGATTGTTCTCTTTACTTCTCCACACTGGTGAGGGGATTATTTCTGCCTACGACTGGAGTACATATTCCACTACTTACAGGGAGATAATGGAGTAGGAAACGTGGATGAATACCCTGGATCAAAAGGCTAGTTTGTGGTTGTGAATAAACTTTCCATGGCATTCCCACATATGAACGTCTGCTACGTGCTACTGGGACGTGATTTACTCCCACAAAAATCCTTGCATGAATACATCTTTTTGACAAGTCTAAAACACCAGCTTTAAATTGCAAACGTGTTTTTACACTTTTAAAAATTATATTTGTAAGCTGACAATTAAAAGTAGCTGTGCGAATAGGGGAAATGTATGTTATGCTATGTTAACCAACAGATCAAGCTATTAATGTAAAATAGGTAGAAATTTTCTCTCATCTAGAAGTGTGCCATTATGTCACATGAGACTTGGTGGGAAAGCTTGCACTGTCTCGATTTGTGCTGAATCAGTTCTGATTCATTAAAAATAAAAATGACTGAGGGGTGGAAGTGAAGTGACTGAGCCTACCCCACTTTGCAACTTGGAGTTGCTGTGGGTGGGGTTCCACTTTAATGATTTTTAACTCATGTGTTCCGATCAGTTGTTTGGTTGGCTCAAGCATTTTTATCCATCAATTTTTTAGGCTCTGTACATTATTGATGCCATGTGCCAATTCCTGCAGGGAAGAGAACAAGACCACACAGACTACGCTAATACGAACGTGAAAGTCCACATTTGTGACATTTGCTAATACAGGGGTGGTGCAAGAATGGTGGTCTGCTGTCCCCTAAAAGATCACCTTTCCTGCATTAGGACACTCCTGAAACACTATCTCTTTAAACAAGTATATCGCTAAGTCTGATTCTCTGTTTCCTCTTTTTTCTTAGCTCTATGAAATCGTTTAGATTTACGTTTGCTTTATAAATGCTGGTTCACATAACATAACGTATGCTGTGGAGGTTGCAAAATAGGACCTGCCTAATTAATATTCATTAGGAAGGATATTTTGCAACCCCCTAAAAATGGGCAATTCGTGATGCAAACTTTTAGGACACAGGTCTGAACATAAATTATATTCCTGTTTGTAATTTGTACACTCCTGGTTTGGAAACTGGCATGAAACATCAAGAAAATCAGACACAAAAAGGTGATGGGTGGAATGCTTCTGATAATTCTAACCACCAGCAATTGCTTGGGGTAGCATTCCAAACCACTCTTGTTTGGCTAATCATACCACATTAGATTGGATCCAGCCATATGCAAATTACTCTTGAACTGCCAGTCCAGGCTCTGTCTCAGCGCCCTTCTGAAAAAACCCACAGCGGACCCCAACGAACTCAAAAATTACCGCCCTATCTCGCTCCTTCCATTCCCGGCCAAAGTCATCGAGAAAGCTGTCAACAACCAGCTCGCCGCCTTCCTAGAAGCCAACAACTCCCTCGACTCCTCACAGTCCGGCTTCCGAGCCAAACACAGCACTGAAACCGCCCTCATCGCAGCAACAGACGACATTCGAACTTTACTGGACAATGGAGACACAGTCGCCCTAATCCTCCTCGACCTCTCCGCAGCCTTCGACACAGTCTGCCATAGCACCCTTCTACAGCGCCTCAGAAACATCGGAATCCAAGGAAAAGCACTGGAATGGATCACCTCGTTCCTCACCGGAAGAACCCAGAGAGTCCGCCTTCCACCATTCAAGTCAGTGGCCACTGAAGTCATCTGCGGTGTACCACAAGGATCCTCACTCAGCCCCACGCTTTTCAACGTATACATGAGCCCCCTCGCGGCCATCGCCCGCCAACACAACCTCAACATCATCTCCTATGCGGATGACACTCAACTGATCCTATCACTCACCAATGACCCGAGCACCGCCAAAACGAACCTACACGAAGGAATGAAAGAAGTAGCCGAATGGATGAAACACAGCCGTCTGAAACTGAACTCAGATAAAACAGAAGTCCTCATCTTAGGTACCTCCCCTCCGCATGGGACGACTCTTGGTGGCCAGAAGCCCTTGGAAAAGCACCCATCCCGACAGACCATGCACGGAACCTGGGCGTCATCCTGGATTCCTTACTTTCAATGAATAGACAAGTCAACGCCGTCTCCTCATCCTGCTTCAACATTCTTCGCATGCTCAAAAAAACATTTTGTTGGATCCCCACCGAAACTAGGAAAACGGTCACCCACGCTCTGGTCACAAGCCGACTGGACTATGGAAACACCCTCTACTCCGGGACTACCGCTAAACTCCAGAAAAAACTCCAACGAATCCAAAACGCCTCAGCCAGGCTCATATTAGACATCCCGCGTAAAGAACATATCTCTGGTCACCTGAAAAACCTCCACTGGCTTCCCGTCAATAAGAGGATCACTTTCCGGCTCCTTACCCACGCACACAAAGCACTCTACGAAATCGGACCTGAATGCCTCAACACACGACTGTCCTTCTACGCCCCCTCCCGCCAGCTTCGATCTTCCAACCAAGCCCTTGCCACTGTACCTCGCATCAACAAGACCACCATGGGAGGTAGATCCTTCTCCTACCTGGCAGCTAAAACCTGGAACTCACTTCCCACCTACCTTCGCCTTACCCAGAACCACCTAGCATTCAGAAAGCAACTTAAAACGTGGATATTTGACAAGTGATTCCCCTCCCCTCCTTTAGCGCCTTGAGACCCTCTGGGTATGTAGTGCGCTATATAAATTCTCTGACTTGACTTGACTTGTCTGAACCAGAACAAAAGTACATAAAAGGTGATTGACGGGATGCTTGATTTTATCTCAGCCACTGATAATTACTTGGGTCGCATTCCAATCTTTTGTTACTTTGCACACCTTGCCACCTCAGTTCGGGCCCAGCTATATGAAAAGATAGGTCCTCCCTGACCTGAAACACAAGCAACCCTGGATCTGGCCTGTCAGTTCAACTGGACCGTTCCCACAGGAGCAGCTTTAAGAACAGTGGAGGCTCGCATAGGGCGTGCTGCGGGGCAGTGGGGTGAGGCGGGGGGAGGGGCAGGGTGGGGGGTAGTAAACTTGGACATACAACGGAACGGAGGAAAGTCATTATTACGTTCCTCCGTTCTGTCGTATGTCCGAGTTTACTACCCCCCCCTGCCCCTTCCCCGCCCTGTCCCACCACCCCGAAGAACACCCTATGCGAGCCGCCACTGTTCTAGACTGATTTGCCTATGACTGGGTCTAAATTGAGTTGGCATGGTGTGCCAAAAACGATAGACAGGGATGCGGCCCTGGCTAGTTACCAGTGCATCCATCCCTTTTTTGAACACTTTACAAATAATGTTTATGATCACCCCAAATTCAGCAAATCCTTCTAGTATCATTCTCAGTAATATATATATTTTTTTCATTTACCCCAGTAAAGCATTTTTATTTAGGTGTTTACTTTGTTCTTCAATACTGTACTATACATAATGTTATATTCCACACGGCTCACTGAGATTGCATACCCCCTCCTAAGCAAAAAAGCGTGTTTGATGATTTCAGTGTGCCAGTAAGGCACATTCAGAGAGATTGAGATGTCCTCACCCTCGCTGTATTCAAGGGTCTTCTAGTTAGCCCCTTCATCACTCTTTGTTTATGAAAGAATAAAGATTTTTTTAATGGACCTTTTGTGTCTCTACTCTATCAACTGATGCAGCGCTCTCACTTCTTTCCACATCCAGGTTCCTCTGACTCATGCATATATTCATGCCTAACTGAACTAAAAGGTGTTTGAGAGGAACCAATGCAGTGTTCCCAAATCCCCAGAAAGATTACTTTACTTGAGGCATTTCCTGCTATTTTTTTTTTTTTAGTTCAAAAAGCTTTATTAAGCAGATAAAACCAAGTAAAACATCATTACAAAATCACAATCAATAAGAGGAAATGGCATTATATAATAAGAAAGTGAAATATAAAAGGAGCAAAAACCCCCAAGGGGGAATATAAGCAATATACTAAGGGAAAAAGCATTTTTTAAGATATTTTGGAGAATGAAAAGGAAAGAGAAGAGGGAAGAAGAAAGAAAAAGGAAAAAGGAGTGAAAGAAAGACAAGAGAGGGGAAAGAGAGTAGGAGGATAGAAAGAAGGGAGAAAAAGGAGAAAAAAGAAGAAAAGGCATATTAGGGTGAGCGTCTGGAAAGAAAATCAGTTAAGGGTAAGCATAATAAATCTCTTTTGATTAAAAGGGAGGTATTTGTGGCATATGCACGATCAAGTCTATGATGATGACATAATAAACTCCACCATGCAGTAGAAGAGATCTTTGAAGTATATTTCCAGTTAAATCTGATAATTTGCAAAGAAATAGCTATAAACAAATCTATAAAGTTACGAACATTGCTTGAAACACTACAAATAGGAGAAGAACCATCTAGAAAAATATGAACAATATCAAAAGTATGATTTGAGTTAAGAATCTCATTCAGCTTGCACCAAATATGTTGCCAAAGAGAAGCAACAAAGGGGCATTGAAAAAACATATGAAACAAGGTGCCATCAGGGTGAGAGCAAGACCAGCAGTGAGTAGATTCTAGGACTTTGAACTTAAAAAGGTCATGTGGGGTAAAAAAGAGTCTATTATAAAAGTAAAAAAGGGTCTGAGTGGTGCTAGCTGAACGAGAAACTGTGTGGATTTTAGACCAGATAGACTCCCAAATAGGAAAAGAGAAATCTTGTGCGAGATCCTTTTCCCATGCAAGTTCAGGTTTGGATTTGGGGCGATCAGGAATAGGTCGGGAGAGGATCTTATAAATGGCAGACGCTTTAAGTGGGGAAGTGAAAACTAAAGGAGTGGAGTCAATTGGGACAACATCAGATAAGGTGGTATGAAATGAGGAGAGTGTAGTTAAAGCTATGGTAAGGTCAGAAATTTGAGAAGAGTGAGTGTTAGAAATATGAGATGTGGAGCACAGAGTGGGTAAGTCCAGTACAGTATCATTGACACAGAGATCGTCCAGATAAAGAATGCCTTTGTCAATCCATTCCTTCCAGAAGAGGGCCTTATTATTAATCTTTAGGGAGGAATTATACCATGACGGGGTAAGGGAGTGTAAGTGCGCCTGAGAAAAAGTAGAGCGAAACAATGAAAGAGAGAGTGCCCTAGAGAGTATGAAGATGGGGGAAAGAAAACGTTTAGGGGGTTGAGACAAATGAATAGCAGCAGAGAAGGGAAAAGGCGATAATTGGGCTTGCTCTAAAGCACTCCAAGCAGTAGAAGAAAGGGGAGGAAGATCTGAGAGAAAAGGCCAAATTTGTTTTAAAGTGAAAGAAGAATGAAAGCGAACAATGTTGGGGAAGTTTACACCACCTAGATGCTTTGGCAGTTGAAGACGGGAGAGGGATAACCTGGGCTTGCGATTATTCCAAAGAAAACGATTGAGAACACGATTAATCTGAGTGAAAAAAGAAGCCGGAAGAGAAATAGGTAACATAGAAAGATAAAAATTATTTATAGGAAGAAGCATCATTTTGACAGTTGTCAAACGGCCCCACCACGATAGAAATAAGGGGGACCATCTTTCTATTACGGTATCAAGCTTGGAGAGAATATCTTTAAGATTGATCCTAACAGAATCCTTAATGGATGAGGAATATAAGATACCTAAGCATTTGATACTAGTAGAGCTCTATGCAAATATGTTTTTTTTTTAAATCGTATTTATTGGTGTTTTCACAAGCTTATCCATAATACAATCTGCCAGCTTTATCATATAACAACAGTACAGTGACATTTACACATTTGACGCTTGGTGGGCAACCAGGCTACTCTGGATGTCGGTGTCATTCAAATGAAGAAAACCATATCTGATCTCCTATACATGTCTACTTATATTGTCCATTCTGTAATCAGCAATTAAAAGAAAAACAACAACTGGTGTTTCTGTTCATTTTACCGCTATGCTGTCACACCAGACAATTCACATTAAACACAAACCACGTGATCTCAACAAAACCAATTGTTCCATGTGCTTTGGGGTTTATAGGAGCTAGGGTGGCTGCTTACGTATGTACTCTACAGAGGGCAGCGGAGGTATTCCCTGCTATTTACATTGGAAACAAGAAAATAAATGTGCTTTCACTTTTGATGAAGGCATCAACATTGCAGTCAAGAAGCATTTATGGGACAGCATTTCATCTATCACCTTGTTGTTGTTGGAGTTGCTGCTCTAAGTGCTACATGTATGCCACTGGAATTAAACTATACATGGCGGATGAGCACTTATCAGGACAAAACGGATCCTAGGTTGCTTGTTTTCTGGTTAAGGGGAAACCTGGCTTGGCAGTTTGGGCTGGGCTGTTCCCATTAAAGCAGGGTCAAGACTAATTTGAATATCGCAGAGTTGAAACTGAGGTGGAAGGGGAGGTGAAAAGCGGTGTATTTTGATGCAGCGGAGCGATTGCCAGTTGCTGAGATTAAGTCATGCATTTCGTCTATTACCTTACAGCTTTTGGTGTTGCTACCCTAAGTGTGACTGCTATGTCCAGACATGGGGCCCATGCTCACTGTGCCAGTGGAATCAAGACACTACTCAAAGCCCTCTTCCTAGAACGCTCTCGTCCATAACGAGAATTCCGCTTTTGACTGGGGTTAGGACAGCTATCTTCCCCTCTCGAAACCCCACAGCCAGATGAGGGGCTCGCGAACTCTGTTCCACATTGCTCTTAAGTTGATGATCTGCAGACTATTATTTTTCTTTCTGTTCTCGTGTTCTTGTTTGCCACCCAAAATTTTCTTGTTCATAACTGTACATACTGTGAAGCGCTCTTATACCCTCGGGTCCAGCTGGCGCTATACAAAACTTCAATAAATAAATAAATAAATACCTGCCTGATGAACCCTTATCAGGGTAAAAACTGTCCTAGGTGGCCATCTCCAGGAGTTAGATTCAGCAAAGCAGAAACTCAACAATTTTATAAGGGAGAAGAACAAAATATAAATCAGAAATTTTACGAAGAGAGGAAGCATGCTGGCAATTTGCTAGCAGGCTTCGTTAAGGCCAAATCATGGTGAACTTTGAAAAATTGATTATGGACCCAGTCCATTATCAAAACAACTTGCATCAAAGCCTCACTGCATGCCAAGGTTTTTTTAGATTACTATAGAGCATTTTATAAGGCAGCTGTGTCTACGGACCACAATCAGGTTTTTGTTTTTCTACAATCACTAAGTCTTCCACCCAAAGCTCAGTTCCTATGGCACCAATTTCAGTGGAGGAAATCAAGTTATGTTTAGGCAGCTGTGAGAATGTGAAAGCCGTGGGCAGCGACGGACTCCCTATAAAAGTGTACAAGATAATTTCCCCTGAGCCACAGGGTGTTCTGATTAAACTCTTCTAGAAAGATGGAGAAGTTAACGCCCTAGTGAAGAAACCAACAGCAGACCCCAGCACCATCAGCAGCTACAAACCTATGTTGCTCATGTCTTTTCCAGCTAAAATGATTGAGAAAGCCATCATTACCCAACTTGCAGACCACCTAGAACTCCATTAACTCCTAGACAGCTCTCAGTCAGGCTTTCACACAAACCACAGCGCAGAGACAGCACTCATTGTGGCCACTGGTGCGATCGGAAGCATCCTCAAGCTGAGGAGAAATAGCCACACTCATCCTTCTTGACCTCTCCGCAGGTTTCAAAATGGTCTCCCACAAGTCACTCATCATAAAGCTTCAGCACTTGGGTATCCGTAGACTGGCCCTAAAGTGCATATCCTCCTTCTTCACGGACAAAACTCAATGAATTAAACTTTCCCCTATAACCTTACCCAAGACAATCTTGTGGAGTCGCTCAAGGATTGTCGCTCTGCCCAACATTCTTCAACATCTCCAAGAAGCACATGGTGGACATTAACAGAGCCCATGGCATCAGCATAGTATCCTAAGCCGATGACACACAGCTTTTCGTCTCCCCTACTGACTCAACTAACACTAACAAAGAAAATGTTGCCAACTACATGAGCACCGTCTATGCTTGAATAAAAAACAACTGCCTCCAGCTCAACACAGACAAAAACCAAAGTCCTAATCTTTGGCAAAAATGAGTCTCTCTGGGACACCTCCTGGTGGCCCTCCAAAGTTGGTGCTCCAACCATCCCTATGGAGCATGAAAAGAATCTTGGTATCATCCTGGACAGCAACCTCTCCATGAGACAATTTTTCCAACTGCATGAGCACCGTCTCTGCTTGAATAAAAAACAACTGCCTCCAGCTCAACACAGACAAAACCAAAGTCCTAATCTTCAGCAGAAATTACTCCCTCCGGGACACCTCCTGGTGGCCCTTTAAAGTTGGCGCTCCAACCATCCCTATGGAGCATGAAAAGAATCTGGTATCATCCTGGACACCAACCTCTCCATGAGCAGACAGAACAATGCTGTCTCATCATGCTTCCATATCCAGCGAATTCTATGCGAGAATTTCAAGTGGATCCAACTAAACACCAGACGAATGGTCACCCAGGTTCTTATCACAAGCAGACTGATTCCAGAAATGCCGTTTACGTCAGAATTCCAGCCCATGGCCTACACTGAATCCAAACCACCCAGATCTCTGCTGCCAGACTCATCCTCCATCCCTCAAAATAACCACATTTCTCCACACCTCAACAGTCTCCATTGGCTCCCAGTACAGGAAAGATGTAAGTTCAAGCTACTCACCCATGCCTACAAAGCTCTCCACAACATTGGTCCAGCTTACCTTAACCACGGCCCCAACTTCTACCAACCCACCAGACAGCTTCATTCCATGTCCCAGGCAACAGGACACCTCCCTGGCATCAAGAAAAGCAGAAGCGGAGGATGCTCCTTCTCATACCTTGCAGTCAAACCTGGAACAAACTTCTAAAACAACTTAGAGCCTCCCCCTCCCTCATGGACTCCCGAAGGAACCTCAAGACATGACTCTTCCAGACAAAACAGGCAAAATCTCCTCCTCCCTCTGGTCTGCATCACTCAAGGCCTGGATACCCTCACTGGTGATTATCCACACTCCACAAATTCACATAACATACTACACTAGTGGACCTGAAGCACTGTTTGTGCCACCCACTTAGGCAGCCCTTTAAACATGTTTCAGACCCTGCCTTTGCCAAGCCTGTGTGTGCAGTTTTAAACTGGCATTCCGACCTGGCAAAATAAACCTTTTGCCGGAATCAAACCATCTTTTGTAATACCTATAATACACCCCTAGGTTAGGCCCTGTACAACCCAGAAGCTGGGTGCAATGTATTTAAAATGTAGGACTAGTACTTTTAAGTTTTACATGTAATGGTAGTGAAAAATGCTTAAATTCACTTTTCACTACTGAAAGGCTTATCTCTACCATAGGATACAATTGGATTTGCTTTATTACATTTTATAAGCGTAATTTCCAAATGGGAAGAGATAATTGTTTCATGTTTGGTGTCTCTAAAATCCAAATTTAAAATCCCAATTCATGGTAAAGTTGAATTTTAAATTACAATTCTGAAAACGCCACTTTTATAAAGTTCACATGTTCTTGCCTTAGCCATTTCGTTCCTGTAACCTAACTCTGGTCACATGACTGGGTGCAATTGGCAGTTGGGCTTTGTGTATTACTCTTAAACGGTCACATACAATGCGAGCTTAGGCAAGACTGTATGGACCTTCACTGGCAGGATGGGAAGGAGGAGCTGGGCCCAGCCTCACTTACACCTGATTAGGCTGTTTCCTGTCTCAAAACGAAGGACTGGATTCACTCTGTAGTTAGTCTGGAGCCTGGGTAGGGAAGGCAGGGCATCTGTGCATTTCAAAGACATTGCCTAGAAACTTCTCCCAACTTCCAGAACCAGGGCACCAGGTTATAAATACTAGACCTCAGATACCAACACTTCAGTACACTTCTGGACCTTTGGATACTCTGTCAGGAAGAAGGACTGCTGTGCTGCCGAAGAACTGCCACTCTGCTGCCCTATTGCCTAGGTGAGTAGGACTAGACCTGCATCTTTGAATGCACACCCCAGCATGGCTTCACAGGCTAAATGGCTGGTCTCCTGATCTGAAGATTCTGGGACATAAAAGGCTTCCAAAAACCTTGACACTGCACCTGGACTCTGCCATCTTTGTATCTACCCTACCAAGTGGTGCCACCCCAGTCCTAGGCACTTGGAAGTGGGCCTAAGGTGCTCTGCCAGCATGTGTATCTTCTGCTGTGAGACAGAAACCTAAGAAGAACCAACGCATCACTGCGTGGATTTGCCCACTTGCAAAAACTCACATCCCTGTTACAACCTGCATCACCTTAGGAGATGCCACTGCACAATGCATGCCTGGTGCAGGCCCTCTCATTCTTGCCTATGGCAACCTTGATGACAACGCCGGAATCTGCATTGCAGCCTCGCAGCTCCCCAGAACCAACACTTCACCCCGACAGCGCGGCGCATCCCTGACTGTGGAATTTGCATTGCACTTCCAGTCAAGTCGCAATAGTCAACATCGACACAGAGAGACATCAAACTGCAGCCTGGCTGCATGTCGGAATCTACGCATCTCCTCGGTTGCATCACGCATCTTTGACATGGATTCACCCAAAGCTTAACAAACTAGGATTGAGTGTACTTTTGTTCAGCAGCCTAACTGGGTCCCTGTTGCAGCCCGGCACTACATCACTGTGGGCCTGAACTTGTGACTTTGCGACAAGATAGCCACATTTGGTGCTTTAAGCCTTTTTAGGTCTATTTTCTCTAAAAACATTCAATATCGCCAGTTCTACTTATTGGATTTTTGTTGTTTTGTTCTTGTTTTCTTTATTAAATATCACTCTATTTTTCTAACAGTGTTATGTGTTCCATTTGTGGTGTGTTTTCACTATGTTACTGCTTGAAGTGTTCCACAGATACTTTATACATTGCTTCCATGTTAAGTTGACTACTCTTTGTCAAGCTAACAGGGGGTTGAGCATAGGTTAATTTGGGGTTTGCTTGTGCCTTACCTTAACAAGGATTGTGGATGCTGCTTGACTAGGGCTCACAGCCCAGTCAACCAACAGCCCAATTTCCTACAAGAGTCGTGTCAGTAGCTGGTTCGCTGATCCACCCTGATCAGAATGGGTTTTTACTGAATAAATCAATGTTGGCTCAGTAATTGATAGCGGCTATTGACTTCTTTACTCTGAGTAAGACCCATGCTGCTAACTTAATATTTGGCACAGAAATAAATCTTTTATTTGGTTACCTGGGAGGCCATTATATGTATTTTAGGGCTTTTTCATTTAAAGTCTTTGATTTGGTTACTTGGGAGGCTATTATAAGTATTTTGGGGCTTTTTCATTTCCCCTTTGGTACAGGTGGGCACAATTGGGATTACTAGGGAAAGCAGGAATGGGTGCCCCTTATTCCCGTTTTGTTCACTCTCTTCATCGAACCCCTGGCTATTGCTATCCACTGGGATGATAACATCTATCCCCCTCTCCCTGGTATCTCTAAAGTGGCACTCCAAGCAGATGATTTAGTGGTTTATCTGAAAGCAGAAAACAATAATATCCAGAATTCGCTTGACAAGCTTACAGAGTTTAACTCAATTGTCGGGTATAAAATAAATAATGCAAAGACATAAATTATTTTATTTAACACCTACATTAGACTTAGGTTATATGTGCAACCCCTTACATCCATTCGTTATCTAGGTATACATGTCACATCTAATTGCGTGGATTTGTTTAAACCTAATTAAGGGGCCGATTAGGATGGCGGTGAATCCGCATCCTCCGGGCCGGCGGAAGCCACCGCCAGCCTGGGGGATGCAGATTCACCGCCGTGGACATTGGAAATACCCACCGCGAGATTAGGATGGCGGTGGGATCAGCGGCAGATGGCAATTCCGTCCGCCGCTGATCCGCGGTGTATGCACGCAAATATGGTGGCGGTGCAAGACACCGCCAGCCATATTAGAATGCAGGCGGAAACATGCTTTTCCACGGCGGCTTTTCCGCCGTGGAAAAGCATGTGGTCTTTTGTGTTTGGGGGCCCGTTGCGTGCCCCCAGGGTGTTGGGAGGTGCACATGGGGGGTACCTATGGTACCTTCCTACTTTGGCATGCACAAGGTGGTAGGCACCACGCGGTGCCTGCCAAGTTTTGCATGCCAAATTTAAACATGCATAATTTACATTGCGGCGGGTGCTGCTCAAAGCAGCACCCGCCGCAATGTAAAATATACGGGATGTGACCGCCAGGGTGACGGTCACATCCTAATTGCTACCGAGGGACCGCCGCTGCCCCTGCACTCGGTCCCTCCACCTCGGGGTGGCGGACGGACGCAAGTCCGTCCGCCATCCTAATCAACCACTATGTGTCCACGCTAATCAAAGTTTTATAATCTTCTTCTTAAATGGTCTTTGCTCCCTATTTGAATCATCGGTAGAGCAGCTTTAATTAAAATGTCAATTTTGCCTCGCTTCATCTTTATATTATCAAACATCCAGATTAAAATGTCACAGAGATTCTTCTCAGAATTCGACACAGTTCTATGTAGGTTTATCTGTAATAAGCTCAGCCTAGGCTGAATCCTTCAAATCTTCAATAGGATAAAGAACATGGTGGCCTTGCGGTGCCCAACCTGCCATCATATTATCTGGCAGCTTTTAGACACCCTTTCTAGTCTTAATGATACGCTGTCTGCCCCAACTTTTGATAATTACTTAGTCAATTCCTGTTGCTTTCCCAGTATTCATGAGAA
This sequence comes from Lissotriton vulgaris, assembly GCF_964263255.1. NCBI lineage: Eukaryota > Metazoa > Chordata > Amphibia > Caudata > Salamandridae > Lissotriton > Lissotriton vulgaris. The sequence goes on from NC_141689.1 coordinate 913,684,965, forward strand.
TTTTTTATTTACCGAAAAATACTAGTTATAAGGTGATTCAGTACTTATAATGGTGTATGAAAAAGCGTTAGAGAGAATTACAAAGTCCAGATTGTCATGAATTGCTCCCACTGAAAGATTGTACTGGCTTTGGTTGAGTCCTTTCTGTTGATGAATTTTCCCTCTGGGAAAGCTTCAGATTTTGTGAGGTTATTCATTTTAAATATAACAATACATGGATGTTGTGGGACCAATTGTGCCTGGCAGATGCCATGTTAGGAAGAAACTATGTTTTAGTTTTTTGAAAATCTAAAATCCGTTAAAAATGTATTCAGCATTCCCTTATTTTTAGAATATTGTTTAAATATATTTTGCAAGGTATTGACAGCTGGTACAGACAGATTCAACAGGGAGGTCATGTTGGTCTGATTGCCAAACATATTCAGAAAATTAATAAAAAACTGGGTTCTGATTGATGTCTAAGGAGTGGGAGGAATAGTGCCAATTCAGCTATAAATCATTCAGGGGTATCAATTTCAGATGCATGGAGCTTCTCCCACTGCCTTCTTTATTATACCCCCAGGCGCTTGAGCAGCTTCTTCCCTTCAGTTCGCAATTGTTGTTTTGGATGCCATCTGGAGGGAGAAGGAGACTGGCATCATGTTGTCACATTATGCCCTGCTCTTCATGAGTTCTGGAAACAGTTGGTGGTCTTTTGGACTTCATTATTAAATAAGCCTATTTTGTTGGAACCATTTACTATTTTGTTTGATATAATTAGTTATGATTCTGTGTGGCGTTATTTTTTATTATTTGATCATAAACTGATTTTTATTGTAATGTTTGTTGCCTGCTCTGATTGCACAACAAAGGAATGCAATTGGTGCACCTTTTAAAAAAAATGTTAATAGTTCTTTTTATTGAAATACAGGACTTGACAATCAGCCGGAATGCATATATTAGCAGTGATGATAAGATGATAATACAAGGCAGGCAAGTGATACATCAGCACTTAATCAAGCAGTATAGTAATCACAGGTCCCCAGTTCTCAGCCCTAATATTCCCAGTTCATTTCTTGACTGCGGGGGCTCACATATCACTCCCCTATAATTGTTCCATCTCTCCCAGATCTGAGTCCACTTGGTGGGGCACTCCCTGGCTTCATATATGGTCTTTTCAGTAACCAAGCACCAATTCATATCTTTACCCCAATCAGCTGTACGCAGTGGGTTGTTTACTTTCCACTTGTGCACTATATTTCGCTTAGCTACCATCAGACCAAGAGTCACCCACAGCTGCTCCTTAGCACTCAGGTCAGTCTTACCCCAGACATTTAACATACAGAGCTTGATACTGCAATCTATCTTTTGTCCCACCACTTCCTCAATGCGGCCTGAAATCACCGACCAATAATGTTGGATAGTCATACACTCCCAGAGCATGTGAATAAAAGTACCCTCCTGTCCACAATTTCTAGGGCACCGTCCCTCGGTGATGCAAGTTTTTTGATTCACTGGCACAATAAAATGAAGAGAGGCAAATTTTTGGAATATGTCTATGCAAAAAAATTTATCAATTGAAAAGGTATAACTGTATGTGGTGCAATTGTGATTCCGCATGAGCAAGTTCTTCTTTATGGCAGTATGTTTTTGTTAAGTATGATAAGAGGTTTTTTTTGTTGCTGTCTTACTGATATAACATGTTTTTTTAATGCAAGATGCCACTGCATATGTATTTGGATTTGTATAGTCATGTATAACTTTATATTCTATTCTTATCTGATCTTTTTTACTGCCATTCATTTTTTTTTTCATTTTCAATGTTTTTTAATGCTTTGCGGTCACAGTGAATTTTGATCAATGTTAAAATGCCTTTTTGACTTTATATGCTGCATTTATACATGGTTATTATGGATTTGGTGAAATTATGGTAGTTTTAACATGGGGGTTATTTGTCTTTTAATGTGGTGATCCTTGACAACCCCCTAGATCTGTTTTATGTAATATGATACACCCCAGTGATGTGCTACCTGGGATAGGTGGGTAGTACTGTGATTTTGGGGGGTCATGACCGTTTAGGGTTGGAATGTGATTTTGGAATGTTAGTCAAGGTCTTTTAACCTGCCTTATGTATATATAAGTAAATTAATGTGTATTATTTATTAGTTTCTCTGTGATAAATTAACTTTTTCTTTTCCAAGTAAACAGCACTGATTGGACAATCATTTCTTGAGTGTTGTTATTGCGTGCCAGCAAATGGTGATTACTAGCCCACACCACCTCCCTTGATGAGTAGGCTTTGGGCTGTTTTGGTTTGCTACCCTGAGAAAGACAAGTGCTTCAATGGGGTGCTGCATTCCCCATAAGGGGAAATTGTGGACCTTTTACTTGTGCAGGCCTCACACCCTGTACAACTAATGACCAACAGTCACCTCTCATTCTTTATTTCAAATGCCCCTCTCATTCCCTTCCATCCCGCTTCATGTCTCTCTGAGACAATAACCTACTTTCACATGCATGTTTGCCTTAATCTGTAATATTGTATTTCTGAAAACTGCCCACAACTCATTTGCAAGATCACAACTTCTACTCCTTCCTCTGCAAGCAATACCTTATCTCATGTAGCTCATCGGTCAATTTCAGCCACCATGTGCATGAGCTCACATATCTTTTCAAAGCTGCAATGCGATAATCCCACCATAAAAAAATATGTTGTTTGGGCTTTCCTTGCCAGGCAGAAATGCAGCTATTGAGAGATGTTTTTATCAACTGAAATTCACCTGAACTGACACACATAATCGGTGTAATGTTGATTTTGTTAAAGCAGAATTACAGATCCAGGTCAACATAAAACACTCCTGTGCATATTTTTACTTGTTTTCTTTTGCCAACAAAGAAACTTCTGATATAAAGTATAATTTTAAACGCACAAACTGTTACCCCTTTTTCCGTTCTGCTCCTCTCTTTCCACACTTAAGGCGTGGACGTGTGGTGTGATATGACAAATGTCTTACCTGTTTTTATACAGCAATTATTTTGAAAGAAATTATATATAATTATGTATAAATGTAGAATATTTGCAGTTTATTCGCACACAGTATACACTTTTCCTATATTTGATGCAGTCTAAATCTCGATATGTTCTAATTTAGAATTTAGAATACAACACAAGCCCCTTCATGAAAAACTAGAAAGAAGATATTTCCACAGCTGGGATTGTGAAAATGGAAGGAAGCAGACACTTTTTAATGCGCGCATGCACACATTCAGAAAATAAAATGGCTCCAAGCCTTGCATAGGAGAGATGTTCCAGGAATGTGAAGCTCTGAAACTGAGCCATCGGGCTGCATGGGCCATTAAGTTGCCTCAGCTTAATTCCTGGCATCAGTTTTACTGGGTGGGCGGGCCCATGAAGTCAACGCCGAGAATGATGAACAGAGACCATTCACCACACAATGAGCGTCCCCCACTCAAAGCTAGGTTTCAGTTACCTTCGTCTCTGCTATGATACTGAAGCCAGTCGAGTAAACATCTCTGCTGGTTATCTTCATTCACCTTAATTCGCAGAGAATTAAAAGAGATTTTCTTTGCACTTTTGTTATCAAATTGAATTATGATATACTGCAAAGCTGGACTCTTAAGGGAATACTACTGAGCCATTGCTTTACTAAAAAGGTTGTGTTTAAAAGAAGGAACTGAGAGCTTCAGGTCAGTTTCAGGACATTACCCTTAAGTAACCAGCAGACTGATGCATGCCTCCATATGAGAACTTAATCAGTTCTACTCAGCAAAGGGCTTTATGACTGACAGGCACTCTTGAGAACACCCAGTCTCCAATGAGCGAAGAGAATGGATTTCCCAGCCCGTTCTACGGTAGCGGACACATGGGATGACCCCATATCTGTGACACAACTTTAGGAAGGATCCCTTAACTCTCATGAGCAGGCTTGAGGCCCATCTGCATGTAAACTATATGCAGGGCTAGCACTGCCATGGGAATTATCAGCTTCTAGCACCCTCAGCCACAATCCCCATGGACTCTAATATAAAGTAACCATTTGCATGTGTTAGTTTAACTTGAAAAAACAAACTGATGGGTGTATGAGTGCAAGATATTCACCAAAGGTCTCCTTGCACTCGCAAATCAAGTAATTTTATACTACAATGCTGTCATATTATGTGTTAATGGGGGAGTGCCTTGAGCGCCGAGGCATCATGGCGGACATTTACTGATCTCCGCAAGTCAGCGGAACTCTTCCTTACTTTGGAGCCGCTGTACTGCCTTATTTTCGTCGGAAGTGCTGGGCATTCATTCCTAAATATGCAGTGAACAATCAGACAACGTTTGGAGTATTTTGTGTCCTTCTGCTGTGGAATGTGAGCTCAGGTGTCTTCTCCCTCAGCTGAATCGCTGGTGGCCGCCATTTTGAATCGCGGCACCCGCGAATTTGTTTCCTTGCTCCTCGCTCCTGGTAATATTATTTATTTTTCCCACTTTATGCCAAATGCTGCCGTCCTCAAATATCCAAACGCTTTGGCAACACCTATATGATCTTTTTATGTGGGCAGGCGATTTTTTTATGTGGAAAGATCTAACTACAACATGGATGGCTGCCATTTTAGGTCACTGGTCCTGAGTATTCACTTGGAAAAGCTCCTGTCTCCTCAATGATGTCTTTTTTGGTCATTTTTGACATTGACTGTGCCTTTATGGAACTTTCTGGGCAATTTACTCCTCAGTGGCACTAATTGTTTGGACCTGAACTTACTGTGGGGATGGCTGTTGTTGCTGTACAGAGTGCTATTATAGCCATATTGGTATTGTGCATCTATTTGGGTATGCACTGACCCTATCTTCTCTGTTTCCAGCCTACCCATAATAGTTTGGCATTTTTTCCCACTTCTTTAATATACCATCACATTTATCTACTGATGTAATGCCTATACTGTTACAGAATTGTGCTGTTTTATGGTATTACGCTCCTATCAACTAAGCCATCGTCTGTGTTTTCTCTGAAAAGCTGTTTTTGTGTATTTGGCATTTCCTCTTCCTTGCTAACCAGCTTATCAATCCATTACTATTTGACGTTGAGTTGGATACTCGGCTTTAATGGCCAACGACTCTCATTCTGCCATATCTTCTGCTACTGGCACGAAACCGAAAAGGCAAAAGAATGACCCGCCCTCTCCAATTCATTCTTCACCGAATCCAGTTTTAGACTCCATTTTCGATGAGGTCCGAGGTCTCCAGCCCTTTATGACTGCAACAAATGAAAAATTAAAACAAATAGAGGAAAGATGGATCGTCATGGAGGGCAAAGTATTGGATGTGGAGCAACGAGTTAGCAACATTCAGGATATTTCTACAAAGATTCCAATGCTAGAACTGGAAATTCATAAGCTAAAATTGCACACTGAGGACCTAGAAAATAGAAATCGTAGAAATAATTTACGCCGTTATGGCCTTCCAGAAAATGTTGAAGGGTTTAACATGGTGCTGTTCCTTCAGAAGTTCCTTCTTGAGCTCTTGGACCTTCCATCTCCTTCTCACCCCCTTATTATACAAAGAGCTCACCGTTTAGGACGCCTTACCACCAATCCCTCGAGACCTTGTGGAATCATCATGCTTTTTTTGGAGTTTACTGAGCTAATGACTATTTTGAAGGCTGCCAAGCTCAAACGACGTCTTCTTTGGTCTGGACATAATATCAATATTTCACAAGATATTTCCAATGCTACTAAGGCTCGTCTTAAGAATTCCTGGCTCTGCGTCCTCAATTGAGACAACTCAATCTTCAATATGGAATTCTTCATCCATGACTTTGCAAAGTCACACATGATGGTCGTTCTCGCTCTTTTGATGATCCAGACAAACTCAAACTTTTTCTTCGTGGCTTTTCCTCCAGTGGAATGGATATAAATCCTTGATTTTTTTCCATTTTTGACTCTTCAGACTTGTCCAAATAACCTTATTCGTCTTGCGTTTCATTTGTCTTTTTGATACTGATTATCTTTTTTCCTTCCAAATTATATATCGTTATTTTCCATTGTCTTCTATTGATTGCCTTCCTCGACTTTTCTTTTCTTTTTCTTGTGGCTCCTCATCTTCTCTATCTTATTTCTTTTTTTTGTGATCCGCCCTGCCTTGTGCCACTATGCCTTCTCTTCATTGTCTTCTCTTTTTACAGATCTGGTTGTTTTACCTTGATCTATCTCTTCACCTTTGTCTTCCTGTTGTCTTTCTCCCTTCTTCTTCTCTTTCTCTCTCTTTCTCTCTTTCCCCTTCTTCCCATCCTTATTGTCTCATATTCTTTTTTACTGTCCCTGCATTCGTCAGCTTCTATTTCTCTAAATGGTCTATTTTCTTTTCCATATATTCTTCAATGTTATTTGTTATTGTTTTAAGGTTAATGTATTCTAGTACTGTGGGTTGTTTCAATGATTTCTCCTCATGTAATTTTTCCGTTTGGTATGTTCTTTTTTGTAGTCTCATCCCTGAAGTGTATCTACTCCGCATGTCTCCTATCCTCCAAACCCTCGATTATGTGTAATTTTGTTGCGTGGAACGTCCAGGGTCTTGGAAATCCAGTCAAACAACAAAAGGTACTGTCACATTTATCTAAACTTAATTCCCAAAGTGCTTTTCTTCAGGAAACTCATTGTACTGATGTGGAATCGATTAAACTGAAACGACAATGGGTCGGCCAAGTTGTTTTTTCTCCCGCTTCCAACAAAATAGGGGGTGTTGCCATATTGTTTCATAAAGCCTTATCAGTTCAAATTATATCATCTCAGAATGATGATGACAGTCGGGTAATGGTGAAGGTTGTGATTCAAAACAAAACGTTTGTTTTGTTAAACATTTAAAGCCCTGTTAGACCTGATCCCAAATTTTGGAGTGACATTAAAATTCTTCTTTCCTCAATCGACTGCCCTAATATTATTGTTGCTGGTGACTTTAACCAATGGTTAGACCCCTTCTCAGATAGATTGTCCAAATGTAAATTTCAACTTGATAAAACTCATAAATCCTTCCAATCGGCCATTACCTCTCGTCCTTTATATGTTGTTTGGAAAACCTGTAATCCTGATTCACTTGAATACACTTTCTTTTCAAATATGCATCACACTCGCTCTAGGATTGATTACATTTTAGTTAGTAAATCCCTACTTCCCTCCATTCAAAAATCAGAAATTGGATCCATTTTTATTTCTGACCATGCTCCTGTTTATGCTACTTTAGATCTTGCACTTACCTCCTCAAAATTTAGTAGTTGGAAATTTAACAACTTTTTATTATCTGATTCTGCCTTTATTAAAGAAGTCACTACTTTCATTAATGAATTCCTTATTCTTAACAACCCATTAGATACTTCTATTCCTAATACCTGGGATGCTTTTAAAGCTGCTCTCTGTGCCTTTACTATTTCTTATGTTTCACATAAGAAAAAGGCCAAAAGACACAAATATGAAGACCAACTATGTAAAATTAAAGGATAAGAGCATACATATTTTACATCTAAGTCCCCTGATGCCCTTCATGATTTAATAACGGCTAAAACTGAACTTAATAGGTTGATAACATTTGAAGCATGTAGCATTCTGCTTAAGATTAAATATAAATATCACGGAGGTCAAAATAAAGCGGGTAGAATGTTAGCTAAGTATTTAAAAGTTAAATCTGAGCGTAAATCTTAACGAATCAACTAATAAACTTGTCTCATCAGATGAAGAAATTGCTGAGGTATTTCATGAATATTATCAATCTCTTTATTCAGATGACACATTCCCCTCCGATCACAATCTAAATAATTTTTTCTCAGGTCTCCCTTCCCCACCATCCCTCCCTACTGAATTTGACGCATTGGAAAATGACATTACTCTTCAGGAAATTCTCAATGCTATCTCCTCTTTGAAAAAATCTGAGGCACCAGGACCTGATGGGTTACCTGTGGAATTTTATTCTACTTTCAACTCAATTTTTGCCCCCAAACTTTCACAGCTTTTCAATTCTTTCATTGCTGATGCCAGAGCTTCTGGATCATTTATGGATGCTTTAATTATTATCATTCCCAAACCAGACAAAGACAACTCTTATTGTAAAAATTATCGCCCTATATCATTAATTAATTATGATTGTAAAATCTTTGCTAAGATCCTTGCGACCCGCCTAGACAAAATCATTCCTCTTTTGATCAAAACTGATCAAGGTGGTTTCGTTAAAGGTCGATTAGCTTCGGACAACGCTCGTATATTTACTAACATAATTTCCCATAGTAAACATTTTAGGGATCCCCTTGCAGCTCTGTCTTTAGATGCTGAAAACGCATTCAATCGTATTAATTGGCAATTCATGTTTCAAACTCTGAAATTGTTTGGTTTTGGTCCCTCTTTTATTTCATATATTAAACTTTTGTACTCCTGTCCTCGAGCCAGTATTTTTGTTAATACCCACTTCTCCCAAAAATGTTCTTTATCTAGAGGTACTAGACAAGGTTGCCCTCTTTCTCCCTTATTATTTATCCTGTGCCTTGAACCATTCCTAGAATGTATTCGGGCTAACTCTATGATTACTGGCTTCAAATTTGCATCAGTTGAAACTAAAATATCTGCTTATGCAGATGACATTTTGATGTATATGTCTAATCCAGTTGATTCTCTGCCACATCTATCTCATGTTATAAACTCAATTTATCCAAAACAAAAGTTGTACCCTTAAACTCCACTTGTTACCATACAATAGACCAGGTGAATGAGTGTTAATTGCGCTGGGGTATGACAATAGTTAGAATTCTCAGTCTATCAGAAGCTCAAAGGATAAGGTTGCGGTCACCCACCATCAACCCAAATGGGTAATGTTTACACAAAACCACATATAGAAGATAAACAAAATATATCCTGAGCTGACAAAAGTACATCAATACAAGTGACCAAATTCCAAAATATGAGTGATCTTCATATCCTCCTTTATTAATGCTGTTTTTCCTCATAAAACACACTAGCCGCCAACACGTGTTTCGTCTTCGTGAGGTAAAACATAGACTTCTTCAGGGCTATAGCTAGGATCAAATAGAACTCTCCATACTTTGTGAGAGCATTTAAAAGATAATTCATTTTTTCAAAGGCTCCTGATTCAACGTGAGTGATGAATTTGCAATTGTGTATTCCTCTGTAATCAGCCCCCGGTATCCTTAAATTTCGAGAAAAAAATGTGCAGAGTGTGTGAGCCGTGTACTTTTGTCTAGCTCAGGATATATTTTGTTTATCTTCCACTTGTTACCAATTTATGTTCAGTGATACTAATTTTACTTGGTGTCCTTCCACAATTAAATATTTGGGCATTTGGTTTTCGCCAACTTTAAAAGAGACTATTAAAAACACATTTAATGTATTATTGAAGAAACTCCAATCTCTTCTCATTGTATGGTTTCCCTTATTTCTTTCATGGTGGGGTAGGCTGGATACTATTAAAATGATGATCGCTCCCCATGTATTGTACATAGTATCCATGCTTCCTGTCAAATTCCCTAATTTATATTTCTCCCGAATAAACTCTATTTGTAAAAAATTCTTGTGGAATAATAAACACCAAAACACCCAAGGAGGTACCTACAGTCTATGTGGAAAAGAGGACCCAAGTGGTGTCCAAAAAGGGGTTTACACGTAGACCACACTGTTGATCTTACATGGAGACAATATTGTGTCAACTCAGAAAGAAAAGGAAAAATAGAAAAGGAGAAGATACGAAATCTCTGAGATCAGAAAAAAGTACCCATCAGCCCACTCAAAAGCGGAGTATCGTCATCTGGGTAGTGGGAAACAAGGTGTCCTGTAGGCTCATCCTCAGCCGCAGTCTAAGGTTGCCTAATCGTGGACCCTTGGGATCGAGCCATCCAAACCACAGAGGACAGGATGTGAGCAGACAGGCCGAAAACAAAGAAAGTTGCAGTGCAGAAAATTAAGAAAAAGTGCTCCTCATATTTAAAAATGCCTAATTTGATGTCATAAGGTAACTTTATTGGGTTTGACCATCAAATTGGCATGATTAAAAGTAATGTGCTGATAGCATGAAAAAATGATTTGCTATCTAGCTTGAATGTTACTAGGTCGACATGTTTCAGCCTTTAACGGCTTTCTTCAGGACCATAATGAGCTACCGCAACACATACTTATCGTGAATAGTCACCAAATGTCCAGTGGATTCAAAGGAAAAAGGTGGATCTTCTCCTGTATAATTAATGTGGGAAACAAAAAACAAAACATCATGTTGAGATATATACATAATGTTATACACAAATCTTGATGAGCTGAAAAAAGGTTATTGTATTCAGCACTCACCCTAAATGCAGGGAGAAAAAACCTCACCTCGCCTGGCGACTGCTCAGGTAGGAAGGAGGCCACGCACTGTAAAGAAGTGCATGAAACGGAAGTTAACTATATTAAGAAAAACTAGTTCCAAACAGCAAAACCAGAGCAGCGGACAAATTGAACCAGATCTATTAGAGAGAACCCTAACAAACAGCTCACAGAGAGGTTTAAAACCTCATCTAAACAGAAGGGTTAATTATTAAACCATCGGGTTGTTTTAAGAAAACCATAGCGAAAAACGGCATGTTGGCGCTGGATACATGCCAGGAAAAGCGCCAGGTTGGCTAAAACCCATAAAGTCTACAAAGGCCGAGCAGCGAAACACCCTACCTCTCCGTCGTTGCCTCGGGTCTGTGTACTGAGCCGAGGGGGAGGTAACAAACTCACGTAATGTGAGTGTATTTAGGGAGACGCTGCGGACCTGGGAGAGAACTCCCATCTGCAACCCAGCTATTGGTCGGGATGTTTAAGCCAATCATAAGCGGTATAAGCGGTGTGTGCAGAAAGGCGCACTGCTAACGCTTTTCAGCTGGCTCAAGTAGAGTAGCGGACCTGAGAGAAAACTCTCTGTCAGATACTACCTATTGGCTGGCTGGCGTGGGCCAATAGGAAGCGATGTCCGCTAGTGAGAAAGGAAACACGCGGAAATCGCGTACCACGCAGAGTATGCTGTAAAACTAACCAGCGCGGATCACGCCGTGCAGCGGACATTAAAGGGGAAGGTACTCAGATAAAAGACATTGGTTGAGTGAATTAGCCAATGATCATGCGTCAAAAGGTAAACATCGCCTATGGTGTAGTGTGGAGACGCATAGTGGCGTCTGCTTTGGAACGATGTCGCAGAAGTAGTGTCCAACATGTGTGTGTGGCGAAACGAGTCCCTTGAATATAGGGACAGATATCAAGGATTTAAATGACTAACCTTCGCAGGCAAACGAAGGCAGGGGACCACTAACTAATGATCATGTATGTATTGCTTGCCCCTATAGAGTGTAATATAGGTGACAACACTAGTGGTGAAGAGTACTTGTCAGACTAATGCTGTTATGTACAAAAAGGAGGTTATGTACAAAAAGGACATCAACCTGTGTTCATAGGCGGAGTATCTACAAGCAGCCTGTGCATAAACAATTGTGGAACTCCATGGTCTATACCAATGTGCTTACAGTTGAAGCCAAGGGATGTCATCATTCAGGCCTTCGCTATCAGTGCGAAGTCTGAAAACCCACTTTTGCTCTTTCCTGAGGAGAAACAGAGGAACGATACTCCGCTTTTGAGTGGGCTGATGGGTACTTTTTTCTGATCTCAGAGATTTCGTATCTTCTCCTTTTCTATTTTTCCTTTTCTTTCTGAGTTGACACAATATTGTCTCCATGTAAGATCAACAGTGTGGTCTACGTGTAAACCCCTTTTTGGACACCACTTGGGTCCTCTTTTCCACATAGACTGTAGGTACCTCCTTGGGTGTTTTGCTATATAAGTTGGGGGACTAGGTACCTACTGGGTCTATAAACTATTTCCCCTCGGACCCTCCAAACACTCAGTATATTATTGGTGAATAATAAACACCCCCATATTGCTCTAACCAAACTTACTGGACCCAAAAATGAAGGCGGAGTCCGCTTCCCAAACTTCAAAGCGTATCATTAAGCTTTTTTGATTAAACAATCTTTTTCATTAGCTTTTGATTTTTTAGACACTCCTGTTCCCAGATGGGTCCTTTTTGAACGTTCATTATTAAAAGATTTTCCCTTTCAACATATTATTTTCATGTCTAATTGTACCTTTATATCCAAGAACCCCGTTCTGAAATACTCCCAAACTTTACTTTATAATGCTTTCTCTAGGGATATGACACCTCTTCAATGTTTTTAATCCTCTACTGTTTGGTATAATAAATATCTTAAGTATAAAGGCAAATCTTTCTACTACAAATACTGGAAAGAAAAGGATGTCACTTTTGTTTATCAATTCCTCCATAATTTCTCCATTATTCCCTTTCATGAATTACAACTACATTATCAATTGCCTGACTCATTTTTACATGAATATAATATTATTGTTACTACCATACAATCTCATTTAACTGCCTCTTCACTTCCTCCTGAATCACCACCCCTAATCCCTTCCTCTCCTTTATATCCCTTATTTTCAACCCACAGACTTAAAGCAGCTTTTTGTAAATAGGTTATTATTATCTAATGTTACTGGTCGTCCTAAATCCACTATTGAGATTGCTTGGGAAAATGATCTCTCCGTCTCCCTACCTATTGCAACTTGGGAGATGCTGTGGTCTAAGCTGTTTAAAGTTTCTGCTGCTGCACGTATAACTCAGTCTATGAATTTTATTTACCATAGAGCTATAATAACTCCTGTTACTATTTATACGTTTTCCCCAACCTCCTCCCATCTTTGTTGGTCCTGTTCTAGTGAAACGGGCACATTAAAACATCAACTATATGAGTGCCCCTCGGTTTTATCTTTTTGGACATCAGTTTGGAATGTTTGCATGTCAATATTCAATTTTAATGTTCCTTTATCAATACTACATGTTTTTTTAGGATATTTATCATCTGAGATAAATATTGTATCCTCAGTTTCAAAACTGTTTGATCTTTTTCTTGCTTTAGCATTTAAGGTAATTTTATCATCCTGGAAAGACAATTCTAAACTATCGTCATTTATGTGGTGGAATTTAATTTGTGATGAACATAGGATTGCTTCTGTTTCCTCTTCTTTTGTTTCTAGAAAAATCAAATCTGATCTCCTTTGGCTTCCTTTTACCACTTACCTCTCTTCTAACCCTCATATTCGTTAACCCCTTTTCTTCATAATACTATTCTCTATTTCTGTCACTTTTTTTCTCTTTTCTTCCCCTTTTTCTTTTCTTCCTTCTCTTTCTTTCTCTTTCTTCTCTCTCTTCCCTTTTATTTCTTTATTATCACATATTTATCTTATGACTTTATGCCTGATTGCTTATTTTACTTACGTTAATATGTACTATTATGGCTTTTGTTGTATTTAAAAAAATCTTAATAAAAATGTCTTTAAAAAAATATATATATATATATTATGTGTTAATAAATAACGCTGAAGTAGTGGGGGATAGGCATTCCAGGGTGGGATTTGAGAACACCCACAATATCAAGAGTTTTTAGGTTTTTCCTACCTTTTCTGCACAACAAAATTGGAGGGGTTTATACACAGGAACATGAATCTTCCCCTTGGAGAAAAAATGTGCTGTGCACAAAGGCAAAGCCATTTTAGATTCCACAATCATACAACATGTAAAACTGCGCATGTGGAAACGCCTACACACAGGCAAATCACAAATTTGTCCTGCAGTATTCCTGAAATCCTGACAAAAGCACTATTTTCCAAAGGGATGTCTGGGAAGTTTTTAGATCACCCAGAAGTCATACCTGTGCACCCATTCAAAGTGTAAGTCTGCACATATTTTGGCGAATTGGTTCACAAATGCCATTAGATTTTCCATGTTTTTATGTTTGCTATGTGAAAATAGTCACGTCTTTTTTAGCATGGGTGCATTACCCTCCTCTCATTTTGTGCACTCAGTTTTGACCCCTTACTGGATAGCAGAGATGTAACGTTCAGAGGCAAATAAAACCCAATTAAAGGGATGATTTAGTCTGATTACATTTAGTGCAGAATTGTTATCATGCTTGAATCTCAGTGTCCTGCTGTCAAAGGGAATTAGCTGCTGCTGTCTTCACTGCAGGGTGTGAACTATTGCTCAGTAGAATCCTTTACTATAAAATACATTAAAGTGTGCTGCATGTTATCACCGTCAAAACTGTATAATAAAACAACTAGATAAATCTTTCAACTGAAGGCTGTTTCTATATGAGGTACTTTGGCGGCCAGCAAATTTGAAAATGCTGTTCATATTGTAAATAATTATTTATGATTCAAGTTGAGGTACCTATTCTTTGATCAAGAAAATAAAAATTATCGCAAACAAGGATGTGCAAGAACACAAAACTCCCTTCTTCACCATAGTCCACCCAAAGCCATAGATTGGCAATTGAGGATTATGTTTTGATCTATGATCACTTGACATTGACCGGGGATCCATTTGGATCGGCTTAAAAGTATTATCCACATATTCTTTGTCTTTTTGTAGCCCTGTCCAGCCCTCTAGTTGGTCTCCCCACATCCGAAGTGGAACTCTTGCTCTTTTTTCTCTCCTTCACCCTCCTGCCACCTCCCATAATGCCCAACTGCTCACCTTTAGCATACCAACGGGCAAGATATGACACTCCTTTGCCTTCACTTAGACTGGATCTCAAGGATGTCTGCATTTGCACATCTTGCAAGAAACGACAAACAAGATGAAGCTGATATACTGTGCAACCATAGTTTCTTCCTGTTTTATTCTGGAAGGTCTCCATGTGATCCCTCAATGTGCTCCCTAGCTCCCTGCAACCTTTTTCAACAGAAACCTCAGCCTTCTCCACATCTACCCACTTCTAGACCAACTCTCCAAATCATGAAAATGAGGGAAGAGAAAGAGGACCTTCATTAGCTAGCAACCATGGCACTTGAACTACCAGTGGGTCTGGACTTCTGATTGGAAGGTGTGCTAGGCTACTATGGCCAGAAGTGTGCCCATCACATTGGATGTCATGACTACTCATGTAGGACAATGGATGAATATCTGCTGAGTGTCACACTTACTCCAGTATGCCTGTGAAATTCAATCTTTCAGAGAGCCCGCACAGCATACCCAAGGGATCATACAAGCAAGGTCATGGTAGCTGCTGCTGTGTAGCTGGCTTCAAACTAGTACCCAGGACCTTTTCTGTTTTTCCTTTTCTCCGATGAAATGTTTAGCAATGTAGGAATAACCTGAACTTGAATACCAGGCAATGCATCAATCGAATGCGATGTAATAAATCTAACACTCAAATTTGCTGGACTCGTCTCTGATGCTCTTACCAACTTACGTCCACAAATTGTCCAATTCAGTAAGAAATACCTCTGTTATGACAACTGAACACAAGAAGCATCAAAGGTATACTCTGATGCAACCACAATGAGAGTAGCATATATGTTAACTTGTCTCTCTCTTAATAGTACTGAACATGAACATAGTGCTTTAATTCAGAACTCACATACGTCCTCCAACTCTAAGTCTCAAAACTCAACACCATCACTAATACAAAACACTCAAGACATCTGACATAACGCTCTCGCTCAGCCTACATGGGCCCTTTTATTGGCAACATACACTACATTAAACAGAACACAATAGCACTAGCTCACAACACACAAAATACAGTACTACATCGCCATCACAACCAACACCAGCAAATACAATGGGAGCACCAACACAAATTACTAAACATAAAACAATGCAACCGAGTGCATTAAAAGAAGTGTTTTGCTCAATAAAGCAATGAATTCGAACAAAAAGCTACTACCATAACTCAACATTGAACCTATGCCTCAACACTCAAGGTTACAAAACACCAAAGCATGCTTGACACACCAACATTGCTCTCCTGCACAGTCAACATATTGCCTATGAGGATGCGGCCTAACAGCTAGAGCAGTTGACCTCGAAGCTGGGGAGCCAAGTTTGAGTCTCGCAACGACTACCAGCTACCTGTGATTCTGGGCAAATCACTTAATCTCTGTGCCTAACAAAATAAATTAATTGTCTGTCTGTAACGAAACTGGTGCTCATGTAAAGCGCTCTGATACCTGAAATCTTCAGGTCGAGTTTGCGCTGTATAAAACTCCAACAAAAAAAAAGTTGTCACTTCTAGTAATACAAAACCAAGGAAGAATACCTCCCTCAAACAATACAATCCGAAAGACACATTAACACTATAAGCTGCAAGTAATGCTTCAATAATCATTCTTCAAATATAAGGCAAATGCCACTTAACATAACACACAGGCACGCTGTTAGAAAGTCATCCATTTACCCTGTTCACCCCTATTGTTTGCTGAATGAGGCTGGCAGTAACTGACTCTGACTGTACCCTAGGCTCTCCTAATCAGGGCCAGTGCTATGTGTAAAAGGTGCCTAACATAGGGCACACTTACAATTGGCACTGATATAGGCTTAAGTACCTTGTAGAAAATAGGGCCAGGGGTTGCAGCCTACCTATAAGTCTGGAGTATATCATGGGAAATGGAGGTTTAGAGGCCCAGCAGATTTCCTGCACTTGAATGTATGCTCTGTTGTGTGTGTACTGTCGTTTAAAGGCAGTCCTGAATTGCAGCCTGTTAAAAAGTAAATTCTTGTAATTGGTATTGACAGACCCTATAAGTCCCTAGTATATAATAGGGCTAGGGGATTCAAACTACCTATAAGTCCCTAGGGCATGGAAGTTTGGATACCAGCAGATTTGTGGCACTTGCATGTGTGCATTTCTGAGTGACTACTGTCATTTTAAAGGCACGTGGCCTTGCAGACTGTCCTTAAAAATACAATTGTGTGCAAACTCGACTTTGGTGTTATGGGCACTTTAAAAATGATAATCTACCTTATTTTTACATATTGGGAACCCCCAGGGTCTCCCGTAGGTGCCCAAGGGGTGGGGGTCATGTAACTATATGGAGGGGCCTTATAAAACATTTTGTATAAGCCCTGAAGAGGAAAAAACTGCCCATTTCAGTTTTCCCCACTGTATATACTTAGCTCCTCAATATTTTATTTAGTTATAAAATTTGCTAGGAAAGGAGTAATATCATTTAAGGACTTAAAAGGTTGGTGTTGATAAATTCAACAATTGCCACTGTTGAATTTATCATAACTAGTATAGAAGAGAAACTATGGAAAGTTCTCTTCTGTAAACCAAAATCCAGGTTTCTAGTGGTCTCTGCTGATTGGTCAGCCTTAACAGGCTTGGCCTTAGCTTTGATTAGGTGATGTGTCCTGGCAGGAGCAGAGGTTGTCTGATGGAGAGAGATCTAAAGCTGAGGATGGGTGCTTCAAAGAGGTCTGGGTAATTCAAACTGAGCTGAAAGAGAGAGCAGATCAGTAAGGAATGCCAGGCGTACCTACCCCCACATTGTGTGCCCCAGCAAGATGGCAGGTTTAGGACAGGAATTTGCAGATGTCAGGGGGAAGAGAGCTAACGGAAATGAGCCACACTGTAGGTTGGTTTAGCTAGGTCTCACTCCTCTAGAGGGAAACCATCCATGTTGGGGTTTTGGCAGTACAGTGCTTTGTGGGACAAGAAGATGCCACACTTTAGAGGAGGTTGTCTTGCTTTGGGTTATCATCCAGTATCTTATTGGACAGAGGACAGAAAAGTGACCCTGAAACCCTAGCGGAGTCACTTAAGGGCAGAAACATATTGACCTACTGCAGGGGTATATTTGTTGATAACCTTTAGTCCTCTCTTCTTTTAAACCTATCCCAGGAGACCAGGGTATAAAGGCCAATTGGTCTTTTGTAGACAGTTTTACTCTTCATTCTTTCCTTAGTTGCACTATGCCTTTCACTCCCTTGACCTTTTTCATGTGAGTTTTCTTAACACCTTCAGCGCGGCGCGAATTCTCGCGCTGTGCTGAAGGTTCTAATGAGCCAACGGGCTCATGACGGAACGGTTCTGTCATGAGCACAGGCCAACCGACGCTCATGATGGAACCGTTCCGTCATGAGCATCGAAGGGGTTAAAAAAAACTCAGCGCCCCCTCAGGCTTGAAGAGCTGTAGCCCACACCAATTACCTTACGGCCTTGGTGTGAGAAGGGAACCCAGAGATGAAACATGTCACCCCCAGATGAGTGAGGGTTCTTGTCCTAAAGAGGTTCTCTATTGCAGAGTAGTTGAAACACTATGTTCGACACCCAGACTACAACAAGGTTGTGGGCAGTCACCCTCAATTCTTAGTTTTTCCAGACTCACTTGTTGTGAGATTCATACATAGGCAGGGACTAGTAAGTTCTCTGGTTCAGGGCCTCTCCCATTGGATCCTTTGTGTATTCATGACCACCATCTTTGGTCTCAGTTTCTGGGCTTAGTTAAACGCACCAATTACTACAGCAAGCATCATGGCTCCTGATGTTTTATCAAGCACACAAAAAGTGATGGGAGGAATTCTTTCAATAAGTCTAACCACTGGTAATCACTCAGAGTAGCATTCCAACTCATCATTTTCTAGCCCACCAAAACACCTTAGTTTGACCCTTTTGTACATTTGATGTACTACCCTACATGGCAAAGGGTAAGGGTAGTCTTGGACGCCATTCGCAGAGTTCTGTGCACCGTGCTAAGTGGAGTTCCTAAAGTGCATTGGGTCACACCGTTCATGCTGATGTGTTTGCCCCACGCTAAAAAATCTGTCCAAATTGCACCATGCGCAGAGGGCACTGCTTCTTTCTGCCACTGGAGTAGATTTTCTACTCGAGCAGCAGCTTCCTCAATGTGAACAGATGTTTTCTCAATGCAAGGGGGAGCAGCCATATGTGACCACCCATGTTGAGAAATCTCACCAGGAGGTGATCTGGAGTAAGATTTTCCTCGATTGCACTCTCCAACTTAACATTGGCGAGCACGAGTGAGCAGGGCCGGACTGGGAACCAAAACCGGCCCTGGCAAAGTGCTCGCCCGGCCCCCCTCCCCACTCGGGGGGTTGGAGGTGCCGCCGAGCGCTTTGCTAGGGCCGGTTTTCGGACGATTTTGTTGCAGGGCCGATGCTGCAAAATGGCCCTGTAACAAAATCGGCCACCAGGGGCTCAAAACCGGCCCCTACCCTTGCGGCGCACCGGGGGATTCCCCGGTGCCCGCTATGGCCAGTCGGGGCCTGCGAGTGAGGAAAAAAACTCTACTCTGCTACACGGAGCGGAGTTTTGCGGAACCCCACGCTCTAAGCGGAGTGGGGAAAACTCTATAAAGACTGCGAGTAGAGTGGAGTTTCATTACCAGGCCTAACAAAGGGTATGCCCAGATGTGGGCCCATACTCCCTGTGCCACTGGGACTAAGCTACACGCAACTGATGAGCCCCAGGGTGAAGGTGGTCTTGAATTGCTTGTGATCCAGTTTGCCTGATTCTAGTGCTTATAAAAATACTTAATATAGCACAATCTGCACATGGATACAATGCTGCTTCTTTGCCTCAAAGGAAGCAGTAACCTGAAGATCATAACAATGTGAGACAATACATGGGCAAAAAAAAGAGATTCTGCAAATGCTAGAGCTGATGGCTTCTGATGTTCATTCAAACATTTGGCTCACAGTATTCATTCCAAAGTTGAGGAGGATCCATTTGGATTCCTCCGGTTAGTACTGGCACAATATGGAGTAAGAGGACAACTTCCCACCCAGTGGAAGTGTGTATCCTGCATTGAAGTGTCTTGCGAGTTGAACTGGAAACACTGGTGACAGGGCTCCTTTAACAAATTCATGTTTCTTACTTTACCAGATATTTGTTGGTAGCATTATCCTGAAATCCTGTTTTTTTTAAATAAGAGCCAACAAAGAATAATCATACTGGAAGACAAATATGAACAATTTGTATATGCGTCTATCAAGGTTAGCAATTAAAAATATAACCTTGGCTTTGTGATCAGTATATATTGTGATGGAGCGTCAGAAGCATAACTGGTATTGGGTTTAAAAATGAAATGTATATACAAAAGAAGTAAAAATTCAAAGGAAACAGTTACTTTCAACCTTAGCAGCCTTAACATGTGCAATTTAATGTATCACCGTCTCTATTTGAGCTACATTTAATTCTATTGGTTTGAGTATGCTAGAACTATACGCATTGCGGACTGTGAGGGCTAGGGCACACTGGAGCTCATAGGCCACCTTGCGAAACGAGCTGTAGCCATCCAACAGATTATTGATAATAGCAGATGGATTCTTTGAAATAAGGTTTGGGAGAGAATCCACCATGAGATTTTTGGAACAAACAAAAAATGCAATTACTCTTTTAGTATAAACAATAGATCTACTCATAAATCAAGTATTAATTCCCAAACCTAAGGCATGCCTTTAGCAGTTTCAGAAAGCTAAATTGCACCTCATCTGACCATCCTCTGAGATTGCGGGTCCTAATTGGCAACCTCCATCCATTCAAATCAATGAGGTTTTCCTAAAACAAAGGTAGCTATAACTCGCAATCCCAATGTACATCTTGCTTTGTTAACTTTTTGTGACATACAGGATGAGCTGGTCAGACCCAAAACACACTCACGGGTGTTTGATATAAAAGTACAATTTAACTCTCTCAAGAATATATTTTTCAAAAAAAACCCAATATCAGGATTGTAAATGTAGGGCACTGTCTGGAAAAGTAGGACTTCAGCTTAGCAAACACGAAAATCCACAATGCCAGATACAAATATGAACCCAGCCTTTGCTCTTTAAAACTGCTTCCAATAGAAGCACTCTGGAATGTTCCCATTTCTTAACTTTGCCTGCTGTCATCTAGAAAAATGCAGTCAGTACTTTCAGCAATCGCACCACTCTTCTGCACACACTACTTCCCGATTAAGGAAACGAAAATATTCCTGATAATTTGGTCATGATAATTCATGCCTGGCCTCTTTCCCTCTAAATATAGGACACATGACAGACCCTATAAAATAATTATATTTACCTGTACATGGTGTATCTAAATGCTATAGAGAAGAAAAAGCATACACATTTTTCAAGCATGGAAAGAAAGGTAGCTCAGTGACATATGCAGTCACTGCATAGATACAAGGCCCCGTATCTATAACGAGAATGTATTTGTCTCGCTGAAATGTTATCTCAAGACAGCTGTTCCTCAGATGGGCACAGATAAAAACTATATTGTCCTGAAAATCTTGGGCTACACTGACATACTTGACGGTGCTTGCATATACAATAGAGGTGGGTGGGCCACCAAACGTTCCTGTCAGATGCCGGGCTCTGACTCAGCTAGAGGTCCTTGTGTAACCTCGAACCCAAAACAAGCTGAGCTTTCATGTGGCTTCTACATGCCACCCACGCTCTACCCTTACGGACAAAGAGTTAAAATCAAAGCATTAACATTTGAGGTAAAAAGGAGAGACTTATAGATGCCATCTGGTGACTGATTTGTACAAAGTGAAACCAGAAAACCAGGGATTAAACCTGACTTCCTGCTTAACCACATTGTGTGATCTTCATTATCAAACATGAAAGCATCTTTAAATACATGAGCTCTGTCAACTGTACACAAAAGTATTGTGTTTGATTGATTAGATTATAATGTGGCTCTACTTGTACTAAGGTGGGCCACATACTTACATGACAACTAACTTGCCTCTTAGGTCACTAATATCATTGCCTCTGGGGAGCAGGTGGGGGCAGGAGTGGTTCCAAGTTCATGTTTAAAAACTACCACTTTTAATAATTATCTCTCAATGTTGAGATAGACTGTGATGTATTAAGTTCAGAGCTTCTGCATCTTTAAAAAATACACTTATTTTAATGCTAAAGAGATTATATTCTATGTTATTTGATGGTGGTTGAAAAATGTACATCAGAAACAGTTTCAGGACTCAACTCGTGCTTGGGCTCATAAAGCCAAGCTAAACACGTGGCTCGGTTCTTCCTGTAAATCTGTTGGCTCACTCAACCTTAGTATCCACAATAATAAACAAGGTTTGTTCAAATTAAATATTTGCCTATGATCACACAATTTGGTCAAGTAGCACGTGGCTTGGCATTTCAGTAGCACACTCGCCTCTGCTTGTTTTACTCTGGTTGAAGGGACTTATAAGTAAATTAAATATGGCAATGTAGTATAAGCCAATTCTGCCATATTTTAAATGGAGAGCACAGTCACTTTAGCACTGGTTAGCAGTGGCAAGGTGTACAGAGTCCTAAAACCAACATAAATGAATTCAGCAAAAAGTAGAAGGAAGAAAGCAAAAAGCTTTGGGATGACGCTGCAGAAAGGGCCAGGCCCAACAGACCGGAGTCCAAAATGATGGATTGTATGTGTAAATTACAGTCAGATGGTCACCATAATTCCTCACATGGCTCAGCAGAGGGTGCAACTCCCAGGTGACAGTAAGAGGGGACTACTGCTGGTTTGGTACTTTGTATGGGCCTGACTTGGACTCCTAGATATTTCCCTTGTCCAGAAACATTTTGTAGTTGGGATTTTTGCTTTTACAGAGGATTTGCATATTCTTCCCGTTCCTCAAATTGCTTGTGCTTCGTTCATTTAGTTTCAGAAGTTGTGTGAGGTGCTTACGGGCACATGCATCATTGTCAATTGCATTCGCAAACAGTGCGAATCGCAATTTTCGGCCGTTTGGGAATGTAATTGACAAAATTGGGATGCATCATGTTTTTTGCAATTTTAGAAATCGCAATCATGTTGCGATTTCTAAAATTGCGATTGCATTTAAGAAATCGCAATTTGAGATTTCTTAAATGCAATGCATAACCATTTTAAATTTGCAAATTCGCAAAGCTTCATTTTACACACACACATGCCCTTGGGGAATGTGTGTGTGAAAAATGCACTTAAAGTTATATTTCAGGGGTGCAGGGGGGGTCCTTTGGACCCCCCTGCACCCTTGAAATTGCATTCTCAATTTGCGATTCGCAAATTGCTAATCGCAAATTGAGAATGACTTCCCATTGATTCCTATGGGCCTCTTGGCCCATAGGAATCAATGACCAATCACTTGGCTAGGGGTTATAATTGAACTTTTTACTTTCACTCGGGGAGTGAGCATGTTTTTTGTAAAGGTCACGCTTTTTGAGTCACTAAGGGTTAGTCCACATTTTCTGAAGGTTTAGTTCTTTTTCTACACATCTTTTTCTCCTATCGTTTCTTCATCACTGTGCTAACCCTAGTTAGATCAATGTATAACCAATAGGAAGCATTTGTAACAAGAATTCATTTATTTTGTAGTGTCTGAATACGGAACTGAAAGAAGAGAATAACAAGCATTTAGAAAACTGTATTTTTACATTGTATTAATATTTTGTACCCCTGAAGAAGGGTTCCTTAGAACCCGAAATGCATTGGGTTATTTTCTTTGTTTGACATGAATATAATTTTGGTTAAAATCATTTTTGTGAAAAATCATTGTATATGTACCAAGCACAGATCTTGTAATTGTCACATACTTTGTTTTCATGAGAATTCAACACATTCTTTTTGATGTGATACAACATTTTCTTTTTTCGAAAGAATGAAGTGAGTACTGACGTTTATTTGAGGAAGTAAGCTGATAAAAATAGTGATAATGTGATATAACTTAACAGAAACCTAAGGGACCTTACGGTTGAGCACCCAGCAGACTTAGTCTACACTAGGTCTACGGTAACACCCTCTACGCCGGAACCACAGCCAAACTTCAGAAAAGACTCCAACGCATCCAGAACGCCTCCGCACGAATCATCCTGGACATCGCCCGACACAGCCACATCTCCGGCCACCTGAGAGACCTACACTGGCTCCCCTTCAGCAAGAGGATCACGTTCAGACTCCTCACCCACGCACACAAGGCCATCCACGACCTGGGCCCCAAGTAACTCAACAACCGCCTGACCTTCCACACTCCCACCCGCCAGCTATGATCAACCAGCCTCGCCCTCGCTGCCGTTCCACACATCCGCAGAGCCACCACCGGAGGAAGATCCTTCTCCTACTTGGCAGCCAAGACATGGAACTCCCTCCCCATCCACATCCGGCTAACCCAGGACCATCTCTCCTTCAGGAAGAAACTCAAGACCTGGCTTTTCGAGCAGTAAAGTACCGCTCTTCCCCACCGCCTTGAGACCCCTCCGGGTGAGTAGCGCGCTTTATAAATGTCCTGGTTGATGGATTGATTAGGTCTATACAGCCAAGGAAAGCGGACACAAGTTCAAGCAGCCACCCAAAGCAAGCATGTTATCTTTAATTGCTGCTCTTTGCTGTGTAGCTGACACTGCATGCCCACAAATCCAAAATGGAACCCTGAAACGGAGGAGATGGTCCCCGATGGTGCACTCCTTAGCACACAACACATGTTAGAGTATTCCACCTTCCACTTTCACATCCTGGTTCAGGCTCCTATCATGAAAGCAGATGAGTCGGCTGCAGGGATGTGTGTAGAGTCGATGGCAACTCAGCGGGCGGCAACTAGGTGGGAGCTGATGACCCCTCTGTGAGCAGACTATTCTACTCCAAGCGTGAGGGCCAAACCAAAAATTGAAGAGGAGGCAGGACAAGCACTACTTGTAGAAGGGGGCCCCTGACCTTGCACAGTAAAACTGCACACCTTAGCATGCAGTTTGTCTCAGAGTACCTCCCCTCCAAATTCCAAGTTCAAAGGTGTGCTGGGAGTGTCAATTCTATGTTTAGGTGTGCTGACACATACTTACCTAATATAAACAACATTAATAATATCAATACACATTAGAGGAAAGACTTGGTTTGAATCTGACTGGCACAGCCTTGTACCAGTTTCAGCATCTCATGAGATTACATCTTTTGGTTACGAATTACTCAACATCCACAAGAATTGATACAGGTTGCTGTTCTGCTGGTACGGCCTTGCTCAAAAACGTTTTAGGAAAAAAGTTTCATTCAAGAATTAGTGCTTGTGGATTTTTTCCTCCTACTTCTGGGAAGAAATCTGTCAGCTGTGGCCAACAGAATATGAGGTGAACACCCACAAAGTCATAACTTTGTCGATATTTATAAATATTCCAAATGATTCATCCTTCATAGCTGCGACAAAATTGTAGTCCTTATTAAAGTTTAAAAACCTGTTCAAATATGGATTCCATTGCCTGAACACCCCCGAATCTTAAAGTGATGTTGGGAATGTGTGTTCTCTGCATGAAGAGGTGAAAGCGTGGTTTTATGATAAAATGCACAATGTCAAGTCTCAGCAGCACGTGCCAAGGTCCATTTATATTGATGTATCCTTCCAGTGAATTTATGGCTAACTGTGGATAGATACAGGGGTGGACAGGCCTTTTATTCCATTGGTCATTTCCAAGGTGAGCCGGAGCCCTTGCATGCCGGGCCGCCACTGGTGCCTCAATCACTTCACAGCTTCCCCAGGTTATTTGTAGCAGGCACAGGCCCTGTTGGGATACACACTAGAGACAGGTAAGGCTCAGACAGATATGAGCAGGAACTTTTAACACAAAGGAGCTATGCATTAAAAAGTCGGAAAAATACAGATGGAGAGGTCAGATTGCAGTTTGGAAATGCGTAAAAAACGTATGTTTGTACCAAACTTCCAAGGCAAACCACGCCTTGGAACGCCAAATTCCCAGTCCTTCTGTAGGATTGATCATTGTAGAGATAGATTTCTGCTCTAGTGATCGTAATCGCCACGCTTCTATATGGGTTGACGCCCGAATCGTCGACGTCAGTTCTCTTTGTGGCTACCAAGCAGGCATACATTTAAAAAAACTAAATAGAGAATTTACCTTTTTTCACTAGAGACAATCTTGAGCTGTTATTCCACGAAACCCTGCTTCTATGGCGCTTCGACGTGCTTTGGACGGTGCGCCCAACTCATTTTCAGAGGACCCTTAAAAGAATTAACGATTTTGGCAAAGTAGTGTTGTGCTGCTAGTTCCCATTAAAATCACACTGTCTTCTGGGGAGCTGTAAACAGGATACCTGGCGGCACAAAACAGGTTTTCTAAGTGCGTTCTTTTCAGGTCAGAACAGCCCAGTTTCCGTTTGCCTGGCTGCTTTTATTTTATCCCGGAGATGCTTCAGCCATCCAAAACCGAATGAGTCGCGTCGTCTCTCTGGGCGAAACTTTACCTGTTATATTGTGTTACTTTGCAGTGCTTTGTCTGTTTCCTATTGCCTCCCGTTGCTGGCACTTAATCCGCTTTCATTTGCAGCTATTTTTACAGAAACCTCCTTTCTTCAAGTGTTTTGCTCTTCATAGCTCTGTAGGTGAATCACACCAGGACAGTTATAGGAACATTATGTGGGGCCTTTCTTAACAGTGTTGTCTTAAAGATTTTTCGGGCCCCAGGTAAGACATCATTTGGGGCCCCCTGTTCGTCATTTTACTGCCCATTTCCTGCTAATTAAAGCCTGTTTGTTGAAAACAAACTATCAGAATTTGGGTTCTTACAAAACAGATGAAATATGTCTTTCTAGAGCCCACAACAATTCTTAAGATGTCCCTGGGCAAAGAGAAAGGGACTCAGAAGTAGAAGTGGGTAGACAGGAGAGAGGATGAGATATGGAAATCGACTGTAGCGAGCTAGATATCAATGGTTCTTAACCTGTGGTCCGAGGGCCCCTTGGGGCCCATGATGACTACCCAGTGGGTCCCTGACTGCTAGAACATTAAATAATATTAATAGAGAAGTAAAGAATAAATATACAAGGAAGCAAAATGTAGAATTACATTTTTTTAAAGTTCTGCTAATGTGAAGAAATCTCAAATTAGAAGCTAAAAATTAAGTAAGTATCCTCAGATTGATGCATGGGAGCAGTGCAAGTGCATCAAAATAATATAGTATTGATGATTAGTGGCTGCAAATGAATTTAGAAAAACCCCGGCCTTCCGATTAAAATTAATATCTTGATTGTTTTACATTTGGTCATGAATTATTTAATATTTAATTATTTGTGTATTTGCTTGATGAATTTTTGTTTATGTATATATTGTGTATTGTTTTGTAGTTCAAATCATCTAAAATGCTTAGGCGAGGGTCTTCAGCATCCAGTAACTATCACGTGTGTGTTCCCGAACTCCAAAAATGAATCAGTGGGGGTCCCCCTGGATGATGGGGCCCAAGACAATTCCCCACTTTGCCCATGCCTTAGAAAGTCTCTTTTTCGAAAGATGATTGCATTCACTCCTGGGAGAGGGCATTTGGGAATTCAGTGGTTGTAGAAATCTGTTTACTGAAACTAACATTTTATAGATATATGCTCTGGCATGTTATAATACATAAGGAACTGAAGGATGTCCATTTGCGTTATTCTACTGCATTGTACTGCATTTCAATATCATTAATATAGCATCTCACACCCTTCACGAGGCACCCAAGTTCTTTTTGTGGACAATTTTGGACCATGTGTGTGAGCTCACTGGGATGAATATGGAAAGTTGTTCTCCCCCCAGTCGGATAAAAAATGCCATTGCCTGCAACTTCCTGCCCTATGATATGGCGCAATTAGCCGTCAAAGTGAGACATATGACTTTTTGATTTATTGCCAGGTGCGCAGTTCAACCCAATCTTTGGAGAGTAAGATCTGAAAAACTCGACTCAAGGCTTTTAATCATCAATGTGGCAAATTGGACTTTTTAGAGCACAAAAAAAATAGCTCAATAACTCAGTGAGTTAAGTGCTCACTGCTGAAGTCGGTGTCTCTCTGAAGGTCAAAGGTTCCAATTCCAGCATGACATGATCAGCCCTTTTTCAGCCAATAACTTGAGCACCATTACATTGGGTAATAGAGAAACCTGTTCTACGAACTGTCAAATGTATGACAGCAATAAATAAAAACAAGTAATTATTTTAATTTGTTGAACCAACAATACTGAAAAACATTATTTTCTCGATCACCTTTTTTCTCTTTCTCTTTTTTTCTTTTGCCTATCGTCTTCATCTGCACTGTCTCTTCCCCTTACCTTTGTAACTTTACTTTATCTGTCTCTCATGGTCTCTCTGTTCCTTTTGACCCTGCATCATGCTTTTTAGGTCAAGCCTCTCACTGGTTACCAGGGTCGGATTGGGACAGAAAAAAGGTCTGGGCACCAAATAAATGTGGCCCCTATTAGTAAATTAGATAGCTTAAAAGTGTCCCATGTTTGCAAATTGGGTCGATTTTAAACTTGTAAAGACACACTATATAGATATTTTGCAAGGTATGGCAGACTGCATGGATTTGAGTTTGCTGCAGGCAATGTTTATTTTAATATTACAGAAATTAAGAGTAAAAACTGGCCTAGCAGACCATAAAACATGCCCACAAACACCTCAAAATTCAGCCCACTCACTGGCTTGCCACAGCAGTCCAACGGACACTGTCAGACTGCCGAAATACCAGTCCGACCCTGCTTGTTGCAAAAGACTAAAAGTCAGCTTTACAGACTCTGACAGTGGGCATAAAGCCCATCCATTGCTTACCATTGGTTGGCATTATTGTCATTCTCATTGCTTGTTTCATTTTCAATGACTTGCCTTGTCCATCTTATGTTTGTCCTTCCCCTGGACTATTGCCTCTTCACTTGTGTCCTTCCACTGCTCACTTTTCACATCTCGTGCTCACGTGTTTTCCAGATGTCTCCGTTGTAAGGTTCTCTCCCCCTCCTGCTTTGTCATTCTCTGTCATTTGTGTGCTTCTCCCTGCCCCAATGCTCTCGTTTGTGTGCTTATTTCTCTACCCCACCTCACGCTCCAAGTTGCTCTCTCCTAGCCATGTGCTTCTTTGACATTCTCTCCTTCTTGTATCTCTCCCCCTCGCCCTCAATATGCTGCCTTTTCCCTTCCACTCCAACCAACTTCCTCCACTACCCCCACCTACAATCACATGTGGTCCTTTCTTTTAATTAGTAATTACACGCTTAAAAAACTTGGGCCTCATGTACAATATTTTGACACACAGCAGTGCAGCAAGCCTTCCTGCTGCGCTGCAGTGCGTCAAAATAAAAGGACAGGAATGCACCGTATCTGTGGGTCCTGGGCTCACTGTGCCACTGGAATCAAGCTATCCTGGCTGAAGAGGGGTGAAATCCCGAAGCCGGTCCTAGGATGCTTGTTTCCGGTCCAGGGAAGACCTGGCTGAGCAGTTCGGGCTGGACTGGTACCATGAGGCACAGAGTCAAGACTGATTTGCATATGGCCAGGTCTAAACTGGGGTGACATGGTGAGCAAAAGAATGATGGATTTAACCTAGATTTCTTGACAGGGGGTGAATGTTTTGATTTGTTCTGCATTCCGTCCATCCTTGTGTCATTTTTCAAGCGTGCCTGCACTGAGGGGACAATTGTTTTTGTGCAGGAAGGCACACCTTTCTGCATAAAAACAATCATTAAAGGCATGTTCCTCTTACTACTCATATTTTAAAAGTCAGCACGCGTAGAAAGAAGAAAATACGAGGATAATTAAAAGTATTCCTCCTCGTTGAGCCTCCTTATGCCTTCCCAGTAGGAGCTGGAACCATAGCTGAATATGAGGACAATTATGCTATGCTGAATGATCTTGCCCCGACCGAGGAGGCTCCATCGCCCAATAAAGTATATGCCTGAAGGTGGGTGTTTTCAACGATGTACATATCGTCAATAATGCACCTTTAGCACGATGTTATGTTATGTTATGTTATACTGAATTTGTAAAGCGCGCAGTTACTCAAAGTATCTCAGCGCTAATTCCAAAGAGAGCCCACACACATAACCATATAAAGAAGAGACGAAGAAAGAAAAGGGCTCAAAAAAGCAAAGTTTTTTATTTCTTCTTGAACGCAACAGGGTCAGACACCCTCCGGAGGGCCAGAAGGAGCTCATTCCAGGCAAGACCTGCTTTGCGGGTGAAAGAGCAACCACCCAGCCTGTGGTGATTGAACCGAGGGTTCTGTATTAAAAGTTGGTCAGAGGACCACAGTTGCCTGGAAGGTTTATAAAAGGCAAAACGCTTCTGAAGATAGAGCGGGCCCAACCCATACAGAGCCCGTTGTACAATGGACAGCATCTTAAATTTAAGACGAGACTCGAGAGGGAGCCAGTGCAGGTGGCGAAGGTGGACCCGCACACTCTGCCTGGTAGAAAGTCCTAAGAGGAGTCTCGCTGCCGCATTCTGGACTACCTGCAGCTTCCTGGTCAGATTGCCCGGGCATCCCACCAGGAGAGCATTGGCATAGTCCAAACAGGAGAGGATCAGGGCCCGGACAACCGTCTCTTTAGCACCAGTTGGCAAGAGGGGGAGAAATTTCCTCAGAATTTTCAGGGTGCCAAAACATGTCCCTGTTAACTTTTTCACTTGTGTCGCAAAATTTAGGTTTTCCTCGAACCAGACCCCCGGATTTTTTGCGAGACCCTTATCGGACAGAGGAAGTCCCTTATCGGACAGAGAAGTCAGGCGGCCACAACCTAGGTCTGAAATCCACAGGAAACGTGCCAAACAAGAGAACCTATGATTTCTTTTTGTTGCACTTTAGCTGTGCATTATCCAGCCAGCGGAACACAGCTGCAAGACAGTTCTGTGCCATGCTGACCGAGTCTTCACCCAGTTTCCAGGAGAACAGCAGCTGCGTGTCGTCCGCGTAGGCCATCACCTTAGCCCCCAAAGACTCCGCCAGATAGACCAAGGGAGTCACATAGATGTTAAACAATAGGGGGCTAAGTGAGGAGCCCTGCGGGATGCCGGTGGACAGGGAGGTCGGCGCCGAGGCGCCGGGGGCAGCCAAACTTACTGTGATCTATCCTCCAAAAAGGATCTAAGCCAGCACCAAGCTGAGCCCGCAATGCCAATAGCTGAGAGACAATCAAGAAGGAGAGAATGGGGCACCGTTTCGAATGCCGCTGAGAGATCCAGCATTACCAAGGCTGCTCTCCCGCCGGCATCCAAATAGTCACGTATGGCTTCCGCCACCTCACGCAAAGCTGACTCCGGGCTGTAAGAAGCACGGAATCCCAATTGCGCCGGATGCAGCAGACCCGCCCTCTCTACATAGTTGGTGAGCTGAGAGGTAACTGCCTTTTCTCAGACCTTCGCCAAACTAGGCAGGAGCGAGATCGGTCGATAGTTGGCGGGAAGCAACGGATCCAGGGTTGGCTTCTTAAGCAGAGGCAGTATGAGAGCCTGCTTCCAGGAGAACGGAACGCAGGCCTCGCGAAGCGACTGATTTAGCAGGAGGTTGACTTCCGGATTGATCGTATTAGACAACTCGGCCAACAGCCTAGCCGCGCAAGGATCCTTGGGGGAGCCCGATTTCAGGGCTCCAAGGATTCTGCGTGAGGCCAATGGGTCTATAGGGCTAAAGGCCGAGAGAAAATGGACAGAATCCCTCTCCGGACAGTGCGATGGAACAGTCTGGGTCGGTTTGGAGTTAGTCAGAAAGGAATCTTGAATGTCCATGATTTTATCCCTAAAGTGTTTTGCCAGGGTGTTGCACCAAATGTTAGAGGAGGGAACCTCTTCCTCCTGGGCACGGGGTGTTACAAAACTCTGCACAATGGCAAAGATTTCCCTGCAGTTGTTATTCTTGGGTTTGCAATTTGGTGTTAGGACGGGTGATCCCTTCCTAATACTGAATTGCAGCTGTAGGCAAAAATAGTTTTGTGACCAAAATGTGGTTGCAAAACATTTGCATTTTACCACCAACTTCAAGTTGGGTTAACCCTTCGCACATGGGAAGAGGTCTCCAAGTGTCCTCCTGCCTTTTGTGAATGGTATTAAAAAAAAAAATTTCGGAGAGAGAGAGTGGTCCCACGGACCACTGCCTGCTCTTAAAAAATCAAAAGAAAAAGTTTTTTTTTAAAGCACCCATTTTCCTTCAAGGAAAATGGCCTGCAGAAAAAAAATGATTGCTTTATTCAAAAGCAACCACGGACATGGTGATCTGCTGACCCCGGCAGGCCACCATCCCTGTGATTTTAGTGATTCCTAATAGGTCACAAATAGCGACCTACCTCATTAATATTCATGAGGTGGGTTGATTTGTGACTTCCTAGGAATCGCTAAATGAAACTCATGGAGTTTCATGCATTAGGAATAGAGATTACCTAATTGCGATTCACAGAAATTCACAATTAGGTAATCGCTGTTCCTAATATTGATACATGTGGCCCTTGATCTTTTAGGATGTTTCATAGTGGGTAAAAATGGATGATGGACAGCTACTTGAAGAAATACAGATGATAAGAGATAGGGTAGACTGGTTTATATAAAACCTTAATTTACTCCTTCCTTGCTTCCTTGCTGCCTTCTTTTCTTCCTTTCTTCATTTTTATAAGTTGTTGTGTGTTTTTGAAATAGGAAACATGTTTAACCATAATCAATCAATCAATCAATCAATCAATCATAACACTTGTAAAGCGCACTTCGTACCCGCAAGGGTCTCAAGGCGCTGGAGTGGGGGTGGGGTGCTGCTACTGCTCGAAGAGCCAGGTCTTGAGAAGTCTTCTGAAGGTCAGTAGGTCCTGGGTTCACTGTAGGTGGGCGGGGAGGATGTTCCAGGTCTTGGCGGTGAGGTGGGAGAAAGATCTGCCACCTGAAGTTGTTCTTTGGATGTGGGGGACTGCATCGATGGCGAGGCCGGTGGCGCGGAACTGGAGGGTGGGGGTGTAGAAGCTGAGTCATCTGTTGAGGTATGCTGGCCCGGTGTTGTGGAGTGCTTTGTGTGCATTCGTGAGGAGCTTGAAGGTTATCCTCTTGTTGAATGGGAGCCAGTGCAGGTCTCTCAGGTGGGGTGTGATGTGGCTGCGGCAGGGGATGTCAGGGATCAGACGTGCAGAGGCGTTCTGGATGCGTTGTAGCCGTCTCAGGAGTTTGACCGAGGTTCCTGCGTAGAGGGCGTTTCCATAGTCCAACCTGCTGCTGATGAGGGCCTGAGTGACCGTCCTTCTTGTTTCGGTGGGGATCCACTTGTAGATCCTGCAGAGCATGCAGAGGGTGTTGAAGCAGGAGGATGAGACGGCGTTGACCTGCTTAGTCATGATCTCTCAGGTGGGGTGTGATGTGGCTGCGGCGGGGGATGTCGAGGATCAGACATGCAGAGGCGTTCTGGATGCGTTGTAGCCGTCTCAGGAGTTTGACCGAGGTTCCTGCGTAGAGGGCGTTTCCATAGTCCAACCTGCTGCTGATGAGGGCCTGGGTGACCGTCCTTCTTGTTTTGGTCGGGATTCACTTGTAGATCCTGCAGAGCATGCGGAGGGTGTTGAAGCAGGAGGAGGAGATGGCGTTGACCTGCTTAGTCATGGAGAGGGTGGAGTAGACGATGACCCCTAGGTTGCGTGTGTGGTCGGTGTGTGTTGGGGCTGTTCCCAGAGTGGTCAGCCACCAGGAATTGTCCCAGGCCGAAGGGGTGGATCCGAGGATGAGGACCTCCGTCTTGTCCGAGTTCAGCTTCAGTCGGCTGTCCCTCAACCATTTGGCGACGGCCTTCATTCCTTTGTGGAGGTTGGTTTTGGCGGTGTGAGGGTCTTTGGTGAGGGAGAGGATCATACAATGTGTGTACTTAAGTCATTCGCTGGAGTAAATTTGAGGCATAATTTATTTGAAGAACTAAAATAGAATCCATAACAGTTATGCTTTGTGCGTCGTTCCAGGGAAAATGTAAAAACTGACAGGAAATGTTGATATCTCCTGGCTCCTTTTGCTTTCCTGACATTTTCAGAAGCAATAATTGATACAATAAAGCAAATGTTGCCTTGACTTTTATTTTTATTTACATGCTAACTAAACTCTTGTCACTTTCTGATAATTTGACACAGCATGTATTAAGTATTCGTGCTTAAAACACTGCTCCTGAAATGATAGAATAAAAACTTATAAGCGTCCCAGGCAATACTCTACAGTGAGAATGAATAAATGATTGCAGTGGCTAGGTCGCCAGTGTCTGCTCCAGAATTTAAAGGGTGAATATGAATGGAATTTATGTTTCTGACAGCAGATGCATCTGGGGATGGTTTACAAAGCCTTGTTGAGGGGAATGACTGATATATTCCTTCAGTCCAAGGAGGGAGGCCTGCGTTGAGAAGCTATCACTGAAAATGTGATGTGTCTGAAATCTGCCTGATGTCTGATGGAATGAAGAGAGAATGTGAGAGAGAGAGCTGGAATTGAAGGATGCCTACTGCAAGGCAGATGCTTTGCATACTGTGGTCTATCCATGATGGGACAGGGCTGGAGGTTGATCACAGAGCCGGAGTGGGAGGGGGACATTAGGTTCAGCCTGGACCACTAGAGTACCAGTGCTTGGGTTGACCTGATCCCTTCACTATTTTGAAAGGCAGAATGACCCACACCTGCAGGGGAGTAGGTCCAGAAGTGTCAAGGAGGAAAAGAACAAGACTTGCAGTCCACCATGAGGACCTCCAGCTGTGTTAGTGGTTTGAGTACTGCCCTCATATTCTCTATTGAAGAGACTCAGCAGTTAACTGATTTGCTTGAAATATATTTGTTCCAATCGAGAGTAAATAAAGGATTGTGCCCACTAAAGGCATGCAAAGATGTAAAATATGACTGTGGCCCTAATATTATCTTCTGTAAACAGGGATTTGCATATCACTATACTGCCAGGAACCTTTGTGAAAATAGGAGCTACATACAGATGGATTTGCATCATGGCTCCAAATATAGGGAGTGTTGGGGACAAAAAGTTTTAACCATACTTTATCCCAGAATGGAAGCAGCATTATGTTTTATTTTGTGTTAAGGAGATTTATAAAATGTTGGCATGTCACAAAGAGGCCTAAGATCTTATAGAAAACAAAAAGCGTGAAGCGTGAACTCCTCATGGTACCTATGAGATGAAAAGTTCCATCTTCCCATATTAAATAAGAAGTGTGAACTCAATATTAGGTTTTCGTGGACCGAATATATATCTTGGTTTCATTTCTGGCCTTTAAAAGACGATATGCAAAGTAGTGCAACGCCACAGTAACATTTCTTGTGTAATTGGATTAATGAAAACTAAAGTAGAATAATAGGCCTGGAACTCATATGCCAAAAAAAGCTGAATTTCCTGTTGTTGACATCAGAGCCATTTAAGTCGTGACAGCTCAAAGAAATGATTTATGGATAGAACATTATTGCCTGGGATTTCAGTGCCCTGAAAAAAACTGGCGTAGGTCTGATCTATTACTGCCCAATTGTTATGACTTTTTCAAATAGGACGTGGAAACTACCGCCGAATACCAGAACTGGATATTGACTACAGCGAACTTCCAAATGAAAGCCCCAAATGACTGATGGTGAGAAGTATGCAGATGTCCAAGGGAAGCAGATTCAGCAGTCAATAGGAAAAGCCCAAACATCCGCTCAAAGTGATAAGTCACGAGGACGTCTTGAGAATGGACAGGGCACGAGGAAATACACTTTTCCTCTGATTGAGCAATCACTGGGAAGATTTGTAATTTATATTTTGTTGCATGTGAGGGACGTCACCACAACATGCTGCCTATTGAGGAGTTCACTAGTAAAAATTAATCCTGCAGGCATATTAAAAGCGGTGGACAATATTTGGAGAGAAGGTAGGAAGATCAGACAGATGAGGCGAAAGGAGACAGGGCAGTGTCCATAGCGGGCATTGGGCGTTGCCCTGGGAGGCTAGAAGGGTGGGGGTCGATTTTGCAGCTATGGGGGCCGTTTATTGTTACTGGGGGCTGGAATTGCAGCTGTGCTACTTTATCAGCTCCTAGTAACACAAGCAGGAAAGGGGTTGGTCCGTCAACTTTGCCAGGGCTGCTTTCGGTTCCAAGTCCTGCCTTGAAAGGAGAATAAAAACAAAAATGTGGAGCACGACAGGCTCCAATAAACTTAAAGTAAATGCAGTCATGGTGGTGCTGATGCACTGCAGATGCACAGATATGGGAGAGACGGGCCTCAGCGTACACAATTGGGTTATTAATTGTGCAGGAGGACAGTTCTGCACAATAGGGCCATCTCTCCTTGCTGGGAATCAAGCACCCCATTGTAGCGCTTGACTCCCTCAGGGAAGTGAAGCAGAGCAGTCCAAGACCTATTCAGAGGAGGTGTTGTGGGCTAGTAATCTTTACTCTCCGGTACACAACAGCAACACTCAATAAACTATTTTCTAGTCAATGTTTTTTCTTCGAAAAAAGAAAAGTAAATGTATTATACATGCGCTACTAAATATTACACAATAATTTACAAATATATACAGATGGCAATACCTTTGATGACATGCTCAAATCACATTTGACCCCTAGTGGGTCATGAACCTCAAAATCACTATTCCCTCCGCACCTATATCTGATGAAACATAGCAAGATAAGCAGGTGTCATTTTGAGAAAAAGAAGGCCTGCTGGCTTTATCAAGGGGTCCACATCAGTACGTAAAGCAAGACTATTGGCATGTTCATGGAGTCGCCACATTGATATGTATAAGGCAAACCTATTGGCTTTGTCAAGGGCTCATCATAATATTAAAGACAATGGGCCCAATTCACAAAAGGAATACTAACTTTACTACTCCTGAATGCCCTTTGTGAATACCGAAAGTCATAAAGTTAGGATTTTTTCTCAGATTACTTTTGTGACTCAGGCCCAATAATTGCATGTTAGGTTTTACCATTAAAAACCAATAGACCTAAGAATCATAGAGAAATGCATTCATTATTAATATAATTGTTGCAATCATCATTATCAATACAAGTATTTTAAGTAAAGCATTTTGAAAACAATCACAAAGATGTGTCAGAACCTTTTATTAACCACTGCAAGCCCCATAATACAGCTATGGAACCGAACACTAAGGGCTCTGCACTCCCAAGCTGAAAAGCAAAACCGCCAGCTTCAGGACTACTTGAAGACAAGGTAAACAGTCTCCCCAGATCATGCATCCGAGGACCTAGGAGTCATAGGGTTAATTTTCTTTAATGGTTCTGGGGTGGGTGGGGGGGAGTCAACTCCTGCAACCACCACGATGTATTGAAGACACATTGATGGTGCACCAGCTCATTTGGGGTAACCTAAGAAAACAAATAGCCAAATCATTTGCTAAATAGAGCCCCACAGAGCAATATGGGTGTTGGTGACCTTGCGCTGCATGTGTTTCTCTTTGGGTTTTTTAAGAGCACCCTTAGCCATGCACATCATTGGGTAAGCAAAAAGTATCCTACTCTTGCACTGGCCAGCTGGCCACCAGCCTAGACTACACTGTCTCATGGCTGAGCGGGAGCTGGCATATTCATTTCCCCATCAGCGTCCTAATGGGATTACCAGGAGTGGGATACTCAACCACAGTAAAGGTCCAAAAACAGGGTGATCAAAAGCAAACAATTCGAACAGAGTAAATGGGCAGAACCCACTTGCAACACTGAGGAAATGGTGGGAGGTGGAATTCGGTGCATCCATAGGCAAGACAAAATTTCAGAGCAGCACAGTGAAATGAGCACATACAAAGATTAGGAGAAACAGCAGAGGCAACGACTATGCAATGATTCTTTCCAAATTGTCTCATAAAAAGTAGCATTTTCTTTTGACTCTACAAACTCTGAAAATACAAAAGAATGCATTATTTCAGTCTCATAACACTATTTTTTTTTCTAAATGCTGCATTGTATTCACCTAAAATGTTTGCCTTCTGTCCTCCTGCTCTTCTGAATTTGTTTTTGTTGGCATTAGGATTCTGTGCACTTTCCCACTGCTAACCAGTGTTAAAGTGTTTGTGCTGTCTCCTTCAATCATGATAACACTGATCTACATCTAACTGGCACATTTAACTTACCTGTAAGTCCCTAGTAAATAGTATGACGTACCCCAGCCCTGCAAATTAAATGCTACTGTTGTGCCAGTAGAACACCTTGAATCACACACTAAATTAGCGTCTTGAAACGTGTCTCAGGCCTGTCACTGCAGCCTGAAGTACAGATTTAAACTGCCATTTAAACCTGGAAGAACAACACCTTTGCCAGGCCTAAACTTTCCTTTTTAAAATACGTATAAGTCGCTGATAAGGTAAGCCCTTAGGGCAGAGTGCATTGCATTTAAAAAGTAGGACTTGTGTATCTAAAGATTACATGTCTGGCAGGGAAAAACTCAGAAAGTGGTATTTACACTAATAGCCCTTAATTTACACACCCTGGGTACAGGCAATACCATTTACTAGGAAATTACAAGCAAATTAAATGTGCCAATTAGATGTATGCCAATTTTACCATGTTTGAAGGAGAGAGCACAAGCACTTTAGCACTGGTTGCCAGTGATAAAATGCACAGAGTCCTAATGTCAACAAAAACGAATTCAGCAAAATATGAGTGAAGGCAAAAAGTTTGAGGGAAGACCAACTAAACATGTCAGGTCTAACACAACATATCAGGATAAGTTACTAAGCCACACTGTATGCAATTCGAGGTCTTGTTAATACAAATACACATTCTTCAATATTTCATAACAATGCCTGAGATTGGAAACAATCCAAGAAGCTAAATAATATAAACACAAGAGTAATGTTTGCAACCAAATCATTTCCAGTGGTGAATGGAAAGTGATGAAGATACAGGGCCGGACTGGCCATAGCGGGCACCGGGCAATCCCCTGATGCGCCGCACGGTGGGGGGGTGGGGGGGGGTCGTTTTTGAGGCCCCTTTTGGCTGTTTTTGCAGCATAGCTGCAAAATCAGCCCTGTACCAAAATCGGCGGTAAAGCAAAGAGCTCGGCGGCACCTCCAACCCCCCGAGTGGGGGAGGGGGGGACCGCCCGGCACTTTGCTAGGGGCGGTTGTGGTTCCCAGTCCGGCCTTGTGAAGATAATGTCGGAGATGTGAGACAAAGGGGAGCACTTCACAATATTCGTCAGCGTCTCAAACCACCTAAATGATAATAGCAAGTTTGTATAGACTGATGTCAAATTAGCATTGAATAAATAAAGCTGGAATATACTTACTTGTGTTGATTTTCTGAAGGGAAATATGCTTTTCCAGTTGCCTCCGAAGTTTTACTTCCGCCCCGTATTTTCCTGTTGTTCCATTGTCAGCCAGGATAAAATGGGAATGCATGCTGTTGAGAACGGTCAGTTTGCTCAGAGGGTTCGACATGGTCTGATATGGCCGTACTACCTGCAAGGGATTGGGATGAAAAAGACAGAGAATAAACAAAAGGAAAGTTTCACTCTGAAGCTCATTAAAAGTATTAAGAGGTGCCAGGCCATATGAGCGAACAAGGCGGTTGCCAAATAGAGTGAGACTTCAAGTAAAAACCAATTGGCTCTGATTGTAAGCCTTGCTACTTAATAATAGCTAATCTAAAGCCATAGCATACAGAAGCTGATTGTTAAATCTGCTCTCTAGATAACTCAGGTCCAGAAGTACGATATTGTTCAAAGTCGTAGAGTTTGCATCTACGTAGCAGGATAATTGGCTTGAAAAAGCTGTTTACTTTAAAGTGCAGTACAGCAATAGGCACTGCCTAGAATGACAATGTTTAGGTTTTTTATGCCTTTCTTGAATAAATTGTTGCTAAAACATTGGGCAAAGGTCAGGTCAGCAGACGTATGTAATTCTGTGGCTGCTGCACTTATTATAACATGTAAAATTATTTTTAAACATATTTACTCAACTATCTCACTGAAAATTCCTTTTGACCATATCAGTGGTTAGTACGTGTTAGATTTAAGGCTTA
Source organism: Lissotriton vulgaris (assembly GCF_964263255.1). NCBI lineage: Eukaryota > Metazoa > Chordata > Amphibia > Caudata > Salamandridae > Lissotriton > Lissotriton vulgaris. The sequence continues at coordinate 913,724,550 of NC_141689.1, forward strand.
AACTCTAGCCTAGCCTAAACCCGGTGGGTGGTCAACCGACCAATGCATACGACCTAGGGCCACTCATGGAGTGTGGTTGGCCACAGGCCTGGCCGCAGATCCCAATGCCCCTGTTGATGGCCAATCCATACCACGCATGGCCTTTAGCCACACACAGTGTGGGTTTGGCTGCAGGGACTGTGGCTAAGTCCTGCACCCAACCCACCACTGATTGCCAACCCTATGCCGCTCACGCCTTTGGCCGTATCTGCATATGGCCAAAGGCGTGCGGGCATGGGGTAGGCAATCAGCCAATGTGCTGCCATGTGCGGCCATGTGTGTTGTGGGGCTAGCTACAGGGCTTCTGCGCCTAACACACAAAAGGTGGCTAACTCCATTTATACAATCCCCCCACAGAGACTCAGCCCACTATTTTGTTTTCAGTTTTTTCTTAGAGCTTTAGGCTGTATGCAGCAAGAAGTTAGCTGCTTTGCCTGGCAGGCAACCTAGTCCTGCGTTCAATCACCTTGGGCACCCAACTCTCTGCAATGCATGGCCTTTGGTCTTCAACTAGAGGTTCTGGCCAATCCCCTGTGGGCGCCCATCCCCTCCCGCATGACCCCCTTCCTATAAAATGTCCTTCTACACCAGTGGAGTAGGTCCCCAGGGCCACTGGATTGCTCGAAAAGGGGGCTCTTTGACCCCTTCCCCTTAAAACATACATACAAAGTGCGTCAACACCTCGTAAGCGCTATATAAATGCAATTATAATACAATACAATACATTAGCCCCAGGGAGTGGGGACCCCAGGCCTTTCAAAAGTCCGGGGAGGGGGGCCACACACACCCCAACTTCAAAATCACTGAAGTCCAAGGTGATAGGGTCTGGGTGATGTGGTCCCTGGAGCCTATCAGAAGCTCAGGAAGGGTGCTGCAATCCTGCCCAAATGTAATACCTGTGTTTACCCCCAGAAGCCCTAGCCCAACCTAGGGGGAGTTTATTTCAAATGGGTGGAAGACCACCCTTTAAAAATATTGTACCATGGATCCATAGTACCATTTTTAAAGGAAAAAATCATTTTAGGGCCTGGGGTTGGTGGAGAGGGAGTCAGGGTCATGGAGTCATGTTATCTCTGTTTTGTAATCTTTTTACAGGAAAGGAGCACTGAGTCCCTGGGTCCTCAAATGGCTGCTAAAATCTTTGTAAATTTTCCGGCAGCCAATCAAATCTTTTGGTTAGATCCGTCAGTTCCGTGGATCCTATGCCACATAATATGTACGTTAATTTGAATTTTTTAATGTCTTAAAAATTACAGAGAGGATTTCACCAAATCACTAAAAAAGCAAACTTTCTAGATCAAGATCTATCTTCCTGCCAAATTTGGTGTATTCTGTTCAGTTTGTGGTATCGCTATTCAAATTTCCTATGAAAAATTGCATGAAGAAAATGTATTTTAGGACCACTTATTTAGCAAGACCCGCTTGAATGGTCACACCAAAACTTTCCAAGAAGCAGAGGTAGATGATGTTTTGTTTGGAAAGTTTAGTGATGATTCATGAAACGGCACTAAAGTTTTCAGCAACCCCCAAAAACTTTTTCCTATTGAAATGAGAAAGCATTGGGGCATATTGAAATTAGACACAGTAGTTGCAAATGTGATAGGAAATCATCCATGTGTAAACTTCAGAAGAGCTTGCAATTTGGAATATAAATTGGTGCACAGTCATTTCAGCCCACAGAAAAAGAATGGGATGAATTGTTCAGGTTTTTGAAGTGCAGCCAAGGCAAAGCTTGTAAAAGCGCTTTAAATATGAAGGAATTCACCACAGCAAATGGCCAGAAATGGAATATCAGGCAACACATCATATGTGAAAGCAAATTAGGAACATATTTCGAATTGGGTCCGCTATATAGACGATATATTTGTGGTGTGGACTGACAACGAAGACATCTTGCTTCAGTTTCATGAATGGCTAAATGCGAGGATGGCTGATATTAAATGTAGCCTGAATCATGCCCCTCAAAGGATGACATTTCTGGATGTTGAAGTTTATGTTTCTGAAGAAAGTCTGGTTACAACACTGGCGTGGGTCTCCCTTCAGTTTTTTTGCTGTTGCCTCCCAAGTTTTTGCTATGTTTTTGCTGGTCTAGATGCTTTGGGCACTTTGCCACTGCTGTTCAGTGCCAAAGTGCAAGTGCTCCCTATTGTAAATTGTGGTAATGGATTAGTGACTCCATGATCGGCTTATTTGATTTACTTGTTAGACCCTAGTACAGTGCACCATGTGTACCCAGGGCCTGTAAATTAAATGCTGATGGTGTGCTTGCAGCACTGATTGTGCCACCCACAGAAGCGGCTTGTAAAATGTGGCTTAGGCCTGCCATTGCAGAGCCTGTGTGCAGTCTGGGACTGCCATGTCGACTTGGGAAGTGTTCCCACTTGCCAGTCCCTAAACCTTCCCTTTTCTACATGTTAGTCACCCCTAAGGTACCCCCATGGGCATGGTGCAGTGTATGTAAAAGGTAGAACATGACCTGATGTGTGTGGCATGTCCTGATAGTGAATTACAGACAATTTCGTTTTTCACTATTGCAAGGCTACCTGTTCCCATAGGCCAGAATTGGCAGTTTGATTATAACATCTTATAATCCTAACTGACTCAGGGAATTAGGTAGAAATTTGAGTTTAGTATGCTTGAACTCGGAATGTTAAAATACTATCCCTGGGCGGTAAATTCCGTTCCGCTCGCAGAATTTGGGTAATTTTGCGTTACGCGGAGAACGCGAAATTGCCCAAAATCCTGCGCAACTTTGCAAATTTTTTGCTTGTTCGCGTTCTCAAAATGCATGTTTCGCAAGATATTTCCCCCCGAGCACGCAAACAGCAATTGCGAACAGGAAAAAAACATTGCAAACAAGCAATTCCGAGTGTTCGCGGAATTTCTGCGTGTTCGCAGAGATTGTTTACGGTTTCGCAGAGATTTGCATAACGCCATACGCAAAATCCACCCACCCCTATGAAATACATCTTTTAGTGAAGGTGGTTTTTACTTTCTGGGTTTGAAAATACCACTTTTATGAAGTATATATTTTCTTGCCTAACCATCCAGCATGCCACTGCTAGGTCTGTGTATTCCATGTCTGGTTTGTGAGTGACAGGGGCTGGAGAGGTCCTTGGCTCCCGCAGTCTGATGGTCAGGGCTGGGCTGAGTAGGACCTGCATTGAATAGAGGGTGGGGGGGCGGAGACTTCCTTTCACTGACCTGAGCCCTCATAGAATCTAGAGTAGGAGGAGGAGATTTCCTTTCAGCTACCTCAGCCAGGTCTGCTTTCGACAATGCTGTCTCCAGCTCCTGCCAGGAAGCTGCACAGAACTGGGTTTGGCTGGGCACAGGCACCATCTGCCTTCAGAGGACAAAGGATTTACTGGTATAAATATTGGGGCTCAAACCCCAGAACTTTAGATCACTTCTGGGAATCAAGACGAACCTTTGCCAATGAAAAGAACCAAGGAAGCGGAAGGAGGAGACTACCCCTGGGCTGTTTGCTATTTCTGGGGTTGGCATGCAGGCATTACTTTATTTGCCAAGGAAAAGGACTTTTGTGAACTTTTCATAATCTTGAAGAACAATCTCCAAGGGCTTTAAGTGTGCTTGTCTTTTGCCTGAAGTCTCAGGAATACAAGACTTCACCACTAGTTCACCTGAACTCCCTTGCTGAGAATGCTACCTGCAGAGAGGAGCCTACTGTTGTTTGGGCCCTCTGAGAAGACTCCATGTCGCTGGGAGCTGGAAGTGCGATGCAACGAGGAGAAGCGTGTCGCCACCGCTGCAGTTGCTGGTGCTGCGCCGAAAAAGCCCGCCGCCGCTGCAGCTGTTCGCCGTCACATCACCGACGAAGCATGTCGCATCACCGGAGAAGCGTGTTGCCGCCGCAGAGGTTGCCGTTGCATCACCGGAGAAGCGTGTCGCAGGGCCTGTCGCGGCGCAGAAGTTACCGAAGTCACCACACGGACATCGGGCATGAATGCATCACATCCAACGTTGTCGCATCGCATCAAAGATGCCATTTTGTCGCATCGCACCGGATCATCACATTGCATCGAGGCACCATCTTGTTGCATCGTCACCGGGCCGCAGCAAGAAATGACGGATCAACTCCCCAAACAGTAAGGAAGCAAGCCTCAACTCCCCTGCACAGCAGTAAGAAACCGAGTGTAAGGAATGGCGCATCAACTTAACTGCAACCCTTTTGTTTGTTTTGCGCGACGCATCTAAGGTAGTTTGAGAGTAAAGTGTTGCATTTACCATCTACATTGAACTAAGCTATTTTCCACCATTTTAAAGTCTTATTTTTAATTACAGTATTGTGGATTTATGTCTTTTGGTCTTGTGTTAAGTCTTGTAAAGATTACTTATTTTTCGAAACAGGTGTAGTGTCCATTTGTAGTGTTGTCACTATATTACTGTTTGGGTTCACAAACGCTTTACACAATGCCTCTGAGATAAGTCTGTCTGCTTGTGCCAAGCTATCAAAGGGGTGAGCAGGTGTTATCTAGGAGTGTATCCCCCTTAACCTGACTAGAGGCAAGGGTCCCTATTTGGACAAAGGTACCTACCTCTACCAACTAGAGACCCCCAATTCTAACAATAGAAATAAAGCACTTCACTACACAAGCCACCATCCATGAAGCTTTTGAGGATCAAGCATAACTGCTCTTTTAAAGACAAGTACATCTCCCATGCAAACAATACGCTTGATCAGCTAAAAGACCATGGATACCCAAAAAACAACTAAAAATGCCATGAAAAGAGCCTGGTGGACACCTAGGGAGGCCCTCTTACAGAAGACAGAAAATCACCCACAGATCGTCCAGTGTGTGTGACTACTTTTCGTCCTAACACTTTAAAAAAAGTTATTCATTCAAATTGGCACCTGGCCCAGAACATGGATACTTTGTTTTCGCAACCTCCTTTGTTTGCCCTCAAAAAGGAAAGCAGTATTGATAATCAAGTGGTCCATGCATTGTTACCAAGAACAGCACTGAGGAACATACTGCATGTGCAATTATGTCTACAACCAATGACGGGCCACCACAAGTGTGGCACTTGTGTATGCTGCAACCAAACAATTGAAGGCGCTCTGTTTTCACATAAAAATGTGAACTGGAAACATGGCACATTTACTAATTGTAAAACAAAAAATGTGGTCTGCTGAGTTTTGAGCCCTTGCCCTAAACTTTTTATTGGTAAAACCAATCAAGCGGTATGACAAAGGATAACACAACATAAATCGAGAATCCATAAGAAGGAGCAGACGGCTCAGTTGGCGAACTATTGAATCAACAGCAATGACATGGAAAAGGACTTACGATGGACCATAATATCTAAGATTGAACAAGACCCACGAGGAGGAGATTTGGATAGAAAACTAATTCAAAGAGAAGCCTTGTCAATTGTAAAATTTAATACAGCAGTGGATGGCCTCAATGAGTTATCTGAGATATCTAAATTTTTGTTTTGCAACAAATTACCAGAAATGCACAATTCCAGTAACGGTTAATGATGCAACACAATTAGCTGTTTGACCAATAAATGAAAGTCCAACTCCAATAATAATTTGCTTATAAATTTTTATAATCAAGTGGACTCTTCAGATCTACCTCCCTGCTTCATGGACAATTTGGTTTTCCATGTTCGATAGTTCCCAAATAAGTATGCGCCGTGGTTTACAATTGGGACAATATGTTTTTTAAATAAGTGTTCAAAGTTAGGGACACATCCAGGCAGAGTCACCCGAGTGACCTTTTGGTAGGAAACAAGCTGGTTCCAGCACCTTAACTGTGTGAAACGATATCACCCAGAATCCTTGAAAAAGGCGCAACCCAGAAGTTGAAATAGCCTGTTGGAAATTAACATATTGTTATGACAAACACACGCCAGCCGATGAAAGATGTCATCATGCCCGGATAAGCCAACTAAAAGGTATGAATGAAAAATAGGAGTAAGGAAAGTACATCACTAAGCGTGCCTCGTTAGTTGGGTTTAGGATCAGAAATCCGCCAACATAAATGCGTTACAAAAGGGGATGATGGATGGAGCGTTTGAGCAAATCAAACACTCACCCCCAGTCAAATGATCTGGGTTTAATCCATCACCATTCTTTAGCTCACTCTGTCACCCCAGTTCAGACATGACCATATGCAAATCAGTCTGACTCTGTGCCTCATGGTAACAGTCCAGCCCAAACTGCAAAGCCATGCCTTCCCTGGACGGGAAACAAGCATCCTGGGACCGGTTTCGGATTTATAATACTCATCAGCCAGACTATCTTCAATCCAGTGGCAAAGTGAGCAAGGGACTCACGTCTGAGCATACCCTGCCAATTTAGGGCGAACATAGCGATACAAAAGGGGATGATGGACTATATTGTGGCCGACCCTGTTACAGCTAGGAGCACATGAGGGAATAATTTTTTTTCTTGCCAGATTATACAAAAAGTTAGAAACCTGTGTGCGCTACGGCACCAAAGGTGAATGCACCCCGAAATTTAGGGTTAAACGAGGGATTAGGCAGGGCTGCGTATTAGCCCCCCTTCTTTTTATATTGTTTATTAATGAAATTGACTCCATTTTAAAAGACGTAAACGCTGATGCCCCTAAAATTAAAGGCATTTCTGTACGAGTGTTATTGTATGCTGATGACGCTGTCCTGCTTTCAAGAACACCCTGCGGACGACAGTGTCTAATTGATAGATTTTCTAACTTTATTAAGGATAGAAAACTTTCTATCAATAAGGGGAAAACATACACAATGACTTATGGGGCCAGAAGAAAAACCTCTAATGCCTTTTTTATTGAGAGTGAATACGTGCTAGAAGTAGATAAATTCTGCTATCTTGGGATAACCTTCTCGAAAAACAAAAAGTGGACTAATGAATTCAATAATATTAGTAAAAAAATGGCGAAAAACGCACATGGTGTTTTTAGATTTGCGGCAAAAGTTGGTGACAGACGCACAAGGGATATGCTTCATATCTATCAAGCTAGATGTGTCCCCATTGCAATGTATGGAGCTGGGGTATGGGGACACACGCGCTCCCATAATTTGCAACTGGAGCAGAACTCTTTTTTCAAAAAATCCTATGTTTACCTCCTTCCGCTCCGACTGAGTTGATTCATCGGGAATTGGATATCCATTTTTTAGATGATCTACTATCAATGAGGCCATTAATGCTATGGTGGTCGATATGGCTTCAGGAAGAAAAGGCTTTTAATAGATCTATCATAGAGGATTGTTTATCAATGGATAAATCGCACAATATCCCGTGGTTAAAATATGTTGCCGACTGTTATTTAGAAATATTTAATAATAATGTATTGATTGACCCCAGTCCCGCAACTAAGATATCCAAAGTTGAGCTGAAATCAACATTCCTGGCCCATAAAGCAAGGAAACGGGCCTCAGCCTATGGATCTATGTCCACAGTCATGTTTTACAGTAAATACAACATGAATGAAGGTTTTCCAGGCTACTTAGCCATGGTGACCAGGCCATCCTATAAGTTTGTGCTAACTAGACTGAGGTTTGGCGTAGCACATCACTTAGTGGCTTTGCCAAACCTTAAGAAACATCCAACTGGGCCTTGTCTGTGTGATGGCGTTACCAAACAAAGCACTTTGCACTTTTTATTGATTTGTAAACTGTACATGAATTTTCGATTATAATTTATCCGAAACCCATGTTTGTCAAATATGGTATATGTACTGTTAATCAGGCGATGAATTTGTTATTTAAACTGGAGTCTGACGATATCTGCTTTTTTACTGCCACCTTTTTAAATTGTTCTATTAAGGCACGTAAAAGTATGCTATTTTAGGAACACTGTCTGTATTTTATGATATCTTTTTTATGTCCCGAATTTTGTAATATTGATATTATATATGTTTTGTGATTTTATGGTCATTTTTTATGTGCCAAATAAAGCTTCATGAATTGAATTGGATCTGAAACGCGTCGACAGCTTACTATCCAAAAAAGTGAAATGAAAAGGAATTCACCCCTTGTTGTTTTCAAGTATAGAAAGAAATGTAAAATATTAAGGAACCTTGCTTTCATGCTCGGAACATGGTGGGGATGTTGTGAATAGTGCACGGTATGGTTGTTTGCCCAAATGAAAGGCTCAAAAAAGTTAACTCAAAGAAAGAAACCTAGGGACCCATTAGTATGGCGGCGCAATGCTAAAAATACACATTGTGTACTTCAATACACAACGTGACAGGCACCGTGCGGTGCCTGTCACGTTGTACAGTGAAGTGCAGGGGGGTACCATAGGTACCCTCCATGCGCACCCCGCATAACCCGGAGTCCCTGGGGGCCTGCAATGGGCCCCCACAAGACATTCCCGCAAGCCTTTCAGTGGCGGCGTTGCCGCCACTGAAAAACATGTCACTGCCTTCACCCTAATATGGATGGCGGTGTCTAACAGACACCGCCACCATATGAAACCCTTTTCTGCCCGGTCAACTCCTTGGCCGGGCGGAAAAGCGGCGGACGGTCTTTCCGTCTGCCGCGGCCCCCCACCATAGTAATATGGCGGGGGAAATGGGTGGCGGGCGGATCGCCACCACCCGCATGGCGGTGGCAATCCGCCCGACATCCTAATGGGGACCCTAGTTTGGTTTTACTGTCCTGTTGTCTCATTTATGTGTATATATGTTTTGTCATTGCCCAGAATTTGTCATTAATTGTTGTATGTCATATGTGTTGTTTGGGTCATTCTTTATTTGTTATTTTAATTGATGTTAGAGAATATTATGTTTATAAATTGCGGGTGTGGATTGTGAATAGCGTAATGTTTGTATAAATTGAGAATTTTTGATAAATTAATTTAAAAAACAAATTCTTTCAAAAAATACATTTGAAATTATAAAGAACGATTTTTGGGTCACATTGAGTCATTTTATGTGTGTCCTATTTAAAGAATTGACTAAAAGAATATCAGTATTGGCTTTTTGTTGTTGTTTATCACTGTGAAGGTGGTCTCCGGCCAACACCTTGGAGAGGGGACATAGATCCTCTTGCAGGTGAGGGTAGAGATTGACTGTTTTGTGGGTGTCCTTGGGGGCATAGGATGTCCATAGGATGCACAATGACAGTGCACCACCTTTTTGTGGTGCACTATCAGTGTGTCCCCTGATGGTTTCTTTGCCTTTGTACCCATGTCTATATAATATGGCACGGACACAAAGACAGAGAAATTCCCTAGTTTGAATGCAGCCTCGCCCCCATGCAAATGAGAGTATGTCCTCTCGAGATATCGTTGGCCTTCACATGCACCAACGCTATCAATACAATGGAAGGTGTTGCACAATCATCTGAGGCCCTTTCTGTAATAACGAAGTGTCTGGGGGTGCACAAAGTGGGTGCAAACGCTGGTTGCAGCCACCAGGGCATTTGTGTAATACAGCCCCAGAAATGTCTACAGACATGACCCTAACCCTAGATTTGCAAATGCAGAAAGTCCACCATAAGGCATAGTTTACATATTTGTAAATCACATTCATGACAGGGAAATTCTGCCGCATGGGAGTCTGTGATTCAGAATGGAACATTGCTGTTGCATATATTTTTTGGCGTGCATAAGTTGTAGGGCTTGAAGACTGAGACCTTAAGTACACATTTTATTTTGTCCTCCACCTTGGGGTTTTGCGATCTGTTCCAGGCACTGAGGATGAGGGGAATCGTGGGGAAATTGCAATGTGATACATGTTGAACTTACTGTATGTTCGCGCAAATTGAATGTCAACGGACTTCGATGAAATACTTGTTGCTCTAATTGTCAATTTCCCATTTAATGTTTCCCCCACAGAACAGACAGCAACATCTGGAGGAAAGCTTGTCTGTCGCCTGGTGAGTGAAGTTTTACCTCAATTCAAAAAGTGGCTGGCAGAGAAAATTCCATTACTTTATTGCTGGGTAGCGAGGTAGGGACTTGTTCGGAATGTCAGCTTCATTTATCAGCATGGAGAGTAGCCCTTCATAGGGCATTTCATATAACATTATTGACAAAGTAAGGTTTCACTAGTAACTGGGTATGCAGGCAGGGGGAAAGGAAGGTTTTTAGTTGAGTAATTCTGCATATAGAAACATGGTAGAGTAAGCAACTAAACTGGGTCAAAAACACAGACAAAAATATGCAAGGGGCACAAGAAACCCTAGATCCGAAAACGTGAGCAAATGTTCGTATTTGATTACAATGAACTGCATGGCATTTATGCACTCCATTTTATACAGGACTAAGGAAATGTGAACAATGTCCAAAGAACAAGTGAAACAAGCATATACATTTCCGAGGTAATTGCTTCATATTTATTAGGACCAAAATATGTCTGATATTAAAAAGTGCAGTTGTATTTTCTTTTAGTCATCAATGTATAATGTTTACAACTGGTAACAAAATTGTTGAGCAATGCTTTTCTTGGCTATATGTCCCTTATTCAGGTTTTTTTTAATCAAGGCTAATTTGGGAGTCGGTCAATAAATCTCTGGTTGGTGGGAGTGAGCTAGAATCGATTCTATATATTAAACAGGCTCTGAATGATCGGGGGTCGAATGCCTAGTCCAGTTTCACGCACGAATTGGTACTGACAACAATAATGGATCACACTGGATGTGTTCATATTAAAGCCCTAGGATAGGATCAACTACTCCAATTCCCTTCCTAATGTCTCCATCTCAAAATTCAGCTTGGTACTTATGGAGCCGGAAGCATGCGGGACACTTGGCAACATCACCTATGCAAACTACTGTGATAGCATTTACGAAAATATATTGAGCTGTGATTTTTCTTTCTCCCAAGAAGAAAAATGCACTTACCTGGTGCATACTGCAGAGGATACAAAGGAAAAATGCACTTTGCAATTGCACACCTCTCGTGCAGGAAGGCAGTACCTACACTGCTGTGAAATAAACAAAGGCCCACCTGCATGGTTAGTAAAGATAGATTTCCTTAAGTCCTTGTGGTGTCTTTTAACTAACCGCAAGATAGCATAGGCATAGTCCAAAAATATAAAATAAACTTCATTCAAAGTGTGAAGTGGCAAGCAAATGACCCAAGACATCTTAATGGTCATAAAGTTTCTTCATTACATCAGCTGCATACACATGGAGGAGCACAGTTTGTTTTACCAAAGAACCATTAAATAATGCTTTTGGCTATGCTTATTACCATGCAGAGCAGAAACAGGCTCAGATTAGACAGTAATAGTGCATTACCCTAATTCTTTCTTGGTGTCTCAAGGCAAAGAACAGGACAGTGTGACGCTTGCAATAACCTGGAACCGAAATATATAGCTCACGTCCTATGTAGAAAATCTTCACTCAGCAGATATTAGCCTTTTTCTAAATAACTGAGCTGCAAGAAGGCATTTTAAATGCTATGGTTGGGTGATAAATTTCACTCCATTGTAAAGTTTTGGCAACAGTATGTTACGCTTGTAACGCGGAGTTCCATTAAAACTCCACCAACCACCATGTGTCAGATTTTTGTCTCACATGTGGCTTGACAACGTTAAGGTGGTGAGTGAGAATTGTCATCCCCTAGCCCATTTTTCAGGATGCTAGGAAGGCACACGGCAAAATGTTCTCAATATGGGCAATCGCAGGCTGTCAGGACCCTTCGCGGTGAGAAAGCTGCCGCTCGCAGTGAGAAAACTGCCACTCGAGTAGAAAATCTACTCGAGCGACAGCAAAGAAACAATGCCCTCCGTCATGCTGTGTGGTGCCGATCGCTCTCAACACTAAAAATCAGCGTAATGTTCTGATTCCGCCGGCTCGCGGAACTCCACGGAATCTTGCAAAATTCCACAGAGTGAAAATTCAAGAGTTACGTCTGCCCCAATTAAATGCCACCATTAACATTTCATCAGTTTTTTCTGTTATTATCAAATGTTGATCAGGTACAAACATATTTCTATCCTTGCGCACCCTCGACATGAGATTGGACTGGATTACTAGGAAGAGGGATTTGAGTAATGAGGACTAATAGAAATTGAGACCTATTGGATCCATAACACTGTCTAACATCATTGAACTATTCAATCTTATCACACACTGGCCCGCAGATAGTTCCTTAATTGGTTGTGTAAACATGTGGGTATCTTGAAGAACATAAGGTCAAATTTCACTATAGTAATCTTAGCTTTTCATCTGTCTCAGGTTGTTAGAGTATGTACCACTCCACTGATTAATAGTGACTACTATTATTTATGGCTGACCATCCCCCACCTCTGACAGATTTTAGCCATAGCCCTTGGAGATTAAATTGGGTGGTGGACGAGGAGACTATATTGCGGAAGGAGAAAGCTAGGGCACCCGAACCTGACCAGTCAATAATTGACCCCTCCTATTACCCATTCAATGCCATTAGGAGGATAGTAACAGATAGGTTTAAACTCTTTGGATTTCCCATTGGTGGATATAAATGGTCAACTTTAAAGTTACACTTACTGGTGGCCAACTCAACTTTTCATCCTTTAAAGGCGGATCCAGTAAGTACCACTGAGATGTGTGATAAAAATTATTATTATTTACATTGTATTAGATGTTCAATATTGTGAAAAAATGTCATGTAGGTGTGTCTGAATCTGTGTGTTTTGTGTGTGAAAATAGGTGTTTATAAAAACATGCCATTTTTGACGTGGGTGGTGCTTAAGGTCCAGATTTTACTTTAAAATAAGGTAGTAACCCTACTGCCACCTGTCCCAGGTGACCATCTCCCATCTCTGGCTGAACTTAGCCACGCCCACTGGAGACAGCTATGAATAGGATACCATGTTGTATTAGGATAGATTATGTCATGTGAAGATATTAGGCCTGGTTAAGTAATATCATTTTACATGTTGCATTCTTAAGGTCCCTTATCTCCCGAAACACTGTGACATTTGACACACATTCATTTGCTTGCACATACAGGAAAACATTCTTGGAACTATGTTTCGGCTACAATACCACTTTGTAGGCACTCTATCGGTACACCTTGAACATTTTGTACAAGGGGTAAGTTCTGCACTTAAGATGCTGTTTTTTATTTTGGCCACTCAGAAACAGAGCTATCACAATGGAATAAACAATAGCAGCCTGACTGGGGCTTTGGGATGGTAACATGGAGAGTGTTATCAAGGTACCTCGGAGCCGAAACGGTATGGCGACAGGAAAAGCAGGAATAAAATTATCTGCATTGATATTTTGTGGTCCGTGTCCGTACCTTTGTGCTGAAGACGACGTATGAGGCACATTACCGACGGAGCTATCCATATATATATATATATATATATATATATATATATATATATATATATATATATATATATCCAACAACGAGTTTGGCGCAAAGCTTCAATGGCCTCTCGCATTGGCGGGCCCCGGACGGGATCGCCAGTCCCACCAAATTCCACCGTATTCGTTCACACTCCCAAAGAACTATGTCCAGGCCAGCAATAGTGTTCAAAACTGGATTTTAATCACAGCCCTACTCGACGCGTTTCGGGAACAGCTTCCCTTTCTCACTCGTGAGAAAGGGAAGCTGTTCCCGAAACGCGTTGAGTAGGGCTGTGATTAAAATCCAGTTTTGAACACTATTGCTGGCCTAGACATCTTTCTTTGGGAGTGTGAACGAATACGGTGGAATATATATATATATATATATATATATATATATATATATATATATATATATATATATATCCAACGAAAGTTGCCTGTCAGTAAAGAGGCCCACACAGGAGAATTATTTCCGACTCTTCAATGGTGGTAATGGCATGAGCCACGGAAATGCTGTCAGCACTGCAGACTTCAAAGAAAGCCCGACGCTGCAATGTTACTAGAGTGGGGGGAAAGTAACCTACAACAGTCAATGAACTTGATAAGGATCTTAATTAAGTATGCTGATATTGATCGGTTAGCCCTCGCTAAAGAAATTGAGGAAATGGAACACGACTTAAGTAAAATGGAAAACCAGGACTGGATCTCCAAAAAAATGAATGAAATCAAGGAGCGCTTGAAAAAATATGAAGAAAAGATAAAAAATAGAAAAGTGCATAAATTCGCCAGAGACCTGGAGGACTACGAAAGAGGCCAAATCTACACCTTTGCAAAAAAATACGAAAATATCCGCAAAATGAAAGGAAAGGTGTCTATTAAACCAAACATCCTGGAAGCCAAACAAACTGCAGCAACTGGGGATCCAGAAGAAATAGACACAATATCCGTTACAAGCGAATCTAGTTTGAGCTCAGTGGGTTCGGGAAGCATGGAACCCACGGATACCATTCCGGGCTTAGGCGAAGAGGTGGATTTTTTAGTGCAGGACCGTCTGAAAACTCTAAGACCAAGAAAGGAAAGGAAGCAGGCCGACGAAGGCGGAACACCATCAGAAAAACCGCCCGGAGAAAACGCAAAAGACAAGCCGAAAAAGAGGCAAAACTACTGGCGGAAGAAAAAGCAATAAATGACAACACCGTAGTCAATCTCAGCACCATAACCTTGACAAAAGCTGAAGAACAACTGCTTTCTTTGGGTCTAAATTTTTGTCCTAACACTAATTTCGATTATGCTTCTACACGTGTGGACTTATTTCTTTTTATCAGGAAGTTGAAACTCAAAAAATTTCATGCCCTTAAAGATTTAGGGGAAAACAAACAGAACAAGCAGGAAGCCTCTAACCCCTCTGGCTTGTTAGTTGGAGAAATACCAGCGTTATGGGCTTTGCATGGCCTGAACAACGAGGATGAGTTAAATTCCCAGGCGCCCACACAAGCAAAAGTAAGGGAATTGAACTTACTACAGAAGGGTGCAGGGGAAAGCCCTTTCAAACCCAAGTCCGCTTTTATTCCTCTGATGCCAAAGGACGCAATCGACGTTTTTCATGATCGCGTCGTGGAGGAAATAAAAGAATTGAATTGTTCCATTAATCGGAATAAAAATGTTACCCTCAATCAACGACAAGTTGCGCTGAACAAGTTAACAGACAAACTAGCCAAGGATGCTTCAGTCATCATCAAAAAATCCGATAAAGGGGGCAATGTGGTCCTGTGGCCAAAAGAACAATATGATTTGGAAGCCAAGAGACAATTGAATAACAATGAGTGTTATGAATTGACAACGTGGAGTAAATATAACAAAGCAAAGGAGAATTTAAAGAAAGAACTATCCAAATGGAAATCTGAGGGACTGCTATCAAATGACGAGCATAAGTTCCTGTTTAACACCCACCCTAAGTTGCCTTATTTATATTTACTACCAAAAATTCATAAGAACACTGTTCCGGTTCCTGGACGCCCCATAATCTCGGCGATAGGAAGTATGACGGAAAATGTGGGCTCATATATTGACTTCTACTTACAGGACCTGGTAAGAACTATGCCCTCTTATCTGAAAGACACTGGTGATTTTTTACGGCACCTCAGTGACATAACTTGGTCGAAGGAATGGATTTTATTAACTCTAGATATAGAGTCTCTCTATACTAGTATACGTCACGAATGTGGTTTACGTGGTGTGAAACATTTCTTAAATACACGCCCTGCTGAATATGCAATGCATAACAAAATGTTGATTTCCCTCATTTCATGGTGCCTAAATAATAATTACTTTTCATTTGAGAAGGAACTGTACAGACAAAAGCAAGGGGTGGCCATGGGGGCCTGCTTTTCTCCGAGCTACGCATGCTTGCATGTGGGGTTTTGGGAAAGGCAGGTCCTCATGAAGGAACATAAAACTATATTTGAAAATAATGTTATCTCATGGCTTCGTTATATAGACGATGTTTTTGTTATTTGGAAGGGCAATAGGCAGAGTGCGTTGGAGTTTGTTGAACTTCTGAACACCAATGAGTTTAATTTACACTTCACTTCAAACATTAGTGACACTATGCTCGAATTTCTAGATGTCCAAATACTGATAACGGATGACACACTAACCACCACAGCATATAGAAAACCATCTGCTGGTAATGCAATATTACATGCATCTAGTGCTCATCCGCGCCATCTAATTGCCAGCATACCCTATGGTGAATTGCTGCGCCTTAAACGTATTTGCAGCACGCCTGAACAATTTAACACCTGTAGCCAGTCATGCTTAGAACGCATGCGAGCAAGAGGGTATAGCGGAGACATTCTTAACAAGGCCATGAGTAAAACTAATGAAAGACCGAGATCCACCCTGCTACCTAGCACCACTGAGGTAGATTTGAGTACAGCAGACGATAATAGTTCCCCAAGACTGATCACCACCTACAGTAGACAGGAGCGCAAAATACGCAATATCATGAAAAAGAATTGGCCCATTGTGCTTACAGACCCTATTCTAAAAACTACGCTATTAGAAAATCCAAGCGTGACATTTAGAAAATCTAAAAACATAGGGAATCTCTTATCCAAAGAGACTTCCACTGGGTCTACTAGTATAAAAACATGGATGCCCACCAGTAATGGATTTCGCAAATGTGCCACATGTAGGGCATGCAACTTTGGAGCCAACACTGCCACTTACAATACCCCATTTAAAAACGAAGCACAATCAATTAGGGGTAAATATGATTGCCGCACTGAGTACGCCATCTACGTTCTTACGTGTACCTGCGGCTTACGTTATGTTGGCAGTACAAAAAATCCCGTACATATGCGCATCCTGCAACACATTCGTGCCATTATCCACAGTGACCCGGCTTACCCGGTAGCCCGACATTTTAAAATGAGCCACAACAAAGATGTCAATTGTCTCACTTATTTTGTAATCGATCAGGCACCGGTACCCAAGCGAGGTGGGGACAGAGATAAGGCTCTAAGGCAGTTAGAGACTAGATACATTCTCAACCTTGATTCTAAGCATCCTAACGGCCTGAATGACAGGGAGGATATGCACACCTTCCTGTAATTCAAGTTATTGTGTCCTGTACCCCATCCACATACAAAATTGGATATGTCGCTTGTGTCTATTTCATCACCAGTTATCCATATAACTAGAGCACTATATGGAAACAATTATTTTCCAATATCCTTGAGCAATGTTTTCTGAACCTGTGATTTTATCTCTCCCTAGTATCACTATGTTTTTTAAACCTTTTACACTATTCTGGTTGCACTTAATTCACTCAGCACTTTATAATTGAAAGTTGACTTTAAATGCATCTGGTTATCTATCTCTTTAGGAACCAGTAGCCTTAGGGTAGAGGCTCTATCCTTACTGTATCAGCTCAGCATTAGCACTTTATAAATAGTAATCTCTTTTTTTACTAGCAATGTGACCCCAAGGCGTGCCATGTTTACAAGCTAGTGTAAAAACTTATTTTACATATCAACTATGTTATAGCCAGTTATAAGGTAAATTGCCATTTGCATAAGCATTTTAAATATAATATTTATTTATGTATATTATTAATTAACCTTTCATGTATTGAAGGTATTTTTTACCATCTTTTAACATATTTATATGTTATTTATTAATTGCAAAGGTTTTACCAACTGGATCACTATATATTTTGATACGATAGTTGTATTGTATAGTTTTCAAATATTAGGCTATGGGTTTGATACTGGTATACGCCAATACGCATTTAAGCGGTTATATGTTCGTTGCTAACTGCACTACATTGAAAGAATTTATATTTTAAGTGCAAATTGAATCATGCTGCTATATTTATATCCATGCTGGCAAAGTTGCAACTTCTTGTGCACATGTAAAACACCCAACACGTATAAAAGTCTGTTTTCTATGGTTTTTATTACTAGAACACGTGGTGTCAATTTAGAAATGAAAAAAACGAGTGTGTGCTCTATTTAAAGTGACACTAACTGCATTTCCGTTATGTGATCAAGGGCAGTCCCTGCCCGAAACGCGTCATGCCTACCTGAACTGCTGACAAATGGATTAATAAAGTTCGCTGTCACACTCTGCAAGTCGTGTGGTGGTCCGTTACTTCTGTGGTCGTAACTGGGAACAGAATTGCTCCATATATATATATATATATATATATATATATCCAACAACGAGTTTGGCGCAAAGCTTCAATGGCCTCTCGCATTGGCGGGCCCCGGACGGGATCGCCAGTCCCACCAAATTCCACCGTATTCGTTCACACTCCCAAAGAACGATGTCCAGGCCAGCAATAGTGTTCAAAACTGGATTTTAATCACAGCCCTACTCGACGCGTTTCGGGAACAGCTTCCCTTTCTCACTCGTGAGAAAGGGAAGCTGTTCCCGAAACGCGTCGAGTAGGGCTGTGATTAAAATCCAGTTTTGAACACTATTGCTGGCCTAGACATCGTTCTTTGGGAGTGTGAACGAATACGGTGGAATATATATATATATATATATATATATATATATATATATATATATATATATATATATATATATATATATATATATATATATATATATATATATATATATATATCCAACGAAAGTTGCCTGTCAGTAAAGAGGCCCACACAGGAGAATTATTTCCGACTCTTCAATGGTGGTAATGGCATGAGCCACGGAAATGCTGTCAGCACTGCAGACTTCAAAGAAAGCCCGACGCGTTTCGTGCTCCCTAGCATTTAATCATGGGCTTGTAGCTCCCTCTGTAAGGCGGCAACAGCAATTAATAAGACATCATTAGTCCCCGCCTCAGTGGGCGTAACCACCACCATAGCATGATGGTAGTTGCAGTTCCAGTATTACTCAAGTGAGATGCCGTGCCCCGAACTTATTCCAAGGATTAAAATGTCATTCCAAGTGGGTAGTGTGACACAGTCCGACCTCACACCAACATTTGATACCTCCATTAGCGGTCTCCTGTCCCACGCGCTGCCACGCCTTTAGTTGCAACAGCAGGGTTACTTTCCTCAAAGCGGGGCTCTCTTAGCGGCCTCAGGCACGGCCGCAATACATCCAACAAAAGTTGCCTGTCAGTAAAGAGGCCCACACAAGAGAATTATTTCCGACTCTTTAATGGTGGTAATGGCATGAGCCACGGAAATGCTGTCAGCACTGCAGACTTCAAAGAAAGCCCGCGCGTTTCGTGCTCCCTAGCACTTAATCATGGGCTTATAGCTCCCTCTGTAAGGCAGCAACAGCAATTAATAAGACATCATTAGTCCCCGCCTCAGTGGGCGTAACCACCACCATAGCATGATGGTAGTTGCAGTTCCAGTATTACTCAAGTGAGATGCCGTGCCCCGAACTTATTCCAAGGATTAAAATGTCATTCCAAGTGGGTAGTGTGACACAGTCCGACCTCACACCAACATTTGATACCTCCATTAGCGGTCTCCTGTCCCACGCGCTGCCACGCCTTTAGTTGCAACAGCATATATATATATATGACGTCAAGCCTTTGTTTAGACAGAGGAGCATTTTGCTGGCACTGAGAGTTCGATTCATGCTGGAATTCCAGCTCAGCTGTTTCCTTTTTATTTACCTTATGTGAGGGATGCGATTCGACTCTACACCGGGACGGGCAGCTCGATAATACTAACCCACAAATAACGTGGAGCTAGACCACCCTACAGGGATGTGGCATATTCACTCACCCTAGACATGATAGGTTAGGATGTGCTAAATAGGAGTGCACTATATTACAGTACTTGTATGCAAGCATATATTTTCTGTAGTAAGCAAAATGGTTGAACTGTTCATCTTTTTCACCATACTCATAATGCTAATCACATTATTCTGTTTCCTTCTATTGATTATTGTAGCGCCAGTATTTTACTCAAGAATCACAATGCTTAAATAAATATTGAAATGCTTTAATGTGTATTTCATGTGTACCTCTTTGGGTATGCATAAGTAACTGAGTGAAAGGGTTATAGATCTGTTACTACAATTAACTTTGGGAAAAAAGGTTGTCATGATCTGGGGTTTCACAATCCATTTGTTACCTTGACAGGTTTGGGGTAGAGATGGCATACTGTAAGCTAGCAGGACTTAAGCCAACATATCCGGACGGTGTGCAGGGAATTAATCTCGCACAGTTCTAATGATTATGCTTTCCAACAAACACACAATTTTACTTGAGGAAGTCCAAGCCATACAACAGTTAAGGGAATCCTGGACTAACCAGTCAAGTTATCAATGTTCCTCCTAACACACCTCTTATCCATTCATTGGCTGTGAGGAGGTAGTGAACTGTGCGTAATTGAGTTGAGGTAGAAATGTGCCCCTTTTTGAACAAAAATGTAAGGGTGGGACATACATTTCACATTCAATTTAAAATAAATAATTTGTATTTGAAGGGT
Source organism: Lissotriton vulgaris (assembly GCF_964263255.1). Lineage (NCBI taxonomy): Eukaryota > Metazoa > Chordata > Amphibia > Caudata > Salamandridae > Lissotriton > Lissotriton vulgaris. The sequence continues at coordinate 913,744,817 of NC_141689.1, forward strand.
CACAGTTGGACAACAGTTCAGTTTGATGAAAGTTTGAGATTAAATGTTAGGTCCGACTATCATTTTATACTAATATTAATGAAATTACCCCTTCAGGCTAGAATTTCAATGAAAAGTTCATGTCGGACCAGCAGTAGAGGAGAAAACCCTCAATAAAACTATAAAAGGTTAACAGCTTAGTTTTAGCCTAGTGTGCGGCTAGTGGAACTGCCTAAGGCATGAGGGTAACAGTTGTGGCTGCCAACATATGCTCCTTTGTAAGGAGCTAAGGGCTCCAGTTCACACTTTGTGACCACAAAAATGCTTTCCCATTTTAGGAGTCAGTAACTTTTTTTGCAAATCCTAAAATGGGTTTACAAATGGATAAAGAATTTTAATATGGGGTTGCATGTTGGAGACGTTCCTTCGAAATAGCCATTCACATACTTATGATCCAGTGGCTTAAGATCAAAATAGCAGCTGTAAACCATTGAAAATTGATTGAACCCCAAGTTTGAGTGGTAAAACATTCTCTAAAAAGAAGCAGTCCACTTGGGCCCCTTGCTCTTTGTGAAAGTTAAAAGAAAAGGGTTGTTCGGGAGTATAGAGTGATCCATAGCACTACTGCCAGCTCTCAAACTTAAAAACCAAACCTTTTCTTCTTAATTGTAGTCCCGTTTACATTAAGAAAATGGGCTGTGTTTAAAAAAATACAACTTACTTTATTGAAAGGCAATCACAGACTTGATGGTCTACTAAATCCAGCAGACCATCATCCCTGTGAGGGCCTCCAATCAGAGTAAGTCTCAATTTGCAACCTGTCTCATGAATATGAATGCGGTAGATCGGTTTGTGACCCTCTTATAATCTGAATATTCTAAATGACCTATTTGAAATAGATCAGTTTGGAAAATTATTTAGTGGTTGCAAAAATTCTGACTGAAAATTCCAACCAGTATTTTGCAAGCAGTAAATAGTATATCTGGCCCAAAGTGTACTTTGTGCATTTTGCCAAATGTTTATTAGTAAAATGTAATGTTCTATTTAACTTGTGCTATACGTGTTAAATAATTGTTGGTTTGATTTTCAAGCCATATTTTCCAGATATGGTTATGGATATTTAATCGTATTTTAATTTACTCTTCGTTCTCTCACTAATTTACTGCACCCCTTCAGGATGCTTTGCACACCGCCCTTTGTGCTGTGCATCCCTTTGGGTCATACATTTACATTCATTCGCTGCTTTGTGCACCCTCATTGTCACCTTTGTCCATCTTATCCAAGCTATTATGCCCAAAATGTTAGTGACAACAAGTGGCTGGTCAACCAACGTTGACCTAGACTTAACTGTGCACAGCCTAATAAAATTTATTGATCTGACAGTTTTTTCTTACTTCGTCAACTTATTTTATTTTCAATTCTTTAGATTACTGTGAAAAACTTTAGCATTGCATTATTTAGCATATAACATTGTTCATGCCTCTTTTCACTTCAAAACAATATAGAATTCACTGTTTCATCAAACATACATGTACAAATATTTCAATGATATGTTGGTGAGATTGGCGTTCGCCCAATGCATTTCGGGACGATAAAAGAGTCCCTTCGTCAGGGGCACCACTGTAAAAAACATGAATATACAAATGAATATACAGGCACATCAGTTCGGTCTATTCACAATATAAAAGCTAACTTTTTTAAGACAAACATAAAAGCCTTCACCAAAATCACCCAGTGCGACCTTATGTGAAAAAACTAAAATTTACACCAACCAGGTTGCTGGAGTCAAACAACCAGCCGGTATCTGCAAACAAAGTAAGCAATCAAAGATAAGAAACACTGTGCGTTCCTAGTCATCATCTAGTATCTGGCGCAATAAACCACATGTAAGCATACCTCTCAACTTAGTTCCTCGGGTTGAAAAAAGTCTCAAGAAATCAAACAGTCAATTCACCCTTCTTTAATTCACGAACCAATTTCAACCTAAAACAAATAGACATAAGCCATTGTAGCCACTACTCAGATTGTAACCTACTTTTAAACACAACTTGCTCGTTATCATACCTCGTACAAGCTTTGACAGCACTGTAGTCATAAGGATCACGCTACATCACGCCGTGCATATCGACGAACCTGTGGAGTAATCACATGAACGCCATCACTCGACTGACCGCTGTAAAACTTAACCCGATTTTCACAGACTTCTACATCTCCTTACCTAAACAAAAGCTCACACGACCTGAAAACGCCACTATCCCTGGTCTCCACTCCTCCTTCCAAACGAGCCAGCAGCTTCCGCTGTTTGGTTTCCGCGCATTCCTACTTGACCCATCAACACCGTCCCTCATTGGTTACCGCGTACCAGTCATCTACCAATCCTGTTAGATAACCTATGTCTCCACGCCAGGAATAACCACCTCTTTCTAACAAACGCTCTCATTGGTTCAACCTCCGTGGAACTAACGCGTTCTGTGATTTAGATCAACAACAATGCCAAATGCTTTATTGATACTGACAGCTCAACACTAGCACACTCAATAGCGTTTCCTTTTGTGCATAGTAGTGTGAAAGTACGTGGGAGAAAAATAATAAATAAAATAGAAATAACTTGTGCAGAGGTGAAATGAAAAAATGAATGAAGCAGTACATGAATAAACCCTGTTTTCATATGAGTAGAACATACACATATATACAGTCTCAACTTTCATAAATCATTGCTATTTACAAGTAACTACTTAATTCAATACGGTCATTCAGACCTCCTGGGGTCAGAGTTCCAAGCTTTTTTATCCAGAACGTTTCTCTCTGCAACTGTTTTTTATTCAAATCTATACCTTCCCTACTCTGTACATATTCAATGATTTGGAATCTTAACTGAGCTATGGAGTGTTGTTTCTCTAGCCAGTGGTTCGATAGGGGAGATGTTAATGATTTGTTACGTATCCTGCTTTTGTGCTCTGAGATACGGATTTTTAATTTTCGTTCAGTCTTTCCTATATACAACAATCCGCAAGGACACTTAATTGAATAGACAACCTGATTGGTGTTGCAGTCTCCATCATACGTTAAAGTTATGGGTTTACCAGAGTGTGGGTGTCTGAGTTCGTTGCCTGGAATCACATTATTACAGTGTACACAGTTAGTACATCTGCGCATCCCTCTGTAGTTTTTTTGCTTAATTTCTTTATTGCTCAGTTAAGTCTAGGTCAACGTTGGTTGACCAGCCACTTGTTGTTTGTAGTTCAGAGTATTGGGTATACTCTTTTAACTGTAGCACGCAGATCAAAAAACCAATCAAATTAATTCCCAAAAACACTGAGAAGAATAGGTGTGCTCAGAACACATCTTTTTGTTTTACAAAATGTTAGTGAGTCACAAATGTGTGACATTTCTTTTTGTGTTCTTGTGCCCGACCTATTTGTGTTCCCATCCCAACCGTGGCTCAAGTAGTTGTTGCACAACTAATGGTTCTTTATGAGCTCACACCTCATAATGTTTTCATGTACCACCGTGGTTGCTTTGTCCAGCACCTCTTGTTCCAAGATTTTCATTCCAAAGAAATACAATTACAAGTTGCAAATGTAAACACAATTTGTACGATGGCTAATGGAAACATTGAGTATTAATGGGGGTAATAGGTAAAGACATGATGCCCATAATCAGTTTTTCCATGATGAAATATAATGAAAAAACTATTCCATGAAAATTACAAAAGGCTTGTTGAAAGAGCATAAAATGATTTTAAAAAATTGCTCAAACTTATACTATGTGGATCATACTACTGTACTCGAAGCTTAGGAAACTAAGATCTTCGTAACACTAGAAGTGTAATAATGTAAATAACAAAATAATTTAATTTCTGTTACAATTTCCTCTTTCCAGAGTAGAAAAAATAGATACTCCACCACCCAGCTGCAAATTCAATAATCAGGGATTGGACGGTTGTGAGGCAGAGCAGTTTTAGACTAAGCGGGAGGCAGTGTCTGCCTCTACGCTTAAAGTGGGGTCACATGTCCCTGGCATAACATCTCTTTCAAAGCTCGTGCATACTGAATCCGCATAGCCCCTCCTGTCTACTGCTTCTGCGGGCTTCAAAACATATTCATATCCAGTTTACATTTTTCGCCCACTCACCCCCATGCACAACTTCTGACACAATAATCTTTACTGCCCCAACGCATCAGGGATGCTTGATAGGTTCTGGTCAGTATATTCAATGACGCACCGCGCACTTTTGATGCTCCTGGGAACAAGGTAGCTGTTGGAGTTCTAGGCTTCTCAATATTCATGGAGGCTTTGGGAAGTTTGTCTCATGTATATTCATTGGTGCTTTGGGTTATGTGCCTTGCATTGCTTCTGCTTTTGGATCTGCCAGTCAGAAAAACCTTAATGCAGAGTGCAGGTGTTATTCTTGTCCCTTATGGCAATACAAGCAGAGATATCATTTTCATCGCAACGGCAAGGCTCCACAATTTAGTACCTTTCAACTAACCAAAGTAAATAAACATGAAGGTATATCATTTATGTAAGTCTAAAGCGGAAACAATCCTCCCCACCCCCCAAAAAAAAGATGTGGCATTTTTCAGTCCAGAGTGCAATTGTTCCCACACAGCGCCGGCCTCTCCCAGTGCAAACTGGAGTGCTGGGTTGAGGTGGACCACCGGCATGCTTAGCAGCTTTAATCAAAATGTTTTTTGATTACCTGCTGGGATTCAGTGGCCCACAAATGAAAAATGTTCAAAAAAGCAATACCTACTGCTAATTAATTAATTAATTATTTTGGCGCTAAATTGCATACCAGCAGTGGCTACAACCTTGTTGTTTATGTGGGTGTAGGTGTACCGTTGAATGTGAAATTCTGGTTATCTTGCATGCCTTTTGTGCTCAAACAAAATATGTGTGTAATAAAGACTAGGTTAAGGATGATGTGTGTTAAACTTATGTCACAAAACTGTTAGTAGATCATGCATTGGGATTCCTGGCGATCTCAAAACAAGGCCTGCCTTTTGTTGGGCAGGAGCATTGGTCTGCTGGCATGGGCTGTTACTAGATAATGGCAGTTAGTTGGTAAGTTGAACAAGCACTGGGAAAGCCAATTGGCCATGCTTTGTAATCATTAATAATGACTTTCCAAATGCTGAATGCCTTTTAAATGAGCCAGCACTAGCAAAGCCAGTAGCGGAGACTGGCCATTTTGAAAGTCTATTTGTTATTGACAGAACACCTTTCAGAGGGCCACGAGGCAAGCAGATGTTAATGGGCCTAACGTTAACTCTGTGACAGGCTGCCTGTGGCTGGTGCAATCTGGTGCCTGCTGCAGGGCTGGGCACGTAGGCACCTCTCGCCAAATGGGGTGGACTGCTCAGCTCGGGTTAATGGTTTTTATTAGGGTTGAGGCTGCTATACTAGTCTTAAAATAATAACATGCAGCCTGGCTGTGACCTATGTTTGCCTCAGCCTCACTCTGCAGTGTAATTTCTAATATTTATATTACTTGCGAGAAAGTGTCACTCTTAATCGTTGAATTGTCACTTATAATTACATTGAAATTATGAAAATGTCACACATGGCAATCTGAAACCGTGGCAGCTATGTGCCCATGCTCCTGCATAAGGCTGATGATGGAACATCGGTCTCCCCGGTTGTAATCTAGCTCCTCCTGCTTTAAAAGCTGCATAGTCCCCAAGGCAGACTCAGCCTTCTGGAACAGGCACCTTCCCCCACTCTCTGACTTCCGCCCACCTCTCTGCTTCCTGCACCTGACAGGAAACATCCTTTACAACGCGGTGTTTACACCGCGCGACCTTTATGACGCAGCCATTACAACGCAAGTTGTTACTACGAATTGCGCTGGAGGGCGCCCTTGCTTAATGGTTTGATTTTCTATTCCAACACCTTCCCTACTGTTACGTGGGCTGGAGTTGGAATAGAAAATTAAATTAATCCACAATCCAGCGCCCTCCAACGCAAGTCGTTGTAAGAACTTGCGTTGTAATGGCTACGTCGTAAACTACCACGATCAAAATGACGTACACCCCATTTGACATCACTCTAATAGTGACAAAAGGCAGTATTTTCTTTTCTAGATGGAGCAGCATATACCGTAATAATATTTGGAAATAAATAATACAGTGGCTCCCAACCTGCTCCTCCCGAAACTTATTTTTTCCATAATTTAAGCCCTGGGGTGGAGCCATTGGTTGAAGTGGGTGGAGCCAAGGGAAGTGGGGGTGGTCTCCTAGAAATGTTTGAGCACCTGCACTTCATATTTTACAAATTAAGCACTGGCCCAACCTTGGTGATTGAGGCCTTGTTGATTGAGGCCTTTCACTCCTGGTATCCTTGGGTCCATTCTGCTATGGATCCTTCGCAACTGTGCCAAGTACCCCTGCTGCAATTGACTCTGAGTGGTAGCTGTGGACAAGCAGTCGAAGGCTCCCTTGGGGTGAAGTGTAGATACAGACTAGTGAATATGACTCATAACTTAAAGAGCACACAGCAATGTTAATAAATCAATGTTAATTTAAATGCATGTTTTTAAATTGAAAAGAAGTATTTTATTTCTAAGCTATGCATTCAAAGTATAATACACATTCATAAGCAATAACATAATCCCCTTGAGCTCGGGGCTCTAGTGTTTCTCTTGCCAATCCCTGTCCACCCACTCCTCCTCCTGTGTTAGGGATTATTACCCATTCACAGTTGGCCGCATCCAGGGAATGCTCACTAGTGGGCCTTACGCAAGAGTTCACTCTGATGCTTCAAAAGTAGTTAAAAGTGTCTTTGGTGCCACAGCGCCTCTAGCAGTGCATCAGCTGGGGCCCTGTAGGCCCGTATCAAGTCTTACCTACTCCAGCAGCAAATAAACATTCAGCACTCATGATGGTCTAGTTCTGCTCAGTCATGTCAGGCTGCATGTAGGAGGCACAGCAGCAACCAGAAGAAGCAGGCTCTCTGTGAGCTTGCGCTGCAGGCTTCAGCAGCGATCAGCTGTGCTCCAGTGTGCTACTCCAAGGTAAGTTCAGCACTCTCCAAGGGGGTGTGTGCTAATCCTCAGGCTGCAGACCTGGTCTCAGTGAGGTCAATGCATGTGTTGCATCATCCTCAGTCCAAAGGATTTGTTGGGGGCAATTCCTCAAAGCTTGATTTCATCCCATGAGTCACACTTAAGTTCATAAGCGACAGACCGAACTCCACAAGTTAATTAGTACCAGCAGCACCACCTGGCATATTGGGTTGCTGCAGTACTTGTACACAAGATGTCTACCTTTGTGCATGGTAGTCCACTCCATAGCGGCCCTTCCTGGCATATGGGGTCATAGATAGACTCGGCACTTGTTGGCATTGTTCACTACCACAGTGGCCCCTCCTGGCATACACAGTCGCCGCAAAAGTGCAGTGCGGCCTTCACCCTCCCTGCACAGCACTTCGCTCATGACTTTCTCTGTGGTGCCCTATCCTGGCCTACAGGGGTTGCCAACCTGAATTTGCACATAGGCAACGACCCTTCTGGTGCAGCAGCCATCATCTCGCACCTCGCACTGGGAGTCCTCTCTGCATGGCTCCCCCACTGGACCTCGCTCCCTCAAACACGCTCCTCTTTCTCAGAGGGCACATTGGTCATGGCAAGCAGGGAGGTGGTCCAGACTCCAGGGCAGGTGGTCTTGGTTTTCCTTGGTGATATCCCATCACCTAGCAGGGAGACTAGCAGGACTTGTCCCCCAGCCCTGGTCACAGGTAGACGTCTTAAAGAGCTTCCCCTACTCACAAAGCCCATCTGGCTGCTTGGCAGATGACACATTTTTTGGGTCCCAACTTCCCCTTCTTATAGTCAATTTCCAGACACTGAATGTGATTTTTGGTCTTGGAATTTGAAGTTTTATGATGGGGATTTGCTTTTTTTGAAGTGTACATTTTTCCTCTCTCTTCTGCCTCTTGAAAGGCTACTTGTCAAAGCGTGAGAGAATTTAAAGCTGATAGACCCCTAATACAGGCCATGGTAGTGATTAGAGTTCACAACTGGATGTCAGTCACAGGGATATGTGCATCAAAAGGTTAATCCCGGGCTCCCAACTTCACTCTTTATGATTACCTTATCAGCCCCATCTCCTTGCTGAGAAGTGTTAAGGGAAAGTATTTCTCCCTTCTCCAATGTTTACCAGCCAACTCAATGGAATGCAGCAATACACAAATCTACCTGGGGGGATTTTTCTACTCCTTGTGTCTTCACACGCAGGCCTGGGTTTCCCAAAATGTAACACATGTTCTTCCATGTTCTTCCATGTAATGTACCATTACATGCACACTTGCACTTGGTGAATGTACATAGCACACCCAAGGCACATTTATAATCAGAACACACATTCACTCTGCACATATTGCTCAGTACTGTAGCCTTTCTGTATTGTGTCTCTTGTAGGTATACATACAGCCATCACACACATTCATCTTTCTCGTGCTGCACAGCATGCATTGTACTCCTTGCAAGTACATTTATATGCAGTATATGCATTCACCATGCACATACTGCACAGCATAATGTCTCTCAAGTAATGTGCATCTTGTAGGTACACATACACCCAGTACATGCACTCACAATGCACGCACTACACAGGACTTCTTCTCTCATGTAATATAGTTCCCTCAGGTATATACACCCTGTGCATGCAGTCACCATGCACGCTCTGCAAAGTAATGCTTTAGCCTTGTATTGTACCCTCCCTAGGCACACATACAACCAGTGCAGAGTCACCACTCTGCACAACTTCTTAGTAATTCTTCCCTACTCTGCCAGCAACATGAAGGCAGACGTCCATGTACATGTGAATCTCTCACAATGTGTCCTACTGCAGTGTTGGTCCACATAACGCTACATTTGCCCCAGCAGTGTTATAGGGTGAATGTACTGGGAAAAACAGACCTGCAAAATTGCATTGGAAAGGTAGCTTTATCAAATATGGTTGTGTTTCTTATGAAAAACTTGTTTCTGCTCATTTATTATTATAAATTTTGAGGCAAAAAAGAAAAACAGGCGCACAATGTCCTTGAGCATGTATTGACAATTGGTGTTATTGGGAAGAAAGCTATGTTTTTGCCATGGATATGGACTTGGATTCACTACAGGGACGTCTTATGTCATGTTAGAAAAGCTGGCAAAGAACAGACTATCACTTCCAATGGGGTTTCCCAGCGCTACTCTAGGCCTGCTTGTTCCGGTATACAAAGAGTAAGTCAACCATACCTCACACTCCAGAAAAGTAATGTCCTTAGCAAAAGAGTATTTCAAGTTGCTTACAGGAACAAATGGAAAAGTTTGTTCCAGTGCCATGGAGCCAGGAATGAAAAAGGGCAGCCACCAGTTCTTACACAATATATACACGTCGGGAGGTAGACAGAGCCAGGTCAGAAGACCTAAGAGCTCTATGAGGTTAGTAGAAACAAACCCGATGAGGGAAGATAGTTAGGATCAACAGTGTAGATGGTCTGTGAATTTAAATAGTAACTTGAAATCCGCTTTCGGATGGGCATCCAGTCCTGAGTTTTCAGAAAAGGTTCGGATGCTTCCTCGGGGGACCACCGCAGACTGGTCTGGCTGCTGTGTTCTGAATAATTTGAAGACACAACAACGAGTGTCGTACAGCAAACTATAGAGTATTGTGGTAGTCCAAACCACACAAATCACTAATACTGCATTGTGAGCAAGGGGAATAGGTTGTATTCCCTAAACCGGCCCATCTGAACAACTGGTATGCCTGCCACAAAGACTTCAATAGATTGAGAAGGAAGCATGTATTTAGCATTTCCATGCATGCCCTGTCTCCGTCCAATAACAGACGTGTGCTATCAGGAGAAATTAAGAAATGTGTACATAGGAGGTGTCCCATAGTCCTACATTTAATATGTCAACTCTTATTGTTAATTCCATGAAAAAGTGTATGTGCAGCAAAGCGAATTGTTGGCCCAAAGAGAAAACAGTTGAAAGGGAAAGAAATAAAGAAGACAGCATAGGGAGGGGAATAATTAAGCAAGAATTAACAAAGCCAATTGACCTGACTTTTTATTACAGTGTTTGTATACAGCAGTGCCAATTTATGTGTGTTGCCTCTAACTGGCCTAGAGAGAAAATACCATAAAGAAGCAACCTTGTGGGATACAACAATAAAGGAGTATGGGAGTAGAGCCCTGAACAGAGTTTGAGTTTATTTATTGCTTTCAGCTTATTAGTCTTTCACTAACCGAACATATATAACAGGCAATGAAGAATAATGCACACAATTAAAGATGGGATATAAAATGATAACATATTTAGAAATCGAAAAATAAAAAGTTCAAAGTTTTTTAGTGTAAAGTTTTAAACAAATGAAATTCATGAGAACTTGTCCTTTCTTCAAATCAGACTTTTTGCAATATGGTTAAGTTAATTATAAAACCTGTGGACATTGAAAGCTGCTATCTTCTGAGAAATCTGGAAGGTTTCTAATTCCACATCCTGGCACAATGCAGTTAGTAGTCTTATCTCATTCAGGGATATTTATCCTGGTTACAAATTTGAGATCTTGTGCTCAGTCATATGTGTGACCCACTCTTGATCCTAGACATTGGAGATCTTTGCATTAAAGTGTGTCCAAAGGCTCTGGGTCCTCCTTCTTTGGCATATTTGTAATAAGAATGTTTTTGCAGCTATTCACCAGTGTGCAAGTCGCTTTGTCTTTTATGGGGGCGTCGAAGATTTAATCCTCAGCCAACCCTATTGTTTTACTTGCTTGTTGAAATCAGTACCTTAGAATCCATTGATTCTTCCTCCAGTAGAGCTCCTGTTGTCTACTTCCTCGATGCATCACTCAATGGGATTTCAGTTTGGAATTTGAAATTCATCATAGGTGGCATCATGTATTGAATTGCAATTATTAATCAATAATCATAAATGTACATCATTGTTTGGGTTACTCTATGGGTTGATGTTATGTGCAATACTTATAGATAGACTATAGCTACTAAGAGAAGGGACTTCTCCAGAGCTGGAAGGGCGGAGAGGGGTTCCTGGTGGGACTACGTCCTCCCGAAACAAACTCAGTGTCACTGTAAGTACCCCACATAAAATAAACAAAATGGTTAGGAAAAGAGAGAAACCTGCCAGGTATCAACCCCTTAGTAGTGGGGAAGGAAGCAAATCCTTTTTGTTATATAACCCTCACACACACTAGTAGTGTCATGCTTCATCATTGGGTTCACCCTGACTCCTAAAGGTCAGGGTGGGCTCAAACATATTTCAGGGAGTGCTTAAAAGAATATGGCCAGGGGGTCTAAAGATTAACACTCCTCCTACGGATCCAGGTATCCCTTTATTAGCAGAACCGTAGGGGATATTAAAATTTTAAAAAGTAAATGTTGGTCGTTAGGGGGAAATGGTCCTATGACCCTAGTGCCAACATGTTTCAGTCCGTAAATATTGTGGCCCAATCGGGTCCTGGACTTTTTTCAAGGCAAAAATGATTGTCCTCCCTGGTTAAATCATGACAGGAATCATCCTATATTTATGTTTGCAAGGGGGAGAAAGCTGCGCCTATGCGAAAATGGGGAACAGATACCTTATCTTTTCTTCTGTTGCATAAGTGTTTCACTCCATCCCAATTTGGAAGAGTTCGATCGTCACAAGAGATCGTAGCACCGCGGGGGGTAGCCCTGTAGTCAGACTTACATCAAGGTCCCTGCCCTGCTGTCACACCTACTTGGTCTGCGTCTCCGAGATGAAGACCAAGTAGTTGTGACCCTAGGTGTAACTACTAGAGTTATGTGAAATACATCATGCTTCTGTTACAGAGAGGTAGCCTTTGGAATATTCTTGGCCTTATGCACAGTTCTAGTTCCAAATAGACTAGCATTACGCTTCAGGACTTGGGAAATATTTTTTAATGTGGTTTATTGTATCAACAATGTCTTGGTGAGTTTTGACCTTACCATTGGATTGCTGGTTTTGATAGGCCCATCACATCATCTCTTGTTGGAAACTCTATAATCGATAATAATTCCTTAGGAGATTAATTTAATGGATATGACAATGTGGACACCAGGCCCAGTTAAGGGAAAGCACCTTTCTCATAATGTTGATTCTTCTGGAGTATCAAAGACACTTTTATTGTCTGAATTAGATCTTGTTGTGGAGAGACTGAGTGAATGATTGAGATAGACGCAAAAGGTTCTAAGAGCTCCTTTTACATCCACAAGTCTGTAATGGGGAGTGAGCTCGATCTAAGGCTTTCAACACTATCTTTGGACAGGAATAACTTGACAGAGAGACTCTACAGAAAGTTAATGGAACATCTGCAGTGTTCAAGACCATTGTCTGATCTTTTCAAACTTGTCTAGAATTGAAGCTCTCCTCTTTTTTCTATCACTCACCAACAATCTTCTCCTATTACTCATATTGAGGATTATCTCAATACAATTGGTAGCAGAGAGAAATGAAGGCAATGGAAACAGAAGAAGGTTCATCTGAGTCTGCTAGGAAATATGAGAATGTCAAAAATATGGCCTTCCGTGAAGTAGTGAGGGCTATTATTCTCTCCTGTGTATCTTGCTCCTTGTCTGTTAGCAATAAGTATGGGCGGAAAATCCGTTCCGCTCGTGGATTTTGCGGATTTTCGGTAAATTCGCAATCCGCGAGATTCGCGAATTTCCCGCAAAATCCGGAAATCCGCGACCAGCGGATTTTATGGCTTGCTCGCACTGTTCGCGTGAGTTCGCGGCTTCCCAGTTCAACTTCGCGCCCCGCGAATAAGCGCTAAATTGCAGAAATACGATCTTAGCAAAACTGAAACTACTTACCAGGTTCAAAAGTTCAAGCTCATCATTAGTAGCCATTTCCTGTAGTGCTTCCTGAGGAACCCCTCCAGAGTTCAGTTGCCTACTTGCAACTATTATGTGACCCTGCTCTGACCCTCAGAACAGTTACACATATGCCACAAAGGTCCTGAATTACAGCTAAGGGAGACAAGCAGGAGCCAGGCTGGAAGTTCAAATCCAGTGACACATTAATCAGCCCCTAATTCATTATTGTCAGTTGGGGCAGGGCAGGTGTTGTAACTAATTTTGCAACAATGAAAGCACTTAGCAAGTGCAAAAGATCACTAATCAGGAAGCACTAAGGAAGCAGGTGCCAGCTAAAAAAATATTCTGTGACACATTAATCAGCCCCAAATTAATTCAGGTCACTTGAGGCAGGGAAGGTGTGCTTTGCTTTGCCACAATAATGTACACTGGACAACCAGAGGGTGCTGTGATGAAACAGAGGGTGGCATGGGTGAGCCAGAGGGTGGCATGGGTGAACCAGAGAGTGGCAGTGGTGACAGAGGGTGGCAGTGATGAAGAAGAGTGTCCCAAACAGGCTGGACACGTAGAAAGAACAAGTTCGCAAAACTTGCGACCCGACAGGTAAGTTCGCGTTTGCGAAATTGTACAAAAACCCTCGCGAACTGGCAGAAACCCGCGCGAACACAAAAAAAATCCGCAAATTCGCGAGAGTTTGCGGATTTTGCGGATTGCGAGTTCGCAAATCCGCAAAATTCGCAAACGCGTGTTTCGCAAAATTCGCCCATGCTTAGTCAGCAACAACCATCACATTCCACTTTATTGCACCTTAGCATCACTCCCCAGAGCATACTCTGGAAAGGTAGTGGGAAGGCAGATTTAGCAATGTAATATAAGAGTCTGCGGGTTAGCATAGAGTCGGCAAACATTGGTGACCAAAAATGATAAAACAGCTGAATAAAACACAAAGTTGAGATTAAACAGAAGCTGCCATTTACCAACACTTTTTGCCTTCTAACGCCTGCGAAATTTGTTTTCCCACATGAAGAGCTTGCTCGTCCTTAGTGATGCATTATTTTTACAGCAACCAGTACTATTTTGAACCAGCCTTACCATTAACATCAGATCACTGAACTGCAAGCTCGATATAAATGAGTAAACATAGCGTAAGGTCTGTCAGAAAATGTAGACAACAAAAAATGTAAACAAATGGTCAGTAAAACATGAGGCTTCGTATCCCTCAAGATGCAGGACATGAAGCGCTGCAGAAACTCTAGTTACCTCTTCACTGGCAAGATGCACCAGGCATGCCTGCAGCTGTATGCATCCTCCAGTGTGGTCAACTCTGTCAATGGTTAGGGCAATGCACCAGTGACACCACACATGTGAGAAAATCCTGCATTGACTGCATTAACGTTGCTGTATTTGCTGTAGCTTTAAAGGAGAGTGTCATCAAAAGAGTTCAGAAGATTGAAGGCCTGATTTAGGTTTGGGCAGGAGCCCAAAGTATGTCAGGGTGGCGGATGACATTACGTCCACCACCTTGAAGGGTTACCATCCACCATAATGTGAGATCACCACCTACCATGAAGTGATTCCTGTGCTTTCAAGGAAGGTGCCAACATGGAAGCTTCTGTGAAGGCATAGAAAACACAGAAACTCTGGTGAGCTGTCATGTTTCAGACAGCCACTTTTTTATTTTTCAAAAACAAATTAACAAACCGTGAGTGTGTTTTTGCTTGAAAAATAAAATTTTAATATTAATAGCCCAACAAACTTGGAGTTTTCTCCCAGTGTTTAGGGGTCATTATTATTTTTTCTTTTTGGAACTGCCAAGTTTTCCCTGGCAGTCCGAAACAAAAAAAGATCCCTCAGAACACCCACTCAAAATAGGATGGATGATTGGTTGTTCTTACAACGATGCCCTTTACTTCTTCAGGCTGTCGGAATAGGATTTCCAATTGTGGAGACAGTGGGGCTCCACCATCGGAAACCTGATGGTCCTCTTGTTTCAAAACAGAGCAGCTGACCAACAGTGTAACAGCCATGGTACTCTACCACATCTGAAGCCCTAAGTTGTAATTCTAAATGGTGAATCTAAAAGGCATAGTAGATACTTCTGACAAGGGGCTGGTATTTTTGTTAAATCTTTAGGAACACCTATATCTATGCACATCTTTACTTTCATGCACAAAAACATCTTTAAACCCATCATGAGAGGAAAGAAAACAGAACAAGGGTAATTGCTGGATACGCTGTTTCATGACAGGCTCTGGTATTCAAACAGAAAGAACTTCTTAAAGAAACAAAACATAAACCAGCAATGAAAATATTGTTATGTCAGCAGAGTAAATACAATTAAAGTGCATCTTTTTATTGTCTACCAAAAAGACTCCTTGAGCCCAACATCAAAACCTAAAGGGAATACTAATAGGAAAATATAACCTTCTATGAAATACAATGGCCATGATGGTTAGCCCACCAAAGCAATACTAAATCATGAAAAACACATAAAAAACAATGGCTGAATGGGGCTGTCCTACGGCAGACCGTCTCTCTGTATTACTTATTGAATTTATTTTGAAGAATGAATGATACGAAGTCCTCTAAAAAAGCTAACGCTGTCTATAGTCAGACCTAAAATATCTTAGTTTATTACAACAACCATATTGTGTGCTAACAGCAACGGCAATGATACTTTGTAGTGATTAAGATTGTGGTATTCACATATTTGCTGGAAGTAATATTGTGGGAGTACTCTGGGAATACAAGTAATTCTATACAATGTGCTACAAATGCTATAATACACCTGCATGAGAAGGATCCAATGCCTGCCCTACCATTACACAGACCAAAAATCTTCCTTGATCTTCTCTTAGAAATCACCTCAAAGTTGGGGCTAAATAAATTATGTGGCAAGGCAGGAAGCGATAACATGCATTTCTATCTCAGGGAATGTAAGAGGGACATATAGGGCCCGATTATAAGTTTGACGGTGCGGAAGCGGGACCTCCCCGCAGCACCGCCAAACCCGAGTAAGAACTGCCCACCCTATGATGACTTTTTTGTCATTGGTGGGTGATTCTTTGGGGTGCCCACTGCAGTGCCTGTAAAATTGGCACTGCAATGGGAACGTCAAAGGAATTTCCAGGACGGCATAGACTGAAAAATCCATGCCATTCTGGTACTGGGGGTGCATGCCACAAGGGGGGCACATGTTGTGCGCCCCTGTGTGCATCCGCATGGAGTGAAGCACACTTTACTCATCACCACTTTTTTCATGGAGGAAAGACCTCCATGAAATCAGTGACGGTAAGGAAAGTCGTGATATTTTTGGCAGGACTACGGCGGTCCTACCAAGCATATTGATGTGTCTTGACCGCCGTTCCGCTGCCAGGGAATGGTGTTTCCTGGCGGAGTCAGAAGACCCAGGGAGGCATGACTGCCATGGTAGTAATGTGGTGGTCAAAAGACCACCACTGCTGTCCAACCACAAATATGGTGGTCGGGGCACCGCCAGACTCGTAATTAGGCCCTTAGGGTTCTATAATGAGTCTGGCAGTCTGCGGACGCCAGACTCGTGGTGGTGTGGTGGTGGTGGATCCAGCCACTGCAACACAGGCTGTTGGACCGCCTTATTACAACCTGGGCAGTGGGACCTCCCTGGGTCCGCCGGCACATCCAGGGATAGAGCGGTGGTCAGGGGTGTAATATGCTTGGCGGGACCACCATGGTCCCATCAAGTATAAGACGAGTTCCTATCTGTCAGAGTTTTTATGGTGGTTCAACCATCATGAAAACCCTGGCACAGAGGAAACAAAGGGGGCCCTATAGGGCCCTCCTTTGTCTCAAACATATGTGGATGCACATAGGGGGACATAATATGTGCCCCCCTGTGTACATGCACGTAGCCTCCTGCATAGCATGGACTTTCGAGTCCATGCTGTGCATGTACCTTGTATTGTGGTCCCATTGCAGTGCCTTTTTTAAAGGCACTGCAATGGGAGGCAACACCCACCTGCCAGACTACTTGTTAGTCCTAATCTGGTGGTGGACGGGGTGACCTCTAGCTGAGCGGTGGCACGGTGGTTTGCACCGCTACGCTAAACAGTTGCAATTAGGCCCTTAGTGTTAGGTAGAGTGAATAAACCAGCTTAAATTATTAGCACACCCTCCCCAACAAACTTGCAGTTCCCACACCCATTTATCCAAGGTCTAGAATGATGTCCACATTGTGAAACAATTTGTACTTTATACCTAACATTGAAGAAGCCGTAGGCAAACAAGGCTCTTTTCAATTATCAGATTAAACTAATGTTCTGGTGATATGTCTCTGCCCAATGGCCACGGCACCACCATTTTTTATCCATAATCGCACCCTCTTATCACATAGGGTAATGCCAGTGATGTTTTATGTTCTTTACAATTTTTGTTGTGAGGTAATCAAATGGTAGTGGATTACCCTCAATACAAATCCATTTGAAACGTGAAGAAAAGGGGAGACATGCGAAAATATACAACAGGAGAATGCAATTTATTTATGCAATCCCACAGGATTGGTGTCTCGAAGCTAGCTTTTGCTTTAGTATAGATGCAATGGCAAAAAAGGAATTCGGTCTCAAGCTGAAACATATCACATAATGTTCTGCACACTGGATAGCAGAGATTTAGAGATGCTTAAGCTTCCTGTGTTGAGTACACATTTTGTGGTCTTGAAAAAAGAAGTGTTGAAGAGGAGTGAAATTAGGCAAAAGTCAAGAAAAAGATTAATACAAGTGTCATTTTTGTAACTGAAGCCTTCACAAGAAATATACTCAGAAAGCAGAAACATATTAGGTGCTAAGTGCAAAAGTGTTTTATGTCTGAGAAGTGAAACGTCTCTCGTGGGTGCACTATTCATTGGTTGTGTAGAAGGAACTATAAAAAACAAACATTTTACAACGTTACAAATGCTCTAGACATTTGACCCTCAGTATCTGCGCCAATAGCAAAGACCTAAAATGTAGCAAAAGTATCTACTTTTTTTCTTTGTCGTCCATTTCCCAGGCAACTCAGTCTCTGAAGGTTATTATGAAGGTAATATGTTGCTTTTATTTGACAGATCCCAGTATTGTAACTGTTTTCTGGCAAACTGCACAGAAGTGGATGTGAACAAGTAGGTTTTGTGCACGAGGAGAGCCCTATTTTGAGGCCCTGGTCAGTAATATACCTGCTATGACACTATAGTTGTACACAAATCAAGGCTTCTTGTCCCTGGGAATCAAGGTTAGGTTGTAAGTATTCAAGGTAGAGAATACAGATTGCAGCATACTTTCCGAAATACTTCTGATATTTTATCAGAAGCAAAACAAATTCGGTCAATCAGTCAGAATACTTTATTTCGAGAAATCAATATCATAAAAAGGCGAAGGAACTATACAAAATATACAATTAAATACACTCATTAATACAGAATAAAAACAGAGTCATAAGCCAATTAAAAATCATCCAGCAATATTCATAGAATAACATTTTCATCAATTAAAATCACAGTAAACAGAATAAAAACATTAGCCATTTCATGTGCCCTCCCTGACAATTCTCGAAAAACAATCATCATACATATGTACATCCAAATTCAAATTCAAATTCAAATTCATTTATGTACAAATAGTCACAGTTTTTCTTATTTCTAATCCTTACAGCACCCACCAAAAAACTTGCAACATGAAAGATGATCATGCAGGACTGTAATAGTTGCAAGTAAAGGAGGGCAGGTTTGACCTGCAAAAAGCCCCCCTCCTTTATGTTTTTGTTAAAAATGCAAATTGTGTGCCTGTCAAGAACCAGACAGCACAAGAATGTTAGGCACTATCTCATGCACCACAACCTCACACTGAGGGGCACATATATGAGCCCTTTTCACCGCCATGGCGACATGTATTGTGATGCTCTAGTGGTGCCAATTAAAAGATCATATTTACGAGGGCGCCACTTTGCGTAGCTTTGAATGGTCTTAGATATGGAGTAAGGCTAGGCAGCACAAATCGCTGCATTGCCTTGCTCTGCATTAGGGATGCACTGCGGTGGGTGTTCCTATGCAACACCCATAGGTTTTGTCCTTTCCACAGATTTAGAAAACCATGTAAACCTGCCGATCAATCAAAACCCTAAGGGAGGTGCAACGAGGAGAAATATGTTTATTTCTCCTCGTTTTTTTCTCTTTCCAATTGTGCTGCATTCTACAGCACACCTAGAACGAGGGATAAGCATTGCAGTATTGTTTTGCGCAGGTAGGTCTTCCAAAAGCAATCCTGCCGACAACACAGGCACCCTTGCACAAGGGTGCCTGCTTTGGTGCTTGCCTGCTAAAACAGCACCAGCCCTGGGGGGAAAATAAATAAATAAAAAACAGTGCATTCCTGCCCTTTCACTTTGACATAGGGCAGCGCAGCAAGAGGACCTGCTGCACTACCATACTCCAAATCTCCATAAATGAGGCACTTACTTTCTCCCCATTTCCTACTAAAGTGCAGCCACATAACTGTAGAAACACAATAAGTACAAGCTGATTCTCATCACGCATGATGCCCAACTAATTCCCACGGAGGGAGCACTACAAAGGTACATCCTCTCAACCAAAAGTACAACAAACTGCTTCAGTGTCTCGCCTATAAGTGTAACTGTGATACAACTACAATAAAACATGACACATTACAGAATGTGACTGCAATTGTTAAAAAAAGACAGGAGGCCCCAATATTTGATGTAATCTACGCACAGTGACTCTTCTTTCCAGGGTTCAACTTTTCCTAATGAACATAGAACAACTACATTTTTATTGTGTTGAATATTCTATGCTGAGACCCACAATTCCCTGCTGTGCAGAGCAGATTTCCTGTGTAGAATTCTGACAAAGAGTCATAAGGGGAGCGGAATTCAGGCTAGGAAAACAACTCTGGTAAAAGGTTGCACCGCAGCCTGGCCTCAATCCCCGGCCCCCAACGGACCCTCCAAGGCACAGGGGAGCCTTTATTGTGATATTTAATGCTCATGGCTGCCACAATACCTTTTCTTCTTCCCTCCCACATCCTCTTCAACCCCCCCCCCACCACGCCCCTCCCTTTGCCCAGAACTGGTGCCTCACTGGCATTTGCCACCTGCTCACAGCCATTAGGAAAGGTCAACGTTAAAATCCATGGAATTAGCAATTCCACAAGGAAATCCACCTGTAAAAACCAGATTCATCAACGTATTGTGTATTCCATGAGGTTTATCCACTTGCCATAGAAGGAAATGTGCAAAGGGATTCCAGCAGTAGTGGAAATACCAGCTGCCCAAGTCTCCACATATAATTCCTCCTTGTTCACAATCTGGGCCTTAATGATTTAAATTATTTGAAAAAATGTACGTCCTTCCTCCAACAAACATTCCCACGATGTGCATGGTTTTTTTTTAAGTCGTAAAAATAAGTGGCATGTTTTAAATCACATTTCGCCAATTGTTTTAATCGCAGCATTATACGTTTTAGAGATTTCTGAAAAGTATTTTGAGGGCACTTTCCAAAATAAACATGACTATAAATAGCCAAATCTTGCATTTCTTATGTAGGTTTTAACAAACAAATTTAGATTTTGAATTGCATCCAGTCCCAGCACTATCATAAGCTATAGCCTAAGGCCCTACTATGAGATTGGCAGAATGGGCCCACCCTGCTGCAGCACTGCCAAACCCATGCATGAACCGCCTCCCAGATCTGGAGTTTTCTCCAGTCTGGTGGGCGGTTCTTTGGTGTTCCCAGGGCGGTGCCTTTGAAATAGGCACCACAATATGAACATCAAAGGCAGTATCTGCAGTATCTGCACAGCATGGACTGCTGCAGTCCATGCTGTGCAGGTACTGGAGTGCATGAACACAATTGTGAAAATGTTCTTCCCCCGGTGTGCATCCCCATGGCATGAAGCACCTTTGTTTCCTCACTACCATACCTTTCATGGCAGTCACATCGCCATGAAAAGTGTGGATGTGAGGAAACGCGTAACATGCCTGGCAGGGCCGCAGCAGCACTGCCAAGCATATTGCAGCCCCAAGAACGCCTCGCTAGGGATCTCTGATCCCTGATGGTTGCAGTGGTCCCAGGGTGGCCCGATCGCCGTGCTCACAATAGGGCGCTCATTAGACCTCCACTGTCGCAACCCCGCAAGTCTGGTGGCCCGTGGACCACCGGACTCGTAAAACATGCCCTTAGTGTCAGGATTCCAAATATATCAGTAAGACATAGCTACAAGGCAATAGGAAGTACAAAGGTGTACAGCTGGAACTTCACAAGGACCTATCTTTGTCCAGCCGACTATATCGCATGCTAGTCCTCTCAAAGGTAGCCCAGTGAGATTATACTGATAAGTGCAAGCTAAGCATGCACACAGCATGTCGAGGGAAGGAGCCACTTTCAATCAAAGACCTTTATCCTGCATGTCCTTTTCTCATGTGTATTTACAGCTCTGTAAACACCTGTGTCAACTGACACATGGCCCTGGCGAGCAATCATGCCGTGCCATCGACATCTAACATTGATCAACCCTACAGAAGACAAACAGCACATTAGCACCCACCATTGAGCCGAGAGATTCTGTTGCTGCCAGTTCTTCTGAAACATTTGTTCCAGTGAGACTCGGACCCTTTATTGAATCTACTTTTTCAAGATAGATGCTGTGCTGCACTGCACTTGCTGCTCATGAACTTTCCTTTCTTCCCCCACTCCTGTTCATCTTTTCTACTGCTGAGCCCACAACCTGAGAAACTCAATTTGTTCAACCACTGCTGGTCTGGCTCCTGAGCTGCCAAATGAAATGGTGATCACAGAGGCTAATTTTTTCTCTGTCTATAACACTTAAGGCCTAATTATGAGTCTGGCGGTCCTTGACCCTAGTGGACGTGCCGCCCCGGGACCATCAACTCTGCCAGGGAACCACCACTCCCTAGCAGTGTTGCGGGCAATCCAGAGGCATCCATATGCTTGGAGGGATCGCTTAAAACCCATGTGTATTGGCACACACTCTATGGATGCACATAGGGGTGCAGCTCTGTTGGCGGCCATCACAGAAGCGAGAGACACGCTGAAGGCTAAGGTTGGCGCAGTGGGACCAACTTCTCTTTCCTGCGTCAACACCTGAAGAAGGCGGTGGACTGTATCACAGAAGCCGAGACACAGGTGTCCACAGTAGAAGATGATGTGACGACCCTCCAGCAACGCGTCAATAAATTCATGGCCATTTCTCAAGAGGTAGCCTCCTGGGTTGAAGATGCAGAAAGCTGTGCACGGCGCAATAACCTACGCTTTGTTGGGTTACCGGAGGGATGCGAGGGCAACTCTATGAACAGCTTTCTTACCTCGTTGTTTAGAGATTTTTTGCCTGCCGAGTTGCTCTGCACAAGCTTTGTGGTCGAGAGGGCCCACCGGGCACTCACGAGGAAACCACCGCCTGGCAAAAACCCACAGCTGTTCATTGCCAAGCTGCTTAATTTTGTGAATAGGGATGCTGTGCTGCAGTTCGCTCGGACATACAGAGATAAACTAATTTTTGACTCCAGGCCCATAATGATCTTCCCCAATTACACCCGTCTTGTGCAGCAGCAGAGGTAGTCCTTCACAGAAGCAAAAAAGAGGCTAGGAGACCTCAATATTTCTTACATGCTGCTTTATCCTGCCAGGCTCCATGTGGTGTATAATTCTAAGACTCACTTCTTTGACTCACCTGAGAATGCCTTTGCTTGGTCTGACGAAAGGGCACATATAAAACCTCATTCCCCACCGCCATTAGAGTCCGACTCTTCCAGGAGCTCACAAAGTAATAGACCACGTTGGACAAAATCAAAACCACAACATTGTTCTGGTTCAATGAGACAATCCTCCAGCCTTGAGCCTGCTTCTTGACTAATTTACAGTTTCCATGTCTTGCACCTGATCGTATGTGACTTGTTGCAGTTCTGAACTTCTCCGCCTACCTTGCACTGAGTAGAGGTGGACACAGTGCACCACGGCTTACCTGCCCCAGACACTTCTACTCTATTGTTAAAGTTATTTGGGAATGTTGGGATCCATTGGAAAGGGAGCCCTGGGATCTGAGGTTTGGGTCCTGGGTTGTTCCGTACATATTTATTTTACTTCTATTCGAGCTGTGGGATGCTAGGTTTGTAAGGGTTTAGGGGCGTAAGTTAATTAAGTAATAAATAATTAACAATTTATGAATATTTGTAATTCATTATTTAATAAATGTTTTGTTAAGTAAAAAATGGCATGCTGATTTATTCTATTGATATGTTAGTTGTGGGATGCTACATTTGTAGGGGTCTAGACTGAGAAGTTAACCACTTTCCCTATTGTTGGGCTGTTTGGAATTGGAATAGTAAATTCTACCCCTCCAAAATCTAACTCTTTCCCTATAGGTAACCAGACTGTTATATTATGTTAAGTTATGTTATTTGCTTTTATAAGGCGCGCAGCTACCCAAAGGTTTCCCGGTGATGACTGAATGTACCCAAAGAGGGATAAATAGGACCTATTGATTGAATAGCCAGGTTTTTAAAGTTCTGCGAAAGTCAACAAGACTGGTCTCATTCCTCAGTAATAGAGGTAGAGAATTCCACAAGGTTGGGCCCAAGTATGAGAAAAAGCGACCACCCACCCTGGCCAGTCTATGCCTCGGGACCGAAAATTTTGCTTGATTTGCTGATCGGAGAGAGTGAGAGGGGACGTAAAGTTTGGCAATGGAATTCAAATATTGAGAGGCCTTGCCTGTTTTTATCTTACACATATACGTTAGAGTTTTATTTTAATGCGTTTTTCCACTTTCAACCAGTGGAGTTCACGCACGTAACTTGAGACTGGGGTTGTTTTAGGGATCCGGCAAAGCATTCGAGCAGCAGCATTTTGCACAACTTGCAGTTTGCAAATAACATCCTTGTTAGCTCCTTAAAAAAGGATGTTTCCATAATCCAGGCGAGAGGTGACTTAGACTTGAACTACAGTTCTTTTTGTAGAATCCGACAGCAACCACAAGATTTTCCTAAGCCATTTCAGGATGACAAAGCAGGTTGCAGCCAGCTTGGTTGCCTGGGGTCTCATTGAGAGATGGTCATTGATGATAAAAACCATGTTGCGAGCTTGATTGGTAGGCTGGGGGAGGGCACCCAATTCAGAGGGCCAATGTTGGGGGCCCCAGAGCTCTTTGTTATTCCCTAAGATTAATACCTCAGTCTTCTCCCCGTTGAGCTTGAGCGAATTTACTTGCATCTACTGTGCAATTTTGCAAAACCCAACTTGGATAGACAAAGGCTTCAGTTTCTTTGACAGAAAGGGAGAATACTATTTGGGTGTCATCAGCGTAGGAAAAGATCGACAGTCCTACCTGCTCAGTAATGTCGGCCAGGGGTTTAACATAATTGTTAAATAATAAGGGACTAAGAATCGAACCCTGTGGTACTCCATAGGGAGAGGCATGGGTCTTAGAGGCTGCCTGAATCGTGCGGTCCAGCAAAAAATTGGCCAACCATTTCAGGGCCTGTCCAGTAACGGCAACAGATTGTAAAGTCTGCAGAAGCACAGAATGGGATACCATATAAAATGCGGCGCTCAGATCTAACAATATGAGGAGTGGGAATAGTACATCTTACCCCTCAGAAGCACAACACTTTTTACCATTGCATAAACCAGTGTGGGAATAGTATATTTAATATTCTTTGACTCCAAGAGCTTTTATAATATTGGTTGAACAGAGTTTAACATAATAGCATTAACTGTTTTACATTTTGATATTTTATATCATTTGTTTTCGTTTTTATTTTTTTTAATTTATTTCGATGTTCATAGTAGTTTTTGAAAATGTGTTTTTGATTTTACATTTGTTAGCATTTTATTTATTGTCTACCTAAATTAATATATTGTCTTTTTCAAGTTTTATATTATCTATGGTTTTAGTGTGTATGTGTGTATGTATGTGTATATATATATATATATATATATATATATATATATATATATATATATATATATATATATATATATATATATATATATATATATATATATATATATATATATATATATATATATATATATATGTATATGTGTGTGTGTGTGTGTGTGTGTGTGTGGGTGTGTGTGTGTGTGTGTGTGTATATTCATATATAAATATATGCCACAAACCTCGTTGAGCAGTTTTTTCCACAGCAAAGACTAGCATAGACCCAGGTTTGTTACAATTGATTTTTATTTAAGCACACCACCAGTCGCCATGACGCGTTTTGGAAGGTCCCTGCATTGATCACATGACAATATTGTTATGGGCAACTTCCTTTTAAAGTTACAGTGCACACATTTGGTTATCAACATAAAAAATAGTTACAAATGTTGTGCATCAATGCTTATATGTACCATACTTGAATGCCCTCATAAACATACCAATAATATGTATAAATACCTTTGCAATCAAAAAATTGTAGTTTATGTCATTGTAGTCTCAATAATTTCATCATCACTACATTCCTGGTACATACATTCTAATGGTATTGACAATTTCTGGCTCAAATGCAGAGTTTATTTTGAATACATACCAAAGATGTTTTAACTATACGTAAAAAGAAAAACGAAGGTGACCCTCTGGAACATAGAGAGAAAAAAAAAAGATAAAGTGCAAGATTTGTTCAGAGCATGGCCCCAGAGCGATACTCATCAATGTGCTTGTTATAAAAGATTGAGAAGGTCTGCAACATCGAATAGATAGCATCATGCCCAACATAACCTAAAAATAGTACAATCCAATTCATGTTCTTATTTAATGTAACTATTATGGCATGGGATATGTCAAAAGACAGCATGTGCAAAATAGAATTGATTTCAAATATTCTTGAGCCAAAGAAGGTTTCATAAAAAGTAGAAATATGACAAATGGTTCCCACAATTATAAATATCTCATTAATAAATACATATATAATGTTCTATAAATATAATCCATTTATCCTAAAACCCTTATAAAAACCTAAAATAATAAAAACAGGTATTATCAAAATTCCTCATTCCTCATTTGATGGTATATTAAAATGTAAAAAGGCAATAAGGTGCAATTATTTCTTTCTAATATGGGACATATTCATTATTTTGAACTTGTTCATCATATGTAAGTGACATTCAAATATTCAATATATATATGGCGTAACATGATTAATAAACACATTTATTTTCCATTATATTAATTGTATGTTATGTTAATAGTATCTTGTAGAGCGCAATTACACCAAAAGGTTTCATGGCGCTGAGTCTAGCATTTGCCGGGGCCAGCAAAGGACTATACGTGGGCCTGTGTAAATAGCCACGTTTCGAGCAGCCTTCTGAAATTTAGGAGGTTGTTGCAGGACCGAATCTCCAAGGGGAGGGAGTTCCAAAGTCTGGGTGCCAGAGTCGCAAAACTTCGTCCTCCCTGGCGATGAAGCTTGAAGGAGGGGTTGGTCAGGAGATGGAGGTTTGCGGAGCAGAGGTTACAGGAGGGGATGTACCTGGGTAGGAGATTGTTGATAAATTGGGGACTGTGGCAGTGAAGGGATTTGAAGATGATACAGGCCGTCTTGAAGGCAATTCGTTGGGAAATGGGGAGCCAGTGGAGATTTTTAGCCAGGGGCCTGGCTGATTGCCAACGCGGTTGCCGATGGATCAATCTGGCCGCCTGATTCTGGACCAGTTGGATACGCTTGATGAGGCAAAGTGGGAGGCCTAAGTAGATGGAATTGGCATAGTCCAGGTGAGATAATGCCAGGGCTATTACCACCTGGATCAAAGTCGATTGGGTAAGCATCAGACTGATCTTCCTGATCTTACGGAGCTGGAAGAAGCAGGAGGACACAACCGTGCCTTTTTGGGGTTTTAGGCAGAGGTCCTTGTCAATGATCACTCCTAGGCTTTTTGCAGAGGGAGAGGGAGTATGAGCAGGGCCGAGTTCTGGAGGCCAGTAGTGTGGGCCCCAGAGTGTCTGACTTTTACCGATAAGGACTAGCTCGGTTTTACCGGGGTTCAGCTTTAGACGGTTGAGATCCATCCATTGGCAAATATGAAGCAGAGTGCCCAGGAACTCCCGGATGGATTCAGGGGAATTGTCTATTGTAAAGATCAGTTGAAGGTCATCGGCATAGTTGAACTTAGTGGCCTTGAATTGATTCAGGGACTGGATCAGGGGAAGAGGTACAAATTGAACAATAGGGGGGACAGTGATGATCCCTGAGGGACCCCACAGAATGTGGGGAGCTTAGGAGCGTTGAAAGGGGCTAAGCGGACCACTTAAGTGCGGTCACTGGGGAAGGACCTGATCCAACTATAAGCTGAGTTGCAGACGCCGGCCTGTTTCACACAGTCCAATAAGATGGTATGATCGACCGTGTCAAACGCGGCCGAGAGGTCCAAAAGGACCAAGGCCTATGGGATACCTTTGTCGGCATTTCCTCAGAGTGCATCCATGACTGCGGTGATGGCTGTCTTGGTGGAGTGGGCAGGGCGAAACCCAACTTACTGATAGTCTAGGTAGTGGGATTGTTCTATGAAGTTGGACAAATGAGTGGTTACGTGCGCCTCAAGGACTTTAGCCAAATAGGAGAGAAGGGAAATGGGCCTGTAGTTTGAGGGGTTTAAGGGGTCTGCACCTGTTTTTTTCAGGAGGGGGACGATGACTGCCTCCTTAAAGGCAATGGGGACCCAGCCCTTGGACAGGGTTTCATTTAGGAGGGTCAAGATAGGAGGCGAGAGGACCAAGAAGGTGTCCTTTAAGAAGTGTGGGGGGGCAACAGTCCCTGGGAGAACCAAACTTCACCCTAGCCAATAGGGCCTGTAAAGAGTGAGTGTCTATGGGTGGGAAGTGGTCAAGAGTGTGAGTGCTGGATGCCATGGCGGGGAGATCTGTCTTGGGACCGGCGACTGGGATACTGGCTTTGATGGTAGCGATTTTATCTAAGAAGTATTTGTTGAGAGAATCACACAATTGTTGGGTGGCCGCAGTTTTAGGGAGGATTCTTTCGGAGTTGGATAGCTCGTTGACTATGGCAAAGATGTCTTTTGATTTGTTGTTTGAGTTTTCAATTTTTTCCGAAAAGTAGGTAGCTTTAGCTGAGATAATGGCTTTTTTATAGTCTGTGCGGGCAGCCAGATTTAGGAGTTTAGCATCCGGGGCATAGGTCTGCCTCCATTTCCGCTCTTTTTGGTGGGTGTCTAATTTTCGAGCCCTAAGGTCCTGGGGGAACCATCTTTGGGCATCCGAGCGACGGGCAATTTTTTGTTGTAATAATGTATTTTATCTCTATTAGTACACACACACACATATATATAGTAATATTAATAAATGTAAAGTATAAAAAGTAATATAATATGAAAATAAATATCTGTATTAATTATATCATGTATATTATATATATATTCATAGTCAAAAAATATAATGTAAAATAAATGTTTTTATCAATTATGTTACACTATATTTTATAAATACAAACACATATATGTGTTTGTGTGTTTAAGTGTTAACTATTTATTTATGTATAGTAGTAAATATTAGTGGAATATATTTAATTTAAAGTATATTAAATCATATATTAAAATATTAATTATTTACTACCTTAAACTTTATTTATATTAAAAAATCTATATTTGTGTCTATTTTTGGACACAATATGTTTGTCATTGACATTATTTGCCACAGTATTGCGTCAGTAATCCCTTATATTAGCTTCTAATTTTGAAGGAAATATATCAAGATTACAGATTTTGGTTCATTGTTCACTACTGGAAAACAAAGATCGATTGGACAAGATTATGCAGCTGTTGCCCAGCTAAATATTGTTCCATTAAATGGGTATATGTGATGAAGGATGAAGGGTACTGATGGTCTCACATTTGGAAGTTGTAAATTTACTTCACATCACTGCCAATCAGTAGTACTTCACCTTGAAGCTTTTTATGCTTCTAAGAAACAATGCCTTATCTTATGCTAGGCATTTATAAAGCGCATGGGTTTCCAAAAGGCTTCCCACAACTGAAGTCTAATGTTATGATTTCTCTATGCTTCTTTGACTGGGGAGGATGGGTGGACAGGTTCTCACTGCTTATAGCAGAACTGCATAGGCAAATAAAGGCAAGGGCATTTCTTCCTGCTAAGTCTGCTTCATAGCTATTACCCAATAGTTTTTCTTGGATGAGGTGTCTAACTGACACAGTATTTGGCTGGATGCATTTATCAGTAAACTGCACCTGATAAGACTTTTCTTTCTTCTACCTCTTTCATGTGTTAATGCATCAAAGACTGGTGTTACTACGTGCTCCATTCAAAAAGGCCTTCAAAGATGCCTGGTACTTCCCTTGGTACCTAGTTATTCTATTTTCACAGTCCTTCTTCATCACCCTTTCGTACAAGATTTCTGGAATTCTTTCCTTCTTGGACTTTGGCTTTCACGCCTACTGAATTTTGGCTTAGTTACCCAGTTTGCCTAAAGCTGTCTGTTTTCTCCCCTCATATTGTACATAGTTTATTTTGAAATCGGTTTATACAACCATTCAGATCACTTACTAATGATCATATTTAGGAATGGCTTACCCAGAACCACTTGTTTTGGTGACTTCAATCACTTCCTAGTGGTTTGAGTTAAGAAGTGTGAGTAAAGAAAGACCAGGCTTCTTACTGATGAAAATTTGCCGGCTGGTTGTAGGAAATTGGGTAACAGGTTGAAGGGCCGAAACACTACTCAAGCAGCAACCACAATTACGGTCACGGTGAAGTCACAAGCAACACCAAATTGACCTGTGCTTAATCCTTTGATAGTTTGGCACAAATCAGCTAGGCTTAACTTAGAGGCAATGAGTAAAGTATTTATGAGGAACTTCAAACAATAATAAAGTGAAAACACAATACTAGAAAAGTTCTAATTTAGAAAAATAGAGTACCATTTAATAAGTTGACATAATCCAATCAGTATAGCCATAGTAAAAATAGTGCCCAGAACCACAAAGCAGCATTTGTGGCTATGTGGTAGTGCTGGACAGAGGCAAAGTGACAAGTTCAGGCTGGCTGTACTGGAGCATTTACCAGCTACAGGGATCAGGTTAGGCCTGCTGAAAAAAAGTACCTAAAATCCTGGTTTGCTTAGTGTTGTCAAGTCAAGTCAAGTCAGAGAGTTTATATAGCGCAGTACATACCCAGAGGGTCTCAAGGCGCTTAAGGAGGGGTGGGGAATTACTTGTCAAATATCCACGTTTTAAGTTGCTTTCTGAATGCTAGGTGGTTCTGGGTAAGGCGAAGGTAAGTGGGAAGTGAGTTCCAGGTTTTAGCTGCCAGGTAGGAGAAGGATCTACCTTCCATGGTGGTCTTGTTGATGTGAGGTACAGTGGCAAGGGCTTGGTTGGAGGATCGAAGCTGGCGGGAGGGGGCGTAGAAGGACAGTCGTGTGTTGAGGCATTCTGGACCGATTTCGTAGAGTGCTTTGTGTGCGTGGGTTAGGAGCCGGAAAGTGATCCTCTTATTGACGGGAAGCCAGTGGAGGTTTTTCAGGTGACCAGAGATATGTTCTTTACGCGGGATGTCTAATATGAGCCTGGCTGAGGCGTTTTGGATTCGTTGGAGTTTTTTCTGGAGTTTAGCGGTAGTCCCGGCGTAGAGGGTGTTTCCATAGTCCAGGCGGCTCGTGACCAGAGCGTGGGTGACCGTTTTCCTAGTTTCGGTGGGGATCCAACGAAATGTTTTTTTGAGCATGCGAAGAATGTTGAAGCAGGATGAGGAGACGGCGTTGACTTGTCTGTTCATTGAAAGTGAGGAATCCAGGATGACGCCCAGGTTCCGTGCGTGGTCTGTCGGGATGGGTGCTTTTCCAAGGGCTTCTGGCCACCAAGAGACGTCCCATGCGGAGGGGGAGGTACCTATGATGAGGACTTCTGTTTTATCTGAGTTCAGTTTCAGACGGCTGTGTTTCATCCATTCGGCTACTTCTTTCATTCCTTCGTGTAGGTTCGTTTTGGCGGTGCTAGGGTCATTGGTGAGTGATAGGATCAGTTGAGTGTCATCCACGTAGGAGATGATGTTGAGGTTGTGTTGGCGGGCGATGGCCGCGAGGGGGCTCATGTATACATTGAAAAGGGTGGGGCTGAGTGAAGATCCTTGTGGTACGCCGCAGATGACTTCAGTGGCCACTGACTTGAATGGTGGAAGGCGGACTCTCTGGGTTCTTCCGGTGAGGAACGAGGTGATCCATTTCAGTGCTTTTCCTTGGATTCCGATGTTTCTGAGGCGCTGTAGAAGGGTGCTATGGCAGACTGTGTCGAAGGCTGCGGAGAGGTCGAGGAGGATGAGGGCGACTGTGTCTCCATTGTCCAGTAGAGTTCGAATGTCGTCTGTTGCTGCGATGAGGGCGGTCTCAGTGCTGTGTTTTGCTCGGAAGCCGGACTGTGAGGAGTCGAGGGATTTGTTGGCTTCGAGGAAGGCGGCGAGCTGGTTGTTGACAGCTTTCTCGATGACTTTGGCCGGGAATGGAAGGAGCGAGATAGGGCGGTAATTTTTGAGTTCGGTGGGGTCCGCTGTGGGTTTTTTCAGAAGGGCGCTGTGAGTTCCTGAATTGAGGTAGTGTTGCATAGCGGCAGTTCTGAGAGCTGTGAGTTTGCAATGCAAAGTCCTGTGCCATTGTCGAGAATGCCGTCGATGAGGGGCTTGCAATGCAGACTCATGCTTCGAATATGAGCCGCGCACCAGTGATTTTGAATAAGCGGTAGGGCTGCGAAGCAGAGTCTTGTTTTGTTATCAAGGATGTGGTCGACGAAGGGCTTGCAAAAGGGAGACCTGCATTAAGGGGTATCATGCAGCAGCGGTTCCGAGGAGACTGCAGCTTGGATGCAAGGCTCAGCGCCTGGGATGCGTTGTGCTGTGGAGGTCACGAAGCTGCTGAAAAGAGGTGTGTCGCCCTGTGTAGGTTATGCTTACACAACCAGAACTGGGATGGCAAAGCACCTTCAGGTCCAATGCCGAGGGTCCAGGACTAGGGTGGCTCCACTTGTGGTGGGGGGGATGTTAGACTCACATTATTTTAGGGCAAAACAATAAAAATCTAATCACTAGAACCAGAGCAATTTTAAAGATTTAAGTGAAAATAGTGCCTAAAAGCACAAAGCACCAACTATGGTCATATTGCCGCTCCAGACTGGGACAAAGTCACAAGTTCAGTCTTACTGTGATACAGCACATGCTGGATACAGAGACTAATTCAGCCCTTCTGAACAAAGTACCCTAAATACTGGTCAGGGAGCATTGTGAGATCCTGTGTAGAGGATGCATTGCACAGCGGTGGTTCTGAGGAAGCTGCCGGGTTGCGTTGTGGAGCCCTGCGTCGTCATTGAGGATACTATCAACAAGGCGGCTTACAATGTGAGGTCCTGTGCTGAGGATGCATCACACAGTGGCAGTTCTGAGGAAGGAGTGGGGCTGCAATGCGAAATCCTGCGTAGCTGTCAAGGAAGCCGTAGGCGAGGGGATTGCAATGCAAAGACCTGCATCAAGGATGCTTCGCCCAGCATCGGTTCTGAGGATGCAGCAAGGAGATGAGTCATTCTGCGTCAGTTCTGCTCAACTTCAGCACCACTACCAAGGGTCCAGGACTGGGGTGGGATCCCTTAGGGGGCAGGACACACAGCAGACAGAGACCAGCTGTAGGATTCAAAGTGGTTGGAGCCTCTTCTGTCCCTAAGGCTATGATCAGGAGGCCAGCCAACTTGCCATTGTGGTCACTCTGGTGTCCCTGGGTTCAGGATGAAGGTCTAGTCCTTTTCACTCAGGTAGCAGGGCAGCAGAGTTGCGGTCCTTCTTCCAGCAGAGCAGCAAAGCAGTCCTTCTGACTCTTTCACAGGTGTTTTGAAGAGATGGATTTAAGGGTCCAATATGTACACCTGGTGCAAGCTTTGAAGTAGGAGCAGTTTCTAGAAGCATCACCCTCTGAGGTGTCTAGAGCTTCCACCTCAGTAGCAGATTGGTAATTACCACCGACCTGCCCCTGGCTGGGGGAGAAAATCAACTAGACACCAGGGGAAAAAAAATAATATAGGGGTGGGAGCTGCCCACCGTTGACATGGTCATGCCCCCACCCTAACAAAATGAGCATTAGTCTTTTTGCCCCCTGTGGGGCCTAGAAACTATGTGGGGCCTAGAGACTATCTTCCCCTAGAAGCTAGGGGAAGATAGTTTAAAGAACAAATATAGGGATGAGGGCTACCCACTATTGGCATGGTCTTGCCCCCACCCCAATTAAATGGAGCGCTGATTTTTCTGCCCCCCCTTGTGGCAGATGGGAGGTAATTACACCCAAACTGCCCCCTTACAGGGCAAAAAGCCCACTAGACACCAGGGAACATTTTTTTAAAATGAAGGTGTGGGAGTTGTTCACCATGGGCATGGAAATGCTCCACCCCAAAAACAAATCAGACTGCCTTTCTGCCCTCCAAGGGGGGAGATGGGGCAATTACGGGGCGATTACCCTCAAGCTGTTGCCCCCAGGGGTCAGAAAACCCACTAAATCTCAGGGACTCTACTCAGGCAATAATTATTTTGAGGTAGTGGCCACCACTTGGGCACTGGTCTGTGCTCCCCCCTGGGGCCCAATGGACTTTCTGCTCCCCTGAGGTGAGGGGCTGGATAGGTTATGCTCCCCAATCTGCCTCCTGCAGAAAGTCCACTAGATGCCTGGGATGTCAAAATGGCACCATACTGGATGGGGTGGCCTACCCTGGTATCAAACTATAGCCCTGCCCCGTTGGGGTCAATAGTGTCTTTCTCTCATTTGCGGCAAATAGGAGGCTTGTCCCAAACAGGAAGATTACCCCAAATTTGCCCTAGGGGAGTAGAAAATACATTTGAACACCTCGCAAAGGCTCCCATTGACCTTGGTTTGATCCATTCCTGCAGCTGGCATTAGGCCCAGCGACACAATTGGCATAGCATTTTTATCAGCACAAGTGTGGTAACACTGGGCGGTTGTGGATTTTTGTGGATTCCTGTATATTTTGGAAGTTTACATTACACAAATGGAAGAAAAATGCATGATTTCAGGCAAAGTTTGAGGTTTGCAGTGTATTGTGAGTAAGAAAACCTTGTGAAATCCACGAAGGCACACCACCCTGGAATTCCCTGATTGTCTAGTTTTCAGAAATGTTTGTGGTTCATAGGTTTGTAAGGGTGGTGCCACAGAACATCCCAGTGGTGTAACCATAACCCCTGCAGCCCCCGCAGTGTGGGGGTGCCTCCTAGCTACAGGGAGCCCCCTCTGGCACTGTGCATGGGCAGTTGGCCTCTAGCCTGAAGCTCCTGACTGGGTCAGGAGCGTGGGGGGGGGGCTCCATGTATTTTGCAGTAGGGCCCCCTTAAGTTTCATTATGCCACTGGCACAGCAACAAATACAGTAGCGACCCCACTGCTAATATATCAATGTACTGCTGTAGGGTGTTTTGAGGGATGTATGTCATTACTACGCATGCTTTTACAACGCATACCTTTACCACGCAGGTTTTACAACGCAAGTCGTTACAACGACTTGCGTTGGGGGGCGCTGGATAGTGAATAGTTTAATTTACTATTCCAACTCCAGTCCCCGTGGATAGTAGGGAAGGTTTTGGATAGTAAATTAAACTATTCCCTATCCTACAGCGCCCCCAGCGCAAGTCGTTGTATTGACTTGCGTTGTAAAAGTTGTGTGGTAAAGGTACTGCGTGGTAAAAGTTGCGTTGTAAACGCTGTTCCCCATTTTATGTTGTGGCTGTTTTGCACACCCACACAATCGTGGTACCATTTTCAATGGTGAACATGTGAGAACTGAGGATGGTAGGAAATTTGTGAATTGCTGCACATTCCAGAACTTTTTGTTACAGAAAAGTGAGGATAATGTGTGTGTTTTTTTAAGCAAAGTTTGACATTTATAATGGTTTCTGGGTAAAATTATCTAGTGAAACCCACACAAGTCACCCCACACTAGATTCCCTCAAAATGTGCAGGTTTGCTAGTTTTCCTTTACCCTAGATGCCAGTTGAGCTTGGGCCATAATCCATAGCTACCCATTTTACTAAAAATGGTCCGTTTTGAGTGGAAATATGTGATGTATCTATGTTGCACTTTGAGTGGTTTTTGTCGCGGGCACTAAGCCTACCACACAAGTGAGGTACCATTTTTATTGGGAGACTTAAAGGAATGCTGGGCGGAAGGATGTTAGTAGCTCTCCACCGATTCCAGAACTTTCCATCACAGAAATGTGAGGAAAACATGTATTTTTTAGTCAAGGTTCGAGGTTTGCAATAGATTCCAGGGAAAAAAACCTAGTGAGAGCCATGCATACGACCCCACCCTGGATTGTTCCAACTATCTAGTTTTTTAAATGTTCATCAATGCTAGGTTTCCATCTGTGTCGGCTGTGCTAGGGCTCAAAATCCACAGCTACCCACATTGCAAAAAAAAGGGTCAGTTTTGAGTGGGAAAATGGGATGATCCATGTTGCGTTTTGGGACGTTTCCTGATGCGGGCACAAGACCTACCCACACAAGTGAGGTACCATTTTTATTGAGAGACTTGGGGGAATGGTGGGTGGAAGGAATTTTGTGGGTCCCCACATTTTCAAGAACATTCCATCACAGTAATGTGAAGATAATGTGTTTTTTTAGTCAAAGTGTGAGGTTTGCAAGGGATTCTGGGTAAGAAAATATGAGAGCCACACGAGTCACCCCACCCTGAATCCCCCATTTCTCTAGTTTTCAGAAATGTGCACGTTTGCTACATATCCGGCCAGACCTGGCATCCTTGACCTGGCTTCCCCAGACCTGTTGCCTCCTGACCTCCTGTTTGGCTGACTTAATGTTTTCTGGCTTTAGGATGCTGGGCACTTTAACACTGCTAACCAGTGCTACGGTGTATATGCTCTGCACTCTAATCATGGTAACATTGCTTTATCCACAACTGGCATGTTTAATTTCATTGTAAGTCCATAGACAATTATAAGCCTAATGCTGCTAGTGGGCCTGCAGCACTGATTGTGCCACCCATTCAATAGCCCTTTAAACATGGGTCAGGCCTGCCACTGCACAGCCTGAGTGTGAAATTTTAAACTGCCATTTCGATCTGGCAAGCTAACCAACATTTGGATACAAAAAACACACACAAACTGCAACACTAGGAAGTGCATGTACACAGCGACACGTCTCTGTGACAAAAAATATATCAGGATGACCACCAGACAGATCAACAAACGCACCATAGAAAACCGCAGCAGCATCCATTGGCAGAGAATAAGTACCAAAATGTGCACACACTTTCTAACTAAAAGACATTCTACCAATGACTTATGGTAGACTGTTCTGGAGGCACACTCAGACATGAACAAAGGCGCCCTTTTAGTAGGAAAAAAATTGGCTCTTCCGTCTATCTACTCATGTGAGTGGATTGAACGAGGCCATTCCATGGAGTGAAATGAACCATTGTAGTATTTTGAGTACCCCAATGACTTCAGTGCGCCCCCCTTCTGTACACACACTACTATCATTGACTCCCATCAACCTGCCAGGGAGGTTCACATTAGTAACACTTAGCGTATAGGGGCAGTTACTTATTGCCACCCTCATTTGCATGGCATGGCCAGACATTATCACAGGGTAATTACTATATGGACCTCCAGCACCACACTCGAATGCTCATTAGACCTATGGGCAGGGTTGCATTTACCCCACCTATAGCAATACAGTCATCATTGCTAATACGATTGTATTAGTGGCAAAGACTGGTAATTCTCTTTCCAGAAACAAGTACTTCCAGCTTTTATCTTGGTTCGCAGCCAATGTACAGGAGACTGGAGGGGTGTGGGAATTTGATTCAAAACTGCAGGATGGCTCCCCTAGGAAAAAAGGAGGTTGCTTACTGGTACTGGATACTACATGACGCAGAGGACGGGAAACTGAAGACACCATACTTTGTATGGGAAGGAGTCACACAGGAGACTGAGCTTCAAACAATATGGCAATTCTTTTTAAAACTGTTGTACTCGGTGGTTAAACCAGCCAATCTGAAACGGAATCATAATTTTTTTACCATCAATAGGCTTTATTGGACGCCCCAGAGGATAGCAAAGTTCGTGCATGAACCGCTACCATGATGCTGGAGATGTGGCCTTTTGAGAGCCGACGACCAAAATATGTTTTTAAGTGTTCAGATATACAGGCTTATTGGCAAGAGGTGGGGAATGTGGTAAAGGATATTTGTAGGGCACATATAATGATACATTTAACATTGGTGTTGGTTGGGGTGGAAGCCCGTCCCAGCCAGCCTTTAACGAGAGCTAGGAGCACCCTGCTGTTTTATATGATGCTCTTAGCCAGAAGAGAGATTTGTAAGCGTTGGACGGACCCCCGCACCCACCCCCCCCAAGGGGCCTAATTGGCTTCAGAAACGTTTGTAGAATGGACATTGGCTCTGGATCTGGGGGGTGGGGTTGGGGGGGGCTTTCCGTAGTAGGATATGGGTCGATTTCCAAAGATGGATGGAATGGCAATGACTTAAGGATGAGTCCTATGATTATACCTGCATGAAGCCAGTAACCAGGAATCTGGTAGGACTGGTTTGGCAGGACCAGAGATAATATGCAACTGGCCTGAAGGTGGGACAGGTTTCTTTGAAAGGCCTGGTTTTGCAGACATTGGTGATATGAGGACATAAAAAAAGCAGCATTGTACCTCTTTGTTTTGGGGTTTGAGGTCAAAAGTATGGAGTCTGATCTATGGTCTTAATGTATATGCACTGTCACCTGAAATGTAACAAAGTTGTTTTAGAATTTATGAAAAACTCAAATGTGGCCACTAAAGTAACTTAAAATAAGAAGTGCCTAACAATCCTTTATCTCCAAGCTCTCTTCTTGCTGGTCGCTCATTTCGGCGACCTAAATACGTAGAAGTGAGGAGTGCTCCCAGGTTATTGAGCAAGTAGGTGTTTAAGCAGGAATTAGGCATTACACACTACTTGGAAATGCAATGATTGTTGACACAGAGGGTGGGCAAATTAGAACATGTGAATCGTCTATAAATCCAATCCCTTGGTAGAAATGTGATATGCTTAGAATTGGATTTTTTGCAGCTTCAAACTCAGCAAGATTTCTAGGAAATGCTACGTGTGAATTAGATCTAGCTAACATTGCGTCAAGAGAATGTCTAAAATCCCTGCATAAGTGATATCCTTCATGCAACTCCAAAAATGCACTGGTACCTACTGGAAGCTAGAAGGTGCACACTTCACAAAAGCAGAATGTGTGTAGGAATAGCACCACTGCGTATTGTAGGCCTGCTTAGTACAGGATCCACATTATTAAATAAAATGTGAATGAGCTCTTTAGTAAACCTGTACTTAGGATAAACCTTCTCATCCCGTTGTTCAACTAAGGCCACTTTCTGTCTGAAAATCCTTTCTCTCTTCTTCCTCCGTCTCTGTTCAGTACAAAGAATCTGCATCCTTTTCACATCAGCATAGAGTGCAACCATTGTGAAAGTTTCCAATGCATTTTGGGACCCCCTTTTACAGTTTGCACCTAGTTACCACCTACACCGTATTTATGAGTTGCTAACCAGTTTGAAACTGGTTAGCTACTCACTTTAGTTTTGTACATCGGGCCCCTAGTGAATTCAAAACAAAGAAAAAAGCAAATGGCAGAAAGATTTAGGCATCTGGTGTCCATGTTTTTATAAAAGACAAATCTCTTCCATTGTGCTTTGTTTGTAATACACGACTATCTTTAATGCGGAAGGGTATCAGTGACACTGACTGCATACATTACAATATAAATCATCTGAACATTGAGATTCACAAATTTCCTCGCTCTGGAACCTCAGGAAGTAATTGCTGCTGAAGCACCTCATTATAAAATAATCTATTCCTGGCCTTCCCTGTAAACAGCAAGGACATTTGCTCTTTCTTGCCTAATGAAATTTGGGATAAGCATTTTAGCTTTAAGTACAACATTTCAAAACCAAGATAACCACAATGCATTCCATAGAACTGTAACAGTTGCCATGTAAACACATTGTGTGCAATTACTATGAATGTCATTTTTTGTTACATGTTGAAGCAATGAACGCTGATGTGCGGCATATCTCTTATTTCTTATTCCTGCTGACCATGACCTTGCCACAAGAACTATGTAACATCAATATGAACAGGGGCAGACTATTAAACAGTGTTTATTCTGCAGAGAGCAAGGTTTCAATTGAAAGAGAAGGAGCTTCAAGTGATATGAGTTAATGATAGGAATATTGGTCAAAGGTCCACAAATGCTCAATCACTCACTGCATCTGCTGCATTATTCCTTCCCAATGCCTCCACCAACCATATTACTACTAAAGGGCCAAGGGATTGAGAACACAGGCAGGTGGGAGTGGTAGGTCATTACTGTATGAGGACCTTGGATGTCAGGAGCTGTACCTGGGCCTAAATCCATGGATTTAGGCTTGAGTCTCTGTACTGGGGTGAATGTATGGCATTGTTCTGCAGTCTGTTCATCAACTTTTGTTTTTGCATTTGTCACCCCGAGTGGGATGGGTGTGCTCTGACGTGAGTCCCATGCTCTCCACACCACTGGAGTCAAGCTATCCTGGCTGAAGACGGCTGATTGCCAGAAACCGGTCCTAGGATGCTTGATTCCGGTCCAGGAAAGACATGGCTTGGCAGTTTGGGCTGGACTGTTGCCATGAGGCACAGGCTCAAGGCTGATTTGCATATGGACATGTCTGAACTGGGGTGGTGTGGAGTGCAAAAAAACGATGGATTTAGGCCCAGATCTCTGTACTGGGGTGAATGTATGACATTGTTCTGCATTCTGTCCATCAACTGTTGTTTTTGCATTTGTCACCCCGAGTGGGATGGGTGTGCTCAGGCGTGAGTCCCATGCTCTCCAGACCACTGGCGTCAACCTATCCTGGCTGAAGACGGCTGATAGCCAGAAACTGGTCCTAGGATGCTTGATTCTGGTCCAGGAAAGACATTGCTTGGCAGTTCGGGCTGGACTGTTGCCATGAGGCACAGGGTCAAGGCTGATTTGCATATGGCCATGTCTGAACTGGGGTGGTGTGGAGTGCAAAAAAAACAAGGATTTAGGCCCAGATCTCTGTACTGGGGTGAATGTATGACATTGTTCTGCATTCTGTCCATCAACTGTTGTTTTTGCATTTGTCACCCCGAGTGGGATGGGTGTGCTCAGACATGAGTCCCATGCTCTCCACACCACTGGAGTCAAGCTATACTGGCTGAAGACGGCTGATAGCCAGAAACCGATCCTAGGATGCTTGATTCCCGTCCAGGAAAGACATGGCTTGGCAGTTCGGGCTGGACTGTTGCCATGATGCACAGGCTCAAGGCTGATTTGCATATGGACATGTCTGAACTGGGGTGGTGTGGAGTGCAAAAAAACGATGGATTTAGGCCCAGATCTCTGTACTGGGGTGAATGTATGACATTGTTCTGCATTCTGTCCATCAACTGTTGTTTTTGCATTTGTCACCCCGAGTGGGATGGGTGTGCTCAGGCGTGAGTCCCATGCTCTCCACACCACTGGCGTCAACCTATCCTGGCTGAAGACAGCTGATAGCCAGAAACTGGTCCTAAGATGCTTGATTCCGGTCCAGGAAAGACATGGCTTGGCAGTTCGGGCTGGACTGTTCCCATGAGGCACAGGGTCAAGGCTGATTTGCAAATGGCCATGTCTGAACTGGGTTGGTGTGGAGTGCAGAAAAACGATGGATTTAGGCCAAGATCTCTGTACTGGGGTGAATGTATGACATTGTTCTGCATTCTGTCCATCAACTGTTGTTTTTGCATTTGTCTCCCCGAGTGGGATGGGTATGCTCAGACGTGAGTCCCATGCTCTCCACACCACTGGCGTCAACCTATCCTGGCTGAAGATGGCTGATAGCCAGAAACTGGTCCTAGGATGCTTGATTCCGGTCGAGGAAAGACATGGCTTGGCAGTTCGGGCTGGACTGGGACCATGATGCACAGGGTCACGGCTGATTTGCATATGGCCATGTCTGAACTGGGGTGGTGTGGAGTGCAAAAAAGGATGGATTTAGGCCCAGATCTCTGTACTGGGGTGAATGTATGACATTGTTCTGCATTCTGTCCATCAACTGTTGCTTTTGCATTTGTCACCCCGAGTGTGATGGGTATGCTCAGACGTAAGTCCCATGCTCTCCACACCACGTAGAGTCAAGCTATCCTGGCTGAAGACGGCTGATAGCCAGAAACCGGTCCTAGGATGCTTGATTCCGGTCCAGGAAAGACATGGCTTGGCAGTTCAGGCTGGACTGTTCCCATGAGGCACAGGGTCAAGGCTGATTTGCATATGGCCATGTCTGAACTGGGGTGGTGTGGACTGCAAAAAAGATGGATTTAGGCTCAGATCTCTGAACTGGGGTGAAAGTATTACATTGTTCTGCATTCTATCCATCAACTGTTGTTTTTGCATTTGTCACCCCGAGTGGGATGGGTGTGCTCAGACGTGAGTCCCATGCTCTCCACACCACTGGAGTCAAGCTATCCTGGCTGAAGACGGCTGATAGCCAGAAACCGGTCCTAGGATGATTGATTCCGGTCCAGGAAAGGCTTGGCAGTTCGGGCTGGACTGTTCCCATGAGGCACAGGGTCAAGGCTGATTTGCATATGGCCATGTCTGAACTGGGTTGGTGTGGAGTGCAAAAAAACAATGGATTTAGGCCCAGATCTCTGTACTGGGGTATATATATATGACATTGTTCTGCATTCTGTCCATCAACTGTTGTTTTTGCATTTGTCACCACGAGTGGGATGGGTGTGCTCAGACGGCTGATAGCCAGAAACCGGTCCTAGGATGCTTGATTCCGGTCCAGGAAAGACATGGCTTGGCAGTTCGGGCTGGACTGTTCCCATGAGGCACAGGGTCAAGGCTGATTTGCATATGGCCATGTCTGAACTGGGGTGGTGTGGAGTGCAAAAAAATGATGGATTTAGGCCCAGATCTCTGATCTCTGTACTGGGGTGAGTGTACTGGGGTGAATGTATGACATTGTTCTGCATTCTGTCCATCAACTGTTGTTTTTTTTGCACTTCTGTGATATGGCATGGGGGCAGAAACAAAGGGATTCATGCAAATGAGGGAATGCACTCAGATGATAACGCTGGCCCTTTATACGCACCAGCGTTATCGGTATTACATAGGGGGACGCACAAACGTCTGCGGTACCTTATGGAATATCAAAGTGGCCTGGGGGTGCGTCAAGCGGGTGCAAATGCCTGTTGCGGACCCAGGGCACTTCCTTAATATGGACCCAGATGGCCTCTGGCGGGAAATATGGAGGGAGCAAGTAATGGTATGCTGTATGTTGCCTCCACCTCCCTTTCTTCCAGAGGGTGACAAGTGAGATTCCCTAGGATGAGCTACCTAGGGTAGTAGAGGATGAGCACATGTTCATCACATGTTTTTTCCTTTCTCCTTTTGCATTTGTGCTTGGTGCACTTAAAATAATTTTATCTCCCAGGTAGCAGTTAGTTTTTTACCTTAACAATTCTGCTATTGGTATAGTTTGTGGTGACTGCTTCTAATAAAGGTTTGACAATTAAATTCAACTTAATGTGATTTAATAGTTAAAAAGCCCACAGGAAAGCTACATAGCACAATATTGTGAGTATTAGTGAGATCAGTAACTTTCAGCGCCAAGAAAGA
This sequence comes from Lissotriton vulgaris, assembly GCF_964263255.1. Taxonomy (NCBI): domain Eukaryota; kingdom Metazoa; phylum Chordata; class Amphibia; order Caudata; family Salamandridae; genus Lissotriton; species Lissotriton vulgaris. Next base: position 913,787,351 of record NC_141689.1, read on the forward strand.
GCAAAAGTGCGGCATGTAGTGCTATCTAATACGCTTTGCTTTTATTGTGTTTCGTGTTCCTTTTCTTGCTTGTAGTAGCAGTAACAGTCATAGTAGAGTTTTTATTTAATGCTTCAGAGACTGTAAAAAGGTCTATCAGTGATAACTTGTTCTCTTTTAAGAATACTTACAATTGTTTTCATTTTGTAGGCAGGAGCCTAATAAGAGCTTGGTATTTCTTCGCGTGCACATACGTTGAATTGTTTAATTTCGTAACTGGTTGAATTGATATGCTTATTTAACTTGGAAACCTATCTCTATCACTTCTGGAGGGAATCTACCCATAATTGATTGTCCGAAGGAGAAACTGTGTGGGCATATGTGACGGTATGTGCAGGCATGTCAGTGTCTGTCTCTCTGATAACCTCTACCCCACACCTTTTCTTTTATTGGACTTCCACCCATCTGCCATGACGCAAGGTCGTGAAACATCCGAACATTAAATGTGTCTTCAAGATAAGAAAGTGCTTGTTTCTAAAATTTTGGGCATGGGTAACATAGAATAAATAACCACAATTGTCTGGTAATGATCCCCTTCCACCTATACGCAGATGACACCCAAATCTATCTTGAAACCTCCTCCCCAAACAACATCCTCAGACTTAACAACACTCAAAAAGAAATTCAACGCTGGCTATCCCAAAATCACCTCAAACTCAGTCAAGACAAAACAGAGATCCTCCTCATCTCCAGCAAAGAAGAGAACCCACAATTTGAAGATTGGCTTAAAGCTTTGGACACTCTAAACGGTAATCTCACCCTGGCCAAATCCGTAAAATCCTTAGGAATCACCCTAGCCACTAAACTGGACATGACCAACCACATCAAAAACTCTGCTAAGACTGCCTTCCTCAACCTTAAGAGTCTATACAAAATCAAACCATTCATCCCTGCCAAAGACTTCAAACAAGCCACACAATCGCTGGTGCTATCCGGGCTTGATTACGGCAATGCAACCCTAACCGGCGCCACAAAATCCAACCTGGCTCCCCTCAAAACAACCCTCAACGACGAAGCCAGAATGGTCACTTGAATCAGGAAGTATGACCACATCTCACCAGCACTTAGAGATCTTAAATGGCTCCCAGTTGAACAGCGAGCTAATTTCAGAACGGCATGCCTCACGCACAAAGCCCTCCACACTGAAAAACCGGACTATCTAGCCACCAAACTTAAAAGGGCTGTGCAGACGAGAAACCTCAGGAGCTCAAACTCCCTCCTTCTCATCCCCTTGAGAACACGCAAACACAAAACAGCTGCAAGATCATTTGCTGGAACAGCCCCCAAAATTTGGATCTCCATTCCTGCAGACATCAGAACTATCCCTTCATTCACTAAATTCAAAAAACACCTTAAAACCCTCCTGCTGAACCGCGCCCTCCTGTATGGATAGCCACGCTATCCCTGTTGCCGCTGCTCCCAGACTATACACTGCTCACTTCCCCCTCAACCCACCTCAGGACCAACTACGCACTTTATCATTAAACTAGACTACCTCAGGACTCTACCACTACCTCTAGTAGACTCAACAAGCTTGGATGGCTGAACTGCTTCGGTCCACCGCAATCAGCACTCATTTAATGTATCCATTAAGTTTTCTTTCTACAAGACATGGCCCTTTTTGAGTACACTCATTTTGCCACTTAAGACAAAACTATGACTTCACTGTAGCTCAATACTTTACCTCTGGACTCTACCCTACCTCTAGAAATCTCAACTCTCTTTGGACCACCAAACTTCTTTGCTGAGGAGTGCTCTAATGATGTTTGTATATCCTGAAACTATGTTGTAAAGTGCTCCGATACCCACGGGTCTGGCCAGCACTATAGAAAACTCCAAAAATAAAAATGAAATAAAATAAACATAACACATTGAACCGTTTCCTGGACAAAGGGACACAACAGCTAAACAATAGTGAGAATAGGTGACAGCAAAACAACAAACTTCTTATTGTTCCTTGTGAAGGGGAGTGGGAGCACCCTGTCTCTCGTCACAGCGCAGTTTTGACCCCTTTGCATCCTGGTAAATGCAGTTCATTCGCACTTTCATATCGTTGTTGTTTCTCCCCATTGTTGGTTCTGGCAGTGCAGATATCTCTAGACACTAGTGTTTCTGGGTAACGCCCGTCATCAGTAGAGAGCATGTTGTAATTTAAAAGCATGGAAAAGTCTTTGGGGGTTGCTGTGAAGGTGCCCAAGTCATCGCAGGTTCATGTACCTCTCCAAGGCACACAGGTGCTACACCGGAGAGCTCGTCAGCTCGAAGCAATTAGCATATGAAGGGGGGTGGGAGCACCCTGTCTCTCGTCACAGCGCAGTTTTGACCCCTTTGCATCCTGGTAAATGCAGTTCATTCGCACTTTCATATCGTTGTTGTTTCTCACCATTGTTGGTTCTGGCAGTGCAGATATCTCTAGACACTAGTGTTTCCTTCACTGATTATTCATGGTCTTATACTATTCCAATGCCTCGAATATCCAGGTTTTTGCTAAGCGGTGGATGACCTAATAGATACTGGTTCAACCATTTAGCGACACCCGATATAATACAGCTGAGGTTAACAGTGATCAGCTTCTGCTTCTCTACAGGTGTGTCACTGTGGCTTTTAAAGACAATCCCAAAGAAATAAAATGCAAATGAACACCACATGTAATAAGCAACTCCATGAGTATTTCGTGCAGGTTAGTGTTTTACTAATTAACTTTCAAAGAAAATGTTGTGTGGGCATTTTGGGAGTGGTTTAACTTCTGAAATGCCTGCTTCCATGGGCCTTAGATAATGTCCACATTATAAATAAATTAAACCACTTACCTGGCGCTCGCCGCATGGCCGAAGTCTGCGATGCAGCAAGCGCAAGTTAAGTGTTTTTTTAAATTTATTTAGTTTTCACATTCCTGTCAAATGCCGCATTCCACTAACCCCCCCATCCCCCCCGTCCCGCTCCCACCCTGCCTTACCGCCCCACAGCATTTACTTGTGCGAGCCGCCGCTGCAGGAGGCTACTGCAGCTTGACCACGCACTAGCACTGCCAATGACAGTACTATCACTACTAGCCAACACACTCGTACAAGTGTGACAATTCAGACTTTAGATATCCATTAAAATGACAAATAGATGCCGCCAAAGCTATTTTTATAGCCAAGGCCGGCCTTGGCGCTGGTAGCGCCCAGTGCATTTTTGGCGCCCCCACTCCCCATGACCGACTCCTCGGATTCGCTAACTACCACCAGGCAAAAGTGTTCTTCATATCTCTCAAATTATAAGTTATTGCTAAACCCAGTGCCCCCTCCCTGAGGTCAGCACCCCCTCTACAGGTCAGCGCCCAAGTCGCACTTCCCTAAAGCCGGCCCTGCTTATAGCTTTGGGCAGCAGGTTAATGGTGAATGTAATGTATATTTAATTACTAAACAAGATCTCTTGTGCTGCTCAAAAAATAAGACAGATAGCGCCAGCATGTGGGAGGCTATCATGTTGAGAATGACGTGCCAGTGCCGAGCACCGGAAACCAACAGCTCAAATTAAGCACGGAGTCTGCCGGGTGAACAATCTTCAGCAGAAAATACATCTTCCCAGGTGTAAATTTATTTCTAGTTGCACCTTCGAAATATGCTAACTTGATTGACTTATTTCTGTGTTTATAGGGTTTTATGTCGTGCACAATACCGTAAAACTGACACTGCATCCTGGGGAGTGAGAGGAGGTTATAGGAGAGGTCGTAGTACAGTTATGACTAGAGGCGAAAAGTATTTTTTGAACACGAGCGCAAATAGGGTGTGGAGTTACACTTGTCCTAAAAATTAGGCCTTAGCAACATTTTTTTGCAAGCATAAAATCCTAATTATTGAGTTTTAAGTAATGTTTTTTTATTTATTGCTTACACTTTCGGTGTAATTTTCCCTTGCAGGCGTCCTGGGTTGAATAGAAAATGCATTGAAGAATTTTGAAACGGGATGTTGTTGGTGAAGACGAGCACTGTGCTAGCAATACCCACTATATGACTTTAGAAACTGCATGTCCAATGCTTTGAGATGGTATGTCCAATGCCTCTTAAATGCGTTTTTTGTGTAATGGTGGTGTAAAAAATTGCTGAGACCGTAAAACTCCCGGGTGTGCTGGGGTTAAATGCCTTCAGGTTTAAGAAGGCTTTTAACCCTTTTCTGATGTTAGGAAATCGTGTTCGATCTCATTTGGATGAGGAGGATTTTAAGGGGATCGACATCCATATTGAACCTCCTGTTCAAGGCTTGATGGCAGCCACAATAATGGAAGCTGACAATAGATGTATGGTTGGCTGAAACTTACTTCTATCGTTTGTAGAAACACATTTAAAAGTTCTTCAAGGGTGAGAAAAGCCAGGCACATTATTTTTGAGTACTAAGGACGTTCTGAATTTGTGGGTGGTCCATCACTGTGGCTCAGCCTAGCCATGTGCATATTACTACAGCATACCACCATTTAAAATGATTTATCGAGTTAGTAAATTGATTTTTTGCTAAAAAATAAAAAATGGAGGATTTACCCAAAGATCAACTGGAGTTATTGGTAAAAAAAAAACAGAAACAAATCCCAACTCTATGAGTCTACGCAAATACATTGAACACACTTCTGTAAACAATAGGTGGAACCCTCTGGCGAATGCATGAGGCAATTCTCTAAAGTCTCTAAGGCAGTAGAAGAAGTGTGCGATGGTATAGTGGGACACAGACAGTACATTACAGAGGACTTTAGCTTCCGGTCTCTTAATTGGGATGCACAACTGCGTTCCAGTTACCATGAGTAGGCCTAATCATGTGTTGCTGTCTTTGCTGAACTGCTGAATCCAATTTGTTCGACATGCTCAAAATTCTTGGTATGCTGCTTGTGTTCCCTGGGACAAAGATCTTAAATGTGAAATTGCAAGCTGCGGAAGCTGGGTGGCCACTTAAGTGCTACCTTACACCAGACTTTCTTTTTCCCTCCTGTGCATGAACCACACTTGTCTCCACTCCGTGATAAAGGCTGTTTGGTCATAGTGCCTCTTCATATGGTATGGTTCTTCGTATACAATCGGGGTTGTTTTTTTTCGTTTCTGCAATCATTGTCTAATTAACTTTGAAAACTAGACTTTCGTGGACGAATTCTTAGGTCTTTTAATTTTTAATATAATTTCCCCAAGGTGTTGGATAGAGCTGATCACTAGGTCAGCTAGGACAACAGACAGTGAGTAGGTGTCACACTCTACTAGGGATGGGAGAGAGATGGATCCTTCCAAGTAGGTGCCCTAAAGAAGGCCTAGTAAGAGTCAGCCATCTTAATGTACTGGCGTACATTTTAACTTGAGGTAACAGACATCAAGGACGAGCGATTCACCTATAATTGTTAACAGCCTGCATTTTCTGAAATCCACGCAAATTCTCCAACATACAGATTTAGCGTGGTTGCTGCATAAACATGCTTTGCCATGCTTCACTCTTTACAAACACCACATTAGAAAACAAAATAATGCTTACCGAGATATGTCAAGTGATAAACCACTTCCCACTGCACCGCATTTGATGAGTGAAGTGCATCTGAGGTAGCCTTTTCAAAAACATATGTAATATATAATTCATGACAACTGTGTGAGTGCAATGTGATTCTGAACTTATGTAGTATACCTTTGTGACAGATGAATTGGTTTGTAGCCAGTAATCATGCACTCGGATTTGCAACTGAGAAATAAATTAAAGAATTCTCTGTTACGTACATTTGACAGTAGTATCGGCTGTAGGCATTTTCAGATTTGCGATGGATTGGTGTTTAGCTTTTATTCAGCTGCATGTAATGTATGTTGCCGGGAATTTAATTAACAGTGTCTAGCGACCGCAGGAACCTCAGATTTATGATTTAATTCCATCTATTAGCGAACGCAGCAACCTCAGAATTATGTTTTGATTCCATCTATTGTCTGTTTTGTTGTTTTTAAAGCAGGGATGAAGAAAAGCAGTAGGTCCCCTTCCCTTTTTCAGTGCGGCCCTTGCGGCCTGCGTTCCACTGAGGAGATTCCATGTCGTTTGTACCCGCGCGCTGTACGCTTGGGAGAGATAAGCCCACTGGATGTTATTAATGAGAGACATTTTCAAGTTCACACCCTGGGAATTTGAGTTGGCAATACTCGCGTTGGCTGACATTCTCAATTCCTACAGCGCATCATTTTGCCTCCTCTCATACTTAAAGTAGGTTTCTCTTCAGGGGTGCCGCTGGAATACAAAGCGAAGCCTTCAGGGAGTACTGAAGGTAGCTCCCTGTTAACGTGCTAATTAAGGAAAGTCCATAGTGAGCGAGGTTGACAGGCTCATGGCTGAGTCACCGCTTTCACATTTCAGCAGTGCTTTTTCGGTGTCATGAAAAATATTGACTTTTGCTCACTTGTGGGAGTAATGCATGATGACCGTGAGAATGCGCGTGCAAATTAAGAGTACCAAAGGCACCTGCGTGCAAACCCTCCTTCTCTAACTAGTGTCCCTCCCAACAAAATGATAATTCCGATTTTTCAAAATGCACCCAGCTCTTCTCTGAGAAAAGTGCATGTCTGTTGCTCGCGAGGGTGCATTATTTTTGCTGGGAATTAGTTGGCAGCACTCACTTGTTTATGTAGTGAAACAATTTTAATTAAAATATACAATCTTGCCAATTGATATAGCCCGTGGGAAGGGCAGAAGCTACAGGCTCTTCATATTTGAATATAGTACTGTGCATCTGAAAGAGAGCGAGAAATAAAGAGATGTGTGCATGAGGAGCTAGCAGAGCGGGGGTATTAACCACCAAGGCTAAGGGGTTACGCCTCACTGTGCGCCCCTCTTCAGCAACTGTTCCTTTCCTTTTAGCCAGCTGTTAAAATGCCACTCACTTCCAGAGGTGATGGCATCTTTCGAACAAGGGGATAAATATCATGGTGTGACACTTCAGCTCAGCAATCTATCTGACACGGGCCATAACCCTTGTGAAGCAATCCATGCCAAAGCGGCTGGTGTCCTGCCTGCTAGTGGAGATTACAATCATACGAGTGATGGCAAAGCTATAGATGGACGTTCATCGATTTCCAAATAGAGACTGAGAGGCAATTGTTACAACTTGATGTGGCTTGCCATTGGCTGTTTATTAACTATTTATAACTCTCACACCATTAAATCATGACTCCCTTGTAACATAACGGGTTCACTAAAGCTTAAAAGCAGCCCTAAGACTCTGCCACCAGCAGATAAGGGACACCAAGTGCACAGCTCTTGCAGATCGAATCAACACCAGCAATAACAGCAGCAAGGAAATCTTCACCCTCAAAGATCTGACTGCACCTCCTGCTGCCTCTGGCAACATCACCTCCTCATTACACCTTTGCAAAAAGCACTTTGAATTCTGTAACAAAATCACCTCCGTATACAGCAACTTAGAACCTTAACCGGACCCATAACAACTCAATTTTCCTTCACATATGATGAACAAACCCTGATCTCATTCCACCGAATTCGCTGCTAACATATAGGCCATCCTCTGGGGTGCTCCATCTGACCCTTACCCACACCATGTCTTCACCAAAGCACTCCCACCAATCAGCAGAGCACTAAGACCCATCCTTCATGCCTCCAAAAACTCAACCACATTTGTGGATACCTGGAAACATGCCACTGTTTTACTTACTCAAGAAACAACACACTGAACCAGCCTCTCATTCTAACTATAGACCCATCTTTCTCCTAATATACCAAGCAAAGGTCCTAGAGAAACTAATCAACCTATGCCTCACTGACCACGTCAGCAACCCCAGCTACTAGTGGTGGGTGGAAATCCCAGAGTGTCATTCATCTGAATTATGCAGCGTTACAGAAAAACTTTGCAAGATTTCATGGAATTCCACCAAAGGGCAGACAATATGCAGCTCGCATTACTCATGCTGCAATCTAGCACCGGTAGTGTGAGCAGAGCTGAAAATTAGTTCGAACAGCACCATGTGCTATGCAAGAGTGCGTGGACATTCAAGTTGATTTGAATGCAGTTTGAGTAGTAAACCTACTTGAGCAGCAACAAATCTACTCAAACGAGAGCCCTCTGACGGTGACCGCACATGAACACCAGCGAACGCCCTCATTAGAAAATCACGTTAGAGGATTCCAAATCTCACTCGCATGTTATGAAGCCTCCAGGAGAAAAAGTCCTCCACACGGCGATTGGGGAAATTCGTCCAGAACGCCGTATTAAAGTATAATGTGGAGTTGCCTAAATCTGCCAACTCTGCGGGGAAAGAAAAATTCCACTCACCCATACCAGCTACTTGACAACACACTCTATGGATTATATCCCAACCACGGTACAGAAACATCACTTATCGCCGCCACAGTTGACATCCAAATGATCTATGACAGTGGAGACACAACGGCCCTCATTCTCCTGGACCTCTCTGCAGCATTTAACATTGTCTCATGCCCCTTCCTCATAAGATGCCTGCCCGAGATTGGCATTCAAGGACCCACTCCCTGCTGGATCTGCTCCTTCTTAACCCCTTCGATGCGTGTGACAAGGTCAGCACGTCATGGGCGTTACCTGCTCTGTGCGTGTGACGAGTTGACCTTGTTACGTAACTCAGGATTTTTGAAATCGCAGCGCTCAGCGGGAAAACCGCTAGCACGCATGCGGTTAACAGATAGAACACTAGCTGTCAGCCTGGCACCTTACTCCTCAGAAGGCTGCAAAGTCATCTGTAGAGTGCCTTGAGATTCATCAGTCAGCCCCACCCTCTTCAACGAATACAGGATCCAAATGGCCAGCGTCATTCGGGCACATGACTACAACCTCCTCTCCTACACAGTCGACATGCAATTCATATTTTCCGTGTTAGAAATGGGGTTTTTAGTTGGATAGGGCATGCGCCTAAGCCAAGCAGAGACCACCACTCCAGTCAGGACAAGGGAGTTACACGCTGAACATAAGCCATGCTCACCATCTTGGTAGCGTGGCAGAACAGTCAGGCTTATCCCAGAGACAATGTGTAACGTGTTTGCGCAACACACTCACACAGCAGCGACACACTAGGCACACCACAAAACAAACTCCACACAAGGTTATGTAAAAAATAGCCTTTGTATTATCCATAAAACACATTAGAACACAATCACATATATTACACTGTGCCACTGGCACTAGTCATGACTTCACTGGGATTACATAAATCACTTGGCAAATCGGGCCTTTATCATAATCACCTAAATCACAGTTAGGTAGGGCAACCAGTTAACTACTGGTAAGGGTGCACTTAGCACAACACATTAAACATAAACCTTATAGAGGTACTCAGCATAGCACATTATGCATACATATAATCCTCAGCAGCACCTCCTAGCAAGTACCAGTAGAGGGCACACAGTTGTACCCCCCACTGGCAATGTAATACCACATGTATGTAAGCAGCAGACATTAGGCATAAAACTCATCACTGTGAATCCCCCTGTATGAGACAACATTACATCAGGGTGCAATGCACACAAATTGCTAGTGTACACATTACCATCACATCACTGTACCCGTGGTGCAAAATTCTGGCAATGTAACATCCAAAACCTACTCACAGCAGGGCACAACATCTAGGAAAGAACAGCATCGCCTGACCATGAGTGCAGGACAACAGTAAGAGCCACCTCTGTGCTCCTTTGATGGTACCTGGTATTCTGGTGTTTTTCCCATGACTACTGGGCCACTTGCCCGCCTACTAACCAGGAATGCAGCAAATAACTGGACACCCAGCATGAGGCTTTCCACTCAGCCTCCAACGTAGCCAGGACACAACACAGAACCTTTGCCGGTGAGGGGACCCCTGTACTTGGGCCGAGTCAGGAATCCCCCGGGCTGCCTCTCAGGAGCGTCACCCACAACCTGGCTTCCGGGTGCTCCACTGACTTCCGGCTAGGCGGCCTCCCCACCCACGTCAAGCTCCTGAAGAGGAGACACCTCCACCACAGGAAGCCAGTGAATAGCTGAGAGGAGCTCAGCTCTACGTTTTCGTTTTCTGGCAACACACAGGGCTCTCTGGTTCTTCGAGTAAAGTCCCGTCCACAACCAGGCAATAGGCGCCTGGCTTCCGGCAGCTTTGCCCTTCCCTTACGGCGCAAACACACTGTGCCCGCCGTACTTGGGGGTTTGAGCCCCCTCCTTGGGCTCAGGAGAGGAGGTGGAGAGCATCCACCCTGCACTTCAGGTGAGGGGAGGCACCGTAAAAACGAAGTGCTCCATGCGCTACTCTGCAGCAGGAGCCCACACTTGGGCAACCAACATGAAAAGCGCACAATCTAAAGCGCTCCCCACACGCTGGTATTAATTCACCTAGAGACAGCCACACAAACCTAGGGAAGACTGAGGGCCCCCAGCAGGGGGTGGGGGCTCAGGCCACCACACCTGCAAAGTCCAGATGGCGGTCCCCTGGCAGCACCTCATTCCCCCTGGTCCCACACAGTCTCTTTCAGCTCCAAGTAAGCAGGAAAAGCATGGTGTCACAGCCCCGGTGCGTATAGCAATACAGTCTTTGTTCTACCCCTGGCAGAGGCTCTGAGCCCAGTCAAAACCAGCTCTGGGAAGCACTTTGCAAGTGCGCAACAACTTCCATTGTAAGTGTAAGCCCTGGCCCCAGACACACCACAAAATTGCGGGCCATCATTGTGGAAGGCAGGCACTGCACTATTCAGGTGCAGGTGCTACTCCTCCCACCACTCCAAATTCAGACCAGGCCTATTCAGGCTAATGCTGACTCATCCCGGCTCTCTGGAGCCACTGCACCTCCCAGCCCCTGTCACTCCAAGGACAAACAGTCAGTACACAACAGGTAGGCACAAAGATACATAGCACACAGAAATGCCCACTTCTAAGAGTTGCATTTCTAAAACAGTAATAATAAATCCACTTTCACCAGTAAGCAGTATTTATCACCACTATTCCAAACATACCAAGCTTGATCACGCTACCCCTCTCATGTCAGAAATTACCACTGAAGTACATATCGAGAAGTCCCCAATACATCCCTATCAGAGGGAATCCTCATAGCAGTGAGAAACAAAATAGCCTGTTTGTCACTACCAGGACATCCCACAGAGTTAAGGCACTTGTCCTAATTTTTACCTACACCACACCCTGCCCATCGGTCTAGCTAGGGCCTACCTTAGGGGTGACTGCTATATAGTAAAAGGGGAGTCACAGACGTGGCAACCACATAATGTGCCATGTCACAGCGGCAGTAAACTGCATGTGCAGGCCTGCAGTGGCAAAGGCCTGAGACAGGTTTGAAAGGCGGCTTTCATGGGTGGCGCCAGCAGCGCTGCAAGCTCACCAGTAGCATTTCATTTACTGTCCATGGGGATAAGAGATACCACTGTACAAGGGACTGATAGGTAAATTAAAAATGCCAAACAGGTTTATACCATTCTCACCAAATTTACCATAGACAGCGCATGCACTTTAGCAATGAACAGCAGTGATAAATTGCCCAGAGTCATAAAACCACCAACAACAGGTCAGACAAAATACAGGAAGAAGGCAAAAAGTTCAGGGATGACCCTGCAAAAAAGGCCAAGTCCGACACTCCCCAACACAAGAGACAAGATCACAGCCTTCATTAACAAAGTTGCTAACTGGATGAAAACCAACTGCCTCAAGCTCAACTCCGACAAGGCAGAAGTAGTGATCTTCAGCAAGAATACCTCACTACAGGACTCCAACAGGTGGCTGGTTCAACTCCACACCCAGAGCCCATGCCAAGAACCTCAGAATGCTCATAGTCATAAAACCTTACATGACCGTAAAAGTCAAAGCCCTGAAGAGACTAAGAAAAAACCTCATGGCACCCAAGCAACACTAGAACAATAATCAATAATGCCCTAGTCAGCAGCAAGGTACACAATGGAAACACCCTCTATGCTAGGATCACTAAGCAACTCACTAGAAGATTACAAACCACCAAGAACTCGGCAACAAGACTCATTCCCAACCTCGCACATTGCACTACACTCCAGGGAACTACACTGGCTCCCAACACACAAATGCACTCAATTCAAACTTTTCACACAAACATTCAAGTCACTACACAACGCAGGCCCCATAAACCTGAATCAATGTACCCAACCACACAGATTACTTCTGCCCTGCAAGACTCCTATAAGCACACATCCCACACATAGAACCAGATCATGGGGTCCCGGCTCCCTTTCTCTTTGTCGCTGGGGTGCATGACGGTGCTCCCCCTCCATTTTATGCTGGGGGCATGGGATGGGGTCCTGGGCCTTTTTCTCTTCCTTTGAGGGTCATGAAGGTACTCGCCCTCTTCTTTTCTTTGAGTGGGTCCGGGGAATGCAGTTGTGGGCCCCTTCCCTGCATAAACCAACACAAAGGGATGAGTTACCCGGTTCTCATAGAGCTCTGGAAATTGGGGCCAATGCATGCCATCTCCTGAGTTCATAAGTATTATTGAACGACTGACACTGGCCCACTCCGGGGATATCTTCAGGAGTTGCAGCAGAGCTCCAAGCACAACTTTTTCACAGGTCAAAGGTCAAATACCTTACCCTACGATATCTTGGGCCCCGTTAAGCTGATTTGCACAATCTTGTGCTCCATTTGGCTCCTGGTGCAAGCCCTAGCCACCTGAAGGCTTTGCAGCAGGCCTCCTGGTCTCTAATGGGGCACAGGTTGCAGGAAGGTGGTTCCACTAGCTCCCTGGACCAGCATTTCTCTTTTTCTTGGTCTCTGGTGGTCCTCCACTCTTCCTGGGGTCAGAAGTCTAGATCTTCCCCCACCTGGTCCATACAACCGCCCTCACTGGTCATGGAGAGACCCACTGCCCCTGGAGTCAATTGTCGGCAGAGTCCTCAGTCCATTAGTACATCAGTGTGCTTGTCCTTCCATTTGTCCATGTCTGCTGTGCCCAAACAATTCCAGTGTACAACTTTCTTTCTTTCACCTGCTCAAGAAATTTTAAATGGGGGTGCAAAGTTCTAGAAGCCAGACACTCCTGGCCAAGCCTAGGTGCCCCATCATCCAACTACCCCTGTCTCAACCCTCCTGCACAGCCTGCTGGCACAATTCAAGATGGCACAAGAAAGAGGCCCCTTGCTGACATCACTGTCAGGAATTTTCCCACTAAAACTTCAAAGGGGAGCCCCCTCTTTTGTTGGCCCCAGCTATCCAGGCTTCGCATTTGTTCAGTGGGCCTGGGCTGTCCCAACCCTGGTAGAGTGTGACAGCTAATTAACAGAAGCAGATTTTCTTCCCCACCCCCTGCTTCTCAGGAGCTGAGTAAAGCAATGGCAATTGCTCCTTTTTATTGGAGGCCCTTGTTCCTTCTGCTGGGGAGCAGAGTAATCTGATACAGAGCTGAGCCAGAGAAATATGAACATTCTGGATGACTCATAAGGTGCACATGCAGGTGCTTGGGACTAAGCATGGGCGGAAAATCCGTTACGCTCGCGGATTTTGCGGATTTTCGGGAAATCCGCAATCCGCGAGATTTGCGAATTTCCCGCAAAATCCGCAAATCCGCAAATCCGCGAGCAGCGGATTTTGCTCACACTGCTCGCACTGTTCGCGTGAGTTCGCGCCCCGCGAATAAGTGCAAAATTGCAGAAATACGATCTTAGCAAAACTGAAAGTAACTACTTACCAGGTTCAAAAGTTCAGGCACATCATTAGTAGCCATTTCCTGTAGTGCTTCCTGAGGGGCCCCTCCAGAGTTCAGTTGCCAGTTGAAACTATTATGTGACCCTGCTCTGAACCTCAGAATAGTTACACATATGCCACAAAGGTCCTGAATTACAGCTAAGGGAGACAAGCAGGAGCCAGGCTGGAAGTTAAAATCCATTAATCAGCCCCTAATTCATTATTGTCAGTTGGGGCAGGGCAGGTGTTGTAACTAATTTTGCAACAATGAAAGCACTTAGCAAGTGCAAAAGATCACTAATCAGGGCGCACTAAGGAAGCAGGTGCCAGCTAAAAAAATATTCTGTGACACATTAATCAGCCCCAAATTAATTCAGGTCACTTGAGGCAGGGAAGGTGTGCTTTGCTTTGCCGAAAATAATGTACACTGGACAACCAGAGGGTGTGGTGATGAAACAGAGGGTGGCATGGGTGGGCCAGAGGGTGGCATGAGTAGTCAGAGAGTGGCAGTGGTGACAGAGAGTGGCAGTGATGAAGAAGAGTGTCCCAAACAGGCTGGACAAGTTGAAACAACAAGTTCGCAAAACTTGCGACCCGACAGGTAAGTTCGCAAATTGCGAAATTGTAAAAACCCTCGCGAACTGGCAGAAACACGGGCGAACACAAAAAAAAAAAATTCGCGGGAATTCGTGGATTTTGCGGATTGCGAATCCGCAAATCCGCAAAATTCGCGGATTGCCAATCCGCAAAATCCGCTCATGCTTACTTGGGACTTTCATTTTCAAACTTGGCGTACAAGTTTCACCCCAGTTTGATACCTTGCTAGACTTTGTAGACCTACAGGAATTGAAAATGCACTTTAAGGCACATGTCCCCCTTTGTGTATGATGCAGTGACACAACTGGTAAGCCAGTAAACCTTAATGACCTTAGCTATGAGTGCCCACTAATATTATAAGGCCTATCCCAAGTCATCATCTAACATTGTTGAATCCCTTCTTCGTCAAGATACCTGTGCCCAGTTACCGGGCTGCACAAAACGGTTGTGCCATATGTGCATCCACACATGTGCGCACACGCATGTGCACACATTTTCACATATAACCAGCCAGATTCCCTTACACTAGATGCATTTCAGCAGCCTTATCTGAAAAGGTGGACACTGGTGGTAAAAATACACAGTCCGTTAGAAATGGGGGTCTCTAGCTGGCAATGGTTGCACCTTTGCCCAAGTAGGGACCGTTCTTCCTAGTCAGATTAAGGAGGATACACTACTAAAATAACACCTGCTACCCCCTTGGAAGCTTGGCACGAGCATACAGGATAATCTTAGAGGCAGTGTGTAAAGCATTTGTGCACACATACAGTATTACAGTGAAAACACTAGAAATGGACACCACACCAGTTTAGAAGAATAAGCCATCTTTATCTAAACCAAACAAGACCAAAACGACAGAAATCCACAATGCAGTAATCAAAAGGGAATTCTTAGAAGGTAAAAACTGTTCTGTCCATAGCAAACTGTAGATGCAACACTTTCACTTGTAGAAAACAAGGGTACCCTGTAAGACTGATAGTGATAACCCCTAGGTCAGGGAAAAGGTACTGTGTGAGTATCAACCTAGGCGGTCATAAACAACACTTGCCCACATAAATAGTGTTTAAAGCACGAGAACCCACTTCCGTAGTAAAGACAGATTGTTTATTATAAAAATTCATACACAAACTAAACCACAATAATTTTATATATAAAACAAGGCATGTAAAAACATACAATGAATATGAGCAAAGACATAAAAAAGCATGAACACAATTTTTATAGAGTAATCATAAATTTCATAAAAACATAATTAACAATAATTCCTGAGTCAAATGTTAATAAATGTGTTGTCGACGCGCGTTTCGGCGACCAGCACCTTCTTCAAGACAAACAGAATTTCAGGAACCTAAGTATAAAAACATAATTACTGATCAAAAAAAGGTACATTCATTGATTTAACTAAAGAGAGAACAATTTGAATTTATCAATAGACACCACAATCTATACTAACACCATAATATGGCATCTTACAGTAACTATAAAGAACCAGTATGACGGAAGTGGGTTAACAGTGTGTTTGCCCCAAAATAATTAGCAAGTTAAAGCCCTCAAAATGAGGGGAGAATGATTAATGTGGACTTCGGTGCTCATTTGAAAAGAATTGATGTTAAAATTCCAAACACTTTCAACACAGAGTACCTTGGATGCGTCTAAATCATAAAAAAAAAATAGCTGCAGGAAAGGTGATGCGTCGGTTCCTTATGTTCAAGGAAGGTGATGTGTCCGTTTCTTACTCTAGGGGATGTGATACGTCAGTTCTTCACTACCATGCAGGGGAGGTGATGAGTCGGTTTCTAACTGTGTGGGGAGTTGATGCGTAGGTTTTCTTACTGTGGCATCGGTGTCCTCATAGATTTGGCACCGAGCTGTGATGCGTGGGGATCAGGGATAAGTCAGTTCTCGATGAGGCTGTGGCAATAGCGCTGCGTTGGTCTCTCCATTTACGGTCCCATGATGTGTTAGTTCTTGCAGTCGTACTGCTGGGCCTGCGTCGGAATTGGTGCGGTGCTCTCGGACTTCTGAGATCGGTGCATGGGATCAGCCTGGGACAAATTCTCCAGCCGCGGGCAGGTGCTGTGTCGGTTTCTTCAGCGGCACAGAGGCAGTGCATGGGAAACAGGTGTGGATGCGTTGCACTTCTCTTAGTTGCAATTCTTTTCCAGCTCCAAACAGCAGGAACAACCCAGAGACCCAACTCAGCAACAGGCACCTCTTGGTGGGTCAGAACTTCCAGCAGGGAAGTTCAGGGGTGCTGGTGGTGAACTCTTTGTGTCCCTGAGACCTCAGAACAGGAGGCAAGCTCTTGGAAATCTTCTTCAAGCAGAATACACAGCACACAACAAAGTCTGTATCCTCTCCTTGGCAGAAACAGCCACTGCAGGCCCACCCCAAACAGCACCCCGAAAAGGGGCAGTACTTCTCCTTCTGTTCTGGGATCCGGCCCTCAATATTCAACCTCCATTTCTGCTTGTTCTCTTGTGGAAGAGAGACTCTGTGCGCAGTCAAAACCATTTCTGCCCTCTCTGGTCCAGCTTCCCGGCAGGAGGTAGCAACAACATTGTGTAAGGCAGACCAGGTCCATTCAGGTGAAAGGAAATCTTCTCACCCACTCTAAATGCAGCCCAGGTATATTCAGCCCAGTCCAACTCATTCAGGAGAGGCAGGGCACACCTTAACCCTGCCAGTGGCTGTCTGCAGTGTATGCATATCCCCAGCCCCTGTCACTCCAAAGCCAGATAGTCAATCCACAAACCAGCAGAGAAACACAGGATGGCTATGCAAGAAAATACCCACTTTCTAAAAGTGGTATTTTCAAACACACAATATAAAAATCATGTTTACTAAAAGATGCATTTTTATATTCTGAGTTCCAGCATTCTAAACTCCATCTTTCTATCTTGTTCCAATGGTGAAGTTATACTTATAAAATTCTATAAATTAATTCCCATGTTATCCTATGGGACAGATAGACTTTGAGTAGTGAAAAACGAAATTCACTGTAGTTCACTATCTGGACATCTTACACACATCAAGACATGTCCTACGTTTCACGTACACTGTACCCTTCCCACAGGGGTACCCTTGGCCTCTCTTAGGGGCGACTCACATGTAAGAAAAGGGAAGATTGGGGCCTGGAAAATGGGTGCACTTGACAGGTCGACATGGCAGTACCAAACCGCGCACAGACACTGCGGTAGGTCAGAGAACCTTTTGCAAAGCTGCTTGTGTGAAAGGCACAATCAGTGCTGTAGGCCCACTAGCAGCATTTGACTTACAGGCCGTGGGCACACACAGTGCACTGTACTAGGGACTTATTAGTAAGTTAGACAAGCCGATCATGGAAACACCAATCCATATTCCCAATTTACCTAGGGAGCACTTGCACTTTGGCACTGATCAGCAGTGGCAAAGTGCCCAAAGCATCTAAACCAGCAGAAAATGAAGTCCAGCATACAGCAAAAGAACAGGAGGCAGAGGAATTAATACAGGGGAATCCGACGCCAAGGAGGCCAGGCCATTACACAGTCCATTTACCATGCGATTACCGTCAGTAAGACACAAGTCAAGAGTCACCCACAGTAAAAAGTATAAAACGGCGTGATCAGGAAGCAAAAGAATCCAGTTGTACTAAATGAGTGGAACCCAAATGCAACAGTTCTCAAGTATCCACACCACTTGGGGCCAATAAAAAGTGCACCATGAAGTTGGGTCATAATATTCTTAGGTGTGCAGAGCTTTGAAGCTATAAGTCTAAGGCAGAAAACACTACATAAATGCTATATTGTTGTGCCCATGCCAATTTGCACAGAAGTAATGGCAAGCTTTCACTAGCAACCACACATACTGCAATGAACTCTATGTTAACAACAAGCAAGACCGATTGGCATTGCCAATGCTTGTTCTTGTCAGCTCTTAGAGAAAGGGACTGCATTAGATTGTCTGTTTCCGAAGGAAAGTCAGTGAAAGGGAGAGTGCAATTACAGAGTGTAAGAAATTGAGTTACTGGTTGAGGAGGGTGAAACCCTACTCAAGTAGTACCCACAATCCTTGCTAGGCTGAAGTCACAGCAAACCCTACATTAACCTGTGCCCAACCGTCAGGTAGGTTGGCACACAACAGTCAGGCTTTTCTCAGAGACAATGTGTAACATATTTGTGCAACACTTTAAACAGTAACAAAGTGAAAACACCATGAAAAGGATCTCACAAATGAATAAGAAAATAACATCAATGTTAATGAATGAACAAGGTCAAAATGACAAACATCCAATCAATAGATCCTAAGATAAGCAATTTTAAATATTTAACTGAAAACTCAGAGACAATGTGTAACTTATTTATGCAACACTCCAAACAGTAGCAAAGTGAAAACACCATGAAAACGATCGCACACCAGATTAGAAACATAAAGAAAATTGTAATAAATAAAACAATATCAAAATGACAAAATTCCAATCAGTAGAACTGAAGATATGCAATCTTAAAGATTTAATGGAAAATAGCACCAAAAATCATAAAGCACCATCTCTTTGGTTGCACCAGACTGAGACAAAGTCACAAGTTCAGGCCGACCGCAACAGAGCACAGGCCATCTTCAGAGGCTTAGTTTTTCCCGATGAACAAGGATGCCTTAACTCCTGGTTGCAGAGCATTGCAAGGTCCCACGTCGAGGATGCGTTGTTCAGCTGAAGCAATGCGTCAGTTCCAGTCTTCTGCAAGGTAGTGATACAATGTTTTGCATTGTTGTCGAGGAGACCATCAGTGAAGGGAAGCTTGCAATACAAAGGCTTGCATTACAGAGTGCATTGCACAATGGCTTGTTATGATGAGACTGCATTGGCTTGCAATTTGAAGTCCTGTGTTGTCATCTAGGCTGCGATTGACGAGATGTTTGCGATACGAGGGCCTGTGTTGATGATGCGTCATGCAGTTGCGGTTCCGATGCGGGCTGCAAGATTGAAGTGGAGTCTTTATGCTAGAAGCATACTCACAGCAGAGGCGATGCATCGGTTCTGCTCTGAGTTTCACCAGGCAGCAAAGATGAAATGTCAGTTTGCTGAATCCACAGCTGGGCTGGCAGACCACCTTCTGGCGCAGTTAAAGGGCCCAGGACTGGGGTGGCACCACTTGACTGGGTAGGACTCACAGCTGCAGAGTCCCAGTGCGTGTTACAAGAGACTAGCCCTTGGAGTCACTCTTGTGGTCCTGGGTTCAGTTTGCAGGTCCAGACCTTCTCACTGAGGCAAGAGGACAGCATGCAGAAGTCCTTCGGGCAGTAGTCCAGCAGAGTGGTAGTCCTTGTAGTAGCACAGCTCTCCCTTTCCTGGCAGAGTCTTCCACAATTCCAGAAGGTTACTGAAGAGTAGTGTAGTGAAGAGTTGGTATCTGAGGTCCAATATGTATACCTGATGCTGCCTTTGATGTGGGAGAAGCTTCTAGATGGTTCCCTTTGAAGTGCACAGGTTGTCTGCCTCCCCTACTTTGTCCAGACTAACTACAATCCTTCATGTGGAGGCAAAATACAGCCTATTTAGGTGTAAGTGGGGCTTTGCCTAACTGTGCCATCCCATTGTGCCAGTGATGGCCTATCCAGGCACACCTAAGGTCTCTACTGTGTGATGTTTGTAACATCGCATCAGAGAAATGGGTCGAACATTAGCAGAAGTTATACGCCTCTCCTATTGAAGATGGCCCTACAGTGGATGCTTCTGCTCAAAAACCCATATATGACCCAGTGCCAAACAGTAACCACGTTCTTTTATCAATAGCCTCTTATAATAGTGAATCCGTAGAGACAAAAATTACATTGAAGGACATTGAAACCGCCATAAATAGGCTCCCAACGGGTAAGGCGCCTGGTCTTGACAAAATCCCTGGTGATTTTTTTAAAGATCAAATAGCAGTATGGGTTCCTTATCCATTTATTTTGTTTAATGCTGTAGTGCAGGGCTCTATTTTTCCCACCACCTGGGTTGGTGCCGAGATCATACCAGTGTTCAAAAAAGGTTCTCCACTTCTCCCGGTCAATTATCGTCTGATCAGTTTGATCAACGTAAATCAAAAAAAATTCTCTCGGATTATTTTGGACCGGCTTCAGATTTGGATGGAGGAACAACTGATTCTCAGTCATTTTCAGGCCGGTTTTAGGGAAAAGATTTACACGGTCGACCAGTTATTAAGGCTCCAACTTCTTTACTGGAAGACCATGAGAGGGTGGCAGCCGCTACTTAATTTTTCTAGACCTTAAAACGGCCTTTGATCTAGTGCCCCGTAAAATCCTTTGGGCTGTCTTGGAGGACATGGGGGTTCTGGCTTATCTTCTTAATATCATCAAGCAACTTCATTGTAACAACTTTGCCCAAATTAGGAGTGGTGAATGGGGCAGTCTGACACCCAAAATTCCTGCCAACAGAGGAGTCAGACTGGGGTGTGTGTTGGTGCCCACACTCTTTTGTCTCTTCGTCAATGCCCTGATTTCCCACCTTAAGGGGGTCAAAGACATTGATGCCCCCAAACTGAACAATGAACAGGTGGTGGCATTGATGTTTGCAGATGACACCCTCCTATTGCCAAATCTCCTATGGGCATCCAAAGAGCCCTGGAAAGCTTTGTTAATTTTTGCCATTTAAGGGGGCTGGAATCAATGTCCGAAAAAACAAGTTCATGGTCTGCAATCCAACAAAGACCAGATGCAGTAATCCCACCCTAAATGGCATAGCTTTGGACAGGGTAACAGTTTTTGAATATCTTGGTATTACCCTCACGGACAAAACGGATTGGGCACCTCAACTTGCAAAGGCCAAACTCAGATTAGTTCAGACCACGGGCGGTATTCTGAAATTCCATCGAGAATCCACTTTCAAGCCAGTTGCGCCCATCATAGAAATCTATAAAACTCAAGCCAGGGGTGCAATTTTATACGGGGCCGAACTCTGGGGCCATTGCTTGGTGGACGGGATTAGCAAAGCCGAAAACCAATTTTTAAGATCATTGCTTGCACTCCCATCTAGTATCCCCCTGATCCCTATGAGAATGGATCTTGGTAATACACCCATACAAGAGGTATTCGCACTACGCCTTGTCATCTATTGGCACAGATTATGGGTAACCCCCGAACTATCATGTTTTAGACAAGAATTGGAAGAAGTATTGGGCCTTCCTGGGTCTGAGAAATTGCCATGGTTCGCCTTTTTAAAAAGGGAAAGTAAGATACTGGACATACCCGGTCTATGGTCTAATCCAGCCATGGTCTGCGCACAGTTGTCGCATAGAGAGCTAGTCAATTCAGACCGTCGGTCCAGGATCTTGGCCATCCTTGGTAATTCTTGCTTAGGCCCACTTACTGTCAAGTTTTTTAATCTAAAAGATGAATACATAATTGAGCCTTTTCATGACGAGATTTTACCTCCCACAGCAAAGAAACTTTATCTACAATTTAGATATGGTACACTTCCTCTTAGGATCTTCTCCCATAAATGGCCCGCTACTGAGCTAATTAGCTGTCCGGCGTGTGGCGCAAAAGAAGAGTCTGAGTCCCATGTTCTTTTTTTCTGCCCTAGTTATAAAAACATACGGCAACGTTGGCTTATCCAACTTTGCAAAAACATGGGGTTCAGACTTCACTCAGAGGCTCTTAAAATTCTGAAAAGTAATACTTCCACCCCGGTTGTATTCTCAGTTTCTCGCTTTTTTGATGCTATGGGGCGTAGGAGAATATCTTTTTTGTAGTAATTGTTTCTAGTCTGTTGTACATACCCATGAATGTACAAAATATGTAAGCTGTATTTTTCAATGTATTTATATTTTTATAACTATTGTCACTTGTTTAAGTTTTTATTATATCTTGTATGGCTATTATGTATCTTTTATGGTCTCCGACCGAAATAAAGATTACTTGACTGACTCTACTGTGTATGAATACACAAAGTCCAGCTGCCATCTACACACAGTGTTACAGCCCAGGAGATGTTGCAGACACTAAATTGCTGAGGCAGGAAAATGCCAGCTTTCAAAAAGAGCCATTTCCAAAATTGTATCTAAAAATCTGAACCATGAACTGTTTACTTATTCCCAATTGGAAGTTACAGCTAATCAAATGTAATAAGGAAATACCAATGTTATCCTATGAGAGAGGTAGGCCTTGCAAAAGTGAAAAACGAATTTAAGAGTTTTTCACTATCAGGACATACAAAACTTAAAAGTACCTGTCCCACTTTTTAAATTCATTGCTCCCTCTCTTGTGGGCTGTTTGGGGCCTACACAGGGGTGACTTACGTGTATTAAAAAGGAAGGCTTGGGCCTGGCAAAAGGTTTATTATGCCAGGTCAAAATGGCAATTAAAAAAACTGCACACATAGGCAGCAATCTCAGGCCTGAGACATGTTTGACACTGTGATCCCCATGATTTACTTGACCCGTAGAGCGAACATGCTATTCCACAGACAAACATGTATCTACTGAAGGTGAAAACTTGAACTGTGAGTGACACAGTGATATTTGTCCTTTACATGACCCGTGATGGCAGCGTGGTGCTCCACAGATGATTGACAAATTTACTGATTGTGGAACCAGAAAGCTCCCGTGGGCTGGTCAAACACAGAAACACCACCAATAACAGCAATGCAAACGAACGTGACACAAAAGCTTTCCAATCTTGAGCTAGGTTGACTCGGATGTGTACTGAATAAAACGATGTCAGCGGAAAAACAGCTGGAGCTGTCTCTAGCAATCATTTTATCTGTACAAGCAATGCCTCTTTTCAGGATTCTGAAACTCATCCATTAACTTAGGACTATTCTTCTGTCTCACAGTTTATGATTTCCAGACTACCAACTATTAATCTATTCATGTGTCACATAGGAAATGTAAGGACATTCATAATCATTTTTGTGGTCCCCTTACTAAAAAAGTGTCACTGTTCATAACAATCTTCCAAAATTCTGAAGCATGTTCTGGAGAATGCAGGCTATGAGACAGGCATAACATCACACTATCTGAGTCTGGCAGAAATTCTTGCCACTGTGATAAATGGTACATTTCTATATAATAAGTAATAAAATCCCCATGCAAGTACATCATAACTCTCAATAAGCCGCACACACAAGTAGATAAAACGACATAAAACATTATAATAAATACTGCCAAAATGGTACTGCTGATGGTGAACATTAATCACGGCAGAATACAGCAGCTATGTAAAATACAATAGTAATGTTTTATCAGTACCTATAAACGATAATTGTAATTGTGCGACGTAGCATCCACTTGCAGTATTTGCTCTTCTTCTTTACCAAGCATGTGTACTGCTAATTAACTAATCCTAAATAGTTTGCGACAGTATTATATACCATATTCTGTTCAACCATGTAGCAGCAATAGTAACATAGATTGCACTGCACTGCTTAAACAATAGATTCATGTATAACTCTATTTATTGACATAAGTGCATGAAATGCACAACCGATTCAAAACCTAGCTCATAGACCCCATGAAACCTAATTTCCCGGTCCATGTTTTTACGAATTTGGCAAACTATATATGTTCATGTATGCATACAATTTAGCACTTTATCAAAGAGATGGGAAACCTCTCTAATGACCAGTTTTGGGGGCATTCTGGGCACTTTACCACTGCTGAAAAGGGCTAAAGTGCAAGTGCTCCCTGTGTAAATTATGATTATGATTGGTAATCCATGATTGGCATATTAGATATATGGGTAGGTCCCCAGTAAAGTGTAGTGTGTGTGCCCATGGCCTGTAAATCAAATGCTACTAGTAGGCCTGCAACACTGGTTGTGCCCTGTAAACCTGTCTCAGGCCTGCCGTTTCAGAATCTGTTAAATGCAGTTTACAATTGTCATGTCGACCTGGCAAGTGCACCCATTTGCCAGGCCCAAACTGTCTCTCTTACAACGTGTAAGGCACCCCAAAGGTAGACCCAGGGTACCCCTGTAGGCAGGGTGCACTGTATGTGAAAAGTAGGACATGTACTGGTGTGTTTTACATGTCCTGATAGTAAAATACTGCCAATGTCATTTTTCACTGTTGCAAGGACTAGCTCTCCCATAGGTTATTATTGGAGCTGCCTTGTAACAATTTACAAGTGCAACTTTCAATTGGGAAGAGTAGAGATTTTGAGTTTAGGCTCTCTGCGCTCAGGATTTAAAAGCACATCTTTTAGGGAAGGTGGTATTTAAATTGTGGGTTTGAAAATGCCACTTTTAGAAAGGGGGCATTTTTTTCTTGCTTTACCATCTTGTGCCTCTGCCTGCCTGTGGAATAAACGATTGGTTTTGACTGAAAGCTGGATTGTTTGTGCATTTACTCTAGACGGTCACACAAAAGGAGTAGAGGTTTGCCATGCATATCCTGATGGCCGATCACCAGGCTCAGGAGCCTTCCTGAGCCAGAGTGGTGGGAGAAGTTGTCACTGACACAGGAATAGGGATGTGCCTGACCTCTCACAATGCTGTCTCTTCCCACCTGTAGTATGTCTGGAGCCAAAGCAGTGCTAGGCAGAATGTTGTGGACAGTATGCTCACCTCAAAGGCCAAAAGGGGTATAAGTATTGGACCTGTAACCCAACATTTTTAGAAAACTTCTGGATTGAGGACTCTGCAAAGAAGAAGAACTGAGCAGCTGTCAGGAGAAGTACTGTCCCTTTGATGTGTGTTGCTGAGCTGGGTTGGCCTGCAGTTGCTACTTCTGTCTGTGATCAGTTAAAAGAACTGGACTTTGCTCTTGAATCCTGCTTTTCCAAGGTTCCTCAAGAGCTTGTGTGTCCATGTGTGCACGCCTCCTGTTGGCAGTTTTAGGGCCATCAGATAATTCACCTGCTGCATATCTGAACTTCACTGCTGGGAGTTCTGACCTGCCACGTGGTGTCAATTTGAGTTCTGGACCCTTGGAGGTTGTTCCTGCTGCAAAGGACTGCAGTGCCTGTTTTTCTGACGCAGCACCACCGTGCGGCAAAAGATATCAACTCAGCATGTAAGTGGCTTGTAGAATCGCCGCAGCCCGAGTATAGGGCACTGTGTCTCCGATGTCCGAGACCCCTGCACTGACTTCGACGCAGGCCCTGCTCTGCAGCTGAAAGAATCGAGGCATAATCAGCCTGCGGCTGCGGCTGCGGCTGTGGCAGAATAGACGCAGCGCCTGTTTGCCACCGGTGCCTTGACCTCCAGAGTGTCCGGATTTCCACGCATCGCACCTGTGCACCAAGTTTTCCACCGCATCACCCGCAGACCAGAACCATTTTCCAATTTCTCAACATCACTTTCTCTTACATTCCGGAACTGATGCAACATTTCTCCGGCATGCAGGATAACTGATGCATCCTTTCCCCAGGGACTAACGCCTCACTGTGTTTTCCAATGGTTCCCTCCTCTGAGGCAATTTTTCCTTTTGAATTTTGACTAATACAAGGCACTTTTTGTATATCCACTACATCCATACAGTACTATGAACTGAATTGCTTAAACCTTTTAAAAGTGATATTGTGGGTTAAGTATGTTGGATTTTTGTTATTTTGGTCTTGCTTTGTTTAAATAAAGATACGTTATGTTACTAAATTGGTGTGGTGTCCATTTGCAGTGTTGTTACTGTGTGTATGTTAGGTACAAATACTTTAGACATTTCCTCTGAGATAGGCCTGAGTGCTCTTTCCAAGTTACAAAGGGAGTGAGAAGGGGTTATCTTGGGTGTGTAACTCTCTTACCCTGACTAGAAGGAAGGGTCCCTACTTTGACAGGGTGTATACCACTGCCAACTAGAGAGTCTCATTTCTAACATTGCCTTTGCATCTGTTCGCAAATCCAGTAAAATGAAGGTATTGTGACCTCAGAATTTTAGGTAATCTAATTTGTGTTGCCTTTTGTGGCACATTTCCTTCTAATTATGCCTATGACGCTAGTCTAGGAAGACCATAGAGTCTTCCTAGATTAGCTGCTTGCAATCTGTGACTGTGAGTTCTTCAAACAATCACAAGAGATTTACATATTACCTATATCCCTTAAGGGTTCCATTGCTTTCAAAATCCAAAATGGTCTTTTCCTTGAAAATTCTCCAGCATGGCAAAAATCTTCATATTGTTGCATCTATTTCAGTCTATGTGTCTAAATTAGCTATCCCCTTCCTTTACATTGTCCCTTATTTTGCTGACACTTTTTTCACTTACTACATGAGATGTCTGATATGTTTGATCTCTTTCTACATAGTTTTGATTTCATGCCATGACATGCTGCTTGTAATTTTAACATAACAAGGAGCAATCAGGTAGATTCATCAAGTCGAAATCGGCTCGCAAAGGGCCAGATTCTGAGAATCTGGCCCTTTGCAAGCGCTACTTTTGCATTTGGGATTCATCATCCCAAATGCAAAAATCGCAAATCTAGAAATCGCTAAATTGCGATTAATTGCATTTAAGGAATCTCGTTTTGAGATTCCTTAAATGCAATTCATGAACCATGAACCATGAACCATTTAAAAATTGCGAATTCGCAATCTGGGACCGCTATATACCGCAAAGTCTAACTATGTGGTAAATAGTGAAAACTTAGAAAAATGCACTTTAGTGCATTTTACTAAGTTGTATGTTACACACACACATGTCCTTTGGACATGTGTGTGCGCAACACTAGTGTACAGTACCATTTCAGGGGTGCAACAGGGTGTCCTTTGGACACCCTGGCACCCTTGAAATTGCTTCCTTATTTGCGATTCACTAATTGCTAATCGCAAATAAGGAATGACTCCCCACTCATTCCTATGGGCCTTTAGGCCCATAGGAATGATTTGGAAAGCCATTCCTTATCCAATTAGCGAATCGCAAATAAGGAAGCAGTAGAAATCGCATAAAATATCGCGATTTCTACATGCATCCCGTTTTGCGAGTCTTTAATAGCGAATCCATACATTTCGCTATTAAGGACTCGCAAAACATGACCATGATGAATCTGGTGGAATGTTTCCACTCCATAAGCCATATTGTTTAGAAAAATACCTTTGTGTAAGTTAGGAAATGGGTTTTTGGTTGCCTGGGGTGTAAGCCCTCGTCAAGCAGCAACCATAATCCTAGTCAGGGTAATAGGCAGGCTAACCATAAATTACCCTGTACTTGCCCTCTGGTAGCTTGGCACACAGCAGTCAGACTTAACTAGAGGCTGAGTGTAAAGTATTTGTGCAACACTTCAAACAGTAAATCAGTGACAATACCACACAAAAAGATTCCAAACCAGGTTAGTAACGTAGAGCAAGCTTTAATAAATAAAACAAGACCAAAACAATAAAAACCCAATTAGTAGAACTGGAGATATTGAATTTAAAGGTTTTTAAGCAAGATAATGCCAAGAAGCAAAAGTACTATTGGGGATATCTGGTCGTGCTGGACTGGGACAAAGTCACAGGATCAGGCCGACTGCAATGGAGCGTGGGCTGGCTACAGGTACCCAGTTAGGCCAGCTGAACAAAGTACCTTAAATCCTGGTTGCGAAGCGTTGCATGGATCCATGTCGAAGATGCTTCGTGCAGCTAAGGAGATGCGATGAGGCTGCCTGCGAGGTCCCGATGCATCGATGATCCTGTCGATGGGGCTTGCGAAACAAAGTCCACTGTTGAGGATGCAAGGTGCAACAGAGATGATGCGTCAATTCCGATGAGCAGTGAATGTGTCATCGTCAAGGCTGGCATTGATAGGGGATGCGTGGCGCTTGCACCGGGTAAAGGATTACACAGCTGGGGATCTGAAGGGGATGTGTTGGTCCCATGATGTAGGAGGCGCCGGCGTTGGAAGTCTTTTGCCATGAGTCCAATCAATGCAGCAGTGGCGATGCTCTGCTCGAGTATGCGCTGCTCAGCTGAGGAGATGCGTTGGTTCTACTTAGGGATTAGTCGATCAGCAGAGAGGATGCATCGGTTCCACTGGTAAGCACCTTAGGTCCATTCCCAATAGTCAACGAAGAGGGTGGCACCACTTGGCCGGTTAGACTCACAGCATGCAGAATCCAGGTGGAGAAGCAGGGTAATTGGAAATCTTTTATGTCCCTGAAGCTTCAGATCAGGAGGCCAGCCAACTAGCCCATTGTGTCACACTGGGTTCTGGGGTCAAGTAATGCAGGTACAGTCCTTCTCACCCAGGCAGAGGGCAGCAGGCAGCAGCTCAGCACAGCAAAGCAGGAGTCCAACAGAGCAGCAGTCCAGCAGAGTGACAGTCCTTCAGCAGTACAGTAGTCTGTCTTTCTGGCAGAGTATCCAGAGGTCCAGAAGTGTACTGCAGTGGTGGTGTCTGAGGTCCAGTACTTATGCCAGTGGTGCCTTTGAAGTGAGGGAGGTTCCAAAGACAGGCCTTTAAAAAGCCTGCCCTGGATCCAGAAAGGGTATGCAGCCCTTTACATTGGGAAAGGACACAGCCTAATCAGGTGTAATCAGGTCCAGCTCCTCCCTCCCATCCTGCCAGTCCCAATTGTGTGTGGCTGGCTATGGGGAATACACAAAGATCAGCTGTTACCCAACCTAGACATATGATCAGAGACAGGCAGCAGGCAGCAAATGGCTAAAGTAGGAAGATATTTAAGTCTAGCGGTACTTATTAGTCATCCCCCGCCACACCTCCACCTTTTTTACTTTGCTATCCTTTGAAGAGCTACAGACTCTGGAATAAAACCTTAAATATGAGGACTGTCATTTCGCACTCTGTCTTGAGCTGATATATCTTTCTTTAACATCAGCATCTGTACTGGCTTCGTGGGAACATGCCAAAGTTATTCCCCTTCTGAAAAAACCTGCTATTTCTTGCTAAAACGACGGAGTCTCATATTAACACTATTCTACCAAATTTTCTGGAGACTAAATGAGTTCTGGATATCTCTCAGATCAGCTTTAGACCACAACATAGCACTGAGTCTGTGCTGCTTCCGCCTTTGAAGCTCAGGCGAAATCGGTGGTAGCAGTCTGTTTTGGACTCCTATGTGGCCTTAAACCTATTCTTGGATTTTTTGATTCTCACACGCGCCAGGTTATCATTCAGCCTGCAATTCTTTTAAGGCTAGACTACTTCAATATACTATATCTAGGATCTAATAGGACACTGGCCAGAAGACTTCAGCTGGCCCAAAACGCTGCAGCAAAGATAATATTTGCCCTTCCCAGGTTTTTCTTGGTCCCCAGCTTTATCCACGGGCTGCATTGGCTCATTGTGGATAAGAGAATTTACTTCAAGGTCCTGTGCACAGCACACAATAACCTAGCCACTCC
Organism: Lissotriton vulgaris; assembly: GCF_964263255.1. Taxonomy (NCBI): domain Eukaryota; kingdom Metazoa; phylum Chordata; class Amphibia; order Caudata; family Salamandridae; genus Lissotriton; species Lissotriton vulgaris. The sequence continues at coordinate 913,816,884 of NC_141689.1, forward strand.
GGGGCCTTCCATTTGGTTCAATTTGCTCCACCCCTTCTGGGCACTGCACTCAACTGATCTCAATTTGGCAAGTGTCCCTCGCGTCAGAAGAGCAAGAGCAGGAGGCCGCTCTTTTCGCGCCAAAGCACTTCCTCTCTGGAACGCACTTCCTCTGTCCATCAAGAGCATTCAGAATCATTGGGCTTTCTTGATACCCCTGAAGACCTGGTTGTTCTCTGTTTCATACCACCTGTGATTCCTCTGCTTATCTTTTACAATGACCTTTTCTTGAGACTAGCGCTGGGACGATCCGTTGATGGGGCAGCCATGCGCATTGCAAATATCCTAGCATAACATAACATACAGCAATCCATTATTGTAAAATACTCTTATCAATTATTGTACAGTGGTATTTTCCATACATTAAAAACATGCAATGCTATTTTACAATAATGGATTGCTGTTTGCTATCCTGTTTGCTATCCTTTTAATCATGATTTTCACTGTTAATAATACCGCAACCTGGAATCTGCAAACCCAAAGATAGATGTGCCTATGTATCCAGTCTCTTTCACCCTCTTTCACCCTCACAAAGCCTATGCTGTGCAAGGTAGACCAGAAACCGAATTGTTAATAAAAGTGTGTGGCAGTGTGAGAGTGGGGTACTTTTGTTTGTGGGTGACAAATATGTGCCTGCGGAAAGACCCTGATCTGCTTATTCTAGAACCACCCGAAACACTCTGAAATTGCAAAATGTATCAAATTGATGACTGTCTACCAAAGAGATCAGCTCCACGTGTGTGCTGGTTTGCCACCTGCATGCAAAATCGAGCACAAGACATTATGAAGCATTGCCAAGGATGAAGAAACCTATCGCTCATGCAAGAAGCACTTCTCATCTGTATTGTGCGGCCCTGGGCTCCCGGGAGACTCTTGGCTTTGTTAGGGGATGTAATGTATGAACTGACTGGCTACAGCAGTAGCAGCATAATGAACCAGTTGAAAACATGAAACTGCCTGTTATATCCCAATAAATTAGGTTCCATGGAGCACAAAATCACTCTAAAAGGGGTCGAATGGAAAGCAGATAAAGGTAAGTCTCTGGGCCACATATGCATTAAAAGGTCTAAACTATAGTTTTATCTTTTTATATGGGTACTTCTTTTTGAAAAATTATGTTTTTGTATTGTTGGTAAATTTTGGTAGCCAGCCTGACGATTAGCCACGAAGTTCATAAAGGATTTAAACATTATTATTTATTTTATGTGTTTATCGTTCCATTTGATATGTTTCACCTTATTTATTCTGTGTCCAGGAGTCCAGCCTTTTCTTACACGGAAGGCAAGAGAATTTAGGGTTTATCAATTGGTCTCTGTGGGTCACATGTGGTGTGACATCAAACAGGATCCTTTTGTCATACATAACAGTGTGATGCCATGTAGTTGGATTTCCCAGCAGGAGCATTTTTTAGCAATCGTTCAGTGACCAGGGGGCCGATTATGATAGTGGATAATCCGCATCCTCCTGGCCGGCGGACTGAGAAGGATGGCTGGGGCATCTTTTTTCAGTCTGCCGCTTTTCCACCGCGGTTGCCTTCCGACCGCGGGGGAAAAGCTCTAACATGGCTGGCGGTGTCTATCAGACACCGCCAGGCATATTAGAGTGGAGCCGGTCCTATGCCTTTCCACGGCGGCATTTCCGCCGTGAAAAGGCATACGGTTTTTCTTTGGGGGCCCGTTGAGGGCCCCCAGGGGTGAAGGGGGGGTGGGGGTGCACATGGGCGGTGCTTGCAGCTTCGTGCATGTAAAGGTAAACATGCATTTTTTAACATTGCGGAGTGTGCTGCTTCAAGCAGCACCCGCCGCAATGGTAAAAATACAGGATGTGACCGCCAGGGTGGCGGTCACATCCTAATTAGCTCGGAGGGACCGCCGCTGCCCCTGCGGACGGTCCCTCCTCCTCTGGGGAGGCGGACGGACGCAGGTCCGTCCGCCCTCCTAATAGGCCCCTCTGTTAGTTAATGGCCCAAGAGAAACTTTACAGCAATAATTCCCATGAATTATTGGCACTTTTCTTTCCTGAGTATCAATTGGACTTTAAATCTTTAGCTACACTTAAATCGAAAAAACTGTATCATGAAATAGTACTGCAGTGTAGGACTGTTGTGCATATACATGGTGTTCATTTGCAACCTCCTAGGAGAAACAAACATGTCACTTCCCAGCCTGGACACCAAGCTACCTAAATCTTGACATACCTACTGTTTATCTAAGCTTCCTATTTCAATGCCTACCAACCCTTTTATGGTAGTCAAGCAGGTCCAGTTCTGGTTGTCAACCTCATGTGATATCCTATGCCTCTCAAGCTCTCCTCACATTCACAACACAGTCAGATAGTTAGCTTAGCTACAGTAATGATGCTCCTCTTCTCCCACTGCATTTCAAAAGTCGTATACCCATCAATAAAAACTCTGAAAAATAATTGTGGTGTTCCCGAAAGCTGAATGCAACCATTCTAGCATCACCCGCTCATAAAACCTCTGCAACTCCTGGGCACACCAACCCATCGTCAAAGTTAAAGGTTTGAAGATGGATGGACTCGGAAAACCGCGATGTGCAGTATCCCAGGAGCCACTGAGAAGAAAGGTTCTCTAATCCTCCGATTGCTTTATGAATCTAGGTCACCCAAGGAGGTTCACAGGCCCAGGAGTAAAGCTGCCTCCACCACAACAGTGTCATTGATAGCCTATTGATAGCTGAACTTGAGAGAATCACTGCTCTTTGGACCAGAAGAGGCTCAACCCAGGAAGGCGCTTTGAACTTCTCAACCATCATGGAGTTTGGGTTGTTCCTGAGGAAGGGAGGGAAAGTAGAAAGTGGAGCTACGCTAAAGGCCCCTACTGGCCCCTCCGCAACTGAGCAAGACTAACTGGGAAATTGTTGAGGGAAGTCACTTTCACGTTCGCTGCTTTATACCTGGATGTCCAGGTTAGATGCCCTCAGAAGCCAAGTAAAGCAGGACATGACTGTGTCTTAGGTATATGTGCAAGAACCACACAGTTTAGTCACATGATCTTAATCGCAGGGTGAGGCCTGCATGAATAAATGCAAAGAAGAGACCATCTGAGGAATCAAACCAAACATATCATCTCAAAACAACAAACACCGAAAGCCAACATGTACAGATAATGCAGGTACAGTGATGCAAAGTGCTGCAGCAATAAGTTAAACTAAATACCCTAGGCGGGCATCGAGATGGATGTTACCAGAGGCAGCAACATGATAAAGAGATGCAGAGGTCCGGTAGGCCCAGGAGGTCCAGGAGGTCCAGGAGGCGGAGTCATGTGACCATAAGTGAAGGTCCAGGCCTCAAGGACTAAGGGGCAGATGTATAATTTTTGCAGTTTGTGAGTCCTTATTAGTGAATTTTAGCGATTCGCTATTAAGGACTCGGAAAATGCAATGTATGTAGGATTCGCAATCATAATTGCCATTCCTACACTTACTTAATTGCGAATCACAAATTACGATTCACAACTAAGGAATACCTTTCCATTCATTCCTATGGGCCTAGAGGCCCATAGGAATGAATGGGAAGACATTCATAATTTGCGAGTAACCAATAGGTACTCGCCAATTGCCAAAGTAATTTCAAAGATGCAAGGGTGCTAGAAGGACACCCTGTTGCACCCCTGAAATATACATGTGTGCACATGTGGCGCACATACATGCCCTGAGCCACATTGCACTTTGAAAAATGCCCAAAAGTGAATTTTTCAAGGAAATCGCAAATTACCACTAACTTGAAGTTGGTGATAATTTGCAATTTCTTAAGGCAAAATTGCACAACTTTGGTGCTTCTAGAATTGCATTTAAGGAATCGCAATTTGCGATTCCTTAAATGCATTAGCAAAATAGAGAATCGCAAATTTTGCGATACCCCTATTCTACAAGGGGCTTTTGGGATGATACATCCCAAAAGGCTTTTTCCCGTTCGCAAATGGCCCGATTGTGAGAATCGGCCCGTTTACGAATGGGAAATAGGCTTCATACATCTGGCCCTAAATTTCGAAAACAAGCCCTCAGAAATATTACCTTAGGACCATGCAATACCTCCCCTCTTGAAGAGCAAAAATAAATTTGCACTTTGTGCAGAGGGCATCGTACAATTATGTCAACAGATGCAGCAATATACTGTCTTAAAAGGCGAATGGTGGAAGAATGGTAAATAAGGAAAAACATGTGTTACTTGAGGTTGGAACCATTGCTTGTCCGTCTTCTACTGGCTATGAACTAAAGCACTGATTCTTCAGGAGTGACATGGACAGGGATATCTTAAGTATTTTGGGGGTCGTAGTCTGGAACTGCTTTGAATTTATGATGCAATTCAGCTTTTTATGACCTCCTAAGCCAGGACACTGTCAGTGCGCAGGCAGACTGGTCCAAATTCTAAATGTGTTACATCTAATATTCAGGTATAGTGCTGTGTATTTTAAATTTCCTAACATAGAAGCAACTCACTTATATAACTGCACATAATCTGTGTGGCTCCCTCCCATTTCTAGTATGTGAGGACTTGTTTTGATCTAAAAGAAGCTTTCTTTATGGATGTTGCATGAAATATAAGCACAACATGTATCTGCAAAATGTCTGTAATAAACTCTAACACACCATCCACATTTAAAATAAATTTAAGGAAAACGTTAATTAAAACAATCTGTTTAAGTAATATTCAAGGTCATTAAGGAAAGTCTGTGCATTATAAAGCTTGCTCTATCAGGGGGACCCCTGAAAGGCTGTGGCCCTGGGCCAGAGCCCACTTTGCCCATGCCTTAAAATGTCTCTGGACCTAGACAAGCTTAGCTATCCTTAGCAACCTGAAGGATTCAAAAGATAACCCTGTAACCGTGGTATCTGCTGACAGGTTACTGGAATTTATTGAACCTTGTGAAATAACGCTATTAATGCACACATAAAACTCCTTCAATAATGAAGTTTAGCCACAAACTAAGCCACGGCTGTCATCTAAACAGGTTATCACTCGTTGAATTAGTTGACATTTACTGTGGATGTTTATCAAATTACAAAACTAGCAATTCGTCATTAGACCAATATTCCGGAAGCACATTGTCTTCCCCAAAGACCACTCAGTAGGAGCCATAAAGGGCAACAAGTGTCTGTCATTCTCTTGTGATAACGATTTACTGATTCGACAGGAAGATGAAACGTTTGTGTTATGCAGATTTGTAGGGTGCACTATCACCCGGGAGGGTATCCTGGTGCTGAGTGGGTGCGAGTGGGACTAATCTAAAAACCAGGTGTTCAGCTTCTTGAGAAATTCAGGAAGTAAGGAGGAGTATTTTAGGGGCCTGATTCACAGAACTAACTTAAGACAAAATCCTAAACTTACAACCATTTTAATATTCACAGAAGGCACTTAACTCATCAATGAGTAAGTGTGTTTTGTAAATACCAAAATGAGTAAGTGCATTCTGTGAATACTAAAATGGTTTAGGATTTTGTCTACAGTTAGTTCTTGAATCGGGCCCCATGTGTCTATTTTGTAAACATGTTTAGTTTGTGAGTTTATTACCTTGACAAGCTGAGTGTTGGAGACAAGTGGATTAATGTATCCACTCCTAGAATCTGTGTTTCATCTCATGATCATAGTGTTGCATCCCAGCATGTCAACACAACCTTCCATCCTCTAGAACTCAACAAAGTGTGTATTGATGAGTAACAATACCCCAAGGGAGAATTTACGTTTTACATTTGAACGTTATATTAGCAAACCAGGGTAGAAAATGTGTGTAGCCTAATAGTTGTGTGTGGATCATTGCATTGATTGCAATAGATTTGTGATTACTTGGTAGTGATATTATTATTCTTAACATTGCAGCAGGATCATTTTCCTACAAAAGTCTCAAAGTATCGTGTTATAAACCCAGTTGTAAGAAGCCCATAAGGCCGGTAGACAATAACTATAACCTACATTTGAAACATTTCACACTGTAATGACTAAATCTTCATTTCATGGGATCTCCTTGTCAGACTGTATCTTGCAAATGCTGATAAATGCAGAAAGTGAATACTGAACACAAAGAGAGAATATTCATGTTAGAGTCCTTTAAATATAAATTACCAATATTTTGCTGTATTTCATTCAACTATTTCAATTTTGCTGTTGAGCGGTTCAGAAAATATCAGTGAAAACGAGCTAATAAGCCCTTGTCTTTCAGTTAAAGGGCCATCTTAGACGTTCCTTGAAAAGGGACAGTATTTCCCTGCAAGGGAATCCATATCAAGGATTTCTTATCCTTCCAGACACGGAGCATGCTTATATTTTTCTAGTGGTTTAGGGAAAAAATAAATGTTATCAATGATGTTATTTGGGCAGTGATGTCATTTAACATGTCATGAGTGATGTCATAACCAGTGCAAGAATGGCGAGGGTGCAAGTTGTGGATACTTTTCTGAATTACAACTAGCAAGTGTTTAGGTTTTGTTTTGAATCATGACAACACTGTGTATTTCAGTTAATTTCAGAGGTTTTTTTAAACTTACACTATGGTGTTATGAGCAAATCTGACCACAGTTCACTTTAACATTTGAGTTTTTGTGTGAATTTCTGTGTTTTTTTAATCCTACTCAAAGTGGAACTCTTTTCGCACCCCAACCTAGGTTAAATTCTAAAGATGCGCACAAAATGTGACTTTTACTAGCAGGGGATAGCTGTGGCCTCAGCAGGAAACTTTTGGGGACAATATAACAACAACATAACTATTACTGGGCATAGCTGGTAAACATTAGAAGCAGCATGTGTGCAGTGGTGGGTGTTGTGCATGCTGTGACCTCTAGCCAATTCCTGCAACCCATTGTTCATGGGTGTCTAACATCCACAGTGGATGACCTTTAATTGACTGCAGTGAGGGTGAGACAAATAGTCTAAAAGCTGTACACTGCATGAGTGGCGTGAAGGCCCTGAACTCTGACCAGGTCTGCTCCCTACTGGCAGTGGCCATTCAGTCACAATGCAGACAGCTTTCGGCAATGCGCAATGAGTTTGGGCTGCAGGACATGGCATCTTGTCAGGCCTTGAGCCCCCCCTATCCACAGAGTCTGACCTCTGCTATTCATGCCCCCAAAATTGCACAGCAGGGGCCAGCTGCAGGTCCCCTTTAACCCATGAAGCTTGCCAATTTATTGGTATACTGGGTGTGCGGTAGCTTAGTGATACTTCCTCATACCATGCCCTCAGACCATGCACAGCCATGAAAATGGCACCAGTGGTTGTGTACAATCTGAATGGTGGTAGCACCTCCACAGCCATGTCACTTGCATCTGTGAAGCTAGCACCTGGTGGGGGTGTACTGGACGAGCAAAGAAAACACAAAGAGATGGACGAGCAGTCATAGTGCCTTCTGAGCCTGGCCCTTAGAGTCTGTGCAGCTTGAACCCAGTGGGGGTGTACTGGACAGACCGTACTAGCACTTCAGCAGCCAGGCACCTTGAGTCTGCGATGTATGCACCCAGTGATGGTGAACGGATTTGTAATACTAGTGTCTCCAAAACTGGGCTCTTTGAGTCCATTAGGTCTGAACCCAGTGGTGGTTCTCTGGACAGTACTGTTGCCTCCACAGCCGCCCCCCTTCAATCTGTAAAGAGTGCACCTGGTGGTGCTTTAGTAGCGATGCGGTACTAGAGCATCCACAGCCAAGCCCCTTCAGTCTGTGAACTTGCACCCAATGAGGTGTACCGGTATGTCAGCAATAGTGCCTCCGCAGGCAGGCCCCTTGAGTCAATGAAGCTTACACCCGGTGGTGGAATACCAAACGAGCTGTACTAGCCCCTCTAGAACAGGGCCCCTGAATGGTTGTGACCCTTGCACCCGATTGTGGTGTACAGGGCAGGTGATACTACACTTCTGGAACTGGGCCCCTTGTGTTCAAGAAACTTGAACCAGATGGTGGCGTAGTAACCAGGCAGTATTAGTACCACCAAAGCCAGGTCCCTTGTGTCTGTGAAGATTGCTCCTGGTGGTGGTGTACCAAGTATGTGGAACTACCACCTCTGGAACCAGACCCTTTAGTCTGTGAAGCTTGCACCTCATGCTGGTGTACTGACTAGCAATTCTAACCCTTCTTCAGCTGGCCCCTTGAGTCCATGAAGTTTGCAACTGGTCTTAGTTTACTGACTAGCAGAACATACCCCTCTGCAGCTGGGCCACTTGAGTCTTGAAAGCTTACAGTCTGTGGTGATGTGCCAAGTACTGGTACTAACACCTCTGATGCCCAGTCCCTTCAGGTCCTGAAGCTTGCACCCGGTGGTAGTGACCGAGTCGGTGGTACTAGCCGCTGTGCATCTGGGTCCCTTAAATCTGTTAACCTTGCACTTGGTGGCGGTGTATTGCCTGGCAGCATTAGAGTCTGTGAGGGCAATAGCACTGTGCATGGCTTGTGTAATGGCAGTTGACTACAGGGTCTGGTCCGTGACATGAACCTTCTTTTTTTCACATCTTTTGGGGGATCAGAGGATCCCAAAATGTATCACTGAATCCACACCGGAGGGCCTTGCTGTGGTTCACAAACGAAACACCTAGATCTGTGAATCCTGTGACGAAATGTATATTTTTTGTTATATTTCTAACACAGGGGTCCAGCTGAGAATACTCCACAGGGTCATACAGGTAATAGTCTGCTTTCCTCTGTGCTATCTATTTTTTTGTTTCTTTCTGCAATGGCTGCCACAATATTTTCTTTCAGTGTTGCAGTCAAGCAGATCCTTTTGGCTAGGCAGATTCTTGTAAGAAATGCTTAATAGAATTGGGCTACAAGAGAACAAGCTCCTTTGGCCAATAAGGTATGTTTCATTTTTTAACTGCGGGCTTTGAGGCTGTCCGCAGAACCTCAACTGGTTAAATGCCTCTATCTTTTTTCTAAATGTAACCCTTTCATATGCAACCGGAGCTTCTGGTGAAATGCAGATTTTTGAAAAACTACTAAACAAAGTTACACCAAACCAACCCATGAAAAAAAGTTTTCAGTTTGTTCCAGATTTGGTGCAATTCTTTCCTGCTATTTTTTCTGCATCAGAGACCAAAATCTCCAATGGACATATTAAAGCAGGAAATCACATTTTTGGGTCCCCTCTTTTTTCGTTGCCCTCTCTTGACTGATCAGCATGAAACTTTCCACAAAGGGTCCAACGTGGATGAACTTTGTTTTGGAAAATGTAGTGGTGATTCATCAAATTGTGTCAAAGTTATTAAGAAAACTAAGGTGCCTACCTGTGGAAACTCTGACTTAACCAAAAATGAATGTTCAAAAACTTTGTATATCTGGCTTTTTTGGTTTGTGGGTAGCACGTGAGCTTCCCATGGTCATGCAACTTCAAACAATATTGTGATCTGATTGGTCAAGGTTTTCTTTCCCCATTGGCTATCTCATTTCCACAGGAGTGAGAAGATCCTGTGAGCCCAGTGGGAGCTCATGCTCTGTTTGGCTGCTCACAATATGAAGAGAAATATTGCGCCCATCATTTCAGGATAGAGGAACTTGGTAACCATGTCTTAAAAATTGAAAAACATTGTATAAAAGGACAAGGAAGAAGTACCCCATCATTGGCCAAAATTGAAAAAAAAAATTTTTTCAGTGGTTTCAGCGATCCAGTGGGCGTGCCACAAGAGCCAGCATGGCCTCCTGGACTCCTACAGAAGTCCAACAGGAGTGCTGGTGGGCCACGGTGACTCTTACAAGAATAAGGGGGGGGGTGCCTGAGTGTCTGGTGTGGTTTAGCACAAAAAGTAGGTTGGCCCTGCTGCTGAGGGGGTTGGCTGCCAATGTGGGGTTAGATGCAGGCCCTCACCACAGGCCACTCCCTGCTGCCAACCCCATTGCCTGCATGCAGGGCCAAAGGCTGTGCACAGTGGCAGGAGGTTGGGCATCGGGCGGGGTTAGATGCAGGGTAGGGCAGAAGGTCAGGCCCACTTGGCCAACTGCACATCAGACACGGATGAAGGCTGTACACAGTTGAGGGTTGCTACCTATGCATGGTTGGCCTTGCATATGATGATAAAATATCACTTTGCATTAAAAAAATCCTAAAAATGTACAAAAAAACAAATGTTGAAATATGTCACTCTTGCCCTAAAGTAACCATAACTTGCACCCTCGTGAGACACTGCCTATGAAATATCATATTAACCTGATAACATCACTGCAACCTCTGAAATGACATCATTGATGACAGGACTATACATGGTGAGGGTGCGAGTTACAGTTACTTTAGGGCACAAGTTATAGTCAATGAGGTAACTATAACTGATGAATTTCAGTGGTTTTGCTAGTTTAAAATAGTATATTTCAAATTACATGTTCTCCAAACTATAACATCCCTTTAACCTCTGTTTTTTTCAATGAATTTCTATTTTTTTAATGCACAGTGAGATATTATTCATTATTACCATACCTAACTATACCATCACTTTAACCTTTGATTATTCAAAAGTAATTGAATACAAAACTGTTTAGATCAAAGCTGTCTCTGAAAAAGGATGCTGCGCAATATTCATGGAAGCAAAAACAACTCCAGGTACATATGGGTTGTTTATAGCTGTGACTCCTGTAACAAAGAACACTGTACATACATCACACATACATTGATTCGGGAAATGGTTTTGAATACAGCAGAGTCCCTGAAGTAATTAACTCTCCAACACCTAATTCCACCGAATAGAGTCCAAAGAGATGGCTTTGAGTTTATCACACATCATCCCTGAAAATATAAAGCTGAAGAATCATTGTATAGAGTGTTGGAAAATCATGGAAACACCATGGGGAAGAAACAGGCTTACTAGCTGCTCTTAAGGTGGAAAATGATGGACTAGATTAGAACATGACCAGTGACTGAAACTAGTTTGCTCGTTCCACCCATCACTTCTTTCTTTCTCTACTTAAGACCAAACACATTATACGAGTCTGGCGATTGCCCCAAACCAAAAAATCATTAGGGGATTATTTTCTATAGCAAATATGTTTTAAAGCCATTCTTTGTTTAAGCCTGTATAGCTGCAGCATAGTCTATCACACATTTCCATTCGTCCCCTCCATATATTACACACTGTGCATTGTTCATTCTATTTGTTAGCAGTGTAGCAGTGCCTTTGCTATACCCTTTGAAGTGATTCTCTTTACAAATTAGACAATATTATTGCTCTAGACCGTATAATGCCATCTTGATCATTCAATCTGAAGTAAATATCAAATCATTGAACCAAAGCAAAGTTTTGACACATTTTTAATATAAAAGCGAAAACATCATCTTTTCCCAACATTTTCTAATCATTGGATCTTTCTAGGAAAAAACAAAAACACATCTGAAAATGTTCTTGCTGAACTTACATCTTTCCCGATAAGGTCCTCTTGGTTTTCTACAATTCCCCAGGGAGCAATCCCGATGGTACAGATCTTCCCTCTAGACTTGGAGGCATGGTCCTTTAGAGCATCTCCCACATGACGGATGACTCCTGCAGAGAGGAGGGGAGACCACACTGAATTCAAAGGGGCAGCAGAAGTGAGATTCAACTCAGGAACATTCAAGTTCAGTGCAGGCCTACTTTAATTAATTGATTTTCAGAAATACTAAGCATGTTGAGATGAGCTTACAAATTCTACTCTAGCGATTATAAATATCGTATAATGGTACCTTGTTAGCACGTCAAGAGAACGCCTTTTCTTATGAGAAAGCAATTAGGTATGGAGTCATGTAAACTTTCCCAGAGCAGCTACAAAATTCAGATGATTTTTTATTAAGGTTCTTAAAGATAACCTTTCAATAACACCTTATAAAAACCTCTGATCGTGAGGGCTTCTTTAAAAGCATTTGCATTGCAGAATGTATTAATTAGTGGTAGGGACCCACTGCCATAACACTGATGTGTTCCTTTAATGCCAAGCATACACGCTGGCTGGCACAGCTCCAACTGCTACTGTCATCCAGTGACAGAAGCTGTGGTACAGCCACTCATATGTATATAAGTGTTTATCCCCTTGAGGCTTCCTTCAATGATGGAGAAAACTCCACCTCTCCCTGCCACAGCTTGACTATCATGCTACATTCTTCACTTCTTAAGCAGGAGCCCACATGCATCTCTTGCTTAGTATCTTACAGCAGTAAAGAGAAGGAGGATGAATGCGGAACACTTAAAAGGGTACACCAAGGCGCATACAAGCCTGCTAGAGCAGCAGTGTGATTTACCTCAGGGGATAACCACCGTCGAGCTCGGCGGTGATGGGTAGGTGACTTCACACGGACACGGGTAATTTGAGCCAGAACTAGAGGCAAATCCTGTTGTACCGACCCGCCGACTACTCAGGTGGCAATTAGTCCAAGACTTCTAGGCATAGGATTATCCCCTGAGGTAAATCACACGAGACGCATGACATCAGCATGGTTTCCTTTTAATCCCCCTTTTTACTATTTTTCACCTTCACTAGGTCCTGACGAATCGCGGGAACTTCCCATGCGAGAAACATGTTGACCAACCCTCACTTTTAGTCTCCTCTTGGGTTACGCTACCTAACCTGCCGCAACCCAGCGAGCTATTTTTCACTTTTTTAACTGCAGTAGGGGGACCCCCAGAATAAAGTGGTTTCCGGCACCCCCTGCTACATTTTAATTCACCCTTTTCCTTCAGGATACTGATTGCCCTGGCCCACACACCCGCACTTCACCAATAGGCTGCTGGACAAAAAGATCTCCGCCAAAGAGCCCCTCTCTGAGGTGAGCCCGTTGGGGATTGCACCGCCTCCCCGACGAGGAGCAAACGCCGATGATGAAGCATGACACCCTTCTGGGTGTGTGAGGCAAACATGTCCAACATAATGGATGCCCAAAGGTGTAACATACACACCCTCGGTCGAGCCAATCTGTCCCAACTTCTTTAGGAACAGTTCAGCAACCCCCCCTTTGTTGAAACGAGGAATTTAGGTTTGGCAATGCAAAAGAAGCATTAAAAAAGTTGAAAAAGACACATATGATAAGCAATAAAATAACCCAAGACTCCACAGATGATGATGATTAAAATGATCATCACTATTGAAATTATTGTTATTATAATATTTATATTATTATATTTATACTAGATACACTATCATACACATACATCATAATGTATATCAAGAGCATTCTTAAAAATAAAACTACACTTTTCTTCTTTGATAAACGCTTTCATTTTTACATTTTAATATAATGTAAAATAAATAAATATACATTCCAGAATAATGCTTATCCTCTTTGAGCTCTTTATAACTTGGTAAAACTAATGCAGAACTTTCAGGGATGCCTCTTAATGTAAATATGAGTTCATCCTCAATGAAGTTATTAAGAGGGATGCACGCCTTCTTTACTGGTTTGTTCATTTCATTTAAGGAAAGAGGTTTTGAAAAAATGGCAATGAAGAACTACTTAATTTTTATAAACCACTACAATATAAGTCTTCCTTTGATGTGCTTAGTGAGAGTTATGTCTTCGGACTGATACCTATTATACTTATATAAAGGTGAACATATGTACACCTACATATACAGAGCAACCTTTGCTAACAACGTATAAGTTGTAACTTCGCTGATAAAAAGGGCAAGAGTGCAAATTGCTCCTCTACAGTAATATTATTATGATGGAGAATGCATGACAACACTCTGCACAAGTCGAAGTACTTTCTCCTCACCAATTATTCAAAATTTCGGGACAGTTGTGATAAATTACATACAATTATGCTAGGTGTGTAAGAATATTTTTGCTTGCATCTTTCATGACTTTTCAAGGTGAGGCCATCCCTCTCATGAAAAATTTACATGAGAAACCAGCAAGAGATTGTTTGAAGCAGTATATGGCCAGTATGAGAACCTATGTCTTAGCTAGATATTTTCTACTTTAACTAGCCTTCCGTGGGCAAAAATCACACAAAATCCCTCGATAGGCAAAATAGTGAAAATGTCCCATATTTCATGCAATGTCATGTTTAAAAATATATGTACAATTATGCCTGCATTATGAAAATTATGCATGGTCTAAAACAGGAGGCATTCAAGTATGTTAAACATGACACCCAGCAGTGTTAGGATGCTAGATTGCCCATAAAAGCATACAAAATGTCCCATTCACCAAAGAGATCAAATCAGGGTACATCTATATGTAATTACATCTGGGATTCCATTAATTCTTACACTAGCTCTGCAAGGCAGCATATTTTATAAGCTAGTAGAACATACTTTTTTTAGTATTTTCTGGAAGTTCACTCCCTGCATAGAAGAATATTTATGAAGCCAAATCTCAAAATACAATTCACCAAACAGTAAAGTACTGATTCAAATATTAATTATTGTGTCTTGGATTTGGGACCAGCTAGAAAAACAATTCAGCCCTCCTTTTAAATATTTATTAAAGGCCCAAATCAGTTGTGAAGTTTGTTTTTAAGAAATATCTAGCAAAAGTAACTTTTGGAACATTACCTTTTCCCTGCCTGAAGCACGTGGAGGCTAATTTACATTAGCTCTCCAGCTGTCAATTAAGTAATTTACCTTAATGAGGTGTGAAAACTTCTCCCCGAGCAGGAACAATGGCCCGGGAGTGACGGGAAGACCAACTGAGGTTGGCCAAGGAACCTAATTAACATACGATCGCCTTGGTCTGTCTCAAGTAAATGTTAGGTGATGCCTGGAAAGGGCCTCCCTTTGTCTACATAGTCAGGTTGGCACCAAACCCAATGGGTGGAAAGCTACCCTCAGATCAAGTGTTGAACTACCACAGAGGTAGACACTGGTCATTACCCTGCCCACCTCTCTCGGTGGGGGCACAGGCTCTGTACAAGAGAAGAAGTGTTCCCCAATTACGGTTTTGGGAATAAGGTGTGCGATTCTTTGTAGCAGGGCAAACATGAGATGCTGCAAAGGTATGTAGGGTTGCCCCTGGGTACTTTCAACCAACAGGTTAAGGAAGAGCAAGGAGTCGTTCCACACACTAGCTGGTCCCAGGCATAAGTATAGCACACCAAGATATTGTTCTCTGCACACTCTCTGCAACTGCAGAAGTTCAGAAGAGGACTGGACCCGATGTCTGTGGTCTGAGAGGAACCCTGAAGGACTCGACCTACACCCCCTTGTGCCCATGATAAACAAGTGAATTCCAATGGTCAGTTGGGTGACCCGTGTGGCTACAGGGAGACAACAATGTGCAAGAGGCATTTCCCCTGAATTGTCCAGCTGGCAGCTGCAAGTAAACCTGTGATTGTTTGTTCTCCAGAAGAAAGTTTGGAAACTTTTCCTCCAGACCTGCAGTCACACTCATCGGAAACGTATCTGACCGGTGGTTCCACGGCGTCAGATTGGATTTCAGCTTCATCCAGACCAAAGACATCTGCACCACCAGAAAAAGTGATAGCCCCATTCTTCATTGAGATTTTGAAACTTTTCAGAAAAGATATCTCAAAAGCAGGTCCCGGCCTTCAGTTTCATGATGATGGTTACAGTTTCAACATTTGGGTCACAATATGTTTTCTAGACAATAATTTGTCAACACTATTTTAGTACCTTTCAACCTATTTAGATCACAGCTGTGAGTCCTAATTTATACTTTCCTAGTGTTGTTTTATTTCTAATTGTATGTCTTTTGGGGAGTTAAAGGAGTATAGCTTTCATTCTTCACCAAGCCTTACATTTTCAAATCTTATCCGGGTATTTATGATGTTTTCATACTTCAATATTGATTGAATAATAGTCGATATATGTTTTCATAGCTGTATGTTGTTTGGAGCTGAGAATTCTCTCAAAGCACAGATATCAAGTAGTGCCGAGATTATGAATTTTGCAAATTGCCAACTTAAAAGAGATTTCAGAAGCAGTTTTAGCTAAGACTCTTTGGCAGTTAAGGGCCCAATTATGTCTTTCAAACAAGCTGTACTTCTCAAGAGAAATGTATTAAAAAGGACACCATCCTTTAGAAGTTCTTTAAGAAGACAGGTATGGTTATATGTGATAAAAGAGGGAAACATTTTGTTTATTACTATGAATGCTATATTCAAAGCATCCATATATCATATTTTAGAAAAGAATGAGACCACATTGACTATGAATGTATGCTGTGAAATATATATATATATCACATACCGAAATACTTTGAAGCAATCAAAACACTTAGTAGATCTTTCCATTTATCACTACCTCTTTCATAATCACAGTGAGGTGACTTTTCCCGGTAACTGATTTAATTTGCAGAGATGCACAATCACAGAGTCTCTATTTTTACCTATAAAATGGAATTTTCTCGCCACAATAACCAACAGTTATGCCTACCTTTCTTATTGCCTTTACAGTGAGATGTTACATTTTGTGATCGTAGATGGAAATTAATTACACCACATTCAGTCTCTCCATGCAGAAAATATGTTCAAGCAAGGATTGAGCTTTTTTATTCACTGCAGTTTCTAAGAACTCTTATGCACGCATTAGTAGTTTTTGTACAATAAAATCCTCCTTCACAGTTCAATTACTTTAATTTAAAAATTAATTATGAATTTCTCAGCCTGAATATTCTGTGAGTACCGTTGTTTTCCATGCTTAAGCCTTAAAAAAAAAAGCTTTGAGACCAATGCATGTGAGTTAGCATGTCTTAATCATAGACAGGAAACGAGAACTTCCCATTAGGACAGGAATACGCTTCAATCACTGCTTTAGATGTGCATGCAGATGGCGGTGAGAGGCAAGATGGCGGTCGTTTGAGGCCGTAGCAGAGTGCAGCCCACAAGAGAGCCTGATTTAGTAATGCGGAAATAGAGATGGAACTCAGCGATGACCCCAGAAAGCCGATATGAGGAGATATTAAGCACCCCTAAGAGTTGTGGACACGATCTGTGCCTAAGAGGGGTGCTAGTTGGCCTGGCGGTGCTGAGGCGTTTTTCCACAGAGATCGCCAAGGTCTACACTTACTGGGATGGCACTCTCGCTGAGACCAGGAGCGAGCCAGAGGCGGAGACAATGAGACCCAAGGCAGCAGGAGCGGCTGCCAAAGCAAGGGCGGAGCAACTGGGATTGCGGGGCTAGTATGAAACAAGAGACTTCGGTGAGAAAATGCTGGCACCAGCGTCAGTGCTGACCTTGCCGACGCAGACTCCCGAGCGGGGAGGCCGCACGCAGCCAGTGGACCCAGGCCAGAGAGATGAGGAAACGGCAGGCAGTAGGGAAGAATCGACTGGCCAGCCCATCAGTAATTGACCTGATGAGAGGTCCCGCGGGGAAAGTAGCTCAGGGTCACAGTGAGATCTGCCAGGACAATGCAAATGGGCAGATCGGGCAGAGCCAGGAGCGGGGCTCTGAGAAAGGGAGAAAAGATGGAAAAGGACCCCCAACACGAACACAGACATGCAGGGAAATAAGCTGGAAGACCCTAAAGGTAGGCTGGGAGACATTCCCCAAGTGATAGTGATGCGGGTGAGAACATTAGGAATATTTTAGATGCCGGCCCTAACACAATAGTTCTTGTTGAGAGCCCAGGAGATGCTAATGTGTGCACTGGATGGCAGGATCCCTTGCAGAACAATATAATTAATACAGTAACAACCCCATCCCATGATTATCAGATAATGATTACCCCCAAACAGTTGAGCTTTCTTGAGCAGGCTGTATGAATGGTGGGAGTATGTAAAAGGACCTTGGAGATGGAAAAGAGCCGGACAAGGAACCTAGCGATTATTTTTTCTCACTGTCAGATGGGGGTGAATGGTCAGAGGATCTTTCAGATATCTCCACAGACCTGACCAATAGTGATGTGGATGAGGCAGCTGGTGGTAAAGTTAAAACAGTCTTGAAAAGAAAAAAAAGTCAGGGACTAACCCCCAGATGCATCAAGCATCCATTTTGCGATTCTTTATTAGCGAAAAATAAGGAATCGCTAATAAGGAATAGCAAAATGGAATGCAAGTAGAAATCACTTTAAAAATAGCGATTTCTTAAAATTCCTTAATAGCGATTCGCAAATTGCGAGTCGCAATTAAGGAATACCTCCCCATTCATTCCTATGGGCCAATAGGCCCATAGGAATGAATGGGAAGAATTTTCAATTTGCGAATCGCAAAATGAGAATGCGATTTCTTAGGGTGCAGGGGTGTCCAAAGGACACCCTGTTGCACCCCTGAAATTGATCTGTGCACATATGTTGCGCACACACATGCCCTTAGGGCATGTGTGTGCGCAACATGAAACTTTTAAAAATGCACTTTAGTGCATTTTTCAAAGTTTTTGCAAATTACCATGAAGTTGTACTTCATGGTAATTTGCGAGCCCTATTAGCGAAATCGCTATTTTTAAACTTTAATGCATTGCATTTAAGGAATCTCAATTTGAGATTCCTTAAATGCAAGTAATCGCAATTTAGCGAATTCTCAATTTGCGATTTTTGCATTTAGGATGATGCATCCCAAATGCAAAAATACCGCTCGCAAAGGGGCAGATTCTGAGAATCTGCCCCTTTGCGAGCGGTTTTTAGCTTCATGCATCTGGGCCTAAGGACCTTATGTGGGACTATACTCCTACAAATCAACTTGCAGGCCAGCTGTCTAGCGGACATCAAGCCTCGGATCAGGGGGGCCTACCCCCGACCCTTGAAGCAATATTCCAAGCAATAGCACTGCACCAGGATGAGACAAGGCAGGACGGACGCAAGGCCCAAGCTGCAGTGCAAAAGGTGCCAGGAGTGATTCGTAAATTGACTAAAACCTGCAGTGCTTTTGGGGAGAGATTGACTGACTTGGAAACAAGGGTTGTGGCAACTGAAGCGGATCTAACTGTGAACCAGACACTTATAAAAGCTCATGAGGCTAAAGTAGTTGATGTGCAATGGAAGCTCGAAGAGCAGGAGAACCGCCAGAGGAGGAATAACCTGAGAGTGCTTGGGGTTCCTGAGGAGGTTAAAGGGGCAGATGTCCGCTCGTTCATTGTGAAACTATTTAGAGCTTCACTCCCAGAACTTACAGACTGGAACTGGGACAGAGAGGTGCAGCGTGCTCACTGTGTTCCTTTTTTGCAGAAGTAGTCTGTGAGAACAGGTGCTTTGCCACAAGCTATTTTGGTTTACTTTTGCAATTTTTTGCTTCGCCAAGCTATTTTTGAAAAGGCACGGCCAGAAGCAAAGAGAACTTGGAATGAGGTGTCCTATTTTGTTCGGCCAGATTTTTGCCGCTCCACCGTCTAAAGGCGGTGGAGGCTGCGGCAGCTGATAAAACCATTTCAAGACAGAAATACACAGGCCTATCTGAACAATCCAGCAAGACTCAAAGTAATATGGAGGGGTAACACCATATTTTTCCACAGGTCAAAGCAAAAGAATATCTGGACAGTTTGAAGGGTTAGGATGTAGATTTATGGTTGAATCGGAGTAGTAGAGGAATATAAACTGTGGGTTATTATAGGAATTGCTTGGGGTGTTTAAGTAGGGGGTGTTTTGGCGTGAGGGCTTGGGGTCCTTGGTGGTCGGATAGAAAAACAGAATCTCTTATGGGTTAATCTAGGACTCTCTGGGCTGCATGATGCATCCATTATGCACAGTACTTTGTCTGAGCGCCTTTTGTGGGGGGTGCGGGGTGAGGGGATGGATGGGGAGAAGGGAAGGGGTGGGGGAGAGTGGGGGGTGGTAGGGGGTTGAGGGGTCGCGGGAGAAAAACATATCCAGGATTGAGGTCGCAAATTGTATATTATTTAAAGTAGGAGAGAACATGCAGGTCATTTTACTTAAGA
This sequence comes from Lissotriton vulgaris, assembly GCF_964263255.1. Classification (NCBI taxonomy): domain Eukaryota; kingdom Metazoa; phylum Chordata; class Amphibia; order Caudata; family Salamandridae; genus Lissotriton; species Lissotriton vulgaris. The sequence goes on from NC_141689.1 coordinate 913,836,646, forward strand.
TGGTAGAGGAAGGAGAGAGAAGGATGGGATTATATGGAGGTTTGAAAATTGAAACCAGATGGGGAGGTTAAATATTTGTTCTTTGACTGTAGCAGGATTAAATGATAGGGCAAAAAGGGTGAGCGTATTGGAATTTGTGAGAACAAACAATATTTAATAACCTTACAAGAAACCCATATTCCATGGGGGAAGAAGGAGCTGCTGGGTAGCAGAGGATATAATCTATTAGCATGCACTTCCCACAACTCAAATATGCGGGGAGTGGCTACACTAGCTAAGATCAATTGGGGTTTGGCTAAGCGAAAGCAGCAGACACATTGGGGAGGTGGGTTATTGTAGAACTAGAGGCAGGACTCACCTTATGTTCAATGTATGGGTCAAACCAGGATGTGTGCCCGCTAATTGTGTGTGGCGATTTTAATATTTCACTTGACTCTAGACAAGGACCACATAGTCAAGGGGTGTATCATGGTCCAAAGCCCAGAGTTTATAAAGCACTAGCCTCTCTTAATAATAGTCATGGGTTAGTGGATGCCTGGCATTAAATAATTCAAATAATGCCGGCTACACATATTATTCATGTCTGTACAGGAAGTACGTTTGGATTGATTATTTTTTCTGTTCAAGAGATGTATTAAGGGTATCAAGCATTAAGAAACTTCCGAAGGTGATCTCAGATCACAAATCTTGGAGATGGAAAGTGCGATATGAATAGATATAGTGCCGCAGGGGTACGGTCTGGGATTCTTTTAAAGCTGGTCTCGGGGGGAAACCATTAGTTTTGTGGCAAAGGCTAGAACATCACGGAGGAGTAGGAATCAACAGCTAATGCAGGAGTTAGCTGAGGCGGAAGAGAAGCATGTCTCCTTAATAGAACAGGGGTTGGAGGGGGGTCAAATTCAGTATCAAATAATAACTCTGAAAACAGAAATTAATAGCTGGTTAACACAAAAAGCTGCAGAGGAATACCAATCCCAGCGGAATAGCTCCTATGAAAATGGTGAGTTAGTCAGAAGGAGGTTAGCTCTTCGGAATAGGCAAAATAATTAATTGAATGCAATATCCTCTATTAAAGTGAGTGGGCACACATATACAGACCCAGATGATATTATCGGGGTATTTAAGGATTATTATCAAATACTATATCAAGAGGATAAGAATATTGGCAAAGATTCAGTTGAAGTGTTACAGGACGTTGCTCGGTTAATGGGTACTGGTGAGCTAGGCGAAAGGTTGGATAACGAAACCAAGGAAGATCTGTAAAAAGAAATTTCACTCGAGGAAGTCCAGGCAGCTTTGCAAAGAACGGCATCAGGGAAAGCGGCCGGTCCCGATAAGATTCCACTAGAAATATATAAGATATTAGGAGAGGTAATAGTCCCTCTTTTGTTTAGGGGAGTCCAATATAGCGGGGAACCCCCTGAATCATGGAAAGAGACCGATATTTTAATCTTCCCCAAGAAAGGGAAAACAGCAGACAACCCGTCATCGTACCGTCCGATCTCCCTGATTAATACAGACACAAAAATCTATTCCAAGGTATTGGCTAATCGGCTGGGGAGGGTCATAGCCCAGCTGGTCTCCTCTTGGCAATATGGGTTCATCCCCGGGAGAGAAACAACAGATCATATCCAGAGGGCCATTTCGTTATTTGATTTCCTGACAGCGACGGGGGGGCCAGATAGCTATGATTCTCCTCAACGCCGAAAAGGCGATCGACCGGGTGCCCTGGAAGTTTTTATGGGGGATATTGGAGCTGAAGGGCGGTTAAAGCTACGTATAATGAACCAAAAACCCGGGTACAAAAATGGAGAGGGGGTCTAGTAATATTGCAGTGACCAGGGGGACGAGGCAAGGTTGTCCCTGTACTCACATTTTATTCGCTATGTGTATTAACCCTCTCTTGGTGAAATTTCTACAATCCAAGAAGATTAAACCAGTAATAACTAGGGGATATGAGACAAAAGTCCTGGCTTATGCTGATGACCTGGCTATATTAACCACGGATCCAGCAGAGGCAATCGAGGAAATTACTCAAATAGCAGATGGTTTGGGGACTCTTTCAGGCTATGCTCTGAATGAAGGGAAGACCATTGTGGTATGTACAGGAAACATGGATTTTAATGACTCTAGACGCAAAGAGTCGGCAGTCTATTTGGGGGTCTGAGTTAGCGCTAAAGTGAATGATATCATTAAACTGAATTTTGATCCTTTGATTAAATCCATACCTAAGAAAGTAAAGAGAGTTAAGGGGTTACATCTTTCTATTATAGGAAGAAGGAATTAATTGAAAATGACAGTGTTGCCTAAAATACTTTATTTGTTCCGTTCAATACCTTTGGTCATGGATAGTCATGTATTGAAAACCTTGGACTCTATTTTTTCATTTTTTATAGGGAAGTATGGGAAAGTGAGGAGAGCACCTACATTTTTAACCCTCCCACAATGTAGAGGAGGGCTTACAGTCCCCAATATTACATTTTATTACTGGGCGGCCCTTCTTCAACAGATGACCTCCTTGTTTTATGAAGGTAGATACAACGTACTGGAGGAAGATCCAAGAAGGCCTACAGTATATAAACTTGCTCTGGGGGAGCAGGCATGGGGCCTGTTATTAAGATAAACAGAGCCGAGCTATTACAAAAAAGTTTTTTTAAAGTAATAAATAGTGCATGTAGAATCTGGAAGCAAGTCTCAAAATTTATGAGGATTCCTAAAGTCTGTAGGTATACCCCCCTGTGGCACTCTTTGGTATTTCCTCAACAGGTGTATGATGATATGGGGAGAAGATGGGAAGAGCTGTGGGTTGTCACAATCAGGGACCTTTGCAGGGGGCACAAGTCTTGCAATTCTCACATCTTCAGAGTGATTTTGGAATCCTTGAAAGTCATTATTTCAAATTTTTACAGAGTAGGAGTAGTTTAACAATCTGCAGATATACGATGAATTTAGAAAGGATACCTCTGCTAGAAGCTATCACCAGGAGATCAAATAAAATCAGGGATACCTACAGTTCACTACTGGAAAAACTGCCAGATGATTTGGAAAAACATGAGACATCTTGGGTAGTGAAATTGGACAACCCCGACGTGAATATATACATGAGCTTATCCCTATCAGCTAAGCTATATCTATCCACTAATTTAAAGGCACAACTCTACAAAACTATTTTTATTCTATATTTTACACCCTCTAAGTTATTTTTGTGGGGAAAAAGGCAGGATGATAAATGTCCTAGATGTGGGGTAGGTCCAGCAACCTTGATACATATGTTCTGTGATTGTACCAAATTAAGGGGTCAGCTGAGATCTGCCAACACCTGCCTCCTGCCGGTACCTCGCACGAGAACAACAACCTGGGGAGACAGACGTTTCCTGGTTGCTGCGCCCAAGCTTTGGAACCTTTTGCCACTCACGATTGACACTGCCCCCAATCTGATGAGCTTTCGTAGGCTCTTAAAGACATGGTTGTTCAACCAGTAAGTTTGTTGTTCGGTCCTTCTGGCCTCCACATGCGCCGAGACACCTTCGGGTATTTGTATGCGCAATAAAAATATCGAAAATAAATAAATAAAAATAAATAAATTAGGATGGAGGACGGATCACCACTGTAATGCAGGCGGTGGCGATCTGTCCGCCATCCTTGCCCGTCCACCACCTTTCTTCCCCCACCATATTACAATGGCGGGGGCGACCGTGGCGGAGGGGAAGACCGTCCGCCGATTTTCCTCCAGGGTCGCCTTGCGACCGCAGCGGTAAAGGCCTGATACGGTGGCGGTGTCTATCATATTAGGATGGCCTGGGAGGAATGCCTTTCCCTGGCGGCAATGCAGCCACGAAAAGGCATACGGTTCCTGCTTTGGGGGCCCGTTGCGGGCCCCCAGGGTGAAGGGGGGTGCACATGGGGGGTTACCTATGGTACCCCCCTGCGTTTCACAGCACAACATGGCAGGCACCGCGTGGTGCCTGTCATGTTGTGCTGTGAAACGCACAACAAGCATTTTTCACATTGCGGCGGCTGGTGCTTTAAGCACCGTCCGCCGCAATGTTAAAAATGCGGGATGCACCCGCCACTGTGGCGGGTGCATCCTAATTGGGGGGACGGTTCTTCCGCCCTTGTGGCGGACAGTACCGGCCCCCGACAGGATGTCGGGCGGACAAAGTCCGTCCGCCATCCTAATGGACCCCTAAGTGTACTGAAAAAGGGGTTGCTTGATTTCTGGGAGAAACTGTTTGGTTTTAGATTTGAACTGACCCCAACACTGCTGATGTTAGGATGTGATAGCTCTCTGGCTCTAAATTATGCACAGGGGTACTGTCTATTTCTGGGGACAGCAGTATTTAGAATTATGTTAGCTGCTAGGTGGAAAGATGCAGAACCTCCATCATTTCAGATGTGGCGTGCTAGACTGCTCGGGATTTATAACCAAGAGAAGGCTCTATATGCCTGTAGGGGAAGACAGGCTAGAATCCTGGGGAGGAAAATCTGGGCTCTTATTGCTGAATGGAACAGAGGAATGAGGGAGCTGCTACAAGAAGATATGTCCACAAGGGTTGTAATGCAAATTATGTTTAGGTAACTATTTTCCGATATGCACTATGTGTTATGCACCTTATGAACTGTTTACAAAATGGTCTTAAGCATTAGACTGTACAGATTGATCAATGCCATTAAGACCTTAGGGGTGACCCCTTCTCTCTCCTATTTTCTTTTTCTTTTTGGGGTTCCCCTTGTTTACCCACTTTGTTTAAACTTTTATGAACTATCTAATTGAAATTTATCCCTGGTTAATGTATATATCTACTAAATGACCTGTGCAATATGTATCATGATTAAGTAATAACTAAATGCTGTGTAATATGATGGTCCTGGATATGAAATGAATTTTTTTTTTAAAGGACAGGAAAAACAAACAAATACTCACGGAAAAAGCTTTCTGGGTTGCTGCATACATTTTGACGGTTATTTGATATAGGTTTCTCCGTGCTAATAGATATGCCCGAGTTGCTTAACTACGTAACACTCACAAGTCAATAGCCAATAGTTTGTTGCCGAGTGATGAGCAAGTATTGAACAAGTTACAATATCATATCAGTACATGTTCCATCTAAATTAAGTATGACCGGGGCTGGTTTAACTGCTGCCATTTTCTTTATAATGGGGACAAACAATTGGCAATCACAAATATCCTCAACTCACTCCAAGAGTTCTGAGTTACTACAAAAACGTAAATGCTAAGTGCTTCATCATGCTCACCTGTGTTGACACCACCTGTGAATATCCATGCTCCGGTCGTCATGGCAGCTTTAATTAAGCCTTTGCCGAAGACTTGCTTGAGCTTTGGTTGAAGTTCAAAGTTCTGTAAGCCTCCATGCACAGAGATGAGAAGCTTGGGTAACTCTAATTGCCACTCCTTGGTCATAAGGTGCAGAAGCAGGTCAGGCTTTGTGTCAAAGGAGACACGGACATACTGTGCACAGAGAAGTGTTCAGAAGAAAAGAAACAGGAATGGTTAGAATAATGTATCTGATTCTATAAGGCAGTGATCTTGAAAAAGCAGATTACAGCATATAAGGCCCTCAAAGAAATAGCAATGGGGACATAGAGAATCAATATCCGTTTTTGATACAACATCAAACCTTAAATGTACACGTTACTGTTAAAACACATGGCAAAATGTATAACTGTGTGTGATTTTGATTCACATGAATGAAATCAATCAATAGTTTACATATATATTTAGATGCACGTCCACGAGTCCTCCTAATTTAAGATGGCTGCTAATAAATATGACCTTTTTCTAAGCACGAGTGTTCCTATTTGATGATCCCTCGTGGCCAAGGAAGTTTACTAGCCAGTACAGGAAGAAGTTTTGTACATGGGGACTGAATGCAACTTCATCTTAAATAGCATAGGGAATCTAATCGCAATTGTGAGGGAAGGCAACAGCCTTCTAACAAAATAGTGCAAAAAGGACAATGTATATGGACACAATACTACATTTCTCAAAGATGACTGCGAGAGCGCTAGAACCTGTTCTGAGCTTCATGTTCTTAGTATAAACACTGCTACCTCCTTACTACCAGTGCAACTACATAACTCGAGTTGATTATTTCCATTCAAATATTCTAGGATTAAGAGCATCCTTAACTAGATGCTCTCATGTATTTGAGGTTCGACTACTGTAACACAGTTTATTTAGGTCCTTCAAAATTCTTGAACTACAGTTACAGCTTACACACCTCTGATGCCAGTATCATTTTAAAATGTAAAACCTGAGCTCTCATTTTCTGCTCACTGGCAGCTATGTATTGCTACTGATCAAGACTGCATACATCACACGCTTCAATCACCACCACTGCACTCTAAGCCACTGTACTCTGCACCACTGCATTCTTCACCATTGCACTCTTCACCACTCCAGTCTAGGCTACTCCACTCTACTCTGCACAAATCGATTCCACTTCACTCCACTCAATGGTACTCTGCAACATTTTACTCTATGCCACTGCACTCTATGCCAAACACACTATATGCCAATGCACACTATTCAGTAACCTCTTCACTATACGCCCCTGCACTCTATGCCAATCCACTGCAAGCCACTCTAACCCACTCTGCACAACTGCACTCAATGCCACTGCACTCTACATAACTTTAAGCCATTACTCTACACCACTCTACGCCACTGCACTCTACACTGCACCACTCCCCTATGCCATCTCACTCTACACTGCACCACTCCACACAATGGCACTTCACTCCATTCTGAAACAATCTATTTTATGCCACAGTACTCTATGCCACTGCACTTTATGACACATTACGCGACCTCACGTCACTTCACTCTATGCAACTCTACTCTATGCCACTGCACTCTATGACATTCTTCACCATTCCACTCTATCACACTCCATGCAATTCTCCTCTATGCCACTAACTTTTATCATGCTGAACAGCAGCCACACTGGTGTATAACATGGCTAACAAACATTGGCAAAGCCAACAGCTCATTTATAGGTGAGACCTATTGGCTTGGGCAATGCTTGTTCTTCGCAGAATACAACCATGAGAATCATGTGTGTACAGTCAAGGACTCTGACAAGACGAGAGATGGGCTCTGTAGTGTAGAGGGCACACTAAGCGCACCCTTCTTTGTTAGGAGTGACTACAATCTGGACTGGTGAAATGCTGGCAGTCGGGGCAAAAGGGGGTGTGCACCTTTGTCTTGTTACTTTCACAGCGAAATTGGCTGTAAAAGAAGGGTTTTGCCAGTCGCTTCACTCAGGTAATTTGCTCCATTCATGTGAGGCATGGATGGTGCAGATATGTGTATGTGTGTGTGAATGTGGGTGTGTGTATATATATATATATATATGCATGTGAGAGTGCATGTGTGTGAGTATGAGAGAAAGAAACTACAAGGGCACAGGTATCCATTTTGGGTCTCTTGTGTAAGAGTGTTTCACAAGATGGAGGATGGAGAGAGCTACCCAGACAGGCATATAGAGTGTAGATAGCCCTTACAGCATTCCTGAGGGTCTTTAAATTGGATCGGGTTCCTGTGGAAGGTAGGAGGAAGGGAGAAGCTCTTCTGAGATGAAAGAACAGTCCCTGTCCCCTTTCTGCTCGATTCTTCTTTACTGATGCACACCCAGAGGCTTTGTATCAGCCAGGAGAGGGAAGCCCTGCTCCTTTTGTGTCATTTGTGTTGCAAACACTATCCTCCACCATCTTGTCCAACTAATCTGCCAAACAGCTGCATGCGCCTGAGTTACCAGGAGTTTAATGAAACCCACTGCTCTGTGGTAATACATGGCAGTGCACAGGCTGCAGTGGATTGGGGGAGGATTTCAGAGTTTCAGGGCTTATATTGCTGACAACCTGCCCCTTCCAGGTCAGGAACAGGCATGAAGTCCTGCTCGAAATGCTGATTAGGAGGAGACTTGAAAGAATGAGCTAAACCCGTAAAGCAAAGGGTAGTAGGGGATCTTCATTCAGAGCTGGTGGCCTCATTCATGAAGACAAGAGAACCGGAGGAGAAAGCTACCTTGTCCAAACACAAATACCCAACATTGTTGGTATATGTCCAGACAGTAACGTTGCGTGTATCCTATACTATGCAGTGAGACTGACAGTAACATGCTTAGCTGTTGATCACAGGTCACTATGAATTCAATAAATTACCATAGCTTTGTTGGAGTGCCCTCCTCCTTGGAATTCAATGGTCCCAAAGGCGTCGGTGGGGCTGAGCTGGGTGTGCTTGCTGACAGACCACTTCTCCGACTGGATGTCATTTCGAGCAAGTCTGCCTTCATTCTTCTCATTCTGGATGATGGTGATACTTGGAGTCAGTCCAACATGCTGGCCTATCAGGCGCCCGCAGCAACACCTGCGGAATCAGAGAAGAGAATGACGTGCATTTATTTCTTCAGGTGAGACTGGAACATGCAGTATGTCACGACAATTCACTGTGCAGGTTTCAAGCGCTCATGGTGATTTGCGACTTTTAACTTAGTTTCTACTGTATTATTGACACATACATATAGTGCTCAAATCTTGGCACTCATACTACCACAAATATACCGTCTCCAATTTGAAAATCATTTTGTCTTGAAAGTATTTCAGCCGTGTTTATCAATACTGAAAAATTATAATGCTCTTAGGTTATATATGAAACCTTGGAATACACAATTCATATATTGAAATAATGTTCGCTATGTTTGAACTAGAGGAATTCGTATTGCAACTTTCTTTTGTAAAGACATCACCAGTGGTACCATAAGCAATTTTAGTTTTTTTTAACAGAGATTTCTTTTTCTTTTTTTTTTAATATAATAACATAGCATTGGTCATCAGGGAGGAATAATTCTCATATTTCCACAAATAGCGCACATATATCATATATCTTACATACATAACATCTATACCCTATGTACAATTAAAAGCTGTGACCGACCAGACCAAGATATATACATCTTTAAAAGAAATGAACAAAAGAACCGAAGCACAGAGTCCTCAACACCCTACATTCATAGGTATCGAAACATCAATTAATTATCCCTTCACAACGAAAAACTACCTGAAGTGACTAATGCCGGATCATCTTCAAGAATACAAGTAAATCAGTAGTTCAATAGTTTCTTTTTCCATTTGACAGATCTTGGCATTATTACTACAGTACAGAACCTTTATTTACAATTGAAAGTGCTGTGCATTAAAGTGCCTAATTTTCTAAAGTACAATCGTGCTAAAGTGCTAAAGATCTTGTGGTACAGCCAAGTTGTCAAAAAGCTTCCAAACCCTTGCAAACCTTTTTGTTGCCCCAACCCGTTTAGCATATGCTTTCCTAAATCTCCTTATTCTTGCCATTTTATTTACCCATTTAAGATAGGATGGAGCCTCCTCCGACCTCCAATTTTGGAGGATTAATGAGCGAGCTACTGTAGAGCAAATTGATATATACATCTCCTCAGATTTGGTCAGTTCTGACCTAGCTTTAGTAAGTCCAAAGAGAGCCACCTCTGTTTCGGGTTTGAGGTTTTTTTAGTTGACAGGCTCATTGCTAAAAAAATATTTACCCAAAAGGTCTCAAGCTTCGGGCATGTAAAGAAAGTATGGAGCTCATCCCCCTCACCTTGGGAGAGGCATCAAAAGCATTTATTTTCAACTTACGAATAACATTTATTTAATCTTTCCAGAGTATAATAAGCCAACCATCACAACAGGAAGGCCATCCTTTTAAAATTAGCCGCTCTTAGAGCCTTGCTTCCTAATTGGGCTATTGCCTGCCATTCCTGAATAGAGAAAAAGCAATTCGTTTCCAGGGTTTTTTTTCCCAAAAGTTTGTCTACCAAGGGAAGTGCCTTCTGTTTGCATAAGTAAGAACTACCAATTTCTCACTCCCTTCAAGTTTACTTTAACAACGCATTCGCTATGGGAGTTGGAGCCCCACTTTCCGGGATTATATATTTTTTAATAAAATGTATAATCTGTATATATTCTAAAAACCCTGGCTTCATTCGGCTTCCTACCCTGCCCATTACTCCTTCCCAGGGAATTATTTTCCTACCGATAAGAAACCTGCTGAAATACTCAAGGCCAATATCTTTCCATATCTTAACATGGCTTGAATGGATATGCAGACCAAACCCCTTGCATTCATCTAATTTCAGAAAAGCAAATCCAGAAACATTAGCTTGTTTAAACTTCAATTGAAGTCGATTAGAATAATCACGCACGGTCTTATAGCGCTTTTTTTTCGGTAGTTTTCATGTTTTTAGAAACACAGGGATCTGTGAGCCGGACTCAGCAATCATCTTCTTAAAAAAATATGTGTCCATCTGATCATTCGGTTCCAACAAACGTGCCGTAAGATCTAATAGCGCGGCTTCATAATATGTGCGAATGTTTGGTAGGGCTAAACCCCCATGATTAATCTCTAACTGTAGTATAGGCAGTTTGACCCTAGCCGTCTTTTTACTCCAGACAAATTCCCTAAACATAGTGTTGATTTCCTTAAAATATTTAGCTTTTAAGGATACATTAACAAACAAAAATATTAATAAAGGAAGAATTGACATTTTTAATAGTGCAACACGCCCAATCAATGTCAGGGCAAAAGAGACCAATTATCTAGTAAAGTTTTAATTTTAATTCGCCCAGCTGAATAGTTTAGGTTGAATAATTGGTCTATATGGCATGAGACATTAATGGCCAGATATCTGATTGGCTCATCTTTCTGAACCTGAGTTCTTAAAATCGTGGAAAGACAGTCCCAATTTGAGTTAAGTAATAACACCTCCGTTTTCTTCTGGTTTATCCTGTAGTCTCCTATCTGTTCGAATTTGCTAAATTCTGAAAGGGCTTCTTCCACATTTTCACGGGAGAGGCACAAAATTATATCGTCCACAAATAATTTTATTTTTGATATCCCTTCGCATGAAGCTTTAATAAGGCAATTTCCACAAATTCTTACCGCAAGGGGTTCAATGAAAAAAGTAAATAAAAGAGGGGACATCGGGCATCCTTTTCTGGTGCCGCAATTTATTTCCACGGTCCCTACTGAATCTCCATTGATTATTACCCGAGCTTGAGCACCCTGGTAGATATTTTTTAACATATTCAGCACTTGAACCGGAAAACCAAATTTACCCAAATCAAAAAACAGTGCATCCCAATTAACAAGGTTGAATGCTTTTTCGGCATCGACCATAGTAATGAGAGTAGGTATTTTATTATTTATTGCGTAGTCAAGTGCTTGAATTAAAAATCGAGTATTTGTAGACATGTACCTCCCTACAAAGAACCCAGTTTGATCGCAATGGATAAGCTCTTGGACAATTGGCAAAAAGCATTGTGCACAGATTTTCATTAATATTTTAAAATCGGCATTAAGGAGACTAATAGGCCTATATGAATTTACATCCTTTCAATTGTTGCCCTTTTTTACAAAATTAATCAATATAGATTTCTTAAAGTTTGAGGGAACACAACCGCCTTGGGTGATGACATTGAAAAGACTTGCCAAGAACGGAACCATCTCTTAGGAGAAAGTTTTAAAAAATTCTATTGGAAAGCCATCAGCTCCACAGGCTTTTGCACCTGGAATAGACTTAATAGCCCTTAAAATTTCTTCTTCAGAGATATTTAGCAAAAGCTGCTCGGCCCTGTGCCCAGAGAGGGAGGGAAGCTCGACTCCATCGTAGTAATTACTATTTTGGCTTGCTCCAGCCTTATATTTAGTTGTATATAGCTGGGAGTAATGATCTAAGAAGACTTGAGCTATCTCCTCTTTATCTGTTACAGACATACTGGTTTTGGAATCTATAATTTCTGTGACAGTGGAGGCCTCCTGTTTAGTTTTCACAGACCCCGCGAGTAGCTTACCAATCATCTGGCTCTCCTCATATACCCACTGTAAGTAGGTTCTCAAACTAGCAATCTCTTCCAGATTAAAGACTTCTTTTAACTCAAGTTTGGTCCTGTCTAACTTTGCTTTAGGATCCCCCCGACCTGCGGACTGAGTATATCTATTTTTGTTGCTTCTGCTATGGCCTGCTGGAGTTTAAAAATGTTCTCTTTTCTTATTTGAACCAGAGAGGTGGATAATGCAATCATACGACCACGAAGGGCAGCCTTAACCGCCCCCCAAACAGAGAACATTTCTGCCGTATTCAGATTGATCTTAAAAAATTCAATGATCCATTCTTTGGTATCTGTCACCCATTGATGATCCTGTAGAAGGATCCAATCCATCTGCCACCTGGATCTTGACTTCTTGTTCACCCCAATTTCTATACTAAGTTTGATGAGAGAATGGTCAGAAAATGGATTACTTTCTATGTCAGAGATTGTACAACCCAGAGATTGTGAAATTAGAAAGAAATCGATTCGGGTGGCCCTATGAAACTGACTGGAATAGCATGAGAATTCCGCTTTTGATGGTTTGGTGATTCACATGGGGTCAATCAAAATATCATCCTGTTTTAAGGCCTCAATCACCTTTTTAGTTTTTGGTTTAAGCTCCTTTTTACTTTTGTTCGAGGTATCTTTTTTCAGGTCCTGAATGAAATTAAAATTCCCTTCCCTAATCAATTTCCCGGGTATCCCTCTTGCCAATTCACTAATTTTACACAAGGCAAACGTGTCATCCACAATAGGGCCGTAATAATTAATGAAATGCAGACTTGTACCATTCAATTTGGTCTCAACCTATATACATCTCCCCTGAGGATCTCGCTTCACCAGACCAAACTCCCAAGGGAGATCCCTACAAAAATAAATCGCTATTCCTCGCTTTGGTAGACCCACAGAAGCGGAGAAAGCGTGAGAATACATTCTCGGAAGAAATATTGTAGGAGAATTGTTTTTTAAGTGTGTCTCCTGTAAAAAAAAGTACTTGAGGTGCAAACGAGGCTAGCCATCTGATAATGGCTCCATATTTTTGTTTGTTTAAAATTCCATTCACATTAAGTGAAAGAATATTACATTTACTCATTGTTAATAAACCTGTCTATAAGCCCTGTCAACTACAAAAAAACTTTGCTTACTCCTACCTCTTATTCCATTCCAAGCCCTGCTACTGCTCATTTTACATCTTCTTACTCACCCTACTCCCTTCCCATTCCAAAAAGAAGAAACCCGTCCCCTGGAATGTGGAAAAACCCCTGCAATCCACACTATCCACATGACTCCCCTCCCATCTATCTTCCTGGGTGTCATGACTTTACACCGTGGGTGACCCCGCTGCCGTGATCCTACCCCTGCCCCCCGGCAATTCCAAAATTCTAAGATGTATTGAATATTTTTAAAGCGTACTTTGAAGGTATACATCCCAAATTATAATTATATACCAAGTGACAAATATTGCTACAAACGAAGCAAAAGAAGAAGACTCACCCACCCAACACCCCAATTTGTACCAAAGAAACAGATAAGGAACAATAAGGAACTTCTAGCAACATCCTTTCTAAGTCTTTGAACCATATGGGTCCTGCTCCCACTCCCCCAGCATTCCTCAATTTTGTTGAGTATTGATAAAGTCTGTTAATATAGGTATGTTCGTTCAAGGGTATAGCCCCAATTATGATAGAATAGAAAATTTAACAAACAACTCAATTTTCCATAACCAAAAGCTGGGGGAGCCTCCAAATTATAAAGTTATAACTATAATAGTGCCTGAGATGTTACCCAGAGCCCAAAGACATTCTTCTAAGCCCTAAAACACTGCAAGATCTATTTATTTTTTTAACCGCTGGACCCTGCAGAAATTTCCTTAAGCAAAGCCTGGGCCTCATCAAGGTCAGAAAACATAAAAAACTTTCCTTTGACCAACTCCCTCAGTTTGGACTGTTAGGCGATTGATGCCTGTGCGTCCTGAGCTTTAAACAAATGCCAAATTTTAAAAAACTCTTTTCGCCCGCGAGCGGCAACAGCAGTCATATCGGAGAATATACGACACTTATTCGTCTCATTGACAAAAAACTGTCTCTGCTGAATAGCTTTCGCTAAAATCCTTTCCTTTTTTGAGGAAATCCGCAAAGTTCAGCAGAATCAGTCTAGGTATCTTAAAACTTGGGAGAGGCTGTGTGGGGGCTCTGTGGGGTCTTGTAATAGTGAGGTCCCCCTCAAATTCAGGCAATACCCTCTGTTTAACACATGTATTGACCCAAGCAAGGGGCTGGGACCCTTCAATCCCTTCTGGGACCCCGACGATCCAGAGGTTGGACCTCCGAGAGTGGTTTTCCAACTCCTCTAGCTTGTTTTCAAGGTAGTTCTTTCTTTTAACCGCCTCTTTAGCCTCCCCCATTGCAAGGTTCATTTGATCTTCTAAGACAGAGATTCTGGCTTCCGCTTCCTGCAGTCGGAGGGGAAGTCCGGTCATCACTTCCTTGATCTTTCCCAGTCTTTGATGCAAAGCAGCGATTTCCATTTGCTGTTTTTTTTAATTTCGTGGACTTCCTCCAGAATCAGTTTGAGCATGTCTCTGATATCTAGCTGAAAGACACCCCTGGTCTCTGTGTTGTGACAGAGATCACTTGGTGAGCAGTCGGCTCCAATAATCAAATTTCCTATTTCTGGGTCTGCCTGGGCTGGCACAGCTTCTAGTGGTGCTTGCCCTTGAGATCTCAATTGGGCTAGTGGCTGAGATTGTAACAGGGGCTGAGCAGCCATCAAGCTCACCGAAGGAACCATTATGATTCTTCTCCCTTCTTTTCCCAGTTCTTGAACTTGGATAGAGGGAGAAGTCAATTCCTCTAGGGATCCTGCTGAAACCAGTCCTGGTCCTAACGAGGAAACAGTAGAGGCAAGGTTTGGTGGGGAATGCTGTGGCAGTTGTAGAATAGTTTTTTTTACAAATAACGGAAAATCCTTTACTCCTTTGCCACCCTTCCCTGCGCCATCCTGCACAGAATTACTTTTATGGGCTGTTTTAGACATGGGGCTGTCCTGAGGAGCCATTACTGCTGAGTTAGCGGCATCAACTAGCTCCTGTGTGACACCCACTTGTTCAGCCATTAATTCGAGTAGACCTTCACGCTGAGGGGAAACTGCGATAGACGTAGACTCATCACCAGAACTCTCAGGAGTACTATTAAGATAAGGGGAACTTGAATTTTCTCCTTTGTCCCTTGTTTTATTAGCCCAAGTGCAGCTTTTTTAACCCAGGCCTGGCGTGCTTTAGTCTTACGGCGAGCCAATGTATCCACTTTATTCAATTTAGCAGCAGATCCGACATCCTTCTGGGGTTTGCCCATTATTTATTTATTTTATTTACAGCTAGATTATTTTGCTGTCTGAAAATCTGCACTTTTATAAACAGCAATTTTCCTTTCAGCCAGATAGCAACAATTTCTTCCCAAGCTTATGAGGGGCTAGGAGGCACAGAGAGATATTGCTCCGGTTCCCAATGTGTAGTGAAGCTTATATTACATATATTTTGACCCCTTAGGTACTTCAAAAGAGTATACTGCGTCCTCGGGGTCCTGCATACAGGCAGTAGTGTAGCGTAGTCTCAACAAAGGTAGAGGCAAAGGTAGAGGGTAATTGTTCCAGAAGCCCTCCATATACTGAATAAATGCAGTAGTGTCTCTATAATCACTTTCGGGAACTTAAAAGTAGGCTCCTATATAGTCCCTTGTAGTCAGACCCCCCCCGTACCTGCTCTCGTGGCCAGCTTGCCTCCCACTCTCTCTCCTCCGTCCTCCAGCTCTGGCTTTGTAGATCAAAAGCCGTGGCCGCCGCAACATGAAGTGCCCACTGCTCCCAGCATGTAGCCTGCAGCGGTATATGCTTACTATCAAGAGCCTCCAACCTCAAGCCTCAAAAGTGAGCTAAACACATTTATCTAGCGAGTGCTCTGCTTCTCTCCTGGAGCCGCTACAAAAAATCCTGACAAAGCAGTGTGAATATAAATGTGGTTAAATGTTATGTTATGTTATGTTATTATGGGTCTTCTATAGCGCACGGCTACTCCGAGGAGTGTCCCGGCGCTTTGTGCTACCAGACCTAAGAAGGAACAGACAAAACATAACAGTGAAAATAAATACAAGCAGTCACAAATCCTAAAACAGGGCAGGAAGTCTCTAACAGGTAAAGAGCCAGGTCTTTAAGTCCTTCCTGAACACAAGTAAGTTTGGTGTGGAACGCAAGGTCAGAGGTAAGGAGTTCCACAGCTGAGGGGCCAACAGCCTAAATGACCGTCCTCCGATGCGGGCTTTTTTTATTCGGGGGAGTACCGCAAACGCAAGGGACTGGTTCAATAAAAGCTGCAGCCGCCGCTTTTCCTGCAGTCTTCAACTTTCCTGGCGCGCCGCCATTTGAACTGCCGCCTTTCTTTACCTCCTCATTTTCACCTTCAGGGAGAGTAGCGCCTGTCAAAAACGGCCGCCGCAGCTTCTCCTTTCCTTCTTTCCTCGCCTTCACCGGGTAGATCTAAACCCGCCGGGGGAGCATGGAGCATGGAGCATTGACGCTCCCGTCATGAGCCACTCGACTGGAAAGATACCACTGAGAGGAAGAGAGCCACTCAGTCCTGCTACATGGCTGCAACCCGCAATCGTTCGTGCAGCAGGGTTTTGCAGAAGCAACAACGCCAAAACCATTACCCGCAAACAAACCAGGTCAGTCCACCATTACGGGGGAAGGAGGGGCAGAGAGATCACCCGAGGCTACATGAGGCGTGGAACCCTGTGAGGTTCCGTGATTCTGAAACCGTTCAATAAAGGTTGTTGTATCGTGCCGATTTTGGTATCAGCGAACGGCAAATGATGAGTGTGGTATGTACGAGTGTTTTCGTCGTGTTCGATTGATGGATTCACTGCGTATTCAGGGATTTCGTTCTGAACCTTTGGGTTCCATTTTGTGTACGGCAGCCATTTTGAGGTTGCCCTCACATAGGCCGATGACTACGGCAGAGCGAGTCTTTGGGACACTAACACCTTTAGCTGACTTCTGTGTGACCTGAGCGAACTGACTCCATTGCCCGAAGCTAACCTTGTTGAGCCAGTTCCTTGTTCGGCAGCTGGTCAGATAGAGATCAAAGGGCTGGACATTGCCGAGTTTATGGTACACGCACACACCCTTCTATCTTGCTTCTCATCTGTTTCTGTTCCTTCTTTTATGGTCTATTTATGGTTTGGGTTGAGGTCTTTTTATTATGGGTTTGTCCGGCCTGTCCGAGCAAGAATGTTGGGTTTTCCTTGTAATTGATGGTGGGCTGGACAACTGAAAGTGGGCTTGTCGTTATGCGATACCTTCTGAAATGTCACTGTGTGATTGGACAGTTTGTAAGTAATTGATGCTAGTCAGGAATGTGATTTTTGGCATAAAAGTCGATGTCTCGCAATACGAAAATTGTACAGTCTCTGGGGAACCACCCGTGTTGTGCTTCGTAGACTTCTGTTCCTGGTTGCAGCCAATAAATTTGATCTTTGACGTCACTGAGAAGTATCCCGTGTCTCTGTATTCTAAGACAGGTGAACCCGAAAACGTTGGGCGTGCCCCTGGCGCCGCTGGGTTCTAAAACCCGGTTCTTCAGTTGGCGCCCAAGGTTGGGCCACTTCAGCGGTACCGGTCCAAGCCTGAAGATCGTAAGGAGCTTCGTGTGAAAATTCTCGAGGAAGGCCTGCCACTTCATCGACCCCTGTATGTCGTCGTGGTCCGAAAGTCTTTGCTGCGAGGTTCCCCGCGTTCCGACGGCTACGAAGGACTGCTGCCCTGACTGTCGCCCTGTCTTGGAGCCCTTTGATGATTTGTAGAGCGAGAAGATAGACAGGTCTTCTGGCGACATCATCGATTTTTCAGTTAAGTATGAGTGGAGCGTCTCCCAGTCCTTAGTTTTTCGGTGTCCCTTGGGATCTTTGATTTGGGACTTGCAAGCTTCAAAGCCGAGGGACTCGTGTATTCGCAAGGCTATCGTATTCGATATTCCCTTGAAGTTTGAAGCTAGACTAGTGAGCGAAGATGCCTGGTCTTAGCAGACTTGGAAAGATATTTTGTTGTGGTTGTAATAGGTATTCCCGATTGGAGTACTCGTGTCCGGTGCCTCCGATTGGAACTCCGACCTATGAGCTCTATTTGAAACTTGGCGTGGGCCCTATCACGTATAATGAAGTGTGGATTTGCTACACTAGGAAGGACGGTGTCCTAAAGTGGCCCCAATAGGGTAGTTATGACACTGAGATTTTAGATAATCTAGAAGTTAAACTGTTCAAGAAGAAAGCCCGGCCGGCAAAGTTTGACTCTTTCCGCCTTTGGCGAAAGGAAGCCAAACAGAAAGAAATTAAATTAGCGAAGAGAAATAAAAGAGAGAAGGGTATCTCGATAATGCAAGCTGCTATACAGTTTAAAGATAACGAAGAAGAACAAGCGAGTGAGCAGTTGCACAGGCAACGTAAAATGGCAATTGATAAGTGTTATCCAGCTTTGCCACCTCATCAGCAAGGTGCAACGAAGGACCTTGAGAAAGATCCTTTCATGTCACATTTGTTGAGTTTGCCACCCCCTTATGTGCAGAGTACTACAGCACCTCCGCAACCTTTAGTTGTGCAACCTCCGGTTGCTTTGCCTCCTGTTATTCTACAACGACCAGCTCCTCTTCAGTTGGCTCCTATTCCTCTGGTGCAGCCTTCTCAAGGGCCACCGACTTTGCTACCTACTCCGTCTCCAATTCCTACGACTTTGTCTCTTGTATTGTCTACTTCTTCCGATACTCCTTCTGAAACTACTTCTACGTATACGTTGTCTCAGCCTATTTTTCCTCCTGTTCTTATGTCAACTTCTCCTTCTGTTCGACAGAGAATGACTGATACTGTTACTGGTCTTCTGTCTCCTCTCTTTGGGTCATTGAGTATGACCCCTATTTCTGTGCGTAAACAGTTGCGTAGCCAACTGCCTGGTCCCGATGAGCGGGAAGTATTGGATCATTTAGCGCGTAAATGTGTGACTCATTCTTTAAGATATAATTTAGAGTCTGTTATGGATGTCTTCCGTCAATGGGAAGCACCGAAGCAGAGGTATGTTTTCGACAAAATGTGTACTTTCCTTCGCGAAGAATGGGAAGTTGGTGATTCGGGACAGACACCGTCTGAGTTGTTCCGTGTACAGTCCGAGTTTGCGAAGGGAACTATAGTGGGTCTCAACGTTGAAAGAGCAGTTGCGACATTGTTGTCGTTTAGGAGTGAGTCTCCTTCTCAGCCGTTGTTTGAGCCTGATCCTTCTGTTAGGAGAAAAGTGCTACAATATCCAATGAGAGAGGTTTCTCCGGTATGGAAAGAGGCAGTTCAGGCCAATGTTAATCAGGGTATTCAAGCTGCACCGGCTCATTTTCAGCGTGTTTGGGTACATGTTCTATGGAAGCGAGCTGAAGTTTTGGCCCTTAAGCAGACTTTGCCTGATCCACGTAAAAATCCTGCAGGGTACTATAAGGAATTATCACAGACTGCAGATTCATGTGTTATGAATTTAGCCGATATAGACATGTTGTTTGGATATGTAGTTCCACAGCCTTTATGGGGATTGATTCGTCATACGGATCATGCGCCAGAGTTAGGTGATACATGGAATAATATTGGTGCCGCAGATTGCCGACAAGTTGGTGGTGCTAAACCTGAGCCTTTAGTTGCGGAACTCCCTGGTAGGATTATTAATTACATGAAGACTTTGATGCCTGCTATACGGGTAAATTGGGACAAATTGTCTGCATGTAAGCAGAAGAAAGACAAAAGTGTGTCTGATTTCTTCACTAGGTTTGAAGAGACGTTTATCTACCATAGTGGTCAGGATATGAGTACGGAAGGTGGTCAACGATTGTTTGTCGATAAGTTTGTGCATAATTTGCTTCCCGATTTGTGCACTAAGTTGAAGGATTCAGAGAGTTCTTGGGCTGTTTCTTCGTCAGCGCAGATATTGGCTACTGCACAGTACTACGAGAATAGAGATAAGGATGAGAAAGAAAGAGCCGACAAGAAGACTAAAGAGTTAAAGATGAAGGTTCTTTTGCAGCAAGCGTATCCGCCTCGTAATAATCAGCGCGATTATCAGCAACCTCAGCAGTATCAGAGAAACTCGCAAATGTTCAAGTCTTCTCAACAGCGTTTTCATGTAGGCCCTAATCAGTGTGCGTATTGTAAAGAAGAGGGTCATTTCAAGAATAGTTGTCCGGTTCTGTTACAGCGCACGGATGGTGCTTCTGGTGTGAGAGGTCGAGGTGTTCAGCAAGCTCCTAGAGGTAGAGGACTTGGAGGGTTCCCCCAGAACGCGGGTTCCTTGCCTCCACAGAATTCGATGAATAGTTTTGATCAGCAGAATGGTGCGTCTAGTAGGACGACTCAGTACTATGCTGACGACTACTATGTTGAAGGTGAGAATATGGACGGTAATGATTGCTAGGACAGCCGTAGACAAAGAGAGGGAGTTGTTTCAGTTCCAGTAGATCAGAGTGGACCTTATGTTGAAGTGATTACATCAGGTGTGTCAGAGCATTTTCTGTTGGATACTGGTGCTGCGAAGAGTTCTATTATGCACTCTAAACTCCCTGGCGCACGTTTGTCTGGCTTGACGAATGTTTCAGTAGGTTTTTCTGGCGCCCCAGTTAGTGATCCGATTTCTAGTCCTTTGTCTCTTTCTGTTGGACCTTGTGAATTTGAAGCACCCCTTATTTTGACGACAGGTTGTGGTGAGAACTTGTTGGGATTGGATTTGTTGAAAAGATTGTATGCAATGCTACATCTTTCTCCTTCAGGAGTACAGCTTACATTAGGTAAGAGGGTGATCTCTCCGATGTATTTGTCTAAAGATCGACTTCCAGCAGAATTGTCTTCTCTCCCTGATTCTCTTTGGGCTACTGGTCCTAATGATGTGGGTCCTTTGGTGATTCCACCATATGTTGTGACACTGAAAGCGAATGCTAGATTGCCACGTATTCCCCAATATCGGATTTCCAGTGATGGCGAAAGAGCGCTTTTAGCGATCATCTATGATCTGATTGAGAAAGGTGTGATTGAAGAAACGAGAGGTAATGTGTGTAATAGTCCGGTTTTGCCTGTTCTGAAACGTACTGATTCTTCACAACCGCCTGTGTATAGGTTTGTGATCGATCTTCGCGAGGTGAATAAGATTGTAGTACCGCAATTTCCTGTTGTGCCAGATATCACTGCTTTACTGACTCTGATTCCAGCTTCTTTTACCTGGTTTTCGGTGATTGACTTGAAGAATGCTTTCTTCAGCATCCCGATTGCCGAGGAGAGTAGAGATATTTTTGGCTTCTCTTTAGGAGGCCGAAGTTTCTGGTTCAAGCGCGCTACTCAAGGCTATTTTGAGAGTCCATCCATCTATAGTCAGGCTTTGAAAACACAGCTTGATACGATTGTTTTACCTGATGGTGCTGCTCTTATTCAGTATGTCGATGATTTGTTAGTTGCTGCTGACAATGAAGAGATTTGTAAAAAGGCGACTTTGTCGTTGTTGCGTCATTTGATGACTTCCATCATAAGGTGTCTCTTTCGAAGTTGCAGTATTGTCGACAAGAAGTGACCTACTTAGGTCATCTCTTATCGAAGGAGGGAAGAAGATTGACCCCAGAACGAATTCAAGCGATTGCGAAAATGAGTGTGCCAACAACACAGAGAGAAGTGCGTGCTTTCCTGGGTATTACATCGTACTGTAGACAGTGGGTTCCGAATTTTTTGCTTCTTGCGAAACCTTTGATAGCTCTTACTGTTAAGGATACTCCGAATCCTATTCCTTGGACTGACGAATGTCAGAAGAGTTTTTCAGAATGGCGTGATGCATTGTGTTCGGCTCCTGTGTTGGGTACTCCCGACTACTGTAAACCTTTTACACTCTATGTCCATGAGAGAGAGGGATGTGCATTGTCAGTTTTGACACAGCAGTTTGGCGATAAGCAACGTCCATGTGCGCATTTCTCGTCGACTTTGGATCCGGTAGCTAGAGCGTTGCCGAGTTGTTTGAGAGCTACAGCGGCAGCAGCTGTCTCTATCCGACACTCTGCTGGTTTGGTGATGGATAATACGTTGATTGTGATGGTTCCACATGCAGTGGATACCTTGTTGAACAGGACAAAGATACAGCACTTAATTAGTGCTCGGTTGTCAGGTTACGAGTTGACACTCTTAGCGAGTCATGTGCACATAAAGAGATGCAATACGTTGAATCCAGCTACGTTGTTGCCGATTTCAGTAGAGACAGATGTTTAGGAACAACATGATTGCTTTCTTAGGACAGAGGAGGAAACGAAAGGGAGAATTGACCTTAGGGACACTCCTCTTCCAAAGTGTGATGGTACCTTATGGGTTGATGGTTCGTGCTTCAAGCTTCCGAATGGTGATACGACTGCGGCATATGCTGTTACGACTTTGCATACGATTGTTGAAGCTGCACGAATCCCACATAATTCAGCGCAAGCAGCAGAGTTGATTGCATTGACAAGAGTGTGTGTGTTGTCGAAAGGGAAACGAGTGACTGTTTACACTGACAGCCAGTATGCGTTTGGTGTGGCTCATAGTTTTGGACGTTTGTGGAAAGAGCGTGAGTCCCTGACTTCGCATGGAACTAAGTTTCAGCATGGTCAGTTGGTGAATGAACTTCTTGAGTCACTTACTTTGCCATTGCAAGTTGCGATCGTGAAATGCAGTGCGCATAAGAAAGTTACTGATGATGTTGGTCGTGGTAATGCGTTTACAGATGAAGTTGCGAAATAAATGGCGAGAAATGTGATGAGCCGAATGTATGTTGCGGGTCCGGCGAGATGGGTTCCAGATAGAAGTATGTGTGAAGATACGATAGAGAGTGTGAAGTCAATTCAAGCTGAAGCTACAGAGAAAGAGTTGAATGAATGGAGAGAAAATAAGGGTAAATTGGATTTGAATGGTTGTTGGTTTGAGTTGTCAGAGCATCAGCGATGGCTGTTACCTGATTCGTACATGCTTGTTAAAATGGCTCATGGAATGGCTCATATCAGTGCGAAAGGGATTTGTAAGTTGTTGGCTCCAGTATGGCAAAATGCTGGAATTCCTAAGTGTGCAGAGAATGTGGTTAAGAACTGTATGGTTTGTTTGATGTACAATCCTGGTAAGGGAACTCCAACTCCAGCTGGTCATTTTGCACCTCCGACGTACCCGTTTGAGGCTTTGCAATTAGATTTCATCCACATGGAGAGGTGCAACAACTTGAAATACGTACTTGTGGTTGTTTGTGCCTTTTCTAGATGGGTAGAAGCATATCCCCTGAAAGATAATACTGCCTTGTCCACAGCTAAAGCCCTTGTTAAGGAATTTTTCCCTAGGTTTGGTTTGCCGAGAATGGTCTGGAGTGACAATGGGAGTGAATTTGTGGGTCAAGTGATGAAGAGAGTGTGTGAAGGTTTGGGAATCCGACAGAAGTTTCATGCTGCAAATCACCCCCAATAAGCTGGTTTGGTAGAATGCTATAATGGCACCCTTAAGTTAAAACTGGCCGAGATTCAGGCGAGCTCCGGTCTACAATGGCCCGATGCTTTGCCGTTAGCCCTTTTGTCAACAAGGATGACTGTACATTCACGAGTGGGACTTAGTCCTTATGAAGTTGTTTTTCGTCGCCCGGCAAACATATGGGGAGTGCCGAGGCCAACCAAATTCAGCGAAATTGAGCACCCTGTATTGCTTGATTATCTTTATGAATTGACGGCTAAATTGCGTGTTTTACACCAACAGGTTCATGATACATTGCCTCAAG
This sequence comes from Lissotriton vulgaris, assembly GCF_964263255.1. Taxonomy (NCBI): domain Eukaryota; kingdom Metazoa; phylum Chordata; class Amphibia; order Caudata; family Salamandridae; genus Lissotriton; species Lissotriton vulgaris. The sequence continues at coordinate 913,860,382 of NC_141689.1, forward strand.
CTTCTGAAGATTCAGGACACGCCATTGATCCTGGTTCCTGGGTTCTGATCAAGAATTTTCAGCGGACAAAGAACGATCAGCCCCGCTGGACCGGACCCTACTTGGTGCTATTGTCGACGCGATCTGCAGTGCGAGTGCGCGGTAAAAAGAACTGGATCCACGGCGTATATTGTAAGAGGGCCCCTTTGCCTCTGCGGTACGACCAGTGGGTCTAGAAAGGTATTCCAGACTCTGAAACTGAAACCGTGCCTCGTTTTCTGCCTTTTAGCGATGCATGTTTAATTGGGACAAACTCTGAGCGTGAAAGCGACGATCTTCTGCAAGAAGCTGTGCCACCGTCAGTTCGACTGGATACAACTGAACCTAAACTTTTGTTCCGTGATCAGACATTGCCTGGCAAAGGCCGTTATAATTTGCGACCAAGAGTCGTGGGACTAATAAAATGAGAAATTCTTTTCTTTGCTAGTTTTGAATTTATGCTCTCTGCTCCGAGGAACTGTTTTGACAGATTTTTATTTTTCGAACCGCCATCCGGGTTCAGCTGTAGGGTCGCGGGATAAAGACTTAGAGCGTACTGCCGTGTAGACACAAGGTCGATGGTTCTGGTTTGTTCTAGTGCGTTCCCTAGGACATTCAGAGGTACACTGAGCGCATCAAACCAACTGCCGCGAACAGCACGGTTAGAGGATGGAGTTTTTCGAGATGGAGAGACCTGTTGAAAGAATGAGCTTTCAGAGCAAAATGTGCAAAATAATGAGCAGAAAGTGTTTTTTACTATTGTGTCTTTTTATGCTACTTAGTTTAATGATATTTCTGATAGGATATATTATATTTTCTTTTCAAGTGACGTTTGCACCCACTACACAACCTATGCCTCCTCCTACTGTTTCTTCGCATTCTTTTCACCCTCTGCCCGAACATGAGTACATTAGAAGATTGGAATTCATCAATAATTCCTTTGTTCAGCTTCTGCACCAACACCAGCTAGTAGTGAACATGACTAATTGTTGGGTGTGTGGTCTTATGCCTCATACTACTGATAAAGGTATTCCTTACCTGGTCCTGCCATTCAGCTACAATGGTTCTGTGTGGGCATACAGAACGATGTTCATCTATGCTCGTGAAGTTTACCCCCTACGTTCTGTGAAGGACAATCCAAAGAATAGTTCTCTAGTTAAGGGTATAGTCGATATGATTAGAGGAATGAGTTCCTATGAGACTATTACAAAAGATGAGATACTAGCTATATTAAATGGAACGTTACTGGATATGGAGTTAGTCTGAGTGGAAACCAGCGTGCGAAAAGATTCTCTCCGATTTTGATTGTACCCCATCAGGGTCATTACTGTCTGCAAGGTAATGGCAAGAATCCGAGAGCTCAGTTAGGGAAAAGTGTTTGCACTGAGACGTATGTTTTTGCGTCCCAGTCTTCCCCATTGTTTCTAGCTGCTAAGGGTACCTATTTTGTCTGCTATGATAGAGCGTACACATGGTTGCCCCCTGATTTCTCGGGCACATGCTTTTTCTCGTTCCTGTTGCCTCCTACGTATACAGCTGCGGCAGATTACCACAAGACGAGAGTTGTTAGAGGTGTCTTCAGTAAGGAAGATACTGCAGGACAAGAATTAGGAGATTTCTTGAAGGGTTTTCTGCCGTTTTCGGGACCTATGGCTAACAGCAGGAACATTCGACAGTTGACGAGAGTGGTTGAGTCCACCATAGTCGAAACTGCTGGTGCCCTTAGTAACTTGACTGCTGAGCTCCAGTCGGCTCGCCTTATGACTCTTCAGAACAGAGTTGCAATAGATGTCATACTTGCAGATAGAGGAGGGGTATGCAAATTGATTCAATCGAGCTGCTGCATTTTCATTCCCGACAACGCTCCGACAGTCTACCAAGCCATTTCCAAGCTACATAAGATCTCCGAGTCCGTACATGTGGACGAAGGAGACTGGTCGTTAATGGGATGGTTTTGGGGATTGTTATCCACCTGGGGATGGAAGATTCTGATGGTCATTGGGATGATCTTAGCTATCCTTTTCCTGTTCTGTCTGCGTACAGTGTGCTCCTCCTATATGTGGCTATTGTGCTACTTCGTGTGCAAGGAGACCTGTTCAGAGAGAGTTACTAAGTAATAGGATGACGCTACAGCAACATCTTGATGATCTGATGAATATAGACCTGGATTCAGACTGACGTGAGTTTGGGTTTATTGCCTACGTGAGGGCAAAAGGAGGGTCTGAGGTTCCATGATTCTGAACCCGTTCAATAAAGGTCGTCGTATCGTGAAGATTTTGGTATCAGCGAACCGCAAATTATGAATGCGGTATGTACGAGTGTTTTTGTCATGTTCGATTGATGGATTCACTGCGTATTCAGGGATTTCGTTCTGAACCTTTGGGTTCCATTTTGTGTACGGCAGCAATTTTGTGGTTGCCCTCACATAGGCCGATGACTACGGCCAAGCGAGTCTTTGGGGCACGTACACCTTTAGCTGACTTCTGTGTGACCTGAGCGAACTGACTCCATTGCCCGAAGCTAACCTTGTTGAGCCAGTTCCTTGTTCGGCAGCTGGTCAGATAGAGATCAAAGGGCAGGACATTGTTGAGTTTATGGTACACGCACACACCCTTCTATCTTGCTTCTCATCTGTTTCTGTTCCCTCTTTTATGGTCTATTTATGGTTTGGGTTGAGGTCTTTTTATTATGGGTTTGTCCGGCCTGTCCGAGCAAGAATGTTGGGTTTTCCTTGTAATTGATGGTGGGCTGGACAACTGAAAGTGGGCTTGTCGTTATGCGATACCTTCTGAAATGTCACTGTGTGATTGGACAGTTTGTAAGTAATTGATGCTAGTCAGGAATGTGATTTTTGGCATAAAAGACGATGTCTCGCAATACGAAAATTGTAGTCTCTGACGAACCACCCGTGTTGTGCTTCGTAGACTTCTGTTCCTGGTTGCAGCCAATAAATTTGATCTTTGACGTCACCGAGAAGTATTCTGTGTCTCTGTATTCTAAAACAGGTGAACCCGAAAACATTGGGCGTGCCTCTGGCGCCGCTGGGTTCTAAAACCCGGTTCTTCACCTGCAGCCATTCCGTGTGTCAGGAATCTTTTAACAGAGATTTATATAGCGCAAAATTGACCTGAATCGAGTATCAGATAAGCATGGGTGGAAAATTCGCTCCGCTCGTGAATTTTGCGGATTTTCGGTAAATTCGCGATCCGCGAGATTCGTTAATTTTCCGCAAAATTCGGAAATTTGCACGCAGCGGATTTTTTTTCTTGGTGATACAATTTTGCGGCGTGCGGCGTTCACTTACCGCCATTCAGCGTTTGCCAAGTTGTTTTTCTCGATATTTCTGCGAGATCTGCGCCATTTTGGATCTTGCTGCAGGATCCCGCGGGAGTTTGGCGACGCATCGCGAGAGTTCGCAATTGCGAACATGTAGGTGCGGCGGGCAGCAACAATCTCGCGCTCGGGAAATTACAACATTTGCAATTCTGCACAAGAAATCCACTAGCAAGCAGCATAGACCTGAAAATGATTATTTTTATCAGAATAACTCCTCAGGTTGACATTTGCCTGCACTTTTTTAGATTTGAGGCCTTTTGACTCTCTTTGGATCACTTTTGGATTAGAAATCAACTTTCATAAGTAAGTTTGTTTGGGGCATGACAGTTGCTGTTCTGCAGAAAGCACTCAGCAGGTGCAAAAGTTCACTCATCATTAGTAACCATTCCTTGTAGTACTTCCTGAGGGCCCACTCCAGAGTTCAGTTGCCTATGTTTGTTTGGGGCATTACAGTTGCTGCTCTGCAGAAAAACGAATTTTCAAAAATGAAAGCACTCAGCAGGTGCAAAAGTTCAAACTCATCATTAGTAATAGTAACCATTCCCTGTAGTGCTTCCTGACTGGGGCCCCTCCAGAGTTCAGTTGCTAGTTGCAACAATTGTATGACCCTGCTCTGACCCTCACAGCAGGCTCATAGAATAGCTACAAGTAGGCCACAAAGGTCCTGGAAAAAAAAGTTGCACTGTAACAGAAAGCAAATTACAGATAAGGAAGCAGGTGCCAGACTGGAATTTTAAAACAGTGACACATTAGTAAACCAACCACAAATTAATTCATGTCAGTTGAAGCAGGACAGGTGTGCTTGCTTCCCCCCCCATAATCTACAGTGATGATGAACCAGAGGGTGGCATTGATGTACCAGAGGGTGGCATGGGTGAAACAGAGGGTGGCAGTGGTGAAACAGAGGGTGCTGGGAACCTGTGATGATGCACCAGACGTAGAAACAACATAGTCGCGACCGTTGCGAGCCGGCAAGTAAGTTCGCAATTGCGAACTGGTACCAAACCCTCGCGAACTGGCAGAAACCCTTGCGAACACAAAAAAAATCCGCAAATTCGCGAGAATTCGCGGATTTTGCGAATTGCGAGTTCGCAAATACGCAAATTCGCAAACGCCAGATTCGCAAAATTCGCCCATGTTTAGTATCAGAGCGCTTTACATAGCACCAGTTGCATTATTTGAGGACACATTAAATTCTTTGTTAGGCACAGGAAGATTAAGTGATTTGCCAGAATCACAGGTTGTTCAACGTCGTTGAGACTCGAACCCTGTTCCCCAGATTTGAGGTCCACCGCCCAATCCGTTAGGCCAACTCCTCTCCTCACTAAGTGCTTGGATGACAGCAATAGTCATAAATTGTTTTGCCAGCCATAATTCCTATTTCTATGACTGCTACTATGACATAGATATCGTAAACCAATAAATTCTTCAAGCAATCTTATTTTACAGATTTTGTCAAAACTAGAACAGCCAATGGCGACCGTCCATCAAACATGTTGTTCTCTTAAAAAAACAGCTGTGAGGGCAGTTGCTTTTAATGTACAAAGATGACCACTGGGCTGGCGGTCATCTCTAAACTTGACAGACAGTAGTTTTGTTCTCTGCCGCCCTGAGGTATGGAGTACCATCTGTCAAATGCTAAGTTAGGCCCTTTGTGCGGTATAGAGTACGACATGGTGTCCATTCCTGGAGGCAACACATTGAAATGAATGCATACAGGTGGAAGCCAGTCACACTGGACTATACAGGAGCAAAGTTAGTAGCTATCTTTTACATAAATGGTAAAAAATGAATGAAAAAATCTCATAGCAGCAGTCATAAGGACAAAGAGACAAAGGGGCAGATGTACACACCATTTGTTTGGTCGCAAATGGCATGATTCACAGAATAGGGCCGTTTGCAGCTGATAAAAAGGCATTTTTAAAATGCACAAATGGCAAACTGCGATTCTAGCGAATTGCAGCTTGGGTTTCTAACCAAAAATATACTTGCTATTTTGAATAGGTATATTCAAGGCATCCCTTCTAAATAGGGAATCTGAATGGTATGTACTAACTACATTGCCATCTAAATGCAGTCGCAAAGCATGTGTACTGCCACAGACCACTGCCTACTCTTACATAATAAAAACGCATACCATATTCTTTTAAGAAACAATGGATGCATTTCAAAATAAAAATTATTTAATTGAAAGCAATCATAGTTATGATGGTCTGTTGACCTCAGTAGGCCATAGTGCCTTTGATGGCAGCAAATCCTAGTGGGTCAGAAATTGAAACCCACCGCATTCATATTCATGAGGTAGGTCTATTTGTGACCCACTACAAATCGCTAACTAACTAGCGAGTGCAAGGTCAGTGGTTTTACTTTTGTTTAATTTTACCTATCCCATCGTCTGTCGACTTCACCTGCCCCGCCCCACCACTCTTACTTGTGCTGGCCACCACTGTATTATAGTTCCCCTAAGCACAATGCCCTAAAGAGGTAACCCCACGAGACACAGAGTGAGATTATTTCATGGTGGAGAGGATCATCCCTCATCTGCCACTTGACTTTAGTGAGAGTATGCAGAAGTCTGGCTGGGCAGAAATCTCAACTGGGACTCATGAACCATGCTTGAATACGCCCTGTGTAATCTGTTATTCATCAGATCTTTGGCTAATATTTTGACATCATCCCATACTGGATAAGAATAATTGGAGAGAAAGCTGGGTTGTGAACAGTTAACACATTACAATGCATTAACTATCCACAACCCAGCTTTCATGGTCAGACAGAAAAAAGTCACGGGCACCAAAATAAAAGTGTCCCCATTACTGAATCAGATAGCTAAAAAGTAAGACACATTTGCAAATTGGGGTCATTATGAACTTGTAAGGGGACGCTGTCTAAGGGGTGATTGCAATGTCGGATGGACCTGAGTACGTCTGACATCGAATTGGAACTGGGACCGACCGACCTACTATCGGCAGTATGTATGTATGTATGTATAGGCATTCTTGTATAGCGCTGTAACTGTCACCCGATGGGCATCCTGGCGCTTAGACTGTTATGACACATACATGATGTTTCCAGCATCCGATCCATTTTCATTATTCTGGGGAACAGGTAGGTTTTTAAGGCTTTTTTAAAAGAAAGGGAGATCTTCCAAACCTCTCAGGCCCAGCGGGAGGGAATTCCACAGTCTTGCTGCGGTGAACCTGAAGGACCGACCACCCATCCGGGACCTCAAAATCTTGGGTACTACCACCAAGTAGGCTGAGGCTGATCGGAGTGATCTAGACGGGGTGTACCAGGAGAAAAGGTCCTGCAGAGGGGAGAGACCCTGTCCATGAAGAGCCCTAAATACCAAGCACAGAGCTTTCAAATCAATCCGTTGAGAGACTGGCAACCAGTGAAGGTCCCTAAGTGCCTTGGCAGAAGAGTCCAGGCGTCGGCGCGAAAGTGCCAATTTGGAGGCAAAATTCTGTACACGTTGTAGTTTTCCTACCAGAGTAGCAGGTGCCCCCAGAAGTAGTGCGTTACAATAGTCAAGCCGGCTTAAAATTATGCTCCGCACTACCTCTGGTCTAGCCTTTACAGGGAGCAAGGGTAGAATCTTTCACAGCGAACAGAGCAGTGCCATGCAAGTGGCCACCGTTCTATTCACTGATACGTCTAGCTGCAAACTGGAACTGAACATCACCCCCAGATTTAGAACGGATTCAGCAGGCAGGCTGGTACCTTGAAAGTCAGGAGGCCAAAAATCCTGTGGGAGAGGCCTGGGGGTACGATCCATGGAGCAATGCAGCACCTCTGTTTTCGAGCTGTTAAATTGTAGGGAGTTGTTGCCCAGCCATTCTGCTGTGGTGCTCATGCAGCGATGGAAGACCTCCTGTGACACCCCATCCTTACCCTCAAATCAGAAGATAAGTTGGGTGTCATCGGCGTAGTTGGTGACTGTTATGCCAAAAGATTTAATCAACATGATCAGGGGGTGGAGGTAAAGATTGAAAAGGATGGGGCTGATGGCCGACCCCTGGGGTACGCCCTGACCAACCCTCCTGATGTTAGATTTAAAGGGTGGCAGGGCTACCACCTGGGGCCTGTGATCGAGATACGACACCAGCCACTCAAGGGCCAGGCCAGACACCCCAACCTCCGCCAGTCTCCTGATCAGGATTGCGTGGCTGACCGTATCGAACGCGGCCGACATATCGAGCAGCACTAAAAAGGCTGCTCGACCCTGGTCGGCCCGCTCTCCGAAGGTCATCAAGAACAGTCACCAATGCTGATTCTGTCCCATGAGCTGGTCTAAAACCAAACTGGGCCACGTCCAAACAATCGGTGGTCTCAAGAAAGTTGGAAAGATATTTTGTGGCCAGTTTCTCAAGAATTTTAATTGGAAATGGCAGCAGGGAAATGGGTCTATAGTTAGCTGGACAGGCGGGATCCAGGTTTTCCTTCTTAAGCAGTGGGGAGACAACCGCCAGTTTCCAGCAGTCTGGGACCCGTGCCGATCTAAGGGACTGACAGCAGATGGAGAAAAGTGGGGGAAAAAGCTCTTCCCGAAACAGTTTCTAAAATTTTGGTGGAAGAGGATCAGATGCTGAGCCTTAGGACACACCGTCAGCCAAAGCACAGAAGTCCTCAAAAAATGGTAGGGGAAAATTGTTCAATCCAATTGGCTTGGCGCCCTCCTCCGTGTTCTCAATCGGAATGGAATCGTGCACAGCATGGCCAGATGACGAGGCAAGATTATTTAAGATGGTAGCAATCTTGTCCTCAAAAGCGTGTGCCAGCAAATCACAAAGAACTTGGGAGGCCGGGACGTCATTCTTAGTACAAGCTGGATGGGCCAGGTCTTTTACGATCTTAAATAGGGCCTGGGACTTGTTTGCGGCTGCCATCAGTGATTCTTCTAGAAATCTAGCTTTAGCAAGCTTGATCTGGACTTTGTAGGTCACCAATGCTTGTTTAAAGAGGACTCTATGTGGTTCCAGATACTGTTTTCTCCAGGCACGCTCAGCCTGTTTACACTGAAGCTTAAGGTGCCGAAGTTCTTCTGAGTACCATGGCATAGCAAGATTAGTCCTAGCTCTAATTTTACGCATCGGAGCCAAGGAGTCCAGAGAAGCCGAGATTCGCTGACAGAGAGTCTCGTAGCTCACGTCCACACTAACTCCCAATATAAAGCCGTCTGGAAGCAAAGTAGGCAGGGTAGATTGTTTAAGGAGTCTAGACCATTGTCTACCCATCCTAGTACCACCCACACTACCTTTCTTTGCTATAGCGGCTGTGCATGAGAGGGAAAAGAGGACGAGAGTCCCAAACCAGCAATTAGGATGTGACCAAACATTGTTTGGTCGCAATCCTATTCTTCACAATGGGAGCATGCATTCCAAACGGAATGCATGCTCTCATTTCAAAGAGCAGAGGTGCAGTTCATCCCTGCACCCGGTGGCAGGCACCTCAAGGTGCCTGCCACTGTGTGAAGGGATCAACAGGGTGCCCCCTCGGCAGCCATCTGAAGGCCTTGCACTCATGGGGGCCCTGCTGAGGGCACCCAAAGTTGACTTTGCACAGCCTTTCTGTGTTGGAAAGAACACCACAGAAAGGCTACTGGAATCCAACTGATGAGCAGCCCTTGGAATTACTGGCCCCTTTACGAATGGCAGATGGGCTCTCTGAAGAGTTGGAAGCCATTCGGAAAGCCAATTGAGATCCATTTCCGACTGACCACATCATGATGAGTCGATTAGAAATTAATCCAAACTGAACATTACGATGCGGTCAGAATGGTTCCGACTGATGGTCGGAGCCATTTCCAACTGCATTGTAATCGGCTCCTAAGTGTTTTGCAAAGTTTAAAAGACAGTATGGATTTGAGCTTGCCTCAGGCAACGTTTGTTTTAATATCAGGGAAATAAACAGTAAAAATCTGGCATAGTGGACCATAAAATGGCCCACAAATAGTAAAAAAAAACTGGCCCACACACTGACCTGTCAGACCAGTCCACCTGGCACAGCCTGATTGCTCTATAGGCCAGTCTGACATAGCAAACGTCCTCTCCTGTTAGTCGTTGACTTTATGCTTGGCATAGACTACATACAGCACTCCGCTGCACTTTGGCTAGGTTTGTGCCTAAACAATGCCAAATACATACATACATATATCAGTGTTAATAAAGCAGATTGAATGTATGAGGCACTGTATTTTGGGTTTCCCCAGTTGATGAAAATTCAAGACCTTGTTGAATTCTACTCGAAAAGATGTGGTATTGTTCGCATTCTCAAAATACGGTAGAGCAGGGAGAAGCGTTGACATTGGTTATCATGTTGAATTCTCTGCATGGGATGTCATCCTCAGTAGCAAATGCTTGATGAATTCTAAAAATAATTAATCATGGCCTCTTATCCAAAATTGTCTGAGAGTGACAATGTGGTTTGAATGGAATGGTAAAAAAATGTGTCACATGCTTACCATATTTCAACAAGATGAGTAAAGAAAAAGTTGTAGCTATTATATTAAATTTATATTTTTTTAGGGCGATCAGTACCAAATTAACAACAAATGGATAACTGGGATGAAAAGATCTGCAGTGATGCCTAATGGCAATTTTGATATTTGCAATATATTTAGCCTGCAGCTGAACTACATTACAAAGCCATACATATTGTGACATATGTCACTAGAAAGAATCTATAGCACTTTTCCTCTTTTAGAAGGGAGGCCTAGTGGGGTTGTGCTCAGCACAATGCTTAAACCCCAGTGTAGACTCAGGAGAAGAGATTTCCTTTAAAACTCAGAAACCTGAACTATGAGAGAGCGGGGAAGAGTTGGGAGTTTGGAGAGAGATCTGACCATCTGAGACAGGAAATCAATATTTTTATGATATTTGGTTCAATAAAAACTAGGATTGTTTTGATTAGGATTGTTTTGATTCCACAAAGTATGTTCCCAAGACGAGAAGTGCTTTGCTTGAAAACCAAGAGCAGGAAGCTTTTGGATTGTATTAGGATTTATTAGGTCTACACAAGTCCTGCTTATGTCTGTTCTTGTAGGGAATCAGCGTGGTTCTCAAGAGGGGAAGAAGCACATTTCTGCCTATTTCACTGAAGAATTGCTGCTTGCCATCTACATGCCAATGGGAAGTAAAATGACTCCTTCTCTGTCTCAATTTCTGTGTCCATTATTTTTCTCCAGGTCCGGTAGCACTGGTCTTCTGCTCACCTACATTGCCAAGGAGTATAAATGCCCCGCCAGTGAACCTAAAATGACCTTGTGGAACATCCCTCCAAACGGTAGAGAGTGCAAATAAGGATGTCAAAGAGGTAACTGGTGCCAATCTTGAAAAAGCCAATTCGACCAATGATGCCAGAACATTTCTTGTGGAAATAGAATATAAGCTGTAGTGACCACTCTTCAAGTACAAAATGTGAGAAAGAGGCAGAGCCACATGGCTTTAACATATGATGACTTTTCATCAAGGTAGTACTGGTACCAGCACTTCTGGAAAAACCTGACTTTGTTGAAAAACCTTCCACTTAAGGACAAAGGGAAACCTGCAAGCTGGCTCTGACTGAAAATAACACAACTTCATGTTGTTTTTGTTTGTTTTCCCTCAGAGCTTTTTGACATAAAGTTAAAGAATTGTTAGACAGTTTGCTCAATGTTCTAATCTTGTGGACCCCATGATCATTACAGCCTTAAGGTGTTCTCTCCAAATATTTTCTTTTTCTAGAAATTGTATAACTCCAAAGCTGAATTGTTCAGTGGGCCTAACCAACAACTTGTACTAGTCTATATTCATTCACCAGACAACCTCAAATGGGAACTAGATCCTGATTGACCAGAGGAGAACACTGGTATTTTTTAGGTCAAAGCCCAGAGCTGTCTGGTTGCTAAAGAATGCTTGGGGACATTTTAAAAGCTTACCTAAGAGTGCATTACGCCCAGGCTTGCTATTGGCTTTGAGGTTTTAACTCACATTTGCTTGCTTTCTATTTGCTGACTTTATTTTTTTAATAAACAGGCCTTTAGATGTTGTTCTTATCTTGTCTTATGCCATTCTACAAAACTCTATGCCACTCCACTCTTCTACACTCCATGCAACTTTACTACACTATACGACACACCCCGCTACATCACTCTACTCTGCTCCACTCAACTCTATCGCCCTCCACTCTATGACACATACCGCCACTCTACAACACTTCACTCTCCTCTACTCCACTCTATGACCGTTCACTCTACGCCTCTCCACTCTATGTCACTCCACTCTTTGACACTCTACTCCCTTCTCCTCTATGACACTCTACTCCAGTCTATGCCAGCCTACACCACTCTAGGCTACTCCAATCTAAGACACTACACACCACTCTACATGACAACTCTAGGCCACTATACCCCACGCTACACCACTCCACTCTTTGTCACTCCACTCTGCAACAGCCCACTCTACGCCACTCTATGGCACTCCACTCTGTGACACTTTACTCTACTCCACGCCACTCCATAATATGTCACTTTACTCCACTCTACACTATGCCACTCCACTCTTCCCTGTGACACTTTACTCCACTCAATGCCTTTCCACTCTAAACCCCTCCACTCTATGCCTCTTACTCTCTGCGACCCTAAGATCTACAACCCTCCACTCTATGCACTCTATGACCCTCTGCTTCATGACCCTCCACTCTACACCACTCCACAGCACTCTATGCCCTTCTATGCCCATCAGCTCTATGCCCCTCCACTCTACGCTACTCCACTCTATGACACTCAACAACATTCCACTTTATGAAATTATATGTCCTTCCACTCTACCACACTTTTCTCCACTGTTATAGCAGTGACTTCCAAGCCATGCATAACTCACTATACACCACTCTGCTCTACTCCACTTTACTGCACTCTATGACACTCTACACTCACCTACTCTATGCCACTCCACTCCTCTCTATTCAACTTCATTCTATGCCATGCTACGGCAATCTATTCTCACCACTCTATGCCACTCTACTCTATTACACTCTATGCCACTCTACCCCACTCTACTCCGCTCTTCCCCATGCTATGCCACTCCAATCCACTTGACTCTATGCCACCCCACTCACTGACACTCCACTCTGCGACACTCCACTCTATGCCACTCCAGCCTATGCCACTCCACTCTAATCCATTCTACACCAGTTATGTAACTCCACCCTACTCCACTCGACCACACTCTACTCCACTTCATCGTACAACGTTCTACTCCACTCTATGCTACTCTACTCTAGGCCGCTTTATGCCACTCTAGGCCATCCTACAACACTCCACTCTATCAACTCCACCTTATTCCACTCTATCCCACCCCAATCCACTCCATCCCACTCCAATCTATTACATTTCACTCTGTGACACTCTACTGAACTCCATGACACTGTAATCCATGCCACCCTACCCCACTTCACTCTAAGACACTCTATTCCTCTCTGTGCTGCTCTAGGATGCTCCACTCTATGACACTCCACTATACGGCAGTCTACGACACTCCACTCTAAGATAGTCTACTACACTCCATGCCACTTTACTCCACTGTACATCCCTCCATGCTACATTACTCCACTGCACTCCTTTTTGATCCACCCCACTGTATGGCATTCCAATCTACAACACTTTACTCTGCGCTATGCTATGCCACTATACGACCCGCCACTCTCCGCTTCTCCACTTTAGCCCACTCCACTCTAATACACCCTACTCCACTTTACTCAACAGCACACTACTCCATTCTATGCCACTCTATACCAGTCCACTTTAAGATGCTGTACACCTGTCTATCCCACTTTACTCTGGTTCACTATACTCCACTCACCGCCTCTCCATTCTATGCCACTCCACTCTGTGACACTCCACTCTACGCCACTCTATGTCACTGCCACTGCCACTGTGCACCACTCTATGCCACTCCACTCTACTCTACAACACAATACTTCACTCAATGCTCCTCCACTTTTCGCACCTTTACTCCATGCCCCTCTGCTCTAGGACCCTCTATTCTACACCACTTCATGCCACTCTGCGACCCTCTATGACACTCTGTGCCACTCCTCTCTACAACATTCCACTCTATGACAGTCCACTCTACTCCACTCCATTCTGTGACACTCTACTCTACAACACTTCACTTTGTTCCACTCCACAACACTCCTGCCACTCAACTCTACGACATTCCACTCTAATCAATTCTACAACACTCTACAGCACTCCACTCTACCACACTCCGCTCCATTGTCACTGTACAGCACTCTACTCCAGTCTACGTTACTCCACTCTAGGCCACTTTATGTCACACAAGACTATTCTATTCCACTCTGTGACACTTCATTCAATAAACTTCACTCTATCAACTCCACTCTATACCCCTTCACTCTATCCCACTCCACTCTATGACACTCTATAACACTCTACTCCACTCTATACCACTCCATTCTACAACACTCCACTCTCAGACACTCCAATATATGACTCTCAACTCTATGCCACTCCACTCTACGGGGCTCTACTCTACGTCAGTCTATGCCACTGTATGCCATTCTATGACACTCCACTCTATAACACTTCAATCTAGGCTACTCTATTCCTGTCTATGTAGCTCCACTCTATGCTGCTCCACTCTGTGCCACTCCACTCTATGACACTGCACTCAACAACAATCCACTCAGCAACAATCCACTCAACAACACTCCACTCTTTGACAGTCTACAACACTCCTCTCTGCAACACTCTATGCTACTCCACTCTACTACACTCCATACAGGTTTTCTTCACTCTACGGTACTCCACTCTACTCTACTCTATGACACTTTTCTCCACTCTACAACTCTTCACTCTATGCCACCCCACTCTATGACACTCCACTTTACGCCTTCCACTCTACGCCACTCCACTCTATGCCACTCTACGCCACTCCACTCTACGACACTCTAGATCACGCTACGCCAGTCTATGCCACTTAACAATAGACTACTCTAGACCACTCTACTACACTACACTCTATGACGCTCCACTCTATGACACTCTCACCCACTATATGCCACTCCATTCTATGACACTTTACTCCACTGTACGTTAAGCCACTCCACTTTACTCTATGACACTTTACTCAATGCACCTCCACGCTATGCTTCTACACTCTGTGCCCCTCTGCTATATGACCCTCCACTCCATGAAGCTCCGCTCTGCATCACTCCATGGCACACTATGACACTCTATGAATCTGCTCTACATCCCTCCACTCTAGAACACTCTGAGATACTCCACTCTATGAAACTCTACTCCCCTCCAGTCTACTACACTTTACTACACTGTACTTGATGCTCCTCCACTGTAATGGCAGTGACTGCAACACCATGCGTATTCCACTCTAGACCACTCCACTTTACAACACTTCACTCTATAACACTTTACACCTATCCACTCTATGACACTCTATTCCACTCCGCTATATGCCACTCCACTCCATGCCACTCAACTCTATGACATCCCACTCCAATCTATTCTACTCCACTCTATGCTACTCAACTCTAGAATGCTCTATGCCACTGAAGGCCATTCTACTCCACTCTAGGACACTCCACTTAAAATACTACACCCTATACCATTCCACTCACTCCCACTCTACTCTATGACACTCTATAACACTGTACTCTACTCTATAACATAAAGGTGAAATACTGAGGAACCCCAAAACATTTTTAGTTAAGTCTGCATCCTCCCTTGTCCCGTAATTGTTATCTAAGAACTCCCTCCTTCCTTAGAAGTCTTTGAGGAGGTTGAGTCCGCCCTGGTGGCACTGACCTACCAGGATGGGTTGAGGATGCTGATGATGAAGCATGACACTATTATGTGTGTGAGGTTTCTTCTTCCATAAAGGATGACTTCCTTCATATACTTGGCAGAAGTCTTGTAACGTCTGAAACTTTGGACTCTATTGTTTCGGTAGGATTGAAAATAATCTACTTTCCTTCTTTCCTTTCTTTGCTTCTTGTGCTGCTATACACATTTTTGTGATTATACTTCACCCTAGCTACTCTATTCCTGTCTATACAGCTTTACTCTACGCTACTCCACTCTATGCCACTCCATTATACAACAATCCACTCAGCAACACTCTACGCAATGATGGTCTATGACACTCCACTCTACTACACTCCTGCCACTTTACTCCACTCTATTATCTCCACTCTATACCACTCAACTCTACTGCACTCTACAACACTTTACTCCACTCTACGGGCCTGATTCACAGAACTAACTTAAGACAAAACCCTAAACTTACTACCATTTTGGTATTCACAGAAGGCACTTACTCATTTTGGTATTCACAGAAGGCACTTACTCATTTCGGTATTCACAGAAGTTAGAAGTCCTAAATTTAGGACTCCTAAATGCCTTCTGTGAATACCGAAAGTCTAAAAGTTGGGATTTTTCTCAGTTTAGGAGTAGTAAAGTTAGGACTCCTAACTTTAGGACTCTCTCCGCTCTCCGCTCAGCTCGGGACATGGGTGATGTCCAGTGGCAAGGGAGCAAATTGGCTTTTTTCCCGGACTTCACCGTCATGGTTCAGGAGGCAAGTCGTAAATTCAATGGTGTCAAGGCTACCCTGAAAAACCTGGGCCTTCGATACGGCATGCTCTATCCTGCAAGGTTGAAGGTTGATGTAGATGGCAGGTTTCGAATCTTTGATTCCCCCACGGAGGTGCAGGAATTTTGCTAAGAATACAGGAAAAACAACTCAGGGGCGGCTGCCGTGCAGCGAATGGTCTCTCCGTCTCAGGGGGGTTTGCAAAACAGCATTGACCTTTTCTCTGAGCCCGTGACTGGTTGACTGGTTATTGCATTTATCACTGTGTTCTGCTGTGTTTAACTCCTTCATTTATTTCCTATTTACATGATGCCATGCTATTGCTATATGCCCGACCGGCGTGGCGTTGCCGCGCCCTATGGTGAATACCAAAAGTTCTTTGATTGGTATGATCTTTATGCGTAGTGCTAATTCGTTGTCCATCATAACGGTACTGTTCGCACTACACACGTATTTGTCCAAGGACATTGGGATTTGCCTCTTTGGGGTCAACAAGAGGCTGGGTGGTGGGTGGTGGGTGGGGTGTTTGTTCGATCTCATTGCTTCTTTTAGAATAATTGTTCAACCTGTTTGTTTGTGGCGCAGATTAGCGTGCATCATGGCTCAGATCTGATTAGGTTTTTCCAATGGTTAAGCTAGGGCATCAGCCTGGCCCATCCGGGCTCTCCCTGATGTCATGGAACGGTAGAGGTTTAAATAACTCTAAAAAACGGATACAAGTCCTCAATTATATTGTCCGACATAACATTGATATTATATTTATGCAGGAGACCCATCTGTCCAATTCTGACCTCTCTCCCATCACCAAGAGCTGGGGTTCCCACCGATTATTTTCCAATTACAGTAGGTATGCGAGGGGGGTTTCCATATTCATACATAAACGGGTCCCCTTTGTACTGCATAAGACCTTGACGGATGCTGAGGGTCGCACTTTGATTGTTACAGGTACCCAGTCAGTCAGTCAGTCAGTCAAAATACTCTTTATTCGATTTTTGTTAAAATCATAAAAGGCATAAAGCAAACACAATACAATAATTAAAAGCATCACTTGATCACATTAAAAAGAATGGTTTTCTGCATAGTGATTACATTTCATCAGATTGTTGCATGCAAAAGTACAAATCTATTTACAGATGTTAAAAATTTCCTTTAAAAACAAATTTGAGTTAAAACAGGTCAATCTGGGGTAGTCTTTTCTTCCTAGTTCTAAATGCCGCAGTTAGATAGCAAGCAACACTAAACATGGTGTAAGTATCTGCTAACGTTTGAAGGAAGATTAGGGCTGGCCTTATTTGAGTAAAGCCCGCTGCCTTCAAAACAGGGAATAGATATTTCTTCCTTTCACTGCTATAAAAATCACAGAAAAATATAAAATGAAGGGTGTCTTGAACTGAAAAGTTATCACAACCGCATGGCGGGCCATCATCAGGTTTTGACCACACCGGAAAATTTCCTAAGGAGTAATGAATTAAATTCATCCTGAATTTGGTCAGTAGGAGTCTATGAAGAGGATTAGTCACGGTTTTTAGGTAAGGTTCCATGGTGGGTGAAGTAGTTAAAACAATATGTGCCCTCACCATGGGTTTCCTCAGTTCCAGATCTTCTCTATCCATACGGGCCCTCTCCAAAAACATCTGCTTAATCCACCTAACATCCTCCCTCCTAATGTTGGTTGGGTCATTAAAAAGTTCCGGTCTCCCCAGCATTAGTAAGGTAGATTTAATAAATTTTAGCCAGGGGATTCTCATGGCGTTATCCCTTGCGATGACGTCCTTAAGGATGGCATGGTTTAGCGTCAGCTCGGGATTCAACCACGTTTTGACCCAAAAAAGGAGGGGTGCCAATTTAAGTTTATCAGAGATGTATGGTAGGCCTATTTCTTCATGAATAGAGAAGGTAGGTGTGGAGTCTGGGACAGATAGGATATTCCTGATGATACCGTTTTCTACCCTCTGGATTTTTGCCGTCTCTGCGTAGCCCCAAATCGCAGATCCATACATAGCGATTGGAACGCACTTGCTATTATATATTTTAATCACAGCCTCCATTGGTTTTGCTCCCAATCGTTTTGTAAAGGCCAGCAAGGCTGATGAGGATCGTGCTAAGCTAAGACTTTTAGCTTTGACCTGAGGAACCCAAGACCCTCTTTGATCAAAAAGGACTCCCAGGTAAGGAAAGACTGGGACCCTAGAAAGGATCTCCCCTTTACAAATAAAAGATTTTTTCTGCAGCATATTTACTTTACGACCAATGATCATGGTGTGGGACTTGGAGACATTAATTTTCAAGTCTAGGTTCTCCATAAAAGAACCAAAACGGTCCAGAAGAATCTGTAGGCTGATCCCTGTTCGTGCTATCAGGACGGCATCGTCCGCGTATAGGAGGGCTGGGATCTGAGCACCTCCTACACGTGGAACATCCGCCGATCCTGTTTCTAGGTGTTTCCCGAGACCATTTATATAAATAGTAAAAAGAAGGGGGGCCAGGATACAACCCTGGCGCACCCCTTTTTCAGAATTAAAACTTTCTGTGCACCTACCGTCCCTGGTGACTCTTATTTTTGCCTTGAGATCTTGATGTAGCCTTGCCATAAATGCCACCAAGGGCTCCTCTATACCTAACTCTAATAGGGCAGTCCATAGCTTACTTCTATTCACCAGGTCGAAAGCCGAGGAGAGGTCCATGAAAGCCAGATAAACTGTCCCCTCCCCGGCCACCGTATACCTGGAGACTAGAAGGTGGAGGTTAGAGCATTGTTCCAATGTCCCCCTATTCTCACGAAAGCCGTATTGGATATTCGAGAGTCCCCCATTCAGTTCTATATTTTCCCTTAGTTGATTCAAAAGGACTCTACCTAAGATTTTAAAAGTAGAGTCGATGAGGGAAATAGGGCGATAGCACCCAGGGTCCTCCCGATTTCCCTTCTTAAAAATGGGAACTATTATGGATGTTGCCCAGGTTTGAGGTAGGCATCCTTCGGCTGCTGCTCTGAACACTCTGGTCAAGACTTTACTCCAGAGTACTGGGCAATATTTAAAAAAGTCTGCCGGGACACCATCCGGGCCTGGAGCCTTATTTTTTGTGGTATCCGCAATGGCTTTAAGGACCTGCTCTTCCGTAACTACCACTGTGGCTGCACAGAAAGTCACCTCAGTAGTACTTGGACAGACTGACGGTTCACCCCCATAAATCTTGCTAAAATGCTGTACCCATCTCTCATCGGGAATTACACAATCTGTGTTCAGATTGTTCTCCCCTGAAAAAAAGGAGTGGTTGATAATTTCCCAAAACTGTTTACTGTTTTTTAAGACATCTACATTGAGAAGATCAGTCCAAGCATTATTCTTAATTTCATTTTTCCTTGCCCTCACGATGGTTTTATAGGCCCGTCTTAAATTTGAGATTAATTCTTTATCCCTTTTTTTGGCCTTAAGAGCCGTTTTCAGTTCTCTATGTGCCCTTGAACATTTGCTATCAAACCATTTGTGGGGCTTTGTGGGGTACTTAGATTTAGGTTTTGTAAGATCCCTGACGGTTTGTGCACAGATGCAATTAAAAGCTGCAACAACCTGAGGGTTCGAGGCAGTTTGATCTAGACAAGTTTCTATCGGTCCCTCAATTTTGGGAAGTAGGGTTTCCATAAACCGTTCCTCCATGGCCATACCCCATCTGAGTCGTCTGCCCTGATCACTGGGCACCGTCAAGGCGCAAACCCGGGGCTGATCCACCTGCCTGCGCCATAAGTCACTCCAGTGTATTGCAGTTGACAGAGGGTTATGATCACTGTGGTGTGAGACGGTGACTTTATAGTCACTTGCCTTTGAATTTAAGCCTACGGACATAAATATGTAATCAATTATCGTCCCTTTAGTTGTTCCTTTATACGTGGGGACCTTCTCATTAATAGCAGTTTTAAAAGATTCGTATAAATTGAAATTGGCACACAATAAGTCAAGTGTCTCCCCCATTTTGGTGTGTTCAAAGTGAGGAATGCAGGCTCCGTCAGGAGAATCTGCATCTAATGATTGGCAAGGCAAATGACATTTGTGGCTATTAAAATCGCCCATTAAAAGAATTTCGAATGGAGTATATGAGTTTTGACTGTAATTATTTATCAAGTTCGCCAAGCAATGCACATGTTCAAATTCATTTGGTCCACCCCAGGCATTGTAAAAGTTAATTACTAGTATAATACAGCTTGGGGAGACTGTCCATTCTATTGCTAGGATATTTGGGGAACCTGAATTCAGTGAGTTAAAAGATCCTACTAGATCTAATGAAAAAAGTGTAATAAGCCCCCCTTTTGCTCTCCCCGCGTTACTGGTACTGGCGGGTATTGTGTAACTTAGGAATCCATCTAAGTAAAAGGAAAGTGAAGTGTCCCACGTTTCTTGCAGAGCTATGACCTTATGTTTAGAAATGTATTGGGTCCAGGTAGGGTCTGATGTTTTAGCTCTTATTCCTGCCACGTTCCAAGTCATGAATGTACATGGTAGGGAGGTTACCCTCTCAGGCATGACTATTGTAGGTGATGTTAGGGGTAAAGGTAGTCAATCGTTGGTGTTCAAATCACTTAAAGGATTAAAACGATTAACCAAATCCATAATAGGGCCTGTGTTATGGGACGTTGGTCGATTTCGTCTCACATTCCTAGTTACAGTTTGCCACCCATTCACCGATGGGACCGTAGTTGGGGGGGGCATCCTATGTGAATAAAAATGGGGCTGTGGGGGATAAAAGAAACCTAATGGGACTGCCCTGAGGCTATCACTTTCCTTAATATCTGATCCATCCCAGAACAAAGTGCTCGGGCAATGGTCGTTGTTGAAGTTTATCACCACACAATCACCTTTCACATTTTTAGCCCGTTTTCCCACCCATCCTACCCTTCTAGCGGCTATGATACTAGAGGATGTATTTGAATCACCGCTACTTAAATCATCACACCATTTTTTTGCTTTTCCAATAAGTGCGGGAGTTGACTCCTCCTCGCCTTCCCTTAGCGGGGTCACCCCTAGGAAAACAGCTACGTAGGGTACTACCGCTGGGGGCAGATTTAGATGAATCTTGCTTCCCGGGAAATTAGTTGCCCCTGGTGTTGAGGGGATCTCCTGTGGGGTAATAGGTATGGGTGATTGGGCAACCTGTAGACCTGCTATACCTGATTCCATGTGCTCGGAGATGGCCTCAGGTGGTGGTAAAGGTAGGTGTTGCGCTCTGTGACAATCTACGACCTTTTTCTCGCCAAGGTGCAAGCTATCAAATTTTTTCGCTATATCATCAATCAGGACACATTTTTTTAACAAGCCTTCGAGACATGTGGTCATTGTGTCTACTATGTCCTTTGCAATTCCCACTAAAAGGGGTTCAATCCGTTCCTCAAATAGAGCCTCGATAAGGTCCTTTAGAGACTCCTCCATCCCATGAGTGACTCGGGGGGGGGGCCTCCCTCTTCTTACGTTTTTTCGAGGATGATTTTAAAGTTCCCAAAGGGTCCGGAATTACAGTAGGGAGCAAAGTTTGGGATGCGCAAACTTGAGGTAAAGTGGAAACAGTAGCAGTTGTGGGTTTTGTTATGATGATGTCAGGCTCTAAAGGGATGGCTTGTGTTTCAGATGATGTAGCTGGGGAGGGGGACTTAGCTATTAAACCCAGTTCTTGTTGTGCTGTAGCAATTTCCTTGGTTAAAGCCCCCACCGCAGAAGTGAGATAGGACAGAATGGAGTCAGATTGTTTTGCCATTTTAGCCTTTTTTCCACCATCGTCTGCAGTAGCACCGCTCTTACGCTTACCCATGTTTGCAGGAGATGTACGATGGGTGGCCCAGCCCTGCCTGGTCTTGCCGTGGACTGCCGTAGACTGTCCCGCCCTTGTCCCGGGCTTCTCCCGGTCGCTCCCGCGCGCGACTCGCGGGGCGAGAGGGGGTGTCAGCCTTTAAACAGGCGCCTCCGGGCGCTCCTCGCACGTCACGGGCGTGCTTCCGCCCCAGGGGCTGCTGGGGAGTGTAGTCTGCTGGTCTGGACTACCTCCCGGCGTCGCGCTGTTTCTGCCGTTTCCCTCACGGCTCTGGCCCGATGGCGTGCCTCAGGTAAGTTTCGGTGTTCCCCCCTGGGCTCCCGGGGGGTCAGCCTTTAAACAGGCGCCTCCGGGCGCTCCTCGCACGTCACGGGCGTGCTTCCGCCCCAGGGGCTGCTGGGGAGTGTAGTCTGCTGGTCTGGACTACCTCCCGGCGTCGCGCTGTTTCTGCCGTTTCCCTCACGGCTCTGGCCCGATGGCGTGCCTCAGGTAAGTTTCGGTGTTCCCCCCTGGGCTCCCGGGGGGTCAGCCTTTAAACAGGCGCCTCCGGGGGCTCCTCGCACGTCACGGGCGTGCTTCCGCCCCAGGGGCTGCTGGGGAGTGTAGTCTGCTGGTCTGGACTACCTCCCGGCGTCGCGCTGTTTCTGCCGTTTCCCTCACGGCTCTGGCCCGATGGCGTGCCTCAGGTAAGTTTCGGTGTTCCCCCCTGGGCTCCCGGGGGGTCAGCCTTTAAACAGGCGCCTCCGGGCGCTCCTCGCACATCACGGGCGTGCTTCCGCCCCAGGGGCTGCTGGGGAGTGTAGTCTGCTGGTCTGGACTACCTCCCGGCGTCGCGCTGTTTCTGCTGTTTCCCTCACGGCTCTGGCCCGATGGCGTGCCTCAGGTAAGTTTCGGTGTTCCCCCCTGGGCTCCCGGGGGGTCAGCCTTTAAACAGGCGCCTCCGGGCGCTCCTCGCACGTCACGGGCGTGCTTCCGCCCCAGGGGCTGCTGGGGAGTGTAGTCTGCTGGTCTGGACTACCTCCCGGCGTCGCGCTGTTTCTGCCGTTTCCCTCACGGCTCTGGCCCGATGGCGTGCCTCAGGTAAGTTTCGGTGTTACAGGTACCCTTTTGGGGCACAAGATTACATTTGTCGTGGTTTATGGTCCTAACATTGACTCCCCATCTTTTTTCACGACCTGCAGGTGCAACTCCTTACACTTGACACTGGACTATTCATAATGGGGGGCGATTTTAATTTGTTGTTAGATCCGGCCAGAGACAGCATTTCCACTTCTCCTTATATTAAGCCCTTTTCTAGGCAAGTCCTTTTCGACTTATGGACACACTTTTCATTGATAGACATTGAAAACAAATTACATCCACATCTCCCGGACTTCCCCCACTATTCAGGGTTCCATAACACATGGACCAGAATAGATTATTGGTTAGTCTCTCGGGGAATTGCAGGATGGGTTGATTACTCTCTCCCGTACACTTTCGGACCACTCTCCGGTCGTTCTCAAACCGGGTGGCTATGAAAGACAATGGCGCTTTCCTGGAAAGGCATTATTAGATTCGGTTTTTACTGAGGAAGTCCGACAATCCATTGAGGACTATTTTGAACTCAATACTGGGTCAGTGGACACCTGGGCGGTTCTCTGGGAAGGGTTCAAGGCCTATATCAGAGGCGTATGTATTGCAAAACATGCAGGAGTGTTATGAGATTTACGCTCCACTTTAACACGCATTGAAACTGACATCGCCGCTTTAGATCGAGAGTTAGTGGTCACCGCATCCAGTACAGGAGAGGCTAGACGCCTGACACTGATGCAGAATTTAGAGAAGCAGCGGACAGTGAGTTTTTATTCCTGAATAAACAAACTGCTGCGCGCCGTTATGGTGAAGGCGAACGGCCTGGTACATTATTGGCTCAGACTCTACGCCCCCCATGAAACTCATCTTACATTACAGAAATCATTGGCCCACATGACACTTTGCCACATTGTACCCCTGACATTTGCGATTCCTTTCTTTCATATTATAAGACGCTCTATCCATCCAGGATCTCTGGGGATTTACGGGAACAAGGTGAAAGATGCATGCAGGATTTTTTGGCTACTCCCATTACCCAGGACAGCATACTAGAGGCTATCGATGCATTGCGAGGTTCCTCTGCTCCCGGCCTTGACAGCTTTCCTGCCAAGTTTTATAAAGCATACAAAGATATCTTGGTTCCGCGGCTGTTGGAGGTGTATGCTGAGGCACTGGAGGTGGCCCGCCTTCCTCCAACATTCAGAGAAGCGGTCATTATTCTTCTTCCTAAGCCAGGCAGAGACCCTAAACTGTGTAGCTCTACAGGCCTTTGTCTTTATTCAACCTCGATTATAAAATACTAGCTAAGGTTATTGCAATTAGTCTGTCCTTATTAATGGAATCCATCATCTCACCGGCGCAGTTGGGTTTTGTGCCACATCGGTCCATGTCCCACAATCTGAGGACCTTATTTGCTGTCTTGCATAGGATCGACCCTGCCACTCCGGCTGCCGCCATCCTCCTCAATGCTGAGAAAGCATTTGATTCCCATGAGTGGCCTTTTTTCATGTCCATCATGAGACGTATGGGTATGCCTGAGTGCTTTGTCTCCACAGTAGCTTTACTGTATACTGAACCAACTGCTAGACAGCATCTGAACGGCACTATTTCCGCCCCCTTCGCCTTGTCCCGGGGCATGCAACAGGGCTGCCCCCTATCCCCTCTACTTTTTATTTTGGCGATGGATCCCCTGGTTCGCCTTTTCCAAGAAAAACACCTGCATCCTGGCCTACAGTTCCACACTGGCCCCCTTTTAATATCGATTTATACGGATGACACGATTTTATATGTCAGGATGCCCCAACACAATCTTGAACCTCTCATATTAGAAATAATTCGCTTTGGTAAATTTTTCTGGTCTCAACATCAACTGGCATAAGTCAGTTATCTTTCCAGTTACACCCAGCACAACTACCTGGATTTGTTCATTTCCTCTTGAGTGATGCCAGGATGCGGTCAAATATCTTGGTGTACATGTCCATCTTGATACCACCACCTTAATTAGGCTGAACTATGGTAGGGCGATTAGTTCGCTCGAGTCTCAGATAGTGAGGTGGCTGCATCTTCCGTTGTCTATGGCTGGGAGAGTTGCCATAATTAAAATGGTAGTCCTCCCGCGGTTCTTGTATCTTTTTAATAACATCCCCATTCCACTCACCAAAACCTTCTTCTCGCAATTGCGTTCTTTATTATTGTGCCTCGTCTGGGGGAATAAGACACCTTGGGTTGGTTGGCAGATTCTGACCCTGCTGTATGCCAGGGGGGGGGCCAGACTTTAATCTATTTTACTTGATAGCACAATGCTGTTACGCACATGCCTGGTTCCATCCAGACGCCTGCATTCCATATTTGAAACCAGAAGCCTACTTAGTGCTACTCGATATTCAAACTGTTTCGACCACATGCTGGGCATGGGACAGACTGCGCAGACTACTGGGCCTTCCCCAGCTGTATTCGCTGGCACTGCTGTTGCCTAACTCATCACTGTTCCCAATAACGGGGGAGATACTGGTTCAACGCACTGTAGGAGACCTATTCTCTGAGGGCCAAGCCATCTCTGTGTCGGAAGATACCCGATTCTCTGAGCGCTCTTTTATGGACACCTTTGTTGCAACAGGTATACAATCCATGCTTCGGGCCTCGTTCCCTACCTTCCCGATGTCCCCTGAACCGACCCCTCCGTTAACGCTGCTTATCCAACATCCTACTGGTGCACCTTTGGTTTCTAAACTATACAGGCAGTGTTGCGAGTTCATGCCTATCACTGATACCAAGGTGCGGGCTGTGTGGGAGGTGGACCTGGGTAAACCCATTGCTGACGTCCAGTGGGAACAGTGCTGTAGGGCAACAAAGGAAATTTCTTTAAACAGCAGACACAAACTGCTTAATTTTAAGTTTCATCACAGACTATATCATACGCCGTTACGCTCACACAGAATTGACCCCAGTAGGCCTCACCACTGTCCGAAATGCAATGCTCCTTTTGCTGATTTTGCTCACCTCTCTTGGACATGCCCTAAAATACACCAATACTGGTCCTTGATACACGCTACACTGGGCGATATTCTCTCCATGAAGCTAGTTCCCACCTCTCAGATCGCTTTGCTGGGTTATGTGGCCAATTTCCCTCGGACAGTAAGAAAACTTGCTGCGATGGGCTTCCTGTTGGCTAAAATGGAGGTTGCTCTGTTGTGGGGCAGCAAGAGATCCCCAACACTGAAGGCGTGGCTTGGTAGTTTGGCATTTTGTAACTTTAAATTGCGAGGAATACTCCACTCTGGTCCCTAGCGCGTCCCGACCTTTGGACATTTGGGGCCCATATAGTTGTTGTTGTATAGCTTTATTTCGAAATATTTCATTTCATAAAAGCATTACAGTAAAATCATTATAAAGGTAAAAGCACAGTTATACATCGAGATAAAAAAAAACATTTCATCAGAAAATCTAAAAAGTATGGAATCTGGTAAGAGGCATCATTTCTGTGGATGTTTGTACAAATATACAATTAATCATTTCTGAATGGACAAGGGCGCTTACAGGAAGTAACCGAGGCGCTATAATATAATTTGACATCCTTACTGGAGGAGCTTCCTCCTCGTGGTTCTTATCCTCCAAGCACACCCCAGAAATTTTGCCAGACCACAAGCGAACAGTGGGTGAGGGTCGGATTTTAACAGCTGTAGGGCCTCCAAATGTGACCGAGTGCCCAGCCTTGTGCAGAGCGGTTTCAGCCATCTGCGACGGGGAGCAGCGTAGGCTGGGCATTCAAATAACAAATGGGGAATGGATTCCACCCTGGTTGTACAGAAGGGGCAAGTTTCCACAGTTTGCCATGGTGGTTTCCATTTAGATGTCCATAGCCCTAAGGGCAGAACCCCGGCCCTGAATTTAAAATACAACGCCCTATCTGTTGGATTCAAGATTACATCGAGGTAGGGTTCTCTAAAGGGACGGGATTTGATACCCAAGGACTCTTTAGCTGTTCTGCACATATTCGTTTGGGAGACTCTCTCATTATCCACCCACAGCCAGAATGTTTTCTTGAGCAGCTGTTTGGGTGGCGAGGATCTACTAGCCCATGCATCGCCGAGGCCTAGGTCGCAAAGAAGGCGCTTTACACTAAGGAGCCAACCGATCTTGTGCCAGCCCGGGGTTGAAAGAAGCTCATTTAGTGCATCAGCATAGCTCGAGAGCTCAGGGACATTCCATATACGGGCCCACAGAAGGAGGGGGCGTAGCTTGGCCTGGTCAGCTATGGACCGTGTACCTGTGTCGAGTAGCAGGGGTAAGGTGGGCGAGCTGTAAGGGAGCCGCATTAAGTCTTTGTGAAACTTATTCTCCAGATGGAATAGAGTGTCAGGTTTCTGGGTACCCCACAATTCGGCCCCGTAAAGAGCCGCACTCACAGCCTTTGCCTTGTAAATGTCGAGTATCACCCCGATGGGTTTAAGGGGTGAGGCGCGATGCTCTTTTAAGAGGGCGCCCGTGACTCTCCTGTATGTCAAGGTGGATTTTTGGTGATGCGCCTTCCAAGACATGGTGTCACAAAGTCTGATTCCCAGGTAATCAAATTCCCTGACCCTTTCTAAGGGAACTGCATCAATTAATGGCGGGTGAACTGTCTTCCTGGGGGGGTTCAGCACAAGGAACTTGGTTTTGTTGATGTTAATAACCAAGCCCCTTGTGTCGCAAAAACCTTGAAACCTCGTAAGCAGGGTTTGGAGGCCCTTCGGGGATTTCGAGATCAGCAGGGTATCGTCTGCGAACAGGAGCGTTGGTATCTTTCTGCCCGCCAGGGAAGGAGCATCTGCTGGTAGTTGGAGAAGGTGCTCTACCACTCCGTTTAGATATAGGGAAAACAGAGTGGGAGCTAGCACACACCCCTGGCGGACGCCCCTGTCAACAGGAATCCGAGATGTTTTTTGGCCCTGCTGACCCCATCTGATTTGGGCAAAGTTGCTTTCATGGAATTTGATGGTTAAGGCTAACAAGTACGAGGGCATGCCCATGCCCTCAAGTGTAGCCCATAGTTGGTTACGTGGAACGAGGTCAAAGGCAGTCCGTAAGTCAATGAAAGCGAGATACAGACTGCCCTTGCCCAGTTTGACCACTTTCCAAAAAAGCATTAGGAATCGGAATGTCTGCTCAATCGTGCCGGTCCCAGATCTGAAGCCGGCCTGAAAGTCAGACAAGACCTTCATTTCCTCGGCCCACTGCAGGATCCTGCCCAAAACTACCTTCCCTGCTGCCTTCTGGGTGGAATCGAGCAGACTTATGGGTCGGTAGTTGGCCGGGTCGTCCCTGCAGCCCTTTTTAAAGATGGGGACCACTTCCGCACCCCTCCACGAATCCGGGAAACCGCCACCCACCATTGCCTCATTCAGGAGTTTAGCAATGTATAGGCTCCAAACCTCGACATTGCTACGAAGCAGGTCTCCGGGGACTCCATCTGGGCCTGCCGCCTTGTTGGGCACAATGCACCTGATTGCTATCTCCACCTCCCTGGATGTAAAAGTGGGGCCAAGATGAGAGCTGTTTGCCGGTACTATGTCACTAGGACTCCAAATAGGACCCAGTACCCCCGGGGGGTTGGAGTATAATTTGGCAAAGTGGTCCCACCAAACCTTCCCTGAAATGTTACATGTAATCAGTGAGTCAACAGGCCTGTCCCTACCTCTAATCAGAGCCCAAAAAGCCCTTGAGTCCTTTCTAGAACCAGCCTCCATTAGGTCACTCCAAAAGTTGGTTTCATGAGTGATCTTTGCCGCGACCTGGGTTTTCTTGTAGTTTTTCCTAGCTTGGGAAATCAGAGCCTGGTCTTTAGCGCTGACCGCCATAATTAGTTCACTTTTAGCTTGGCGGCAGGCATGAGAATACCATTGGTCTCTACCCTTAGTCTCTTTTCTCCGCTTGGGCCCCCCCCTCCCCTCAGGAACCAAGAAGAGATTGCTAAGTGATACAATTGTCTCCACAAATGGCACAAGTATAGGGGAGTCACAGTCCAACGTGCTTGCAATACATTTGGCTTCCATCATTATGGATTGAACTTGGGCCATTCTTTTTGCATCCGAAGCGACCTTAGCCCACTTTAGTCGCCTCCCGCAGTTTGATGGAACAACTTCGTGGGATGTTTTCCAAGTTGGCCGAGGTGATACTACTGTGGCCCCTTGGTCCCACGGGAGAGCAAGCGTGAGGATCAACGGGTTGTGATCACTATCCGTGGATTCTTGGACAACCATATCAAGGGCGTATTCCCACAAGTTAAAGTTTAACAGTACGTAGTCGATTCTGGAGGTGTGCCCAATCCTGTTGTATGTGTGTGCACCTCCAGCGTCTGACTTACAACGACCGTTAGTGGCTCTGAGGGAGTGTTCCAGGCAAAGTGCGTTGATATCAATGGCATTCTGAGTCCATTTCCTGATGGGGTTGACAGCTAGCAAGGGAATGCCTCTCTTGGCATCATCCTCCCATGTATCCAAGATGTCGTCACATGCCAGAGGCTCAAAGCAACAATTGAAGTCCCCGCCCAGAATGGTAAGGGAGTCAATGTTGCAGCCAGTTAGCTCCTCTTCAACTCCAGTTAGGGACAGAGGGCTCGAATTCCCTGCCCTGGTCCCCCTTAGGTACATATTGAAGAGCTCTAGGGTATTACCCCCCGGGCACTGCATAGTAAGCCTCAAAAGGTCTGGGGATGGTGAGTTTGTATGCTTTACTACTAGACCCAAAGCAACACTTACCCAGATGAGAAGGCCACCAGAAGGGCGGCCTTTACTGCCTTTTGCCCTGGAGGCCGGCACAGAGTAGGTGGTGAAGCCGACCCTGTGCACGGGCTCCAGGCACCAAGTTTCTTGTAAAAGACAGATCCCGAAGGGCTCCATAAAGGAGATCCAATCAGGTTTATTGAAATTCCGGGCAAGCCCTGCCACATTCCAGCTTAATATTTTAAGCTGGGGAGCACATGTCAGGGTCTTGGCAGACTGTGTCTCAAGAACTGGGGAAATGGCATGAGTATCAGTGACCCTGGCAGAATGGAAAGAAGTTGCAGATGGCGGGATTTCCGAGACAATCAAATTTGTTGCTAAGTGGGTAATGGGAGGACAAACAACAGGGGGAGAGTGCACCTGATCCATTGAGAGGGGGGCCTGTGTTGGAGGCTGGGTGGGAGAGAGAATACCAGTCTCACCTACACTAACCGTCAAGGCTGGTCTCCCCTTCCCCAATGTGGAACCATTACGATTACTTGGTATCGCTGTAGTTGGGGGCGATGGGAGTCAATCGACATCCTCCAGGCTGCCAAACCCATCAGCAGTTACGTTTCCAGGCCAACAACTGTTTGGATTGAACACAGTAGGAAGGAATCCCCAGCTAGGCTGTTGATGCGCTGGGGGCCAAAGTCCCCCCTGCGGACATACAGCACGGGGAGGGTAGAAGAATGATAAGGGCCTCGGGGTAATAGAGGAGCCCCAGTCTTGGTTCCCAGGAGACCAGATGTGCCTGGCTGTATACACGTCGTCAAAAGTTACGACTATACAGTCACCGGGGGTTGATTTCCTCGTGGTGCCCACCCAGGGGACTCTACGAGTCGTTAAGACTCTACTCTTTCTTCCATTAGGAATAGGCCTATAAGTGTTAAGCCAGTACATCACTTTGTTACGTAGCGAGTGCTGGTCTTCATATTGGCCATTCTCCAGTTCCGGGACACCCGTCAAGACCACCATATAATCATTTGCTTCTGGAGGAAGGTCAATATAACCTCCTCGAAAGTTGCTCCTGGTGTGGGGACCCCTAACAGAATGGGTTGGGGGTTTATTCCGAGGGGCCTTTGCGGGACGTGAGCTATTAATAGCTGAATTCTGGGCTCTCGGTGTGGCTGTTGTGGTATTGGTGCGAGATGCCTGGGCAGGGCCGGTGTTGGAGCTAATTGGGTTCCGGGCTCTCAATATAGTTGATGTAGAGCCAGTGTTAGTATGTGTCACTGGAGCATTTGGGATAGTAGCCCTGGCCTGAGGGGGCGGGTTTGCAGTAATGAGATTCCTGGTGCGGGGTTTGGGAATAGGGTGGGTAGAACAGGGCAAAGTAGGGTTGGGGGGCAAACCAGGGATAGCTGTAGGGGATGGGGTAGGAACCTCTGTAAGCGGGTTACTATCGATCACCCCCTGGCATTCAAGGCTTCTTAGGCCAAGAGTGGCCAAGGCGATGATACTTTTCTCCATTTCAAGGAGATTATTCTCTATGCGGGAAAGCCTTAGATCCAGGGGAGATAAAAGGTTTTTTAGAGACTCCCAAACCACTCCTATGAATTCCCGCTCCCTCCCATCCTGGTTTGTCCAGCCCGCATCTGGTCTTACAGGTTGTGAGGTACTTCCAGAGTCTGGAGGGCCTTGCCCCACAATATTTTCACCACCAGGGACCAATGGGAAAGGGAGAGGAATGGCCGGACTGATGGCCACTAATATATTGTCACTAGTGATCAAATTAGCACCCTGCATTGGCAGTTTCTTCCGAGGGGAAGTTGGGCTGGGTGAACGTTTCCTCTTGTTGGGATTCCCCGGGATATTATCAAAACCGCCATATGTAGTAGAGGCCAGGGATATATCAGATGAAGAAGTAGGGGAAGCAAGAGGACTGTCCTCAACAGTAGGGGGGGCGTCGGGCAAAGCAGGTAGACCTAATAATGGGAGTGGGAGGGAGGGAGTGGGCGGGATATGCGTATCGTGGACATCAACCTCTACTATAACACCCTCCCGCTTGCCGGTGTGTTTAGGGGAGATAGCTGTAGCTATATGGCCAAGAGAAGATTTCTTGCGTGAGGCAAAATCGAGTGACAACTTCCTGGCCGCTTCCAGGTCAAGGGACACTCTGGTTTGCAGTTTGTCAATTTCAAGGTCTATAGCCTTGGTTGTCCGCGTAATGAAATCGTCCATGGGCCCATTTGATGCCGGCCCCCCCTTGGCCGCCCTATTGCGTGTGACGCGAGTACACATGGACTAACTGAGTCTAACAGGCTGGGCAGCAAAAATGAGCAAACAACAAGTGCGAGGCGAAAGTGCAAGAGAGGGGGCCCAGACCAGACCGCTCAGACCTCGAACGGCCCGCTCTTTGCCCGGTCTTCGCCCCGCGCTTGGACCCGCACGCGTCCCGCGTCGCGGAAGCCTCAGGGTAGAATATATGGGCCGTTTGTAGGAGGTGGGCGGGCCACGGGGAGAGCGGACCGGAAGGTCTTGCTGGTCACGCAGGGACTCCTGGGCAATGGAGTCCCTGCACACGCTCGCAGCCCCGCAGCGCCTCGCTCCCACAAGCAGCCTCAAGGTCTTAGTTTTCTCCTCAGAGCAGCCCCCAGCCAACAGGGCGAAGCGGCACCCGCGGAGCGGGTGCGGCGAGTAGCAGCCACGGGATCAGGCAACAAGAGTTCCAACTGTAGCGCCAACAACAGCGCTACGGCAGCAAAAGCGTCCCAAGGAACAGTGGAGGAAGAGGAAGTAAAGTACCCTCCTGTGGGCGGTGGGCGGGCCACGGGGAGAGCGGACCGGAAGGTCTTGCTGGTCACGCAGGGACTCCTGGGCAATGGAGTCCCTGCACACGCTCGCAGCCCCGCAGCGCCTCGCTCCCACAAGCAGCCTCAAGGTCTTAGTTTTCTCCTCAGAGCAGCCCCCAGCCAACAGGGCGAAGCGGCACCCGCGGAGCGGGTGCGGCGAGTAGCAGCCACGGGATCAGGCAACAAGAGTTCCAACTGTAGCGCCAACAACAGCGCTACGGCAGCAAAAGCGTCCCAAGGAACAGTGGAGGAAGAGGAGGTAAAGTACCCTCCTGTGGGCGGTGGGCGGGCCACGGGGAGAGCGGACCGGAAGGTCTTGCTGGTCACGCAGGGACTCCTGGGCAATGGAGTCCCTGCACACGCTCGCAGCCCCGCAGCGCCTCGCTCCCACAAGCAGCCTCAAGGTCTTAGTTTTCTCCTCAGAGCAGCCCCCAGCCAACAGGGCGAAGCGGCACCCGCGGAGCGGGTGCGGCGAGTAGCAGCCACGGGATCAGGCAACAAGAGTTCCAACTGTAGCGCCAACAACAGCGCTACGGCAGCAAAAGCGTCCCATATAGGGAATACATTGCCAAGAAAAGATCCGACCAACAGTCGCAGGAAGCAAGTGGAATTGTTCCTGAAGGGGTCGGCTAAATGAGAACTTGGGTACATTTGCTTATATTATTACTGAATTCTTTCCATGCTGCCACTAATATTCTATGTTGCATAGGACGTTCCCGTTTTCTTGGGAATCGTAATCTTATAATATTGTATATCTCCGTTTTGCGCGCATTTGCCTTGTCATTGATATATGCCTGCAATGCATAACCCACTTACATCATAAGCTGTTGTTGTTTATGATTGATTTGATGTACATGCTCATCTTGCTGCTGCTGATTCTATACTCTGCAATGTATTGATCATTTTACTCCTGTATGTAAAACGTGGGAAAAATAAAGTTAAAAAAAAAAACTTAACTTTAGGGCACTCTACTCAACTCTATGACACTCCACTCTATGACACTCCCTGATACTTTTTGCCACTCTATGCCATTCCATTCTATGACTCTTTACTCCACTCTATGCCACTCCACTCGATGACACTTTAGTCCACGCTATGCTATGCCACTTTACTCTACTCTATAACCCTTTATTCCACTCTATGCCTCTCCACTCTATACCTCTCCACTCCTAGTCTCTCCACTCTATGACACTGTAGGCCACACCAATTTACAGCACTCCACATAACTGTATGCCACACCACTCCACTCCACTCTATGCCACTGTAATCTACTTCACTTTGCACCGCTCTGTTCTACTCCACTTTAAGACACTTTAATTCACTCAACGATACTCTACTCTAATCTAATCTACCCTACTCCACTCCACTCCATTCTATGCCCTTTACTTTATTTGCAATGCACTATCACACCATGCATTTTCCACTCCATGCCAGTCTAGTCTAAGTCAATCTACTCCACTCTATGCCACTCTACATTCCTTTAATATATGACTCTCTATGCCACTCCATTCTACACTACTCTATGCCAGTTCATTCCAAGCTACTTCACTCTATGCCACTCTACTCTCAATACCCTATTCCACTCTATGCCACTCTACTCTACTGCATGCCACTTTATTGTACTCAACTCTAGGCCACTCCACTCTGTGCCACTCCCCTCCACTCTACGTCTATCCACTCTATGATACTCCACTTGACGACACTCCATTTTACTCCCTTCTACACACTCCACTCTACTCCACTCCACTCCACAACAATCTACTCCACTTCACTCTACAACACTCTACTATACTCTATGCCTCTCCACTGTATGTCGCTCTATGCATCTGTAGGTGCCTCTTCTCCACTCTATGACACTCCAATCTATGACACTCCACTCTATCCCACTTCACTTTATCCCACTTCAATGTGTCTCACTCCACTCTACTTCACTCCACTCCACTATACAACACTCTACAACACTCTACTCCACTATATATCACCCCACCCTATAACACTTCACTCCATGCCACTCTACTCTATGCCACTCCACTCTATGACACTTGATTCAAGACCTTTAACACATAACCTGAGAGGTGAGCAGTAAGCCACTGTATATCCCCCCAGAATATCAATGTAATTACAAACATGAGGGTGCCACTGCCAGCACCAGAAGTAAAGAAAGGAGAGAAGGAAGGAAGATTATTTTCAATCCGTCAGAAACAAAAGAGAGTCCAAAGCTTGGATGTTACAGGACTTCTACCAGGTATATGAGGAAAGTCATCCTTTATGGAAAAGGAAACCTCACTCATAATAGTGTCATGCTTCATCATTGGAATCCTCTCCCCACCCTGGTAGGTCAGTGCCACCAGGGCGAACTCAACCTCCTCGAAGGATTCTAATGAAGGAGGGAGTTCTTAGATTAAAACTAGTGGACAAGTTGGAATTCGGATTTAGCCAAAAATACATTGAGATTGTTCAGTATTACCCCTTTGCTAGTGAGGACTCCAGGTATATCTCTAAACAGAGACGAGCAGGAGTACTGAGTACAATGATTCAGACTCATTCTATACCTGCCAACATGTTTCTGCCCTCAATTTATAGACTAACACATCTGGAGCATTCACCGGGACTCATGGACCTCGTATCCACCTTGATTAGTTCTAATAGCCACCAACACACTTCATATCACTGGGCAGATGAAGCTTCAGGTCCAGACCTGGCAATAGCTATTCCATTGGGCTTTGCCATGGCTAGGAAAGACCGTGTTGGTAAAAACGGGGAGGGCTGGTGATAATCTATAGGGATTATCCAAAAGCAACTTTTGAAGCAATTTCTATAGATTCACATGCAGAGGTGCTTTCTTTTAAGATAGCGGCCAGTCAGGTCCTCTCGTTCAATGGGCTACTGGTCTACAGGCTACCGGGACCTATAAGTTACTTCCTGTTAATTTTGGGTGACCTCCTGGAATTTAAAGTAAATCATCAGAACTTTACAATTCTAGGTGATTTTTATTACCATTTGGATCTGATGTCTGACAAAGACTCACAAGCTTTGATGGACCTGGTGTCAGATGATGGTCTAGCACAGCTAGTAACAGGATACACCCATTCCGCGGATCATCTCCTAGATGCTGTTTTTTCTGATTGTCCGCTGCTCAAATTTAACTACAATCTACAACTGCCATGGACAGATCATTTAGCAGTTATGCTAACTCTGGACCTACCACAGGCAACACATTCCAGACATAGGCTAGTAAACAGCGGGAAAAATTACTTGTGGCAGCGCTTTGATAAAAACACCTTCACTGAGCAACTAATTCTTAGTAAACAATGTCTTTCCTCAGATTCAGAGACTGCATTGCTTCAATATCAAGACTGGATTTCTAAAGCAGTCCACTTAACCATTCCGCAGAGAACAGGCAAAGCTAGCAGGACTGCACCTACAGAACCTTGGTTTTCTGAAGATCTAAGACGAGCAAGAAGACTCTGTCGTGGCCAGGAAAGGTGCTGGCGTAAACGCTATGACTCTAAAGAAAAGGAAAAATATAAGTTAAGATTGGTCCAATATAAAGAACTAATAAAAAGTACCAAAAT
Organism: Lissotriton vulgaris; assembly: GCF_964263255.1. NCBI lineage: Eukaryota > Metazoa > Chordata > Amphibia > Caudata > Salamandridae > Lissotriton > Lissotriton vulgaris. The sequence continues at coordinate 913,896,327 of NC_141689.1, forward strand.
CAGATATTACTCAGAAAAAATTGAAGGGGCACAAAACAATTCAAAAGAACTATTTTCCACAGTTCTGAAACTTACTCGGGTACAGGAGACTAGTCATATCACGACAGATCAAGCGTTCTGCGATGACTTGGCTTCTCATTTCTGTGACAAAGTCTCCAGTATCTATAACACATTCATGGCATATTCTGGTAAAACCCCATTGAACCTGGTTTCCCCAAATGAGACGACAAAGCTCTGTCCTGACACGCTCACCGCGGCACATGGTCATACTTCGCCCGGTCTCCCCAATTTTACAGCAATGTCTCAGGAATTAACTGTTAAATATTTAATAGCAACCAGGTCAGGGTCCCCACTAGACCCCTGCCCCCCTAACATTTGTCACAGGTTAGCTGAGACTTTAGCCCACCCTCTTACGGAATACAGTAATTAAAACCGCTACTTTCCCTCCCTCATGGAAAAGGACATCTATCGTACCCCTTTTAAAAAAATCTGACTTAGACAAACTGGATGTAGGTAATTATCGCCACATCTCCCGTTTACCCCTGCCGGTAAATACCCTGGAAAAACACATGAACCAGGAATTGGGGACTTTTATTGAGAACAATCAAGTCCTTGATCCGACGCATTATGGTTTCAGACGCCAACATAGCACTGAACTTGCATTGCTCACTGCTACTGAGGAAATCAGAAGGGCAGTTGACAAAGGCGGATCAGCAGTTTTGATACTGCTTGATCTGTCAGCGGCCTTCGATACGGTAGATCACGGCATCCTAATCAATCGACTCAGTGAGGCGGGAGTTGGTGGCGCGGCCCTTGTATTGCTGAAATCTTTCTTACAGGGCAGAGAACAATTTGTTAAATCAGGTGGCTTTAAATCAAAATCGTTCAGACTCCCATGTGGGGTCCCTCAGGGCTCCTCGCTGAGACCCATCCTTTTCAAAATGTATGTTGCTCCCCTGGCTCGTCTGATAAAAAAGCACAGGTTTGAATTGGTATCATACGCTGACGACACACAGATTATTATTACAATCTCAAGTAATAAGCAGGACACAGCACTAAAATGTAAGGGCTGTAGTGCCAGTGAATGGATGGCCAAGAACTGCCTTAAATTGAATTCAAGTAAAACGGAGGTGTTGATACCATTTTTTGGTCCGCAGACTGGTGGCCTCTAGAACTTGGAGCGGTTCCCACTCCTGTGGTCAAAGCCAAAAATCTTGGGGTCATAATGGAGTCCTCTCTTTCCTTTTCCCTGCATATAAAAAGGTTCACTTCATCGATTTTTTTCGTCTTAAAAATTTTAAGGAAAGTGCTTCCTTTCAAAACTCGACTATTGTAATGGGCTCCTAGTAGGAGTAAACAAATCTGCGCTGGTTAAGCTTCAGATTCTTCAGACCTCTGCAGCAAGACTGCTTTTTGGATTAGCTAAATTTACATCTGCAAAACAGGCTCTTAAAACATTACAGTGGCTACCCATGGAAAAGTGTATAATGTTCAAGGCCATGTGTATTGCTTTCAAGTCAAAGCAGGGCGTTGGACCCCGCTATGTGAGGAAGCGCTTTTCATGGTACACCCCCTGTCGAACTTTGCAATCAACCTCATTGAAGTTAGTAGAGGAACCCAAGTTTCGTCTTCAAAGATGGGGTGGTAAAAGCTTTTTCAGTATTTCCACTAGATGGTGGAACAAGCTACCTTTTGTTTTGAGCAACGCCCCCGATTTGCTATCCTTTAGGAGAGGCCTAAAGACTTGGCTTTTCTGCCTGAGACCTGGAGTTGGTCTGAGCTGACGCACAGCTAACGGTCACCTGATGTAGTCTCCTCAAGCGCCTTGACGCCTTCGGGTATATGTTGCGCTATATAAATATTTAAAATAAAATAAAATAATAAATATCATTGTAATTAGGCTACAAATATCCCAGGTGAATCCTACCTGATACTGGCTCTATATAAGTACAGTAACCCTAGACTTTAGGGGATACTGGCTTTCTGATCAAGAAGGGGGGATGTCCTTTGTAGTCACACATTAGTCAAATGGAGCATCATTCATGATCATCTATGAGTGGCTGCTCCCGACCACAGGTGTCCAATTATAATAAAACAAAGTTTGTTAGTGGCTCTTAGAACCACTCAAACTAGAAAAGGGATCCAAAAGCCCTGATGAATGTCCCAGACCTGATAGGCTATAAATTGAGGGCAGAAACATGTTGGCAGGTATAGGACAGGTCTGAGTCATTGTACTCTGCACGCCCGCTTGTCATTCTTTTCAGAAATATCTGGGGTCCTCACCAATAAAGGCAAAATATTGAGGAACCCCAAAGTATTTTTAGTTAAGTCTGGATTCCGCCTTGTCGAGTAGTTTTTACCTTTGAACGCCCTCCTTACTTTAAAGAGGTAGAGTCTGCCCTCTAGCACTGTCCTACCAGGGTGGGAAGAGGATACCAATGATGAAGCATGATACTATTACATGTGTAAGGTTTCCTCTTCCGTAAAGGATGACTTTCCTCATAGACTTGGTGGAAATCATGTAATATCCAAACTTTGGATTCTCTCTTGTTCCTGTAAAATTGAAAAGAATCTACTTTCCTTCTTTCCTTTATTTGCTTCTGGTGCCGCCGTACTCATTTTTGTGATTATACTCTAAGCTACTCTATTCCTGTCTGTACAGCTCCACTCTATGCTACTCCACTCTATGCCAATTCCACTCTACAGCACTCCACTCCACCCACTGCCACACTCCTGCCACTAACTTTTAGCCATGCCGAACAGTAACCGCGTTGGTGTTCGACATGGCTAAAGCATATTGGCAAATCCAACAGCTCTTACATAGAAGAGACTGATTGGCTCTGTCAATGCTGGTTATATTCTGGCATTTGCCAAAGCATGCTTAACATTTTTAGTCAATGCTTTGAAAGAAGACATTTATTTTATGTATTACCTTTGATCTCTAAGTTCAGTTTTTTCATTTGCGTGGCACTGACTTTTCAACCTTTTACATTTTAACTTTTTCAGTTTCAGCTAAAGTTACATTTTTCACGGTATTGTTTGGTGACTAGTACGTGTACACATACTAAATACATTTTCTCAGGAGTAAGATTTTCTGCTTCAGCCAAGCTTCAATGGCGAGAAATGGATGAATTCATAGAAACAAGTTATTTTTTGTGAGTCAGATTAGTTGGGCCATGTCACAGCTCACATCGAGAGTATTGCTGTTCATTCCTTTAGGCTATAACCCCAGTATTCTGTAATCTGCTTGGACCTGTAAATTTTCGAAAGGTAAACATGCATTTTAAGATTTCATGGTATACATTTATTTTTTTCTTTTTTTATGTTCGATTTGTGTTTTTTGTTCATAGGCGTTCCAAGATGCTGAAAGTTTGGTTTTCTGTGCCTTTTCATGATGCTAGATATTCAAGTGTTGAAGCTATGTTCCAGAGCCAGACTGGCTCTGGGGCTCCCAGAAGAGCACCTGGACCGGCTGCCCTTGCAAAGCTGTACTGGCTACCTCTGCGACAGAGGATACAATTTAAAGCCCTCTGTCTGGTGTTCAGGGCTCTTCATGGAACTGGCCCTGCCTCCCTGCAATCGAAATTTACTTGGTACACACTAGCCAGGCCTCTTCGATCTTCAGCGGTCAGGCTGGTGAAAGTACCTAGATTTAAAAAGGTTAGAGCAGGAGGCAGATCCTTCGAGGTGGCAGCTGCTAAATTAAGGAATCTGTTCCCACTCGAGATAAGACAAACCACGGAGCTTCTCCCATTTAGGAGAAAGATTAAAACCTGGTTGTTTCCTGGGTAATTGATTGTGTGGTCCAGCTCTGTCTGACACTTGTTTTTTGCCCATGAGCTAGTTAGCGCCAGGATGCCTGCAAGGTGACAGTGCGCTTTAGAAATAAATAAATAAATAATAATAATAATAATAATAATGTTTGATAGAATAAATTGAGCAGGTACATCTATGTAGTGGTCTTATTAGGACTTTGGCAGTGTAGCAGTGGGCCACCACACCAGAGCCCTGCTGCCAAACTGCCAAGGCCACATTCAGACTGTCCGCCAGCGTCCGACTGGAATCCAGGTTGGGCAGTCCGGCAGAGGCTGGCCTGTGGCGGTGTAGTGCTAAACCTCATATGTGAGTCTTAGTAAGGCACCGCAATGGGAAATACATTGCACGTTCCTGCAGGGCATGGACTGCTAAGTCCATGCCCTGCAGAAACTGGGGGTGCATGCATACAGGGTGGCACACTAAGTGCCCCCCTGCGTGCATCACCTGGCACACAGGGAGCCACACTTTTCATGGCGGGCTAATCACAATGAAAACTATGGCAGTGAAAAAACTGCTAATATGCTTTGGGATGCCATAGCAGCACCACCAGCATATTAGGGGACTCAGACCACTCCAAGACCCCCTGGGATTGTGGATCTCTGGCAGCAGCAGGGGTCCTATGGTGGTACAACCACCCTACTTGTGATTGGGCAGTCGCACCACCAGTATCTTCACTGCCACCGTGCGTTTGTTGGTCCATCGGACCGCCAAATTCATAATAATGCCCTATGTCTTGGACATAGTATGGCATACATGGAGAAGTATGAGTGAATAGAGTGGAATGAAGATATTTAAACTAAATGAGAATGAATGAATGCTTCAAAAGGCAAGATAAGGATGGATGAATACAGGAGGCAACTTTCAGAGCAGGCAGAATATTATGATGTCAAACTTTTGCAGGCATCTGTGAGTGGAAGTGGTTGAATAAGATTCAGGTTTGGATGTGGCTGGGTGGGATGGGTAAGTCTTGTTACCTAGTTTGTTGAGCTATAAGTTATTTTTGATAGTGTTCAATTTACCAACACTAGCACTATCTTTGTTTAGGAGTTGAGCCTTTCTGTAAATCCCTTTTTCGAATGTCTACGTTTTTGTGTGCGGTCTGGTGGCTGATTATACCACTGCATTTCAGCATCTGCACTGGTATATAATAAGACAATGTCAGTTCGGAGATCATCAAGCCAGGTAATTTACGATTCTGATGGATACTTTTAACCACAAATTCCTCACCTTTAGAATATTACCCAGATGCCGGCCTGGATAGTAATGTTTTTCAAGGCAGTGTTCCAGTGCATTGCTAAGTGGTGCTGTGTGGCTCCATGTTGGCTTCGGTCCACACCGAAAGTGATGAAGGGGGCTGCATACTGTAGCCATACTGTGGGCTGAAGTCAGTTCCTTTGTTTACTTGGCTTTGCACTCGGATCAGGTGCTTTGGTCTCTTTTGTCAGTTAAGGAATCCTTTCAAAATTCTTTTTTTCAGTGTGCAACCGATCAATGTCCCCACCAAAGACTTAAGGGTTCAAACAGTGCCATGGCTGCCAGAAACAGATATCAATGATTGGTGGCAACAAGGTCTGCCTCTGATGTTTCTACTCGGGGTACTACTCAAAGATATGCGAAGAATGTGTCGTCATGCACCTGAAGGCAATCTGGAACTGTAAAACAAAACTGTTTGTCATTGAACACTGAGATAAGTTGTGGAAACCACTCCAAATTGAGGACATGGACTAGTTCCCACTCTGGAGGTCAATTCTGCAACAGGTCTTCTTTGCAGTCGAAGTGGACAAGTAAGTTAAAGTGAAAACTGAAGAAGAAGCATAAGAAGTTGAAGAAGGGCTTGAACAGATCCTGCCAATCTGCAGGTCAGGGCCTTTCAGGAGTCAATGTTGCATATGTTTTGCACTCAAATCAAATAAGCTTTATTCAGTTTTTGTTTAAACCCATAAAAGCAACAAAGAAATACAAAACATGTATACATGACTCAACATATCATTTGCAAATGTAAAAAAAGAAAAACCAACTATTATAAACGAGCTAAAATCAATTTGTCCCTTCAGGTGAATAGAAAGGTATTTGCAAAAACAGGGAAAAAGGGTAGTTGTTGGTAGCACACGGTTCATGGCATCCCCTTTTACCAAGAATTATTGTTCCATGTCGCTTGCCTTAGGGACGGGTAGGGTCGGGGGCCGGGATAAAAATCGTACAAGTCCCAAATGCGAATGGGACCATCTCCCTCTTTGGGTTGGGAGGATCGCAAGTAGGGGACAATATTCATAGTTTTGAATTTAATTAAAATAAGGTCGCCCGGGATGTCTTTGGGCGACGTACCAAGCCACCCAACCCTCCTGACCCTCAAAATGCCACCATCTAAAGCAGGTGGCAATGGTCTGTGTTGTTTTAGCCAGGAGATGGTTTTATTTAACAAGTCCTGATGAGATTCAAATTTACCCTGAATAGGTGCAGGGACCCCAGAAAGAACAGTCACGTAGGGGGCAGCTTCTGGGGGTAAGTTGATCCAATTCCTACGTTCATGTGCAAACCTAGGTAGTCTATGGGGTGCAGGTACGGAGTTAGAAATAATGTTCCGGCCTCTTGGATTGGGTGGAGAGATGAGGGGTTCAGGAATTTGAGCTTTCATAGGTGTTGTGGGTTTGAAGTTTCCTTTGTTGCAGGGGAGAATAGAGTGAATGGGTGCGGCAGTTGTTTCAGGTGAGATAGAATTCCTTGATAAATTGTTTTCAATACTGGACAGCCTGTCTCCCAGCTCGTTGATTTTAGTAATCAGGGTTGATAGTGCGGTTGTTAACAATTGTTCGATCTGTGCCAGTAGGGTCAATTGAAGTGGTGAAGCTGGGTCAGGTGTTTTGTTCACCGGCTCAGTTGGCAAAATTGTTGGTGGATTGGAGGGTTGTAGTGAGGGACTAGTGCACATTTTGTCTGTATTGACAATGTCAATGTCATTTACCTCATCGGCAACTCTGCCCACTATAGGGGGGGTAGATACATTCAGGGCGTAGTTCGTGCCACACAGGGCATTCAGCTCCTCCCAGATGGACATGATGTTAAAACAGTGCAATGTCAGAATCGATATAAAGAGATACAGTACCTCCAACTTCGTAGCAGCCAAATGGGGTGGCCCGTCCCGGCCTCTTCGTGCCTCTGAGGGCCACAGAGGGCCCGCCCTTTGCCCGGGCTTAGCTCGGCGTCCCGCTCGCGTCCCGCGAGGCGGAGCAGAGCGCTGTTTGTAGGCGCCTCCTGGCGCGTCCTTCGTGTCACAGAGCAGCGCCGCCGCTCAGCCTGCCGGGAGATGTGGTCCCGGGGCGGCGGCGCTGTGGGCTGGGCAAATTGACTCCTGGCGGTGGCGGCTGAAATGGGGGCCTCCTCGCCTCCCCCCTTCTCCCACAGGTAAGTTGTTGCTGTCCCCTCTTTTGCACTCTTCTGGCTCATTTGGGCACATCTTTGGCCCCAAGAATCTGCAGGGGCCTTCAAGTGCGTTACTGCAGCGGGCCTGCCATCGGTGCAATCTGAGCCCCTCGAATCCACCTTGGTTTAGGCTCCAACTACGGTGCCAACTTCATTTTATTTATTTATTTTATAAACTTGTATGGCGCAACAGCTACCCAAGAAGGGTTTCCCGGCGCCTGAGAACACAGCATCATTGATTGAAGAGTATAGCTGGGTCATTCCGGTTACTGATCGAACAACCAGGTTTTTATCGCTTTACGGAACTTGGAGAGACTTCCCTCTTTTCGTATGTGAAATGGAAGTGAGTGTCATATAGTGGGACCAAGGTGGGAAAAGGATCTTCCTCGCATCCTGGAAAGCTTGAATCTCGGCACGCAGAACTTTTAAGCTGATTGGGACCGTAAGTTTCTTCCACTCGGGACTTGTGCTATTTCCTTCTTCCTCTACACTGGAGACTGAAGTTGAATGCCTACTGACTTTGGTTTATGACCCCCAAACTGAATCTGCATTCACCCCAACTGAGGTCTCACTATGATTCACTCCAGCACACCTGGTTTCTCTATTTTCAGACTCAGATAAAACACTAACACTACCATGTTGCCTTACTTGAAGGCTCTGCAATCTTTTTTACATGGATTCTAACTCATGTTTGCCACCACCTGACAATGATAAAGAGGATGAGATGATGGGAACAGTATACCCCGACATTAGGATGACAACAGTGTATACATGAATTTGCAGGAGGCCATTGGGTTAGATACTTTCCCTTATACTAGTTTGATTTTGCTCTTTGGTCCTTCAACGAAGGAGAGTGCTTCATTTGTAATTGCGATTAAATGTGTGGGTGAGATCCTGAGATCCTAGATCTATAGCTGCCTGTTGCATTCATCAAAATCTTACTTACTGAGGATTTCCACCCTGGCTGAGCTTCATCTGAGCATACTTCAATTTAATTAAACCATGACCGATACCATTATGAGCCTTGCACTTGCTCACCAGTGAACAGGCAAGCGGTCAAGCACTACAAACCAGGACCTGGCAACCCTGAGTTTCTGGCACATCTTATTCCTGAGAATTTGATTCCCCTGACTACACTAGACAGGGAGTCAAAAAGGATTGAGGCAATCCAGAAGTGAATCTTCACTTCGGATAGCTTGGCATTAGCGTCAATAATGAAGTCTGCCTGTTAGAGCATTATAAGTATGCCCTTTGGTGCATGGCCAGCAAGATCTTTCCGGTGGTCCCAGGAGAGTTTCGGGCCTCTTTGGATCAAACCTTCAAGACTGCCAGGATACCACTAAGTATGTAAATAGGGTTGTTTTGCTGTTACAGACTGCTTGGAGCGAGCATTGGGCAGTAGTGTAGTGCTTTGCCAACATGCATGGAAACAATCCACTGGCTTTTCTGGAGATGTGCAAGAATATCTTATGATTATGCCTTCAATGGATCCTAATGATTTGGAGAGAAGGCTGATTCTGCCCTCGAACACTTTAGAATCACATTGTGTTCCTTGGCCTTTCTGTCCCTGCTCGTCATTTTCCTCATAACGCTAGCTCCTTCCAAGGTTACTCCATAGGACTGGCATGTAGGCAATTTGAGGCCCACCTCCCACACAACAGAGAGTTAACGCAGTCCTTTTGTTGCCACGAATGAAGCAGACATTTAGAAAGTCAAAAGGGACGATGCTCTTCTCAGTTACCCCCACCCCTCACATATATGCAGAATCAGCCTCCAAACTTTTTTAGTTTGACCTTAGCAGCACGCAACCACCTGGAATTAGATCTTTCTTCCCAGGGTGGCAGTCCATCACAGCTGACAGATGGGTTCCAGATCATCCAGCAGAGTTATGCCCTTCAGTTTCTCTCTCATTCAACACACCTCCCTACAACAGCTTTCACAGGAGCACCTCTCCATCTTGCTTCAAGAGGTGCATGGCTTACTGGCCAAAGGGGCCATCATGAGATTTCCACCTTGAAAGTAAAGACTCCCGCCATTTCCTTGAGCAGCAGAAGAATTCCCGGCAGCGAGGGGGCCGTTGTGGAGATTAAGCAAGCTATTGCCCAGAGTTGCAGCGTGGGACCCATGGTTGGAGAGGCACCGAGGCGAGATTTATCGAGCCCGCTGACATTGGTTCTGTACCCTGCCGCGTCGGGAATTGCACCCTGGTCCCGGACCGACCTCTGCTTCTGGGTCTGCCGCCTCTAACCGGTGAGCCACACTTCTGCATGATGGTCTGTTGAAGGCAGGATCACCACAGTCAGCACCTCCAGATGATGACAAACCTTTAGACATCTTTAGAGTTCTTTATCATTGACCCGAAAACACGCTTGACTCCTTCACAAAGGGTTCCTTTTGTCATAGCTCTTTTGGACACTATGCAGTGTCAGGCATTTCCTTCCATGCAGTGAGTCTAGGACATGCTGGATACGATCCTGTTTTTTCAGCCTCTGGTCTGGATCTTGGTGATAGCGACTCTGAGGCTTCTTGAGCTGCTGGTCCCATGTGTCGTGCTTGTGCATTTTACCAGGTGGAATATGCTTACTCTGCAGTAGCATCTGAAGTCTCATTGGGCTGAACACCATGGAAACATGTCAGATAATTTCCAGGTTTCTAAGGAGGCTGCACAAGTTCTGCAGTGGTGACTGTTTGACCACATCCTGATGAGCAGCAGACCCATCTCCCTTTCATAACCCAGAACTGATGGTGGTGATGGATGTATTCCTGCTGTTCTGGGGCGGATTTCTGGGATGGGTGAAGTTCAAATGTCTTCGGTGGAAAGATCACACCACGTCAATCTGTTGGAGCTGTGGGCCACCCACCTCATGTAAAATATCTTCCTGCTGTTCATCAAGGGAAGGCCAGTTCAGGTTTTCTTGGACTAAACTAACAACATATGGTACTGCAGCAATCAGGGAGGAAAGAGGTCCGTGGTCCTATGCCAAGTCGTGCTGCTCTTCTGGATTTGGTTGACGTGCCAATATTTCCCTTATTCTGAACCACTTGGTGGGTTCTTTAAATGTCAGGGTGGTTGAACTCAGTCAGTGACGCCTGACAGAGCATGAATGGCAGTGTCATCCTGAGGTGGCGTAGGGCATCTTACAACAGTGGGGAGAACCCTGATTGCATCTTTCCACCACCATTGAGAATGCCAGGTGCCGAAAATTTCCCACACTGAAATTCCCATGAACATTCTCTCTAGTAGATGCATTCACTCTAAAGTGGAGTGCTGGATTCAAGCATGCCTTTCTGCCTATGATTTTTCTTCCTAGAGTTTAGACAAAGATAAGAAACACCCAGGCTCAAATTATCCTAGTGGCTCCAGGTTGGATGAGGAGAGTGTGGTATGCAAATCATCTGGGCATGAACATCTGTCCTCCCCTTCAGGAGGATCATCTATCGCAGAAGCAGAGAAGGGTTCTGCACCTGAACCAGCGCAATCTACACCTCAATGCTCGGTGACTGAGCCTCAGTAGTTCAATGCATTTGATCAACCTTGTAAGGTTGTGAATGTCATCCTTATAGCCAGGCATCCCTCCTCAAAGTATATTATTTACGCAGGGCGATGGGATACATTTGTCACCTGGGGTAGAGTCCGCAGCAAAGACCACTTAATTAAAAAAACTATTGGATGTTGTATTGTTTGTTTTATCCATGTCCCCACAAAGTCTTGCAGTGGGTACCATTAAAGTTGATTGGTTGGCTTTTTCAGTCTTTTTGCATCTGCCAGACCAATTGCCCATGTTTAAATCATCTGTTGTGATGCGGTCTATCGAAGGTCTGACACACACTATACCTCCAAACCTTTTGTGATGCCTCATTGAGATCATAATTAGGTACTGGCTTCCTCATGTTTACCTTCTTTGAGCCAATGCACAGCTTCTTGCTGGATCTGCAGGCTTTCAAACTGATCTTCTTCATTGCAATCTTTTCTGCTCATTGGGTGAGTGAGCTCCAGGCCTTCTTGGTGCAGCCACTCTGCTCCTCCTTTTTTCCAGGCAAACTGGTGGTAAGGAACAGGATAGCTTTTTTGTCTAAAGTTGTAACTCCCTTTCATGTTGGTAAATTCATCATCCCTTCAATTTTCTTTGCCCTGCCTCTCTCCTTGAAAGAGGATATGAAACTCTATTGTCTAGACTGGATCATTAATTTTTTGTGGAGTTCTCCGGAACTAAGACAGGTAAAGCGGTGCAATAAAGGGCTCTGTCAATGTGGATAATCCTCTGCATTAAGATCTGCTACATAATGGTCAGGAGGTAGCTGCTGAAAGGACTGAGAGACCCTTCCATCAGGCCCAAGATTGCTACCACTGTGTTAGCACACAGTGTTCCTGTTCTTTACATCGGTCGTGCCTCAATGTGGGTGTCAGTGCACACATACAAAAAGCACTACTGCATTGACAGCTAGGCCCAATGGGAGAGGCATTTCACCCATTTGGTCCTGCAGGATTTTTAGGTCTGAACCCACTTTACAGAACCTTGACCTTGGGAGGTACTGATTTGGTATATATTCTGAAGGTAAGTAAGGTGAGGTATAGAAGTAATGATCAGAAGAACAAGTTACTTTTGGAAACACTCTTTCTGATGGATGCTCTAGCTAACCACAGATTAGACACTGCCCTCCCAACTCCCTAGTCTGTAGAATGCCATTTTCTTTACCATCTAAATAGGTCCAAAATTAGAGCTATGCACACTGGTACCGCAAATTGTTTTATGCTCTGCGTCTGAGAGTTCGGAAAAACTCAGACAAGAAACTAACCCTGGGCATAGTGGGCGTAGTGGGGCTTCGCGGAGCTACGTGAAGTGGGCGAGAAACTACGCCCACCTCCGCACTCTGCGTAGCCCCACTACACACCGCAGGCCTCCCTCCCGCCCTCCCTAAATACTTTAAATTAGGAGTGTAAAAGAATTAAAAGGCACTTACCTTGCCCGCCGCCCGCCGCTGCCCGCCGCGTCCCCGGGGCTCGCTATCTTCATTGCTGCCGTCTTGTGTACTAATGCGCATGCGCGGGCGGCCGCGCATGCGCATTAGTACACAAATCGGCAATAGCGAGCCCCGGGGACGCGGCGGGCAGCGGCGGGTAAGGTAAGTGCCTTTTAATTCTTTTACACTCCTAATTTAAAGTATTTTGGGGGGCGGGAGGGAGGCGGGTGGCGGCCAGCTACGCTCCGTCTGCGGAGCGTGCGTAGTGCCGGATTCTACGCCTGCTACGCAAAACGCGTAGCAGCCGGCACTACGCACATTCCGTGCACGGAGCGTAGCCGCCCGCCCACCCTTACAAGAAACTGACATCAGAGTGCAGGGGTGGTGATTATATGTGGCTCTGCTCTGTCACGTCAGGAGTAGAATGAAACCAAAGCAAAGCCACACAGCACGAACAAGCATTGTGTAGTAACACTGCTGTGAAAAAGTCTGGATCAAGTTTGGCACTTGGATAAAATTCTAAAATTGAGGAATCTGCAGTTAGATAGAGTATCCACTAGAAAGAGCAAGGTAAGTAACTTGTTCATTTCTATTTTCTCAATATCTATGGACTACTAGATCTTGAGGTCTTCCAGTTCATAGAACTCCCAACTTTTTCAATCCACTATAATCAACATGGTGGCCAGCTCTTGGAGGCCAAACAAATGTCCCATTTTCTAAGCTGTGGGTAGAGCGCAAAAAGAAATTCTGCTTCATGCAAAATGCTTGCTGGTATGAAGATCGTGTAGTCTTTAGAAAGAAACGTCTGCTTTATTTCCTGAGTGATCATCTGTTTGGCTTGTTGTTGATGGATTAGATAGAGCAGACATGTCAGTAAGGGCTTTGTGAAGTTGCCTTTCAAGTCGGGAAGGATGAGAGGGAAGGAGCATTACGTTCTCTCAAACCAAACATCAAGTAACATGTCTCAATCGATATGTAAGACCTGTAGTTCTGTTGGCCCTCATCCAGAAGAAGGAGGTTTATAGTTACGTAAACTTCAGAATTTATTGGTAACATAACATTTGTATGTAATAAAATGGCAAAGGCATAAAACAGGACATACCCTAGATTTGATCTGTTGTCAGAAGCAAAACTTTGCCTTTTCTCAGGACTTGAAGATGATGTAGACCAACTATTGATGTTTACATTTTGATATCTCACTGAAAACCCATTCAGCCTTTCTGAAAAAGTAGTGGGAAAGGAAATTAAATGGGTCGAAACTGGAAATTATTATCTACACATGTAGGTAATGAAAAATTTGTGAATTCCATGTACTCAGCCTTTCTGTCAGAAGGGAGCCAGACTTTTGAAGGAAAGCTTTTTCATTTTAACAAAGCTTTTAACTTGATTTGACTACAAAGAAAATATATAATTCTTATGCAATTTAACAGGTAAATCTACCTCTAGGGAAATCTTTACTACCATTATTGACTATCTAAATTTTGCTTTGTCGCAAAACAAGCTTGTGATAGCTCAGAACTTTGAACCTGAGAAATGTTAAGTCAAGATAATGAAAGACGACAGTAGCCTTTAATTCACTGCCTTTGCCCTAGTCATGGTAGAGGAATGTGCAGCCATCATGTGGTCAATAGACTAATGGGATTTTTCCAGACATTTGCCATGCCGGCATACTAAACCACTCTTGAACTATGATCATGCATTGTGCCACTAAGATTATAAACTCCATTCTTGATTCCGTAGTGGTCCCAAGGTTTCGCAAAACTAATACAATTCATCTTTTCGTAAAATAAATAGGCTGAAAAAATGAAGATCTGTCTAATTTTCACATTATCACCTTGCTTTCTATCCAGAAAAAGTATTAGAGCATGTGAACCTACATAACTCCAAACACATGATCAGTCTGACCACTACTTGTATGAATAATTAGAAGGTTTTACAGATTTAGGGTTGAAGCTGTTATTTCTATGGTGTAGGAAGGTGGATATCTGACTATATGGTTACCTCCACTTTTTGCCTGGTGTTTTGCTGGTTTTTGACTTAGTTGGACTGGGACAGTGCTATTCAGGGTCCCAGTCTATCTGCTTTCTCTATCAACTGGACACCATGTACATTAGGTACATACAAGATTGGTTAATTGGTCACCCTTGTGAGCCCCTGTATAGTGTACCATAGGTACCCAGGGCATAGGTGCACCCTAGGCCTAACAGTGGCTGCAGCATGTATTGTGCCACCCCTGGTTTGCCTTCCAAACTGACACCACAGGTCTGTTCACACAGCCTGGGTAGGGTGGTGTAATCACCCCTTACTTAGATATAGTATACCTATATCTAAAAATACATTTAGACACATATACACCTATAAGTCGCTCCTATGGCAGGCCTTAACAATCCTTGAGGCAGAGTGCTTGGTTTTATGTGAAAGGGTGCCCTAGCAAGAGATGAGCCCCTCTGAAGCTTTCAGAAGCATCTCCTTATAGCTGTTCTATGATATAGCCATACCATATACTCTTAAGTGCTTTCTAATCCTCGTGGTTAATGCTAACTTTGGTTTGGCTTTGTCAAAACATGTCATGTAAGGTGTCAAACATATTGGAATACTACCCCCCGCCAGTCCTGGCGGCGGGGGTAGCATTCCACCCTTCTAGAGGGAGTAGACATGTAGTTACTGGTTTACCCGGTTAAAGTTAAACAGAGCTTCAGCATCACAAAATGGATGCTGCTGCCACAGACATGAGTCTGCCCTCCTGCTGCAGGACGAAACTCTGGCAGGGGAGGCCTGGACAATAGGTTTCCGGTCCAGGGAGGAGCTGGCATCTCCCCAGACAGGCTTTAGTGTATTGGGGCAGGGAGGGCTGCATTCAGTGAATGCTTTCCAGACACTGCCTGGGGCACACTAGGTGCTCCATGCATTTCCCAGTTCAAACCGGTTGCTGGGGCACTCAGGTCCAGCTCTGGTGCAAAACTGGACAAAGGGGAAGGGGTGTAACTACCCCCACCCCAGGTCCACCCATAGGAGGGACCTTAAAGTTAGTCCAACCCCTAAACTTAGTATAAGTATAGGATCCCAGTCCCTAGGACTTTAGATTACCCTGGACGAAACTCTGAAACATATATCCTGGACCTTAGACATTCCTTTTTGGCTGGAAGATGAAATATATCTCCCTTGTGGTCAAGCAGTGACCACCCTGTTCAAACAGGCACCAAAAGCCTCTTTGCCGGTCTGCATTTTTGAGGCTCCCGCCGGATCCCGAAGAATCTGCAACACACGGCATGGACTTTCAGACATTTCTGACCTGACCTTCACTCACAGCAGAGCTGAGAGCCGTGGCAGAAACGAGTGACGTGGAACCTGAACTCCGGGACATCCTGCATTTTGCTACCTGCATCAACTTCCCTAGGTATCCTGAGGTTGTGCATTGGGGTGCTTGAAGCCAAAGACCCAAGCACCTTTTGCACCGAAGCACAGAGCTCCACACTCCACGAGAGGCCCGTGGGCTTGCTTTGTGCATTTCAGCTTGACGTGTCTTTGCAGTTCCTAGTCCGTTGGCTAGTGAGCCCCTAAGAAGACAAACCTTTACTTTAACTTGCTTTCCTGGTTGCTCCAGGCTTGTTCCAACTTCCCGGCAAAGGAGAAGTTCCACAGACCTTGCTGGTCTGCACCGAAGCCCATCTCGACATCCTGTATGGTTTGCGTTTGCCAAGGCTTGTTGGGTACAATCGGGATACCGACACATCAGTCAACTAGATCCTTTGTGGTTGAGCTCGAATCCAGCTCCTGGTTGTCGTCGAAACCTCCTGGTTCTCGTGGCTGAAGAGACAAGCTTCCCTTTTTCACCTGAAATTACCCGACATCTGGTGGCATCTTCCTATCGCCACCCTGGTCACTGGCAAGTGGCCCAGACTCTGTCCCTTCTGCTTTCAGGTTCTACAGGTCTTCGATCCACCCTTGGATCCACCCGGACAGTTTTCCTCTGGTTGCCTGCAGCACTTCTTTGCAGATCTACATTGAACTCGACGACGAAACCTGACACCAAAAGAGATCTATGCACCCGGCTTCCGTGGGTGAGGTAACACGAGTACTCTGGCAGTCTTGAGGGTATTGGCCCTTCTAGTGTCTAAATCTAAAAGGGTTCCATCGTAGTTCATTTAGAAGTGTCCTTAAATTGTAAATTTGTAACTTGTTAGTTTCCCATAGAAAGTCAATGGTAACCCATGGCTGTGTTTAGACACTGCACACGTCTCCCATGGGCCTCCTACATCCTAACCTTTGGTTGTTTAGAGTAGCCCCAGCAACTCACAAGGCCCCAAGCCTGCTTTCTAATTCTCACGTCGTTCTTATACCACTATTTTAGTATATGGTTTGTGAGGCCCCTAGGGCAAAACGTATACTGTGCAACTTATCGTATGCCAATTAAGTAACTTGTATTGTACTTTTACCTCTGACCTCACAAAGAGTGCAGAGGGGTTGTGTTTAGAATAAATACATATATATTTGATATATACCTTGTTTGGTGTGCTTTCATTTGGTACTCGAGGGTTTATAATTGGTAAAACAACTATCTTAATTCGCTCTCCGAAGTCTTAGCCTTGAACACTGCTCACCACTGCTACCCCTAGGATAGCTTTCTATAAGGTTGACTTAATAACCTTTACCTCGATTAGACTGGTGCAAGGTGCTGACTGGAAATAGTGGACATCATATGCCTGGCTAATTTCTTATATATGCTATTTGAAAATTATTCTGCATAAAGTTTATTAAAGAGATATTGTTCTAGTGGAGCCTGTATCTGCCTTTGATACTATTGATCACCAAGTCCCGATTCACCACCTGGTTGAAGTGGGGTTAGAAGGAACAAATATTCCTTGGTTTACCTCATTTCAGGTTGATCACAGACGATTAATACAACTGTGTCCTTACAGCTTTGATCCTAAAGAATACATTGAGGAGTTCCACAGGCTTGTCTTTTTCGACGATTTTATTTAACCTATATTTAAGGCCTCTGGCAGCTCCCTATCATGATTTTCAAATCTCCACTTATATGTATGTAGATGTTACCTAATAGGCGGTCACTCTCAAATAAATTAACATGCCTTCAGGTACAGGGTCTCTGGAGCACTAGAGACTATACAGAGATGGATGGGTAGAAAGGTCTTAACTTGAGACTATCTAAAATGGTTATTCTCCATCTATCCTGAACCACCAATCTCTGGGAAGTCACTTTCAGGCCAACATCATCAATATTTAGTTGCCTGCTCCAGTAAAGGTGGTTGGGAATTTAGGTATTCTTACGGATGCTACTTTGATTCCCAGTTTGGTTCTGGTGACTGTTTTAGCTTTCACTTTTTAAAATTATTATTTACTTTACTCTCCCTCTCGAAGGAGATATCTACTTTACCTCCCTCTCGAAGGAGATCAGTTATGAACATATTTGTACATTTCAGATTGGACCTTTGCAATGCGATGAGAATGAATATGCTTCAAATGATTCAGAATGCTACTGTGTTCCTTATCTTTAATCTGCAGAAGTCTGAGAGTGTCTTTGTGTATCAGACACAGTTGCACTGGTTGCCAATCTACAAGTGAATCCAATAAACATCATGCATGGCTTATGATCTACAACAATCGTCCCTGAATACAACTTTGAAAAATATTTTCCCTCCAAGGCTTTCCAGTCTCAATCTTTGGTCCTGATTGGGGGAAGAGCGTTCCAAACTACAGCCTTCAAACTATGAAAAGTATGCATATACATATATGCTCTGAGAAAACATTAAGTAACTCTAGAAAAAGTTTACAATGTGGTTATTTTCTGCATAAAATATAATGAAATCTAGTAACATTCTAAATCTATTACCCACAGAGCTTCTGTCCTAGGACTCGTGCATGACTTGATCATGTCCCATGAGGGATTATCAAGAGAAACGAAGAGACTGAATCTAATGCTTTATAAAGAGTAAGAAATGAAGAAAGAAATAAGAAAGAAAAAGGAAAGAAAGTATATTTAATTCTACCTTTTTGAGCTGCTCACAAATAATGAGTGTCTGTATTCTAAGATAGATTATCTCAAATTATTTGCTTTGCCAGTCTTTTCCAAAGTTAATTTCACAGTATTTGATGTGTATATTTGTTGTATTTTTAGATAATAAGAGTTTCTTTATATTTGACATCAATCATATTGACTCCAACACTATGTACAGCAACTTCTAGAATACTTTTAATATTCAGGAAGCTCCTTTTTTTAAATTCTGGATTCAAGACGTAGTGTTGCAATTGTTAATGGCTAGCCTAGCATTTTCACTTTAGGAAACAAAATTCAGAAAATATCTTAAATATAACAAAGAAAAATTCTGACAATCTCTGCAAACGCGAAAGGGAGAGATCAAAACACTGGTTTGAGAAAGCCATATTCTTCTTTTCCTGAAACTGCTCCCAATTGGTGCATTATCATTGCATCAAAGAGTCTTCACTGTGAGCTCCTGCTGTGCCAGTTCATGGCTGTAAGGTTACGACTTCCCCCATGAGGTCTCTGTTGCATTGAAACACACTGTTTCATTCTAGTTGCAATACATCCTTCACAGGGCCGGACTGGGAACTGAAAGCAGCCCTGGCAAATTTTGTTAGACCAGCCCCCATCCGGCACGTAGCTATCCAGCCCCCGTCCGGCGCGTAGCGAGCGAGCGCAGCGAGCGAGCCCGACTATTACTAAATTTTTGGAAAACGACAGACCAAAATGGTGAATTTTACAGCACATTTTCATCACATATTCAAATTGGGTGATCAAATTACAAGGGGAATAGTTGACAGGCACTCCAGAAAAGTAGGGAGTTTCCCTTTGCTCTTGAAGCCAGGGAAAGTGCGATCATACTAATAATAGGCTAGTATAAATTGAGACCGAAGTAGCTGTGGGATTGTGCCTTATCAAATGTTTTTGACAAGGGTATTGGGGAAAGTGGTGGCGAAATTCGGAAAGGCCACAGTGAACAGAGCCTGTATTCCAAATATCTACCAATTTGAACATTCAGGAGGAGAATCAGCAGACAACCTGGGCACAGTCACCTCTCCTAATAAACTATAGGTGGCAGGTAAAGCCACCATGAGAGGTGTTGTGTAAGGGTACATCTGGCACCAAGAGAGCGACAGATTATACCACATTACCACCCACAAAATTCAAATATTACAGCTGAAACCTCAGTGTCAAGAGGGCGAAACAGAAAACCTTCACTGCTGGCTAGAACTTGCAAGAATCTCCCTGCGCCAAATCGCTAATAACTAGGCCCAGCAGTGTTAGAGATCCTCAAAAAATAAGGTATATGAAAACAGGGACAAGACTGGCAAACTATTATACAGACTGGTCACAAGGCATCAGACCTTCAGATTTATCCCTGCGATCTGAGACTTTGCGGGCGACACCACTAGTCACTCCACCGAAATAGTAGCAGTCCTTTTCTACTACTACTGTAACCTTTTTGCATACCACCCAAGGCCATCCTGTGAACACCACCAACCCTTGCTCTCAATGATCCCACTCCCTGTACTCTCCATAGAATCTAGATTTGACCTAGATGCACCCCTCGCTGTTGAAGACATAGAGCACACAGTCCTCTGGATGAACACAGTAAGACACCTGACCCAGTGGCTTCCTAATGGAGAATTACCATAGATTCCGTGATATCCTCTCCCTTCATTTACTTGCCCTTTATTAAGAAGCGTTCGTGACTGGAGCCTTACTGGTGGACCTGGATTTGGCCACAATTGCCGTCATCCCTAAGTCGCCACCATTGCGCGGCATGTCGCTCCATTTCCGTAATAAACACTGAGCTCAAAATCTTTGCAAAAAGGCTTAAATACATTCTGCCCGATCTTGTCCACCCGGATCAATGCAGCTTTATGCCTGGCCCTAGAATCTGCTACTGTCTTCAGCGGTGCATATAGCGCTGGCCGGACTACAGAAATGTCAAGACCCGTGTGCCCTTCTTCTAGTTGACTTTGAGAAGGAGTTTCATTGAATAGACTGCAGCTTTTTGGGTGGGGTTCTCGAACGTATGGGCTTAGGCCCATGTTTTCGTAGGTATGCTAAACTACTCTATTTCCAACCCTTGAACGGGTGCAAATAAATGGTGTGTTGTTGGCCTCTTTTCCTATTCGTTGTGGTACCTGACAAGGATGCCCGCTCTCCCCACTCCTTTTGGTGCAAGCCATCATCCCTGACCAGACTGGTAGGCTGTGATGCTCAAAATCACGACTGCCAATGGAAGGGTGGGGATGAGGACAGAATCGTGCTATACACAGATGGCGTCCAGACCCCACTGCCTTTCCCTCTTATAACTCTACAAGAAGGCCTCTCGCCTCAAAGTGAACAAAAGTAAATCCCTGCTGATCCCCACTCAGGGGAACAGCAAGATCTTGAATGGCATTCCTCGATTCCTATTAGGTGCATTATCTTCCAATACCTGGGCCTCGCTACAGGCCTTATATGGAGCCTCAACCTTATTCCCCTCCGGGCAAAAACGAAAAGAATTCTCCAGGAAAGGGCACTCCAGCTGCTAAACATACTTGGCTGAGTAGTCCTTATTAAAATGATGATACTCCTGCGATTCCTATATGTACTCCAAAACTTCCCACTGATGATACCCAGAACATGCTTTAAAAAAACCTAAAGTTTGGGATCCACTCCTTTCTCTGTGCAGGCCAACAGCCTCGCATTGGTATGGATAAATGTCGCCTCTCAGTGCACAATGGGGGTGATGGGTATGGCCGACATACAACTCTTTATCAACAATTTATAGAGAACCCCATTTTATAAAAGGCACAAGGGATAGGATTCAGCTAAACCAATACAAAAGTTTTTCTTGTTAAAATCTAGATTTTTGCTATGTGGATGCTTATCAACATAAGAAGAACAGAACTTCAAAGTAAAAAAATAACCAATAATTCTCCCAAAATACACATAAAATACTAGTGACAAATATAGTTCATCATGCATTGGACCAAATACATTATCAAAAATATGTGGTCCAAAAATAACTTAGAAAACAACTGTATACAATAAAAACACAAAAAAAGTTATTGTGTAGACGCAGTGTTTCAGTGGAACCTTGAGCTTTATCCCACATTCTTCAGAACAAATAAATGCATTAAAACAAGGAGAAAACATAAAATATATTTCGTCATAGAAACAGTTGTGAAACGGATTATCTGTACCCATACAGATGGACATACAATGTTGTTCTTACTAAAATTATTTTATACAAATTAGTGCGGTCCTGTCCAGTCCCCACTAGAAGCCCCATTCCCATCTAAGACAGCCATCCCCACCCCGTGTGTTCAAATACCAGCTCACACCATTCTAGCCCCATATGTATCGAGTATTATCACAGGGTTGCAACATGGCTGTGATTTTTTACCTGCCTGACCAGTACTTGAATACCCTGGTTGGCACACAAATAAAGGAAACTCACGTAAAGCTCCTCTAAATGCATACTTAAAACTAAAACACTCTGATGAGCGTTAATGGAGTTTTAGAATGGACTGGGGTTGTTAAGGCTAATTCCAACGTGTGTTAATGGGGCTAGAATGGACCATATATAGTCAGGCTAGTGCTTCTCATTGCAGAAAGGTTGGTAATGTCTGTATTTAGCACTTTATATGGACTTTGTTATTTCATTCTACTGGCGAGAAATGGTCACACAAATTGTCGGTTGTAGAATGCCTCTCATAGGTACACTGAAACCACGGAAATGTCACACATAAGCAACCTGAAAACTTGTCAGCTATGTGTCCATGTCCAGTATTTGTAAAGCGCGAACCATTACTCGAAGGTGTCAAGGCGCTGGGGGCCGTTGGGAAGATTAAGCGACTGCTATTGCCCAGAGTCACATGGTGCGGGGCAGATCCCGACCGGAGCCGGGGATCGAACCGTGAACCCTAGCATCCAGTCGCCGTGGCGGCTGCACCACACCTCCTGTAAATGTTAATGCGCACCTTTAATTTGCAACAGACAATAAATAGTCAAGTACATCATCACACAACTCTAACAAGTACCACACATCAGGAATTAGACAAATTGCATTTTGATGTTGGTGTCGGCATCACTGCATGAAAATGTATTGCCACGCATAGAGAGCACTCTGACATGCTTTGGGGCTAATGTGTCGCTCAGAAAAACAAAACTGGAGCACAGCGCTAAATCTATTCACACCGACTCGTTGTTATGGTGACGTGGATCAGCACAGTAGGATACATTATTTTACATTTCCCACAAAAACAAACTGTGCTCCCTCTGAGGCCCCAGCCAATGCCCCCTCTGACACGCACGTCTAGCTGCTTCCCATCTAGCACGGTCAGGCGGCTAAGTTGTGAGTTATGGAAGTTGGGGTCTTTTGCTGGCGTGGGCGGCATCTTGGCGAAAGGAACACATGAGCAGATTTCCACCCCAAGAAACCTCTGACATGCATGGGGAGCCTGTAAACACTGGAAGCGGGTTGGCTGGCAGCAGAGGTGCTAAAATATTTAAATAATGTATTTCAACAAGTCACATCACAATTTGAAATTGCGATGTGACTATCTCACATAGGAATTATTCAAATAATTAGTTTCCCTGCTGCCGACTGAGGAGCTCTGGTCGAGGAGCTGCCTGTGACTCATATCTGTCCAAATTATATTCAGACACTTGGGTCATCCTTAAACTGCCATTTGCTGCTGCAGTCCGTAGCCCCCCTCCCCATTCTAACCGAAGAGCTTCAGTCCCAACACTTCCCAGCTCATGAAAAAGCAAGCTGGTGGAGTACTCGTTCTTTTCCAGCCCTAAATGCACTGGCAGCAATCAGGTAATTCAAACACTGCTTTTCCACCCTATAGTGACTCTGCCATTATGAAAGTCTTTTAATGTCCAACCGGACATTTACCTTGCTGGTTTTCGGGCCTCTGGTCTTGGAGCGTTAGGTTTTCTACTGTGTTTGCCGTCTTGAAGCCTGCTGTTGGTGGGGTCACGGGACGGGGTGGCACTGGCACTATGGCAGACACAGAGGGGTGGGGGGGGGGGGTAGGCGGCGGCGCTACACAGCCACTGCCAGTAACCACTGTAGGAATACAATTATGCAGGGGCCGGAAATGGAATTCTGCACGCTGCGCACAGGCACCTCCTCCTCCTCGCTCCGTTTTTTTTTTTAGGTTGCACATACTTCCTGTACTGCTACAGTGCACACACCGGTCAATCAGGCTTTCTTGGCGGCGGCGCTACAGTACTAATTCGGTGGGCGGCAGTCCTGCATCGTAACTGACTTGGAAGTCTGACTGAGAGTCATGATTGATGTCATGATGTGGCTTCTTCTAAGTGAGTAGTGACGTGACGCTGCTGGGGGCCGATTTTCAGTCCGACCGTCACAGGCTGTGACGGGCGGACTGAAAATCGGCCCCCAGCACAAAAACCGGCCCCCCCCTTTTTGAAAACCGGCCCCCACCCCCTCCAGCCGACCGGGGGATTGCCCGGTGCCCGGCATTGCCAGTCCGGGCCTGATCCTTCAGTCTTCAAAGGCATGTCCATCTGCCCAAATCTTTAACTTTATTTTGCTCCTCTCCAGCAAGGGCTTCCTTTGAGGTTTTCTGGGGCCACGGAACCTTCTTTTGAAATTTCCTGCAGATAAACTGATTAAAAACTAATGGGTAGATGCATCAATGTTTGCATTTGCGATTCCTTATTTGCGAAAAATAAGGAATCGCAAATAAGGAATCGCAAATGGTAATTCATCATTAATTTCGCAATTTAATTGCGATTCGGTAAAAATCGCAATTTTTGCCGAATCGCAAATATTTTGCGAATTCCAAATTGCGATTTCGCAATTCCCATTGATTCCTAAGGGCCAAAAGGCCCATAGGAATCAATGGGAATTGCGAATTCGCAAATTGGAATTCGCAAAATGTTAATGCATTCCATGGGTGCAGGGGGGGGGTCCAAAGGAACCCCCCTGCACCCCTGAAATGTATTTTAAAGTGCATGTTACACACACACATGTCCTAAGGACATGTGTGTCTGTAACATGACAGAGTTTTAAAATGCATCTTTGGGCATTTTGACACATTTTTGCAAATTACCACGAGGTTCAATTTCGTGGTAATTTGCACTCCCTAATTACGAAATCGCAATTTTAAAAATAATCATGCATTGCTTTTAAGGAATCGCAAATTTGCGATTCCTTAAAAGCAATTGCATTTTTGGAATTCGCTAAAAATAGCGATTTTCCAAAAATGCTTGATGCATCCCAGAAACCAATTTAGGAAGTGCAAACGGCCGAATTTTGCGATTCGCACCGTTTGCACTTCCTAAAAAGGTTGATGCATCTAGGCATAAATTTATGAATACCAAAATGAGCAAATGCCTTCTGTGAATACCAAAATGGTAGTAAGTTAAGGATTTTGTCTTAAGTTAGTTCTGTGAATCAGGCCTTCTGATCTGAAAATACGGAATGAAATGTATCAAGGTACCTGCTGTATGCTTGGTGTATAAGAAACAAAATGTTAGCTAAAATCTAACATTATGCTGTACATGGATATCATGTTGCTCAGTGAACGTTTATGATATACTTTGTCCTATGCTGCAATGTTGTTTCATAAGTTTTCAATCTCATGTTTTTATTGTATTTTTAAATCTACTTGTATATATGTTTTGATGTATTGACGTATTTATGTAAATGATCATATATTGATCGAATAGATAATACTATACTATAGTTCCTGTTTTCAATCAATATTGGGTAAATTGGACTCCATCTTCCAGCAGGAAAAGTAAAATCACAGCTTGACTGCCTAATAATCCAGGACCAGTTAAAAAGGCACACAGAGAAATGCATTTTTTTTCTAAACTTTTTATAACCTCTCAGACATAGGTAGACCCCATTTAAAGTATACATATCGAATGTGCCATTGACATTTATTATGATATACTAGGTTTATTAGTTCTTTGCTTTTCACACCTGACATAGATAGTTAAAACAGCACGAATATTTTTAAATTAGGTCTGGGTTATATCTTATTTTTTATCTCATAATGATTTGTGCTTTCTACTGAAGTGAAACTTTGGGTTTAGCTTTAGTCTGTTGTAACTAAAGCAGAGCCAGTAATACTTTGTTGAGGATTATGGCCAACCTCTTTTTTTGGATATGACAGAACCATGCATTCCATTGTAACGGTGAACAGACAAAATATCGACTCCAAAATATCGACTGGACATAATATCGAGTTTTAAATATAGACTGGACAAAATATCGACTGGACATAATATCGACTACAAAAATATCGTTTTTCAGGTAAGTGAAGTAATATCGACTGTTTAAAATATAGATAGCAAAAATATCGAATTTTTAATAATATATAATATTTTATAGTGTATTTTTATGTAATAATATGTGTGAAAAGTGTGTATTAATGTAATAAAATATTTTATTAAATGGAATTTGTTTTTTTAATAATTGCGTTATGTAATTCTGTAGCGGGTTGTGGGTTTATAGGGGAATAGGGTGGGAAGTAATTTAATAATAATTAATTAATTAATATATGTTTGTAAATATTTATAATTAATAATTAATTGATAATTAATAATAATTAGTTAATTAATTAATATAATTGTGTACATATTTTGAATTAGTAATTAATTGGTAATTGATTAATTGTAATTAGTTAATTACATTAATTAGAGTACATTTTAATATATATAATTTTGTGTTATTGTTAAGTAATTAATTGGGAAAAATAATATTAATTAATTAAATAATTACAGCTAATGTGCTAATATATTTACTTTATTGTTATTGTTAATTAATAATTAATTGGTAATTAAATAATATTGATACATTTTGGGTAAAGGAGTATTTTTAAGGTTCAGGGTCAGTTTTTAGTTTTTGGGTAAAGGGGCATTTTTAGGGTTCAGGGTCAGTTTTCAGTTTTTGGGTAAAGGGGCATTTTTAGGGTTCACGGTCAGTTTTCAGTTTTTGGGTAAAGGAGTATTTTTGGGGTTCAGGGTCAGTTTTTAGTTTTTGGGTAAAGGGGCATTTTTAGGGTTCAGGGTCAGTTTTCAGTTTTTGGGTAAAGGGGCATTTTTAGGGTTCAGGGTCAGTTTTCAGTTTTTTGGGTAAAGGGGCATTTTTAGGGTTCAAGGTCAGTTTTCAGTTTTTGGGTAAAGGGGCATTTTTAGGGTTCAGGGTCAGTTTTCAGTTTTTGGGTAAAGGGGCATTTTTAGGGTTCAGGGTCAGTTTTCAGTTTTTGGGTAAAGGGGCATTTTTAGGGTTCAGGGTCAGTTTTTAGTTTTTGGGTAAAGGGGTATTTTTAGGGTTCAGGGTCAGTTTTGGGTTTTTGGGTAAAGGGGTATATTTTAGGGTTCAGGGTCAACAAATAAGATTGTACATTTTTTTTATTATTTTCATTTATTATTTAATTATTATAATTTAATTTAAGTATTTTTAAGTATATTTTAGTCATTAAAATTTAATATTAATTTAATTTAACACTGTTTTTAATAAAGTCGATATTTTTTACATCTATATTATTGTTAACAATATTTTGTACTCGATATTTTTGTACTTACCTGTTTGTAGATAGAAAGTCGATATTTTGTCTGTCGATATTTTGTCAACGATATTTTTGCAGGTCGATATTTTGGCAGTCTATATTATTTCAGTGATCCCATTGTAACGCATGCCGTGATAACACAGCTGTTACAACGTGAATGCCATTACCGCGCATAACCTTTACGACACATTTTATTACAATGTATTTGCCTTTACCATGCATGCCTTTACAATGAATTTCATTGTAAAAGCATGTATGGTAGAGGTCTATGAGTGGAAAAGGTTCCACCAGTAAATATTTTACAGGTTAAGTATAAACTATATATATATATATATATATATATATATATATTATATATATATATATATATATATATATATATAAGAGCGGATGTGTTTCTTTTCATCAGGAAACTAAAATTGAAAACGTTTTTTGCCATCAAATCCAATCCTAAAGCCACTAATAGTAAAGACCGAGATTAAATGGCAAGTGATGCTCCTTTGGCAGCAGCCAGTGATGCAAGAACTTTATTCACTCTATGTGATTTGGAAACAGGATCTCCTATCTCCAGCAGCAATCAGTCTATAGACCTACCAGATACCCAAAACCAACTTCGGGCTATAAATGTTGCACAAAAAGGAGCCGGGAAAGTCCCTTTAAAGTGAAGAGCAAGTTTGTCCCCGTCATGCCAAAAGACGCAGTGGACATATTCCATGAGTGTGTGGTGGAAGACTTAAAAACACTTACCAGGCATATATAAAGACAGAAAAATGCCACCAACAAAAATATTTAAAAAAACTTTCAATCTGTCCAATATGAGCATTTAATGGACAAACTAAGCAAGAATCTGGACATAGTAATCAATTCATCCGACAAAGGAGGTAACATCATCCTTTGGCAAAAGCAGGAATATATGACAGAAGCAAAGAGACAATTGGGCGATACCAACTGCTATGTCAGAAGCAGCGGCTTGGAATACAAACGGGCCCGAGATACTCTGAATCGAATGCTAATGTCATACAAGTGGAACAATTTGATCTCATCTGAGGAATGTGCGTTCTTGCATGTAGAAAATCCTGTGATGCCGCACCTATATTTGATTCCTAAGGTGCATAAAATGAAACAACCCACCCCTGGCAGACCCATCACTTCTGCAATAAAGAGTATGGGTGAGAATGTTTCCCGCTACATTGATTATTTCCTGCAAACTCACGTCCAAGGTCTTGCTAGCTACATCAAAGACACTGGTGATTTTCTGTCTAAACTTGGCACAATACAATGGCAGACCAACTGGTGTATAATAACACTAGAAATCGAATCATTGTATACCTGTATTGAACACTGCAAGGGTATTGAAGCCATCAGACATTACTTGGGACACAAATCTTGTGAGTACTATGGCCACAATCAAACACGGTGTGACCTGGTGTTCTGGTGCCTCAATAATAACTTTTTCATGTACCGCAAGGATGTCTGGAAGCAAATCAGGGGTGTTGCGATGGGATCCTGCTTCTCCCCCAGCTATGCATGTTTACACATAGGCTGGTGGGAGGAGCGGGATCTCATCGCAACACCGGGCTTCAGCAATGTCAAATATTGGATGCGATTCATTGATGACATTTTTTGCATATGGGAGGGTGATATTTCGAGCGCACACCAGTTTGTTAAAGCTCTCAACACCAACAACAGTAATTTTTTTTTACATATAATGTCAGCAGACAATCAGCCCAATTTCTAGATGTCCAAATGATATTGAAGGAACCAATATCATGACATCATTATACCGCAAACCCACTGCTGGCAACAGTATACTGTACGCCAGCAGTGGACACCCCCGTCATGTAATCCAAAGTATACCTCTGGGGGAACTTTTGCGGTTGAAAAGAATCTGCAACAGTACTGAAAAATTTGATGAGGGAGCAACCTTGATGTTGAGACGTCTGAGGGCCAGGGGTTACAGTGAGTCAACGCTTTCCAAAGCATTAATTAAAACCAAGGAAAGATCAAGAGAATCTCTCCTCTTGCCCAAGCCCGCTGAAGTTGAGATTGGTGACCAATCTCCCAGGTTGATTATCACTTTCAGTCAGCAACAGCATCAGATCAAATCCATCATTAACAAACACTGGTCTATTCTTAAAACTGACAGTGTATTGTGCTCAAGAGTTACAGACAGACCAATCATCACCTTTAAAAGAGCCTGTAGCATGCACAGCAGGCTGGTGATGCCAAGTCCAGAGTTGGTCAGTGGCAGTGACTGGCTCAACAGAAAAGGCTTTTACAAATGCAGTTCTTGCCGTGCGTGCAAGTTTGGGCAAAACACCACACACTATGTCAATACTTTTTCTGGCACCAAGATCGCAATCAAGGGCAACTTCAGCTGCCGCACAGAGTTTGCTGTGTATGTCCTGACGTGCACCTGCGGCTTGTGCTATGTGGGAAGCACGAGGCCGCAGGTGCACGTGAGAATTCTGCAGCATCTCCGGGCAATCGTAAATCACGACTCAGCCTACCCCGTGGCACGGCATTTTAATTCAACACACGACAGGGATATGTCGTGCTTGAGTTATTACGTTATAGATGCAGTGCCTTTACAAAGACGGGGTGGAGACAGGGACAAAATGTTGATAAAGTCTGGAACCCAGTACATTATCGCGTTGGATAGCAAACAGCCTTATGGGCTAAACGCGACTGAAGATCTTCACAACTTCCTGTAAATATCACCTTTACTTGTCCACTTGCAGTCCATAGATGGTTTACATCATAAGTCTTGGTCCTACCCGATAGGTATTTTAGAGTCAAACCTGAACCTATTAGCAACAACCCTTCAAGCAACACATAGGTACATATGGAGGGTGTACTATGAAATCAACACACCAGATCAAGTACTGTACGTGTCAATGGATTTTTTATCTCTCCTTTTGTAAAATTTTGTACATAGGTTGTAAAATGTATATTTTATATCAGCCCTTATTGTTTTTTCACTTTGTTTTTTCCTATTTTTTCTCACTTATTAATATGCACATGTACAGAAAATCACATATACTTTGAATTTTAAGTATATATAGTGTAAACAGGTCTTAGTATTTATGATGTATATAATTCAAGAAATCTGAATTTTTTATAAATATTTAGGACATGAGCTTGTGGGTATTAGTGTGGAGTGCCACCACACTTACATTAAATGTCACATGATTTGATTGATTCAGGGCGGGAACAATTTTATAAATCCGATTGCTATCCAATATCAACTAGTACTGATTACTCTATATACCGAATGGTATATGCATTCATGCAGCAAAGATAAATGCCCCAGTCACTTTATTAGCCCTAGGGGTATCTGCATTTATGCAGTCATGATAATTGTTGAGGATATCAATGAGATGTGTGTAACGTTTTAAATGAGAATACATTTTTAATGTACATTTTATTCACTATAAAATTATAAAATAGATTGTAATTTTGAAAACAAGATTGACTTGTTTCATAACTTGCATTGGTTTCAGGCAAATATTACTTTTTGAACTGAACATAACGTGAAACATCGTCTGTTTTTGTATTCCATTTTGTAATTTGCACCTTTTCTATGTCTAAGATCAATGGTCATGTGATGCACGTTAGGAGGTGTGGCCCATAGGAGGGGTCAGGGAAACTAAGCATTTAAAAATAACAGACTGACCGACTAATCGGTGTGTGATCAAGAGTACACGATACTCGAAACGCGTCGCCAGAAAGGTTACTAATAAAACGCAACATCTTGCCTGAAGCCGTGGGGTCTGTCTCCTTCTTTCGCCACGCCGTGCGGTGTGGAGGTTTGGGAATTTTCTTTGTATATATATATATATATATATATATATATATATATATATATATATATATATATATATATATATATATATATATATATATATATATATATATATATATATATATATATTCACTGAAAAAACCATAGGTTATAGACCATATATAGTTAGGAATTAGCATTTACAAAACCTTGAAAATTCACTGAAAAAACATGGGTTATAGACCATATATAGTTAGGAATTAGCATTTACAAAACCTTATTTTACTCACACAAAACCATTGAAATTCCATATATAGTTAGTTGCACTAACTATATATCGCGCACCCGCAATCCACTGCTGATGATGTCACATATTACATCATTCATGACATGGTCAGTGACATCACTGATGACATCACTGATGACATCTCAAATGAAATTTCAATGGTTTTGTGTGAGTAAAATAAGGTTTTGCAAATGCTAATTCCTAACTATATATGGTCTATAACCCATGGTTTTTTCAGTGAATTTTCAAGGTTTTGTAAATGCTAATTCCTAACTATATATGGTCTATAACCTATGGCTTTTTCAGTGAATTTCAATGGTTTTTTAATAGCAAATATCAAAAGCTTTAAAATGTCAAGTACGTGGTAGGTAAAAACATTTTCGTGTTTATGCACGCTGATGTGCTTTGAACGCTGCCCACCCCCTCTTTTCTTTTATGAGTATTCTCTCTTTGCAGATAGTGAAGGGTAGGTAACGCAGGCCTTTGCCCCCGTTGTAATCCGTCGTGCCTGCTTCCCTCTCCATTTGATTGATTGTTATCCAAGCATTTACTGTTTTGGAATTGGTTCTCTTTGGTTCATTCTCTATTTACAAACAAGCACAGAGTCGCATTACTCTGTTTAGTCTTTGCAGATAGTGAAAAATCGTTAGAAAAAACAAAAGGAATCAAGCAAAATCAGTAGGCCACTAATGGGATCTCTTTTTGACCTCGCTAAAATAGAAACATTAGGAACAACCCCTCATGAGAAATATGAAACTAGTGAGAGGAACTGAGCTCGACGCCATGATGGCTGCAAGACAGCTCGGCTCCGCCGCCCACCCTGCCCAAAATAACGACAAACCCTATGCAAATATTATAAATATATACAACACACCAGCAAAGTAACAGGGTAAAATGTTTTATTAAATAACTATTTACATGGCAGCCTACTGCAACATCGATCCAAATGCATGCCGCCGTTCCCGGGATTTCTTCCCGACTACTCTGCGGCCTACGAGATGGAGAGGCCGGGGCATTGACTAGGCGATGCCTCTGGCCGCAACCACAGCGCCAACGATTGCTGCTGACGGAGGGGAGCCTTGCCGGTGAGAGCCACTGATCTGAAGAACAGCTGCCTGCGGTGCCTTCCTGAGCCGCTTGACGGAGGCACCCGAGGGGCGGTGTGGTGGCGCTGACTCGGAGGGGGCGCTTGGCTCCTGCCCCCTCCCCAAGTCTTGTTGCCCTGGTATGGCCTGAGATCGCCCCCGACATAGGTGGCCGGCTCCCGGGGTCAGGCGGAACTTGTTGCTTTTTGGTGACTCTTCCATTCTGGACCTTGCCCCACAATCCGTTTGACCTGACGACACATCCTGCGGTGCCCTGGTCCAACCATCACATATACCTGCGCCAGGAGACGGCGTGGGGTGCACTGGAAGGGAGAGGCGGCGCAAACGAGCCTCCCCCACTTCCCCCACCTCCCCAGGTGGAGTTTTCTCAGCTACACCCCAGCGCTTCACACGACAAGCTGAGTTGCGCCCGCTCCTGCGGCACAGTGCCTCGCTCGGCCAGCTGAATTGCGCCTGCTCTTGCTATTACAGCGTCTCACCCGCCATCCGGCTGAATTGCACCCACTCTTGCGGTACAGCGACAGGCGGCTGCCACGGAGCTCAGGAAATGGCGGTCGGCTCCACAGACTTGGGCCTGGCCTGCAAGGATGGCTCTGGGCAACCCTGGAACTCGGACGCTTGACTGCTAGGGCATGGGCCCCATTCCCAAAAGCGTCCCCTCAGCCTTGAAGATTCTACAAGAGTCACCGGGGCCCCCGACTCCCGCAGACTTCCGGTGGGGAGCGACTGCCATGATTGCTCGCGGAATGGCCACGACGTAGCCACGGGGTGCTCTCATGCTGATGCCAGCTTCAGTCTGAAACATCCAGAAACACTGTAGACTACCAATTCGATCAGTTGCGGTGGAGCCCCAAGTGACCCGGTAGAGAAGAACTTGCCCTCCCCTCTTTGACTGATGGTTCTTGTTGCCTGTCCCTTCTGTTGTCATTTAACAGAACTTTTTGGACTGCTGAAAGGGGTTCTGTTCCGACCGCTGGTTGGTGGAGACATTTTGACTATATTCTGGACCTGCCCGGCCTCGCCCAAAATGACGTCGGTATAAATGAGAATCGCAACTCCTTGATGTGTACTGGTTGCTCAGCCTTGATATCACGAGATATGTATGCAGTTTTGGAGCACATGGCGGGCGGGGACGGGTACTGATTGAACATTTGGACATCCCTATTGATATTAAGTTCTGATGTATTATTCATTACTGTAATATTGAAAGTTCGAATTAACGTTACTCATGGTACTTGCCCGCAAATGTATATCTAGATAATTTCATTGTAACTGTTAGACACCTTAATTCCTGCAACCTAATGGCCCGCCCCTTACGTTTTTCTACAGTGTAAAGGTCCCCTCATCATATACGATTCCAGTTTGCTCCGTGGCCGGCCCACGTGGTTGTAGGCCCGTATTTGTATACTGACATTTTTGCAAAAAAGAGTTTTTGAAGGAAGTATGGAATCAGCGTCATAACAATCGTCTAGGTTGGTAAGGTTTTAGAATAATGGCTGTTATTCCCAAACAATAGAAGACAGATAATGCAGTCCCTTTGCCTGAATTTAGGATTGATTGAAATTTGTATCCGTCACACCTGCCCTTTTTCCAGAATTGTTAGAAAATGGTCGACCGTAGCTTAAGGTATCTGCCGAATGTAAGGTGTGGTATTTTGTCCCATAAAATAAGACTAATTGAGAAACAAATACACGAAGAGGGAACTCGAATTTAGAGACAAACAAAATGAAACATTTTTTGGCATCATAAGAAGGGGAGGATATGTTACACAGAAAAATAATGCGAAAGGGATAGCCAAGATCTGTTGTATCACACGTTCCTGCAGCTAGTCTGATACATGGTAAGTAGAAGCTTTTTCGTGTTTGCGCGCGCTGACATCCTCTGAATGCTGTATCCCCCCCCCTTTCTTTTCTCCTCTGTAGGTTACATCGGAGTTCCGACTGAAGAATGGAGTGGACATGGACCGCACCGTGCTCCATGTAAGGAAAGACATAGACAAGCGCTGTGAGATATTGCATGGAGGGCAGACCATCACTGGGAACGTGAAAAATTGTATGGTGTGACTGTGCGTACATGCCCTGATTGTATGGTATGAATGTGTATGTATTCCATATGCCCGGCCGATAAACGTTCTGTTTGCGCAACTGCCGCGTTAGAAAACAACATCGTGACCCGTCGCGTAACCGCGACGTATCGCGTTGTCTCGTAATGCGTCATATGACGCGCCGCGTTCTCGCACCCGGAAGTGCTCCGGTGAGCGAGGCGCGAAGCGCAGCTTCCCGGAAGCGATCCGGGGCGCGGCCCGGAGCGCGTAACGTAAGCATAACAGGTCATGTGACTTGTTAATAAAACTTTTCATTGGTTCATTTCACTTTTGGGTTCCTAATGATGTAAGGCTAGGTCATGTGACCTAAAAATAACACTTTTCATTGGTTTAGAACTATTTTTTGTCCCAAATGATGAAAACCCCTCCTTGTTTCCTCACTCTGACTTTCATCTTTGTGAGAGGAAGACCTTTTTTCATCACTTAGCAATAGCAAGTGTTGTATCTTCAGCTGGTGCATCCCCACCACTACCACCACCTCCTAGGAAGAGAGTACCACCTCCTCAGGTGGTGGTTGAGCAAGAGGTGCCCCCCTCCCACACCTTCTTGTTGCCTGATTCGGCCAACTCAATCGATCGAGCATGAGAATCTGTTGTGATCTGAAGAACCGCTGCCTGCGGTGCCTCCCTGAGCCGCTTGACGGAGGCCCCCGAGGGGTGGTGTGGTGGCGCGGACTGGGAAGGAGCGCTTGGCTCCTGCCCCCTCCCCAAGTCTCGCTCGGCCAGCTGAGTTGCGCCCACTCTTGCGGCCTATGACATGGAGAGGCCGGGACGTTGACTAGGCGGGGCCTCCGGCCGCAACCACAGCGCCAACGATTGCTGCTGACGGAGGGGAGCCTTGCCGGTGAGAGCCACTGATCTGAAGAACGGCTGCCTGCGGTGCCTCCCTGAACCGCTTGACGGAGGCCCCCGAGGGGCGGTTTGGTAGCGCGGACTGGGAGGGGGCGCTTGGCTCCTGCCCCCTCCCCAAGTCTTGTTGCCCTGGTGTGGCCTGAGATCGCCCCCGACATAGGCGGCCGGCTCCCGGGGTCCAGCGGAACTTTTTGCGTTTTGGTGACTCTTCCATTCTGCACCTTGTCCCACAATCCGTTTGACCTGAAGACACGTCCTGCGGTGCCCTCGCAATGCAGCCTGGTCCCTGAATGTGTGCAGGGGGACGGTATTCCTCGCTCGGCCAGCAGAGTTGCGCCCACTCTTGCGGCCTACGACATGGAGAGGCCGGGGCGTTGACTAGGCGGGGCCTCCGGCCGCAACCACAGCGCCAACGATCGCTGCTAACGGAGGGGACCCTTGCCATTGAGAGCCACTGATCTGAAGAACCGCTGCCTCGGTGCCTCCCTGAACCGCTTGACGGAGGCCCCTGAGGGGCGGTGTGGAAGCGCGGACTGGGAGGGGGCGCTTGGCTCCTGCCCCCTCCCCAAGTCTTGTTGCCCTGGTGTGGCCTGAGATCGCCCCCGACATAGGCGGCCGGCTCCCGGGGTCCGGCGGAACTTTTTGCCTTTTGGTGACTCTTCCATTCTGGACCTTGTCCCACAATCCGTTTGACCTGAAGACACGTCCTGCAGCCTGGTCCCTGAATGTGTGCAAGGGGACGGTATTGATTGGATCAAGATGGCGGCTTCACACAAAGCTGACTCAAGTGTTGCTGCTGATGCTATGCATTCGTGCAAATCCATTCAGCCGTTTGAGCTAAAAGTGAGGCCAACCGCCCTATGGAAATTAACATGGGAAAAACGCGTTTTGGGACCCCCCTTTTTTCTCGGCCCCCCCTTGACAAACCCCCGCAAGTTTTAACCTCATAGCTGCTATTAAACATTCCTCCCCAGTGCTGCGCTGTCCATTAGAACTAGTGCTGAATGGACGTTCAATGGTCGTGCGCAGCACTGGGGAGGTAGTGCTGCCGTCGGCCAATGCACCGAGGCAGCACTTAAGGGGTTAAGGGGCTGCTCAGAAACAAAATGTCCCATTTTACAGAAAATTTCAGCCAATTCCGTCCACAAACGCCAAAGTTATTAGACATAGAATTTTCAAAAATCCCATAGAGAAAAAATCCTAACTATATATACCAACTGGCGACCGCCAGTAGGTAATATATATATATATATATATATATATCCATCGTGAAGTTGCCTGACGAATAGAGGACCACTCACAGGTAAGTTTTCAGTGTTGCATTCATTTATTGAAAGAAGGCACTCTCAGCGTCATAATGCCCATGCTCGAATCATGTCCGTAGTCCCGACGCGTTTCGTGTCTCTGCACTTCATCTGGGGGCTTTGAATTGACGGACGGTGAAAAGGGCAGTTTCCCAGCAGTTGTGGATTAAATACTTCCCGCCTACTAGGCGTGGCCACCAGCGTTGCCTCGTGGAAACTGTAGTGCTTTGGTATTCCTTCAGTGAGTCGCCTGCATATCACTTCCGTATTTCTAAAACAATGAAACCCCAGTGGGTTGGCAAAAGAAGTTCTGTGCGCATGGAGCAACTCTTGTCTTCTTTTAACCGCACTTGCCTGCCCGCAAGGCTGATCCGTCGTTTGGCGTTCCAGTAGGGCTGCGCGAAGCACAGCGGTGGTCTCTCTTGCGGCTCAGGCAGGCCGCATACAATCCATCTTGAAGTTGCCTGACGAATAGAGGACCACTCACAGGTAAGTTTTCAGTGTTGCATTCATTTATTGAAAGAAAGCACTCTCAGCGTCATAATGCCCATGGTCGAATCATGTCCGTAGTCCCGACGCGTTTCGTGTCGCTGCACTTCATCTGGGCCTGGGGGCTTTGGATTGACGGGCGGTGAAACAGGCAGTTTCCCAGCACTTGTAGATTAAATACTTCCCGCCTACTAGGCGTGGCCACCAGAGTTGCCTCATGGAACCTGTAGTGCTTTGGTATTCCTTCAGTGAGTCGCCTGCATGTCACTTCCGTATTTCTAAAACAATGAAACCCCAGTGGGTTGGCAAAAGCAGTTCTGTGAGCATGGAGCGACTCTTGTTTTCTTTTAACTGTACTTGCCTGCCCCCAAGGCTGATCCGTCGTTTGGCGTTCCAGCAGGGCTGCGCGAAGCACAGCGGTGGTCTCTCTTGCGGCTCAGGCAGGCCGCATTCACTCCATCGTGAAGTTGCCTGACGAATAGAGGACCACTCACAGGTAAGTTTTCAGTGTTACATTAATTTATTGAAAGAAGGCACTCTCAGCATCATAATGCCCATGCTCGAATCATGTCCGTAGTCCCGACGCGTTTCGTGTCTCTGCACTTCATCTGGGGGCTTTGGATTAACGGACGGTGAAACAGGCAGTTTCCCAGCACTTGTGGATTAAATACTTCCCGCCTACTAGGCGTGGCCACCAGCGTTGCCTCATGGAACCTGTAGTGCTTTGGTATTCCTTCATTGAGTCGTCTGCATATCACTTCCGTATTTCTAAAACAATGAAACCCCAGTGGGTTGGCAAAAGCAGTTCTCTGCACATGGAGCGACTCTTGTCTTCTTTAAACCGCACTTGCCTGCCCCCAGGGCTGATCCGTCGTTTGGCGTTCCAGCAGGGCTGCGCGAAGCACAGCTGTGGTCTCTCTTGCGGCTCAGGTAGGCCATATACGACGCATTATGATGCTGAAAGTGCCTTCATTCAATAAATGAATGCAACACTGACAACTTACCTGTGAGTGGTCCTCTATTCGTCAGGCAACTTCACAATATATATATATATATATATATATATATATATATATATATATATATATATATATATATATATATATATATATATATATATATATATATATATATATATTATACATCTAGGAAAGCGGAACTCAGGAGCGGGTGCGTGCCTTGAAACGTGGCGATGGAGACCACAGATAATATTTTCACTCGAGTTCCTTTACGACTTTGTAAAAGACCAGACCAAACTCTGAGGTTGAAGCAATGCAGGTTTATTTACTGCAAAACAAAAAACAGGACGCGTTTTGGCATCGCGCCTTCTTCAAACTGTTAACGCATAATTTGTATGTTCAATTTATAAATAAAGTTACACAAATGAAATTTAGTTCATCAGATTACGTCATTTCCTCTGAATTCATCAACATTAAAAATGTACTCAGTTTCACAACCTCCAAGGACCGTGGCCTTTGAACGACCCTGTGATTTTGCACATCGGTAGACTGGGATTGACAGCTCCGTGTCCACTCCCTTTTCTCCCGTCCTTACCTTCCCTTCCTTCTCCCCCCCCTGCTCCATCTTCCGACTTCCCTGCCCCTCCCTTGCCAGCTACCCTATCCGTTTACTATCTTAACACTAGGTCAGCAGTAAAGCACTATCACGAACTTTTCGTCTTACTGGACTCGCACAAGCCGGATCTCTTATTTCTTACAGAGACCTGGTTTTGTGACAATTCCCTTCCTTCTCTGTTAGCCACCCTTCCTGCCTCATATTATGCTCTGCGCGCTGACCGACCCACCGGCAAACCGGGCGGCGGCGTCGCTCTGATCGCCCGTACAGAATTCCCCTTTCAGCCTCTAACCTTTTCCTTTATTGGTTCATCAGACTTTTTAGTTGTCCGTTCATCGTCTTTTAGAGTCCCACTTACCTGCTTGCTTATGTATCGGCCCCCCCAACCCTCTCAACATTTTCTCTCCGGATTCCAAGATCTGGTGGCCACTTTAGCGGTCAACAACTCCTCCATCTTGGTATTAGGAGATTTCAACTTTTGGCCCTCAGACCCCGCAGAATGCTCGACTTCTAAAGAATTCTCGGATACCCTTCGCTCCCTCAATTTTGACTCCCATGTTCATTCCCCCACTCACATTCAGGGCCACATCCTTGATCAGATTTGGTCCCTTAATTGTCCAATAGCCTCCCTGTCCATCTTCCCCTGCACTTGGTCCGATCACTCCTTGATTTCCTTTTCCCTTCACCTTAGTCCAGTCACCAAGCCCTCTCTTCTCAAAAACATCTGGGCGCGCTCTTGGAACCAGGTGGATGTGGCCTCTCTGTCTGCCACACTCTCCGCATCCAGTCCGGATCTACACGGTCTGTCGTCTTCCGCACAAGCTGATTCTATTAACTCCTGGCTCCTGACAGGTTGCGACTCGGTCGCTCCCCTCAGGCGGGTGTCTCTTCCAGGCGTGTGAACGACGCGAACCGTTGGTTAATTGATGAACTGAAGGCCTTAAAACTAACCGTGCGCCACGCTGAGCGGGCCTGGAGGCGAGATTACTGCCCCAATCTTAAAACCCAGTATGCCATCCTCCTTTCTCAGTACAAAAAATCATTTTTGGCTGCTAAGACTGCTTACTTCTCCACAAAAATCCTGGCTGCCGAAAATCTGCTTAGAGAATTTTTTTCCATTGTACACAACCTCGCCTTCTCCGACAGAGCTACCCTCAAACCCTCCCCTTCCCAGGATTTATGTGACTCCCTTAACACTTATTTTCTGGACAAAATTTCTAACATTAAAGCCAATATCCCTCCCCCCTCTTTCCTTTGTCGACCCCCAGTGTCCGTCAGTCGGGGCACGCCTTGACTTCTTCCCCCTTCTGACAGAAGAGTCTTTTCTCTCCCTCCTTCCTATGGTCAAATCAGGCTCCCCTTTAGACCCCTGTCCTGCCCATATACTTAAGCACATCTACTCGGTCTGTGTGCAGCCCCCTCTCAAATTTCTCAACAGTTTACTGTCCCAGGGCATTGTTATTCAACCACTTAAATTGACCATCATTGTTCCTATCCAAAAAAAACCTGGCGCTGACCACTCCGCTCTTGTCAACTACCGCCCCATTTCATTATTTCGCTTTCTGGGGAAGGTATTGGAGCGCCATGTGACCAGAGCGCTCAGTACCTTTGTGGAGGAGAACGATGTGTTAGCCCCCCGTCAGGCTGGTTTTCGTCCTGCACACTCTACGGAGTCCGTGGTGCTATCGGTCCTCGACAACCTCAGGGAGGGCATGGACTCTAACCACCCCCAGGCCCTGGTCCTCCTCGACCTCTCCGCCACCTTTGACATGGTTGACTATTCCATCTTACTTTCCCGTGTCAGGGCGGCGGGGGTTGGAGGCTCGGCCTTGGTCTGGCTGTCCTCCATCTTGAGGGATCACGCCCAGGCAGTGCGCCTGGGTGACTTTTTAGCGGACTTCCGGAAGGTACAACGCGGGGTTCCTCAGAGTTCCTCCCTTTCCCCTCTTTTATTTAATTTGTACATTGCCCCTCTTATTTTCGCCCTTCAGCAAATGGAGGTCTCCGTCTAGAATTATGCGGACGACCTTCAGCTTATTTTTAATTTGTCCCCATCCCCTGAGTCCATGGTCAAGTTCCAGTCTGTTATGATTTTTATCCGGGACTGGATGAATTACAACCACCTGAAGTTGAACCCAGACAAAACTGAGCTGGTTTTGACAGGTGGCTGCTCCAGTCCCTGGACCTCTCTTTTCTGGCCCCCTCCCCTAGCCCCCCCCCCCTTCTCCATCTTCTTCTGTGAAAACACTTGGGATTAAGTTGAACGACCAACTCACTCTGCACTCCCAGATTAGTCTAGTGGTTTCCTCTTCTTTTCTTTCACTCCGCACCATCCGTAAAGTTTCCCGGTTCTTTTCTTTTTCTGCCTTAAAACTCATAGTCCTGGCGATGGTAATCTCTCGCCTCGACTATGGCAACGCTCTATATTGTGGCATGCCCGCTTACAGTATGCGGCGATTACAGCTGGTCCAAAACCAGGCTGCCCGCCTGGTTCATAACCTGGCCAGGTTCCACCATGTCACTCCTCTCCTCAAGTCCTTGCACTGGCTCCCTATCCGAGAACGAGCTCAGTTCAAGATGGGCTGCATTACTTTTCAGGCTCGGGTTGGCGCAGCCCCTGCTTTCATTTCTTCAGAAATTAAAGCCTACGCCCCCGTTAGGGAACTGCGCTCATCCTCCCAACAATTGTTGACAGTTCCCCGCTTTAGGCGTAAAAAGTGGGGGGGCACGAAATTTTCCACACTTGCCCCTGCATTTTGGAACTCTCTCCCCGCCCACCACGGATCTTCTACTTAATACTCACACTTCCGAAAGGCGCTAAAAACTTTTCTCTTCTCACAAGCCTTCCCACTGTAACTGTCTTGTTCTCTTACTCCTTCCTGATCTTCTTGTTCTCTGGGATCTGTACACCATAGCGCCATGAAACCGCCAGGTGAACGTGCGCTCTATAACTGCTTTAAACTCAAACTCATTCTGTTTAGTAGCGGTCATCTTAACACATCATTACTATTGATTAGAAGGGCACTAAATGCAAACATGATTTCCTTCAAAATGCATGGACAATCAAAAGAAATTGAGCCCTGGATGGGCAAACACTCTACTTTGATTAACATACTGTCACATACTCAATAATTGTTATGATTGTAGGTGTGATATTACACAAATTCTAATTCATGAAAATAAAATGGTAAGTACATATATACACTAATATACAATTCATTTCCTCATGATTTGTAGGACATATATACAATTAATCTCATTGCATAACAATTAAGCCTTGAATAGGCAGTTCCTATGATACCAATGTGCTATAAGGTGAATATGTGACTACAAGATCTATGTGAATAATGAAAATTAATCAGTGTATACAAAATGAGAAGGAAAATTTTGTGGGATCTGCAGGCGTAAATAAATAATGATAGAGTTTTAGCCTAAATGTATGGCTAACTCTTCCTCAGTATTCAGGCCTAAAGGTGTTCTAGTTTGGAGGTCTATAATAAATCTTGATTCGAGTCTTACTAACTGAATTTCTCTGTCCCCTCCACGATCTTTAATGGGGACATGATCAAGGCAGAAAAAGCGAAGGAGGTTACGATCACTTTGATGTTCTTTGGCAAAATGCCTAGCGATGGGATAGTTTGGGTCATTATACTTTATGGCTCTTGCATGTTCAAGTATTCTTCGTTTGACGGGATGTATTGTGCTACCGATATAATGAAGATTACAGGGGCATACCAAACAGTACACACAATATGGTGTAGTGCATGTGAGAAACTTATTGATTTTCTTCTGTGTTGCTCTGCCCGGTATTTTATAGGTTGTAATTTTAGAGCTTGTTATGCACGCTTTGCAGCGATTACATGGAAAAAATCCAGTCAGATTGCCCAATCTGGGTGTTCTAGGAACTGATTCAAAATGACTGTTGCTTGTATCTTATTTCACAGTCTTCATTCCTACCTTTATCCTGATGATACATCTCCCTCTGCTTCCCTCTGTCATTTCTCTATTGCTCGAGACAAGTGCTCTTTCTGGCCAACTTGTCTAAATTGTGAGCTATCTGTCTTCATTTTGTTAGTCAGTGTGCACCCTGCAAATAGACTTCAGAATATCAACGGGTCACAATTTAGTCAAGTTGGTCAGAGAGAACACTTGTCTCGAGCAATGGAGAAACGACAGAGGGAAGCAGAGGGAGATGTATCATTAGGATAAAGGTAGGAATGAAGACTGTGAAATGAGATACAAGCAACAGTCATTCAAGGGAGGGAATAAGGATGACACTGGAAAAGAATAATAAAGGGTTGAAATCCATGTTTAACACTGTATTTACCTTGTCGGTCAGGTTGGCCTCAAGATACGTCCATGAATTGTAAATGAATGCTGCATGTTACTACACTGTAAACAGTCCTACATTTTTTTAAATTGTTATTTAATAAATCATTAATGCAATTTAATTAAACTATTATTTAAATAGAAAATACCTATGGTGGTCTTTGGTGCTTGGTATGATGTGCACACATTCTCTCTTCGAAAATACTCTTTCGATCCATGATTTCTGAGCCTGAAAGAGAAAGACAAACGTAGAAGAGATTAGAACAGATGAGACCGTAGATTGAAAGCCAGCCACTCTAGTTCTCATTCATAATTTATAGCTAAGTGAGAAACGCTCTCTGGCAACATACTTTTTGGGAGAATCGTAAAACACTATGACAGAGTCTGTAACATGCCCTTGGTGGCAAGTATGGTATTGCGTGCTGCAAACACTTTTTACCACCATATTATGAAGACAGATTTGTGAAGGTTGTGACAAGAATATTTGTGCACATTTGCTGTGTGGCAGTGGTGATGCGTTTTGTTTTGTACTGTTGAATCTTGGTGTTTCTTTGTTACATTGTGGTTTTTGTATTGCAGTCTGCATTGACTGTTCTGGTAAGTTTTGTCCTGTTATATTTTTTGTGGTGTTGTTTTCCTTCTGCTATGTTCTTCTGGTTTCTGTAATTACATCTAGGTGTCAACAAATGCTGCTACATCCATCCAAACGCCGCACATTCCTTTAAAGTTCCAGAGACAAACAACCATTTACCAGTTACCCCAGTAAACTCAAAACTGTAGTCGAGGCCCATGCCTTAAATTAGCTCTTACGCTGTATGTGCTAGTATGCCTTGCTTCTATGAACTATCAGCCTGATTCATGAAAGACCCGTTTTGCGAGTCTTTAATAGCGATTCATAAGGAATCGCTATTACAAGCTCGCAAAACGGGATTCATGTAGGAATCGCAAAAAAAAACTTTGATTCCTACATATTCCTTATTTGCGATTAGCAAATTGCTAATCGCAAATAAGGAATAACTCCCCATTCATTCCAATGGGCCAAAAGGCCCATAGGAATGAATGGGGAGTATTCCTTATTTGCGATTAGCAATTAGCTAATCGCAAATAAGATAGCGATTTAAAGGGTGCCAGGGGTGTCCAAAGAACACCCTGTAGCACCCCTTAAATGCAAATTTAAACAGGTGTTGTGCTCACACATGTCCAAAGGACATGTGTGTGTGCAACATGCAACTTAGAAAAATGCTTTTAAAAGCATTTTTCTAAGTTTTCACTATTTACCACTGGGTTTAACCTCGCGGTAAATAGCAATTTTAAAATGAATGATGAATTGCATTTAAGGAATCTCAAATAGAGATCCCTTAAATGTCATTCATCGCAAAATAGCGAAATTGCTATTACCGATTTTTGCATTTGGGATGATGAATCCCAAATGCAAAAATCGCACTCGCAAAGGGCCAGATTCTCAGAATCTGGCCCTTTGCGAGCACAATTCAGCTTGATGAATCAGGCTGTAAGTCTCTCTAGTTCTTTTCTCTATGATGTACTTCTAAGAGGAATTTCCGAACCTCCAAGGCTGGAATTTTTTTCTTCTAGAGCTGTTTATTTCCATGGTATTAGCCTGAATAAGAATTATTTTCTTAACATTGATGCAATCTTTCTTTTTTTTGTTTCTAGGGACGGTAAGTGTGTGGTTGCGAGTCTAAGGACTGCAGGGTGCTTGAAGCGCTTCAGGGATGAGCTGTACCTGTTAACTTTATTGGGTCCAAGCTCTAAAATCGCCCTTCCATTTACAAAGTGATCAAACAGATTAAATGTGAGACTGGAACCAGGGACCACATGCAGCATGCATTTTGCATTCGCAGAATCGTGCTGTTTGCGACCAGTAAAATGCATTTTGGTATGAATTCCAATTTGTGATTCAGTAACATGTTACCGAATCGCAATTTGGAATTGCGAATACAGACCAATTCAGTATTAGAAAAGCGCATGTTTAGGGCATCCCTTCCTAATACTGAATCACAGCGGTATGTAGGAATGGTTTCTGGTCTCAAAACATTTGCATTTTACCACCTAATTCAAGTAGGTGGAAACCCATTCGCAAAAGGGAATGGGTCCCCAAGGGACCACCTTCCCCTTTGTGAATGTTCGTAAAAATGTTTTTCA
The DNA here is from genome assembly GCF_964263255.1 of Lissotriton vulgaris. Taxonomy (NCBI): domain Eukaryota; kingdom Metazoa; phylum Chordata; class Amphibia; order Caudata; family Salamandridae; genus Lissotriton; species Lissotriton vulgaris. The sequence goes on from NC_141689.1 coordinate 913,941,072, forward strand.
AGAGCAGGCAATGGGACCACTGCCTGCTCTAGTAAAATAAACTTTTCATGTTTCTTTTTTAAATGCAACCCATTTTCTTTTAAGGAAAACGGGCTGCATTTCAAAAAAAATGTATTGCTTTATTTAAAAGCAACCACAAACATGATGGTCTGCTAACTCCAGCAGGCCACCATCCCTGTGATTTTAGCGATTCCTAATGAGTTGCAAATTGCGACCTACCTCATTCATTTTAATGACATAGGGCGATTTGCGACTTATTAGGACACGCTAAATGAAGCTCATGGAGTTTCATACAGTCAAATAGCGATTACCTAATTGCAATTTGCAGAGAATTGAAATTAAGTAATCGCTCTTTGAAATAATAATACATGTGGCCCTAGATCACTAGAATGCAGCGTGTCAATGAGCAATTGGAGCACTGGGGTAAAGACAAGGCTTGAAATCGGTTTTAAGAGCTTGACAAAGTGGCATATGTGAAAGCATCAAGCTTATGATGCAGAATCCACAAAAAGGCGCTTAAACGTGGAGGTAAACAAAAAGTACCAGAATATTCCCTAAAAACTTTGTTATGTACAGTGGATTAAAAGTTGGAAGAAAGTTTAGTGGTAGGAACACAAACACACACGATGAGCCTGCTTGGTCTTTCTTAGCGTGACTATCAAATAGGTGTACAGTAATCTAAAATGGCGCGTTTTGGTGAAATGTCTATATCTTGCCTCAGAAATAATAACTTAAAATTATTGTTATGTGGTAATGTTGAATTATTTCTCCTCTATCCCTCTCGGGTATACAGACATACCTATCCCATGGGGTCTGCCAACGGCTGTCAGCAGGCCACGAGGGAGATGGAGAACCACTGCTGATCCAACTGCTTAACACTGTTAAAGGGGGACTAGGGCTAGAGTAAAGTGGCGGAAATGGGACAAAATAGGAAGTTTGATGAAACATGAAGAAATAAAATGTCGTCGAAAAAATGACGGATGTAATAATAAAAAGTAATAACTTTTTTATTGTGTTTAAAAGAATTATTTGACAAATAAATAACCTCATGGCATTCAATTATTTTACTTTATTTTTGTCAGGGACTTTACATCCTTCTTAAATGTAAGGGCTTTAATTCCTCCTGTAGAAGGCTGAAAATGTTATATTCATGTCCACAGAAATACCTGACCAATTTCTAGGAGGCTGGACATAAGTTATCCTTTTGCAATTTCTCTATCCGTGCCTACTTTATCTTCCATAGATATTAATTCTATGGACAAGCAATATGTTGGCCAGAGAGTCACACTGCACACAGCATGCTGAATTGGCGCAAAAAATAGGCCTTTGCAGGTTTTCAAGTTTTGGGCGTGTGTGTGGTACACTATGATGTTTAGAAAACACTTTTTACTACCTGTTTTCTGTTTTGAAACTGTTGTGCAAAAGTATCCCTAATCTTCTTTCCCAATGCCATTAGCTAGTCGCCCAAGTGCCCATTTGAAGTCATCTTGATTATTGTAACTCTCTGCTTCTGGTCTCACCCAATTCTTACACTGCTGTGGTGCAATAAAAATGTGACAGAATGCCCTGCTCCTATCCTTCCCTCTTGTTCTTCTTTTTCTTTTACCTAAAACCATTACACTGGTTGCCAGTTTCTGCACAGATTACGTTTAAGTCCTTTGGAATGGTCTCCTGAGGCTACTGTTGTAGGGGCCCTTTCTACCTTCAACAAAAATTTGTACCACACCCTCTCGTCCCATTCCCTCAAATCTTCAACAGCCCTGTCTTTTTGTTTTCCGTTGATTCTGTTGTGTATGGGCTGATGGCCGAATCTTTTCTATCACTGCTGCGAAAATCGGGAATTTGTTACCAGGAAGTCTATGAGCCACATGTAGGTAGCCCAATTGCGATCGCGAAGGCAGAAATTTTCAGACTTTCAGCATTTGCGATCGCAATTTGGGCAGTGTGCAATGTAGCACACAAAAACCCACACGCAAAATAAGGAATCACAAAATGTGTGATTCCTTATTTTGCAAATGCATTTAAGGAATCCCAAATCGCGATTCCTTAAATGCAATGTAGGAAGCACCCAAGTTGTGCGATTTTGGCATAAGCAATCGCCAATTACCACCAACTTCATACATGCCCTTAGTGCATGTATGTGCATGTATGTGCTCCACATGTGCACACATGTTTATTTCAGGGGTGCAAAAGGGTGTCCTATTGACACCCTTGCAACCTTGAAATTGCATTCTCAATTTGCGATTCTCTAATTGAGAATCACAAATTGAGAATGTCTTCCCATTCATTCCTATGGGCCTTCTAGCCCATAGGAATGAATGGGAAGGTATTCCTTATTTGCGAATCTCAATTTGCGATTCGCAAATAAGGAATAGGTGGGATTCGCAAAAATTTTTGCTAATCCTACCTACATAGCGTTTTGCGATTCTCTAATTGCGATTCCCTGAAAATCGCAATTTGAGGATCGCAATACACCTTTTACCTACATATGGCCCTATATGTTCACAACCCTTCCATAAGACCTGAAAAATGTGTCTTTTCCCCAGATTCATTACCTAGCCTTAAGGATCACCTTGTTTACAGTCTTCCCAGGGCAGGACACCTTTTAGGTATTCTTTCGCTGTTCACATTTAACAAGGGTGGCAGAGAAAGGCAGAATATACTGTTACACATCTTGCACCTTTGACCAGGATAGGATGTATCACTGATGCTATCACAGACACGGAAGATGGGTGTCAGAAGAGCGTCTCAATAATAAAGGGCCATATGAAATCTGGTAGAGCTAAAGATACCACACGACATCTTCATAGTACTAAATGGACTAGTGCACAAGGTATGCTGGCACATCCTACAATGAATTGTGCTTATTGCAAAGGGTGAAGCAGCAAGCAAATGAGCTCTGCTCCTTTACTGGCAAACTTGTACCTATTTTATATATTTAGCATTTGGTGCTACATTTCATACCTGGGCTCACTGGTGTAGAGAAAAGAGTATATAACATGTATTAAAAGGTACAAGAGAGATCGAGAAAAAAAGTTAGAAAGAAAGCATTTTCTTATTAGCAGTGTAAAATGGCTTAGAGCAGTGGATTTTAACCTTTTGACTTCTGTGGACCCACATTAAATCATTGCTGAAATTCAGGGACCACCAATGAATAATTACTGGGAGTCCAGGACCCTGAGTATAAGCAATTTCAATGATTTGAACCTCAAAACATTACACAAAAATACAGAAGCAAGTATACGCTAAACAAATGCTCAAACATTTAAATATTATGTTTAATTCAATTCAATTCAAAGTTCTTTATTTCGGCATAGTTGCCATATTTAATTCACAATCAAATATAAAAAAAGTTGTACATTTAGTTTTTTCATGTATATACTTTATAAAATGTAATGTACTAATTTAAATAATATTTCATTATATAAAACAGTTGTAGACCCCCACAGTAGGCCTCGCAGACCCCCAGAAGTACTCAGATTAGGAACCACTGGCTTAGTATATTAACCAATGTTGAAAACTATAAAATCAAGTGAACTTATTATGTACAGTTTGAATGGTAGGTGTGGTGTCTAGTTTGAATCACCTCTAGTAATGATCTTGAAGATGCCTGTTTGCCATGACTTCTTGTAAAAATTTGCAGTTGTGGGATAGGACATCACCAGACCACTGCAACAGTGCTACCTCAACTCAGCTATGCTTCTTTGCAGCAATATTACCCTTAGCTAGGCACATAAACACAGGAAACAGAAGGACTGTAGGCAAAAGGAACATACTCCTGCCATTTTAGCAGGCTTATCTAAGCCCCATCCATATTTTTCAAAAGCCCCCTCAACTTGAACATGGCTTCTCCAGGAGAAAAGGCAGTGTAACTCAAAGACATTTTAAGGCATGGGCAAAGTAGGCAATTGCTCACGCCCCCATCTTCAAGGTGCCCCTCTTAAAGTGATCTTTCTCCCTCTATCTCATCTCGTCTACTTATCGGTCTAAGCCTCTTTCACTCTCTCTGCCTACCTCAACCTCTGACTATATCTGTCTCCACCTACCCCAATCTCATCATTTGCTCCTTTGCAATCAACCTCTTTTTCTCACCTAAGCTACCGCCTGCTCTATCATCTCTCTCTCGCTCAAACTTGAACTAGCTTCGTTTTTACAGTTTGTCTACTTCTCTGCCTACTTCCTCCCAGATTACTCTTCACCTCACCTCCCTATACCCCCTTACTTCCTCACCTTCTTCTCTACCTCAACCCTCTTTCTGCACCTTACTTATGTGTTTCTATCTCACCTCCCTGCAGTTCGCCTGCATCTCCTGTCAATCACCTACTCCACCTCTCTCTCTCAATCCCTTCTCTCTTCACCGCACCTCTTCCACTCTCTCGTTCCATACCTCACCTCCCTCTACTTTCTCTCTTGCTCCATACCTCACCTCTGCCTGCTTTTCTCTCACACCTCTTTCTACCTTGCCACTCTTCATCACCACCTCTTCTAATATGTTGGTTACACCTCACCCACTCTCTCAATTTTTAACCCATCTTTCTCTCTTTTTCTCTTGCTACCACTCTCTATCTAATTTCCCACTTCACTACCTCACCTCTCCACCCTCTCTCATTCTACCTCTTTTCCCTGTGCCTCACCTGTCTCTCTATTTGACCACTTTTGTCTGCACAACTCATCTCTCTTTCTACCTTTCTCCCCTCTCACTCAGTTTTAATATCAGCCACGTTCTTTTTCTCATCTCTCCGTATGTCACTTCTCATGTTGCGCTTCTCGCTAACTCATCACTCGCTCTCTGCCCCAGTATCTCATTTCTGCCTGTCGATTTATTGTTTTCTGTTTCTAGCTATTTCTAAAAAAACTCTTTTCTATCTCAACTCTCTCTGTATCACACCCTCTCCTTCCTTTTACGTGTCCTTCTTGCTATTTCTTTCTCTCTATACCTTTCTTCCTTACTCTACAATGTTAACTATCTCTCTCCCTCTCTACCTACCTCTTCCTATTTCTACATCTCTACATCTTCTTTCTGGACACTTTACCCTTCTCTCTTTACCTAATAACTCTACTTTACTTTCATTATCTCGCTTTTTCATTTCTATCGCCCTCTTCTTCACCTTTCTTTGCTATGCCATTCTCAGTACTTCTCTCTCCTTCTCCTGTTTCATGCCTCATCCTATTTCTCTTGGTCAGAAGTGCTGGAGTTTAAGTATAGCCAAATAAATATACACATAGTGGCAGATTTACAAGCCCCCTTGCAACACTTTTGCACCGCCGTTGCATCACTTTTGTGATGCAGCGGCAGCGCAAAAAATGCAGCCAATTTACAACATGACGCATCTAGGGAGATGCGTAACGCTGTAAAGCCCTGCATCACATTATACTTGTGTCAGGCATAATGCATGCAGGGTGGGCGTTCCCACGTAGGAAAGCCTCATAGAGGTGATGCAGTGAAATCTACAAGATTTCACTGCCTCACTTCTAGGACGCCACTGCATCAAAACCTTATGCCTGCTTGAAGCAGGCGTAAGGAGTGATGCAGTGTAGTGGGAATAGGCCTCAAAATGCATTGCTGGAGTTGTGTTGTGTTTGCGACGCAACTCCAGCAATGCGTGACTTTTGCGGCAACAGATGCACCAGGATTTCTGACGCATCTGTCAATCCTTGCACCATGGTGCGCCGTATTCTAAAAACGGCCCATCCATGGTGGCGCAAGGGTTTCTCAGAGTGGTGCAGGGAAAGTGCTGCATCTCTACAGATGCATCACTTTCTTGTAAATTTGCCCCATAGAATAGAGGCAGAACAAGACAGAGGGACACTATTAAGAGGGAAATGATGAGATTACCCCCAAAGAATTATGAAAAATTAAATCTTCAGACTAGTGCTTCGATTTTCGGTGATACAGGAGGAGACAGTTGTGAAGTGAGATGTATTTGTGTTAGTGAATATTTGTCTATTAAAGCTACAATTTCAGGTGCTATGTGCTTACTTCCAATTTAAATAGTGTCCCCTAGTCCACTAAACGTCCACCAAGTTTCCCAGACTTTGCTGCAATGGGAGGAACACGCTGCTTAAACACTGAACTCCAAAATATTTTTGCAAGAACAAAATCTATAAGAGCCAAAAGAATGGCTTCATCAATGCTTCTGCGAGCTTTGCGCTGGCAGAGGACAGGCAGCAGGAGCTGCAGGTTGTTGTGTGGGGCCGGGTTTCTGAAAGTTAAACCTATATTTAAACATTGTTAGACATCATGTGGTTGGGAATTTGGAGAAAATTGCAAATACTTTCATAGTCCTTCAAATGGGCCCCCAAAATATGTCTTTCTTGGGGCCCAAAAAACACTTAAAAGTATAACTAGTCAAAACAAAACACTGAAGTAATCTGGTGACATATTTCACCCTTAATCTAATCCCACACACCCATAGCAAATAACTACAGAGTTTGTTGTCTGCCTCTCGTTCTAGCAACCTTGTGGTATGCACATTACAGTGTCTTTCTTGCATACATTGACATAGTGACTACTGATCACGTTTACACTAGCGCCCACGTCCGGTAAATACGAGCACATGGCCGGACAGGCCATTTATTCCATAGCATAGGGCATTTCCCGGGAGGGCTGGAGCCCTTGGAGGCCAGATTTGAAAGCCCAGGTCCGCTCCTGGCGCCTTTGCCCCTTTCCCCACCATCCCGAGGTTAATTGTAGAGACAGGGGACACTTAAAGGAAGAGAGAAATAGCCATCAGAGTGGGAGAAGAGGGAGGGGAGAGACAGGATGGATGGGTGGAAAGAGAGAGTGTGTGAGGAGACGAAGGGAGTGGGGCGTTTGAGCATTTTTTTGCCAGGGCTGCTTTTGATTCCCAAGTTCGGCCCGGCCCCGCCCCCTTTGCACAACATCAACGTTTCTCAGAAATGTATTTAATATGTGGCTCCTGTCAAGTACACCAAACCAGCCATCGTTTCGGGAAATCTGAACAAATCCCCATTATGAAAACATTGTATTTGTTTATGTCATTCCAAAACTGATGCCGAGTTAGAAATCTCCCTTTATGAATTCCCCAAGTGGGAAGTCGGAAATGTTCAGTCGGGTACAAAAAAGAGGCAGGCCCAGGAGGGCAGTCTTCTCGGTACAATAAAGTGAATGCGGCTGGAAGGCCCCCATTACCGGAGCAGATGTAGACAGTGATATTTTTCCCCAGGGTCCCCGGACGCGGCAAATAACCCTGGGCCATCCATCAGGATTACAGAATATATGATCAGACGATGTCACACGTCAGCAGTGAGGGGACCAGTTGGGGAATCAGTCTCTGTTTGCTATCCTGAGTCACAGCTGTAAAGCAGAAGTGATGGACGCGCTGAGCAGTGGGATTGCGTTACTCTGGCAATGTTCCTCCGACAATGCAATTTAACCCTTACATCTGACGGAGTTCAGCTGCATAAAAAGCACCGGAGGCCAGGCAAGTATGGAGGTGTGGGAGGGAGCATGATCCAGCGCCTTCCATCAACGGTACAGTGACATCAGTGAATAAACACGTATATTTCTAGTTTCTTCTTAGGTTTCTATTGACATCATATCTGAAGCACTCGTATTTTCAGCGAAAAGAAGCCTCTGGGTATTCGTGCGCTTTATAAGTTGAATCATTCATTCATTCATCCATCCATCCATTCATTCATTCATTCATATGCTGTGGGACTGCAAGGACAACAGTCAGTGAAAACTGACCCCATTCTTGGTGGCTGGCCTTCAGAATTCATCTGTACATTAGGGTCACCAACTTTCCAGTATCACATCCCATGACACTTTGGCAGGGAGTCATTTGGCGTGCATGGTTACACCTACTGGGGAGTAAGGGTGACAATGAGTCACATCTGCATTTTTCCCATAATATCAAATTATTGGGGGGAGCTTAGAAATAGACTTCCTGTCAACACCTTGGCACACCCACTGGCAAGGTGGGCAACTCATCTATAGGGGGCGGAGACCACCGCTTGATGTGGTCCAGGGGGTATGCTTTTGCCAGGGAACTAAGAGACTTGACATGTTTTACCGCTTTGCCTAAACATGCTGTAAATGATCACTGTATTATAAGAATAGACAAGGCCCACAACACAGTGAAATTTCCCTTAGAAGGGTAGTCTCTTCAGGATGGCCTGTGAAGGGAGTTCAGTGGGGCGGAAAGGTGGTGCGGGGAGGGCAGGGTGACGGTTAGTAAACACCGAAATATGGATGATTGGCGGTAAGTACACAATTAAATAAATAAAACGAATTTCGTTGCGTGCGATCCACCTTTCCCACCCACGGAACTCCCGCCACAGGCCGCTCCTGAGTCACTAGCAAAGCAAGGAAGGTCCAAGGATTACAAGGCTAACAACGCTTAATAAGCTGGTTTCATAGGTAAATGGAGACACACTCAAAGCTCTGGACCTCTTGAGCTTCGTAATAAATACCTGTTCTTTCAGATTTTCATATAGAAGATACGAATACTTTGAGTTGCGGTGTGACATCTTTATTGTTGTATTGTGAGACATGGACAGCCGACACGTGTTTCGCCCCCTAATGGTGAATTGCGCCGGGGCTTTCTCAAGGCTATTTACACAAATATATACAACTGTTTCCATATTATCAAAGTTCCAAAGCAGGAGTTTAAATACTCGCAAATCAGTATTCTTCTGTAAGATCTGTGCGGAAGGCTAATCGCTGCAGTTCAGTCCCTGCCCGCGGCTCTCGACATGCCGACTGCAGCGACTAGCCTTCCGCACAGATCTTACAGAAGAATATTGATTTGCGAGTATTGAAACTCCTGCTTTGGAACTTTGATAATATGAAAACAGTTGTATTATACGCTGTATTTGTGTAAATAGCCTTGAGAAAGCCCCGGCGCAATTCGCCATTAAGGGGCGAAACACGTGTCGGCTGTCCATGTCTCACAATACAACAATAAAGATGTCACACCGCAACTCGAAGTAGTCGTGTCTTCTATATGAAAATCTGAAAGAACGGGTATTTATCCCAAAAAGCACAATACTGACTTTCACGGAGTACACACTCTCCCCTTCTCAAATTCGCTCCTGAGTCTCTTCGCTTGACATCAGAATCATTGCCCAACCACTAGTGATGCCGTGGGCTAGTTGGAAACTGTGGAACCAAAAAACAAAGGGCCTGATTTAGAGTTAGGCAGATGGTTTACTCAATAACAAACATATCTCGTCCATCTTGTTAAGAGTGCCACAGGACATAATGCATTTGCAATAAGTCACATGGAATATCCATCATATTAGTGACAGAGTAACCTTTGCGCCAAACTTTAGATCGGGCACATGGTTTTTGGCCCAGCATCCCCATGTGGGCATTCCTTTTTAGAATGTATTTCCCTGTTCTTGCATTTGCTAAGCTTGTGAGTCTTCAGAAATAATCTAAGAGCGCCTACCAAATGATTGGTTAGAAAAAAAAACCTTGACTGGGTATTATCTAGGGACGAGAGAGGGCTAGACATCATCCAGATACATGGTCTATTCACCAAGATGTAGCGTTGTGGTAAAGTTATAGTCTAACGTGGAAGTACTGCTGTGCTGTAGTAAAAAATCTCCTACTTGACCAAAATGTTTGATCTTGGGCCAATCATATTCTTGCAATGATACTGTGCACTAATCTAGCAATATGTGAGCACTGAATCAAGCTTCATAAAATAGACACCAAGAGCATATTCCCAGGACAAGCATCCGGCATGGTTTACACTTACACATTCATGGCTATTTAACTGAGTGCCCTCCTTCACTATTGGCATCTTGAAAAGAGGAGATGTTTCTGAAATTGGTTGTGTAGTACCCTTCCTGTGCAACAGCTCCTCCCTCCCGGTCAGGCAGTAAACAAATGCTTGTTGCAGACATTTACGCTTAACAGCCCATATAGTATTGAAAGAAGGTAGGGACCCCCTGCCAGGCAGTTTACGGTGTGCGACAGGTGACTCAAATTCTCCCGCTGAGCTTTTATCTTGCTAGTCCTGGAAGTGTCAAAAATAGGGACAGTGTACAAGCCCACTGCGGACAACTGGACAAACCACCCAGATGCAGGCCTTACCACATACAAACAGGTTCATGAGAATACACACCTTCATGATATGACCCCTGTTCTCTTTAGTGATTAGCACAGATGAACATACTATATCTTCCTTATGTTCGCCGTGCTCATGCGTGCAGACTGTGCATTAGTCAAAACATGTATTTCCATATGTTATGTTATCCGACATTTGTAGCGCGCGCCGATACTCGGGAGTGTCCCGGTGCGAGAGCCTGTTTGTAGGAGATAGATGCCATGAGCCAATGCTGGGTGTTAGATGAAGAGCAAGGTTTTGACCTGCTTTTTAAACAGCCTAAGGTCCTGGGTGTTACGTAGCCCATAAGGTAGGGCACTCCAGGCTTTAGCCACCCAGACCGAGAGGGAGCTACCTCCAGTACTAGCAAGGCGGTAGTGAGGAATAGCGGCGAAGCATTGCCCTGTGGAGCGTAGATGTCTGTGAGGCACATAGAAATCAAAGCATCTCCTGAGATACGTGGGCCCTGATTTTTATAGGGCACCATGGGCAATGGTGAGAGCCTTGAACAGAACACGCTGACCCTCCGGAAGCCAATGCAGGTCGCAAAGATGTTGCTTTACCAACCGGAGCAGCCCAGAATCGCTCTGGCGGCAGCATTTTGGGCAATCTGTAGCTTTTTCAGCTGAAAGTCGAATATAATAATTTAGGCGCAAGTTCACACAATATTCACCAACAGATGAAAAATGCAAAAGGCGCACCTTTATTAATCAGAAATGAGGGCACGCGCACAGCTTGATTATTAGGTGCAGAGGTTGCACAACTGGAGCTGCACATGTGTACATGGAAGTGTGCGCTCCAGTGTTTGCACAAGTGCACGCTACTTGTGATATGACCTCAAGGGTGTATTACCCTTTTTTTGCCATGGGGGCATAACAGGTGTTTCACCGAGGCATGTCGATATTACAAAGGAGGACACATATGGTTTTGTGGCTCTTTATGAAATATGAATTCCACTGGTGCAAAAATGTGTGCTCAGAGAAGAAATACATTTCTCCTCCCCAAGCCACACAAGTATTTCAGACAGCAAGTTGCAAATCAATGGCTAGATGTAATAAAACAAATTATATTGGCCTTGAATGCTTGTTTTAAATGTGTTTTTTTGTTTTACAACAGTTGTAGCATATTTGAAAGGTAGAATAAGACAGGCACATTGTGCATATTTATCCACATAGCAATATCACAAAACAAAATGAAGTACAGAGTGTTAAAACTTTTCAAACACTCACCCATGGTCACAGATCTGGGTCTAATCCAACATTATTTTGCTCGCCACATCAGCCCAGTTTGGACCCAGCCATATGCAGATCAGTCTTGACCCTGCTCCACGTGGGAACAGTGCAGTCCGAAATGCCAAGCCGGGTCGTTCCTGGCCCGAAAACAAGCATCCTGGGACCCGACTGGGGTGGCATAGTGAGAAAAAGAACGATGGATTAAAATCAGGTCTGTGACTGGGGGTGAGTGGCTGAAAAGCTTCAGCATTCAGTCCATCATCTTCTTGTTTTTGCCATATTTATCCACACAATTGGTGTTCGCCACCTTGTGTTAAAAGGTGCCTGTTCTTAAAAATAGATGTAAGGCAAAAATAATTGCATTATAAGCATATTTAAGGTTTACAACTGCAACCACCGATTTAATATCGTGTGATTAAATTAAAGGCAACTGGGAGAACATTTTGGGTACAGTCTTTAATAGTTTTAAATGTAGGAGAGGGAGTTGTTTTATTGCTTAGTCATGAATAGTTTGTCAACATCAATAAGAGAAATGTAAAAGCTACTACATTTTTTGCATTACTGATTTATCATTTTCTTTACTCTCTCAACAAAGAATGCTCTCTAAAAAAAATAGCCGTGATTGCTTGTTTTTTTTTACTTGAGGCTCCATATAATGTCTTTGTATGTTTTCACCATTCATGAAATGGTGTACCATTTTTTCAATCAAAATCCTTTTTGCACAAGTACGTTACTCACTTTCGATTTTCCAACTCCACTTGCCCCTTTCTTACAGATTCTGAAGACTGAGCTCAGGCTTGTGCCATATTATAGAAGAGCGCAAAGGCAACTAACCCATTGTACGTTGCACTGATTATGGGTCCCATATCAGGTGGAGTACAGCTAGTGTCTCTGTGTGTGTCCTTGGGGGGTGCAGGGGCAGAACAGGTGTCCCAGAAAACCCCTGGTATCTCCTGCTGGGGGATACGGTCACACATTGCACACGCCTTCGGACAGGGCTTGCCCTAAATTGGATTGGCAAGGACAGCGCCCTGGAAGAAAGAAAACGTGTTGTTTGTTGTTGGGGCGAGTCGGGGGTGGCCATTTCGGTGTGATGGCAGGAGCTGTGGGGAACATGGGAGGAGGGCAGGGGGTTGATGGGGTGCTAGCAATTACGCTGAGGTACATTAAGAGCTGATTACAAAATGTTTAGCGGGACCCGAATGAGGCCAAATGAGATGGACAAATTGTTATTTGCATGACATTAAGTCAGGCAGCTCCCTGCTGCATCCCTCAAGATATTGGCACACCCGGCCTGCACCCATGCCCAAGGCCAGCCTTACCTTTGGGAGAATCCCAGTCTCCTTCTGTAGGAGGTGACCAGTTCTTGTGCATTAAAAGGGGGACCATCACTTTGACAAGTCTACCCTTCAGTGGGGCACTGTCACTTTACTGGCACAAGTTTGTGCCTGCACTGTTAAAGCTAGTGCTTTAAATGGGCAGGTACTGTACGGAACTGAGTACCGGCACTTCTTTAATTTGAAAGGGAGAGGACTTGCACTTCCCAGCATGGATGCATAACATTTAATGGGAGAGTACTGGCACTTCTCAGGAGCAAACCAGTACTCTAAAGAACAAGTGCCTGCCATTCTATATTTCCATTTAAAGCACTGGTCAAAGCACGTTCTTTGTAGCACGATTCCTAGGCTGGGATCGGCTGGGTCACCAGCATGAGGCAAAGCTGAACAGTTAGATCTAATGCAAACATCGTAAAAGTTGCTTGCTGATGACATCATCTACAATATCTTGCGATGCATTTTCTGCGCTTTGCGTGATGCAGAGTTTACATTTTCCACGCAGTGCTCCACTGCATGAAGGACAGTAAAGCTCGGTCTGAACTCGGAACCCTTCACAGATACAAAGGTCTAATAGTAAATGGTGTTATGTATGTGCTAAGCAGAGATCTATTAGGCAACTCTCAGCAAACCAACACAGAATTCATTGAAAGGTCAAAATAATGCGGTTAAACAGCAGACCTACAATCATTAAAAAAGAGAGGATTCAGACCAGAGGGATCTCTTAACCCTCCCCATTAAAATCTTTAGGATGGTAATTGTGTTCCATCACGATGAGCATTACTCAACCCGCGAACTCAACAGATTGTCCAAGGTAGCACAAAGGACAATTTCTGTACCTGAGGAGGTCACGCGTGGGATTCATTGAGACCAGCAATGGCAGGAAGATGCAGCTGTTCTTGGGGATGTTTACTAACAACTTTTCCTAGGATCTAATGAAGAATGTTTCAAATCATGCCTATTACTTTTCAGAAAAACCCTATTAATCAAAACTGAATAAAGTCCTGAGTATACAAAACAATGTGAAAATGCTCACGTTGCCGTGTCTTGCTCACATGTTATATCAAGTCTCTGTTGCCACCATCATGAAGTACAATTTAAAAAAAATCTGGATTGACATACCATTTTACCTTACATTTTTTTTAACCGTTAGCGACGTGAGTGTTTGGCTTCAGGTATGTTTGGCTCAAAATAGGTACCAGTTCTTAGAAACATAGTATGTATTTCAAAGAACAAAAGTCTGAAAAGCTCCGAGTTTTAAAAAACGCGTTTATTCGTTTTATTGAGACGGGAAGGAAGTTGTAGGTGGTCTCGGGCACATGTCAACATCCCTCTGGGCAGCATTCTAAAGCGAGAATCAGGCACTTGCAATGGTGTTAGCTGCCACGCACCAGAATGTATCATTCCCTACTCACATCTATTGTATTTACAACTGCACAACATAATATTTTAAGTGGCAGAAAACTGTAGACTATGTAGGAAGTAAATGGGCCTGTCAAGACACTGTTCAAGTCCAATACGTAGTCAAGCAGATAAAAAGGATGCTGCAAAACTGTCAAGAGGCTCAATTCCGTATGCAACACCATCATGCAGTCCTGCTGTATAGCTGGTTAATTGCTCTTTGCATTCTGGGACCTGTAGTTTTACATTCTCATTAGATACATGTGCCTCCAATTAATCGCGTGCAAATTGCTGTTGGCTAAAAATGTGACTTGTCCATGGGGCCACACATGTCACGGGGTCTCGTAACAGTTTTTGTGCTTTCATTTAGGCACCAGTCCCTCCAAACAGCAGAAGTCACCTCCTCTCTTGCAGCCCCTAGCCCCACGCTCTCCCAAATATAGGGTACAGTCCAGGAGGGGCCACCTGACTCTGAAAGGAGCTCATAGTTCATTCTTGCACAGTGAAAACGAAATAGTACATCCAAAAATGGTGCTAACATTCCTTTCAGGTACCTTAGATGGCCTTAGAACCAAACACATGCAGGTGAAAAAAAGTGTTCTCAGTGCTTAATGTGAGCTTTTGGTAGCAGGTGGGGCCCACTGTCACTCATTTAGGGGGACTGAGACTTATTTTTTCCAACATCAGACATTGACACTGAACAAGAGAGTGAAAGGCATAAAAAGAGGAAAGAAGAGTGAAGAGAACCTTGGAAAATAGCAACAACAAAAAAAGAAAGAAAAAGGGGAAAGCAGGGTGAAAAGAACCTGAGATAAGGGCATGGAGTGTATGGTGGTGGATGAAAGAGGCATGAGGTGGAATCTAGACTACACAGACTTGGTGTTCGGTAATCCGACATTTGGTAATGGGTTTAGAACAACACATTTGGGTCCTGCACTTATTTTTTTTTAAAAATAAGTAAGCACTGTTTGTTCTAGAAGAAGTCATCATTCATTTTATCGACCTCTGCAGGATAAGAGATGGCTATGATCAGAGCCAGCTTTAGGCCAGTGCGACTGGTGCATCCGCACCTGGCGCTGACCTGGGTGGAGGGCGCTGTGTTTAAAACTAACTTATGGGGTTAAAGCAGGTGCTGCAGAGCTCCTTGCACGTCCAGCAATCAGCACAGGCTGTAGATTTCCTTGCATGTTCAACAGCCTTCAGGCAACGATAAAAATGCCCAGATAACTCTGATGAATATTGTTTGTACTGGGGAGAGATCAAGTTTTGTTAAGTGGCAGTTTTGACTCTTCTGAAAGTAGTGTAGGTAGAGGTTTAATGTGCCTGCTGCAAAGAAAGTGCACCATGCAGATTACACACGTGAGAATGAGTGAGTTATGAATAGAGCTATACAAATTAAATGTATGTCAGAGAGGCTCGGTGGAGATAGGAGGGGCACAGTTGGAGGGTGGTAACAGTTTAATTTGAGGCAGTGGTTTCCGGTGCTAAGAACCCTCACCAATGTCAATTTTGGCACTTATGGCAGTTTGCCTCATGTTGGTTATGTTTGCATGCTTTCAAGATGAACACAACAATAGTTGTTTGTTCATTCAATTTTCTTTAAAAGTGATTAATACCGGCCTATAATGGCAATCCTATAGATTTGGAGGCATGGAATAGTCTGAATTCTCACAGTTGTAGGGTATAATGGTTAGTAGTCGTTTTAGTTCTGCCATTGGCGGAGCTGGCAGGGGCATTGGATGATGCAAGCTGCAGCGGCCACTTCACGAGTGCCCTAGCACGTATTATTTTTTTTTTTTTACAAATTAAGCACACGGTGGTAGGGAAGAAATTCGAGGGGACGGAGGTCAACGAGGGGACGGAGGTCAACGAGGGGGCGTTAAAATGATTGTGATACCAGGCGCCCCCAGCGCTAAAGCAGGCCCTGGATGGGCCACTATTGTGTAAAATACTTCAGTGGGTAAACGCCGAGTGCAGACCAGGTTCTGTCTGTCTTGGCACAGACTTTCATACTTTCAAGGCTGGTAATTCGTGCGCCATAAGGCTGGGTAATAACACCCCCTAGTTACATTTCTAATAACCTGCAAAAATAGGCAAGTAAACTCTAGCTAAAATTAATTATTACTTTGTACGAACCCGTGTCTTGAATCAAGCTATTGGATTTCTGTAGAGGACGCTTTTTTATTTTTATTTTTATTTCAAAGTAGTTTTTATTGTTTTTATACAACATACAACAACATGCGCTTTAACCCCCTGAGCTACCTCACGGGCAAACCCCAGTTCAAGTAGCAATAATGGGTGTCATTTAGGCGCTTTACGTCCCCGTCCCCCTTCTTCCCCCTTACCTGTGCGAGAGATCCGTCAGTCCTCAGCAGCTCCGGCTCGCCTCTCTTGCTCCGCCGCTGGCCTCTGGGCTAGTAATGAGCTCGGCTGACCGCCCACTGCTCGCGCCATGCGCTGCCTGCCTGACCCGGGCCACGTTCAAGTTAGCAATAGATTTGAGCCCATGAGCCGCTTGGAATGCGCGCCGCCGGGATTAGCTTCGTTAGCAGCTCTGCCGACGCTCAGGGCAGCCCCCAACACCAGCACTGGATTCGGACAGCTAATCTGACGCCCGGAGAGAAAACAAACCCCCGAGTGTTTGGATTCAACCGGCGCAAGCCCCGACAGGCCGCTCTCCCCGCAGGAAGTAGGCATGTGAAAGCGTGATAAGGTGCACCGAGGCTCGCGAGTCGACGCTGGACAGCAAAGCCTTCAAAAGAAACAGTGTACTAATGCTGCGAGGAATCTGCACACACTGGAGATATTGTTAATCTGCAAAGAATGACGCCAGTGTGCCGCCTGGAATCTGCGGGCAGTGTACACAAATTACAATGAAGGAACAAAGGCATTTATCCAGAGTTGGCCCATTGTGAGCTTGGTTTAAGTCTCAGAGAAGGCCCGTTGCCTCAGTACAAGCGTCGAAGGGGTAGCACACGCATCTCCCAGGTGAGATCACGTGAACACGCTCCCTCCACACAGGCTCGAGCCATCACGACTCTGTCTCCACCAGTGGCAAGTGCTGATGAAACAATGTCTACCCGATGTCCGATTTTAATTCATACAGATGCAACCCGCATTCAAATACCAGTTTCAGCTTGGAAACTTACATGCAAACTCGAGTGCCTACACAATATGAGGGGCCTTGCGTTCTGGGCTTGTCAAGTTGCCCCATGTCAGGGGCCAGAAGTTTATTCTGGTTCTAATAACTGCTTTTTCCTTGATACATTTGCAGCATAAGACACCAAAATGCAGAGAAAAATATTTATGGGAGTGTTACTGACATTTGGCATAGGATAAAGTGATATCTTTGTGAGATAAAGGTGAAATCACCACAGTGACTGACTTACATATCATTGTAAGAAATAATTTCACTTGCACACAGAATATTGTGAAAGAAAATATTTTTCCAAGCAGTATTTTACTTCAGTCCGAGGTTTTCTCAAAGGAGCGGACTTCACAGTACACTTTTAGGGCAGAGCAGGGGACTGTACCCCTTGTAATGTTCGTGGCCGCGAGTCAGCGGTCTAGTTAGCCGCGCACCGAGAGGTGCGCACACGCGAGCGCGTGACGTAACACGCTCGCATATAAAATAAAGTGGGCGTGGCCGGCGGGCAGTCCGGACCACGCGGTAAACCAAGAAACAGTGTCCCGAGTGTTCTTGCAGTCACGGCACCGCACAAACCATGCGCCTGCGACCTTGGGACCTCACACTGGCGACGAGGGTCTGAGGACCCGTGCTAAGCCTCTGGGCGACGTTCGTTTAGCCGCAAATGGGAGCGCATGGCCGTGCGCTAACCCGATCCAGCGGTGGGCCCAGTGCGTACTGCGTTAGCAGCTCCACGAGCGGCTCCAGATCGGAAAGGAGGCATCGCGGCTGTGTCTTACGAGACTGCCATACAGCCGCCCCCCTACCCCAAGTGCGGAGCTGAGGCCCGGAGGGCAAATATGAAGTATTGAGGCCACCAATCCCTCAATGGAAGAAAAACAACAAAGAAGAAAAGGAAAGGGAAGTCTGGGCGGCACACCCTAGCATCACAGCCCGAGGGGGCGGACGGACAGCAAGCCACGAAGGCGGCAGGTCAGTGTCAGCACAAGGGCCACCCAGACAGGCCCACGAATTAAGGAACGGGCCACCTGCCTCACCCCAACACACGTGACAAGGCCGTGTCTGGCCAGAACCAAAGTACCACAACCAAGAATAATCCAGGCTACGGGCTAGGCCCATCCACATTCCAATATGGCGTCAATTCCCGCCATTGAACCTTTTGTGGTAGACGGTGCCCCAGCATTCCTGGCGCCCCGCTGGAAAGATTGGACAGATCGCCTACAGATCTATTTTGAAGGCGCAGGGACAGCAAGGGAACGCCGCAGGGCCCTACTCCTGCATCTGGGCGGGAAAGACATACATAGGATTTATAAAACCATCGTGGAGGCCACCCCGAAGACCTATATAACGCTCCTCAATGCTCTTAACGCGCACTTCAAACCCATGGCCAGCAAGGAGTATGAAAGGTTCATCTTCCGACAAGCAAAGCAGGAAGCCGAAGAGTCACTAGATGCCTTCCATGGCAGACTCAAAGAACTAGCCAGCACGTGCGGGTTCCGCGACGAGCAAGAGGAAATACGGGGACAGATAATACAGGGGTGCTACTCCTCAAAGCTGAGGGTGATGATATTACAAGAAGATGGAAAGCCATTGGCGGATATCCTGAAGCTGGGGCGCTCCAAAGAACTATCCCAAGCTAGGGCGTCGCACATGGAGGCGGCTCTCCACCGACCAGTCAAGACGGAGCAGGTCAACGCGGCAGAACAAATCAATGTTGTCAGACCCAAGACACGCCAGTATGGCGGAAAGAAGCCGCAAGAAAAACGCAGAGACTGCGGATACTGCGGAGGTCAACCACACCGCATCCAAGATTGCCCGGCGCGAGGGAAAAGATGCAGCTCGTGTGGGTGGATGAACCACTTCGCAGCAGTATGCAGGTCGACCAAGTCCAAGAAAGAGGCAGCTCACACCATAAAAGAAAGTCAGGACAGCGAAGACATGTGCGATGACACTAATGACTATCCGGTCCATTACGTTTTCGCCATCGACCAACCCCAGCGGAAGAAGAGGCACCTCCCAAAGTGTCGCATCAAGATACACAACCAAGAAGTGAGAGCCACCATTGACACCGGAGCCTCAATAGAACTCATGGCGGCGGATGTATACAATCAGCTGAGAACCAAACCGCCACTGCAAGCTGCAAAGATCAGGGTGTTCGCGTATGGGCAGAAAACACCGATTCCACTGATAGGCTGTTTCCGGACTGAGCTGCAGCACCAGGAGTTGAAGGCCCGACGACCATATACGTCACCAAAGAAGTCAGCGGCATGCTTCTCAGCGGGAAAGCAGCGGAAGAACTCCGACTGATATCCTTCGCTATGGCGGTGCTGACAGAAGAGTTGGACACAATATTGGAGGAGTTCGAGGACACGTTCTGGGGCATCGGATGCCTGAAAGGGAAAGAGGTATCCCTCCACATCGACTAGTCGATTCAGCCTGTCGCACTCAGGCACCGAAGAATAGCTTTCCACCTCGGGAAGAAGGTGGAGGAGGATCTGGAAGCCCTTGAACGACAAGGCATCATCAAAAAGGTCAGCGGACCGACCCCATGGGTGTCCCCAATTGTGGTAGCGCGAAAACCGAAACAACCTGGGCAGGTCCGCATATGTGTGGACATGTGCCTGCCCAACGCTGCGGTCAAGAGGGAGAGGCACCTCACTCCCACAATCGATGACATCCTCGGAGAGCTGAATGGGGGCGCGGTGGTTCTCCAAAATGGACTTCCGGTCAGGCTATCACCAACTACCCCTCCACCCGGACTCCCGCTACATTACCACATTCTCTACCCACGTAGGCCTCAGATGCTACCGACGTCTCACTTTTGGCATATCCAGTGCCGCAGAAGTCTTCCAGAACACTATCCGGGAGGTCTTGAGTGGACTCCCAGGCATCCTGAACGTCAGTGATGATCTTCTGATCTATGCGGACTCCATCGAGGAACACCACCGGAGACTAAGGGGAGTGTTGCAAAGGATCAAGGAGTCAGGTCTGACACTACACATGGAGAAGTGCCAATTCCTCCGGAACAAGATCAGTTTCTTTGGATATACCGTCTCCGACCAAGGGATAGCACCGGGCCCGGACAAGGTGAAAGACGTGCAGAATGCGCCAGCCCCCTCCAACGTATCGGAGGTGAGGAGCTTCCTGGGCATGGTGAACTTCTGTGGGAGGTTCATACCTGACTTATTAAACCTCACCCGACCTCTCCGGGAGCTAACCAAGTCGGCAACCCCCTGGCAATGGGGTGAACAACAGGAGACTGCATTCAGAGACACCAAAGCAGCGCTGTCCGCGGACCGAACCCTGTCGTATTTTGACCAGGCTAAACTCACCAACATATCAGTTGATGCCAGCCCCTACGGTTTAGGAGCGGTTCTAACACAACGTCAAGGAGAGGATGAATGGAACCCCATGGCCTACGCCAGTCTGTCATTGACAGAAACGGAGCAAAGATACTCTCAAATAGAACGGGAGGCTATAGCGATCCATTGGGCCTGCCGACACTTCCATGTATACGTGTACGGACACCCATTCTCTGTGTCGACAGATCACAAGCCGCTGATCCCACTGTTCCGAGGGACGGTATCCAAGCCACCTCCCAGAATTGAAAAATGGATTCTCCAACTACAAGAGTACGACTACCAAGTGGAGTACCGACCAGGAGCGACAAACCCAGCGGACTATCTCTCCAGACACCCCCGAGCTGCAACACAAGGAGAGAGAGAGGACACGGAGGATACCGAGGAGTACGTCAAGGTCGTGCTGGAAAGGTAGAGACCCCTGAGTCTAGAGATGATCATTGGAGCCACGCGGAATGACGAGGTGCTACAGCTGTTGGCGAGTGCCATCCAATTGAATGATTGGAGGGCGGTCCAGGCTTCACTGAGCAAACGGACACCACAAGCCAAAACGTCCATCGAAGCACTTCTGAGAGTGAAGGAGGAGTTATCGATTGACAACCAGGGGTGTTTGCTAAGAGGTCCGAGGATCGTAATGCCTGAGAGCCTAACCCAGCAAGCGGTGGAGCTAGCCCACCGAGGACACCAAGGCATGGTCAAGAGCAGGCTTCGCGCCAAAGTGTGGTTCCCGGAGATGGACAATATGGTGGAGAGAACAGTCAGGGCATGCCAATGGTGTCAAGCAGCAGGACAGCCTGAGAGGCCACCCCCGGTCATCACAGAGGACAACCCGCAGAGGCCGTGGGAGTGTGTCAGTGCAGAATTCGGGCACCTCCCAGATGGAAGATACGTACTCGTCATCGTTGATGACTTCACTAAATACCCAGAAGTGGAAGTGGTAACAACCCTCACTGCCAAGGAGGTCATCGCAAAGTTTGAAAAGACCATAGCGACACATGGTATCTTCGAGAGCGTCAAAACAGATAATGGACCACCCTTCCAAGGGCAGGAGTTCGCTGAATATCTGAAGAGCCGAGGGAATACCGCCTTACACCACACAGAACCACTGAAGCGGTGCCAGGCCTATCCGCCCTAGGACGAGTGGTCAGAGACGCCTTCCCCAGTCACCTCAACTGGGCTCCGAACCAGGTAGACCCGCAAAGGGCTCTCTCCAAAAGGACTCGATCCAACAACTATGCTAGTTTCAGGCGGAAGGCCAAAGAGCCGGAGATCCACGAGAGAGACCGTGTTTACGTGAAAGACAGGTATCCGGGGAGCAAGTTCCGACTCCCGTTTGAACCTCGACCATGGACTGTCACACGCCGCATGGGCACAATGGTAACGGCTCAACGAGGACATGAAACAGTAACCCGTAATGTATCTTTCTTCAAGAAAGCTCACCTGGACAATACCAGCTCCCAAGAGCCAGAACCGGAGAGAGAAGCCTCCAGCCAACCAGAGGAACCCAGCAGAGCAGAGGAAAATGAGTGTACCACCCCAGACGGAGGCGGAGATACAAGCTCACCACCATCCAGCACTCCCAGGCTCAGCGCCCCCCGGTCCTCAGATGAGCCCCGGGGCACCCGAGAGTCCTCTCAAGCGACCCCTCCGAGAGCACCCGCCCGGGGAGAAGCGGATGGGTATGGTCTGAGAAGAAATCCAGCTCCATCATCCCAGCTGGCGGACTTTGCTGTGGGCTGATCATGAACTCCCTACTCGTCATTCTGGTAACTGGCCGGATGGCCCCGTTTTTCAAGTTATTGAGACTCTAATGACAGTATGCCTATTTTGTTTGTTTAAATAAAGGTTAAAAGGAATGTAATGTTCGTGGCCGCGAGTCAGCGGTCTAGTTAGCCGTGCACCGAGAGGTGCGCACACGCAAGCGCGTGACGTAACGTGCTCGCATATAAAATAAAGTAGGCGTGGCCGGCGGGCAGTCCGGACCACGTGGTAAACCAAGAAACAGTGTCCCAAGTGTTCTTGCAGTCGCGGCACCACACACACAATGGGCCTGCGACCTTGGGACCTCACACCCTTCTCATGCGCATTTCTGATGACGCTGCATGGTCACAACACTATATGAGCCTAACAAATGCCTGGTAAATGATGAAATAGATTGTAATGAACAGAGGACAAGCACTTTCTAATTACATGAGATTCAGCTAGGGAAATCATTTCCCAAGGATGCTCTAAAGTTAATTGCGGGATTGGAACTCGGTTGACATTTAGTCTCTGCACACTTTAACTTCTACTTCATGCTCCTGGATGTTCCTTGGCCCAAACATTTTCCTAGACTATGCAAATAATATTCTCCTTCACCACTCAGAGTTCACTTTTTTTCATGATGCACCTGGTCACTCAGGTTGAAGGCTAACATAGTTCAGCGTTAATCAAGTGAAAAAATGGACACTAGTTACAATTCTAGACCATTGGTTAGAAAAACTATGGTATCCTCAAAAGACCCAATGTGAACAGGTATTGCGGTATATTTCGATTCATCCGCCCCTACATTGTGGTTAGTTGGCAGTTATCATTGGATACCATAGAGAGTGTGGGTGCCTGCCTCATCCAGAGGCTCCTCTGGTCTAGGTTGCAGTGTCCAGAGATGAAAAAATTAGTGCAAAGATAAGGTCCAAAAAAGCTGTTAAAAATAAGGTCTACACCAATAATAATTTTAATGGAATGGTGGGGAACTTATAGTAAAAACAAGTGGGTACTTGTCCTAGATCAAGTTATGAGACCTAGAAGTACAAATTTGCAAGAGTGTCGACATGTTTCAGCCCCCTTTGGCTCAACGGAGTCTATGGGGCTTTCGTCAGGACATAAAGACAGACAAACATAGAATTTACTCACACTCTTTTTGTCATCCGGGGGCAGAGTCAGCACAAGCGGTGCAGGATCACGCATACGCGGCTCTGGGGCCTACCCGATGACTCCTGGAGACTCCGCAATAGGGGTTATTAAGATTTGAGAGGCTTAAAGTTGACCCTCACTACTTCTAATGAACTCCACAAAAAGAGTGTGAGTAAATTCTATGTTTGTCTGTCTTTATGTCCTGACGAAAGCCCCATAGACTCCGTTGAGCCAAAGGGGGCTGAAACATGTCGACACTCTTGCAAATTTGTACTTCTAGGTCTCATAACTTGATCTAGGACAAGTACCCACTTGTTTTTACTATAAGTTCCCCACCATTCCATTAAAATTATTATTGGTGTAGACCTTATTTTTAACAGCTTTTTTGGACCTTATCTTTGCACTAATTTTTTCATCTCTGGACACTGCAACCTAGACCAGAGGAGCCTCTGGATGAGGCAGGCACCCACACTCTCTATGGTATCCAATGATAACTGCCAACTAACCACAATGTAGGGGCGGATGAATCGAAATATACCGCAATACCTGTTCACATTGGGTCTTTTGAGGATACCATAGTTTTTCTAACCAATGGTCTAGAATTGTAACTAGTGTCCATTTTTTCACTTGATTAACCTTGACATTATTTGGGGAAATAAATGGACATGTATTCCTCCTCCCCCTTTTGATTACCCCACTAACATAGTTCAGCCTCATCTGAACTATACAAGCTAGGAGTAACTGATGGAGATAAAATTGCTATGTGTGCAGTACTATACCTTTAACAATGTGGTTTATTGTTCCTATCTGTCACTTATAACAGAGTTCAACCAAAAACGTTTTGTATCATCTTGCGAAGGTAGGCTTAACAGACATAGACAATACCTTTCATCATATATCAGTTTCCAAAAGGCCAGCAGGTTTTTACATAATGTTATTTACAAACACTTTTCACACCACCTTTTAATGAAATCAACAGACCTCTGAAGCCTCCGAGCCCATACACTCCCATATATGGTCTATCAAACCAGCCTCTTTGTTTTGCAATTGACTGAACCAAATGGACTATTGGTGAAATCCAATATTGTCACCATATCGACATCCTTCATAAAAACCCATCAGAAGCATTTGTCTATCCACTACAGTTGGATGAGCATGTGAATTTCCAATATGTTCACTCTGGTTCACTCATGTTATTAAGTTTGTGGGGCAAATCTTACACATGATCCCATTACCTAACAGATCATCATTTTCTATTATTGCATGTCACACAAATCTTCATGTAATACACAACCTTTATCTCTGATCCTCAAATCCTAGTCCAAACAAAACTCTCACAGTGGGCGGTGTAAACTTCCTTGCAACCACCATCAATTTGCACTCAAACAATACTTACAAAAAGAATGTCACTCTCACTGGAGACTAAACTACCAAAAGCATGATTGAACACTTCCTCTACTTCACTGCAAACTTACCTCCCACATCACCTTTTCCACACATATTAGACCTTGTTTTTTCCCTCACCTCATCTTTTCTTTAATAACTTCTCTTCCTCCACCTCAAGATCCTTATTAAATCTCTTCCCTTCCCAGGTTTACCATCAACACGCACAAAATCCCTTTCACCACTACGTACAACTCCATATTCTAAATGTGTAAATTCATGCCCACCAAGATCACCACCCCCTCTTTTAAATACACTCCAATAAAGTCACATCAACTCACCCCACTCATTGTTGCAAGCCACTCGGACAAAGCAGATTGATTTCCTTGACTCAATCCAGAAAACCTTGTTAGATCCCAGGCTAAAACGTAGCCCCTGCATCAAACCTAAACCCAAAGCACCTTGGTATTTCTAGAGCTAAATTAGGAAACACATGTGAGAAAGTGGACAATTAATTGAAGTGGATTCTAAAAATGGTAATTTTCCTGACTACGTCCAGATAGGTCTAAATAATTTAAACCTGAGCTCAACCTTTGGTAGCTGTAGCAAAGAGCATACAGGCTTAACTTAAGAGAAATGTGTACAACATTTATCAGACCCAAAACAGTACGCAGGACAAATCCCACTCCAAATTATAATGAGTAAAAGTTAATGAGCAAATAGACACCAAAGTGGCAAAAATCAGATGTATGGCACTGAAGATATGATTTTTCATAAGCGTTAGATGATTCTAGCATGAAAAAATGCAAAGTTCTATCTGCTGGTATATGGTCATGCTAGACTGAGTTAAAGTCAAAAGAATATGCTGTCCCCGATGGAGTGCGGGATGGATACAGGGACCAGGATCGTACCAGTGATAACTTTAGGTTCTGACTTAGTCTTTTCTTGGGGAGAAATCTTCGTCTATGGGGTAATTGGTGGGTCCGATTGCAGGTTGTATCTGAAGAACTGCTCAACGATGAAGGCCAGATGGAGTCCCAATTCCTAGTTGGAACTACTTTTGGTGGGAAATGTTGTTAATGCGATAAACGCCTTGCGGGTGAACTCCAGAGACTGTATCCACAAGGGTTTTGTGGGCATGTGGCTACAGGTTCCGCTTTTGTGTCAGTGTAGTCCATTCGCTGCAAGACTGAAGATGGTCATTGTCGAAGCGAGGAACTTGTCGCAGGGCACCTGGCCAGGTGAATATGACTGGCGACGCATCTGCAACTGCAGTGGCTTCAGCGGAGTCCAAGTATGAGCCTCTGGTTCTTTTTTAGAGAAAATTTGGAACATCTTTCTTTGTGTCCAATTCTGCAGTCCTTGGTGGAGAAGAGTATACTGTAACACCAGTCAAGGGTCGAGGGTATTGTGTGTACCTCTTGAGGGTTAGGATTCAATCCTCTAGAAGCCACAAGCAGTGACTGTGGCAACTGTAGTTGGAGTTAGTCAGCTGGGGTCAGCAGAATCTTAGGCTTCTTGTAACTTTATGTCACTGGAATTTAACTGGAGGTTAACCAACTAGCCATTAGAGACCACTCTTCAGTTCTGGGTACAAATGGGTGAAGGTCCAACCCTTAGGGTCTCTCTCAACTGCTTATGGTAAGTGCGGTCCTCTTTCTGAAATTTGGATTCAGCAGGTTCAGTAACTCTTCTGTCTTCCATAGGTCCAGATGTCTTTCTAGGAGTGTATGAAGCAGTGCCGCTTTTATGCCTAGGACTAGCCTGTATGTGGGATGACTCACTGATACCCCAAAATTTCCCAGGGGCAACCCTACCCACTTTGACATAATTTTCTGGCGAGTTGGCTCTACACAATTCCAGAGTGCCCTGATCTGCCAACATCCAATCTGGCAGAATCTTTCTTCCCTTGGTCAGAGCTCTTGGCACACCCCTCAGGTGTGTCCAGGGAAGTGAGGCACTCCTGATGGAAAACCAGTTCTGGGGCAGGTTATCCTTCCACTGGGACAGGTGCTATTCTGGCTACTAGGACAATGGCTCCAACATGCCTAGGTGTGAGTTATATCTGCCTGTGACAGAGGCTGCCTCTTTGAAGCTTGTGCAGGTGGTGGCCACCGTCCTTCAGGCCATCCTGTCAGGAGTAGGTGACACAACACCTCCTCCCAGTCAAAGCCCTATGTTCCCTTTCATGAGAGCAATTCACACATCCCAGCAACCTCCATATGACAGTTGGGGATTGCAAAAAATGGGGTTACTTGTTGAGGAGGTAAAACCCTGTCAAGCAGGAACCACAGTCCTTGTCAGGATGAGGCACAAGCAAACCTCAAATTAACCTGTGCTCAACCCTCTGGTAGTTTGGCTCAGAGCAGTTAGGCTTAACCTAGAGTCAAGGTGTAAAGAATGTATACAGCACTTCACACAGTAATAACGTAAAAACCCAATAGAAAAAAAACCCACACCAATTTAGAAAAGTAGTGTACATTTTAACAAATAAATCAAGACAAAATCAATAAAAATCCATCAGTAGTTGTATGTTAAAGTTTAGCTGGAAGCAAGAAGATCTCAAAACCTACCATCAAGGTTGCATCCATTTATCAAGTTTTGTGGAGCACAACAAGCAAAGATATAGTTAAAAATCTTGATCCTGCAGGGTAAGATCATCCTGTATATTGCTTGCTAAAGGACTCTAAACTTAGGAGCAATTTGACAATTCTCAATTTTTTCTTTTTAGTACCGCAGTAGTCAAGCATATGATTGCTGAGTTTCCTAACTTAAAAGCAGACTTGTTAAATCCCTCAAGGCCTTAAAATCAATTTTGATAGCACAGGTAATGGATAACCGCTCCAGATACCAATCAACCCATCATTCTGTTTATCCTGATTTAAATTTTGGAAAATGCATGCCTGGTTCCGCCGCTACCTTGCTTCTGACAATACGCAAGTGTCTATGGGGCATATGTACAACAGAATGGCAGAGTGCGGTGTTACGCCACAATTGGTAACTCTGCATTTCTACATTCTGGAAATGCAGGATGCTCCATATTTACAATGAATAAGCTAAGATATCGTTAAAAGTCCTGATCCGGCGGGTTAGGATCATCCAACATATTCCTTGCTACAAGAATCTAAACTTAGGAGTAATTTGACAATCCTCAAGTTTTTTCTTTTTAGTACCGCAGTAGTCAAGCATATGATTGCTGAATTTCCTAACTTAAAGGCAGACTTGTTAAATCCCTCAAGGCCTTAAAATTAATTTTGACAGCATAGGTAATGAATAACCGCTGCAGATACCTATAATCCCATCATTTAGTTTATCCTGATTTGCTTCTTGGAAATTGCATGTCTTGTTCAGCAGCTACCTTGCCTTTGATGATACACAAGTGTCTATGGGGCATATGTACAACAGATTGGCACAGCATGGTTTTACACCACAATTGGTAACTCTGCACTCCTGCATTCTGGCAATGCAGGGATGTGCCGTATTTACAATAATACAGCTCACCACTGTGTTTCCCCTAGCGCTGGTGCTAAATTTAGCTGCCTAGCACCAACGCAGGCCCCCTTTGCAGGGAATGATTGCTCATGTGTAGGAAGGTGTTCCTTTCTGCATATAAACAATCGATAAAGGCGATTTATAACTTCTAGTGCGCTGCAGAATACAGCACATGTAGACGTTGCAACTCATCCTTTTCTAATGATTGTTTATGTGCAGGAAGGGACACTGTCCTGCAAATGAACGATCCCTAATGGAGATTTGGTCTTTCAATGTGTGCT
This sequence comes from Lissotriton vulgaris, assembly GCF_964263255.1. Lineage (NCBI taxonomy): Eukaryota > Metazoa > Chordata > Amphibia > Caudata > Salamandridae > Lissotriton > Lissotriton vulgaris. The sequence continues at coordinate 913,969,673 of NC_141689.1, forward strand.
GCAGAATGCAGCCCACATAGAAACAGCAAAAACGAGGAGAAATGAATAATTTCTCCTTGTTGCGCCAGGTTAAGATTTTTCCTGGTCTTATTTTTGGTGCTGCCCCATATTTACGCCACCTTTGTAAATAGGGGGTAGCGTAAAAAAGAAATGGGTTTTGCGGCAGAATGCCCACTGCCACATCCATTGCCCGCCCCTTTCACACTAAATGCTGTGTAAAAGGGGCATTATTTACAAGGCGGTGTTAAGCCACTTTAACCCTTTCGATGCTGATGACGAGCTCAGCTCGTCATCACCCACGGGTGTCGTGTGCTGATGACGAGCTGAGCTCGTCATGGTGCCAGCAAAATGGCAATTTGCAGCACAGCGCAAAAATCCCCACAGCAGCCATGTGGTTAACATCGTCTTGTAAACAAGGCAAAGGGGTTATCGCTACCAAAAAGTGACGTTCTGGTGGCGATAAGCCCTTGTAAATATGCCCCTAGGTTCTTTCACCATCCTTCAGTTTGCTTTACTGTACACAGAAACTAGGCATGCCCTGTATACAATGTGCAAAATAAACAAATACAAATAAGGAGGCACCTCCTAATAACATATTTGAAAGTCAAGGACCATCTACACTCAGCTTCCTCAGACCTTTCTTATGAATTCAAAGTCCATAATATTAACCCAACTATTACAAAATATCTATCTATGATATCTCAGATCCAATCAATTTGGTTACATAGTAGCTGCATCTTTATTATCAACCCTACATGTGAGGTCCTGGTAGCTAGTATCAGCAGGGTCTGCAACAAGATGATTACAGCTGATGGCGGCCGGCTGAAGATGCTGGTCGCGAGCTTCGTGAGAAGTCTCCAGGTAACCGCTACGAGTGCTTTCCAATTTGCATAATTCTTGCTAAAGTAATGCGGAAGTAGTGCGACTAGAAATGCGTCTCTGAGCTATAAACAAAAAAAACTAATAAGAAGTCTCGATACCTCGCTAAACTCGCTAAACTCGCTAAACTCTCTACCCGCCACCCGCCAACCACCACCCGACACCCGACATCCGTTACTGAGTAATCCCCCGGCAAAAACAACTGTTAACAACAACTGTTAACAAAGCTATACTCAGCAATCTGTCACGATCCCCCTACCTGTTCCGAGAGAGAGGGAGAGAGTCGTGGTGCGCGGCTGAGGTGGAGAGACGCGCTGCGGTTGTTGTTCTGCGGGTTCTGCGGGTTTCTCTTGGCCGGTGAAGCCGGTAAAACCGTGCATGCAAAGAAGAAAGAAAGGGACCACATGACAACCGGGTACTCGGACTCAGAACGAAGCCTGGTCTCGGTCGCGGCCCAGGTTCAGACGCCCCCTGCAGTTGATCCGTTAGGAGGGCTGTGGAAGAGAGCCCGTGTAGCCGCCAGGGAAGGAAGGAAAAAACTCGTCAAAACTGGGTTCATCTTCCGGGGCAAGAGTGGAGGAGGCAGCGGCAGCACTGTTCCAGTTACAATAGCGATCAGCTACACGGAAAACACAGAGGGGGTAGGAGCTGGAGCAAAGTCTAACGAGGGAGAAACATGAGTGAATAAACAAGATCCTTTCTGTGTAGAGGATAGGGTGATTTGGGCAAATATCAACTCGAAAAACTTCATTCAAAGGTCTGTTTGTGGGACATTCTGCAACAAAGATTACTGTGGCAGAGAGAATAGAAAGGCAAATAATTCAATTTATATCTGCTGGATGAAACAAAAGTCTCTGTCCCCTCGCAGTGGCAAAAAAGGGAGGTTACAGTTGCACTGGTGTAGCAGAACTAGCAGAATTAGAACCAGGAAGTCAGGAAAATACGGACTTACCAATTAAAAACACTGGATTGACTCACAAATATCACACTGCTTTAACACAAGGAGAAAGTGAAAGTAATAAAAGCAAAAAAGAAGAAACTTTTTCTAACATCAACTATTTTACAAGATCCAGAGCAAGGAAGGGAACAGGAACCCTCCCAGGAACCCTCCCTCCTGTGCAAGAAGGATCAGAAGAGGGAGTAAGAAAATCAGCGTACTGTCTCAGAAATCAAAGCTTAAGTAAACAGAGCCTATTACAGCCAATAAAGAAAAAGTGCATGACCCCCAAGAGCACTAAAAAACCTGCGAAAATCCCCTCACAATTAGAGGAATTAACGGAGAGTATAAAAAGTAGAGGAACAAGGAAATCCAAAGATAAGAAAATAAAGATTACTCCTTCATTGAGGTCATATTTTAAAATACAAGTGGTGCAAGTGAGAGGAGGAAACCACGGTCAGGTTATTAATACGACCGACACAACAAATACAACGAGTACAACGAGTACAAAAAGTACATCAGTTACATTTCCTGTACAGTTTTCAAGTATAACAGCAGGCACTCAGAGCACCAACCACATTTTGGAAAAAGAAGTGGAAGAACCTGCAGAAGGAAATATGCAGTCGGCATCCCCTCCAGATCCATTTACAGATATGACTTCTTTAACGGAACAACCTCTGTCACCAACGCAGTCATCCCATCTGGCTTCGTTACCTCAACCAAGTACGAGTGCTTTACCACAAACGGAAATCGTAAATGATAAAGAGTCCCAAGAGTCCAAAGAGACTCACGAAGAGGAGCAAGAAATTATAGACAAGGGCGAGACAGGAAACCTTTTAGAAGTGTGTTTGAATAAAATGATGGAAAAAATAATGGGGGAAATGAGAGAAAAATTTGCAATCTCCGAGACAAACCAGAACAGAATACAAGAAGCAGTAGAAAGTCTAGACCAGAAAATAAATGACTTAGGGGTCAGAGTCGCAGCAGTAGAGAGCGAGTTGGGCTCCCTAAATAAAAGAGTGGACAACACCCAAAGAGAGATAAGACACTTAAAGGACAACGATAAATTGGTCAAGGAGAAACTTGAATCTCTGGAAAACCAAGGAAGAAGAAATAATATTCGCATTTTGAACGTTCCCGAGAGTTCAGAAGGAACAGATATCAAGGCTTACATAATATCTTTACTAGAAGAATTCCTTCCTTGGACAAAAGATTGTGATCTAGCGGAGGACATTCAAAGAGTCCATAGAGACCCTTTTAGGAAGAGCAAAGAGAAGAAAACTCCAAGGAAAATCTTGGTAAATTTTAGAACATATACTCTGAAAGAAAAAATATTGAGTGAGGGTCTAAAAACCGGGAGTTTCAATAAAATGAACTGGTCATTTCGCATCAGATCGGATATCTGCAAGACTACGCAAGACCGGCAATGGGAGTTGGGGCAATATATGCAGGAGCTAAAAACACTTGGAGCAAGCGTACAACTAAAATTCCCCGCCTCCCTCAGAATAATGTGGCGGAATAAAATGCATAACCTAAAGGACCCAAAGGAAGTAGAAAATCTTATTCATTTAATAAGAGATCAAATCGAAATTGACAAACTAAACAAGGAATAAACTATCAAATCAAGAGTAGAAGAAACAAAACAAAACTGGACTCACTTGACTCACTTGTTAGTATAAACAAGAATGAATTAAAAACTCTCAGAGGCGTAAGACAATAGAACATATATGGGGAAAAGCAATCACTAATCCAAATCCAAAAGAAGAAATACCTGGAGAAAACGGAACACGAAACCAGGTGAAATAATACCTGGACAAAGAAAAAAGGAGGCTTCCCCTGGGAGGGAAACCAAAGGAATTCACGAAATGCAGGATTGTAAATACACATGGGTGGGGAGCAAAGTAGGGAAAAAACAAAAAAAAAATCCTCAAAATTGGAATATAAAAAGATTGGCAAGGGGGTTAAATGCTGCCTCAAATGTAAAAATATTTTAAAATGGCAAAGGAAAAATCAATAAAAATCCTAACATGGAATGTTAATGGGCTTAGAACACCGTCACGAAGAAGAAGAATTATGGAATATCTTAAAGAAATAGAAAGTGAAATTATTATCCTACAAGAAACTCACTTAACAAATGCAGAATGGTCTCAATTAGAAAAAAACCTAAACTGGATTGGAGCAAGCATACATACAACTCAAGAGTGCAATACAAAGGGGGTAGTAATTATCATAAAGAAATCTCTCAACTCCAAAATAGAAATGGACAAAGCTGACAGTAAAGGTAGATGGGCAATTGCCAAAGTCAGAATTGAAGAACGTATTCTCACTATTGTGGGGTACTATGGCCCCAACAGGGACGACGCTGAGCCACTCAAAAAGCTTTACTCTGAACTCCTAACATACCCAGTCCCAATCATAATGGGAGGGGATTTCAATCTCATAGGAGATCCTAAAAAAGATAGATCCCCACCAACAAAACAATGGAATCTACCGAAGATGAGGGAGTGGTTAGGGATCTATAAAAAGGACTTTTTGCTAGAAGACATGTGGAAATTAAAAGGAATAAAAAACTACCCTTATACCTTACACAATAAAAAATTAGGACATAAATCAAGAATAGATTTTTTTCTATTAGATAAAAATTTGCGAGATAAAGTGAAAAGTATCGAACATTTACCTGCACACCTATCGGACCACTCTGCTGTCCAGCTAAATATAACACTTCCGCAACCACAAATGCCTAGCAGGTGGACTGTCGACCGTACAATTCTTAGGGATGAGCGATGCGTGGAGGAACTCATAGCAACTACCCAACAATATTTTCAAGATAATGAAACAAGCACAACAAAAAGAATGACATGGGATGCTTACAAAGCGGTAATAAGAGGAAAACTGCTTAGCTTAGGTGCCTAAAAACACAAAACAAAAAAACAGGAAATCATGAAAATGGAAACAGAAATCAAAGAAGCTGAATTACACTTAGATTGTGATGCCCCGCAAGAACAAAAGGAAAAACTGGAAGAAAAACTTCGCAACTCAAAAGAAAATCTGACAATTTATCTAGAGAACATAGTTAAAGAGAAATGGGAGTGCAGTAAATTAGCAAACCATGAGTATGGTGAAGGATGTGGAAAACTCCTAGCCTGGAAAATGAAAACAGATCAATCCAGAAACAATATATTAAACATATATAACCAAGATCAATCAACCATTTTTGCAGAGGATGCCGCAATAAGGAAGGAATTCTTTAATTTCTTTACTTCAATATATAAAGAAGACACGAACCCAGCAGAAGAAGAAATTGACAATTATCTTGGAAAGATCCAATCCCCGCGTCTGACAGAGGAAGAAACGGAGTTTGTGAATTCCAACATACTTGCAACATTTGACAAATGGTGAAGATCACTTCCTTTTCAAGTTCGGCCATCCGAAATTTTTCAAAAAAGTTAAACTAAAGGTTCTGAACAATGCCGTTAAGATCTGGAATCAAATAAGATCTGTCACACAGATTCCATATTACAGTAATATGGCTCCCATATGGGACTCCCCAGGCACCCCTGACTGTTTAAAAGACTCTTTATCAAAACCACTTAGGCAAGCTGGAATTGAAACATGGGGACAACTTCTATCTGGAAACTTCTTGCTATCATGGGATCACTTGCAAATAATTACAGATCGTAAAATCTCGAAATTTAAATATTACCAACTGAGCAGCTGGGTAAGCACCATTCCAAAGGGAATCTCAGATCCAGAGAATCTAGAACCAGAAATGATGAGTGAAACGGTATTAAAGAAAGAAGTATCAAAATGGTATTGGGCATTAATTGAAACAGGAAAAGAAGATCCAACAACTGCTGAAAAAATATGGAAGAAAGACTTACAAAATGAAGTTTCAGACCTTTGTCAAATCTGGAAAAAATCAGTAGAAAAATGTTGGTTATGCGTAAAGGCCGCTCCACTAAAAAGGAATCACCTTTTCTCTATACATAGAGCGTACTGGACTCCCAAAAAGTTATCAAAATTTAAAGGAGCTACAGTAAAATCGTGCAGCAAATGTGGAGAGGAAAAAGCGGATGATATACATATGTTCGGTGGGTGCCCTTCGCTTACACAATATTGGCAAGAAATTGGTAAGACTCTAACCGCAGTACTGGCAACTCCAATAACTGTGAGTATTATTTTAATTATTTTTGGGATATATTGCACTACTCAACCGAATCAGATAAAGTTAGATAAACATCAAGAAAACTTATTATTTGTTATGATCCTTTTAGCACGTAGGGAGATTTGTATTAATTGGACAAAACCAGTCCCTCCAACACACGAAAGCTGGTTAAACACTGTAATAAGAATTAGTAGTCTAGATAGAAAGGGGAAACAAATCAAAAAGACAAAATACTGGGAGATCCTGGAAAATTATTTTGAATCTAGACAATAACTTATAATCTCTCCGTGCCAGAGGTCCCTTTGCTGGTTTTTTCTTTTTGGTTTTTTCTTTCTTTTTTTCTTTTCTTTTTTTTTTCTGATTCCAATGATTAAGCGGACAATAATTCCTGGCATGACTTGAAGTCTGTCAAACATCCAAAGGGCCAGAGAACTCCCGAAACGACGGAATTATTGAATAAGATGGAGGTGTGCAGCGGAGAACTGATCGGACTAAGAACGAGGCTTACCCCTTGTACCTCTCGATAGACGATCAGGGGCAGCCTTTGTGAAACACCTTGTTCGAATCTGTTGGTCTCCCAAACGCCTTTCATTTCTTTTTATTTAAACCGCAATATGAGGATTAAAAAAAAACAACAAAAAACAAGATGATTACAGCTGGTACTATTACTGGTTTACTTCAGAGTTCTATTGCTGTTCATGACACATTGTGCACCTGTTGTTTACTATAAGGGCATTATTACAGGAGGCTCTTTAGTTTAAAAAGGTGCTGTTGGAGGTCTGTTTAGAAAGAAGTTGGTCAACAGCAGTTCTTGAGTTAAGGGGAGGGTGTTCCAGAATTGCAGTGTTGTGATCTCATTAGCAGACATATGGACTTTGATTAGGGAATTGGTAGTTTCTTAATGTTTGCTTAGTTTGGACTATTAAAAGAACAATGCCCCATTTTTGTCATAGTTTTACTCTCTTGCATAGTTTTGTTTTGTTTCCTCAATATAACCATTTGCCACAGGTCTATTTTGTAACAGGGATTAACCTTGTAGCAGTGTTAAAAATGGGGGTCTATCGTTGGCAATGGTTTGCACCTTTGTCCAATTAGAGACCTTTCTTCCTAGTCATGGTAAGGGGGATACACTTCTAAAATAACCCCTGCTCACCCCCTTGGTATCTTGGCACGAGATAGGTGTTTCTCAGTTAGTGTGTGAAGCATTTGTGCACACATACAGTAATACAGTGAAAACACTACAAATAGATACCACACCAGTTTAGCCCCTTCCATGCTCATGACGAGCTCAGCTCGTCATGCAGCACAGTGCTTGTGTGCTCATGACGAGCTGAGCTCGTCATGATCACACACGTTTTTATTGCTGTCCAGCACAGCAGGGGAAACTCTCTAGCAGCGATGTGGTTAGAAAAAAAAGTAATCTTTATCCAAACCAAACAAGACCACAACGACAAACATCCAACAAACAGTTATCAAAGAATGACTTTTGAAAGGAGAAAAAGCGTTCTGTCCATAGCAAACTATAGATGCAACACTTTCAACACAAAATACCTGTGTCATAAACAAAAACAGCCGCAGGGAAGGTGATTCATGGGTTCCTTAGGTGCAGGGAAGGTGATGAGTCAGTTCCTTGCTCCAGGGGAGGTGATGTGTTGGTTCTTTACTGCCACGCAGGGGGGTGATGCATCGATTACTTACTGAAGAGGAGGTGATTTTTACTGTGAGGAGAGGTGATGCGTAGGTTTCTCACAGCGACCCGGCGTTGTTGTATACTTGGTGCCGCGGTGCGAGGAGTGGGGATATGGGGATGTGTCTGTGATGATACTTTTAAACAGGAGGCAAGCTCTACTTCAAGTTCTTGGAGATCTTCTTCAAGCAGGATACACAGCACACAGCAAAGTCTTTGTCCTCTCCTTGGCAGAAATAAGCCACTGCAGGCGAAACCCAGACAGCACACAGCAAAGGGGCAGTACTTCCCCTTCAGCTTTCCCCCAGCTCTTCTCCTTGGCAGAGGTTCCTCTTGAGTATGGAAGTATTCTAAAGTTCTGGGGTTTAAGCCTCAATATTTATAATGAATTTCTCTTTTTCCTCTTGTGGCAGAGAGGCTCTGTGCTCAGTCAAAACCAGTTCCGGCCTCTCTGGTCCAGCTTCCTGGCAGGAGGTGGAGACAGCATTGTGTAAGGCAGACCAGGCCTATTCAGGTGCAAAGAAATCTCCCCCTCCCACTCTAAATGCATCCCTGACTCACCCAGGAAAGGCAGGACACACTTCAACCCTCAAAGTGGCTAACTACAGTGAATGCATATCCCCAGCCCCTGTCACTCCAAAGCCAGACAGTCAATCCACAAACCAGTAGAGGCACACCGGATGGCTAAGCAAGAAAATACCCACTTTCTAAAAGTGGTATTTTCAAACACACAATGTAAAAATCATCTTCACTGAAAGATGCATTTTTTATATTCTGAGTTCAGGCATACTAAACTCCATCTTTCTATCTTGTCCCACGGGGAAGTTATATTTATAATATGTTATAAAATAAACTCCCATTCTATAGTATGGGACAGATAGCCTTTCAATAGTGAAATACGAAATAAATACACTGTATTTCACTATCAGGACATGTTACACACACCATTACATGTCCTACCTTTCACATACACTGCACCCTGCCCACAAGGGTACCTTGGCCCTGCCTTAGGGGTGACTCACTGTAATAAAAGGCAAGAGGTTGACAGTACAGACTGCGTACAGACACTGCAGTGGCAGGTCTGAGAACCCTCTGAGATGCTGATTGTATGGGTGGCCTCTCACAGGCCCACTAACAGTATTTGATTTACAAGCCCTGGGCGCGCACAGTGTACTGTACTTGGGCCTTTTTAGTATATCAAATAAGCCAATCATGGAAACACCAATCCATAATAACAATTTACACAGAGAGCATGTTTACTTTAGCACTGATTAGCAGTGGCAATGTGCCCAGAGTCATAAAACCAACAAAAACTGATGCCCAGGAAGCAAAAAGTCTGAGGATACACCTGCTGGAAAAATCAGGTCTAACAAGTGGCAAGCTTTACCCAGTACAAAAGAGAGAGTCAGAATTGTGCATTTACTTCAGGAGAGCATAAATTGGAATGTTTTGCAGGCTTCTCTCCTTAAAGACATTTGCACACAGATGACAGTTCATTCATTAAATTAATCTGCCTGAAAATTGTGAGACTAGTGATTTCAGATATCATCGTCATCATTGTGACCAAGTTTAAATTGTTATAAATGGGTATTTTGTTGGTTCTGGGAATGGGTGAAGGTATTGGAGACAACAATTTCCCCACCATTTGCTCAACAATAGTTTAAGAGAACTGTTTCAAACTTTGCATCATTTATGAAGTGAACCATATATACATATAACAACCTTTAAAAAATACAATATTTTGAACAAATCATGAGCATCCCTGTGCTTTTTTCACAATGTCCAATTACAGTGACATTGGGCTTTCCAAAAGGAACGTGAGCAACAGGACAATAAAAGAGATGTATGAGTGATATATGCATTATTTTTTATGAAAGGATGAGTGTGTTAATTATAAGTCAAAGAGACCAGATCCTTTTACTACTAAATCATATCTCAAAAGCACCCGGAATAAATTCGCATATAACGGAGGAGTGCTGGGTAAAACATCTAACCAACCACTTCAACAATGTATCCGGCAAAGTAATACAAGACCTAGAAGTTGGGGAGGAAAATAAGAGGGGCCAAAAGTTACCACCCGAGGAGACCTACTTCCCAGGCTCAACAACACAGATCAAGGGAAGAATTGCGAAAGGTCGGAAAGAGGGAGCCTCTTGGCCAAACGGAACTCCACCTGCCCTTTACAAGCAAGATCCAAATTACTGGGCCGAGCAATTGCTCCCACTCTTCGAAAAAATATGGGTGGCGGAGCAAATTCCGAGTTCTTGGATGGGTTCAATTATTGCCCCAATCTATAAAAAAGGCCCCAGGAATGAAGCCAAGAATTATAGACTTATTGCTCTTAGCGATATAGATGCTAAATATTTTTCGGGGCTCCTACTTGAAGAGCTAATAGCCTGGGCATCAAAGAAAAATCTAATCCCGATTAATCAGACTGGTTTTCCAAAAAATGTAGGGACTACAACAAACATTTTGGTCCTCTCCCTGCTAATAGATTCTACAATCAAATACAAAAAAATGCTATATGTGTACTTTATCGACTACTCAGCTGCATTTGACAGTATAGATAGAGGAAAACTCTGGGCCAAGCTCTCAAGTTGGGACGTAGATCCCAAACTCCTGAACCTACTAATTTTACTGCTTACAGAAACCTGGATCCAAATAAAATTGGGGGCAGGCGATTGTCTATCAAGGAAAAAAAAAAGGTTTGAAGCAGGGGTGCGTTCTCGCACCGACCCTGTTCAACCTCTTTATGTCCGACCTTTCCAAAGACCTTGACAATTGCAACCATCACTCTCCAAAATTAGGGGGCCTTATTTTATCGAACCTATTGTACGCGGACGATTTGATACTGATAAGTCAAACTCCTGTTGGTCTTCAACACCTCATCGATACAACAATCAATTTCTCAGATAAAAACGGACTAAGCATAAATCAAGGGAAATCAAAGGTGATGATATTAAACCAAAAAATGAAAAAGCGACACCCACAGTGGTTTCTGCGAGATCAGAAGATGGAAACTGTTATAGAGTATAAATATCTGGGCGTAATTTTTGACTCAAAAGGCTCTTTTAAACAACAAAAAAAGGCAATTAAGAACAGAGGGGTATCGCTGGCCATTGCACTAAAAAGCATCAAGAGCAAAATAGCTGGTCCAAATTTAATCCCCCTGCTAGATGTTCTACAAGCAAGATTACTGCCATCGATTACCTACGGTAGCGAATGTATGAGAGGGAGAGATGAGTCCACCTTAGATAAAGTAGTAGCAAAATCAATGCGAATAATATTCAGTCTACCAACGTACACCTCCCCAGCACAATTAAGGCTTGAGTTTGGCCTACAGCAACAACAACTAGCACGTAAAGGTACCTATGTAAAATGCTGGCACAAAGTAAAGAGTGCTGAGCAGGGCACCCTGAATACTTATCTATGGAAGGTGCTGGAAAGAGATAAGAACAGCCCTGCAATGGTCTATCTCCAGGCAGCAATAAATACTCTTGCGTTAAAAGACCTTTGGGATGCAAGCTGTACGCAAAAATGTTTCAATCGGCTCGTTAACAAAACTGTTAAGATCTTATCCCTAGAAGAAGACAAAGCAGTATTAACCGGGAGGACGCATGGATGGTCCATGATTCAGAGTTACACCAGGCTGCAACCACATGCTTACCTAGGTACTGGCTTCTCTCGGGCGACGAAGGAAACCTTCTTGCAGTTGAGGATGGGGGTAATACCATCAAAAGAACCCCCATGGAAACGCTTGGATTCCAACATAAAGTGCAGACTCTGCAAAGAAACTAAGGAGGATGTATTGCATTTGCTATGCAGCTGTAAAGCCCTTGATACTGAACGAAGGAGACATCTAACACAACTGTGGAACCAAAAACTCCTGCGAACCCGTAGACAGGCATTGCTGGCCTGTTTTAACGGGGAGGACATTCAATTAGCTTGCAGACTGGTTTACTTCATGAAGTCAGTAAACATTGCACTAAACCCAGCCGTTACTCTATGAACTGGGAAAAATATGACCAGCAAAAAATTCCGACAAGTAAAGAACTTTTCTCTAGTTAGTGTTTGTCTGAGTTTTTGACTTCCCTGCTACTGCAACTACAAAGCTACCCACGGACAGTGCCTCACAGGTTTCATTGGGTTTTTAACTTTTTTTCATTTAAGGCCAGCACAAGATGTACTTTGCACATACTGATTCTATTTCATATTTATTAATATTGCAAATTAAGAAATGTTCTTATACCAATGTGATTGAATGAAATGTCAAATTATTTATATCTAGTTTTTATGTACTTTGAATGGTGTTCATTAAGAATTTTTAAGAACAATTGCAAAGATTTTTATTAATCAAGCAATAAAGAATTTACCTTACCTTTACCAAATCTAAAAATCAGTTCCTGATTAGCTATGATTTGAATTAATGACCACAGACTTCGTTATTCAGTTAACTGTGTCATGCAAATATATAGTGCCAATGTAGGCCGCATTGTATGGATGCACACATTGCTAGTCATACTGGTACAAGTAACTGTAAACGCACACCTGCAGTCAATGGCAGGCAAGAGATCCCAAAACCTGAACATGCAGCAACTTGAAGTACCCTTGCAACCGTTGGTACACAGTTAGAACTAGGGTTGGTTGTAACTCACATAATTTGTTGCAGCACAATTCCATGAAATTACAAAAAAATTATGGGAGATTTTGAGTAATTACGCAAAGAGTAATTCTTTGTCTAGTGCTATTTTCTTAGCTCAAAAATGGCCTCTCATTTCAAAGATTGACCTGAGATGCATCTTGCCCTAAGAAATATCACTAAATGCAATGGAGCATGAAGAAAGCGTGCCCCCACACCCCAAATGTATTCCGGCATTTACAGCTATTTTCTTCATGCAAAATGCACCCTCACACCCAAAATGGATGCAAGGATGCATTTTGAATTAAGAGAATAGCGCTAAATGCAAGACAACACACAAAGCTGCACAAGCAGGTGCCTGAGCTGGCTAAATTCTTTGTTTCTGGACTTATTTCCCCCCAAGTTATTCTTAATTACACTAGCAGGAATAATTGCATAATTATTAGTAAGTCAATGTCAAAGAGTAAAGTTGAATTACCGAAAATACTCTACGTTGGCATAATTAAAATTACTCTCAGGCCTAGACAAAATGCTCTGCACTTGGAAAACACTCTGACTTAGAGATTAAGTAGTAGCTTTCAAAAATTGTACCCAGCCAGCCTGCTGAACAAGAAATGCCTCATGTAAATAGAAAGGCTGCTATTGTTGGTTCCTTATCCAAATTTGTGATCATGAAAAAGGAGAAAGACTACCTTTTCAAATTCTAGATAGTAGACCAAAACACAAGCATAAAAGTATAAAAGTCTATTGAAAGTGCAGAAGCTACATGGGCTATTGAAGAATATTGTTGGGTAGAAAATAGATCATTGTATTTTTGATTAACATGGGATGTCCAGGAAAAAGGAAATCAGATTTAAATTTGCATCACCTTGTTTAATACTCGCGTTAGACCTGACACCCTGGAGTGGTAGTTCCCTAAACGTTTTGCCTTCACCCTCCTGTTATGCTGAAATTGCTTTTGTTGGCCACAGAACTCTGTGCACTTTATCATTACTAATCAGCGCTAAAGTGCTTGTGCTCACTCCCTAAAACATGGTAAAATTGGCTTACATCAGATTGGCATATTTAAGTTACTTATATGTCCCTAGTAAAGTGGTACACCATATACCAGGGCTGGTAAATAATAAATGCTGCTAGTGGGCCGGCAGCACTTATTATGACACATGCTTTAGTAGCCCCCTATAACATGCCTCAGGCCTGCCATTGGAGCCTGTATGCAGTTTTAAATTGCTAATTCGACTTGGCAAAATAAACCCCTTGCCAGGCTGAAGGCTCTTTTTAATAAATATGTCACCCCAAGGCAGGCCCTAAACAGCCCATAGTGCTGGGTGAATTGTATTTAGAAAATAGGACAATTACCTTTAAGTTTTATGTGTCCTCCCAGTGAAAAATGCACATATTTGCTTTTCACTACTATAAGGCTTAACCCTCCCATAGAATACCTCTGGGTTACCTTATTACATTTAATATGCGATAACATTTGTTTAGGACCAGGTAGAAATGACATATTTAGTGTCCAGAGAATTGTAATTTAAATATTTAAAATCCTCTTCAATGGTGAAGTCAGATTTTAGGTCCTTGCCCTTGGTATGGCATCAGTTGAACTCCTCCTGGAAGAAAAAAAGAGATATCCTGAAGTTTCGGGCTTTTGACCATTTCCACCAAGATCTTGCCACCAGTGTGAAACTCCAGTGTACCTGACTATTCACTCAACTGCAGCAATAGCTGGCAATGCGAGATCTGCACTTCACACCACAGCATTAACAGCCCACAGTGATAACAGCATGAAGCTCTAGCAGCGACCATCTGTGACCCCCCTACAGGATCTTCGTGCTACAACGATGACAGTTTGCAATGCCAGGCCTGCTCTTCACGCTATAGCGACGGCCATACACAGCGCTCTCCCTGCTGCTCACGGCCCCCTTCACCATGAACTGGACTCTTTGTGCCATATTTTGAGAAGACAATCTGGTCCCTGTATCTGACCCGAGCTCCATCGGGGTCGGCCTGAGGTTGTGATTTTCCACCATTCTCTCATTACCAGATAACTCTGACTAGGAATATGTTCTTTTAAGTGTTATACTTACCTTACATCTTTGAAACTGCATATCTCTATTTATTTTATTTATTTATTTAATGGTTTTGTAAAGCGCGTAGTAACTCAGAGAGCATCCCAGCGCTGACCTGCTTCTCCAGGGGTTTCTACCGTCTGATGAGATTATGTTTGAGGAAAAAGGAGAGTCTTTAGAGTTTTCCTGAACTGGAGGTAGTTCGGTTCTGTCCTAAGTCTTCGTGGTAGGTGGTTCCAATGTTTGGCCGTGTGGACCGAGAAACGGCGGCCACCGGTGTTGGCTTTTTTGACTCTGGGAACTGAGATAAGATTTTCTCCACCAGACCGGAGATCTCTCTCCGCTTTGTAGGGGATTAGGAGTTCTTTGAGAAGGGGGGGGGCCGTTATTGTTGAGGGTTTTGTGGGCCAAGCAGAGGGCCTTGAAGACGACCCTTTCTCTAACTGGGAGCCAGTGGAGAGACGTAAGAGCCGGCCTGGCAGAGGATCTTGCCGGTGTGCCAGTGAGTAGGCTGGCGGCGGCGTTTTGGACTTTCTGCAGCGTGTTCAGGGTGGCTTCGGGAGCTCCCAGGTAGATGGCGTTACAGTAGTCCAATCTTGCCAGAATTAGACCCTGAATGAGGAGCCTCCTTGCGGTTTCGGGGAGCAAGGGGAAGATCTTCCTGCAGGCTCTAAGTAGACCAAAGCATGTTCCTGCCGTCCTTTTTGCCTGAGTTTTAAAGCTCATGTCCCTCTCGATCCACACACCTAGGCTCTTGACCTCTTCCTTGGGTGCGGGAGGGTCTCCTAGGCAGCTGGGCCAGAGGTGAAGTGGCAGGGAGGGCCCCTTGTGACCCATCAAGAGTATCTCAGTCTTGGACCCGTTCAGCTTCAGCGATGAGAGATTCATCCATCGTTGGACTCTAATTCTACTGATCATAGTTTTGATGTCTTGCTGTCAAATAATGTATTCACATTCACCATATTTTTCTACATTTGTGCAGGTTTCTTCTTGTGTTGGGAGTTCACTTTATTACTGTTGAAGTGCTGCATAAATTCTGTGCACATTGCCCCTAAGTTAATCTTGACTGCTCTGTGCCAAGCTACCAGAGGGTTAAGCACAGGTTAATTTAATTACTTTTTATGGTTCTCCCAGACAAGGATTACTCACAACCGAGTAGACAGAGCATTTCAATACTTTGGTTACAATAAGAAAGATTGTCTATTTAGGCATTGTCTAGAAATTTAATTGAATAGAAAGAGCTGTAAACAACATATGTTTAGATTGAGAACAGACAAAGTATGAGTATGTGAAGACATGGAGTGCTTTGATATACTGCCATCACGCGATGATCTACTCTCCTACTTAAAGACACCCCGCATACACATTTATGCTGGGCATGCTTTATATTCTTTGTGGTACAAAAAATGTATATCTTGGAGGGTCATAGTTGTCAATATTGGCAGAGGTGTAATAGCACCCTCTGGGGTAAGTGCTGTGTATATGCTGAATGTATTCAGGTTTTACCTGTTCCCAGACTGACCGGCCCTGGAGAGTTTTTCATTTCCTTTGTTAACTGTAGTGTCTTTGTTGTTATGAAATCAATAAAACGTTTATAAACCCCTTCGGCGCTAGTGACGGAACCACTCCGTCACCAGCCTCGGTCGCGCTGTGCTGGTGACGGTGCGGTTCCGTCATGGCCCGCTCGGTGCACCTGCGCGGTGCTGATTTCGCGCCTGCGCGGCGTCTTCCATTGAGTGGGCATGGCCGTGACAGAACCGCTCCGTCACAAGCACAGCACCTGAGGCTCGTGACGGAGCGGTTCCGTCACGAGTACGGGAGCGCGGCGCGGCGCGGCCCCCCCTCCCCCCTAGCGCTGCGGCGGAATAGCCGCCGCAGCAAAGGAGTTAAACAAGTAAAAGTCCGTTAAAATGTCCACAGGAAGCTTCTAAATGTATGTAGAAAGCTAGTACTTTCAGTTATTCTATTTAGTGTTTGTCAAATAAGGAGTCGCTGTAAGAGAACGTGAGGAGTGTGGTGACTTTCTTTGGCAATTTGTGAATTGTTGGAGTCACTGACTTGCTTCCTCGTGGGTGGCTTCAGACAGGTGCCTAGAATGAGGCAGATCTTTCTGTGTATTACTCTAGACAGCTTCCCAATGAGGCCTCCAGTAATAGGCCAATTGCAGTGCAAAGTAATACTGGCTTGGCGGGTTACTCTAAAAAATTAATAATGTACATGTGCAAGGAAAGACCCTCTTTCTCTACTTCATAACAATGGACGTCACTTAGGGGTTCCTACCCCTAGCTTTACTTTTGATACCCCCGACACTGTCCTTGCGACCCCTGGCGTTGGAGGCAGCAGAGAAGCACCATCTCATGAGGAGGAAGGCTGGCTGGAGCGTCTGTGTTTTTGTGTTTAATGTATGTAAAGTTCTTTAATATCGTTGTTTTTCTACGAGTTCAGCAAGAAACTTTAGGCAGCACAAGTCGGAAACAGTTTCTGTTGACTCTTTCCGGTTTGTGATGTCTGCATTTCATGCATTAATTAAGTCGATTTATATACATGAACTTTAAACACTGCAGCCCTATTAAAAAGAGGCGCTGGACTCTGTGCTGAGCCATGGCAACTGTTCATGACAGGAGCACAGAAAGGACACTCAAAGGCATCTCTTTGAGAATCGCATTCCTTTTCTGCAGTTTGTACCACCCAGCCCACCTGACGCCACGTCTGTAGTGTGGTGTGCTGTGAGGACCCGTGTAGTGCTTGCAGTGAGGGGGAGGGCCTCAAGCCTTCTCTCACACTGTGCTCCAAAGACAGGGGGAGTGATCTGCCCACAGGATGGCAACAAATGCTGACAAGGCCACATCTCAGCGCAGACTGCTTATTATTCACATTGCTGGCCTCTGTACTGTAGTTGTTTTAGTTCATAAACCGTGTGAGAAGCCGGGGGCGTACAGTGTAGCATAAATGCTGAGCTGCAGAATAAAAGTTACCAGTTGCTGGATTGTTGCACGGCTCAATAGATTACTCTTCCAGTTAGTGAACAATGTATTAAAACACTCAGTTCGGCATTGTTTAAAACATGATAAGTAATATGATAAAAACTGAAAAATTAATAAGTATTTTTTATAGAAGAAACTGACTCGCTCCAAGGTGAAACTAACATTTTATTGGAAACATTTTCATAGTATCAAGAGTGTTATGAATATGAGGTGGTGTACGGTAGATTTTAATGGATATTAAAGTAACTCTATGCTTTTTTGAGTCTACAAAAATGTTAGGGAGTACATGTGAAAAGTTGCAAGTCACAGCTGTGCAAGAGTACTCTCGTTTGTAAACAACTACACATGCGTAAATGTACATCCTGTACATGTAGGCATGTGAAAAGCCTAGGAAATGACCATTTGCACTTGATTTCCACAGTGCAAACATTTTCACATTTAAAAAAGCTACTAACATTGTGGATGTTCCCTCCCCGTTCCCACCCAGAAGGTAGGTTTACTTCTGCACTCCCCATCAATTCGTTATTGCTCCATGATTTTAGCACAGGCGGGGTCACCACTTTCTTCTTACACGCTTTTGGAACTGTGCCTGTAAGGAGAGAGGTTTTAATGATATCAAACAGAAGCAAAGCGGAGGCAGGCAGCAGTGATTTCTGGCTTGTTGCTGGGCAAGGATTAATATCCGAACTTGAAGGTGAGCAAACTGAACTGACATCATTAGGATGGAACCACTCATCAAGGAGGGAGCCACAACCATATGAAGGGTTCAGATGGGGGCAACCCCTGCCCATATGGTAGACAAAGTGCCTTAATTACAGATTGGTGGAAGGGTATACTCCATCACAAACATAGTGGATGTCCTATCCGCCTTGTCATAAGTCTTTTATAGCCTATGGCACTTGTAACACAGTGCACAGGGTATGCACCCGGATATCTGCCATGTTTTGTATGTATATGCCATCCACCAAATTCTAAATGAGGCCCTTAATGACTTAGTAGATGTTTAGAACATCATACAGCTTAATCAGGGAAGGTATTTACAAAGGATATGAAAGAGTCTGATGCTGGAGGTACATCAGGCTGGGCACACAAAAGAACAAACAGAGAAGAGTTCCCCGTGGAAGTTTTGGTTTCGGTTTTATTTAATGTTTCATTGTGTGTCTCCCCGAGCATCCCTTACACTACCAGCTTGCTGTATTGTATGCCTAGTTGCCATATACTCAATTTAGAGGGGAACCATTGGTTAGCATACCTAGGTCTATCTTCTGAGGGAGCTGAAGTAAGGCTGTGGGTGGGCATATGGCGTTTCACCCTGTTATGGAAAGATCTATGTAACTGATGGAATTGTGGTACTACACTACAATATCATTACAATTACCCAGGGGTGGATTTTATTATTATTCTGATATAGCTGAGTCCACATGAAGCCTCCTACGAACCTTATGTTGGCAGTTATGACCAGGTACCTGGCAAGGCTGTAGTTTCGACCCAATTTAAGGAGACTAAGAGCATCATTTATACTTTGGCAGAGAGGAGGCTCTGTCATAATGGTGACCATGTACCCTGTCCGCCATCATAGTGCTCTGCCCTCTGCCTGCCTGATGTAAGTGCGGGTGGACCATAGCTTTCATCACAGCGGAGGCTACTCCGTCTGCTATGATTAGACCCTACCAAGGATCTTGTGGAGTTAGGGTTTTTAAAGGCAGACCTCGAATTCCGTCTACCTAATTTTCATGGGTAGAATTAACGGGCAGTTTTCACTGCCTGTCATCACCAGGAAACCCTGGCCGTAAGGGGCATTGAAAACTGCTAAATGCTCCCCTCACCATCGGAGAGCACTCCCATGGTGAATAGAGAATCTTACCGCTTTGGAATTTTTTCTTTTTTTACATGAAAAGGAAAACAGTTTGGTGCAAGGCTCTTTCATGTTGACAGAGACCTGTATCAAACTGCAAAAAGCATTAGCAGGAACCTCCATGATGGCAGTTCCTGCTAACGCGTTGGAAATGAGCGACAGCTTGGAGGTCATTTCTAAATTAGGTGAGCAGCATCTCCATGAGGGCAATGGAGTAATTTAGTCTGTGGCCCTGGCAGAGAAACAGGCCTTCCACCTAACTATAAATCAGGACCTAATTGCCTTATTTAGAGTTTGGGGGAGCAAGGCATCAGCCAAAAGTGGCAGATGTTCTGTATACTGTACACAGTACTCAGAGTACCATTGCATCAATGCTCCTTTAATAAGGCAGACGGAACATCCACCACTTTTATGTGAATGTGCCACCTCCACCCAACTTTAAATAAGGCCCCACGTCATCACTGGCCTAGATGATGGGGAGATCAATGGCAAAGGAGAGTGCAAAGATGACATTAAGCATGTGACTTAGTAACCCATTGAGTAAAATATGAAGGGGGCAACTTCACATTTCACAGTGATGTAGGAGAAGGTAATGGAAATACAATAGATATTCATAATGAAGAAAACTGATTAGTGTAGTGACAAATGGGCCATGTGCCTAAATACAAATCAGGCCTTCGGTGCCTTATTAGAGTATGGGGGAGCGATGCATCAGCCATAAAAAGTGGCAGATGTTCCATCCACTGTATTTAGAGTGCTATTCTTAAGAATAACCCCTTAATATGGCAGATGAACCATCCACCACTTTTATGAAATAAGGCTCCAAGTCATCATCGGACTAGATGATGGGATGCATTGATATGAGATGAATGATAATGGAGGGTGCAAAGATGAGGTTAAGCATGTGACATGATAACCCATTGAAATACTCCTTCTCATTTAGATAATTAAACCTATTTACAGCTGTTTAGATCTTTGAACAGACTGGTTCCTGGTCCATTTCCAGAAATGGCAGAGCTTTGTAATTCTAGACTCCTTAACACCTCCCTACAAGAAGGACCCACCTTGGAAATACAAAACAAGAAATTACAATAATTTCTTTGTTAGAAACATCACATCTGACACCTCTATATACCATCATCTAATTCCCAATCTTGAATAAAATCTCTGAGAAGGTCAGAAGGTTGGTTAGAGGCTAGCATGCACCAGATACCCATCAATAACTCTTCTTACCCATCCATGGGTCAGGGTTTGCTTTGCTGGATAAATCAACATCATCTGAAACATCATTCCCTAAGGGCATCTGGCAAACCTGGCTCGGCTCCAGCTTCTCAACAGGTTTGGCATGTTGCTGGATTGAAGCTAACAGAGATTGGGAGGTGCTTCTCCTTCTTCAGTGATCACGATTTTACAGTCCAAATGAGTACTATTCAAAATCTACCCAGTGAACTGGATTGGTGAGTCCCAAAGGCTCTGTTTTTAGAAATTTACAGTTCATTATTTGCAATCCACAAATCTTTCACATTATTATGGGATGGGGACGGGAATTTGAAAACTACTCGGATGATATCCAGATCCTGTTCAGTCTAGATAAGTTGGAGCAGCAATTCCATTAAAGGATAGCTAACACACATATCAGATTAAGTAAACAGTCCTTCTATCTCGGATACTATCTCACTATGTCTTACTAAATGCACTCAGAAGTTATCTGACCTCACTTCTAGGTGGCATCCCCTATATCTTTCCTGGTGGGGTCGCCTTGATACCATTAAAATGATGCTATCCCCAATTGTCCTCTATACTATCTCTAATATTCCTATTTCCATCCCTGCCAAATTTTTTGCCAAAATCAATACTACCTTATCCTCATTTTTATGGTCTGGTAAGAAACCACGCATGTCCCTTTCGAGATTACGTTTCCCTAAATCGGAAGGCGGGGTTAACTTCCCAAATTTTCCTGCTTATCATCGAGCCTTCCTCTTGAAACAGGCAGCTATCTGGCTTAAAGATCCTACCGATACTCTCCCCCTTTGGGCTGAACTCGAACGCCTTTCTCTTTCTCCCTTTTCCTTTGCCGAATATCTTTCCTTTTCTCGTAAACCCCAATTTGTGTCCACTCCACTTCACAAATACACAGCGAAACTACTTTTAGCCTCCACTCCTCCTCCTCCCTCCTCCATCACTGAATTCCTGACCACCACCATTTGGTATAACAACAACATTCTTATTAAGCTGAAACCTTTCTATTGGAAAACTTGGAGGCAACGAGGCTTAATCTGGGTCTCCCAACTTTTCTCTGGATCTGACTTCATGCCTTTTCAGGATCTACGTCGTCTCTTTTCTCTCCCTTCTTCCTTTATTCACAAATACATCTTGCTTAAGACTGCAGTTATGTCTACTTATGATTCCCTATCTCACTCTCCTTCACCTCCGATCTCCCCTACTCCGCTTTCTTCTCTTCATCTCCAACTCCGCTCCGGTTCTTCAGCATCTTCCATATATCACTCCTTCCATAACCCTCCTTCCCCTCGGCCTAAAACAACGGTGGAGGAGCAATGGGAATCTGACCTTGCCGTCTCGTGGTCCACCTCCTTGTGGGATAAAATTTGGATTAAGATCCGTAAATCGTCCAGAGCTGCCTCTCTTACACAAACACTTTTCTTCCTTTACAATCGACTTCTTTACACGCCATCCCTCCTTCACAAAAGATTCCCTGTGGTTCCAGACCTCTGTTGGTCTTGCTCCACCCCCGGTGCCACACTTTTTCACATGCTTTTTCTATGTCCTCTCACACACGCTTTTTGGACTAAAGTGTGGGATCAACTCAATTCTATCTTCCAGACTTCTATCCCTTTCTCTATTACTGACATTTTCCTTGGTTCACTCTCCCCTTCCTGGACTGCAGTTGAAACAAATACCCAGGTTATTGATTTGTTACTAGCTGTTGCGTTTCAACAGATCACTGTTAACTGGAAAAATTCCGAGAGTATTACTTTCAAAGCCTGGTGGTTTAATGTCTGTTACAATCACAGGTTGGACACTGCATTCGTTTATCCCGTTACTTTGGCCCCAAAACGACATGCATTATGGCTCCCTGTTACCCTTTATCTAGATGTCTGCGCCAAACGATCCTCTCACTTACCCCCATTTCAGCAAGAAGTTTCAAAACCCCCTTGAATAACCTTTTGTTCCTTCTATTTCTTTAGCATTTAACTCCCCGCACGTTTTGTTTTATATCCCACGTTACATTGCCTCTGTGAGTGTACACTTTAATTGAATAGCCTCATTTGCTTTTTATTTTTGTATTCCCTTTTTCTTTTCCCTCCCCTGCATTCTTTATTATATGATATTTATTGTGGTAACCTGTTTTAATATCCGTTTTGATGATGTTGTCTTCATTCTTGCTCTTTGTAATATTAACTTTGTTTCTCCTAATAAAATTCTACTTGAACTTAAAAAAGATTAAGTAAACAGAGAATCGGATTCAGTCAACTAAACAAATCTAAGGCACACTTCATAATGCCATTATTAGATCAGGTCAACCAACCAGCAGATAACAAAGTAAAAATCTAGAGTTCTTAATCAACACATTCTTTAGACAAGACAGTTAGTTGCATTTCCTTTCGGTTAACATCCAGCAACAAAGTGATCCACTTTTCTCTCCTGCTCTAAGGGGTATCGAGTTGATAACTAAAGACAGGACTGAGTTACCTAACTTAATGTAGGGATCTTCAAGTGCCCTTTGAAGAAATTACAGGTGGCCAAGAATGCTGGGGTTCAGAAAAGCAGTACAATTTAGATGATTTGGTCAAGTGTTAAAATGCAGAAGGGACACTGCCTTCATAGCGCTGCACTCTGGTACATGAAGATTACATTTACGCTTTCACGGTATAAATATGCTAAAGGTCATCAAATATGGTTGTGTTTATACCCAGAGTATTTTGATTTACACCTGTGGGTGGTTGCAGATTATTAGTCGACGGTCTAAAGATGTGGGACACCTTGACAGATGATTTGTGGTTGAGGTTTTCATAAAATCTTTTTAAATAGGTGGTGAAAGCTTCCCCAAAGCTCTAAAATAATCTCTAAATTCCAGATTGAACTCTACAATAATCAATCCTGGAGATGTTTATCAGTAAACCACACTAATAAGTATTATTTCTCTCTCTCTCTCAGTTTCTCTATCTCTTTCTCTGCTCTCTCTCTACTCCAGAAATGTCATGCACAATTCAAAGTAGCCACTGGTATATCCGATGATTACACTTTCTATAAATTGCTATGCCTATTGCAGCATAATCCGCAACTTGTTTCCTACAAAACTCATCAACTGGTTGCTGTAACATCAGAACCAGGCTGCCAGAATATTCCAGAATCTCCAGAGGAATGACTATGTAAAGCATGTGCTAAAAAACCACTTGCTCCAAATCAAAGTAAAATTCTTTACAATATACACAACACACACAGCATCAGTGTTCCACAATACCTTCAGGCAGTAGTATCCCTCAATGAGCAGGAAAGAACCATACTCTACTTACACATGTGATCACTGTGACAACCAGGAACTTAGGGCCTCATTACGAACCTGGGAGTCAGACCACCAGGCTGTAGTGTCACTGTCAAGTCGGCAGTCATTATGACATTATTGCGGCGACTGAGGCGGACTGTCAGCACTGGCATGCTTCACTATGTGAGCCTGAAGGCAACGCCGCTGCTGTGCAGCTCCGGCGCACATTGCTACCTTGCATCATGTTGTGCATTGCACACAGTGCACGCATGACAGTGCCTACAGGGGGGGCCCAACATGTACCCCGATGCACGCCCTCTACGGGCAAAACCTCCCGGTGGGCCTGTTTTGGACCCCCTCTTCAAGTTTCTGACATTGTTTACATGGCAGGAAGGCCGCAAAGTAAACAATGTCAGAAATGCAGACAGTAATCTGCATGGTGGTTTCTTCCTCAGGACCGCCACCATTCCCTTCAACCGACCCCACTGATGCACCGTCGGGGTCCATGATCCTGGCAGTGGCGACGGTATGTCATCTGGCCAACCTCCGTACTCCTGATACTCTAGTCAGACCTATGGACTGTCGGTGGTCGGACCGTGACCAACAGACTGGCAGCGGTCTGACTGTCAAAGTCAAAATGAGGCCCTTAGTCTGTGGAATGTCTTAAAAATGGGTCTAGGACAGATCCTAACTATGTCTTCAATAATAGATCTCCTCTGTCACAGAGGTTGGAAGTCAAACATATTAGAGCTTCTCTTTTGCTTATTGACTCTAAGTGTTCCATCTTCAAAACATACTTTTCTGATCAAACCATAGCACTCAACAGTGACAGACAAGTAATAAGCAGCACTCTATAAGTCCACTAATAAATAATATATATACAAATTATATTGGGTGAAATACTTTCTTGCAATTGTTCACATTTCTTTGTGTGCTGTGATATGGTCTACACCAACATAGAAACACTGTATTAGACAACTGGTATTGTAATTAACATACTGCTTCACTTTAACCCAGATCTCTTGACTGGGGATGAATGTTTTTATTTATTCTGTATTACATCCATCAATTGTGTGTCTTTTGCTTTCTCACCCTAAGTGCGCCAGGTATGCCCAGACATGGGTCCTGGGCTCACTGTGCCACTGAAATCAAGCTATCCTGGCTGATGAGGGGTGAAACCCTGAAACCGGTCCTAGGATGCTTGTTTCCGGTCCAGGGATGACCTGGCTTGGCAGTTCGGGCTGGACTGTTCCCATGAGGCACAGGGTCAAGACTGATTTGCATATAGCCAGGTCTAAACTGGGTGGCATGGTGAGCAAAATAATGATGGATTTAACCCAGATCTCTTAACCGGGGGTTAATGTTTTGATTTGTTCTGCATTCCGTCCATCAATTGTGTGTCTTTCACTTTAGCTTATAGCATTGTCAATATGATTGAAAAGTATGGTGCCATCACAGCACATTGTAAATCATCATTTAATGAAGCATACCAATTCTATCAAAGTTGAAATGCCATCTAAGAGGTAGATGCTAGCTTACAGTATTAGTATTCTGACTGAAGGTTTGTGGGCATAGCTTCTTTAATGATATGCAAAGCCAGCACTGGATTGGGTGCATAGGGAATTTGTTGTGCTCTGATAAGCAATATTATGACAATTTAGAGTCTTCTGATTAGTCGTAGCCTGATTGATGTTCATAAACAAGGATGTGTTCTGCATTCATGAATGTGTTATGTGAACAGAAAATTGACAGTCCACCAGGGATGCTGCATGCCACACTGAACATAAGTGATCTGATGCGAATTGAGCATCAGTCTAAGCAACACATCCTAATGGAATTAACACAGTATGTTCTAGCTATTTAAGCCAGTTTATAAGCTGCTGAACCTGCATTAATTGAGAACTTTGCTGAGAATTGTGTTGAAATAGTTGAATGTTATAGCCTTTTAATTACCTGATTATCATCTTTTTTTACCCAGCTGGTTCTGTTATCACTACATTGCATGTAATACAGTGTGGGAAGTGTTTTATTTATATAAATGTAATTTAATAGTAACTACTTATTTTTATTGTTAATTTATTTATTGGCAATTCATATTTCCATGTTTATTTATTTTTTAGTTATCTTAGAAATTATTATTTTATGTTCTTCGGGTTGGGGCTTTTATTGGTGAATTGGATGGATAGTATTTTTAAAAGGTATACTAATTAAAATGATTTAATGATTGTATTATGTCAATTTCTTTCAAACTATAATTATTTATTTGAATGTTTAATTCATTTTGAATAATTCAACAATGTATTATTTAATATTTTTTTCAGCTCTTGAGTTCAGTGTGTCATTGATGGATAGTGGTCCATGTAAAATATATTGAATTAACAAGAACAATACATTATTTATGTGTTTATTAATTATTGTCATGTGCAAATATGTTACATTTTTGTAGCTTTGAATTTTGGGGGCCCTTAGGGTGTTTAGGTGTTTTTTATAAAAGCAAGCTAATTAATACTAGATATTCATATTTAATTTTTAATATATGCTTTTAAATTTAACTCACTGATTTAATGCTTTATTGAAATTGCTACAAATGTAATTAAATATTAAGATTTAAGAACTTATCATTTGTTTTAGGAGATATTTAAAATGTATTTTCGGAGAGAATTATGGGCCTACCTTATTATTTTATTACAAAAATTATTTGTATATTTTATGTTAATTATTTTGTATTTATAACCTATTTATATTTAGGTTTTAGAATTAGTAATCAATTAGATAATACATCTGCATATGTGTAAGGATAAAATAAAACATTATAATTGTGGTTCAGGATTATTTAATGATATTTGTTAATTTGCAAGACTTTCATCAAATGTAAGCTTTTTCTACAATGCTTGTGAGAGTGGTGTTGGAATAGTAAATCTGCCCCTGCCCCAGATATGTATGTTTTTCCCAATGTTTGAGGGACTGGAGTTAGGATAGTACATCTAAATCCCTTGAATAATGCACTCTCCTAAATGTTGGTTGAAGTGGAGTTGGAAAAGTAATACTGCCCCTCCCCAAATATATAAACTTCCTCCAGTGTTTGTGGAGCTATAGTTAGAATGGTAAATCGTATTCCACAATTATTTGCCATTTACCAGTAGTGGGGTATCTGAAGTTATAAAAGTAAATTTTCACGCTGCCCAAATCAATGTACTTTTTCCACTCGGTTTTGAATTTGTGTTTGTAAAGTAAACCTGTTCCTCTCCCAAACCAACAGATCTGCACTTTTGCCAATGCCTGTGGGGCTGCAGGACGAACAGTAGATATGACTAAGCATGGGCAAATTTTGCGAATCTCGCGTTCGCGAATTTTGCGGATTTGCGAACTCGCAATCCGCAAAATCCGCGAATTCTCGCGAATTTGCGGATTTTTATTTTTTGTGTTCGCGCGGGTTTCTGCCAGTTCGCGAGGGTTTTGTACAATGTCGCAAAACGCGAACTTACCTGTCGGGTCGCAAGTTTCGCG